>NC_141493.1:2871426-5455935 GCF_009769465.1 Tauraco erythrolophus | reverse complement strand
CAGCTACGGACAGCTGTGTGCGTCAGCAATTTCAGAGCAGCTGCCTCTAACGGGAAGAGGCTTCTGATGCAGCCCCCGGGCGGTGAACGTGGCCCCCGCAGTCCCCGTGTCTCAGGACCGTCTCGCTCGCGTGTTTTCTAGGCTTGAAGGCGCCGACGACCATCACCGTGACGCTGCGCGGGCAGCCCAGCCGCGTCACCACGCTTAGCCAGGCTGCCATGGGCACTGTCCAGCCCCAGCTGGAGGAGCAGCCGATGCAGACGCAGGCACCTCAGGTAATTTTTGGCATCTCCTCTAGAGAAAGTGCCCACTGCTGCTCTTGGGAGCTTTTCCTGACCGTCACAGTCAAGGGCAGATAGAGTTGTCGTGGGGAAGCGTTCTTGGTCACATCTCCTGGAGGTGAAGAGCTTTGTTGCTTTGCTGAGGCCTCACGAGGCGGTGGTGGAGAGGACCCTGTTCATCTTCATGTGTGGTAGCAGCAGGGCCGACTGTGCGCGACAGCACGCTGGTACCACGCCGAGGAATCTCCGGCTGCGCTTCAAAAGCTGACATCAGCATGGGAATTGTTACTGAAGCTCCAGGCTTTCTTGGCAGGAACAGGTTTTGGTGGGAAGAGGAAAGCTGCTTGTAGAGTGTCTATCCCCTGCCTCTTCAGGCAGGAGAGTGGGTTGTCCGTGCTGTCTGGAGCTGTGTTCCTCTTGGAAACGCTTGCTCCGACCATCACATGCCCTGACGTGAGGCTGGGCCCTGTGGGTGCTGGGGGTACGTACTGTTTCCTCCTGCAGCTCCTGCTTTTTCCTGCTTCCACACTCTCGAAACCACACCTGAAGCGCTGGGCGCGTGCTGGGGTTGTAGCTGTTCGATACCGATCTCCTTTTGGAGCGAATCCCTGACAGCAGGAAAAGCTCGTAGTATTTGGACTCTCAACACGTGCCAGGTACTGTCTCAAGGATCCTGGCTGCCTTCCTGCTTCCTTGGTGTGGTTGAGTTGAAAGCACAAGATGCCAAGTCAGAGAGGGTGGTTTTTTTCTGTGGATGTAGTCGTCTTGGGTACTGCAACGTGGACGTCTCGACCCTGATCCTGGAGGGGAGCAAAAGGGGTGAATTTACTGCAGGTGTATCCTTGGGCTCCGTCCTGAACCACCCATCAATTTTGAGACAGATCCGTAAATATGAGGGTGGAAAGGTTGGCTCTGACCCCCGGCGCAGCATGGTGGGTCAGCGGTGGCTGCGATGTGCCACCAGCGAGGCTGACCCGAGCTCGCGTGGCTTCCCCGTGGTCCCGGCTCCGGCGCTGTGCAGCACTCGGCTCTCTCCTGTGATCTTTCCTGGATGTGGGGATGTAGGAGAAAACAGGCAGCCTGGGCCTGCGGTCTGCGTCCGGGACAGACGGAGGGGTTGCAGGAGGAGGGCTGTTGGTCAGGCAACCAACGTACGTGCTGAGGGGTACAGCTGACTCTCCAGGAGATGCTGGCTGTGGTGATTTGAGGAAGGCATTTCCAGGGAGAAGGTAGTTCCAAGAACAAACCAACAAGCTCCCAGAATGAGAAATGCTGCAGCTTGGGCAGTCGGATGACTGGAGGGTCCGGTGGGGATCCAGCTCCAGTTCCCAGCAGGGATTAAGAAGCTGGCACTGAAGGCTGAGGATGCCAAAACCGCTCCAGATTGGCAGGGTTGGAATTTTTTTCTTGCATGTGATTTTCCTGCTTTTGCTGGCACTAACTCGGGTCTCGGGCAGGTGAGCTGGGGTGGGGGAAGCAGAGCAATCATCGCTCTGTAGATGCAGGTCTGCAGTTCTGGTCCCGGTTGCTGGGCTGGCTGGAGTTGTGGGCAGCACTGGAATCTGGGAGCGTCGTCTGCTCCTTACTGGTGCCTGCGCAGAATGATTGAGGTTGCTTGAAGCTCTGGGATAGATTTAGGGAGGCGTTAACCTCCAGGTGAAGCCTTTGAGTGGAAATTGGGTGAGTATTAGCAGCAGCAGCCATAAATCCTTAATTTGTCCTACTTTCGAGCTGGCGTTGCATCCCCAGTTGCTGGTAGTTTCCGTGCAGATTCCAAGTTTACTGCTGGTTAAAGCTTGGACTCGGGAGCCATCCACGTTCTCCCTCCCTTGACTCCCCTGTGTTTCTGCCAGTCGCTTCGTTAGCGCGACAGAGCCTGAAGCCTTAGGCGCTTAGAGCTGCCCAAGGCAGAGCTGGAAACCCGGAGCTGGGACACTCAGTGCAGATCCCACCTGAGCAGCAGCTTCCGTAGGTCTGAAGCTCTTCATCCACAGTGGAGGCCGTTGGTTGTGCTCTTGGAAGGCTGTTTAGGAAGCCATCAGAACTGTCGTGCTTTCCTTTACGTCCTTTGTTACCTTCGAGAGGCCATAAATGAACTCCCGGGGTGGAATTCAGCCTGGAGAAGAGAAGGCTCCGGGGTGATCTTCTAGCAGCTTTCCAGTGCCTAAAGGGGCTACAGGAAAGCTGGAGAGGGACTTTTTCCAAGGGCATGTAGTGACAGGACAAGGGGCAATGGATTTAAATTGAAAGAGGGGAGATTTCAATGGGATATAAGGAAGAAATTTTTTACATTGAGGGTGGTGAGACACTGGCACAGGTTGCCCAGAGAAGCTGTGGCTGCCCCATCCCTGGAAGTGTTCAGGCCAGGTTGGGGGCTTTGGGCAACCTGTGTAGTGGAGGGTGTCCCTGCCCATGGCAGGGGGTTGGAACTGGATGATCTTTGAGGTCCCTTCCAACCCAAACCATTCCATGTTCTATAAATGGAAACTCGGTATAGATCGACTCCGGGGTTCACGTTTTAAGGTGGTGGCGCTCGGAACGGGATATTGGATGACACGCTGGCTTTTACCGACGGTGCCCAGCCTGTGCGTTCAAGGCAGCGCCCGATGGCGTGGCCGGCTGCGAGAGCTGCTTCCAAAGCCATCCGCAGGCTGGTTTTCACCGGAAATGGAACGAGCCGGTGTTTTTGTAAAATATAGCCCCTGACGTCAGCTCGCGCGTACCTTTGGCACAGCGGGGTTACGTAATCCAGCAGGGCTTCCTGGAAAAGAGCAAATTCACCCAAGGCTTTGGGGGATGACTCGGGGGGTGAAGCTCTCGTGCTTTCAGCAGTAGCCAGAGCTGTCGTCGGTTGGCTTCCCTTGGAAATTCCAGCTGACGGCTCCGCTGTGCCTGCGCAGGAAGTGGGAAGCCCACGCGTTGGCTGTGCGCTGCGACTCTTATTTATTTTTTTTAAACTCTGGGGCGATGCTTGTAGCAGCTGAGATGCGCTCGAGTGGGTAACTCTCTTCCTTCCCCCGTGAGCGTTAAACGGGAGGCGGAAGGCTGAGGAATCTCCCCGGGAGTTTGGTGCAAACGCTTTTCCTGAGTAGCAGAGTAAGAAGAAGCAAGAGTGTTTGGGTGGCTTTGAAGTGAAAATACGAGCAAGTTTCAGCTTCTCTTTTCAAGAAACTGGCACCACAGCAGTTTGAATTTTGTATGTTCCGCCCTGCAGCCTGATTAGATCCCGATAGTAGCTCCATAAAGTGTGGAGTGATGCTCGTGCTGGATCACGCTCTTTGTTTTCCACTTAGCGGCACGAAGATGTACGCTGCGATGCCCGCGGCACGCTGAGGCGTGGGTTGAGCTTTGGGCAGGGGTCTGCCTCAGATGGCAGGAGGAAGGCTCTGACCTCAGCCCTTGCCGCTGCCCAGAGCTGGCTGCTGGTGCTGGATGTGCTGGAAGCAGGCAGTAACACTTTTCTCTTCCTGAAGTCTGACCCTTTCCACTCCCAGGGGCGGAAATATTCATTATAGCTGGTGGAACGCCGTTAAGTTGCTGCACGAGGCGTGGAAAAGCAGGATGTGACCTGCATGAGCATCAGGTGGGGGGGGCTCAGACTGAAGCTTAAGCGATTCTTGTCAGTGCTGGAGGAAGGTGAGCAAGTTGGCGCGGAGAAGCGTGACCGAAGAGGTGGGTGTCTGCTTTTGTAGCTGGAGAAGCTGCTTTGGAGCTTGAGTTATGTCAGCTCGGAGCGGCGAGGGTGCCTGGGGAGAGCACCGGAGCACAGGCCGTCGGCTCTCGGCAGGAGCAGGTTGCAGGTGCACCTGGAGAGGGTTCAGGCAAGCGGAGCGGACCCAGAGGCATTCGAAGAGCCCTTCAAATGAGGGAATTTCCAAGTGTTTCACTGAAGCTTGTCGGTGCCCTCCAGGGTGTGCTGCCATCTGCCTTGGGATACAAATCCTAACTCTCCGGTTGTCCCAGTATCAGACATCTGGTGGACTCTGGGGCCGTGTAACCACCTGGTTCTTGTCAGAGGGACTCGTACGTCTTCGTCAAGCAAGAGGGAATCTCTCCCGACGGCGTGTGCTGTCCCAGTTTTAGCTGGGCTTTCACTGGTTCCGCTGGTAAGAGCACGTCATCATTGCAAGCGGGTCTGGACAATGCAGGAATCATTCAGCTCCTGGCTGTCCCTTCACTATTGCTGCAGAGGGAACGAGAGCGGGACTGATGGCCCTGACAGCCAGAGACAGGGATAGATCCCATCCCTCTCCAGAAAAAAGGCAACAAATTTGTACCGCGCTCAGCCGAGCACCGACAGTGGTGCTTTTGATAATACACTGGAGATTTTTCTCTCGGGATGTGTTTCTCCTTGAGCTTGGTAATGACTGATGGAGCGAGGGCAAGGCTGGAGGCAAGAAGAGAGTTGCTGTCATTATTTGTTTTCCAGGTGAGGGCTAGTGCAGGTCCCAAGGGGTGATCCCAGCCCCCCCACAGACGGCATATCCTCGACAGCGGGGCACTTCCAGTAGCTCTCCCTTACTTTAACCCTTCCAGGCTCCAGATGGTGCCGTTGGGAACCTGGCCGCCCCCGGTGCCGCCTCTCCTGGCAAGCTGCTGTCTCAGATGGATCTCAGCAAAGCCCAGGCTGGCGCAGAGATGGCTCCCGCCGACCCCGCGGCACACCTGACCGCCGCCGCGGCAGCACCCCTAGGTGAGGCGCATGGCAGCGGTGGGGCGCGGGCAGCCGGCCTGGGGGCCAGCGCGGAGGCCGGGTTGGCGCCATGCTGACGTGTGCGGAGTCACTTTGGGGAGCAGCTGCCCCAACGCTGCTTCTTTTTGAGCCTGTCAGTTCTTTTTTTTTTTTTTTTTTTTTTTTCCAGCCTTCCCTTTAAGTTAGGTTCCCCGTGGCTTCTTGGCACGAGTTTGGGCTCGATGCAGCCAGTTTTGAGCAGTTGATGAAAAGGAGGGTGTTTAAACTCGAGCCCGGACACAAGGGATAGTGTTGGAGATATCCCTGTTCCTTGCAGGGGGGTTGGACTAGATGACCTTTGAAGGTCCCTTCCAGCCCTAACCATTCTATGATTCTAAGGGATTATCTGCAGTTTGTGTTCAGGGCGCCCGTCGCGCGCTGCCCGCGTTTATTTACCTGGGGAGGGCAGACCCGCCCCACTACAGCTCAATAAACATTGCAGAACCAGCTGGCAGCCTCAAACTTCCAAAAAAAGAGCCAAATTGACATCAAGCGGTGATGCCACCCGTTGCATCCTCAAAGGCTTCTGCACCGAAGGCCCCGCTGCCAGCCCAGCCCGCATTTCCGCGTTCGTTTTCCTCAGGCCAGGCGGTTCCCGAGCCAGCGGCGGGGTGGGCAGCAGGTGGGCAGCAGGTGGGCAGCACTCGGGCCACCTCTGGCGGATGGAGCTCAGCGAGGCCGTGCCGGTTCCCCCAAAGGGCAAACGCGGCAGCTCGGCGGCGTTTTGTGTTTCACCACGCGGTCGGCGTTCCTTGCCGGCGTCGCACCCGGCTCAGCGCCCTCCGCAGACCCTCGGGCTCTGCTCTTCTCTCCCGGGACTCCACAGGGAGGAGCAGAAGCACTGGGATTGCGTCTTCCTCTGTGTGGTTTTTCTCGTTCCTTTTGTTATTCGTCGTAGCTAGAGGATGAAGTTAGATCCGTGGAGAACTTTTATCTGCTTTCGCTGGAGGGTCAGGTTGGTTTTGCATCCGGCGGGAGGACTGGTTTGTAGGAAAGCTGCTGGAGCAGCAGAGGGGCGTTAGCACGGAAAATTTTCCAGGCTCTTTTTGTTTCATGGAGCGATCGTCGTCGATGCCTTAACAGCATCATCACGTGCTTGTGCCGCTTCGGGGTGGCTGGAGTTGCCTGTTCCCGCCGTCCTCCTGCTCTTCCAGCCTCCCCAATTCCCCCCAGGATGGTGGGGCTGATGGTCCCATCTTGGTCAGACGGTCAGTCATCGGCCGTCGCTCCGTGCCCTCCCGCTTGAGGCACTTTGTTTCGGAGAGGTCCGCGCTCTGTCGGTGGTTGTTGTCACCACTGGTGAGTGCGAGGGCACCACGGCACATTTGATGCCACTGTATCGGAGAGATACGGTGCCAGGTGACCCGGCGTGCCCGGGCATCCTGCTTTCCACTCCTGGGAGACGAGCGGAGCGAGTCGTAGCCTTGGGCGACTGCAGGGGCAAACCTTGGGCTGCCAGGTTGGGGGCTTTCTGGCCAGCATTGTCTTTAACCAGCAGCGGGTCTCTGGGCTTTTTCCCCATCTCTTGAGCGCATCTAAACGCAGGGATTAGATTCCAGGGAAGTGTCTCTCCTGTCTCTTGCAGTCTGGGCTGCTGTAGGTGCAGAGGGGAGCCGACTGGACGGGGTAACCACCACGATGCAACCTCCGCTGTTGCCATAGAGCACGGAGAGCTTCGTTTCACAAAGCCTGAAGTCTTTCTGGCTGCTTTCTCGGGGGAGCGTGATGAGGGTCTGAGCACCCCCAGCGCTGCTGGTGGGACGGAGCTGGAGATGCCAGAGAGGAGCAAGAGCTTGCCTTGAGCCAGGCCACCGAGAGCAGTGGCAGCTCAGTGTGGTCTGCGGCAGCTCGGCAGGTAGGATGGGGCCAGGTGGAGCTCGCTTGGCTGAGGAGGCACCTTGACATCCTGTCCCAACAGGAGGGGACTCTTTCGGGGAGGAGATCAGACTGAAGGAAGAGAGGGGCTTCCTTGGGGGATCGGAGTGCTGCTGATGGTGCCCGAGTTGGGCTGTTGTGGTTTCTTTGCCCGGGCTGTGACAGCACTGGGGTTTGGTTTTGGGGTCTTGCTCTGGAGAGCAGAGAAGGTCTTTCTGCTCAATCTGAGAGCCCGTGACCACCACTGCAGCTGGGGGTTGCAGCCCGGGGTGGGCACCACGTCCCCAGGGCCACTGACCGCGCTCTCCCCTTCTCCGCAGTGACCACCACCAGCCCCATGAAGACGCTCTACGTCATGTCGGATGCCAAGCTGTCTGCACTTACCAAGTCTGTGATGGGCGAGGCTACCTCTGTCCCCTCAAACTGCCAGGCATCCAGCCGCCTTCCTCCTCCTCCTCCGCCAGCACTCCCACTGGCAATGTCACCTTGCCACCTCCTCCCTGGCCAGCACCCCGAGCGCCCGGCAGCCTGCTCCACTCGAAGGTGGGACCTGTCCTGCAGACCACTTCCAAGACCGTCATCCTGACCTCGACGCTGGCCGCCATGAAGGGCGATGGACCCCTGGGACACATCGGGGAGAAGGTCAGCTTGACCAAGAGCGCCGCGGCCCTCGGCCACGCTCTGGGGGCAGTGGAGACCCTGGGGAGGGTTCCCTCCGTGGTGGACGACGGGAGCACCATCATCCACACCAGAGAAGCTCTGGCCAACAGACACTTGCTGCCCCAGGGCGTGCTGCCAGGAGGGGCTGGCACCACGCTCATAACGCTGGGCAGCAGCCTGGCCAGCTCCTCCATCATCGCCACGGCGGGGCCCACGCTCACCCAGAAGCCATAGGGACCCCCGGGACCCCTCGCTGCGACCGGGCGCTTCGGGAAGACCGAGCTCCGCTGTGGGGTGGGAGAGCAACAGCCCTGTGGGCATGGGGTGGGGCTGGTTAGACTGGAACGAACTGGGGGGGGATGTATTTCTGGTTTTGTTGCTGTTTAATAAAACTTTTTTTTTTTTTCCTGTTTTTCTTCACTGACTTCATTGCGCACGTCCCTTCCGAAAGCGGCTTCGCTTGCGGCCCGGCCCTCGACCGCTTTTGTCCAGGGCTGTTTTTTCTCCCGCTGTGAAGGTGCGGAGGGACGAAGCGGCCTTGTGCAGGCAGGGAAGGATTCGTGCCGCGGGGTCTGGGAGCAGGCAGGGCAGCTCCTCCTGTTCCTGGGCTCTAGGACTTGCTTTCCCAGGACAGAGCTTAGGGCTGTGACTTCCTGAGTCCTTTTTGTGGTTACCTGGGATAATCCCAACGCTCGCTACGGCTCCACGCCGAGATGATGAGGTGAGGCTGAGTTCAGCACCATCGAGGCTGCTTTGCCGGGGCTCGGGATGAGCGTTTCCACCCTGGCTCTGCCTCTGCCTTGCCCGAGCCCCTCGTGTCCCCGACGGCCGCAGCGTTTGGGCTGAGCCGCTTTCGAGGAGCGGGATTCTTGGCAGGCAGAGACCCGCTGTGCGGGGCGGCCCCGTGCTCCCCCGAGAGCGGGCAGCACGTTTCCGAAATCTCCCCTCACTTCCTCATCCTGCCGGCGGCGTGAGAAGATCCCGTTTTTAGCACGGCTCGGCCACGGCAGAAGGGGGTGTTCGTTACAGGGAGCCCGAAAACGGAGCAGAAACAACTATTTTCCCCCTCCAGTGGCTGTATTTGCTTGTCAGGCGAGGAGGGAGATGCTGGGAGTCCCTTCCTACCCTCTCCTGGCTACATGGATCCCGTCCCCGGCTTTTTGGGACCATCTTTGTCTTTGTAGCCTCTGCACTGGACTTCGCACCGCCGCGATGGTGAGTAGCGTTCTCGAGGATGCTGAGCTTGTCAGCCCCCCACACCCTTCCTTCCCTTTTCCCTGGGGTTTTATGGAAAAAAAAAATAAAGGACAAGGTTTTACTTTGCCAGCAACCTGCGTTCAGCCCAGGAAAATTTCCCACAGGGAAGGTCAGGGGTCCGGGTTGACCTTGAACCCTGGGGCTGAGCTGACCCCTGGCATAGCGGGGTTTGCCGATGGGATGCCTAAACGTGGTACCTTCTTCCCAGGCTGACAGCGGTGGGAAAACAGCCGGGATGAGCTTAAGCTCCGCTCTGGCATCCGTGGCGCTCGCAGACACAGCGTGTCCGGTAAAACAAGGCTCTGCCGTCAGCCCGCACTGTTTTTAAGCAGCTCAACTCTCTTCTCCAGGCTGGAAGTCACAGCTTCTCCGCTGCAATAACGGTAACAAGGCTGGGACACCCTTTGGGATGCGGCACCTCCGGTGCCCTTGCTCCCAGGCACGGAGGCAGCCCTTCCTGGGAAGGCTTGAGCCCCGTGGCCACATCCTTGCTCGTAATCCAGGGTTACCAGCGTGTGTTTTGGCAGCAAAGGTCTTGGGGTACAGCCGGGGCCGCCTGTAGCACGTGTAATCCCTCCCTGATGTCCAGGCTGGAGGATCCAGCAGTGGTTGGGTCCGTGGTGCTGCTCTTCTCAACATCCTGGAGTGACCGGTGCTGCCTGGGGCTAATTCTCCTATTCCAATTTCTATCCCAAAGCTTTTCCTTTCCGTGGATACAGCAGAAGTGGTCCTTAAAAGCTGACTTAGTGCTGCCGCTCCACCTGAAGCCACGACCCGCTCCGGGGACAAGCAAGTGCCACCATCCCTCTGCCCTTTCCGCTCTACGGCACGTGGTGAGGTGCCCGGGATGGTGGCGAGTGGATGCACTTGCGGAGAGCAGATGGCACGAGAAAAGCGAGTCCTGCGGCTCCCGTGAAGCCTTTGAGGCATTTCCAGTGACTCGACAGGAGCTCCCGGAGGTAAAAAGCCTGGAGGTGTTGCTGGGCTGGTTTGTGCTTGGACACGCAGCTGCTCCACGGAACGGTTGCCTTTTCCCCCAAAACTGATGCCGAAAAGCATCTCCTTCCCCACGGGATCGGGGCAGCCCCGGAGGCAGGTCTCAGCCCATCCCCATGGCATCACCAACACCTCTGGGGCTCCGTGCTTTGGGTGAGGATCCCCCCCAAACCCTGCCCCGATCCCAGAAATCAAGGACACAGGTCGGGACCATCCAACCAGTTTTATTTCGGGCGCTGCCTTTGCCACCGGCTCAGCCGCTGCGGCTGTCGGAGGAGCCGAAGCACTTTCCGGGCAGCCACCCAACGCGGCGGCCCCTCGCCGCAGTCCCAGACCCCTAAAAAAAAAAATCCCTCCGGAACCCCGGCCGGAGACAACATAATTAAAACCCAAATTGCATTGCGTGGCGTGAGCCGCCGGGGGTCTGGACCAGGGAGTTGTCCTGGGCACGGTGGGACGGGAATAACCATCGGCTCAGCCTCCTCGCCGCATCAGCGGAACCGCCGGGGCACGGCGTCTCTGGCGAAACAGAAACCTCTGCAACTCATTTTGCTCCCTTTTTTTTATATGGATGTGTATAATATATAATATATATATTATATATAAAAAAAAAAAAACCCTTGTGATATTGGTAGTTAAGTCACCGGCGTAACGGTGTCGGATACAAACAGCTCTAAGATCAAGAGTAAAACAACACGGTCCAGATTGTCCCCTCTTGCCACGATGGGCTCCGGCACACGCCTCGCTGCCCGCCTCAGCCGCTGCGGCATCCCGGCCGGCTCCTTCTCCGCAGGGAACGAGACCGATCCGGAGCGGGATGGAAGCGGCTACAGCTTGGCGTGGCGGTGAAAGGCCGTCTTGTGCGGGAGGCGTAGGTGGGTTGGCGGTGCCACGTTGCCGCCGGGTAGAGCCGGTGCCGCAGCGAGCTCTCGTAGGATGCCGGGTAGTGCCCGGGGCGGTCGCCAGCGGCCGGCACAGGTCGGAGGGCTGCGTGGAGGTGGCTACCAAAGGGCTGGGGAAAGCCGGGATGATGAAGGGGTTGACGGAGAGGGCCGGCGCCACCGGCACCCCCTGGCTTTTGAGGTGCTCCAGGGGGTTGCCGAAGCTCACCGGGAAATGCACCATCGCTCCCTTGTAAACGTCCGGCGCTGCGGTGTAGCCGGGGCTGGCCACCACCGCTTTGGGTTTGGCCAGCCCTTGGTGGCCCCTGGGCGAGCCGGCGCCCGTGTCCCCACCGTCGGCCTCCTTGATGAAGGGGGAGACGGCGCGGAGCTTCGCGCCGGGGCCGGAAAGCCGTCTCCTCCTCCCGGCCACGCTTGCCCCTGGCCACGGCGGGGGCGAAACCGGCCCCGGGGGGCACCCAGGCGGCCCCGCTCGCCGGCTCTCCCCGCTCCACGGCTGCCCCGCTTTGCTCGCAGGTCTTGGGGCTGCTCGACTCCTCGGCTCGCGACGGGAAGGTGGAAGGTGGCTCCAAAAAATCCTTCAGGCTGGAGAAATACCCCCAGAGCGGTTGGCAGCTGCCGGGTTTGAGCACCTCGTTGCGGTAGGCGTGGAAGCAAACCGGTGAAGACGGTGGGTGCCGGCTCCCCCTCCTCGGCCGGCGGGCAGGGCTGGCTGTCTCTCCCACCGGGGGATGCGCTGGCCATGGGTCCCACCTCGCTCCCGACGCTCGGAGCTCTATCCGGAGTTCCCGATGGCTCCGGGCTCCTCTGCTCATCGCGGTTAGGGGCCGGTGGGCGGCCGGGCGGGCTCGGGGCTGGGCCAGTGCCGCTCGCCAACCGGCAGCCCTCGGGGCAGTGGCGTTTGTGGCAGTGCAAGGACTCTGCCTTGCTCACCTGGGCCAGTAGCTTCTTCTTGGCCAGCGGAGACATGATGGGATGGTTGCCTTTGGAGTAGAAGCTGGAGGAAAAGGCGCTTGTAGGTTTCGGTGGGGTCCTGCAGGGGCCAGGACACCCCCCCGAGGGGTCGGGGACACCGGGCTGGAGCATCGCTCGGCCACCCGGCCCCGCTCCGGGGTGTCCCTTGCATCCTCCGTGACAGCTGCCACCTCCGGCTTCACCTTGTCGGAGGGATCTGCAAGCGAAGGGGATTCGGGGGGTGGGTGCCGGGGTCCCCGATTCCCACGGCCCCCTCCCCATCTTTGGCTGCCCTCAAACCCTCCGCATCCATCTGGCTCTTCCCCGGCCACCCCGGCGGGTTCCCCCTGGGAAGGGACAGACACGGCGGGGGGGCTGGGCGGGGTCCCGGGGCTGCTCCCAAACCGGAGCCGCGTTAGCCGGGCTCTGGGGGGGCCGCGCACCTGCTCCGGCCCTTCTCCTTCTTGGCCCTCTTGCTCTTCTCGCCCGTCTCGGCACCCTTGGAGACCTTGTACTGCTTGCGGGGCTTGCTGGGGGGCCGAGGTTTGTCGTCCTCCCCCTTGAGATGCCGCACGTACGGGAGGACCAGCCTGTGGGGTGGGGTGGGGGGGACGGGGACGGGGGGGGACGGCAGTGAGAAGCGGCGCCGGGAGGGGAAACCGAGGCACGGAGCGGGGACCCCTCGGCTCGTCCCCTACCTCTCGTAGTGCCGCCGGGTGCAGGTGGCCGCGCTGGTGCTGCCGGGGCTGCCCCCCAGCTCATCGTAGACGTTTTTTCCAGAGCCGGCGCCCCGTCACCTGTGGCAGGAGGGATGGGTAAGCCCCCCTCCCCGCCCTGGCACCCGGGGGGCCACCCAGGGGCCACCCCAGCACCCAGGGGCCCTGGCTTACCAGCTCGTAGGCTCCAGCTTCTCCACGGCTTTGTAGATCTTCCAAGGGTTAAATGGAAACAAAGAGGAGATGCCGAGGGTCATCGCGGCATCGAGATGACGACGCGGTGGGCGCCGCGGCCACTGGCAGCTCTGGTGGGGGATGTACCCCCTCGGCTGGGGCCCGTACCCCCTTGGTGGGGGCAACTACCCCCTCGGCGGGGCACATACCCCCTCGGTTGGAGATGTACCCCCTTGGTGGGGCACGTACCCCCTTCGTGGGGGGATATACCCCCTTGGTGGGGGGGATGTACCCCTCGATGGGGCACGTAGCCCCTCGGTGGGGGACGTACTCTGCTTGAAGCCGAGGTGGGGGATCCTCTCGATGGCGTGTGGCGATCCTTCATGAACTGGTAGAGGCTGACAAGGAAGGCTTCCTCCTCTTCCTTTTCACCGCCGGTTGTCGCTTCTTCCACTGGCTTCTCCTGCTCGGAACCATCCTCCGGGCCTGGAGCCTCCTGTGGGATACGGGGATGAGAACGAACCTGAGGGGAAACTGAGGCAGAGCAGAAGCACCCAACATCCCCCCTTCCCTTTTGCTTTTGCTTTGTAACCCAGAGGCAGTTAACGAGCTCGGGGTTCGTTAGCCGGCAGCCCGGGCCGCCGGCCAAGTTGGTCAAAGCGCTGGAACGGCGCGAGAACACGAGGAACGGCTTCCAGGAAAACAGACGGGCAGGAAATTCATCCTCCCCCCCCCTCCCACCCCCCGCCGCCGCCTTTCTCAGCTAAAATGTTTCTCGTTTTGTTTGTTCTACATTTTCCGGAGTTATAAAACTTGTTGCTATTTTTGGGCAAAGCAGCTGCTCAGCTCCGAGTACTTTTTTTTTTTTTGTGTGTTTGATTTGATTAATTTTTTATTTTTTTTTAATTTTAATTCCTTCTATTCTTTGGCCCGAGCGGTTAAGTCACGGCGTTTTTAACGGCTTGAACTATTTTGAGGCTTTTTTTTTTTTTTTTTTAAATAAAAGCCGCTGCGGTGGGGGGGGGAGGTTTCTAACCCCATCCCCCGCGCTCCGTTGAGATTAAAAACAAACTAATTAGAAAAATTAGCAGCCGCGTGGGTGACGGGCTCATTTCTCTCCCCAAAAATACCCTGTTTTTTGGGTATTTCCCCCCCCAAAACCGCTCAGAAATTCACCCTCCTCTTCCTCATCCTCACTTTCCCATGCAGCAAAAGCGCCGCTCGCCATCTTGTCCCCCCCAAAAAAAATATTGGGGGTTTCTAGCATATCCCCCCCAAAAAACCCCCAAAAAATAGGCTGCGGTGCGGCACTCACCGCCGGTTTGGTGGCGGTGGGCTCTTGGGGGTCTTGTCGCTGCTCTTGGCCGTCGTCCATGGTGGGGTTGAGGCGTCGCCTTGGATTTTAGGAGGGGTCCTGTAAGGAAAAATTGGGGTGGGGGGGTGAGACACCCCAAATTGTTGCTTCACCCCCCCAAATGGGAGGATTTGGGCCACGGCGGTGCCCGCCAGGCACCGAAATCGGCCGTTCGGCCGATTTCGGTGCCTGGCGGGCACCGCCGTGGCCCTAAAACTCCTTCCCTGGGTGCCCCCCCCCCAAAATTTAGGGCTCAAGAACCCCCTTGACCCCCCCCCCCAATCCTCCCTCTCCCCCCAATTTTGGAGGAAAACCCCCGGCAAAATGGCGGGGGGAGGAGGGGGCAAAGAAAGACGTGCCAACCTGGGAAACTGAGGCACGGCGCCCCCACTCGAGACCCCTCCGGTGCGTGTGTGTCCCCCCCCCCCCCCCCCAAAAAAAAACTTTTCCCGCCCCCCCCCCCGCCGCTCGCGACCCCCGCTCACCCGCCGCCCGCCGCGCCATGTGAGCGCCAGCCCCGCGCGAACGCCACGCCCCCTTTCCCGCCTATTGGCTGGCGCGGCCACGCCCCCCCTCCTCTTATTGGGCGGCCCGCGCTGCTCCTCCCCTCCCCTCCCCTCCCCTCCCCGCCAGCGGGCGCGCGGCGGGCGCACACGTCGTGTGCAAGGGCGCGCGCGCGCGCGCGCGCGGGGCTTTGCGCGCGGGCGGCGGAGCGTGTGTGTGTGTGCGCGTGCAGGTGCACGTGCGCGCAGCCTGCGTGTGAAGTGCACACGTGTGCCTGTGTGTGCGTACAGGTACATGTGTGTGCAGCGTATGTGTGAATTACACGCGTGTGTGTGTGCCGGTACATGTGTGTGCAGAGTACATGTGAAGTGCACACGTGTGTGTGTGTGCAGGTACATGTGTGTGCAGCTACCTGTGAAGTGCACGTGTGTGTGTGTGCAGGTACATGTGTGTGCAGCGTACATGTGAATGCACACGTGTGCCTGTGTGTGCAGGTATATGTGTGTGCAGCGTACATGTGAAGTGCACACGTGGCCTGTGTGTGCGTACAGGTACATGTGTGTGCAGCGTATGTGTGAATTACACGCGGTGTGTGTGCAGGTACATGTGTGTGCAGCGTACATGTGAAGTGCACACGTGTGTGTGTGTGCAGGTACGTGTGTGTGCAGGTACATGTGTGTGCAGCGTACATGTGAAGTGCACGTGTGTGTGTGTGCAGGTACATGTGTGTGCAGCGTACATGTGAAGTGCACACGTGTGCCTGTGTGTGCAGGTACATGTGTGTGCAGCGTACATGTGAAGTGCACACGTGTGCCTGTGTGTGCGTACAGGTACATGTGTGTGCAGCGTATGTGTGAAGTGCACATGTGTGCCTTGTGTGTGTGCAGGTAGTGTGTGTGCAGCGTACATGTGAAGTACACACGTGTGCCTGTGTGTGCAGGTACACGTGTGCTGTGCACGTGTGAAGTACATGTGTGTCTATGTGTGTGCGTGCAGGTCCACACGTGTACAGTGTATATGTGAAGTACATGTGTGTCTGTGTGGGTGTGTGCAGGTACCACACATGTATGGTGTACGTGGCAGTACACGTGTGCCTGTGTGTGTGCACGTGCAGGTACACGTGTGCAGCGTACATGTGAAATAGACACGTGTGCCTGTGTGTGCGTGTGCAGGTGCATGTGTGTGCAGGTGCATGTGTGTGCAGCGTACATGTGGAGTACACACATTGCCTGTGTGTGCAGGTACCCGTGTCCAGTGTATGTGTGAAGTACATGTGTGTCAGGTGTGTGCGTGCAGGTGTATATGTGAAGTATGTATGTGTCCATGTGTGCACATGCAGGTACACACATGGACATGTGCAGTGCACACGTGCCTCTGTGTGTGTGCGTGCAGGTACAAATGTGTGCAGTGTACGTGTGAAGTACATGTGTGTCCATGTGTGCTCCGTGCAGGTACACATGTGTACAGTGTATATGTGAAGTACATGTGTGTCTGTGTGGGTGTGTGCAGGTACACGTGTGCAGTGTACGTGTGAACTACATGTGTGTCCATGTGTGCACATGCAGGTACACCACATGTATGGTGTACATGTGCAGTACACGTGTGTGTGCAGGTACAAATGTGTGCAGTGTACATGTGAAGTACATGTGTGTGCATGCAGGTACACGTGTGTGCCGTGTACATTTGTGTCCATGTGTGCACATGCAGGTACACACATGTACGTGTGAAGCACACGCGTGTCTGTGCGTGTGCACGTGCAGGTACACACACGTACGTGTGAAGCACACGCGTGTCCGTGCGTGTGCACGTGCAGGTACCACATGTACGTGTGAAGCACACGCGTGTCCGTGCGTGTGCACGTGCAGGTACACACACGTACGTGTGAAGCACACGCGTCGTGCGCGCCCCCCGCGGTGCCCGGCCGTGATTCCAACGGCTCCGGTGCGGTTTCCCGGCACCGCGAGCGCGGCGGCCGCCGCTGACGCGATTTCCTCCCTGCTGGTATCGCCCCGAAAACGCAGGAAACGGGCGGGGGGGGGGGGGCAACACACATGGCAACGGGGGGGGTGAGGGGGCACACACATGACGACGGCAGCTTTTGGGGTGAAAAGTGGCCGCTTTGGGGCCGAACACTCGAACGAGCTGCCCCGTGGCGCGGCAGGCGGCGGGTGAGCCCCGGTGCCAGTGCCGGTGCCGGGGTGGGGGGGGGGGGGGCCGGGGGTACCTCCGTGCTGTAATCGCGTGTTTATCGCGACCGGAATTCCCGGCGGTCTCCGCGGCGGAGGGCGGCACGTTCCCGAAACCGCGGCGTCGCTGCGGAGGAAAGCCGGGCCGGAGCGGGCTGAGACCGGCCGAAACTCATGGCGCCCACCGCTCCGCCACCTCCAGCCCCCCCCGCCGCCCCTTGGCGACTCCTCGGTACCCCGAATCGCCAACGTTAAGCCCCATTTTGCCCCTTTAGGCCCAAATTCCCGGCGAACGGCGTTTCCGAGCGTGGCGGAGGTCGGAGCGGAAGGGCCGGAATGGCGCGGGAGCGGTGCCAGGGCCTACGGCGGGTGGAGTAATGGCTGAGGTCATCCTTCCCCGGCACCGAAAATAACCCCTTACGTCACCCCGCGCCCCGGCGCAGGGTCCCACCGGGGGACCCGCCGGTGACGGTGTCCCGGTGCGCTTGGGCTGAATCCCACTTTTTCCACGGGTGGTTTTTTGGCGTTCCCATCCGTCGGATGGGTTGCCGCCGTGGCACGCGCCGAGTTGAGCCGGTCTCAGCTCGGCGGGACGGGGGTGATATAGGGTTGGTGGGGGTGATGTAATGGTTGGTGGGGGTGATCTATGGTTGGGACCCCCCCCCCCTCCACCCAGCACCCCGAGACCCCCCACCCCGGTACTCACCGGCTCGGAGGCGCCGGGCGTGCGGCTCATCGGCGCGGCCGGAGGAAGAGCTCTGTGTTCGGCGGGTGTCACGGTGCCGGCGCTGACGGGCTGGGGGATGAGTCATCCCCCACTCAGGGAAGTGGCGTGTGCGGGTACGTGTGCGGTACGTGTGTGGTGTGTGTGTTTGCGTGTGCCATTGACTCTTTCGTTACCGGAACGGTCGCACTTCGGGCTTTTTGGGGGTTCCGGCCAGGGGCAGCCCAGCACCGCGCTGAATGACTGTGCCGGACTTTCCAACCCCCCCCCCGCCTCCTCCTCCTCTCTGCTCCCCGATCCTGGGGCTGGCCGTGTCCCCAGGGGGATTGGGGACATGCTGGGACCCGGTGACTGGGATGCTGGTGGGGTCCTGGTCCCCGTCGGGGGTGACTGGGTGTCACCGTGCGAACGGGGACGGCGCCGAGCGCGGGCGCTGGGTGCTGCGTTCCAGGGACTCTGGCCCAGCTAGGGCATCCCAGTCCCAGGGGACTGAAGCCACCCATTAGTGGGAGCCGGACTGGAGGGGCTGCTGGAGAGCACCCATGGGTGCACAACCCCATAGCATCCCCCGGAGAATCCCGCCTCCCCCCACCCCTGAATCGCCACCAGCCGGTTTGTGAAAGAGCCCCGAAAAAAAATACGAAAAATCCCCCGGTGACTCAATTTTGGGCCAAGAGCCCAAGAAAGCAGAAGCGGGGGGAGGTCAGGGGGACGTCGGGCTCCTGCCCCCCCCCGGGGCTAGAAAAGGGGTGCAGGAACCCGAGGGTGACATTAACCCTTTCGTTCCAGGAAGGCGCCCGCCTCTTACTTCATAATAACGTGATTTAACGAAAACGGGCAAAAAACCAACAAGAACAAAAAAAAAAACCCGCCTGGGGTTTCTAGTCCCGGTTTTCTGTTCGAGCAGAACGGGGGGGTCTGGAGCTGGGGGGGTGGGGGGGGGTGTCCCCTGCCTCAGTTTCCCCTGTGTGATGGCAGCTGCGTGTACGGTCCAGCCTGCCGGGACTCACTGGGCTGGGAATATGTTGGAATTCAGGCTCCTGGGGAGCGAGCACCCCTGGGGGGATCCGAGCACCCCTGGGGGGGGATCCGGTCCCCGAGGGCTCCGCTCCGACGGGCGGGGGGGGAAAAGCTTCTCCTCGGGGGGGGGTTTGTTTTTCATCCCGCGGAAGAGATGCTGGAGGAAAAGGGGAATTGTTGGGGGTGAAGGATGTTGCGGGGGCGAGAGCGGCCGTCGGTGCCTGAAGGGTGTCGGGGCTCAGCCTGGAGAGCCCAGTGCTGGCAGCTGCTGGGGAAGGAGGAGGAAAAAAAGGAAAAGGAGAAGGAGGAAAGGAGAAGAGGAAGAGGAAAAGGAAAAAAAATAAAAGGAGAAGGAAAAGGAGAAGGAAAAGGAGAAGGAGAAGGAGAAGGAGAAGAAAAAGGAGAAGGAGAAGGAGAAGGAGAAGAAGGAGGAAAAGGAGAAGGAGAAGGAAAAGGAGAAGGAGAAGGAGAAGGAGAAGGAGAAGGAGAAGGAGAAGGAGAAGGAGAAGGAGAAGGAGAAGGAACAGGAGAAGGAAAAGGAGAAGGAAAAGGAAAAGGAGAAGGAGAAGGAAAAGGAGAAGGAAACAGGAGAAGGAAAAGGAAAAGGAGGAAAGGAAAAGGAGAAGGAGAAGGTAAAAAAGGAGAATGACATGGAGGAGAAGGAGGAAAGGAGAAGAAGAAAAAGTAGAAGGAAGAGGAGGAGGAGGAAAAGGAAATGGAGAAAAGGAGAAGGAAACGGAGAAGAGACAGAAAAGGAGAAGGAAAGGAGGAGAAGGCAGAAAAGGAAAAAAGAGCCCCAACCCGAAAGCCGGGCACTGGATGGGCAGCGCTGCAGCACCGCGTCCTTTTGGGGCACAACCTTGCAAGAGGGTTCGTTATCTCAGGGGTTGGGAGACTTTGGGGTTGTAGGACACCCCTCCCCCGGGCCGTGGGTTAACCCATGAGGTGCTGGGCTGGAGACTCCACTCTATTCGGGAGCCTGACGCTTTAATTACCCCACGATTAACGATGTAATCACAGGGAAAAACAGCCTCCACCGAGAGCCCCCGGAGCTGGGCCCCCCCCCCGGCACCGGGAAGGTGCTGCACCCACACCGGAGTGGGGGGGGGGATTATTTAGGAGGTAAAAAACTGCCTCGATTTAGGGGAGAAATCAGAGCCGGGTGCTTTTGGATGCTGGGGGCGTTTTGGGTGCACCCCAACCCCATGGAGAGGGGTCCGGGGGCTGCAAACCAGGGTGCCAACATCTTACACCCCAACTCTGCCAAGCAACGGCACAACCAAGCACCTGGGTCTTTCCAGGGGGGTTAATTAGTGGGGGGCACTAATGAGGCTTAACGACCTCGACTGGGGCCTCCCAGCACCCCCGGGACCGACTTAAGCCCAGCTCAGCCGTGGAGCCGATTGTTGCTGACCCCGACCAGGGCTGTGCACGTGCGGGGGCGTGTGAATTTATGGGGACATGTAAATGGGACGGGTAAATTCACAGGGATGTGTAAACGGGACGTGTAAAGTCATGGGGACGTGTAAATTTATGGGGACACGTAAATGGGATGTGTAAATTCATGGGGATGTGTAAATGGGACACGTAAATGGATGTGTAAATCATGGAGATGTGTAAACGGGAGTGTATCTCATGGGGACATGTAAATTTATGGGGACATGTAAATGGGATGTGTAATTTCATGGGGATGTGTAAATTCATGGGAAAGTGTAAATGGGACGTGTAAACTCATGGGGACACATAAATGGGATGTGTAAATTCATGGGGACGTTTAAATTCACAGGGATGTGTAAACGGGATGTGTCAATTCATGGGGATGTGTAAGTGGGACGTGTAAATTCCCGGGGCCCGCGCGCCTATACAAGCACCTGTGCCCACCAAGGCCCATATATCCACAGAGGGGCCCCCCTGGTGCCCCCGTACCCCTTGTGGCTGCGGCAGCCACGCAGGCAGCACCTTTGGGTGAGCCCGACCCCCTTCCCTCCCGTCGTGCCAACACCGGCGCTCGGGATGCGCCGGGCACCGAGCGAAGCATCTTCTTTTCTCACCACCTCCATCTCGCGGCACATCCTGTGCGGTCCAGGGCAGCGCTCAGCCCCTTCCTGCCACCGGCGAGGAGGAAGAGCGCGGGCTGCGAAGGCTGCGAAGGCTCTCGGCGGAGCAGCTCCAACCCTTTTCTTCCCACGGAGGCGGCCCCATGGCTTTTCTCCGGCGGCTTTTCGGCTTTTCGGCCAAAAAGAAGGCGCCGAGGCGGTACGAGGGCGTCAAGCGGGACGCGGACCCCGAGGAGACCTGGCTGGTGCTGGGCGAGTGGGCGACGGCGCCTTCGGCCAGGTCTTGAAGGTGGGGGAGCGCCGCGAAACGCCGCCGGCGCCCTGGGAATTTGGGGAATTCTTTGCTTTTTTCTTTTTCATTGGCGTGCGAAGAGCTGAAAAGCCTCTAAACAGCCCCAAATTTGAGCAGAGGGTGGCTGGGGGCTTCACGCGGCGTTGGCTCAGCCCGTCCCCGTCCTTCGGCACGAGGACAGCCGTCGGGTCGCGGAGCCGGCCCGTTTGCCGGCGGGTGTTTGCCACCTCGGTTGGAGCGCCGAGGGCTGAGATGAGGATGTGTTGTTCTGAAACCGCGGTGCAGAGCCCGAGCGCGGCAGGAAACCCAAATTCGCCGCTCGTCAGATCCGTGGCAGCAGTCGCCTTCCGGCACCGGGGCCGGTGGAGCGTGGCGGTGATGGTCCCGGTCCCGGCTGAGTTTGCCATCCCCTCTTCCGTCTCCGGCTTTTTCGGGGCGGCCAAACATCTCGGCATCGCTTGTGGAATGGGACCACCAAGAAAGGTCCTTGGGGGGAGGTCGGTGGAGCTCCCTGTGCCGCCACTCGCTGTGGCTGCGCCCGCGGGGACTCCGGTGCGTACGGGAGAGCTTCCAGAGGGTTTTGGGATGTTCCGGAATGCGCGCGCAAGGTGCCACCTGCACCTCAGCTCCGTGGACGGGGCGACTGTGCGGTCCTCCTCCTCCCCAGCTCTGGTGACACCCAAGCTCCCTGCGTCCTGCCCTCGGGCGTTTGGCTCGGCAGCGGCGGGTCCGAGCTTCTCCGTCGCCGAAATGGTGGGGCTGCTCCTTCCGCAGCCCACGCGGCGCCGCGAAACCCTCTCCCGCAGGCGCGGAACAAGGCGACGGGGGCTTTGGCGGCCGCCAAAGTGATCGAGACGCCGAGCGAGGAGGAGCTGGAGGACTACGTGGTGGAGATCGAGATCTTGGCTTGCTGCGACCACCCCAACATCACCAAGCTGCTGGACGCGTTCTACTGGGACGGGCGGCTCTGGGTGAGCTGGGAGAGGGGGCTGGTCCCCACCCTGGCACCATCCCGGGCACGAGCCAGGGTCCCCACAGCATCTCGGGGCTGAGGGACTCGGTTTGGAGGGGACACGTTTGCAGACCAGGTGGGAAACCTCGACCGCACGCTCTCCCTGTAGATCCTGGTGGAGTTTTGTCCTGGAGGGGCCGTGGATGCAGCGATTTTGGGTAATTAAAGTGTTTTTTTTCCGGTTGGCGTGCGGCTGGTGGAGGGTTTGGGGTGGGATCGCCGAATTTCACGGCGTGGAAGGGAGCCCCGGGCTCGGACGGCATCTCCAGGAGGGAGGATGGGTTGGGGAGCATCTTCGTTCCGGTCCCCCGGCATCGTTAGCGGCGGCGTTCGTTGGCGTTAACGGCAGAGCTGGAGAAAGGGCTGACGGAGGAGCAGATCCGCGTGGTTTGCAAGCAGCTCCTGCTGGCGCTGCAGTACCTGCACGGCTCAAGATCATCCACAGGGACGTGAAGGCCGGCAACGTCCTGCTCACCCTCGATGGGGACGTCAAGCTGGGTGAGGACCATGGCGGGTGGAAACGGGGACCCCACGGGGCAGGGGGAGGTGGGGAGGGAAGCCCCTGGGGTGCTTCACCCCAAGGATCCCTCCAACAGCCGCTTTCTGCTCTGCAGCCGATTTTGGTGTCTCGGCTAAAACTCCAGCACGCCCAGCGCCGCGTGTCCTTCATCGGCACCCCGTACTGGTAGGTGTGGGGCAGGAATCACTGGGATGGTGGGATGTGGGAGGCAGGCAGGTGGGCTGGGGGAGCCCAGGTGTCCTGCTCCTCCTGCAACCGGCTCCTCGGCACCAGGAACACCCCAAGAAATCAGATCTTTCCTCCTGTGGCCATCACTGGCTCAGGGTGGGCTCCTCGGGAGCGTGAGGCTATGTATGGAGAGGACCCGTGGGGTGCTGGTGGGTGTAAGCCCTCCTGGGGTAGTGTTGGAGGAGTTGGGGTTCAGTCTCACCTCTTCTGCCTGTTGGGTTGTCTCCGGAGGGGACAGCACCTGGGTTTGGTTTCAGGGGGAGATACCAGCCCGGGTCCAGGGCAGGCTGGTCCTCTGCCCCTCTCTCCCTGCTCAGGATGGCCCCGGAGGTGGTGCAGTGTGAGACGTCCAAGGAGAACCCCTACGGCTACAAGGCTGACATCTGGTCGCTGGGCATCACACTGATCGAGATGGCCGAGATGGAGCCACCCTACCACGAGCTGAACCCGCTCCGGGTGCTGCTGAAGATCGCCAAGTCCCAGCCGCCCACCCTGCGGCACCCCAAGAGGTGGTGAGTCCCGTGCGGAGATGTCACCCAACTCCGCTGACGGTGGGAGAAGTTGTCCCATGGGGCAGCTCCTGCTCGAAGTCATGTCTGGGCTCTGGGGTGGGCTCTTGGACCATAAGTCATGCTGGTTGTGATTCCTCAAGCCCAGCTCAAGAGGTGGCACCATGGGTTTCCCATCACACCACCTTTGCACACCACCTTTTCCCATCACACCACCTTTGAAGGTGACACCAGTGGGCAGCACTGGGGTGGGTTCCTCCTGCCAAGGCACTAACAGAGCCTGTGTGTCCCCAGCAGCACCCCAAGCTCTGTGGGTCCGCGGTGGGGGTGATGGGGAGCTTCTGCCCCTGTCCTCACAGGGACCATCCCACAGGTCTGAAGACTTCAAGGACTTCCTGAGGAAATCCTTGGAGAAGAGCCCCGAGGCGCGGTGGTCGGCCAGCCAGCTCCTGCAGGTGGGTAGCACCATTGCACCCTGCCCAGGATGGTGGGACCCGTCCCCGGCGCTGGCCCCCGCTCACCTCCCTCGCTCCCACCCCAGCACCCTCGTGGCAGGCATCTCCGACAAGCGGCCGCTCCGGGAGCTGGTGGCTGAAACCCGGGCTGACGTGCTGGAGGAAGAGGATGAGGAGGAAGGTCCAGTCCTCTCGGTGCGTGAGTAGGCGCCAGCTGGAGGGCGAGATCCCTCCAACCTTTCCCACCAGATCGTTGGGCCTCATCTCTCCCCCGTTGTTCACCTCACAGCCTGGGCAGGAGCATGGGGAGTCCTCCTGCCCCCCGACCCCGGCGGGGGTCCCTGGAGCATCAGCCCCCGGACAGCACGGGGAGAGCTGGCGAGGAGCCGGGCATCTCATCCGACATCCAGGTGGTGGCAGAGCCCAGGACAAAGAGAGCGTCTGACCTCTTGAAGCAAATGAGGAGGAGGTCCTCGCCCCAGCCCACGGGCTCCGTCAGGCTCCCCGCGAAGAGGCCGTCCGAGTTTCGGAAGCTGATGCGGAGCAGGTCGTTTTTGGAGGATGAAATCCCAAGAAACAGCTAAGGAGCAGCACAGGGCAGAGCCCAGTGGGTTGGAGATGATGGCACTGGTTGTTCCTCAAGGGACACCAGCCCCAGCAGAGCAGGAGGAGAAGTTCAAGGGTGTCGAGAGGAGCAGACCAGCTCCCTGGGGACCCCCTGCAACGCGGCGGGCTCCCCGCGGGGCCGTGGCGGCCAGGAGACCTTGCTGAACTTCAGGAGCTGATGGTAGAGAGGTTGGACCCAAGGCAGAGCCCCGGGAGGAAAGCCAACGTGCTGACGCGTTGCCGGTTGGCCAAACGCCGGCAGAGGGACAGCTTGCAGCCCAACCAAGCCCTGTTCTGGCCCCCCAAAGCGATGGCAAGAAGGAGTCAAGCAGAGACCCTACTCGGAACTCACGGGCCCTGATGGCACCCACAGTTGGGGACTGGCGCGGAGGCTCGGCCGTGGGGCAGCTGGTGGCAGCTCTGGACCTGTGGACCGTGAGGACCAAAACCCAGAGCTTCAAGTCATTGTCAGAGCATCAGCATCAGGTCACTCGGTCGTTGCTAGACCTGAAGGTTGAGGTTGGCTCCTCCGGGCTGAAGATGGGCTTGGGAAGGATGGTGATGGAGCAGGGAGGGCACCCATGGAACCTGAAGGTGCTGGAGAGCCTGGGGACACCGAGCTGGTGGAGGAGAGGGTGCTGTGGGTTGAAGCACCGCTGACGCCCAGTGAGATGGAGGAGGTAGCGGTGGGGTCGGATGTGCTCAAGGGGTGGCAGGAGCCCCTGGCCAGTCTGGGAGAGGCCGGAGAGAGGAGCAACGGGGAGAGAAACTCAACCGTGTGCGGGCCCATCGCTGACCCCCTGGACCTGGGTGAGCGGGAGGTGGGGAGGAATGAGGAGGAAGCCACAGACAATGCTGAAACTGGAGTGGAAACTGCTCCTGAGGAAGCCTTGGTGCCAGCAGAAGTGAAACTGGAAGAGGATGTTGTAAAAGGGTGTTTGATTGGAGACCATAAAGCAGCAGGAGATGCAGCCAGTCCGGGGGGACTGGTGCTGGCGGGAGAGGAACCGGAGGAAGCCTCGGCAGCACCAGCAGGACAGGGACCTGCAAGTGAGGAACTCCAAAATTCAGCAGAAGATTCATCCCTCCTGGAGATCCCAGGGCCTGTTGAGGAAGACATAGAGGAGAAAGTGGAAAACAGCCCCAGAGACAACCAGCCAAGGGCTGCTCGTGGGAACGGCTGGAAAAGACAAGATGGAAATGATGGAGAACGTGAAGAAGACGGGGTGCAGGTTGCTCCAGCTCTTGAAGGGCCATCAAAGGACAGACCTGGAGAGGAGATGGGTGACTTGAAGGGTCACAGAGCACTGCCAGAACCCCAGGAGGTCCTTGGTGGACAACCAAAGGCCACAAAGACCATGAGCTTTGCCCTTGTCCGTACCTCTTCCCAGGCGCGGGCAGCGTGGGAAGCAGGGAACACACCGGATCCATCCATCGCATCAAAGCAAGGAGAGGAGCCATCCCCTGTGCAAACCCCTGCAGATGTAGGAGGTCCAAGTGCCCTCCCTGCAGCAGCGCAGCCTTTCCCTTCTGCTGAGGAAGCCCAGAAGGTGAGTTTGCAGGTAACGTGGCGACGGGAAGCTGCTCCTCACCTCGCATGGGTCCCACCCACGGGTGGGTTTATGTAGTTTTGGGACCTCTGAGCTCAATCCGTCGCTCCCCGTCACAGGAACGTGCCTCGCTCCAAAGGAGGGTCAAGAAAACCCGGAGGTTTGTGGTGGACGGGGAGGAGGTGAGCGTGACGACCGCCAGGACCCTCGGCAAGGCCGGGGAGAGGGACGAGATGGTGCGCTCGGCTCGGTGAGTGGTGCTGGTAGCAGAGGGGCCACCAGGAATCTTCCACCCGTTTCTGGACGAGGAGGATCAGGGGCAAAGGGGAGAGGGTGCGGGAGGGAGGAATGGGTCTGTGGGTCACTGGGACAAGAGAAGTGCTTGAGCTCCAGGCTTGGGAAATCCATTGGCCTCCCTGGCCAGGGTCTACTCCAGCA
This sequence comes from Tauraco erythrolophus, assembly GCF_009769465.1. Taxonomy (NCBI): domain Eukaryota; kingdom Metazoa; phylum Chordata; class Aves; order Musophagiformes; family Musophagidae; genus Tauraco; species Tauraco erythrolophus. The sequence goes on along the minus strand of NC_141493.1, from coordinate 5,429,933 downwards.
GGAGCAGGAGCAACCCCTTCCCTGCGTCCTCAGCACCGTGCAGTAGGGAGACATGAGGACCCCAAGCGTTGCCCAGCCCCATATCTGGTGTGTCCAGCAGCCAGCTTATGGAAAGAGGAGGGGAAGATCTTCTCCCTAAGCAATCACATCACCCAAGGAGAGTAGGAAAGGATGAAGGGGGAGATGGAGGGGCAGTGACATCAGCTGAGTTTGGGAATGTGGCCACCGCGGACCCAACAGGTGTCCCATCTTCTTTCTTCTCCATGATGCTGCACCAGGGCTGAGCTTCTCCCTTCTTTTAGCCACCTACAAGTCAGCCATGCCAGCAGAGAGAGGTGCCTCCAGGGCCCTCTGTCACCCCGATTCCCAACCCTTTAGGCGCCAGGAGCTCCGCGAGCTGCGAGTGCTGCAGAAGGAAGAGCAGCGAGCTCAGAGCCGGCTGGAGCAGAAGTTTCACCAGCAGCGGGAGCAGATGTTTCGTCACATCGAGCAGGAGATGATGGTAACCAGCCCATCGTCCCGCGGGTGCCATGATATGGTCAAGGAGGGACACGTGCCAGGGGGTGCCAGGGTCTGAGCAGGGGGTTTGGTTGCTTTGGTGGCCACTTCTTCTGGTCCCTGCAGCCGCGTTAACCGTGTCTGCATGGCAGAGCAAGAAGGAGTTTTACGACCGGGAGGTGGAGAGCTCGGAGCGGTGCTACCGGCAGCTGAAGGAGCGCCAGGAGCTGGAGTACACGGCCAAGCTGCGTGACGAGGCCAAACGCCTCAAGTCCCTCCAGGAGAAGGACTGCAGGAAGAAGATACGAGAGCTGAAAGGAGATGGGAGAGAGGTGAGGGTCCTCCCCCAGCCGTGCCACCGGGAGCCTGGGGACCATCTCCCCCGGGTGCCAGGGTGATGCCCCTCCGCCGTTGGCTGCAGGAGCAGCGGTTCCTGCAGCAGCAGCAGGAGGAACTCAACGCAGCCCTGCAGAGGGTCATCCAGGAGCACAAGAAGAAGATGACATCCATCGACTGGGAGTGCATCAGCAAGATCCATAGCCTCCGGAGAGGTAGAGCGGGCTGGGAGGAGGAGGATGAGAGGGGAGCAGCAGGTCTGGCTGGGGGTTTTTGGAGGTGGTGATGGCGCTGTGGTCCTCGGCCGGCAGCCCGCGAGTCGGTGGTGTGGAGCATGGAGCAAGGGCACCTGCAGGAGAAGTACCAGCTCTTCAGGCAGCAGGTGAAGGAGCAGCACGCGCTGCAGAGGCAGCAGCTCCGCAAACGCCACGAGAAGGTGAGGTGGGACCGGGTGGCCGTGCTCCCCCAGCCCGCCGGGCTCCCACCCCCTCTCCTGCCTCACCCTCCCGCCCCGTTCCCAGGAGACGGAGAGGATGAACCGCTTCCACCACATCCTGCTGGAGGACCTGAGGAGCCAGCAGGCGCAGGAACGCGCCCAGCTGCTGAAAAACCAGCGCCGCGACGCCAAATCCGCCTGGCCCTCTTCAAGGACAACCTGAAGATCCAGGAGCCCGACGGGGCCAAGCAGAGGGAGAGGGTCAAGCAGGTACGAGAACCCATCCGGGGTCAACGAGGTTCCCCAGCGCCAAGTCCTCAAAAAGGCGGAAGCGCCGGCCGTCGGGAAGGGGAGGGTGATGCGGGGTGTCCCGCGCCGCAGTTCCTGCAGCGGGAGGAGCGGCGGCAGCGAGCGGAGGCGCAGCGGCAGCAGGAGCAGCAGGAGCTGCAGGAGCAGCAGCTGCAGCAGCAGCAGGCTCAGAACCTGGCCGAGCTGGAGCAGATGCAGGTACCGGGACCCGCTGCAAAAATCATCCACCCCAAGGGGCTTCCCGCGGCCCCGGTACCTCTCCTCAAGCACCTCCCTTCCCGTTTCCACCTCCCCGCTCGCAGAGGGAGAAGATGGAGCTACTGGGCGAGCAGGAGAGGCGGCAGCTGGGGCGGCTGGAGCAGGAACACGCCGTGGAGCTCGGCGAGTGGAAGCAACGCTTGGCTGCCCGCGAGGAGGTGAGTGGTCCGGCGGCCCCGAGCATCTCCCCCCCGGCTCGGCCCGCGGGCACGGGGACGTGGCAGCGCTGCTTTTCTTCTCCAGATGTTGGAGGAGGAATTGGGGAACTCGGTGCCGGCGCGGCGGACTGCACGGCACCCACGGTAGCAACAGGATCACCCGCTTCTTCCAGCTCCCATCCTGACACTACGGCATGGAGAAGTGGGGAGCGAGAGGCGGGCAGCTGCCCGGGGACCAGTCCCACAGCTCTTCTGGGAGATGGGACTGGGGATCCCAACGGCGGCGCGAGGGGCGGCTGCCCAGGGGGTGCTGAGCCGCGGGGCTGAGCAGCCGGGCAGGACGCGGTGCGGGCACCGGGGATGGCAGGTGTGGGTGTTCGAGCCCACCCTCGCCATGCTGGAGGGGCTACAGCCCCTCGGGGAAGTCACCCCACTGGTCTCGAAGCCATGGATGGGCGGGGTTGCTGGTCCTTCCCGTGCCGATCTCCCCTCAGCTGAATTGCAGCTCGAGGAAATACATCCTTTCTCCAAGAAAGTCCCTGTTTGTGACTGTTTTACTTAAAAACTCTCGTCTTGCGCCCCACCAGTGCCCCCAGCGAGGGTCTGGTGCCCAGCCTGTGGCCCAGGGGTGCCCTCGGGGGGCCACTGGCAACCCAGGGCCAGCACTGGAGCCAGGTCCAGGCCCCACCACCCTGCACAGGGCCCTTCTCCACCCACCTCGTCAGGGCCCTGAGGGCACCAATAAGCCCTAATGGCCTTGACCAGCCTCACCAGGGGCCTTGACCCACACCCACGGCCCAGGAGCTCCACTGAAGCCCATCTCCAGCACTGGGAGTGCTGGTCTCTCTGCCTCATCACCTCGGGCCCAATCCTGACCTGCAGACTGGCTTCCCAGCTTGATCTTGGACCTGCCTCAGCACCATCAACTTGCCTGGTGAGCTCAACTCTTGGTTGAACCTGGCCACCATCTCCAGGTTGGTCCTGCTTCCATTGTTCAGGTCCTGGAGGACCGGGTCCTGGCTGGTGATGCTCCAGCCATGCGATCCCCCCTGTCTCCTGGCTGGCCTCTTTTTCAGGGAGCAGCTCCACTCTTGCTGCTCCCCAACACTCGTGTCATTTGAACCTCTCTCCTGTTTAGGAGACTCCTTCTTCCCCATCTTAAAGGCCCGTCTAAAAGTCTGTAGCAATTTATTATCTTTAAGCTCATTATAAAAGGTAAATTATTTCAGGGATGAAGAGGACCAACAGGAGGAACTGGAGACATGAGTAACAGTCAGTCCATGTACTGGGAATTACAGATGGACACCAAGTGACACACAGAGGAGCCTTTTTCTAGGAGGCACTGGTGGTTCACAGTGAGATGGAGGAACTCCGCTACCCAGATCCAGGGAAGAGCTGATGGATCGAAGATGGCAGGAGCCAGGCAGGCTGAGCTGCAACTGTCCATCTATACAGGTCCTATGCTCAGGTAGGACATCCTTGATTGAAAAGTCTTCCTGAGGTGCAGAGACCAGTGGGATTTCTGAGTCAACAGTGCTGGGACGAGAAGAATCTGCCACTGACGAGCTAGTCCAGAGCGAGCGGTGCTCCGCCGGGAAGCTGCGCTCTGTCCCGTGGGCCGGCCCCGGCTGCCTGCTCTGCACGGGGCTCAGTTGTCTTGTTTCACCACGACATCAGACAGGTCCTCTGTGCCCTCCAGCTTCAGATTCTGGGAATATAAAAGAAAAGTGAAGTTCGACAGAGCCAGGCTCTTCTCCTCTCCAGTCTGAAGGTCTCCCTCTTACCTTCTCGTTTGCCAAATGCAAGAGGCAGGCGAAGGCTAAGGGGACAGACAGATTACTCGCCATCACAGAAGGCAGCCTACAAAAGAGGAAAGGAGGAGGTCAGGATGGCCAGAGCCTACTGAATCCCGACGGATGGACCCTGCCTGCAAGGACCAGGTCACCAAAGATCAGCTTCTCCCAGGGATCTGGGTTTTCTCTATCTTTCCCCTCCCACTAGCAAAGGATTTGCCAAGCTGAATGCGACTCACAGCTCCTCCAGGCAAACCCAGAGAGCAAGAGGAGAGCTTTTTTTTGCCCCTCAGGGCTCAGTTAGCAGGTTGGAATAGACACAGAGGGGTCAGCGTTTGCCCGAGCTCAGCTGAAGTCTGTCCCCCATCTTCAGTCCAACCTTTTTTAGGGCCTCTCTACCTGTAAAGCAGTTCCTTCGTGATGCCGCTGAAGACCTTCTCGCCCGCTACCACTGATGTGTTCTTCCCCTTCTCTGCATCTTCCGCCTAGTTAGCAAAAAGACAGACACTGCTGAGACAGACTTTGCTCCCCAGTATCCAGCCTTGCGTTCAGATAATCATGGAATGGTTTGGGTTGGAAGGAACCTTAAAGATCATCCAGTTCCAACCCATGGGCAGGGACACCTTCCGCTACACCAGGTTGCTCAAAGCCTCATCCAACCTGGCCTTGAACACTTCCAGGGATGGGGAATCTACAACCACTGCAAGTCACACTCAGTCTGCCCTTACCAACCATCCCATGGGAGCAAGACTACTGGAAAGGGATTGCTGCAGAACCTGCCCAAGGCTGTCTCTGCAGGAGCTAAGTGCAGTTACCTGCAGGGCGTTCTCTTAAGGTATCTGGCTCCCCCTCACTCACCTCTGCCACTGTTTCCTTCTCCTGTCCATCAGTCAAGAGGTCCCACATGTTTTTCTTCAACCTCCTCATGTCCATTTTCTTGGCTGTCTTCGCATATTGAATTGCTATCTTATTGACCTGAGGAAAAGAAGCCCAGGGTTAGTTGAGAGCAACTGAGCAGAAGCAGCAGCGTTATCCCCGATGGGGAGCACAGGAACAATCAAAACATGGTCCTCCTTGAGAACAACGGGGAATGCTTTCTCACTACTAAACTTTTGGATTTTAATTCTCTTCTCTTATGCAAGGGTTCATTTGGGAATAAAGCGTCTAGTGGCAAACCCAGGAGATCCTGCACCAGGGAACGTGCTGTCTCAGGACTTCTAGCCCCGCCAGGTGGCGAGAGGCTTTGCTCTAGTTCACAATCCCAGTCCTCACCCTCTGGGGCTCAGCAATGAGGTTCAGCTCTCCATACGTTGTGACATTGGCATCGCCGACAGTCCTGTTGAGCTCAGCGTCATGGTGGGCAGTAAGGTTGAAGTCCCCTGTCTGGCCCGTGAATTGAACGGGGCCGTTGTCGTCATCATCGCTGTCCGCAGCCTGATCGAGAAGAGACACTCCAGTGAGGCCACTCGCAGACATCTCTGAGGAGCCAGAGATGTCCTGCACTGAGACAGCAAGAGCACCCGCCTCCCAGGAGCGTGCTGATACCTGCCCACCTTCCCCATGGAACACCTTCTGATTCAGCCTCTCCCCATGGCACTTAGGCTGGGCTAAGGCTAAACCCAAGGGAGATGGAGAGTGTAGAATATCAAAAGACTGTTCTAGATGGAAAGAGAGACGAGGGCCAGCGTGGGACCAGCCGAGATGTGTCGCAAACACACTCAGGAGGCAGCCTCGGCCTGGCAGAGGCTGAAGATTCAGAAGAAATCTGCTTCACACAGAATCACAGAATCCCAGGATGTCAGGGACTGGAAGGGACTCCAAAGGATCATCTAGTCCAATCCCTCTGCCTGAGCAGGACCACCTAGATCAGATCCCACCAGAACGCGTCCAGGCGGGTTTGGAACATCTCCAGAGAAGGAGACTCCACAACCTCTCTGGGCAGCCTGTTCCAGTGTTCTGCTCCCCTTACTGGGAAGAAGTTCTTCCTCATGTTTAAGCAGAACCTCCTGTGTTCCAGCTTGTATCCATTTCCCCTTGTCCTGTCATTGGATGCCAGTGAGAAGAGCCTGGCTCCATCCTCATGGCAGTCACCCTTTCCATATTTATGAACATTCATGAGGTCCTTAAATCTGCTCCAACGGGAGCTCAGAGCAGCTGGGAGCAAACCTCACTGTGCAGAGATGACTGCGGAGGTGAGCAACGGCATCTACCCCAGCGTGACGCACGGAAAAGGCTGGGATGGAGTTTCTGCAGCAAACTGACTAGCAAACACCGACGGCAGAGGTTAGGTGATGCCGTTGGAGCGAGGGGACAGGGCACAGACTCCTGCAGCTTTGTCACAATCTGCAGCTCCGACCCCTTTTCACTAGCAAACTAATTCTGGAGACAGATTCTTCCTAAATTATTCCCCTCACATATCAAACACAGGCAAGAGGAAGGAATCTTCTTGTTGGAGTCACCTGCAGGGCAGGGCAGAAATTGGAGGTGTCGCTGGGGTTGTTGTAGTCGTACTCGCCGATCTCATCCGCGTGATCCAACGACCTGTTCGGCTCGGGCATTCTGCAGAGCTACAGGGACAAGGCCAGGAGTCAGGAAAGGAAAAACTCCCAAATGCTTCCCCCCAGGCAATGCCTGTGCCTTGTTCCTTCATCACCTCCCCTTTTCCCAGCCTGCTGGCTCTTCCTCCTCCTCCTCCTCACATACCAGCTCTCTAGCAAGCCCCTTGTGAAGCACAACAGCTGCTTCAGCATCCGCAAGCGGGCCAGTTCAGCGAGAGACACACTGGCCCGACTCCAGCCCTGAGGAGCATCCCAGAGTGCTTCGAGCATTTGGTGAAGAGTGGGTTTGTGCACGGAATAATTGCCAAGAGGCTTTTCGAGAAGACTCTTACCTTAACAGCCGGTTTGAGGAACAGCTGGAGAATGTTGTTAGGGTCATAGTTGAAGTCTGCGGGAAGCGTGGTGCTCTTCACATTCTGGCTTTCCAGTATGGATTTGGCCAGAGTTACGGACGCCTGGGAAGGTAATAAATACCATTAGCTGTGAGCTGTCCACTACTCGGAAGATTAATGCACAAATAAGTCCTCTGAGCACAGGTCTTTGTCTGAAACAGGGGCAAGTTCAGAGATGCCTCCAAAGAGGCGTTCCATGCTGGTCCAGTCGGTGACCCAGCGGCATCCTGGGACACACAATGGGACCTGCAGGGTCTCTTTGACTGACAGGGTATAGGCCAGGAGGAATCCAGCCTGCTTCTCCACCCCAAGGTTGCTAGAACTCTCTACCTGTAAGTGACCTGGAGGCAGAAGACCCCGCACTAAAGAACGGACACGATGTTGGGTTTACAGAGCCAGTTTCGCAGGAGCACGAGATGAGCCGTTTGCAGACAGGGGTCCCAAGCCACACTGATGTGGCAAAAGAGAGAGCAGGAACTCGGCACGTACTTTGGTCTTACGGAAATACGTCTGAAAGTCGATGTCCTCATCAAAGTTCACTTCAAACGCTTTCTTTGCACTCCTTTTCTTGGCCTCTTTTTCAGAGTCAGCATCTGCTGCAGGAAGGAAGGAAACTGTCAGTGCTCCGTGACGGAGTGAGGACAACAAGCTCACTCCTAACTTGAGCATCTGCTCCACACAGAAAGGTCACCTACAAGGAGTTTTCCCTTCGTTACAGGAAAGCAATAGGTGTTGCTCTCAGCTTCATGTTTTAAAGGGATGAGTAACTTCTTATAGAAGCAGGAAACGTAATTTAATCTGCAGTTTTTCTGCAGAAGGTGGGGAAAAAAGAGCTGTATCAGCACTAGTACCTCTTATTGCTGCAGTGAGAGACACCTCCTCAACTTTGAGCATCATTAGGAAACCCAAACAATAGGGAATACATTAGACACCAAAGGATCTGCGTGTGACTGAGAGCCTTCCTGGTGTCTGAACTCAGTACCGCTTCCCATCTGGCTAGAAAAGAGCCATGCAGGCTTCACAGAATCCCAGGATGTCAGGGATTGGAAGGGACTCCAAAGGATCATCTAGTCCAATCCCCCTGCTGGAGCAGGACCATCTAGATCAGATCCCACCAGAACGCGTCCAGGCAGGTTTGGAACATCTCCAGAGAAGGAGACTCCACAACCTCTCTGGGCAGCCTGCCCCAGTGTTCTGCTCCCCTTACTGGGAAGAAGTTCTTCCTCATGTTTAAGCAGAACCTCCTGTGTTCCAGCTTGTATCCATTTCCCCTTGTCCTATCATTGGATGCCACTGAGAAGAGCCTGGCTCCATCCTCATGACAGTCACCCTTTCCATATTTATAAACATGAATGAGGTCCCCCCTCAGTCTCCTCTTCTCCAAGCTAAAGAGACCCAGCTCCCTCAGCCTTTCCTCATCAGGGAGATGCTCCACTCCCTTCATCATCGTCGTGGCCCTGCGCTGGACTCTCTCAAGAAGGCTTCTCGCCTTCTTTACTGTCCCTGCTCCGTGACTCAAACGCCACCCATCTCCAAAGGTAAGCAGGACCTTTAGAGCTGCCGTCTCTAAACACCTACTTTTGTGTCGAGGTTTGAAGCGCCAGTGCTCAGGGCCGGCCCACATTGACAGAGTCCGGGGACTGAAGTAGGAGTATTCCCCTGGATTCATGGAGAGATGGAGGCACATGGTCCCGATGTCTCCCTCTCCAAAAGGAACCACATCAGTTCTGGAAAGAGAACACACGCTGCTCAGTGAAATCGTGCCTTTGGCACACACTGGGGCTGAGCGTGCGTTTAACGTCCAGATCAGCTCTGTACAGTGCTGATCCGTGCTATTAAGTTAATTATTAATAATATTAATTAATCAGTGATTAATTATTAACAATATTAATTAATCAGTGAATGGTACTGGGGGTCTGGCACTGTTTGGAGTCCATGAGGCTGCTGCAAAAACAGAGGTGGATTTGCCTAAGGGCAGCTGGAAACTGGGGAGGAGAGTGAGCAGATAAGCCATCACTCTGGGGAGATGTGACCCTTCGGAAAAAAGTCCTCTTGGAGGGCAGAGATATGAGGGTAACGCATTCCTAGATGTACCTGAAATTTGGGAAGAAAGCAAGCCATAGCCAGGTGGGAAACACGTACACAGCACGTGAAAGGTTCCCCAGAGAGCTGCCAGAAGCTGCAGTTGCCATCAAAGCACAGCTCTAGATTTTCAGTGACTGCTTACCTCTTGCTCTGGTGGACCGTTCCAAAGGAGTTGAGGTTGTCTGTGAATTCCCCAAGCTTGTCTGCTGCTCCGCTCCGGGGGGAGTCGGAACTGAAGTCATCCAGCAGGGTGGGAACAGCGTCCTCCGCATCACTGTCAAGCTCCGCATTGATATCGAACACTTGGTCGCTCTTCTTAAATTTATCCAACAGGGCTGACACCGACTGCGGGAGAAGAAAGTGCTCAGGAAAAAAATCACAGGATATCAGCAGCCCTGTGGCACAACACCCCGCTGCCCTGCGTGTCTCGGAGATGGCTTTGGAGGTGAGCACAGAACACAGCTCAAGCATCCCACCTGGCAAAGAGGTGACCAACATACCTCGTCGTGGGATTCAGCATCCCACTTCGTAAACTGGAAACCGGCCAGCGAAGAGCAGATGGGGCGTTTTTCAATGCACTGCAACAGCAGGGCTAGAGACAAGGAGAGCAAGGGGGAGAGATTAGAATCACAGACTGGTTTGGGTTGGAAGGGACCTCAAAGATCATCCAGTTCCAACCCCCCTGCCGTGGGCAGGGACACCCTCCACTACACCAGGTTGCCCAAAGCCCCATCCAACCTGGCCTGGAACACTTCCAGGGATGGGGCAGCCACAGCTTCTCTGGGCAACCTGTGCCAGTGCCTCACCACCCTCTGAGTGAAAAATTTCTTCCTTAGATCCAATCTAAATCTCCCCTCTTCCAGTTTAAAGCCATCGCCCCGTGTCCTGTCACTCCACGCCCTTGTCCAAAGTCCCTCTCCAGCTTTCCTGTAGCCCCTTTAGGCACTGGAGGGCTGCAATAAGATCACCCCGGAGCCTTCTCTTCTCCAGGCTGAACAGCCCCAACTCTCTCAGCCTGTTTCCATAGCAGAGGATATGATCTGCATTAGATACAGGATGAAGCAACCAGCAGCTAAAACAAGTGCCAGGCATTTGACCACTTTTAAAACCTCATCCACAGGCAGGCTTTCTCGCACGTAGGGCAGCGCAGTGCTCACTGCAAAAGCAGTCAGGCTCGTTTCTCAGCAGAAAGGGAGAGTTCAGTCACTGCCCTAACTCGAGGGTGGGCATGACGCTCGGAATCTTATCAGAGCCGTGGGGTTTGGTAGTACCTACAGGCTCAAAACGCTCTGAGAAGGTCAGTCCTTAACGCTGATCGCAACTGCTGCGCAGCTCAGACCACGTACACGTGCCGTGTGACAGATCTGCCAGAGGTTAAGCTACACACAGTCATCTAAAACCTGCAAAGGTCCCGTTTTTCCAGCAACTCGATCAGGATGAGAGGAATGGTGCCACAGGCTAGCCAAGCAGCGAGCAAAAGCACAAGTGGAGCTGGCTGAGACTAAAATGAGCACCCCTGGGAGACGAAAAGGGTCGCAAGGTCTGGATGGGCCCTTTTGCTTAGCGGTTACCAGCACTCACGCTTTAAATCCGTCACTTTCAGAGGATCAGAGCTGGGCAGCGTGAGGGTGTCTGAAGAAGGGAGAGGCACCATCTTCGAGTCAAACAGGAGCTCGCTCTGGCAGCTTTGGGTACGGAGCCCGATGAGGAAAATGCCACACGTGCTGCATTCATCAAAAGACGCGGCTGTTTTCTGGAACATGGGATCAACCTACAGGTACGGAATGAAGCAGAGAATCAAGGAATGGAGTGGATGGAAGGGGTGAAGCAGGTCTCTGCAGGAGGCTTCGAAGTACAGATCTGAAGGGAGAATCATAGAATCATAGAATGGTTAGGGCTGGAAGGGACCTTCAAAGGTCATCTAGTCCAACCCCCCTGCAAGGAACAGGGATATCTCCAACTAGATCAGGTTGCTCAGGGCCTCATCCAACCTGGCCTTGAACGTCTCCAGGGATGGAGCATCCACCACCTCTCTGGGCAACCTGTGCCAGTGTTCTACAACTCTCATGGTAAAAAATTTTTTCCTAATATCCAATCTGAATCTACCTCCCTCTATTTTAAAACCATTACCCCTTGTCCTATCACAACAGGCCCTCCTGAACAGCCTCTCCCCATCTTTCCTGTAGGCCCCCTTGAGGTACTGGAAGACCGCTATAAGGTCACCCCGGAGCCTCCTCTTCTCCAGGCTGAACAGCCCCAACTCTTTCAGCCTGTCCTCATAGGAAAGGTGCTCCAGCCCTCTTATCATCTTCGTGGCCTCCTCTGGACCCTCTCCAACTGGTCCATGTCCTTCTTATGTTGGGGGCTCCAGAACTGGACGCAATACTCCAGGTGAGGTCTCACGAGGGCAGAGTAGAGGGGAAGAATCACCTCTCTCGACCTAATGACCCACACATCTTTTCCAGCAAGGAGAGGCCTCTCACAGCTGCCCCACGCAGGAGGAATACACGTCACTAGGAACAATCCTGCTGTAATAGCAGAATTCACAGACGTGCATGTGAGTGTTAGAGCCCAAGAGAGGAATGCACAATGGGAAAAAACAATAGAAATGAGGAAGATGAGGCAACGTTTCCTTTCCTCCTCCAGAACGCAGCTGCTGCAGCAGCCCCCCTCCACCCACCTCACATCTGCGATTAGCCTCCGACACGTTGATGTTATTCAGGTTCTGCTCGATGGTTTTGCACAAGTGCTTTTTCTTTGTCTGAGCTCTCTTGACAGCCTCAGGAACCGGACTGGCATCTAAAAGGAAAAGAAGAACACGTCACATTTAGGAAACTTGCTGAAATCCCCTAAGGAGGGGCAGCAAAACTTCTCCTTCAGTCTGTACGACAAACACAAAACCCCAGTGGGCACGAGGTTACTCGATTAGGTATCTGTTAGCACAGAGCACCAACGTTTCACTGGCTGGATGTTGTATTTCTTTTTATCAACTCTTATTTTATCTTAACAGCACGTTTTTGTTTCAAAGCAAAGAGCAAGGCACTTCATTGGTAATGCTTCAGAGTAGACCATCTTTGATTTTCATTCAAATCTGACAGGCTGAATCACTGAATATGAGATTGAGCAACAGATTCAGGTTCTCATCTCAGCCCTCCCAGCTCAAGCACCCAGGCAAACTAATTTGGGACTTCCCAGCCCTAAGTTAGCAGGACTCTCCGGGATGTACAAAGCGCTTTGAAATCCATGGGTGCTGACGTTTCTCTTACATGCAGGAGGAACAGAAACAGCTTAACAGAAAACGAGGGAATGGCACACCTCCTTCTGGGCTCTCCACGGTTTGCGTGGGTGCCGAGTCCTTGCCCAAGCCTCCCAGAACTTTGTAGGTATCTGCATGGACCGCATCCACGCGCACGGCGTAAATCTTCGCGCTGGCATCAAGCGTGCCAGCTGCGATCTGATAGGAGGAAGAAAAGATGCAATTTTTTAGTTAGAAAGAAAAAAGTCTCCTCTAGAAGATGCAAACGCAGAAGAGCTGCAGAACTGAATTTCTGAATGTTCTGTATAACAAGCAAAATTGTGAACCACTGGAAAAGGATTTATCCTAAAACCTACCAGAGACCTAGGTGTGCAGCAGGGGTCAGGATGTCTCTTCCCTGGCAGCGTCTACAGTTTGCTCTATCAGTTCTTTTGGAAGGGATCACACTGACTAATACTTAAAAGGTTTTCAAGATTAAGCAATGGGGAGAAGCAGAAGGTGCAGATTTGCATTTCCAAGAGACCTCTCTCCACCTCTCCTTCATGAGTTCTCTTGGGTCATCCCCTTGGTATCATTCTGTTTTCCCAAATTCCAAATTCAAAAGAGGTGAAGTGAAGGAGATGCCAAGTGGCCTTTTTGATCCCAGACCTTCCCAGGAAGGTGAAGGTCTACCCACTGAAAACCTGTGCACCATTTCCTATCCCTTCCACAGTTTCATCAACCATAAGACAGCTAGCTCAGGGGGTCCTTGAGGCCGTGTTCTTTTGGTCATTCATCCAAGAATTCAGTTCTCCCTCCTAGCATCAGTGAACTATTACAGCAAGTAAGTCTTTGCCCTGGCAAGCTCTTCTTCTGATCCATCCCAGACCAAAATTAGTCCAGGGTTAGCCACACTAACCTCCTTTCTTTTCCAGCCTTGTTTTGTTACTGGTGGTAACACCCAGTATTTACCTCAGAAGCCTCACGAGTTTCACTTTTAAACAAGCTCTCCTTTTGAAGGACCACAACTGAAAGAATTCAGCCTTTAATTGCTGTGGTACCAAAGGATTCGAGACTGTAAGCTCCTGCGAGAAGTGACTGTGCTGCCTGTGCTGGATATTTTTAGTGGAAGTAACCAGCTCAGTTACCTTCAGCATTATCTGAGGTTTGCTACTGACTGAACCTTAAGCTACCAACATGACCAGGCAGCAATTCCTCTCACCTTGAAGTTGGTCAGTTCAGAGTCCTTCTGTTTCAGGATCTCCGTCATGTAGTCTATCAGGTGTAAGCCAAAGGCATTCTTGGTGGTGATTTTCTGAAACAAAGCACAGCCCAGAACTGATTCCCCTGGCAAATGACAACTGCCAAAACTGCCCGAACCCTCATTTTGTGGTGGTATTTACAGCAGGACCGAGGGGCTACGGTCCGTGCCACGGTGCTGCTGGGAAAGCAGCAAGAGAGACCCAGATCTGGCCATGGTTTGGGCTGGGAGAGCAGCAGGAGAGACCCAGATCTGGCTGTGGCTTGGGCTGGGAAAGCAGCAGGAGAGACCCAGATCTGGCTGAGGTTTGGGCTGGGAAAGCAGCAGGAGAGACCCAGATCTGGCTGAGGTTTGGGCAGCAGGAGAGACCCAGATCTGGCCGAGGTTTGGGCTGGGAAAGCAGCAGGAGAGACCCGGATCTGGCTGAGGTTTGAGCTGGGAAAGCAGCAGGAGAGACCCGGATCTGGCTGAGGTTTGAGCTGGGAAAGCAGCAGGAGAGACACGGATCTGGCTGAGGTTTGGGCAGCAGGAGAGACCCAGATCTGGCCGAGGTTTGGGCTGGGAAAGCAGCAGGAGAGACCCGGATCTGGCTGAGGTTTGAGCTGGGAAAGCAGCAGGAGAGACCCAGATCTGGCTGAGGTTTGGGCAGCAGGAGAGACCCAGATCTGGCCGAGGTTTGGGCTGGGAAAGCAGCAGGAGAGACCCGGATCTGGCTGAGGTTTGAGCTGGGAAAGCAGCAGGAGAGACACGGATCTGGCTGAGGTTTGGGCAGCAGGAGAGACCCAGATCTGGCCGAGGTTTGGGCTGGGAAAGCAGCAGGAGAGACCCGGATCTGGCCGTGGTTTGGGTCAGGGCCGTGGCTTGGAAGAAGAACAACCGTGTATCCATAACCGTGTATCCATAACCGTGTATCCATAACCGTGTATCCACGGCTCCAGGAGTTTAAAATCCCTCCCGGCCTTGGCAACCACCGCCCGGCGGAGGCGGCGCGAGCGGGGCCGGGCTGCGGAGCCCTCCCGGGGCGGCCGACTCACGTTCTCGGTGGAGAGCTTGATGCAGGTGCTGTAGTGGTCCGAGATCTGAGCGTTGGTCCACTGGGGCAGCGCCGGCAGCCACGACTCCGCCTGCCTGGGGAGACACGCCGGTTCGGGGACCCTCCTCCTCCTCCTCCTCCTCCCCCCCCGCCCCTCACAGCGGGCCCGCCCGTACCTGGGCGCGGGCGAGGCGAGGCCCAGCGGCGAATCGGTGCTGCCGAGCTGGAGGTCGGTGGCCCTCGAGCGCCGGCGCTGCCGCCTTTCCCGTTCATCGTCGTTGCCGGGGCACTCGGCCAGCACGGGGGTGCCGGCGCTGCCGAGGGAGCGCGGGGCGGGGGAGGGGGCCGGGGCCCGCCGCGGCGTGCGGCCGCTCATCCTCACGGCGCGGGACCCGCCGCCTCGGGCCCGCCGCCCGCCGCCCCGCCCCGCCCACGCCCCGCCCACCTCCGCGCCTGCGGGCCAATCGGCGCGCGGCTCGGCCCGACGCCGTCCAATCGGACGAGCGACGCTCCGCCCCGCCGGGTTTGAATCGGCGCGCGCGCAGGCGCAACGGACGCGGCGGCGGGTGGGTCGGTCGGTCGGTCGGTCGGTCGGTCGGTCGGTCGGTCGGTCGGTCGGTCGGTCGGTCGGTCCGTCCGTCCGTCCGTCCTGCCCTGCCCTGCCCTGCCCTGCCCTGCCCTGCCCTGCCCTAGGTACCGACCGCCGCCCGTGGGCCTCACCCGCGGCCTCCGTTGGCCCCCCGTTGTCCCCCGGAGCCCCGCTTGGCCCTTCGGTTTGCTCCGCAGCCCCCCGCCGGGCGCGCCGGGGGCATTCTGGTGGTCCCTCACCCGCTCCGTGCACTGTTCGGTGTCCCCGGAGCCCTCCGGGGTCGTTTTCGTGCACGCCGTGGCCCTCCGGGTGTTTCCTGGTGTGCCCTGTAAGCCCCCGGTGTGCCCTGAAGCCTTCTGCCCTCGGTGGAGCTGTGGGCACACCGGAGGGGTGGCAGGGGCTCTCCGAGCCTTGCAGCCCCAGGCCGGGCAGCACCCAGCAGGGCAGGGGCTGGCAGAAGTCTCATGGCATCCCCGCTGCCTCCAGCCCTGGAGCCCTCCGTCCTCCCCAGCGTAGCATCCTTCCTCCTGGCCCCGGAGATGCTCCATGGGAGCAGGAGCAGGCTGCAGCTCCTGCTTCCGCTGCAGCGCTGGGGGCAGAGAGACTGGTGAGTGAGGAGCCAGTAGTGCTTCCTAAAGCCAGTCCCTGCTGGTCTTGGTCTGGCCTAAGGCAGCCTGTGTTTGCGTGCAGGATGCTGTGAAGAGAGGAAGGCTCCCAAAAATCTCCACCTCAGCTTTTCATCTGTCTCCCCAGTTCTTGGCAGATGAGGCCAGGCTACCTGGATTGCTTTGGTTTCTCCGTGCAGGGAAGGTTTGCTGGAGAAAACCAGCACTCCTCAAATTTCCTTTTCCCAGCAGAGCTGTGGCTGGTGTGCCTGATTCCAGCAGTCATGCCTACGGCTTTAGAATCATGGAATGGTTTGGGTTGGAAGGGACCTTAAAGACCATCCAGTTCCAACCCCCCTGCCATGGGCAGGGACACCTTCCACTACACCAGGTTGCCCAAAGCCCCATCCAACCTGGCCTGGAACACCGCCAGGGATGGGGCAGCCACAGCTTCTCTGGGCAACCTGTTCCAGTGCCTCACCACCCTCAGAGTGAAAAATTTCTTCCTTAGATCTAATCTAAATCTCCCCTTTTTCAGTTTAAAGCCATTGCCCCGTGTCCTATCACTACAGGCCCTTGGAAAAAGTCCCTCCCCAGCTTTCCTGTAGCCCCTTTAGGTACTGGAAGGCTGCGATGGAAAGCAGTCTGGAGGGCTGAGCTGTGCAAGGCTGCATGCTGGGGGGAATAAAGCTGCGTGGTTTATTTTTGTAACTCTGTAGAAGTGTTAGCGGAAAGTTGGGTGGTCTGGACCTGCACCTGCCTCCACCATCATCATGACCCCAGAGCTGATGGGAGGAGCAGCTGCTGCTCCAGTGCCCCCACCCGGACAAGAAGCTTTTCGAGCCCTACCAGGCCAGCGTTCCCAGCTGTCATCCCCCCGAGGGGGCTGAAGCAGCAGCTGCCCCCGTCCTTCTCGGGGGATTTAGGTACTGGGGACTGCGATGTTGTTGCGGTTTGATGTCTGAATGCTTCCCGACTGCAAAGTGCTCTTCCAGCCTGAACCACTGGATGGGGCAGGAGGAAAAGCTGTGGTTTGATCCCGACTACATTTCTCAGGAGCAGCAACTGGGGAAAGGCTCTGTGTTCCCTGCTGAGCCAACCCTGGCAGCAGTCCCTGCCGCACAGAGTGGCCAAGGCATCGCTGTGCCATCAGCTACTTTCTGCCCTGACTCCAACCACCCCAAAAATAGCAAAAGAATAAACTTTTGGAGACTGGTGTTTACTCTTAAGCAGAGCTCAAGCACGCTGGGCGCCCAGGGCACTTCTAAAAGCCACGAGACACTAAGTGACTTGTGTGGGGAGGCAAAACCTTGTAGGGCTTTTTTGTCCCCAGCTAACTCAGAGCCTGAGCAAAGGGGTCTGGCCCCCTCCCTCAGCTGCTCCAGTTGGGCCAGACTAAAATGGAGAGACTGTCAAACCCAGTTTAAGCTTTGCCATGTGTCTTCCTGGGAGCAAAAGCCTCCCAACAAAGCTTTTAATGGCTGCTGTAAACAAGTCAGTACCTTCAGCTGTACGTCTGATATGAAAGAGGCTGAAGGAACTATGAAGGTTTTTAATGTCCAAATAAACTCCTCCTGCTGTGGCAGGAGCAGCGTGTGGAGCGTTTGAGCATTCCCAGCCATTAAAGATGCCGGCGAGGACGGAAATATTCATGCTCTGTATTTAACTGGAAATTAAGAGAATGTATCATTGGGTGACAGGAACTTTTTACAAACGGCTGCTCCCTCTTCGATCACCCCCCAAACTAATTAATCACGGGCAAGACTTTGGGAAACTCGATTTACAACTCAGACGTGCCGGTGGGTGTTTGCCAGCCGAAAATCCCCCCCCAAGTAGATGGAGGTGTGCTGGGATTCTCCTGCTCTTGGAGGAGTGCTGGAGGCTCGTTTAAGGATTGTTTTGGGAGCTGGGAGCAATGACTTAGGAGGGAAAGCCGGCTGGCCGCCCACCGGGCAGCAACTGCTGCCTGCCGTGCTCCCAGTACTTTTCCACCTGCCAGGGCTGTGGGAAGCTTTGGGGTGACACTGAACACGGTGGATGGAGCTGCAGGCAAGTGCTGGAGGGGAGTGGGAAGTTTAGGAGAAGAATAGGAAGGGGGGAAGCAGTCCTGTGTGACTGCTGCAGCTGCCACGATGGACTTGAAACCTCGTCGGTCACATCCACGGGACTGCTGAGCGGCTCAGCTGGTCCCAGGGGCGGGATGCGCTGACTGCTCCAGACCCACAACACGGGTAGCGTAGCAACGGGGATCTTCCCCAGCTGCAAGGGTTAAAAATAGAGCAGGGGAGTGTGGAATTCAGCCTTCTGGGGTTACTGGGACCTCTGCCCCCACGAGTGTCAGACCTCGGCTCGGCTTGGCTTGGTGGGCGCTCGCCCGCGGTGATGGGGCCGCTGGAGATTGGGGTTCTGTGTGGATCTGGGGTGCTTCTGCGTGCACCCACGTCCCCAAGCGTGCGGGGACCTGCTGCAGCGGCCGAGACACTTGATGCCACACAGGTGGCGTCTCCTCTTGGTGAACCCAGCTATAAATGACCTGTAAGCTAAGGTATCTGGTAATTTCCATGTGCAGCCACTACAGAAGCATTTATTAACCCACTGGTACTATTCTTATGCAAATAACTGTAGCTCATCCCAGTCATAAAGGCGATTTAATACCTGCTCAGCTGTTGGCAGTGAGGAAGAGGGTGCTTGGATTCGGTTTCCAGTGCAGCTCCTTTTTGCAGACAGACACCCTGGGGTCAGCCTCTTCGTCTGATTTTTCCCTTCCAGAGCGCACTGTCTGCTTTCAGCCTTGCTGGTTATTGCTGCAGAGCTACTTCTGGTCGTGCTCCTACCTCGGGGCACAAGGAAGAGGTTGAAACCTCAGAAGAGGTAAATGATTTGATTTCTCTAAGGTCTGAGTAGGAAGGTTTGCTCCCGAGCCGCCTTCCTGCGCCCCGGCTCAGCGCAACGTCTGGAAAGGCTGGAACACAGGTTGCACTAACACAGCTTGGAATTTTTTTTCCTCTTAGAGAGCGTGGCTCTGAGTGGAGAGGCCATGGAGGAGGCCAGTGGGCAAAGGACCATCTCGCAGGGTTTCAGAGCTCAGGAAGCCCCGCTGACTTCTCCTCTTGCAGGCACCTGGCTCTTCTGCCATGAGTGGTGATGATCCGACCTTTTGCGCTCTCATTTCTTGTGTTTTTATTGCCAGGTAGAACACTTGTGCTATAAAATCCAGGATTTCACAGACCTGGTAATGGCTGCAAAATCAAATACAAAAATAACTCCTCAAGTGCAGCGATGTCTAAACCACCGGTAGCACCATCACAGCGCGGGCTCACGCTTCCAGCCGAGGAAAAGTCCTCAAGGTCCTGGCGGAGCAACCAGGATCAGATTGTGGGGTCGAAAGCAGATGAGGGCTGCGACGAGCTGTAAATCCTCTCGAGCTGTTGAGGCTGGCAGCAGCAAGATGAGGTTGTGCCTCTCCCCAGCTTCGGACCGACTGTGCCCACGTTGTTCTTGGCACTTTTCCCACACAAGCGACAGGAATAAAAACGGGCAGGCTGGGCCGGATGCGACCGCCAGCCTGCAGCCCCGGAGAATTACGCCGGCGTTCGCTTCTGACTGCAGGAACCTGCTGCAGAGATGTTAGATGGACTGTCTGGGTCGCTGGCTGGTTAATTCAGTTCCATTTATTTCGTAATTTAGGACTCAGCAGTTTGAAACGATCGTTTCAAAGCAGGTTGGTGCTGGTGGATGAGTGGCTTAGGGCAGAGCCGAGCTCCTGCGGCTCTGCCTGCACGGAGGAGAGGAGGGTGGACCTGAATCCGAGAGGGCAAACTGAGCCCTTCCCCACTCCTCAGGGGCAAGCGGTGGGATTCCGAGTCCTTGCACAGGCTGCCAACTGGATGGGTGCTTTCAGAGGTGCTGACACCTTTGAGGGTGCTGTGGGTGCCCTGTGCGGGGAGGAAGGGTGACAGTTTGCAGAGCAGGACACCTCGCTTTGCCACGCTTCTCTGCTTGCGCAGAGCATGGGCACAGTCCTCGGGGAGGGTTTTGTTGGCAGATCTTGAGAGAGCAGCTTGGACCAGACCTGTTCTGGAGGATGTTGTCTCCATCCTCTGCGTGCTCCATCCCTTGGGCATGCCAAGTGACTCAGAAGTCCCTGGAGATGTGCCCGGTGCCAAAACTGCCTCTGCCGCCAGTTTTGTGGCCTTTTTTGTGCTTCTGCTGAAATCCCAGCGCAGGTAACGTCTGCCGCTGCCGCCCGGGTGTCGAACACCGGCGGGTTTTGAGATGGGCAGAGATGGTAACGCTGACAACCTTAGAGCTGCGAGATAAAAATCTTAACTCAAACCTGCGTTCAGCTCTGGAGTCCCCAACACAAGAAGGACATGGAGCTGCTGGAGCGGGGCCAGAGGAGGCCACGGAGATGATGCGAGGGCTGGAGCACCTCTGCTCTGGAGACAGGCTGGGAGAGTTGGGGCTGTTCAGCCTGGAGAAGAGAAGGCTCCAGGGTGATCTTATAGCAGCCTCCAGTACCTAAAGGGGCTACAGGAAAGCTGGAGAGGGGCTTTGGACAAGGGTGTGGAGTGACAGGACACGGGGCAATGGCTTTAAACTGAAAGAGGGGAGATTTAAATTTGATCTAAGGCAGAAATTCTTCCCTCTGAGGGTGCTGAAGCACTGGCACAGGTTGCCCAGAGAAGCTGTGGCTGCCCCATCCCTGGAAGTGTTCCAGGCCAGGTTGGATGGGGCTTTGGGCAACCTGGTGTAGTGGAGGGTGTCCCTGCCCATGGCAGGGGGTTGGAACTGGATGATCTTAGAGGTTCTGTGCAACCCAAACCATTCCAGGATTCTGTGATTCTATGATTCTCTCTAATAGGGACTGGGCTCTCCGGAGTGTTAGTGCTGCGGTGCGGCTCGGATGGGGTTATCCCTCACATCCTTCAGAGACTCGTGTCTCGGCCAAGGGTGGTGGGATGAGCTTTGGGGTGGTTCAAAGTCACATACGATTTTTGTCGTCCTCTGTGAAGGCTGTGAGATACCAGAAGCATCACCCCAAGGAGGCCCGCGCCTCTTTGGGGTACGGATTCCTAAATTCCTCAATTTAAATGCAGATTTGCGGCCGTTTGATTATGCTGTGCATCAGAGAAGCTTTTGGAGGGTGAACAGCTTGTGATGATCCGCCACGCATCCCTCGGAGCAGATATTGTTTGCTGTTGCCGTATCGTGGCTGCGTGCCTCTGCAGAATGCAGAGTGGCTCAGATCAGCCCTCCTTTCCTCTCTTTTTCCTTTCACCTCCATTGAAATTTGCTCTCCTTACCTCCCTGAAGCCTTTTTAATCAACCTGGACGGCACAATCTGCTTTGCAATAACAGGAATAATGTTTTTGGAGGTGCTTTGCATGGTAATGCTCTTCTCGGTCTGAAATGCTGCTCTTCAGAATGACTGCGGCTCCAGGAAAGGCTTGTCTGTCTTCTTGACACCTTGGTCTTTGACAACCAGAATATTTTTTGTTGGGAGGCTTATAATTACTCAATTTATAACTTCCTTATAGGAAAAGGGAAGGGAGGAAAAGAGGATCAGTGTGGCACAGGAGCGGGTGCGCTAGTGGTGGTCCATGGGTAGCTCGTCCTGGTTGGGATCTTTGTCCTGGGCTCTCTTCCAGGACCAAGCCCTGATCTTGTGTAGTGAGAGCATGGATCACACTGGGATTTCCTGGACCCTTCTACGACACATTTTGCTGCCCATCAAATTGCTCAAATTAATAACATTTGACTTTTAATCAAGCCCGTTACAGTCGCCGCCACACTTGAGCATCCTTCGGAAGCAGTCATCGCCCTCACCCGCTCCCTTCCTCTCCCGAGGAGCTTCTCAGGGATTTGCATCTCGTCCTTTTGACGTGGTTACTTGGCGCCAGGAACGTGAAAACTGCAGTTAATCCTCATTTTGCGTTTGCGACCGGATGGGGTTGAGTTTTGAATCGCTGCTGCGAGTTCTCGAATCTTTCACTACCTAATGCTTGATTCAAAAATAAAAAGTCATCACTTGTCGGAACAACGACACGTCGTTTCTCCATGGCCTGTAATTCTCTACCAAGTCGGCCTCTTCGTGGTGGGGAAACCCAAACCTGCTGCAATCTGCACAGAAATGGTAGTGGGGAGCTCGTGAGGTCGACTGAAGAACGTGCAGAATCCACTTTCCTCCGTACATTTTAAACTCAAGTTGTTTCTTTTTCAGCTCTAACTTTGTCTTAACGATCTAACAGACCATTTGGTGCTATGGAAACCCCAGTTTACACACGGGTGCATAGCTGCAAGCAATTAACTGTCTTTAATTTTCATTTTCTGGGGATATTTTTGACTTGTGTATTAAGCAAACATTTATGCAAAACGCTGTGGAATCCATAAATGTTAATTAAGTTGAACTCGGGTCTTTGCCGTGGCAGATAATCGGATCGATGGGCTCGCTGAGGTCGGCGAAACTTGCCGCGATGGCTCAGAGCCGCTAGAAAAAAAAACCAATCCTGATCAAACCCATCAGGTAGCTCTTGATTTTGGGGGTTTTCGGGTCAGATTGCAGCTGGAGGAAATGGGCAAACTGGGATGAACCGGAGGTAGGAGGAATTTGGATTTCCCTGTACCATTTCTGCAGCGGACCGCTGTGGCTGCTATTTTTTTTTATAACAAATAAGCACATTCTCATGGTTTTTATCCAGTGTGTGTGTGCAGGAGCATTGAGGAACAGGAACGAACCCTTCTGGGAACGGTGATGTGTTGATGCTGATAAATAAAGTGAGCCCTGGTTTGGATCTGACGTGCCGAATCCTGCTGTGAAGCGGGATCTGGGCTGGAAGCAGGTGCCTGCACACAGCACAGCAGCAGTGCCCGACGCTCTTCATCCCTTCTCTCCCCCTTGCATGATAAAATGACCCGTGAAAATAAGTAACAAGAGCTTAATAGGCACATGGGATGGGGCCTCTGGCAGCGATGCCCATCAGCTGTGCCTCGGCAATGCTCCTTTAATTAAAAACTGCAAATTATAGCTGGCTGGAGCTGCTGGCGCGGGCTGGCTGGGCTGGGGGCTTTGCCTGGGAGATGAAGCGTGGCCGGCTGCTCCTCCAATCCACGTTTTCTCTCCCATCAGGGCGGTGAGGCCTTGGAAAGCCAAGGATTGTGCTGTCCCGGTGCCTGTGCCCGCGGAGCGGTGGGACTCGGGAAGTGCGAACGAGAAAGCGGAGCCGAGCGCGTTAGCGGCTCCGCCGGGGGGGTCGCTCCGCGGCGCGGCCAGCTCAGTGGGGGGAAACGCCGGCGCCGCCGCGCCATCCCGGAGCCGCATGTCTGCTTCAGCGGCCGGTGAGTCCTGCCCGCGTTCCAGTTGCCATCCCAGCCTCTTCCCGTGCTCGGGGAATTGGTGCCGTGCGGCCAGTCCCGGCTTTGCCGGTGGCTGAGTTTTGAGGTTTATGCTTTTTCTTGCTGTAGTTTTGAAATTCCAGAGTGCACCCCTCTCACCAAAGGTCCCCCCAGACCCACTGGCTGCCTTTCACCCCTCTTTTCATAGAATCATAGAATCATAGAATCGTTGGGGCTGGAAGGGACCTTCAAAGGTCATCTAGTCCAACCCCCCTGCAAGGAACAGGGATATCTCCAACTAGATCAGGTTGCTCAGGGCCTCGTCCAACCTGGCCTTGAACGTCTCCAGGGATGGAGCACCCACCACCTCTCTGGGCAACCTGTGCCAGTGTTCTACAACTCTCATGGTAAAAAATTTTTTCCTAATATCCAACCTGAATCTACCTCCCTCTATTTTGAAACCATTACCCCTTGTCCTATCACAACAGGCCCTCCTGAACAGCCTCTCCCCATCTTTCCTGTAGGCCCCCTTGAGGTACTGGAAGACCGCTATAAGGTCACCCCGGAGCCTCCTCTTCTCCAGGCTGAACAGCCCCAACTCTTTCAGCCTGTCCTCATAGGAAAGGTGCTCCAGCCCTCTTATCATCTTCATGGCCCTCCTCTGGACCCTCTCCAACTGGTCCATGTCCTTCTTATGTTGGGGACTCCAGAACTGGACGCAGTACTCCAGGTGAGGTCTCACGAGGGCAGAGTAGAGGGGGAGAATCACCTCCCTCCACCTGCTGGCCACGCTCCTCTTGATGCAGCCCAGGACGCGGTTGGCCTTCTGGGCCGCAAGAGCACATTGCCGGCTCATATTGAGCTTCTCATATTGAGAAGCTCAATTCACCCAGTTTCAGCTTTGCCACATTTCACCCCTTCTCCTCCCACTCCCACCAAGCCACTGGTTGGCGCCTCTCGTCGTTGCGTGCTCGTTAACCAGCTCCAACACGGTCTCACAAAAGAAACATTTATTTATGAAAATCCATTTGGACAACCTCGACGATCAGAGAGAAACTGTTCTGGGGAGGAGGGTTGGACTTTTTCTCCGTAGAGATGCTACTAATGGAAAGAACTTCATGCAAAGCTCCCGTTTGCTGCCCCACACGCCGAATGCCAAACCCCAGACGTCCGTTGTAGCCCATCTCGTCCCCTCCTGGCCCCGACTGTATCCTATTGCACGGAATCAGGAGCCTTTTTGGCTGGGATGGCAAGTTGAAGAGTGGAGACACCCAACACATCTCTCATCCTCAGCTGCTCTTGGGACTCACTGTCCCTTCTCCGGGGTGCCACAACCGCTGCGTTTAACTAAGGAGTGGGATTTAGCTCCCAGCAGAGGTGGTATTTTGGGTGGATATACCACAGGAAAAGAGGCTATTTGCGTGTTAAACTTTGCATGACAACCGCTGTGTTAATTATTCAGCTGGAAACAGGGGTTTGGGCAGGTATTGGTAACAGATTCCTGAAGCCTGAGAGGTGTGTTTTGGTGGTTTTTAAAAATTATTATTATTTTAATGGTAAGCAAAAGCTAGGAGCTCTTGGGCTGGGCACTTTGGTTGTGTGGTCTCTCAGGAAGGCTCTGGCTAAAAAAAATAACCCTCGTCAGCCCTTTGGAAATTCGCAGCACGTGGCGGATACGCTGCTTCCATCATCCCAAGTCGCTGCCTGCCGGCAGATGCGGTGTGCTCGGCTGGGCCAACCAGTCGCTGCAGCCCTCGAGGGACAGCAAAATACAAATAATAATAAAGATATTATTTATCTTTAATACTAAATAATTATTTAATTATTTGTTACATGGGTGGGCAGGCAGCTCTACCAGCAATCCCGGTACACGACGAACAATGGGGATTGGTACCGGCTGCTTTGCTTTGACTTCCATGTTTGCCAAGCTGCCTGATTTTTCTGGCAAGCCAGCTCTTGGTTGGCTTTTGCTGTTTTTTTGTTTTGAGCTGGTGGGAGAGAAATGGTTACACATTTAAACGGGTGTAAATGTATTTTGGAGCGACTGATTTTGGATGGAGATGGGGAATTGCTGCTCCATGCTCTGGCTGGGAGCTAGACAGGAAGAGCAATTTTTGAGTGCCAGAAAGCAAACTTGAGCTTATAATCAGCCCCTTGGGGATAAGGAGATGGCTTCAGGCTGGGATGTGGGGTTCAGAGCTCCCTTCTGCAACGGTTTTGGCTCGGAGTGCGTTGTGATTGGGCTTAGGCAGCTCCCGTTAACGGTGGCGGGAGTCATCTGTACTTCTCCAAGGAGGAGATGGCAAAGGGATGTGTGCAGACCTGCTGAGTGATTCTCTCCAGATGCTATTATTTTGCATTTCAGAGAGCCAGGAAAGAGACAAAGAAACTGTCTTGCTTTGCAATTGAATTTCTAATCAGAGATCTGCAAGCAAACCAGGGAAACAGGCTCAATAAATCAGAAAAAGCCTCTGTCTTACAGCTGCCCTGTTTGAAAGGAGAGCTGGAAATAGTGCAGAGACTGGACTTGCTCTATGGTTAGATGTCCCATCCCAAGCCTGGGCAGAGGTGTCTTGTTTTAGGCTTCTCAGTCTTCCAAAGAAGCCTTCTCTGTGACTTTTGCATTCCCAGAGCGTCCCGAGGTTGGTGAAACCAGCCGACGTTGCCTGCTGTGTGTCCTGTGTCCCATCTCCTGGGTTGGCCCAGATCCTAAATGTGAGAAGACCCTCATCCCTGTTCCTGTCTCCACCAATAAAATAACTTGGCACTTGGAGGTGGGAAGGGGAAACCAGGCGTGGGTGTGTAGTACCCATTTACACAGAACCTTTGGGTGGTTTCCATCTCTTGAATGATCCCTTGACGTGCTCCCATCAGCTTGGGTGGCCCAGGCTGGCTCCGCTGTGGTCATTGGCACTATTTGTAACAGGTGGGGAATTTTTTCCCACTTTATTTCAAGAAATAGTTTACTACAAGCTGCACAAGCAGAATTTCAGGCTGGAAACTGTCAGCTTGAATTGAAGTCTCCGCGCGCGCCCTCGGGGTTGTCCCACGTTTCAAGCTGAGCGTTGCTTGTGAGAAGACAGTTGTCGTTTCCCTGCACGTCTCATGATCACAGCATCCTTGGGGCATAAAACACGGAGGATAAAAGGGCAGCGTGGTTATATATATATACACACACATAGATATCTTTTTTCTTTTTGATTTTTTTTGTAAATGCTGACTTCTGTAGGCTCACAACCTGACACGGACTCTTTGTGCATGGGGCGCACGGAGCAGATCTCTGCTTGCTTTGTTCGGTTCTCTAGACCGTTTTGAGATATTTGGTTTCATTTTAATTTTGAATTTGGGTTTGGCAGCTGCAAGTAAATCAGAATTTGGCTCTGGTTTGTAGCACCTTCTCGGGTATTGGCAGCACAGCTCCTGTGGAGTTGGTGGGAAAAGTTTCCTGGTCCGACCCTTGGGTTAAAACTCTCGGCATCGCCCAGCACTTCGATCCCTTCTGCCTGGGGCTGGTGGGTTTTTTTGGCAAAACCAAACCCCCAGGTAGGCTGTGCCACTCCCCCTTCTCCACACCGCAGGGTTACGGGAGGCAGTGGCAGAGGAATATGTCTTAAGGCAACCAGAACTGTGAGAAGTGGAAATTTAAGCAGGAAAATATCACGTATTCCAGCCTGGATGCGAAGCGTGCGGCAATTTGTAACATCACAGCAGTTGGGAGGAATGTGGAAGTGGCTGGAAGAGCTGCTCCTCGCTGATGGCACTTGGCAGGATTTTAGGGTAAAAATGAAGATGACAGTTCTTGTCAATCCGGTTTTGCAGCCATTTTATTGGTCTTGGATCCATTTATTTACCCATTCATTTAATTTCTGCTGGAGTCATTGCTTAAGTAGGTGTATTTTTAGCTCCAAGAACCGTCATGGCTGGGGATTTATTAATGACTGGATCTTCCAGCAGCCAGTTTGGATGCTGAATAGTTGCAAAGCTCCAAAAGTCATCTCTGCTTTACTTTCAAAAATTGCTGTGTGCTCAGCAGGGTCTGATGTTCAGCTGCTTTGAAATCAATGAGCCGTTTCCTCGCCCTCTTCAAATCTGTCGTGCGTCTCTGTCAAGTGTCTCTGTCTTGCAGTGAATCAGCCCATTTTGGGCATCTGATTTCTACACCAAGAGTGAGAATTGGACCAGCAGCAAGGAGCAGTCAATATAACCACCCCCAAAATGCCCCCAAACTTGTGAGTTTGTTCCCAACTTTCCCTACTTCCCATTTTATTTACTTTTTCCCCCTCTCCCCCCCCTTGAGTATATGTTCATCTGTTTGCTGACCAAAGGAGCCCTGGGTACGACAGCCCCAGTGAAAATTATCCATCATAACAGGACTAAAATATTAGATATACCCACGTACACACCATAAACTTCATGTTTTACGCAAAAGACAGGGGGATGAAAAGAAAAAAGTTTCCCTGATTAAAACAAAGTCCAGAAAGTGGAAGTGAATCATTTCAACCCTCCTTTGAGGGAAAAAAAAAAAAGTCTGCAAACTTCTTGTCTCCCTTCAAACCTTGTATGCTGGCAAAACTTTGTTTTTCTGGCAGAAACCTGCCATGCCTGTTTCTGTGCAGCTCTAGACGTTTCCGAGTTGTGAGCAAATATTTCAGTATGGCCAGTGTCTTCTTCTCCAGACCTCCACAGGCTTCCAAACTCTATCCAAGAGACACCACCTTGGGGCTTTTAGGAAATCACAGTGATTGCTTTTGGCACGTACGGTTGACTACCAGCAACCAAAGTCTGGCTCAGTTCAGAAGTCCTTTCGAGAGCCCAGTTTCGATGAGCTGTGGTGTGGAGTGGCAACAGGAGACCGTCGTGCAGACAGATGCAGGTGCTGGAGATGAGTTGGGACTGTGCAGAAGTATCTGGATCTGAGTTGAAGCTCCAAGTGGTCAGTGGTACCTCACTGGATGTACAGGCTCCTGAAGTTGAAAATAGCGTTTTTTGCTGGATTTTTGAATTAAATACCCCTCTGGCTATTCAACCAGGAGTGAAAGGGAGAAGGAAATTAAAGGTGAGAGGAGGAAAGTGCAAGACTGGTTCATTTTTCTGTGGGGTGGGATGCACTGGGAGATCCCTGCTGCCTTGCAGAGAGCAGGGACGTGCCTGCCAATGTTGTATTTATGGGTTAGGAGAAAAACCCAGCTCTGTCCCATTTCTGCATCTTGTCCACC
The DNA here is from genome assembly GCF_009769465.1 of Tauraco erythrolophus. Lineage (NCBI taxonomy): Eukaryota > Metazoa > Chordata > Aves > Musophagiformes > Musophagidae > Tauraco > Tauraco erythrolophus. The sequence goes on along the minus strand of NC_141493.1, from coordinate 5,401,836 downwards.
TGCCCAGCACGCAGTCAGCTGGGCAGACAGCAAGCAAGGTGGAGGCCAGACCTCTCCTGTGTTCCGGCACGAGCTGTGGTGGAGCACGTGGGACTAATCCAAAGCTTTTGCTCTTGAGCTCGCCCAAGGATGGCGAGTGAGCAGCACAGCAAGAGACGGTAAAACAGCACAGAAAAAAACCAGCACATCACAAATGGGGGTGATGACGCTGGGTGGATCGAGTGCCAGAGCATCCCAGTGAGGGAAAGGGGATGGTGGCACCCTTGTGAGCAGCCGATGGAGCCGGGAAGCCACTTAGGTGAGTGTGTTGGAGTAGAAGCTGAAGCTTTCAGAAACTGTTTTGGAGTCGCTGCGGGAGGAGCCATTGGAGGTCATGTCTACGGAGAGACGCTTGGCCTTGCTGCTCTCCTCCAGCTCCTCTTCGGCCGCACCAACCGCGGAGCACACGGTGGTCTCTATCCGGCTGACCTTGTACATGCTGCTCTGTGTCTGCAGGTACCTGGCTGACTTCATCTCCAGGCCCTCATACTCACCGGCGCTGACGAACGGGCACCAGCGAAACGCGTGTTTGAACCCCACGCGAAACCTGGGGGAACGGAAGAGATGGGGAAAGGCAGGGGTGAGGGACGTGGAGATGGCAAAAGGACCTCGCTAGGAGTGGGAAGACAGCTAAGCACTGCTAAACAACAACAAATGCTACCTTTCACTAAGGAGAGGAAAAAACCCACGGATAAATCCCAGTTAGGAGCTGGGACTGTTTGATACCTGCTCTCAAATCCCACAGGGGCTTTAGAAAAGAATTATTTAGGTGAGTATTGTATTGTCCTTGCATCTTCTGGAAGCAACCCTTGGCAGAGAATGGTACAGAACCGTCCTGGAAATAGTCTCAATCCATTCTCTCCTCCATCAGATCCCTCTGTATCTCCCGGTCCTGCCCTCCCTGTTGCCAAAAGTGACTTGAAACCCACCTGTCATTGAGGCAGCAGTAGATGATGGGGTTGTACATTGTGGAGCTCATGGCCAACCACATGATAGCCAGGTAGACCTGCTGGATGAACTTCTGCAGGTACCACTCAGGATTGAAATATTGCAAGGCGAAGTAGATGTGGTAGGGCAGCCAGCACAGCGCGAACGTGCACACCACGATGATCATCATCTTCACTACCTGGGAGGAGAAGAGAGGGCAGGGAAGAAAAGTCATTCGTCAGACGCCCCATGGGTGGGGTGTCACCCTCCAGAAGGGGCCACCTCTTTTTGCCTTGGAGACCTTTCCAACTGGGAACGCACGGTCGACATCTTGGTTAAACCATGCATGTTCATGGAGGACACGCATCGAGGATGCTCTGCTCCATTAGCAACAACCACACAACAATTCCTGACCTGTTTCCACTCCTAATGAAGTATTTTTGGCTGTGGTTAATTGGGATTGGGCATGAATGATGGCTCCTACCGTGCTTGAAGCTCCTTACCTTCCGCTTAGCCGAGACCTGCTCATGGTAGCGGTTGGAGGAGTCACCAGGTATCTCGCTGGCCCAGAGGGTGATGCCAACCACGGTGTAGGCACATCCTATCACCAGAAGTGGCAAGAAGTAGATCAGGATGGTCATGCAGAAGTGATACCTAGAAAAAACGATGGTCATTGAGTGTGCCCTCTACCCGTTCGGTCTTTTTCTTGCAAACCAAGCTTGAAGGCGAAGTGCTTCATGGGGACAAAGAGAATGTGGCACAATTCCTGCAGACACACTGCCTGCAGAGCTCGAGCCGGACTCCCTACTTTCACCTCTATCTTTTCTGAGCCTCTGCTACCAGTCTTGGGCATCCTAACGCCCTCCTGGGATGGGATGAGGAGGCCAGTGAGGAACTTGTGTCACCTGCCTGAGGCAAGGGCGTCGTAGCTGAGGTGGCTCTACTCTCTCTTCTACTGTGGTTACACCCCAAATTTGCCAAGAGATGAGTGCTTGCTCATCACACCTTTTATTTGCAGTCCTGCAAGAACAAATGTGTGTTTTTTTGACATAGAAAGGACGGGAATATTAAGCTGAAGAAATAAAGTCTTTCCCTGCGGGGCAAACGCTGGGTCTTGGATGCACTTTGCCTGCATCCTGAGCCACCGTCGGTTTAGCTGGGCTCAGGGGGCACAAGGCATAACCTCAGTCCCCAAAACCACAGCCTAAACCCTTGTCGTGGAGGTTTATTAGAACTTTTCTGCAAATTCAGTGGCTGGGTCAGTTCTCCAGGCTCGTGGAAAGGGCAGGATCTTTGTGTCTGTTTATATCAGGTATAAATGGGGCCAAAATTGAATGAGAGGGTCTGGATGAAACCGTGAGCAGAGGCTGGAGACTGTTTTGTCATGAAGTTGGTGGAGCTGTGGCAGGTTGTGATAGCCACTGGGATTGCAGTGAAGGGTTTGTGTTAAATAGTCACTGGTTTAAAACTGGTTTAAAAATGATGCTGTTTAAAACGAACAGGATGGGGATGGACAGTTTGACCTTGCAGGTTCCTTCCTACCACCGAGCTCACAAAAACCTCTCTCCCCTGCAGAAGGGTGAGCCATAGTGATCCAGAAACATGTCTGGCTTGCACACAGCTGGCTTGGAAAGCATCACGCGTGCCACCAGGTCCGGAGGTAATTTTCCCCTAAATCTTTCGGGTCTTGGCGTGGGTTTATGGGCTGGAATGCGAGGTGCTGCGTCCGTGCCGGGGGGCTCAAGCCCTGTAGCCACGCTCCGCTCTTGCATTCACTCGTCCTCCCGGGAGCTTTGATTCAATAATATCTCCAAAGCGTAACGAACGGGTCAGGATCCCACAGGGAATGGGGTTGGCCCCGGACCTCTGCTGCCACGCCATCTCCTCCTCGTTTGGTACCTGCAATCTCATTTGGCCTCCTCTTCGCCCAGCGCTAATCGCGTTTGAGCTGGATTTGGTAGGGCTGTTTTCTATTTTGCTAATTAAAGAGGCGTCTCCGTGGCTCCGCGATGAAGATTTCGTTGCGCTTCCCATGTAACGCAGGGTCTTAAACCGGCTGCAAGGGGCTGACAGAGATGCAGAAATGCCCCAGAGGAGCCGTTAGATAACATAAGCAAGACAGACCCTTATTTTCTGAGCCACCCAGGGATTTCTGAAGAGCCCTGGGAGTAATTCCGTTTGAACCCTGGGCGCTGAAAACTGGTCTCCATGTGAAACCATCCGTATGTTATTCTGTCTCCAACAATTTCAGGATCCGAGCTCTTTGAGAAGCCTGTTTTGTAGTTTAAAGGTTTTCGGTGTGAGGATTTAGGGTCTTGTATAGGACGGAGAACCCTGTAGGGGTTATAGGACAGGGATGCTGGAGGAGGGGGCTGCCACCTCCTCTTGCCTTGCAAAGCCCAGACGGTCGCCGCGGGCCGTTATCTCCCAGAGGAGCCGGCGAGCAGAGCGGCTTTTCCCCGTCCCTTAACCGGCTGGAACAGCAGCCAACGCCATTGGAATAGATCAGACATCTGTTTGGAAACCAGAAGCGGGAGAGGGAACCGGTGGTCAGCGGTGGCGAGCGGCCGCCGATCGGATTGGGCTGAACCGCCGGCTCCTGCTGCAGCCGCAGCATCTCGCCCGCGCCGGGGTCTTCATCTGCTTCCACCCACACGAGCAGGCTGGGAACGGGCACGCTTCCCAGGAAAACCCTCATGTGCACACCCCGGTCTCAGATACCCTCTGCATGCCGGGCTTGTGCTTTCTGGGCTCTGTTTGCCAAGAGAAAGGACTTGTCAGTGTTGGGAAGACCACGAACCGTAAAAATACTATTATTTTCCATCATGGCATTGCAAACGATGCCAGCTGCTGCCAGCGCCTTCCTGAAATAAACTGCACCAAGGCCACGCCAGCAGCGGAGGGTGTTTGACAGTGGCTCAAGCACCTGTCCCTGCAAAGTTATTTTGGGATGGCAAAAAACCATCTCGGGCTCTGCGCCGCGCAAGCGGGTCTGTACGGTTCGGAGAGACGCTGCTGAGCTGCAAACCACGTTCGGTCCCCACCAAATATTTGGGGTTTTGCTGTTAAAAAAGCTTCTGCTCGGTGTCTGCTTCGCTGCCTTCGTCTGCCTGCAGACCCGTGGTCGCCGAGGAGCACGGGACGCTCGGGCTTTGAAGCGGCGCCCGGCTTCCAGCAGCAAATCATTCATCGGTTAATGGTGGCATTTTTCTCCTGAATTAGTTTGAAAATGCGACGGGCCCCAGCGTACAGCGCGACGGCAAACCATCTGTCCCAGTCAGGCCCTGAGCTCGTGCTGGTCGCTGCTTCAGGCCGGGGGGGGCTCGGTGTCTGTGTGGGCTGCGTCAGCCAGCGGCGTTTCTTCTCGCTGGTTGTATTTATCATGGTGGCCTGGAATAATTAAAGGTTGGAAAACCGGCCCCAGCTTAGTTGCTGCCATACCTGCCTTGCAATGCGAATAGGTAAGAAGATAATAAATAACACAAGAAGGACGCGGAGCTGCTGGAGCGGGGCCAGAGGAGGCCATGGAGATGATGCGAGGGCTGGAGCACCTCTGCTCTGGAGACAGGCTGGGAGAGTCGGGGCTGTTCAGCCTGGAGAAGAGAAGGCTCCGGGGAGACCTTCCAGCACCTTCCAGTGCCTAAAGGGGCTCCAAGAAAGCTGGAGAGGGGCTTTGGACAAGGGTGTGGAGTGACAGGACACGGGGCAATGGCTTTAAACTGGAAGAGGGGAGATTTCGATGGGATCTAAGGAAGAAATTCTTCCCTCTGAGGGTGGTGAGGCACTGGCACAGGTTGCCCAGAGAAGCTGTGGCTGCCCCATCCCTGGAAGTGCTCAAGGCCAGGTTGGATGGGGCTTTGGGCAACCTGGTGTGGTGGAGGGTGTCCCTGCCCATGGCAGGGGGGTTGGAACGAGATGATCTTTGAGGTCCCTTCCAACCCAACCCATTCCATGATTCTATACCGTTCAGCTCTCTGCAACCTGCTGCTGGCTGCTGCCCGGCACACTCGTCTCATTTGTCTCGCAGAGAGACCTTCGCCAGGCTCAGCTCGGCTTCCCACACCTCTCCGTGCGCGTGTGTCCCCTGCTTCGGCTCCGGCACAATTTCACAGCCCTAATCCATTGCTCCACGGGACTGGAGATCACAAATGCCTCTATTTTTTTTTTTTTCCCTTCTTTTTTTTCCGTAACTCGTGACATTTAACTCGCCGCATGACTCGCGGCCTTCAAAGCACAAACCACGGAGGACCGCTGCGCTGGCAGACCGGCGGCATTGCCCAGGCCCTTTGGAAATGCCAGATTTAATTAGCTGGCACCTTAACGGGGAGAACAAGAGATTCCTGCTGAGCCCTCCTAGCCCAGCGTCTGCCTCCCAGCCTGAGCCGATGCCCCAGAGCCTCTTTTTGTAGTTTGGATTTTAAAGTCAAGTGAATTTTGGGGCATTTGGGCTTGGTAAATCCCAAACCATTTTTTTTTTTTTTTTTGATGTTATTGCCTGGTCCAGATACTCCTGGTAAAACCCTGTTTACCTCTTGCAGGAATAACTCTCACCCCAGGAAACCTTTAGAGCTTTGGGTTGCAGGAAAGGTGGTGCAAAACCTCGAGCCACACCTGTGTGTATCAATAAACCCCTGGGGGCGACGCAGACCCCCTCCCCACAGCCAAAATATTGTGTCTCAGCTGGTTTATGTGAGTTTCCCTCGAGGATGAGCATCCAAGAAGGGCAGGGAGCGTGGCACAATATGGGGCAACGTTTGGACCACGAGCAGCGCTAAACTCACTTCAATTAACCCTGGTGTGCCCCAAGATGATAGGGATGGAGGTTTTGCTGCTGTCTCCTACACAGCACTGGCCCTCACTGGGGCAGGGGGAGGATTTCCCCATCCCAAGGAGCTTTGAGCCATTCCCATCCTTCCTCTCTTCCTTTTTTTTTTATACTTTTTTTTTTTTTTTCTGTAAGGTGACTTATCCAGAAGAATTCAACTCACGTTTTTCCATATACGTTAGTGCTGTGCTCCGGCCACTCCACCAGACACACCAACCGCCCCGGCAGCTCCTCCGTCACCGAGTAGTAACCCTGGGGGAAAGCCAGCAGGAAAGCCAGGAGCCAGATGATGCCGATGACCACCTTGGTGGCGGTGGCCGAGAGCCGGGGCTGCAGCGGGTGGATGATAGCCATGTACCTGCAAGGTGGGACAAGGAGAAATCAAGCCTTGAAAGCCCCGATATCGCAGCTTTTGGGGCTGTTTCAGGTCTCCCTTGCATGGGGGGTCATACTTTTGACACCCCCTTAATGCATTCTGGCAGCCCCTCACTCCTCACAATGCAGACAGCATCAAATAATCCCTTTCTGGAGCATTGCCTGACCGATGTTCTAATTCTCTTGCAGCATCTCAACCCTTGAGATTTGAAACCCATTTGAGCCACTCATTGACTTTTAGCTGAAAACCAGCTTCGCGAACGCAACCGGCTGCTTCTGCAAAGGCTGGTTTGTACAAAGGCACCAGCTCCTTTAGCAGCACCTGCCCAAAATCATCTCTCTATGGTAGATCACAGTGCTGAGTGTTGCAGGAGAAGAAGAGTGCTGGGCCAGCGTGGGATGGGTGATCTGAGATGCCACCTGCATCTGCCCAGCTCCTGGCTGAACGTCAGTCACACGTGAGGGAAGCTCCAGTGGCGACGAGGCAGATGGAATTGATCCCTCTGCAAATCTGATTTTGCAAAGCTGGCAGCAGCCAGCAGCACTGGAAGGATTAAGTGAGAACGTGGCAAATTTTTTATTTTATTTCCGCCTCGCTCCACGCGAGCTTCGGGAGGAGGAGGAGCATTGATCACTCTGTGTTATTGCCTGAGGCATTTTCAGCCTCCTCTATATCTCCCTTCATCCCTTCTTCTTTCAGAGAATGGACACTTTTTCCTTTTAATTTTCTCCTAGGTGGAAAATCCCCCCGTGTTGCATTTTTAGGTGGCCACTTGCAGTGGCAAAGACATAGGGATTAATGTCTAAGTATGTAGGAAGTACCACAGTCAGCTCTTCCTCTGCCCCAGGGTACCAAACCTTGTTGCCTTTGTGCAGCTGAAAATCCACCTAATCCACCTGATAATTATCCCTCAAAATTCTGTTTCGTGCTTGAAATCAAAGCTGGTTAGAAGGAGCTGAGGCAACGGGTGTTAGTGCCCCTCTGGCACAGCGGCTGGCGGTGCATCAAGGTCTCCTGGTTTCTGCATCCGTCTTTCTCATTTCTTCCTTATCATACTTGCGATTGGCTGCCCAGGACCCTGACAGGACCCTGGCATCTCCTTCCTCTTTCTCGCCCTTCAAAGGCCTGCTGGTGGCTGAGCCCCTCGTTGGCAGGTTTGCTGGGTGGACTTTGTCATGGCTTTCAGAGGACGTTACCCCGGGTTGATGCTCCCAAGCAGCAAGAAGTCCACATGCCCAAGTTTGCTGCTGGTGCTCAACCTGATGGTTCAAGCTCAAGCATGCAAATGGTGGAAAACAAGAGATTTCCACAAAAGTTGGGCCATTTCTGCTGAAATACTTTCTTGGAGAAACACCTGACGCTGAGACCACTGGAACGCAAAGCCAGCGCGTGATTGCAACCAGCCAGGAATGCTTGTGCATCTCCAACTTTGTTTCTGCCAGTGGATGTCGGAGGACGTTCCCCATCGGTTTAAGGAACTTCGCAGCTACAGAAGCCCTTGTGATGGATAAAACATCCAACTAATTGACGTAATGACGAACTAAACCCCAACCACATCGCCTGGAGACCTTTCCAACCGCCATCGACCTGTCTGCAACACCGTCTTGTGGTGGAAAGGAGATGGCAAAACTCATCCGACCGTGCTGGCGTTGCAAGGACGGGGTCAGAGAGGCGGGAGGGAGCAAGGTAGTGGCACTTTGGGGAAAATCGTTCAAGGCCAGGTTGGACGAGGCCCTGAGCAACCTGATCTAGTTGGAGATATCCCTGTTCCTTGCAGGGGGGTTGGACTAGATGGCCTTTGAAGGTCCCTTCCAGCCCTAACCATTCTATGATTCTATGATTCTATGAAAACTGGCCCCAAATCCTTTTTTTCGGCAGCGATTCCCAAACTGTAGGTCCTGGGCGACCTCTGAAGTATTCCCTTGGGTTCAGCTGCCCATCAGGATTAAAAATGGGAATAATGACAGTTCTCCCAGACAAAGGCTCTGATGGGGAAGAAAAAAATGTACTAAAAAAGTTCTGGGCTGCTCGGTGGAGTTGGTGTTAGAGACCATAAAAATGATGGAGATGGATGGAAATGCACAAACATTCTGAAAATGATTAGAGCGTTATTTTGTATCAAAATATTGTATAATCATATAATAATTGTATCGCTAAGCAGAAAATTGTCTGAACATTTTATTAACTGCTTCCTTTCCCCCCTCCCTTCTCCTTGACAAGAACATTTGATGCAAAAATCAAACTGGAGAGAGGAGGGAAGCAGAGAATACGCTTTCGTGGCCACCTTAGCTCGGATGAGAGCTTGTTTTGGGGTGGAAAAGCATCAGTAGAGGAAGTAAAGCAGCTTTTTTTTCCTTCTTCCAGCACTGGATCCGTTGTGCTCAAATAGCTCTCATTTCCTTGCAGACCCATCGGACTTTCCATGTTTCTCTACCCGATAGGTTTGTGTGTATTCCTGTCTTTGAGTTTTTGTGGGGTTTTTTGGCCACTGCTGGATCTTTTTTTGCATCTAGAACACAGGTCCCAAAAAAAGCCAGTTTGCTTTCTTGCAATTCTGCTCAGTTTGAGCCCAACCCTTCCTCGTGGTGCATTTCTTACAGCTGGGCTCTGGTTAACCTAAAGGAAAACCTCACTTCCGAGCAAGCGAATGGGAAGCAGAAAAGCAACCCCGTGCCGCAGGTACCTCTGAGTTGTCTTCTCCTCTCCACGTAGGTTTGATCTCCCAGGCAAGGGAGATCCTCCATCAATCACTTCTTAGCAGGGAAGAAAAACAACGTGTCAATCGTGCCTTTGCCTTTCAGCAAAAAAAAAGCCCGTCTATCTATTTGGTTTTTTTTTTTATTAATGAAAGTTGGCATTCAAACGGAGATGCAGAGCGCCGGCACGGGGTGCGGCTGCGATGCCCGGGGTATCTGCAAGGTGCTGGCAGGCGTTTGGCCCCATGCATGGTTTTGCAGCACTGGGCACAACACAGAAGGCATTGATCAGAGAGTAAGTGCTGGGAAGCCGCGGCCCTCCTTGGCTCGGCCGCCCAGGTCCTGGCTGCTCCGGCGAGGAGCGGGCTCTGGAAAGCAAAGCTAATGAGTTTATTAGCTCATGTTTCCTCTGGCAAAGTGCCTCTGTGGCCCCACTCTGCCCATCTCCCTCAGATGCTGTATCCCATTAGAGGGATGTTTTTTTCCTGTACTGTTCAAGAGGGCACTTTTCCCATCCATAAAAAAAACGGGTGTTGCAGAAGGTGAGGAAGAGGAGCACGTCCCTACGTAAGCGTCCTGCCCTCGCCACTGCGGCGAGTGACAAACCACCGTGTGGTCTTCATGGGATTTTTCATAGGGAATTGACACTTGGTTGAGGATTTAAGGGCAGAAATCCTGGGTTAGGGAAAGGTTTTGTTCCCTGTGGAGGTAGCACCAGGAACGGGGCCGTTTGCCTGCAGAAGATGTTGGGTTGGGAAGACTTAATGGTACCTGTTCCTCAAAATAAAACTATCTGCAGCTGCTCTCCTTTCAGATGGCAGCACCGTGCTCAAGTGCAAACCATCGTTACGTTTTGCAAGCTCAGGGCTGCCCAGCTCCTTGCAGGAGAGACCCGATGCCCTCGCGGCTGCGGTTTCCTTGCGCCTTTCCCACCACGTTTAATGTTTTAAACCCACCATATTTAATGGGTCTGGCACTAAAGCACGCAACTCTGCGCCAGATGCTATTTGGTGACGTTGGTAATGCCCTTTGCTGTTGTTTAAATATTTTATTGTGTTTTGGGGGGTGTTACCATGACAATACAACAGCATTTGAGTATGACATTGTACCAGCGTAGCTCTGAGCATATTGGTTATTAAATATATCGCGTTCAAGACAGTGTAGCCATCTATTAATTGCATCTGGAGTCTGCCTCGGTAACTAACGTTACACAATCACTTTCACCCTGATGGAGATGAGATTAACAGCAAAAATTCATGAAGCATCTTTCATCCCAGAGGTTCCTTATCTGCTTCACTAAGTAATAAGGGTACAGCAGATAAGAGATGAGCAACCAAGAGGACGCAGAGTTTGTGCTGGGTGTTTCACTGCGCAACGATTTCCCGTCCTGAGCGAAGAGGGGGTTAGTGCCCAGTTGGTTCCCGGGGGAGTCTGCAACCAAGTCAGAGCAGATGCCTCGGATCGAGGTCGGTCAAATACCTCCAGCACGGCGCCGGGTCCGTCCTACCCGAGACATGAAAAGCTTCTCCGTAGAGAAAAACCTGCCTTTTTCCTTTCTGCGCCGATTAGGTCGCGACAACGCAGATGCAAAAACACCGTCCCCGGAACAGGTTTGCACCTCGTGTCTGAACGACGGCCGAGGAGGCTTGAAACACGACGCTGGGGATCACAGAATCACAGAATGTCAGGGATTGGAAGGGACCTCAAAGGATCATCTCGTCCAATCCCCCTGCCTGAGTGGGGATGAAGGCACCAGCTTCCTCCTCTTTATCGCTTTGGCATAACCCAGCATCCGTCCAAACCGAGGGACGGACAGCGCGCTCCTGCCCCGAGACCTGACTGATGCCCAACGCTCGGCAAAGCGTTTTCATCCGGCAGGAGGCTGCAGGTTTCTCACCGGCGTTTCCCCGCGGCACCGGTTCGGCACCGTGTCTTTCCCTTCTGAAGGCAGCTCGGTATTTCCTTCGAGCACAGTCGCAGAGGACCGTGACCCACCATGGAACACCCCCCTGCGTTACGCCGGCAGCTTTGCAGACTCCCCCGCCTTCCTGCCCAGCACCTCGGGCATCGCGAACCCCCCGGGCACGCTCGGTTTTCGAAGCCAGATGGGATCAAACCCTCGGTGAGTCGCGGTGAGATGTTCGAAGGAGGCACAGAGCTCCCTCCTGCATCCGTTGCGTTTGCCAACAGCGCTGGGGTGGGCTGGGAGAGGACCCAAAGCACGACCCAACGCTGGGAGACTCTGCAGGTGCTGTTATTCGAGGCACCTGTAGGACCCTATCAACCAATTAGTCCCAGCACTGGTTTGTAGCTGGAGAGGGAAGGGGAAGAAGGAAAATCACGTGAAACGCAGGGCTGCTCCCCCCAAGACCTGCCGCACTTAGTGCACGGGTGGTTCCCACTGAGCCATTGAGGAATTCAGAATAAATAAAGGAATAAATTAAGAAAGCCACCAAATGAGCCAAATATCTCACTAGAGGCCCTCAAACTCCTCTGGTGGCTTGTGCCAGCGCCCAGCTCGCAGGGGAGCGCCGTGGTCACCCCAAAAGCACGTCTAAAACCCGAGTCTCCTGCATCTCCCGGCCGCCAAACTGTTGCTAATTCAGCTTGGTTCTACATTTATTCCACGGGAATTTCAAGCCCCCTCTTCTTTCCAAAGGAGAGGGAGGGGGGGAAAGATGTAATTTGCTTTTTGACAGGCTGAATTAATTTCTTGTGGGTATTGGGGGGGGGGGATTAATTCCAGTTAATACCCATCAGATCAGAGACTGTTGCTGGGAGCACGGGCATAAAGCAGCCTTGGTGAGTGACCCCTTAACTGAGCCTTTCCCTTCCCCCTCCCCACCCCTCTGCTTTCTAACCCCAACTGGGAAATCAACGCTTGGAGCCAGCTCCGTGCTGGGTATCCAGCAGCTTCGTAGGGTTTTCACAGCAGTCAGTGATCATTATTTTTTCGGGAATGCAAAAAGCTGCTTTGGTTATTGCAAGCTGGTGCGGCGGCAATGCCACGGGGCGGCTGGTGCAGGGGGTGCCAGCCCTAAACTCCGGCTCCTTTCGCTTCCCCCTCACTCTTCCATCTTCCAAAACACATCCCAGTAGATCAAGATTACACAGCGCCGGGCGCAGGTCGCAGTCTTGCTCTGCAAACCCCAGAAGTCCATTAAGTCAAGATTAAAAAACCCCACAAAACCTGGTGCTATATTAGGGTGTAAATGACTAATTAATCTGTCTGTGTGCTGATGTAATTTGTCCTCTCCAGAGGGTTTCTTTCTGCAGTAATTGCCTCTCGGGGAGCCGTGGGGTCACTGAGCTGGCAAATATGTTCCTGATATTCAGCTGGTTCGTCCAACCTGGGAGTTCAAGCTTGCAAGCTGTAAATAATTTTCCGAGCTGGTTTTTCTGCTGCAAATAACACGGAGATATTAACAGGTCTCGGCTGCAAACCGGCAATTTTCGGAGCCGCGGTGGCGAATGAAGGTTGGCAGATTGGATGTTTCTTCCTCAGCTCCTGCTAGCAAACTGATGGACCTTAAGACACCTAGTATAACTCAATAAGCCATTTGGATATAAAAAAGGGAATATAAATAAGATCCCAGTTGGATTGGCCAGCTCTGCGTGCTGGTCTGGCAGCGTTGGCGCTGGCGGCGGTCGGAGCGGGGGCTGTTTTAAAGAGTGATAGTAGCACGTTGGTCTAGGAGTTGCATGAGTCCCATGATATGTCATCGTTCCTGCTGTTGGAGAGCGGAGGAGGCTTTGCAGAAAGAGGGAAATGGCTTTGTACTAAATAGCCCAAGTGCTGCACAGTCTGTCTTCACCCTGAGTTCGTGTCTTCTCACCCTTCCCATCGGCGTTCGTTCAGCCTGCGGGGTTTTCAGCATAGCTCACTTACAGTTTTGAGATCAGAGATGATTGTTTTGTTGGGTTTTTTTTTTAATGATTCTGCAAGTAATCCAGGATCTTCACCTTCAGCTGCGTTCCCGGTTGTCCGTCATCATGGAAACTCATTCCTCCACCCGATGTTGGCTAACGATGCGGGCGGGTGGCGGTGCTCAGAAATGAATCCAGGTCCCAAGGAGAAAGAAAATGTCAACAGTTTGGTTATCTAATGATGCTCTGTCGCGTGCGCCACAGGGATTGTGACAAAGTTGGGTTTTTTTTTGCTCTCTGTGTGCTTGGACTCACTATGGGCACTGCTGGGGTCTCACTTTTCTTGGAAGACTGGGAAAAACCTCAGGATTTTCTGTCTCTCTCTTTCAAGGGAAGGACTTCACGAAGAGTTTGAAGCTGGAAAGGGCTGTGTGATGTGCTCTGGCACCGGTATGCCCGAAAACAAAGGACACGGCAGATTTTTCAGTGCCAAAGCGAGCCGTTTGGCCCTCCCTTCTGCAGGATGCTGAGCAGCAGGATCATGGCTTTTCCTGAGCAGACTTTACCAGCTGCCAGCCTTGACTCCTGAATTTCCTCCTATTGTTGCAGGGTTCAGAATAACACTCTCTATAGGATTAGCTTTTTTTTTCAGAGCAGTTGTGCCCAGGTTAAAATAGGTCCTGGTGAAAGAGCGGATAGTCTGGCTTCGAGCAAAAGCTTTTTTTTCTTGCACAAACTCATGGTAGGTCCTGCAAAAAAAGCCATTGGGAGAATCAAACCCTCTTCCCCATTTGTTTTCTCATCGACTCTGTTGTGCCGAGTCTTTCCAAGGCAGTTCTGTATCCTCCGGCGAGAACGTTCTGGCAATTGCTTTTAGAAAGCGCAAGCGGAGATGATTTAGGGGAGCAATCTACAGACCGACGCTCCTCCGAGCCTTCAGACTCCCTATCCAGCCTCTCTGCTAGATGGCTTAATGCACTTTGGGAACAGGAGGCACATTCAATTCTACTTCCCTGGTTTTTGATGAAAATCAGATCTGCAGTCTTGTTTGGTTTCAGACACGTCCTGGCTGTGAATACAACCCGTTCTGCTGAGCCTACCTGGCTCTGCTCCTCCGAATTCAGGTACTTGCTTTCCTTGTTCCCACACAGCTTTTTGCTGCTTGCCAGGATAAATTCTTCCCTTTTAGGTGCCTGGAACAAGTTCTTGCATTTCATGCATTTAAGTTACTATTGTCAGGTTTCAGACCCAGGAAAATAAACAATTTTCCAGCGCTTGGAGGTGTCGTTGCATGCTGCTTGCCTGGAGGGGCAGAGGATGGGCTTTGCTGCCTTCACCTGCCAAATTTCCTTGGAAATTTAAGGCCAAGAAATGCAGCAGGTAGCTCTGTACAGGAGATGTTTGCACACCGAAGCTGCAGCTTCTTTTAGATCTTTCTTAATGGGTGAGCCAAGCCTGCACGCACAGGTTTTTGCAGCCCAGCCCCAGGGAAACCAAGCCTCCCTTCAGGGTTGCAGATGCAAGAAGAAATCTGGAAATGCCAATACCCCCTCAAAATTCAGCCCCAGGCTCCCAGACCTGCCTTTGCTCCCTGTTTTACACAGGCTCCTCCAGCTTCCCCTGGCAGATTTGCTTTTCTGGTTATTCCAGGGTGTGGACTGAAGGCTAAAAAACAAACTATTAAAAAAAAAATAAAATAAAATCATCTTTCTAATTAATTCTAACCTGAAAGTGGTTTTGTGGGCTGATCCCCAACATCCTCAAAACGCTGAAACAGAGCCAGCAACACCACTGGGTAGGAACAGAGCTGTGCTGGTCGTATCCCTCTTTTTATTTATTATTGCTTGAATTCTCCGCACATCTCCGGTAGGAGAGCTTGGCTGTGTCCGATTTATTTTGGGGAGAGGGTCTTGTACCCGCTCCAGAGTGAAACAAAACCTCTGAGCCTGTTTTTAAGGACCAGAGAGCATCGTTCATCTCCAGCTCTTGTTTCTCAAGCTGTCAGTGGGTGAGTTGTGGCAGCGCTGTAATTTCTCGTCGGGAAATATCCGTGCCAGTTTGCGCGGCGCTTAGACAGCAGCTCCAAACGTGCTGGCGTACAGCGATGCAAACCTCCTGCCCCCCCTCACATGTAACCCCAGCCAAAACGTCCATCACTCCCTGGGAAGAAGGACCAAAAAGAGCCGTTGCAGAGCTGAGCTGTCTTCGGGAAATATGTTGCTTTGGAAAAAATCTGTTGCGCTTGAAACGCCGGTGCTCAAGAGGGAATTGCAAAGCTGCTTGGAAGCCTCGAGCCGTCTCGAGCGCTGGTGTGAAAATGCCATCAGAGGAAAGATTTCTTGGAGGGGGAGAGGACAGAAGGGAGCGGCGCGGCTGTTGCGTGTCCCTCGAGCCCTGGCGCATCCGTCTACGGCGACAAAGGCAGCGCCCCCCGTGCCATGGCACCGCACCGAGCGCTTCCCCAACTTTTGATCGTGGCGAAACGCGAGCGGGATGTCGCTCTGCCGGCAGAAACCGGGCAGTAACAAAAACCAAACCCACAATAAGCCGTGCTGGCTGCAGCCCAACGAGAGAAATCCCGGGCACCTACCCCTGGCACCGCCTGACCCCTGCTGATTAAATCAAGGTGGGTTTTCTTGGGGGGGATACGCCGGCACACAACGCGACGACTCACACCTGCCAAGTCAAGATGCCTTTCCTGAGCCTGAGGTTCTCTCCGAGGCTCCGTAGGCAGCTCCCAACCCAATCAAGCCACAAGGAACAGCTCCTGCAGCGCGGCGGAGGCACGTCCGACACAGGCGTGTGATTTTATGTCATGAGGTGATGCCATTTTGTGCTAAATATTGAGTTTGCTCTTAAATGAGGAGCCTGGGAAAGGAATGGATGGATGTGCAGAGGAGCTGGGAAGGGAGAGGACAGCGATGCCACAAACACACACCCAAGACACGCTATCGACATGCACGGGGGTCACAAAGCCTTTTCTTGAGCTCCTTTTGCAGGGCTGACAAAGGATTCCCAAAGCCACCTGCATCCAGGGCAGGGAGAGGGATTATTTCTAGCTCTCTTTTACCAAAACGAGCTTTATTTTAATTACACTGTTCTCCCACGGCCAGAGATCAGATGGAGCTGAGCACAGCACCCGGATGGAGGCAGACTCGGGTGCCAGGGAAGGTTTGGGGTTTGCTGCTCAGAACTCACCTGTCCAGGGCGATGGCTGTCATGGAGTAGATGCTGGCGAAGACGGCGGCGATGGGGAAGAAATTATGAAACTTGCAGTAGAGCAGCCCATAGTACCACTCGTTGTGGATGGCGTAGGTGAAGTTCACCACCGTGTTGAAGGCGGACATGGAGGCTTCGGCGAAAGCCAGGTTCACCAAGAAGTAATTGGTGACGGTGCGCATCCTCTTGTGAGCCAGGATGATCCACATCACCACCACGTTCCCCACCACCGACACCACCACGATGAGGGCGTAGGCGACAGCCCACAGGGCCACCTGCCACGAGGGCTGCACGAACTGGTTCACGAAGGACTCATTCACGGAGCCATTGAGTAGCCACTGGTGCTCCAGCTCCGCTTCCAGCGGCAAAGCGTTATCCATCGCACCGCGCCGCAGCCAGACCGGGCACAGAGATGCTTTGGGGCACAGGTCCCTCCTGGTTTAGGGTGCAGCAGGATCAGGGTACAACAAATTTTGGGCGCACAGCCAGTTTGGGGCGCAGGTCTCTCCTGGTTCAGAGTGCAGCCATTTTGGGGTGCACGGCACAGGGACCTCCCAGTCGAGGGGACAGCGGGTGTGGGGTGCACCGCTGGTTCAGGACATGCGTCTCTCCTGGTTCAGGGTGCAGTCAGTTTGGGGTGCATGGCTGATTCGGGGTGCAGCTCCCTCCTGTCTCTGGGTGCAGCTGGAGCAGGGTGCCCGGCCATGTTAAGGCACTGTGCTGGTTTGGGGTGCAGGTACCTCCTGGTTCGGGCACAGCTGGACTGGGATGCACAGCTGGTTCGGGGTGTGAGTCCCTCCAGGCTTGGCTACAGCTGCAGCGGAGTGCGGATTCCTCCCGGTTCACGGCGCAGCCAGTGCAGGATGCGAGTCCCTCCCGGTTCAGGACCAGAGCAGGATGTGGATCCCTCCCGATTCAGAAGTGAAGCATGCAGAATGCAGGTGCCTCCCGGTCCAGGACCGGAGCGGGATGCGGGTGCCTCCCGGTTCAGGGATGCGGGTCCCTCCCGGTCCAGGACCGGAGCGGGATGCGGATCCTTCCCGGTTCAGGGATGCAGGTGCCTCCCAGTTCAGGACCGGAGCGGGATGCGGGTCCCTCCCAGCTCGGGGTGCAGCCGGTTCAGGATGCAGCTCCCTCCCGGTTCAGGACCGGAGAAGGGTTCGTGGTGCAGCCGGTGCCGCGGAGCCGGCTGCGGCGGGCGAGCCGCGACCGGGGCTTTTATAAGCGGCGCGGGCGGTGCCAGCGAGCGATGGGCAGAGCCGGCACGGAGAGCCCTCCCCCGGCCCCCCCGGTCCCCTCCGCCCTGCCCGGGGGGGCTCCGCTGGCGCCCGGAGCCTCGCACCCCCCTCCCGTTCTGTCCCCGCAGCGCAGAGCTGCCCTTCCCCGCGGGCGGGAGCCGCGGGCTTTCCCCGCACCCCCTCGCCCCCCCATTTTCACGCCTCCTCAGCTGCTTTCCAGCCTCTTTGCCCGCAAAATCTCCCTGTGCTTTGCATCCTTTTTGGGGGGGTGGTGGGTGTCTGGGCCAAATACGCTCTAAAAACTCACCGGGAGTTTAAAAGATGCTGATAATTGTATAGATTATATTTAGGTATCAGCTATTATAAACCTTTCCAGTGTAACAGCTGTGGGATTTTTCCAAGCTTTAGGTTGTGGTTGGTGAATGCTTCGCATCTCCAATGAAAAAAGCAAATGTTTTGACTTCTCCAAGACAGGAAAGGTCTCCCCACTCCGGCGCAACCGGCTTCCTATCGCTGCCAACAGGACGTTGCATTTTAGCACCCCTTCACTCAGAAAGCAAACACGGCTCCTGTTGGGCCGGCGAAACCTTCTCCACAAAAAAAAAGTCCTTTCTCCCCTGAATAAGCTGTTGGAACCGAATTAAACTGCAAACAGAGATTCCCACCTTCCCACGGTCCTGGCTGATAATACCCACCAGACAGGGGTGATTTTCATTTATTCTTCCAGTGTTGCGTTATTGCCGAGCGTGGGCAAAAAAACTAACGTCTGCGTTGCTGCCGGCCAGGAGAGCTGGTTTTCCCTCGGGATGCACTAATGCAATGAAGAGGAAAATCGCCTGGGAAAGCCGAGCGCGTCCCTCCGGTTTGCCACAGGATGCTCCTAAATCGTCTTCTCAGGACGCAGCTTCCCAAATGGGTGGAAGAGAAGCGCCGAGCTGGACAAACCGCTCCCAGGTAAAACTGGGAGAAATTTGGGGTTGAATTGTGCAGCTGAGCGTCGTGGAGGGAGGATGCTCGGCTCTTACGTTGGAGCAAGCCCTTAGGGAAGCCTGAGGACTGAAAAGCACCAGGCCGGTTCTTAAAGTGAGACTGAGCTTTTCCAAGCAAGGATGGGTGAAGGAGGAGATGGATTTCAACCGTGGCCTCCATGTTTCCAGCAGCCCTGGGAGCAGGGGCTGCCTGGGTTGACCGCAGAGGGGTCCAAGCCCATGGCCGAGCGTTCTTCCCACATCCGGCTGCTCCTGGACCACTCGATGGCAGCATTGCCTAAAAACGCAGGAGAAGGACCGGGTGAGCAGGCTGCCTGGCTGGGAAAGGCTCGTGGGGATGGCATGGCCAATTCCCCCCCTCCTCGCCAGGCTGTTTTGGGGCATTGCTATAAATTTGGCACAGGGTGAACCTCAACAGAAGGAACGCCCTGGCAGGTGGGGACGACGTTAGAAGCCATCTCAGCCCACCCCAGCAAACCCTTTCCCACTCCCTCCATCTCCAAATTGCTCCAAGCTGGTAGCATCATCCCTAGGAATAATGTGGAGCTGGGAGAGCTCACATCTCTGCCTCCTGCCTCAGTTTCCCCATTAGGAAAAAGAGGCCAATGCCTTTGCATGCTCCTGTTGAAAAGAACTGGCTGTTTTTTCCTGTGCTGCTGCTGTGCAAGGAATGGAAATGCAGCCTGACGGCTCTGGAAGGAGCACGTGTCTATCGGCATGTTCAGGCCAGTGAGTGCTGGTTAATCTGGGGGCGATTTTACTCAAAGGGGTCGTTTTCTTTCTTTTGGAAGAGATTGCATTAAAAAAAAAAAAAAAAAAGAAAAAAAAAATCCTAAGATGGAAACCTGCATGAGAGAGAACAGATGTATTTATTGCTCAGCAAAACCAGATTATTGCAAGCTTTTGACAACTAATTAATGCTTGCGGGTCCCTGCGACGATGCCAGTGCTATTCTGGGCACCAATGGGCTGGGCTGTTCCAACAAGCTCCCTCCTCCCTTCCCCCGGGGCCGCTCGTGTACCTTTGTGTACATCATCAGCCCTTCCAGAGCCCCGGGAAAGGCTTTGTAACCGGCAGCTGGAGAAAACCTTGCCTTTTCCTGTTGTGTTTTCCAGAAGGACGGGGACCTCTCACGCTATAGGTTTCCCAGCAGAGCCTCCTGGGCCGGTGTAACGTCAAGCACGTACAAAGCGTGGTCGTCTGGGAGGAAAAACTGGCCTCGTCCTTCAGGGAACCATCGGAGATGGTGTTTTTCCAGCTTCTGAGGTTTCGGCTCCTCCATCCACCCTGGCCGGAGGGTTGGACCCCATCTCCCCATCGCATAAAGCTGGGCATGAGCAACACCAGGAACAGGTTCAAGATTTACCGCCTCCCAAAAACGTGGCTGTGGGTCCTAAACGACAAACATCCCTTGGGAGCTGCCGGCAGAGGTGTTTGCATGGCTTCTTGCTTGGGCAAAATAAGTGCAGGCAGATCAAGCTGCGCTTTAAACTTGGGGTATGGCACTACTGGGGGACACCAGCTTGCACTTAGCAAGGCAAGAATGTCTTTTCCTAAAACAGCTGGATCCAGAAGCGAACATCTGGGTGTATCCCTCAAGCAGAGCAGGGCAGCAGCTTGTCCTTGCACCCCTGTGTGCGCAGAAGGGAGAGCGAGGAGCCGCACGATCCGTGTTCCGCAGCGCCGAGCAGCGCCCGGATTCTTGGCCACCCATCAGCAGAAGTAACTCCCTTTGCCAAGCTGCTCCTCACCATTAATTTGGAAATCGGATAGTCCAAAAACTTCAGAAACCAGCTGCCTCCTGCAAAGCAGGTTGCACAAGCGCGTGTGCGAGCGCACACTTCTCCAAGCTCCCCTCTTCCCCCGTGCTGATGCCTTGGCTGGAAGTTGAGCCCAGCTGAGCTCTGCTTTGGGCTTGTGTTTGGCAGGTGGCTGGTGCTTCCCAGGTTGAGCTGGTTTATTAATGAACGAGTGGTCTTCCCGCTCCCAGGTAGCTCTGGGCTGTAGGTCCTTGTGCTTTGGAGACTCAAAAGCAAGATGGATGAAGGATGTGTAGCTCCAAGCTGTGGTGTCTTTGCTAAATGTAAGTTTGTTTTATGTTTTTTTTTAGCAGGAGGTGGGTGAAGTCCCCTTGTATGGAACGGCGTGAGACGGGGTTTATTTCCCCGGGGAGGAAGACTGCGCTGTGCAAGAGGATCTGCGTGTGTGTCGAAGATCCTCTGTTTAAAGCAGTGCTGTGGTGGTAGGAAATCTTTGCACAGCCCTTTACAGCAGTTTATCTAAATTTCCTGACCTTGCAGAAGCGGTATGTTAAATGGTTTCATTAGAAATGAGGTTTTTGAGGAAGTTTTGGTTGATTGTGTGCTCTGCAGGTCACCTCCTGCCCCAGCCAGAGCTGTGTTACGTGGTGGCAATCAGCAACGTAACTCAGCAGGTGAGTAAGGGAGTCTGGGGTGTTTGCTGTATGCCAGTGGGGGCTCTTGTAGCTTCCTAGACCCAGGGAGATGTTAAGTATGGATTTAAGCCCCTATGTGAGCTAAAAAGTGCCTAAAACTGTTGTGCTGCATTGCCCCTGTTGCAATAGAGTCCTTGCGTGGCTGCAGCAGCAAGACAAGAGGGAGGATAAACTGGGGGGTTACTCGTGGCTCTGCATCGCTGTGGAACCCTGAGGCTGCAGGTAATGATGGGCAAAACCTCATGAATCATTCCAGACGTTCGTACAGCCACCAAAATTACAGCCTTGATGGAGGTAGTGATGGGGGAAGGGCCAGCAGAGAGAGTTGTGAACTGGGGGAGGTGTGGTTTGGCAAGAAAATAAACTGGGGAGCCTGCGATCTGCTCCAGGTGAAGTGGCTTGGGATGGGGTTTGAAAATCCTGCCTTACAATTAAGTCAACCCACTGATGCTGCTGGGACTCCGAAGCTGCCTGCCGTGGCAACGAGCTGCTGGAGGAGTCCTTGATTTTGGAGTGGGAAAGGGGAAAATAACTGGGATTATACTGAAAAATCAAAAAGTCAGACTCACACTAGCAAAATCAAATACCGGGTTTCATTTGCTGTTGTGCGATGTGTGACCCCAAGACAAGCAGGGGAAGGAAAATGCCAATCCAGGAGGGACTGGCAGCAGGTTCCTGAAGGAGCCATCCCGAAATTGGAGCAATGGGTTTGATTTAGCGCTTATCTATGGAAGCTGAAATATCCTCTGCTGGGTGTGGGCTGCTGAGCTGCCCTCCCCCGGCTGTGGGCAATTATTTGCTCATTTAATTGGCTTCTGATAGTTTTACTGTTTACTTTAAATGCAGCTTCTCACCGGCAACACTTGGCTTGGCCCAAAGTGTTTCCTGCTGAAACTCTTTTTCAATTTATCTTCCCACCTCCCTGGCAGATACCTTGGGGTGGGGGGTTCATTCCTCTCCATCCCATCGTTTGCTTTCTTTACTCTCCGTGTCAGGTAGAAGAAGGCTGAAGCCTGGGCTTAGCTTCAACTACTACTTTAGACTTGGCGCACCCAACCCAAGCTTTGGATGCGTGGGTGAATGACCCATCTTTGTGCTCTTCAAAAGCCTTTGTGGACGTTTGAAAGCCTTTTCCCCTGCCCCAGGCAAAATGTCTCTGCTGTGAACTTCAGAGCTGGTAGTGCAGCAGTTTGGGGGTCTGCAGGGCTTTGGCTGCGGGCAGGATTTAGGGTGTAAAACATTTAAGCCTGTACCCTGAGGCAGCTGGTACCTGCCGTGTCTCAAAGGTCCTGGCTCCCTTTTTTCAAGCCTAACCACCTGACAATCATTACTAGGATGGAGAAGAGCCTGGAGCAGGTGTGACCTCTTGCAAGAAGAGCTCAGTTTGCTCTGGAAATGGCAGTTTTGTCTCTTGCTGGTGAGCTGCAGAGAGGAATCGGAAGGACCAGGAGAGGGAAGAGTTGCCCCTCATCTCTGTTAGCTTGACACTGCTTAATGAGGAGAGAGGGAAAACGAGAAGGTTAATGGGATGAAAAATAGCCTGTGTGCAGGTTTAAGGGGTGAAGAAGGTGGAGCTGGTGCCGCTTTAGCAGATGCCCAAGCGTGTGGGGACCAGCCGGTCTCCTGCTGGGTCTTTTGCCCCAAATGGAAAGAGCAATTCCCAATGGAAAAGAGAAGCAGAGCCGGTGTTTGCATTGCCCTGAGTGCCCAACTCCTCCAGGTAGGTTGTACTTTGCCCCAGCAGCTTGCTCCTTAATTTCTCCCTCCTTTTTTGGAGCCTCCGGCTGCTCTTTGGCACATCTTCAGCCCCACATCGCTGAAGCCTGGTGCAGGTGTCCTAGCAATGCTCCCGGCCTTGCAAGGGGTGGCTGGTGGTAAAGCAAACCATGCAAAACCTGGATGTGGGCACTCCAGAGCAGACCCAGTTTGGAGATGTTTTCTCCTCTTTCTTCCCAAAAAAGTCTTCTGGGAACTGCTAGGTTTGAGCTTGTCCCACCTCTGTGTGGTTGCACTTGAAACATGGATTTGGCTTTGCCTCTCCAACTGGGCGCACCCCTGGGAAATGGCCTGCAGTGATGGGCAAGAGCCTCTTGGGTTGAAAACATGGAGGTTTTGGCTTTAGCCTCTGTCACAGGAGTGACCAGTCACCGCAGCTGTGATGTGGGGAGGTGAGGAGCCTTCAGTGACCTCTCCTTCCACCCAGGTTTCCATGCTGAGGCCAACCTCAAATGCAGCACAGGAGTAGCTCCTCCAGGTTTGCTGCTCCAGAAGCATGTGTCACCTTTTCCGTGGGAGAACAGCCTAAGGGGCCTTGAAGGACCCATCATTAGATGGATGGGCTGAATGATGATGTGATTGATGGTGTCCAGCTCCAGGGAAGTTGTTTCCAGCTTTTGCTTGTGAGTTTTGCAAACCATTTGGGTGGGAAAGGCTGTGGAGATCTCACAGCTGGGCTGCCTACATGACCTTGCTCAGGTCCATATCTCAGTGGCTTCAAGCATCTCCAAGAGTGGCAGTTCCCCACCACTCTGGGTGCCTGTTTGAGCACCCTCATGGCATTTGAGACTAGGAAAATGAACAATACCCTGTTGGACTTTCTGACTTTGCAGCTGAGCTACCTGCTAGCTCATTGTGACACCCGAGGCTTGCTTCTGGGCTGGAAAACTTGTGCAGCAGCCCATTGCCAGCCCAAAGCAAAAGTGTTTTAGCAGGAAACCTGCCTGCAAAGCCTTGAAGCAGGTCAAGGGGATGCTGGGCTCAGCCAGAGACTTAGCAGTTTGCATGGAGAGAGGAAAGTTGGGGAGAAAAAGAAGTGGAAACAGCAGCACCCAGTCCGATGCCAGGGAGCTGGGGTGGCACAAGGAGGTCAGCTGAGAGCAAACACTAAATAAAAATAGTTCAGTGCGAGTCCTTTGGCTCACTGGTAGCTCGGCTCTGATGACCCTTGTAAACTGGGTGAATTTAACAGCGGGGCTGTGAGGTTTGTTAATGCTTCTTGCTCGGGGCTGGCGAGCCCTGGCAAACTTGATCCAGATGCTGGTTGCAGAGAAATTTGTTTTGCGAACACGTCTCGCAGCTCCGCTTATTGCTCGCCGTGTAAACAAAGGCAGCACCGATGGTATGTGTGGTTACAAACGATCTCCCCCAGTAAAACCCGCTTCACCAGCTCTCCCGAGCTGTCAATGAATTAATGAGCTGGGCCCTAAACCAAGCAGTAGCTAATTAAACCATTTTCAACTCCCAGAAGCTCTTAATTTATCCTCTTCGCGAGGATGCGATATTAAGTGAGCTTCAGATCGGCTTTTGCCGGAGGACTCCAGAGGGAGATGCTTCCTCGCAGAAGGCTATTTCCATACGAAACTTCAACCTTCTAACCCCAGGGGCCGGAGAGATTGAGCTGTGCAAACAAAAGCAGCAAGAGATGCTTTTAGCTGAGGAATACAGCTCTTTCTCGTGGCCCTTTTGTATGCAAACCACTGTCGCTTGCTTTAATGGGGGGTTTTTGTGTGTGGATTAATTGGCTGGTATTGTTTTACCCCAAAAATAACTGCAAAAAACCTTCCTTCCGCAGCAGATCCACTGCCTACATGTATTTTTCTTCCAGCTCGCTTGCCTGGCTGGGATTTCTCACTGCTGTTTCATGATGGAAATACTGAAACTACCGGGAAACGATCTTCCAGGAGATAAAGTGAGGGTTTTTTATGCCAAGCTGTTAGGGAAGGGATGTTTGCTGGGTACATCCTCAGTGTGGTGGCAATAAGGGATCTGAGGATGTGTGCAGGAAGGATGCTGTCCTGAAATTAGGGCTAAACATCCTCAAAAGAGATGCTGGGGCTCCAGGAGGACCAGAGCTTTGGGTGGGTTTGTATTATGGAGCCTCTAACAGCAAAGACAACAGGGCTGGAGGTTTAGCCCTGTGAAATGATGAATTTGGAGTGGATTGGTAGCAAAAGGGACACATGGATTGGAAAGTCTTTCCTCCAGCTGAGCCTCAAGTGGATAAATCATAAAGAAAACTTGCCCAAAGTGTTTTAGCATGAGCTAAACTGCATCTTTCTCTCTAGCTGCTTCCAAAAAAAAAGTGGTTAATCTAATTTAGCTGCGGTTGTTCCGTTCTTTTCCCCCTCCCCAAATGTGATTTGTGTTGATGGCCATAAATAACTCCAGCCTGAAATTTGATGGAGGTTGTGCAAGAACAGCTAGGGATGTGTCGGGCAAATTGAATGAGAGGTGAGCAATCACTTCGAGTATGAAAACTCTTGTGTTACAGCTCCAAAGTCAATAAAAGAGGGAAAGAGGAATAATTCCTAACACTGGATGATGGAGAGAGCGGAGTTAGTGACTGAATTGGCGATGTGAAAGGGCGAGGAGCCACTGCAGGGCAGCAACGTGTCTCGAGGAGGAAAATCAAGTGGACTTTTGCTACTGGAAATTAAATTGGGGGGGTTTCTTTCTTTCTTCTTTTTTCTTTTTTTCTTCTCAAAATCACTTCTTGGCAGACATAAGGGAATTGAGGTGATGCTCTGAAGGCAGAAGGGTCTGGTGAAGTAAATGAATTAATTAAAGAAGAAGGTACCCAACGTTGGCTGCTGTTTAATTAAAGGTACGGAGCAGTGCTGGGTGGCTGGGGGGGACAGGTCTGCACCTGATGCTCCACAGCTGCTTGTTTCTGGCATCCAGAGCCACGTGTGCCATCGTCTCCGTGCCCCCTGCCCCAATTATTTACTATTTTGTGCCAAGAGGAAACCCTTTCAGAGCGCAAAGTTTCACGCGACGGCCAAAGAAGTGCGAGATGTCCGTGGGGGCTTCGGGATGGAAAGGGTTGAGGATCTCTCGTTGATGTTTTGGGAATTTAAAGCAGGCTTCAGCAGCCCGATGGCTTTTGTTGTGTTTGGCACCCAAGGGATGCCAGGCTGGCTGTAAGGGCAGGCTGCCCTTACACCGTTGGCATTGAGCCACCTGAAGGACCAAATCTGGTTAAAATGGGATTCGTTTGGGTATGTCAAGCTGCTGGGGCAAAGTTTTTTGGCAAATTAGCCGACCTCCTTGTAGGAACGAGTTAGCAGAAGTAGGGAAAGGTTAAGAAATGGGTGACATGGTAATTTTTATTTATTTGCTGGCCCTTATTCCAACTTCTCTGTGAAGTAGAGGCATGTCTGCAAATGTTTTTTCTTTTGCTCCCCTCTTGCGAGTCGTGGGTGTCTTTGAGACGGGAACTTTTGGGACCTGATCTCGTCTTGGCTTCTTGTCATCCTGATGAATTCAATAACTTGTAGAGGGTTGGGGAGGGGGGGAAAAAAAAAAGCTCCTATTCCTGGAAGCAGCCTCTCAACCAAAGCTGCAAGACATGGGAGCCCGAAGGTTCGGATGCTCTCGCTGGAGGTGGATGCAGCTGTTAAATCTCTGCTTCTGAGAAGCTTTTCATCTCTCTATTTTTTATTATTTATTTCTTTTCTCATGAGGGCTCTTTTGATAGGAAGATGTCAGGTCCTTTTGAAAAGCTCAAAGCATCACCGACAGCAACCTTTATGCTGGTGTGCAGCAGCACCAGGACCAGAGAGGACGAAAATGTCTTTTTTTTTTTTTTTTCTTTCTGTACTTCTAAAGAAGTCTCAGGTCCTGTAGTTTTGGCAGCAGAAGCTGTGACAAAGCAATCCCAGGCTGAGGATGGATTTATTGATGTTTTCTCTGTACCAAATGCCCAGGGCATGTCAGAGAGCATGTGGTGGGGAGGGTGGTCTGCTGGATTTTGGGGAGATCGCTACAGCTTTAGCAAAGCAGCTCTTCATTTCTAGGAAAAGTACTTCTGAGGTCACTCAGCAGCTGTTCTAACCCACCGCTGAGGCAGAGGAGAAGCAACAGACCTGGATGAGCCGTGAGAAGAAAGCTTAACGGGTGCAAAAGCAGGACGGGGTGCAAGCTCACGAAGTCATCTGGTTGCACCAGTCAACTATTTTTAACCCTGTTTTTTTGGCATATCTAAAAAAAAAAATCCAAACCAATCACGCTGCAGGAAGCTGTCACTAACCCTGGAGTTTTCTATGGGAATTCACAGCCGGCATGTTCCGGGCAGGATGTTGGCCAGCAGTGAGCAAACCCCGTCCCACAACACCCAAAATATTTCTACTCATCCCAAGCAACCGTTCCTACACTCAAAGCGACAGGGAGGTCGCCTGCTCTTCCAAGCTCCTCCTGCAGCATGGATGGAAGGAAAGACCTCTCCAGTTTGGCTTCAACCCCTTCGGAGTCGACTTGCAGCACCCGAAGAAGCACCGGCGAGAGCACCGCGCGGCTCCGAGCGCCAGCCTCTTCCTCTTCTGTATTAAACGACGACTTTATTTTGGCAACGTCTGCCAAAAGCACTCCGAACGAAGAGCGGAGATTATCCGGAGCGCTAACGCTGCCGCTCGCTGGGCTGCGCGCAAATGAAATGAAGTTGGCTAAATTGGATGATTGCTCTAAGCAATTTAAACCCGAATCCATCTTGCTGGGGTGGCCTCTCTCTTCTTTCCTCCTCTTGTTGTTTTTTTTTTTTGGGTGTTGACTCCTGTGTTCAGGAGCCTGTGCCCTAAGATGTTTGTTTCTGAGTAATGAAAAGCTCGTTAGGGGATGTGCCTCACCTCTGCTTGCTGGGATGGTGGAGGGGAAACAACAGGAAGCTGGTGGGAGGATGCAGAGTCTCCTGGCCTCGCTGCAAAGGATAATTTGGGGGGGGAATTTTGGCATCCAGGCTCCGTGCAGATCTCCGACACCATGCATGTCTTCCCTGAATGGTTTGCAGCTTGATTCCTAGAAATCCAGCTGTTGCACTGCATGCTTTTGAGTGTAGGAACAGTTGCTTGGGATGAGTAGAAATGTTTTGGGTGTTAAGTGGGACGGGGTTTGCTCACTGCTGGCTGACATCCTGCCCGGAGCGTGCCGGCTGTGAATTCCCATAGAAAACTCCAGGGTTAGCGACAGCTTCCTGCAGCGTGATTGGTTTGGATTTTTTTTTAGGTATGCCAAAAAAACAGGGTTATAAATAGTTGACTGGTGCAACTAAAGCCTGGGATTCCCTCCTTAAAAGCATTTCCTAAGGCTGTTTGAGAAATTGCCAGATTTTAAGTGTGTTGGGTGTTGTCGGACAAGCGCCGTTATTTCCCGGCGGGTTGTGCTTTCATCTGCTTTGCTCTTAAAACAGAAGGTGCTTTTTTTTTTTTTTTCCAAAGGGAAGTAGTGCCGAGACACTGTCCTTGGAGATCCTGGCTGTGGAGTGGGGGACAGCACAGACACCTGTAGGTGAGTTTGCATTTTCCACCAATTTTTTTAGGGTTGTAACGAGTCCAAGAAACGAGACTGTGTCTTTAGTGGAAGCTTGTGGCCAGCATGGATGGAGGAAAAATGGCTTTAAGCCACGAATTTTCTGTTCTGGGGGAGGAAAGGTAAAAAAAAACCAAATCCTTCTGTGCTGGGATGTGCCAGCACCTTGATGCCAACCCGAGAGCGCGCGGGCTTTGCCTCCTCTCCCTCGGTGAGCGCTGCCGGAGGAAGGGCTTGATTAGATAATTGCATCATGAGCAGCTCCAACAACTGTCAGGATGGATAAAGCTCCTGAAGGTAAGAGATAGAAAAGACCTTAATTATTCCTGGGTTTTCGAACCCAGAAAAGGCTACTGGGATGGATAAGGATCGAACAGGAGGCGGAAATGGCCGGAGGAAGGAGGTGGCAGGGGGGTTGGGGTTGAGTTGTAGGCAGGCACAGTCATCTTTTTATGTTTTCCGCTTAAATTTTGACTTCTGAGGAAGCGCAATATTGCGTTGATATTTGGATCCCTTGATGCCGTGCTGGGGTTTTGGGCCAGTGGAGCTGCTCTGTCCTTGGCCAAAACTGCCTTTATTTTCTCCGTATGTGATTGGGTTTTTTTAAAATTGGGTTCCTCCCTGTGGCTGCTGGTTTTCCTGTAACAGATGAATCATTTGTGCAATGAGTTCAAGCTGAGACCAGTGCTGAAAAAAAATACATTTAGGGCAAAATATCATTTTAAAGAGAAATGACCACTGGACCACCTGATCCAGCACCCGTTCAGGATTAGGCAGCGACACTATAATTCATAGCAATCCTTAAATTTGGTGGGTTTTTTTTTTTGTAAAAGAAGTTTTTGCAATGCCAGGCGTTCACAGCTGCGCAGTACTGAGCTCGACGGCTGTGTTTTATCCGGCGAGGTTCCGTTAGTGCTGACGTGGATGACTTGCAGCTCTGATTTATCTTAGTAGCTGGAGTTTTCATCCAGCTGGTCATTAATGGCAATTAACACTCGCCCTGGGTACTGTACCTTCGACGGCACTCGCCCACGGATAAACCTCTGTTTAATGCTAAACAGTATTTTTCTCTCTAGAACTCACTTTTCTTCTTATTGGGGATTTAATCTCTGGCAGTACAGCTAAACATCTGTTTGGTGTGTTTATCCAGAGGCTTACCAGGATTTGATGTCTATTGGTTATGCAGGATCTAGGGATTTATAAAACCTTCGGAGTTTTTATTATTCCAAGCCCAAATAGAGGAGGCAGCTCTCCATACAGGCGCTATCGATCCATACTGGGCTGCAATGGGGAATACTGGTGGAAAGGCTGCTTGGGCTTTTTGTGTTCAGCATTCCTGCCTCGGACAGTGAATTGTTTCTGAAGCTCTGTCTGGTTATTTGGTCCATGTTTTCCCCACTGCCTGAGGTCTGCACGAGCATCGCCGACTGCCGCGGGGATATGGAGCGGTGCAGCTATTGCTAAAGCAGCTGGTGCTGTTTTGGGGTGTAAGGGGCTGGGGGGGAAGTCTTAAAGAAATGAAATGGGGCTGAAATTCAAGTTGGGGTGATATTCAGCTGTTAAGGGAAGGAGTAAGGCTGGAAAGTGGCTCCAGCTCTTGCAGTCCCACCTGCTCCCTATCTTTTAGGTATGAAAGGTGCAGGAGTTTGGGGGTAGCAGGACTGTTGTCGATAGGATAAATAGTCCTTTTTTAGTTTTCTTTTGGCCCAATTTTGTTGCTCATGCATTATCCTCTGGCACAAACTCTCTGTGACCCATGTGAGCCCACCCAACCACCTCTGCAGAAGGGGAACCGAGACCGAGCGCTCCACTCCTGCAAGAACTTCCATCTGCAGTAGGAACCGGTGCCCTTTGGAGACCCACTGCTAGCAAACAGCTGAATTAAACTCATCAATGCTGCGAAAATGGCTTTAAAATAGCAAATTGGTACAATCCGGGGGGGCTTTTTCCTCCCTGGAGCCAGTCAGGACAGAGGCTGCAGGAAGGTGACTTTCAGGGGAGTATGACTATTGTTAACGATGAGTTATTCAGTCTGAATTTTCTTATGCTTGGCCTGAAAATATCTTGTGGCTCAACTGACATGTCTAAGGAAGCAGCAACTGAGGGATTAAAAAAAAAAATGTCTGCATTTACTGTAAAGAAATTGGAGTTGGCTGTTATCCTGCGTTCAGTGCATGGATACTGGGCATCCATGGATCCATGTGCTTTCTGCTCTCCCGAGGACATGCACAGTGGTAACACAACGTAGTTGTTTGTCTGGGGCTTGGGTACACACAGATGGGCCTTTTGGTGTCCCCTCAGAGGCTCCCATGTGTTTTGGGGGCTCCAAAGCTTACGTGAGCAGCACTAAACAGGAGTTAAAAGGCACTGAAAAGCGAGATGATCCGTTATTGCGTGTTTTTTTTTACTGCTCTGCTGTCTTGGAGCAGGGTTTGGTCTATGACCACGAGCAAAAGCAACATTTTGAAGGTGAAATAAATCTTATCTGCTTATTTGGCCAACAGAGATTCTCTTATTTCCCTGATTTATTTTTCTTTGCGCTCCCACGACCACAGATGTTATGGCACGTTTCTGGCTGTAAGTCCTTCCTCTCCCCAGCATATCGAGTGACTGGTTATAGAATCATAGAATGGTTAGGGCTGGAAGGGACCTTCAAAGGTCATCTAGTCCAACCCCCCTGCAAGGAACAGGGATATCTCCAACTAGATCAGGTTGCTACTACTGCTTGTTGCAAAGAAGAGCCCTTTGGAGCTGGTATTACCTGGCTTTGTTCTGGCTTTTAACAACTGGTTTGGAAAGAAACAGCAGCTTTGGCAGAGCAGCATCACACCAGGATGATGATCTTGAGACGAGGCGGTGGCCGGTAACACCTATAGGTGTGTGGCACGCAGAGATTTCGGGTCTGCGGGTAACATCTGGCTTATTTGAATCATAGAATCATAGAATGGTTAGGGCTGGAAGGGACCTTCAAAGGTCATCTAGTCCAACCCCCCTGCAAGGAACAGGGATATCTCCAACTAGATCAGGTTGCTCAGGGCCTCATCCAACCTGGCCTTGAACGTCTCCAGGGATGGAGCATCCACCACCTCTCTGGGCAACCTGTTCCAGTGTTCTACAATTCTCAACCATTCATATTTGATATGAATCCATATAACCATTTCATATTTGCAACTTGTACCAAAATATCTGTCTTACTCACAGCCTGGATTGTCTTCTACCACGAGATGATGCCTTCTCTCGCCCTGGTGTGGTTGAGCAGCGTGTTAACGCTGTGGTTGCAGAGGGTTAAGGATGCTTTTTGTGCTGCTCGGATTGAGGTTTGGCTTTTTACTCTTTAGGACAACTTGGCAAAGGGGTTGACTCTTTCCTTGTTGGTCGTATTTGCTTGTGGTGGCTTCAGATGCCCCTCCAAGGTGTGGTAAAGGGTCTCGTGCTGGGAGCCAAAGCTGTGAGGATCCTGTAGTGGGAGGTGATGGGCTCTTTTACCCGTGTGGCTTGTGATGGCCTGAGGCATCAAAGCTTTTAAATCTACCTAATGAGCACATTTTTTTGGTGAGAACAGTCAGCGAGGGGTTTATTTCAGCCGCCGTGTGGTTCTGCTTTTGTTCTGAAGCTCCATAATTATTAATATCTGGTTCAGATCTGCTTTTCCCAGCTCTCCATCCTTATGGCTGACTTAACATCGTCACCATTGCATCCGAAACATGAGGCTCAGCTCCAAAAGGTGGAAAAAAAAAACTAAAAAGACTTTTTTTTTTTGTTAAGCTGTGGAAGTGACATTTCTGCTTCTGGGTCCTGAGTGCCTGGGAAGTAGCTGAGCCTGGGAGACGTTTGGGTAGAGGGAGTGATTAAAGCAGAGCTGTGTTATTGCAGGAACGTAAATGAATTTAGTCTGTAGTTGTAGCCCACGGGGCTGTCCATCACCTCCGTGAAACATGCTGCTTCCTGGAGAGCCCGGAGAGGAAAACCCGGCCCTGAAGCCCTGGATGCGCAGAAAACCATTAAACGGGCAAATAGATGGGCTCTGCTCAACCCAACCTCCTGCTCCAGCAGGTGTTTTTTCAAGAGAAAAAAGGCAGATTTTCACATTTTTATTCAAGGTGCTCAGCGAGTGAGGATGAGCTGCTCTGGGGGTGCACAGGTAGTGATTTTTAGAATCATAGAATCATAGAATGGTTAGGGCTGGAAGGGACCCTCAAAGGTCATCTAGTCCAACCCCCCTGCAAGGAACAGGGATATCTCCAACTAGATCAGGTTGCTCAGGGCCTCATCCAACCGGGCCTTGAACGTCTCCAGGGATGGAGCATCCACCACCTCTCTGGGCAACCTGTTCCAGTGTTCTACAACTCTCATTGTAAAAAATTTTTTCCTAATATCCAGCCTGAATCTACCTCCCTCTATTTTAAAACCATTACCCCTTGTCCTATCACAACAGGCCCTCCTGAACAGCCTCTGCCCATCTTTCTTGTAGGCCCCCTTGAGGTACTGGAAGACCACTATAAGGTCACCCTGGAGCCTCCTCTTCTCCAGGCTGAACAGCCCCAACTCTTTCAGCCTGTAAATGTATCCTATATCTTCTTGCTCTCCCTATATAGCATCCTCTACTGTCGAGAGTGGCTTTGGGCAGCAAGTCCTTGTTACTAGTGCTGGGCACTAACACTGGACCCCTGATATACTCAGGAGGGTATTTTTCAGGTCCCTAATTTCTTGAAAGCCTGGGAATGAGCGCAGGGTTGTGTGGTTGGGCTGAGCAATGCTTGTTTATCGTCAGGGCTGCAAATCAGGCTTGTGTGGTTGGGGAAAAACAAGAAGCTGCTTTGGCATTTGAGCCAGAGGCTCAAAATTGGGGGTGTTTATTGCATGAGAGGCTTCGGATTTCGCCGCCGTAGGATGGAGCGTGTCGGTCCAGAGTTGGTTGCACGTTGGTGGGAAGGAGTTTGGAAAGAGCCTGTATGGCCTTGACGAATTTTCTCCAGTTCCCAGGCGATACGTTAGTGGTTTAACGGTGCATCGAGCATCCAAGTCGCAAAATACCTCTGCAATATCCCCTGTGCATGGCAAGATGCAGCTCCTGCTGCGCCGCCGGCGGACGTCGGATCTATCCCACCCGTCGCGACGGCGCGGTGGCTCCTGCCGCGGGGCTTTGGCTGGAAAAAGCCAAGCGACTTGCCCAAGGAACGTTTGCTGGGGTGAAATTTGGGCTGGCTGATTGCAGTGGCTCCCATTCTGGGCGGATCGTAACAAGCTTGGGGACTTCCCAGAAGTTTTTGAATTTTAAAAAAAGAGAATATGCACAATTAAGGAGGAGGGGGGAAAAAAACCCACACACGCAAAGAAAATATATGCTTAGAATAATTTGTGGATAATTAAACCCGTCTGACTCCTCTTGACGATGGAGGGGGAAGGTTGTTTTTTTCCCCAGACTGGAGCTTGAGCTGCTGGATAATTTCTGCAGCCCCACAGCTTTATTATTTAGCACATTTAGCGGGGTGTGCCATGGTGATGGATTAAACATCCACGGCAGAGACTCAATCTTAGCACAGGAGTGAGAAACGACTATGGCAGGGAAACTGCAGCCCCTCCATCCGCATTTCCCAGGTGGAGATGTAGGTCTGGACCCCACGCGGATCATGGGGTCGAGGTCCAGAGGGGTTTCTTCGAGTTTTTAGTTATTTTTAGTGTTGGGAACCTATGTCATGAGTTTGTTTGCTGTGGGTTAATTAGTGAGGCTTTTTAATGGAGAGAAATGCAGTGACTCAGTGTTTTGGAAAGAGTCTTTGGGACTGTGGCTTCCCAGTGGGTTTTGCCCAGCGCCGCAGGGAGCATAGCTTGCACAGAAAATGGAATCAAATTCCGCTTTTCCTCAGTTTTATGAAGTAATAAATAATCTTTTTTTTTAAAAAAAAAAGGCCAGGAAAAAGCAAAGCTTCCAACTATGAGCTACAACTCCATCTTCGTTTTGCAATTATAACTTCTTTGCTGGCAAAACCTGATTTCTTGGGGCTATAAGCCTGGCAATCTCTGTACCCCTTGCCATGTCCTAGCCCAAATTATAAGCAATATTTTGCTGAAGCAATATCTGTCAGATGTCCCACCATGTCTGCGTGTGGGTTTTTGTGATTTTTTTTTTTTTTTTTTTTTTTACCCCAACTGAGCTTTCTCTGTTTGCATCCACCTGCACAGCTCCAGCGCTGAGGCTCAGCAGAGCAAGTGGCCGGAAAGGAGACACCCAGACAGTTAAAAAGTGGGGGAACAGAGGGAGGAAAAGTGAACCCAGTGAATGAGGCTTTTAGGAGCTGGAAAAAAGGAGGCAAATAGCCAGTGGAAGGTGATGCTATCCCACCCTCTCTAAATTGCAGGGCTTCGAGCTGCAGAGGCTGGGAGCATCAGTCGCTTCCCGAGGGGATAACAAGGCAGGTTTGCGGAGGACCACGCTGTCCCACGCTATTAGAAGTGATGCTCTGCAGACCAACGTTGACCCAGGAAGATGCTCGAGTGGGATCGAACCGCAGGAGCAAGCGACTCCTCCGCGCCGCTTTTACCACCGGCGTTGGCGCGGTGGCCGCAGCGCGACGCCGAGCCTGGCACCTCCAAACCCCGCTCCCCCCTCCTCCTCGTGTAATCAGAGTGTTTTACAAATCAGAAAATTGCACGTTAACGCTTTGGGTTTATTCCTGCTCCTCATCTTCCCGCGTTGCTTGCTTATTATCTTAACTCCTTGGAGCGACTTCTCCTCCCACCTCCCTGCTGCTCACTTTATTCTTTACAGCTTCCACGTTCACGGTCGTAGCGAACCAGCTGCGCTGGGGTTTTGCAGCAGTGCAGATTAACGTTTTCCACTTTAATCACTGCCTGGGAGAAAAAAAAAATACGGGCCAAGTTGTCATTTGAGTAACACAATTGCCCTGCAGAAGGTCTTTTCGTTTGCTGCTGTGTTTATTAAACAGGTTGGTGTGCTCAGCTGCTGCAGGAGAGGGGAACGAAACCAAAGGAAGAGCGTAACGTGGGATCTGGTGCTAAAATATGGCTTGGACTTGGAGTGCTACGTGTAGGGTTTCATTTGGAAACCATCAGCTTGGTTTCTTCGTGGCCCAAGAAAGAGAAACGGCTCCTGCACGTGGCTCAAGGGCATTGGGTATAAAAAAAGTTCAGAGAATTATATTTTTTTTCCAGCAGGACAGATTCTGAGTTGGAAAGACCCAGGAGAAGGAGGGGCTGGGACTTGCTGTTGCCCATGAAGATGGAAAAACTAGCCCTGAGGGTGTATCCCAGGAGGAAAATCGGGAGAAGATAAGCCTCTGTGCTTTTAAATAAGGAATTCTTACTAGTGTGGAGTTTTGCAACAGCAGAAGTGGCCGTGCTGAAAGGCACAGACAGGAGTGGCCAGTTAAAGCCTTAGAAAATCCCCCACCAAAGCCGGCAAATGGGGTTCAGATTAGCACAAATATTTGCTAATGAAGGGGCAGGGATGAGTAAAACTCTCTTGCTTTCTGCGTTTCTGGTATGACAGGGAGTAAAACCAAACTCGGCATCAGCGAGGCGGCTGTAATGTGGTTTGGCAGCCCGAAGCGCAGGGCGGTGAGGAGGGGCTTTGCCATTTAGACCCGTCCTGCCGTTTGGCTGCAAAACTTCTTTTTTTTTTTTTTTTTTCCCCCCATGTAGGGTGTTCAACGTGGCTTGTTTGCAAGGGGAGTATGGGTGAGAGCGACGGAAGCGCCGCTTTTCATGCAATTAAATGTTAAATTAGTTGGCAGGAGCCATAATTCGGGTGCCCTCGCGGCTGTCTGAAGGAGGAGGGCGCGAGGCTGCGGTGCGCGGCTGTGATGGTTTGATGTGTGGGGGGGTGCTCTGGCGGCAGGGAGGGGATTTGCTCCCTGTGCCACCAGATCTGAGTCCCGTCCCCCCCGGGGGGTTGAGCCAAGTCGGCGCCTCTGCGAATGGCCCTATTTAAGTTGGGACAAAGGGGCGGGAAAGGGGCTTTTTGCTCAGGGGCGAGGAGAGAGCAGGAGGGCGCTGCCCTCGCTCCCGGCTCCCGGCCGGGCGGCTGCCCGGGCCCGGGCCCGGGCCGGCGCCATGTGCTCAAGATGGCGCCGGGGGAGCCGCATGAGGGGGCTCGGTAAGCGCCCCGCTCCCGGGGTGCCCGCCGGGCCGAGCTCCCCCAGAGAGGATTAATATCTAAGAGAAAACAACCACAACGACCGGGTCAGTCAAGATGGAGCAGGAGGAGGTGTGCTGGAGCTGAGGTTTCCCTTGCAATCGGTGTGAGATGGCAGGCGGCCCCCTGCAGCCAGGGTGTGCTCGGCGGGGCAGAGACCCACTCGCGGCCCGTGGAGAAACCCACGTCGGGAAGGAGATGCCTGAGCCCAGGAGAGGCCGTGGAGCAGGGGATGCGCGACCAGGTACTGTTGATAATGGGGCATGGAATGCACGACGAGGTCGTGGAGGCATCTGGAATCCGTGGGACGCCCCATGCCGACACGAGTGGCAGCAGCTCCCTAAGAGGCCGAGACTGGTAAAGCCCAAACTGGTGCGATCCATGGGGAAGGGTTTGCAATCCTGCGGGCAGGGCTCATACTGGAAAAGTTTGGGGACTTTTTCTTCGTGAGTAGGGGATCCACCGAATCAAGGGAAAAATGGTGTAAAGACTCCTCCTTTAAGAAAGGCGCGGCAGTAACAACATGGATGAACTGACCTGCACTCCCCCATTCCCTGTCCCCCTATGCCGCCGGGGGGGAGGTAGAGCCAGGAAGGAAAGGAAATAGGGGGTGGGGAGGTGTTGTTTTAAGATCTGGCCTTGTTTTCTCTTTCTCCTCTCAAGTAACCGGTTTCGTTCCCTTATGTTTCTTGTTAAGTAACTGTTAATAACTTGTTTTGTTTTATGAAGAAAGCCTGAGTCATGTTTTGCCCGGGACCATGATTGGTGGGTGCTCCCTCTCGGTTCTTGTCTTGACCCTCAGTCCAAAAACCACGACAGCGGCCGTTTCCCTGGCCCGGGGAGGGCAGGATGGGTCCCATCTCTGCAGCGTGCCCACAGGAGCAGCCCTGAGCTTGCCTGGGTTGAAGTGCTGAACCTTAAATTGTCACTTTCCAGTCCTAACTTGGCTCCAGGGAATTGCGGCAGGATCCTAGGAAAAGCCTCACTAATTAATTTATGCAACGGGCATCGTTAAGGTGGTGAAGCCAGGCAGCAAAGCAGCAAATGCTGGCTGCTCCCTCAGCCCTTTGAGCTGCAAGCTGGCCATTCCTATCCCATGCCAATGAGTTTTGGGGCTGATAAGGAGCTTTTTTTGGCTGACCCAGTCCTGGGTGCAGCTAAGGGACACCAGGCTCCCCAGCTTGGGCCAAACTTTGGAGCTGGGGCCAGGTAAGGAGCAGGCAGCATCTTGCAGCTTAGCAAAATCATTGCATGGATCTCCACCATGCTCCAGATCTAGGTGTTTTGGGTTTTTGCAAGCCCCTTTTTCTCCTCTGTCTGCTTGCACAGGTCTCATCTCTGCTTGTTCATGGGACTCCCCTTGCGTGGGTGCAGCTGGGTCCCCTTCTTACCCCAAAACCCCAACAAATCCTGCTCGAGGTCCTCTCAGTGCTTTCAGGGGGGTGAAATTTCATCTGCGAAGGTAAAGCTGGTGAAGTTGAGTGGTAGTTGGGTGCCTGGGCTTGTCGAGCTCCCTGTGCCAGCGATTTGCAACTAATATGCCAGGGAAACCCACTCGGAGGGAAGAAGTAGCATCTTCATTGGAGGCGCTTGGTGTGCCAGCTGCACGCAGAGCCGACCCAGGCACCGCCGAGGGCACGTTCATGGCACAGCTTGGTCCCTTGGTAGGTTTAGTGTGTTTTCCTGCAGCCTCAGCTTTTGCTTTTTACTGGATTATTTTAGGAAACTTTCTGCCTGTAAAGCCTGGGGTGACTTGTGAGGTGGGAAGGGAATCCTCAGCCTCCGGGCACGGGAAGGGAACTGGGCTCTGCTGGTGGAAAATCTCCCTCCAGCAGCAGCATCACCCCCTGAAATGGCTGCAAACCCCCAGATTTTGGCTGCTGGTTGACATCCAGTGGTTCAAACAGTCCCTGTTGGTCCTGAGCATTAAATGCCAGCTGAGTAATTTCTTCCTGCAGTCAATGATTGTCTGGGCCTGATGCTGCCAGGAGCAGCGTCGTGTTAATGATTAAAACTGGTAAATAAGGGCTTTCTCGTTCCCCATGTGCAAAGCCACTCTACGATCTTCCCCCAGCTCCGGCAGCGTTGCCAGAGGGTGGAGGGAAAAGAATATTTGGGAATAAACCCCACCCTGATCCCATTGCTCTTACCCCCTCCCGCCCTACCCTGAGAACATCGCGTCGGAGCGATATTAAATAGAGCAAAATTTGGAGTCGTGTTTAAATTTGGACTGCAGAATTTATTCCACTCAACGTTAAGCTTTTTAAAAGCTACATCTGCCTTTCCCTCGTGTCCAGCCGGGCTTGTGGGTTATTTATCCATTATGGTAATGTTAATAGGAGTAAATGGATGATTTAAGGGCAGCTCCTGGCTGCTCATCTCTGAGTGCATCTCTAGAGATGCGAGAAGCAAAACATCCGTACACATTTGCATCGCCAGAAGAGTGTGTTTTTTTTTATCATCTTTTTTGTAGAAAGAAAAGCACGTTGTAAAATTTTATTTGCTTGGAAAAAAGAAAAAAAAAAAGTATAATTTAAAGATCTCTGGATGACTGGTGGAGGGAATTTTCCCTTGCTAGGGAAAATGCTGAATTCCTCCCAGTGCACGTGAGGGTGGGAGCTGGGAGAAGGATTTGCACTGCTTTTGCAAACGTGCTGCTTCTTGAATTCAGGAATTTTTAAGGAGAATGAAAATCATTCCTGATTCACGTGTGGGACTGCTGTGTCCCCCCACCAGCAATCCTCGAGGTCCGAGGGACAGCGAAAACCAGCACGTGGAAAGCGAATCTTTCCTTTCTTGAGTGTGTTGATGGTGTCGTGTGGAAGTAGCTGGAGAGTTTTATTGCTGTTCCTATCCCTGCAGGCACAAATCTGGTGGGTTTAGGAATGAGTTCCATGGCATAATTAACTGCTTGTGGAATATTGGGTGTTAATTACTGACTGATGGGGAAATGGTGCCGGGGGAGAGCCTGCGATGTGCTCGGAGTGTTCTGGCATGTGAAATGACTACTGAAACTGAGGATGATGCAAAGTTTTAAGGTGAGTCATTCTCTTAAACGTGGCTTCAAATTAGTGTGGAAGCTTTAGGCAATGTTGAGCATTATCTACGGACTTGATGGTTTAAATCTGGTTTAAATCTGCTGCTTGGGACATCCCTCAGCTGCGTCGCAGCCTGGTTTTGCAGGGAAATACTGTTTCTCCCTCGTGTTTTTCCCCACTAAGTTGATTTCTGAATTCAAGTGAAGAAAGCATGTTATATAAATGGGTGAACACGCACCAGGTGCCAAGATTTCTCTGTGCAACGAGTTGAAAATAAGCCCTGTGATCCCCGTGCCGGTGCGTGGTCAAACCTGATGGAAAGAGGTTGGAAAGTCATGGGGGCAAGTGAGTATTTCTTTTTAATTGACTGTTCTCCTGGCTGTAGCGTGCTTCAAAAAGGAAAGAAAGGATGGAGGAAATACGTCGTACATCTCCCCAAATGGCTCTTGCTCGGTGCTGGGTGTTGGGGTTTCTTATTCCAAGAACAAGAAATTCACAGCACCAGCTTCATTGGGTGTTAGCAAAATGGAAAGCACTGGTATAAACCAGGCTGCAACACACTAAAAGTACATTTTAAATTATTTTTTTGAAAAAACAGGGAGAAAAGTTGCCTGCTCTCTTTGCTCCTTCAGCCTGATCACAGCCACCTGTAGCTAAATCATGTCCAGAAATGGCATTTTTGGGCTGTGTTTTATCCCATTATCATATCCTGAAGTGGGATCATGTTGCTCACCAGCCTGGGCTGCAGCTCCAAGGATGCTGTTGCATCTTCTGCAGCCAGGAGGAAATGGCCCGCCTTTTGTAGGCAGGGTCTGTACCTTGAGTTAATTAGTTAATTACATTCAATTCAATGCAAGCCAGCTGGGTAATAACAATTGGATGCCATAGGATCGAGTGCACCCTCAGCAAGTTTGCAGATGACGCTAAGTTGTGTGGTGTTGTAGACACGCTGGAGGGAAGGGATGCCATCTAGAGGGACCTTGACAGGCTGGAGAGATGGGCCTGTGAGAACCTCATGAAGTTCAACAAGGCCCAGTGCAAGGTCCTGCACGTGAGTCGGGGCAATCCCAAGCACAAGTACAGGCTGGGCGGAGAATGGATGGAGAGCAGCCCTGAGGAGAAGGACTTGGGGGTGCTGGTGGATGAGAAGCTCACCATGAGCCGGCACCGTGCGCTGGCAGCCCAGAAAGCCAACCGTGTCCTGGGCTGCACCCAAAGCAGCGTGGGCAGCAGGGCGAGGGAGGGGATTCTGCCCCTCTGCTCTGCTCTCCTGAGACCCCACCTGGAATACTGCGTTCAGCTCTAGAGTCCCCAACAGCAGAAGGACACGGAGCTGCTGGAGCGGGGCCAGAGGAGGCCATGAAGATGATCCAAGGGCTGGAGCACCTCTGTATGGAGACAGACTGGGAGAGTTGGGGCTGTTCAGCCTGGAGAAGAGAAGGCTCCAGGGAGACCTTCCAGCACCTTCCAGTGCCTAAAGGGGCTACAGGAAAGCTGGAGAGGGGCTTTGGACACAGGTGTGTAGTGACAGGACACGGGGCAATGGCTTTAAACTGAAAGAGGGGAGATTTCGATTAGATGTAAGGAATAAATTTTTTACATTGAGGGTGGTGAGGCACTGGCACAGGTTGCCCAGAGAAGCTGTGGCTGCCCCATCCCTGGAAGTGTTCAAGGCCAGGTTGGATGAGGTTTTGGGCAACCTGGTGTAGTGGAGGGTGTCCCTGCCCACGGCAGGGGGGTTGGAACTGGATGATCTTTATGGTCCCTTCCAACCCAAACCATTCCATGATTCTATGATCCTCAGCATTTGGGATCTGCTGGCTGTTGAAAATCACGTAACTCTCATCCCATCCCTGCTCTCACCCTCGCAGCACGTGTACTAAAGGGACACCATCTCTTCTGCTGCTCTGAATTACTCTGTCTGCTCAGAGCCAGGTAAAAACAGCTCCTGCCTCTGGGTGCAGCCCAGAGTCTCTGTCATTTCTTCAAACTTTGCTTTAAATTCCCCATTTCGCTGCCCCAGAGGGAAGTAGCACCTTCCTCCCAGGAGCTGGGGTTTTTAAACATTCCCCAGGCCACGATGCTCCTTTTTCTTCCCGTCTCTGATCCGTGACGAGGCAAGCTGCGGAAACGAAGGGTGCCCCCCTCTTTGCCAGGTGCTCCTCTGCATCATCAGAGACCGACTGCAAACACACCTTTTCCGTGCTCCTTTTTTGGCTCTTTTTATTGAACATCCTTTTTCTACTCTCTAGCATTACGTTCGTGCAGCTGTACAAACGCTCCCAGGAGCTGCACGGTCTCGTGGTACCGGTTTCTCGCTCCCCACACCTTTTCTTTCAAGCACTAAACCTCACCAAGCCTGAATGTAATGGTTTCTCTTTCCTTCTTCCCATTCATTCCGGCGCTGGGCAGCTCGAGGTGGTGTTGAAAGGGAGGCGTTGCCCGCAGTAGCAAACTGTGACAGGTAAACCTGGACTTCCCTCTCCGGTCCTGGGCTTCGAGGGATGCCTGGGGGGCATCTGCCCCCGTTCTTGCTAGATTTTTGGGTTGCCCCTTCACCCTTTGCTGCTGCAGGAATGCTCCTGGGATGGCTGCGGGGTTGCAACAGGCTCTTTCAGCGCGCTGGCAAGGGCAGGAGGCCCCGATTGCGACACGTTTGCTGTTAAAAATTTGCCAGAGATCCCTCCGTGCGCCGATGTTTTGGAATAATTGTTGGGGTAAAGCCCCTTAGAGCTTTGCCGTCGCTCTCAGCGGCGAAAACCAAGCACCAAACTCAGCAAAGGGTTAACGGCGGCCGCTGGCGCTGCCGCTGCCTTTCCTCTAAT
Organism: Tauraco erythrolophus; assembly: GCF_009769465.1. Classification (NCBI taxonomy): domain Eukaryota; kingdom Metazoa; phylum Chordata; class Aves; order Musophagiformes; family Musophagidae; genus Tauraco; species Tauraco erythrolophus. Next base: position 5,359,888 of record NC_141493.1, on the reverse strand, counting down.
TGCTCTCTTCTCCTGCCAGGCGGAAGTTGGAGCCAGCAGTTCAAGTTCAAAGCTGGCCTGTCTGCATGTGGACGCTTTTTCGGCTGGGCGGCGCAGGGCAGGAGCCGGCCGGAGCAGCGAGGGGCCGGCGGGCAGCGAGCAGAACCCTCTCGCCGGAGCTCCAGGGATGGCTCAAGGCTCCGAGTGCCGGAATTCCCACCTCTACTACTACAGCATCAAATTCGCTCTGTCCACCTACGCCACCCTCTTCTCGGTAGGTGCTCCGGTTGCTTTTCTGTCCTTCCTGGTGTTTCCCCCCACTGCACCACCCCCGTGGGTTGGATTTGACCTCTCAGTGTCCGAATTTCCCGTGCCGAGGCGTCAAATCCCGGCGGTAAAATCAGGTGCCGCGAAGCCCCTCGTGCTTGGTGCTAGCTGGGTCCGAAATGGGCAATCTTGGGTGAAACCGCGGGTTTTGGTGGGTTTAAGACCACCTCCCTGGGACTGCCCGTCCCCAGAGCTGCTCTTGCAAATCCCTCGTGGCAGCGAGCCGCGTTTCGAGGCGTTTGGAGCATAAACAGGGAAATTTAATGTTTTAATAAAGCTTGTTTTTAAGCAGTTTAGAATCATTGAGGCAGCTACAGTTGGGGCGAGGCTTTTCCGGCACCTGGGAGGTGCAAGCACGTGTCGGAGCAGGGGAGGGGGAAGCAAGAAATCCCCCATCCCTTTAGGGTTTGTGCGTCCTCGGTGTGTGAGATATGAAGTTAGCACCTTCCTGGGGTTGATCTTGCATAAATCCAGTCCGTATTTACAGATATTTCCTCCTGAGGTTTAAAAAAATCATCCTCTTTGCCCCGTGCACGGCTGCCCGCCGGGCATGTATGGTGGTATGCACATCTGATTGTATAGGGGGAATTGCTGAAAAATCTGCACGAGTTCCCAGGCAGGCTGTGAAAGGTAAACAGGGTTGCAAGCTGAGTTTGAAAATGCTTTTTTTATTTCCTTATTTATTTTTAATGAATGAGCTCGTCAGGAGGGCAGCACTCGCCCTCGCTAGCTGGGGATGGCAAAGCCCGTTGTCTCACTGCTCCGAATCGCTTGTGCCCACCCCAGGGCATGACTAAGAATAAGAAAAAAAGGAGATTTTTTTTTTTTTTTGTAGAATATCTCGCTGATTTCCTTGTGGCCTGCTGGGTAGGAAGGCTCCCGAGGGGAGAGGAGACTTGAGTCTCTTCCTTGGGGTGGCCAGAACCATCCCACTGCACCCAGTGAGATCAATAAAATTCAGATTTCCTTACCCGTTTGTGGCTGCGATTTGAGTTTTTGGGTGAGGATAGAGCCATGTTTGTGCTTGCAAAGTTAATCTGTGGGAAAACCTGTCACTATGGTTCTGGTTTCTCAAAGGAGCGGAGTTCTGCTTGATTTGAGGTTTCCCCAAATGCCTTTAAGCAGCTGTAGGGATGGGGGAGGAGGGGCAGGATTCTTCCTCCTGGCTAGTTTGAACCCAGATCGGGGCTGCACTTTGCAAACGTAGATGGGATGAACCATCACAATCTCGAAGCCAGATGCTTATTAACCACTGGGGCGTTTTGGGGGGCTCACAGGGACATCCTTGCAAGTCCACCAGCAAGAAGAGACTCACTAATTTCCCGGCAACTGGAAAATAGCTGTAAAAAAGCCACTTTGAACTGCCTCGACCCAGCCTGTCTTCAACCCTGGGACAGTCCTTGCACAGGGACATCACCCCCTGGAATCCGTACGGATCGCACGGCTCCTGGGAGCGTTTCAGCTGCCTGACCTACTTCTGGCCTCATTTGCACATGTCGCTGCCGTGTTAATTCAACGGCGCTGCCGAACCCTTCAAAGCCTCGTTAACCAGACGTCACCGGGGCCCAGTTTTGCTCTGGCCAAATGCACTCGATAAAAAATGATTGTGTAGGAACTTCTCGCTTCCCTTACCTGAAGTCTTCAAAAATTTAACCCCCCCCGGGTGAAAATTCAATGGAATAAGACTTGAGTTGGGTCACCATGAAGGATCGAGGAGGTTTGGGCTGAGATCGATCACCGTTTTCTAGCGTAAGGTTGTCCCAGCCTGCAGAAAACTGAATCTAATGCCACTAGATCCTTTCCAGTGCTTTTCTGTAATGAAAACACTTATTTATAGGTGGAAAAATCAGTAAAGGAGAGTGGGATGAGCTGGAGAGTGGCTTTAAACCAAACACGGAGCAAACGGCAGGGAGATTCGAGCATCACGGGTTGGACCCAACTGGTTTTACACGGGTAGATTTATTCCTCGTTGTTGAGAATGCAGCAGAGCATAGATTTGGTTTTCTTTTCACAAAGAAATGCTTCTTTCTTTTTCTTATTTTTTCTGTACAATTGAAAACTGCGATTTTAATTGACCCTTATCAAAGTGTATTTTTTTACATTTCTGCATCCCGTTGGCAGTTAAGCATTATACGATGTGTTAAATCTCTGTATTATTAATCCCATGATTCCATCTTTTGATGACTAAAAGCATTTGGCAGATTCTATATCGCGGTCTCTCACCGGCACGTTACAATAAAACCTTCTGAAGAGGAGCAGGAGCGCCCGGGCTGCTAATTTGAAGGCAGATGGGTCTTCAAAAGCTGAGAAGAATGTTTCTGCTGTGAGTGAGCTGGGGATTTGCAAAACAAGATTTGGAGTTTTGCACCTTAGTTTTGCACCTCTGGTCATCTTGGATGGAGAAAGAAGCGATGCTCTATTCCCTCCTGGACCTGCACACTCTGACTCACCTAATCTGGTTGCCGGGGTCTGCGTGGGCTCGAAGCCACCGTCATCGTGACTTTTTGGTGTTCCCGAATCGGGAGAAATTACTGCCTCACGTTAGCGTGGTGTTGACTCATCCAGTTAATGCCGTTCATCCCGCAACGAGCCACGTCTGCTGCTTGGCCCCTTGGCAGGTTTCGAGGCTGAGCTGTTTCGGCCGTGTTAACGTCCCCGTGGAGTCGTGGTACCCGCTTGCTGTGCCTGTGGCCGAGAGTAACTCCCGTTAGTTGAGTCTTTTGGGGCTTGGACAAGAGGAACGTGGCATCTCTTAGGTATTTAGTGGGATTCTTAGGACAGGGCAGGACTGTGCATGTCTCTTGTCAGTGTCAGGTGGCTGCCACTGTGTCAAAGCCAAGTCACGCAAGGATGGAGAAGCAATCACAAGCACCAGAGAGCCCACGGCTCAAAGAGCTTTGCAGAATCTGTCTTATCTGTGGGTTAGCTGTGACCTCAAGACACCCCCTAAACCCTGCCAGCATCATCAGAGCTGTGTGTTATATTATTTCATGTTATTATTTTAGTCATTAATTGTCTTTCATCTCACTTTTTGACCTCCAGGTCTCTAAATGACTCCATCATCAGTAGGACAGTGATTTCTGCCAAGGATTTCCACTTTTAGCTCTTTTTTGCCAGGTCCCCAACTCTCCTCCCCCAGCTCTTTCCTTGGCAGTAGATAGGAAAATGCCTGGAGAGGAAAACCAGCATCTCTGTTATTCCACTAAGAAGAGATGAGGTTGGAGAGAAACAGCTTTGCAAATGGGCTGCAAAAGTGGGGAAGGGTTGGTCGTAGCAACTTGTATCGGGCTGAGAAATTCAAGTTTGCAATTTTATCCATCCAGGAGTATGGGAGGGAGGAGAGCGAGTCACAGGGATCCCTTTTGGGGTGGAAACTGAGGTCGGATGTCCCGGGTGGCTGCTCGCTGCCCTCCATCTCCTGCCCACTCAGCTCCTACAAACTCCAAGAAGTGCTAAAATCAAGCGGAGCTGAAAATAAAACCCAGAGGTGGTTTTTTTTCCCAGCTTATACGGGGAGAATTGATGCAGGACGCCTTCAGCGCAAGGTCTGGCGGAGCTGTGGCCACCTCCTCGGCTTTCCCCGTGGTGATGGTTCAATCGTGTGGTGGCTACCATGTAGAAACGGGGTAGTCATCCTCTCGTGAGGGGAAGAGCAGGTTCCCTTTTTCTCTTAGATGCATCGCAGAGCAGTGGTAACTACTGGCTGCTGTCTATCCTGGTGTTTGCACTCTATTAAGGTGGTCACTGGGCAATTAATATGTAAGTCCAGAGGCTCTACCAGCAAACTTCATTACGTGCCTCACTGTGTCATTGAGTGTGCGTCGGGTTGTGACGCCAGGGATGGGAAATATCCTTGCTGATCGAATTGGCGTGGCGAAAACAACCCCCTGGAGAAACCCAGTGATGGAAACCGGAGCAGCCAGGCTTTGCAAGGGGTGATGCAGACTTTTCCTGCTGCTTTGGATCATCATCTCTGGCTGAAGGGGGATGGGATGATCAGGTTTTTGATGAAAGACGTGGTTATTCCCCTTGAGATTTTTTTTTTAAATTTTTTTACGGTGCTGCTTAGGTCCTGGCAAAGACTTCGATGTCACTGGTTTGCTCCAAATCCACTGTTTTTTGTCACAGAAATGCCACTTTTCTGGGAACACTGGTCTTTCTTCCCAGCAATTTTCCATCTAAATCCTTTTGCTACCCAGCTTGCAACAGCATCGTGCCCTGCTTGTCTTTCCAAAACTCGTTATATTCCAGCGAGCTTTCCTTTGCCATCTGCCGTCGCTGCGACATGTGCCAGCGTATCCCTTCCCTTCCTCGAGGTGTGTGTTGCTTTGCAAGATGCTTTCTTGTGTGTTAAGCTGCTTTGAGTAGAAGCAACTCTTTTTTTTTTTTTTTATTTTTTTATTGGAGGGTGCTTTTTAGGTGATGGGGTGTGGATATGGGCTGGGGTCCAGCCTGCAGTGCCCACCCTTAGCAAAACAGGTTGTGAGGGGCTGGGTGACCTTCTAAAGTAGGAGCTAAGCAAGGAGGGAGCCAAGAAATTCAGCTCAATATTTGCTTGTTAGTCCGAGGGACTAGTTTGAGTTGCTTGGACAGAGGAAGCACTCAGCCTTTTCTAAGCCATGAAGCCAAAAAGCCATATGGTGTATCTTGGGTTGGTGATGCTGGGAGGAAGGACCAGCACCTCTCTGCAGCATCTCCATGTGTACCACGAGCTTTAAATTTTTCAAGGATCTTTTCAGCCCTGGAAAAGCTTTTTTTTTTAAGCAATGCACGTGTCCATCTTGAAAACTCTCCTCAGTTTCTCTCCCTTGCTGGCAGGTGAAGCTCATCCCATGCACGCTGCTTCCTCAGCCGCTGGAGCATCATCCAGCCCTCGAACCCCTTCCCAGCTTTTCTCCGTGAGCTCTCCCCTCGCTCGCATCGCAGATGGATTAATTAAAATGGAGAAAGTGGTTCTGATTGGCACGGGGGAGGAACGGCAGGGATCTGTGGGGGACACATGGTGCGCGTTAATGTCTACCCCCTGCCTTCAAAGCCAAATGTGCTCCCCGGAACGCCGTGTAAGAGAGAAACATTAAATCAAACCTAATCCCAACGCACCAACCTGGCGCTTAAAATAGAGTGTAACCATGAAACTGTGATTAAAAGCCCGTTATCAGGAACGGGCCTGCCGTTGGGTTTCAAATAACTAAAGTGCCTGTAAAGTACCACAAGTCTAAATTTCACCTTCTGAGAGATTTCAGTTCCTTTGTGGGTGAGGTGGAGCCTGGAAGTGGACAGTGATCGATAGGCATAAACTTAACTACAAAAATGCACCAGAAATAGTGTCCAGGAAGGGTAGAGAATTAAAAAAAACAGCTCCCCCAAAAAGCAAAGACTGTGCATGAAAATTAAGGATTGAACTATTGGTGTGAATTAGCAGGAAGAGTTTGAGCAAACTTGTCAGGAGCAATGAAGTCTTTTGGAAAGGTGAAAGCGATGGCAAAGGAGTGGAAAAATAGGGAATTTTTCTCCTCTTTGGAGATGTAAGTTTTTGAGTGTGGATGTCTGCAGCTGGAGGCTTTCCTCCCTCCTGTGATTTTTGGGGTGGGAGGGCTGCAAAAAGCAGCGTGCAAATGACTTTGGATGCTCCTCGGTTTCCTCGCTGCCCTTTTCAGGTGTCAGCTCGGTGTCAGCTGAGAAGCTGTTCGCCTCCGGCTGCGCCGCGGGGCCGGCGGGCGCGATGCCAACGGCTCCTGACAGCACCAAACGCTTGGGATGGCATCGCTGGCTTTGATGTTGCAGGAGCTAAAGGGATGCTTTATCCCAGCATCGTTAGGCTCTTTTCCAATTAGAGCTGTTTCATTGAAGGGCGAGAGAGGAGAAGGTGGTTGTCGTAAATAATCCGTTGCTTTTCTTTATGGCATTTGTTTCCCAGGGATCAAAAGCGCTCTGTGACGGCGCGGTTCGCTTCTAGTCGTGGGTGCTGGTGTGCGAAGGGAGGGCGAGCAGCTCACCAGGGGTCTGGGTGCGAGTCGGTGCTCGAGCCAGGTGTGAAAACGCTGGAGGGAAATGGGTTTTTCTGGGAATTGTGCTGTCTTAAGGGTGATGTTTGGAAGGATGAGCTGGTAGCGCTGGTGACTATCAGCCTCTGTGTCTATCAAGCTCGAGACAAGGGCCAAGCGGAGCATCCAGGCCATAAAGATACAAGGTGGGGGGAGAGGAAAATCCAAGCAAAACTTGGCTTAAAGCTGCCTGCCTCGATTCATCACGCTGCGATGATACGTTCCCTTCCCAGCCAGAGGAAGAGCAGCCCAGCCTTGAACAAAAGGGATGCAGTCAGTGCTGGCGGTACCATTTGGGATTGGATATCAAATGTCCCAGAGTTGGGTGGGTTTTCCTTGGCTTCCACCTCTCCCTCGAATTCCGTGCTTTTGTCCCGTTGATGTCTGAATCCCATCCCTTGCTTCCTTTGCAGATCCTCGGCCTCGTGATCCTGTGCATTGGGATTTACGCCGAGGTGGAGAGGCAAAAGCACAAAACCTTGGAAGGGATTTTCCTGGCTCCAGCCATCATCCTCCTCCTGCTTGGCTTCACCATGTTCAGTGTCTCCTTCGTTGGCATGGTGGGGAGCCTCAGGGACAACCGGGCGCTGCTGAAGACGGTAAGGCCATTACCGCGCTCGCTGTGCAGCCCTTGGCATGGTCTGGGTCATCTCGAGGAGGAAAATTAATGTGTCCTAATGAGTCACCACCACGACGTACAGCAACTGTGTGCCCCTTCCTGGATTTAAACGCTTGCATGATGTGACCGCTCGGTGCTTTCAGCTCCGCTGTGAAGCCAGTGGAAGGGTAACAGGAAGAGGATATGTTTCAATTGCAGAGGTGGCACCCTAATTTCCCTGTTATCCATGGCTGAATTCCTCCCAACATCGGCAGGAAGCACTGCTGCCTTCCTCCTTTGGTAACAAGGGAGTTATTTGCGGGGCGGAGATCCCATCTCTGGTGGAGCAAAGTCTCCAACGTTAAGTTTATTTTGATGCCAATAGAAAATAGCTTCGTTTCCTTTTGCAAGGGAGTTCTTGGCAGAGGGAAAAATTACCTTCAGAGTCCAAACTTTAAGAAGAAATCCAGGGCACGAGGGCAAAGCTGCTCACTCCTCACCTGCTTTCCAGGGATTTTGTCGGTGCGTTGAGCATCCGCCCACCGGTCCTCCCTGCAGCTCATCACCTGCCCTTGCTCTGGGGTGACGCCTCTGTCTCCAGCGAGGATCAGGAGGCTGCAGGGATTTATAAGCTGAATTATAAGCCGTTCCCTCTATCTAGATGAGGTCGAAGCTCTTCCGTCACGCTCGGCCAGGGCCAGCGTCCATCGACGAGCTCCGTGACAGCTCTGTCGGCTCTTCGGCCGCGTCCGACCCTCGCTCGGTGAAGAAGTTGCTTTTGGATGAATAATCCGTGACGGTCCACGGAGCATTCCTGCCGGCGCGCGTGTGCCTTGCGTGCTAACGGTTTGCGTGACACCTTCATCTCCCACTGGTTTGGGTTGACTGGTTTATTAAAATCACACGCTCTGGGTGGCCCGTGCCCGCCCGTACTGCCTTGCAATGTTGCTTTTAAAAACCGCTCAGCGTTTGCGCTTCCAGTTAATAGAAACGGGAGCCCAAATGGGAAACCCACTATTGTCTTTGCTTCTGCACCAGCAGGTGAAGTTATCCGTGCTTTTCCACACGGCTGGCTTTGTGCCACCTGCCATGGGTGGTCTGTTGGCGTGGCACTCAAAAAAGGTTGCAGGGCCCCAAAGTGGTGAAGTGAGCACGAGGAAGAGGAGGTTTCTCATCTCTGCTGCAGCGAGATACTGTCTGCTCTGTCTGAGAGCTGCCTCCTGACCTCCTGTCGCCGAGTGAGTGGCTGGAGATGTTCCATCCAGGTGATGCTCGTGGTGTTTAAACAGCCCTGATAGCTTGCTTGCTTAAAAATCAGTTTTTAATTCATTCCCTATCAACTGGCTTTCTTCTTTCTGCTTGGATGCTCAATGAGAACGGTGACGTTTCCCTGGGCTCAGTTGTACCTCAAAAATACAGCCCTCTTTTTCCTGCCCATCAAAGTGACTGGGACAGCTCTGTATTTCTTTATGATCTAAGCCTAGAAAATATTTTCCTGCCAAAGCTGAAGTTCTGTTGCTTGTGGAGAAGTTCATCTTTTTTGTTTGTCTGCTTTTAAAGCTACATGGTATTGCATTCGTTCCATCTGGGCTTATTCTAAAGAAGGATAAGCACTTCAGATTTCCGATAATATTTTTCTTTCTGGGCTAATACTTCTGAATCACAGTTAATACTCTGTTTCCACAACACAAATTGAATTTGGAAGTGGGAAATTGACACATCAGAGGGTAGGAAGTCTCGTCCTTGGAGCAACCCGGGGCGACAGCAGCTCAAGCTCATTAACTGTATTCCAGAAGTTGTCGGCCGAATCAATTCTGCAATGGGCACGGCTGAGAAAAAGGCATAATCCTGCCTGTTTGGGTTGGCTTTTTCTCCCTGTGGATACAAGAACCTTCACGCCTGCCATGTGGAATAAATAAAGCAACACCCGTGCGAGTCACGGCACACAATAACACTCGTGTCCCTTTTGGCTAGGAGCTGAGAAAGGGGATGTTTGTCTCATGTCTCAAAACAAATCGGATTTCTGGGTGGGGGGTTCTTAGGGTTATTCAAGGCTTCTCTTAGTTGGCTGCAGAGCAGCACAATTGGCCCAATACTGCCTTAATTATTTTCTGATAATGAATCCGGCCTAATTCACGGTCTCAGAGCTGAAATGCTGTTTTCCCCCTGGATATATTCAGCTTGAAGGGCATCAGCAGGAGGAGGAGAGTATGATGGCAGTGAAGCAATTTGGAAATGCTCGATGCCGTGATAAATAAGGGTGTTCCTTGTGCAGGCGTTGCACAGCCGTGCAAATACAGCAGGTATTTGGGGTAGGCACAGAGGTGAAAACCATGATCATAGAATCACAGACTGGTTTGGACTGGAAAGGACCTTCAAGACCATCTCGTTCCAACCCCCCTGCCATGGGCAGGGACACCTTCCACTATACCAGGTTGCCCAAAGCCCCATCCAACCTGGCCTGGAACACTGCCAGGGATGGGGCAGCCACAGCTTCTCTGGGCAACCTGTGCCAGTGCCTCACCACCTTCAGAGGGAAGAATTCCCTCCTTGGATCTCATGGAAATCTCCCCTCTTTCAGTTTAAATCCATTGCCCTGTGTCCTATCACTCCATACCCTTGTCCAAAGCCCCTCTCCAGCTTTCTTGGAGCCCCTTTAGGTACTGGAAGGTCTCCCCGGAGCCTTCTCTTCTCCAGGCTGAACAGCCCCAACTCTCAGCCTGTCTTCAGAGCAGAGGTGCTCCAGCCCTCAGATCATCTCTGTGGCCTCCTCTGGACCCACTCCAACAGCTTCATGTCCATGCCACCTCTTCTTGTAGGAAACAGCATTGCAAGCTCCTAGCAGACAGAAAACACAAAGAGCATCTGTAAGAGCCTGGGCCATGTGTGGGGGTTTGCACGTCCCCCTCTGGCTTGCTCTGCCACCTTGGATGAGCCGAGGAGGACTTGCCCACTCAAAGGGACTGCAGGTCCATATGGGAGCAACCATGGATTAGTGTTTTCCTGCTGGAGATGCAGCTTATCCCAGCAAAAGTGCTTGATCCTTGTATCTTAAAGCAGTTCACTGGTGAGACTGGGCTGCACTGGAAAGACTGTTGCTCCTGGTGTGGTTTTATGGCACAGAATTACTTGATGCTTTCTTGTGCTTTTACCTGCTCATGGTCATATTGGCAAAACCACGCAGCCAAGCCTGGACTTCTCCATTGTGTTTATGTTGGAATTGTCTGTGAAATGCATTCGCGTTTCTACCTGTCACCCAAAAGCAGGTGCTCGTGCCAGGAATTTGCAGGGGTTTTGCAGTGGGACATCCTCTTGTGCAACAGCCTCTGGAGGCGTGGGAGACTGGGGGTTGCTTTCATTTGTAGAAGTTGTTTCATACTGATTTTCTCCTGAATTTTACCAGGAAAACTCTTGAAAATGTGTTGTCGGTCAGTGGGTTTTGTAATCTGTTCACCTTGAGGGGGAATCTGATGGTGCAGAGGAGGGAGCTCTGTCCTCTGAGCCCCAAAAAAGGGCTCAGGACAGACTCTGGCATCATGAAACAGCAAAAAAATGCTTATATTGATGCTGATGGAAAATCGATGCGCGGATCCCTTTGGGCTCGGAGGAGGTTGTGCGCGCAGATGTACCGCAGCTGCTCGAACGCCTGCACGTGCGTTTTCAGGGAAGCCAAACTTCAAATCACTAATAAAATCTGAATTGTCTCTTCATCTATAAATACGTCTTGTTAACCTGGAGAGCAGGCTGTAAATTCCTCTCTATTTAGGAGAAAATATTTCAGCGCCCTACAAAAATTCATCAGATAGCACTTGACTTTAATAACCTTTTTCTTCTTTTACACGAAACGGGGCGGGTGTAGGTGTGGGTGTGTATGTGCTGGTTAAATCCTCATTCATCTCAGCTGACAGCTGGAATTTTATTTTCCTTAACCCCCCGGACAAAAATAGACCGACATTTCTCTTAAGCAGCTCCTAAATCTGCTGTGCTCACCCCTGCCACAAGGTACCACAAATTACATTTTGGTTTTCATCTTTTCCTTATCAATCCTCTTCTCTCCAGTCGTTCCCAGTAATCGCGGTGCGCAACCGCACGGCTCTTCCCCGTGCGTAAACCAGATCATCCCCTCGTTAATGACTTCACTAATGACCCAAGCAAAGTCTGTTCAATAAAACTGCTCCCACTTGTGATTCTCAAGTTTATTAGAAAAATTACAGGCAAGACCTGGGGATTTTAGCTGCTGGCGTACGTGATCGGTGTTGCAGAGACTTGGGTTTAACAGATGGGATAAGAGTTTCTGCTTGGAAATCGAGTTTCTTCTGTCGCCATTAACATTCTGCAAGGCTTGAAGAGCTGCAGATTGTCTGCTGAAGATGGCTTGCCTTTGCTTTGGGGGATTTCAGGGTGATTTAGCCAATGGACTGTAAAAATCAATATTTCTCTTGCTCAACGAGACGGCTGCGGGGAGCTGGGATGGTTTGGTTTAGGATATGGAAATGCAGTGGGACAGGCTGCTCTGGAAACTGGGTTTTGCAGTCAAATATTCCCAAACTGTCTCCTCTTAGTGGCTTTTTTAGAGCTGTTTTTGCTAGAAATGTATCACATCTTACTCAGCATCTCCTACCTGGGGGCTTGGGACCCATGTGTGTGTCCCATGGATGTTTTCACTTCCAAAAAGTCAGTTAAGCCCTGACTTTTCTGAGGCAATTTTGATAGAGGAGCATTTATTTAAGAACGGGAGAGAGATGAGAATCTAGGTAGGCCAAGAAATCCAACTTTCTCTCTTTTTTTTTTTTTTTTTTTTTCCTTCCATTTAGTGAGCTTTTTGGGTTCTTCCTCTCCTGCCTTGGCTCTGCCAAAATTTGTCACCCAAGGCAGGATTTGACCTTGGCTTTGTGGCAACAAGAGATCAGCTGCTGCAGCAGCTCTTTTGGCCTTTTGCAAGGGTTTTATGTATCTCTATTTATATATATCTCCAACAAAATATATATATAAATAGTTATAAATATACAAATGTATATTTATGTCCGTACTGTTATTTCCAAATAACAGCAAAACGTGAAAAGCAAACTCCGGGGACCACCTCCAGCTTCGCCGCTTATTTTATTTGCAATTTTGTATTTTTCCTTTCGAGATCCATCCACCACGCGACTTCCCGAGCTGGGCTTGAAATGTGCCTTCCCCCCTCCCTCCCCAGCCCCTGATTGCACGTGTAAATAGAGAGATTAAACGCTGAAAAACGGCAGATAGGTCAGGTTTGAAGAGGGGAGCGAGTGCGGCTGCGGGGGAACGGTTGGCAATCACAGAGCTATTGTGTGGATGGAGAATTGTCCTTCTCCTGGGAAGATAAATTCCCCTCGAGGAAAATCAGCTACCGCGGTGATTTGAAGCTTGGGGGCCTTGAATAAAAGCAATCAGAGGGCAGCACGTGTAAAGGAGCACTTAGAGGTGTGAGCTGGTCCAAGCAGCTGGGTTTTTTTTCCGATTGTGCAGAGAAAGGGGCAAAAATTACGCAGAAAACCTCTATATTACAGGGGTGCTGTGGAAAGCATCCCTCTGCCACGTCGCCAGCGCTAATGCAGTGCCCTGTAGCAGCCACTTAAAATCAGTTTTAACTCAGAGGAGGGGGAAATACCAGTAAGTAGCACCTTCCCTTTATTTTTCTTCTCCTTTCAGAAGAACTGTGTGAAGTAGTTAATGTTTTATGGTGCGTCGCTTGCACTGAAACCACCTGGATGTTTGACTCCGAATTCCTTGTGGTTTCATGGTGCTGGAAAACCTCTTGGTTGAGAGCAAAGGATTCGCACAAGGTATAGAATCATCGAATCACAGACTGGTTTTGGGTGGGAAGGGACCTCAAAGACCATCCAGTTCCAACCCCCTGCCATGGGCAGGGACACCCTCCACTACACCAGGTTGCCCAAAGCCCCATCCAGCCTGGCCTTGAACACTTCCAGGGTTGGGGCAGCCACAGCTTCTCTGGGCAACCTGTGCCAGCTCATCCATTTACCCCAGGGTGCTCACCTTCAAGCCAGCAAAAAGAAATAGTCCTTTGCATATTTGCAGTAAAGAGGCAAATTTCCAAGAGCAGAGGGCTTGGAAAAGCCTTCGGGATGAACGGAGAGGCTCGGCGTGATCTCCTGAGCATGCCGACCTCTGTGGCTGGAAGTATTTGGGGTGAATTCGGACTGGCCTGGGTTTGCAAAGGTTGCAGCTGATGGCTGGAGGTGGGTTTTTCTGTCCCTGTAAAAGGAATGAGGGACAACTGGGTGGTTTAGGATGCAGGAAAAAGAAAAAAAAAAAAAAAAAAACAAACACAAAAAAAGGGGATATTTATGGACAATATGGAGATTCTCTTCCAGAAAAGATTAAAGCAATTTCCAGCTGAGGTGAGGTTTGACCAGCATCAACTTGAGGCTGTTTTTCAGCTGTTTCTACCCTCTTAGAGGGTGAAAAAAGGGAAAGAGTTGCCCCTCCTGCTCTAGCCACTGCTGTGTGGTTTTTCCTGCTGGTGAGACGTGGCTGTTGGAGAAGCAGTTGCAGATTTTGGTTGCAAAAGACACAGGATTTGGAGGTCAGATGCATGCGACCTCCTCTGAGGCACAGCATGCTGTAAACCAGGGGTGTCAGCCCTGGGTGGCGCCGGCAGCGGGATGGGATGGATATCACGCGTGGAGCACGGCGGAAAACTCGATCAATAAAAGGCTCCTTCTGGTTACGGGAGAAATGTGTGAGAAATTAAGCTGCATTTCTGTGTTTGAACCACCACTGCGAGGGAGGTCACCAGGCTTTTTTGGCTTTTTTCCTCTTGCTTTTATGTTTCCTGAGGACCAGGTTGGGATCCGGGGTCCACTGCCCCCGGGTGGCATCCGCAGTGAAGAGTTTTCTCTGGATATTCCAATCTCAGCAGGTTTCAACGGTGCAGCTTTCTCTCCAAAAAAACCAAATTCCTGATAATTAACACACGAATAGAGCCCACTGGAAAAAAAATGATTAAAGAATCTCCTTCCTGCAGAGGTTGCTCAGGGATCTGCATGTATTTCTTTTTATTTCCTAAGCCCACTGATTATGTAGCACGCTCTGATTACGGGCTCTCTAAACTAAACCATCACTTTCTTGATTTTTTTTTTTTGGCTTAGCTGTGCGGAGGGGTGGATAAATGAGCAGGACCTGACATTTGCTCCGCAGTGAGCGTTTGGGATTGCTGGGGGAGCTGAAAACATCCCAGACTCAGGAGCCAAAGACTTTGAGCAAAAGGAGGTGAGTCCCAGCTTTGTGTTCGGGACCGGATCCGATACGAAAGGGCTTTGGAGCAGGCAGGTACTGGTGCTCCCTGTGGGCAGCCTTCATGCTCCTTGTTTGCCTAACGAGCATCCACAGCCTTCTGCTGGAAGGGATGAACCTGCAAACCCTCTAACACCCAAATCCCCACAAAATACAGTGAAAAAAAGCCTTGCAGGGTCCTTCCAGCACTTTTTACTCAGCCTTCTGTGTCTCCTTTGTTCTCCTTTAAAACTGTGGGTTTCAGCCCTTAATAATTATTATAATTATTATTATTTTGTTTGCTTGAGACAAAGTAGGAAACCCCAGGGCGGCAGAAGGAGCTTTGTGTAAGAAATTGTGGCCGATCTCCTCCGTTATGGGTTGCTCACCTCTTGGCTGGGGCTTTTTGATCACCCCAACGTGCTAATTTTAAACAGGGATTTGCTTGGCCCACGTTTGGCTCCGAGGGAGAAGAGGAGGCTGGAGCCCTGGGAGAGTTAATGATTCTTTTGCCGTGCTAATTATTGGCATTTTTGCACTGAGTTTCTTGCACTGTTCCCGTTCACCATCTTTCCAGGAGCAGTTTGGGAGGGTTTTGCAAGCAGCTAAAAGGATGCTTTATTTTTCCCAAGCCTCCTACATTGAGCATCGCCAGCAAACTCGCAGCATGTTGCATTTCTTTCCTTGGTGCTCACCCTTTTCTTTTTCAATCTCATCACTAAAATAACCACTGCAGCAATGACAACCATCCTTGCAGTGAATTAGTGGGGCTTCACAGCTCCTGGAGAGCCCAGTAAAGGGCCGATGTTACAAAATCCTTCCAAAAATCCTCCAAGCGTGGATTAGTTATGGACATCTCGGGAGTGAGTTACCTCCTCAACATGAATTTTTAATAAATAAAAGAGCTCTCATGTTGCGTTTTTACTCCCAAAAGAGAGCTGCTGATGGTTCCCCAGCATCCCTCAAAGTCGATGCGACCCATCACATGGTGAAAGGATGCTGGTGAGCACCCCAAGAAGGCTGAGAAAAGGGTTTTTTTTGCAAATTCTGAGATGGTATTAATAGCATCCAAGTGGTTTGATGTGCATTAGGCATTTCCAGTGAATTGCCTGGTGCTCATTAAAGGATTGCACCGTTGAAATGTGTTTCCTGATTGGGGGAAAGCAGCAGGTACAGAGATCTTTGGAAAGAGGTGAAATTTGATTGCTGAAATAAATTAGATTTGAAAGGAGCCATCGCTGATGGAACTGGATGGAGAAGGGGGTTTAAGAGGCAATGTCCATCTCCGTTCATAAAAACCTCCTTTTCTTTGGGTTTTTGTGAACAGGAGCATGTTGTAACGGCAGCATCCATCCTGGTCTTGAGATGGGAGTGGAGGGTAGCCGGGCTACAGCCAAGGAAGAGTTAACAGCAGCCGAAAATGGGCCCAGCTGCAGGCTATGAAAGCCCAAAGTGGGGAGAAAATGAGATTTTGGCAGGTCTGGGGAGCAGGTTTGGTCTTTGAGGGGACAGAGTGGGCATCTATGGGACGTGGCGGAGGTAGGGCTGGTACCTGGGGTGTGGAGGATGCCCGTGTGTGTTGGGTCTTTATTTTTTGCAAGGCTACTGGCCCTTTTGGGGTTAAAACCAGACTTTTTGGTTATTTAGCTTGTGAAGCATAAAGGAAAGGTGTATTTTGACTTAAAGCTTGGCAAATGCACGTGTGAAACCCAGATAAGGGGCAAGGAGCCCCAGCCTGGGTGGGCGAGCAGGAGGGACGTGTTGCACGCCCCCGAAATAAAATAACGTGGTTTGCAGGGATAAAATAGCGTCCTGGGTGGAGAGAGTTACTGCTGGATTGCTAAAACAGGAGATGCTCTGCAAAGTCTGTTCCTCTGGGCTTTGTTGTCCTTGTTTAATGTGTGTAAGAGACATTCCTGACGGGTTTGGTTGTTGTTTTTTTGGCTTCAAAGCAACTGCGAAAGCTGTTTCTACGTGGGAATAAACAATTATTTGGGTTTTCAGAGGAAGGGCTGCGTGCGAGTGTCTTTGAGAAGAAAAGCAAACCTTTAGAAAGGGCCACTCTGCGTGGGAGAAAGCTCTAACGTGTCATTAGGAAGAAACGGTTCTTAAAAAGCCTTGCTTGAAGTTTCAATTTTGGGGACAAAAGCAACCGGATTCGTGTTTCTGTGCTCACATGAAACCGAGGATGACTCCGTGGCTGGTGTCGAGGAAGGCGGAGGAGGCGGCAGGCGCTTGCTAAGGGAATGATGGAGCGGCCTGACGTAGAGTGAAAGATTTATTTATCACACCCCCTTGGCATTGGGTGCGTTTCACACGGCTGCACCTTCGATCTGTTCCCGTTTATCAGGAGGGAACGACCGGTTCCCTCTCCGGATGCGCAAAAATACAACGAAACGTGGGGACCAATATCCTGTAAGCTCCTGCGTGTGCAAAACCGGGGGGATTAGTGCTCTGTAGGAAGAGAAATTAAATTGCCCAAGTTTTTGTGGAGAATGGATGGAGAGCAGCCCTGAGGAGGACTTGGGGGTGTTGGGTGATGAGAAGCTCACCATGAGCCGGCACCGTGCGCTGGCAGCCCGGAGAGCCAGCCGTGCCCTGGGCTGCACCCAGAGCAGTTTCAAACCCCTCTGTTCCTTCTCCGTTCGCTTCTACAGGGTCTCTTTAAATGGGGCTTGTAGAGTCTTTTCTTTTAAGTATGACCAGTAACTTTTTTCTCAGAAAAAACCCCACTTGATTTCTTAAATCAGGCAGCTGTTAATGTTCTGCCTGTGCTATTTTAACGTGAGGTTCATCAAGAGGGCAGAAGGATTCCAGAGCAGCATCTTCAGCCTCAGCTTTCCCAGGGTCCCGCTGTAAAGTACCCAGGAATCTATTTCTAGGTTTCTTCCTTTTCTTTTTGGCTTGTGTCATGGGCTCTCTAGAAATTATCATCCTCGTTATCGCTCTTATTGTCTCCTCCTTTCCCGAGGCTGAGCTGAAGTAGGAAATGGATCATCAAGAAGCAAATATTTTTTGCCTTATTGGCCCCTGGCTGCTGCATTGGATACTCTGGCACCAGGTAGAGAGGAAGGATTTTTGGAGATTTCCTGTTTTTCAACTCTTTTTCCCTGCAGTCGTGGCAGCCAGTTGCTGTCCTCAGCCACGCTCTGAGATCGCAGCTGCGTTTCGCAGACAGAGGTTGCTCATATTAAATAAACATCGTGGATTTCTCTAGTGCTTTCATGTTGCTCCAGGAGCTCTTCCATCCTACCGGCTGCATCTCCTCCTCCTTCTGCCTCATCTCTGGCAAGCAGAGCATCCCTCTCGCATCCAAAATCCCGTTGGAGTCACGCTTGGACTTGGCATGTCTGAACCTCCTGTGGCCATAGATGTCTCGAGTGCATCTGAGCTCAGGAGTGATTCTCACCCTCTCCACAGCTCAAGGCTCCTTCTCAGTGCTGGCTCCTGAAGAAATCTCTGCATGGGAAGAAAACATGCTGCAGCCTTGGTGCCACCAATCCATCCCTAACCCTCGTTCATCCTTTTTGCCTGGTGAGGACCCATTCGAGCTGGAAATTGGAGGTGGCTGCACGCTGCTGCTGGTCTGGAAGTGAAGCAGCAGCAGGTTTGTGCCTCTGTCAGCTGGACCCACGGCTGGAAGCGTTTGCTCTGGACCCAGTTGGTATTTCAGGTGGTTTTTAAGCTTCTGGGAGATTAAACTTGTCACCAAGACATCCTATCTGGCGTACAGAGAGCGCAGAAAGCCAAACCCCCAGAGGCCATATGGGAAGGGACTGCTCCAAGCAACCTGTATATTGCTTATATAAAGTGACTCTAATGAAGGGAGTTATTCCCCAAATTGGAAGGAGACTCGTCTTTAAACCTGAGGCAGAGCACGGTCCCCAGGTACTAATGAAGTTCAACAAGGCCAAGTGCAAGGTCCTGCACGTGGGTCGAGGCCATCCCAAGCACAAGGACAGGCTGCGCGGAGAATGGATGGAGAGCAGCCCTGAGGAGAAGGACTTGGGGTGTTGGGTGATGAGAAGATACAAAAGGCCAGGTTTATGCAATACAGCTCAGCTTCCTCTCTGCCTATGGAAGTCAAGGCTAATATTTAATATCCAGGTTTGATATCTGATTTACAAACAACTGTGGGCATGTTGTGCAGGAGTCCATGGGATGCCGGCTGTACCCGGCTATTAGAAAAACAATGAATGTGGCTTTCAAATGCTCCATCAGATGAGGTTCACACGTAGCAAATCCCACTGTTTCCATGAGAAACTGTTTCCACAACTTCTCTGGGCAACCTGCTCCAGTGCCTCACCGCCCTCATGGGGAAGAACTTCTGCCTTAGATCTCATGGAAATCTCCCTTCTTTCAGTTCAAAGCCATTGACCCGTGTCCTGCCACCCCACACCCTTGTCCAAAGCCCCTCTCCAGCTTTCTTGGAGCCCCTTTAGGTGCTGGAAGGCTCCTTCCTCCTGAAGCAACCCCGTTCTATATCAGTTTAGATGCGTGCGGTGTTTTGTGTGTCATTTCTGCCTATGATATAACAGGTACTTGGTTAATTGTATTCCTTAATTATGGGATTCCTTGCTTAATTATACCTGGCCCGTTACGAGCTGATTTAGCTGGCGCTGGAATCGGGGCTGCTCCTCCAGCTATCTGGCACTTGGCAAATAAGCAGAGTGCAAAACTTGTTGGTGGGTGGCTAATTAAAAAAAAAAACTGATGGTTTGGGGCATGAAGTAGTGTTTTACTGCAATGGTGCTCTGGTTTTGCTGAGCTTGGGAAATAATTTCTAGGCATATGGGTCCCTGCGCTACCCGCCTCTGTGAACGGGCTGTTCTAACAAACCAACGGTCAAAGTGAATATCGTGGTAATAAATTCTCTCTCCCTTTTTTTTAACTGGTGTTTGGATTTTTTAGCTAGTTACCATGGTGACTTTCCATCTTTCTTTTTCTGGCGAGTCTCCAAAGTCGCTGATAGAGGCAGCCTTGGGGAGACGAGCGTGAGCTGAGCAGAGCTTTGCTCTCCATCGCCTGCAAAGTCGGCTGCAATGCCCAATGGAACCTCTCGGATGGGAACCAAAGCATGCGGAGGCTGAGGGGCGTGGGCTGCAAGAACATCAGACCTTCTAGTTTAAGTCATTTGCTCCATCGGGACACTGATTTCCAGCCTGAATTTGTTGCCACGATCAATTCCGGCAGAGGCATCAGCTATTGCCTGTACTCTGGGGGATGGATGATTGAGAGCAGCCCTGAGGAGAAGGACTTGGGGGTGTTGGTGGATGAGAAGCTCAACATGAGCCGGCACCGTGCGCTGGCAGCCCAGAAAGCCAACCGTGTCCTGGGCTGCACCCAGAGCAGCGTGGGCAGCAGGGCGAGGGAGGGGATTCTGCCCCTCTGCTCTGCTCTCCTGAGACCCCCCTGCAGTGCTGCCTTCAGCTCTGGGGTCCCCAACAGCAGAAGGACATGGAGCTGCTGGAGCGGGGCCAGAGGAGGCCACGGAGATGATTCGAGGGCTGGAGCACCTCTGCTCTGGAGACAGGCTGGGAGAGTTGGGGCTGTTCAGCCTGGAGAAGAGAAGGCTCCAGGGAGACCTTCCAGCACCTTCCAGTGCCTGAAGGGGCTCCAAGAACGCTGGAGAGGGGCTTTGGACAAGGGTGTGGAGTGACAGGACATGGGACAATGGCTTTGAACTGAAAGAGGGGAGATTTCCATGAGATCCAAGGAAGAAATTCTTCCCTCTGAGGGTGGTGAGGCACTGGAGCAGGTTGCCCAGAGATGCTGTGGCTGCCCCATCCCTGGAAGTGTTCCAGGCCAGGTTGGATGGGGCTTTGGGCAACCTGGTGTAGTGGAGGGTGTCCCTGCCCATGGCAGGGGGTTGGAGCTGGATGCTCTTTGAGGTCCCTTCCAACCCAAACCATTCCACGATTCTCCATTGGATGCTCACCTTGTAAATGTCAGTGTTCAACCTAGCACCAGCATCCCCATCACAGAGGAATGCTCCACACCTGTATCTACCCAGAGATATCATTTCCTCCCACTGCAGCTGTTTTACCCCTTCCCCGTGCACAATTTGACCATTCAAATTGCATCTGGTTTCTTTCTTCAGCCCTCCCTTCTTGCCTGCCACACTTTCTACAGGGGAGCAAACTGCTTTCCCTGTTAGGACCGAGATCTTTGGAAGAGATTTGCAGCTCCCTGGGGCACTCGTAATGAAATGATCTGATCTCAAAGCGTTTCAAAGCAACTCTTGGTTTCCAGGTCTCCCTTGTTGCGGTTAACCACTGACAGATGACACAGCCTGGCTTGGAGCAGGGCTAATCCTTCCCTTTCTCTTTTCAGTTCTTCTGGGTCCTTCTGGTGATCTTCCTCACGGAACTGCTGCTGATATTCATCGAAATCATCTTTGAAAACAAGGTGAGTGCAATTGGGAGGCCGTAGGATGCTGCGCGGTGGCAAACCGCAGCCCCACGGGTCATCGGGGAGGAAAATCCTCAAGAATCTGTTAGTGTATGCCCCGAAAATGGAAGGTTTTCATTGTTCTTCCTCTTCTGGGGCTGCCCAGCGTGCTCCAGAGTTGGGATGGATCTCCAGCACCACCCAGAGCCCCTGCCGCAGCTCCCCGTGCAGGCTCTCAGCCAAAAACCTGTTGATTTATTTTTATAATTTTTTTCTTGAGGCCTCATTAAGCTCCTCGCCTCAATTACGTTAACTGCTGGCTGGTGTTTGCAAGGATGGGTTTGACTTATAGCTGAGCCAGCGGGCTGGTAAACGCTTCCAACGGATGTCCTCTCTGGCCACCTGCCTTCTGCTGAAGAAACCCTGCCATTTTCAATTTAATCTCACCCTTGCAGTCCATCAAACGATGAGATAGTTCATCTCAATCTCTGCTGGCTCAATGAATGCACGAGGCAGGAGAACAACATCTGAAATACCAACCTATGGACTCTGAAAATTGGTTCCCCTTTGCACAAACAGCTTGATGCTTTCAAACCTGTCAAGATTGGAGTTGTGAGTTACATGGTGGTGAGCCCCAAAGACAGGTCAGGGTTGGAAGGTACGTGGTTGGTGAGCCCCAAAGACAGGTCGGGGTTGGGAGGTATGTGGTTGTGAGCCCCAAAGACAGGTCAGGGTTGGAAGGTACGTGGTTGGTGAGCCCCAAAGACAGGTTGGGGTTGGAAGGTACGTGGTTGGTGAGCCCCAAAGACAGGTCGGGGTTGGGAGGTGTGTGGTTGTGAGCCCCAAAGACAGGTCAGGGTTGGAAGGTACATGGTTGGTGAGCCCCAAAGACAGGTCGGGGTTGGGAGTTACGTGGTTGTGAGCCCCAAAGACAGGTCAGGATTGGAAGGTACGTGGTTGGTGAGCCCCAAAGACAGGTTGGGGTTGGGAGTTATGTGGTTGTGAGCCCCAAAGACAGGTCGGGGTTGGGAGGTATGTGGTTGGTGAGCCCCAAAGTCAGGTTAAATTTGGGAGATATGTGGTTGGTGAGCCCCAAAGACAGATTGGGGTTGGGAGTTATGTGGTTGGTGAGCCCCAAAGTCAGGTTAAATTTGGGAGATACGTGGTTGGTGAGCCCCAAAGACAGGTTGGAGTTGGGAGGTACGTGGTTGGTGAGCCCCAGAGTTGAAGGGAGGCAATGGGGAAGGACACTGCCTTTTGGATGGTGCAGCTGACTCCTTCCAGCAGCATCCCAGAGCTCTTTGAAACCCTCTGTTCCCTGGAAAACTGTGCACCAGTGGAGAGGTGTGCTGCTCCGAAGAAAATCAAATTGCTTGAGTCCTTCCCATGTATAGAAAAATCAATATGTGCTGCCAAGTGGAGGCTGTATTTTTGTCAAATTCAGCATGAAATCCTCTGCTTTTGAGGATTGTACTTTTGAGGATTTGCACTTTTGAGCCTCAATGATGGTGCTCAGCACCATCCTGCACTGCAGGGACACAACAGGGAAACACTGGTACCATCAGGAGAGGGGTCTGCAGCCTCACGATTAAACTCCTGGATTGAGTAGAAACCATTAGCGCCTAAATTGTGCCTTAATTTAAATTTAATGGGCAATATCAAAACCTAATTAAAAATCCAACAATGAGAGAGAGAGAAAAGGGAGATCTGACAAGCGATGAATCCACTTGACCTAAAATTGTTTGGAGGCACAAATCTGCATTTGGAACAATGGCTGTTTATTAAACTTGGTAAAAACATACTTAATTGGATTTTTGTATTAAATAAGCAGGGATGAGGAACGGATTCTGTGGCCTTGAAGCTACTGAACGTGGAAATGGGCTCCGTTGATATGCAAATGGGCTTTTGGAGATGATGGGAGATAACGGGATTGGCGTCCTTGAAGGGAAGAGAGCGCAGAGGTCTCATGACCAGAACTTAATGGTTTAACCCTGCAACATTTCTCTCCCACCTTAAAATCAAGATTTAAATACAGAGGCTACCTCCAGCCCAGCATCTCCTCAGAGATCAGTGGGATCATGGCGTGAGCCCGTCTGGGGGAAAACAAGCAGAAAACAGTCAAACCTGGGTGTTACCTGTTGTGCTGGTCTTAGTGGTGGGCAAACTGGGAAATAATATTTTAATCAACTCCCACACGAGCAAGTTCTTGGAGGTTTTTTCTGATCCCCTCGCTGTCGGCAGCCTTTGTTTGCCGCTCTGACGTGCCTTCATTTCTCTTTTCTCCACGTTCTTCTCCCTGTTCCCCGTTTGCCCAACCTCTAATTTTCATGTCAGAGTGAATTATGAAAACCAACGTTTTCTTCCCCTCCCTTTCTGCTGCTTCAAACTCAGAAAAAAAAAAAAAAAGTTCCTTTTTCCTTCGTTAATATTTCTGTTTGTCAGGAGTTAAGCGACAGACCTACAGCGAGCTTCGCACAGGACATCTCCAGCCTCAGCTCCCAGCTCACTAATAAGCTTCCCAGGCATCTGTAAAATACATTTTCCATTCAATTAGTGTTTAATGTGAAGTGCCTGAAGTGTCAAAATGTCCTTGGAGATACGGCTGAAGGAGCAGCAGGGAGAGCCCCAGCCCAGCTGCACCGTTCCTTTCCCAGGGCATGATCGAATCCCGGAATGATTTGTTGGGATTAGGAGTGATCGAGGGCTGATCCAGCAACTAAAACTCACACAGTCTCTCCTTCTCCAATAAAATAGAGAGGAGAGGAAAAAAAAAACAAAAGGACTGAGGGTTGAGGCAAGAACAGAGGGAACACCCACCAACCATGGTCCTGGGCAAAACAGGCAGCGCTTTTCTCAAAGCAAAACAGTTTATTAATGATTACTTAGAAGGACAAAGGGAAATAAAAACTGATTACTTGAGAGGACAGAAAGAAACAAAACCAGATCTTAAAACCGACACCTTCCCCCCCCCCACCTTCCTTTTCCTCCCGGCTCTACCTCCTCCCCCCAGCAGCACAGGGGGCAGGGACTGGGGGAGTGCAGGTCAGTTCATTCCGTGCTGTTACTGCTGCTTCTTTCTTAAAGGAGAAGGAGTCCTTACACCCTTTTCCCCTGCTCCAATGGATCCCCTACCCACGAGGAAAAATCCACAAATTTCTCCAACGTGAGTCCAGCCCACTGGAAACAATCCTTCCCCACAGATTGCTCCGGTGTGGGCTTTACCACAGTCTCGGGTACTTAGGGAGCTGTAGCCACTCGCTCCGGCGTGGGTCGTCACGAAGACTCCAGATGCCTCTCTGCCTTGCCGTGCCCCCAACACGACCATCCTCGGGCTCAGGCATCTTCTCCCCACGGGCTGCGAGTGGGTCGCTGCTCCACCGAGGCCGTCCTGGTTGCAGGGGGGCCACCTGCTATCTCACCATCAGCCGCAGGGGAAACTCGGCTCCGGCACCTCCTCCCGCTCCATCCTCACTGACCTGCTGTCGATGCAGCTGTTTCTCTCAGATCTCAGTCCTCTCCAGGTGAACTCAGCCCAGTGGGCACCCTGGGAGTGGGGTGCCCCCCGAGTTCCCCAGCTGGCTCCGCCGCCGCCATTCTCCGTGGGCGGCGCCGGCCCGACGCAGGCAGCCGCCCGGCCGGGAGCCAGGGAGCGGGGGCAGTGCCCTCCTCCCTTCTCTGGTCGATCCTGGGCGAAGCACCTTTTCCGGTTCCCTTGTCCTGACTTAAATAGGGCAATTCGCAGAGGTGCCCTATTGGCTCAAGCCCGAGGGGGATGGCAGTCTGATCTGGTGGCCAGAACTAAGCCTAACCCGGATCCAAAACCGGGGAGGTCGCAGGGAGCAAAATCCCTCTCCTGCCACCAGAACCACCCCCCCCTCCACATCAAACCATGACAGATGGGGTCCCTGCTCCTGCACGTAGCTCATCCCACGGATAAATCACCGTGCAGCCGGCGGTGTTGGCTGCCACAGCCTGCTTCACCTCCTCCAGCCCCTCCTAACGCAGCAGAAACCCCCTTTCCAGTGGTTAAAATCCCGTTAGTCGATGGGTTTGGAGAACTTGCCGGAGCTTGGGAAGAATTCATCCTAATAATTAAATTTAATAGGAAAAATCAGGTGGGGAAAGATGCGTGGGTCTGCTTGCGTGTGCAGGAAAAGGTGAGGTGCTATGAGATGCTGCGAACCCTCAGAGCTCAAAAATGGTGAATTTTGCCCCGAAAAATAGGCTTTGTGCCAACATGTGAATTAGATTCTTACTCTGGTAACAGCTAGCGACACTTGCTATGAAAAAATTTGGGTGTTTTGCAATATTTTCCTGGTGCCTTTTCCCATGTGAGCCATGGTTTTGTGTTGTTTTTTTTTTCCATCCCCAGATGAACGCAGTTTTCCATTCCAACATCCAAGAGGGCATCAGACACTACTACGATGACCTCGACTTCAAGAACATCTTGGATTTTGTGCAAGAAAAGGTCTGATTCTGGAGAGAGGGGAGGTCCAGTTGTGAAGTTTTTTCAAGGAATGGTTTAACTCTGGGCCTCCTTGAAGCAGAAACATTCGTTTTCCCTGAGCTTTTAGAGTTTATTCCCATCCCTGGGGTTCCTTGCTTGATCTGTCTTGAATATCTTTATCTTTCTTGGCTGTGTGTGTGCCCTGCAAAGAGCATCTTCTGCTCCACACCACAGCATGGACTATACCAGGATATTTCTTTTTCCAATCTTGATGGAAAACCGGTGCCTTGAGCCTGAAAGCTTTTTGATAGCTGCCCCAACCTGCCTGGAGAGACATGGAGGAATAAAATAACATGGGCTGAAGCTGCTTCAGTGCTCCAACAACCCTTAGGTAGGCCACCTTAGGTGTATTTCTTTACTCGAGGTGCCATCAGTAGCTGGCCAAGCCCTTGACTCAACAGGAAAATTGCAGGTAAGGTGTTTTCAGGCAGTAGCTGGAGGGAGAGAAGAGCTCCAGCCTCTCCATGGGCAGCACCGAGCTGCTCCTGGGACTGGCAAGAGCTATGTCCAGTCTGATACTGGGGCTTGGCATAGTCTGCTTTAATTGTTTTAGGTGTGTGGTTGCATATTCTGTCTCACACCTAATGCTCAGAGCCTGCCAGGAGTTGGCAGGATCCGTCCCCTATCCTCAAGCCAACCTGCAGGTCAATAAAACCATCCTTGCAACTCTTTTTTTTTTTAAACTAAACTTTTGCTACGCTGCTGCTTTTGCCTTTCTGCACCAAGCAGTTCATTCGAGGTACTGAATATTAAATTCAGTATTAAATTAAAATGCTTTCCTAATTCCTGCCATCGAGCCCCAGCTAGATGTGTTTCCCTTTTGTCTCTCGAAACCCGAGGTCGCTGCGTTTCAGCAAAGCACCGATGCGTCCTCCCAGGTACGTCGAAAAGCCAAAAAAAGTCAGGATTTGAAGTTATTATCCATTCTGTTAAGCGTGTGGCTGGTCCAGACAAGCTTGGTGGGCTCTAACACATCCTTTGGCTTTTCCAGTACTGGGGAGAAGCTGTTCCTGGGCATTTGGGGGATGTAGGTTTCCTTGGGTTTCGAGGGAGGACATTTGGTGTACCCGTTCTTCGGGTTGTTGCGGGAGGGAAGCACTTGGCTTGAAGCATTTGGCAAAGGAAAAAAATAAAAGTGGGAAAAACCCCAAAACTTGAGATCTAGGAGAGGAATCGCAGTGATGTTACATCTCCCGAGCTGTTTTTGGAGAGCAGAGTCAGGCTTTGCCAGCAAAGCTGCTTTCAGATGGACTTTGAATGTTCCCACCTCGACCCAATTTCTCTCCTTTCGTTACCGGTCGAAGCATCATAAATACGTGAATTTTATCTCTCGCTTTGAAGAAAAGGAGACTGTGAAACTCCTTCTGCTTTGATGTAGCTGGAATTTAGGGCTGGTGGTGCCCTCCACGCTCCCCTCTCCTGGCTCAAACACCTGCTCTTGACTCTCGGAGTCATCGTTACTGAGCCGAGCGCGTTAATGAGGCCGGGAGCCCTTTGAAAGTCTCGAGACACGACTGATTTTGAGAAAGATCTGAATCTTTTCCAAGTTTTGCTTCAACCTCTCTCGAAGAGGATACTGTAACTCAGACCTCTCCATATGAATGATAAATGGATGCTGCTGCGAGCAGTCGGAAAATCCATGTCGGAGCCGTCCTCGACGAGTCTTGGCAAGGAGGTTAGACCGCAGACCTCCAGTTAAACCAGATGGATTTGGGGGAGGGTTTCTGGGTCTCCAAACGAGTGAGCATCAGGCACTTACCGTGCAATCTCACCCCACTTTTACAACGTTTTTCCCCATCTAATTATTCACTTGGCTTTTTGTTAAAAGTTTTCAGGGGGAGCTCTTGATCTCAAAGTCTCTCTCTGTACTCAAAGACGTTGCGGCCGCTCACCGCGTTGCTGGTAAATCTTTAATATCTGCACGTTTTATCTCGTAGCGAGAGAAGGAGCTTTGCAAGAACGTGCAGCTCCTTGCTGGGAGCTCTTCTAGCAGCGTATGATTTCCAAACCAGGAGCAGCAGCAACGTCAGCCATTGAAATGCAGAGTTGCTTCACCCCGAGGGTAGGACCGGGGGGAAGTGATGCAGAGGAAAAACTGCTTTTAAGAGAAGGGAAATTAGTTTTGTGGGACCTGAGCTGCCCAGTTCACTTCAGGAGGATGAAAACTTGTCGTTAGTCTGGAAGGATTGCACCCAGACCTGCTTTTTTTTGATAAAACACACGCTCAGAACAGCCTGTTGTCATTGTTTAGTGGTTATTCTTGCCATTTCCCTCTTAAAAAACTTGTCTATGCACAGGTTAGCCGGCACACGGCTTATTTTAGGTCAGGCAAAGCCACACTACGCTTCTTAGGAATTGAATTTTTCTCAAACCCTCTCTCAAGTGCTGCTTTAAACTAGAGCCAGCTGCCTTCACACCCTTAAACCAGTACCATTCAGTAAAAATAACAAGTAATCATGGCCCAGAGTGCCAGACATTGATATTTTACCCAGCGAGATGATGGTGCAACCTGTCGACACCTACTCGGTCCGGCTGCCTGTGAGCAAGTAGATATAGTAATTGCCCTAAAGAAAATAATACTTATATGTTTTTATCACTCATTTTTACTGAACTACTGCCCTTTGCAGCCCTTGGACACGAGGCTGGAGACCATGATGACTCAAACCCCCAGGTTTGCCCTAAGTCACTAACTACAACTCTCCGCCGTTCTTCGCTTTCTCTTTTTTTTTTAATGGTTTGCTGAAAACAGGTGGAAAAGGAGAATTCAAACCGCTTGGCTGAGCACAGGATTTGAATTTCAAAGAGCTGCCGGGGCTGCGATTCTTGCTTGAACTCAAGTGGCTCCAACCTCAAAGTAAAGCTCGGAGGGGTGAGGGTGTTGAGCTTGCAAACCTCCTTTCTTCTTGCAGAAGACTAACAGCAGCTTTCCACCAAACCCCCACCAAAGCCTGTCCCAGGTTTTGAGAAATAAATCCAGGCACAACAGTAGTTTGGGCCAAACCTCTCTTTGCAGAGGAGCAGACACGACGATGTGGCTTCCCAGTGGCCGATAACCCCCGTTATAAGGATTTTGTACCAATTTTTTCACAGTTATAAAAACTTCTTTGCAGCATGGGGCTACAGCCGATATCCCTTTAGGTGTTTTCCTTCCCCTCTTGCCAGGCAGCTTTTGCAAGCCGGCCGCCCTCAGGGACATGAGTAGGATTAAAAGCATAGAGGAATTAAAGGTAGGAAGTTAGAAAACAGTTGTCAGCCTGTGGGTTGGCTGCTCCTGGCCATATCTGCCTATTTCGGCGTGGGAGGAGACCACGAAGACCCCAAGAGCTGATGCCTTTGCCTCCTCCCGTTGGCCAAGCGTTGCCACCAACCCATCAGCAAGAGGGGGAGCAGATGTTCACAAGATTAAACCTCTCTCAAACCTGCTCCTTAAAGAGTGGGGTGCTTAAAGACATGGGGAAAACCTGCTTTTTTTTTTTTTTTTCTGTCTTATCAAGCACCTCCCCCCCTCCTGCCCACTTCAGGCTTTTCTTTCTGGGGGAGAAATGTAAAGATCCAAGCTTGTTTACCAAGAGAAGGGATGACTTGGTCTATAATAAGCCCACTTTTATTCTGCAGAGAACAGAAAATGACTTTCATTAAACTTTTTTTTTTTTTTTCATTGTGCAAACAGAAGAAAAAAGAAGCTTTTTTCCTTTGTAGCTGTAGCATTTGATCTCTAATTTAACTTGACGGGAAGAGAAATCCCTGTTAGACTGAGGAACCTTATTAGCATTTTGTCGAATGGCACCAACTAGCTGAGCTGCCTTCAAGAGCTAAGAAATACATTCATTCGAGGCGCTGAAAGAGCCATCTCTGCTCCGTGCCACAGGAATGGGATGGATTAGTCACCTGTAATTAAATCAGTGAAGCATGAATGAGCCTGAGCTTTTCTGGGCTCGTGAAAGCAAGGATGCCTCCGATACACGTGCGTACGCATCTATAACCGCCACGGGCCTCTAAAATGGGGATAAATGGGGGTAAACACCCACTTTTCTTTTTTTACCCGGTGTCTTCAACTTTTTATTGAAGCAGAAAATAATCGAGGCTCTCCATGCTGGTGTTGCAAAGCAGCGTTGGAGATGCAGGGCAAGGCTGGAGAGGGAGATGGATCAGCAGGCTGGAGACGTCAAGGTTCTTTCAGCTGCATGTCTCCTTTTCTTCTTTTTTTTTACAGTTTTCTTGCTGCGGTGGCGATGAGCACCGAGACTGGGAGGTTAACCAGTACCACTCCTGCAACAGCAGCGGGCCGCTGGCGTGCGGGGTGCCCTACACGTGCTGCATCAGGAAGGTGAGGCAGCCAAGGCATGGGAAAGCGCCTTTGTTTCAGTTGATATTTTGGCAAAACACCCTCTTCCAGCTGGTTATTACTGCGTATTTCTACGCTATAAGTTTTCTTGTAAACTGCATTGCCATCTTGCAAAGCAGCTTGAGACAGCATCAGCGTGAGACGCTAAAGAACCTAAAAAATACATATATGGGCTACGGTGTATTTTGGTCAGCTCTGCTGTTTTAAGGTAGAAGAAATACCAAAGCACTGGGCTAATAATGGCGTTTGTATCAGGCTGAGGAGTTGTTAGAAACGCCGAGTTTCTGGGTTTCAACCTGATGTGTGCTATAAAATGGTTTTGGAGGCTCGTTTTGCAAAGAAACAGCAGCGTCTTGGCTGCATCTCGGTGTGGATTCGAATGAGCTGCTGCCCTCTGCCTTCCCATCCAAGAGGACACGTTTCCACCTGGCCCCTGGGGTGTTTAGCAGTATATGGGGATCGTGTTTGGTGGTGTCTGCTTCTAACGAGGAGGTTTTTCAGGGTTTTAGTGAAAATGGGGCCGGGAGAGGTATTTGGATAAAGAGCCACCTCTGTGCCACGGAATAAAAAAAGTCTCGTGAGCGACTGCCCTTGCAAGGCTGCGTTTCCACCACGCCACGAGTCGGGTCAAATGGAGATGGAGAGAGGGGGGGAGTGGATTTGCAGATGTTATTAGGGTCTCCTGGGCTGATTTTTCAGAGCTGAAAGTCAAGGCACACCCCACTGCCACGCAGTGCTTTTCTGCTGAGACTGAGCACTCTGACACCGTCATGTTTAATACAACCCTCCGCCGCGTTGCAATCGATCCGACACTTGCTGTGGATCAAATGCCAGGAGCTGGGCTGAGGCAGGGGAAAAATAAATGCAAATATCCCAGGCTGCTGCGGCCAGAAATGCTATAAATGCTGCTGAAAAGGATTTGCTAAGCGTAATCCTGACAGCAAAACCTCCTCGGGGTTCATCAGGAGCATCGGTACCTCTGGAGCCCAGCCATGCCCCAGGCTGTATGGATCACACAAGGGAAATGTAGCGTCGGTCTAGTCTTCTTGTTGGCTTTTTCATGGAAAAAGAGGGAAATCTGAGGCGTCTTAACGATCAGTGGAAGTCTGACATGCAAATGAGCTGCAAAAATAATTGTCGTCTCTCATCAGGGCGTTGATTAAGAATCTTAAAGCTCCTGAAGATGGAATTAGAAATTCATGTGTTGTCTTTTTGTGTTAGGAGTGAGGATGCATTGGAGAGACTCAAGTGCATTTTTCCGTATTTTTCACATTCCCCACGGTTTTGGGTGACAATTTGGCAAACAAAAGACCTCAGTGCCTCAGGCAGTATTTGAGATGTAAGAAATCACAGATGATTAATGCAGTAGGCCAAGAAATGAGGCAACGTTTTGGCTTCGCATTGCAATGAGCTGGGTCTGGAGGATGCTCCAACAAAGGACTGGAGCAGCCAGCCCCTGGGAGGGAAAGTCTACGCTAAATCTTCTATGTTTTTTTTCCAAGAATTAAAGCCCAGGATTGTGACTCTGACAGCCAGAGCAGTTTTAGGGGAGGTGAGACCTCACCAAACGCATCTAAATCTCCATGAGAAGTGCTCGGTGCTCCGGTGGGCCTGTCTGAAGGAAGGAGCATGAAACATGGATTAGGAGGTTGGTTACAACGTATTTTCAACCTGTCATTAAATACAGCCATAAAATTATCCTGTTTTCCAATAAAAGACTTTTCATGTTACAAGACCCTCCAAGAGCTTTTTGTTGCATCCCCTGCAACATCTTCCAGGACAAGCTGAGTTGCATTAATGAGAGCAGACATCCTCCAGAAATTCCCTGGCTGTTTCAAACAGTCTCATCTCTGAGGTCGTAGACCTTAAAATCTTCCCAGGAAGAGGGAATGGGCAAACATGCACCTACGTGAGGGTGTAAGCCTGGATCCTCGTCTCTCAGCACTTTTCTAAATGATTTTCCAATGCATTTGTGCCTTCTCCTGGGAAGCAGCAGCGTAGCTGTGCCTCTGTCCCCAGACCCTTTGTGAAGTGTCACCACTGATGTTTGGCACTGATTCTGGGGAGAAAAGCAGTTGGTTAAATAAAAAGTGTGTGGATTGCAGTCTTCTGCCCTCAGTGGGATTTAAACATCTCTGTGTGTTGCTCTTTTGTATCCCTGAAGGCATCTAAAATGCGTTCTGGAAGAGCAAAGGCTTCTGCTTGATTTTACGTTGGAAATTTCGATTTAGCTCTGACCTTCTCTTCCATGCAAGACTTTGACAAAAGTCGATCGAGGCTAAAACCTCACTTTTCCATCTTCTACGCTTCTTCCAAATACAAGGTGTTGAGAGAATTCCTCAAACACATGGACAAGACTGGAGATGACCGAGAAACCCTTGGTTATTCAAGGCAAGAAGGAAGGAAAGTGATGATGAATTTGTGCCGTAGCCAGATGTGTTCAAACAATGATCCCGATAGAAAACAATGATGTTTCACCGGCAAGAGTCCTGTGATGTTCATGAAAGTGAGTCTGAAAAGCAAGGGCAACTGACAGCTATCAAGAAAGCCAACCGTGCCCTGGGCTGCATCCAGAGCAGCGTGGGCAGCAGGTCAAGGGAGGGGATTCTGCCCCTCTGCTCTGCTCTCCTGAGACCCCCCCCCGGAATACCACATTCAGCTCTGGAGCGGGGCCAGAGGAGGCCACGGAGATGACGTGAGGGCTGGAGCACCTCTGCTATGGAGACAGGCTGGGAGAGTTGGGACTGTTCAGCCTGGAGAAGAGAAGGCTCCGGGGAGGCCTTCCAGCAGCCTTCCAGTACCTGAAGGGGCTCCAAGAAAGCTGGAGAGGGGCTTTGGACACGGGTGTGGAGTGACAGGACACGGGACAATGGGTTTGAACTGAAAGAGGAGAGATTTCCATGAGATCTAAGGCAGAAATTCTTCCCTCTGAGGGTGGTGAGGCACTGGAGCAGGTTGCCCAGAGAATTTGTGGCTGCCCCATCCCTGGCAGTGTTCAAGGCCAGGTTGGATGGGGCTTTGGGCAACCTGGTGTAGTGGAGGGTGTCCCTGCCCATGGCAGGGGGGTTGGAACTGGATGGTCTTTGAGGTCCCTTCCAACCCAAACCAGTCTGTGATTCTATAAATGTAAACCAAATAGCCAGATCTTGGTCACGCACACGTTCCTTCACACCGCTGTAGGTGACAGCTCTTATCTTCAGAGCGTTGCAAATTCCCCGTACGCCGAAGGCTTCCCATTTCCTGGGCCCAACCCTGGCTGAGTCCTCTCTCAGCGGCGCTGATGGGCGCTTTGCTGCCGAGCTCCAGACTTCCCAGTAAGTCTTTTACATGCACAGGGACTCATTAGTCTCCATAACGACACCCAGTTTGTAAATGGTGCCTTGAAGCCGTGAAAGGTGGGATTTGGGATAGCACTGTAGCGCAGTAGGTACAGAAGCTCTTGGTAGAGCAGCGCTGGAATAATTTCCCTGCCAATTACAGGAGGAACAAGCTGCAGCTTTATGACCAGAGGCTGTCCAGAGGTGCACATTTCTTTTATGCTGTCTCTTGCAGGAAAGCATAATTTACACCTCAATGTGCACATTTCTCTTTTTCATCTCCGCGCCTCCAAAGCACAAGGTGGTTTTGTTTTCTTGCCCAGGAGCTTTTACTGGTTGCCAAAGCCATCTTTCTGAAAGCGTAATAATTTCAGCACGTTATTTGATGGCCACAAGGCCCCTTTAGAAATCCGTGGTGTTATGGAAGCTGCTGTTTGATCCATGAAACAAGCCAAAGAAAAACTATCAGAAGATCAATCCCGAGAGGTGCAAAATACCCAACTAGCTCAGGATCTGCCAGAGCTACTCTCCGGCTTTGCTTTTTTTTTTTTTTTTTGAGATGAGCAAGAATCAGTTTTGTAACCCAAAATGTACTGCTTTCCATCCTGAGAGAAGCAGAGGAATTAGGTGTGATTTTGTGTTATAAAAGAGCTGAATAGCCATGTTTTTATGGGATTTCTCTCATTAACAGCAGCTCTTGAAACATTTTTGTCGGCCAACAAAGATCTGAGCTTTGGGGACGTCTAAAATCCTTATGCTTCACCCCAAAGTGCAGGGGAAAATTCTCCCTTGATTTGGGATTCTCTCTTTGGGGAAATTCTCCCTTGATTTCTGGAGAGGCAGATATGTTTAATCCCTGTGAAATTCCCTTTATTATGAACGAGAGACACTGCTTGAAGGTGTTAGAAAAGGTGTCTGGAATTGAACAAGAAGAAAATCAAGGGAATGTTTTGAAAAAGCCGCTTTGCTCGCGTGACGTGGAGGTGGTCCTGGCTCGAATCACTGGAAAAGCGTTGGGGGAACCTGAGCACCCTCTGAAACAGCAGAAACCAGAGAGAAAAGTAGTTTTAAAGATAATAATTAAAACCCCAACAGCTTATTGCCAATGTCCATGGTTTCAGCGTTGCATTTGGACAAAAAGGAGCCTGCGGCAGCAAAGCGAGGTTTGAGGGGGGCTGCTTGCCTTGTGCTGTGCTGCATGGTCAAGACAACTGGGCAAGCTCTTCTCTTTCTTTATTTTTTATTCTTATTTCTTATATTTCCTCTTTGGCTTCACCAGTTCTCTGTTCACAGGTCCCTGGGGAAGTCGTTAACACCCTGTGTGGATACAGGACGCTCGACAAAGAGGTGATGTTGGCTTTTTGCTTCATACGTACCGAGATTTGCTTCTCCTTCCCCAAACCCCCTAAAATGAGCTGGTCATCTGTTGGTGAGCTCTGCCCCACCAAGGATGACTGTTACTGCAGCTATGTAGAAATTCATTTTTATTGCTTTTCCCTGACGTCCCAGGGTGTCGCTCAGGCTGGCAGAGCACGGGCAGGCTCGTGATACGGTTGGGTAGTCCCTGCAACGTTTGGCGTGGCCTTTCTGAGAGCAACGAGCTCTCTCCTGGATCAGCCCTGGGAAATGCTGCTCCTGAATTGTGTTTTCAGGCTCGGTGGTAGGAGAGAAGCTGATTTTGAGGCCTTCAGGGATGACTGCAGGGCTATATCGCGGCAGAGAGCTGCAGTATCTCTGTGCATGTGGTCCATAGCTCCCAGGGATGGTTTATTTTGGCAAGAAAAGCCAGGGAAAGGTGCAATCTAAGAAATCAATTCCCAAACACTTCTCCTGCAACGCTTCTCCTTTGGCCTGCAAGAAGGAGTGAATGCAAGAAATAATATCAACCCCCCCAAACCAACCATCTCACTGAAAACCATGACTCCTCTCTCTGCTCTGGTTCCAGCGCCTGGAGCTGCTCAACGTCATCCACGTGCGAGGCTGCATCCACGCCGTCGGGCTCTGGCTCAAAGACAACTTCGAGGCCACTTTGGGCATCGTTTGCTCCCTCCTGCTTCCACAGGTACGTGGTGGATCTGCTCAGCATCCCCTTGGCTTCTTTCACTGTGCTGGAGGAGGAAAAGAATTCATTTTTAGTTATTTCTTTTTTTCCCTCCGTTTACCTCTGAGATTTGTGTCTTGGGTGGCGAACATCACAGCTCTTTCTAGAGCATCTTTAGCAAAATTCACAATTTACGGCTGCGGTGCTGGTTGTCTCGTAACGCGCTCCCGAAATCTAATTATTGATCAAGTAATAGCAGCTAAAAGCGAGGCATGCATATGTTAGCACAGCAAATCCTTTTCAGGTTTGTTTTTACAGCTCTCTTCAAATAGAGCATAAATATTAACCAAAAGAAACCATAATCGTAAATTTAGCAGAATTTGCCATGCCTCATGGAATTAATTTCCCATTAGCGATGCCTGAGGATCCAAGCAACTTTCCAGCACAGGTAATTAAGCTCTTCATCACAGATGCTCGATACGGAGAGAAATTTTGGGTTGCAGCTTTGCAATACTGTTGGCACTGTGCTAGCAAGGAGCTGAATCTCTCTCTTAGATCTTTCCAGAATTACTTTTGACAAAACTTTGATGATTTAGGGTTGATTTGATTCTTTTTCTTTTATTCTTTCCGAGACTCACGAGCAAAAGCTTTCTTATTTGCTCATTGGATATAACATTGGGTTTGCTGCTGGAGGTATTTGGTGATGCTTTCCAGATATGGGGTTTTCTTTAAATAGGAATGAAATTGTTTTATTTTTTAATGTGTTTCTGTTTGCAGTGAAAGGTAGAATAGTGGCTGAACAAAGCAGAAGCTGTTGGGCAAATACGTGGCGTGTCGAGCTAATTTTTCAAAGGATGCACTTTCCTCTTGAGCTCTCAGATGGTCCAAATGGTAAAAACAAGACAGGGGAGCAGTTTGTGCCCAATCCCAGCTGTGACACTCCGCGTTTCTAAAGCATCCAAAGCATGCAGATGAGCAGTGGACTTCTGCTGTGCTGCCACCAGGAAACGTAACGGGCACAGAAATGGGGTGAGAAAGTGCTGTAACGGAGGCGACCGCTTCCATCTGCCTCGCGGGATGCCGAGAGCCCATTACAGGAGCTGCCTGTTGCGTTGCCCATTAACCTGCCAACGTGATGCTCTTAATTGGGAAGGATGGGGAGGAAAACCAGAGATGGCAATAAGGATTGCTGAGCCTTGATGAGTATCAAGTGCTTTTGAGCAAGCGTTGTGATTTTTCTGGCATGCCGTTAAATGCTCTTCAGATGAAGAACCTCGTTCTTCCCATCTGCTCATGATTTCCAGGTTTTAAATATAAATCGGATTTGATTCTGTCAAGTTTTGGAGGGAATTAAGTTATAAATGGCCATCTGTGTTGCCAGGAGCTGTCAGCTCAGAAACAGCTTCATCCCCAGCATCTGCCAGCAGAAAGCTGGAGCAAGAATATTGTCCTTGAATTGCTGATCCAAGCGAGGGGGAAGGGTTGGCACCGTTGACACGGGGAGGTGACAGTGCCTTGAACTTTGGGAAGAGTGAACATATTGACCTATCCCATCTTTGATCCTTGGGTGTTTGTCATGTCCTGCACAGGACACGTGCCTCACTGGAAAACTCACAGGATGCTGGGGAGAAGGTTGGGACCGTGATCCACATCCTGAGTCCAGCTTTGGGTTTTGCACAATTTTCCTCAAAGTGTTGCTCTTCCTTAGGGTCAAACTTCAGCCTCAGCTATGACGGTGAGCAGCTCAAGGGCTCAAAGTTTGGAGATGTTCATCATCCGAGGGCCCAAGATTTGTGCTTGGATTTGGGATAAGCAACTGGCTCTTCTTGTGCAGAAAGATGGACCCAAGAAAAGTTTTGGCTGACGTAGAGCACCCACGGAGCTTGGGCAGTTATTGCTCTCAGTGCTGTCTTTCCATCGTGCTCAAATACGGGAAACCATCAGATTTTGGCTTTCTATCATGCGGGAAGTTACTGAAGTTTTAAGTTTTCTCTGCTTTCCTCCAAATATCTGTGCAAGAGGCCGAGGGCACGGGGTGGGCTGCTTGGCTTTGCTTTCTCACACGTGCGGGCGTCTGTCTGGTTGGGTTCAGGGAAGCTGGAAATCTGCTGGGTCCTGTTGGGTGTTGAACTGATGGAATGGGTGAGGAGACAGGGAAAAACCCTGCCTGGGTACGTCACCGCGCAGCAGCCAGCCTCTCTCCTGCCTGGTCCAAGGGAGAGAGAGTTTGTCATTTTATGATTGCTCTTAAATCATGCCTGTCTCTGCCTTTTTTAAGTGAGCCATCAAGCAATGGGGGAAAAAAAAAATCCCATTTTAGGAGTGTTCATTTGTCTTTCTCCATTCAGAGCGAAGCATAAATGCACCAACTCAATTATTTTTCTGCCTTTTCAGAGTACCTTTAATTCTCTTTTTTTTTTAATTTCCCCATGTTTCATTCTCCAGTAGCAATCTCATCTCCTTGCCCTTCTCCTCAGCCAAGCTACAGACCGAGGCCAAACCGTGATGCATTTCCCATCACTCTCCAAAAGACGTTTTAATTTAGTCGCTGGCAAATCTGCGTTGAGGCCTCGTACTACTTGTGTTTAATTATGAAGCAACCCCAGATCTTTCAGCAGGTGCAGCAAAGCACATAAATTTGTTTTATACTGGCTGCATCCCTGCTTTCCTTGCCTCTAGCAAGATTATCCAAGACATTTACAGCGTGCATAAAATGCATTTCTAGTCAAAATAAGCCAAATAACCTCGTGCGTTGCTCTTTCCCTTTTTCCATGCCCCTCTGCTCTTCCAGCAGCTTTTATATGGACCTCAGGGAAAGCATCTTCAACATTTCCATTCCCATGTCTTTGCAGGGGATGTTTTCTTGATGGTATTTCATCCTCCTTAGCAAGGTGCAGACATAGCAACTGTAACAAGGTAGAAAAAAGTGCATAAGAAACCCTTTTTTCTCCATCCTAAAGAAGCAGAAAGTGGCACAAGCCCAATTAAAAAGAAAAAAAATCTCTGCAAGTTCACTGCTGAGGGTTAATATCTATCGACTCGGTGGTAAATTGTTGCTACCTCCATTTCACTTTGATATTTCATCAGTCTCCAAAGCTTGTCAGGAGCAGCTACAGAGTAACAGGGCATCAGTGCAGAGGCAGATTTTCCCTCCTAAGAGTATAAATCCATAAGATTGACTATTTAAATCCTCTAAAATGTCACGTTAAACTTGCAACGTGCATTTTGCAGGTTGGCATCTTCGTCTCTTGGTGCCAGGAATGTTAAATGTTTCTTTGTCCAAAGGGCTTTGTCTTGTCAAAGTTCCCTTTTTCTGTTCAAGATTAATTTGTATTTTCTTTGCTTTTTAATATCTCAGTTGCTCCAGGGGCTGGAAGGCGGCACGTTCTCAAGGGGCTGGTGCGTACTTCATGTGGTAGAAAAGGAGAATAAAAGATTTTTTTTTCCATCTGCTGTCCATGACCTCTACGAGAACCTGGTCTATAAATACCAATTTATGGAAGGAAAAGCCAATAAAAGTTAAATGCTTGCCTTTTACTTGATTAGCTCTGGGAAAGCTTGAAATGATTCAACTCTTTAACATGATCCAGCCCTACAGTTGCCCAAACGAGCGAGAACCTCCGGAGCCGGGCGCACGCCTGCGCAGCAGGTGATGACGTTTGCATGGAAAAGGGGTCTCTTGCAGAAGGTTTTGCTCGCAGAAGACCCTCATTGGGCTGAGGGATTATTTTCTCCATGGCCAGAGTTGGTTTTGTCAGGACCGTGATGCAGCTGGATGTAGTCAATCATGCTGTTGAGGGTCCAAAAATTTTCCGTCCTTAATTTTTGCCCTTGTTAAGCAAAAGCCAAATTGTGCCGTGCGTGTTTGATTGCCCAGGAAAATGCGACTGGAGGAGCTGAGCTCCTTTCGAGTGCTCTGCAAGAGCCCAAAACACAACTTTTCCACCCCGAGTCAAGCCACTGATCTCATGCACGTGCACACATGTGTATGCACACCCCTAAGGGAAGACATCCATGGTTTTCCAGATCTCTTTCTTCTTGGATAATAATGTGAAAACGAGTGTTTGAGCCGTTTCCTTCTTTGCTTCCAAAAATGTTCCTGACTCTGAGCTCCTTTTGCCAGACGTGGAAGAGATGAGCTATCAATCAACGAGCGTTTCCTGGTGAGGAGGAATACTGCAATTAGATCTTGGCCGGATCAGCCACCTCGAGACCTATTCCTAACGCAAAACTGTTTAATCCGAAAGAACAGGTGGAGCCTCTACGAGACAGTGAGCAAAGCTGGGGCTTGGCGAGGATGGAGCTGAGCACCAAAGAGCCTCGTAATAAATCTTACAGCAAACCTTGGGTTTTGAAGGAGAGAGCAAGCGTTGAGCTCGAGAAGTGCTTATCTAAGATGGATCGCGCTGGAGAACCAGGATGCTTTGGTGCCACCACAAAAAAGAGTGGAGAAGAGGCGCTGAAACCACCGGGCCGTGTATTTCTGATCTCTTCTGGATATAAAAACAACTCTTCCTGCCTTGGAGTAATAGCAGTGGATGAAGCAAAATTCTTGCTGTGTCAGGGGCAACTATTTAATTTCTGGAGCACTGAGTCAGGAACAGGAGCAGGATGGTGTCCTTGCTCAGCCAGATGGGCCAACACCCGTAGCTTAATCACGTTACAGCACCAGGTTATAGTTAGTGTCACCATTCTAAGTTGGCTGGAAATAATTGCCAGCTCAGGGGCAAAATAACGGGGGTTTTAATTTGATTTTTAAGCTTTTGCTGTTTTGTGTAGAGAAAACTCAAGGGTCTTCCAGGAGCAGGGACTTGCTGGGAACCTTCAGGGATTAAACGAGCATCTATAATTGGAGCTTAAACCAGAAAAACAATCCGACTGCCCTTGCCTGGCTGCGTGTCCCCACATGCTTTTCCTGGGACAGGGAGGTCCCTCTCCTGGGGACTCCCGGGGACAGGAGAAATACAAACAAGGGGGTTGATTAAGGAGCGCGGGAGGATGTGAAAAGCTGCAAGTGATGAAGGGTTTTTATTTCCCCGTCCTCCCAGGTGGCTCATAAACATCACACAGCCCTGGGAGTCCGACACAAAATCCCTGAGGATTTGTGCTTTGGTGCACTTCTTTTTTTTTTTTCCTATGATGGACATAAATGTCCTTTAGCTGCTTCGGATGGGTTGGATGGAACAATTTATGGCTGGCCCTCGCTGACAGCAGACGTCCCACTTCGACTTTTCCTGGTTGGAAACAAAGACATAGAAGTTTCTTACCCTAAATTGAGTGGGTTTGGGACAGATTTCAGCTGTCCCTTTCCAAGGGATTCCCAAGGCGCTGCTGAGAGATGGAGATAAAGGTCTTCAGCGTGAAATGCTGAATTGGATCAGCTCAAGGCCACCGAGCTGCGACTGGGAGGAGCTCAAGAGACAGGAAATGGCAGCGGACGTCCACCACCCGTTCTGTTTTGCTGCGCATTTAGATATGTACCGTGTTCAGCTCTGGGGTCCCAACATCAGAAGGACACGGAGCTGTTGGAGCGGGGCCAGAGGAGGCCACGGAGACGATGCGAGGGCTGGAGCACCTCTGCTCTGGAGACAGGCTGAGAGAGTTGGGGCTGTTCAGCCTGGAGAAGAGAAGGCTCCGGGGAGACCTTCCAGCACCTTCCAGTGCCTAAAGGGGCTCCAAGAAAGCCGGAGAGGGGCTTCGGACAAGGGTGTGGAGTGACAGGACACGGGACAATGGCTTTAAATTGACAGAGGGGAGATTTCCATGAGATCTAAGGCAGAAATTCTTCCCCATGAGGGTGGTGAGGCACTGGACCAGGTTTCCCAGAGAAGCTGTGGCTGCCCCATCCCTGGAAGTGTTCAAGGCCAGGTTGGATGAGGCTTTGAGCAACCTGGTGCAGGGAAAGGTGTCCCTGCCCATGGCAAGGGGGTTGGAGCTGGATGATCTCTGAGGTCCCTTGCAATCCAAACCATTCCATGATTCTGTAGTTAACTTTTTCTTCAAAAAAAACCCCAACACAACAAACCAAAAACCAAAGCAACGGGATATCCCCTTCCTGGTGCAACATCGTGTGCTTAGTGGGTAAAAATACATTAATCCAGATATCTGCATGGCCACAGTGATTATCGTTGCTTCTAATGATGATGCTTATTTTTGCAAAGTTTCCATTCTTGCTTCGTGCTCAAGGAGGCCGGGGAGGAAAACCCACGTGAAGGGAGAGATGCAGGAAGGATGCACTCGTGGGAGCCTTTGTGGTCTCCCTCCTGCGGTGTCTGGCCGCGGAAGCGAGGCAGTGATTCCCAAATACCACCATCTGCAGGGTGGTTTTCTCCATAGCTGTCACCACAGGGGATGCCTGACTTTGGGTGCCACCAAATTACAAATAGCATGAGCAATGCAAACAGCAATACATTCATTGAAAAAAAAAAAATCTATTTTTATATAAAATCATATTGTGGCTTTCCAGTGGGTCTGCATACTTTAGCGATTCCTCCAAGATTTAGGGGGGTGAAGTCAGGGAGAAAAGCAGCTTTTTGATTTTTTTTTAACATCATCTTTGGTACATTTTGTTAACACGCTCCTCTGCAATAACGCCTTCCTTCATGTTGCAACGCAATAAAATCAGCGCTCACGTTAGAAATCTCTTTATTTCTGCAAAACATAGTGCCCTTGGTGCCGGGGATATTGAATGCATCTATATTCCTGACAGCTTTTTCTCCTTTCATTAAGTGAAAGAGGATATTTAGAGGTGAGCTGGAGAGGAAGCTGGTTCATAACTCAAGGAGAGCCAAGGCTGGGGGATGGAGGCTGCTGATTGAGGACTTGGGGTAATTTTATTTCGCTCCAGAAATCCCCAGTTTAACCAGGCTGCCGCGTCCCGCGGTACTCGGATGTCGCATCGCTGTCGGGAGGAGAGGAGCAGGAGGGATGATGGCCCCGAACCTGGCTGGTTCAGCGGAGTTACATCCATTTGCATTCGATTTCTTGTGAACACAAATCTTTTCTGAATGACTGTTTGGTTTAGGAAGGAAAAAAAAATTACACGCCTGCCTTCAAATTTGTCGTTCCAAAGGGTTTTGTTTGCTTGGGCCTTTCACCGTATCCGCAGTGGGATTTTAATCTGCCCGGTGATGACATGCTAATAGAAGTAAATAATGCTAAAGCTTGACATACATTTAAATATGACTTAAAAACTTTTTAAATCCTTAAAGGCTCAGCTGTTGAATATGGATTAGCACAATCTTATTATCCGGATCTGCATGGGAGAGGTTGCTCTGGGCTCTCCCTGCAGTTCGTGGAAAGATGGAGCCATCTCCAAGCATCATCCATCCAGCCTTGGCCTCCTGCATCCCTGCCTGGAGGTTTCTGCAGCTTCTGGGGACCAAAGAGGGGTTGGATATGGGATGGGAGAGCAG
The DNA here is from genome assembly GCF_009769465.1 of Tauraco erythrolophus. Lineage (NCBI taxonomy): Eukaryota > Metazoa > Chordata > Aves > Musophagiformes > Musophagidae > Tauraco > Tauraco erythrolophus. Next base: position 5,317,665 of record NC_141493.1, on the reverse strand, counting down.
GACTCCAGCTGGCATTTCCATGACGAAGGCTTTGGGTTTGTTATTTTTTATTATTTTTACTTCTCCGCCAAAAGCAAGCTCCCTCACAGGTGATGGTGAGGTTGCACAGCCTGATGTGCACGTTCTCGTGGCACAAATGCATCTCGCACGATTTGAGACTGAGTCAGGGATGAATGCTCGTGGGCTGAAATCATTTTGTAGAGTATTTGGGAAGTTGTTGCCTGCTGAGACAGATACATAATACGCAGCGCGGCAGTGAATATCTTGAGGGCAACAGGGAGCTACACAGATACATACACAAAAATTACTGGGGCTGTAAGATATCCTGATTTCAGGCTGTTTGGATAACAAAAGGAGATGCTGAGATGTTTCCAGACTTCAGTTTTTCTTTCAGCATCTGCATTTGTCTTTCCCAGCAAAGAACCCCAATGGTGCGAATCCAGTGTTTCTGTAAATCCCGCGATCGGGAAAGCCCTGACAGCCGTAGCCACGCAGCAGCCTCTGGCATCTCATCTGGGGTTTTTTGGTGATTAATCCTCTTGTCAGTAATTAGGTGGAACGTCAAATAATCAGGATGCTCTTTGAGGATCAGTGGGTGCAATTAGGAAAGTGGAAACGGGGCAAGTGCCAACTGAGGGCTTCAAGGAAAGACTCTCCGTGTCGGGAGGGCATCGCAAGGGAAGTGGTCTTCCACTTCTTCTGACTTGGTGAAGGAAGAGCTGTCGATCCAGAGGGTTCCCCATGGGATCCACCTACAAGTGAATTTAGGAAGCAAAAAAAAAAAGAACATTGAGCTCTTTTGGGGCAGCTTTTGACAAGGTGCAAGCCGACGGTGGGGTATTTCTCTGTCTCCAAAAGATAAATTAATAAACTCCCATGTTTGCCTGTTCGCTTTCAGCTCGCTGGGCAATCACTTACCTCGTTTTCTTCTGCCCTGTTGAGTTTTCACCTCCAGTTTCTCCAATTTCCTCGCTGGGCAAATACTTTTCCCTTTCCACTATGGGATAAGACGGTCTCTAATTTAAGATGCGTTACAGCCCTTTGCTCCCATCCCCATTTATCTTTTAATGTTCCCACTTTCTAGACTATTTAATGGATCGATTAGAACCCAGAGAAATGATTAATAATGTTTTTCAGCTCCAAAACCAACCCGCCACGATAGCGCGGGAGATTCCAGCTGATGGATGGTATGGATGCAACTGGATTATTTATTGACTTTTTGGTGCAAGGAATGGTTATGTAGAAAAACGCATTAACTACCACCCTCGAACTTGAGAGGAAAAACCCCGAGGCTCAAGACGGTCTCGTCCTTCTCCATCCCATCTCGTGCTTTGAAAATATCTATAAAACTGCACTGTTTGTATCCTGGTGCCAACCCCAAAGTCTCTGGGGCTTAGAGGGAATAAACCTTATTTCCAAGGATCAGTAGTTGAGGTGGGTAAAGGGTTAGTAGAAAAGACACAGCTTGTGCTGAAAACGCTCTGATTGCCACCGTGCCCGACATTCTGATTGCCACCGTGCCCGACGTTCTGATTGCCACCGTGCCCGATGTTCTGATTGAATGCCACCATGCCCCTCGTCAGTGTCTGGTCTGCAAATAGCTCCTCGCGACGGTTTATTGCCTAATCCGTGCCCTCACTGGCGCCTTGCTCGTGGCCACCGCGGTGTGGCACTACAAAGGAAACATCAGGTGAAATCAAAGCACCGTGCTTGAACTCATGCACCGATGAAAATGCTTTTTTCCTCCTTCTCCTACAGATTTAAAGAGTTTGTTTTTTTTTTTATTCCCTGACAGCCAGCAGGGAAATGGGAAATGATGTGTGTGGCACCATCCACGCGGCGATATCTTAATTTTAGGAAGAGCCTGAACCTCTGCTGCTCTCTTTGCAGTGCTCGTGGTGACGTCCAGCTAATCCCCATCCCGCTGTCACAGCTGACGTGGGAAGTCGCGAGATGGACGTGGGAAGCCACGAGATGGATGTGGCCGTTAACGAGTTTAGTAACAAGCCTGCTGCTTTGGCAGAAGATTTTACGGGCTGTTGTCCTCTCTTGTCTCGTGGCCAGGTTTGGAAGTTCAGGTGACAGCATCCCTTGCAGGAGAAGACCTTTTGGAAGGATTTGCATGACCACGGTGGCTCTAACGCTCATGTTTTGCAGGTGATGGGCCTCGTGATGGCTTGGCTGTATTGGCAAAAGCTCAACGAGATCTACTCCAAGTTGGACACCGTTGACTTCAGGATCCTGGAGACGCGGGATTTCAGCTTCGGGGCGGTGGATCTGAGCGGCGCAGGCTGGTGCTGGTGCTTGCCCAAGGAAGGGGGCTACATTCCCGTCAATGCTGAAGAGGAGGAAGACAAGGAGGAAGGTGCCGTCTGCCACAGCAAAGTGTGAGAAGGTGGAGGACTGAAAGGCAGCTTGGAGCAAAGCTCTTAGGGAGGCGGCGGATGTTGGATGTGGAAATAACATGATTTATCTTCTCAGGTTCAGGAGATACTTTGGGGGAAACTGTAAAGTAACACTGGAAGGTTATAAAAAACTGCAATGCGCCGTGCGGGCACGTGAGCTCCCCAGGGTCCTTTTACTACTTTGGTGTTTTGAAGTGTTTGTACATCTCTTTTTTGGGTTTTTTAGGGTTTTTTTACATAATAAATGTGACTTTTGTTGGGTTTTGCAAAGTTGCTTCCACTCACTGCATGCCGGTCAGGTCATCGGGGAGGGAAGTGGTGCTGTCATCGTTGCACTATGGGTTATCTTTATATTTAGCCTGATCTCCTGAAAAATAGTGGTGGTATGGTAGATCCCAAGATGTGCCCAGATCCTAGAAAGACAAAAAATGGAACTTGTTCTGCAGGGCCTTTCCAAAAGGTTTTCCCAGGAACCAAATTCCCAGGGAGGCACCAACTTGCACCTCCTGGAGCAAGACGGATGTTTGGTCAAGGCCTGTGCAGGGGGAAAGCACCCATTTCTGAAGGTTTCCAGCTCTTTCCCGTGAAGTGTGGCTTCAGTTTTTATCCCCAGGCAAGGAAAAGGAGAGCCCAGCAATTTTAAAAACGAAGGCGACTTTGCTGTGGCAATGTGATTCCTCCTGGGATGCTGGTAACTCCCCTCTGCTGGAGACCAACCTCTGATGAGCAGGTAAGGAATTACCTTATGATAGAAATATTTATTTTTTAGTACAATGACTTGATGATCAAGATGGCAATTCCCTCCTGCATCACTCAGGGTAAGAGAGCAGCGCTGAGGAGAAGGACTTGGGGGTCCTGGGTAATGAGAAGCTCACCATGAGCCGGCACCGTGTGCTGGCAGCCCAGAAAGCCAACTGTGTCCTGGGCTGCACCCAGAGCAGCGTGGGCAGCAGGTCCAGGGAGGGGATTCTGCCCCTCTGCTCTGCTCTCCTGAGACCCCCCCTGCAGTGCTGCCTTCAGCTCTGGGGGCCCCAACACAAGAAGGACACGGAGCTGTGGGAGCGGGGCCAGAGGAGGCCACAGAGATGATCCGAGGGCTGGAGCACCTCTGTATGGAGACAGGCTGGGAGAGTTGGGGCTGTTCAGCCTGGAGAAGAGAAGGCTCCGGGGAGACCTTCCAGCACCTTCCAGTGCTAAAGGGGCTCCAAGAAAGCTGGAGAGGGGCTTAGGACAAGGGTGTGTAGTGACAGGACACGAGGCAATGGCTTTAAACTGAAAGAGGGGAGATTTCCATGAGATAGAAGGAAGAAATTCTTCCCTCTGAGGGTGGTGAGGCACTGGACCAGGTTTCCCAGAGATGCTGTGGCTGCCCCATCCCTGGCAGTGTTCCAGGCCAGGTTGGATGGGGCTTTGGGCAACTTGATGTAGTGGAGGGTGTCCCTGCCCATGGCAGGGGGGTTGGAACTGGATGGTCTTGAAGGTCCCTTCCAACCCAAACCATTCTGTGATTCTCTGATATGGGAATTAAACAGCCGACGTGTGTCACATCCCGCCCTGAACCAGTCAGTTGAGCTGCGTTGGGAAACAAGCTCGCAGAGGGAAACCTTGAGTGAGATGAATTGCAAAAATACGAGTGTGGTTTTATCAAAAAAAAAAAAACAAAACCAAAAAGTGGTGGAATCCTCTGCAAATCTCCCCGGGGTGCTCTGCTCCGGGCTCAGCAATAACCTTCCGACGGCAAAGCTTCCCCCGCTGCCGTGAGCCAAACGCAGAGGAGGGAGCACAGATCAGGGACCTGTTTTCTCTCCAGATGTACCAAAATCCTGCAGGGACCCCGGGATGGCTGTAGTCGCTGCGTCCATCAAGCCAGAGGAATCACCTCAAAAGCAAAATGCTAATAATTACGGGGTTTTGGAGGCTGGAGGTGACTTCGTTTATTTGGATGCAGGGAAAGGGTGAGCACTGGTGTGGGACTGCCGGGCTCTGTCTCCCTCTTCTGACTGATTCCAGGTTTTATTTTTTAACTAAAAGAGAAACAAACCTCAGCACAGGCCTGAAAAAACCCTTTTTGAACTGGTTTGTTGGGTTTTTTTCTGCAAATGACGTCAAAAATGGAGCTGTGAACCACGAGAGCTGAGCACTGGGGTTACTGGATTTTTCTTAAACAGTATGGACAAAATTGGGATGTGAGTTTGATTTTGTTTTTTGCAAGCAGAGAAGGTAAAACCTCCAGCCCAGGGAGATGGAGCGAGCACAATTATTTAGGGAATATCTCAGAGTTGCTGCCTCCACCTGGGCAGCTCGTGGGCTCCAGGGATTTTGCTTTTCTTCCTTTCTCCCCCTCTCTCCAGGAAGTGTTTAGTGAAACCTTAAAAAACACAAACTGGCAAATTCAACCTGCTCATTGTTTTTCCATGTATTTGGAGGGAGAAAATTAATTTCTCTTATTTTTCTCTTTATTACAGGACGATGTAATGTGATGTCCGATGAGAGACAGGGAGAAGTCGATTCCTGAGCATCCGACTTCCCTATTCCCATGGACAGCTGGTCTGCAAACGCCTGGAAATCAGGAAGGGTAGAGTTAAGAAGAGCATGAAATCGTAAGTGTGCTTTGCAAAAGCTTTTCTCCACACTTACAAGCGTGCCCTGTAACTCTAAATCAAGGGGATGCTGATAATGTTCCCTAATTCCCCCTAAATTTTGCATCCTGAAATTGCTGCTGCCTTTGCTCCAGACCTGACCCGGCTACATGTGGAAGAGCAAATGTAAGAAAATGAAAGCTGGGAAGAAGAGATGAGAGGTGTTCCTCAGCAGCCGGTGTTGGGGCCGGTGCTGTTGAACATCTTTGTTAGTGACATGGACAGTGGGATCGAGTGCACCCTCAGCGAGTTTGCTGATGACACCAACTGTGTGGGGTGGTGGACACACTGGAGGGAAGGGATGCCATCCAGAGGGACCTGGACAGGCTGGAGAAGTGGGTCTGTGCAAACCTCATGAAGTTCAACAAGGCCAAGTGCAAGGTCCTGCACGTGGCTGGGGTAATCCCAAGCACAAGTACAGGCTGGGTGGGGAATGGATGGAGAGCAGCCCTGAGGAGAAGGACTTGGGGGTGTTGGGTGATAAGAAGCTCACCACGAGCCAGCACCGTGTGCTGGCAGCCCAGAAAGCCAACTGTGTCCTGGGTTGCACCCAGAGCAGCGTGGGCAGCAGGGCGAGGGAGGGGATTCTGCCCCTCTGCTCTGCTCTCCTGAGACCCCCCTGCAGTGCTGCCTTCAGCTCTGGGGTCCTCAACAGCAGAAGGACACGGAGCTGCTGGAGCGGGGCCAGAGGAGGCCACGGAGATGATGGGAGGGCTGAAGAACCTCTGCTATGGAGACAGGCTGGGAGAGTTGGGGCTGTTCAGCCTGGAGAAGAGAAGGCTCCAGGGAGACCTTCCAGCACCTTCCAGTACCTGAAGGGGCTCCAAGAAAGCTGGAGAGGGGCTTTGGACAAGGGAGTGGAGTGACAGGACATGGGGCAATGGCTTTAAACTGAAAGAGGGGAGATTTCCATGAGATCCAAGGAAGAAATTCTTCCCCATGAGGGTGGTGAGACACTGGCACAGGTTGCCCAGAGAAGCTGTGGCTGCCCCATCCCTGGCAGTGTTCAAGGTCAGGTTGGATGGGGCTTTGAGCAACCTGGTGTGGTGGAAGGTGTCCCTGCCCATGGCAGGGGGGTTGGAACTGGATGCTCTTTGAGGTCCCTTCCCACCCAAACCAGTCTGTGATTCTATAAGAAAATGGGAGCAGGGATAAAACATCAAACACGTTTTGCTTTGCTTCTGCCGAGACTCCGGACGCTGCCATCGAATAATCTCCCCAGAGGCGAGAGAAAAGCCCCGTTATGGGATGGCCTGAGAGCACAACCTCTCGTTTCCTGTTCCTCGTTCTTCTGCTTAATGACGCGGCCGCAGTGACGAGGTGCCGGGCGCCGCTTCGACGCGGGTTTATCGATGCCCCTGTTAAAAGGCTCGGCGGAGGCGAGCGGCCAGGCGTTAAACAGGAGCAGACAGCTCGGGAAGCAAAGCGGGCACACTCCCGCCACCGACAGCTTGGTTTTCATGAAATCAAATTTCCAGATGTTCGGAGCGTTAAAAAGCAAAACGTGGGAATTGCAAAATAATTCAGTGTGCAACTCATAAAAAAAAACGGACCCAAACTGTATTTAATGATCCTATCGTCCCCGGGGCTTTTAGGAGCTTTCTCACTGGTGGTGATGCTTCTTTGCACCTCCCTGGAAGAATTTCCTTCCATTCCTTCAGATCAAATGTAGATGATACTGCACAGAGCAGAAAACTAAAAGCAGTTGCCCTCCCAAATTCCTAACGATGGAGCCAAAACTGTTGGGAAAAGAAAACAAACCACAACAACCCCAGAAGACACAAAACTTTCAAGTTGGGGAGGGACAACTTGAATTTTCCTACGTCCTGGTGCTCTGATCTCTAGAGACCGTCGCTGCGCAAGAGCAGATCTCTGCTGGCTTGCACATCCCATCGTCTCCGGAGGTCTAATTGCATCCCGTGATGCCTTTCTGTTCCCAAAGTCAATCGGCGTCACCCAAAATACATTTTAACCTGGGAGCTACGGCACGCTTGGCAGTAGGCGTCAATACCATGGTTGCAGGAGCTGCTTTATCTCAAGGCAATCTGGGCTTCCGCACCCACCGGCACCCGTGACTTCACCCCGCAGCCCCGTCCTCCCATTCCCGAGCGTTTCGGGGGAGCTCGAGGTGAGTTTATTAAATGGTAAAACTTATTTTTGTGGAGCTGAGAGCTGGTGGGGGTAGTGGGGGTTAATTGGTAACGATAAGAGGGCTCTTTTGTTCCTGCCCTTGTTTCTAGAGCGCTTACAGGCATGTTCTCAAGTGGTTTGAGGCTGCATCGTGCCTTATATGCAAGGATTTGGGGGGGAAAAAATGCTTTATGAGTAAAAATTGAGAGGAAAAAAATCCCAGATTGTATGACTTTCATAAATCAGCCATAACAGGGATTGGAACTAGATGATCTTTAAGGTTCCTTCCAACCCAAACCCTTCTGTGATTCTCGAATCGATCAGGACCTTTCATTTTTCAGTGAATCTAACGGAATGGGGGTCTATCAGAAGATGGGTTCTTCCTGCTGCCCAACAGAGCTGTGGCAGAGTGCTCACTGGTCAAGCTAAATTGCAAAAAAAAAGTCATATTTCTTCACAACGCAGAGCCAGCTGAAGGGTTGTGTATCCCCATTCATTGTGTGGGGAAATCTCTTGGAGGGGGGTTGTGACCCTTCATCTCTTAGAAGGTACCAGCTGTTTTTTAGAGCAAAACCATTTATGCCTGCAGCTGGGTGGGTATTTCTGTTTATCCTGCCAGCACCAGCTTCCTAAAATCCTCAGAATTAGCCTGATAACGTTATTCCCAGGAAACCAAGGCTTGTGGCTGACGTTGTCCCTTAATATGCCCAGGTTTGGGGCACGGTTGTCCCCGTGGTGGTGTTTGCCCTTAAAATAAATTGATTCCAGCTCCTACGCAAAAGGTGTTGGGTTGACGTGGTCAAAAAAAAAAAAAAAAAAAGCCTAAATCTGTCAAATCAAGAGGTGTCTTCAAATAGCAGCTGGGTTAAGGCTGGAGCCCGTCTCGGGCTAAAGCTGCTCTTTGCCTTGGAGGAAAATGGGTCAATAATTTGTCAAGCCAAGCAGAGCCCACCTGGCCAGCCCTGGCCCCTTCCAGCTATTCAGCTTCACACCCTGTTGGTTTTATATTTTTAACCTATTTGGCTTGAATTGAGGGTTTTCTTCCCTAAAAGAGATGGATAATGACACGGAGGCTGCCTCTCCGACCGCTCTCAAAGTGACTTTGGGCGGCATCGACCGGGCTGCCATGAATAGTAACTGTTCTGCCGTCCAAGTCAAGTGTGAAAGGCAATCACTGGAGGTCAGATAATTAGGAGATTAATTAGCCTCCGTGGCAAAACCCAAAGAAACTCATATGGGGAATAAACCAGCAGGTTTGAAGGAAGGTACCTGGAAGTGGCGGCGTGGGTACGGGGTAAAATCTGTGCTTAGGAGATGGGGAAAAATAACTCTGTTTCTGCAAAACCCCTTTTATCTGTGCGTGTCCCCCAAAAAAAATTAAATGGGTGCTTATTGCTAGCAAGAACCCAGTTGCAACAGCTCTGTTAACTAAACTCGTGCCCGTAACTGTACCGGCAAATCTCTGGAATAATCTCTTACGCTTCACTTATGCCTTCCTTTGAGCGGCAGGAATAAGAGTGAAATTTATCCGGATTTTCTTAAATATGGGGAGAGCAAAGGTGGAGCGCGGGCAGGGCTGGCGCGGAGCGAGGCAGGGTGGTGAGCAAGACACTGGTGTTGGTGGGAGGTGTCGGAGAGTTCCCAGTGCATCCGTAGGGAAGGTCCTGGGTGGCTGGTGCATCCTGGCCCTGGCTGGGAAGGCGCCTGTGCTTTCACCGGGATCACGCGTGAAGGATTCCCGTAGTGGGGAGGACCTGGCGGGAGCGCAAAGAGGCCGTTCCCCTGCCCAGCGCCCTTTAAAATCTCTCTCCTTTCTCCTCCCCACGGCTCAGCTCTCTCCGAGCGGCAGGACCATGCTGGAGGATGAGGATGGGATGAGCGAGAGGGGGCTCAGCAGCTCCAGGAGGAGATACGACGATGAGGAAGGTGAGCAAAACGCTGAGAATGCCCGAAACGGCAGCGGGGTCTTCCCTGCCGGCTGATGCATCGGATTTCCCAGCGCTCAGCTCAGCACATCCTATGGGAAAAGCTCTTGTGGGTGCCTTAAGCCTGGTGGGAAGAAGGCAAATATCTCTCTGGCTTTTATTTTCGGTGAGACACCCAGATCTCATCTCTAAAGCTTTTCCCCCCACCTGTAGACTACCACTCCATCTACATCGGGGTGCCGGTGCCTCGGGGCTACCGGAGGAAACGGCGTCGGCGAAGATCTGCCTCCAGCCGGGACCGCACGAGCGAGAGCGAGCGGCACTACGAGCGCCAGGATCGCTCCGACACCGACGACGGCGGCCACGGCTGCTACGAGAGCGGCAACGACAACGCCAGCAGGACCAGTGAGTCGTCCTCGGGCTTCCCAAAAAAGCAGGAGGGCTTTTGCAGCATCATTTAATCCAGGATTAAACAGCCCCCGTGTTGCTCGGTCCGGTGTTTACGTTTGGTGCTGCTTTTCCCGATGTTTCCCAGGTTTATTTTTCCCTGTGGATGTCTCGGAGAGCTGTGAACAGGGTGTGGAATGAGATTTGAGGCTGTTGAGGTGATGGGTGGGCTAAAAAGAGGTGGACTTTGCCCTTGGGAGGTTGTCCTTGCCCTTGGGAGGTTGCTAAGGAGGAAATCAGGGTACAGCAGGGTCCTGGGGGTGCAGACACCCCCCAGGCATCACACCTTGTTCCCAACAGGCTTTTCCCCAGGGCTTTGCCCGGTCTCCTTAAATCTCCTTAGCAAAGATTAACATTTTGCACAGCAAAGTAGCTGTCGATCTCTTGGGGTTTGGTTTCTTTTGGGTTTTTCTGCCACCCCCCCTATAGAAATTTGCGTTCGGTGTTATGTCGGGCAGACCACGTCACGGCTCAGCGGAGCGGGCAGGGGCTTGGCTTTGCTTTTCCTGACGGAGGGGAAAGTTTTCCAGGGTTTTTTTGGTTTTTTTTTTTGTTTTTTTTTCATGGGGAGAGGTTTTCTATTTGCAGCAGGCTTCGCTCGCAGCTCCTTCATGCCATCAGTGACGGCACGAGCGGGACCACGTCCCCTCCTTTCCGCAGGCGGTAAATGCCACCGGGATGTAACACTGGACTGGTTTAGTGGGGGCAAAGTGATTTTACGGAGGAAAAACACCCCAAAAAGCTTCACCTCTGCAGCAGCTCTGCTTTCCCCCAGGAAATCTCCCTCATCTGGATGTTTTTGTCCCCCAAATATCTCTGCCCTGAGTTTGGAGGGGGGGTTGCCCCACCTCGCTCCGGGTGGGAAATAAAAACCTTCCGCGGAATAACCCGAAACCTTTGATTTCTGTCCTCCCCCCTCTCCCTCCCTCCCCTTTCTCGCTCACTCCGTCCCGCTGCCACCCAAAGCGCTCACCTCTCCTACACGCATCCCGTTTGATTTGGTAACTTCCCGTCATGAGAGCCGAAGGGAAAGGAAAGTGCTTTATATTCTCTATAATCTGCTCCTTAAGCCTCGGGAGTTTAACAAGCCTGAGTGGATAAAGGAGGAAGTTTGGAGGTTTGGTGTTTTGATTTTTTTTTTTTTTTTGTACGGCGCAGCAAAGGTTTGGTTTAGCCGGGAAGAAATGGGGGAAAAAATGGAAACAATTCCAGGTAGGTTATTTCCATCGCTCTTTGGTGTCCATGCTGGGGGGAGCAGGAGGGGAAGAAAAGCTCCAGTTTTTTTGGTTTTTTTTTTTGGCTTTGCTTTTCCCTTGTAGAAGCAACTTGGGAACCTGCGTGGGGTTGGGTTGAGGGCACCGAGCTCCAAAACTCACCCCAAAAATATAATGGGGAGCCAGAGCGGGGCACTGTATTGGCTTCCACGGCTCCCCAGCAGTGGGGAAGCAGAAAAGCTGGAATTTGGAAGGAGAAAAGTCTCCCAGACTGGGGGTTTCTTGAACAGGAATGGAGTATCTAATCCTGTGGGATATGTACCCTGGTCTCCTCTTTTTTTTCTGGAGGAAATGGGGACCCTTCTGAGCCATGAAACCCCAGGAAAGTATCTAGAAGGACCACGAGAGTGGATGGCTTCTGTGCTGGAGCCTTAAATAAGGCTTAGTCCCGCTGCCCAGCCAGATTGCAGACCCTGGGAGGCATCGTGTTCCCCCGTCCTCCATTTTATCACTTTTTTTTTTATTGTACCTAAAGCCAGAACGGGATTTTTGGTTTGGAAAAGCATCGCTAGGTGAGATTTTACTGCTGGATCAGAGTCGGGGTGCGAAGGGCTCCGTGCACCTCAAATGAAAGGAGGTATAAATCAGTGCTGCTGCTCTGTCCTGTTCGATTATCCATGGAGACGTAGGTTCTTGTGTAGGTAGAAGTATCCTACACCATCACCGACGTTAATGCCGAGCTGATTCTGCGGCTGTGGGCTCGATTCGGATCCGCTGTGGCGCCGATCACGGCGGAGGTTTGATGGGGTAAAGCAGGAATCGCAGCTGTGAGCGTTTTCCCATCGTTCAAGCCGGTTCTGGGAGGTACAGGTCTGCTCTGGGCACCCCTTGAGCTGTGTCTGGCAAGAAATAGGTGCTGATTTTGGGATGGCTTTGTGGGTTTTGGCCAGCGTCGTCGCAGCGGTTTTACTCTCGCGTTCCCCAGACATGCCGAGCCCTGGGAGCCACTACACAGTATATATCCACCCAAGCGAATACCTGCTGCTTCCTGGCATCAATTTAGGTGCTGGAGCAAATTTCCAGGAGGAAAAAATGCAAAAAAAAAGATCCCCGAGAGCTGGGTTGTCACCAGCTGCCGGGCTGGGTGCTTTCCCAGGCACGAAAGGGTCCTCCAAGTGAGCAAACCCCGCGAATTCCGGCTGCGCGGCGGAGCCCCGGCGCTGTTGGTTTGGCAACCGGCGCTTTGGCTCTTCGTTTGGGTCAGCGAGCGGCGCGGAGAGGCGGCGGCCACGTTACGCGTCAAGAGATGGGTTTGTTCCTTAAACTGGGGGAGAACGGGGAAAAAAAGCTAAACCCAAGCTCTTTACACGCAGGATTTCCTTTAACTTTTGTGGTTTCCAGTGGCTAAAGTGTGTCACAGCCCCGACACCCCAAAATGAGTCCCCGGGGAGACCCTCCAGTGGGTCGAAGCAGGAGGGACCTGATCTCAGGCACACGAGGGGGAGGAATTTGGGCAGAGTTGGGAGCAGCAACCGCCGCGTCGAGGATTTACGAAGCTCTAACCCCTCCACCCCCACGATATTACAATCCCCCTTTTTTTAACGAACGCATCCGGAGATCCCACCCGAGACGGGTGTTTCCAGCAAACTCCCTTTACGCCGTTGCCTTTGGTGTAAATTTGGGGGTCTGCAGGACATTCAGGGTTTGGGCTTGCAGAGCAAAGCCGGTGGCGCGAGGCCGAGGGGGCTGCCGGTATCGCACCGATTTCCTCCCCTCTTACGCCAACAGCACTTAGGCTTAAAGAGCCTGAAGCCTTCCAGGCATGTAGCCCAGCTCTAAAATTAACAGGAATATTAATAATCATAATAATGAAGCTTATGGAAGTGGAAGGAGGACTTGACAACAGGGCTTTAGTCTTGGTGGTGGGGTTTAAAGGGCTTAAGTGGTTAAGCAGGCTCAGCCCAGAGCAAGGGACATCCTATTCTTTCGCAGCGACGGGGGTTTCGTTTGCTTTAGTGGGGGGACGGGGCAATATTCCCATTTTTTTCCACCGCTCGCACACGGCAATTTAATTACCTGCTTTTTTGGGTACCGTATTACCTGGCTTTCTTATTCCCAGGTTTGAGAGCAGGAGGATTCTGCTAACGTTTTCCGAGCTGGGTTGAGTCCTGCTGTATTAGGAGAGGGCTAAGACTGAAGGTTTTATTAAAAATACACCATTTCCAGGGAGCCTGGCTTGGGACTGATTTTAATCTCTTGTTTGAATAACGGGGCAACCGGTCCCATCCGTGCCACATCCAGGTTCATACCGGTGCATTTGATTCCTCCTCTCAACCCAAATCATGAGTCTTTGCCAGAAAAAGCACGTGAAGATGGAGAGGGTTAAAACAAAACCCAGCTTGACATTTTTTTTTTGGGACAAGAGGGCAGGTCCGTCACCCTCCCGTGGCTGTTGGGAATGCACCGAAGATGAAAAACCCTTTTCCCATCAGGCAGGAGGTTTGTAGGCAGGTGACGTGTCACCGCTACCCTTCCCGAAACACACCGCGGGGAGCAGGAGGCGATAAGTGCCCTCCCCGGCCCAGCCGGTTATTCGCGGCAAGAAGCTGGATTTTTCCTGTAGAAATGGTAAATTTATATTATTCCCCTCGAATGATACACATTCCTCTCGGGGATCCAGAGGGAAAATGAGTGCTGAGCACTCGTGCACCCCAAAACGCGACGCCGGAGACCGTCAGGATTCAGTTGCTGATGGCAGGCGGCTCTAACCTGGCAAAACCAGGCTCCGTGATAGGGAAAAATGTGGGATACCCCACGGAAGCACAGCACATAATGCTCCTGGAAGGGGAATTTGGCTATATTATATATAGGGGTGGTCACATTCCTTGTTTCCCAGCCCGGAGCTGTATATTCCCCTCCTGGCTGCTACGCAGCCTCCGCTCATCCTTTCTGCCAGCATCCCATATTACTTTGCACAGGGATTTTGGGACAGGATTACTCAGATTTTCCTCACTCCTCAATGTCTCTCACCTTACATTTTCTTCAAAATCTCCTTTTTTTACTCCAGGATCCTAAATAGCCCTACAGATCCCTCTTTAACCCCCCTGGGGCTTTCCATATGGGAACGGTGCAGGATCATCTCGTCTTCTTTTTTTTTGGTGAACTTTAGTAAACTTCTTTTTTTGTCCCCGCTCCGGCAGTGTCACCGGCTGCTGAACGCCTCCGGTACATCCTGGGGGAAGACGATGAGCCTCCCAACCCCACGCTCTTCACGGAGATGGACACGCTGCAGCACGACGGCGAGGAGATGGAGTGGAAAGAGTCGGCCAGGTGAGGCGGGGGAGATGCTTTGGGTTGAAAAATATGTCAGGAGGTGATCCCCCCAGTAAACATCCCTGAAATGGGAAATGGGTTCAGAGAATGAACACTTTTAATGAGGTTAAAAAAGCTGTGCCTGAATTAGGGAAACACAGAAAACACGGTGTTTCGGGGGGCTTCGCACAGCGACGGCAGCCTGCCGAGGAGGAGGAGGAGGAAGGGAGGAAGATTTCCCATCTTCTGCATCTGCCCAGGTTGGATTGACCCCAGAGCCAGGACTTTTCCTGTTCCCAGTTGCAGCACGAGTGCAAAGCCCTGCAGAAAGGGCTGGGAGGGTGGAAAAAAACAGAATAACGTGCTGGGAAAGCGGAGAATTAGAGCAAAGAGCTGGGAAATGGGAATAGGTGACATAAGGAACATTTTCCTAAGTCGTCTTTTCCCCACATACACTTTTATTGCCCAGTCCAAGAGTTAAACCCCTCCTACCCCTCAGGTGATAATAAAACCCCACCCAGAACGTCTTTTAATAAAAGTATTAGAGGAGTTGCAAGTGGCATTCGTTTTATTGAATTAGGAGCTTATCCAAGAGGAAAATCTCCAATCCAAGTGGGATTTTCCCTTCCCAGCCTCCGCTGTGTAAGGGCTAGTGGGGCTGAGGGTTTTGGGGGGACTTCTGGAAGGGAGCCAGGAGTGCTGATGGCATCCCAAGCCTTTGCCTTTCAGTAGCACACGTGGGATTTCCGAGTTCGGGTGTGAAAGTTTGCTCGAGGGATGTGGAAAAGAGCAGGATGAGGCCCTGCAGGTGCTCGTCCCAGCTCTTGGGCTGGTTATTGGCATCACCAAAAATTTGGAAAGCTCTTAAGCATCCTCCTGGTTGCTGGCCATGCTCAAAATGCAGCAGTGTGGGGATGCTGTTGCTAAAATCCTTCCTTTTCCCACCCCAATTTTGCATAGGTCTGTATCTACTCATCCCTCCCCGCTCGCCAAAAAGCCTGGAAGGCAAAAAATTAGTGCTAGCGTTGGGATTTTCATCAGAGAGGGCTTGAGATGGAGGTTTCCAAATTCCCCATGGGAGAACAGAGGTTTCTCAAGTCCCAGATTTCCAGTCTCCGGGGAGGAGTAGTTCAGCCTCTTTAGCCACTGGAGAGCAGCTCCTCGGTGGGAGCAGCACTACCTGCACCTAAATCCACAATAAATGGAAATAAATAGAAATAAATGGAAATAAAGAAGCTGAGTGCAGCAGGGAGATGGGCTTTGGCTGTAGCTTCGGCGAAAGCATCACGGGATGCCGGTCCCGGGGCAAAGGTGCCGGCTGGAAACGTGCCTGGAATCCTGCACACCGCTCCGTGTGTGTGCTAATAACCCACTTTCGGCAGGAAAATGGGGCAAAAAACAAATGAAAAGGGACCTGATTGGCTTTGGGCGAGCACCGACGGGGCTTAGCAGGTGCTGCGGCGGGAAGCTTGAATTTCCTCCCAGTAAAAGCAGCATTGTTGGAAGGGCTGGAGAAAGGGTTTCTGCAAAGGAGTCAGAGTGGGGAGCTTTGGAGTGGTAGGCACTACGGCCAAATTTTATATTTTTGGATGCTCTTGGGGTTTTGTCCCCAGCACAGACCATTCCTGGCACTCCCAGATCCTATTTTGGGGCTTTCTGAATAGGGATACCCATCGTTTTCTCTTTGTAGTGGCATTTTCATGCACCCTCCCCTGTAGATGATACAACCCTGGGCTCTCCCCACCCTTCCCCTGCAGCATTCAGGAGCCATCAGCTGCTTCCAAAAATCCTTCTCCTCCTACATCTTTCCTGTCTGTGCCCTCTGCGGTGGCAGGAGCCCAAATCCCGGTTGTACCAGTTAAAAGTTGTAAGGTTAAGCCTTGCGAAGGCTAATCCACGGAGCATGCAAACCTCCTGTAAAGGAAAAGCAGCTTTCTTCCCCAAATCGACATCTTGCGCTCCCCAGAGCCCGAGTCCCATTCCCAGGAATCCGGGAGAAATCAGCCACCGTTCCTGAATTTGCCCTAAAGTCTTTGGTTTGTGAAATTAAGGAAAAATAAGGAGGTGGAAAGGCTGATTTCCAAGAGCTTGTGAACCCTCTTGTCTCCCACCTGAAAAGACACGTGCAATGCCCTGGGTTTTCGCTCTCCTGTGTACGCGGCCGGCCCGTGCCGGTGCGGATCCGGGCTCAGACGGGGTCAGCTCCATGGGAAAACCTCCCAAATCTCGCAGGAGCAATTGGAGGAGGGCGAAAACTGCAGCGTTGAGTTCAGTGGTGGAGCTGAGAGGTTTTATTCCGCTCTGCAGCCATGAGCAGCACTTTGTCTAATGATGTTACTCGGTTTCTCCATTCCCATCCTGAATAACATGTGAAAACTTTGCAGGATGAATTAATTCCGGCTTGCAAAACCACCTGCAGAAGGGAAATGCCCCAAGAAAAGCAATTCTCTCATTTTCTTCTCATCCCCATGGCTGCTGCTCTCGTTTCAGGTGGATAAAGTTTGAAGAAAAGGTGGAGGAAGGCGGGGAGAGGTGGAGCAAGCCCCACGTGTCCACGTTGTCCTTGCACAGCCTGTTTGAGCTACGGACGTGTCTACAGACGGGAACGGTGCTCCTGGACTTAGATGGCTACTCTTTGCCCCAAATTATAGGTAGGACCCAGCAGGTATCGGTGGTTCCAGATGGATTTTTTACCCCGTATCCTAAAGTGTCAGGAGAAGATTTAAATTATTTTACTCGCTGCCTGCAAATAGAAACCATCTTGCACGGGAATAAGCAAAGACAGGAGTTGAGGGCCATCAACTTGGTTCAATAAGTTTTGTCTTGAGCTTTCTGGGGGGATTTGTGGTAGGGTAACCCACGCATCTCCCTCATTCGGTGCTTGCAGATGATGTCATTGACAAGCAGATCGAGGATGGTCTGCTCAAGCCAGAGCTGCGGGAGAAGATAAGCTACGTGCTGCTCAGGAAGCACCGTCACCAAACCAAGAAGCCAATCCACCGCTCCTTGGCCGACATCGGAAAGTCCGTCTCCTCCAACACAAGTGAGTCCTTGGGGTCCAACCTGTGCCTTGGTTGCATCCTGGAGTCTTTGGTGAGGAAGCCTGGAGGGAGGAAGATCTCAAGAGAAGGAAAGGGGGAAACCCAACCATTTGGGGCACCCAACTATTTACTGCATTGAGAAAGACCCCAAAAGCTCTGCCACTGGTGGCTTTAAGAGTAGGGGGTCACTGCGAGCCAGAAGGCAAGGAAATGTCTGCTGAGATGGACAATGTCGTTGTGTGATGGCCAACGGTGTTGTGTGATGGCCAACGGTGCTGTGTGATGGCCAACGGTGTTGGCAGTCGCTTGGCCAAAGGGCTTTCTGGCAGAGCAGCCTACAGACAAATCCAGTCTGCTCCGTGGTTGAACCTGCCTATTTTTGAGCCATTATAAAAGGGGATTTGTTTGTTTTCACGCTAGATTATTTACTTAGGTTTAAACAGAGGTCATTTGGTGGAGCCTGGGATTTGCTGGGCTTCGGCAGCTCGCCGGGTAGACAGAAACAGCAGTGCCCAAGCTCAAAGTGCACATGGAAGAGGCAGTCAATAAGCAATATTCCCACCCCGTGGGCATCCCCAGGTTTCAAAGCTGCCATCATCCATGTCAGAGGAGTAGATATTTGCCCAGAAGCCTCCAAAACGGAGCACGACTTGGAAACGTTGGGGTTAGTCCCTGTAAGACAGGAAAAATAGGGACATCTTTTGTGTTTCTAGTTCCTTGCTGAGATGATGGCACCACTTCAAGTTTGCAAACAGGAACACCAAGGAAAAGACAGTCATTGGCAGGAGCACAGGTGTCCCTCGTGTTTCTTGTCCCAGTGGCAACTCCATGATATTGAAATAAACACTGCTGGCATGTTGGAAATAGGGTCATGCCCAGCGGGACTCTTGTCGTTGTTTTTAGTGAGTTTAACAACAAAAGAACTGAGGGTAGATGCTGTGCTTGTAGCTGGCATCTCAGAGAGACGCAGAGCTGCTCAACAAAACTGGTCCAGATGGTTTTCCAAAGAGAAAACACCGTTTTGGGGAATTCAGGAGGTTTTCCGAGAAAATGCTGGGCTTAATGCAGAAAATGCGCGGGGGAAAAGGGAAGTCGTTATAGGGAAATAATTCAATTTAAACACCTGAGATGAAAAATGCGACTCGTCACCAGTTTAGACAGAAGAAACGTTAACGTGAAACTTGGCGATGGCCAACGTAAGTATTTTGAAGCGTGAAGCTCACGGCAAATTTCAAGCGTAGGTTTCTTTGGAGAATTATTAGATTAAAAACCCAAATAAAGCGTTGAGTCTTCCTAAATTTCAGAAACTCCACTTCTGAACCCATTTATAGCCTCAAAGAGAGCATCGGTGGGGCACAGGGTGGTGCAGGCTCCTTGCATGGAGCGTCTGGAGCGAGAAGACGTGAGTTAAGGTCGTTTATTCTTTGCTAATAGGAAAACGACCACGGGTGGGATAAAAGTGCAAACAAAGAGGGGTGGGGGGAAGCAAATTGCTGATGTATCAGCGCTGGAAGGGTCACGTCTGTGCTGGGCAGCTGATCTTCAGCCCAACCTCTTGGTTTTGGCATCACCCAAGGGTTCCCCATGACACCTGCATCTCCTCTAATGGCTCCTTTCCCCCAGCCCGCAGC
Source organism: Tauraco erythrolophus (assembly GCF_009769465.1). Lineage (NCBI taxonomy): Eukaryota > Metazoa > Chordata > Aves > Musophagiformes > Musophagidae > Tauraco > Tauraco erythrolophus. The sequence goes on along the minus strand of NC_141493.1, from coordinate 5,298,921 downwards.
CCTGTCCGGAGCCCGGCCGCCGGCGCCGCCTTCCACCGCTCCACCGAGGACCTGCGGATGCGGCAGAGCGCGAGCTACGGCCGCCTGCGTAAGCCGGGGAGGGTGAAAGGGAGGTGGGAACAGTCTTAAAAGAAGCAGGAAAAAAAACAAAAATCAAGTTGTGATATGAGAGTGGGTGGTTGCAGTCACACGGGGATCCCACCAGAGCCATAAATGAGATGTGGTTTGTGCAACCACGGGGTGACCGATGTCAGAAAAACTCATTTTCTTGGGTTTTCGTCTCGTTGCACCTGGTTTGTGAGCCCAGCTACCCTAAATATTGGGTTTTTTCTTTGCTCTGAAGTCCTCCTGCCACGTTTGCTCCGTGCACGTGGGGCTGAAATTCGGCTGCGCGGCGCGGGGTGGTTTTCTCACCTTCTCCCTCTCCCCTCCGTCAGGTCACGCGCAGAGTCGGAGCATGAACGACATCTCGGACACCCCGAGCACCGACCAGGTAATCGTCCCAAAAACAGTAGTGCGATCCCATGGGGAGCACGGCCCGCGGTGGGGCGGGGGCTCTGTGGTTGTTAAGGTCCATGTGAGCCTTGTGCGGCTTCGCTCGCTCGATAACCGCCCAAATTCCTAATTAGGGAAATTAATACACGGATCGATCCCCGCTTAACTCATGGGGAAGCTGGCCCAGAGGTAATACCTGTGCTTGCGGGTCGAACGCAGAATTTGGGACGTGGGAGGATGCTGATACAGCTGAGATCCTTAGGGTGGAGAAAAAAAATTCCTTAAAATCTTTAGGTAGGAAAGGAAAGGTGCTTGGAAGAGCGCAGGGATCCTAAAAGAGCCTTTGCTTGGCTGGGTGAGGGCAGGCTGCAGGGGGTAAATCCCAAGCAAGCCCTTGGCTCTGCAAACGTGAATATAACTCTGGAGATAAACGGGCTGTAAATCCGTTTTCCCTCCGTTCGCAGCGGGATGGATGTGGGTTTCTTGGTGCAAAGCTCAGCCGAGAGTCCGTCGGGAGCTTTTTCCCCTCCGGTTCGCTTGGCACGGGAGGGCTGGGAAGGAGGGCAGGTCTCTGCTTGGCGCCGCGATGGATCCGGCAGGTTTTGTGCTGTTCTTTTGCGGAGTGTCCCGTCCCCATCCCAGTATCGAGGCTTTTTAGCTGGGAACTATTGATGTACGACATGGGCTTTGCTCTGTTTCTATTTGTGTGTGATTTCAGCGTAAACCTAAGGGAAAATTAATCCCAACGCGGGTTTGTATGGGATGCTTTTCCCCAGGGAAGTTGTGGCTGCCCCATCCCTGGAAGTGTTCAAGGCCAGGTTGGATGAGGCTTTGAGCAACCTGGTGTAGTGGAAGGTGTCCCTGCCCATGGCAGGGGGGTTGGAACTGGATGATCTTCAAGGTCCGTTCCACCCAAACCGTTCTATGATTCTATGATTCTAGGGATGTGCTTGCTGGGCTTACCTGGGGCGATGCAGTTCAGAGGGAAGGGAGGGATGGAAATCCATGTGTTGCTGGGAGCCATGAGACGGGGATGCCACGAAACCAGAGAGGCAGAAGGTTTCCAGGACACCTTCCTACATTAGAGCTGCAATAAAGCGAGCCCACTGCTGGCTAACGAACCCCAAATATCAGCCTCCAGCAATGGGGTTCAGAGGGTTAATCCCAAAATATGCAAAGCATTTAGGTTTAATCACCCTATTAGACCCACTACAAAGGGACTTTTTAAGTGTTACATGAAGCTTAGTGGTCACTGTTAACTCCTGCTCTTGCTTGTTCCAAGCTGAGTTGGAGGAGTTGCTTTATTATTATTATTATTTTTTTTCCATTTGGGTTTAAAAGATTAGAAAGAGGAGAGCTTGCTGCCCAGCTCACATGCCTCCCCTCATGCTGGCATATAGATTATAATAACACCCTGCCTGGGCTGGTATTGAACCCTTTTAGACTAATAATGAAAGAGCTGCAGGGGAGAAGAGACCCGGGGAATAAATCCATGAACGAGGTTTCCTACTTCCATTATTTGTTCCTGCTCCCAGGATGAGATCGAGGGGGGAACGAGCGACAAAAACATCTCTCACGCACGAGGCCGGGCGTTGTTTCTGTGGTGGGCAGGGGCTTGGGGGAGCCTGGGACTGCAGGCTTGCAAAAATGCCTCCTGGCTTGCTCCAGGATCCGTATTTTTCGGCTCGGATTTTCTGCAGGGAGATTTTCCTTGCGTAGACCCCAGTGCTGCAAAGCACCCTTTGCAAACCACCCAGTTGCACGTTGTGACTGGGAGCCCCGAGCGTGTGATTTCAAGATGATAATGAGTTTAATGATGGTTTTGAGTAACGAAGAAATTCACCTTTATGAATTCTTGCTGGTTTATTCTTGGATGTGGCTCTTGAACTGCCACCTCCGGGAGTCCTGGGACCATCAGAGATCAAGAGGTTTGAGCCTGTGGCTTCAGCTTTTGCATTCAGAGTGTGGTAAAGAGTGGGAAAAGCCAAATTTTGGCAATTGGTCTCTTCCTCACCTTCGTCTTTCTAACAGCTGAAGAACAAGTTCATCAAGAAGATCCCCAAGGATGCAGAGGCCTCCAACGTGCTGGTGGGAGAAGTGGAGTTCCTGGAGAAACCCTTTGTGGCTTTTGTGCGGCTCCTCCAGGCAACGATGCTGGGAGGGGTGACGGAGGTGCCCGTCCCCACCAGGTGAGCACAATTCCTTCGGGTCCAAAGCACTGAGTGGTCTCATGACACAGATGCCAGTGATCCAAGGGTGCCAACACAGCATCTTTCCCTTCCCAGGTTCCTCTTTATTCTCCTTGGTCCCGCGGGAAAAGCCAAATCCTACAACGAGATCGGCAGAGCCATCGCAACCCTCATGGTGGATGATGTGAGTAGATGCAACACCCAACCCTGGCAGGGAGCCCCCTTGCTCAGGGCTGAGAAAAAATAAAAATTTTCATCCTATCCCCCAAACCGATGAGCTTTGGAATCCCATAATGACGTGGAACATGTGCGTGCTGGACGCCATTCCCAGACTGACACCTCTCCTGTCTCGACCCCCAGCTCTTCAGCGATGTTGCCTACAAAGCCCGGGATAGAGAAGACCTGATAGCTGGCATAGATGAGTTTCTGGATGAAGTCATTGTCCTGCCGCCCGGCGAGTGGGACCCCAACATCAGGATTGAGCCGCCCAAAAAAGTGCCCTCAGCTGAGAAGAGGTGGGTGGGAGATGTGGGGCTGCTCCCAGCCCTGTGGCCGTCCCCATCTCTCCTGGTTTGGAGATGTTGGAGGAGGACAGCAGCCTTCACCCCTAGGAAGAATCTCTTCAAATTTTCCAGAAATGCTGCTTTTTCAGCAGTTTTTGCCCTCAGATCAGCTCAGAGACATTTCTGCTCTACAAAATCTGCGTTACCCCTCTAGGCTGAGCAAATCCAGCTCTTATTCTTTCCAAATTCACCCCAAAACCCAAGCTCTAATACAGGTGGAGAGCTGCACCATGGCCTTGGTCATGGTTCCGGCATCAGGACCAGTGTGGTAGGGCAGGTGCCGTGGCCGACGCCGGTGGCTCTCTCCCGCAGGAAATCGGTTTTCTCGTTGAACGAAGTGGGGCAGATGAACGGCACGGCCGGTGGGGCAGGCGCCGGGGGCGGCGGCGGAGGTGGCAGCGATGATGGGGAGATGCCCGAAGTTCACGAAATCGGGGAAGAGCTTGCGTGGACTGGCAGGTGAGCGAGCACTCCACCACCCAAAGAACTTTGGAGGGTGCCAGCACCCATCGGCATCTCCTGTTGGTTCACCCCATGGCCTCCTGGGGCAGGGAGGGATGAAATCCCTTTGGGCACAGACTTTTGTGCAACACCGCATCTATTCTGGTGGGAAGCACATGCATCTGGTCCTTGGTGGTGTCTCTCCAGGTTTTGTGGTGGCCTCTATTTGGATATCAAGAGGAAGCTGCCCTGGTTCCCAAGCGACTTCTATGAAGGCTTTCATATCCAGTCCATCTCTGCCATCTTGTTCATCTACCTAGGCTGCATCACCAACGCCATCACGTTTGGGGGCTTGCTTGGGGACGCTACGGACAACTACCAGGTGGAGTCCAGAGAGGAGAGGGTCACTTTGGCTTGGGAACAGCAAGAAGAGATGGGATGGGATGGGACAGGACGGAACGGGATGGGATGGGACGGGATGGGATGGGTTGGGTTTTACCCACCTTTTGCCATGCCAAACTTTAATGCTGGGGATGGAAATTCATTGCCAAGCAGAACTGGCAGCCCTGAATACCTGCAGGATGGGAAAACCCATCTCAGTGACAATGTCAGGAGCAAGAGGACGTGGTCCCAACCATCCTGTATGGCTCCAAGCAGAGGTCCTTAATTCCCATCTCCATCCGGGATGCCTGTGGGGGTGTAACGTGGTGCAGCATCACCATAACGCTGGGTTTGGTCCAATCCCAGGGCGTCATGGAGAGCTTCCTTGGCACGGCGATGGCAGGCTCCATGTTTTGTCTCTTCGCCGGGCAGCCGCTCATCATCCTCAGCAGCACCGGCCCCATCCTCATCTTCGAGAAGCTGCTCTTTGACTTCAGCAAGTAAGTGCTGGGCGATGCCGGGGGAAACCGGGACCCATCCATACCAGGATGGGAACTGTCCTCCAGCCCATGGTGGGCTCTCACGGGGCCGCTCTCACCTTGTCCCCACTTTCAGAGGCAACGGCATCGACTACATGGAGTTCCGCCTCTGGATCGGCTTGCACTCTGCCCTACAGTGCCTTATCCTGGTGGCCACCGACGCCAGCTTCATTATAAAGTACATCACCCGCTTCACGGAGGAAGGCTTCTCCACCCTCATCAGCTTCATCTTCATCTACGACGCCATCAAGAAGATGATCGGAGCCTTTAAGTACTATCCCATCAACTCGGACTTCAAGCCCGACTACGTGACCATGTACAAGTGCGAGTGCATTGCACCCGACCCAGGTGAGTACACGTCTTTTTCGGCACTGGATGGGGAAGATGAAGGGGATGGGGGGGGGTCCTGCCATGGATAAATCCCTCTGGATTGTTGGCCGAGGACATGGAAGGAGGCAGCTGTGCCCAGTCAGTGTGGGGTGGAGAGACCTCCTCCTCCTCCTCCTCTTCTGAGGGTGATTTTGGGCAAGATGGAAGTGGAGTCTTGTCCCCCATGGATGAGTGCATCACCGGGACACGGTGAATGGTGCTGGAAAGCTGGGACCTCAGCATGGAGCAGCCAGCCCTGGATGGATAAAAAGGAAAAATGGAGAAAAAAAAAAAAAAGAGACATTTTAGATCCTTAATTTCAGCCTGCTGCCGATGGAAACTTATTCTCCAGGAAATACACTGGAGGGATTTTGTCCTCCCCTGTGTCCGGGTCACCTCGGGATGTCCCGGTTGGGTGTGGAAACCTCCTTGGACTGTTTTTTCTCCTCTTTCTTACTCCTTTTCAAAAAGGAGAGGCCATCGGGCTCTGAGCAGATGCTCTTTTGATGGCTCCCCTGCTTTTCACTCTTGGAGAGACGTACCCAATGATTCCTGGTCCGAATCGTGCAGCTCAGGTACTCCCACAGCCACCTTGGAAGGGAGCAGAGATCTTCGGTTTGGGCTAATGCCAGCGACCGCCTGCTCTCAGACGAGCTGAATTTATTTTGAAAAGTCTAAACGCAGCGATTTTGAGGAATATCTGCTGCAGACAGAGGAGCCCCAGAGGTGTGATGGCGAAGCTCTCCCCGGAAATACAACCATCCAAGACGTGGATCCCAACACATCCGTTGCTGCAAGAAGAGATCTCACCTGCTGCGATGGAAACAGCATTCATTTGGTTGAATTTTGTATCTTTCCTCAATTTCTGTTCATCAACCACCATCCCGTCGAATTTGGAAAGCCCGGCACGCAGCGGGGAGCGCCCGGAGACGACGCGATCCTTTCCCAACCGAAACCCTCCCAAATTTAACCTGCAGGAAAGCGAAGCCCAATGCCCCAACGCAATCCCTGGACACCCGAAATATCCCAAACCGGACCGCGACCGCCTCCATCCACCCGCCTGTGCCGGCACCTGCCCGGCAGCACCCGCCGCCGTGGCTTAACGCCTCCAGGGAGGTCTCCCCCTTTTCCAAGCCCCCATCCCGAGCAAACCCTGGGCATCCCAGAGGCATTTGCTTCCCAAAAAACCTTAAGCCTCTTCGTAACCCAGCCCCGTTCCTCGTCCTCGCTGCCCCGGGGCACCCAAGGCAGAGGTATCCGCGTTGGATTTTCCATTCCTCTAGATATTGAGAAATTATGTTTATTTCCCCCCTACATCCTTTTTTTTTTTTTTTCCCCCATCTTTTTTTTTTCATTAGTTCTGATTTTTGATTATTATAACTGATTTGTACCATATTTGTCTCTGCTGCACACATCAATTTGGGCTGATTTCAATCTCAAGTGAGTATCGCCTTCTAAATATTAAAACTATTTTAATATTTGATACTCTTCCCCCGTGGGGGGAGTTTCCTTGTTATTTTTCTTTTTCCCCCCCATGTATTTTACTTTTCTTTCTGCTCTGCTAAAAGGGTTTATGTAGAGCCCTTAGGGGCCCTCTCTGAAAATACCACCAGTGGTATTCTACCCTTTAAGTGGTAGAAATCACCAGTAAGGCCAGTTTCCGGCAAAATAAAAAGTTCTGGAGGAAAACAAATCATAAAAAGGAATAATAATACTAATAATGTTTTTAATTGCTGGCTTTGCCAGCGCCGTTTCCCGGAGCCTGGTTTCGGCAGCCCCGGGGTCTCTCGCTTCTAACCCAGCGATCGCTTCTCCTTCATTAATCCTCGGCGCCGGGGATGGAAGCGGCAGGTCGGGGGCAGCCCAAATTCCCTGCTTGGAAGAGGATGGACCGGAGGGAAGAAATGGGGGGGGCAGAGCGGTCCCGGACCCCGCTTAGGGGACACCCCTAAAGACCGTGGGTGCTCCTGAAGCTGCGTCGCCCGAAGAGCCGAGCGGAGCCGCGTTTTGCACTTGGAGGAGAAGGTGCCGGGGGGCTAGAAAAGATGGTTGCTTTTTTTTTTTTTTTTTTTTTTTGCAGTGAGACACCAAAACATTCCTAAAATAGTAAAAAAAAAAAACCCAACCAATTTGGGCATAATTGGGTGCTCCAAAAATAACGAGCTGATTTTTCAGTCTTCTACCCCCGTGATTTTAAGACGCGGGTGTCGGGGCTGCTCGACCCCGCTGCCGCCGCCTTCCCCAAGAAACTCCTAACAATTTTAGGAGCTGGGATGCTCCGAAAAACCCTCCCCCCCTATCCCACCCCCTGGCACTCGCCAGCCCCGGAGGGAGAAGCCACCGAAGGAGACGCCGCGTTCTCTGCCGGCGCATGGGATTAATCAGGGAGAAGTCGCTGCGGGGTTAGAAATAAGGGGGTTTCTCCCCAAATCCCGACCCGCCCTCGGGATGCCGACCCCCGCGCGGCTCTCGGAGGATGTGCTCGACCCCACGGTTTGTTTTTCCGCCTCTCCGGGTGAAGCCCGGCTGCTTTTACTGCAGAAAGCTCGATATTAGCCAAAAAAATCAATCACAAACTCCTTTCCCGCAGCCAACGCGACCTTGTTCGATGCTTCAGCTCCGGTGGCACCGAACACCACTAACGTTTCTCTGGTAAGGGGGTTTGCTCATCCCGACGGGAAATCTGGGAGAAGGGAGGGCAAATCCCAGGGAGGGCAAATCTTTCACAGCCGGGGAGCGACGCACGCCAGCTCAGAGCGGCGTTTGCATTAATTTGGGTTCACCGTTGGCCTTGGCAGTGCCAAATTCCCACTTTTTTGCCTAAATTAATGGGAGCTCTGGTGTTTTCCAGTGGTTATGGGGCTCCCAGCTGCAACAGCCCTGGGAAATGCCCCTTTCCTTGCACGTTGCAATTGCTTAAAATGCTAATTTTGGGGATTTTGCCCAGGAAATGCCCCTTTCCTTGCACACTGCAATTGCATAAATTGCTCATTTTGCCTTTTTTCCCTGGGAAATGTCCCTTTCCTTGCACACTGGAATTGCATAAATTGCTCATTTTGCCTTTTTTCCCTGGGAAATGCCCCTTTCCTTGCACACTGGAATTGCATAAATTGCTCATTTTGCCTTTTTTCCCTGGGAAATGCCCCTTTCCTTGCACACTGGAATTGCATAAATTGCTCATTTTGCCTTTTTTTCCTGGGAAATGCCCCTTTCCTTGCACATTGCAATTGCTTAAAATGCTAATTTTGCCTTTTTTTCCTGGGAAATGCCCCTTTCCTTGCACATTGCAATTGCTTAAAATGCTAATTTTGGGGATTTTGCCCAGGAAATGCCCCTTTCCTTGCACACTGGAATTGCATAAATTGCTCATTTTGCCTTTTTTTCCTGGGAAATGCCCCTTTCCTTGCACATTGCAATTGCTTAAAATGCTAATTTTGGGGATTTTGCCCAGGAAATGCCCCTTTCCTTGCACACTGGAATTGCATAAATTGCTCATTTTGCCTTTTTTTCCTGGGAAATGCCCCTTTCCTTGCACACTGCAATTGCATAAATTGCTCATTTTGCCTTTTTTTCCTGGGAAATGCCCCTTTCCTTGCACACTGCAATTACTTAAACTCTAGTTTTGCTTTTTTGGCTGGAAAATACCCTTTTCCTTGCATGCTGCAATTACTTAAAATGCTAATTTCGCCTTTTTTGGGGGGGTTTCTCCCCAGTACAATGCTATTAACCTAACAGCTCTGGACTGGACTCAGCTGAGCAAGAAGGAATGTCTCAAATACGGTGGCAGCTTAGTGGGGAAATCCTGTAAATTCGTCCCCGACCTGGCCCTCATGTCCTTCATCCTCTTCTTCGGGACCTACTCCATGACCTTGACGCTGAAAAAATTCAAATTCAGCCGCTATTTCCCCACCAAGGTAAGGAAAGCGCCGGGTTTTACCCTCCTCTTTTCCAAAAGGGAGGAAAAGCGGGAGCTGTCGGTCTCTTTGCTGGGTGCGAAGAGCTCCACGAAAATAAATCCATATTTCTAGGAGATGGTGGCAGCAATTAGGAGAATCTTCCCCGAGCTTTTAGCCGCTGATTCGGCTCTCGCGTGTTGAATTACCCATCACCTTGTGATGCAAAGGGGAAAAAAATCCGTGTTTTATGGGCTACACCCGGGTTATCCATGGGTGAGCAGAGCTGGAAAACCCCAAGGAAGGACGCTGAAGAGGGAACAAACCTCTCCATCCCATTAATGAGTCTCTCCATCCCATTAATGAGCCTCTCCATCCCATTACTTACCCTTTCCACCCCTGTTTCCCCGTCTCGCCTCCAGGTCAGGGCTTTCATTGCTGATTTTTCCAATGTCTTCTCCATCCTCCTCTTCTGCGCCGTGGATGCCTGTTTCGGACTGGACACCCCGAAGCTCCACATCCCCAGTATCATCAAGGTTCGGCCGCACTGGGGAGGACCACTCACCTCTCCTCCCGCTCTCACTTTCCAGCTCCTTACCAGTTTTCCAGGAAAATCATTGCTCCTGCAGTGTCCGGGCACCTTCTTATAAGCTACTTTATATTTTCTGGGGGAATATTCTAATTCTGTGACTTTTTTTTCCTTCTTTTTTTTTTTTTTCCTTCCCTCTTTTCTCGTCTCTTGCTCCTGGCAGCTGCGTAAACTTATTAGCGATTTCTCTATCTTTATGTCCATACTAATGTTTGTGGGGCTGGATGTGCTTTTCGGACTCAACACCCCAAAGCTCCAAGTGCCTACTGATTTTAAGGTAAAAAAAGAGGGAAAAAAAAAGCAATAAAATCCCTTTCTGGAAGCATTGCCGAATATTTCTCTTCCCTCCCCATCCAGGGAGTCGCTGTCGGTGACATGGGGAGTCCCCATGAGCACCCAGGGGAAGATTTGGGGTTGAGGCACGTGGATGCTGGGGGCGGTTTGGGTACTGGTGCATGGTGGTGGGATTCAAGGTTGGAGGAAATGGGGTTCAGGGATGATGTGGGGCTTCCCGAAGTATCCGCGCTTGGGTTTTTTCCCCCTTTTTTGACCCATATCTGGGCTCAGCCATGGTACCCAAACCCCCTTCTCTTCCCCTTCCACCCCAGCCCACCCGCGTGGACCGAGGGTGGTTCGTGTTTCCCTTCGGGAAGAACCCGTGGTGGGTTTACCTGGCGAGCGCCCTGCCCGCCCTCCTCGTCACCATCCTCATCTTCATGGACCAGCAGATCACGGCCGTCATCGTCAACAGGAAGGAGCACAAGCTGCGGGTGAGCCGGGACCCCGTCCCACGCCGTGGGTACCACCCGCGTCCCTGCCAGCACCTGCTTGTGCGGTGCGGGTTGGGTGCTGGTGCAAGGTGGGGTGGGGGGTTCCCCCATCTCAGCACACTGTGCAAAGCAGAGGTTCGTCCTTTCCTTTGCACGGTCTGGTTTTGGGGTGACAAAGCCTCTGGGGTGTTCAATTCACCCGGTGCTGTAGGTCACGGGGTGCAGCGAGGTGACGTGGGGTGCGCTGCAGCAGTGCAGGGTACAGCAAAAGGGGTGCAGGGGGGGCATCAGGGTGGTTAGGTGTGTACGAGAGCGATGCAAGGGGCTTCAGGAGGTGCAGGGTGCTTCTGGGGGTGTGGGGTGCACCGTGGCAATGTGGGGTCCGTCAGCACAATGCAGGGTGCACTGAAGCAGTGATGGGTGATGCAGGGTGCACTGTGGGGGATGCAGGGTGTACCATGGCAAAGTGGGGTGCTTCAGGGTGATGTGGGGTGCACCATGGTGATGCAAGGTGCACCATGCCAACACGGTGTGCATCAGCACAGTGTGGGGTGCACTGCAGCAATGATGGGTGATGCAGGGTGCACTGTGGGGGATGCAGGGTGTACCACAGCAAAGTGGGGTGCACCAGGGTGATGCAGGGTGCATCAGCACAGTGTGGGGTGCACTGCAGCAATGATGGGTGATGCAGCATGCACTGTGGGAGATGCAGGGTGTGCCATGGCAAAGTGGGGTGCTTCAGGGTGATGTGGGGTGCATGAAGGTGTTGCAGGGTGCACTATGGCAATGTGGGGTGCATCAGTGCGATGTGGGGTCCATCAGCACAATGTGGGGTGCACTGCAGCAGTGATGGGTGATGCAGGGTGCACCGTGGGGGATGCAGGGTGTACCGTGGCAAAGTGGGGTACGCCAGGGCGATGCAGGGTGCTCTGCAGTGATACAGGGTGCTGCAGGGTGTTGCAGGGTGCACCATGGCGATGCAGGGTGCGCTATGGCAAAGTGGGGTGCATCAGTGCAATGTGGGGTGCACTGCAGCGGTGATGGGTGATGCAGGGTGTACCATGGCAACATGGGGTGCAACAGGGTGATGTGGGGTGCATGAGAGTGATGCAGGGTGCATTATGGCAACGTGGGGTGCATCAGCGCGATGTGGGGTGCACCGCAACAATGACAGATGTACCAGGGTGATGTGGGGTGCCTCAGGGTGGTGTGGGGTGCACCATGGCGATGCAGGATGCTTCAGGGGGTGCAATCAGGGGGTTGCAGGGTGCACCCCAGGGGAAACCCCACCTCGCTGGGCTCTGGGGTGAGCATCGGAGCAGCCCCCCGTGCCGTGTTGCCCTCCCTGACTCCCCCGCCGGGGGCTGTGTTGCAGAAAGCAGCAGGCTACCACCTGGACCTCTTCTGGGTGGGCATCCTCATGGCCGTCTGCTCCTTCATGGGGCTGCCCTGGTACGTGGCAGCCACCGTCATCTCCATCGCTCACATCGACAGCTTGAAGATGGAGACGGAGACCAGCGCCCCAGGGGAGCAGCCCCAATTCCTGGGTGTCAGGTGAGGAAGGCTCAGCCACGCTCTTCCTCGGAGAGGGAAGGGGGATAATCCAGATGCAGCAGCGGGTGCAGCCAGCACGGCCTCATCCTGCTTCTCTCGCCCTTCCAGGGAGCAGAGGGTGACGGGCATCATCGTCTTCGTGCTGACGGGGATTTCCGTCTTCCTGGCCCCCATCCTGAAGGTAAAACATTCCCGTTCCCCCATCCCCGCTCCCTCCCTGCAGATATTTGGGGAACTGGGAAGAAAAGCCTGGGCTGGAGTTTCCCTCCCCACTATGACCCCGGCACTGGTCCCCGTCCCCGGGAGCTGCTGCTTTCCTCGGGGTAAGCGCCGTGTTTTTTCCGTGTCCCCAGTACATCCCCATGCCGGTGCTGTACGGCGTCTTTCTGTACATGGGTGTCGCATCGCTGAACGGCATCCAGGTAAGTGCTCCTCTTCCTCCTCCTCTTCCTCCTTAATGGCCTCAAAGGGGTCCTACGCCAGAGCGAAGAGGGGGATTTTGAGCCCCAAATTTGCATGCATCCAACATTTCCAGCTGCATGGGCCAGCAGATACCCAAAACCCTCCGAGAAACATCCAAAAGCCCCAAATTCCCTATTTTGGGGCCTAAAAGAGGATTTATCGGGGCAAGCTGGGAGCCTGGGGAGGGAGGCTGAAGGCTAACCCACGGCCTTCATCCCACCACAGTTTTGGGACCGCTGCAAACTCTTCCTCATGCCGGCCAAGCACCAACCCGACTACGTCTTCCTCCGGCACGTGCCGCTGCGGCGCATCCACCTCTTCACGCTGGTGCAGATCGTCTGCCTGGCCATCCTCTGGATCCTCAAATCCACCGTGGCCGCCATCATCTTCCCCGTCATGGTAAGACCATCTCCCGAGCTGCTGTCGCAACCTTGGTTAGAAGATTTTTTTTTGAGATTTAAGGAAATTTTGGCAAGCGTGGCTTGGTCCCGTGGTGCTCCCCGGGTCCTGGGATGAGAGATGCTCTTGCAGATCCTGCTCTTGCATCTCTCCCCTCCTAGATTTTAGCCCTGATCTTGGTGAGGCGTCTGCTGGATTTTGTCTTCTCCCAACATGACCTGGCCTGGATTGACAACATCATCCCCGAGAAGGAGAAGAAGAAGGAGGATGACAAGAAAAAGAAGAAAAAAGGCAATAAAGGAGACAGCAGCAGTGATGAGGAGGTGGGTGCGGCGTGGGTGGGGGGTTCTGTGGACAGTGCGGGCATCGCAGACCGGCCGGGAAGGGAAAGGTCCCACCGAAACCTCCAGGTTGGTGGGTTTGGGATGAAGGTCTTTGACTCACGGAGGTGTTTCAAAGGCTGATGGAGGGGCTTTAAGTGATGCTTAGGGGTTGGCTGGAGGCTCCGGGGGATGCTCAAACTGTCCTGAGAGCTGGAAAATCGTGGCAAAAATGAAATAATTAGGGAAAAAGAACCAAAATCCCACAGCTGAGGGTATGGCACCCGTTGGATGGTGGCAAAGCATCATTAAAGCGTGCAACCCCCCTGCTGCAGACCCTGCCTGAGGCAGAAGGGCTGCGAGTTTATTTAGGAAGAGGAAGGCAAAGCTTCTTCCTCCTCCTCATGCACCCACCTCCAGAGGTTTTGGGTCCCTTTGGGTGCTCTGGGTGACCTCGGAGCCCACCCAGGCGCTGCCTTCACCGAATTTCCCCGCTTTTTTCCCCAGTTCCCACCTCCCTCAGTCATTAAGATCCCCATGGAGCCCCTTCCATCGCAGCCCCGAAACGGGGGTCCCCATTGCCTCAGCCGTAAGTAAAGAGCTTCCCTCGCCCCTCTCGCATTCCCTACGGCTTCCTAACCCCCCGCCACGGGATCCGCTCGGCACTAACCCCCCGAAAAGACGCAGCCTGGACCCGTCCTGCCGCAGCGAGGAGGGTTTGCCATATTTAAAGCAGGTTTGAGAGGACACAGCGGGCTCGGTGCTGCGGATAATTTTGTATTCCAGGTGGCTGGGGAGCCGGGACTCTCCTGGGTCTCCCTCCTGCGCCGATGCTGATGGGGCTTTTTAAAAAACATGTATATATTTGGGAAGGTTCTGAGCCCCTAAAAGCAGGGGATGCAGAGCTTGTAGCGGCGGTTACGCCGCCTGCAGAAGAGCAGATGTGTTTGATTCTGCCTGAGACATCGCGCGGGAGCTGGTGCCGAGCCAGCCACGACGCAAAAAAATGCAGAATAAATCTCCAGGAGCTTATTCCAGCTCGGCACCAGGTTGCATCGTGATGCCAGCGAGTTTTAGCGTGATAATTCGTTGACTCTGTCCTCACGCTGCTGCTAACGGGGGCTGGTGGCGCCTTTCTTTTTCTCTAATCATCCCAAAAATCAGCATTTCCCGTGAGCTTTTCTGCTCCTCCCACCGGCTGGAGGACGCTGAAGCCAGTGGCAGGTTGGAGGGGGGAGTGAGTGGTTTTGAGGGGCTCCTTCCTCACCTGGCAAGTGGTTCACCTCCGTGTCTCTCCCCCCAGGAAAGAGGTCCTCCACCTGGAGCTTTGCGTTCTGATTCCTCCCCGAACGGTTCAGACCTGGATCGCAGGTAAGCGGCACCCAACGGGCTCCCCCACCCGCTCCCTGGGCCCCGGGGGGTCCAGCACCTACCACGGGAGACGTTTTCGGGGTCACCGACCGGTGCTCCTGGCTGAGCATCGCCCGCTCGAGCCCAGTGCCATCACCCTGGGGTATTTCTGAAATATCTGAGTGTGTTTTCGCAGCATCCCTCTGTGTTTTGGGTGCTTTCGTTCGCTGGCCCCAGCTATCGGGTTGCTGGGATGACGCAGCCCAAATCTGGGATGGTTTATAGCAATAAAAATGCTGCTAGGCAACAGCCACAGGGATTTTCAGGATGGGATATACATCTGAATCCTGAAAGGTTGGGATTATTCTCCACCCGCAGCTGCGAATTCCGCAGCTTGTCCGTATTAAATGCAAAATATCTTATTTTTCATGAATTTTTACTGGTGGTAGCGTCAGCCAGAGCCCTTTGCTGGTGGTGCTGGGGTGGGTTTGGGATGTGGGTACCCATGCCCAGCTGCTCACTCCCCTCTCTCCTCCTCCTCCTCAGTATTACGCTTCACCTGAAGATTTCGTGCCCGTCGTCTCCCGCATTTAACTACTCCCGAAACCCCATCTGCGCCGTGCCCCAGGTGAAGATAGAGATGGAGTCGGACTATGAGGACACCGACACCGAAAAACCACCTCGGGACATGGGCAGTGAGACCACGCTATAGTCCCGCGCAGCACTTCCTCTGCCATTTATATATATATATAGATATTTATATATTCATATATATATATATAAAGCAAATCGCGCTTATTTTTCTACGTGAGACGGAGGAGACTGGTGGCCCCAGGGGTCCGTTGACTCCGGTAGTTTTTTTTTTAGCATCACGAGTTAAACACGTCGTTGAATTTTCTCCCTTTCTGCTGGGCGAAGGCGTCGCCGCTGGTGGCGAAACGGGGTTGAAAAAAGTGGAATTTTGGGTGATTTTTGGCCTCCACTCACCCCCAGAGCCTCTGCTGGGCTGGAGAAGCTGAAGGTGGCCAGGGCTGTGGGAGCAGCCGAGATGCTGATGGGCTCGATGGGGAAGGGGGGGATTTTTGGGGTGGGGAGGAGGTTTGCATGGCTGAGATGGAAGGGAGAGTGCGCGTCCCCGCTCCCCAATCCCCGAAATCGCAGGGCGGCTCTCGGGGAGTCTTGTTTCGTGAAGGGGATGGTGCATCAGGTTTTGTGTTGGCAGGAGGACACTGGTCTAAGCCCACAGCAACTGGAGGACCTTCTTGTGGCACAGGGGGTGCAGGAGGGACCCGGGTCTGGGCACCCCGGGGTAGATGTGCAGGAGGGGACGAGGAGGCACCGCAGGGCTGGAAAGGAGCCGGTGGCCTGGAGTGATGCCCTGGGAAGGGAAGGAGGAAAAGCAGCTCTGGATTAAGGTTGTCGCCACTTGAGGGGGCGACAGCAGTTGAGTTGCCGTGGGAGAGCAGAGCAGGGAACGGGGCTTTGGTTTCCGCAGGGAATCGGGAATGGTTTCTGCAGGGAAGCGGGAACAGTCGCTGCAGCAACGTCGTGTGGTCGCCCGTCCCCACGTCCTCACCCCCAGGCCCTGGGGTGGGTGACAGCTTTATCTCTCCCTCCGGCTGGGAGAAAGCCTCGCCAGAGCCGTTATCTCGCCGGAGGAGCCTGCCCAGCGCCGGCGCGAGGGGCTTCGTGCCCGCGGGAGTTCCTCCAGCCCGGTTCTTCGCACGTGGTGTCACCGCGACTCGGAGCCGGGAGGGGAGAGCAAGCGTGCCCCCCGCCACGCACCCACCGCGCTGCCCGGCTGGCGGCCAGCAGCTCCCCGCTCCGTCGGCATCTCGGCTCCGCAAAGGGCTCTGCCCACCTTCAGGTCCCCCGGGAAAGGCAGGGAAGGGGCAGGTTAGGAGCCAGCGCGGGCACCGAGCTCGCTTTGGCTCTGCCCAGCTCTCACCACCCTTTTTTCCAGCAGCGCCGAGGCTTGTCAAGGGGGTTTCTTCCATCCACGGGCTAAGCCCAGCCGCAGGTTGGGAACACTGGTCTGAAATAACCCCCTCAAACCTGTTTCTTTTACTCATTTTTAATTTTTTTTCTCTATTTCAAGCCTCACAGAGCCCCAGTCCTCCCCCCCACGCAGAAACAGCCTACCTGCTATTTACACCAGCCGTACGGGGAGGGGTTTCTGGGACACCAGTTAAGTATTGCAACTGGTCTGAGCCTTTGCGTGGGACAGATCCCAGTTCTCTGTAAATAATCGAGTCCAACGAAGCCTCGAAGGCAGTTTCCTATTTATAGCAACTTTTTTTTTTTTTTTCTGGTTCGAGTACACCTCCTGGGGAAACGTGGCGAGATAATTAAGTTATTTACTCCCACGTGTCCCCCCCCGCGAGCCGCGTAGTTTGACGTCAAGAACTCTTTCAACTCAAACGCGTCGTGTCCGTTTTGTGGCGTTCCGTCCCCGTCTCCCGTGCGGTAGCTGAAGCGTGGCACAGGTAGGCTTGTGATTTTAATCAAACAGGTTAATTAGCTTTTTTTCCCCCCACCGCCACCCCCGGAAAGGCTTTGTGGACTCTGGTAGATGTTTCCTAGAGCAGAGGCGAAGCCACTTTAGCATCCAGCTTGGTTTGACGAAATTTGTCCCTTTGGCAAGGTTCACACGCGGTTTATACTTTTTGTATACGAAGAGTGGAGCGTCTCAGCCGTGCCCCGCCGTGACAAAACCACTTTAGCCATTTTGTATTTACCAGTGATACACAACCCAATAAACCTCGTTTCAATGAGTCTCACTCAGCTCTTAGTGTGTTTCTGGTGCAGAGTCCTCGGGCTCAGCTTCCCTCCCCTTGTCTTTAGGGGTTTTTTACAAGCACTCTCCCCTCCAGGAGAGCGCCACGGGCACGGTGTTAGTGCCAACTCACCAGGCACCTCCAGCAACAGCCCTTTAATGTCACAACAAACCTTTCCTGCTCCTGGAAAGGTGGGATCAGTCTTTCCAGGGAATATGTGAAGAGGAAGGAGGCCAAGGCTTAGCTGGCTGTAAGTTTTTCCACCCTGCCCAAGGCATCGCAACCCCAGGTAAGGTTCATGTTCAGTGGATAATTACAGCTTAGAGGACTAAGTTCACACTGTTACGTGGATGGTGTTAGGAGACTGAGTCAGGAAGCCCAGCAGGCTTTGTTCAGGTGTGAAAGCAAGAGATCTTCTTGCTCCTAGGCTGCATTTAGCAGTTCTGTCTTAGCTAAACCCAGGGGAAAAGCCAGAGCTAACCCTGCTTGGTAGGGACAAGAGGAGCTCACAATGTGTTTTAACAAACTATTGCTGGGGGCAGCTCTCCTTTTCTGGGAGAAGTGCAAAACTCACTTAGCAATAATTCTGGCACACACAAGGTTTTTCTTCTCCTCATACTTTATTTAGGGTTAGCCTGCATTATTCACTAGGTACTTGCACGCTTTACAACACAGTCCAGGAAACCTCCAACCACCCCCACGTTGTTCTTTGGTTAGAAAAAAGGCTTTTTAAAACAGTCACCATCCAAATAGCAAAAAAAAAACCCCACCAGCTTAGCTGCACACTAGAAGAACATGTTTACAACAGATCTGCCACTGCCCCGGGCCCCACGCAGGCTGAGAACAGATATATGGCTTTTTTTTTTTTAATTCAAGTAACTTCTACATGTAAGAGCTTAACTCTAACTTCAGAACAAGTCAAACACCAGCAGTCTGGGCAGGCTGAGCGTTTGTGAGAACAGAACCACAAAGGCCATTGCTTTTGCACCGTGGAGCAGCGCTCTACGTCCCACGGCACGGCTAACACCCCACCGAGCTCCCCGGGTTGCTGCACACCCAGGATCCTGGCCACTGCCTCATCCCTGCAGGAGCAGGGCCAGCTTCCTAGGAGAGCTACCTTAAAGATAAAAGCAGCTTTGCTAGCATGAGTAGGCCAGGAGTGTAGATGCTTACACCCTTGTACAACTAATGTTCATGTGCTTCAGCTTCAAATAAATATCTACAACCTCAGAATAGGAAATTCCACTTCCAGTACAATAAATAAAAATATTGCATTTTCTATCGGCCTGTTTGGGAGTCAGTCTGGAATGTCGGTTTCAGTGCTAGAGAGTCCCACGTTAAGCAGTTAATGCTTCCAGCTCTTTGGGTTTCCACAGCTTCTTGGCAGCGATGATGGTGTTCTTCATCAGCATGGCAACGGTCATGGGCCCAACGCCCCCGGGGACCGGAGTGATGTAGCTGGCTTTCTTCTTCACCCCTGCAAAGAGGAGAACTCGAGCTTAGCAAGTCAAGAGCAGCAAGGCTTACAGAGCTGGCCAGCCAGTATGAAGCTGTAACCAGTTTAGCATTGCTCAAATTCCTTCAAGATTGCCAGTTAAGGAATAGTTTCTCAAGGTAGACTTTCCCCCTCCCCGTTAGCCAGGGAGGACAGAGCACACCATGGTCTGTCCATCCCTGCTAGTGAGCAAGCTTAGCTGCAAAGCCTAAGCTGAAGGAAAAGCAAAAAGCAAGGTCTAACAGCTGGATTTCTAGCACAGAAACGTCAAGTCCAAGACTAGATGTGGGCAGCCACGACAAAATACTAACAGTCTGAACGTTCACCCTCTCCCTTTCTTCCAGGAGGAGGTGCCAGTGCCTTTCACCAGGCACCCAGAGGCACAGGGCTCATCACACCAGCCCGGCTGGGCACCGCTGCAGCTCAGCTGTGAGCACCAGGGACCAGCAAGCCAGAAGGTACATTCTGCATGTTTTTATTTAAAAGGAGGAGTATGAGTGATGAATTGGGAGTAGAGGCAAGGTGACCTAACGGCTCGGGTGCAGGCTGAGTCTCCTCTGCCTTGCAGCGTACACCTTCCCCATGGCATGTTAAAGGGAAGCTGCACCCTTGCGTACGGTACAGTGTTGGATGCACCAGGCTAGAGAACATAAGCATCAGTCTGCAACTGCTCAGCCACACAAACCAGGACTTTCTTCTCCCCTTCTCAGCACCCAAGGAAACAGGTGCAGAGCCTTTCCATACCTTCAAAGTCCACATCCCCCACTAGCCTCGATTTGGCAGTGACAGGATCCTGCACTCTCGTTATCCCCACGTCAATAACTGCAGCTCCTTCTTTGATCATGTCGGCAGTGATCAGATTGGGTATGCCTGCAGGAAGAAAACGGAACTACACGCTCATGGTGGTGCTGAACAGCCCCCTGTTCCCCCTCACCCCCCATCTTCATCTCCTGGTTTGACCCACCTGGGCCTTCCTGCCTCACAAATGCAAATCTACCCACAGTTGGATAATCCAGTGCTACTCCTTGATGTTCAGCTCAGTCAGGAATTTGTGTGGTTTACTGATAACCTCAGAGTGTAAAGAGGAATCCACCCCCAGAAAAAGAGGTCTGGCAAAGCAGCTGGGCCCAAAGCATCCTTAAAGCTTGCACATGAAGTCTGCAGCTGCATTTGTTCACGCAGCTCCGGCAGCTTTTTTGCACCTGTGCTGAGTCAGCAAGCTGGAGCAGCACCTGAGACCACCACAGCCCAGCTTGGAAGGGGCTGGAAACCCTCCAGCGTCCCAAGGAGAGAGGGGTGGGGAGCAGCGGCGTCAGGTTAAGCCACCCTTTCAGGGTGGGGTGTGTCGGTCTGGTTCTGCCAGATACTGCCTCATTTTCTCTCCTCCCTCCCCACAGGCTCAGGTCCAGCTTCTGCTGCCAGACAGACACCCCAGATCGGCTCAACAACTCTGCTGACGAGCTACCTCCATGCCAAGGGTACAGCCTGGAGAAGAGCACACCTCGAGTGAGTCCTTGTGCTCTGAAGATGACACTGCAGCTGCCCCTCAGCGTTTTCACTGTCTCTAGATAAGCAGATGCTACCTTGGCATATTTTTTTTCTCCTCCTCCTCACATAAACACAGAGCTGCCCGTGTGCATAACAGAGCCTGTCTGTAGCTGTTCTCTAGATCCCATCAGGAGCTCCCTGGCATACCAAGCCCTCCTGCCAGATGTTATTTTCCATTTCAAAGGCAGAGCTGCAAACAGCTCAGCTGCTAAGATCCAAGTATGTGGCTCCTGGGCTTAATTACAGGATAAACTGACAGGTTTAAACAGCCCCTGACCCGTTGCTGTGCTAGCCCTGGCCAACAGCAGCCGCAGGCAGCCAGGAGAGCACTGGGCTCTCCTACGCTGCCAGAGCTGCTCAGATAGGGAGGGCACAGGACACTGGACACCAGCAGGATTGTCTCCTGCAAGGAAGGGTTCCCATCAGGAACACCACACGAGCTGCAGTGCAGCACTCTGATGTTGGAGTCAGGTCCTACCTGCTGCCGCCACCACGATGTCGGCGCGGATCGTGTGCTGCTTCAGCTGCTCCTTGGGAGTGTAGCGGTGGGATATGGTGACTGTGGCATCGCCTGCAAGAGTGGTTACAAGGAGCTTTTAATTCACACGTACTATCCAAACCCAGCTGCTTCTATAAGTTTTCCCCTTCAAAACCACCTGTATATTTATCAGGAACATCAGAGCCTGATGACAAACCCCAGGGAACAGCTTACAAAGTCAGAGGGAGGGATCTGGTACGGAAGAGGACAAGGACTCACTGAAGAGAGCTCCAAAATGTTACAAGACTATGTGCACTCCTCCTCAGCCTTGACCGCAGCCCATAGGATGAGCCAGAGTCGCTAAGGCGCCCCTGGGACAGTGTGACAGGGAGAGGGGACAGTGTGACAGGGAGAGGGGACAGTGTGACAGGGAGAGGGGACAGTGTGACAGGGAGAGGGTTTCCTTCCGCAGCTGCCTGGCACACAGGCTCAAGGCCACCACGCTCGTACCTCCCGGGCGCTCGTGCCTGCCGTCCGTATGCAGCAGCATGGCGATGGGCATGCCCACGTTCTTCGACCTGCCAGCCACCACCACGTTCTTCCCCAGCGTCGGGATGCCTGCAGAGGACAAGATGGAATCTTAAAACAACCACAAGCTGGATTTATACTAGACAGCACCCAAATACTGTAGCAGCAGCTCACCAGTTCTCTTGATGATCTCCCACACCCCCCACGGGGTAGCTGGCAGCATGGAGTACTGGTCAAGGCACATGCGTCCCACGTTGATCACGTGAAAGCCATCAACGTCTTTGTCTGGAGACACAGCGTTACAAATCCTGCGCTCATCAATGTGTTCTGGAAGAGAACAGCCAGCTTTAACACTAGGGTTCAGCCAAAAACCTGCTTTTTGCAGTCACCCCGAGCCCTCACCGGCTGCACTGGCCCCTTCAGAGTTTGGAAGCTTCAAGATACTCAAGACTTCCAGCAAACTCAAGGCTAACAGCTCCCAGCAGAAGGGAACTGGAACCACTTTAGGACTAGAGCATTGCTAATGCAGAGATGGTATTTTTAGACAGCCTCAGTGTCACAACCGAGTTCAAACTTCTGGCTCTGGAAGCCGATACCCCCTACACAGGAATAGATTGCTGTGACCTGCAGCAACTGAACTCGTTCAGGCAGCCGTGCGATGGAGTAGCTGCCCCCACTTCCCTAAGCTGCATCACAGCAGGATGCCACCTCTTGTGCCATGGGATAGTCCCTGCACTGCTCCTCCTTCTGTACATACCAACCTCTAAAAGCTTCATGTGAAAATGAAACCCATGGCAACCCAGCTGCTCACCGGGGAGAGGAAGCTGTACTAACAGGCCGTCCACATTCGCATCGTTATTGAGGCTGCTGATCAAATCCAGTAGCTCCTCCTCTGAAATAGAAGCCGGCCTGAGGATGGTTTCACTGCTGATTCCTGCAAAATTGTTGGAAGCACCACGTTAGACAGCCATGTACGCACAAGTGGGAGAGGAACTTTTTTAATCCATGGGGATTTAAGCTGCCCTGTTTCACTGCTCTACCAAATCTGATAGGCACACACCAAGGATTGAATGCTTTGTGTAGCAATGAGGACCTTCCAGGCTGGAGACCCTCACAAGTCTGGTGAGTTGTGGTTGAGGATCATTAGTGTCAGTCTAACGACCCGGAAAAGACTATTTGAAAGCAGAGACCCCCCCGAGTGCAGGGAGGGCTTGGAGAAACCAAACCAAAGAGTGCTACTATGAAGATGTGACCACACATCCTGTGGTCCCTCTTGACACAGTAAGAAGGGGACATTAGCCTTCAGCTCCACAGGTTTTGGCAGCACAGAACCCCAGGAGAAATTAAACCATTTATTGCCCTGACCCTTTCAGCACATTTTTCCAGAACCACCCTTGGCTGAAGACCGAAGACTTGGGAGATTGGAAGGAGTAAGAGGGTGGCAAAAGGCTGCTGAACAATGACTCAGGCAGTTGAGGAAAGAAGGCAAATCAGAGCCCTGTCTGTGCTTTATATGGCCCTAAGAGGACCACAAATCCAAGTTACAGAGCTCCGTGTTGCCCTAAAGGATTCAAATGACACAATGCACAGGTGGATGGTGTTTATTGACTACATCCCAGTACAACAGTGAAGTGTCACAGCAAGTTCTGGGGCAAATGTGGGCTGCCACGCCACTGAGGGGAAAAGCTGCCAGATGGCTGCACCCCAAAAAGATTCCTCCAGCACAGAGGACTCCCTCCTAAAGCAAGACAAAGCAGTCACTTGCTCCACTTTTTCAGAATAAAATGCCAGACGTACCAACATCAGCAGCCGCTTTGGTTTTGTTCAGGACGTAGGAGTGACTCGCTGGGTTTTCACCGACAAGAACGACGCTGAGGTGAGGCCTCTTGTTTCCAGCCGCTACCCACTGCTCAACCTCGTGACGGGCTTCCTGCCTGATCTGGCGGGCCAGCTTCCTTCCAGAAATCACAACCGCATCATTTCTGCAACAGAAAAAAGGGTTACCAAAGCAGCCAGCATCGTTAGGACCATCAAATCCAAGTTCTGTGCAACACAGACCAGGAAAAATGGGTGCCAACACCAAGCCAAGGCAGGAAAGGCTTTTACTTGAGCTCTGTGCCAGCCTAGCGTACCTTTACAGCATATTTCAGTCTTAGTTTACAGCTTTGCCACCCAACGTGAGATCAGCACACAAAACTGATCAGATGGACCAACTTATTTGTGCTGCCCAAGAAAAACGTAGGCACGACTCTTCCCTGCAAGGCCAAGAGCCCACATGCATCGCTCACCTGGTGCATGTTTGGAGCTAAGACACTAGGAGCTTCCACTCTTAGAAAGCAGGTCACCCGTTCCTTGCGAAGGTGTGACAGCTGCACTACAAAGGACTTACACAAAGCAGAACTCGCTCCACTTAAGCAGAGCTTCCACCACTAAAGAGGTCCATCGAGTAATTCCGGCTTGTTGGACAATTCCTCGGCGAGGCTGCTGGCCCAGCACGAGCCAGTCTCATGCTCTGCCCTGCTCAAGTGATCGCTGCCACCGCTACAGTCATGTCTACCCTGTAGAGCCGGGGGTACACGGCTTTGCCCCCTCTGACAGCCTCCCAGAGTAGAGCTGGAGCAGAAGGGACAGTTTGAGCCACGTCAGAACAGCTCTTCGCATACATTTCCAGTCTAAATTGGTAACAGGAATACCCAGTCACTGCCAAAGGCATTCCAGGCAACTGGACAGCCGGCAGGATATAGAAAGGCTGGCTTGACCGACAGCTCACGAGGAGCCCACGGCTGCCAGTCCCCACACCTCGCGCTTGGGTTGGATTTTTCCTTCAGGTTCTCACTCTCACTCTTATTTGAACGTCATTGTCACTCACTAATCCCTTTGTGAGAGGATTCACCTCCACGAGCTCCACTTCTAGACTTCGCTACAGCACTGAAGTCTTGCCTTGCTGCAAGGTCTCATGGCGAACGCTTCACTCGCCCAATTATTTCTACCTCTGAGCTCCCCTCAGCATTCCTGTCCTTCACGGTGCCTTCCCGACTGGCACGGACGAGCCCGTTTCTGAAGCAATTCAGCCAGCAATATGCATCACCACTCCCCAAGCCACAGGAATCCAGGAGACAACTGACCCACAGGAGAAAGTCCAACAGCAGTTTCCAACCCTCCCTGCACCACCCTGTCCAAGCTGAATTGCTTCAGTTTCTCCTCAAAAGTCCATCAGCTGCCTGGTGTACAGACCTTCTCCCATCAGGATCCCACGTTGAGTCCAACACTGCTGTTTTCTGACCTTTTTCTAGGTACAATCCTGATACCAGAGCACTGGGGACAGCTGCCACCGGCAGAACCACCACACGAGCCTCTCCGGACTCACACAGGGCAGCCACAAGGTCCCATCCCAGGTAGGAAAGCTTTTTGCCTAAACACTTGAGAGATGCAAATGCTCTTTTGTGCTTTCTTCATCCCTGACCTACTCAAATACATACTTTTCTCCATTTACTGGTAATTAAACATCACTTTGTCCCTAACATCAATTGCCCCAGTCAGACCTCTTTAACCATAACCACTAAAAACCCACCCAGCCCAGCTCAGCCCACTGACCTTCCAATTCTTATTTTAGCTTCAGCGCTAAACTACCACATGCTCACTGAGATATAAAAGGAATTATTACAAGTACCTGGCGAGCTAGGGAAAAGAGAATTCATTAAACCAGACACACCTCACGCCAAGAGGCTACCCGAACCTTCCCCTTACGTAAGCCTGAGGCTGGCATGCCCAGCCTGGGCTGCCAGGGAACGGGGAGCAGCATCAAGCCCTGCTATGAGCTACAGGGAAGGTAAAATAAGAGCTCGGAGCCCTGTTTGGAGCAGGGAACAGCCGTGAAACCGAAGCACCCGAGCGGCAGCAGCTCCCTCAAGGGCTGTTTTGGTGCATTAGAACAAAA
Organism: Tauraco erythrolophus; assembly: GCF_009769465.1. NCBI lineage: Eukaryota > Metazoa > Chordata > Aves > Musophagiformes > Musophagidae > Tauraco > Tauraco erythrolophus. The sequence continues at coordinate 5,273,844 of NC_141493.1, read as the reverse complement.
CCCACGGGGGGTGGTGCAGAAACGGGAGGGGAAGTCAGTTGATGCACGGACTGACCCGCCAGGTGGGATGCTCGGGGGTCTCCGGTCCCTCTCACACCGCTTCAATGCGGGGTGAGCCTGGGGCCGGGACCCCGAGAAGCCCCTCCGGGGGTGCGGGGAAGGCCCGGTACAGCCGGTGCCCCCCCGCCCGGGGGGAGAGGGGAGCCCGGCACACGCCATGCAAGGCGGGAGCGGGATTTCATCAGCCTGCACCGCCCGGGGCGGCCGCTGGGGGCCCGCCTCATTCATTCTCGGGAGAGTCGAGCCTCCCTCAGCCCGGCGGGCGAGGGGGGGACCGGGCCGCCCCCTCCTCAGCCCACCCCGCGCCGGGACTGGGCGGAGGAGCCGGGCGGGCCCCGCATCCCCCTCGCCCCCATATAACCCCCCGCCCGGGTCGGGCCGTACCTGGGCGCGCCGAGGTGGAGGCGGCGGTCGCGGGGCCGTAGCGCGGCGCGGCCGAGGGCGCGGAGCGGGCAGAGCGCGGTTGCCATGGCAGCACCGGGGGCGACGGCGGGCGGCGAGGGACACACGGTGCGAGACCACAGTGCGCGTCTTCGCGCCGCCCGCCGCCTTATATAGCGCGGAGGGTCCCTCCTCGCGGCCGGCAGCAGCCAATCGCCGCGGCGAGCGGCGCGGAGCGGGGAGTTGAATGGCGGCGGGGAGGGAGGGGGCGGGACGGAGCGAGCGCTCCCCGGCTGCGATTGGGGTGGAGGGAGAGAGACGCGCGGGAGCGGGGGTGGGCGGGGCGGAGGGAGGGATGATTGGTGGGGATGGGCGGGGCTTCTCCTCCCTAATTGGGCACGGCGGCGCTCATTGGCTGGGCCCGAGGGGGCAAGAGCGGCTGAGGGCGGAGTAAAACGGGGCGGGGCCGGGGCGGGGCTGGGGGCGGGGCTAGGGCAGGGGTCAGGGTTAGGGTTAGGGTGGGATTAGGGTTGAGAGGGAGAATGGGATTGGGGTTGGGGCTGGGATTGGGGCTGGGATTGGAGTTAGGGCTAAACGTGGGATTGGGGTTATGACTGGAATTGGGGCTGGGATTGGAGTTATGGCTGGGATAAATATGGGATTGAGTTTAGGGCCAGGATTGGAGTTAGGGATAAACATGGGATTGGGGTTAGGGCTGGGGTAGGGGCTGGGATTGGAGTTATGGCTGGGATTGAAGTTAGGGCTAAGTGTGGGATTGGGGTTAGGGCTGGGGTTGGGATCAGGGCTAGGCTCACGTCTGGGATTGGGATGAGATTAAATACAGGAGTGTGAGCACATCTAAAACCCGGCTGAGACTGAGATTAGGATGAGGATTAGGTGTGGTTCAGGGACCAAACACACGCACACCGGGACAGGCCGTGTAGCTGCTGAAAAATAGGGGAGATTTTCACTACGGGAGGTCGCGACGGGTCCTGGCAGCTGCTGTTGTCCCTCCTCAGGAATCGCGGAACCTCGGCAAACCCTGGGGACGAGCCGGGTGCTCCCAGCGCTCCCAGCTCCAGGCGCTCCCAGCACTCCCAGCTCCAGGCGCTCCCAGCTCCCAGTGCTCCCATCCCTGAGTGATCCTGGCACAGAGGGCAGGGAAGCAGGATCCTGCACCCAAGCTTTTGCGCAACAAAAAGCCTTGGTGCAAAACTAAATACCGATAATTTATACCAATAATTTATTTTTTAACAGATCCCGCGAGGCATCTGCCACCCCGTGGCACCGGATCCCGTCACGACGGGTGTGAACAACGCTCCCTGGGATCGCGGAGAAGGAAGCAAGAAACCTGCACGGAGAATGGGTAAAAGGAGAATCCGTAAATCCTCGGGAACCTGCGGTGAGTCAGTTCAGCCTTCCCTCGCATGTTTATTTTCCTTAATTTTACCCTACGTAACCCTCGAGCTGTGAAAGGCGGCACTGGAGGTTTATCCCAAGGTCACGGAGGTGCTTGGGAAAGTCTGGGAAGGTTTTTATGCCTCCCTGAGCGTCAAATAAATACCGAGGATCACCAGCCGCCGTTCCCAGCGGAGCCGGCTCCACATCGGGCCACTTGTGAGAGCTGCAGGAAGCAGCCTGGCCGTGAGCTAAAATAGCCTCACAGTGTTTATTTTAGTTTTTAACTTGTCTGGAGTGCCCACAATCACTCCCTGGTTTTAAAAGTAATGTTTTAGGTCAATAAAAGCAGCTCCTTGCCAAGAGAAGGGCTGGAGGGGTTGCGTAGCTGCAAAAAAAAAACCGGTGAAAATCTGCAGAAATCAGCCCTGGGATAAAGGTTTGAGAAACTTTAGGATGTTTTTGGGGTGGATTGCAGCCTGTGAAGTTGGGTTGGGTGGCCTGGATGGGGCAATGCTGAAGAGGATGCACTGGAACGCAGTGGTGGTGGTTAGGGGGGAGTGTGGGGAAGCGCCTGTGAGTTGAGATGGGACCCTGTGGGGAGGAAGGTCCATGTTTGGGGAGGTGCCCAGGCCATGAGAAGGGGTTTCTGGAGGTGCCCGGGCCCATGAGGAGGGGGCTTTGAGGGTCCCCAGGCCTGTGGGGAGAAGGCACTAGGGGATACCCAAGTCCATGGGGAGGAGCTTTGGGTGTGCCCAGGCCCGTGGGGGATACCCAGACCCATGAAGAGGGGTCTCTGGGGGTGCCCAGGCCCATGGGGGTTCTCCAGACCCACGAGGAGGGGTCTCTGGGGGTGCCCAGGCCCATGGGGGTCCCCAGATCCATGGGGAGGGGTCTCTGGAGGTGCCCAGGCCCATGGAGGGGTCTCCAGATCCAGGGGGAGGGGTCTCTGGAGGTGCCCAGGCCCATGGGGGGTCTCCAGATCCAGGGGGAGGGGTCTCTGGAGGTGCCCAGGCCCATGGGGGGTCTCCAGATCCAGGGGGAGGGGTCTCTTGGAGTCCCCAGACCCATGGGGGGTCCCCAGACTCACGGGGAGGGGTCTCTGGGGGTGCCCAGGCCCATGGGAGGTCCCCAGATCCATGGGGAGGGCTCTCTGGGGGTGCCCAGACCCATGGGGGGGAGTCCGAGACCTGCACAGCCCCACGGGGACCTCGGCCCGAAGGCCGTTGCTATGGTGATGGCGCCGCGCGAAGCTCCGCCCCCCACCCCGCCTCCTTCAGCACGAACCCCCGCCCCTTCCCGGAGCTCTCGCGAGAGTTGCGGGCGGGGCGGGCGCTGCCCGCCGGGAGCGGGGCCCGCGCGCGAGGAGCCGCCGCCGCCGTTCATCGCCTCAGCCCGGCGCGGCGCTTCGGCGCGGCTCCGCTCGCCATGAGCTTCCTCTTGTGAGTGCCCGGGACCGGGGGGGGGGGGGCTGTGAGGGAGCGGGGGTGGCCCCGAGGGGCTTTGAGGGGGTGAGGGGCCTTTTGGGGAGGGACTGCGTTAGGGGCGTCGGTGAGGGAGGTCTGTGGGGAGCAGGTCTGTGAGGAGCTCCGGCCTGGAGGGGGCGGCGGGGGGGGGCTGTGAGGGGCTTTGAACGGGCGCTTAGGGCTGGGAGCGGTATTGGAGGGGGGGCGGAGGAGTGTTTGGGAGGCGCCTGGAGGGCCGCGTCTGGGAGGTACTTTGGGGGGGGTCCTGGGGCGAGAGGGTGTGGGGACGGGTCCTGAGGGAGGTCCTGGGCCTCCAGGAAGGTGTTTGGGAGTCGGTGGGGCCCGGGAGGTTGAGGAAGGCCTTGAGGGGGGCAGGGAGGGCTCTTCAGGGCAGTTTTAGCGGGAGGTCCCGGGTGTCTTTGGGCAGAGCCCAGGGGGGCTCACGAAGGACTTGAGGAGGCTTTGGGGGGGAGGGAGGGCTTTAAAAAAGAGTCCCCGGGGGTGTACGAGGAGGAGTCCGACACGAGGAGTCCTGGGGAGGAATCCCTGGGGGTGCAGTGCTTTTCTGGGAGGAATCATAGACCATGGAATGGTTTGGGTTGGGAGGGACCTCAAAGATCACCCAGTTCCAACCCCCCTGCCATGGGCAGGGACACCCTCCACTACACCAGGTTGCCCAAAACCTCATCCAACCTGGCCTTGAACACTTCCAGGGATGGGGCAGCCACAACTTCTCTGGGCAACCTGCTCCAGTGCCTCACCACCCTCGGAGGGAAGAGTTTCTGCCTTATTCCTCCAAGGCTTATATAGCCCAGGAAGGGGTGATCAGCAGTGGGGTGAGAGAAGGTGCCCTGCATGGGTGCGGTCCCAGGCTGGGGTGTGGAGCGGGGCTGGCAGCAGCACTGGGGTGGCCCTGGAGGGCAGGCACCCAGGAGAGTGCTCATGTTGGGTGAGTGCCATGGGGAGGGACTCGGGGTGGGTACAAGGAGATGGGAAGCCTTTTGGGGAGCAGCCTTAGGGGTAAGGCTCTGGGGAGGGGTTGTCTTGTAAGGATTAATCCTTCCCGGGTAGGGAGAATTTGAGGGGTTGGTCTTCCAGGGGAATTGAGGGAGGTCCTCAGGCCGTGGGGGTGTCTGGAGGGATGCTTTGCTGCAGTGGGAGGCCCTGGGAGTTGGGAAGGGGCTTTGAGGGTGTTGGGTGAGGTGGAAAAGAGGTAGCCTTGGTCCCATGGGTGTGGGGCTTCCACCTGGGCAGGTCTTACTCTACACCTTCAGGCAAATGTTGGTGCAGTGCAAAGGGTGTTGGCTCTTGGGGCCAGCTGGTGTTTGTGTGAGGGGCTGCCCTCATCCGAGGTGGGACAGGCCTGATTGCAGGGTGAACGGTGTTGAGTTGGTAGACTTACATAGTGTAAAACAATGCATCTTTAACGAGCTACAGGGGATGGGCTTTTGCATACCTGTGTCATAGATGTGAAGGCTTGTAAAGTGTGAGAGGGCTTCTGGCTCTTAAGGCCTGGTAGGTGCTGCGGATGAGGACTGGAACTGTTTTGTGGCGGAAGAAGGGGCTGGGGAGCCTCTTCCTGGGGTCGATGACGCCTTTTGGGACCTTCTGCCTGGGGTCAGCGACATGTTGGGCCTGCGTTTCAGCTGCAGCAGGAGGCAGGGGCTCGGTTGAAGAGCAAGCTGGATCTCAAGGTCTTTTATTTCCGCACGGAGTGTTGCACATACACGGCACCAGGAAGCTGCCGCGCGGTCGTGTGTAACGGCAGCAGGATGCCAGCGATGCCGAGCAGCACGCACCGGAGAAGCCCGTTTCCCCCGAGCCGCGCTTTGGCCGTGGCCTTCCTGTCGCTTGCGTCACCCTCGCTTGGAAGCAGAGAGCTGGCAGGGTCTGAAAGTGAATGTTTTGTGGTTGAGAGGTATCGAAATTCATCCAGTTTTTTTGGCAGCGGCGGCTGCTGGGGAGAGGCTGCGGTGCCGCCGGCCCCGTCGGAGGGACGGGGGAGAGTTTGGCGTGGAGTTGTGTGATGGCACAGCTGTCGGCACGACACAGCGAGGGAAGATTTGCATTTCAGGGCTGGAGTCTATGAAGTCGCTGTTTTTAGGAGGCAGTTCCCTGCGGTGCGTTTGAGCGCCAAGCGTCTAATATTTGCCGCTGTCAAACCGACCCGGCACCGGCCAGCAGGTAGTTCTGTTCCCTGGCAAAGTTCCGTGGGCTTTTCCTTCCACGATCGAAAGCGACTGTTGCTCGATGACTCTTGGGGCCTTTGTGCTGAAGGTTTTTTTGTGGTTTTAAAAAGGGCAGGTGAAAGAGGGAAGCGTGCATGTGGCTTTTTCGTGACGCCGGCATGAACGCTTCGGCCTGCACATAGGATCCGTTTGCCTCAACACCGGGGAAAGGCTGGTGGTGTCCTGGTTAAGAGCACCAGATGGTGAGGGGTAATGTGGGAAACGTTTCTGGGAAGGGAACGCTGCTAAAGGACTAATTGGAAACATTTTTCTCTCTTGTCAGCGGGAGTCGGTCTTCGAAAACGTTCAAACCCAAGAAGAACATCCCCGAAGGCTCCCATCAGTACGAACTCTTGAAGCATGCGGAAGCGACTCTGGGGAGCGGCAACCTTAGGCAAGCGGTGATGTTGCCGGAGGGAGAGGACCTTAACGAATGGATCGCAGTTAACAGTAAGTCCTGTGGAAGAGGGATCCGCCCGAGCGTGGAGGTGGAGCGGGAACACCAAAAACCTCCGGGTTTTTATCCTTAAAAGAATCTAGAACTTCCCCAAATGAAATTCTTATCCCAGGCTGCTCTCTTTAGGCAGCTGAGCTGGGATAAAAGGAAAGCAAGTGGCGTGCCGCACTGACAGCAGTCGGGTCCTGCCTCAAAGGAGTGAGAAACAAACCCGCTCCAATGTAGTTTTGGGGTGGAATTTTTGAGTTGGGACTTGCAAAGGCGATTAGGTTTGTGAATTTTTGTACTGGGGAGTTAGTGTCAAGTATCAATAGCTGGAATGACAAAGTCATCAGCTGCAAAAACGGGGACCATGAACAGTCCAGGGGAAAAAGCAGAACCGTGTTCTCCACTGAACTCTGGTTTGTGGAGTTTCTTGCTGGTTTTCTGGTTTCGTTTTATTATTGCTGCATGCAGAGTTTAAAAAGCCAAACGCTACGCGTTTATTATACGTTTAACAGTTGCTCCCCCTGGCCTTGAACTTTGCCTCTTTGGAGGTTAGAGAAGGAAAAAGTGGTTTTGAGCAATGGAAAACAGTAAATGAGGCCGTAAGTGTTCAGCCTAAGGAAGGTCTCCTGTATTATCGAAATCAATCAGGTTTTTGAGGTGCTGGAACCCAAAGCAGTCGTTGCCAAGGTATGGAAAGGTAAGCGGAGCTTCATGCTGTACAGATTGGCTCTGGGCAGTAGCCTGATGGTGAAAAACGGACAGAGCGATGCAAAGTCCTCAATGGTCAGAATGTCTGACCACCAGAAAGTCATCGGCCATGTGAGGCCATATGGAAGGGGGATGTTTGAGCTTTGGAGGACGTTTGCCCTCGTGACAACAACCCTCCAAGGCTGTGTCACCTGAACGAGAGGGAACTGGCGCTCCAGTCCGTGCAGTGTTCGCGCCTCGAGTAAACCCAGTGCATTTCCTTTCCAGCCGTGGATTTCTTCAACCAAATCAACATGCTGTACGGGACCATCACGGAGTTCTGCACGGAGGTGAGCTGTCCGGTCATGTCTGCTGGACCGAGGTAAGTTTACTGCAGTCTGTGGCTGCAATTTAAATGTGGAGAAGCAGGTGGGGGTGCAGGTTGCTCGAGCATGTGTAGAAAGAAGTTAAAAAGAGGACGGGATGCGTCCAGATCAGGTCGAGGCACAGCACTGTGCTGCTCATACCCGCGTGCGAAGCCAGGCCATCTGTCAGGGAAGCTGCGTGGCATCAGTAGCCGTCGGTTTGTCTGGCACGTTGAGTATCTGTCCAGCAGAAGCACGTGTGGGCATCTCTTCTCCCCCCGTCCGTCAGGTCCCTGTGGTGTTTGGAAGCTGAGAAGATGTGCTGTTGGAATGGTTGGTTTGAAGGAAAATGAGGCTGGTGTCATCGGCCCGGCCTGAAGCACGCTGATCCTGGCGCTCATCCGGAGTCCAGAAGCGTGGGCAGTGGTTTTCCAGAGGCACGTTTAGCTCCCTGCCATAGCGTACCTGCTTTGTAGGAGAAGGTCAGGGCATGGTGGAAGGCAGAAAGAAATGCAGCAAAGGTGGATTTGGGGTGCTTGGAGGTGCGAATACCTGCGGGGGAGAAGGACATGATGTGTTGGTTCTGCACTGGTGTGTTCTGGCGAGGCTGCGGCAGGGTGTCTCAGGCTGCTTGAGGCTCTCGGGGCAGCAGCAGGGGGTCTGGCTGGTGGGCAGTGTTTGTAGGGCACTGTGTAACACAGAATCACAGACCTTGAACACTTCCAGGGATGGGGCAGCCACAGCTTCTCTGGGCAACCTGTTCCAGTGCCTCACCACCCTCAGAGGGAAGAATTTCTTCCTTGTATCTATCTAAATCTCCCCTCTTTCAGTGTAAATCCATTGCCCCTTGCCCTGTCACTACATACCCTTGTGAAAAGTCCCTCCCCAGCTTTCCTGTAGCCCCTTTAAGTGCTGGAAGGATCATCCTGCCCCGCATTTCTACCCCGTAGTATCTAGTTGCGAGTTCCTGTTTCTATGTTTGGGGCCGTTTCCTGTAGCAATTTCCTGTTCAAGTGGCACCGTTTGTTTTTGCGTGTCGGCGATCAAGGGGCAGCAGTCAAAACATGGGGCTTTTTCCCCTCTGCTTTTGAAGGATTTTGCAAAAGCTCTCAGAGCAAGCGGGTCGTGTTGTCGCGTGGCGTTACAGACAACACACGCCCTGGTCTGGAGGAGCTGTGGGATCGATAAGCATGGCGATTTGAGACAATGGCTTCCAAAAGCCTTTGGCTAATGTGTGGCCTCGGGGATGCTGGCCGTATGGTGTGAGGGGAGAGGGGGTGCCAAATTCCTGGAGGATGTCTGAAAGCCACCGGTGAATTAAACCAGATGGTGGGCGATGGCCCAACGCTTCCTCTTTGGCCAGTTTTTGCCTCGTTTAAGGAACCAGTGGTGTCAGAGTAGGTTGTCACCAAGCTGAAGTTTGCTTTTGAGAGTCAAACCCTGAGGGTGATGGCACCGAAGGTGTTAACTCTGACTCCCTTGTGTTGTGCTTGAGAAACTGGGAAAGGCAAAGCACTGCCCTCCTTGCTTCCGAGGAGCACAGAGTGTTGCGGCGTCACTCCTTACTGAGATACGGAGCAAGCCGCGGGGCCCAAAAGTGCAATTTTTCCTCTGGGAGCAAAGAATTCCTTTTCCTTCCCGCTCCCTGCAGGTACGAGTACCACTGGGCGGACGGCACCAACATCAAGAAGCCCATCAAGTGCTCGGCCCCAAAGTACATCGACTACCTGATGACGTGGGTGCAGGACCAGCTGGACGACGAAACGCTCTTCCCTTCAAAGATCGGTAAGCGCCGCCGCGCGACGCAGCGGGATCTGCGTTCAGCTCTGGGGTCCCCAGCACAAGAAGGACACGGAGCTGTTGGAGCGGGGCCAGAGGAGGCCACGGAGATGATGGGAGGGCTGGAGCACCTCTGCTACGGAAACAGGCTGAGAGAGTTGGGCTGTTCAGCCTGGAGAAGAGAAGGCTCCGGGGAGACCTTCCAGCACCTTCCAGTGCCTAAAGGGGCTCCAAGAAAGCTGGAGAGGGGCTTTGGACAAGGGTGTGTAGTGACAGGACACGGGGCAATGGCTTTGAACTGAAAGAGGGGAAATTTAGATTAGATCTAAGGAAGAAATTTTTCACTCTGAGGGTGGTGAGGCACTGGAGCAGGTTGCCCAGAGAAGCTGTGGCTGCCCCATCCCTGGAAGTGTTCAAGGCCAGGTTGGATGAGGTTTTGGGCAACCTGGTGTAGTGGAGGGTGTCCCTGCCCATGGCAGGGGGATTGGAACTGGATGGTCTTTGAGGTCCCTTCCAACCCAAACCAGTCTGTGATTCTGTGACCCTCGTGTATGGGGCTGAGACGGTGCTGGAACATCCTGCTCCGGCACTTCTGACCAAACCAAAAGGCTTATCCGAGCACGTTGGTGTGTTCCAGGTGTCCCTTTTCCCAAGAACTTCATGTCAGTGGCCAAGACGATCCTGAAGCGGCTGTTCCGGGTGTATGCCCACATCTACCACCAGCACTTCGATTCCGTCATGCGGCTGCAGGAGGAGGCGCACCTCAACACCTCCTTCAAGCACTTTATCTTCTTCGTGCAGGTGAGTCGCAAAATGGCAGCCAGTGCCTCGGGTTTCTTCTTCCCTCTTTGCTTTTGAAGGGAGTTGGGATTTTCGGCATCTCTTTGCAGCTCTACAGCTGTGGTGGGTGCTGGGAGATACGCAGCTCCCGCACCACGCGGCTGTGGTGGTGTGGGTTTGGTTTTTCTTGCAGGAAGAGTGGCTGAGTTGGCTGTAAATGCTTGAATTTCCCTCTCAATTTCTCACTTTCGGCTGCAGCAAAAGCAGCCAGGCTGGGAGGAGAACTTGAACTACAAAACTCCCAAGAATCAGCTCAGCACCACCACCACCTTTTTTTCCTTGCCAGTATTTTAACAACAGGCTGTACCTGGCTGCGGTGCGGAGCAGCACTGTCCTCAGCAACGCAGCAGAAAAGTTTAGTTGTCTTGAAAGGCCAGAATTTCTCTGTAGAGAAACAGGAGAGGCGGCTGCTGCAGTGATGCCTGTTTGGTGGTTGTCTCCGAGCGAGTTCCAGCACGTTTGTGTGTTTTCCAGCAGCAATTTGAGAGGTGCCTTTAGTTTTTGTGGCGTTTTTTTTCCCCCCTGCCAGGAATTCAACTTGATCGACAGGCGGGAGCTGGCTCCTCTGCAGGAACTGATTGAGAAGCTGGGCTCCAAGGACAGATAAACCTTCCCTGGGAGGACCCTTCGGCCGCTCCTTTCTGCTTTGTACTCCAGCCACTTCTGCGCTTCTCCTGCAGCACACGCCCCGAGGTGTCAGGTGCTGCTCGCGGGACATCGGTCTCAGGCCAAGCATCGCTCCTGCCGCGCAGCAGCCGCAGCCCAGGCGCTTTCCGACGTCGGTGGCTGCGCTGTGGTGACACCCTGTGTAATCTGCTTGGTTTTCTACGCTCTGTGCTCAGGTCAGGCCAGAACTGCAGTCTGGGACTCAGGGCTTGTTTCCTGCAAGCATGGGGTGACCTTTGAGTGCTGCACAGCTGATTTTTCTACTCCCAGTGGCCAAGTTTTCCTCGGGACCCCATGGCCCCAGCACTGAGCAGTGTCAAGCCCAGGCTGTGCTCCCCCTGGGCGAGAGCAGAGGGGCTCAGCTTTATTTTTGAAGTGCTTTTATGGGCTGAGACGCACTCAGAGCCTTAAGCTCCCCCTTTGGCAGCAGCAGCCATGTTGTGGGGGGAGGAAAAAAGTGCCTGTCCCCTGCCTGGGCTGGAAAAAGCAGCTCTGGTGTTCCCAGCCTGGTGGGGGGGCCAAGGGAGGGACTCTGCCCTGGGGGGTGAGGCAATAATAAAGTTTCTCCTTCCTGTTCTTCTTAGAGAGGGATTCCTGTTCTTCTTTTCCCCCCTGCCCCAGGTGTTATGCAGCCCCCCCCAGCCCTGCTCCAGGTGCCTAATTGAAAACACAGGCATGAATTTTTAGATAGGAGGGTGGGCAGGCACACACTGCAGCAGCCCCCCCAGCACAAGCCCTGCTGGCAGCATCTTTATTGCTGGGTACAGTGGCACAGCACAAGCAGCATCACCGGGGCCTGGGGGTGGAGGTGAAGATGCGCAGTCCGTGCATGCTCTTGATCTCCTCGCTCAGTGCCTGCAACAGACCAAGCACCAGTGCTGAGAGGGGCCCCGTGCAGTGCGTGTGCACAGGGAGGGGAGCTGACCACACTCAGTTGTGTTTACACACACGCTGCCTGAGCTTTGGGGCTGTGAATCACAAACCCGAGTGCCACCCCCACCCGACACACACACACACTGCAGTCCCCGTGCACACATCCAGCGAGCCAACTGTGCAGCAGCAGCGTGTGCAGGTTTCAGTGCTGCTGCTGGGAGAGGCGAGTACACGTGATGCTTGCACACCACAACGTGTGTTGCACACCACAATGTGTGTTCCCCACCACCGTGCCCACCTCATGCTGTAACAGAGCGCCCTGGTTAAACACTGTTGTGCTACACCCCTCATTTTGGGAATGGCACAGCCCCAGTTCAGCAAGTGAGCGTGCCCGACCAAAGTGCTGCACACACGCAGTGCCCGACTACGACGTGCTGCAGGCAGCACGCTCAGCTGCAAGCGCTGCACACACACGTGCTGTGCACACACACACACAAACACGCAGTGCCTGACTACAACACGCTGCGGGCAGTGCGCTCAGCAGCAAGCGCTGCACACACACACACACACGCTGCAAGCATCAAGCACCACGCGCAGTGCCGGCTGTAAGCGCTGCGCACACTCACTCGTGCACACACACACACTGCCCGACAATGACGTGCTGCAGGCAGCGCTCAACTGCAAGCGCTGCACACACACACGCTGCAAGCACCACACGCAGCACCCGGCTGTAAGCGCTGCGCACACTCACTTGTGCACACACACACAAACACGCAGTGCCCGACTACAACGTGCTGCAGGCAGCACACTCAGCTGCAAGTGCTGCACACACATGTGCTGTGCACACACACACAAACACGCAGTGCCCGACTACAATGTGCTGCAGGCGTGCGCTCAGCTGCAAGTGCTGCACACACACGTGCTGTGCACACTCGCTTGTGCGCACACACACACGCGCAGTACCCGACTATGGCATGCTGCAGGCAGTGCGCTCAGCTGCAAGCTCTTTACATTAGTGATGGGTGATAGGACAAGAGGAAATGGGTATAAGCTTAGTCAGGGGAGATTCAGGTTGGATGTTAGGAAGTATTTCTTCTCTGAAAGGGTTGTCAGCCACTGGAATAAGCTGCCCAGGGAGGTGGTTGAGTCCCCATCCCTGGATGTGTTTAAGAATAGTGTGGATGAGCTACTTGAGGATATGGTTTAATGGGGATTAGGGATGGTTGGACTCGATGATCTCTAAGGTCTTTTCCAACCTAGAAATCTATGAATCTATGAAGCGCTGCACACACACGTGCTGTGCACACTCACTTGTGCGCACACACACACAAACATGCAGTGCCCGACTACAAAATGCTGCAGGCAGTGCGCTCAGCTGCAAGCGCTGCACACACGCACACTGCAAGCATCGTGCCCGGGTGTAAGCGCTGTGCACACTCACTCGTGCACACACACACGCGCGGTGCCCGCAGCCCCCCCCTCACCTCGTTCACCATCTGGTGCTGCTGCACCGTCCGCTTCTCCTTGAACTCCTCGGACTCGATGTGAATTTCGTACATGGCGCCGCAGCCGCCTGGCAAACGAAGGCGGCAGCAAACGCTTCAGCAGACGGGGGGGCTCCTCGGTGCCCCCACGCTCCTGACCCGTCGGGGGGTCCCCGCAGTCGGAGGCGGCTGGGGACCAGCAAAGCACATGGCTGGTTTGGGGCGGCAGGGGGGGGATAAAGAGCTTTTTCCGTACCCGATATATCCACGACCCTGATGGCGGAAGCCCGGGGGAACTTCTCCCGCAGCACCCGGCTCACTCGGGCCTCCCCGTCCGTCTGCGCCGTGAAGCTCCGCCGGGAGCCGCGCCACAGGAGGAGCTGAGGGGGCGAAACCCCCTGAGAACCGCGCCGGGGAACCCCCACCCACCCCCCCGGGCCGGGGGCTCGGCGGGCAGGAGGGCGGCCGCCGGCACCGGGAGCGGGGTGGGGGAATGGGGCACCGGGAGGAGGGCGGGGGCGGGGCACGGGCACCGGGAGCGGGGCAGAGAAGGGCACGGGGAGCGGGGGGCGGGAAGGCTGCCTGCACCGGCACCGGGGCGAACACGGAAGGGCACGGGCACCGGGAGTGGGGCGGGTGCGACGGAGGGAAGGGCACCGGCAGCGGGGGGCGGGGAAGGGCACCTTCACGGGCACCGGGGAGAAGACACTTACCGTGACGGGGCGGAGGGCACCCCCGCCGCTACCGGGGGAACTTACCGTGAGGAGGCGCCGGGCCGCACTTACCGGTACCGGAACCGTTAACGGGGGGACACGGGGGGGAGACGCGGGGTAGACGGACCCGCTCCCGGAACAGCGGGGGGGGTCTCGAGACAACGGACAAAGCGGCCCCGGCCTGGGAGGGAGGGAGGGAGGGAGGGACGGAGGGACGGACGGACGGACGGACGGACACGCACCGGCGCGCGGCACAGCAGCCCCGCGGCGGCGGCCATGGTGGGCGGCGCGCGCCCGCTGTCGGTCGCGGGTCCGCGCGCAGAGGTCACGCGCCGCTCGGCCAATCGCTGCTGCGCTCCGTCACCGGGGGGGGGGGGGGGGGCGGAGCCGGCGCCGGCGCCGCTGCGCCCCCTGTCGGCGCGGAGGACCTTGGCGGGCCCGGGCCCGACACCCACCCGGAGGGGGCCCATCCCGCCCCAGGCAGGGCCCCATCCTGCGCCCCCCCTCCCCCAAAAAAAACCCAACAGGGTCCTATCCTGACCCCACCCTCCATTCCCATAGATAGGGCCCCATCCTGCGCCCCCCATACCCAGGGCCCCATCCTGCCACCTCCCTCCCCAAAAAAACAGGGCCCCATCCTGACCCTCTCCCCCCATTCCCACAGATAGGGTCTCATCCTGCCCCCCCCCCCCCCATACCCAGGGCCGCATCCTGCCCTCCCGCCCCCTTCTCATAGATAAGGCCTTATCCTGACCACGCCCCCAAAGACAGGGTCCCACCTTGCACCACCCCCCCCCCTCAAAAGGGTCCCATCTTGGCCCACCTCTCCAAGAAAAGGACCCCATCCTGACCACCCCCCCCCAAAAAAAGGGCTCCATCCTGCACCCCCCCAAGAAAAGGGTCCCATCCTGACCCCCCTCAAAAAAAGGACCCCATCCTACACATCCCCCCCAAAAAGGCCCCATCCTGATACCCCCCCCCAAAAAAAGACCCATCCTGACACACACTCCCAAAAAAAGGACCCCATCCTGACACCCCCCCCCCCCAAAAGAAGGACCCCATCCTGACCCCCTCCCCCCCCCCCCCCCCCCCCTTCCTATAGACAGGGCCTCATCCTGCCCCCCCCCCCCTCGCCATCCCATGCGCAGGGCCCCCTCCTGCCCCCACCCCCTCTCCCCCCCCAGCAGGAAGCGGAAAGCAGAGGCTGCGTGTTGAGTGCAAAAAATAAATATAAAATTTATTAAAACACCCACAATATTTTAAAGATATCAGGAATAATACATTTCGCAGCCCGGGCGGCCGCGCGTAACTTAGAATAAAATACAAATTAAAAAAAAAAAAAAAACAACAAACAAAACCAACAACAACAAAAAAACGAAAACCAACAACAAAAAAAAACAAAACCAAAAACCAGGGAAGGAAGGGGGAAGATCCAAACTTGCAATTTTTAGGCATCCTAAAAAATAAATTTACCGAAAAACACTGAGGGGGAAAGGGAAAAAGAAAAGGGTGTTAAGGGAGAGGGGCCAAAAATGCACAAAGAGGGGAAAAAAGAAAAAGGGAAAATTATACAAAATAAAATTATCAGCATAAATTTACTGTCCTAGAAGTATCTACAGTTTAATACACATTAATCCTATTGCCTTGAGACATGGGAAAAAATCTACCGGTCCTCGATCCGCCCCGGAAAAAAAACTTCATTTCAAGTAACCACAGTCCCGAGCCGACCAAGAAATCTTCAAGTGTGAATTTTTCGGAGCCGCCGGGACACCCCCGCGGTGCTCCCCCCTCCGCCTGCCGCCGTCCCACCTCCCCTCCTCATTATCTCAAAAAAATAAAAATAAAAACACAACAAAAACTCCAAAAATACCCCCCCCCCCGACCGAATTCCCGAATCCGAGAAGAAACGGCGCTGCGTTTTCAATTTTGAATTATTATCTTTTTTTTTTGATTTCATGCCGCGGCGCGAGAAACCCACCGGCAAAATAAAACAAACAAAAAAAATCAATAAAATTGCTTCTGGAATAAAACTGAGGCTGAAATTACGGCGGTTTGTAATCCCTGAAGGATGCGGGGAAGAAAAACAAAACCAAAAAAAATAACAGGAAAAAAAACCCGGGCGGAAAGGGATAAGAACAGAGTAAAAGAAGAAAAATAAAAATTCAAACTAAAAAAAAAATGAAGGAAGAAACACCGCTGTGAAAGGATCCCTGATTTCGGCAAGATTCGCCCCGGTTTCGCTCGCCTGGGGGTGATGGGGGGTTGAGGTATTTGCCGTGGTTTGGGGGGGCGCGGGGGGGCTGCCGCCCCGGCGCCGGCGGGGAGCCGGAGGGGGAGAAAGTAGCACCAATAAAACCCAAAAAAATGGAAAAAAAAAAAAAAGGGAAAAAGAAAAAGGCGGGCAGAAGCGGGGTGCCCGGCTGAGCCCGGTGTGATTTGGGGGGGGGGGGACGAGGCCGAGGGAGCAGGGGGGGAGAGCGGTGCTGAGCGCAGGCGGGCGCGGGGTGTGGGTGCTGCGGCGGGGTCTGGGTGCGGGCACGGGGCGCGGGTGGAGGGGAGGGTGGCCTTGCAGCGGGCACTGGCACCGCGTGCCAGGCTCGCCAAGGGGGGTCTGTGCACCGCGGGTGCGAGGGGTTGCCAGTGCACCGTGCTCGGCATCGCGGTTGAAGCACCGTGCCCAAGTGCCATGGGGGTGCGTGGTGCTCAAGCACCATGTCTGTGCCAGGACACCGTGCCCGAGCACCACATCTGTGCCAGGACACTGTGCCCGTGCACCACATCTGTGCCAGGACACGGTGCCCGAGCACCACGCCCGTGCATGGTGGGTGAGCACCGGATCGGTGGAGCATGCCCGAGCATCGCATCCAAGCACCACGTCCATGCACCATGCCCTTGCACCGTGCTCGAGCACGCTCTCCGTGCCCATGCCCCCTGTTCAAGCACCGTGGCCGTGCACCGTCCCCAAGCGCCGTGGCCGCGCGCCACAGCTGTGCACCGCGCCTGAGCACCGTGGTCATTCACGGTGCCGGAGCACCGTGGCCGTGCACGGCGCCCGAGCACCATATCCACATACCATGCCCTTGCACCGTGCACGTGCACAACACACCCGTGCGCCGTGCTGAGCACCACGGCCGAGCACCACGTCCAAGCACCACCGTGATGCACCCTGGCTGAGCACCACGTCCACACACCGTGTCCAAGCACAGCGGCCAAGCACCACGTTCACGCATCGCGGCTGAGCACCGTGTCCACGCACCATGTCTGAGCACTGCTGCCAAGCACCATGTCCAAGCACCGCGCCGAGCACCACGGCGGAGCACCACGTTCACACACGCTGGCTGAGCACCATGTCCACAGACCGTGGCCAAGCACCGTGGCCGAGCACCGCGTTCACTCACTGTGGCCGAGCACCAAGTCCACGCACCGGGGTCAAGCACCGTGCCTGAGCACCATGTCCACGATGCATGGCCGAGCACCGTGCCTCAGCACCATATCCATGCACCGTGGTCAAGCACTGTGCCCGAGCACACTGTCCACAATGCGTGGCCAAGCACCATGTCCACGCACCGTGTCCGTGCACCATGTCCATGGTGTGTGGCTGAGCACCGTGCCCAAGCACCATGTCCACGCACCGTGGTCAAGCACTGTGCCCAAGCACCATGTCCACGATGCGTGGTCGAGCACCGTGCCCAAGCACCATGTCCACGCACCGTGGTCAAGCGCTGTGCCCGAGCACCATGTCCACGACGCGTGGTCGAGCACCGTGCCCAAGCACCATGTCCACGCATCGTGGTCACGCACAGTGGCAAGCACCATGTCCATGATGTGTGGTCGAGCACTGTGCCCAAGCACCATGTCCACGCACCATGGTCAAGCACCGTGCCCAAGCACCATGTCCACAATGCGTGGCTGAGCACCATGCCCAAGCACCATGTCCACGCACTATGTCCATGCACCGTGCCCGAGCACCATGTCCACGATGCGTGGCTGAGCACCGTGCCGGAGCACCGTGCCTTAGCACCATGCCCACGACGTATGGCCAAGCACCGTGCTCGTGCACCACGTCCAAGCACCACAGTTGAGCACCCTGGCTGAGCACCACATCCACACACCACGTCCGAGTGCCACAACCACGATGTGTGGCCAAGCACCACGTCCATGCACCGCGTCCGAGCACCGCGGTCGAGCACCGTGCCCGGGCACTGCGTTCACACGCCCTGGCTGAGCACCGCGTCCACGCACCACGCCTGAGCACCACGTCCAAGACCGGCATCCGCACGCCGATCTCCTGCCAGCACCCGAGGGGAACGGCTCCCCGGCGAGCCCGGTCGGCGGGACACCTCCGACGCAGCCCCGATATCCGTTTGCATAAACCCAACCGGCTCCCGGCACGCTTCGAGCTGTCGCTCCGGAAAAGTAAACTTCCTTCTCAACGACATTGCTTATTTTTATTTTTTTTTTGTTTTCTTGGTTCCCTAGTTTCGTATATACATTAGTAGCACCTCAGCGAGATGGAATCAGGCAGAAGCGTGATACAGTTTGTTAAAACACCATAGCACCGTTTTTATTAGAAGATTTCATTTAATAAAAATATGCCTTATAGAGCCCACAAAGCACACTCCAGTATTAAAAGGAAAAATCAGTAATTTGAGGCACCTCAGGGATTCTGCTTTCCTTCTCCTTCCAGTGCCTCATCCCAAAAGCATCGAGATGGGGGGGGACCCCGAAACGCATCCCCCGTTCCCCGCCCGAGGCGAAGCATCGCGGCCGGAAAAACCGAAGCGGGGTGGCAGGAGCCCGGTGGGGCTCCCGGCACCGACTTCTCCCCAGGGTTTCTACCACGGGCGTTGTTCTAGCACCATTGCGGCCACGACCTGCTGCAAAAATTAGGTCCCCATCCCACCTCGAAGCGATTAAAAACATCATCCCCCCCCCCCCACCCCTTCCCCAGCAAGTCCCCCCCTGAACGCCGCGACCCCCCTGGCTTCGGCGCGGCGGGATGAACGCGGGCGCCGGGATGGGTAAAGGAAAAGATTTTGCTTGGAAAACAGCCTCTCAGCAGCAAGGGGTAAAGAGCTGTGCATAGATTTCGAGTTTTCGTAGAAGAAGTCTGAAGCGTGCGAATTTTTTTTTTTTTTCTTTTTTCCATGACTGAGATTTGAGGTAGGTTAGACGTTATGTAGTGTAAAAACGTGAGACTGCAGCAGTTCTCGCTCCCCGACCCGCGGCGCCGGCGTCTCCCCGCTTCCCCGGCGGAACGGACGCCACGCCGGACCGAACCCCCTCTCCCTGCACCCAAAAAAAAAAAAAAAACCAAACCAAAACAAAAAAAAAAACCAAAACGAAACCTCCGAGGAAGCAGGACTTAGACAGGTTACACGGACCCTCGCCTTCTCCGAACGCATCCCTTTTCCTCCCGACTCCGAATCCATCCCGGCGAAGCTTTCGAGGCGCCCCCCACCCCCAGCCACGACAGCCAGACCAGACCCCGGGCGACACGAGCCGGGGCCGGCACCCGAATCCGGCCCCGCCGAACGCCGCCAGCGGGGATCAGCCGGGTCCCCCTTTACGCCCTACGTCGACACGTCGGGTCCCCGCGCCGGCAACGGCGGCGCCCACCGGCATCCCGAAAATCTGACTTGCCATCGGCTCGTAACGATCCTGATATGCCATTGGGTATTTGTAAGAAAAGCGGTAATAGCTCGTGGAGTTTCCTTGTCAAAGATACGCGACTTTACAGGTTACGGTTAAAAAATTTAAAAAAAAATAAAATAAAAATTAAAAAAAAAAATTAATTATGAAGGACGGACAAAGCATGTTAAATATTCTGCCAGTATTTACAGTTCTCCCACAATAACCTTGTTTAAAACATACTGCTTTCAAGTTGCTGGGGGGGGCGGGGGGGGGGGAGAGGAAAGAGGGGAGTCTTTTTTTTTTTTTTTTTTTAAGTTTCGCTGTCGTTTTTAAATCTAGGTGAAAGTGCTTTTAAAAAAATTCTTTCCCTATTTACAGGTTTAAAATCAGACCACGTTAAATGTTCAGGCTGTTTTCCCGAGATCCTGCTTGATCTGTGCCAGTGCGCGCGGAAGGAGGGTGACGGTAAACACAAGGTGATTCCTGCACGGTGACGGCGGCGGCGGCTCCGGCTCTCCAAAAGGCACCTGAAAGTGCAAAAACAACCACCCCGGGCACGCCGGTACCCGGGTCCGGCCACGCCGCCCTCCCGGCGAGCCGCGGGGCAGCTCGCCCGCCCGCCCGGCCAGCCGTCCCGGCGCGGCTTCGGCATCGGCGACGGGCGGAAAGTCTCGACTGAGATTGTTGGAAAAGCACCACGCGGTTGTTGTCGGCGTTGGGTGACGCGGTGGGTTTCTTGGGTGGTTGTGTTTTCTTTTTTTTTTTTTTTTTTTTTGCGGGAAGAACGGCGATCCGTAGGAAGGAGGGATGGCACCCGGGGAGAGAAAAAGCACCGAGCCCCGGTGGTGCTCGCCACCGCGCCGGCTCGCCGGCGGGGAAGGCGGACCCGGCGGGGGTTTTGGCCAGCCAAGTCTTGGGATTCGCTCTTCCCAGAGCCGATCGCACGGAGAAAGTCCCCCCGGAGACGGAAAGCACCAGACTTTAGCAACAGTGATGTACAGAGAGCAACACTAGCTATTCACAGTTTGGGGTTGGTTTGTGGTTTTTTTTCCTGTTTCTGTAATTTTTTTTAAGGTTTTTGTCCTGTCGGCTCCTTTCGAGATGCCGCCGCCGCCGCTGTCGCTCTCCCGGGGGCCGCCGGCAAAGGAGCCCCCAAGTCCGAGCCCGAACACGGCACCCCGGCAGCGGCGGTCCCCAGCCCGGACGTGTCCTGAGGTCTCCGGCGCCAGGAAAGACGCCGGCTCGCTCCGTCCCGGCGGAGCCGATCCCGCCGGCAGCGAGGAGCCGAGCGAAGACGCGCCGTCCCGGGACATCCCGCTCGTCGCTGGAAGAACAGACTCCTCGAGTTGCGAAATAGGTATTTTTAGGTCCTTGGGAGAAAAAAAATAATGGATGTTTCGGCATGTCCGGCTGACGGTAAAGCACACGATCCCGCCCGCCCCAAGGTCGGAGCTGGAGGGAGTCACCTCCTGCCTTTAAGCTGGTTTGGTGTTCGGGTTGGTTTTGATTTGCATTTAGGGATCTTTCGTGATTCCGATGTCGGCTTCTTTTTCGAAGATCGGCTTCGTCGTTGTCGTTTGGCGTAAAAAATAAAATAAAATAAAATCCAATAAATAGGCATTTTTTAAGTGGAATTAAAAACCTCTCCTCTGCGAAAGGACGCTATCAACCGCTCCCTCCGCTCGCGCGGCGCACGAGGCTCGATTAAAAAAACGCGGAGATATAAATATGAGATTACCGAAAAGCGTCAAACAGCATCGTTCCTCTTTTGTGGGTTTTTTTTTTTTCGTTTTTGTGTTTTTTCCTTCGAGTTTGGCTTCGTTCACCAACTCCTCACCAAGCGCAGCTCTCCGTCGGCGTGCGCCCGCGCCGGCTCCGCTGTTTCCGAGCGCGCGTGTTGCGTTAGCTTTCCGTGGGTTGGGTTCTTTGTTGGTGGTGGTGTGTTTTGCTTCGGTTTTGTCTCTTTTTTTTTTTTTTTTTTTTTCTTTTTTCCATTTTATTTTTTTTTAATTCTCCCCCACGCCCGAGGAGAAAGCACCACGAAGCAACGCCGGGCTCCGGCGCTGCCGAGGGTTTGAGGTAAGATGGGGCTGCGGCGGTCGCCTCCGTCTCAGATCCAGCGGCTGTAGGGGCCCGTCACCTTGGTGTAGGCGTAGGAGGACACAGTGATGGCGGAGTTGGTGGGGATGGCCACCGCCTGCCGCGTGGGGACCGAGTCCCTCCTCTCCTTGCTGGGCGCCTCGGTTGCCAACGCGCCGCCCCACTTGCGTTTCTTGGCGAAGGCTTTGGCGTCCGGCGGCAGCCCCAGGCGCGCCGCCTCCTCTTGCCGGGCTCGAGCCCTCTCCGCCAACTGCTTCATCTTGGCCTCCCACAGCGCCAGGCCGTGGTTGGGCTGGTTCAAGTTCTTGTGTTGGTAGAAGACCAGGGAGATGCGGGTGGGGTGGCAGCGGTTGGGTTTCTTCAGCGGGGTGGTGGCGTGGAGCTCGCGGCGGGCGCACTCGATGAGGATGGAGCCGTGGGCGGGCGCCACGGCCACCCCGCCGATGTTCTCGTCCAGGAAGTTGTGCTCGCTGTCCGACCACTCCTCCTCCTCTTCCTCCTCTTCCTCGTCCTCCTCCTCTTCCTCCTCCTTCACCGCCTTCTCTGGCAGATCCTCCTCCAAGCCAAAGGGGTCCCACGGCTTCTCCCGGCGGGGTCCCACCGCTCCCTTCTGACCCACCGCTGCCTCCCACAGCTTCTCCGGCAGCCCCGGGCTGGGTGCCGGCGTCCTCCGCTCCTCCACCTTCACCGAGCTCCACGGCTCCTCGGGGAAGCTGGGCAGCCCTGGCAGGGTTGAGCCAAAACCCAGTGGCCCCAGCAGGCTCGGGGTGCCCGCGCCGGTCAGCGCCGCCTCCCCCAGCTTGCAAGGGCTCCACGGTTTCGGCAGCAAGCCTGAGCCCCGCGCCGCCGCCTCTCCTGCCAAGACGTTGGGCCACTGCTTCTCCGGCGGCGGCAAGCGCGCGGCGGCATCGAAGGCGCTCAGCTTCTCCCGTGTGCCCGAGCCCGGCGCCAGGGCGCTCCACGAGCCCTCCGCCGTGCTAGTCCTCTCGGGGGAAGACGTGCCCCGCGCCACTTTGAAGGGGCTCCACCGCTGCTCCGGCCCTCCGCCGCGCACCGGGATAGCCGGCAGGGCTAAGCTGGCACCGGGCACGGCCGCTGCGCCGGGAAGGGGCTCGATGGCGAGCGGAGGGTCGGGGGGCTCCTGCTTGATGGGTCGGCTGCTGAAACAGTTCTGTGCAAACGCTGGTGCCTCCTCCGAGCCCGAGCTAGTCCTGTGCGCCCCGGCCGCCGCCGCCGCCGCCGCTTTCTGCTGGCTGGCGTAGCGGTTAGCCCGCTCGTAGGTGCGCTGGTGATGGTTTTTGCTCCGGACGCTGTGCGGGATGGGCTCGGGGAAATCGGTGTTCCCGTAGGCGTGGTTGTGGTTCTCCTGCAACACCTGGACATCGGGCTTCTTCTCGTAGCCGTTGCTCACCCAGCTGCTCCCGCTCCTCTCGGGTGCCCCGTAATTTAGAAACTGCGAGGGGAACACGTGGTTGCTGGAAAAGCCGTAATACCCGAAGGAGGGAAGCGCGAACTTGGAGTGAAACCCGTTCACGGAAGGCAGATTGGGCTGTGCATAGTAGGAATGGTAAGAGTAAACACTGTTCATGCTGTACGGGTCGGAGGGCCGGCAACTCCCCAGCACCGAGTAGCTCTCCACCACCGCGTTGCCGTTGTACTTGAAGGCGTTGTAATGGCTCTGCGGCTCCACCTTGATGGAAGGTTTCAGCGGCTGCGGGGGCAGCCCGTTTTTCAACGCCATACCTGCGGGCACAGCACACACACACAGCCCCCATGACCCACCGGCCGTTGGAGCGAGGACCCCGAAAACTCAGCCAGCCTTGAAAATCCCACGGTGACGGGCTTGCCGGCCGAGCGCGGAGGTCAGCGTCGCCCGGCATCGCCCGCGGCGCTGGCACCGATCCGCACCCAAGCTCTGGGCTGCGGCAAGAGCTTCCCACCGCACCGCAGGACGGGGAAAAACCCAGGAAATGCCATCCTGTACCCCGACACGCTGAGCGTTCGACGCCACCAGCCCGAGTAAGCCCCCATCCACATCCCCGTCCCCTCGCGCGCTTTCCGGACGGCTCGGGGGCGGCAGGACCTCGGCTCTGCCCCCGTTACCTGCGTTTTGCTGGAGCGCGGGGAGCTCGAGCGCTTCCTGCTTGATCTTCTCTGGCGTCATCAGCTTCTCTTTCTGCAGCTTCTTCTTCTCCGCGGCGGCTTTCTTCGCCTCCAGCTGTCTCTGCCGGCAGGACTTGGCGGGCTCGGGCAGCTTGCGGACCTCGCGGGGGAAGGACGTGAGCACCTGGATGGCCCCGCTGCCCACCTTGGCATTTTGGTTCTCCTCGCTGCCGAACTCATCCGTGCTGGACATCTTGTAGAGGGGGAGGACGTGCAGCTGCTCATCTTCAGGGATCTTCCCCACCACACGATTGTCTTCCTTCGTCAGCGTGCAGACCTTGGGGAGGGCAGGGTGCCGTCAGCGGGATGCCACCCGCTGTGGCCCATGCGGGACAAGGGCAAAACCTCCTCCTTAAACCCGCCAGCAAAGCGAAGCCACGTCAGCCTGGCATCCCCCACAGCCCACACTGGTCCTTTTCCATTTGGAAACCTCCTGTGGGGTTTGGGTCAGGCAAAAGCAAACACCCGGTCCCCGTAAGCACCGTGCTTTTGTCTCGCTGGGTGGCTTCAGCACCTCGCCGACGCCAACGGTTTCGTTTGAGCTGTGCAAACACCGAGGACCAGCCACCGGAGCCACGCAGGTATGACAGTGGGCTCAGAAACAAGCACCCCGAAACGGAGAGGGAGCACCCCGAAAAGTCCCGCCGGCCGCCTGCTTACCACCGTGCAGCCGTTGTAGAGGTTATGCTGATCTTTGTGAGCGTGAGCGCAGAAATCCATGCACGCCGTCACTCCCGAGAACGGCCTCCCCTCCTTCAAGCCCAGCCGGCAGTCTATCGCTACGTCCTCGTTGGTAACCTGGCAGAAGGAGGAGAGGGCTCTGGCTATCCAAAATTTCCTAAATGCCACCACTCCGGACCCGGTGGCGGTGCCAGGCCACCGTGTTCCGAAGGGGACGAGGAGGTGGCCAGTACCTGGTTTTGGTAGGCTTGTGGTGCCAGCCTCTTGTATAGCGGAGCCACCTCGGTAGCCAAGTCCTGAAAGCTCTTCCGGAGCAGCTCTTCCTGCGGTAGGGAAAAAGAGGAGGATGTCACCCACGGGTTTCGTCAGCAGGGATGCAACTGGGGGCAGAGCCTCCACACGTCATGCAGCATCTGCCCCTTCCCATGACGTCTGCCACGGTGCAAAGCAGGGGGCTTAAATTCCTGGTGACCCCAGCGTCTGTTGCACTTCTGCTTGCTCGATCCATGGGCACTCTGGAATCTTCCCCCGGGTTTCTAGAGAGACCCTACTCCTGCCACCTCACACTGGCACCTTCTGTTACACCAAAGGTCCTGGCTCTGGAACACCAAAGCCAGCCCGCCCTTCGGTTTCACCAGGTTGGCTTTCTTTCCCCCCTAATTTCCCCTAATCCATCAAAAATCCCACAAGGAATTGTATTTTCAGGCTTCCCCCCTGCAAAACTCAGAGCTGGGGGTAAAAGGAGGTCGGAACCCAGAGCCCCACCAGTGCTGCCCCGCTCCCCTCACGTCACCCACCTCTTTGGGATTGTCCCCCACCAGCCTGAACTTGCGGGGAGTTTTGCTCCGGGCGTACTTGCAGCCGTTAAAATACATGCTCCAAGAGCAGCCGAAGGAGAAGGAAGCGCCGCAGGTGTTGGGGTCCTTGCCTTGGCACGCGCAGGTCCGGCTGCGGGAGGGACACCGCGGAGGAGCATCAGCCGCCGGCGCGGCGATGGCAGCTCCGAAAACAAGGGGGGGACCCCGGCATCCCCTTCCCTCCCCGTCTCCCCGAACCGGAGCGGCGGCGCGGTGGGACTTACTCGTCGTTCAAGCCGCAGCGGCGGCTGGTGGGGTTGCCGTACTTGGTGAGGGTGTCGGTGAGCTCCTGGTAGAGCGTGTCGCCCAGCGTGCGGGGGATGCCCTCCCAGGCCAGGATCAGGATGATGATGACGGCGTTCTGGCAGTGGTGGCCCGCCCGGTGCCGCACCAGGCACAGCAGCTTCTCCTCTTGGTTGTGTCTCCGGATCACCTGGAAAACAGAGGGGCCAAGTCGGACCGCTCCAATGGCAAACACCTCCCAGGATGGGGAGGATGCCAAAAGCGGGTCCTGGCCACCTTCCGCAGTGCTCCGTGGGGATTAAGGGGGGCAGAGCTGTGGGGGCTCCCATGGATGCATCCACCCCATGGGATTTGGGAGGGCAGAGCTGTGGGGGCTCCCACGGATGCATCCACCCCATGGGATTTGGGAGGGCAGAGCTGTGGGGGCTCCCACGGACGCATCCACCCCATGGGATTTGGGAGGGCAGAGCTGTGGGGGCTCCCACGGACGCATCCACCCCATGGGATTCGGGAGGGCAGAGCTGTGGGGGCTCCCATGGACGCATCCACCCCATGGGATTTGGGAGGGCAGAGCTGTGGGGGCTCCCACGGATGCATCCACCCCATGGGATTCGGAAGGGCAGAGCTGTGGGGGCTCCCACGGATGCATCCACCCCATGGGATTTGGGAGGGCAGAGCTATGGGGGCTCCCATGGATGCATCCACCCCATGGGATTTGGGAGGGCAGAGCTGCGGGCGCTCCCACGGTCGCATCCAGCCCTGTGGGATTTGGGGTGCTGCGGGTGGGTACGTGCCCAGCACAGGGGCTGCGGGCACGGACGTGCCATTCAGTGGGTGCCGACAGTGGGAAGCCCCGTGGAGTTTCCCCGGGGGCGGCCGCCGCTCTCACTTCCTCCGTGCCAGCCGCAGGGCGAGCATCCCGCCCCTGTCCGCTGCGGCCGCTGCTGGGGTGGGGGGACCTCCTGGTGCCCCGGCAGGGAGGGGACGGGCAGGAGTGTCCCCCGGGGAGGGTTCTGGGGGGCACAATGCCAGGCCGCGGGCACTCACCCACTTGGCGATGGGGCAGCCCCGGGAGCTCTTCCCCTCCTTCCCCGTGTAGATGACCTTCTCGATGCGGATGGCTTTGCCCTTCTCGCCGTACCTGCCGGGGGACGGACGGCTGTCAGCCACGCTTCGCGGCCCCTCGCGCTCACGACTGCCCTGCGTGCCCTCACGGGCCCCTCACAAGCCCCTATTTGCCCTCACAAGCCCCCACTTGCCCTCACAAGGCCCTACTTGTTCTCACAAGGCCCCACTTGCCCTCCTAGGCCCCCACTTGCCCTCCCAGGCATCCACTTGCCCTCGCAAACCCCCACTTGCCCTCACAAACCCCCACTTGCCCTCCCAGGCGTCCACTTGCCCTCGCAAACCCCCACTTGCCCTCACAAACCCCCACTTGCCCTCACAAGCCCTCACAAGCCCCCGCTTGCCCTCGCAAACCCCTACTTGCCCTCACAAACCCCCACTTGCCCTCACAAGCCCTCGCAAGCCCCCGCTTGCCCTCACCGCCCCCCACTTGCCCTCACCACCCGCCACTTGCCCTCACAGGCCCCCACTTGCCCTCACAAGCCTCTGTTCACCTTCATGAGACCCCACTCGCCCTCACAGGACCCTATTCACCTTCATGATGCCCCCACTTGCCCTCACGGGACCCCTCATAGCCCCCCCTCACTCCCATGGCCCCCCAGGCCGGGGCAGGCTGGGGCAGGAGGGCCCTTACCGCTCCTCCATGAGCTCCCGGATGGACGCCACGGTGGGCCCCGAGCCCAGGTGGGTGTAGTACGGCCCCTCGTCCTTCTCCACGATTTGCTCTGCAGAGGCGGCAGGAGGGGACACACACACAGAGATTTGGGGGTTTGCACCTCTGCCGGCTGCCCCGAGGGATGCCAAACCCCTAAATTCCCGCAAACCGAGTGCTTTTGCACCAAAAAAATCAGAGGGTTCTCGACGGCGTTTCCCCCTAAGAGCATCGAGGAGGGGGAAGTGGCAATAGGGGTTCGTTAAACAGCCCGGCGGCTCTCTCCATCCCCGGCTCCCAGCTCCAAAGGTTGCTGGGGAGCAGGGGGACGGGTGCTCAGACTGCACCCTTCCGGGATCCAAACGCCTCCCCGAGGGGCCACAGCACCTCCGAGCATCCCGGCACCAACCGCGGCTCCGTGCCGGCACAGCGGATTTGTGCCGGCTGCTCCAGTGCGGTGTGCTTTGATCAGCTCTGCCAAGAAGTGGTTAGCCATGGGGGGCGACCTGGCATACAAACCTCCCCCCTGCTCCCCGTCAGCTCCCACCCTGGGCACCTGCTGGCCCCGCTTGCCGGGGCTGGGTGCTGCCAAAACCATCATGGGATGATCTGGGGGCTGGAAATTACTGCTGCCTGCTGTTAGGCTTGCCCAGAGGATTTGGGGATGTTCATGGAATGGCCCGAGCTGGCTGAGAATGTGCAAGGAAGGAGTTGCTGTGCAGGGGAGAGGCTGAAGGATGCTGGGGCTACCGGAGAAGGATGCTGGGGCTACCAAAGAAGGATGCTGGGGCTACCGGAGAAGGATGCTGGGGCTACCGGAGAAGGATGCTGGGGCTACTGGGGAAGGATGCTGGGGCTACCAGGGAAGGATGCTGGGGATATGGTGGAGGGATGCTAGGGCTACCGGAGAGGGATGCTGGAGCGCAGGACGATGCTCAGGCTACTGGAGAAGGATGCTGGGGCTAACGGAGAAGGATGCTGGGGCTATGGTGGAGGGATGCTGGGGCTACCGGAGAGGGATGCTGGAGCACGGGAGGATGCTCAGGCTACCGGAGAAGGACCCCGGGGCTACAGCCCTGCAGGCAACACCCCCCAGCAGCCACAAACCCCTTGGGGCTTTTAAGGCACGAAGGTGCCGTCACAGGAAGCAAAAGACGCTCCCGGCAGCCCCGGGGTCAATCCCCGGCACGCGAGGGTGCTCGAACGCCGCCGGGCGGGACGCATCCGGCACGACGGCCGGGTCCGGTCCTTCTTTCCATCCCTCTGATTTTCATTCCCGTCATGTCTAACTGGCGGGGAGCCAGGGCGAGGAGAAAGCCGGGCTCAGCTGGGCTGCAGCTGTCCAGACCGAGATCAATACGGGACACGCAGCGACGGCTGATTTTATTACGGCGCCTCCCAGCACAGGCACCTAATAAAGCTCCGAGCCCCGACTCCGACTTAATTGCTTTCTCTCACAGCTTTTCCTTGAGAAAACGGGAGAGAGGGATTTCCCCTCCTCCTTCTCCCAGCCCTTAAACCACACTGCCAAAGAAAAAAAACCGAACCGAATCTTTTCCTGGCACCGCGGGGCGAAACACCGAGCTCGGTTTGAGCGGCTCCAGAAGAGCCTTTTCGGTGCCGTTTGGGCTAATTACCGCTGCCATTTACAAGCAAATAAATAAATAATCATAAGCCCCGCTAATAAAGTGCAGCTTGTGTTTAGCCTGAGGCCACCTCTCCCACTGACGTGGGGGTTCTATTTTTTTATCCAGCTGGATGCCCCAAATCCTCACCCTGCTCCTCCGTGGGGGAATGAAGGTCCAGCTCCCAAAGCTTGGATGGAGCTGGGGAGTGGGGGTCAGGTGGGAAATCTCAAGCACTTGCTGCAAAGTCTAACAGGTGCCAAAACACACCAAAAAAAAAAAAAAAACCCACCACAAAAAAAGCCCAAATCCAAGAGTTTGGTGCTTTTTCAATGCATCTTGGTGGGACCAGCCACCGAACAACGCAGCATCCCAGTAGCAAACACGGCTCCGGGCATACGCCAAGCCAAAAAGAGATGCTCTCACTTGGAGTAACCCAAACCAGCTAATTTGGCTTAAAATAGCCGGAATAACCAGGAAAGTCGGGTTGTAGGTGAGACAGCAGCGCCGGGGTGACCGTGGGCCCCTCTATGCGATGCAGCCGAGCGGTTAAGTGGAGGCAAAACCCAACAGCCCTTTGGTTTTGCTGCTCTTCCGAGCCACGCTGGCACAGCCAGGCCGGTGCCAGCACCACCCTCGCGGTCACACAGCAGTCACTTGGCATTTGCCATCCGACTGCCAGGATAAAGAGGGGAGAAGAGAAAGCAAAAGAGGGCTCGGCAGTGTCGGGGTTTCACCACGCCGATGCCGCACCACACCGAAAGCATGGGCTTTGCCGGCGCCACGGCATCGCTCCGTTATTTCATAGATTCATAGATTTCTAGGTTGGAAAAGACCTTAGAGATCATCGAGTCCAACCATCCCTAATCCCCATTAAACCATATCCTAAGCAGTTCATCCACCCTATTCTTAAACACATCCAGGGATGGGGACTCAACCACCTCCCTGGGCAGCCTATTCCAGTGGCTGACAACCCTTTCAGAGAAGAAATACTTCCTAACATCCAACCTGAACCTCCCCTGACTAAGCTTATGCCCATTTCCTCTTGTTCTATCACCCATCACTAATGTAAAGAGCCCTTCCCCCACCTCCCCACCATCTTTTCTCAAGTATTTATAGGCTGTAATCAGGTCTCCCCTCAGCCTCCTCTTCTCCAGGCTAAACAGCCCCAACTCCCTCAGCTGCTCCCCATAAGTTTTATTTTCCAGCCCCTTGACCAGTTTGGTCGCCCTTCTCTGGACCCGCTCCAGGAGCTCAGTATCTCTCTCAAAGGGAGGGGCCCAAAACTGGGCACAATATTCCAGGTGCGGCCTCATCAGTGCCGAGTACAGGGGCAGGATCACTTCCCTGCTCCTGCTGGTCACACTGTTCTTGATACACGCCAGTATCCCATTGGCCTTTTTGGCCACCTGGGCACACTGCTGGCTCATATCAAGCCAGTAGTCAACCAAGACCCCCAGGTCCTTCTCCGCCAGGCAGCTCTCCAGCCACTCTTCCCCGAGCCTATAGCGATGCTTGGGGTTTTTACACCCCAAGTGAAGGACTCTGCACTTGGCCTTATTTGCAGATCCCGCTCTGCAAAGCCACCTCCTGGAAACGGCACCCCCGGGGCTCAGCGCCACCCCGGTACTCGCCCGGCACGGCCGCTCGCTCACCGACACAGTCGCAGGTGGGGAACTCCGCTTGCGCCCGCTTGGCCGGGGTGTCCAGGAGGCTTTTGGTCGGCGTGTCCAGGTATTTCAGCGGCGATTCCAAAAATCCGCTCAGGGTCGGCGTCAGCGGCACCTCGTCCTTGGTGGGGGTCCCGTCGGCGTCATCCGCGTCCGGGTTTTGGCTTTCCTCGGAATAAAAGCACGTGGTGGACACCACGGTGATAGCACCAGAAGACTCGATTTTGATCTGTTTGGGGGACCGGGTGGCGAAGGGGGGTTCCGAAAGTGACCCCTTCCCTGGTGAGAACGAAAAGCTTTTGGGTCCGGCTTGGGGAGCGCTGCTTGAAACCGGGGCGGCAGCGGCGGCGGCGGCGGCGGGGGGCACTTGCGGGGCTGGCGCCAACCCCCCCGGCAGCTCGGCAGCCCCAGGGGCGAGTGGGGCGGGTGTCTCGGGGGGCTGCAGGTTGAAATTCTCCCCGAATTCAGCTTCGAATTGCCGGATGAGCTCTTCCAGCTTGTCATCCACCACGATGGGGGTCGGGGCTGCCGGCGGCGGGGCAGCCGGCACTTCCTCCGAGCCAGTTGAGCCCGCCGGCGCCGGGTGAATTTGGGGGCCCCCCCCGGGGGCACCCCTTTCCTGAGAGTCGGGAGCCGGCAGGCCGCTGTCGAGGGGGTCCGGTGGTGGGGGGGGAGCGGCGGGCAGGGGTAGTGCAAGAGGCTGGCGCGGGAAGGCAGGCGGCGGCGGCGGTTCGGTTTGCATCTCTTCGGCGGGGGGTTCGGCGGGCGCCCGGAGCCCTTCCAGGCTGATCTGCCAGAGGGGCAGGAAGAGCGGCTGCGAGTCCTTCTGCTTCGCCTTCTTGATCTGCACTTGCTTGCGGAGCGGTTTGGCCGAGGGGGGCTTTTCGGGCGGCGTTTTCTTCTTCTTCTCTTTGGCCTGCTTTTCGAAGGGCTTGGGGGGTACGGCCGGCGTGCCGGGAGCCCACCAGCCGCTCGGCCGATCCTGGGGGGCCGCCGCCGCCGCTGCCAGGCTTTGCTCGAGGAAGAGGCTGCGCTTGTGATGGAGATGCTGCTGCAGGACCAGCTGCGTCTTCTTGTGAAGGTCCGGCTCCGGCGACGCCGGCGGCAAACAGGGGCCGCCCGGCGCTTCCTTGCCGGGCGCTCGTTCGGGGGGCTCCGTTTTAAGCACCGTCGTTTTGCCGCTCGTCGCTTCGGGTCTCTTGAAAGCTGCTTTGATGTAGTCGTCGGCGTTACCCAGCAGCTGCTCCAGCTCTGCCATGGGGTCTCCGGCCCCCGCCGCCCCCTCGGCCTCCAGCCCCCACGTTGCTGCGAAGCCCCCCCGGGGAGGTGCCGCACCAAAAAATGGCTCCGGTGCTGCTCCTGGCTCCGGTGGGTAACGGGGCTCATCCCCTCGCTGCCACGCGGCCCCCGGCGGGGCGAGGGGGCTGGGGCCGAAGGGGGTGGCGGGGGGTGGTGGTGGCGGCGGTGGCGGGGGCTGGCCATCGCCGGCGGGCTGGGGGAGAGCTGCCGAGAGTTGCGTCAGGGCTTCGATGGCTATGGCGGTCTGCAGGCTGATGTTCTTCTCCTTGGCGATGGTCAACGCGCTTTGGGAAAAGGGGAGACCGTCGGGTGGGCACGGCTCGACGGTCTCAGGCACCGGCTGGGGGTCGATAGCACCTTCCTGGGGGGGCGGCGGGGGGTTGGCGGCGGCGGCGCGGGGCCGCGGTGACGCCGGCTCTTCGCCCAGAGCCGTCTTGATCTTCTGCTCCAGCCATTCCAGGTAGTCGGGGCACTCGGGGCCGTCGCAGTTGCAGTTGGGGGGCTTGACGCCGTGCTTGGCCAAAGCCAGGGCGGCCTTGAGGGCGTGCAGGTCCTCTCCCCGCGGCACGCCGTCCGCCGCGCTCAGCCCGCCCTGGCTCATCTCCGAGTCGAACTTCTCGTACAGCAGCGACGGCGAACCCGGGGGCGGGAGCCGGTAGGAGGAAACGGCTTCGGCCACCGCCGAAAAGGCCACCAGGTTCCTGACGTCTTCCAAGTGGGTTTTGCCAGCGGCGGGCGGCTGGCCCGGCGACCAGCTGCTCGGCTCCATCAGCGTGGTGCCCCCCGCCTCCGGCCGGCCCCCATTCACCAAGCTGAGCCCGCTGCCCTCGTTCAGCCGCCTTTCTTCGACATAATTAATTGGCCCTTCTTCCATTTGGCTTCTGCTGGGTCCATCAACCGGGTCGCCCGCCGAACCTGTCTGCGAGGAGGGAGAGAGGAGAGAGGTGAGCACCCCTGGCCACAACCCACATGCCGTCACCCCCCACCCTTATTTTCTCCCTCTTCTTTTTCTTTATTCCCCCTTTCCCCACCTCTTTCTCTGACCCGAGTGATGAAGATGCCAACGAGCCGCACAGCAAAATAATAACCACCACCAGCAAAACCACGGCGGGGTTTTGGCCGTCTGTGCGAGGAGCAGCTCGGTTCGAAGGGTGGCCAGTTTCCACCACGCCAGCCCCGCGCTGCCCACGCCCCCACCCTGCCACCCCGCTTTTGAAATCACTCATGGGACTGTTCGGCATTTCCATCGCCCGCCAAGGGCGAGACACGCAGGGGTGGGACGAAGAGGGCGTCCCCGGCTCCGGCGACACAGTTTGCGCCGGTGCAGGAAGTGGCACGGGGAGAAAAGGGGGGTTTTTTTGGACTTGTGCCCGAAGCAAACATCCTGGCCGGGAGCAGCCGTCCTTCGCCGGGGGCCGCGGCACGGCGGGAAGCCGCTGAGTTGGCTACGCCGGTGCCAGGGGCGGCGCGGTGATGCTTTCACCTCGAATAACCCGGCATCTGTATCAACACGGCTGGCCGGGGCCCCCGGCAACGCCGAGCTACAGCACTGGCGTCCAGAAAGCCGGCCACGTGCCAAGAAGAGACCAAAACCATTAGAGCCGTCCACGCCAACGCGAGCTGGCAGCACCCAGGGAGCCCGTCACCCCGGCGTCTGGGCTCACGCGCCCCGCTTAAGACCTTCCAAGGGGTTTTGCCAGGGATGTGGGGGTGCTTTGTGCTCTGTGGCTCTCTCCCCTCCTCAGCGATGGGGACTTTAGTGCCCCGGTGACCGGGGGTGCCCGGCGCTGGCAGCGTATTTAGCCGTTTGCCGATAACCGGGGGGAGCTTCCCACAAGCTAAAAATACACCAAAGCTCGCTGGAAAAAAAATACAACAAAGCAAGCGAAGGTGGTGCCGGCACCGGCTCGTGGGAAGGACCCTAAGCCCAGACTCCTGGGAGACCCCCAAGTTACAGGTCAGGGTGCGCTGGTGGTGGTGGAGTCGTGTTTAACCCTTCAGCCGCCACCGTTCTTCGAGGGGAGAGGGTGAGCGAAGCCGCGCGCTTGAGCGAGGCTGGTTTCCACGCCGGAGATAAGAGCGATGCTGACTGCGGCGAAACCAGGGAGCAACCACTGCCGGCACGATCACATCCCCAAAATACCCCCTTCCCCGGGGGTGAAGACTCTCAGGGGGGCACAGCGCCGGTGCCAATCACCGTGGTCCCGCTCTGGCACAGGGCTCACCCTGCTGCTGCCGCGGCTTTACAGGGGCTCCGGCTTCGCTCCCTTCGCGGTATCCCCGGAGCCAAGCGACGGAGCCGGGAGCGATGGGACTGGTCCATCAGGTTGGGGAGCGAGTGTTTCGCTGCCAGTTCGTGCCATGTGCCGGTGAAACGGCCGCCCGGGCAGGGTGGGGACAACACGCCGCCTCCGCTCTCCTTTGCAAACCAAGGAAGAAACAGACTCGCCCGTCCTTCCTACGCCGTCATCTTCCTCCTCCTCCCCATCAGCTAAAAGGGTTTTTCCCAAGCGGCGCACGGTGACAGGGACAAATATGCCTCGAGCCTCCCCAAATCCTCGGTGGGGGACACACTCGTCCCCCCGACACATCCCCGGCATCGTGGCGGTGACGCCAGCCTGGAGAAACGATGCCAAACCTGTTTTGCAGGTGGTTTACTGGAGGGGGGGGTGGAACCTGCTGGGTAAGGGCAGGGAAAGCCCCAAAAAACAGCCGCTGGGCTAGGGTGGCACCTCAGGCTGCTCCATCCCATAAACTGGGTTATCAACCCAGGCTGGGGATGCAGGAAAATAACTCACCCTGCAAATGCAAGGCAGGAGCGAGGATCTCCCGCCGCTCCTAAAGGGTTAATCCGAAAGCTACAGCCTTCCCCAAATCAGAGGGGAGGGAAAAAAAAAAAAAAAAATATATATTTAAAATAGAATTCTTTTTTTCCTGGCTCTCTCATCCAGTTCCTTTTGTTCCCAGCTCCCGTGGGCTGGGAGATGGAAAAACCTCGCGGCTTCTCTCCGAAAATCGATTCTCCCCCTCCAGCCCCCAGCCCCATCCCGACTCACTCCGGCAGCATCCACAGAAACCCCTCCATCACCGCCGTGGGTGCCTATTCCTCCGCGCCTCGGCCAGTTTTCCCCGGAAAAAGTGTCGCCTGCCCAAACCTCCTTCCATGCGCCCCAGGAAAGAATAAAAACTGGGGAGGGGGAAGGGAAATAAACTAAAATAAAGAGCTTTGGTTCGGCTTAGCTCGGCTGCTTGGCTCCTGCACGGTCCCTTCTGCATCCCCCGTGTGCTATAAAAGGGGAAAAATCCCCTTGAGGATGAAAATATTATTTTTTTTAGTCTGTTTTTCCTCTTTTTTTTTTTTTTTTATTTTTCCCCCCGTTTTAAATGCCTTAAACAGAAGGAAGGGAGGAAAAAAGATTAAAAAAAAAAAAATAACCACACAGGCAGAGGGCGGCTTGGAGGGTTTCCAGCCTGGGCTGCGCTCCCTGGGAAGAGTCCGGAGCCGTTTATAACCTGGCGAGCGCCGGTGGGCAGCCCCGGCGGGGGCACGGTGCCGGGTTTGGGTACGGCTTTGGCCGGGCAGCACTTACGTGTGCGGGGCGGGAGGCGAAGCCGGAGGCGATGGCGGGACCGTCCTGGGAGGAAAGACGGAACGAGTTGTTGGAGCCTCAGCCGCCCCGGCCCTCCCCGCCCCCTGCAAAACCAGCTGGAGGAGCCATTAGCCCCAGTGCCGCGCGCACGTAGGGACGGACGGACGGACGGCCGAGGGCCCCGCGCTGGCCCCCGTGGCCCGCGGGCGCTGGCCGGGCCCCCAAAGGCACCTCGAGACCCCATGGGGGGACACGGGGGGGACCCCGGCCCCGCCAGCCGGTGGGCAGCGACGGCCGCGGCTCCGTCGGTTGCGGCAGAGAACGGGAGCCCTCGCCGCCGGCAGCCCTATGGATCCCACTGCCCTATAGATCCAGTGACCCATATATCCAGCGACCTGCATATTCAGCAATCTCATCTCTCTAGCAGCCCCATATATATCCAGCACAACTATATAATCAGCAACCTACATATCCAGCAGTCTTTTATATTCAACAACCCTATACATACACCCCAATGTATAGATCTAGCACCTCTATATATCCAGCACCCCTAAATATCCAGCAATCTTGAGTATTCAACACCCCTATATATCCAGCAGCCCTATATAATCAGCAATCTAGTACAACCAGCAGCCTTATATATCCTGTAACCCTATACATCCAGCACCCCTATATATCCAGCAAGCCTATGTAATCAGCAACCTATACATCCAGCAATCTTATATATTCAATAAGACTATATATCCAGCAGCCCTATATATATCCAGCACCTCTATATACCCAGAAATCTGGAGTATTCAACAGCTACATATCCAGCAGCCCTATATAATCAGGAATCTTGTACATCCAGCAGCCCTACACATCCAACAGTCCTATATATCCAGCAGCCCTATATAATCACCAATTTTATACATCCAGCAACCCATATATCCAGTAACCCCATATTTCCAGCAACTTATATATTCGGCAATCCCATATATCCAGCAGGACTATACAACCAGCAACCCTAAACGCTCAAGTCCTATATACCCAGCGACCCTATATCCAGTGATATCTACCAGCCCTCTACGGCCAGCAGCCTATAGATCTGTATTTCAAATTGTTACTTTCCACCTCCCTGCTGGGCTGTAAGAAAAATGAACCAAATCCCCCCGAAGTCAAGGGGGGGAACAGGTTTTACATCCCTCATCCTCCAAAAACACACGCTCACCCCCACCGGGGCCCCAAAAACTCCCTCGTATAATAAATATTTTGGGGGTTTATTAAATCTCTTGGCAGGAGGCAAACGGCTCCGCTGCAGAGAACGGAGCAACTCGGTGCACACGCAGCGGCTTGGAAGACGCCGCTTGGTGTTGTTCCGCTGCAAAAAACGTGGAATTTTACTAAAAGTGCCGAATTTAGGAGCCGGAGGAGAGCCGGAGGAAGGCTGGACCGCACCGGCGGTGATGCCGAGCCCTTCCCGGTGGCATCCAGGCAGCGAGGAGGGACGCAACGCCGTGTGCCGGGGCTGCGGCGAGGGCACGGCGGGGTGTTTGGGAGGTCAGCGGGTGCCGTTGCCAGCCGGCGGCACGGGCCGGCCAAGAGGCAGGAGGCAGCTTGGCTGCCGGCCCCGCGCCGCGCCGGTGGAGCCCCGCCAGCCCCGGCGCTCGGCTTGTGGTTTTCCTCCTCTGGCAACAGCCCTGGGGATCCTCCGGCGGGACGGCGGGTTGGGGGGCACCGCCGGGGGGAAGCCCCACGCAACCCTCAGCGCGGGAGACCCTACAATAACAAACCGGCGCGGCCGCTGCCACCGAAGGGCTTTGGAGGGGAAGGAGACGCTGCCGGAATGATGCACACCCCCCACCCCGAGGATTGATGCTCCTTGGGGGCACCGCCTCGCCAGACCCCAAAAGCCATAAAAAACCCTCTCCCAGTTCCAATCCACCGTCACCGTCCCCGGGTACCAGTGAGGGGGAGGCCGGAGAGGAGCCGAACGGCGCAGAAGCCCTAAATCCATGCTCAACGCCCCGAAAAATGGAAAACAAAGGAAATCTGGGAAGCCGGAGCACTGAGCCGGACCCACGTTAGCCCCTGGCTCTCCCCCAGCTCCCCCCTTGCCGGGGGTACCCACCGTGCCGGCTCACGGCCCCGCTGCCTCCCGGCGCCGCGGGCGGCCGCGGCTGCCTCTCCCGCCTTGTTTTCCAAGCTGTTTCCATGGCCCCAGCTGACCCCGGCACTGGGTCTGAGCTGCTCGCTCCTGTCCTCATTTAGCCCGGAGAAAAGCCGGAATAGCGGCGATGCCGAGGGAGCTGAGCTGATTTACGCCGCGGGAAGCCCGGCTCTGCTTTACGCGAACCCCGGGAACAATTTTGGGGACCCCCGTAGCCGTAACTGCTCTCCAGACGGCGCTGGAACAACTATTTCACCCCTTTTTCCTTCTCACCGGGGTACGACGAGCCAGTTGAACACCATACAGTCCCGCTGCCGGTTCCTACACCGGCATCTCGCCGGTGCCGGGAGCTTCCGAAAGAGATGGGGGATTTTTTTTCCAGGTGGAAAAAAAAAAAAGTGTTTCCATCTCCATCCTCCTCATTTCCTTCAGGAAAAGGGTTTTCCCTTTCAGAGGGGCCGTACCAGGGATGGTCGGGGTCGGGATGCTCAGGATGTTCGGTGTTGGGATGTTCGGAGCAGGGATGCTCAGTACCAGAGGCGGGCGAGCAATGCCCCAGCGGATGCTCCCACCGGAGCAGTTTTTGGGAAACGAGCTGTCACAGCCAAGCCACGGCGCGCGTTCCCACTACGGCGTGCCTTCCCACCGCGGCACGGAGCCGAGCTGGGAGCCGCCAGTTGGCGCGGGCCAGGGGGAAAAGGCTTGGCACGGCGTGGAGCTGTGTCAGGCTGCCGGCTCCGGCCGGGCAGGGAGGGAGCTCAGCTCTTGAAAGGGAAAAAGAGGAGGAAAAAAAAAAAAAAAACCCAACCAAGCCGTGGTGCTATTTTTGTTTCTTGGAGCGTTTTTTTTTCCTCAAACACAGCCGGCTCCTCTCGTGCCGGCGCTCGGCTACCAGATTGGCGCCGGGGCCGGCTGGGCAAAGCCAAATCAGGAGTGGCTGGGTGGGAAGCAGTGCCTGTGGCATCCCTGGGGAAGGGGACAGAAGGAGGGGATGGGGAGGAAGAGGAAGAGGAAGAGGAAGAGGAAGAGGAAGAGGAAGAGGAAGAAGGGGAAGAGGAAGGAGGGGAAGAGGAAGAAAGGGAAGAGGAAGAAAGGGAAGAAGGGGAAGAAGGGGAAGAGGAAGAAGGGGAAGAAGGGGAAGAGGAAGGAGGGGAAGAAGGAATTAGGGAGGAATAGGGAGGGGAAGAAGGGGAAGCAAGGGGAAGAAGGAGAGGAAGGAGAGGAAGGAGAAGAAGGAGAAGAAGGAGAAGAAGGAGAAGAAGGAGAAGAAGGAGAAGAAGGAGAAGAAGGAGAAGAAGGAGAAGAAGGAGAAGAAGGAGAAGAAGGAGAAGAAGGAGAAGAAGGAGAAGAAGGAGAAGAGGAGAAAGGGCATGGGGAAGGAGGGGAAGAAGAGGAAGATGGGGATGGGCAGGAAGGGAAACGAGAGGAAAAAGGGGAAGGGGACAAGATAGGGAAGGAATAAGGACCTACCTGGGAAGGAAGAAGGAAGAGGGAAGCGCGTGGGCAGCAGGAGAAGAGCCCGGGGCCTCGACGTGCCTCTCGCCTGGCCCAGCAGCGTCTGCCGTCCCACCCTGGCCGCCCCCGCGGGGTTGGGCTGGATTTGGCAGCCCCACTGCCAGCGCATGCCACCTGAGCGGGACAGGTCCCCTCCCGGCCCCCCTGCCAGGGACATCTCCCCCTGCGACTGCTTTGCATTGCAAATCGGGGGGAAAAGCCGGTTTCGGAGGAGCACGGAGGAGAGCTGCCCCACAGCCATGCGCTCACCAAACCGCACCCCGATTTTCGAGGCTTCGCCCACCAGTTCGAGCAGGTGGGGGGGTCCCCGCGCCCTCCTGGCCCCCCAGGTGCATGTCAGGGATGTGCCACGCAGCACCCATGGGTGCTCG
Organism: Tauraco erythrolophus; assembly: GCF_009769465.1. Taxonomy (NCBI): domain Eukaryota; kingdom Metazoa; phylum Chordata; class Aves; order Musophagiformes; family Musophagidae; genus Tauraco; species Tauraco erythrolophus. Next base: position 5,234,785 of record NC_141493.1, on the reverse strand, counting down.
GCTCCTCCCAGCCCATCCCCGTCCCGTCGTACCTGGGGGATGCTGCGGTCCCCTCCCTGGGACGTGGGGGCTCCTCACGCCGCCACCGTGCCGCGCAGCCCGACCTTTCGGAGGAGAAGGAGGAGGAGGAGGAGGAGGAGGAGGAGAGCCGTGCGCGCCGCCGCCCTCCCGCCCGGCAAGCACGGACAAGTCGGCAGCGCGACGGCCGGCGGGCAGGAGCCGGGCGATGAGTGGGAGCCCGGCCCTGCCCCGTCTAGGAGCAGGGAAAACGCCGGCTCTGCCAAACCCGGAGCTGGTTTCACCACTACGACCCGTCCCCCGTGGGGAAAAGGACCTTGTGGCGGGTGGGAGACGCGACCCCTCTGGATGGAATCCCTTTCCGAAGGCCGGAGGAAGGCGCGCGGGTTGGAAAGCGCGTGCCGGCAGCACGGACACCGGCTCGACACCGGCAAAACCATTTTGCAGCACGCTGTACTAAAAAAACCTTCCTTTTTCACCCTCAAAATTTAGAGCCCCCCCCCCCATCCCAGCTGCCTCCCCGCAGCTGGGGCCGCTGAGTCAGCGCCGGCACTGCTGAGTCATCGCAGCCACCTCAGCCCCGACGACGTCAACCGGCCCCGGCGATGAGCTCAGCCACGGGGGCTTCGGCACCTCCGCGCTGGCCGCCAGCCACGGCACCAGCACTGCCAGGCCCTGGGGAGCTGCACGGCGAGGCTTTTGCCAGCACCTCTGCCATATTTTGGGGTCTCACGGGCTTTTCCCGCCACAAAACCTCACTCATCCATCCCCAAAATCGCGCCCATCGGCATCGCCTTGAATCCAAGGCTACCAAAACGCGGCCGCCGACCGGGTGAGGAAGCTGGCAACGTCCCAGCTCTCATCCTCTGACCGGTGCCATGGTCCTCTCCAAAAACATCCCACATTGGACCACCCACGAGCCGGGACAGCCGCCACGGTCACCATCCGCATCCTCCTCATCTCGCTCGCCGGAACAGGAATGATAAAAAAAAAAAGGGCTAAAAAAATATCCCAATTTCGCTTCTTTTTTTTTTCCCCTCACCGGGGTCACCAGCACCGCGGGGGATGCGCCGACGCCGCCTCCGGCTTCCCCGGCCCCGGTGACGGGGTTGATGACTCACGGGGAAGGAGGGGGGGGGGAGAAAGCGGCGCGTGCACGGGGCCGTCATGTTTGTAAACCTAAAAAAAGCCATGTGCGGGCAGGCAGCGTGCTCCGGCCGGCGGCACCGGCTGCCAGCGCCGGGCAAGGGACGGGCAGCGGTTGCCTTCGTGCCGGCAATCCCGACCGGGCAAGGCTCGGCGAGGCACCCGGCACGGGTGGGAGAAGTCGGTCCCGCTGCAAGGGCTTGCGTCGCGACGGCTTTAATTGGCGCGGCTCGACGTGCGAGGGCTTTAATTGCCACGGCGTTAATTGGCGCGGCTTGAAGCGCAAGGGCTTTAAACGCGGCGGCGTTAGACGCGACGGCGTTAAGCGCGACATCAAGTCGGGTTTTGAAGAAGCTCCGGGTCTTTAAAGCATCCCATCACCTTCCAGCACCGCGTCCGCAACGGGCCGCAGCTCCCGGGGATGCTCCTCCATCCCCCTCAGCCAAGCTGGGATGCGGGGGGGGGGGGGGGGCCGCGGTGACCGGGGCCGTGCCACCAGCAGCCACCAGCTCTGCGGTGACAAACCCTCCAGCCATTACGCAGCATCCCCCGGCCTCCGCGCTGACGGCTGCAGCAATTCCAACTTGCTCCAATCCAGGATTTTTTTTACAGCGTTTTCAGGGCTCGCGGTGGTTTGGGGTTGGTTTTTCCTGCCCCCCCCCCCCCCCCCCCCCCCATTTGGCTGCGATGGAAATTGCAGGCTTGGGAGCTCGCGGTCCCCAGCTCCCCCGTTCGACAGCAAAATCTCATTTAATCAAAAGATGCGGCGACTGGATGTGCAGGAGCATTTCTTTTTCTTTTTTTTTCCTTCTTTTTTTTTTTTTCCCCCTTAAGAACTGCCATTTTAGCTGTAGCAAACAAACACGCCGCATTGTCCCCGCGACACGACTCCTTCCGATCCGACGACCCGACAGAACCCTGCCCGCAAATCCCCGCCGCCTGCGCGCTGCCAGCCCCATCCCGCCACTGCCGAGCATCCCGGCTCCCGCAGAAAGGGGATTTCAGCCCCGGGAGAGAGGAGAAAATCGGGGTTGAGGTCGGTTTGCGGGGCTGGCAGCGGCGTGGTGGGCAGATGTGGAGCGGGGACGGAGCTGATCGCAGCTGTTTCACCTCCAGCCTCTTCCCGTTTTATTTCATCTCCCCTTGGATGCCGGCCCACGGAGCCGGGGGATGAAGAAAAAAAGCTCTTTCATCCTCAAAAATGGTCTGGCACCCTCTTGCACTGAGCTCCAAGTAACCAGATTAAAGGGCTGGCAGAGGAGGGGAGAGAGGGGACCGGTCCGCAGGAGGGCCGGGTTTGGGGTGCATCCCTCTCGTCCCAGCCCGCATCCCGAGCCGCGGCGGGGACGGCTGGCTTCGGCGCTGGCCCCATCACCGCCATCCCGTTAGAAACGTTCCCTGAGCGCACGCGGAGCGAGGGATGCGGTGGGGACCCCGGCATGCGTGGGCAGAGGGTCAGGAACCCTGATGCTATGGGGAGAGGGATACGCAATGCCATAGGGACAGGGACACACGATGCCATAGGGATGGGGACGCTGGCACACATAGGCAGAGGACTGAGGACCTCGATGGCACGTGGATGGGGACCAGAGACCCCGGCGCACGCAGGCAGGGGACCAGGGACCCTGGTGCTGCGGGTATGGGGAGCAGGGACCCTGGCACATGCAGGCAGGAATCCAAGTATCCCAACGGCATGGAGACAGGGAACAGGGACCCCAGCACACGCACAACACCATAGGGACGGGGAGCAGGGACCGCAGCACACGTGGGCAGGGGACCGGGGACCCTGATGCCATAGGGCAGAGACCAGGGACCCCAACACCTGCAGGCAGTGGACCGAGGACCCTGATGCCATGGGGAGAGGGACTGGGGACCCCAGTGCCATGGGGACAGCTCACTCCCAGCACGCCAGTGCCGGGGCCACCCCCAGGAAAGGCTTTTTGGGACACAGACCCACCGCACAACCGCACGTCCCAGAGGCACCGCGCCACCGCTTTGCCGTCCCCGTCCCCAGCGGGGCCACCAAAGCCCCACCAGGAAAGGCCGAAATGGGGAGAGAGGGGGACATTTTGCTTTCCCATCGGGTCCTTCTCCGAGCCACCTTTCCCTTAATTACCTGCGATAAAGAGTCCAGGTCGATAATCCGAAAAACAAACCTCGTCACAGCTAATTAGGTGCCAAAGGCCAAGAGCGGGGCTCGTTTATGGGGCCACCGTGACAACCTGCGAGGACTCTGCTCCGGCGCTGCCCATCCCTCCCCAACATGATGCAACCTCGGGCCTGCGCTGGCATCGCCGCCGCATCCCGGCACCCCGCCGGTACCCGGCACCCCAGCACCTATGGAAAGGCTCTTATTTCTGCAAAGCATCCGCGGCTCCGGAGGCGGCTCCGGCGTTGGCGGGCAGGCGGTCGCACGCGCCGGCGCATGCCGGGTGCGAGATGTGGAGCGTTCCCCCCATCCCTCGAAAACACGTGGTGCCGAAGCCGCTCGCCGCGGACTCCAAACTTCGGGGCGGCCGCGCGTTCCGGCACGCTCTTCCCTGACCTCGGAGATGTCCCTCGGTGCCACCGGCATCCGCAGCCAGTCCGATCCTGCCCCGACACCAAACCACGCCGCTCTGGGCACCGGGATAACCCAAATCATCACCTCGGATGGCGAACGGGACCCCCCCGGGGAGGACCGGCCGCCTTTTCTCCCCACCTCCATCCTACCTCCGTTATTCCCGGCGTGACGAAAAGCAGACCGGGAGGGGGGGGGGGCGAGGGGGGGGCCGACCCCACCGGACCCCGTCACGGGCGAGGGATGACAGTTGCCAGCGGGCGGGTTACGTCACGGTGACGTCACGCCAGGGGAGCCTCATCGCCCTTGTTAGCATCACCCGCCGTCCCTCTGAGCTCAGCACATTTCGGGGACAGCGGGGAGGGGATTAATAAAAATAATAATTTAAAAAACAACGCTGAAAAGCGATGGGATAATAAAGATGGGGGGGGGGGAAGTCACGTTAGGGCCTATCCCCCCCCTCCAACCCCCCATCCGCCCCCACTTTCCTCCAGAGGGCAAAAAAAAAAAAGGGATAAAAGAGGGAAAATAATCCAAAATGCCGCGGGAGGGGTGCGGGGCAGAGCCGGGCCCGCTCGGGCGGTGCGTGTGTGTGTCCCCCCCCCCCCCCCCAACTCTGCCGCTTTGTCCTCCCGGCCCCGCCGCGCCTCCGCGCCCGCCGCGGCTCAACCGCGCCCGCGGAGCCACAAAACACGCGCAAACACCGCGGGGGGGGGGGGGGGCACCCCCTCACCACCCCCCCCATTTCCACCCCCCCCCCGCCGAGGGGTTCCATCTCCACGGCGCGGCGGGGGATGCATAAGGAGGGGGGGGGTGAAGCGAGGGGAGGGGGGACGGGATGCAGATGGGGGTGATTTTTTTTTGGGGGGGGGGTACTTACCTCGCGGCTCCCCCCGCCGCTGCCCCTCGCAGCCCCCGCCGGCCCCGGCGCGGCCCCGGCCCTCAGGAGGAAGCCATCTTGTCTCCCTCTCCTCCTCCTCCCTCACCGCCGCCCTGCTGCAGCCGGGGGGGGGTCTGACCGGCGCATCTCTTCTTCTTCCCCCCCCTCCTCACCTCCTCCTCCTCCTCCTCCCTCCCTCCCCTCCTCCTCCTCCTTCCCCCTCCGCGCAGCTCCCCCCCCCACAACGCAGCGCGACACCGCCCGCCCCCCCCCCCCCCCCACCCCGCCGGGGCCGCCCGTCGATCGCGGCCGCTGCGCAGGAGCGGGGGCGGCGGGGGGGGGACACACGGACACGGACACGGACACGGACACGCAGGGGAGGTGCCTCCTGCCCCCTGCTGCTCCCTCCCCCCCCAAATAATTGGGTAACGGGACCCCCAAACCCCAGTCGTGGCTCCCCCCCCGCACGGGAAACTGAGGCAGGAGCCCACGCTGAGTGGGAACAGCCACACGCAGGGACCGGACCCCTTTGGCACCCCCTCCCCTCTATTTTCCTGCCCCGGCGCCCTCGTTAATTTGGGGCTCTCATTAATTTGGGGGCGTGGGAGTTGTGCCAGGCTTAAATCCCGCACAAGCACCCCCACGTCGCCTGGCTGCCCCCCTGCTCCCTAAAATCCAGGCTTCAGTGACAAGGGGGGGCATTTTCCAATGGGAAAAGCAGTGGGAATGGGCCGGGAAAAGGGTTAAGCCAGGGCTGGAATCCTTCAAACAGCCCTGACGGGATCAGCTCCAGCTTTTCCAACCCCTGTGCGGAGCTGACAGGTCTCGGCTTCGATGTACACATGTATTTTTTGGGGGAGGAGGAGGGAAAAGGGGAGCGGGAAGGCGAATTCCTCTAAAGCCTTCCCCATCCAGGGCTCGGAGTGATGCTCCCGCAATGCTCCAGCCTTCTATGGGGTTTTCCAAGCTTATTCCTGGCTAAATCACCAGCAAAACTTCCACAAACTCAAAGGTTCCAAAGGTTTCCCCGGGAGCATCCCCGTAAAAACTGTTTTCCAAAGGGATTTGCAGCAGAAGGAGCAATCCAAGGAGCCCCGGGCCCGTATAATGCCCAGTGGGACGGATAAACCAGGCACCAAGTCCAGGTGGAAAACGCGACCACGGACCCGCCATCCCCGTCCCCGTGATATTTGCTGGAGCTCGTCTCTTCCCGAAAAGGCCACACGTGAGCCGAGAGCCCTATTGCAACGCCGAGCCGGAGCCCGCCGGGATCCGACCTTTGCTCCCAGCAACGCAACTCCCACGGGAATAAATAGGGATAAACTGGTGCTGGGAACCGGCTTTCCCCCAATTTCCAACCTCGCACGCCAGCGCCGCGGGCTGCAAGCCCCCGTTGTCCGACCGAGCTCGGCGTCGCCGCGCAACAGGTCGCTGCAAAAACCACAGCGAGGATTTAATTAACGCAGACGCCTCCTTCCTCCCATCCTCCTCCTCCTCTGGCTGGATAGGGGAGCACGTCCGTCGGCATCCACCCGGCGATTCGCTCCCCAATCATTTTAGCTGTTAACATCACAGCCAAGATCCGAAATATCTTCAGCGGAGGCACGGCAACGGAGGAGCATCACTCCGGGTGAACCGTGGCCATCGTCACCGGCAGGCAGGTGACGGGTCCTTTGGGTGACACCAGGATGCGCCGGCCAAAAACGAGACCAACCCCGGCCTGTTCTTCATCCCGTCATCCCGATGCTTTTTTTGGAGATGCCAAACCCGGTTGGGGGTTTAAAAAAACCCCTCGAGATGGACAAATTTAGTAAGTTTTTATTAATAATGCTTTAAATGAGATTATCCCTAATCTCCGGCGGTTGGCACCGAGTCAACCAAATTCAGCTGGGGGCTTCCATTTCCCAACGCCGGGGACACGCCGGGAACACCTGGAGCTGCATCCCGTCCCACCGCCACCCCAGCAAAGGGCTTTTGGTGTCCCAGCGTAACCATTCCTGCCAGGAATGGAGTTTCCCGTGGGGTTTATTTAAGGTTTGTCCCCCTCAAACTGGGGAGGTGGGTCGGAGCATCCTCAGCTCCACCAGCACCGATCTCTGCCAGGCTGTTTGGGCGGCTCTTGTTAAAAACCAGCGGCTCCCCGGCGCTGAGCGAGGTTTTGCCGTATATTTTGCCGTGGCGGTAATGAGCAGGTTCCCAAGACATTGATTAATTATGCAAATGGCAAAGGTATCTAGAGCCGGCCGGGGAGGGTGGGAGAGGGTCCGGCAGTGCTGCGGGATGGGGTGCGGAGCAAAACCTCGACCTCCGGCATCTTCCCTCTTCCTCCTCCTCTCCCAAAACCCTCCTGGATGGGGCCGCATCGCCCGGCGTGGAAATTGAACGCCGAGGGAGACGGCACGAGCGCAGCTCCAGCGCCGGAGGTGCGAGGGGAGACGCCGGCTTTCCCAGGCCAGGCCAAGCCGGAGGAACGGGCAGAACCAGTGCTGGGGAAAGGGGCTGGCTCCCCGGCTCGCTTCGCCTGCCAAACCACTCCGGGAAAGGGGCCGGGACGTGGGAACCACGGCACGCCCCGCGCTCGGCTGCCGGCACCACCAGGACCGGTCCAGAGTGGGCAGGGACCCACTGGCACTTGGATTCCCAGGGGAATCCCACTGTTGCCGACGACGCCGGCTCCAGCAGCATCTTTTTAAGTCGTCTTTTTTTGTCACGGGCACCCCAGAAAAGTGCCGGGGCTCAACTCCCCACCGTCAGCCGTTTTCACCGGCGCTTTGCCAAGGGCAAAGTCCTTCGCCCTGCCCTGCTGTGTGCCAAGCGCCGGCTGAGCCGCCCGTGCCCGCATTCCCCCCCGCCTCGTCCCATCGTCCCACCACCCATTCCAAGGGTAAAACCTGCCGGATACAACTCGGAGGTGCAAGGTGGCTGCTCCCCCCCCCCCCCCCAGTATCCCCAAAAAACAAAGCAGCGGCAATTTTTTGGAGGGGGCAAAGTCCTAAAAATAAACCCCATGCAGGAGATGTGCCCCATCCTCACCTCTCCACACTCGAGACCCCCCCCAGCCGGAGGAGCCCCCATCCCCGTCCCCCTGCTCGGGCAAAACGGGTGCGATATTAGAAATCCCAGTTCCACCTACCCCGGCCGGTAAAACCAGAAGCGTCGACAGAAGAAATTGTAATTTTTGGTGGAGAAAATGCCACGACTTGTTAACTTGGCGATGCTCTCCCCGAGCACGGCTCTGCCCTCCCCGCGCTCCCCCTTCCTCGCCACCCCCTTCTTTTTGGGGACCCCCCACCCCGACAGCACCCAGGTGGGTTTCGCGTGGCATTTTGCTCTTTTATACCAAGAAATTCAATTCCAAGGTGGGGTTTGTCCCGTGGGTCCTGCTGCCACCCACCCTATGGCGGCGTTTTGGGGACACCCCAGGGACGAGTTAAGATTTTGGGGGGGCGGGGTGGGGGGGTTAAGGCGTCAAAGCGGCTTTTAAGGCATCAGAAGGTCCCATTTCTCACGGAAATACCCTTAAAAAAATAAAACCATCAACTAACCGAGACGGGGCTTTCCCTGCCCAACCCTCCAACTCACGGCGACGTTACAACCGACCCAAAGAGGTCACAAATCACCCCAAAAAGGTGAAGGTGGCTTGGGAAGGAGGGGGGGGGAGGGCACAAATAGCTTGGGGGGGGCGGGGGAGCACTCACCTCCCGCCGAAGCCCCTCACACCTCTCCGTCTCGCTGCTGGGGTGCAGGTTAGATGTCGGGGCTCCCCCCCGGCACGGCGGAGCGGGCGGAAGCGGTGGCTGGACGGGGCCGGTGGACGAACTGGGTGTCCGGCCAGAGGGACATAACGCTGTCACCGTCCCCCCCCCGCCCCGGGGGCACCGGTGACTCCTGCGGGGAGACAGAGCCGGAGCCGAGTGAAGCACTGAGTCACCCCAACTTTTAATTCCCACCCTGGGGGCGGCCCCGTTGACTCCCCACCCCCTCCTTCCCCCAAACTCCCACCAAAACAGGGTGCTGCCGCCCTCCCCCCCCACCCCCTTAATCCCACCCCTTTATTTTTTCCAACCCCATATTTTTTTGGCTTTTTATTTCTCTTTTTCCCTTCAAAACCACGCGGCTTCGCACAAGTTCAGTCCCACACCGGCAACTTTCCACCCCCGCCCCCCCCCCCTCCAATTTAGAGCGTTACCGGAAAAAAGGGGTACGGCACCTCCTTGGAAATGGGGGGCCGGGTGGCTTCGACCCGGAGCTAAGCAGATACACGGCGGGGTGGGATAGGGGGGGCAGGAAAGTGGGGGTCAAGGTAAATTCCTTCCTCCCCGACCCCCCACCACCCCGGAGGGGGTTGCGGTGGAGCTGCACGTTGGTGCTGCTGGTGCTGCTGGTGCTGCTGGTGCTGCTCCCTTTGTTCTGCTGGCGCCCGCCCGGGGGGACCGGTCGACCGGCCGGGGGGGCTCAAAGCCAGCACCCTGTGCCACCCCCCATAATGCTCTGCAGCAAGGAAAAGTGGGGGGGGGGGGGACACACCTCGATCCTCTGGGGTTATGGGGGGGGGTGAGTCCTGGTGGTGGTGGAGGGTTTTGAGGGAAGCGGGGGGGGAGGGTGAGCTGGGGAGGGGGGTTAGGGGGGGTCGTAGGGTTGGTGGAGGTGGGGGGGCGCTGGGTTGTTGTTGTAGGGTCGCCGGAGAAAACTCCGGAGGCGGCAGCGCGGCTCCTCTGCCCCCCCTCCGCCCTATATCTTATCCCGCAGCGCTCCCCTCAAATCCCCCCTCCCGCCCCAAACCCTGCCCCACAGCCCCCCCCCTCTCCCCCCCCCCCGCTACCTCCGGGGCAGGTGCCCCTCGCGCGCGCTCCGCCCCGCCCCCTGCCGGCCCCGCCGCCCCCGTGTTTATGTAGGGTCGCTCACTGCTCCGCAGCCTCCCCTACAGGCAGAGCTGGGCCGGGCCGCCGTCCCCGCCCCCACCAAGGGGTCCCCCCCTAAAGAGCCAACGCCCCCTCCCCAGCAAAAACCACCCAGCGGGTACCAAATCCCCCTGGTTTTCCCCCAAACCCAGCTCAGCCTGACCCACAGCCAGGACCGTTCCCCCACCTCCACGGGGTCACCCCCACTCCCCCGGCCACAAACACCCCAAAAATCAGAGCAACAACATCCCCCCATGAGCCAGGACCCCCTGGAGCGCCCCCACTCCCGACCCTGAGCTCCCCCCACCCGCAGCTCACGACGCAGAAGAGCTCAACGTCGCTTTGGTTTTAATTTAAGGGAAAAAAATAACATATAAAATAAAATAACAAAACAAGGGGGTTGGTGTAACTCGAACATGAACCACGATGTTTTTCTGGTGGAATTGAACCAGCACGTTAAATCCGCCTTACGGAGTAGCCCCGGCTCCGGCATCCCCGGCTGGGGAGGGGGTCGTGGCGGCGGTGACCCCCCATCGCGCCGCCCCGAAGCTCAGCACCCGGCTGTGCCTCCGATTATCCGCCTTGGAACCATCCCGCGCCGCCAGCGCCTTAAAGACACCCCTCGCCCAAAATCAAAGGGCCGAGGGGGACAGCTGGGGACCAGGACTCATCCCTCGGCATCGGGATCTTCGGCCGGAGCCGGCGGTGGCGATGCCCCTTTCCCGGCTCTGCCGCTCGGCGCGGGGACCGGTGGGCAGAGACGCTGCCGCCGGCGCTCAGAGAGGGTCGGGGTGCGACGGCAAAGCTTTGGCTCGCAGGGCCGTGGCGAAAGCCTCCACCTGCAAGGAGAAGCCGATTGAGAGCGCAGCACCGCGACGGTGCCGGGATGGCGCCAGGATGGCCGAGGTTTAAACCAGCTCGGACCGAGGGTGAGGAAATTATTTTTTTCTGTGGCAAAATGAAGATGAGGCGGAGGCTCAGAGGTCAGCACGATGCCACCGGTGCTCGTGGCACTCCTGGCAGCAGGATGCCGCCGAGCTGTGCTGCCTCGGCTGTGCCCACCTGTGCCATGAGGACGTCCTGCATGGCCACGTCGTGCTCGAAGTCCTTATCCACGTCCAGCACCAGGACGGGTGCGTCTTTCACATCCGCGAAGGGGACCCTAAAGAAGAGTGAAAGAGAAGGAGTTAAACCAAAGAAACTCCCAAAATGGGGTGGGGGTCACCCCAAAACCACAGCTGGTCTGGCTGCTGGGGAAGGGGGAGCGCGGCGGGGCCGGATTCGGACTCACTCCGTGGTCTTCTCCACCAGCCACTGCTCGTGCTGGGCATGGAGCTGCTGCAGGTACCCCAGCTGGACCCCCCCCTCCTCGCTCCTCGCCCTCCGCCGCAGCCGCTCCAGGCACGTCTGCACCCGTGGGGGAGAGACGGCGGGTAACGGGGGAGACAGGAGGGTAACAGCATGCGGGAAGGATGGAAGGGAAAGATGGGAGAGGGAGTTTAACGGGATGCAGGGAGACAGGAGATTAACAGGATGCAGGCACCCAGCAAAGCAGCCCGGGAGGAGGCACCGCAGTCGGGCATCGGACACCCCGGGCAGACACTGCAGCCCTCCCTCCCCAAAATCCGCTCTAGGATCCACAGCAAAACTCCCACCGACGTTCCCACGGGAACAGGAGCGGATCCCGCTCCCCCAGGCCAACCATTTCTGGTTAAAACCCAACGTTCTGGCAACTCCAGGAGCTCAGTTCGGAGCCCAACGCCTCTGGCATCCCCCTCCCCGCTGAACATCGGGGGCTCTCGCCGGCACCCACCTGCGGCATCGCCCGCAGGTAGAGGAAGCCGTGGAGGGTGGTGCGGGGCCCCAGGTGCCGCAGCAGGAAGCTGTGCCAGTCCTGGTAAATGGCCCACTCCAGCGGCTGCAGGTGCCCGGCCTCAAAGAGGTTCTTGGCAAAGACGTACCTGGGAAGGGACGGAGAGAGGGGACAGGGCAGCCGGCACCGCCGGCACTGCCACTTCCGAGCCATCCCCAAGCCCAGGCGGCTTCACATCCATTTTTTTCACCTTTTTTCACACCAATTGGGAACCGCGGGTGTTTAATTAAGGCGGAAATCCTTAATTAGGGGCAGAGTGATGTTTGGGGACAGCCGCAGCTGCCCAGCGCGGTCACCGCTACCGAGCCCATCCATCAGCCGAGCCGCCGCCTGACACGGGTGAGGATGGGGCAGCCACGAGTTAAAATTATTCGGGGTATAATGAAGTCCCAAATTATCCAACAAGCACGTTTCTGTAATGAAGCATCGCTCCGGGGCCTCGCCGGGCACAGCCATGGGCTCAGCTCACCCCGGGGATCCCAGGGGACACAACGCAGGCAGTGGCGACGCTTGTTATCCCGGTTAATCCCTCCATTCCGCTTCGTTCTCGTAGGAATCCGGGGGTGCCGGGTACCTGTCGCTGTAGACGGAGCGTTCGAAGACCTGCACGGGGTGGGGGGTCCTGGGCAGCCGCTCGGGCGGCGGTTCCAGCATCGCCTTCAGCCGGCTGATGCAGGAGAAGGTCTGGAATGTGTAGGACCACCGGGCCGGTTCCTGGTACATCATCTGGAGAAGGTTGGTGGAGCCCACGGATGCCTACAGAGGAAGAGCCCGGGGATGAGATGGTTCCAGCAGGGTGTGGTGCCCAACGGTGCCACGACGCCGCCGGTACCTGCCGTTACCTCCGCCGTGCCACCAGCTGGCACCTTCTGCCACTGGGCCACCGGTTCGGTCACCAGGTGCCACTCGGGGAAGGTGGCACCCAGCAGCTTCAGGAAGGTGGATTTCCCCACGGCTGCGGGTGGGGAGCGGGGGGTGCAGGGTGAGGGGGGGGGCGGGGGGTGCAGGGTGAGGGGGGTGGGTCCCCCCCACCCCAGCTCCTGCCGTGGGGTCACGCGGGTTTTTGGGGTGGCTCCCCCCTGCCCCCGCCCAAGCCAGCAGGAAGAATTAATTACAGACATTAAATCAGACCCCGAGAGGCTTCAGGCTGCGCCTCCTCCAAATCCCCCCCCCCCACCGCACCCCAAACCCTCCAGCCACCCCCAGCCCCCCCCACCCCGAATTACATCCCCCCCCCCAAAAGCCACCATCCCCCCCCTTGCCCCCGGGGACCCCCGTTGTCCCCGTTCCCCCCCCCCCCGCTACCGATGTTCCCCTCCAGCGCCAGGCGCAGGGCGGCCCCGCACGGCCCCATCCCGCCACCGCTTCCGCCTTCCCGCGTCATATGCTAATGACATGCTAATGAGCGCGCGCGCGCTGCCGCCCCGTGACGTCCGCGCGCAGGAAGTGGCGGGGGGAGGGGGGAGGGGAAGGGCTGCGGAAGCGGCGGCCGGAGGCGCGCGCAGGGCTGGGGGCGGTATGGTAATTTATGCAAATGAGACCCCGCCCACGGCATGTCCCGGCAGCGGGGGCGAGGGGGGCGGGGCACCAAGATGGGGTTGGGGGGGTCAGTGTGGGGTCAGGGGCACCGACGTGGGGTCAAGGGCATCAACAAGGGGTTGGGGGCAGCAAGATGGGGTTGGGGGCATCAACATAGGGTTGGGGGCAGCAAGATGGGGTTGGGGGCATCAACATAGGGTTGGGGGCAGCAAGATGGGGTTGGGGGCACCCACATAGGGTTGGGGGCAGAAGGTGGGGTTGGGGGCATCAACATAGGGTTGGGGGCACCAACATAGGGTTGGGGCAGCAACATAGGGTTGGGGGCAGCAAGATGGGGTTGGGGGCACCAACATAGGGTTGGGGGCATCAACATAGGGTTGGAGGCACCGACACAGGGTCGGGGGCACCAACACGGGGTCAGGTGCCTCAATGGGGTTGGGGGCATCAACATGGGGTTGAGGGCATCAATGTGACATTGGGGGCACTGACACGGGGTCAGGGGCACCAACATGGGGTCAGGGCTCCCCCAGCCCTCTCCGTATTACACTCAACCCCCTCCCCCAACCCCTCCCACCCCCTCAACACCCCAAAATGGCCCAGAAAAGGGGCAGAGCCTGGAGAAAAGGCTTTAATGCGCAGTGGGTGGCGGGGAGGAGCAGCAGGGACCGAGGAGGAGCGGGGTGCCCCAGCCTGGGCAGGGGGGGCCACCGCGGGGTGGGGAGGGGGCTTAGAAGCATTTTCGGTGGACGATGGAGGGTCCGGCCTCGTCGTACTCGGGTTTGCTGATCCACATCTGCTGGAAGGTGGAGAGGGACGCCAGGATGGAGCCACCGATCCACACCGAGTACTTCCGCTCCGGCGGGGCGATGATCTGCCGAGACACGAGCCGTTAGGATGCACCCCCGGATCCCCCCACCCCACCCCAAACCTGCACCAGCAGAGGATTTAGGGTGTTGGTGGCCATGGTTTGCCCCCACCATCACCTACTTTGATCTTCATGGTGCTGGGAGCCAGCGCCGTGATTTCCTTCTGCATGCGGTCGGCGATGCCGGGGTACATGGTGGTGCCGCCGGACAACACGTTGTTGGCATAGAGGTCCTTGCGGATGTCGATGTCGCACTTCATGATGGAGTTGTAGGTCGTCTCGTGGATGCCAGCTGACTCCATGCCTGGGGTGGAAAGGGGCTATCAGCACCCTGACCCCCACCCATGCCTCCTCGGGGCTCCCCAAAAGAGCTGCAGGATTCACCCATGAGTTTCTCCTCCCGTTTGGGGTGCAAAGCACTTGGGGGAGCCCTGAAACACCTCTGCAGGGCACCCATGGGAGGTGGTTTCCCACTGGTGGGGTGGTGGGGATGGGGAGCAACCACCTAGGGGACAGCCAGGAAAATTTGGGGTGGGCTCACCAATGAAGGAGGGTTGGAAGAGGGTCTCAGGGCAGCGGAAACGCTCGTTCCCGATGGTGATGACCTGCCCGTCGGGGAGCTCATAGCTCTTCTCCAGCGAGGAGGAGGAGGCGGCTGTGGCCATCTCGTTCTCAAAGTCGAGGGCCACATAGCAGAGCTTCTCCTTGATGTCACGCACGATTTCCCGCTCGGCTGTAGGAGACGATGGTGAACAGGCTCAATCTGGTGCCACGGCAGCACCATGGGGTCCTCCATCACCCCGTACCCCCATTCCCAGTCCCATACCGGTGGTGACGAAGGAGTAGCCCCTCTCGGTGAGGATCTTCATGAGGTAGTCAGTGAGGTCGCGGCCGGCCAAGTCAAGACGCATGATGGCGTGGGGCAGAGCGTAGCCCTCATAGATGGGCACGTTGTGGGTGACGCCGTCCCCAGAGTCAAGGACGATGCCTGGGAAGGGGAGGAGGAAGGTGAAGGAGGGGGACTCGAAGCCACCTTGGTCCCTTCTCCACCACAGAAGGTCCCCTGGCGGTGGATGCCACGTGTCCTACTCACCGGTTGTGCGGCCGGAGGCGTAGAGGGAGAGGACGGCTTGGATGGCGACGTACATGGCGGGGACGTTAAAGGTTTCGAACATGATCTGGGAGGGAGGGCGAGAGGGGCAGCAGGTTAGGGGAGAGCACGGGGGTCTCCAGTGGCATCCCACCCCAACCCACGGGGGCCGTGCCTTCCTGGAGAGACGGGGTCAGGGCATGGCACGGAACAACGCGCGGATCGTTGCGTTGCACGATAAAACACGGGGATCGTTGCGTTGCGCAGACACGTGGGTCACCGCATCGCACGGAACAAACCCCGTGGGTCAGCACGTCGCACGGACGAACGCGGGTCACTGCACGGCGTGGAAAACTACGCGGGTCAGCGCGTCGCGCGGAAACGTGAGTCATGGCATCGCGCCCACCATCACGTGGGTCTGTGCGTCGCGTGGGAAAAAAACACGTGGGTTGGCGCGGCGCCTGGCAAACGCCGCGGGGCCGCGCGCCGCAGAGGAGCCCGCGGGCGCTCACGCGATGCGGAGAGCTCTGCCCTTATGGCAGCCCTGAGCTTCACCCCACTGCCCGCTCCTCCACCCAGCGCCGGCCCCTTCTCGCCTGCTGAACCCCCAGATCCTTCCAGCCCTTCTTGCGGTTTCAGAGGGTCCGTCCCCATCCCCATGCCGGGGGTCCCGGGGGTCCCACAGCACCTCACCTGGGTCATCTTCTCCCGGTTGGCTTTGGGGTTGAGGGGTGCCTCAGTGAGCAGGGTCGGGTGCTCCTCGGGGGCCACGCGCAGCTCGTTGTAGAAGGAGTGGTGCCAGATCTAAGGTGGGCAAAGGAGAATTGGGGTCTGACCCCAAACCGAAGCCGGGGCCGGCACCCGCTCCTTGGCCCGGGGTGGGGTGGGGGGGTCTCACCTTCTCCATGTCATCCCAGTTGGTGATGATGCCGTGCTCGATGGGGTACTTGAGCGTGAGGATGCCCCTCTTGCTCTGCGCCTCGTCGCCCACGTAGCTGTCTTTCTGCCCCATGCCTACCATGACACCCTAATGCCGGCGAGAGACGGCCTCGTTAGGTCATTTCGGTGATTAGAGTGTCCGGGGGCTGCCGCTCAGCTCCCCCCACCCCTGGTACCCACCTGATGCCGGGGCCGCCCCACGATGGAGGGGAAGACGGCGCGGGGGGCATCGTCTCCGGCAAAGCCGGCTTTGCAGAGGCCGGAGCCGTTGTCGCAGACCAGGGCGGTGGTTTCCTCCTCGCACATGGTGGGGCCGGGAGCGGTCGGCGTTCAGGGGGACCTGGGGGAAAAGCTGGGGCGAGGGGGGGAAAGAGCGTTAAAAAGTGGGTGGGGGGAGAGGGTTACGCCGCGTCGCCGTGTCCGGCTTTGGGTGCCGGAAGGGTTGGAGTCCTCGGGGACAAGTGGCCCCGTAAAATCCTCCGCGGGCTGTGCCGAGGGGGCAGCTGCCGGGTCCGGCCCCGGTGCGGTGATGCTGGGATGGGGGGACACTCATCGCCCATGGGTGCTGCTCCGTGCCGATGCTGCTTCTCCATCTTTCGCCAGCCAGTGCCCGAAACGGGTGCCAAAGCCTCCTGCCCGTCTTTGCCCGGCAGCAGCGCTCCCCGGGGAGCTCCAGTGTCACCGTCTCCAGCCAGTGCCCCCGGAACGGGCAGGGGGAAGGCAGGTGATGCCCTCTTGCCAGTCCTGTCTCAGCAGCCCCTTGCTGCTCTGCCCTCACATCCTTTCCCAAAAACGGGAAAAAAAAAAAATAGCCCTTCCCAGAGGGTACCCCCCTCCGCCGGTGGATGCGCTCCCAAATCCGGAGAGAAGCAGGCAAAAACCTCACAGGAGCCCAAAAAGGCAAAAAAGCCCCAAAATCGCGGGGATTTCTGAAAGACCACGACCCGCTTTGGCCGCAGCCCGGCTCTCAGCGCCTCCATGGAAGCCCCCGGCGCGGGGTTGTGCCAGGGTTGGCAACCCCCCCTGTGTCATCCGAACCCAGCCGGGGCCACCCCAGGAGCTCGGGGCCACCCCGAAACTGCCCCCTGGGGTGTTTTTCCTCCCCGTTCTCCTGCAAGCAAAAGGGAAGGCAGGGCTGGGCAGTACTCACCACGGAGTGAGCTCCTTTCCTCTGGGACCGAGTCCCGAGGAGCCTTTGGTATAAATACCAGCGAGTCCGTGAAACCTCAGAGGCGGATCCTCTCTAAACAAAGACCCTAAATAGGCTAAGTGATGGTGTGTTGGCCATATGGCCATATAAGGTGTTTTATTTCATTAAATTGACCTTGGACTGATGGTAGGACCCAGCACGGTTAATTATCGTCAGAAAAAATGTATGTAGGGATGCTCGGGAGGCAACATCCCATTTGTGAGTCCGTTCCTTTTATGCCCCGCTCCGATAAACAAGCGAGACACAAGTCCTTATAAGCGGCGGTCTCGGCAAAAAGGAGGTGGAAACATCTCTGGTTCCAGGGGAGGACGTGGAGAAACCCCACCCGGGTGGAGGTGGGTGTCGGGGCTCTGCCGTGGGCGACACCCCGGAGCTGGGATGGGAATTTGGTATCGCCGAGCCACTGGAAATGCATCGGGTTGGTGCATCACTTCCTCCCGGCCTCGGTTCCCCCGCGGCCCCCCAGCATCTGGCACCTTTGGGATGTCTCTCCCTGGGGTTTTCTCTCTCTGCACCCATTTTTGGGCTTTCGGTGCCCCAAAACCCCTCGTCCCCCAAATCCTCGGCTCGAGTAGAGCCGGGACTCCAGGGGCCAAAGCCCAGCTCCGTGTCGCGGGTGCACCCAGCTCCCACCCTCTCCCCAGGAGGATTCTGGAGGCAGGACAAGCCTGGACCCCCCAAGGGGTGATGCGGGTGCTGTCCTCTGCCCCCCTGCCCAAATTCCGGATCCGCCTCCAGCCCTGCAGATGCAGCCTTGGCAGGTGGCGAGTGGAGCCACAGGGACCCGCGGCCCTCGCAGAGGCCAACCAGTGGCTGCCAAACTCCCAGTTGCCTTTTTAAGGGCAACAGTCCCACACTGGGGACTCTCCCCGAGCACCCAGGGCAGAAGAGATGCCCTGGAGCCACCACCCAGAGAGCTACAGGGACTTGGGTTGCAGATGGGGAAACTGAGGCACGGGGGGTCTGGGCTGCTCTTTACTTTGCAGGGTCCTGAGTTGTGCTCAGGGCAGGGACGTGAAGGCACCGATGCAGCAATAAGGACCACGAGCTGCAGTGGTGGTGCCCCACCACCACTAGAAGGGACCCAAGAGTCCCGGTGTGCCCCCGACCCCAGAGGGAGGGAGCGGACACTGGGCTGGCACCCTGCGGGGTAGGACAGGGACACGGCATCTCCCTGGCACGGCACCTCCAACAACATCCCAGGTTGGTGGCTCTGCCCTGGTTATCCCCTTCCTCTGGGAAAACCTCAGCACCGGGGGGCTGGATTTGGCCCCTGGCCGTGCACTTGTCGGTGTCCCCACCACACGCCCTGAGCCCCGGGACCTGCCGCCGCCTTCACGTCCCAGCTCGGTTCCTTTGGTCCAGCGCCAAACATGAGGTCACCGAGGCAAAAGGTTGCCATATATGACATGCTGAAAAAAAAAAAATTAAAAAAAATTAACCCCAAATCCAGCAGAGTGGGGAAAAAAAAAAATAACGGGCTTGGATGGAGGCAGCAGCCTGTGCCGGCGCTGGGAGAGCCCCACGCGGAGGGAGCACGGCTGTGCCGGGGGGCTGCACGGAGCTGGTGGCAGGACCCCGTGCCACCCTGGGGTTGGGGGAACCGTGCCCAAAGCCACGGAGACACCCCGGAACGGTGCAAACCACGGGGCATGGACCCCAGACCCCGCTCTGCAGCACCGAGTCGTGCTGCTTTGCCATCCCCGGCGTTTGCCCGGGCACAGGCGGGTGGGCTCCTACCTTGCCCATCCAGCGAGGCTGCGGATCTCCTCGCGGGATCCCCAAACCCCCCTGACCCACGGCACTGCAGCCGGCTGGGCCGGGAAGCCTCGGCACGGCCAGTTTGAAGCTGGGACCGCGGCGGCAAAGTCCTGAGCCGGAGCGGGAGCGCAGCCTAAAAAGGAAAGGTTTGGCCACCGCAGCCAATCCAGCCGGCGGCTCCGCCGGCGCTCGGCGGCGCGGGGAGGGTGGCCACGGGCCTGGGATGCTGGCAGGAACGTCAAGCATCCCCCGGCACAGGCGAGGCTGGGATGAACGTGGGACAATCCCTAGTTTGCCGTGGGATTTCCGCAGCGCCGGCCGGCCCTCGGCACCGCCGTATAAGGGTAACGTTCACGCGTTAAACCTCTGGGGCTGCCGACGAGGACGAGGATGGACAAAGCGGTGACGAGGGCTCGGGAAGGGATTTGGGGCTGTTCCCATCCCTGAGGCAGAGATAAGCATCACTCCCTGCCTGCAGGAAACTCCCCCCCCTCCAAACCCACAACCCACGTTGTTGCAGAAAATAAACCATTCCTGCAAAGCACGGGTGCTTTTAGGGGTTAGCTCCTACCAAATTCAAGTCGTTTTGAGCGATTTGAAGGTGCAACGGTCACATGTGGTGCAGCTGGAGAGAGAGGGTGGGTTAGTGGGACACGGGCAGCAGCGCCAGGACACCAGTGCATCATCTCGATGCATAAACTGATGACTCAGTGACTTTTAAGTGAAAAAATGTGATTAAAAAGCCGCTGGCCGTGCCGCGAGGTATTTGAAAAATTCTCCAGGAGGGTTTTTTCCGTCACTGGGACGACTTCAGAACACAGCAGCAATGGGCCACCAGCTCCTCTCTGCTGGGGTCAGCTCAGACCCGATACCTTCAGGGATGGGGAGCCGAGAGAAATCCGTGGCGATGTTCACCACCGATGTGACTCCGCAAGCCGGGATTCACACCTCGCGTCCCCGCGATGCTCTCGGGGAGCCGTCGGGGCGAAGAGCAGGTCGCTCCCTTCGGCGCAGAGGTGTGGGATGCACAGCCCCACGCCGAGGCTGCAAAACCCACTCCCCAGCGTGGTTTAAAGAAATTAGGTCTGAAAGTCGGTTCCCACAGATGCCCCGAAGTCCCCTCGCTGCTCTCCCGCTGCCCCCAGGGGAGCTCGTTTCCAAAACCGACTGCAAAATCGATGGCAGCAGCAGTTTGTCACGCAGGAGTGTCGCAAATAAACACAACCCCTAAATACATCGATTCCCACCCCGCTCTCAGCCACGCCGGACCCCTCCAACCCACTGAGTTTGGTCAAAAAAACCCCACCAAGTGGCAAGAGAAACCCGGCCAAGACAACACAACGCAATCCATCTGTGTTGAAGTGCACACTGAAGGATTTTGTATGTGGAAGTACAAGGACATGACACACGGAACACGGATGTGCGCACGCCAGGTGGGAAGGCAACTCCAGCCTCTTCCCCTCCCCGCACGGCCATGTGCTGCTCAGCAGAGCATCCTGCCAGAGGACGTGGAGATGCTGTGGAATCACGCTCAGCCCTTTGAGGCCAGATGCTTTCCACCTTTCCATACTGCTTCTTCCCTTTCGACGCCGGCAGACGCGAGGGCGGAGGCTCAGCACGAATAGTGCAGGAAAAGGAAATAAGGCTGCTTGGCATCCCACGGGAGTGATTCGGAGGAGGTGCCCGGCCGGCGTACCGCGTAACGGCGGTGACACGGAGCGCCTGGGCTTTGGCAAGGACACTCCTCGTACCGCACTGAGACGCACAGAGGCAATCAGGGGTGGTGATCTCGGAGGATGGAAGAGGCAAAAGCTGCTGAAGTCCCGTCTCGGAGGGGCGATGGCCGTACAGAGCCTTCGCACAACACTGCAGCCGAGAGACCGGGAGCCTCCTGGTAACACCAGCAAGAAGCCGAAGCCGAGCCCTCGCCGGGCAGCCCAAGGGCCGGAGCGGAAAGGAATAAAGTAACCAGACACCTCTCACCACTGCTTGTCCAAAGCAGTGCCACATCGGGCGCTTTCCCCCCTGAAACAGGCTCCCAAAGGAGGCTGGACCCCTTCTTACCTCACCTGGCAGAGACCTGAGTACCAGCAAGCAGGACTCGGTCCCGCTCAGCGGCGATAAGCTCTTGCACGGGGTGAGAGGGGTTAGGAAGGTGTAATCTCAAACTATAGCAAAGACTCAGCTACTCCAGCCAGAGACCACCACAACCCGGAGAGACAGGCAAAACAAAGCACGGGTTAATTTGGGCAAGCCCCACTTTGGAAAGCACTTGAAGAGGTTTGCACCCCTCATGGTTGCAGCAAATCACTGGGAACCCCCTCAAGCAGCTGTTCAAGCCACAGATTAGAGTATTAAACAATTACTTTAGTGTTAGCTTCTGTCTTTGAATTTCCAGTTAGCTTTTTCCCCACACCTTGAACCTCAGCACCACTATGCCAGGCTGTCACCAGGCACTGAGGATTCACGTGCTCCCACTGAGGTCAGGGTACCGATTTCACCGTGATTATTGGAGGAGGGAAGGGAAGGATCACGACACGGTAGAAATCATCAGGAGGAAAAAAAACCCCAAACATTTCCCTAGGCCTAGAAGGAAGGTAGATGGTTTTCTGTAAACAGTTAAGGCAAAAGGCCTATCGGAGATCCATCACGACCACGTCTCTCTCGACTACTGACACGTGACTGCAGGTCTGGAAGAGAGAGAAAGAGCAGACAGGGGGTTATTCAGATGTTCCCATAGCTCAGGTGAGTCTCTTCTACCTCCTGACACAACCTGCACCCACCATCCTTCACAGGAAGGGCCTTCTTGGACTGGGAACTAGTGCCCGGCCTGATGCACACAGAGACCGTGGCAGGACACAAATACAAATCTCTCTCTCTCTCTCAGATACAAGGTTTTTGCTGCTGCCTTGACCTGTTTCTGCAGAGAAGCACTCTGCATTGCCCCTCCAACACGTGCTAACAAGTCAGAAAGCTTTTGCATCTCAACTCTAGGGATAGACAAGCCCCTGCCAGGCTGACCCTCCCACCCTGGGTCACAGCCTGGCACCATGACACAGATACAAATCCAAGTGAAGTGTCTGATATGCCAGCTCCGGGTCCTACAGCCCCACTGCCTCGTGAGGTGACTTACAGTGAAGAGAGGGGGCTCCTTAGAGTGCGGGTGGAATCCCTTCTGCCGGCAGGAAGAGATCTCCTCCAGGCCATGATCCGTCAGCTTGAAAAACCCCGTCCTAGAGCAAATAAACACAAGCTCCGTGTAGCTTAAGCCTCTGCAAACAGAAGCGCCTCTTTCTGCGTGTGAAGGAGCACACTTGAGCCTGCCCATCTTGAGCAAGAGCAGAGATGCATGCTGTGGGACCTTCCTCCACCTGGGACACTCCTCTTCCCAGCTCTGCAGCTGCAGACCAGTCTCCTTTCACAGCTGGGCAACCATTACCCAGATACGACCCACCAAACCAGCTCAGAAGAGCTGTGGAATCACACATGCTCTTCCAGTCTTTTTTGGTAAAACTTTCAATGTGCGACTTGACATTTTATTCCACCCAAGGAATCCGACAGCAGAAAGGTCGCGGTAAAGAGCCTTTCGATACCTTCTGAAGGGGCTCAACCTCCTGCCCAAGCTTTTGGCTGGGCAGCATGGGCAGAGGGAAAGGCTTTCCCTACCCCCCACATCCATACTTACTCCTGGTATTTCGGAGAACACACAATAGCGATGGACTCCGGCAACATCATCTGGTAGGAGCAGTGTGTGTGCAGGTCGACGCTGGAGAGGAAGGCTGTCTGCGTGGGGTGAGTCTGAAGCACACAGAAAAGAGAAGTTACAGCAGTGCTGGAGGACTGGTCCAAAGGGATCATGTCTGCCAAGAGAAGGTTGTAACAGACAAGAGACACAGCTCCTCAGATGGCACAGAGGACACGCTTCCACACTGAAAATTATTTTGGATCGCCCCAAAACATCTGCTGCTCTTTTCCATTTGGAATAAGTACAGGAGGAGCTCTACATTTCTGGCCATATCCCACAGAAAGCCACACTTTGAGGCACAGCACTGCCCTTGCTTTCACACACGCCTCCCTGCAGGGCACTTCGCACGCTTCTGAAGCGCAGCTGCCCCTGGGGCACAGCATCACCGGGCACGTAACATCCTGCCAAGGCACTTCGAGATACCACGTCCCACCAAGATGTCGTACGATCACAACCACCACCTTACCCAGCCAGATTTCACAGCCTAACTCCTGCCGAAAGGTCTTTCCCCTTTTGCTCGTTAGGTTTCTGTTGCCAAGACCAGCAGAAAGGTCAAAGGGATTCTTGAGGGTCCTTGGATGTTGCAGGACCGTCACTGAAGAGTTAAGACCAAAAGCAGACACCCCCCCATATCAGGCACCCGCAGGAGGCATTATTTGTCAAAGCCTGCGAGGCAGCTGCTGCTTTCGAGAGATTACTCAGCAGCACCAAACGTTTTGCTTGGCACCGATCCGACTGCCAAAGGCTCCGCGGGGACAGGCGGCAGGGCAGCGCTGAAGCCAGCGGAGGAATCTGGAACTGGCACACCCCGCGGCAGAGCAGCACACAGCTGTCTGCAAAAAGCAGCGCTGCCACGGGGACACATCACGGGAGAGGCCTGGGGCTGACAGCGGGAGCTTGGGATGCCCTGACGGTGCCTCTGGCGTCAGCTTTTAGCTGGATGAAACACGAACTTCATGGCCAATATTCCAATTTCAAAGGGCCTGATGCTTTAGGAAGTGACCTAAACTTGGAACAGATCTGGATTCCTCCAGCAGTGTGTAGTGACTGAGACCAAACCAGAGGGAGAAACCCAACCAGAGGATGCTGCGAGCTCCATGCCATCTCCTCCAGTAAATTCTCCTCCGTCAACCCTGCTCCACGCACCCCCTTTCCCTCCTGGCTCAATCTAAGGCCAGCTGGGAAGTGAAACAGGAACGAGAGACTCACATGGATCCAGCCTAGCGTAACAAGGCCGTGCTGATCCTGGATCACGAAGAGCTCCTCCTCGCTCTCCGTGTTGCAATAATCGGGGCCTCCGTGCTGCTTGGGAACGATGACATGGGTTATGGTGAACTCGTTCCTCATCTGCAAAGCAGCACAGCGGGCTGTTACCCACCGGACACCTCCCAGGCAGGAAACACTGCTGCCGCCCACTGGTAATTTCCCAAGCTTTGGGAATGTGGTACTTCTGCATCCATCACGCAGGGGCCCAGCCAGGGGAGCTGCAGCTCTGGAAACAAGCCCACGGATGCATCTACTGTCCATTTACAGGTCCCAGAAGTGGTAACTGCAAGTTACTGACAAAAGAGTCACAGGATTTTCTGAGTCTGAGCACGACCAACTTCATTTTCCCTGCTGTGCAGAGCACTCACAAGAGCTCAGAGAAGTCCTGGACACCCACTCAAGCAAATCTCTTTCCCTCAGTAGGAGATGATGCCTCATAATTAAACAATCACCAAGTGTCTGGAAGACACAATTAATTTCTGTAATTAAACAATCCACCAAGCTGGATTGCAGAAAGTTGCTACATCAAACAACTTCATTTCAAAGCAAACTTCTGCAAGCAAAGCAGCCCCAAGCGGCTCAGGGGAGACAGGCTGGAGCTGCCAGGAGAAGCCCGTGGATGCAAAGGATGCAAACTTTTTGGAGGAGAATTAACTGTCTCCAGTCGGTGTTTGCAAAGCCTTGTCTTCCTGAGGGTCCTAGTTCACAGCTGGGACACCTCAGTCCTGCTGGTACCAAAAGGACAAGTCACCAGAGCTGCCTGTCACCGGCAACATGGGAGTGTTTGAGGCAGGTACCCAGCAGAAAGTCAACAACAGGAGAGAGGAAGCTGAACGCCCACGGGAACTCAGTGGCACTTCGCTCAGTGTGAGGAAATCCTAATGTTAAAGGGAGGAAAAGGAGAGGGAGGTCATCCCTAACACTCATGTGAAATCCTAGCCATCACTGAAACTGCACTGCCGCCTTCCGTGGCAAAAATCAGGGTCCTCCAGGCACTGTTAAAGCTATTGCATCTTGACAAAAGGTCCCTGTGCCACATCCAGGGTCTTAATTAGGATTATCACCTTACCAGCTTGCCGCAGAGGATCCCACATGTCTCCACACCCCGAATTGTGTTGGCATCAGCCAGCTGGAGGAATTTCTGGCAGAGCTCCCTAGGGACGATGACCTGTCGGAGGACATCCATACTTGCATCTGTGGGGAGAATGGGAGAGCAATGAGCAATGACAGTCGTGGTGGCTGGCGAAATATTCCCTCAGATCAGTATCTGAAGGGACTAGACTGAAAAAATTCAGCCTGGAAACATTAACTGCTCTAATGTCGACCCTTACAATGGCAGGCACAGACAAATTAAGTCACTGTGACCATTTCATAAAGTACATTTGCCATCTCTTTCAAAACATGGAAAGAGACATAGAGAGAAAGAAACCTTTAGCAGTGTGTCAAAAAAACCTAGTATTTTGTTAAGGAAAAGGAACCACAAAAGCTTACAAAATGTCACTTAAAGTAAGATGTGTCACTGGTCAAGAACCAGTCATTCGGAAAGGTCCGAATCAGTAGTTTGGAGCAGAAGTTTGGCAGAACAGGAGAGTTCAGTCAAGAGGAGAATTTGGTCAGCCTAGCCAGGAACTAAACCCCAATCTCCAACAAGTATTTGGATCTCGGAAGATCAAAAGGCAAACAGGCTGTGGACTCCAGATCAGCAGAGAGACTGGGCTGGAGGAGTGTGGGGGACCGAATCCCAAAAGGAGACAGTTCTCCTGAGCCCTGCAGACTTTCACTGGACACCGGAGAGAGCATCCAGTGACTTGGAAGGTCAAACCCCAAGAAAGGATGGAGCCATGATCCAAGAGCCTCCCAGACAAATCAGCTCCTTGGCCATGTTCAGCTCAGCCCCAGCAAGGGAGAAGGGTGCACTGGGGTACTAACTGTTTTCCGTGCTCCCCAAAGCACTCGGTTTCAAAGATCTGTCCACGACAGGAGGTTTGGAGGAGACAGTCCCTGCTGACGGACTCGCAGGGTGAACTGGAGCGACAGGAACCTGTGGGATCAAATCAGTCGGGGGTTTTTCCACACCAGGGATGAGGGGCCCGTCCAGAGACTCGGGACTTGGCTCTGGCTTTCCGAATTCCTGCACTATCCTTAGGCGTTCCTTCTCCAGCTCCTGTTGCCGAATCATCTCCTCAAAGGCATGAAACTGCTCTTGCTCTGCCTGCTGCTGCTTCATCAGGGCTACCCGATTTCTCTCCTCTTCCAGCTGCTGCTGCAAAGCCAAGTTGCGTGCAAATTCCTCCTCTTCCTCCTTCTGCAAGGAGAAACACGCCAAGGAACATCAGCAGACAGGGGAACACTACTCTGAGGCAGAATGCAAAGCCTACACACTGCAGACCCTCAGCAATCCCAGACTCCTTCTGAAGGGTCTGCAAAAGGTAACCAGCAAACAGCACTCCCTGCAAGGAAGCTTCAGCTTGCAAAACAGACAGCTGCACTTCCATCAGGACAGCCGGCTAGACCAGGGCAATAAAACTGCTGCCTTACCCTCCCTCTTCCACAGAAATATAATTCCAGGTTGATTTCCCTCTATCCTATCTCTAAAATCGCGCTTGTCCACTGCAGAAGTGACTGCAGAGTTTTCTGCTTTTCCCACAGAACCCCAGATCCTTGCCTGTGCTGTTACCAGCTGCCTGCTGAGTTTCTGGATCATAAGACCCAGCCTTGTGTTGGGACAAAGAAAAAAACAAACAGAGAGAACAGTCCCAGCTCAGATTGCCTCCAGGACACACAATGAAAAGAGATGCAGGGACACCTACGATGGATTCACCTACATAACAGCAGCAGAGACAGCCCTGTGATCGGGACAGCCCTGTGCTGCGGGTGACGAGGCTGGACTCGTCACCTGGGGGTACCCACACTTCCCATTTCAGAGCACTCAGGGAGCCCTGGAGACGTGCCCTCTACCAAACCCTTTGTGGCTGAGGGTCTTCTGGGGAGCACAGGCCTCCAGTCTCCTCTCACTCACCTTCTGCTCCTTGTACTTAGCATAGTCCTTGGCGTACCTCTTTAGTAGCTCCTTCTTGAGCTCTTCAGCTCTGGGGAAGGCTACTTCTTTCAGCTTCTGAAGGGAGGAAGCACAGTCGTAAGAGCGTGATAGCCCCGAGGCAAGAAAAACAAGACCCAAATAGATGCAAGAGTGTTGCAGTGTTTAAAAAGCAGGGAGTTTAACAGGAAAAAAAGGACACCTCAACACACAACAGAAAGTAAATTGGACAACCACAGCCAGCCCAGGACGAGTACAACGGGGTAAGAAGAACCCAAGGGGTCAGGACTGCCTGGTCAAGCCAAGACTTCTCAGCGTTTGTGTGGATCATTCAGCCCGAGCCAGGAAAACCCGAGGTCCATGACCCCAAAACATTTCCGAGGGCAGCTGTTACAGACTTGGAGATGTTGCTACTTACTTTCACTGTCTCCCTCTTTTCGGGTATGACAGCAGTTTTGTAATCACGGTGCTGTGGCAGCTTCTCAATGAAGAGCCTGTAAACACAGGAGAGAAACTGCATTTCTGAATCCCAGCAGGAAGGGATGAGCACAAGACATGAAGTGCCTTTTTGGGCCTAGGGATCATCCCCTCGATCTGTCCCCTTGCTCTGTCACCTCCCTGGGCCCTGTGCTCCCCGGAATCAGGACAGTCCTCTGCCTTTCTGTAGGAAACTCTTCATCACATAACGGCTTCCGAGCTCTTTGTGGCACACAGGAGATCTCATTCCACCCCAGGGGAGCACCTGGCACAGGTGCTTTCTTCCACCCGGGCTTTGGAGATGATCCTCAAGGATAAATACATTTATTTTGAACAGAAACGTTAATAAGCCAGTCTAAAACACCAAGGACGCTGGCAAGAATTCAGGAAGGTCCTTGGGCACCTGCCTACACCTCTGCAAGCATCCAAGGGGATTACACACAAGCTCAAGGACTCGGCTGACTCAGTGCTCACGCCGTCCTTCTGTACGGAGGAACAAACGATTTGTGCAAGAGATGGGGAAATTAGCTCAGACCTTGAAAAGAGAAAACTTGCAGGTAAGCTAAAAGCAGGCTCACAACATCCCCAGCTGCTGCACGAGAAGCCTTTTGGCTCCGTGGCCCGACCACCCCAGAGGTCAGGGCAATGTTTCAGGCAGCAGGGCTGTTTCTGTGCAGACTTCTGCCAGGGAAATCCAGACTGAGCTCAACATCACCCTGCTCCCCGCACGACTCTGAACAGGTCAATCTTTGGCTTCTCTACAAATGGGATAACTGTTCCCCTCTTCCAGAGAGCACCAAAGGACACAGTGGTGAAGACACAGAGAAAGAGTACTGCAAGCACTGGAAGAAGGAAAAAAGCCTGCAAATACGGGGCAATTCCCTCTGGCTCAGCTCTGTGAAGCTCCCCGGGCCTGAGGTGTCCCCAAGTCATCTCTGCAAACAGGTCCCCAGCAGCACACCAGCTGAGCTCCCAGCAAGCTCAGCTGGGTCCTTGTCTCCTGCAAGCAGAGCTGTGCTTGCCCTGAGTGTCCACTAAAAACCCTAAAACCCCTGCCCTTCTTCGAGCCTACGCCACTTCAGCACGTGAAGGAGGATGCTCTCCAGCTCCTTTAGAGAGCAGCCTGGTGCCCAGGGCACAAGGAAGGGTAGTGAGGACTCGCCTGTGCCCCAGGGAGCAGCACAAACAAACCAAGCAGAGCCAAGTGGGAAAAACTCAAGGGGGACAGAGTGAGAATGCTGTTCGCGCTGAGAAGTCTCTGTGTGTGCAGTAAATAAGCCCAGCTGCTTCAAAACCTCGGTCCTCTGGGAAAAGGAAAGACTTTTTGCAAGCCCTAACGCTCCTGGTTGCCACAGAGAGTGTGAGGATGCCCTCACCAGAGAGGGTAACCACGTCACAGCCCGGAGCCACGGAGAAGCCGTCGCTTCATCCGAAACGCCCAGCAAGGTCCCCGCTCCCAGCTGGTGGTTGCGAAGTAGGTCACTGTGCCGAGGAGACAAAACAAGGCTGAGATCACTGCCAACAGCTAGCAGATTAAAATGGAAGGGATTAATTAAGAAGGATTAAGAGCAGATGCTGGCCTGGAGAGGATGGAAAAACCAGCAGAGACAGCTGGGTTTCCACAAGTCAGGAAGGGGGGAAAAAAGTGGGCAGCAGGATGTGAGGAAGACTCAGGCAGCCAGAGGAAAACTCTGGGGCAAGACCAGGCAGCAGCAGGCTCCGAGGAAGGGCAGAAACGGTTCGTGTTTCCTATCGACAGCCCAGCTGAGGCTTGGCAAGACCGAAACCTGCGGCGAAACCATCACTAGAAGTTTTGGGCTTGTTCAAACCTCCGCCTGCTCTTGAGTCCACTACGAGCAGCAGCTGTTTGGCACCGAGCAGCCACATCACAGGCTATTTTTACGCACTGCTACGGCACGCACGCCAAGCCAGCGTCTCTTGAGTCCCTTGCAACATCCCACGCAAGCTCCTGGAGCCAATCCTAGCAGCTTACAGCCACGCAGGCAAACCAGGAGCCCCAACCACCACAGAAAACGTGTGCCTTTTTTTTTTTTTTTTTTTTTCCTATTTGGCTCTAGTAAAATCAAACCTAGCGTGTCCGATGGCGATTCAAGGAGAGCATCCACGCAGAAGCAGCTGTTCAAGAAGACAAACAAGTAGATGTCCTGCAAGGTGACAAGATACACGTGTTAAGAGTCCAGCCTGGTTATTCTTAGACATATCCGTGCTGCCCTCCTGCTCTCCATGAGGGTTAGGCAAAGAGCTTCATTTCCGCATGGGAGAGAGAGGTGCTGTGCAGCCAAATGACCTGCAAGAGATCAAGCAGGCAGCTGGAGGCCAAGGAGGGAACTAGCTGCCTCAGTGGCAATCTCAGTCTTGAGATTACCCCATGTCTAGACAAGATAGTCCCAAAATGGATGGCTCTCCAAATCAGGCACCACAACACAGATCTCACTGTGTAATCTAGGCCTTGGGATCATCCTCAGGGAGTGCAGAATAGGGAAATGAAGAGAAATCCAGCTTCCCAAAACCACACAGACCACACCTCGCTCCCAATGATGATGCGCTCGCTCCCACTAAACACACCAAGCTAAGAGCCTCTCAAGTACTTCCCAGGGCTGGAGTCCTCCCTTTCCTGAAGTCACAGTGTGATGAGCAAAGCGCCTGCACTGGGCCACACGCTCCAGCAGGACGCTGGGCTCTGAGAAGGGACAGCCACAGCACTGACTGCAGGCGTGGGCTGAAGCACCAGGGCAAGAATTCAGGTCCCGTTTCTGGAAAGGGGAGAGCAGAGCAAGTCCCAGGAGAGGGTCCAGTTACCAGTGCCCTGCTCTTGTCTTTTGGATCGCGCCCCTTGAGGAAGAACATCCAGAAAACCCTACACCAAGCTGACCACTTGAGCTACAGCTTCGCATCTTTGTTTAAAGAAATGAGCTGGTGACATGAAGTTCACACCTCCGGGCAATCCAAGGCAACAGTTCCCATTCATCAGCACTGGAGAAATCACACCAAGGGAAGGGTTTGGCACCTTCCTGGCAGCCCAGCAGCCAGGCTAACGTAAATGCCACAAGCATTCGAAAGCTGCTGGAGGGAAAACACGCCAGCACCTATCACTGCTGTAATGAAACAGCAAAGGTGCTTTTAGTTCATTTGTTTAGTTAAAGAGTTTCTCCTTTGGCCTCGGCTACGTAACCAGCCTGGAAACCTTCCCGAGGGTTTTACACTTCCCAGCTCCCTGTGCTGCCTCCCAGGGCACTTGCTACTATGCCCATAAAAGCTCAGGAAGTGCTAGGCAAGAAGAAAAGCTAATCAGAGAAAAATGCATTGGATTTAAGGGGCAGGGAGAGAAAATGCTCACGGAGATGCCAACCACATTCTGGATAAGTGGGTAGCGTGGGCACAGCTGACACCACACCAGAGTGGCACTGGGCGAAAGCAGGAGGGACAGGCTTTTGGTCAAAAAACCTACAGGAACAGGGCACTCCGTGCTATTGGGATGTTTTCTGAGGATCACAGTTTTCAGCTCTTTACACACCGACAGGCAGACGTTTGCTCCGCTCGTACTCCGGGCTGCTCGGACACAATCCAGACCTGACACCACGTCACCATGTTAGCACGGCGTGTGCTCCAGCTCAGCGGGCACGGCAGTGGGGTTTCAGACCCAAGATGGGTCTGAAACACAAGACAAGAAGGACATGGAGCTGCTGGAGTGGGGCCAGAGGAGGCCACGAAGATGATGCGAGGGCTGGAGCACCTCTGCTATGGAGACAGGCTGAGAGAGTTGGGGCTGTTCAGCCTGGAGAAGAGAAGGATCCGGGGTGATCTTATAGCAGCTTTCCAGTACCTAAAGGGGGCCTACAGGAAAGCTGGAGACGGGCTTTTTACAAGGGCATGTAGTGACAGGACACGGGGAAATGGATTTAAACTGAAAGAGCGGAGATTTCAATTAGATATAAGGCAGAAATTCTTCCCTCTGAGGGTGGTGAGGCACTGGCACAGGTTGCCCAGAGAAGCTGTGGCTGCCCCATCCCTGGAAGTGTTCAAGGCCAGGTTGGATGGGGCTTGGAGCAACCTGGTGTAGTGGAGGGTGTCCCTGCCCATGGCAGGGGGGTTGGAACTGGATGATCTTTGAGGTCCCTTCCAACCCAAACCATTCCATGATTCTATGGCTCGTTCCTGGGCAGCTGCAGAGATGATGGCAAGAATATGAACTTGTCTACAGGGACAGCCCCTGCCGCTGGAGATCCAGCAGCTGAAACACCAGACAGGGTCTGGCTGGGTTTAGACATGATCTGGGCTTTCTAGAAGGGTGCTTGGTGCCCAAGAAACACACCCATTAATTGAGATCAGGTTCTCTGGACCCAGAACTCTTCCCCACATCCCTCCAGACAAGGGCTTGGGTGCATGCACGTGTGTTTGGGTGTGTGTGGGGAATTATATTCTTCCTGAGATGTAAAACTAAACCTACAACTGGTCCCTGCACCTGCAAGAGGAACTAGCTGCCTGCTGTAACAGGCTGTAGTAACTTAAGTGTAAAGCAGGCTTCTCCTCCAAAGGTGGTTTATTAGAGAAACCACCAACCAGCCTAGATCCTTTCAGGTGTCCACCTGACACCGAGATCCTCAACCACGGATTCTTGTCCATCTGTACGATGTCACAGCTGACCTAGGGACAAGCGAGGCCAACCCAGCCACTCTGTGGTGATAAAACACCAGGAAGCTTCGACACAGAGGGAGATGTTTCCCCCTCCTGCTGACAGGAGTCTCACTAGCAGAGGCACAGAGTGAGCCTGGTTTCAAAGGGAACATTTAAAAACCTCCTGCAAAGAGATGAGTGATGTTTGTGGGTTTGTGCCTCGCACTCCTACAACGTCTCCTGGTCAGTCTAACCAGCTGTATCCTCACCTTCGTGGGAACCAAAACGCAAAAGGAGCAGAGCTCTGGACAGAATCCAGTTCTTCCAGCTTGGCCAGGCCCCACGGAGTTCAGACACTCTCCAACCCACAACCCCTCGTATCGACACGGGTGACTCGCGAAGGAAGCCACGCCGCTCTTACGTGATGTACTTGTTGTACAAAATAAAGGCACGCTCCATGTTGCCCTCCTCCGAGTACACGGTCGCCATGCGGAGAATCTCCACGCCGGAGCGGTAGTAGCGCCGTGGCGGGACGTCCTCGTTCACTTCCACGGCGCTTCCCATCTGGATCAGCCTTCGGACTCGCTCCTCCGGAGGGAGGCTGGTGGCGGCGTGGTCGGGCATAGTGACACACATCAAAGCTGCCGCCAGACCGAGCTCTGTGGGGGGAGGAGAGTCAAGTGCATCAAAACCAGTGTAAACCAGGCAACTCAGCCAGTTTCCTCAGATAGAAATCACCCCCCATCAGCAGAAAGTGTTTAATACACGGGCCAAGACAGGTCCTGAGGGTGGAAATCGGGAGAAGCCCAGCTCTTTTCACCCGCACTGCTCAGATATTTACCTTTACGACCCGAAAGACGGTCACAAGTTCAAGATCAGCCCTCGGTAACTGATTTGATTACAAGCTAGGGTCTGACCCACCCAAACCCTCCTCAAAGTGGCGTTTCCTTCCCAGCTGTCTCTCCCCACACAACAAAACTCGCGCCGGCCACTGGTTTGGGGTGAGATGGCCACAGCATTTCGTTCAGGCTCAAGCAGAAGTGGCTTCACGCGGGGTTTCGGCACTGCAGCACTCCCTGTTTTGCTTACGCAGCAGCAAGATGAGGATGGAGCTGAAGGCCGCCCTTCCAGCCACTGCTGCTCAGCAGATCTGTCCCTGCCTGACAAGCTCCATCCCAAATTGCTCTTGCCTGGGCACGGTGGCAATCCCTCTCCTCCCCCGTGCCGCAGGAGGCACACCCATCACCCCAGGAATGCACCGTGACCTGATCCGTGCACCTGCTTCCCGTCTGGCTCCGACAAACCCCTTCTGCCCCATGGCACAAGCCGAGAAATTCGAAGCCGAGGAAGCGCCAAGGCTGTCTGAGGGGCAGCGAGCCCCGAAACTCTCCGCAACGCTCCTCTCCCTGCACCAAAATGTGTTTCCCTCTCGAAAAGCCACCCTGGATCAGCGTAAGGGTTAAACTCTCTACAAAATCACAGCATTGACTCCAGAGCACCTCACGGGCCTTCCAGCAACGCAACTGCTACACGCACGATGTCACGATTTACTGCAGCTCTTTCCTAAACAGGGAAAGGCTCCCGAGCTGAGCTAAGCACTGCCCGAGGATCCCGAGCAGCGGAGGAGGTGCTTTCCTGGGGTTGTCTTGGAGCAGAAGCCCGTTTTTAAGGCAGGCAGGCCCACATTTCTCAGCCTGCATCCTGGAGGGGCCTCCATCGTCCTCTCATCCTAAATAAGGGCCGTGGGGTTCGGCTCTGCCCAAGGCTGCCATGCCAAAGCGCTCAGTTATGGGGTGCAACAGAGCCGCAGCTCAGAGGGGGCTTCAGCTTCTCCTCCGCACTGGTGCTTCTACTGGAAGGGGAAGCTCAGCTGCCCCCCATGTCAGAGCTCCCAGTCCCCTCCTCCAGCCAAAGCCCCCTGCTGAGTTCCACAACCCTCCTCCCCCAGGGTGGAGAGACACCGTGCACACGCCGTAACCCCACTGCCCCCAACCCAGAGCTCCCCCTCTAACGCCCCCAGCACCCCCGCACGAGGAGACTGCCCAAACCACACGCCCCGCTCCGACCCGCCAGCCCCTGACCTACACGCTGCCCCAGCCACTGCCCATCAAGAGGCAGGCACTCCTCCCCTCCCAAATCAGAGCCCTCCACAACTCCCACAGCTCTTCCTCTCCCAAGACGAGCAGAAGGGCCCCCCAGGACTGCCCGGCCCTCCCAGAACAGCCCCCCCCGCCCTTCCCCCCTAAAAAGGAGTAGTGGTTCCCCTAACCAAAGCCCCCCAGGCTCCAGCCCTCCACGACAGAGCAAGAGGAGCCCCAAATCGCGTCCCCCTTCCTAAAGGGACCCCCCCTACCCCCAGCCAGAGCCCCCCCCCCGACCGCAGCCCCACACAGGGAACCTCGGGACGAGGCCTCCCCCCCCCAACCCGGAGCTCTCCCCCGGGAGAGGCAGCGACCCCCCGCCCGGGGCACCCCGCCCCCTGAACCGCCTCCCCTCGCAGCCCCGGGCCCCTCCGGCGAGGCAGGGCCGCCCCGCGCCCGGCCCCGACCTGCCACCGGGCGGGCACCGCCATCCGCCGCCTCCCCTCAGCGCTTCCGGCTTCTCGCCGGAACACCGGCAGCCCCGACCCGCCTCGTTTCCAGCAGCCAATGAGGAGGCGAAGCAACATCCGGGCACGCTGCAATCACACCCCTCCACTTCCGCCCGGCCCACCTGGCCTTGAGCCTTAAAGGGGCAGCGCCCGTTCCGCCCCGAAAACGGCCGTTCTCACCCCAAAACGGCCCCGCGGCGAGGCCGGGCGGTGCGCGCCGACCGCCGACACCCTCCGCTCGGGCGGGAGCCGAAGCGCGGATCCTACGGGGCTCCTCGGGCCCGTCCGGGGGCAAAGAACCGCTGCACAACCCGGGCTCCAGATCTGTGCACCACAGAAATTTACTTAAAAGTGGGTGAAAAGTAAAAATAAAAATTAACTAGTTTCAGGCCAAAGCCTATTTCTTGTTGTGTATCAAGGAAATCAAGTAAAGCTCTTTTTGTTGAAGGTTAAAGGGGTGCTTCTGAGGATGCTGCTGCAGAATTCCAGCTGTGTTTGGGTCCGTGTTTATTCCCTGCATCCTTGGAGGAGTGGAGGTACCACCCTGGGACCGCCTAAGATTCAAAAACTTCTGTGGGATCGGATTAGGAACACCCGCGTTTGCAGTTCCCGACTGCTGGTGGAGGTTACAAAGCGGTGAGACCCATCCCGGAGCTCCTCCAGGTGCGGACGCGTGGCACACAACGTTCCCTACGCCGTCACAACGGCTCTCCGGCGCCGGCGCCTGCGTTTCCTGGCCACGTGCGCTTCCTGGGGTGGGAAGAAGTGGGGGCTCTGCGGGGGGAAGTCCAGCCCGTTGTGCCACTGGTGAGCGGAAAGCGAAACCCGACAGTTCCTCGCTGCCCAGCTGCATGGCTGCCTCTGCTTCGGCGCCCCGCGCTCCTGCGCCAGCTCCCGGTGCCGTGCCTGCGCCTCGGCGCCTCGCCGGCGGTTCTTCCTGGCGCTGCCAGAGCTTCTGGAAGAAAACCCAGGAGTCAGTACCAGGAGAAGTCGGTGTCTGTACGCAGAACCCGAAAGGGCTGGTTGTGAATCTCCTGGTCCCTTTTGCTTCCACCCGCACGACGCGATGCCCGGGAAGAACGCCCAGCCACCAGCTCATTTCCTGCCTGACAGCCAGGGAAAAGTTTCCAGCAGGAAATGTTTTACATGCCCCTGAAGAGCGGGGCTGAACGAGCCACCGTTCCGCCAGAAGCAGGCACTGGCTACCACACATCTGCTGCTGGGAATTCGGAGCTCCCCCGCAGCCAAGAGGTCCTCTCCCATCCGGAATGTGCACCCAGGTGAAGAGGAAGCTCTTTACCTGCACCCACTGTTCCCCTGCCATCCCCCAGGCTCCTCGCCTACGAGCGGAAGAGCTACCGCTTTACTCTCAGGGAAGAGCTGCCTCCTTTCACACCCGATTTTCCAAGTCCTCCTGTGCCTGGAACCTCTCAAGACAGCTTGAGAACGTTTCAGCCCATGGTATCTAGCACCAACACCACCAGTTACGTTATTCCACATTTACAGGCACAAGCAGATTATTCAGAGGCAAAGAGCTTTGCTGCTGGAGACACAAGGAACGCCTCAACCTTGGTAACAGGTGCTAGACAAGTTCCTGGGAGGTTTTCCTCCCCCTGTCGCAGAGCTGGCAAGGCAAAGAGCTCTCTTGTGTGAGCTGCAGCTTTTAAAAATCCAAAAATCTTAAAAACAAGCAAGCAGCTCTTTTTTTTTTTTTTTTCCACAGAGACAAGAAGCAAGAACCTACCTGGGCATCTCTAAGAGGGACTGGTTCACGCGATGTGGAGGGTGTGTGGCCACCTGCTGCTTAATGCTTGGTGCAGCGCCGGCTTTTCCTTTGAAGGGGCCTGAGCTCATGTTCTTCAGTTTGCAGTTCCTTAAAAAGAATTCTGTATGTCTTGACTGTGTCCGCAAAATGTCCACCAAGGGATCACAACACGTCTGTCACACTTAAAAAACCCTCTTTGCACTGCTCCTCCCCGAAAACGAGTAGGGCAGCAGGCCTGGGGAGATCACAGAACCACAGAATGGTTTGGGTGGGAAGGGACCTCAAAGACCATCCAGTTCCAACCCCCCTGCCATGGGCAGGGACACCCTCCACTACACCAGGTTGCTCCAAGCCCCATCCAACCTGGCGTTGAACACTTCCAGGGATGGGGCAGCCACAGCTTCTCTGGGCAACCTGTGCCAGTGCCTCACCACCCTCAGAGGGAAGAATTTCTGCCTTAGATCCCATGGAAATCTCCTCTCTTTCAGTTTAAAGCCATTGCCCCGTGTCCTGTCACCCCACACCCTTGTCCAAAGCCCCTCTCCAGCTTTCTTGGAGCCCCTTTAGGTACTGGAAGGCTGCTATAAGATCACCCTGGAGCCTTCTCCAGGCTGAGCAGCCCCAACTCTCTCAGCCTGTCTTCAGAGCAGAGGTGCTCCAGCCCTCACATCATCTTTGTGGCCTCCTCTGGACCCGCTCCAGCAGCTCCGTGTCCTTCCTGTGCTGGGGACCCCAGAGCTGAAGGCAGCACTGCAGGGGGGTCTCAGGAGAGCAGAGCAGAGGGGCAGAATCACCCCCCTCGACCTGCTGCCCACGCTGCTCTGGGTGCAGCCCAGGATACGGCTGGCTTTCTGGGCTGCCAGATCTTTAAACTCAGATCTCCCAACTGGCCACCTTCCTCCTTATCCACTGGCCCATTCTACCTCCCCTCCTAGGAGCTGGTCATGTTTAACATCTGTTGCTCATTCAACATCTGCTGCTCGACAGCAGCTCTCCCTTGGCACATGAACTCGCTTATCCACGCAAAGACTTACTTTTCTACAGATCTCTTCTGGAGATCTTGGATGTAGTTGGTTCTCTCTATAGGATGCCCTCGAGATCTGTTGAACACTGGAGAGAGACAGGTCTGAGTTAAAACAACGCTCTGCACAAGTCATCTTTGGGGCTGCAGAGCACCTAAAACCATCGGAATGATTTTAACCCCTCCGATCAGTGCTTCCTAACTCGGGTCACATAAGGGGACTCCGCTTGGCGCGCTGCCCTTCGCACGACGGCCCACGACACGGCAGACACGCAGGCAGAGCTGTGCTCAGTGCCCCTCAAGTTCAGGCAACCCAGGTAGCTCCACAGTCGGGATCTAAACTTAATTCCTGCTTTCAAATTCCTTCGCAGAATCCCCGACACCTCTCCTCCTCCAGCTCCCATTCCACATGACAGGAAAACACACACACAGAGTTAAAACGTAGTTACCACCCTGAAGTAGCCCAAATCTTTTGGCCATTTAAGCCCACGATGAACGTTTTGTACCCAAACAAGAACACACACATACGTACGCTCGATTGCGGTGTTCGGCTCCATGCCTTCAACGTCAATCAGGTACCTGAACAGATCAGCAAGAAAGCTCTAATTACACAATTAACCAGGGAAACATTGACAGGTTAACGATGATTCCTAAAGAAAGAAGAACTAGGAAGTTTTTAGAGCTTCTGTTTACACACCAGAGTAGAATTTGGTCTGCTGAAATCAAGAATAAATGCTGCCCTCTAACAACAACCTTCTCAAAGGTGAAAAGCTTTAAATCCTTGCTAGTCTGGGAGCACACAGGTCACTTGACTCTTGTTTTACTGGTGCAATACTACGTCCTTCTGGAGCAACAAGCAGCTGGCAATGCCACCACTTAGCTTGGTTGGACTGAAGACAACTCACCTACAGACCAGGTAGCCCGTTCTGTTCAAGCCATGTGTGCAATGAACTCCGATGAGTTTGTCTGTAACACAGAACAATCAGGTTATATTTAAGTGCTCTTCCTCCAAAACCCAACCAGAGCAAACCCATTCGCGTTCATCCTCCAATGGTGACACCAGCACAAACAAACAGAAATGACCATGGAACAACATCACCACGTTTATGTCTAATTAGCACCACTGATTCAGCTCGTTTAATTCCGTGAGCTCATCTGCATGGTCACACAGCTCGCTGCAGGGAAGGTGCATTTAGAAAGTCCACAAAAAGCTGCCCCACGTTTCCTGAGCACTAACAGCTTGCTGCTAACACCGCTCCCAAAAAGCAATCAGTATTTCCAGCCAGTCTAGAGATGGAGTCTTAAACTCAATCAAAACTTCCCTCACTGCCAAATTATCAGAGAGCCAGCCCGAATTCCTTTGCTGCAACAACCCGGTCTTATTGCCTTGACATTCACATGCCAAGGGAAAGAAAGGAAGGGAAAGAAAGGAAGGGAAAGAAAGGAAGGGAAAGAAAGGAAGGGAAAGAAAGGAAGGGAAAGAAAGGAAGGGAAAGAAAGGAAGGGAAAGAAAGGAAGGGAAAGAAAGGAAGGGAAAGAAAGGAAGGGAAAGAAAGGAAGGGAAAGAAAGGAAGGGAAAGAAAGGAAGGGAAAGAAAGGAAGGGAAAGAAAGGAAGGGAAAGAAAGGAAGGGAAAGAAAGGAAGGGAAAGAAAGGAAGGGAAAGAAAGGAAGGGAAAGAAAGGAAGGGAAAGAAAGGAAGGGAAAGAAAGGAAGGGAAAGAAAGGAAGGGAAAGAAAGGAAGGGAAAGAAAGGAAGGGAAAGAAAGGAAGGGAAAGAAAGGAAGGGAAAGAAAGGAAGGGAAAGAAAGGAAGGGAAAGAAAGGAAGGGAAAGAAAGGAAGGGAAAGAAAGGAAGGGAAAGAAAGGAAGGGAAAGAAAGGAAGGGAAAGAAAGGAAGGGAAAGAAAGGAAGGGAA
Organism: Tauraco erythrolophus; assembly: GCF_009769465.1. Taxonomy (NCBI): domain Eukaryota; kingdom Metazoa; phylum Chordata; class Aves; order Musophagiformes; family Musophagidae; genus Tauraco; species Tauraco erythrolophus. The sequence continues at coordinate 5,195,553 of NC_141493.1, read as the reverse complement.
AGAAAGGAAGGGAAAGAAAGGAAGGGAAAGAAAGGAAGGGAAAGAAAGGAAGGGAAAGAAAGGAAGGGAAAGAAAGGAAGGGAAAGAAAGGAAGGGAAAGAAAGGAAGGGAAAGAAAGGAAGGGAAAGAAAGGAAGGGAAAGAAAGGAAGGGAAAGAAAGGAAGGGAAAGAAAGGAAGGGAAAGAAAGGAAGGGAAAGAAAGGAAGGGAAAGAAAGGAAGGGAAAGAAAGGAAGGGAAAGAAAGGAAGGGAAAGAAAGGAAGGGAAAGAAAGGAAGGGAAAGAAAGGAAGGGAAAGAAAGGAAGGGAAAGAAAGGAAGGGAAAGAAAGGAAGGGAAAGAAAGGAAGGGAAAGAAAGGAAGGGAAAGAAAGGAAGGGAAAGAAAGGAAGGGAAAGAAAGGAAGGGAAAGAAAGGAAGGGAAAGAAAGGAAGGGAAAGAAAGGAAGGGAAAGAAAGGAAGGGAAAGAAAGGAAGGGAAAGAAAGGAAGGGAAAGAAAGGAAGGGAAAGAAAGGAAGGGAAAGAAAGGAAGGGAAAGAAAGGAAGGGAAAGAAAGGAAGGGAAAGAAAGGAAGGGAAAGAAAGGAAGGGAAAGAAAGGAAGGGAAAGAAATCCATGCTGTTCGTTAAAACATCCCTGGCCTCCGAGTCTGCAGTGCCCTTCCCCAGCAACAGCAACGTCAGGGAAATCCACACTTACCGTTGTCTTGGTTGTCTCTCAAAAACTTTTTGACAACGCATTTGAACTGAAAAATGGTGTTTCTGTCTGGTATTTCGTGTCCCATTGTCAAGATCTTTGAGTAGCAGAGCGTGGCGGGGAGCTCCTACAAGGAAGTCAGTCATTAATTTGCAGGAAAAACACAAGGATTCGTATCAATTAGAGAAGCACAGCCCACACGCCAGAAGAAGCCAAGCTTTTCAACTAAACCCAAGAAAGCAGCAACACAGTTTTAGGTAAAAAAACTTCTGCTTCACTCCATTGGCATAGAACCAAGAGTCCAGAGCAGCCTGTTTGCACATTTATTTCTCATGCCTTCGCTCTTTCCTTCCAGGGGAAGATGAAGCACACACAGAGCATGGAACATCTCTCCAAGTAAGAATCCATACACTTGACAGCACAAGATAAAGGTGGCTGTAATCAGCTCTTCACTCAGGGGAGCCTATAAAAAACATCTTTGAGGTATCCCAAAACTTGTGCTGGTTGGTACAAACAGCATCTGCATGATGGGGGTTGAAGACCCCAGGCCTGTACGTGATCAGGTATGAAGACTCCATCCTGAGGGGCCTGCAATGCTTCACCTCATACCCCTGCAGAGGATTCGAGCGGCTCACACTCTTCATCGCTTTATCAGCAATGCCAGGGCTTACACAGAGCTTCACCTCCCCCACAGTAAGACCAAGACCGACCTCAGGTCCGTAGTAGCGAGTTGTGTACGTCAGGTCAATGATCAGGCCCAGCTCTTCCTTCTGCTCTTTGATTTTCTTAATGAGGTCACGAGGCGAAAATCTCTCCTCCGGATGAAGTTTGTGCTCAAAGCTCTGAGGGGAAATCACGTTGAAGAGCAGAAATTAAACTCGGGTGCAGTGCGACTGGAGGGAAGAGGTCTGTGCTGCACAACCTCCCAAAGACCGTCCCTTCCAAGAGAAAGATGCAGGCAAGGAGCAGAGGCAGACGCAGACGGACACACCAGTCACACCAAGCCAAACCAGAACATGCTCAGGCCCTCTCTGCTTTGGGACTGCTCAGCTGAGGGTTTCCGGGAGCGACTGAAGACTTTACACCGTGGCAAAACCCTGCAGCGTGGTAAACGCACCCAGAAACTGAAGTTTTCATTTGGTGAAAGCTCCAGAAGAGGCTTTCAGCTGAAATGGAGGTGAACAAGCAGCACTGCTCCCTGTCACAAGCTCCACACTCCCACGGACGTGACCCACAGTGTTTGTTCTGAGCACAACTGCTGCGCTCAAGCCCCTCTGGAGCAGAGCTCACCCCAGCACCCAGGGCAGGGCCCCCTGGGCACAACCAGGCAGGCAGCAGCATTACCACACCGACCCTTCGCAGCCTCCATGCCCGAAACTTGGCTCTGGCACCACCTTCATCAGGCTGCGTGGTCTCCGGGCGCCTGGCAAGGCTGGTGGGGGCTGCCCACAGCATCCCTCCTGCCCTAACACATCTCTGTGTATCAGGGGTGCCCGGGCAGTGCTGCCAGCACCCAGAAAGCTGCCAGCGACCTCTAGATGTTCCTGGTCACCACCCCAACCCCAACACACGTTCTGACCGCTCCAACAGCAGCGACTGCACTGTGCCCCTCTCTGCCCCAAAAATAAACAACAAAACGACCTACTGACACTCTTCCTCATTTTTTTTTGGAAAGAATTCCATCACAAATTCCCCACAAGGCGACACTTTCCCACAGCTGCTTCCCGCCCCGAACAGGCGCGGGGCCGCAGCGGGCACTTACCTTCTTCAGGGGCACCTTGAAGGCGATGAAGCGGGTGCCCGGCATCCTCCTGCCCAGCGGGATGTACTCGGTCCACCTAAACCCCGCAACACGGGGGCGTTAACCGGCTGAGCCGGTGACCGGCCCCGCGCCCGCCCCCCCCCGGCCCGAGGACCCTCAGACCCCCCCGGCCCGGGGTCGCGCACCCCCCCGCCCCCGCCCCGACTCCCCCCCAGGTCTCCGCTGCCCGTGGACACGACACACCGGGCCGGGATACAGCCGCGCGGCTGCGTGCGGGGGCGGCGGAGGACCCGCACTCACCGCTCCGGGACGCGGGAGGCGCCTCTGCCCACCATGACGGCGACGCCACCCGGCACCTCCAGCACTTCCGCTTCCGCCGCCCTGACCCCGCGCGGCCGCCGTCCGCGCCGGCGACGCACCGCTAAGGCCCCGCCCCCAGAGAGGAGGCCACGCCCCCTTATAGGCCACGCCCCCCGCTAGACCGCGCCCCCGCCCAGCGGCGCCTGAAGCGGTGGCGCCGCCTAGAGGTGCCCAGTGGTACGACACCCCCCGAACCGGCATCGCCAGCACCGCCCCCGCACCAGCACCGGCATCGCCAGTACCAGCGTCGCTGTCCCAGTACCAGCATCACCATCGCAGTATCAGCATCACAGCCCCAGTACCAGCATCACTGGCCCAGTACCAGAACCAGCATCACTGCCCCAGTACCATAGTCACCATCCCAGTACCAGAACCAGCATCACTGCCCCAGTACCATAGTCACCATCCCAGTACCAGAACCAGCATCATCGCCCCAGTACCAGCATCGCCACCCCAGTACCAGCATCGCTGTCCCAGTATCAGCATCACCATTCCAGTATCAGCATCACCGCCTCAGTACCATAATCACTGTCCCAGTACCAGAACCAGCATCACCATTCCAGTACCAGCATCACTGCCTCAGTACCAGCATCACTGTCTCAGTACCAGCACCACCAGCTCAGTACCAGCACCACCGCCCCAGAACCAGCATCACCACCTCACTAACAGCATCACCATCCCAGTACCAGAACCAGCATTGTTACCCTCGTACCAGCATGACCGTCCCAGCATCAGCAGCACTGTCCCAGTACCAGCACCAGCAGCACTGTCCCAGTACCAGCACCAGCAGCACTGGTTCACCCCAGCAGCAGCATCACAGCCCCAGGACTGGCACCCCGACCCTGCACCAGCACTGGTACCAACATCCCCAGTACTGACATCCCCACCCCATGCTGGTACTGGCACTTCCAGTACCAGCCTTCCTTCCCCATCCTGATACAAACATCCCTGGTACTGGCGCCTCCAGCACCATCACCCCCAGTACCAGCATCCCCCATCCCACTAAGAGCAATCCCCCACAAGTACCACCTGGGGACCCCCACAAAGGGCCACTCCATGGGCTCCCCATTATAGTCACACAGTACTGGGACGTTTCAACCGCAGTGGGGAGCACCAGTTGCCCCTTGAGGCATGGAGGGGCACCCAAAACAACCCCAAAGTATCCCAGAACCTCCCCCATGCCCACCACTGGGGCGGGACGGGGTGGCACACACACATTGGCATTGCAGGGTCACTGGTGCCAGCCCCGTTCCTACCCCTCAGACACGAAAATCACCGTCCCAAATAAATATCATCATTGGGATGGGAAATTGTTGGCATGGGAAATTATCCTGGGGCTGGGAAACCATGGTGGGGATGGGAACTGGGCACTGGCATCACCATCACTGCCCCAGTAACCAGTGCGGGCGGGCGGGGCTCGTGTGCCATAGGCAGACACGTATAGATATCTATAGGTACCGTGCACGGAATCACTCTGCAGACTCCACACACTCCTGGCCCTGGGAATTTTGTCCCGGGACAGGGACTGAGCCAAACCAGGGCGGGATTTTCCAGTCCATGGCATCTCATTCCCAAGAGGGTGGTGGGGAGCAGCATCCTGTGCCCAGCCTGGAAAGGTGCTGCCAGCACTGCCAGCCGGGAGAAAAGCCCCTTTTCCAGAGAGAGGAAAACCACATGGATTAGCATCGACGCCGGGAGGACGGAGGTGGCGGCAGCCGGTGGCGGGGAAGGGCCGGCTCGACTCGCCCAGCTCCTGGGGTGCCCCGCGGCCATCCGGGTGCACAGGGGCTGCTCCCCCCCTATGCCAGGGAAATCCGGTTGGATCTCCTTCGTTTCCAGCCAAGCCTGTAATTAGCGCTCGGCCCATGCTGGGGAGCAGGATCCGGCCCTGGGAAGGAGCCGTGGCCGCCTCGGGGTGTGAGTCAGGGACCGGCTGAGCCCGGAAAACTCATCTCACACCTGGCCAGTGAGCGGGCATCACCGGCTGGGGCTTGGGATCCCTCTCCATGTGTCCCCCCGGATTTCCCTTGTCCTCCCATGCCCGTTGGCACCCCGACTTTTGCGATGCTTTTGCAAAGAGCGATCCCGCCCCGCGGGGACCCCCCCCCTGCAGAAACATCCACTCGCAAGGGCTTTCCCACACCCCAAGTGATGCCCAAATCCCAGATCCCTCCTTCCAAGGTGGCTGCGGTGGCCATGACCATCCTCCAGCCCGAGGACAGCGGGTTCACCGCCACCTGGCCCTCTCCCCAGAACCCCGGTGGGGCTTTGCCACTCGTTTTGGGAACAGCCTTGACCGTGGGGACCCTGCGGCGGTGACTCAGGGATGCCGGCGGTTGCGAAACAGGCCCGGGATGGTTTGGGAGACGCCTCCACGCAGCCCCGCCAAGCCCAGCCGCCCCAAGGAGCCCGTCGGGGGAACAAGCCACGGCAGCGTCTGGGCTTTGCTCGGCGGCCGACCCGTCAGGCAGGTTTCCCGGAGCAGCGAGCTGAGCCGGAGAGAGCCGGCCGGGATCGGGCATGTCCCTCTGCCCGCTTGCAGGCTGACGGAGCCCCCCTGGCTCTCTGCTTGCCACCGAAGCCATGCGGGCGGCCGGCTTGCTGCTGGCTTGGGCGCTGCTGCGTCCCGCTGGCACCCAGCAATGCCACCTCGCCAGCCCCGGCGGCGTCCTCCGCTTCACCGACACGCACGCCGAGATTCGGGTGCCGGCGCTGCACCGGGTACCCAGCGCGCTCGACCCCCTCTACAGCCTGGTCCGGCGCTGCCTGGATCTCATCCAGCAGAACCCCCTGCCCGCAGGTGAGCCCTGAGCCAGGATCCCACCGCCACAGGCGCCGGGATCACCGGGGTTTTGCCAGCTGCAATCCCTGTGTCTGGAGCTGCTCCATGAGGTCCCAGCTGCTCCACGGAGCTGTCTCCATCCCGGCCCTGCTGCCGGGGTGCAGTGGGTAGGACCTCTCTTACCGGTGCCGCGGTTTCTTTTGCAGAGCTGCTCAGGGCGGCCCTGAACGACCCTGGCTCGGTGCGGACGTCGCAGGTGAGCCGGGATGTGGGATGGGGGATCCCATGGGATAGCACCCACTTGGGCTGGGGCACCCGTGCACACGGAGCACCCCAAAAGCTGGGTGCATTGGTGCTGACCAGCTTCTCCCATCACGTAGGTGGTGCAGTATGAGTTGGGCTACATCGTCTGTGCCGTGGTGGCTCTGCTCTTCACCGTGGCCATGCCGGTGGCCGGGATATGCTTCTGCTACTGCCGGAGCCGCCGGCGGTGCGGGGGCCGCCTGCGTGCCCACCGGCGCTCGCTGGGCTGCCGCCGCCACTGCCTGCTGGCCTGCCTGTCCCTCACCTCCCTCGTCATCCTGTGAGTCCCCCAAAGCACCCGCGATCCGGCCCCCTCGCCCCAGGCGGGGGGAACCGCGTCCCACGGGGACAGGGGCTGGGAGACTCTACCCGGCAGCCCCCGTCACCGCCTGCTCGTCCCCGGCAGTGCCAGCGTCGTCTGCGCCTTCGTCACCAGCCAGCGGGTGAAGGGGCAGATGGAGCCGGGGCTGGGGGCCGTGCCGGCCACCCTGCGCACCCTGCGGCAGCACATCGCCAACGTCCCCCAGGTGGGTCCCCGAGCGGCCCCCGCCCTGGCACAGGGTGCAGCCCAGGGTTGGCGGCGTTTCCCTCCCGGAGCAGTTTGGGAGGCGAGAGGAGGTAGTGCAGCTGCATTAAAAATGTGTTTTGAATGGTAACGTGGGGCTTCCTCCCCTCCTGGTGGCTGCTACCCCTGGCCGACCGGCTCCTTTCTCCTGGCAGGGGGTGCAGATGGTGGTAGACCAGTTTGAGGTGCCCCGACAGCAGATAATCTCCGACCTGGGTGGTAAGCACCACGCACCGCACTGGCGGGCACCATCGTGAGCCTCCCACCGGGATGAGCTGCTGACGGGGTGCCCAATGCCTCGCAGGGCTCAGCCGGAGCGTGGGGCTCTCCATCCACGCGCAGCTGAAGGCGGTGACCTACGCGGCGCTGGCGGACCTGCAGGACAGGGCTGGAGGTACGGCTGAGCGCGGTTCTCCCCGGAGCCGGTGCCAAAGCCTCGCCGGAGAGCCGGGGCGGCCAAGCGGAGCAGCGTGAACTAGCCTTGGGCTTTCTCTTTAAGACCTACAGACCTCGCTGCACCATTTACAGATTCTCGACAAGACGGCGCGGACGCTGGCATCGGCACGGGCCGAGCTGGAGCCGGCGCTGCGGGAACGGCGTCGGCGCGTGGTCGCGCTGCTGGACGACCCGCGCTGCACCTCTTGCGCCAGCGTCCTGGGCAGGGCACAGAGCCTGGAGCTGGGTGCTGACTACAGCAAGGTGGGACAGGGTGCTGGTCCCCCACCATCACCACCACCGCTGTCACCCCTCTGGCAGCCCCGAGGCTCACAGGTTGCTTCTTCCACCCCAAGGTGCCATCGGTGGAGAAGGTTTTGAAGGCGCTGGCCGGTCTGCCCCGAATTGACTTTGCGGAGATGATTCGCCAGGTTGGGGGGGGTCGGGGTGAAGGACAGGGGTCCGGTGCCTGCAGGCAGCCCTGGCCAAGCTGCTCAGTACCCCCTCTTTCCTCGCAGGGCAATGGCACCTTCAACTCCATCCCGGAGCTGGCCGTGGAGAGGATGGCACAGGTCATCCAGGGTGAGTGGGACGGCTGGATCAAGCCAGGACACCCTCCACAGGGCAAATCCCAATTTGGGGACTTAGGGTGGGATGTGGGCGCCATCCAGCCCTCCAGCGTGGCCTTGGCCCCGCAGACCTGCGGCACGAGATGGCCCGCGTGACGGAGAAGGTGCAGTCCATCGCCGACGGCTTCCCCCTCTCCGACTACACCCGGCCCGTCAGCGAAGCGCTGGTGAAGGCGGAGGACAGGAGCCAGCCGTACCTGCGGGAGGTGGAGCGCTTCGAGCGGTACAGGTGACACCGGCGAGCACGAAGGGGTGCAGGGTGTGTGGCAGAGATGGGTGCTGAGCCCCCTCGAGCCCCAGCTGGTGCACCAGCCCCGTATCTCGAGGCCGTGCCCTGCTGTTCTTTGCTCCAGGTGGATCGCGGGCACGGTGCTGTGCTCCATCATCCTCCTCATCCTCGCCTGCAATGCGACAGGGATGGCCCTGGGGGCTTACGGGCTGTCCAAGCGGGAGGACCCGAGTGACTACGAGTGCCGAGGAGAAGTTGGTGCCAAGTTCCTCTTGGTGTAAGCATCTCCCTGGGTTCTGGGGGGGAGGCTGTTGCCATCACACCCCCGCTAAAAAACAGAGGGGCAAAGCCAAGGGAGGAACGGGGAGCCGGCCGAGTGGAAAGGCTTTTGAAGCCGCCGCCTGCGCCGGCGGGTTTGGGAGAAGCTGCTCCTCCCTGGGAGCCGGCAGCTCCCGCACCCGGCCCCGCTGCCCGGCACACCCCACTCCCGGGGGCCCTTCCCAGGCAGGCCGGCGTGCCCGGGCACGGGAGGGAGCCGCGGGGCTGCAGCCGGCCGGGCAGGTCCCCACAAGACTTTCTGCCCGCTCGGGTCTGCGAAGCTGCCGCCAGCACCTCCTCTCCCTCTTCCAGCGGCGTGGGCCTGGCTTTCTTGTTCTCCTGGCTCCTCGTCCTCCTGGTTTTTGCCACCTTCCTGGTTGGGGGCAACATCCAGACGCTGGTTTGCAGGAATTGGGTCAACCAGGAGATTTATAAGGTGGGTGGCCACCCATTCACCCAATCAATCTCTGCTTGCATGCACCAAAATGCCTCCAAACGCTCCGAGTCTTCCGCCTAGGTCTGTCCAGAAAAGCCCCATCCTAAACCAGAGGATTAAGTTTAGGATTAGGATTAGATCCTTGGATTTGCATCAGCAGATGGGAATTGCCCTTGGGCTGTTAATTTGCTTGCGGTGACGATGCGCCTACCTGCAGGACCCCGGTCCTCCGGTTGTTTGGGGATGCCTGGGGTGCTCAGGGCTAGCAGCACGCTGTGGCGGGGCTGGAAGCAGGGTTGGGAACGGGATCGGGGCTCGTCCCGTCGTCATGCACACGGGGCTGCCCGCTGCTTTCCCTCTTAACATCTGCCCGGTGAGGCTCCGCAACGCGGATCGTACAAAGAAAGGCAAGATTAGCTCTGCCTGGGATGGGGCACCCCAGGACGCACCTGTGAGGGCAGAGCACCCCCAAAATCATTGCTGGGAATGCCTGACCCTGACCCTCTTTTTGCTCCCATTCGGATCAGTTCATCGACACCCCCGGGAACCTGCCTCCATCCATGAACCTCACCCGCCAGCTCAACCTCAGGAGGGACTCCAACCTCAGCGCCGCGTACCGGTGGGTGCCGCAGGAGCCAGCTTCTGCCCCTATACATCAGAGGGCTACTTTGGGGTCATGCCACCCACATCCCTTTGCCTTCCAGGGAGTGCAAGAGTGGCGCGGGGCTGTGGGAGGTGCTGCAGCTCGACAAGTCCTACGATCTGGATGAGCATCTAAAAACCCCCAAGGTGAGGGCTGGCTGCAGCCAGAGCTCCTGGTAAAGGCACAGGGATACACGAGCTTTACTGGGGTTACTGGGATGGAGGCGCCTGGCCCCAACCCCGCAGCGTCTCCCACGTCTCGCTCTCGCAGTACACGGCCGACTTCCAAAAACGCCTGGGCGACTTCACGGCGCGCCTGGCCGACGTGCGGCTCCTCCGCAGCGAGGGCAGGCAGGACCTGGAGACCTTCGCCCGCAGCGGCGTGGACGAGGTGGACTACGGGCGCTTCCAGGAGGAGGTGAGGGGATGCTTGTGGGCAGCTGGTCCCCGCTGCGGCGGGCAGGATGTGGCCCAGCCACACCTGGGCCAGCTTCCAGGGTTGGATTTCGGGCAGTCACCATCTCCACCTTCCTCCAGATGAAAAACCCCGTGGTGCAGACCAGCCTCCCCGGCTTGGCAAGGAGCCTCGAGGGGCTGCAGAAAATGCAGGTGAGCGGCGGGGCGGGCGGTGGGGGCTGCCTGCGTGCCCACAGGAACGTCCTCACCCCGCTGTCCCCCCGCAGAGGAACGGCACGGTGGCAGGGCGGCTGGCCGCCGAGGCCCGCGCCCTGTGGCAGATGCAAAACTCCACGGTGCAATTGCAGGAGGCTTTGGTGGTGAGTCCGTGCCGGGCTGGCAGCTCGCGGTGCTGCTGGTGCTTGCCCGGTGGTGTCCCCAGAAAAGTGGGGAAGGGGCTTTTGTAGCTTTTTCACCTCCCTGTCTTGCAGGCAAAGCTGGGGGAAAGCGTCCAGTTCCTCTCTCAGTTGGCACCACACCTCCAGGTACTTGCACAGTTTCTTCCAGCTCCAAAAAACACGTGGTGCCCTATGGGTGGCACCTGCCAGTGCCCCAAAAAGCCAGTGACAGGGTGATGGGAGAGCCAGGAAAAACGCCGTCTGGGGAGGATCAGTCTGCTTTAGCCGTTAGATTTGCTGCTGCAAATCAGAAATGCCCCTGCAGCACTCACAGCATCTCAGCATCCCCAGCAGAACCATCCTACAGTTGCCCGCTCCCTGCCAGGAGGCTTCCCTGCTCGGGGCACATCCCTCTTTCCCTGCCCTCCGGCAATCAGACCCAGTTTGAAGCTCGGCACGTGCAAGACACTGCACGCCCGGCTCCCGACATCCCCATGGCACCCGTCCTGCTGCTCGGTGCTCTAAGGATGCTCTGCCCTTCCCGTGCTTCCCCAGGAGCGGGTGAAGACGACACTGGTCACCACGGCCTCGGTGGAAGCCCGGCTGCCTGTGCAAGCCCAGCAGATCCTCCGGCAGGTGAGCTGGGGCCAGATTAGCCCTCAGGGGGGTATAAAATTCCCCACAGTCAGAACGAAAGGGTAAGAATGGGCTGCTGCAAGAAGGGAAGGGGGCACCTGAAGCTTCCAGCTCTCATTTCCAAGCCCAACACTAGCCCAGAGCTGACTGGAGCGGGGCTGGAGCTGGGCTGGGAAGCGTGGAGCCCGTCCTCCATGCTGCCTTCCCTCTGTGCCCAGGAGATCGGCTGTTTCACGAGGAAGGAGCTGCGGTACTTTGCGCAGTACCTGAACTGGGTCGGGCAGACGGTAGGTGCTCTCCGCTGCAGAGGGATTCTCTGGGGCCAGGAGCCCCCACGGATGCTGCTTGCAAGCCCCTCGCTGAGCTGAGGCAGCAAAACAGACGCCCCCCCCGAGCGAGGAACGGGTTTACACACCTTGTCTCCACTTCTTCTTCCAGCTGAGGGAGGATGTGGCTTCGTGCCAGCCGCTTGCCACGGCCCTGGACAACGGGCGGGTGATCCTGTGCGACCGCATCGCCGACCCCTGGGTAATGATCCTGTCCCCGTCCCTCCATGGGGGGTCTGGTGAGGACCTGCACGGTGCAGCATCCCACCAGCAACCAGCAGGAATTGGGGACAGTGGGAGCCAACAGCGGCCCTGACACCTCAAGGCTCCTCCAACCCCTCCAGACCCTGGGGGCTGTCTCTCCCTGCACAGCTCAGGGGGGACCCCCATGCTCTCTCCTTGCAGAATGCTTTCTGGTTCAGCCTGGGATGCTGCACCTTCTTTCTCATTCCCAACATCATCTTCGCCGTCAGGCTCACCAAACACTTCCGCCCCATCCGCAACCGGCTCATGTAAGCGGCAAGCACGGGGCGGGCAGGTGGGATGCCTGCAGCGGGGGGATGCGGGGAGATGTGGGCTCCTCCTCAACCCCCTCAATGTTTTCTCCTCTTTCTGCAGCTCTACAGGTTCAGAGGAGACCTGTCCCTTCCACATCCCCCGTGTCACGGCGCTCAAGCTCTAGGATGGGGGTCCATCAGGTGCAGCGGCATGCCCCGCACCCCAGGAGCTCCCATCAAACTCATGCCCAAGTGCCACAGGGCTCCGGGTCTCTCTGACATCTCTTCCTCAGCGTCCTTCAGGGTCTGAGCATCCTTTCTGGGTGCAGGGCATGCGTCTCCACAGCTCTCTGGGGCTCAGGGTCCCTCCGACATCTGTTCCTCGGCGTCCTTCAGGGTCTGAGCATCCTTTCCGGGTGCAGGGCATGCATCTCCACAGCTCTCTGGGGCTCCACGTCTCTCTGATGTCTCTTCCTCAATGTCCTTCGGGCTCTGAGCATCCTTTCTGGGAGTGGATCATGGGTCTCCATGGCTCTCCGAGGCTCAGGGTCCCTCTGATGTCGGTTCCTCAGCATTCTTCAGGGTCTGAGCATCCTTCCTGGGCACGGGGTGCTCATTTCCACGGACCGTGGGACTCCGGGTCCCTCGGACGCCTCTTCCTCAGCCACCTTCAGGGTCGTCGCACCTCTTCAGGATGCTAATCCACGTGCTGATCCGCGGCGCAGGGGAAGGGGCCACACAGCTCCTGCTGCCCGCCGGCGGACCCGTCGCAGACCCCGCGGGGAAGGACGCCTGCCCCCTGCCCCGTGATGCCTCCCCGCACCCGGGACCCCCAGGCGGGGGCACATTAAAACCCTCTCCAGCCAAACCTGCCGCCGCTTCCTTTGTTTCGCTGCCATCTCCCCCGTTTTCCGCAGGGAACGCGTTCGGGCCCGGGGTTGGGGGGCAGCAGCAGCAGTGAGCAGATCAGCCCTTTCCAAGTGAATGAGGATTTCCCCGTATTTCCCTCACCGAAATACTCTCTGTTTGCTCACCAACAGAGAAATGCCCCATTTTTATGCATTATTGAAAGGCTGTTCCTACCCACAGCCGGCAAGAACGCGTAAAACACCTGGTTTATGCATTATTTAGGGTAGTGCTGCCCAGAGCCAGCTGGGTTTGTGCAGGGTTTGCCTGCAGAGGTCAGCATTGCAAAGTCCGTTTTGCAAAAGGAATTTGGGGAGCTGAAGCCTAAAGGAGGATTTCTGCAGGAACCCCCCCATGCCCAGGGATAACCTCAACCCATCTGGAAACTATCCAGTGGTGTCATTTGCAAAAATCAAGTTTAAAATGGAGTGTTTTGTGCTCAGAGGAAGGTTGGTGGTGGGAGAAGTGATGCTGGTACCTGGGAGTCAATCAGAAAATAAGTCTGTGACTCTTCCGCTCCCAGCTCGGTATATTTTGGATGCTTACAATCATGAAATTATGGGATAATTAAAAGGGAAAGGTCTGCCTCATTTTTATAAGTCACTCACAACACTAATACTACATTTTAAACAAAATTATACCCACTATGTGGTACAGAAGAGCAAAGGGATTATCTGCTTTAACCAGTAAGTAACGCACACGCAATCGTATTTAGCTGACCCGTTCATTTAAAAAATGATACAGGTTTGCAAACAAACGAGCTGAATTCAGCTGGCTCTTCTTCCTAAAGTTATTTCTTATAGTTGGGTCACAATAAAAAACAGATAAGCACACAGATGAGCAATGAGTAACCCCAAAATAGATGTGTGTTGCAAGTATGGGTGGTCACCACTGCCACGTCTCTGTTCCCTGCCTGGGGGGTAGATGGATTAAAAATGTGAGCAGTTGTATCTCTCAGTTAATAGTAAATCACTAGTGAATAATCCAGAAAATTGTCCTAAACCAACTGGAGGGCACTTTGTTTTTTAGAAAAAAAAAATTTAAAAATGAGGACAAGCTGGATAATGATTCTTCACCCAAAGCAAGGACACAGTTTAAGTTTAACCTCCGGTCCCTCCCCAAAGAGACTCCTTTGTATAGGCTGGCAGACCTTCCCTCTGCTTAATTATTTGTGTTGATAAATTAAAGACTGAAATTAGCTCATTTCCAGCTCCCAGTGTGGTATTTTTCTACGAAACATGGATATCTCCTTCATCAGAGGGTTTTTTCCTATCTTGACTTGTTTGGGATCTGTGTTCTCTGCACTTATAAGGACTTACCTAAACTGGTGCTGATTAAACCACTTCCCTTCTCGTATCCTCCTCTCTTGAAATTCAACTCCTGCGACACCTCACCTGGCACATCTTCCTCGTGCTCTACCTGCTGACCCCAAGAAACGTCTATAATTAATATATATAAGATCAATAATTCAAAGGCTGGAGGGCAGCGGGATTGTTGGCTGTCCCTTGCTGGCTCGGTGGCAGAGAGCCGGGAGCTCTGCTCAGCCCACGGCTGGTTCCCCACCAACACTTATCTCAAGATAGAAATCTCTATTCCCGGAACCAAGGAGAAATACAGGAAAAGTGTTTGTAGGCAGTTCTGCTAGATTCAGCCTATTTCTGGGATTAAAATGGTATCTAGGTTTACTATTGTTATTTCACTTCCCCCCCTTTTTTTTTCCCCATTTTTCAAGGGGCACCGACCTCCTATTTTCTCCAGAAAAGGATGTGTGACCTCCTCCATCTGCTTTTCTCATCATTCCTTGCAAACAGCTCAGAATGCTTAGCTACGAAACAGCTGCCATGAAGAGTTGTTCAAAACTCCATTCCCATCCCAGTCCCCAAAATGTTCATTTTAAAGCTCTTTGTGCAGGAGAGCTCCAGCAATTGGTGAGGGAGCCATAAAACCCCAATTTTCAGCTTAATTTCATTTAACCTCAGCCGAGGAATCGTCGTAATTATATCAAACTTCCCTTTTTTTTGAGCAACGAATGACCTGATGAAGCCTTAGCAGAATAACCCAAGCTCCCCAAACTAAGTTTCGTGAGAAATCAAGTCCCAGAGGCTTTGCTCCAGCTTCTTTTAACATGACAAGCTCCTTGGATTATTGATACTACAAAGATATTTTGGATGCTGCAGATGTTTCAGGCCAGAATACGGACAAGAAAACACCCTGGGAAAAATAAACTGTGTTGTATTATTAGTGCTAATTATTATTTGCTATTTAACGGCTGTGGATGGGGCTTTGCTTGCAGGAAGCCTCCTTGGGCTGAGCCCAGTGTGAACGATTTACCTGGTTCCCCCTCCAGTTTGGGATAAACAGCCAGTCCTGACCTGCCACCATAAATGTGAAGCGAATTTCCTCCGATTTCTGTACTTTGATCATTATTCCTTCCCCAGAGCCTCTCTGGGCTTGCTGAGAAATGCGCTGAAAAACAAGCTGGGGGCCAAGGTCACCGTAGCTGCTGGGAAAAGAGCACGTTAGAGTTGGGTAGTTTAACCAGACACAGCTTTAGGGATAATTGTAGAGAGAAAAAAAAAACCCTTTTTGCCCATCACTGGAGCAAAACACTGTTGCCCAAGCTGGGGTTTGTCCTCCAGCGCTGCTCCCACACGTGGGCTCGTAGCAAGGTTTATATTCAGCATCTTATAAACCATTTACCTCCGTCCTCTCGAAGCGTCGCTAGATAAAGTGCTTTGCAGCCTGTGCTTGGCATCTCTGGTTTTTTGCTCTTGGTGGGACGGAGACCAGCGCAGCCCCAAGCCCTGAAAAGCCTGTGGGCTCCTTCCCCTGTAATCCAAGGCCTCTGCACAGATTTAAGGTGATTTCTGTTATCCCAGCTCTCTCCATGCAAGCTACGAGCTGCGGCATTCACACTGCGTTGGGAGTTGCTTTGGAAAAGTTAAGGAGATAAAATTAAGGAGAAATCCTTTAAAGGAGTTGTCAACTCTGGCATCTCTCCTCAGTCCCTAAAGCTGGCACATCTCAGCTCCAGACTGGATTAATTAGATGTTCCTATTGTGCATAACCTTTACTGTTTACAAAAAATGTTGCTAGCTGAGGGAAAAATAACTCCTTTCAAAATGCTTCCTTCTTCACTCTGCTGTCAAAACTCAACTTCGTTATCTATATACAGCTTTGGTTCTTAGGCTGACCATTCCCATAGCATAATTTTGTGTCAGAAGCAGGAATATTACCTGTTTTTTTCCATTGCATTGTCTAAGGGCGAGTAAAAAAACCCTCAGCCTCCGCTGAGCACATCATGCACTTGGACCCCAGCGCCTCCATTGTAGAAAAACCTTAGGGGAGATGCTACAAATCTCAGTTTTTCGTAAATAAAACCATTTGCAATCTCAGCTGCCTTCAAGCTCTGGCTAAAAACAGTCGTCATCCGGAGACAAACCTCTTGGGTGATCCCAAGCATTACTGATTTACATCAGCCACGAGAGAGCGTGCAGCGTTTAAGCTAACAACGCCGTTCCTACATCGCGTGGGTCCCCTCTGCTCAGCACCGAGGTAGCCATGGAGATGACTACGGAGAGCATCGTGCCCATGACAACTCTGCATGAGCATCTTGAGCATCTTTGGAACAGCCTTATCTCTCCCCGGGCTTTTCCTCGGGCCAGACGGCGGTTATTGGCTTCTTTGTGCTCCCACGCAGGTGATGGTAAAGCTTTCCCCCATCAGCACCTCCCCTTCCAAAATAAAAGGGCAGAGAATTAAACATATGGAGCAAATCTGGCATGCAATGCCTGGATATTTGGTATATAATGTCTCTTTGGTCCATGATGTCAGCCCGATCTGTAGCACAAGCTTCATAAAGAGCCTTTAATTTGTTGCTTTAGGGGAAAGAGGAGCTTTGAACTAAGCCACATGTGGTCTTGGGTCAACATCCCAGCTGGAAGATGCTCCAAAATGGATGGCAAGGTGCACATCCTGCAGGAAACTGTTTCAATAGATTAAAAACCCCTAATGGCTAAAAATCCAGCCCGATTCCTCCCATGGGCACACATTTCCCGGGCTCAGTTCATCTTTGCTTACTCTTATTTACAGTCGGAGAAAAAGGGGTTGGAACCTCAGAAAACCAGCCCCAGCCCTGGAAACCCTTTATCTGGAGGGAGAGGGGAAAATTGAGTTGGAAACGTACTCAGTGGCTCAGCTGAGAGGGTTTGCATGACCATTTGGTGAGTGAGGTGGGTTTAATCACCTCATCCTCACCGAGGACATCAGTTAGAAACCAGGTCATGAGATGCCAAAGCTCCGTCTGTTCTCACGTGACTAAACAAGGTGATGACCTGGACCAAAATGACGTATATAAAATAGAAACATACAGCTGAGAGAAAAATACAACAGTTTTTTTTAAATATTTCTCCGTCTCCAACCTGGTCTTTGTTTCAGTTTATTGCTTGACTTTTTTTTTTTAAATTTAAAATCAAACAATTGCCTGGTATTTCCTGAGGTTCAGCTTTCCCCATCTCATCCCACAGCCCTTTTTCCCACCAGGAAAACTGATTTCTCCTGCTCCTTTCCCAGCACAACCCAGCCAGGAATCCACAGGGAGCCCCAAGGACAGCAACGTTATCCCTCCACTCATCACACTTCAGAAAGAAGATGCTCCTGCCCGCGGCTCCGCTTGGGGACTGCAACATCGGAATACATCAGCCGGGGTTCCAGAGCGCTCCGCATGCTCTCGGCATGCAGCTGGTGCGTTTTCGTAGAATCACAGAATGGTTTGGGTTGGAAGGGACCTTCAAGATCATCTCATTCCAATCCCCCTGCCATGGGCAGGGAAATCCTCCACTACACCAGGTTGCCCAAAGCCCCATCCAACCTGGCCTTGAACACTGCCAGGGATGGGGCAGCCACAGTTTCTCTGGCCAACCTGTGCCAGTGCCTCACCACCTTCAGAGGGAAGAATTTCTGCCTTAGATCTCATGGAAATCTCCCCTCTTCCAGTTTAAAGCCATCGCCTCGTGTCCTGTCACTCCACACCCTTGTCCAAAGCCCCTCTCCAGCTTTCTTGGAGCCCCTTTAGGCACTGGGAGGTGCTGGAAGGTCTCCCCAGAGCCTTCTCTTCTCCAGGCTGAACAGCCCCAACTCTCTCAGCCTGTCTCCAGAGCAGAGGTGCTCCAGCCCTCGGATCATCTCCGTGGCCTCCTCTGGCCCCGCTCCAACAGCTCCATGTCTTTCTGATATTGAGGACCCCAGAGCTGAAGGCAGCACTGCAGGGGGGTCTCAGGAGAGCAGGGCAGAGGGGCAGAATCCCCTCCCTCGCCCTGCTGCCCACGCTGCTCTGGGTGCAGCCCAGGACACGGTTGGCTCTCTGGGCTGCCAGCGCACCGTGCCGGCTCATGGTGAGCTTCTCATCACCCAAATATTTTGGATATTTTTAAAATTTTTGGATAGGAGCAATACCCCTGAAGCAGGATGCAAGGCTGACATGGATGATTGATGCAAAAACGATGGCAATGGGAGTGCCTTCGCCCGTGCCGGGTGTGCCCCGGTTTATTTTCAAGAAGGTGACCTCAGCGCAGCCATCTTATGCCATGCAACGTGCTTACGGCGCTGCTCTGATCTCGGAAAATCTTCTGAGGGGATTGCGAGTTAAAAATAAACGGCAGAGGTAAAGGAAAACCTCCTGGTGAGTCATGTATTACTAGTCCTGCTGCAAGGGGAAAATAAAAAATACAGATATTCAGCTTTTCCTGCAAGGGAGCCAGCTGGGGGGAATTGCTCCGCTCGGGGAAGTTCATGAGAAGCTGGATTACAGCATCACTGGGGAAGTATTCATTTGTTCCTGCAGCTTCATGAAGGGACATCGTGTTTTAAAAGAGCCTGAACACCAGGCTGTCCTCATCCGTCCAAAAAAATGGGATTTATTGATACGAAAGGACATAATGGGCCCTTTCTGTGAAGGGTTACGGCTTTTCCCCGTCTCATTCGCCCGGACACAGCAGGGAATTGTTCAGCCAGAGGCACAAACCCGCCGGGCTGCTCCCGAGGCACCGGCATTATTTTTGTGCTGGGCTCAAACCCCACCGGACAGCAAACGCCTTCGGCAAAAACGCCGGACTTCTCCCATTTCCCGTAAAACAGCCCAGCTGGCAGCAGCGGGGCCCAAATACCCAAACTTGATTATTTTTTTATTTCCCCTTCAAAGCACTTTTATTATCAGTGCTTATTCCAAAATGAAAAAATATTTCCAAAAAAAGACTTTTTTTTTTTTTAAATAAAAGCTGTTATTTTGCTTCCTAGCACACCTGGGTGATGCCGCCGATCCTGGGAGGGGTGGAAGGCATGTTCTTGGCGTGGGTTATCTTCTAAAGACGTGCTGCATCACTGGGATGGCATCAGCCTGCGGCCAGGGAGGGTCCCAGCCGTACGGAGCTTACTGCATCCCTGCCTGGAATAGCAGGAGCGTGTGCGCAGAGGTTATTACACTCCTAATCAGATTGTAGCAGCTGGAGGGACATTTATAGCCTTTTTAAACCAGTCTGATAATAAGAAAGAGCAGGAGGGTGGTGCAGCCCCCTATATTTTCTATCCCACTTGCAGACGAGAAAGGCGTATTCAATTAATCCGGCTCATCTGCTGCTTGGAGGGTCTGGCTTTGGTTTTGAAACATAAGACGACCACTTGGCTTATTTTCTGCTTTCTCATCCTCCCCAAACCCCACCTTTCAGCAGTCCCTCGCTTTACCCCCTCCACCAGCACACAAACACCTGTGGGTTCCTCTTTCCCGTGGGTAACACCTGCCCGCGGCATCACCGGTGATGAAACCGGATCAAGGCGAGGGGAGCAAACCCTTCTGTAACGAGTTTCATTCACTAGAGCAGACACAAAGGGATTTATTTTTTTTTTTCCACACCAACTTTGCCCTCCTTGGCTTTGCGACAGAGCTGAACCCGGCCAAAAAAGAAACCCCTCCCTCCCTGGACGCGGTCCGAGGTGTTGCGTGGAAGGTTTGAGTTGCTTTTCCCCGCGTCGACGGTTCCTCTCCCGACACGTTGCTCATGCCCTTCCGTGCCTCCGGGATTAGGGACTCGTTGGGATTTCTCCTCCCCGTCATTATGGGTTGTGTAACCACGTGCTGATGATACTTTGGAATTGGCATGTGTTTAATATCCTGCTCCTGCCCGTTTTGCCTCCTGGCTTGGTTCCTTCCACAGCAAAAGGCTAAAAATGTACATACCCCTTTTATCTTGTTTTTTTTTTTCTTTTTACAGGAAAACTTACAGTTGTCAGGAGCAAAGGAGAAATGCCACCCGCGAGCTGCGCTTTCCTCTCCTGCAGTTTGATACAGAATAACGGTGGGGGTAAAGATTTCTGTGCAGCACATGGAAAACCCCTTCTTCTTCTACCAAAAAAAAAAAAAAAATTTTTTTTTCTCTTGGAGGGGAGTTGCCCTTCCTGAGGTCTGCAGGGCTGTGACCTCAGCATAGCTTTATCCAATGTGTGCAATGAAGCCCTCGCCACCAAAGAAAATGCAAAATACCCTAATAAGGCTTTGTTTTTTTTAATTACACACTGACATGGGAAAATAACAGCCCGACCAAGCGGCATCTTTTCTTTTTGCTCCCAGCGCTTCCCTTCCCTGCGCTCCTGTTTATTCCCCAAATTACATTTTCTCTGCTCTTATCCAGGCAGGAGCCAAATTTCACCAAGACTTCTGGTTCCCCAAGGAAAAAAAAAATCCAGAAAGTAAAGCATTTAAACTTAAAAAAGACTATTCCGTGGGGAGACCAGAAAATAAACCCAAGTTCAGCAAAATGCATTTCATTAACCCTCAGAACACAGCACTTATTTTCACTTATTTTTGCCTTTGGAGGGTTTGGAGAGGTTTCCCAATGAGCTGACCGTGATTTGAGACGGGGTGAGTGTAAGCCCAGACTTTTTGCTGGCTCCAGGGAGTGATGAAGGGATGAGGACAGGCTGTGGGGCTTCATCCCTACCTCCAAACCCCACCAAATTACCCCCGAACCCCAGTAAATCTCCCATAAAATATTTTAATGCCTTCCCCTGCCTTTGCAAGCTCTGGCTATTTCTCCGAGCAAGTCCAGAGTTATGTGAATAAAAGTGTTTCGCATGAATTAAAGCAAAAAAAAAAAAAAAAAAAAAAATCAATGAGAAGCAATGAAGCAGGGTCAGAAGAATGCAGGTTCTTCCCCAGCTCGTCATTAAACTGAAGTCAGTGTTTTCCATTTGTTACGAGAAAAACCCATCCCATTAATGCTTTCAAACCTGGCACGAACCCCCGTGGCACTCGACATCCCATTATTTCCTCCATGCCCCGTCGCTGCGGATGCCGAAGGGCCAAACCTCCAGCGGAGATGGATGCAGCCCTTGGCTTGCTGCCGGGAGAAATTTTACCCTGAGATGCTGAAAGAAACTGTCTGGCCCCCAGCTCTGTTAAATAGATGCTGTGGATGGACTGGTTTGGGTGCTTTTAGCATGGCAAACTTCCACAGTAAATTAAAAATTAATTAATTGCTGATAGGCTGCTCCTGCTCGATTTGCAGCTGGGATCCGACAGAGTTTCTATATTTCTCCAAGTAAGACCAGAACTTCCTCTGAAACATTATTATGGAAAAATCCTGATTTTTAGAAGCCACGGATTAATTAATCCCAACCATCCTGTTCCCAGTGCCTGTATTTCTTTCTTTTCCTGGCTTTGGATTTTAGATAGCCCACTGAAGAGTATTTAAACCAAACCCAGGGAATGAGGAGCCATCTGTGCATTCACACGAGGAATAAATACGCCTGTGTATTACACGAGAGCGCTTCGACAAGGCTCGCTGACCTTAATCCTGCCTCCGTTATTTAATTTTCTCCTCCAGAAATTGATGCAGATGTCTCCCCAGCGCAGCCAAAGCGCCTGGTGCAGCCCATTTCTCTGCCAGACAGAATTTTTATTTTTTTTTTCCAGCAGAATCTGGCCAGATGGATAAACAAGCATATGGAGCATCGGGGCGGAAATCCTCTTCACAGCCAGATGTGCTCCACGCTCCAGGGGTGGAAGAGCTGCAGGGATGGCTGTACCCGGCCCGGCTATTTCAGCAAAACCTCAGTAAGGTTTTGGCTCTACCCCCTGGCCATGCCAAAATCAGTCTTGGTGCAATTAGTTTCAAGCTTCGTTTGCATCTCCCAGCCACCGTGCAAGCATCCTGGGTTGCTCCGAATTCAATTCATTCATTAAAGCCCATCCTAATCCGAAAGGATGGGGATAACTCCCCTTCTTTAGGTCTCTGTAGCTGCACAGACCCTTACCCTCTGAAAAAGAGTGCCACCTCACCATGAGCATCCCATATCATTTTTAATCACCTTCTGCGGCATTTTCTCCTGTTAAATATCGGGGTACCCCAACATAAAGCACAACTGTTTGGCCCAGGAGTGAGTTTTACTGCTTTGGAGCGAGACAAGTTCAGGAGATGGATTCATCCTTTCCCTTGTAAGTCTGAGTCTGTTTTATTTTCTGTCCATCGATCCACAGAACATCTCTCTCAGTTCACAGGGTAACAGATTCGGAGCTGCAGCCAACAACCACTTAAAAGCATCCCTCTCCTCGCCCGGAGCCTCTACACCCTGAGATCTCCAAACCACCCCCAAACCCTGCTGATCCCGTTCATATTTCTTGACTAAAGCATCCGAGTGCTGCGATTTTCCAGCCACCGGCGTTGCCTCCCGTACCCAGATCTGCCAGGAGGGATGATAGGAGGTGAACCCAAATTTTATGGGATGCTGCCTGCGGTATTCCCTAGGGAAGGAGGCTGGCTGGTGACCAGGCTGTGCAGGGCTGGGCTGCGCAGGAGCCAGCTCCTCCCTCTCGCTATTTATTGCTCCTCGCCGAGGCTGAATCACCCCGAGCCGAGCAAGCGACGGGCTCCCAGCTGGTGAGTTATCGGGGAAAACGGGACACGGTGGGCTTCGGGTGGGAGAAACCCAGAGGCAAGGGGGTTTGGAACACCGAGCAGCATCACAGGGGGTGCGGGGGCTGCCTCCTCTCCCCTCCATCGCTCCCTAAAAATAGACATTTCCAGCTCTGAAAGCGAGTGACCTCCTTAAAAGGCAGAGCTCTGCTGCTCGCTGCTGCGTGTTTATCCAGGGCTGATTCAAAGCTGATCCTGGTGGGAAATTTATTCCCCCCCCCTCCCCACCCCAAGCTCTCTGGAGGGTGTTTGTTCTTTCCCGCACCTCTCGGTCCGCAGGACTGTGCTCCTCTGTTACTTGGGGGCTTAGAAAGCAAAAAAAAAGGGGGGAGATTTCTAAAAACTAGGGGTGGCGTTTTTAGGAAGCAAACTGCCAACCTCCAGCCTTCCCCATGGCTCCAGCCTGGATTTTTCACACCCCTTCCCCCCCTTGCCATGAGCCAGGACCTTCCCAGCATCACTGGGAGGGTCCAGACACCCCCATTCCCGAGCATCTTCCCACTCTCCCAGCCACGTCGCTCCCCCACCTCCCTTCATTTCTTCTCCCCCCCCACCCCGGGCACCATAACAAGGTTATTCCCGCGGTTATCTTGGCTCCAGGCTGTCGGTTTTCCTCTCCAAACCTTCTCGCCAGCCCCACGCACGTAATCGCTCCTTGCATCCTCCATTTTCCGCTTCCCCCTTCCCGCCCCGCCGCAGCGTGCCGGCTTCCCTCCGCTTCCCCGAACGCCAGCACGGCTATCGATCACTCCAATAGAAATCCCCCAAATTAACATCTCCTCGCCTTCCTTCTGCCACGGAGAGGGAAAATCGGGAGAGGAAGAGGGGGGGAGAAAATACCTGCGAATCCATTCGAGAATATGATTTCGTAATAATTCGATTATTGTCCCGTAAACACCATTTCCAAGCAGAAGGAGCCCAGCTCCGAGCTGGAGAAGCGGTTCCCCGGTGCCCATCGAGCACAGGAGGTTTGTGCCAGCCACTGTGTTTATTGGGGGTGAAGCTGGGCTGCCCCAGGAGCTGGGTAATTAGCAGCGCGAACGCAAACGAGCTTTTCCCTGTTTATCCGAGCTCGGCTCCGCGAGGGCGATGAGAGGAACCAGTCGGTGCTCCCAGGCTGGAATGTCCTCCGGGGCTCTGCCGTAACCTGTTTCCATCCAGGGCTTGATTTTTTCCCCTCTTACAACTCGCTGCTGGGAGTCACATCTTAAAAAAAAAAAATGTTTAAAATTGCCAATTCGCTGCTTTTTTTTTTTTCCTTCCTATTTCCTATTTTTTTTTTCCTTTCTGAGTGCCCAAGGAGCGTTCGCCCAGTGAAGTTTTCGCCGTGTCTTTCAGCTATTTTTAACCCCCTGATCTCATCGTCGCCCGCTGCAGGTGGGTGCTGCGGGCCAAGGAGGCCACAAACCTGCTGGAAAGTGGGGGCTTTGCACCCCATTTTTTTTTTTTTTTTTAGGAGAGGGTGCCGAGCCAGCAGCCTGAGCCTGACTTCCCTTTCCATCTCACGGAACAGGCTTTTGCATCTTCCCTGCTCTTTTCATGAAGCCTCTTGCTAACCCCCCCAGCCAAAACACTGACATTTATTTAAACATTTTGGACATAAACCCTGATTTTTTTAGGTGGGAGGAGAGAAAGAACAGCATTATTTGAACCCAAAGAGAGATTAATTTGCTTTTTATGGACCATAAAACCATAGCTAACATGCAACAGAAGAATTTCTGGCTTAAACGGGGTTTTTTTCCTGCCTGTTTGCGTTATGAAGGGCAACATCTCATGAGACACCATCATCTCTTGTCTGCATTAAACATCTCTGGGTTGGGTGATGACTCTTAAGGAAGCTGGTCCATTAGTTGCTGAAAAACAACCCCACTCAGGACCCAAACCTTCATTTTGTTTCTTGCTGTAACATGAGCCAGCAAGCGCGGCCAAAGCATCCAGGGATGCTGAGAAATGCCCACCCACACTTTTCCAGGAATGTTTTGGTCTCCCCTTCCCAGGATCCCAGTGCATACGGAGGGATTTTAAGGGACGGCTCAGCCTCGGGCGGGATGGAAAAACCTTTTGCCATTGCTGGACTCACCTATTAAACATGAGGATAACAGTAATTCCGCGCTCTTTGACGTTGCGGGGAGGCATCCAAAGGGATTTTGCAGCTTGGGAGGTGTTTTCCAAAGGTTTTTCCAAAGGATTTGCAGGCCTGGGGTGTATTATACCAGCTGGATTATACAGAGGGAGAGAAACGACTTGTTAAAATGGGATTTCATTCTTGCCAACCCACCGGCTAATGTAGGAGATGCCTGGCATGCCCCTGCGATGCCAGCAGCAAAATGCTGAGTAAGCAGATACTTGCAAACACATTAAACTAGAAAAATGCTGGTTTTCAGTTAAGGCCTGTTGCACATAAACAGGGACTCGGGCAAAATACACCGAATTGCATTCTTGGAGGGAAAATAAAACCTCCTTGCAGCCCCTGGTACCCAAAAGCTACAAGATTGGGATGAATCTGTTCAAAATCACCAACCCCTGCACAGCAGCAGCCTCGTTTTCTTGTTTAGATTGTCTGATGGTGTAGAGAAGGTTCGATAAGTGGATTTTTACCTCCCAAACAAGTGAAGCCTTTTTCCAAAAAGCTTTTCTTCCACGACTTAAAATTGCTGTTACGAGCAGAGGACCTGTTGGGGAGGCAGCAAAGCGTGAGGAGGTAGAGGGGAAAAAAAAAAATATACACACACATATGTAAAACTATATATATATATATAAAAATTTTTATATATATATATATATATATATATATTAAAAAGTAAGGGGTTTTGAGGAGGCTAAATATGCATTTAAGTCCAAAGCTGTTTATTCTGCAGCTGGATTCAGGGCAATGACATGTGTTTTGTAGGATGCATAAGCTCTGGAGCCGAAAGCCCGTGCTGCTCGCAGGGCTGGAGGCTGTGGGGTCTCTGCCTCCTGCCCCTAACGCTGCCCGTCCTTGTGTCCCACAGCCATGGCCAAGCTCCTCGTCACCTGCTGCCTGGTGGCCCTGCTCCTCGGCGCCTGGACAGACGTCGCCTTCTCCAAGAAGGGTAAAGGCAAACCCAGCGGAGGCAGCTGGGGCACGGGGAGCCACCGCCAGCCAAGCTACCCTCGCCAGCCTGGCTATCCCCAAAATCCCGGCTATCCCCATAATCCAGGCTACCCCCACAACCCCGGGTACCCCCACAACCCCGGGTACCCCCACAACCCCGGGTGGGGACAAGGTTACAACCCATCCAGCGGAGGAAGCTACCACAACCAAAAGCCATGGAAACCCCCCAAATCCAAGACCAACTTCAAGCACGTGGCCGGGGCGGCGGCGGCGGGCGCCGTGGTGGGAGGTCTGGGGGGCTACGCCATGGGCCGCGTCATGTCGGGGATGCACTATCGCTTCGACAGCCCCGACGAGTACCGCTGGTGGAACGAGAACGCGGCGCGTTACCCCAACCAGGTTTACTACCGGGATTACAGCAGCCCCGTCTCGCAGGACGTCTTCGTCGCCGACTGCTTTAACATCACGGTGACCGAGTACAACATCGGCCCCGCCGCCAAGAAGAACGCCTCGGAGGCCGGCCCGGCGGCGAACCAAACGGAGGTGGAGCTGGAGACCAAGGTGGTGACGAAGGTGATCCGGGAGATGTGCATCCAGCAGTACCGCGAGTACCGCCTGGCCTCCGGCATCCGGCTGCACCTCGCCGACGCCTCCCTCGCCGCCCTCCTCCTCCTCACCCTCTTCGCCATGCACTGATGGATCCCACGGCTTCGAGATGGCACCCGTGTCCCCGTGGGGACCCCCTGAACCCCTCCGGTCTTGCTTGCGGTCGGTTTTGGTGAAGAGCCCTTGGGGCACGTGGGCACCGACGCTCCTCATCGCCTCCCCGGTGGCTCCGGTTTAGGCAAGCGGATGAAAATTTCCTTCTCCACCCCATAGCACGTCCCTGGCACGGCGGGACAGTGATGGAGCTGGATGCCTAAGAAAAGGCCTTCACCACCTCCTCTTCCTCGGGGCCTCCTCCACCGGGCAGCGAGGAGCTTACTGGGTCCTTGGTGTCTCTACAAGAGCGTTTCCAAAAATCCTCTTTGCTAACAAGCAGGGTTTGGCCTGATCCCCTTAGTCCCACTGCCACTAAAACCCCTTTCCCGGGGTGCGCCGCAGCGCTGCACCTACGTACCCGTAGGGGTTTTAGGAAGATCACATCGGGGTTTTTCAAGCAACAAGCTGCCAGCTTCCAATTTTAACACTTTAATCCTAAAAAACCCCACCTTTCCTTGTGTATATACCAACCTGCCCGCTCCGCACGTTGCATGCTGCAAGCACCTCCTGCAGCAACACCCAAAAAATAAAGGGATTTTTGTGCTGGTTTTTCTGCAGCGAGGCTGAAGCCCTCCTCCCCAAAAAAACAACCCCAAGCGGTAACACTCAGTACATTACAGCCCGGGAAAGTTCTTGTGGATGCGCTATAGGTGACAAGTCACGCTCACGCTTCAGCACCTTGACCTAAAGGATGATAAATCACAGCAAAAGAGATGCTCGGGGTGGGGGTCAAGCATGTAGCAAGAGACTTAAATCAGCAAAATCAGATGGTTACAGCAAACAGCATCGGGAAAACTTAGCCTGAGGGCTGGGAGATGCTTAAAGAAAAAAAAAAAAAAAAAAAAGCACCTTTTGCAAGTCGTTTGTGGAAGCCGTGGGTGAAATTCTTGCTTCTTGTGTTTGGGGCGATGCTGGGTTGGACCAAACCTGCAGCATCTGTAAAGTTGCACTTGTCGAACGGGTCGCCCCAAGTTATGTTTAATATCTCTCATGTATTTTACTTTTTTTTTTTTTTGCAAGGCACTGAATGACACCGTCCTAAATGATTTTTCGCGTCGGTGTAAGCTAAGTGAAGACATATATATATATATATATATATAAAAATATATAGAGAAAAGAAATCTTTCAGGATATTCACCGGAAAAGCAGGGCTTTGAGGTAACCCATACTTTGTGATATGCGAATGTTTTGTAAATCCGTAACGGTGCATGCACGAAATTCGCCGTTCTGGTACTTTTCTAAGTGTTCGACGTCTGGTACAAATTAAAATGGATGAAGCCGAGATGCACGTCAGCCTCCTTGGTGCAAACATCTCCCGCTGGTCCCAGTAGACACAAGTGGCATTTTTCGCCCTGTCTGGCCCTGCCCCCCAGCCTGTGGGCGCCTTTGTTCCCTTTCAGCACTAAATTTGGCCGAAAAACCCACAATTTCTGTTAACCTTTTCTCCTCCATTCCTCCTGCAGTATCACTGCCGTCCAACAAATAGTTTCTCGTACAGTCAACGTGCTGGTTTGGGGACAGGGATTTCTTCTCCCCAAAGGAAGTCAATACCCATTTTTACCTTGTATTTACTCCATCCGTTTTCTGTCTAATAAAAGAGATTTTACATTTGCTGTTCCAGTGGCATTAAGCCTGACCAACTTCCCGTGAAGCTCCAAACCCTATTTAACCTTGCCAGAAATTCAGATCTCCCCAGTACCTAAACCAGCATCATAGAATCACAGACTGGTTTGGGTTGGAAGGGACCTCAAAGACCATCTCGTTCCAAGCCCCCTGCCATGGGCAGGGACACTCTCCACTACACCAGGTTGCCCAAAGCCTCATCCAACCTGGCCTTGAACACTGCCAGGGATGGGGCAGCCACAGCTTCTCTGGGCAACCTGTGCCAGTGCCTCACCACCCTCAGAGGGAAGAATTCCTTCCTTGGATCCCATGGAAATCTCCCCTCTTTCAGTTTAAAGCCATTGCCCCTTGTCCTGTCACTACATGCCCTTGTCCAAAGCCCCTCTCCAGCTTTCTTGGAGCCCCTTTAGGCACTGGGAGGTGCTGGAAGGTCTCCCTGAAGCCTTCTCTTCTCCAGGCTGAACAGCCCCAACTCTCTCAGCCTGTCTCCAGAGCAGAGGTGCTCCAGCCCTCGGATCATCTCCGTGGCCTCCTCTGGCCCCACTCCAACAGCTCCATGTCCTTCTGCCGTTGGGGCCCCCAGAGCTGAAGGCAGCACTGCAGGGGGGTCTCAGGAGAGCAGAGCAGAGGGGCAGAATCCCCTCCCTCGCCCTGCTGCCCACGCTGCTCTGGGTGCAGCCCAGGACACGGTTGGCTTTCTGGGCTGCCAGCACATGGTACTGGCTCATGTTGAGCTTTTCATCAACCAACACCCCCAAGTCTTTCTCCTCAGGGCTGCTCTCAATCATCCATTTCCTGCCCAGCCTGTACCTGTGCTTGGGATTGCCCTGACCCACGTGCAGGACCTTGCACTTGGCCTTGTTGAACTTCATGAGGTTCTCACAGGCCCACCTCTCCAGCCTGTCCAGGTCCCTCGATGGCATCCCTTCCCTCCAGCGTGTCCACCACCCCACACAGTTGGTGTCATCAGCAAACTCGCTGAGGGTGCACTCAATCCCACTGTCCGTGTCACCCACAAAGATGTTCAACAGCACCAGCTGCAGTACTGAGCCCTGAGGAACGTCACTTGTCACTGGTCTCCACTTGGACATCGAGCCCTTAGATGACTTAAACTTAACTAACTTAAGCCATTAGATGACATCACCGTTAGATGACTTAAACTATAGCAAAGTTTAAAAATTACTATTAAAAAATGGAAGAGTTTGGACTCTTCAGCCAGTCAGTGCTTGAATTTTAAGCTCAAGTCCAAGCCTTGGACTGCTTTGGTTTTGAGCCTACGCAGGATGCGATATATTGCGCTGCAAATCCCCTTGCTCCCAAGGAGGATACTCAAAAATTTGGTCTTCAAGAGGTGCTCCAGGTAACCCCCAAACTCTTGCTAATTTTGGCAGAAAATTTAAGAAAAAAAAATATTCAGCACAAATAGATGATTATTTCTGTGTGCAAGCAGCTTGCTCCCAAAGAGGAGACCCTAAGAGGTCCATAACAGGGATCCAGAGTTTTGAAAGGGCAAAATAAAAGCTTTTTTTTCCCTTGAAATTGGCTGTTGGGCACCACGACATTATCTCTGAATATCAGTTAGTGGAGCAGCAACCAGAGAATGCGGCAGAAAAAAAAAATAGATGGCAGGTGGGGTTTAGGATTGGGAGTTAGTTTCCAAAATGAGGAAAATAAAAAGAAAACATCAGAGTCTCATCTGATGCAAAAGCAATTTTAAAATAAACGTGAGGGAAAGGAGGATTTGGGGAATAAAAAGCCCCCATGACATTATTGGGTCTGTCCTAAGGATCTCACTGCTTGTCCTCCACCAGCTCAGCACCCAACCGCATCCCAGAAGCTCTCCAGCTCCAAACTTTACCAGGAACATTTTATTTAGGGTGTTATTTTACTCAAAATACTCACAACTGAATCTCTCAGACTTTTCCCCAAAAAGAAAGGGGGGAAAAAAAAAAACAAAAAGAGAAAAAAGGATAAAAAAAAGGAAGAAAAATAAAAAGAAGGAAAACCCACCCTCCCCCAAAAAAGGAGAGGGGGAAAAACCACCCCCCCCAAAAAAGGAGAGGGGGAACGAAAGAAGGAAAAACAACCCAAAAGAGTAAAAAAAAAAAAGAAGGAAAAAACCAAACACCCCCCAAAAGGCAAAAAACACCCCCAGAAGAAGGAAGCAGCGAGCTGGAGGAGAAATGGGCTTATTCAGAGGCTTAAAACCAAAGTAAGTGCCCGGATCTCCTGGGGGCGACTTTATCCCGGGAGGAGAATTATCCCGGGAGGAGAATTATCCCCGATCCCGGGGGGTTGGGAGCCGCATGGCCGAGCGAACAGCACCACCTCCCGTCGGAGCCAGCGCCGCTCCGGGATCGGCCCCGGCCGCGGCTTTGCCAGGCTGGGCGTCCCGTCCCACCCCCCAAAAAACCCAAAACTCCAAAATTAAGCTGAGCTTTGCATCTGCCACATCTGGGTCGGTCGCTGCTTCCGAGCAAAATGCATGAAAACGCCTTGATTTTCCCGTCTCCGATGGATCTCGGCATCCGGGGTTGCTCGAGAGCAGCACCCCCATCCCAACCCCACAACTCCCCAGCACGAGATGATTAACAAGTTCATTAATTGCCTTTAAGGCCTTTTCCTGCGGTGCGGTCATTTGCAAGGGCTGGGAATTAAACTGGGAGGGGGGAAATGGGAGCGTGTCCCCATGTATTTCACGCCAACGGGAAGGAAAAAAGCAAGATAAATTTGGGAATGCAACGTAGGGAATGTGGGATCATCCCCACAGCGTTTCGAGCTCTGGCTGTAAATTAGGACCGAGCTGAGGATGCTGATGATGGGTTCGGACGTGGAAGTATAACCCAGGTGGGTCTGGATGCAAAATATATGGTGGAAAACTGCAAATTGGAGCTGTGGCTGGAGTTTCTGCCAGCTTTATTGTCTAGTTTGTACACGTACATTAAAAAAAATAACCCCTCAGGGCGTTACAGGAATAGGTGGGTTTGTTCAACCCAAAAGCCGGTCCCTAAACCCCTCTATTAAATCCCTCGTTATTAAATCCCTCAGGAGCCAAACGACTCCTGTAAAATTTAAGTAATTATTATAAAAGAGCCCAGAAAAATTAACATACAGTGACCAGAGCTCCTGCCACCCCTCGCTAGAGGTGAGACCCGACTCAACAGCTCTCCTGCTGAGATGACAAGGATATTCATACCCCACCAAAAACCCCCCTAATTCCAAATTCACAGACACCCAGGCTCAAAAATCCTCCAGGGAGGGACTTACCTGCCGCCGGACAGTGATCACAGTTTCTTGGGGATCCCTGATATTTCACTTGGAACCTCTTGATTTCCTTTGCTCGCAGCAACAGCTGAGCTGCTGCCCCTAAATCAGGTTCTAGGGCAGGTTTAACCCCCCCAAGGCAGGGATGAGGGAGGAAAAGACAGATGCTGGATCCCTCCCCGCTCCTTTTAAGCTCTTCCTAGGAAGGATTTGCATCCTCTGCCCAACACGAAGCACCTGAGGGAGGGTCAGGCCCACAGCTGGGGGTGTTTTGGGGTGAGGATGCTAAAGTTTGGATCATCTCAAAGCCAGAGAGATGGGCCAGGGCGGGGGTTTGTCCCCATGCTCATCTCCCCCTCGCAGCATCCCTCAAAGATGCGGCTCTTCCTCCAGTTGCTACCGGTGCTAAACATGATAGATTTGGTTAAAAAAAAACACACACACAAAAAAAAAAAGAGCCGATGTCTCAAGGCCAAACTTTATTGCAAGGCGGAGGGGGCCGTTTTCAAGCCCTGCTTCCTCCCCTCCATGGAGTCCCAGCGCTCTTCTGGGGGGAAAAGAACATTTTTTGGTAAAGCCGTGTAATGGGAAACCAGAACCACGCGCCGACGGGGCCGAGCCGGCATCTCTCCGGGAGCAAATATCCCCACGTCCTTGCAGGGCTGGATTTGCCCACGCTCGTGCTCTCGCAGACGGGGGTTTGCAGGATCCGGCCGGCTCCGGCTGCTGGCACAGGGTCCCGTCGTGCCGGCGGGGGGAAACTGAGGCAGCGGCGGAGCATCTCTTCCACCTCCCCAAGCCACATCTAATCTCCCAGGAAAGTCATTCACTAAGAAATCCCAGCGGGCTCAGCCGGCCAGGGGTCACCCGGGGTCCCCCCCCCGTGCTCAGAGCTGCAGCCCGTGGCTGACGAAGCAGATGGTTGGTGCCAGCAGCAGAGCGAGGCTGATGCCACCACGCTGGTGGCCAGAGGCTCGGCTGGGGGGTCCTCGCTTGGCACCCATGTCCGGCCAACTCGGAGCATGAAAGCCACCCGCCGGCGGGGGCTGTCGGGCTGCCGGGACGCCGTGACCCAGGCGGGATGGCCGCGGGCGCCCCAAAAGCCCCATGCCATACCCCGCGGCGGCACCGGCCGCGATGGCTCCCGCCACCTTCGAGCCGCGGCCGGCGGTGCCGCCGCTGCGGGAGACGGCCCGAAAGCCCCCGCGCAGCCCCCCGCCGCCGCCGCCGCCACCTCCTCGCCCGCCGGTTCTCCCGCCGGCGCTGCGGCGGCCGCCGGCAACGTCGCTGAAGAGGGCGAGCAGCAGCATGGCCACCCAGCACCAGGCGTCACGGGGCCTCATCCTGCCCGACCTGTGAAATGGGCACAAGGCGGGATGGTGAGCGCTGAGATCCCGGCTCCGCGCGGTTTGCCTTATGCTCGGGCCAACCTGCGTTTAATATAGTGGATAATTTAATGTATTTAAGATATTTAATGAGATATTGAATATATTTACCATATTAGAGATATATAATTCAATATATTTGTCGGCGTGGTGCAACGCAAACGCTCCCGACTTCTCGAGCAAAGTTACACCTTCGTTTTTCCACCTCGCTGCAAACCACCGGAGCATCACCATGCGATCCCCCTCCCCACCCCCAAACCCCCCCAGCCGGTGGCTGAGCAAACAGCCTCATTGTACCGAAGCTGCTGAGCTCTGAAATCATCCCAAAAATAGCACGAGCCGTGTTGACAAAAGCCTTTTGAAAAAGCAGAGCCCCCCCCTGGCCGCAGCATCCCTGCGTCAGCGTTTCCCTCCCGTGGCCCTCGCTAGAAGGTGCCAGGCCTGACCAACCCCCCCACTTCGAAACTCGGTGCTTCAGAAAAAAAAAATAAAAAATAGGGCTTGATTCACTTAATTTGCCTCATTTTGCTACCCCACTCCTCTGACTAATGTGATTTACTTTAAGAAAAGCCTGAAAAAGCACATGTCCCCCTTCCAGCTGTTTGCAGCTGCATCACCACCACTGGAAACGCTGCAAACCTGGGTGGAAAACTCCATAAAAATCAAGACATGGGAATTTTTTCCTTCTTATTTCTCCCCCCTCTTTATTTCCCCTATGGCATCCAAGCTTATGGGTCACAACCCGAGGAAAACCCCGGTGCCCAAGCGGCCGAGCAGGCTGCGGTGCCTCCACGGGGCTGCTCTCCCCATCCCGACCTCCAGCTCAGGTGTGTCCCAAAAAACTTCCGCTTCTCACCTTGCCACCTACCCAATTCCATGTTTTTTTTTATCCCTCGACCCCACGTCGAGGATGCTGCCCTTACCCGTGCCGAGGATGCTGCCCTTACCCGTGCCCGCGGTGCCGCGCCGGCGATGGCTCTTCCCGTCTGCGCCCGTCGGGCTCGACTCGCGTCGGACTTTTCCCAGCGGATAAAGCTTTGATAAGCGGAGCCAACGTCACTCGTACCCCCCCCCTCCCCACGTGGGGAGGGATAAATGGGCTCCAATGGGCCGGATAACGCGGGGCCGGCGGCTTGGGGGAGCGTGGCTGGGGATAACCTCGGGGGTGGCGAGAGCTTCCGCGTCAAGAAGGAGCTAAAACTGGAATAAATCAGGTTTAAAAACTTGATGGGGTTTAAAACAAGGCTAAGCAACGCCGAGTTTTCTTCTCCAGGTGAGTTTTACCTTCCGGAATGGAAATATCCAGAGGATGGATCCTGCTGATTACGGCGCACGGGGATGAATAGTCGCTAAGGGCTGGATGAAGCCCCCAACAGCCCTAAAAATCCGCCAGCGATTTAATTGTGAGTCTCCAAACCTGCCGGGCGGGAGCGTTTCTCCTTGGGAAACTTGGCCACCGGGATTTTGCTCTTCTCCATCGTCGCTCCCAGCCCACACGGAGCCCGTTTCCGCAGCGTTTCTGCCCGCAAAGTGCTTTATTTTGAACAAACCAGACTCGAACTCGGGGGAGGTTTCGTTCTGTATTAAGTCGTTACGGATTTTGTTGGCTCGTTACTCGCCGGAGCGATGCCACCGTCATCCTTGAAATAACCTCGAAAACTTTCCCCGCTGTACAACACTTGCCCCAACACGCGTTAAAGGTGGAGAAGGTACCATCAAAATTAAAAAAAAAAGTACAAAAGCAGGGAGAAAGTCAGAGTTTTAGTTCACATCGAGGTATAAATTCTATAAAATCGATACTGCTGGTTCAGCCCAGAAGGAAAATGTTTTTTTTTTTCCAGGTGTGATGGTGAGAACGGAGCCGGTCCCAATCCCAGTTTCACCGAAAAGCAACTTGCAAAATAAACCCCTCTTTATTTCTGCCTCCCCCTCTTCCTGCCAGCCCCCCGCTCCGCTTTCCGCACAGCACCATCCCTTGGGATGCTCAGCACCATAAACTATCCCTGCGAGCACTGTTTGGCACATCACAGCTACCAGAGAGGTTTGACATTGGGTTTTGCTTTGTTTTTTTTTTTTTTAAAATCCCTAAAATTAGTGCAAATTAGAAACAGGGGGAAGGAGGGAGTTCCACGACCAGACGCAGGTTAAAGGAACGCGCCAGAAAAATGCCGTTTACTTTTTTCGCTGCAAATCCAACTCTCAGTCCCCAGGCTGGCTTTCGGCAGCAAAAGTGTTAAAAAAAAAAAACAACAAATTTTTTGTAAATTTTTGATTTACACCTGTGAATTATTGCAATAGAAATGTGCTTTTTTTTTTTTTTTTCTTTTTTTCCCCAAGACCAGAGGAATTCTTTGTGCTCTCATGTCACCGAGCGGCGGGTCCCTCCTCCAAACTGAGCCCAAAAATTCCTGCTCTTGAATGTCTGCAGCCCTTGCTCGGCCCCGTCCTCGGCAGCTTCATCCTGCTCATGGATTTCCTCTTTTTTTTTTTGGCCTCCTCCATGTTATTTCCAAGGATTTGAGATTTTGGCCAAAGTTGCCACCGGCCGGAGCCTGGCTGGGAAAAATCCCATTTGCAGAGGAGGAACCCCCCAAGGATGCTGCACGGATGAAGGCGCAGGAGGGATGGGTTGGCTCAGAGCTGGAGTGATCCAGGACGGACTCCGGGAATGTCGGGGAGGTTTGGGATTCAGTACAGTACGTCCTGTGAGCCAACAGCTCTCCGTGCGACGCGAGCCGGAGCCGGGGCGCCGGCGAGACGTTTCACATCGCCGTCGGACCGTCGGAAATCTCCTCCAGCCTTTGCTGGATCATCAGCCGGAGGATGGAGTATCTGGAGACGGGAAGGACAAGGAAAAGAGGAGTTTTGCAGCCCCGAGCTGAGCTTTTTAACCCGAATTGCCAAGAAAACCCTGGGATAACTCAAAACCCAACGGCTCGCGGGTGCGTTAGGGACACAAGGCTGCGCAGGTGAATTTTGGACACCGAAACAACCACCCCCCGGCAACGTCCTTAACTCTCAGCATCTCCCCTCGATGCCACCGAGCCCGGCGTACTTGCGCATGAGCTTCTTCACTTCCCGATCCTCCTCTTCCTCCAGCTTCTGGATGAAGCTCCTGAGGACGGGCATCTCAAATTTGATGTACTGAGCGACCTGCGTGGGAGAGAAATGTCAAGAGAGGTGATGAAGAGGACGATGCACTAACCCTGTGAGGCCGAAGGCGAGCTTGTAGCATTCTCTCCCCAGATTTAACCGGGGAAATCAAAGAATCATAGAATCATGGAATGGTTTGGGTTGGAAGGGACCTCAAAGACCATCTCGTTCCAACCCCCCTGCCATGGGCAGGGACACCCTGCACTACACCAGGTTGCCCAAAGCCTCATCCAACCTGGCCTTGAACACTGCCAGGGATGGGGCAGCCACAGCTTCTCTGGGCAACCTGGTCCAGTGCCTCACCACTCTCAATGTAAAGAATAATCCCCCTCAATTTTGCAACAAACCCTACAAGAATCCACGTTTCCTCTGCATGGCACAAACATGGCTTGTGGGAGCGAGCACGAGCTAATTATTGGGAAAAAAACCCACCTGAGGTTGATTTTATTTTACCTGCCAGATGCAGACTTGGCTCCGTCGTACGGAGAGCCCTGCACGGCCCCGGTGCGTTGCTGAGGGCTGTTTAAGCCCAAACATACCCCAAAAGCACCTTGTTTGTGCTCTGATTTAAGAGCAAAGCAGCGCTGGGGGGGAGCTGGCGGATGGTATAAAGGGGTCATTCCCCATCCACAGCGCTTTTCCTGGCTGGAAAAAATATCAATCCTGCCAAAGGCCGTGCAGCAATTGCTCTGCTGTGATCGGATTTGGGGCAGCAAAGTAGGGCTGGGGGCGTTTGCTCTTAGTTACGGTTTAAAGATGCTCTTTAAGCACAAGCCCAGGTTTTTCCCCATTGAGATGAATCATTCACTCATCAAATGGGTTGGGCGGGAAGGGACCTTCAAGATCATCCAGTTCCAACCCCCTGCCATGGGCAGGGACACCCTCCACTACACCAGGTTGCCCAAAGCCCCATCCAGCCTGGCCTGGAACACTTCCAGGGATGGGGCAGCCACAGCTTCTCTGTGCAACCTGCTCCAGTGCCTCACCACCCTCAGAGGGAAGAATTTCTGCCTTAGATCCCATCAAAATCTCCCCTCTTTCAGTGTAAAGCCATTGCCTCGTGTCCTGTCACTACATGCCCTTGTCCAAAGCCCCTCTCCAGCTTTCTTGGAGCCCCTTTAGGCACTGGAAGGTGCTGGAAGGTCTCCCTGGAGCCTTCTCTTCTCCAGGCTGAACAGCCCCAACTCTCCCAGCCTGTCTCCAGAGCAGAGGTGCTCCAGCCCTCGGATCATCTCCGTGGCCTCCTCTGGCCCCGCTCCAGCAGCTCCATGTCTTTCTGATGTTGGGGGCCCCAGAGCTGAACACAGCACTGCAGGGGTGGAGTTTTCATGGGGAGACATGGGAGCAAACCAAAGTGACTCCTCTATCTCCAGCGTGGAGACGTCCCACCTGGTTTTCCAGCCCCAGCTGCATCCCCAGCCCATCCAAAAGCAACGAGCACCCCGCACCGGCAAACTCACGTCATAGGTGACTTCTTCCACCTGGTCCTTCTCCATGAGGAAGACCTTGGAGACCTGCTCGCAGGGCCCTTGCAGGATGCGGGCGATCAGGGGGTAATCGCTGGCTCGCAGCTTCTGCTTCTCTGCAACGCCAAAAGCACCGGCGGGCGGCCCGGGGGTTTTGCCGCGGCCGACCCGCCGGCTGTGCCGGGCTTGGGCTGGGATTTTTTTCAGACTTACCTCCGCTGGTGTGGACGATGTACAGTGCAAACTCCTCCGCCGAGTTTTCAATCTGAACAGAGACAGAAATCACAACTAAAGGTCTACGTTTCTACCTCGGGCTTTCCCAGCAATTAAATTTTAAAAAATCCCATTATTTGGCTCCGCTGTTGCATTTCACATCCACAGGATACAAATTCTCCGTGCAGGGCAACCCAGGAGCGTGGAGGGGGGCATATCCAACGTACCTTGAATTTATTGAGCAGCAGTTTGAGGACCTGGGGGGTCGTCATCGTGCTGTTTATCCGGACGTTGGTGACGGAGCCGTACGCCGGCGTGAACACGGACGTCTACGGGGTGCAAAGTCCATTTCAACACCCCCTGCCCCGGCTCAGATACCCCCCCCCCCCCCCCGATCTCTCGGCAGAGGTTTCGGGGAGCCGGCGAGGGTCGGGGCTCACCTTGTGGTTGTAGAAGTGCCCGTTGATGGAGAAGCGGTGGCGGCGGATGCGCCGCTGCTCGCTGGGGGTGCGGCTGCTGCCCCGGCGCCGGACGCCCACGTCGCTCCGCGTCCGCATCAGCTGCGGCGCTTCCTCCGGCTGCGATTTGGCAGCTGGAAAAGAGCCGGTGGGAGGATGGGGCTGAGGACCAGGGACAAGCGAGAACCCCCCAGGGTCCTACCTCAGCATTTCCCTGCTGCGAAATAGCTCCTGGGAGTCCCCCCACGGATGCAGAAGTCCTTATCCCAGAAATACAGCCCAGGATTGATACAACCCACCAGTTTAAACCACAGCAGCTACTGGTTTATTCTCTCCCAGCTCCTATAAATTCAGAATTAACTGCATAAATCCCAGCTGCTACCTGGATAAAGCCTCTTCTCCCGGGAACTCGAGCATCTTTACTCCCTTTTTTATAATTTTTTTTTTTTTTTTAAATCCTTTCCTTTAATGAGAGCAGGCAAATGAGGCCAGTGCTTCAGATCTCTGCGGGAAAACTGGCCCGTGTCCAGATTATTATAAACCAGCCGGTTTCATCCATTTTTAATGAACCTCTCGGGCTCGAGCTGGGATGTTTGAATTCAAAGCATGTCTACAGCAAGAAAAATCTCTGGGGCGCCCGCTGCCGTGACTAAGCGCTCACGAGGAGCCGTGCACGCACGTCATGCACTGATTTTTACTGGCTTTTGGAGAAAAATGTGATAAAAGATGACTTTTTGGGACGTTGGCAGAGGATTAACGTCATAAGGCTGGTTGAAATAGCTGCTGGGTTATTTATACAGTGTGGATATTGTCTGGGCAAGCTTTAATTCGAGGGGGGAAAAGTGTGTTATGCATGGGGAGGTGAAAAAGAGAAAGGGGAAAAGCTGGAGGATCAAGGATGGGGTAAAGGGTTTCATGGATCAATGGGTTTTCCAAGTGCTCAGTCAGGAAGTGGATGAGCATCCTGAAGCCAAAAGGATTCGCTGGTTCTTATCTACCTCCAGGATGTATTTCCAGAAAAGCACCCAAAGAAAATTAAAAAAAAAAAAAAAAAAAAAAGTAGCCAAGAACATCTGCAAAACACCCCGTAAAAGCGATTTTTTTCCATCGGGAATCGCCGGTGGAACAGCTTGTGTCCCGCTCGTTGCTGCCTCGTGTTAAAAACAAGGGGTTAACGAAGCTCTTCCCCCTCTATACAGAGGAAAAAACAGGGAGGGGAAAAAAAAAACCCAGAACACCAACAACTTTGCAGCAACATTGACTTCCCCATGGTAACGCTTCCCAACTGCGTTCCCATTCTGCCTCCTTAAAAGCTGAGCCGCTGGGAAGGGGAAGGAAGCGCCGACATCCTTTTCCCCACGATCCCAGGAGGCTCTTTGCTCCATCCCCCTATTTCTTTCCAAGCTCCTCTTTGCCACATCCCACTGTGGACCCTTTCCCCAAGCAAAACCCCTTTCAAAAGGTTTAGGGGCGATCAGGGGTGAAATTTTCTTGCTGCAATTCAATAAATTCAATCGAAACGCGTTGGAAGTGGCTTTAAGTAACGTGCAATAAGACGGGGACACTGATTTCTAGAGGGAAAATAAAATAAATAAATGCCTGTTTTCTATTTTCTCAAATAGAACTGCAGCATGAAGCAGCTGATCCCAACTGCCAAAATCCAACCGGATCTGAGCCCGGCTCACCTGCGCTGCTCCCCGGAGCCTCCGTGTTCGGCGCAGCCTCCGTGTCCGTAACCTGGATATCCGGCAAGGTGCTGGGCTTCAGCACGGACCTGGCAATAAAAAAAAAAATCCCAAGCGATGGGTGCCCTGCCAGGGCGCAGCTGCAGAGGGAACCACAACCAGGATCATGTCCCACTCCGAAACCCCCCCGCTGTTATTCCCAAGATGGGAAGCAGCCCCATCTCCCTACGGATTTGGCAGGTAACCATCCCTCTAGAGTCACAGCACGGGCTGGTTGCAATATAAATCCTGAATTTTATCCTCTCCCGCTCCTAAAAAAACCCTTTGGAGGGTTATCCCAGCTGCTCTGTTCCCAGCCAGGGATGCTGAAGCCTGGAACGGCGTTTTTCCAAGCTCTGGCACAACCTGTGCAAGCAAAGCTGGACCTGCTCCTTTTTTCCCTGTTTCAGATATCTAAAAAACCAGGCAAAGCTCAGGGAAAAGTCACGCAAAACCCAGGCAAAAACCCAGGCAAAACTGGGCAAAATCAGTCAAAAATCAGTCAAAACCCCTTGTCCCTCCACTCACCCGTGGGCTCCCAGGTTGCAGCCGGAGTGCCAGGAGGAAGAGGAGGGCGGAGGGCGGATGCGCTGGTTGTCGTCCTGCATCTGCAGGCGGATGGGTCGCCGCAAGCCCCAGGAGATGTTCAGCAGCCCCTCCACGATGAGCTCGCCTTCCTCCTGCGCACAGACGGGCACCTCAGCAGCCGAAATCCCGATGGATCTTACCCACAGGTGGGTTATTTGGGGTTTTTTTTGGACCTCTCAAAGCTGAATCGAACCCATTTTCCTTCTCTTATCTCTGCTGCTAGAGATAAGGTAGTGTCCACCCACAGGGACTTCTTACCTCCCGGTGCCGCAGCTGCAAATTTTGCCCTTCATAGTAGATGTTGTACGTCTTCAAGTGCAAGAGCAGCTCATTTCTGGAAAAAAAAAATGGGAAGGATTGCAGAATCCTGGAATGGTTTGGGTTGGAAGGGACCTTCAAGATCATCCAGTTCCAACCCCACTGCCATGGGCAGGGACACCCTCCACTACACCAGGTTGCCCAAAGCCTCATCCAACCTGGCCTTGAACACTTCTAGGGATGGGGCATCCACAGCTTCTCTGGGCAACCTGTGCCAGTGCCTCACCACCCTCAGAGGGAAGAATTTCTGCCTTAGATCCCATCGAAATCTCCCCTCTTTCAGTTTAAAGCCATTGCCCCATGTCCTGTCACTCCCCGCCCTTGTCCAAAGCCCCTCTCCAGCTTTCTTGTAGCCCCTTTAGGTACTGGAAGGTGCTGGAAGGTCTCTCGGAGCCTTCTCTTCTCTGGGCTGAACAGCCCAACTCTCTCAGCCTGTCTCCAGAGCAGAGGTGCTCCAGCACTCGCATCATCTCCGTGGCCTCCTCTGGCCCCGCTCCAGCAGCT
The DNA here is from genome assembly GCF_009769465.1 of Tauraco erythrolophus. Lineage (NCBI taxonomy): Eukaryota > Metazoa > Chordata > Aves > Musophagiformes > Musophagidae > Tauraco > Tauraco erythrolophus. The sequence goes on along the minus strand of NC_141493.1, from coordinate 5,154,743 downwards.
CCATGTCCTTCTGCTGTTGGGGGCCCCAGAGCTGAACGCAGCACAGCAGGGGGGTCCCACACTTCTTCGGTTGAGCCCAGGATACATTTGACTTTCTGGGCTGCGAGCGCATGTTGTCAGCTCAAGATGCTGAGCAAAAATCTGGAGAAGCGAGGGTGGGAGATTGGGGGCACCACTTGGTACCCGGTGTGGTACCCCCTGAGCCAGCCGGGGGTAAATTTTGGGGAACTGGGAGAAAGCAGGAATTGCTTCCCAGGGTCAGGCCAGGCCATGAACCTGCTGTGCTGCAGACCCAAACCAGCTTAATTTGGGGTGAATTTGGGTCTTTTGCTGCCTCTAGACCTCCCTTATTGAGGGTATGTGCTGTGGGGTCAACCAGGAGTTGCCTTTTGCAACCACGAGTCGGGGGGCCAAGCTCCCCTGCCACTGTGCCCTCCACAAACCACACAAAAAGATGGAAGAAAATCTGTCAGGCCTCAGTGGCGTCAGTCACAAGGCTGAAAACCAAAGCAATTTTCGGAGCACCCAAACCCCTGGGTCATGCTGGAGTCACAAGTTCTCACGGGTGAGTTTATCACGGCGCCTCGTCGCTCCGGACTCCAACCTCAAGCTCCAATTAAAAGTCTGAGCCCTGCTCCAGTTGCAAAGGAATCATAAAAGCAAAAATAAAAATGAATAATAAAAATAAAATTGAAAATAAATAAAAGTGGAAGTGAAAGAGAATCAAAAGAAAAATAAAAAGATAGATTAAAAAAAGTAAAAATTAAAATACAGAAAAAGAGGAAAAAAAAGAAACCAGGCTGCCTAAGTACAGCTCCGAATCATGGGGCCGCGGTGCCTCCGGCACGAATTCCTGAAGCTGGAGGTTACGGATGCTGGGCACCATCAGACTGGTCTAATGAAGCACAAGTCAGGGGGATTTGAGGTTATGAGAAAGAAAAAAAGGGGGAAAACCCATCACATCATATATACTTTATCTCCTCCAAAATCTTCCCTGAAATTTAGAAATCCTTTTCTACTTCCTCTCCCAAGCATAAAAAAGCAATTACTAATCGCGACCATTTTCAGCAAAACCCGCATTTCGTGAAAGTTCATCGAGCGTTTGGCCACGCTCCTAAGAAAAAAGAAATCCAAAATAACATCAACATCCTCCCTTTTTTTTTTTTTTTTAAAGAAAATTGCCATTTCTTGTCCCAGAATGGCTTTTTCTTTCCAAATCCAACCGAATGGAGTTAAACCCCAGGATTGCTCCCCTCCTCCTAGCTGGAAGGTGAAACCTCCCTGGGAATATGGCAAATAACTCCCCAGTTACCAGCCCCAACCCTATTTCATCATTCTGGTCCCCTCGAGCATCTTACTTGGAGATATATTTGTCTTTTCCGCAGGGGACCGGGTACTCGCAGCCGCCGTAATCCATCCTCCCGCTCTTCTTTCATGGGAGCTGAATGGCAGGGAGGGAGGAGAAGAAAAGCATCGGCGTGACCCCCCCGCTTCCCGCAGCCCGGGGATAGCGGGAAGGGAAAAGAAAGAAAGAAATAAAATCAATTCACAGGGATTCAGAAGAGCTCTTGGGATGCAGCCGCGGGTAAAGTTTGGTGTGGCTCCTCTGGAAAAAAAAATGATGGGAGAAGAAGGGAAATCAGATAAGGGGAGAAGCGGCGTAAACTCACTGAAAATTTAATAGGGGCAGCGCCACGCTGGCGCTAACGTTTGCATTTCAAGCGTCCGCGGGCCGCCCCGGCCATGCCAGACCTGGAGGTGGAGGGTCCTGAGTGGGATTTGTGCCTTTTTCTCCATTTATTTTACTAGATTTTTGCTACAAAACTACAGACACGTGGGTCTCCATCTGGCTTGACGCTTCCCCCTGCTGTCCCGACGCCGGGCAGCGGCGAGAGGCGCCGGGATTGTTCCTTTATCTTTTTTTTTTTTTATGATATTGGTTAAATTTTTGTGCATTCTCTCGGGTACCAAAACATCTCCATCTCTCTTGTGCAAACACTTGGAAACTCCTTCCTCCCCAAAAAATCCCACCTTGGGAGCGGCCCCGCCTTTGAGGACGAGTGTGATTTTTGGATGCCACGAAGCGGAATTACGATGAGATTGAGGGTGAAGCCCTCAGGGCCGGAGCGCTTTGGAAACCAGACCTCCAAGTGCAGCGTCAGGGTGGTTTTGAGGGATGAGGAAGGGCTGCTCGGGTCGCTCCTTCCCTCCAGTGTTTGTGCAAACCCTCCTACAGACGGGCGTTCACTTTTCCAGAGTCTCTCCTCTCCCTTCCCTCATCCAGAAAGAGAAACTGAGGCAAGAAAAGAGCATTTGACCCACAAACAGCTCTTTTCTTCCACCACCCACATCGCCACGTGCTTCCTCCCAACCCCCTGGGGAACGAACCCAGTTTCCTGCAAAAAAAAAACCCCAAAACCCCTCACCCCGCAACGACATCCAGGCGCATAAATGATGCGACCGAGGCTGCGCGGTGAAACCTGTGTCGGAGGAGCTGAACCCTCAGCACCGCGGCAATCCCGCTGCTCCCCCCGCGCCTCGGGATATATCCCAGCCGAGAAATTATCTGTGATGGCAGAAATATTCTCTTCTGTGCTTCGAACCGGTTGCAGAAGAGGTTGCAGAAGCGAAGCCGGTGGTGAAGCAGGCAGAACAGGCAGGGGAAGGGCAGGAAGCTGCCCCGGTCCCGGGGCTCCGGCTCTGCCCGGAGAAAAGCAGAAGAGAAACCCGCCGCTGTAAAAAATGACACGTCGCAACGGAAAAGCTGACAAAGCTCCGGGTTTCCTGACGAGCCAAGGAGCCGCACGGGCATCCCGGCAAAGCCTGGCACCAGCCCTCCTCCCGCGGCCGGCAGCTGCCTCGCCCGCATCCATCCATCCTCCCACAGGGAACAAACCCAATAATAATCCTATTTATCCGTCAAAAACGATATCAGGAGGGGATTTCGCAGCTGGCTTTGTGGCTTTGGGATAAACGTCGGCGCCGCGGCACCTGCTGCGGCGGGGACCCGAGTTTGGGGGTGACCAGCTGTGGGATACAGGAACAGCGGGAATAAACATCTCGTTTGTGGGCGGCCTCTGAAAGCGGAAGAAAAAAGCTCCGGGGAAGTCAGGGCCGAGGCGTTGCTGCACGGGGCGGGGGGTTGAACGCCGCGGCGGCTCGGCCCGTGTAAAAGTGTTGCCAAAAATACCAAAGTGGCTGAAATATGTAAAAACCCACCAACTACCTCCAGCGGCCGGGTGGAACCTTTGGTATCGCGGGGAGTTTCGCTCCGTGGGATTGTGGCAATATGAAAGGGCAAAGCCAAAGGCCGGTTCCCTCGAAGGGGTCAGGGGGCTGAAATCCAGCCAAAAAAAGGCTCGTTTGGGGCTGGAAAGGGAGCCCCAAATGCAGGTTCATCCCCCGCACCAAGGAGCCCGGTTTCCTGTTTACCGCCCCGGCGCTGCCACTTTCGCCTCCGTCATCACATCCCCTTCCGAGCAAGTGAGGAAAGGGGCAAATTCTTCCTTTTTTGGGTCTCCAGAGCTCCGGGCTGTGGGTGGAAGGGAGCGGCGGCCACCTGGAGATCCACAAATGGAGACCGGCTGCCGCTGCCGCCCCCCGATTTTCTGCTGTGGCTTTGGCAAAAGGCTGGAAATCGCCAAAATAGTGGCTGGCAAGGTGCAAATTGCCCAATCAGTTGCTCAACCTCAGCAGCTCGGGGCTGTCTTCATTTCCTGGCACTCCCCCGTGCCTCAGTTTCCCCACTCCGAGCCGACGCGTTTCCTTCGCGCCCGGCGCGGGCTGAGGTTTCGCTACCGTCCTGCAAAGCGCTTTTAACAAACCATCGGATCAAATCAACTCGCGCCACCACCCCGCAGACGTGGCAGGAGGATTTCAGCCCTCCCTGCCTTCAGCTGCTCCCACAGCTGCTTTTAGGCCTGAGAGACCCCAGACTCATTCCTCCCCGAAAAATAACCTTCCTCAGACCCTTCCCTGCATCCCCGTGTGCCCCCGGTGCAGAGGGTGCCTGGCCACGCTCGCAGCCCCCGGCACGGAACGGGGACGGGCGCTCGGTTTTGCAGAGCTCCCAGGGAGATACACAGCTCAGGTGCAACAAAAAAATTGAAAAAAAAACCCAATCACCCCCAACCCCCAAAATTATGTTTTCAGCAGGAGGGGGGGGGGTGTCTCCCTGCCCCTGCAAGGGAAGGAGTGGGGTTTTGGTGTTTGGTTTTTTCTTTCTCAGTTCCCTCCCGTGGCACACGGATGCTTCGGCAGCATCCCTGCTGCTGCTTCGGCATCTCCCTGCTCGGGCGGGAGACAGAATTTTGGTGCAGCTGAGGCTTCCCCCCCCCGGCCGGGCGAGGGATTGTGGGAATATCCTGCTCCCTCCCCGGGGAGGCCGTGATGCTCCCTGCTGCACAAACCCTGCTGCTTCCCTGCAGCCCAGGGCGGCTTTTAACCAGCCCAACGGCGCATCGATCCCGACGCCATCCGCAGCGAAGCATCATCCGGAGGCGACAATTCCTCCCTCGGAGGCACCCAGAGCGTCTCAAAGCTGCTTTGCCCGGCGGTGGGATACGACCGCGCGCTCTCACCCCGTCCTGGCAGATCCTCCGCTCGACCCGCGGTGCTCGGTGGCCGGCTCCACCGACGCGATGGCTCAGGCCCAGGCGTTATTTTGGAGCTGGGATTTCTTCCGAGCGTCCGGCCGGTGTCCCTAGGCACGGAGGTGCGGAGGCTCCATTGTTTTCCAGCGCTGCTATTGTTCGCTCAGCCCCGTCCTGCGTTGGGGGAACGAGGGGAGCGGTGAGCGGTGGCCGAGCCAACGGCGGGCGATGCCGTGGGGGTGCCAGCTCGGGTGGGGACAAGCAAAGGGACCCATCGGCCACGCTCAGCAGGTCAGACCCCCCGAGCGGAGCTGGTGGCCATCAGCGGCTCGATGTGGGCTACGGGGAAGGAGCCGGGGGGTCTCCAGCCCGGGTGTGACTGGGACCACAGCAAAGGCGTCGCGACCAGACGGGGGACCTGCGGGTCCCTCCCAGCCTGCGAGAGTAGCCAGCCCAGAAAGAGAGGGATGGCGAGGATGCTCGGTGGGTGCAGAGGTGACATTTTGGGGTTGTGGGGGCTGGATCCCCCCCACTCCCCAGGGTGGGCGCAGCTCTCGCCGCGGACGGGGCTCCGGGGCAGCTCCGGCTCAGCGCCGGGGCTGCTCCCCCGCCGCGCCGGGGATGGGGATGGAGATGAGGATGGGGATGAAGACGGGGATGAGGACGGGGATGCCCCGTCCCGCCCGCACTCACCCGGTGCCGCTCCGCGCCGCTCCGCAGCCGGTGCCCCCCCCCCGCCTCGTCGGGCCGCCCCTCGGTGGGGCGGGGCGGGGCGGGGCGAGCGCGGAAGGGGTGTTGAAATCGCGGGGGACACCCCTCAGCGGCACCCAGGGTCACCCGGCACCGCCATCCCAAGGGACACCCCTTACCGGGGGCCAGGACCGGGGATTCCCCACTGTGTCCCGTCCCTCATCCCACCCCGCGGGACTGGGATCCCAAAGGATGCTCCGTCTCAACCCCCTGGCTCAGGCTCTGGGACCAGGTTCTCAAAGTGACACCCTGTTTCTGACACCCAGGTTGCACTCATGGGACCAGGATCCCAAAGGATGCCTCATCCCTGCTGCCAGGACCCGAATCCCAAAGGATGCCCAATCCCTGGTGCCAAGACCCAGATCCCAAAGGATGCCCCATCCCTGCTGCCAGGACCTGAATCCCAAAGGATGCCCCATTCCCCCCTGCAAGGATCAGGATCCCAAAGGATGCCCCGTCCCTGCTGCCAGGACCTGGATCCCAAAGGATGCCCCATTCCCCCCTGCAAGGATCAGGATCCCAAAGGATGCCCCGTCCCTGCTGCCAGGACCTGGATCCCAAAGGATGCCCCATCCCTGGCGTCTGGGCTGGAAATGGTCTCACCATCAGCTCCAGCTCCATGCAGGACTCCCAGGAGGAGCCTTGCAGGCTGCATTGCACAGGCTAAAGTGATTATTTCTGCCTTAAAACGCCCCAAAGTCCATGATATTCAGTGCCGGAGCTGTGCAGGCATCACACTTTGCCGTTCTGCCTTTGGGACGGTGCAGCAGGGCCGTGCGTTGGCAGCAACTGGTTCCCAACCACGGCCGTGGGATCCCATCCAGCTCCAAAACCGCCCCCGAGAAGGGAATTGAAGAGGAAATAAATTAAAAAAATAATAATCTGCCTCGAAGCAGATGTTGTAGCTTGGGGTCAGGGTTACCTCCGGAACGGTGCTCAGCCTCCAGTCTCCGCTCCTGGGCTGCGGGTCCCATCCTGCTCGTGCACCCCGCGCCGCTGCGGGGAGGGTTCGGGGGCGCGCGGGGGGAATTCTGTATTCCCGAAGAGCAGCGGCGTGCGGCCGCGTCCCTCCGCCTTTGTCTGCTCCTGACCTTTCCCAGTGCTTTGTGGCTTCTCGGGGCTTTTTGTCTTTTTAAGGAATTTGCCTAGAAACAGCCCACACAAAAGGAAAGAAAAAAAAAAAAAAACCCAACCCCAAAACAAAGAAATAATCTAAACAGCTGGTTTATAGCAAAACAAGCAAGTCTTTACAACCACGGATTGTAATTGCCTTTTTTTTTTTTTTTGCCTTTTTTTTTTTGTATTTCTATGTAAAATATGAGAAGTTCAGGAGGAGCCATCTGGCTTGGGGAAACACTGACCCGGCGAAAGCGAGCTGGGATGGGGGTTTGTATTTATATTCCAGCAGCATCTTCGAGGGCTGGCGGCGATGAGAGGCCCATTGTCGCAGGGAGAGCCCGGCCGTGCCGGGTAACGGAGCAGAGCCAGCCCCAGCATCCCAGTGCTCTGCAAACCCCAGCCCCAAAACCCAGGGATTTAGCCCCAAAGAGAAGGAAATCTACCATACCCCCCACCCACAGGGTGGATGCAATGGGAGCAAAAGCAAAAAAAAACATAAATAAGAGTTTTGCTGTGGGCATGAGGAGGAATTTGATCACAGAACCGGGGTTAAATCCTGATTTTGTGACATCCTGTTCAGTGGGTCGGGAAGGATGGAGCCTGGATGGAGGCATTTATTTACCAAATAAAAGGAATTTGAGCCTGCGAGGCCAGGCACGCCACCAGCTCCTCCTTACCTGCGCGGTGCCTGTGAGCACGAACCCAAGAGGAACCAAACCCCCATGGAAGGAACCCAAAACTTCTGCCCCACTGCGGTCCCAGCTGGCTGCTCTGAGCCCGAGCATCCCTCCCAACTTCTGGAAATCTTCCCAGGAAAAGGATGCTCCGAGGTCAGAGCCTGTGTTTAGCTGCACAGGGATGTTCCAGCACCTGTTTTGCAGGTTAAATCAGCATTTCTGGGCTAAATGCCACACAGGGAATGTGGTTGATGCCTTTTAAACCATCAGCTTTGATGGATTTACTTCCATTTCTGCTCCCATCGCTGAGCCTGGAGGTCAGGGACCTCAGGCAGGCCCGTGCGTAAAGCACCCGCTCCAAAATTCTCCAAAATTCAAGTATTTCCCCCCCGACTGAGCGAGCATCCGAGCTCCCTCCTCTCATACCCTGGCAGCTTCCCCTGATTTCCACTTCAAGACCCCCAAGGTGATTGTCAGTAAATGCCAAACAACATCACGCATTCGGATACGCGTCAGCCCAGGAGCATCCGCTACCCGTTAGGCAGCCGCTGGGAACCAGACGGGAAGAGACGCGGCTTTTCGAAAGGCCTTTGCTCCCACCGAATCCGTGTTTCTCGGAAACACGGTCGCTGTCCCTGTTGAGGATGTTTCAGTCATCCTGAAAATCCTAAAATCCTCAGGTTTTCAGATTCTGCCAGGGGTGAAGTCCTCCTTATTGGGCTGATGCAGCTGATGCTGGATTTCGATTCGGGCAAGACACAAGGAAAAAAAAACCCCTCCGTTTATTTCCGGAGCTCTGACCCAGCAGCACGAAGGATTAAGCGGATTACGACCAGAGCTGTCCTCACCATGGACCCAAACCCAGCCCAGCTCAGGAGCGAGCAGAAACCCCTCGCCCTGGTCAAACAGCTGCTCCACCAGATCCACTTTCATCCCCTCTCCCTGCCGATTTAAGTGGCTTTTTGCCATTTTTTCTTCCCATCCGACTACAGTTTTCAGCCTAGTCGCGGTGGGCTACGCCCAAGTTAAAAAAAGGTACTTGGGTGTCTTAATTCCCCTTAAAATCAACAGCAGCTCCACCTGGAAGGCTGACAGACACCTAAAGGTGCTGTGGATCCTCAGCCAGACGTTTCCAGGTGCTAATTAATTCACTGCAGGCAGCTACTGATGCTCCAGGTCAACATCAGGAATTTAATATTAACAGTTCCAGATAAAACAAATGAGTTCGTTAAACCGCCGGGGGCGAGGCGAGGTGCTAGTCAGCTTTTTTTTTTCCTTTTTAAACGGAAAAAAACGATGAGGCCTAGCGATGCTCAGCTCATTTCTCTGTCATCTCCTGGAGGAGCCAGGCCACCTCCAAAGAGGCTGTGGCCCACGGGGCGCTTCGGGCACGCAGCAGCCCTGACAAGGGGCCCAGGAGACTTCGCTTGGCTACAGATTGCCAAAGGTAGGGCAAGAATTGAGCCAAATCCCCAGTCCTGAGGCTTTACCCTAAACCAGAGGTGCTGGTAATTCTTGCTGCTTGTATTCTTAACTGGACAGAATAACACAAAGCCTCTGCTCAGCGCACGAAGAGAACGTGAAGGTTGGTTTTTTTAATTAGGAAATTAGTCATTTAAGTTTTCCTGCCCGGACGTTGGTCAAACACAGCAGCGCTGACCACGCGATTGCTTTTACGGGGAATTTGGCTGCCCTTTGGCTGCCCCCGAGGCTGGGAGCTGCCTCAACGGAACGCAGGGACAGACACCAAACGACAGGTAAGCAGTGCCTCTTCCAGAAAAATCAAGGAAATTTAATGCATCTCCGTGGTACGAGCTGCGGGCTGAGAGCTGGAAGGGTCGGGAAGGTGGTTGGGGGTTGTGTTTTTGGGTGGCACTCGCTACAAAGAGATGCTCGGTCTTCACATCACCCCCATTCCCAAACCGTCGACTCTCCTTCGAAGGGGATGTTTAGAAGGAAGTGTAACACCACGCTGCCAGGTTGCATCTATGCCCGCGTTTATTTATACTGAACAGCTTTAAAAATACAGAATAAAATAGCTTTATCTACTATTATTCACAACATCTGGTCCAAATATTACATTTTTAAATATTTAATTGTTTAATGAAGCAATGTTAGAAAAAAAAATATGAAATAAAAAAAAAAAAACCTCCATAAAAGAATTAACACACCTTGGAACAAAAAAAACCCAAAACAACCCACAACAAAACAAAAAACCTCTTGCTGTTCAACAAAAAAAGTTATACAGCCAAAGTCAGTCACAAAAAGTCATGAAAAAAAAAGAAATAATATTTATCCCCACTGCCTAAGAACAGTCAATAGTTTGTTACGCCGAAGGTTGTTATAAACAGACAGAAGTACAATAATTTGGACTGGCAGCAAGATGATTTACCTGGAAAAATGCATTAAATGCCAGATAGTACACAAGGCAATCCTAAATATATCGCTCGTATCGCTATGTACGGATGACAACGCACGGTCACAGTCAAACTGGAACTAGACAGGAATATTTCGGATGGCTCTGAACACGGATCTCCAAGACTTAAAAGCAGCCCAGCACGAAGCTGTACAGACTCACGGGCAGAAGCGAAACACCAGCAAACTCGTGGCCTCCTCCGACACCGCGACGACCCGCCGCAGCTGTCCGAACGTGAGAGCGCGCAATTCCTGCCATCCCGGGGCCGGAAAGGCTGTTGGCCTCAAGAAATCCTATGAAACATGCACCAAGCGGGACGTTTTCTGCAAAAAATGAGTGACCCACCGCTCCCCACCCTCCTTACAAAAGCAAAAAAAAACAGGAAAAAAGTCGCTTTTGGTTTAAGAAGGCCACGTGAAGGAAACACCGTAGGTTGTGCTGGTCTGTCACACATGCATTTTCTACACCGATACACAAATTATGTCAAGCACAGGTTGGGTTTAGGTTGTGTGTGAGCACCCAGGGGCTCGCTCACACCATGAGAAACCGGTTGTTTTACACCCCGTGGAGCCGGAGTGCTGTTTGTACCACAAATGATGCGATTTTCAGCACTTCTGATGAAGGAGGCAACGCGAACAACGACCGCTCGCGCTCCCCGGTGCTCCTGGGGGTACAACTAGTGCTGAGGGCTCTGCGTCGGGAGCACCAAGATCTCAGTAGGGAGATGAAGAATGAAAGAAAACCCTTTAGTTTTTGGTAGGAACATAAACATGGGTAAATAAAGTATACACAACTACTATAGATTCGTCAATGAAGAAATTCTACCATCACATGACATTGTCATGACAATCATACCACTCCCTCCCAGGAAACCGGCGATCGTTATCCTGAGCGGAAATGTTATTTTTAATATATGGAAATAAAATACTGCAATATTCATGTACAAACCAAGTTGCCATATTTAAAGTCAGTATTAAAAGGCATAAAGCAAATTCTGGGTTTGAAGTCTGAACTTTCTGCGCGAGGGACCCGCTGAAGTTCCCCTGCCAACGTACTCCAATATGACAACGTTGATCAGTTACAGCTGTCAGCTACGAAACCTAAATTTCTATAGGTATAATTTGCAAGTATTTGCTTTAGAAAACGTGTTTCAACATGTTAGCAAGACTTCTTAATTTAACCTAAAAAAACCCACAATAGAATATCAATTACAAAAGTCCCAAGTTACTTTGTTTTGCACACACTGATACCACCTTGGATATGACAAAATGATATTTCTACCACGAATATTTGCCCTTCCGTCTTAAAGTTTGGTTGAAACGTCTCATCGCCTCCTAACTCATCTCTCGGGTGTCGTCTTCCCCGGGTGGTTTGGTCGAGCTGAGCTGTTTGCCAGGCAGGCAATAACACAGAGAGGAAAAACACAGATTCCTACATCCAGCCACCCCGAGGGAAGCAGCAACACGAAGTATTTAACCCTTTGCTACACATCACAGGTGCTTCAGCCGATCTCCTCTGCAAAAGTGAGGCTCACCTCTAACCATTCGTGTTCATGATAGGATGGAGAGAGCTGTTACACGTCCAAATTCGGTCACAAAGATGACTGTTGGCTACAACTACTTGGTTTAGTGTTACCAAGGTAAGTGGCTGGAAAAGCAAACACGCTGGCTGGACGCTACCGTGCTTCTCGCAGCCAGTCAACAGAACCGGCACGGCAGGACCCAAAGTCGTGGAAAGAATTAAATCCCAACAATTAAACAGAATAATCAGACTTCACCTGTTCGGGTCGTCTTTGCTACGCTGCAAGGAAGGGCTGGTGTTCTGCTCCAGGGAGAAGAAAAAAAAAAAAAAGATCCTGGGATTTGCTGCCCTGTAACTCGAGCGGAGCATCTCGGCGACTCAAAGCGAAGGCACCGCAGAACACGCACGGCCGGAGGTGAGAGAAGACCAACGCGACTTCTCATCGCCTCCTCTCTCGGCTGCACTAAGCACTGAAGTTACCAGGAGAATATTTGGGGGGAGAAGGCAGAAAAGCCTCGGGACACAGGTGTCAGCGCCGTGCTCCGTGCCCAGCAGCATCACTGCACTTGACGTTCCTGTGTCCCCGAGGTGGCACTGTTTGAAACACAAAAATTCGCCTCCCTTTCTCAGCATTTATAAGATAACCAAGTTTGGTGTTTTACATCCTTACAACCACCGTAGACAGGTGGCCTTTTTTTCATTTTCCTCCTTTTATATATATATAAAATCAATTTAACTCCCCCATGTCCCCCACGTATCTTTGGTTGCACATCAAGTTGGGAAATTTAGAAGCTCCGTGCCACTGATTAGAGGACTCCACACTCAAACCACCTGCAAGTGGCTGTGGAAATCTAACACCTCGCTACCTTGAGAGGAAAACTTGAAAAATGATAAAAATGACTTCGTTTCACAGGCAAACTAACCTTGTCTACTACACAATAACTCTTCCGACCAGCTTTCGAGATAGTCCAATTGACACCAAGACTGCAAACTACTGAAAGTTCCCTGAAGCAGGAACAAACACATGCTTCGTTATGGAAAAAGCGGTATAAAATAGTTTGTGGAAACAGCCATGGCATGCTGAGAACGATATCGACGGCATCATTCCGACTCTACACTACTCAGTACCGATCCGTTAAGCTCTTGCCTTGCCCTCCCCACCCCACCCCTTCCATGCTTCAATAACCAATAACAAATTCCCCTGGAAGTAGACTCAGAGAAAACAGAGTTCCTGCGCTCCCATCCAGTGGTCAAACTCCGATAAATATATGAGTGAATTACAGGACCTATTGTCAGGCCTTTCCCAGGAATACAAAACGCAAGCACCGTAGAGCATACTGGCCTTGAAATCACATTACACTACATTTCCCTGATGATCTCCACAGCTTAAAAACGCTTTTGGGGCCACACTGAAGTCTAAAACTAACTTGCAATAGTAAGAACATTAAACAGGAATAAAACTTTTAATTATGAATGCATGATGAGCATGAACACCCACATAACATCAGAGCTGAGACTATTCCAAGGGGTAAAAAAAAAAAAAAAAAAAAAAAATCTGAATGGTGCCCTTATTGGACCCAATACCCGTTAAACCATGCAGTGGATGAGGACATCAAATGTAGTGTCTCTGCCATCCCAGATCACCTCTGCAGCAGGAACGCCCCGCAAAGAGAGAAGGAAAAGAGGGAACTCAACGTTAAGTCGGTCGGAGGCGGCGTTGGCTCTTGATGTCCCACCAAGAAAATTCCGCGTGGATCCAAACCAGCGAACGCCGGCAGCGTTTTGACCACGTGGCTTTCCCTGCAGGGAAATCTGGACGTACACAGATGTTAACTGCTTAGAACTGCTCAACAAATCAGTTTTTGTTCAGGAAACGTCTTGCTGGATACAGGCATCACACTGAAAACTGTCATTGGGTCCTGTCTGGAAGCAAAAAGTTTCCCATCCCCGTCAAACTCGAGCTGTGCGTGTCCCTTCCAAGAAAACCTGCGCCTGGACACCAGGATTAGGTGGTTAAATGTCAGGCAGAAAAAGCAAACGTTTCAAAACGTGGGCTGACATGAAACGAGTGGGTCCTTCTACAGCACTAAGGTATCAGAAGTCGGCTGCAGTTTTCCTCGGGGAGTCAGTACAGAAACTTTCTGTCTTAACGCTGAACAGCTGAGAACCACCAGTAATTCAAAAGATCACTCTAGGCATTTGCCAGGATCAACTAAGCCTGGTTTCCAGGGGGCTAAAAACATGGAATGTGCAAATCAGTGAGCAGAAAACAATATAGATGGGATTTGACAGGACTAAAAGGAAATATTTTTTCTTTCCCTACTCCTTCTCATAGGATTCCAATTTTCTGGCGTAACTGACATTGTCAGCAACGAAAGCGTCAAAAACGCCAGCGTCAATGACTTCAACAAAATCACCCTCAAAAGTAACATTTTTCAACACAGACTTAGGTGTGCAGGTATCCATAGCTCTTGGAAAACCAAACAGAGGAATATTTGTAAATTTGACCCAGAGACACTAGATCCGGTTACCACCACCCACAACAGGAAAGCTTCTTTTTTTTTTTTTTTTTTTTTTTTCAAATCCGTCTCAGCTCTGGTTCCAGAATTTAAATGCAGATATACAAAACATATATTTTAATGCTTCTTAATCAGCAAGAAACTGCAAATACATCTTTTACTACAACTAGATAAGATAATTTCAACTAAGGCTATACTGTAGCTTCTGAGTCTTCATCTGAACTCCTGCAGTTACTGCTTTTCCTGAAGCCTTTCCACGTGTAACCCACGAAGGTAGGGCTGATGGGCAGGAAGCTGAAACACCTGTATTTTTTAATAAAGTTCATGCCAAAAGGTAAATCATACGTTTCCATGCCATCCAGTGACTTGCTTCCTTTACCAACCCCTTTCTTCCATTTCCGTATTCCTCTTTCTTCAGGGCTTCCTAGAAGTCAAAATAAAAGAAAAAAAAAAAACCACCATACATAAATATCTTTATGTGAACACACACATATATTGTAAAGGTTAAGAGAAGAAAGAAAACTCGCCAGCCTCAGACACTGTGCTTAACTAAGCCCTAGAAAGACTCCTCAAAGAGGCAGGACAATGGGGAAAAGTATGTTTATTTGAAATGGCTGTTATCTGTTTTATTTTGTAACTGGAAGTGGAAGCAAGATTTTGCTCTCAAATGAAGGGAAGCAGGTTTGGATCTTAAAATATTTTTACTCTGTCTTCTGAAGGCGACTACTCTGCTTTGAGTACGACTACTCAGCTGTTCTGTACGTTTCAGAGGATGGAGATCTCAACCTGACAAAGATTCAAAGCGTTCTCAAGGAAACGGAGGCACGCAGCTGTTAAGCAGTCTGCTCTAGGTGCTGAAGAAGTCAACAATAAAAGCAGTAATCTCTTCTCCTGCCTCCAAGAAACGCTGTGCTACCTTCGTTCAGGAAGGCAGTTTATTATTTCAGATGGAGTGACAAGTTTGCATGCTGACCTGGAATGGTATTATCCAAAATAAACGCAACGCAGCCACCGACAAACATGGCTGTAGTGAGAAGAACGTTTAATACTTGATCGATGCCCGCGATTCCTAGAAAAAAAAACAGGAAAAAAAAATTTAGAATTTAAATTTTTACCGTAATATACACATCCTACTGATTTACATGCAGCTCAACTGGGCAAACTTGCTACTGAGTTCACTGAGGAGTTTGCTCAAATAGGACTCTTAAAACCACGTGGGAATAGATGCAAAAGATCTTTCAACTAACGTAGTACACCACAGGGACCCCTTCTTTCCCAAAACATAACTCCATAAACTTCCAGTTGCTCATAAAAATGTCATGAAATGCCATTTTACTTTCTACTGCAGACACAACTGCTTAATTTAAACTAAATAGAAAACTACAAAATGGAAAAGGAGAAACGTTTATAATGTGAAATCATGTAAGCCCAAATAATTCTTTTTATAAACCTTTACTTCTTAAAAGAGCAAGACTTCACAGCATCAATTCACAGAAGAACATTGTATTAATATAACGTCACCTAACTCTGCTTGAATCATCTATTTTTCTGAACAACTTAAAGTAGGTAGATCGGCTCTTAAATCTGGTTCTGAAGTGACAGCTATAAAAAGTTAATCTTTCCTTTTAAAAAAAACCAAACCAAACACGTTAAGCGTTCCTGTAAAGTCTTCCTTTGATGACATACACTGCCACGACCACTACTGGGAAGTTAGTATTAAAATAGCCAACCTTCTCCATGAATTCATGAAAACTAGAATTTGGCTAAGAGTCTGAAACTGAGAAAATCTGAAAATTCAGATTCAGAACGCATGTCTGCAGTGACAAAAAATTTCAAAACCCCACCCAAATTCCTAGCTTCCAAGCTCTACTGTGGTATTTCCCCTGGTTCTTTTAACATCATTTACAACTCAGATTCAGCCTTTTAGTCTTTCTTCCAGTCCAGTAGCCAGAGAAAGCACGACAACTTCAAATGTAGCCCACTGAAGCATTCAATTCAGGTCTCAACGTCTCAATTAATTCTCCTCTGAACACACCTGCCTTCTTATCTATAGCTTTTACTCTCTCCATAACACTTTTGTTTTTTCTCTTATTTACCCTTTATGTCACTTTGCATAGGAGCACAAAGTAAAAGCACGCTTCATGTGAGCAGAAACACATACCTGTGACGAGTGGATTTTGTTTGAGATAGCTTGGAAGGACAAGTCCAAAGAAAATGGAAAATCCGAGTACAAACAGGTTACGAGAAGAATTGAGATCTATGAACTGGAGGTTAGACAGACCCACGGCTGTAATCATCCCTAAAGAAAAATAAAACAAGTCTCGGCTTTTAAATGGTCTTTTTTCTAAAAAAAAAAAAGATAATAACATACATATAAACACAGCACTAGAGGAAAAAGAGGCAGTCACACAACACGGGACACAACGAGGAGCCAAAAAACAGACGTTACCAAAGAGAGTGCAGAAGAGGGCACCGAGCACGGGGTCAGGCAGCGACGCGAAGAGCGCGCTGAACTTGCCGACCATCCCAAGCAAGAGCATGAAGGCTGCCCCATACTGAATCACCCTGCGACTGCCAACCTGCAGGAGAACAAGAAGGAAAGGCCATCGGAAAAGGTCCGTGCTCGGTCCAACGTCACGCCTTGCACTTGGTTTTATTATTCCCTTCTGCATCTGAAACCCTCCGTGCCTTGGAGGGCTCAGCTGTAACATGGCTGCACTCCAGTTCCAACGTAACTTCGCTTGATTTTGTTTTTGTTAACATTAAGTCATCTTTAAAACCATCTGTAACTGCTAGAGCCATAATAACCATGAAATGTGCCACAGTCCCATCTACAAGAAAGAAAATAAACAGGCCACAACTAGGAGAGATGGCAAACTGATCAATTGTAATGCAAACAGAAAAAAAAAAAGGGGCAATAAAAAAATTCCATGTGTTGCTGCCCTTTCACACAAGAATATATGTATTAGTTACCCACCATGCAGTTCACGTGAAGGAGATGCTAGGCTTTCTGGAGAGGGATTATCAAGGGATTTTGTAACATCTCTCTGAGATCAGAACTGAATTCCCTTCATAAGCAAACGACGGCTGTGCCAGCACTGTGAAACCCCGAGCCTGCACTTCCTTCCCATTTTTATTTTAAGCGTTCAAACTTCGGGGCAGTGTTTCTCTGGCACTATGCTGTAGTGGTAGTTGATAAACCCAAAGGTTCAATATTTTAATAGTGTTATACTTGCGTAAGAAGCACATCAGGTACAAAAAAAAACCCCAAACTCCACCCCATGACACTGGTAAGGTGATTTCTGTGCCAGAGCATTAAGCTTCAAAGAGAAGTAGATATTAATTTGTTAATCGTGTGACTGAGCTAAACGAGTGAAATGAGAAAACAGGATACACAGACATGTTTAGGGCAAAAGTGCTTCTTTTCCCCATATTCTTCACTGCTTAACTGTTAGGTGAGATGCGTTCACCGAAAAACAGAAGGAAGACCACTAAAATAGGGTGTTCACTAGATTACCTGCACCTTTCTCTACTTTCAATGAAGATATTTATTTCTTTAGGACCACCAATATCTTGCTCCAAAATTACCTCCCTGAATGAAACAGGCAGATTCTTTAAAAAAATCCACACGATAGTGGCATTGATTAATACAAATTC
Source organism: Tauraco erythrolophus (assembly GCF_009769465.1). NCBI lineage: Eukaryota > Metazoa > Chordata > Aves > Musophagiformes > Musophagidae > Tauraco > Tauraco erythrolophus. The sequence goes on along the minus strand of NC_141493.1, from coordinate 5,137,492 downwards.
TCAAGCACTACAAGGCAAAAAAAAAATTAAGCTCCTTTTGAAAGTTAGTGAAAGCATCCTGGTCAGCATTTAGCTCAAACTACATATTTATTCCCAGGCACTCATAAACACACTTTGTGTGATTATTTTGGAGTGCGTGATACGGTACCTAGTGCCCCACTGGAGTATCCATTTCATCACCAACATTATGGCATAAGTTGCCTATACTTTTGGCCCAACTCATCAGATTTAATTGATTCTCCTCTCATCAAATAAAACTCGCTCACAGACTAGCTCAAAGACTTGACATCCAGTTGAAGCTGCAAATTTAAAATCTAAGAGTAATCATGTACTAATTTCAAGGGAGGGAACACCTTTTCAAATGTTGCACTGGTATAACAGGATCACCAGGACTATGTAGTCTTTGCTCATGAGCACTACAGATGCCCTCTTCCAAATAAACAGCAGATTACCTACATGGCAAAAATCTATTTTGATATAAATGGAGGCTGCAAAACTATTAGGTTTTTAGGAATGAGGATGCAGACAGGAAAACAAGGCAGAACACTGGAGCACAGCCATGCAGCTGTGCCAGCCTGGGTAGGGCACATTCACTCTTCCCCCACGCGCCCTGACCAGACCTAACTGCAGTGAACTCTTCTCTGTAACAGCTGCCAGTTTGACGTTCATTTTTCACTGTTCCAAAGCAAAACGTGCACTCATTTCTGTGGACTGTTAATAAAAAGTGTTGTTAATTCATATCAACTCCTATGAAGTCACAACAGAAAGGGAGCAGAACAGAATAAACCTCTCTTTCAGGATTTTTCTACCCAAAATTTCTCTAGGAAATTTCCATCGGCAACTGAATGGAAGGCTTGTACAGACAGCAGATGGTGCTATTAGTATTTATATTCCACCCTAAAACCCAACAGAATCATCCTTTGTGCAGAAAAAAAAATGGCTGAAGATAAATTCATCATCTATACTGGATTAAGTCAGAGGGATGAGTTGTTGTAAGTAGGGAGTGGACATTTTCTGTCTCGTATGCATGAAGACAATTTATAGCTTCCAAGCGAAATACGCAACACGATGTACGGATTCACAACTGAAATTACTCTCACTGATTTTGTTGATGTTTCTTAACAAGGTTAAATTAACAGCATCAAGCAAATCTATCTGCAGCCCAAGGTCTCCCAGTTCAGCAAGGCATTCAAGCAGACACCCAGCTCCGTGTGTCAACAAAGAAATTCCTCAAGCGCTTATATATTTTGCCAAGTAACACCCCCAAAAATATGTAATCCCCTAAAGGTGCTCAGTGCTTTAAAAACCCATCACGACAGAAACAAGTGTTTAGGGTACGTTTAACTTTGAAGTTACCTTGACTGCAGCTCCTGTTCTAGCTGTGTCAGCACAACATCCTAGTACAGACGTAGGTAAAACCCAAGGACCTCAAGTTGCATTTCATTGTGCTCAAGCGAGACAGTAAAACCAGTCAGTTCTCTAGCCAAAGACATCTCTAGATGTCTTTCAGAGCCAAGACATCCAAAGAGTTTCAAGTTCTAAACAGTTTACAGTGTTTATGCCTCAACTCAAAACGTCCCCGAGCCCTGGAACACCTTGGTTTTCAAAGGGATAGCTTATTTAGCATCATCTGCTTCATGCAGGTTTGCTAACTGCCCTTTACTCCAAATAAAAATAACATATTTGAGGTTCTTATCTAGAAGGTGTTTCTATTAGCCAATGGCTGGTACAGACAAGTCAGGCAAATTCAGAATGCTGTGTAAAGTTGATCTGCACAAAGTACTAAGTAGGATGGTTTCTTGGAAGAGGATCATGCTGTGAAACATGAAAATGGCATAAGCTACCCACCAGAGGAGATAAAATACTCAAGTCACCGAGTAATCAAGGGAAAGCACATACCTTTGTGATGCCCAAGACACCAATGTTAGGGCTGGAAGAAGTGGATCCATTCCCTGTCCCAAATACTCCATCCAGCACACAGGAGAGACCCTCAATAAAAATCCCTCTGTAAACCACAGACAGAAAAAAAGAGTCAAACTTGTACTAGCGTGAGCTCACTTCAGGCGGCGCTTTATGACCGTACACTACGTGGGGGCCTGTTCCTGGCCCACAGGAATTATTATAATTCATGTTTCAAGCTCCAACACATCTGGGAAACCAACTTGAGTTCTGTTTGCTATGTCTTAGACACCCATGTTCTCTAACTGAGGAAATTACAAAATAATTCAAGTCAAAGTTAGAGCTGCTCTTTATTTCTAAAACTGCATTTCAGGTGAATTTGACAAGCTGTCTAGATTCCAGCACCCATTTAGAGTTCTGCTCCTATGGAAACTGTACTATTAACTTCCATGGGCTCCAGCAGAAACAGGACTAGTTTTCCAACACCACATTTGCAACAAAATAATTCAACATGACAGTTGCATCTTGTATTTCAGATCCTTGGCCCTTATGTTTGACTAAATTCTAACATTTGATCTCAAAGCACATTCCTGTCTTATCCCCAGGAGGGAAAAAAAAAAACTAAAAAAAAAAAAGGAGCTTAAGACACTGAAAAATACTTCTTTTTTTGACATACCTGTTTATTGCATGAATAGGTGGAGGAGGAGCACAAGACAACCTGGCACAGGCATAGTAATCTCCTATTGATTCAATAATGCTGGCAACAACGGCGCTAAGCATTCCTATTACTCCAGCGGCCGAAATCGTTGGCAGTCCCCACTGAACTGTGAAGAAAAGAAAACTGAAATCTTTTGTGCCACAGAAAACAATTCAGATATCAAAACACACAGCAATTTATCTAATGGAATCAACAAACTCCCTTCACAGTAACAGTCTGGCAAGTTGATGAAAGGAGCAAAGGAAAAACGGCCTAACCAACTGCTTTGATCATGTTTGGAAAAAAAAAAAAACCACAAAAAACCCGTAAAACCCACAAAAAAAAAAATTCCTCCTGTTCAGAAGGAAGGAATTTGAAGTATTGCTTGTGAAAAAACAGTTCTGATCAGTGAGGCAAATGCCACTTAATTACTATTGCTTTAAAAACTCAATCTTTGGTTACAAGTTTAACCTACAGAAGGGAACGGTCAACAATCGGCTACGATCGTTGCACGAACACCCTCACGATTCCAAATTTTTGTAGAAGGGAAAATAAGATTAATTTAAGCCTATAGAAAAGCTTGGCAGGTTTTCCACAGCAATTGCTTTGATGCTTTTATCTCTGAGATGGAAGAGCCTCTTGCAACAAAAGGAACTTTAAGGCACGCAGATGTGAATGAACAAGGCTTCACAAACAAGAAAGGTCTCATCAGGGTGGAGAAGTTTTCCTCTCCCCCTTTCCCAAAAGCTTCTATTATACATCTTGCAAGTCCGGTTTTAGAAGTGGTTTCTTTTAAGAAATAATCAGAACCAAAGTATATGGAAAACCACAACGAAGCTGCCTTGTTACAACACAGTGGTATTCCTAACGATTTCTATTATTTTATTGTAGTAGAACGTTATTTTATGATTACCCCATTAACTTCTGAGCAGCACAAGAGTGAACCACTTGTGCAACTCAACCACTTGTGCATCTCATGCCACAAGAAACAGCCTTTAACAGCTTTAAACTTAGAGGAGGCCAGCAAAAGAACACCAACATCCCAGATGTTGTGTAAAGCATTTTGTGTTCTCCTGTAAATACTTTTTTTGTCTTCTGACAAGCGTTGACTGGCATCCTCCAACTTGCCATCAGCCCGATTCCAGCACTGCTTCTGCAAGTCAGGAGATTTTTGTGTAGCTGTTACGTTGTGCAAAGTCAAGAACGAGCGTGTTTGGGGTGGGGAAGTGCATTAAGCTGGAAAAAACTCCACACACTGCTGATTCTTAAGACAAGAAGAATCAATGACTTCAGTAGCTCTACAGGAGTTGTAATAACCCATCCTTATTATTGTACAACATGAACAGCAACTGACAACGGTATCGACAAGCACAGATAAATTAATGATTCTCTGAAAATCCACGTTATCTATGTTACAAGTCAAGAGTTACCCAGATAAACCCTGCAAGGGCCTTCTACAAATTCAAGTCTCAGAGTCTCGATGTTCCTTGGGTGAGACCTTAAGGAATCAAATCAAAAAGGAAAACAAGCAACAACCCATCATCCCCACCTACGACACGTTTAGGTCAGCACATGTTGAAGTGCACCAGCATACAGTACTGATAGAAAAAGAGCAATGCTGCTGAAAACAACAGGAGTGACACTCACAGGCATATTATTAGAAAACCAGCCCTTGAAACCAGGCATACTTACAAGGGTAGGGAACCTTGAACCACGGAGCTACCAGCAGCACTCCTCGTCGGGCGTCTGTGCGAGCGTAGAAGCCGTACTTCGAGCTGTCAGGGGGAAAGACGTCTGTCACCGTGAAGATGAAGCAAAGCAACCACGACACCAAAATAGCTAAAATAATCTATGAAAGAGAGGAAAAAAAGCTGTTTAAAATAAACTATCATTGGCAACATTCATCAAGAGCAAACAGTTCCTGTACGGAATATTACGCACACGCTTGAGTGTGATCTTATTTAAGCCTGAGCAAGCAGTCAATCCTGTAAAAGATCCGTTAGGTGTTTCCCTGCGGCCCCTAACGAAGGTGCTCGTAAAAAAAGCTTCAGAATTAGAGCAAGTCTCTCCTCTCCCCTAACAAATGGGGAAGTCTCCAAATGGGCATTTAAGCAAACTAGCAAATCAGTCCCAACTTTGCACCAGAGAAATAAAAAGAAGTCTTTCACACAGGGAAACGGAATATTGCTTTCATAAAACTAGAAGATACTGATCTTGCCATCCCTTTTGGAGGGCTCAGTCTAGGCTTTCACTTCATGTATAAATATACCTTCTTCTCTACCCCCTTCCCGCCCCTCCATGATCTTCATCACTCCAATGACCCTTCATCAGAGACGGATCCTTACTGGGATCTGGCAAGACTACAATAGGAGACTATTGCCTGTGGCAAATGAGCCATTTAGTTAAGTTTCCCATAAGTCCATTTAAGCTTTTATCTCACCTTTGTGATCTATTGTATTATTAAGAAAAATGAAATCCAAGAAAAAAAAACCCAACACAAATTAGGTTGTTTGTTTGGTTTTTTTTTCCAACTGAAGAACAAATTCAGCTACTTACAGGGAACATCTTGAAAAGCTGCAGCCTGTACGCTGTCCATCCTTTCTTGGATTTGTAAATGGGTAAAGGAAATTTGACGTTTCTGGCGTACTGAGAAAACAACAATACTAGAAAAATAGTCCTGAGAAAAAAGAAGGAGAATGGGGGGACAAGGGAGACATGTCATTAGCACCAGTATGTTAAAAATCCTCAGCACAAACCTGTTCAGGCTCTTCAGACACAAAATATTAATGCACATTTTAAGTTTGGCACAAGACAAGGCATCATAAGAGAATATGTTTTAAATAAACTATCATTCCATGAAAGCCAAACCAACGTCATTTGTATTCTAAAGCGCTGCAAAAATAGCAACAAATTGAAAAATTTCTGTCAAGGGAAATCCTTTCTTCAATTTGTAAGAATCCCAATTCTTTTTTTGTATATGCATCTTTCACTAAACAGCTGTAAATCAAGCAGAACAGAGCCCCAAACCAAGAATCCATTCAACTGCAGTTCACCAGGAACCCAGTTTATTAGTTTTTAGATGCCTCAAGTATTACACATTTCTTCCCCCTCGTTGAAACTGCTAAGCTCCTCTAGACATTAAAAATTAATTCAACTCTACAGCTAAAAGAAGTATCGACTGCAATGAAAAATAAAAAGCTGGGGCAGGTTGCTCAATTCTGAAATAGCCCAAACCAGTTTTGCTATAAAAAGGCTACACAAAGAGCCAAGCTGTCTGAAGAAGTAAAGCTTTTCTGAAATTTGAGATTATGCTTCTATCAGCTGACTTTTTTTTTTTTTAAAAAAAAAGGCAGATTTTTAAGCCTCCCTTTTCTGTCTGAGATCAGTTTCAGACTGTAAGAAACAAACCAGAGCTTTATTCTCCCTCAATCTCCAGGAACAAAGAGCTCTGCACAAGAAGGGTGTCATTCACAGCCTTCACCCCAGCTGGAGTGGAACGATAAAGGCACCTTTTCCTTGCAATCAGGAAACATTTTGGCATCTCTTCCCAAGTCCATTAGGGAAAGATGGGCTCGGCTCCCTAAGGGCAGCTCTCCGGCCACCCCGGCCCTGAGCACAGGTGTCGCTTTGCAGTTCCATTTATTTAGTACAGAGTTGTAAATAACGTAATAATATTCTATTCTTGTAAATATTATAATATATTGGCTACATGGCAGGGGGCTTACTGCCATTTTTATCTCAAGTCACTTTTGAGCAGCTCTAGATGGCTACGGAGTTTTTCAGCAATCTATTGCACGTTTTTACATGGCAGAAGCCAGAAATACGTATTGACTGGGTAATATTTAAATTCTGTTCCTAAATTGATTTTTTTTTTTTTCCATCTGCAAAATGTCAACTTTAATTACACATTTCCATGTCCAATTCACCAAAGGTCTGCTTGATTGATTTAACATCGGTCCCATATTGCAAAGAATTTGTTTTACAGGAAACCAGAACGTTCCTTTGGGTCAGCTGCTTAATGTAATAGAATTACAAGAATATTCATGATGCAAACATCCGAGATAAAAGAGAATTAAATGGCCCTTTTAATCATAAGCTGCACTTACGGAATACTTTACATGTTCAAAGTACTGTGCAAACAGATTAGCCAGATGAGAATCTGATCTCATCAAGTCATTCCTTCCACTTCCAGAGCCAGCACAAAGTTGGTCGCTATACATTGAATATAGCAACTGCTTCAGCCAATTCCCTTCTCCCTAAAATGTGGTTTCCACCTTTCTTTGGCTGCTTATCCACAGCATCTGGGAGGAAGCTTTTGTCTTCTCTTCACCTCATTTTTCTTAGTTATTCCCTTTCATACCACTGCTCTCAATTGTTTAATTTCCCTGCCATCCCTACCCACAGAAGCACATGCATCCTGCCCTGAAATTCGCTCTAAAAGCCCGTTTGTCGGCTAAACAGAAACCTGTCTACTTATGCCCCACTGACTGATGGCATTCATGGAAATACACATGCTCTCTGTCATCACACAAACTGCTTTTGGTTATAGGTAAGCAAACCAGTAAGAATGACAAATGGATCACTACTACCCATGGTATTTGCTCACTGTTGCAGAGTAAGAAACACACACAATAGCATCATAAAAACAGAAATACAAATTGCTCACTGATCTCTCTGGTGTTTTGCTAAATCATCTTTTCTACACCATTGAATCAGACCCATCCAATGGCTCCCAGACCAACTATTGTTTTATAACATTCTGTTCTCCACACTTCACCTTCAGCCCTTCTCCTTTCCTTCCTCCTCTTCTTGAGTTGCTGCTGTCCTCACTCCCAAATTGCCAGCTGACCCCATCCAGACCCACTCACGTTCCTGCACAGGGTATTTCTCCGTGCTGGGAGCACTGCAACACCACTTTTGGCAGCCGAGCAGGCTCTGGCTTTTCCCTGGCACTCCAAAATTCCTGCGTGACGACTTACCAACTGGCACCCCCTGGCCTAAGCCAAGAACAGCCAGGAGTACTTACAACATAGCGATACCCCAGTGTTTGCCTGCTCTTTCTCCAGCAGCTTGGAAACCGGAGAGGCCGATGAGAGCGACAGTCGGCGTGATGGTCAGAGGTCCGATGTACCGCAGCAGGGCGCCGGGGAGGCCAAGCAAACCGATCACCACTTCTATCAAGGAGGACATGATAATAGCACCTTGGATCTGAACACACAAGAACGGGAAAGAGCCAGTTCAGTCAAATCTTACAAGCAAACCCCAAACATTTCTTTTTCTGCTCTGGATTACAAACTGCAGTTAAAAGAATTCAGTGACACAGAAGAACTCAGCAAATTTTTCGTCATAAAACAGCTCATTATGTTTAAGTGACTTATTGCTTAAGCATAACACTTATGGTTTTCTCCACAAAACTATTACACAACAGACCAGTGGGCCAGTCTGGTAGTTGTGTGGATAGCACATCACACTGTCAGACAGGAGACCTGGGTTCCAGGCTAACCTTTAGGCTCTCAGGGTTGGTGGCGCCACGGAGGTGATGCTCCTAGCTCCTAGGGGCAGAGTGTGTGCTGCATTGTTCACAAGTGCTCCTTAGAAGCTGGTATAGAGCAGCGTTGTGGTCTCAGGAGACTGTCAGCCCTCTTGGCTGCAGGGCTCTTGGCAGAAGGTAGCTATGGTTTGAACATGGGGAAGAGAGAGGGGTTGTTTTTAATTAAGAAAAAGTTTGCAGCCCAAAGCAACGGGATGGGAGATAAATTCCATGACACACGCCTTAATTTGGACTACGCCATCTACCACTCTAGTGTGATGCCTGGGCACACCCCTCATCCTGGGCTCTGCAGAGCGTGACGAGGTTCAGACTGCAGTGCTGCGAGTGGAGAAGGAGTCTGATACATATCAGCAAGTCTCTTGGGAGAGTCAACGTCTTATCAGGATAGTCTCCAACTTAAGACACTTAGGGATGAACCAGATTTGCTAACTGCGTGTTACCTTCCACGGGACAGCCTACTGAAGCGAGCGACAGCAGGCAAGAGGTGTGTGTGACTTTTGCCAGTGAGCACAAATGGCAAAGCGTTACGAGAAGAGTGTTGGTCCCACTCGTGCGCTTTACTGCGCGTCTTTTGGAAGGTGGCAACTAACTCCTTGTGTTTGCTGTCCAGCAAGGAACACGTGGAAAAGATGAAGGCTTTCATGAAATGAGTAAAAGGGATATACTCCAACGAAAATCGCAATGAAGGAAGAGATTGCAAACTTAAAGACGAGAACACAGAGATGATCAGGTGAGAAACTTAACTGGAGTCAGACAGATCAACGGCTAAAGGCTACTCCTACATTACCTCTCGTATTCTGGGATACCAGATGTGCTCAGTGTGAAGCAGCTCTGTTGTTCCGTTTGTAACTGTTATATCTTACAAAAAGAAGAAAAGAAAACACACAGGTATTTATTCCTCAGCCACTCTGCCATCATTTAATACAAAATAAACCTCTCCTTAAGCTGCCTGACAAACGAGCCTTGATTTACACAGAATAAAAAGTTCTGCAACGCTGCAAATCAAGTAACAACACGCTTACGTTCCCCAAGAGCCAACCACTAATTTCACCCACTGTACCGAAGTGGAAAAAAATCCCAACTTTCACAAAGAAAGGTCAATTAGGGATTCTTTTCCCACTCCAATAAACGGATGAATGGAGAATTACTCAACCGCACACTAGGAATCAAGCACACTCCGACGTTGGTTGTTCACCAATTTAGGTCACTCCCCGAACGGCGAACTGACCCGTGGTTACAACCCCGTCTGACACCGTGTGGAGGTTAAAAGGTTCAAGAGCAAGATGCAGCAAAGGCTCTTTTTGAAAAGCTGAAGTAGTGGAAAAAACTGCTTTGCCATCAAAGGCGGTCAGACCGTATTTTCTTTCAACAACAAGGTGTGTATCAGGATACCGGCACGTTTCGGTGCACAGAATTATCCGACACAGCCAGCACCGCTGAAGCACACCAGTTTGCCTTGACCTCCTGGGCACCGAAACCCACGTGCTACGTCCCAGTAGCTAAATCTGACTCCCCCAGTGAAGAAAATGTGAATGCTCAAAGCTAAGTTTTCTATAGAAAAAACATCAGGAAAACTAATTAGATAGTCGTAAGTGAATCAAGAGAGATGTGTAAACACATAAATAATATAAATATAAATTATTAGAGAATCAAAAGGACCCCTGGGAAGCATTTTATAGAAGCAAGCAGCCTGCTTCTCTATACTGCTGTCTTGCACTGCCCACAGCCAGAGCTGTTTCCACTTCAGTTTTCTACCCTAAGTTAAAGCAAAAGCCCCCTACCCAACAATTTTACTGCGCGTTTTCACTCTAAATATTTAAATCTGAAACCTTTTGGGATGATGATGTTAGCAAAGAAAAAGTTAAAACAAACACCCAAATATTGTCAAAGCTTGTTCTGCAAAACCTGTCAGGTATGAATTAAACAGGTAAAAATACTGCTCTTGAAGTGATGCTGAACATGGCTCAAATTTCCTACTACTTAACTTGAACGGACTCGAATGGACTCATTACTTCCAAATACCAGAAAGGAACATTTATGGAATCCTTCTGTCTTTCTCTACATCATTAACTGTTTTATGCTACTGCTAGATTTCTTCTGTCAACATTTTCTATATTAAAAAAAAAAAAAAAACAAAAAACCAAAAAGAGAATTCCACAAGGCCATATTTAGGAATCTTTTTCCAAGACGCAAAACTTCAACATTGTAAAAGGAGAGAATTTTCCATATTCCCTGCTCATTACTTCCAGTTCCCATATCAAAAGATGTGACAGTTGCACTACCTGTGACGAGTCATTTGTCGCTGAAACCTGAACAAGCATAAACGACAGTTACCTGTATTATTACATTTCCACTTCTCCAGGGAGAGTATTGCTCTAGCAGGCGCTAAGAAGGCAAAAGCACTCGCTTGAAACAAGGGTAACCTGGTGGAAAGGGAAAGAAGAGACGCTGACATTTCTCGGTGTTACAGTACTGTGTCAGGATATCAACTGCAGTTAGGTGGTTACTCATCCTCAAAATCGTCCTTTATTGGGGGCTACGAAAAATGTGAGATATGAGAATTTCTTATGAAAAAGAACAGCCACAGAAATACTGGGACTTCACGAACCAAAGACCTGACAGTTATTAATTCCACGTCTGTAACAGATAATTACCACACACAGGTACCAGACGTTGATTGAAGGTTTTGACTCAGCAGCACGAGGATACAGATTCACGTTCTGATATAAGCACCAGCCAGACTGCTGAACATGCAGCTTTTACATCCCACCACATTAAAAAAGCTCTTTGATGGAGCAGCACGCAGTCTGCACACTCAGTACCTTCCCTCTGCATGACCTGAAGTACAGTCATTTATACATTCATCTTCAAGCATACGTGTAAATAACTGTCAGGCTGATAAGAGCTGATTAGATGTTCCAGGTGGCTACCAACAAATACAAACACTGCAAGAATTTCAAGATGACATTCTTAGCATTGGTGTTTACGCTTCCCAAAATGTTTACGATCTAAAGAGCATCTACCAGCACTGACTACGTATTTATTGAATCCAGCGTAGCCTGCATAACAGCACAAACATCCAGCTGTTACTTAACTACTACTACAGAGAAGATGCACTTTGAACCGGTCTATAAATACCATCATTAATGGATCGTAGTAAGATTCTCTTTAATAGCAGATCTCAAACTGTAACACGTGGAACACTCAATTGCTCATGAGGCTCTGGTTACTGCACCGTGTTTATGGCCGTTCTGCAGCTGCAACAAAGTGCCTCAGAGGCAGAGCAAGCAGCAGCAAAGGACAAAGAACGAACCGTAGCATTCGGATAAAGATCAGAAAAGGCACAAAGAAAGGGGGGGAGGAAATAATTCTACACATGCTTAACAAAAAAGATCAAACCAGAAGCATGTTATTAACAGCGAGTGGAAAGGTCACAGGCAGGAAGTCAGAACAGCTGAACTACCATTGGAAAGGAGTCTGGGCCACGAGCAATCTGAAAAGTTGACCCACCTATCGCAAACGTTGAAAACAGCATGAGAAAGTCAAACTTTATAAAATCCACCAGCCATCTGAGCACACCTGACTGGCATGCAACCCCCTTCTAAGTTTCTTCAAGCAAAAATCAAAGTTTTATCTGTGGTGAAGCAAGGGTTGGTAGCTACAAGTGAATGATTCACCTTATTTTTCAAGGTTCATTAAGCAAACCGAGCAAGCTGGTGCCCACGGCGAAGCACGCAATACCTGTAACAAGCTGTTACTCCTCCATCCCACCTACACCATACTCTGCTGTTTCCCCCCCCAGCTAAGGATTTTGTAAATACACATTGCAAACACATTCTCCCGTGGTGAAGTCACTTGTACTGAGACTCAGGTCCAGATTGTGAGTTTTGTATCCCATAAAACACCCTGCACACGTATTGCATAACGAGGTCTTGGTACATCTCGCTGAGCTACCCGCTCCACCTTTGGGCAAGACAGTTAACCTGGAATATTTACCAAAAGTGCCAGTAGGCTCAAAATATTGCCTTTTTTTTCTAAAGCAGAAAGAAGATGTCTTTTTTTTTTTTTTTTTTTTAACTTACTACTCAAAATCATCCAACTATGTTCAGTCTCTTTCTGAAGAGACAGATGCAGTGTGGAACATGACTTAAGAAATACCTTTCCAATTGCTAAGCCAAGCATTCATTAATTGCTGGGTAAAGTACCACCACCTTATGATTGGGATATCGTTTTAATTTCATGTCTGAATCGTGAACTTGCTCAGGTTTGGCATCAGCCTTCGTGAAGACAGAGCTTTTCATGCAGTTAAAGTCATCTGGAAACGTCTTCATTATCTTCGTATGTCACACAGATGTAAGAATGTTTGGACAACGTAGCGATGGGCACAGCAACAAACCTAAAACGTTTAGGCATATTAAAGCTGTATTTGATTGTCTCAGTCGTACTAATTACTCTGAATCCTTGCCAAATCTTTTGGCTTATTACATAACCTAATAAATAGCTTGAATTCCTAAAACTAGTATAGGTACCAAATTGACCACAACTCCTCCTCCTAATTGAGCTAAATCCATCTTTAAGGACCTTTAAACCATGGAATTTGACCTTTTGAAACCATAGTGGCTTTATTTGCTGAAATACTTCGCAGTTGAGAGACTTGCCAATGAATATTTTAAAGTCTCGTTTAGAGAACGTTGCTGCTCTATCCCATTCCCACCCTTAGGTGGGATTATACAGAAGGAACAGAGAATTACAAACTGATGGGACCACACTGGTTTCTGCAAGAGCACAAAATCGCTCTAGAGTAAGTAAATAAAAAGTCCAAGATTAGTTAGGGAAAAAACCCAAAATATGACAAACTTTAATTCTGTGAAGAGATGCAAGTCTCAGGAAGCACAAAACTAAGCTTTTTCTGATCAATCTGAGGCAGAAGAAGAAAGTTGGTGGAAGCACAGGAAAACCAAGCTTCCCTTTGAGCTCATCTCTGCACTTCTTATAAAATTGCAAGATTTAAACCTTCAGTAAATCCAAGGAGGAGACACCCAAAGTTGAACAATGCAAGACTTTATCTTCCAGTTCCCACCGAGGTTAACGATCCCTCAATTCCCTATATAAAGCACAAATAGAAGATGGGGGGGAAAAAAAAATAAAAATACATCACTCCCATTAAAAGAGAGCTTCAAAACACCAAAGGGCACAACTCTGCTCCTCTGCCTCCATTCAGATGAAGTACTAGAAAAATCTATGACTACAGCTAAGGCAAGCTACCCATGAGCACACAGAGCCAATGAGGCAGAAAATGAGATTATTAACTGCAGGTAGTCTTGACCAGAAGAAAATACATTGGGGAAAGAAAATTTTCTCTTTCAACAATTTTCATTACACTGCTTTGGCATCAGAATGAAATTTTCATACAAAACAGCAGAGCGCTTTTATAAGTTTAGTAAGATATAATTAAAAAAAAGGGGGAAGGTTTATTTCAAAGGAAAAAAGACAAGAAAGCTAACTAAAGCTAACTAAAATAGCAACTAAAGATTACATGGGAAAACCTGAAATGTTTGGAAAATTTTTAGATTAAAAGCTCATCTACAACTGCAAGTGATCTCCCTCAGGCTTGCCTTATTGAGATAACTTTTCCACCCAAGGGTTCTGTTTCTTACATAAATCTTTAAAAATCTGCAGGGCGTTTGTCTATTTTCTATTGAAATGCAAGATTTGAGCTCACACATTGTTCTTAAACTGAACTAAATGACCCATGAATATGAAATAACCACATGAGGGTGTACTCTTAAAATATGCACTTTCCTTCTGGTTTTACTTATCACTCTTGGTTTACCCAAGAAGATGCAGAAATAACTCTGCAGGTTTTAGCTATTCTTGGTTCTCACAGGCAGAGTCAACAAAAGTTTAAGTAAACGTGTCAAACACCTCTGCAGTGTTTAAAAAAAAGATTTATCTTCACGTTAATAAAACTTACAACATCCTGTTCTTACCAACACCAGAGTTTTACGAGTATTTGCTAACACCTGAGTTGGTCTCTTGCATCCTCCTAAGAAGAGCAGATCAAAGCAGAGGTACAGGCATCCCTGTAAGGCTACACTAAGGGATATGCTTCTTCCCAACTCAAGGAAGGATCATTACCTGCAACTCAGAGCAACTAACAAATAAAAATAAATTATTTGTTTGGATTGGAAGGCAACACAAGACAGTTCAGAGAATAAAAAGTTACGCTCGTCATTTTTCCCTACCTTTTTAATTTGACAAGCACTTTAGAGGAACAACCACACTATTTGTTGTTAGGACTAATCACAACCTCCTAAACATTGGCCAGAATACAGTATCATTCAAGAAACTAATAAAAATATCAACATTAGTTCCTCTTTACCAAGGTGTATGAATTTTTCCTTTCCCCTAGAAACACTTCTACCTTCTTTGTTCTCACAGATTTCCCTCCTCCTTCTTCCCTCTCCCTGCCCTGTTGTATTTTCCTACCCTTGGAATGCTTTTTCTGATTTCAGATCCACCTTTTTTGGGGAGCAGCTTTCCAAAAGCTTTCCCTAACTGCCCTGTATTTGACCTGCTCTCTTGTATTTTCTGTTTATCCTTTGAAAATAGACTACCTACCTCTTGCATCTCAGACAGCATCCTGGAAATCCCAACAGATGTCTAGTCTTATCACCATTTCAACAGCTAGAAACAAGTCCCGAATCTCACCTGCACCCAAAAGTTGTTTGTAACAATGTAGTGATGCCCACGCAGAAGAAAATGGTCCCAATCAACTGGCTGGTGGCCCACTGGTCAAACCCAACGCACATGGCATCAGCCAGCAGAAAGGGCACCGCTATAGTTCCACTGAAACACGTCAAGTAATGCTGCAAAGAGAAAAAACGGTTTGTTAATACTGCAGTCAATATTTAACAAGTAAATAAATGTACTACCATCTTTTCTTTTGCACTGGATATTTTTGCTTTTGAATTACCCACCGAAGCTCTCACTTCCTGGTCCTAAGCATTTCTTCAAATATTTTCCTTCCCTGTCAAGCTCCCACCAGCCTGTTGCTAGCGATTGCTATTTCTGGAGAACAAACTGGGTTATTTACACAGCTACTGTACTGGTGAGGAGGTATCTAGGTAACTGCACTGAAAACAGCTTCTACCTCAGAAAAGCACATCAATAACTCCATTCACTTTCAACCATGTGAAAAGACCATTAGCTGACAAATGAACTCAGAGCACATACAAACTAGGCTGCAAATAAGCTCAGGAGTACCAGAAACTGGGTTAACTCATTAATTCTTTTTCAATCCAAATACATTAAGTAAACAAACAAACAAGAGTCACCATATTCAACAATGCCAGTAACAATATAACCCCTACAGAACTGCCTGTCCTTGAGGAAAGGCAGAAATAAAGATGCTTTGGAATGTATTTGTTTGGAGATCTCAACATACTTTACAGATATTAACAAATTCTCAGCATTCCTGTGGGACAGATATTATTACCATTCGAGAAAGAAAGGAGATGAAACGAGCTGTTCCACTTCACACAAGTGAGTGGCTGAGCTGGTAGTGGGGTCCAGCTCACTGCTACAGCCCTACTCACTGCAGGAAGCACACGCTCTCACTCCAAGGAGTGCAGAATTTGCCTGCCCCATTTACTAGAGATCCTACAGGTCCAGGATGATGCTATCAAGCTTGCAGAATTGAAATGATTACAGTAGCAGCCTTAATATTCAAGATTGCAGGGCTAAACCATTATCTCTCTCCATCTTTAATGCCAGAGGTGCCAAATGTCACTTTCTGAAGCTTACCACTTAGCTTTTTCTCACTTATTTTCTAACAGCTGCTTCGAAGACTAAATATTGATGTGAATCTCACGAATGCCTAAGCCAGCAAACAATAATATAGATCATTATCAACCCAGTAATCTTCGTGAACAACTTCGGAAGAAACTATCTTAACACTTTCTTCAAACACATGAGAGCGTGGGAAGAATAAAATTATCACATAAGGGCAACGAGCTACACAGAAAATGCTAAGCAAGCTTTAAAAGTTACAGAGAAAAATATGACACCTGTTTTGAAACATACCTGTAACCCCAAAAATATGCAGAGATACCAAGGAGGAACATCCTCAATAGTGTAAATCATGTCGGTTCTCTGTGCGTCTAAACTGCCGCTGCTGTCCAGCGTCTCTGCCAAGGAGCTCTGTTTTGATGGGGAGGGTAGAAAGGTGGAGAGGGTAAAAAAAGTGGGGGAGGACACAAAGGACAACAGCAGGTTACTGTCACATCGGAATAAACTGAATTTGAACTATCAGGCAATTCCCAGATACTCCAAGACTGGGATAATACGCCCAAGCAATGGTGGTATGTTACGTTTTTAAAGCTTTTATTTATTTTTTTTTTTAAATAAAGCTCTTTATTTTTAAAGCTTTTTTCATTTTTAAAGCTTTTTACCTCTGATGACGAGCTCATCGCCAGCTGGAGCTGCTGAACTTGCACTGAACACATTCACTTCTGTAAGTCATTCCCTTCTTATTTACACTGACACAATTGTTTGGTTATGATATAACTGATCTGGCAGCCAAACGGTGCCCAAAACATGGGTGATCATTACAGAACTGTTTATTGTGTTTATTTAAAAAAAAAAAAAAAAAAAGGAAACAGAAAAAAAGGGTGAATTGGAACTAAAGAGAAGAGTCACCAACGCCCGTTTTCAAAGCAGAAGGGCCATTCTTGCATAAGAGACCAAAATCACAAGCAAGAAAGTTCCTCATTATGGTAATTACTTCCCCACTTAATTCTTACTCAATTTCAGTCTTGGTTAACCTTTTTTAGCCACAAGACTTATTATTTTTGCTTCCACCTCACATGCAAGCAGTCGAGAAAAATGCTAATCATTATGACTGAATACATCCACGGCCAATTTATATGAGTCAAGTGGACACTCTCCAAACCTTCAGAACTTCAGTGAGACCACATTCGGTCCTACCATGTGCCCTAATTTGCAGGGAGCTGACAGCCAACTGACCACACGTACACGCATCAAAATCCCTGCAGATTTTCCCCTAAAATGCAATCATTTCTTTTTTACAAATAAGTGGAATCGTTTCGTTCAAACTCTCTGGTTTTGAAATTCCCGCGAACAAAACCACAATGCTCCAAAGCCCAAATACCAACAACAAAAGCAGGAGGAAGTATCAGATTTTATCATTTCAGCTCAACTAACAAAAAAATACCTTATATAACTACTGTTCTGACCTAATCCACACTAGAACATAACACACTCATGTGAAGTAGCCTTACACAAAGACCGGGAACTTTGCCAGACTCATGACTTTGCCTCAAACAGTCTTCACTTCTTCAGAAATTGCAATGCATTCACAGATTATGCTTAGATAATCTCCATTTGGTTTACCATCTACAAGGTCAGGGAAGCCAAACTGACCCATGGTACTTCCCTCTTACCTCTGCTTTCTGTTGGGAAAACCAATGCCACGGGGTTAATTCAAATTCAGAGAGTGTAAAGTGTAAATGACCACATCGCTATGGAAACATCAACGGTATTACAGTGGAAAAACAAGAGATGGAAACACTAATCTCAGAAAACTCTCTTAAAACAACATTAGGCACTGAGCAATCTGCTCACCAGGGTGAGTTTGAATAAGGTCTAGGTCCCAGACAGAGGAATAAGAGAAATTGTTCATAGAATCATAGAATCATAGAATGGTTAGGGCTGGAAGGGACCTTCAAAGGTCATCTAGTCCAACCCCCCTGCAAGGAACAGGGATATCTCCAACTAGATCAGGTTGCTCAGGGCCTCGTCCAACCTGGCCTTGAATGTCTCCAGCGATGGAGCATCCACCATGAGTGTGTTCACTGCACAACTCATCTTGCCAATTTGCAGCACCAACGTCGCCTTTTCATTGACTGCAAAATGAAAGGCTGCTCTCCTGACCTGATTCTCTAAAAAATGACCAATAAAAAAAAAAATCAGGAACTTGAGTTTTAGAGCTTCACCTCATACTGGAGGGAGATCACTGAGTAGCAGTAAACCCATACACGTCTCCTAAGTGGAACACAGGAAGATCCACGTACATCCTCATGTCAATACAATCATGTGCAGATCCAAGGCAGGACACAAAGCAGCTGCCTCCCAAACACAGGCAGAAGGAAGAAGACTCAACAGCCAACGTAGTCATGGACAAACAGCAGGACATTCATCATCACTAGAGGCTTCTTCTAAGAACTTGCTCAGGAAAACAAAGATTCACCCAGAGAAGCTCCTGTGATACTTTCTGTTGTCATGAAGCAGTTTTGTTAACCTTTCCCCAGAGACTACAACACACACACACAAATATAAAAATATCACCCCTGTGTATGACCTCACCTCCCCTCAGTTTCACTGCCACACACTCTCCACCCGAGAACTTTGTTCACCAGTGACACCACCTGTTGATTCAACATTTTGACTAAGAGGTCATTGTACACTTACAGACAGGCAGAGGTCACCAAGGAAGAGTAAGAATGGTTACAACACCTGCCCGTGAAGTAGGAACAGAGAGGTATCACGAGAAATTAACTGTTTGCTTCACGAATGACGTCAAGATTAGCTTGTTGAAGCCACCCAAATAGCAGCACAGATTCAGGAGAACCAACTGTGGATAGTCCCCCACCTGACTGCAACGTGAAAAGATGAAACACCTACCACTGTACACCGAGCAACCTGCATGACTCCTTCCAAGGACAGACAGAAATGGGATTTTTCAAAGTTTATGGCGCTGCATGCAGGATACCAGGTTCTTGTGCAGATTGGTGGCTCTGTTTTGGCCCCTGCCTTTTGAAAACCCATCTTTTGGCCTCGTTCCCAGCTTTTCTAGCTTTGCCAGACCAATACCCAGTAGCTACCTAAATGTTCCACTTAGTGCTGAACATTAATTTTTCTTTATAGGACTGATGAGGTTGCATCAAGTACATTCCTTCACTTTTCCACCTGCCCATCTATTACATTATATTATAGATATTCCTCATCTTCTTTGGGCAGCAAAAATCAGAAACGATGACCTGTTTCTACCAGGAAGACCATGACACATGCAGCAAGTTTATTAGTTCTTTCAGAGCTTTTCAAATGTAGTTTTGTGGCTACTTTTATGCCTACACTTGTCCGCGAAGAACAAAAAGATCAGCAGGCACCACGCCTCGTCCACAGCACGTAGAAAGCTCTCTTTGGGCACAGACTGACAATTGCTACCAAACCAACTTAAACCCTCCTTTAGAAAGTGAAGTTTATAGGTCTTCTAACAAAAGAATTTCAAACTAAGGTATAATCGTCACAGCAATGTCTGTCCTACACAGCAAAGTGGTCAGATACAAAAAAAAAAAAAAAATCCAGGATATTCCTAATTCCTTCCAAAATCCAGACTTATTCTGCTCTGGAAAAGGAAGTTTTCACCTTCATCAAACCTTTAGCAGATAATGGCTAAAGGGAACCAGCATAAAAGAGATCAAGAGTGAACAATGAGGAATTTGAGAACGAGGGTGAGGTCTGGCGATGCTGCTGGTAAGTCACTGGGTAGTCACTGGCCCTTTCATATCTCCAGCGTGTGCCTGCTGGTTTAATACCTACGTGCTGGTGCCTGCCAAGTATGCCACAGTATGCTGTAGGGAACTGCTGGGAATGAGCTCCACCTTTTTTAATGAGATACCAATCAGAGACAAATTCTTTTTTTTTTTTAATTATTTTTAATTGCCCAAAGGTGGGACAACACAAAAATGAAAAAAAAAGAGCAGAGAATAGGTATAAACGGGGGGGAAAAAAAATGAGACAAAGGTGGAGCAAAAATGTTGGGGAAAAGGAAAAAAACAAATCAACAAACCCAGCCTAAATTCCAAAGAAGCAAACACCAAGCACAATGCAAGATGAAGGCTCTGTTATCAAGTACTAGTGGGAAGGACCAAAACAAAACTGAGTAACTGTGAGGAGTAAGGCCTCTAGAGACATGCCTTAAGGAGATGACTACTTGTTCAAAGTAATTCTATTAAGCCATAAGCAACATAATATTGTTTATTTTATAGGGATGCAGCAATACAGTTATTTCTCATCTGGGCTAATATCTTATTGTTTCAGCTAACAAATACTGTGAGACAATGTAAGCACTGGGCATCCTCCAGCAATTAAGTACCTTTCAGTCCTCCTTCTTAAAGGCTTTTTATTCAAGATCTTTTGTTTGCTTTTTGGTGACTGATCTCTCAAGAGGAATGCCAAGAATCATAGAATCATAGAATGGTTAGGGCTGGAAGGGACCTTCAAAGGTCATCTAGTCCAACCCCCCTGCAAGGAACAGGGATATCTCCAACTAGATCAGGTTGCTCAGGGCCTCGTCCAACCTGGCCTTGAATGTCTCCAGGGATGGAGCATCCACCACCCCTCTGTGGGTAACCTGTTCCAGTGTTCTACAACTCTCATGGTAAAAAACTTTTTCCTAATATCCAACCTGAATCTACCTCCCTCTATTTTAAAACCATTACCCCTTGTCCTATCACAACAGGCCCTCCTGAACAGCCTCTCCCCATCTTTCTTGTAGGCCCCCTTGAGGTAGTGGAAGACCGCTATAAGGTCACCCCGGAGCCTCCTCTTCTCCTGGCTGAAGAGCCCCAGCTCTTTCAGCCTGTCCTCATAGGAAAGGTGCTCCAGCCCTCTTATCATCTTCGTGGCCCTCCTCTGGACCCTCTCCAACTGGTCCATGTCCTTCTTATGTTGGGGGCTCCAGAACTGGACGCAGTACTCCAGGTGAGGAAGAACAAACGTGCTTCACGCACACGCTGATTTTAAGTGAAAAGCAGGAGGTTTGCCTAGATTACCAGAAATATTATCATAATACATGAGGCTGTTAATTGCTACAGCCCCTCCTTTCACCGTTCCTTCATTGTAAGCCACAGCAAAGCTTTAACTCAAGCAGATTTGGTTGATTTAAAGTTTACGGTCTCTTTGAGGTGAATCATCATCCGTCATTGACACTTCCCATCGCATGGATCAAGAGGAAGGGAGAAAAGTAGACATTTGGTAAAAACAGGCCACGAAGACATGCTTTAATGTCTAGAGATCGCTAATCTTAGTTGCACAATCTCATCCCAACACCTTTTGCTCAAGGCTTTTATCAGATTGTCTCTCTCCAGGCTAGTCTGAGCATGCTCCAAAAATCAGCCATCACAGGCATATGCATGTCAACCACTGCCAAAATTTGTCTGTTAAAATATCAGCGTGATCAGGATGGTGGCACAGACATATTCGAGCCATACAGGCAGACTATCTGTAAAGGACAGAGAATAGGAAGGCACATCATGGCATTCATTACATTCTTTTAAAAAGTAACACCAGAAGACCTCTGTCAGAATCACCTGTCGAGGGTGATCTTTTAAATCTGAAATTCAGAAGGGAATTTTGACGTCCGAGTTAGAGAACCTTAACTACACCCTTTGATACCATTCTTGCCCCAAGAGAAGTTACAGCCTCAAAGGAATGAGCATCACGATGCTCTTGCTTGGAACCAAGACAGTTTTATTCTTGTTTAATTAGGACATTTGAGAAATTTGGTCGAATTGAGGCTTTCTGGAGATAAGGCTTAACCGCAAAGCCAATTAGATATAAACCTTTCAGATTTACTGTAATCCTCTTCCTTATTTTAAACAAAAGTTCAGAGTCACACTATTTCTGCTTGGAAGATTATTATTGAACAGGCGTGGGGAATGATGGAATTGAGAAAAAGCTGGAAAAATCACAACCAAATTGGTCTCCTTTGAAGCATCGACTGGGTCTTCCTGAATAGCTAAGATGCAATCATCATTATCCTAAGAAAAACTCGAGTTTTTTTATGAATGACCTGAAATTCATTCATAAAGCTGTCACTCAACAATAATCAGCCGCCCCCTACTCAGAAAAAGGACAAGAAATATTAGGTTTATGAGGTTGGAGCTTGGAAGAAACTGGGAAAGAGAGTGGAAAGATGTCACTCTTGAAGGTGCTCAACACCATCAGTTTACTTGACTAAACATCGAAAAAGTTCAAAACTGAAGAACAGAACGGAATGACCTTATCAGGGAAATGATGCAAAAGGCCAACAAAAATGAAGAAATCAAAAAATTCCAGATTATGAATTTCAGCAGCAGGTCAAAGTGCATGAACCACTTCTAATACTCGCTGAGTCATTCCCCACATTCTGCAACCAAAATGTGTGACCAGAAGAGTCACGAGGACAGAACTCCCCCAAGCCTGATCTGAATCTGCAAGTCAGCATGTCTGAATAGAGAAAGAAAATCTCTCAGTCAAGTAAAACTACTGTGGACAAATAATAAAAAGCAAGAATGAGTTCTCACCCAGGAGGAGACCGCCACATACCTTTTCTGCAATGCCATTTTCTGTAGTGTAGATGGCCATCAACTCCGTGTCTTCTGTATCCTGATCACCGCTGGATGTTGCTCCACCATTTATCACGACCTTAAAAATAAACCAAAAAAAGAAACACCTGGTCTTAAAATGAACATTTTCTCTGCAATCACACCTCATGTCACTCAGTTTTCTCCGTTGGAAGTGCTCAAGGCCAGGTTGGATGAGACTTTGGGCAACCTGGTGTAGTGGAGGGTGTCCCTGCCCATGGCAGGGGGTTGGAACTGGATGATCTTTGAGGTCCCTTCCAACCCAAACCAGTCTATGATTCTGTGATTCTATGATTCTATGACATTAGCCTTCGACGTTTTGTCAGAAAATGCTACGAGCGTGGCATGCATTCATTTCTGTAACAGCATGTCTAGGAACATACAGAAACTCGAAAGACACCACATACAGCTCCTCAAAGACCGGACAGTGTCAACTAAGGGTGAGAGGAAACAAGCAGCAGACTGATTGGAAGAGTTCCTAAGAGGCAGACATGTACAACAGAACGATACAACTGAAAATCCAAGTAGAAGACGAGACGCCAACGTTTCCTTGCTGTCACCTGCTCCTCCTAGTCAAGCAGCTCGGGATGTACCAGGGGCTGCTGCGTCCTGCAGTAGGTCAGTTCGTTGTTCTAATCACGAACTGCCTGGGGTGTTGCATGTCCTGCTTTGGAGCACACATGGGAAGTAACTACAGGCAACATAACCGGCCATAGAATCATAGAATGGTTTGGGTTGGAAGGGACCTCAAAGATCATCCAGTTCCAACCCCCCTGCCATGGGCAGGGACACCTTCCACTACACCAGGTTGCCCAAAGCCTCATCCAACCTGGCCTGGAACACTGCCAGGGATGGGGCATCCACAACTTCTCTGGGCAACCTGGTCCAGTGCCACGTTTACGTATAAGCAGTAACAGGCAGCAGAAGAGGTTTTCCTAACTACTCGTGGAAATAAAGTTTTTGTACAACACGACTAGAACAAAGCAGTAACTGATTCAGGCTGAGCTTGCCTGTGTGGAGCCTGACCGTGGTACTTACAGGCAGGGTGAAAAAGGTGGGATGTTTAGATTCATCCTCGTATTTGCCTTCTGTTGAGCCTCCTGCCTCCACTGATTTCGAAGTGGTATTCTTACCAATCCCCATCGTTTCCAGAATGTCAAGGACTTGCATACAGTATTCAAGAGGATGCTTCTGGGATGAGAGGCCAGGTACTAAGGACAATTTCTTATTTTAAACAGCAGCACCTCCAGGAATCACAAAAGCGCTCAGGAATCCAGCTGGGACATTAGGGCTGCTCCTTTAAGTCTTTAGCATCAATGGCACCTAGAGCTGAAGAGACAAATGGATTTTTTCTTGATTACCTGAGATATATGTACAAAACACACATGCCCCGCAGCTTTGGTTCCCTTTCACACTCATGACTCACCAACTCTTATAATTCCTTGTTGATTTGCTAATTAGCAGATTACCATTTAAAGATAAAGCTGGCAGTATTCTGAATTCTTTCAGGACAGGAATACTGTGATTATTCTCTCATTCTTCTCCTATGGTCTTCAATTACCAAAAACCAAAGTCTGGTTTTGTTTCAATTTCACAGGCATTTCCATTGAACTTTTTGGGAACAAACTATACCCGTACTCCAGCTACGCAGCGATGTAAACCAGCTCACTATTGAACATCCATGGCAAAAAATACTTGTGCTTCTTCAAAGAGCACGAATTTGTAGACCTACTCACAAGATCACTTCTGTATAACTAAATCCTTCCTTTTAAACCAACTTATTTTTAAATAAAAAGCGTTCAGGAAGCTTAGACGAGACAGTGAAGTACACCCGACTTTTGGTATTTCAGACAGACAGAAACTGCTGAACACCCTTTACCCGAAACTATCCCAGTTGCACGAGGGAGGTTCAAAGTAACCTGCCTGATGATGCTGAAGCAACTGCTTCAGGATAAAACCGTGTATTTTAATTAGTAATATCACTCCTAGTTTGGCACAGCATCAGGAAAGATCGCACAGCTTACTGGTTCTCTTTTGTTTCCCCGGATGTGTCACCACAATATAACGTTCTCACGTTTGCTTCTTAAACTAGACCTGCCAGTCCATGGTCATCGACACTTTTGCCATTTCCAAGACTAAGGAACAGGAATGAACAGATTTGAACCTAAAATTCCCACAAGACAGCACAGATAATCCTGCAACAAACCCAAGTTTTTCAACCTGTGTCAAAAAAGCAAGTGCAGCTGCAGACACCTGTGGATGAAACAAGCTAAGCTACAGAAGAAAGTACACGACAGAACCTGAAAAATGGCCTTTTCAAAATCATATCAAGCAAAATTTTCTGCAAAACCAGGAACACCTCCAAGCAGCAAAACCCACTGCGCACTGGTGTTACTTCAAAAGCAAGTTAATGACGTTTTCAATTTAATTGCTCGAGGTGGAAATGCAGCTAGCGGACATTCAAAAAACACAGAATATATTAGAAAGTAAAATATTAAAAAGTAAAAAAGTAGTGTTTGGATTTTTTCTTGAACTTCCCTTCCAAAGCACAGCTCAGGAGAACACCAGCAGCTGAAACGTCTACCATAACTGCAATAATAATGAAGCTTGACAAAGACCCTTTCTGCTAGAAAACCAAAATTTTTCTGTTTGAAAAATTACAGAGCACTAATATTTTAGAACCTCTTAATAGCTGTTAATTGCTCATTTGCTAGAAAATTCGGGTTACTTGAGGTGAAAGAGATATTAATCTTTCAAAGCAATGTAACTTTTCAAGAGAGAAAATATACATAAGAAATACTACTTGGGCACTGAGATACCCTTGAAGCTAATTAAATCAAAACAGAATGGAAAATAGTGCCTTCAAATAAGGGTTTAATTAAGACTTGTTTCTTAAAGTAAATATTAAGATACCATGATTAATTATTTCTCACTTGAATTTAAGACTAAAGAAGACGACTAGTTTGAGTACTCATTGTCATGCTGTTCCAAAAAAAAAAAAAAGTCATTCCCATTTTTTACAATAACCACAGACTTCCCTGCGAAAGTGAAAATCTCCAGACACAGCAACTTTAAATTAGTTTGTCTGCCTCCCAGTTTGCACACAGATAACTGGTGATGCCTCTTCAAATCCTTACAGGAACATACGTCTCAAAGCTGCCTAAGCTACAGAGGAGGAAGAGACAGACACTACTCAAAGGTTTGGGAGGCAGTGGAGGTGTCTGGGTGTTTTGGGTTTTTTTTTTTTGTTTTTTTAAGGGTTTTGTTAGCTTTTACTGTAGAGGCAGGAGGGATTTTTTTTTAAGCACACACACACAAAAAAGAACTGAATTTGCCTTCTTCTGTCAATGCAGACATATTTTATTCTCCAAGAAAATCAGCGACGGAGACAGGCGTGGTTTACTCTGGCAGCTTTATCATCTCAGATTGGAAAGGAAAAGGGAAGGGCAGAAATTACACCTCCCCACCAAACACAACCACGCCAACAACCACCAGGGAAAGAGTTACACCAGCAGGAAAGCTGCCATTCAGGAATCTGGTTTAAGGTATTCCGGCACGGTAAGCTGCTTAGTTAGCATTAGCGAGCATCTCCACTGATGCAAAAGAAAAGACCATATAATCCCATTTTACTTTGCATTGCAAAACAGTAAAACTGCTATCTTCTCACAGAAGATGCGATCATTCCTCAGGAATTGTTCTTGAGAACTTCAGGAGAGCAGGCAAATATCTTGTGCCTTGTGTTAATTCTTGAGAGCTGCAACACAACAGCTGGAACGACAGTGTTTGGGTGACAACAAGCAACTTAATTAACAGGCAAAAATGGCCTCGTGCTACTTTTCCTAGAGAGAGGGAGCGTGTGTGTGTCCACACAAACACTACACACACGCGTGTCGGGAGGGCGGTCCAAGGAAAACGAGGAGAACAGATTTCCAGACTCTTCTTGTTTCTACTCAGCAATTAAACTCACATTTCACGGCACGGATGATAACCAGAGATTTTCAGAATACTTTTGTTCTGCAATCAGAAGCACCAAATTGAAACAGAAATGTTTAGGCAGCAGGAGATGAGGTTATCTGAGAGATATCACTCTTCTTTATCAGATCTCTCATCCCACTAACCGAGCACAGCTAAACACGGTGACTCAGACGTTTTATAGCCCTCTGTAACAAATCTAACTGATCAGAAGCTGAAAAGTCAGAGATAAAATTCAACACCAGCTATGTACACACAGTACAATGAACTATCCGCCGGCTCGGATTAGATGGAAAGGCTGGAAGTGAAATTTCCACCAGGACATTGATTAACATTCATCTCTCTCTATACCGAATTATCTTCAGTGCTCATACATGATTAACCCAGGAAGGCCAAAAGCTGACATGGGTTTACAAGCTTTAGATAAGATTAGTATCTAGACAAATAGCCTACTACTGCTGGGGATAGGCCAGGTGCAAGTTCACAAGAGGAAAACCTTCCTTGTTGATTGGAGCTGGGGAAAGGTCACTCAGTATCTTCAACACACAATTCTTCTTCCAGAGTTGGAACCATCGGGACAGGACACAAAGCCACAGGAGTGTCTGCTTTGACACAACACGGTAGTTCTCAGACTCTAAGAACGTAGACTATGTCTAAAACTCTTAGACTCTGCATTTTTGTGACTACTAATACCACGTTTGCTATTTACCAAGAGAGATCCTATTTCGTTTAATCAAGTTACAATGCATTTCCAAGTTCCCTGAAAGAAAAAGAAGTGAAAACCATGAGAGCTGGAGATGTACAATGCAAGACTGTAATTAAACATGATTTTCTTTTTCTTCCTGCAGTTTCTGCCTGCAAGTCATTACTTTGGAACCTCTACTGTAAATAAAAACATTCACTGAAGCATATAACAAAGGTTTTCCTACAGGGAAGTCTGCCCATATACCAAGACAGGCTACACAAAAAGCTTCTATTCCACAAGGTACCAAAGTGCATGCAAGTCTGCCCAAAAAAACAATCTGAAGACTCATCTCTTACCAGATTCAAGAGTTAACCTAGGCAGGGCAGAAGACACAGATATACACAAAGAGCTTATTAGCATGGAAAGGAAAAATGGACCATGAACCCCATTTAAGGAGAACGCAATATATACGTCTCTTCCCTTGCAGGCACCGTTTTCTTTGAAAGCAGCATCATTTGATCTAGTTCTTGGCTGAACCACCAAAAAAAAAAAATGTTCCCTACTTTTTCCTATTAGTTCAAGAATACTCAGTAACAACTACAAAAGATAAATAATAATAATTTAAAAAAAAATCTAATTTTCCGTGATAGCATTCATCTCTACAGTGAGAGTTGGGTTTTTTTTTTGAAAAACATTCATTAGAAAAGTCACCAGTTTGTCAGGTACTGTCAGACTGGAGCACCAGGACTGGGACACAAGGCTGTGTTCATATATTGTCAACACTACAAAGCTCATTGCCCCCTGTTTGCAAGAAGCAGATCCAGAGGATAACCCTTTGGAAGAAGCTTAGTCTGGACCTCAGGTTCCCCCATGATTGTCACGATGACTTTCAACTCTGAAAACTACTGTTTTTCCAAAGCGTAAGAATGATGCAGGGCTTTTTTTCCCCCCAGAAACTTTAAGAGGGAAGCAGCTCTATGTACTTCCTTATTTTCCAAACTTGAAACAAAAACTTTGGAAAACCACAAGGGTCGTTCCCAATTCCAACCGGATCTCAAATTTCTATCAACTGAGACGTTAGCCAAAATGCTTTAGACTTTGCACATCGATTTGTGTGGCCGCTTTGAATGGGCAGGAGGCAGCAGACCCAGCAAACACGAGCAACGGGCACAGAGTTTGTACACAGCTCCAGTGGCCTCATTTAGTGCTTTGCCTGATGGGGCCATGGAATTTTAGAACTGGTACCAGGTCCCCTGAAACCACAGCTGCAGCCAGAAGCTGCTGGATGATCACAAACGTTTTACTGCTCTATACAGTGGCAGAACTGTCCGCAAAGACAAATGGAAACTGGCTACCTTATAGCTGTGGTTTGAAAGGTAAGTGTATTCCCTCCTACCCCTCAGCACAGAAGAAGTGTCAAACAGAATTCAGAAGTTAATCAGTAGCCACGGTCCTCTCCTCTCCACCTCCACCGCGGAAAATCAGGAACTGACCTACATTTGGTGGCCCTACGCTGCTGTGCAAGAGAAATATTCATAAAGGAAGCACTACAGGCATGGTTAGAAAAAGCTGGCGATGCAACAGCACATTCTTTAGAGGGTAGGGATGGAAAAGTTCCCAGGAGCACTCGTGTAGGTATGTCACTGGTGAACATGTCGCACCACTTCAAGGAAGGAGCGGTGTCAGATCCAATCCAGCACCTTTTTGGCTTTTACAGATGGCTGAAGAGCCAAGAGCATTATGGAGATTACCATCAAAGTAAAGTGACAGATTAATTACAATCTTCAATTTATTATTTGTAATTAGCTGTCAGACTCATGTGGATAACAACAACTTTCTCCAGCAAGCAGAGATGACGCTCAGCCAGAAGTTGTCCAACCTTACATCCACCGAGGTCAGCTTCACCTACATTTAAAAAAAAAAAAAAATCAAAACCCTGGAGGTGATTAACCTGAACCACAGCAGCACATCTGCAGTTCCACCATCTCCAATGGCAGTTTCAAGTGTCTGGCATCTCAAACTCAAGCACACGATGTGTTTAACTACAAATCAAGGCATCCTCTACATCTGAGACTGTATTTTTGGCAACAGGCACAAGACAGAGATGCAAAAAGGGACTTGGACTCCCTGCACGTCAGGATATATTGTTGTGAAAATGAACCGAGCCCGAGCAGAAGATAAAACCAGTTATAAAATCCACTTTGCCCGCTCAGTACCCAACACTGTGAGCACTGCAGAGTGGTTTCTGGAAAGAGCACGCTGTAAACTACGACTGAAGATAAATTCTCAGTTCCTGTAGTGTTGGACAGCTATGAAGAATTTAAGCCAGTAAGAAAAGCACCAGATTTCCTTTGTTTAGTTTAAAAAAGTGCATTTAATACTACTCTACAGCACTAGGGACATATCAAAGAGAAAGGGCATGCTGCAGGACAGGGGTGCTTACAGTTTGGTTGCCAGCTGACGTTCACCAAGAGCCACAACGAAGTGGGACAGGCGGACACCCAGCTCGGATCGGCACGAGCGTATCCAGGGAGATGCAGATGGTTGCAGAAGGCGGCAGGATGGATGCCAAGAGATCAGGGAAGTTTTGAAAGAAACTCCTTCATGGAAGCACTGTACCAAACCCGGGAGGGAAACAGGAGTGTTTCTGGGCTTTCAAGACTGGCAGTGCAGACAATTAAGGAATTTTGTGGAGACTCCAATTAGCCAAGTTTACTTACAGGGTACAGCTACCCCCGGCGAGACGCACAATTCTACACAAAAGCAAGGCAATTCCCGGTTAATTATGGAACAGCAGCTTTCTCCAGATTGCTACTGGCTCTTGTTAAGCCTGTTGCACAAAACTTCTGTACCGATTTTGTGCCATTAGGATATTAAAGATTCCCTTTCATTAGACACATCTTGTCTTCTGTGCATCAGATGGGAGCCACAGGCACTGTGGTTTGTACTTCTATTTGTCCTCACTTTTACAAGTCCTGAGTTATGCTCTTTTTAATACTAGAAGATCCTTAGAACAAGATTCCCCCTGTAGCTCTCCAGCCTGCCTGCCACAGCCATTCATCTGCTGTTTAACAGCACAAATACAGTAAGCCTGAGAAACTCTTTCTGAGAAATTCTTAAAAATTAAGCAATACATTATCAAGGAGGTTTAGATAAATCAATGACCAAACCACACGCAATGAAACGAGCAGCAACTTTGCTACCCAAAGTTTTCCAAAAAGTTGCTTGATATTTTCCTGCAAAGCAAACAGGTCCTCCCCATTTCAAAGGATTCATCAACAAGTATCTCATCAGGAAGGCTAATAAAGCCCAACAAGTATTTCACATGATGCAATCAAAGTACTGTCTGCAGACCCACAACCACGAGGTTCAGTTACTTCACAGTGCTGGCTACGAGTGTGACATCCCCAGATTGGTACTTGGCACGACACCCGCGAGGTCCTCTACCTCAAAAACTGCTCCAGATACACAAGTGTGTCCAAAGGGTGTTTTTTTCCCAACCTTCCAGGGGATGTTGACCATCTTACGGATGTGAAAAAAGCTGCACAGCACTTGCACTTCATCTTCTGTCGCTACATGTAAAAACCATCTTCCTGCTTTAGTCCGAAGACCGGATTTTCCTCAGGCTGTTTTGAAACTGAGCCTCTTTGGTCCGAAAAAGACTCGTGATTTGTCTTTACCAGGTGCCTCTTGCACCCAGAGTTCCTTCCCAGGAAATGAAATTGCACTAAAACACTACCACGTCTTTAAACACTACAGAGAAGATTTTCCCCACCGCTCAAGAGCAAACTACAGTCACACTTAAAAAAGAAAGGTACACATCAAATTCCTAACACAGCACTTCACAAAAAGACATCATTTCCCTTCACCTGCAGTAGAAGCAGGCAAAGTACTGCTATTTTAAATACGCCCAGACTTCCTAACATTTAGGTTTTAAAAAACAAGAGCTGATGGGCACTTTAAGAAGTTTCTCATTTCACCTCAAAGCCCGTCTTCAAAGCGCAAACATATTCTTTTTTGTAGCACTAATGAATTTTTAAGTAGTTGGTATTTTGACTGCCATCCAGAATAGGATGTCTTAATAACTGACCAACGTTATTAGGGCATGTCTACACAAAGACAGGCAGGAAAGTTATGCCGAGCTCAAACCTTCCGTTGATTTAAAGCACATTAGCGAAATCTCATTAACTTTCTGTGTGAATGAGCTTGTTGAGAAGAGGACTTAAATCCAACTGAAGGAGATGTTTAACAAAGGAACTCACAGCTTTCAAAAACATGTTTGGTTACTCAAATTATTAAATAAGAGTTTATTTAGGCTGCGATTCTAAACCAAAATACCTGAAATGCAAATATTTCCAATAAGTATTGGTCAACCTGAAGGTACGTTTGGTCAAAGACATTATTGGTCAAGCTGTTCCTCGCTCATCTTTCACCCCACTACTCTCTCATTTAATTGTTCCAATAGGCAACAGTTTTGCCAAATTCCTGTGCATCATGTGCGCCACCTTCCACAGGTGATCCCATCAACGTGTGTGCAATGGTCTGCGTTCACGGAGTCCTAACGAAAGACCAAGACAGAAGCACGCAGAAGAAGTCACAAAATCCCATTTCGCAGAAGCGCACGCAAAACCTAGGAGATTACAATTTTACAGCTTGACCCAGAGTGATTGATATCAAACGACACCTGCGGCGTTCTCGAGATAGCGACGATGCTCACGGAAAATAAAAATGAAACAGCATATCACTGTTCTTTATAAAACACATCACTACTCCATAGTCTTACTTGCAGCACAGCACACCTCCCTCCCTGTTTATGGCACACATTAACTTGATTTATAATATTGTACAGTCCTTACAGTCTCCCTGCAGGGCATTAATAATCTAGGAATTCAGATACCTCCACATTATTACGGATGTTAATACAGCTCATTAAGCTCCTTCATGGCACCCCGAAAACAACCTGAGCGCACACTGGTTCTTTTCTCGGCTTTCTTTGTACTTCTGCTTGGCAATTCGATGAAAGCTACTTTTTTTCCTAAACCTTAATCACATTAAAACAAAGGTGAAGTTGGAGACTAGTCTAGGAAAAAATCCATTAAGCAAATCAGGGTAACGTGCCAACTGCTTCAACTCTGAATATGAAGCTCCTTCCCAAAGGCTCAGGCACTCCTACATCTACTTTTCAAAAGACCCTCACTCCTCGCTGAAAGAGAACAATTATAGTCCAGTAAGCAATACAAAACCAGTAATTGATCACACACTGGAAAAAGTTTACACTGAGTTAATCTACCAGACTTGTCTTGAAACAAATATTTCACTTCCAGTTAATAGTACTTAATAAAAGATCTGGAATTCGAGAAACTTTCAAAAACTAACCAAGACGCTGTACTTTTTTTACTACATAAAAAGTAACACATACTACTACTAAAAAACCCCTTTTTTACTACATAAACCTCATTGAAATTTCTCCCATTTTAAAAATTAAAAGGAAGGCAAAGTTTACAGATAAACAGGAAAGAGGGTAAAATAGTTTTGAGTCTCTCTCTCTGTAGCAGTAACAATTTTTAAGTGAGAAATTAAATCCTCAAATCTTTTAAGATATTGAAACTTAGTTATTAAAACCCTGAGTTTGCCAGGTTTAAGCTTTCTTACTCCAAAATTCCCCCACTAAAGCAGTAAAATTTTTGTGATCATCCCCATTAACACCCGAATTCAAAGCAGCTCTTACCTCCAGAGACC
Source organism: Tauraco erythrolophus (assembly GCF_009769465.1). NCBI lineage: Eukaryota > Metazoa > Chordata > Aves > Musophagiformes > Musophagidae > Tauraco > Tauraco erythrolophus. Next base: position 5,104,520 of record NC_141493.1, on the reverse strand, counting down.
TGTACCAACTTCTAGCGGCCGCCTCCTGCGCCGCCTCCCTCCCAGGCGATGCTCAGTGCACCAGTTGGAATTGCAAGCCGCAGCCTGGAGGGATGCAGACATACCGAAGGAGAACTTTTATAAGCCGGCTGGGCTCACGGCATTGTATAACTGCACCGTGTCCAATCACCATCTCTGCGCGTTACGCAACGGCTGGGCGCAGGAAGACACCACACGGTCATCGACCGCTACTACACGTCTCTGCCACGGGCACGGAAAGCGAACGGACGGTCTGAGTAACAGCGGAGTGGGTACGGATCAACCCGGACGAGGAGGTTCAAGTGTTTTACACCAACCCGCAGAGCTACAGGGAGAAAAACCAGCCGGGGTGCCCAAAAATTCAAGTCACGTAAATATTTACACGCCTGACTCCAGCAGCTATAATCAGGATTGGGATTTTCTTGATCAAGTTAGCATTTCCACGAGCCTCCGTTGTGCAACTTGTATGGAAATATTTTTATTAGCAATTAGCCAGTTTGCAAGAGGTCCCAGATCTCAAAGCTCTGTTCCATACGACGAGGTTTAGCAATCCACAGCCGCACCAAGAACTGAAACCACGTCGCACAACTTGTGCTGGGCTCATTCACTTTCCTAACGGAAAATGCTGCATACAAGTGACATAAAGGGATGCAGAGGAAAGTGAGACAGAAAGGGAGGCAGCAACAGAAGTGAGAGACTTGAAACAACACCAACCAAACCCATTAATTAACGTGCAGTCCTTCTGCACGAATCTCTTCTGCTCTCCCAGACCAGTCTTTCTGCAGGAGGGCAGCACTAAAAGCTGCCCTTACACTGCTAAACATCACTTTATAATTCAGTGCATCACAGTTATCCTTTGCACACCATTTCTTACCCGCCGAGGGAAGCAGTTAACCTCTCCAGACACAGCAACGGGCTCGCGGCATCAACGAGACACCATCACCCCTGGAACTGCTACAGCAAGAATCCAAAGAGGCCACCAGCAAACAGCACAGCCCACGCTTCTACGCAGCGCCTCTGCCGCTCGGGCGCAACCCAGAGCCGGCCCAGAGCGCAGCGCTCGAAGGCAGGGTAGGATGCTCACTTTACCTGAAACGCAGCTTCTGACCCCAAATTTGTGCCGGCGGAAGACGGGCGGCTGGCGCCATCTGCCTCCCTGCGCTCGGCGGGCGAAGGCGGCGTTACGCAAGGGGAAAAAAGTCTGTCGCGTGGCGCCGGAGCGAGACCTGACCGCTGCGGGTCGTCGGCAGAGCCCAACTCGGCATGTTCTGGCATCAAAGCTGCGGCTCCTGAGCAGGGCACGTTTAATTGAGAGCGGGCGCTTGGTACGTGCAACGCTCTCGGTCATGAAGAATGCGTGGAAGAAAGCCAATTATCTCCACTAATTATTTCACACAATGCGCACGTATAGAAAACCACATTATGTTCCAGCATTTAATCTCCACTATAAAGAGATGTTGGAAAGTTTCCTCCTCCGCTTGCTCCTTTTCCAATTATCAGATTCTTTGTTTTTCACTTCTGAATTCCAAATGTTTTCACAAACATCTGCTCGTTTCAATACGGAGAAAGCTGACAGCCCTTACTGCAAGCACCACCATACCTTAAGTTTTAAGACTATAAAAGATAAACTCCTGCACCACAGGTCCTCAGACTGCCTGTAAGATTATTCATCTACAATACTTTTGAGGAATATGCTGGAAATTTATATTCAAGGCATTTGATGTGCTTACAGGGAGCTGCAGCGATCAATGGCAAGAAAAACCGCAAGGTTTGGAAAGAAATAAGCCATTTGCATTTTTTATTTTTTTTTTAACACCAATACCCAGAATTATGTCTCTTTTTTTCAACAGTTGCATTAAAAAACAGCAGGAAGTCAAATGCTGCTCGCTCTGAATATCAAAGTTCAAAGTATAATCGAGTTCAATGCAAGTAACATTACTTAAGTATCCAATTAAACAAGACTTGTCTATTTACCTTACCATTAAGACTAATCGCTCCCAAGTTCATCAGTGGTGAGCGGAGAATTTCGTCATTCATGAGATTTATTTCTGATGGCTTAGTATTTAGACTCAATAAATTAGTTCAAATAAACTTCCTACTAATCTGGATGCCTCCACTTCAAACCCAGCTTCCATGACCGACAGTCTGGACAGATCTAATCGCAGGCTGGTTGGTTAAAATTCCCTGCAGTGAATAGGTACTTAATCACTGCCATACTTGAGATGAATGTTCATTCAACATATAACTCTTGTGACTACTGTTTCGAGACAGTGGAATATTTCACAGTGCACCTTCAAACTCCATAACACTGCGAAAGACAGGCAGGAATGAACGGATGAGACGCTCTATGTGTTGCTGCACTTTATTGATGGAAGCGAAATCACAGCAGACAATTTATCTTGCTCTACCTTCAGCGCAGGAAGCGTTGCCGTCACGATCCTACAGGGCCAGTCATCATTTTTACTACCTGCTTAATATCTGAAATTTAAACTGATGGGAGCACTTCTTTTGCTTGAGAATGTTACTCCTAGGAGGAGTTCACTTCTGATTATTATGAAAAAAATCCAATTTTTTGCCTTCTCAGACATAGACTGTTCAGTTTAAGAAGGAAACAAAGACTTCAGAGTGCCCTAGTCAAACTACAAATGTTTGCTATGAGATACACATCGGTAAGCTAACTGACAATTTACAGAAAACATTCCGAGTTTGAATATTCAGAAATTCTGAGTGAAATTCCCTAGTTTTGCAGCACTCAAGAAGCAGGACAAAGGTCACCTATTCCCACTGTACTGAAAGTCATGTCTTGTGCATAGGGATGGCATACAACGGTTATCTCATGTGATCAAAACTGATAACAACGTGACTCAGTGACCGCAAACACCTGGTAACCAAACCCCTCCTTTGAACCTTCATCCATCGCCAGGTAACAACAAGAAAACTCACAACTAGAGAAGGCAAGTCTGATGCAGTCACTGAAAAACTGTTAAGAAGAGGTCCTCTGTTCCACAACTTACCTAAAAAAAAAACCAAAACCAAACAACCCACACCCCCCTACACCCAAAAAAAACTCTCAACACCACAACAAAAACTGTTCCAGCACTGCAGATTTAGAGCAATGCTGTCAGAAAAAGCACATTTTTGCAAGAACATTCTGTTTCATCAGGAGGGTGAGGTGGAAGATGCCCCATTTATGATGGCCAAACGAATCTCCCGACTACATCTCTGTAGCAATCTCTTAATTTAAGTATTGTTCCTACCAAAGTCATGGCAAACACATAATCTTTTACATCAGTGGAGAGATTCACTTTATAGAGCAGACTCCCATGAACATCTTCTGGAATACACTTAACATAACACAGCGAACACAAGCAAATGGCATCACATATTAGTACAACTTGGAACAGCAGAAAGACTAAGCCATTAAGTTTGATCTTGCAGAGACATTCACAAATCCGTCGAATTATAAAATCCTTGGAAAAGCACTTACCAGAAGATATGCTTTAATCTGAAAACATCTACTATTCTCTTCCCTAATGCCGTATCAAATATACACAAAGAATTACTGAAATTGCTCTGAAAGCTTCCTGTTTAGTTCAATGAGCAGTGCATGGTCCTGGGTACTACTTACACATACCCCTTGTACGTGACTCAACCCATGAAGACGTACATCCCTCTCCTGGAACAGGAAGAATACCCAGAGGCGATCCAGGCTAAGTGAATTGCACTTCTCCAGTTAGAGAACACAATGCTTCGTGCCCAACTTCTTTTCTTCTTGTATCCTGAAGCCAGTTACAGCTTTAATGTAATACAGTGTTTCTTAGAACTTTTCCCGTCACTGCGTATTTTTAAATACTTGTTAGGACAATGTAGGGTCTGAGACGTACATCAAAGCAGACCGACGGTTTGTCTACGTAAAGAAGTAATTACAAGCTGGAAGTGTCATTAAAAACACCTACGGATGATTTCTGGGCAAGAAATTATTTCCAAGGAAAAACAACAACAAAAGAGTAGTGAAGCCAAAGCCATATACTCTACAGGCACGGATCAAAGCGCTTCAAAAATTAATGGAGAAGGAATGTACTTTTTGTGACGTGCTATTGTATTCATAAACTAAGTCAGACACCTACATCCTTTCTGGACCTCCAGGTATGCTCATAATTAAAGGCGAAAACTCAAATCATTTTTCTTCTAAGAACTGGAAAAAGTAAAACCTGTTTGTTGGTCAACACGGCACGACGCGACGTTGCTGACTGCAATCCTTAAAGCATCACTACCTTCAGCTGTCCCCAGATGCCCAGGGAAATGCTGTCAGCTTCAACACATGCTTACAAAACAACAGTTTATGGCCCAAACTCAAGAATGTAGTAACTCAGTCACAGCAGCACTGCCCTAATAAGCCCAAGTATCTAATAACCCTACACCTAAGAAGCTACAAACAGAAATTCTACAGTTAGACTTCACATTTCTGACTTTAATCTCTTCATTTCTCAAACATCACGCCACAGAAGCACACCCTAGGTGCACTCACGGGTTCCAGCCACGAGCAAAAACCCATGATCTGCCCCAAAGCTCTGACCTATTCAATGCTGCAGATCACAAACCAGAGAGGATACGCGAATTCATGTGAGTCCAGAGTTGAAATCTCTGCTGGTGTTATCTGCTAAAGTCGTAATTTTGTAATTTTTTGGTTTTACTTTAGCATTATTTTGCTGTTATCATTTACTTGGCACACTGGTATTTTAGCTCTCTCTCTCTCATTTTTGTGACTGTAAATCGTTTCAAAAGTGCAGGTTAAATCTCTGTACAGAAAAAAAGAGCAGACTCATCTTGCTACAGGCTGTGCAAAGAATACGGAAAGTTCCATCCTTTAGCTGAAGTTGCTGTTATTTCATTTTCTAAAGGCAAAACGTGTTTATACAAAAAAAAGTCATAAAGTTTTCAACTCAATACACAATTTGCTCAGATGCCTAAAAATCTACCCGCACTAAATAGCGAGCAGCCAGGTTGAAAACTCCAGCTGCAAGACTAAATGGTTTAAAATGGGGGGAACCGAGCGGATAGCGGTACGTCCGTCCGGTGACTCCGGCATCTCGTTCACGGCTCAGTAAGTGACCGGCAAATCCAGCTTCACAGCACTGCCCAACTGCTCCAGCAGCCACAACTCCTCCTCCCACCAACCCCAACCTCCTTCCTCTGAAATGAAAAAGCCTTTTTAATCTTCAAAGCACAGCCACAAGTCAATCTCCAACTTAGCACACTTTTTAATTTTCTTTTTAATTATCCAGTCGGGAGAGTTATGCCCTCCTTGCTCAATGACCTTTCATTCCTTCAAGATTATTTCAAGAAATCTTTCCTGAGAATAATCAGCAAATTTATACCGCTTGAAGAGGAAATGTTTCAAGGTTTCCAAGCACTGAGGGGGAGAGACAGCATGATTCTTCGTGTGCTCTCGTGCAGGCAGCCTCTGCGGTGTTACGCAGCACCCTCGGTTCTGCAGGCCAAGTATCTTCTGGCTTCAGACTGCTGGGAGCACAATCCTGACATAGGTGCTCCCATACCTTCCAAGAGGTAAGTTGTCACCACGCTGGGCTCTAGAACCTCCAAGTCCTTACGTGGGGCCAACCTCCAGAACGGCAAGAGAATTTCTTTCTACTGAAACTGGCAAAAGGCAGGGAACAAGCAGATTATCTGCGGGTGCCACAGAGCAATAATAGATTCTATTATTAATTACATTAGCAATAATAGATGCTATTATTAGTTATATAAACAATAATAGATGCTGTTATTACTCCCGATAGCTCTTGACCAACTGTTTGTCCCATGAGGTTTGGTCACTAAGCATAGCTGGGTTTCTCATAGCCACAGGGAAAACTTAAGCCCTGATTGCCATTAACGATTTTTAAGTTAAACCAGCATTACTTGCTCTCTGCCCACACACTAACCAACTGTACGCAACCCCGCGTTTGATTCCCACACCTCGAGCCAACCAATTACTAATTTATTTATTTCACAACGAGCCTGGAAGTGTTTATAGAGACAGGCTTGTGTTTAACCAGACTTGCTGGTTAACTTCCCGTACTGGTGTTCCAGGCAGGCTCGGGTGAAAGCACCCACACGCACGGCAGTCGTGGTCGTGGCTCCAGAAGTCAACCAGTTCAGCCCTCTGACTCCACAGGGTCAATCAGGAGAGGCAGGAGGCAACCAGGACCTGTTGAAACTCAGCTGACATCTAACCTGTACGTCATACAACACGTTACCCTGCAGAGAGGGAGGATGTAATTTAGTCCAGTAGCTTTGAAGATGCTTCTCTGTACGTAAGTGGTTAAGAAAGAATGTGTTAAATATATATTAATGCATTAACTATCCCTACAAGCAACAAAACTGTTGAAGAAGGCTATGTGAATTCTTCTCCAGCTGAAGGGAACAGTCCACTTAATACCAAACTGATAGCTCAGGAAAAGCACAAAAAAATAAAATATTTTGACAGAGTTCACATTACTTACAATAACATTTATGCCAACTATAGTTTATTGAAGGAAAGCTTTTTCCTTTCAGCAAGACATGCCTTTTACAAAAAAGCATGTTGGCAACATTTAGTGGAGTACTTTTTTGTGATTTTTGCCAGTAAAACAGACCTTTTTTAGCCAACACACTGTGGTTTCAATATTGTACCTTACTGGTTCCTTCGTTTTCAGGGGTCTTTTGCAGATGTCTGTATAGTGCGACATAAAAAACTATAATCGCAATTATTCTTACTTAATTGGCATCACTTAAAACGGGAGAATTCTTTGCTGCTGCTATTTGGAGTAATATCATTTAGGCATACATTTTGCCCTCAAACAAAATCTTCCATTTGAATAATTAAGAGGAGAAAAGACCAATACAGATAGAGTCTCCTTTGAAGGTACCCACATGCTGCGTCGTCTCCGTAATAAATCTATTACCTGCCATTCAACAAAACATTATCTGTCACAACAGCCTCCAGAACAAAAACAGTAATTAGTCTCGGATGTTAATACACTCGGCACGCCGTTCTGCGGGTTTAGAACGCCCGGAACAGTGCACCTCTGCCAGATTAAAAACGAGGCTAACAATGATCACGAAAGCTTTGCCGAAACCAAACAGCCACGGAGGAGAGCTTGGACAATAGAATCATAGACTGGTTTGGGTTGGAAGAGACCTCAAAGATCATCCAGTTCCAACTCCCCTGCCATGGGCAGGGACACCCTCCACTACACCAGGTTGCCCAAAGCCTTTGGGTTTAGGGTGGTTGATACTAAGAAACTTAATAGAAGGCTTAACCGACAGCTTTGCTTCATTCCATTGTGCCTTATCAGGCACCTTGATGAAAAGCATTAAACACGTTTGATCCCTTCCGAAGAAGAGGAAGGCTCATTAGCGATGGATGTTTACAAGACCCAGGGCTTGGGATTACAGGAGTTCTGCCCCTTCTGCAGAAGGGGCTTTTTAGATCTCTGTTTTTACGAGAAGGATCACGTTATCTCAAAAAAAGACCTCGGGCTTCCATCCTTTGCTTCTTCTGATATTTGCAAACAAGACAGACAGAAGGAAAGCCTCACCTGTAAGAGCCAACTCAGTTTACAGACCTCAGTATGGGACTCACAGTCCAGGAAAATTCAAGCTGTAGGGCTCATCAACACTAAAGATAATTATTTATACCAAGCCAGATTTTTTTTTTTCTATGTTCTAACATGAATACAGCACAAATTGAGCTGCTCCCATTCCATTTTCAGTATCCGGCTAGAGAAAATAAATAGATACACTATCTCACTACAACAAAACCACAAAATTTGGGTATTGAAAAAAAAAAAACCAACCACCCCCTCGTCCATATAATTTTTTTGTTTGGGTTCTTAAAGCATCTACTAGAAAGTTCAAATAAACTGCAGGTAACCAATGAGCATCTAACAGTCTGAATAAACCCAGAGTCCTGTAAAATTCTGTTGATAATAACTATTATGGGCAGTATGATTTCCCAAAATTCCGTACACAAAATTTAATGATACCCACGCAAATACATACTTCCAATATCAGCAAACAACCAATAACTGTTATTGTTCCCATACATGAAAGGAGGCAGAACACTGTGAGAATATTGCAATTACGTCTTGCAGTGTGATCCTACAGAACTGGGACCTGGAGCTCCAATTTCTTTGTCAGTCTGAATGCCAATTATTCCTTTGGTTTGGCTTTTATACAACGAAATGCTCATCAGTAAACTGCACTCTTTAAGCTTTTATCAAAAACTCCCATCTGTTAAAATATGATCAATGCTTCCTGCATCAGGAACATCTAGCTCAACTTTCAGAAACAATTAATTTTCTATAAAAAAAGAAAAAAAAAAAAAAGCTGCTATAACTTGTGAAGCAGCTGGTGCTTTAGAGTACACGATCTACAAAAACAAGGATGTGTTTTCTTTGCTCGGGTAAGGGTCTGAATACAGGATTCTCCACACAAAGGGCAAATAATAAACAGAGCAAAAATTGCAGAATTTACAAATTTGTTTTCCTGCCATTGGGATTCAAAGACTCCACAGAAATTCAAACCTTATCATGGCACGGTCCATTAAGTGCTATTAACTCTGGGACACTTGCATTTTATATCGCACACAAAATAAGAAAGGTTGCAAACTTTGCAGTGCAGCAGTTTATTTCCATTCCCAGCTTCTAAATAAAAAGCGAAAGTCATGACGCGGAGTCACGTGCCTGTTTTTATGAGATATTCTACCGGACCTCCAACACTGATAAGAACATATACACACTTTTTTCTTTAAAAGCACAAAACAGAAACACTGAGCTATATGCTTAAATACAAGACAGTACAGGAAAGTGATCAAAGGAACAAGGCCAGGCAAAAAAGAAACCCTCCGGATCACTACTTCTGTGCTAGAAAGGGAGTGCTCAGTAAAGATGTGCTTAATGGTAGACTCCAGCGACCAAAGATTTCCAGCATAGAATCACAGAATGGTTTGGATCAGAAGGGACCTCAAAGACCATCCAGTTTCAACCCCCCTGCCATGGTCAGGGACACCCTCCAATTACACCAGGTTGCTCAACGCCCCATCCAACCTGGCCTTGAACACTTCCAGGGATGGGGAATCTACAACTTCTCTGGGCAACCTGGTCCAGTGCCTCACCACCATCTGAGTGAAAAATTTCTTCCTTAGATCCAATCTACACTCCCCTCTTTCAGTTTAAATCCATTGCCCTGTGTCCTGTCACTACATGCCCTTGTAAAAAGCCCCTCTCCAGCTTTCTTGGAGCCCCTTTAAGCACTGGAAGGCTGCAATAAGATCACCCCAGAGCCTTCTCTTCTCCAGGCTGAACAGCACCAACTCTCCCAGCCTGTCTCCAGAGCAGAGGTGCTCCAGCCCTCGCATCATCTCCGTGGCCTCCTCTGGCCCCGCTCCAGCAGCTCCGTGTCCTTCTTGTGCTGGGGACCCCAGAGCTGAAGGCAGCACTGCAGGGGGGTCTCACAAGAGCAGAGCAGAGGGGCAGAATCCCCCCCCTCGACCTCTGGTCACGCTCCTTTGGATGCAGCCCAGGACACGGTTGGCTTTCTGGGCTGCCAGCACACCGTGCTGGCTCATGGTGAGCTTTTCCTTCCCCTTGCTAACACCCGGCCAGCAACGACATCCAGAGCACAGAAAGAGACGGGGATTAATTCACGGGATAAATTCACTAACGGCACGTTAACAACCTCATCACATAAACACAGCCAAGAGCAGCTCAGCAGACCGAGTGTTTGAGGTTCCTCCCTATTAAAGCTTCCGAATTCCTGTCACTTCTACAACCTCACCAGCCCACCAACAGCCAGCACACCACTAACACAGCCCTCATGGCCCTGGGCTGCCACTGCACGGCCGTGCAAAATAAGAGTCAATCCAATTAAAACGTGTCGCTACATTTAGAGCCCAAACTACTCAAAGCATCCACACACTAGGTTAATGCCCAGGAATATAAGTGCATAAAAATCTCCCCAAAATTGTCTTTTACTCACCTAGCTGCTACACCAGCGCTGCTGTCTACCACACGTCCTCAAAATGCTTCGGCCAACTGTTGGAGCGACACGAGCACTGCCATAGTTTGATTTAAAAATAAATTCAAGCACCAAATTTGGGGGCCATGCAGCCATTCGGAACACGTTCGGTGAGTCACCACATTTCAAAACAGTCAAAACCAAAATAATGGTGAGTCAACCTCCTTCACCATTTATGCTAATTCCAGCCCATACTTGAAGCAATTTTCATCTAAAGCAAGTGAAAAGGAAATGGGTGCTGAATTAAAACAGTCCCTCTTATCACAAAGGAGATAACCAGCAAATGCTGGTTAAATCCAAACACAAATAAGCAGGTTCAGTTATTGCTTTCATACCACATAGAGGCTAAAAGTTCAAAAATACTCACAGGTACCATGCTGCTACTTCACAGCTCCTCAAACACAATTACAACTGGACTAATTTGCTCCCATCTGCTCCTAAAAATACAACCATCAGACAGAGCTTGTTTTCTCAGGCGTTTTGCTGACGCAAGTCCAACATCAAAACATCACTCATTCAGAGAAGAAAGATGTATCGGTCTCCATAATACACAAGCTAAAATCCAGCTCTACCATCACTCTAAGGTTCACGTGACACACTCTTACCAGTATACATCAATTTTATTACATGGTTAGCAACACAGGTTTTAGGGGAAGAATAAAATATCCTGGCTGCCTGAATGTTGTGAGAAGAAATTCCCTTTCGTCAGAATAAGACAAAGTTTATTCTCTTCTGAAGTAAGTTTTTAAAATTAAAAAAAAAAAAACTAAGACCAGATGCTCGGATGGTAAGTGCATTCCCCTCCCATTCTCCATAACCAGCACTTTCATCTTCTGGCCTGAGAACTGAGACACAAGGAGATTTGGATCCTTGAATTTCTATTATAAGCCCGTTAAAGACTAGTTTTACCATCACCTCAAGCCCAGCCGTTCCTCTGCAGCTAATAAAAAGGAGTTGTCAGATATGAACACGGAGTATTTCAGCACATTCCCACCGCACAGGACGGAGACGACCAAAACGTGTGTTTTGGGACTCCCTCTCAACAACCGGGCTGGGACCTCGGTGGCCAATTCGTCCTTCCCGAAACCAACCCCGAGTTTTCAAACCCCATCCGGCCCAACTCAACATCGGGGCCAGGGCACAGCCACGAAAAGAGTCACAGCTCTCTGCAGATGCAAGGCGAACGAGGACTCACTGTTCACTAGACAACATTCAGTACCAAAAAATAGGTTTATCAAACCTCTGAGAGCACACTGGACCAGGAAACCCCAGGAGAAGCACAGCGCATCGCTAAGCGCACTGTATTTCTGGTGCCATACACATTTTTATTGCTGTTTGGCAACAGAAATTGCCGAGATTTATGTTGAGTGCAAGGAATAAAACCAGAGCAGGAGCCTTCTTAACTAGCAGGTTAGTTCTCCCTCCTACTTCCTTTCCCCACCGAGTGCCAGCGATGTTTCAACACCCCAATTCCCTCTCCCAAGGAGGTAGTGCTACTCCTTTCACAGCCAAATTACCACGGCAAGAAATCCACATTTAGATTCCTTTCTAATAGGAGGCCATTCAAACAGCAGACATGTCCTTCCCATCACCTGAAAACGGCCAAATATCATCAGATTTCTTCTCTGCCTTCAAATAAGCATTGGCATAAGATGGCTCACAACAGTTGAGCCACAAAGAAAATATGCTCCTCAGCACTGCTAGAAGCACTACGTGTCGTACCATGAAGTTAACACCATGTCTTAATGCGCTTCACCCCTAGGAATAGCTAGAGAACATGGCAAAAAGCTTTCATTTTAAATGATTTGTTGTATTCCCTCCTTACACTACATCATGATGCATCTCTTTACTCATCCTGATTGTCAATATTTTCTTCCTGCAGCTTTTAAGTAAAATAAAACACACTAACTGCTGTCAGACCGTTTCATGACCACTAAGGCTTCATAAATAAGAACACTTAATACAAATAAATTTTTCCAGCAAGACATGAATCATCATCTTAAATGGAAGAAAAACCATTCTGTGCAGCCATCTGCATTGTCTCTTGTAAGGATAAATGTATAAAAAAGCGTTCAAAAGTCAAATAAATCTATTGAAGAAATGGCCCCACACAATCTTTTCAGGCTTGAGTTTTCTTATTATTTTTCTTACGTGGTTCACACAAAGAGGCTGACGGGAACAGCTACGGCACAGCAAGAATCTTCCCAAAATCCCCTTGCCTGGGACAGAGGTTTGTGTCTGCTGTGAACTGGACCAGCTCACCAGGGTGTGCCAGCTGACTTCCCCCTGCACACACAAGGACCAGAAGAGGTTAACTGTTGCAGTTCAGATTCGGTCAATAGAGCAGTTTAACAGCCACTTCTGCAGGAATCCATACTGAAGGTGGGTAAAGTTTCACCCATTTAGTTTTCCACCCTCTCCAACCAACATTAACAGCACAACAAGCCATTTCATAGTCCAATAAGAAAGTCCATTATCATTTAAAAAACTGTGAAATAGGAACTGCATACAAACCCAGCATTTTCTAGAGTCTTGTAAACCAACCAGGGAAAATCCACAAAGTTCTCTGTTAGGGGGGCAAAAAAAAAGTAAAAAAATCCTCAATCCATTGCCTTATCTTAAACTCCCCCTGAAGAAATAGCCTCCAACCAAATAATACCAACAAAGACACGAGTTTTATTTCTGCACTGGAATTCAACTCCCTGTTAGCTTCAACTACAGAAGACAAAAATTCCTCATACTAGAAGTCTTTAAAAAAAAACCCATACACCACTCAGTGCATATTTAGGGATGTACACACAGGTCTACTCGTGGCTCAGGGAGGGGAAGCAGCAGGTGAAAATTCTCCAAACAGATCTGGCTTCAGTAGAAAAACACGTCTTTTGTGGGCAAACTCAAAAAAAGCTCCTTGACCTCACTGCCGAGCAGCCATCCGAACAGGGACACTGGGGTACCAGCAGCACCGAGGGGTCACCGCAGGGCTGGGGGTGCGCAGCCGGTGATTCATGGGGGCTGCTTAAATCGCTGCTGTCACCATCAGCCTCCAGCCCAAACCACCCTACAATTTGAAAAGCTGGTTTTCCTACAGATTTGTTCCCACACTGAAGATGCAGAACGAGCAAGAGGCCCGTATTCAGAGAACCTCATTTCCATCCAGCTCCTTACCTCTACTCAACGCTGACAGCCAGGTGCCTGCAGAAGGCAGCTCCCCAAATCTGAGCCTAGCTTAGAGCAGGGCTTACAGACAAGTGACAGATTGGGATGGATTTTAAACCATGTGAATGCAGCCTCTTAAGAAACAGCAGGAGCACAACCCATCCTTGAGAATCGCAGTCTTAACTACTTCCCTTATCGCCAGGGCTCTGACAAGACATTTTCAGCTCCTATTTGCATCTTTACCAAAGCCATCTTTACCAAAGCTCGTTTAAATCCATGATAATAATCTCAGGGCTTGTTTAACCTCGTTGCTAGCCCAAGGTTGAATGTGTTCCAGTGCATCTCCATTTTAACACTGCTCTAATTTCAAGCTATCTGGATCATGACTCGGAGCTGGTAGGGTTCTAAGAGTTCATCAACTAATCGCAATTGTTCTACATATCTCAAGGATTATTTTCCAGTTTACTAACCCCAGCTACTTGTTGCAATAATCCTTTATCTATAGTGAAATCGCCAGGCAGATCAAGGTGTGTTAAGCCTCACTCTGGCAGCATCAGTAGCTGATTGCTCCAGTATTTGTTCTGCTTCTCCATTAGGTTTTACAGCCTGCATCAAACTCCGGCTGCTACTAAAACCACTACCCAAAACGGCTTTTTTTTAAGCTTAAACTGGTTAACTTAAAGCTTGCTCAAGTATGGCAGCGCTGCGCTGCAGTGAGGATGCTCAGATATATAAAGCTCCTTGTGAAAACAAGAACATTTGGTGTTTTTATTTCAGCTGGTCAAGTTCAACAGCATTTACCTGGCACTGAATTCATACTAAGGGAGTCAGCTGCATGAAGCAAACGATAAGATGGAAAAAATCAACAGGAGGTCTTCACCGTGTCTTAAATACATCTGGGGATTTCCTTTTCCTGCCAGAATCTTCCACGGGCTCTGCCTCCAGCTCCTTTTCGGGGTCAGCTCTCACCTGGCGAGGTTGAGGGATGCTGCGTGGGACCCCACAGCGTGTAGACCATTTGGCTTTTCAGTCCACAAAATGACACTGAGGGCTCCAAAATAACAGGATGGGAATGAAACTGTACAAGCCTTTGCCTGCATTCCCATCTTTTACGAAAAAAGGCAAAAACCCACTAACAACAGAAATGCAGTTAAGTAAGGAAACCTAATCGAAGGCTTTCAAACAAGCTTTGTCTGCGCATTTTTCTGCGCTACCTACATCACTTATTTCTACCCAAAATGTACCTTAAAACAAAAGAAAACCACCCACGATACCAAACGGGGCTCGCAAGTCAAAAGCAGAACACAGAAATATTTCCAAATATTTACTGCCTCGATCCGCACTGGGGAAAAAAAAAAAAAAAAAAAACAAAAGCAAAAAAGCAAACAATTAAATAAAAAGGAAAAAAAAAAAAGCCACCCTCAAAGCGTATCACGAGGAGGGGATCAGACAAGGAAGCGCGGCCACCCCTTCGGGACCAGAATTAACCTGCGTTTCTCCATCCCATCTGCGAGCTTACGACTCCGCCACCCATTTTGTTTCAGATTAAAGGGGGAAAAAAAAAATAATTAAAGAAATAGATGAGCTGACTGGCACAGCGAAAACACCACCCGCCGCCCCCGCGGGTCCGGCCCGCGGTGCCGCTGCCCCGCGGTCCCGCCGCAGGTGCCCGCCGCGGCCGCCCGGGCCGTGCCCCAGGTGGGCGCCCCTTCCCCGCCGCCCAGCACGGGCTGGCGGCGATGCCGAAGCCGCAAACACCGGCACGGAGAAGGCGGAGGAGTTTAAAACGTAAATATGAAGCAAAACGGGGCTGAGGAGAGGCACGGAGGGCGCAGGAGCCGCGCGGCCGAGGTGAATCGCGGCCGGGCAACATGGTGGAGGCTGCGGGGAGCCCCGACTCGCCTCCCCGCGAGGAGGAAGGGGCGATCCCCGCGTGTTTGGGGATGGAGGGCGGCTCGCAGGCGGCGGCGCGGGGCCGGGATGGAGGTGACAGCAGCGGGAGGCGAGAGCAACGACCGCGGCGGGCTCAGGGGAGAGCGCCGCGGGGGAGGCGGCGGCGCGGCTGCTCCCTCAGGGCGGGCGAGCGGCAGCGCCGTGCCCGCCGCAGGAGGAGGAGGAGAAGGACGAGCTCACCTGCCATAGCGGGCTGAGGGCGGCAATGGCGCTCGGGGCTGCGGCTCCGCTCGGTCGGCAGCAGCGAGTGCGGCGGGGCCGGGGCCGCCCCGGCGGGCAGAGCTCGGGGCGGGCCCGGCCGCGCTCCGCCCCGCCAAGATGGCGCCCGCCCGTCTCCCCTCAGAGCGCGGCGGCCATGGCAGCGCCGGGCGGGCGGAGCGCCCGGGCGGGCCGAGGGGCGCTCCCGGCCCCGCGGCGGGGCTCGAAGCCGCTCCGAGGGGCTCCGTTCCCCGCGGGGTGCTTCGGGCCCGGGGGTCCGTCCCCAGCCGCGGGGAAAATGGCGCTCGCCGGGTGTCACCGCAGGCAGCCCTCAGCCCTGGCCCGTTCTGGGGCTTGGTTTGGGGTTTTTTTAAGGAAAAATCGATTTATTTTTTAATAATAGGAGAATGAGCCTTGGTTGGGGGCATGGGGATGGGGGGAAAGAGGAAGGCAAAGGAAGCTGAGCCCTCCCAAAGAGGACACCTCCAGCACACACACAGATCCCCCTTCCTAAAGTCTCCCTCAGAATCCGGAGGTTGAATTCCAGAGTTTTCTGGCTGAGAGGATGGGGCAAATCTGACAGGATCCCCCCCGGTGCATGGAGCGGGGTGTTTGCAGACATCTGCCGCTTCCATACCCCGCACCAAAGACGGACGCTGCCTCTCGCATCCCTCTTGGCAAACCCTGAAATTCCTAATTGTTTGGAATTAGCTTTGGATAACCTCAACTTGCTTTAATTTGGTTTCTGCCCTTTCCAGTAGGTGCAGTTCTCGGACACTCCGACAGCCGCCTCGCAAAACCTTGTGCCGCTCGATGCTTTTCTGGGAGAAGCCACCTCCAGTAATTTCCACCTTTCTCCCCTCAACAAAACCGTGCTGCAAAGCCGAGCCTGCCGATTTAGAGGAGGTGTCCTTGAGATAGTATCGACTGATGCTGAGCCTTCTCCCCCACCAGCCCCCTTCGTTATTTGATTAAGGTGCCTCGGAGCTGGGAGTCGATGGGAAAGCCTGTGCTCCCCGACTGGTGACACTAATTGTAATCCATCGCATCGTTTTACCCAGACCCGCAATTCTTTGTCGATCTTTCAGGTCTTCGCCTTAAAAGTCGCTGTTTGCACAGAGTTGGGCTCCCAAGAGCGTTTACCCGTATTTCTTCGCCAGCTGTCTGACCCCGTCCATCCTGCTGCCTCTATAAAGAGGGTTTCATCAGATCCCATTAAAACCCAGGAGCTTATTTTAAGACCATAGACCCTACAAGGCCTCTGGAGCATTTGTTGTTCTTATCCTCATGCAACATTTTTTCCACATTCGCTGCGATACTCCCCTAAGCCTCTAAAAGGCTTTCAAGTAAACCATATGGAGAACTGTATAGGACACGGGTAAGTCACAACGCACCTCTCCTGCGGCTCTGGATGATGAATATCGATCCCTTAGCATTATTCAATACCTGGCCTTATCCCAAATATATACATAGAGTTAGTGCAGCCTTTAAATGTTAATAGCCTTTGTTTGTTAGAGTAGAGGAGCACGGAGCTGTGATGTAAGGGACATTTTAGTAATGCAAGATTGAGACTGCAGCAATTTGGCCACCGACAGAAGTTTGTACGGGAAGATGGATCGTACGTATTCAGTGATGCAGTCTCTCTACGTGGACTTCCTGTGTTCAGAAATCGTTGGCAATGACACAGCTTTATTGTTTTATTTTCTTAAGTGTTGTAATTTTCTAAACTGCCCTTCCCTGGTGGAAAATGGCAGAGTGAAATACAGGTAATACGGCAAGGGATCTGCGAGTGGGAAGTTCAGACATGTGCATCAGTCAGATTGAAATTTAACAGATAAAGAGACCTTGGGGTCATGATAATCCCAAGGACAAGCAGGGGAAAGATGATAAAGGTGGATTTAGTGCTCCAAGAATTGAATTTGACATAGCTAGACACCCTAGGAACCTTGGGCTCGACCCCAGCAAAGAATTTTTCAGCCCTTTGTTCCTCCTCAACAGATAAATTACCTTCCAGGTGGCCTTCCGTGCTGTAAAGTTTCAGAAAATGCCCTGGCATTTTACTCATTCAGGGAGCCAGAGCCCATTTTATGCTGTCACACTGTCCTGCTGTAGAAGTAAAAATGATTTTACTGGGATTATTGGCATATATAATTTCTGTTATTACAATGTAGAACAACTATGACGTATTTATAGAAACATTCAGTCACTTTCTGCCTGAATGATTCACAGGACCATAAAAAAGCTGGAAGAATCAGAGAGGCAGGATGTGCATGTGCCTGTCCTTCATAACAATGCTATTATTAAGAGAAATTAGCAGTCCTTAATCATTTAGTGTGCAGACCTTTGAGATCCTAAAGGAGACACCTTCCCTTTGTTGTTTTCTTTTCTTTGCTACAGCTAATCTAGGAGATTAACTGAGCTCCTCAAAGCTCACTCAAGGATTCACCTGAACAGGTGAGTTGTTGCTGCACCCAGATAATTAGTCACAATAGAAGGCTTATGCCAGTCTTCCCAGTTAAACCATTATGAAATACCCATCCATCAAAAATATATAGCCTGAATTCCTCCTGTAATTGCCCTAACTTGCTTAAATACCCGTAGCACTGACTTTCTTCAGGTAAGACTACAGTCCTGGAGTCCCAATTCCTGCCTCTGTACTAATCAGTCATTATTCTTCCTTTCATAATACCAGATATATATTATAGTCTTAATGTAATCACAGTAGTAAATTAGAAAGCACAGGAGCAAATTGCACTTTGTGATATTTGCCAGCCTGAATCGCTGCAACGTCTCCCCGCCAGCGTGCAAGTGAGGACTTGATTTTGTGGTGAGGTTGTGCCTACGTGGATCTGGAAGTCTCCAGAAGGAGATATTGCTGTGGGACAGTCGAGCCGTTAGCCTGGGCCGCGTGTCCTTCTCAGCAGCCAGAAAATGCGTTATTATTGCGATAGTCTGAAGTAACCTTTAATGAATACGTTCTCCAAGCATGCCAGCTTTTTTGTTGTTTGTTTCTTCATGGCTTTGTGCAAATAAAATGGTAAGGACAGGGCTACAGAAGGTCAGGGTTCTGTTGAGATGCAGCACGTACGTTACCAGCATAAATTTAAACACTGAAATGTTTTTGGCTGGCATCTCTTCTGTTTACGCAAAATTTCCATTTTAAACCAAACTGTTGTCTCAATCGGGACATGAATCATTGATCTGAGTACAGGATCTCCAAAAGACCAAATCAAAACTTCACATCCAGTTATATCTAGGGATGATTGGTTTGGGTCTGGGATCCATAGCTCATTTCCAATTCCCTATCTTGTTTTCTTGGTGTGGTTTTGGTTTGTTGTTGTTTTGGGGTGTGGTGTGTTTTTTTTTTAACAATATAAAACACAGAAATAAAAAAATTGTTTGCCTCACATCAGATTAACAATATTTTATGTGAATCCCACAGATGGAGTTCAGAAGCTAAGAACAACCTGGCACGCATGTATATGGATAACAGGAGTATCTTTTACTGGATTATACAAAGTAAAAATTAAACCCCTGGTATTTCAACAGCTGCCTAGGAGGTGAAAGAAAACTCTTCAAGAAAAGGCGAAAAGAGTTAGCAACTCCCCAGCAGTGACATTTTCACTTCTTCCTCTGAAATACGGAGTAGTAACTGTAAGGAGAAGAGAATGCTGAACTGGGCAGACCTTGAGTTTCTATTCTGTAAGGTAAAGGAAGCAAGAGTGAATAACCCTTCTTAAAAAATGCTGTCTACCACCACCTAGTGGAAAACACCACTTGAGGTTCCTTGACCTACATAAATTTATAGTTTACCTTGGGGACAGTCATGACTTGGTTGCTGTTTCCTTCCCCCTTCCCATTTATATGGAAAGTTAGCAAAAAATGATTTCTTTCTAAGAACTATTTCTAAAACTGAACGACATGCTTCCAGGTCAGTCATGTGAGTTAAATCCTCAGTTTTGTCATCTGCAAAACCGAGGTAGGAAGCCCCAGGAAGAATTTTATGAAGTTTAATTAGTGCAAAGTGCTCTTAATAGCAAATAAGGCTTTTAGTCCAAGGATCTCAGACTACTTTGATCCAAGTACTCAAATTACTGAGGCTTCAGTCAGCGATCCAAGAGGCAGATGTACTGCTGTGCTTGCTATATAGAGAGATAAATAGCAGGGGTTGCAAAGTTACAGTTGCTTGAATTCGCATAATAAATCAATAGGTGAGTAGGAGGGGAAAAAAAAATCTGCGTAGTTGCAGAATTGTTGGATTCCTGCTGTTTGTATCAAGATGGTTTTACCTCTGGTAGCGTTTGGAGAGAGGAGACCTTCCTTCACCTTTGCATATGCAAAATATTTTGTAAATGGAGACCAGATTCTGGCAGCCAGCACAGCACAACCAACCTACAACAGCTTCCTGTGCTTCTTGCTATAGGGTTACTCAGACCACATGGTATTCATCCAAAGGTTATCGGTGAATTCAGGGAAGGAAGAGTAATAAAGAACGCTTACAGTAACACTAGCTCAACTGGACAGCTCGTGCTTTGCATGAGAAGCTAATTTTCTTGATGCTGTTACATCTGGTACCTCAGGGGCTCTACCAAATAGATGTGATTTAACTTGCTGAGCCAGAAGTGAGACCTGTGTTTGGCAGAGGAAGGAGGAGATGGGCTTAGTCACCTCTCAGAGTTCATTCCCAGTCCTCTTTTCAAAAGCACAGCCCCTGAAACTAGCCAAGGGAGAGTCCTTACGTCTTGGGAAGCGTGGGAGAGCAGGAGAGGGCCAGGCAAACAGCGTGCACTCATCCTCCCTGCTCTCTTTTTCTGCCAGGTCCCGGTTGCCAATACTGCTGAATCGCTGGAGCCACACCTGACTCTGAGATGTTGTGGCAGCAGAAGAGGCACTGCAAGAGCCTGTGGCCGACAGCTCCTGACAGTTTTGCTTTGCTGGTGCACATTCACACTGGCGTTTTGCTTGCAGCTCGCCATCGGATGAAGCCTATGTCATCTGGAGAGATGTCTCCAAGCAGGACACAAACTGGGTTTTGCCACTGTGCGGCTGTTGTTCAAAGCTGTGGCAATCAATGGCAGCTTCTGTTGACAGATGTGTGTAGGCAGGACCAGAGCAACTTATTTCCACTTAATCTGCTTCCAAAAGGGTGTGGACATGGTGCATGACAAATTTTTAGGTCCATTAGAGGACTTTTGTAGCACAGACTAAACCAAGTTTTCTTAAGCCACCTCCACTGGGAGTTCAAGTGAAGGTCCTTTCCTTTGCAAGGAACAGGCAGCAGCACCTTCGTGGCTGCTTACTCATATCTCAGCAGAGAAGTGGTAGCAGAGAGACAATCTGTTTTAACCTTTTGTTGCTTGAACCCACTTGTAAGCAACTCTGAAAGAACATCCACAATGTGCTCAGAGGGGAAGGACAGTCGTGGAAGTTGTCATTACTTTTGTCTGCTGTCTCCCCGTGACTCATTTAATTCCTCATGTGGACATATAGCAACAAAACCACACAGTGATGTCAGGAACGGTAGAAAAACAATTGCTGCAGAATCAACCTCCTCTAGCAAGTGGCAAGAGAGAAAAAAAATAAATGAGTATGATGCTGTGGCACGAGTTAAAGATCAAAACAGGCAGCACCACAACAAGCCCTCTACAAAGCTACTTCTGAAGAACTGTCCGAATCATGCTGGGGAGACACCGGGAATTGTCACTCACACACAGCTGGAAAAAAAGAACAGCTCTGAGAGAGGAGGGAGAACTGGGTCCAAACCGAAGCTCAATGGGCAAATGGAGAGCTGGAAACTGTCTGTGGCAAAACCTCTCAGTTCCTTCTTTCCCCAACAGCTGAACTCACACTTGTCACAGGAGTGCAAACCAGGCAGTTCACGCAAGCGTGGATGCCACAGGGCTGGATGGGCTCCCTATTTATAGTTCCCTATGGACAGAGCCTTCCCACTGTGCCGCTGCACGCAGGGTAAGGTACAGCCCCTGCCTTGAAAGGCTCACAGTCTAAACAAGACTGGGAAAAGGAAGGACTAGCAGCCCCTTTTATGAGGAGAGCCAAGACTCAGAGATGAAAGGATGAAAAGAAAATCCACAGCAGAGCCTGGAACAACGATCTCCAGCTTCTCCCCCCACATCGCCCTTCGTTTTGTTAACTCCTTCCCTGCCTGAAGTGCCACCTCTCCACTACTCATTAACTAGTGCCAAACAGTCCAATACAGTGTCACCGAAGCATTCTTGCAAGCCCTGGCCCATCTTGCCACTGTTAAACTATTTTCCCTACAGCAGAGATGGGAGAAGGGATGTGCACCTGCTCTTAACTCCCTCCTGGGACCATGCCCCGTTGGCAGGATGGGAAGCACTGGATCAGGACAGCATCCTGGTGCACTGACCCTGCTGAAGGGATGATAAACTCCCAGGAGTGGGGCATGCTGCCAGCCTCCAGCGTTCAGTGTCCCAGCCGACTGCGGAGCGAGTCAAAGATAGTCTCCTTTGTTTTGTGGGGAGGATTAAAACATGAGCCGTTTGTAAGTTGAACTTTGAAGTGTCTTCTCAGCAATTTGAAATGCGGTCACCCAACAAAAAGAAACCTTTACAAATACATTTTTTGTGTTTGAAGTTGGAGATCATCCACTGGCCTGTTTTCAGGCATACATTTCAACTGGCTGTGTTACAATCCTGCCTCTGTTCTCATGCAATAGAACGCAGGGAGGATTCACTTGACCTGCAATATCAAATCCAGAGAAAATAAGACATTTGTCTGGAAAAGAACCACTCAAAATAGCAGGGAAGAAGTCATGCTGCGACGTGAACTGTTAAGAGTTGAGACAAGAAAAACGAATATTATACGAGCTGGTAGGCTTTTTCTAATATTAATGAAAACAATTGCTAGAAAATTGTTTTGTGATGCCAGTTAGTATTTGAGACCTGATATCTTTCCCTTTTACAATAAATACACTCCATGTGTAGGAGTAAGAAATAATCCTTGCTGAGGTGAGATCTCAGCTTTCTTCAAGGATTCTTTCTAGATCTGCCTGACATTTCCTTTGCTAAACATGGGTTTCAGCTCACAAACTGATGCTCTTGCGTGAGCAAACCCTGCCCTGGCAGCTGGGTTTTTAACACTCCTTGTGTTAAACATGATGCAACACGGTACGACACACGCAAGCGAACATCAGGATGGAGCGGAATGGAAATGCTGCATCCTATCTGACAGGTCAGCAGTGGGGAGAGGAATTATTTGCCCTGGTAACAGCACATGGAAAAGCACAGAGGCAGGGGGTAGGATGCACTTGCAAACATGTCATGTTCCCTAAACTTTTTACAGCCCCCTTATTAGGCTTTGCAATATTCTAAAATAGCCAATTATTATTATATTTATCTTCTTTTTTCCTCCTTCAAGAAGCTTTTCATGCCAGGGAAAGAACCCAGAAGATCTGACTGTGGATGTATTAACTTCCCAGTATCACGTCAGCACGACCGTGTGTACCACGCATTTCCCACTGACAAGGAAAGAGGTTAAAGCCTTGCATGACAGGTTAACAGCATGATTTGCAGCAGCAGCTTAAATAAATGGTTGCAGGCACGAAAGACTAGCAGGCAGCTAATCCTTTAAAGACTTAAGAGCAGCTACTACTTCAGTCCAAGTAAATATTTCAAAATAAAATTAATTAGTGGTGACTAGTGGATATTTTTTTTTTCCTTCGTTTCAGGAGCCCAGGCTGAAATGGTGATTCCCTCCGCAGAAATTATGCTTTCAGTGCCAAAACTGCTATTTCACAGGAGCAGAAAAAGTCCTCTCAAAGAAGATTAATCGCAATTTTGTTCCTTACTGTAACTGCAGCGGGACTGGAAAAGTGACATATGAATCTCAAAGGTCTGTGTTTCTGTCAGAGGGAAGCTCCAAGAGCAGCCAGAGATGGAGGACAGCACCAGGGCTCAGCATCCAACAGAAGTACGGTGTACAGGAAGGAAACATTTGCTTCCTGATTCTTGTTATAAGTAAGCTCTGCCTGTGCAGGCCACAAAAAAGACCTCCTGATAGTTGCCTTACTTCCAATTAAAGTAAATTTCTTAATACCTTCCTACAAACAGGTGAAAGCACGGAAGGCCTCAAGGTAACAAGTACCTCACCAGCACAAACCAAAGTCTGCCTGAGCCTGGAGAAGCAGAACAGTCAGTGAAATCGTTTGGAAACAACCATTTCTAATCCACAATTAAGCTTTTTTTTTTTTCCCAAGATATTTTTTTTCCTTGACCCTTGGCTCCATGTCAGAACAAAGCTGGTTCTCTCAGGAGGGAGGAATCTGTCGTGGCCCACTGAACTGTCTCGACTATTTTTAGCTCAATCCGGCATTCCTAAAAACCTCAAGCTGCCTGTGTACTAAGGAAGGAGAAAGGAAACTCTGTGGACCCGCACATCCGCATGTCACGCAGCAGCGCGCCAGCTGCCTCGCAGCACGGAAGCGGAGCTCTGGGAAAAAGGCAAAGAACGTTTCTTTTCACCAGGTAGAGAAGGCAGAAAACGAGGCTGGGATTGCTGACTTCCCCGAGCTGGAAGAGGCAAACCAAAGGTCTCTGCCAGTGGCTGGGAGGCGAGAGAGATCCGAGAGCCAGGAAATTTGCACTTACCTGCTAAACTGAGGAGCTGCAGCTCCAGAGTACAGCAGTGAGGAGAGTGCCAAGTGGAAAGGCAGGATCAGCCAAGGAGCCCCAGAGGTGCTTTGCAGGTAGAGACCTTGCTGGGAAGAGCAGGCCAGACACCCCAAGGGCAGGAGAAAGCTTAAGAGGTGGTCTGGGGAGAGGCAGAAGACGTGAGAGGTGGTTGTATGAATGGGCTGATGCTTGGGACTTTTAAGGACCAGGCATGAAGGGGAGGAGTATGGAAAGAGCATGGAGAAACTCGTTTAGACCCTGGCGTAAGTGGAGTGTAGCACAAATCTGATTAGAAGGGACAGAACCGTTGTGCCAAGTCATTTCTTCCTGCCCTGCGGGGTTCTGACATCATCGTTCATGCCAAGCAAAATCCACGTTGCTGTAGAAGTAGCAGTACAGCACTGAGCCCCTCAGGGGCAAACGCTGCTGAATTTGGCTAATTGCAGTTGATGGGAGCAAAGCAAACCCCGACCACAGGGGCTGCTCCGAGTGCTCCTGCACGACGGGTACCAGAAAAGCACCGGAGATGCTGTTGCAGATTGTGCTGTTTTGTTCAAACAAAGCATTTGCTTTATGGGTGTATTTATAGCACGGGGGTCATAGCCAGCATGATCCAAGTGAGTCATCACATTCTCTCTCCCTCTTCTCTGCAGATATTTCACACAACTTCTACTAAAATATTTCCAGCACTAAGATCAGTAACCTGCCAGCCAGCCCAGCCTCCTCACAACCACCCCGCTCTGCGAACAATCGGTGCGACATCCAGCCAGGATGAGGATGAGGTTATCTAAAGAGTAAGAGGAAATACAAATCGCTGCTGAGAAAAGACAAACAAGGAATTAGAAACTCAAAGTTTCCTCTTGCAACATCACCGCAGGACCAGCAACGGGCTTTGCTCTTCTCCCCATCCCATGAACCTCCATCAGCACAAGCACAGGGAGAACCTCACAGCGAACGATCAACAGCGATGCCAAGAAACATGCAGAGCACATGGAAAGTTGCTACCTGGAGTACTTACACCCCCTTTTCCAGGATCAGACTGCAGTGCCTGCAGCTCCCTGTAGAGGGAATGGTGTCGCCTCGCAAGCTTCTCTGAGTGGACAGGTGTGAAAAATCACCAGCCTGTAAGAACGACAACATTGCTGGTTCCACAAGTGTTAAACCAAGGAGGAACTGGGAGACTGGGACAGGGTGATAAGTCCTTCAGGGCTGTGGCTTCGCTTGACTCAAAGCTCACACACGCAGCTTTCAGGCTGGTGAAACACCTCACCATGCCATCACATCGACCAACCTGCAGAAGCACAACTTCTGCCTCTTCTTTCAAGGGTTTATCAGAACCATTTGCACCACGCTTTGGATAATTCTGGCTTTCCCTATTGCTCCTTTCCACTGCTGAGTTTATCTCCATCCCTCCTATTTTTACCATAGGATACAGAGGATCCTACAGGCCTCCTTCTGTAGGATCTCCCAAAAGGGCATGAGCCATGACCTTAGAGATGCAGCGCTGGGTGCGATGCTTGCTACAAACCCTCGCTGTCCCCAGCTTTATCCAGTGCCTGAGCTGGCAGAGACCACTGCATTGCTTTTTGCAGCGTCTCTGGGTGTAAAGCCTCTCCTGGAAGCCCACTGAGGTCCTGTGGGCCACAGGCTGACTCCTTAGTTCTACACTTGAACGTCACCGCTCAGTACAAGTCTGCTGCCAGACTTCCCTTCTCAAGGGAAACTGGCTGTGGGAAGTGCTAGAAATGTAATTACACATGGCATCTTCGAGCCAGGAGCCACTGGTGGCCACCTCTCTCAGCTGGTGGCATTTGCACCACCAATAGTGGTAAGGAGCCTCCTGGAGAGGAGAGGAACAGCCCCCGTTCTGCCTCAGGGAGCGTGGTGTGCTATTAACAATGGGCCACTGCAAATGAGGAGCAGAGAAAGAGCCATTTTGAATCCAGCACCAGTTTCCAGGGCTTGTAGTTAATGTCTGTAGCTACCCAAGACCATCTCCACTGCTCTTTGTATGTTCCCCCAGTTTATTCACCTCGATGTTTCAGACAGCTTGACTACTTAAGGGGAGTTCCCTCTGATGTGACAATGCTCAGGAACTTTCATTAGCTTTGTTCACTCCAGACAGTCCAAAAAAATAAAATCAAGAGATTTACTTAAAATCATAGAATCATAGAATCATCTGGTTGGCCGAGACCCTCAAGATCATCAAGTCCAACCATTCACCCTGCACTGTCAGGGTCCCTAAACCATGTTCCTCAACACCAAATCCACATGGTTTCTAAACACCTCTAGGGATGGGGACTCCACCACCTCCCTGGGCAGCCTCTTCCAATACTTCACAACCCTCTCTGTAAAGAAATTTTTCCTGATATCTGACCTAGATTTCTCCTGGCGTAACTTGAGGCCATTCCCTCTCGTCCTGTCATTCCTAACGTGGGAGAAGAGACTGACCCCCATCTCCCTACCACTTCCTTTCAGGTAATTGTAGAGAGCAAGAAGGTCCCCCCTGATCCTCCTCTTCTCCAGACTGACCAGTCCCAGCTCCCTCAGCCGCTCCTCAAAGGACAAGTTCTCTAAACCCTTCACTAGTTTCGTTGCTCAAATGAGTCTTTGCTTTTATAAATACTATATTGGGGGGAATTTCTCTGGGGCTGCTGGCAGCTCAGGCCAGAGGACTCTGGAATCACGCTTCCAAATGTCTTTCCAGCAACTTTACGGTATTACATGAAGTACGTTAATCGTATAAATACGCCACACAACAGCAGCAGAACAACATCACTGGGGACACATGAATTCGAGCACTCAGACTAGAGGAAAGCCTGAATCTGGGTGCCTGTTCCTTCTCCTGAGCTCCTGTGCATATTAATACCCCACCAAGCGCCGACTATTTTTTCCTCCGCGACAGCTGCCGTGCCGAGTGCCCAGAATGGGTGATGCTCAATAAAGGAAAGAGCTGTCTGGTGTTATCCTAATCCACCGGTGTTCAGCCAGCGCCTTATTTGTCACTCCAGCCCTGCTCTAGAACCAGAAGCTCCTTCCCAGGCATTTTCCTGTTACCCTCACCACTGCAGCGAGTCAGTCCGTTCTCCCCATCCCACAAC
This sequence comes from Tauraco erythrolophus, assembly GCF_009769465.1. Lineage (NCBI taxonomy): Eukaryota > Metazoa > Chordata > Aves > Musophagiformes > Musophagidae > Tauraco > Tauraco erythrolophus. The sequence continues at coordinate 5,077,384 of NC_141493.1, read as the reverse complement.
ACCCATGATTTTACGGAAGGGGAACTGAAGAGCAGAGCCATTAAGTGCAGGGCTTGGCAGCAGCATCTGGCACCCGGAGTCAAGGGAAGGATCCAGCTCTGCCGTCAGGGAGCTCAGGGAAGGCAGCAAAGGAGCCAAACCAGTTGTGCAAATCGCATATGCAGGTCCACAGCGTGGCAGGCGTGGGAGGAAAATGAAAAAGATCCTGTTGTAACATCAGCACAGAGGCACGGAAACAACAGCCCCGTTTGGGAGGAAAGCTTCACCCTTACGGAACGTTTTAAGAAATAAAAGAGTTGACAGCACCAATTTGCTCAAACCTACACCAGAGCAGCACCACTGCTACGGTGCGGACCAGCCCCGGAGAAACAAAATGTTTGCAGTAAAATTTTCCAATTTCTTGAAATAAATGGAAACTGATGCAGTTTTGCAAGAGAAGACTGAACCCTGGCTATTAGCTACACTACAGCTGGACAATTAATAGACATTTGAACATCTAGAGACTTACACTCTGGAGGAAAACCATGCTTAGAATGCAATATGTCCACACAAAACGTAGTCACCTGGATCTACATTTTTCAGTGGTCAACCCACCTTTTTTCTTTCTTAGGAGTGTCTCCTTTCTTCCAAATCAGACACAAAACAATCCCTGCAGAGAGGAAAATTTCCCTGCGGCCATCCCTCCTGCAGACAGCCCTGCGAGCACTGAGGCAAGGACTGTTCTTATTTATCCTCAGTGCTGCCTGAGGACTTTGCTTCTGTCAAATAAAAAATAAATTAATTGTTGCCTTTCCTCCAGAAACGTCAGCATGTTCTTCTCCTGTCCCCTACATTTATTTATCCTTTAGTCAACCCAGGCTTCCCAACTTTCTGCATCTTATCAGCCCCACTCGAAAGCATCTTCTCCCTCCTCCTTTTCTTTTTCCATCTAAACTTCCCTTCCACTTCCTCTCCCCTATCCCAAAACCCAAACAAACCCACATTCTTATCCCCTACGAGAGGCTGATTCATGGTTGTGCGTCAGCAGTCACTCTCCTGGCCAGACCCAACTTTAATTGACACATTCCAGCTGCTGCCAAATGGTACAGGACAATATCTGGGAAGCAGAGCTGCCATCGGCCCGGGGGCCAGCAGCGTCGGGAACGTGAAACGGGTGAGGGCTGGTGTGACACAGCAGAGCGGGAGAGAACATGCATAGCTGTTGCCTTGGGAGATGGAAAGGGAGGTCCTGAATTCATGGAATCATAGACTGGTTTGGGTTGGAAGGGACCTCAAAGATCATCTCGTTCCAACCCCCCTGCCATGGGCAGGAACACCCTCCACTACACCAGGTTGCCCAAAGCCTCATCCAACCTGGCCTTGAACACTTCCAGGGATGGGGCAGCCACAGCTTCTCTGGGCAACCTGTGCCAGTGCCTCAGCACCCTCAGAGGGAAGAATTTCTGCCTTAGATCTCATGGAAATCTCCCCTCTTTCAGTTTAAAGCCATCGCCCCATGTCCTGTCACTCCCCGCCCTTGTCCAAAGCCCCTCTCCAGCTTTCCTGGAGCCCCTTTAGGCACTGGAAGGTGCTGGAAGGTCTCCCTGGAGCCTTCTCTTCTCCAGGCTGAACAGCCCCAACTCTCCCAGACAGTCTCCATAGCAGAGGTGCTCCAGCCCTCGCATCATCTCCGTGGCCTCCTCTGGACCCGCTCCAGCAGCTCCATGTCCTTCTGATATTGGGGATCCCAGAGCTGAAGGCAGCACTGCAGGGGGGTCTCAGGAGAGCAGAGCAGAGGGGCAGAATCCCCTCCCTCGCCCTGCTGCCCACGCTGCTTTGGGTGCAGCCCAGGACACAGTTGGCTTTCTGGGCTGCCAGTGCACTGTGCCAGCTCATGGTGAGCTTCTCATCACCCAACACCCCAAGTCCTTCTCCTCAGGGCTGCTCTCCATCCATTCCCTGCCCAGCCTGTACTTGTGCTTGGGATTACCCTAGCCACGTGCAGGACCTTGCACTTGGCCTTGTTGAACTTCATGAGGTTCGCATAGACCCACCTCTCCAGCCTGTCCAGGTCCCTCTGGACGGCATCCCTTCCCTCCAGCGTGTCCACCACCCCACACAGTTGGTGTCATCAGCAAACTCGCTGAGGGTGCACTCGATCCCACTGTCCGTGTCACCCACAAAGATGTTCAACAGCACCAGCCCCAACACCAGCCCCTGAGGAACGTCACTCCTCACTGGCCTCCACTTGGACATCGAGCTGTTGACCGCAGTCCATTGTTGACCGAATTCAATCGGTTATTCCTCAGAGCACTGGGGCACACGCACACCAGCTAAATCAAACAAGGAAAGAGATGTAGCTTAGAAAAAAAATAATATTTTGGGTCAGACTTTGGTTTTAATCTAGAACACTGGAGGAAGGAAAAAGGCCATTTTCAGAGTACTTTCAGAGCAAGGCTTTCATCCAGCACTGTTCTCACCTCAACACCTCCCAAGGTCTGCTCTGCACTACCAGCGATACCTGCCCCTCTTCCTTCCAAAAGCTTTCAGTCCACATGGGGCACATTGGACAACAATTCTGGAGTATCAGCACCAGCCTACAAGTCATATCCAGACACGACTCCTGTTATGGTGCACAACAAAAGCAACTGGGTATTTCGACCCTGAAGCAACGCAATTAGAAGTCTGGGGTCCTCGCACATTTAACAAGGACTGTATGTGAGGTTCAAAAAGTCAATCCTGACCTTCTGAAGAAACACGTTTTCCTGCTGCACCCTGGATTGTTGCAGAGAGGGTGATCTCAGCTCTGCCTTGAAGCCAGCCAAGGGTCCCGGAGAGCAGATGGAGCTGTTCCAAAGCTGCTGGCTCAGCAAAGCCTGATGCTGATTGCACTGACTACATTAGCAAATGGAGGCAGGAGGAAACAGCAGGTTCAGCTAAAGCCTTAATCTGGTTGCCCAGAACAGTTTTTAGCTCTGTGAATGTGAAAAAGACAAGCTTATGATCTCTACACAGAACACAGTGAAGTTTATTCATATTAAATACATCTACTTGCACATACTTGTTCTCCAGGACACTGAGGTCATTCCCACTTCAGGAGACAGACTGTTTTTATTTCGCATAATATAGAGCTACCAATCTATTTTCCCTGAATAACACATCACTGAACCTAGCAAAACAATACAAATGGGATTTGTTCAGTACAAACTATACAGAGATTTTTTCTTTTTACTGGTCTAGGGAGTTACGCACAGCATATTACCTAAACAAAGACAAAGTGATTCCAAATATACATATAGACAGCTGGAATTCAAGCGTCTCCAATATCCATCCTAGTCAAAACCAAGACTTTTGGTATTTAGACACTTGAGTCATGGTCCAGATTCTAATTCTTCTCCCAGTATCCATTTGGTTTGTTTAAAATAATAAGCAAAATCCAACAACAGTCCTTTTAAAGGGTAAGTGGATTTTGCCAAAAGCAACAGTGGCACAGGAAACAACTGGCTTCTGCAGTATGTGCTTGCTGAGTAAATAAGCTTGCTCAGTCCGACAAGAGGAGTTGTGTAGCAAATGCACTACGTGTAAATTATTTCTTGCAAGTGCACTTTTCCCCCTCTTGTACACATCTGGCTTTTGTTACTCCCAGCAAGCACAGGACAAGTAGATTGGAAGCATTTCTGATGGACAGAGAGCAAAAGGAGAACTTAACTATGGTGTTTGTCTGCAAAAGTAAACCCAACGATAACCACGATCTCACTGAAAATGAAAATAAACTCTGTAAAAACAGATAGGAAAAAACCCAAATATCTCTGCTGCTGAAACTGGCTCATCTGTTTTTGGAAAACTGCTAGAATTGCCTTGCCCAAGAACAACTTCTTACAAGCAACCAGCATTAAGTAACCAAAAGAGGAAAAACACAGTCAATTACATGTTCCTCCCACCTAATGTTGCAATCCTTTTGGTCAATTCCTTGTTCAAGCCCCTGCTCACCCCCCACCCCCTAAAAAAAACCCTGCAACACCCCAAAACCAGGAACTGGCATCTTGTGGCTGATACACTTCATCTACAATCCTACAGCCCCCCCTCTGATATCCAGGGTAACTAACAGCTCTTACCACCAACCTAATTACAACGTGATTACAGACATTGTTCAGTCATCGAAATCCGGGATGTCGTCATAGGAATAGCCCCGGTAGCCTTTGGAAGCGTAGTACGCGATGCGCAGGTGGTAGAAGCCTGGGAGGAACACGAGGATCCCGATGATGAGCACGGGGATAGCGCGGTCCGTTCCCTGCGGAGAAGAGATATGTGAGCACAGTGAGAAGAGATCTCTATCAGGGGGAGGGTGTTTTTCCTTTTTCCCAAGTCCTGCCTCCCCAGCTATTCATCCCTAAGGCCTGGCTAGCTGACAAAAAATAAAAATACATCGTAAATCAGAAGCATCTCCGTTTTCTTCAGGCTGAGCTCTAAGTCATCTCCCTGGCGTCTCCTCCTTGCTACAGGAAACCCTCAACTGAACTTCGGATAGGAGGGGTGGCCCCTCCTAACACTGATCATGTTAAAAACTGCCAGCACGGGCTGGGTGCTGCCCGCGTGGCTGAGAGCAGCTCTCCTGCCTGCCTGGACTGCCTCAGATACAGCCCCAAACACTGCTGCTGCCACGATAAGCAGCAGCTGCCGATCGGAAAGCAATTCCATCCGGCACAAGGTAAAGGAGAAGCGTGCCGGAGAGGAGCACCAAGCCAACTACGAACCACAGATCCCCTTTCAAGGGATCATAAATGCAGAGATGAGGAAAGTGGTGCTGTGTCCTATGAAGCAGGTACCAGAAGATCTTCACTAGAAGAGTGACGATCCCAGCATGGAGTTTTTCCAGCCGACAGCCATAGGGACATAGCGTTAAAATGAAACTGTACCCCAGTAGGACAGAGGAACTCACCCTCCCTGGCAAATCTCCAACCCAGCTACGAACACGCTCCACACTTGCTCAAGACAGAGGGCTCTGCCGCCAGAGAAACAGGGCCCTCGGCAAACACCGGCCGGAATTGCTTCCGTGCTTCCAGGCCTTTTGCTCTGAATTCCTACACTGAATGTGACGGGCCATGGCAGGCTTCGAGGAACAGGCAAGCAACGCAAAACTCGTAACAGAAGTGCAGTCAAACCACTTACGCCTTTGCTAATGTATCCTGCCAAGAGGAGGGCTCCTATGATGATGAGGAAGGTCCCAATCATGAAGAGCACAATAGCCAGTGCAATTGCCTTGTAGGGGATTTTTGGTGGGCTCTTCTTGAACTGGATGGAAAATACCCCAAATATTAAACAGATTAACTCGGCACAGTTCCCCTCCCACCATGGCAGAGATGCAAATCCCACAGCAGAGATGACGTGGGACCGACTGTTGCAGCAGCTCTGCTCCAGGGTTCTGCAACAGCCCTTCCATGAGGAATCCTGCCCATGGAGACCCAGCTGAGCCAGCATTTACCCCCACTGCTTCCAGATCTGCCCTGATTTTCACCTCCCTCCAAAGAAATGAATCTGACCCTATTAGCAGCCTCCTGTGCACGTGCAAAGCCACAGCAGCCTTTCCCAGAAGTTTACAGTCAGAGCAGCAGCAAGATGTTTCCTTCTCCACTTTTTACCTGCAGGTCGATATATCCATCATCAGTGCTGGAGAGCTTGGAATATTTGACTTTGCTACTGGGAATGCCAGCAGCCAGATTTGTACGAGACGGCATCATTCCAAGGAAGCCTGGGCATCAGCTAGAACCTGGAAAAGAAAGAGAATAGCAAAAAAAATAATAAATCAGAGCAAACTGGATGATAGAGCTCGAGAGACATGGATCAAGATTAAGAGAAACAAAAGCATCAAGCCTGTACTAACCAAAAGGCATCTTTGTTCTTTTCCATAAACCAAATCTTTTCTAACAAAGCCTGTATTTAAGCCTAAAATACAAAAGCATGGATATAGCTGCAACAGGGCTTGCCATTACTTAAAAGCAAAGTCAAACTAAGGTAGAACTGGTGTTTGAAACAAGATAGAAATTCCAGAATGGAATATAAAAAAAGGTATAAACCAGCTCTCGTTTCGCAAGATCACACTTCCAGCAGGGTGAAGTCTGAGGTCCAGCTATGTCTAAATAGAGACATTAGCAAATAAACCCAAACCAGAACTAAACAAAGCAGCTTTTCACCCGGCCGGATATTTCGCAATAGATTCATTTTGCAAAAAAAAAAAAACCACCAAACCACTGAAAACAAGAATGAAATGGAGCTGTCATTCCCAAAACAGCTCGAGTCGTGACTCAGAGGGAACATGACAAGGGGATGGAGTGATTAGTGGATGAGGTAACCAAAAAACCCGCGAGGAGCTGGAAAGCATGGGTCACTTGTGTGCGTAGCTGCGAGGGTCAGGGCAGAGCTTTAGTGAGCGACGCCAGAGCCATACCCTGCAATTCCACCGTGCCATGAAGCCAGGCCCCGCGGTTTTGCTGCCAGCGGCACCAGCCCTGGGGAGAAGGGCAGAGCCAGCTTGCTCCTCTGCCGTGGAGCCCAGCTTCTCAGGAGGTGAAGCCTGGCCCCAGCCTGCCAACACATCCCTGTCTCCCTGCAGAGCCATTTAACAGATAACTCCTCCCAGCAGCACCTAGGCATTAGGTGGCTGCTCACCCCCAGCCTTGAACCCGCGCCGCAGCCCAGGGCTACGATTCGCAGAGGCGGCACAGAAAATGGGCTTCCCACGCTTCGCAGCTTCAACAGCTTTTTTATTTTCTGAGAAAGCATGGAACAAAGAAAACAGAGGGCATATCCCAACTATCCCAACAGGGAGGGACAAAGATGCTTTCTCCATAACGCTATTTAGCACCTAAGGTAGCAGCATCTCCTCAAAATACTTAGTGTCCACTTGAACTGAAATCCTTTGTGTCCCTCTTGCCAATTGCTGGCACAGTCCCCTGCCATCAGGTTCATAGAATCATAGAATCACAGACTGGTTTGGGTTGGAAGGGACCTTCAAGACCATCCAGTTCCAACCCCCCTGCCATGGGCAGGGACACCCTCCACTACACCAGGTTGCCCAAAGCCTCATCCAGCCTGGCCTTGAACACTGCCAGGGATGGGGCATCTATAACTTCTCTGGGCAACCTGCTCCAGTGCCTCACCACCCTCAGAGTGAAAAATTTCTTCCTTAGATCTAATCTAAATCTCCCCTCTTTAAAGCCATTGCCCCGTGTCCTGTCACTACACACCCTTGTAAAAAGTCCCTCTCCAGCCAGTTCATTCCTCCTGCAGTAAATTTGACTTTTATAAAAACCCCAACACCCCTTGATCATAAATCTCCACAGTTGTACCTTTAATTTGAACTTTTTGCCTTTTTTTTTTTCTCCTGTAGAAAAACCCACACCCAGCCAAAACACATTTCTAGCCCCATGAATAACGGAAATATCCCCCACCTACACGGTGGTAACACTCATCCTCAGCTTCTTACACCCCCCCAATTCCAGGTCACAGCACTCAGACACCCCCCAGGCCTCCCACTTGCCCAGGGGGCGGATGTGCAGGAGGGGAAGAAGCCAAAAGAAATCGGCACATCTGAAATATGCCAGATTTCCTCACTCTGCCCCATTTTACTCTCAGGTACTGTAGCTCTTACTGACTGTCCCACTATTCACCAGGCTATTCCTCGTGGCTTCCTAAGAATTATTTCCCATTTACACTCGCATAAGTTACCCTGCCCCTCCCTTTACCCGCTTATCAACAAGGAAGCTGCTGGTAAGGAAAAATGCAAAAAATAAAACACTCATGTTTAAGGGTCAGGTTCGAGTTCACCGAGCTTCCCCCCCGGCGCTGTGCACTGGTTCAGAACCAGTAACGAGCTCAGTGCTGTGCTCTTTCAGAGGCAAATAAAGAGTGAATCACGTTTGCAACTCCAGTTTCCCAACATGAAGCACTGTGGTCCCATTTTAAGCACAGCCAGACCATGCCCTGCCTGGGGAGCTTGCCCGTGAACGCAAACACAGCACTTCCAACCAAAACCCTGTTATCCCCTAAAACCAGCACTATGTTTTTCCACCTCTCTGCCCAGCAGCAGGAACGAGGAAGGAGGGGGGATGTAATTTCTTGCCCTTTCAGGAGCTCAAACCTCGCACGTAACACGATAAACGCACCCACCCCCCTCCTCCAGACCCAAAATGGTCTCTGTGCTGCTGAACGGGAAGGTCCCACCATGCCTGGGAACTCCCCCAGAGCGGCACCCAGCACCCCCCACCTCAAAACAGCCATGAAACCAGTCCGAGACAGTTACCTACTGTCTGCGCTGCGGGCCAAACCCATCTCTCCCGCTGCGGCGGCTCCCGTGGAACAACCCAGGAAGTTTATCCGCGATGGCCGTCGTTTCCTTCCAGGTTATGGCAGCCTCTTCTGGCTCGGCTCCGCGGGGTTATTGCCAGCCGCACGCTCCGGGTCAGCAGCTGGCATGAGAGCGCCCGTGGGCAGGGTGGCACGGACCACGTCCTGCTCGCCCAGGCCCGCGTCGCGCCAGACCCACCGGGGCCAACGCGGCGGTTCGGGGCTGGTTGGCCGGCGGGTTGTGTGCCCGCGTGTTCCTACGCATCGCTCCTGCGCGTCCTTCCACGTCCAGTTGGTTTTCCAAGGAAGAGCTGGATGTAATTAGGGTGAGACCCAGCACAGCCCTGTTAGGGCTAAGTGTGACAGGCAAGCTATAGCCAGGAAATTATTGCCAGCACCTGGAACAATAGTAACACATCAGCTGAGGATCTGCCTCCTCCAGCTGCTCCAAACAAGGAAACTGCAGGAATTACCACAGTTCCAGCTCCTGTAAGTTAATAAAATATGCACTGAGTTTTGAGCCTGATCTCAAGTTTCAAAGAATTCTCCCTCCCTCCTTTCTTATTTCTTTTCTTCTTAAGAATGTCCAAATATATAAATTCCAAAAGCTTCCTCTCTCAAACCTGGAGAAACACACAGAATTCACTAAGCCTCCCCAGATTATTTTTTTGTTGGGTTTTTTTTGTTTGTTTGTTTGTTTTTCTTTACTGCTTTTCTTTTAAAGGGAACATCTTGAGTATTTGGGTATGGCAATGGCAAAGCAAACATTCAGCTGCTTTAAGGATTTATCCAGAAAAATCAACATTATGAAAAACACAAGTGCATAGACACTTTTGTTAAAGGATGTTTATCACAGCATGAGGCTGCTCAATTTGGTCATTAGAGCTGTAAAAATAAGCAATTCAACCACTTGGCTTATTTTTACGAGTGTGTTTATGAGTAGAACAGCACAAATAAGTGTTTTTTAATCCCTACTACAGCAGGAGGTCACCCCAAAAAGTCTGCTTCAATCACCAGCCCAGCTTTATGCACATCACTGAAACCAGAATCCTTCCTTATTGCAACACCATCAATCTTTGACTCTTCACCGAAGCAGCACGTGTTTATTTGCTGTACTTGTGGGCACCACAACAGCGATCCAGTCTGAGAAGCATCACATTTGGAGTGAAAAAAGCCTCCTGGTTATCTCAGGTGTCCACTCCTTCTGTTCTGGGCAATAACTCCGCAATTGCTGGAAAAACTTTGGGGCAGCTAAAGATGCTGCCTTCCAGATGCTTTCCTAAAGTTACTGAATTAACCAGCGAGCTAAGACACTTCAAGAGAATAAATGGGGTATGGTCTGGAGACAAAGCTCAATGTGGGAGCTGAAAACCAAGCAAGGAGCTATCTGCACCACAGCAGAAGAAAACCACAGTGTAAACCATCTCCGCTACTGCTCCTAGCAACGAACCACCATTGGCAGGGGCATGGAGAAACCCTGTCCCTCCAGCTTTGAGCAGGGCCAAGTGTCCACCACGATGGCAGCCATATTCTGACACAGCAGAATGTTTCTTAATCAGTAGTGCCACCTTGTGAAGCTCTCCTGCCAGATCAGCAGGGCTTTCTGAACGTCAAGTTTATGGCAGTCAGTTCATGCTCAAGACTGCTCTTGTGTTGCTGACTGGTGGGAAGCACATCACCTAAAAAAAAAAAACAAACAGCACTCAGGAGCTGCAGGTGAGCACTGCTCACCACACAGCACTGATCGAGCCTCCTGAATTGCTTTTCAGTGTTTTGTCATTCATGGAGAAGTGAAGTCACTCAGATTCCAGTGGAGGGTAAGGATTTCCAGCTAGCTGGCAGCAATGCAGTAAGCAAAGAACTCTCAGGAACTACCTAAAACTGTTTTCAAACCCTGTTCTTCACAATGAAACCTTCAGGGTGAAACACACAGCAAGCCTTTTATCTTCATCAACAATAATGATCACAAATATCCCCAAGAGGAGTTGCTGGTGGCACTGGGGAGAGCACTACGCCTGTCAACAGAAGCGTGTAAGGTGCAGGGCAAAGGCACCCAATGGATGCAACGTGCACAGACCTGCTGAGGAGTAGCTTAGCCAGAAAGAGCAGAGCCAAACCCAAGGAGGGTTCACACAACTTGCTGCCAGACAAGGAACTCTCAGTCCCTGCTGAAACGTGCCTACACGCTCTCAGACTTCGCCGAGAGCCGGAGCAACAGCGACAGGAATGGTCCCTGCTAGAGGCAGCTCTGGCACCAGCCAGAACTAATTTAATGTTCAGCAAAACCTGTTTCACCAGCCTCTGCTTAAAGGAAACACAGCACGGAGTGCTAAGGTACTCACTGTAACCATGCCCCTGCACATCAACACATCTAAACAATCAAAGCAGCAGCTGTTAATCCAGGGAAAAACAAACACCAGCTTGCCCATTGCAGTTCCTTTGAGAAAGGATCTAGGGTACATCAGCACAGTTTGACAAAGCATTGATTCATCCACCCACCTTTAAACAGGATAAAACCCATGAAATTATAATCTTTATTTCCATTTTCCAAGTTTCAGTTAGAATACCAGCTTCAAAAATAAAGGGATGAAGTAACTCTTGGCATAATTGAACAGCAACCCTAGTCAACTACAGCTCCACAGGTGAAACTCTAGGAAAACATCTTTACTCAAGTTAAATATTGCAGCCCTTCTCTAACACAAGTGGAGAGGAGTAAGATATTTCATCTTAAGACAGCATCTAAGAGATTACTGGAAGTACAGGAATAGACTAGAAAAACCAAAGTTTCCTATTTCCAATGATACCAGTATAGCAAAATAGTAAGTTGAAAAATATTTACAAAGATATCTACACAACATGCCTAACAGCACTCAAACGATGCTCCGACACACTGAAGTTGTCACCACCAGCATTTCCTTCTCAGTCAGTCGTCCTCTCCAAAGAGCTGACCACATCTCCCCCCTCAGTCCTACTCCAATTAAGAGCCTTCCTGCTGGTCTTCAATCTTTGGAGCCAGGTAGTATTTTAAGTGTCCCATGTCAGCAATCTTATACTCCACAACTGGGAAAGGAAAAAAAAAAGAGTATTCAGCAGGTTCTTGAGAAAAGCCATTCAGTCAAGAGTTCTTAATGCAGTTCTCCAGTGGTAGGTACAAGGATACCTGGATGGTGGTATCCTTGGTGGCTGGTACAAGGATATTTTCATGGAGAGCTGCTTCTACTTACCAAGTGGAACGTCTGCAGACATGCTGAGTGTTACTGTAGGTGACAGGGGAGTGGCTTTGGTGAAAAAGTTCAGGTATCTCAGAGCAAAGGTCAACTGGACTGGCTCGTTCATCTCTATTGTAACCTAGAAAGCCACCAGCCAGGTTAGACATCAATAAACACAACAAGTTCCCTCAAGCATCTCGAATAATTCAGCATTCCAGACCTAGACACCTCATGCAAAGGCAGCCAGTGCTACTCTTCTGCTGAGCTCTGCTTGCAGGCTCTGGGGTAAGGGCCTAAAGCTGGCAACAATCTAGTGACTCTTATCTATAAGATAAGATCTATATCTGTAAGATAAGATATAAGATTTATTCTGCCCCTCTGCTCTGCTCTCCTGAGACCCCACCAGGAATACTGCGTTCAGCTCTGGAGTCCCCAACACAAGAAGGACACGGAGCTGCTGGAGCGGGGCCAGAGGAGGCCATGGAGATGATGCGAGGGCTGGAGCACCTCTGCTCTGGAGACAGGCTGAGAGAGTTGAGGCTGTTCAGCCTGGAGAGGAGAAGGCTCCGGGGTGATCTTATTGCAGCCCTCCAGTACCTAAAGGGGCTACAGGAAAGCTGGAGAGGGGCTTTTTACAAGGGCATGTAGTGATAGGACAAGGGGCAATGGCTTTAAACTGGAAGAGGGGAGATTTCAATGGGATCTAAGGCAGAAATTCTTCCCTCAGATGGTGGTGAGGCACTGGACCAGGTTGCCAAGAGAAGTTATAGATGCCCCATCCCTGGAAGTGTTCAAGGCCAGGTTGGATGAGGCTTTGGGCAACCTGGTGTAGTGGAGGGTGTCCCTGCCCATAGCAGGGGGGTTGGAACTGGATGATCTTTGAGGTCCCTCCCAACCCAAACCAGTCTGTGATTCTATAAACCACAGAAACACACAACCTGATCACCCAGCTTTAGCTCCCAATAGGTCAGAGATTTTTTCATATTAGTAGATACCTCAACACTGAGGACACTACAGTAACCCTGAAGGCTTAACTTACAGCTTCTTCCTCTTTATCCACATTACTGGTCTGTGACAGCTTGATGTTTCCATTGCCCAGCTCTCCATTAGCTGAAAATTTCACCCCATCTTTTGCACAGGAGATGACGACAGCATCGCCGATGTGGCTGAGATCTCTGCAGATGCGTGCAAATTCAGCAGAAGGCATTTTCACCACACAGCTGTACTCCTGCTCCTGTGAGGGAAGTGTCACAATTAAACTTCTACTGAGAAGCTTGGTGTGGTCACTACGCTTGAGTTTGTCTTTCCAAAGGAAGTTACGTTACAAGCTCAAACATAGTCTGATGTGACTATGGGAAGAAAGTGTAGTCAGTCATTTCAGCCACTACTTACTGGAATTCCAAGCTGCTCCACATCAAGATCCATCAGCTTCATCTCATAATCAGAAACTTTTTCCTGATCTAAAGAAACAAAGCACAGTTTGACCAAATGTTTCCAAGAAGTTATCATGCTGAATTTTACTTTTGCCCCTTTTTCCCCCCCGCTTCATTTAAAAACACTTCAATTATGATCCACCTAGTTTAATTAAAGATAGAAGCTGAAAGTGACCCAAACAGCCTTTTGTAGGCTGCAAGAGGACAGAAGCTTGCCAAGAACATCTGCTTGTGGCCTGAAGAAGAATCTTTCTCTTACAAAGACCCCTCCCATTACTGAAATATTTCTTCTCACTTCTGCCTACCCCAGCATCAGCTTGGTCTCCAAACAGAACTTAAAAACATCATGGCAGCAAATTGCTTCCCAGATCTAACACTCACTTGGTGCTTCAAACACCAGAGCCAGCGTATCCGCATTGTCTTCTGCTCGGAGAGTTATGATGTCTTCGTTTCCAGCACATTTCAGTATTTTGGACATGCTGGGGAGGGAAAACAGGTGGGTCACTCCCAGGATTGCAAGCAGCGAACGGGAGCACCATCCCGCCGCCTACCGGGCTGTGCGAGCCAGGCTGACGGGACGCAGCCCACGGAGCCGGGCAGCGGGAGCAGAGCTCGGGCTCGTTCCCCCACCGCATCCCTCTCCCGGGACGGCGGAGCGAGGCCCGGGGCGCACGAGCCGCCACCGCTCGGCCTTCTTCCCCGCCGCCCGCCCGCCTTTCCCGCCACGGCGCGCCGCCGGCAGTGACGTCACCGCCGCCGCCAGGCCCCGCGCGCGCCGCGAAAAAACGGCGCGAGAGCTCTGAGGAGAATGGGGGGCGGGGGGGGGGGGGAAGGAGGGCTCGGAGCGGCCCTCGCCCGCCCCAGGAGCCGCTCCGCAGGGACGGCGCGGGCGAAGGCGCCCTCCCGCCCCACGCCTTCCCCTCACGCACTCCCGGTCCCCCAGGAGCGGCCTCCGCTCCGCGCCTCATACCGGGCCCACCCCGCCCCCCCCGCGGCCCCGTCCCCGCGGCCGGAGCGGCCCCGCCGGCCCCACCTGGAGAGGTTGACGCCCATGGCGATGTTGCGGTCGCAGCGGTACGTGTCGAAGCCCTCGGAGCGCAGCGTGAGCTGCACCAGGGAGACGTGCGAGGAGTCCATGCTCTGCAGGCTGATGCCGCCCGAGCCCAGGTCCCAGCACGCCTCGGTGATGAGGTCCTTGAGCGCCTCCAGCACCCGCTTGAGCACCGAGCCCTGCACCAGCCGCGCCTCGAACATCCTGCAGCCGCCCCGCGCCCAGCCCAACCCGCACGCAGCCGCCGAGCGCCCCTGGCCGCCAAAATCCAGCCGCCCCCCGACTACCCCTTTTATAGCCTCCTCCGCCCCGCCCACCGCCGCGCCGCAGCCAATCGCCAGCGGCCCTCCCCTCCCGCAGTGAAACCCTATCCGAGCTCACGTGACAGGTGCCCCCCGCGCTCCGGCCAATCCCGGGACGGCTCCTCCCCCTAATCCTGGCCCCCTAATGGACCGGGAGCCAATCACCACGCGAGTTACACACCTCTCCCCCCCCCCCCCCCCCCAATCCCCGCCCCGTGGCGCGAGCCCGCGTCCCGCCTCGCCGCGCGGCCTGGCGGTAATGGCGGCCCGCGCAGGCCGCGCTCGCCCGGCGCCGCGGCGGAACGGTGCTCTGCGATCCCTGCAGCGCGCCCTCCGCCGGCGCTGCGGCGCGGGTGCCGCACGCACGGGCCGTCCGCAGGGACAGACGCCATTTCCTGACAGCAACTCCCAGGCTGAGTGAAAACCAGCCGCCGTCTCTTTAAGACAAACGCGTCACGGTTCTGCCCGCCAACTTCCCGCGCGCGGCGCTTTCCCGATCGCGATATGACGCGGCCGCCTTCCCTCCCCCCCCGGCGGCAGCGCCAGCTACGCCCTTCCGCCCGCCCATCATGGCGCCGACGGGCGCACATCCGGGTACACCTGGGCGGAGCCAACGCCGGGCAAGCCCCGCCCCGCCGTCCATCCCCCGCCGCCGATTGGGCGGCGACGGCGCGCTGCTCTCGCGCGCCCCCTGGCGGCGGCGGAGAGGCGGTGGCGGCGCGGCGGCGGGCGCGGGGCCGGGATGAGCGAGCTGCGGCAGCGGCTCGGCCGGGAGGCCGGCGGGGCGCAGGAGCCCGACGAGAAGGTTTGCTGCGGGCCGGGGGGCGAACGGGGGAGGCCGGAGAGCGGAGATCGGCGCGGGGGCGCGGGGTCTGCGGCGGGCCGGCGGCGCGGCCTGCGGACCGCGGGGGGACCCGCCGCCTCCTCTCGCAGGGACCGGGATCGGAGCCGCCGCCGCGACCCCCGTCTTGCCCCGCGCCGTGCGCGTCTGTGTGTGTTCTCGCAGCGGCTCCGGGGCCCGTCGCTTGGTTTATTTTCCCCCCACGACAGCCCCAAAACCGGCCCCGAACGAGCAAAGCCCGGCCCCGGGGGGAGTTTCTGTCCGTAGCTGGACAACCGCTCCCGGATCCCGCCTTTTAGGAGCGTGGAGATGTGGGAATAAACTGTTTTTATGGAGTATCTCAAGTGAGGATTACAGAACCCCACAGGTTCCCTTAGGGAAGACTTTGGTATCTCCTAAGTCATCCCCGACAAATACCCTTCCCTGCGGTGGGGTGCATGGTCTCCATCGATAGTTTAATGAGATTTAATGGTTGTGTTTCTCCGGAGAAGAGCTGTGAAAAGAAAACCTGACTCCTTTTTCCCCATAACATCTCTTCTGTTCCAAACCCGAGCCCAGTTGGATGCTCCGAGCTTGGCAGTTGCTCCATGACTCATGTCGTCACCGTTGTCATCTTTACTCCCGCGCCTCCCCAAAGAGGAAACGAGCAAGAGGAATAAGCAATCGAGAAAAAACTTCGTAAACAATATTTGCAGGGTCACAGAGAGGGAAAACTGGAGGGAAAAGTGGTTCTTCACTGCGTTGGTGTTTAATGCGTGCTTTTTGGGAGCAACCCCGTGCTCGTGCATTTGCCCTCAGTAGCATTATATTGATGTTTTGTCTGCTAGTGCACAAAGTACACAATGCAGAGAAGCGTGAAATCATCCGGCAAAATGTCTTTTGCAATTTAAATGCCACATTGAATTCCATTTTGAATGCTGGTTTAACACCTGCCCGGAGCTGTACGGTCCGGTGGGAGGAAGCGTTACTGTTCTGCTGTGCTTAGAGAGGGACCTGGGACAGAAGGCACTGACGGCGTCGAGAAGGGGTTGCCTTGGTGTAGATCTGAAGTTTCTGCCTTTTTTGTAGGTTGCATGAAGTTGTCAGACATCCAGATTTACGGGCCTCTATTAAGAGAGTGGTAAGGTGATGCTCATTTTGTTGTTGCTGTGCGTAAGGCAAGGCTGTTCTCCTCTAGAGAAGTACGTTTGCCTCAGTTGGAATTTACTTTGCAGCAGAAAGTCTTCAGGGACTTTTATGTTCCAGAACTTTGGTGGGAGTTGGAAGATGTCCCTCAGCAGCCTTGGAAGGACTGGTACTGCTTAACCGGTGTGCAAACAAACTCCCTCGGCCAAGCCGCCGTCTCGCTTTAGCTACTCGTGATGTGTTCCTAAAGAAGGTCAGAGGGCCGCTATTTTGAGAGCAATCTCGTTATCTCCAGACAAATATGCTTTTTATGTACAATGAGCCTTCTGAAGGGCTCCTCTAGTATTACCTTGAAGTCAAGGATTTGAAGTGTGCTTGCTGGGGAGAGGGAACGTTTATGCCGCACCGCTCGTCCTAAAGCAGCTCAGATGAATTGCAAGAGAGAAAAAGATGTTTCCAAGCAGCAAAGAAGTGAGGTGCTGAACACGGTGTCTCTTAACAATAGAGAGCAGTTATGGCAGGCGGGGAGTTTCCCAAAACTGTTAAAATCGAGCGTGCTAGGAGGTACCTGGTAACAGTCATCCTGCCGTTAGTAAAACCCTACAGCGCTGTGCTTTCCGCGGCAGCAGACCTCAGTGGCACGTTTCCCTTTCCTCCCCCGAGATCAAACCGTTGTGTTTTCAGTGCTGGGAAATGCCTGGCAGAGCCTGGGGATAACGTCGGTGTAAAGCTAACGCAGCAGAATTGCTCGTGTGCATCCTGTTTATCGGGGGTCTTGGCCCGCCCGGCGCGTCGCCGCTGCTGTCGAGAGGGGAGATTCCTCTTTCTGCTTTGTCACTCAGTTCGCCTGGCCAAGAAAAATAATTTAGCAATGCATATTGTGTTCTCCAGAAACCCTCGTGTCTTCGGAAAAGAGCCCTGGGCGTGTTAAACGAGATGTAAACATCAAGGCTGGTTTCAAGATTAGACCCAGAGAGTTGTTTTTTCTACTTGGTCCCACTTTGGTGTTTTGATAAGGGAAAGAGAGAGGCTGGTTTCACTTTCTGGTCCTCTAACACTTGCACAATGTCACAGCTTTGATGTTTTCTCTCCGCTGGCACAAGGCAATGCTTACAGCTGAAACTGGGCTGCTTCAGCTGAGGCCGTAGCGCCAGAACCTTTTAAAATCGATTTTTGTTAAAACTGTTGTGCAACACACAGTCTTCGTCTCAGAGGGAACAAGGCAACATCTGTTTACTCTGATCAGTGAACTCCCTCTGATCTCTCCAGTGGAAAAACAGGGGAACTTGCCCTGATGCTATTTGCCTTTGGTTCCCATTTTCTTAGCCTGAAGGACTCGGATGCTGTTAACTGTTCCTGTTGGTGTGTGGTTATCTGAGATTAGAAGATTGAAACAAGTTCTAGTTTCCTGTTACCTTGCAGAGATTAGAAGATTGAAACAAGTTCTAGTTTCCTGTTACCTTGCAGATCCTGTTCTGCCTTGGCCTTTGTAGACTCGTTCCTTTGCATTGCAGACGGTTTCATTATCTAAAACTGGAGGTCAATGCCTTCGCTCCCGTGTTGTGTGCATCCCATGAAATCACGTTTTCTCTTCCAGCTTCCAGAGGGAACAGGAGAAGCGCAAAAGAGATTTGTTTCCCGACGCACGCGGAGCTCCTGAGTGCATCTGCTGCTTTAATGGGATTTTAAGATCGTTTCTCAGTAGCGGTTTGTACGTTGTGTGACTCGACAGCGAGGCGAGGGGTTTTTTTTTCCCCTTTTCTGTGCTTTTTTCGCTAGGACGTTGTGCCGGTAGTTGTCTGAAATCCAGGAGGAGTCTCGGACATCCCGTGGCCCGGTCCCATGGCAGGGGAGGAGGGCAGATCTATTTAGAGGGAGGCTTATCTGGGCTGCAGCTCACACCCCTGCGTCACTTGTGGCTTTGTTTACCCACCCCTTTGTCTCTGGCAGGCAGAGTCTTGCTGGAAAATATTGTCCCGGCCTAAGAGAGGCCGTGGGTGTTTTTGTGCAATGGCCCGTGCCGGCGGATTTTTCCACCGTGCAGCGTTGGGCACCTCGTTGCACCCACAGCAGCTGGGGACGCTCATTTTTTATGGGAAAAGGGGTGATGGTGGTTGCAAGGAGAGTGCTGTTTCCCTGATACGAGGCCTCGATGAGCCGGTGTGAGGTGTGCGAGGCTGAAGGGTTTCCATGCTTCCGAAGGATGCGGTGATGAGGGCTCTTTTTTTCCAGCCCAGCCCTGCAGTGAGCTGACGCTGTGACTTTTTATCTGGCTACATCTGTATCGTGTGGTTCAAAAAGTGAAAGGCTCCGGCTTCCAAGCCTCAGGATTTTGCGTGCTTCCAGGTGTTTTGCAAGACATCCCTGGTGATCTAAAGTGCTCCGAAGACTCTGAGCTGAGGAAATGCCAGGTATTTGGATGCCAGGGCTGACAAGTAACTGTCCCTCAGGTCTGCTTGGTAGGGTGAACGGCTGCCGGGTGTGTGCTGGAAAGGATGCAGCAGCTCCGATTTTGGTGATTGGCTTGGGAGAGGGTGCAGGATATAGAGAAGTAACAGCACAGGCACTCTGAAGGTTTAAGGAATTTCAAATCCTGTTACTTCCCAGGTCACAGGAGAGCTCCTTGTAGTTGGGAGTTTGTGGTCACAAGATGAGGTTCTTGTAGGACCAAAGCCAATAAACCACCACAGTGATGCTTCCCTTCATCTTCATCCACGATTGAGAGAGGCAGAAGTACAAGTCCACTTCCAGACCCACCTGAAAAGCTATTTTTTTAATACCTCTTAATATTATTTTAGGCTTGATACCAAGCATCAGTTTGCTTGGCTCCTGCTGAAGCGTGAGCCTCATGTATTCTGGACAGATGGTGGCAATCCCGGGTCTGATGCAAGAACACACTTCAGCCTTCTGAGCTGTTTGATGCTCAGCTTCATGTGTGCCTGCCGACAGGAGCGCGTCGTTATCTGGTACTGTTAATTGTGGCAAGGAGGAACTGGCCTGATTGCGTTTCTAATGGAGCTTGTTGTAACTGGTTGTCAAGTTTAATACCTTTGCCAGCTCCTGGCCTGCCATGGAGCTGGTGAAGGAGCTTCAGGCTGCTCCTCGTGTCCTTTGGATGGCGTTCGACTTGACGCTGCTCCTTGCTGCGAAGCGCGCAGGCTCTCCGCTGAACTGCCCGTTTCCTGGCTTGTTTGTGGCTGTGCCAGAGAAGCTTGATCCCAGGAAGATTTTGTCATTTTAAGGGTTGGATGACTCCACCTTGGCCTGTGGGGAGGTCCCGTCCTTCCCAGTCTGCGCAGAGCGTGATGGAATGAGCGTGGAGACTCAAGTTAAACCCCTAAATGTACGTTGCTTTTCTGTTACTCAGCCCTTTGGGTAGTTCAGAGCTGCCTTCTGTTTCCATTCCTTATTTAATGACTGGATGATTTACTGCTGTCTGGTCTGGAGGGCTACATTCCCTAAGCTCGTGTCTCTCCTGGCAGTGTCTGAGAAGTCGCCGGTACCTCCAGGCAGATGGCTGACCTGTTTTCCGAAGGGTTCCCGCTGGGTCTTAGTGGATCTGGGAGCTTCTTACCGAGTTGCTGCTCCGGCCGAGCTCCCGTCCGCCTCTCGTCGTTGCGTACGGGGAGGTCAGTACAGCGCAGGGTGAGGGAGGGAGCCCACGGCACATCCACAGCTCCCGACGGATATTCCCGCTGCCTTTGGGCGCGCCGTTGCAGGTAGAGGGCAGGGCTCTTGCCCCGCACGCAGACGAGCCGTGTTGTACGTGAGCGATGTCTCCGCGTGCCCTTGCGACGCCGTTCTTGTGAACAGAGGGATGTTTGGAGCTGAGAAGGGGGACGTTGTGATGGGACGTTTGTGTTTCTTTTCCCAGCAAGGACCATTTTCGCTGTCTGTCAGCCACATACCACACATTAGGTGGCAAGAAGACCCCCTTTACCCTCCTGCCTCCTTTAAGTGAGCAGCGATGTGCCCCGGATCAAACCCTTAGGAAACCAACTTAAGGGAAGATGCAGTATTTCCGAGCAAACCCATATTTCCTTTCTAAAAGAAGAAAATACTGCTACTTTTCTCTGTAACGCATCTGCAGAAATTTGGGATAGAAAATTCTTCCTGTGCCTGTCAATAGCTCTATTGTTTTCCCCAAAAATGTGGTCTGTGTTCCCATGTCTCCCTCCTGGTGATCTGCTCCGCTTGAGCTTTCTCTGATACGTGCCTTCCAGGATTATAAAGGACCATGAAGATTCATAGATTTGTCTACGGGACAAGTCGTGTGATAGTCTGTAGGTTTGTGATGATAACTGTGACTTTAGAAGACCACTGCTTTGGGTTTGTCAGGGTTACATCTCAACACCCTGCATGACTCCTTTCCTTCATGGAAAAGGAAGGAAACAGCTCTTCCAAGCAGCAACAGATGGAAATGTCTGTGCGGAATGGTGCAGACACAGCTCCAAGCTGGGGCGGCCCCTTCGAGACACCGACTCCAGGAGGTGCTTCGGAGCTTTGCTCTCGTGTTTCTGTCCGTGTTCCTCTGTCTCTGCAGGGACAACAAGGTCTGCCCGTTCGGGAAGCGCCACGGTAGCAGAGATGCCAGTTAGATCTCGGGTAACCCAGTCTTGAAGCCCATCTCCAAAACATCTCCATCACGTGTTTCAGAGGGGGAGGCAGGTTCCTCTCGTGGCAGAAAGAGATTCTGGGGGGATGCCAGAACCAGCAGCCTATTTTTGCTCTCTTTTGTATACAATAGCTTCTCGAAAGGACTTGGAGCCTGATGCATTTACCTTCTTGATTTCCTGGAATAAACAGAGCCCGGAGTGGGTGCCATGCTGGGGGCCAGGCAGAGGATTAGCATGTGCCAAGTGAGTCGCAGGGGTGGGTGATGGATCATGTTTGCTGACACTGAGATCAGGCTCTCGGATCAGACTGCTGTTCTGCCCAGTGCAGACCACACATACCTCCGGTCACGTCCCGCTGCCGAGCTGAGCTCTGTGATCGAAACAAAGCGGGCGGCTTCGGGAGCACGAGATGGCCATGGGAGCTTCCGGAGTTATTTCGGCCACTATGCAAACATTTATGCTCTTGGTGATGTTATCAGCTGATAGTCTCCGTTTTTAGGCATGCCCTAATTTCTGTGCATGCTTTCAGCTGGAATATGTTTTTTTGGGATGAGGAAGGGAGTCCTGTGTCAACATAAACGAGACCTGAGCTTTATTTTTTGGAGACAACAAATCAAACAGGCACCCCTAGATGCCAGCTTGGTGAGATACCTTGATGGAGGGACATGAGAAACTTGTGTTTAACTGCCCTGCAGATAACTTCACAGCCCAGGATGTTCAAGCACTTTCCTCTAGACCAGCATCAGGACATGAGCTACTTTGTGCCCGCTTGCAAAAGCCCGTGCTTTTCTGGAACCTTAGAACAAACCAAGCCTGGATGCTTGTTTGCTTCTTCTTTCTAGTATTAACAGTCTCCAGAACTCTCTCTTGTTTCACCCTTCTGAGCTGGTAAACCTCTAAAAGAGAATATCCTGTAATTAGGGAGTAACGGGATGATTTTTTGCCTTGATGTCACCTTGGTGGATCTGTCTGAGGTGGGTTTGGCTGTGGCACAGCAGCCGTCGGAGATGGGCAGGTGCCCTGGAGGTAAAGCGGTGAAGAAGGGGAGAAGGGAACGGAGCAGACAGTTTTCCCAAACGTAGGAAGTAAAACCACTTTTGAAAAACGTTGACATTTGCATCACTGAGGCCGCTGGGTTTGTATCCATTACACTAATTATATTGGCCTTCATCCTGCAAATGTGCTCAGAGGTGGGAATAGTAGAGGCTTTAGAACAGTCGGTCTCTGTTGTTCTAGCTGTTAATTTTATTGCCTGGAAAAGCAACTTTATTTTTCTCTTAACATTTTCCATCACTGCTTTTCATTAAAATCTGGCAGGAACTCTGAATAAAACAGCGCCTTGCTTCAAGAAAGGTGCACAAATAATGGGATTTCTTGAACTAATTTAATCTACCGGCGTTGAGTACTTAACTGTATCTCTGTATTGGGCGGAAAATTTTTGGCAGGCAGACAGCTGACTCGTTTCTATGACAACTGAGATCATGTCAGGGATACTTGGGCAGAAAACCCGAGCGCTCACAGCTTCCGCTGCGAGGAAGCGATTGAAAACGTGAGCACAAATTCCGTACCGCGGGCTTGCAGGAGTTAAGTTGCTTAAAGAAAGCCAAGGCAGCTCGTTTCTCCCTGTGTCTTTCTTTAGGGTGATGAAATATTTGTTCATAAATGTTGCTTAGACCTACTGATGTCACAAATGCAAGGAGGAAGTTGGTATCTGTGGGTTTTGCTCTTTCTTCTCATCTTGACTTGCGTAGAAATGAATAAGATCAGATGCACGTTGGGTATCTTGATTTTATTCCTGCATTATTTATTCCCTTGATTCTTTAAGAAGCCTTCAATGTCGAGATGATAAATTGGAGAAGGAGCACTGGGCTTGCCCACGGCATTGGAAAGGGAGATTTGCACAAAAAAGAGCCCTTCAATTTAATAACTTCGTGTTGGTGACAACAACCAGTAAAAGCTACTGCATCTGATTGTGTTTTAACAGACTTAATGCTTACCCTGTGAAAGAAATGGAAAAATAAAGCCAGATTCCAAGGTAACTGGAGGAGAAGTGTGCTTTGCTCTTACTAATGGCTTTTAATTGTTTCCCAGCACGTAGAGTTCTAACATCCTGGCACATGTTTGCGCCGAGTGCTCTGCCTGGGAGGAGAGAGGGAGTATCAGCAGCGGAAGGAACAAGAAAAATGGGTGAGGGAGAGGTATGGTAAGAGAATATGGAATGATTACAGCTGGAGACAGCTACGTCCCAGTGCAGGAGCACCAGTGGACAGCGGTGGGATTGCTGAAAGGGGACGGGGCTGCGTTTTCCTTTGCCTGAGCAGCATCTGGTTCGGTGGGACCCCGGCGCGAGATTGAAGCTCCAAGTCATAGTTGGTTCAGGCATGGTCAGATGTATGTGAGGATAAGCCTGGGGCTAAATAGCTTTGATTTTAGGAAGAACCTAAACAATTGAAAAAAAGGTCCATGGAAGGGTAAAGGGGAGAGTACGGTCCCGTGGCTGGGAAAGGAGACAAGTCACGATTTCTGGGTTAACTTGCTGCAAGCCTGAGTCTCTCCAGGCTTCCATTTCAAGGGCAGAAATAGGAGAAAACAGCACAGGGGAGGCATCAGAAACCTGGTGTTTCTTAGGGGAGCAGCAGAACTGGTGACAGAACACCATCTATTAGACCCACCTGCCCCAAAACGCTGTTTGTACCGGCATGGTGGGACGCTTTGCAGTCTGTGGCTTAACGCAGCCCAAACGTGCCCCGTGCACTCACGAGCTCTTTGCACAAGCACCGACTCTCCAACGAGCTGAGATTTTCACCGGCCATAGCCCTGGGCGAGCATCGCTCGCCGTCGTCTGCGCCGCCGGGCGCTCTCTGCCACCGGCTGCTCTGCGGACAGCGTCGCTCTCCGAGATTATCCTGTGGGAACGGGGATGTGCCTGGCTCGGCTGGAGAGCTGCTGGTGGAAAGGGGCAGGAGGGTGTTACCAAGGCAATGCCACAGCTGGATTAAGTAGCTCAGGCTTAAACAAGTCGTTCAGCACCCGCTCAGCTGCTCAAACGGGTGATTTGTAGGCTGATGGTTGCAATTTGCATGAAAGGTATAAAAATAGTGTCAATTACTGAGTCCTCTCCACAGCCTATATCTGGCACAATGTCCTATATAATCTCAACACCCTCTTTTCAGGGAGAGATCTAAGTGGGGAGAAGAGCCGATTCCTGATGCTGCTTGGTTGTTTTCAAGATGAGGATGTTAAATTGTACGTCAGCCCTCACTTTGACTGGCCATTTCTTCCGTCAGGGAAAATGTTTTCTTCCACCTCCCATCAGGCTTAGATTGAACAAGCAAGACATGTGGCAGGAGTGAGTCCTACACCCTAACAACGTCCCTTTTATCTGGACAAACCTCTTGATTGCTTTCTTTATACTGTCTGGAAATAACCTGGCAATGTTTTTTGGAGCTGTGGGTGTTCGTGTCTGTTGTACAACCTCTCCTGTTCCCACTGCTGAGGATCACAGAATCATCGAACGGTTTGGGTTGGAAGGGACCTGAAAGACCATCTTGTTCCAAGCCCCCTGCCATGGGCAGAGACACCCTCCACTACACCAGGTTGCTCAAAGCCCCATCCAGCCTGGCCTTGAACACTGCCAGGGATGGGGCAGCCACAGCTTCTCTGGGCAACCTGCTCCAGTGCCTCAGCACCCTCAGAGGGAAGAATTTCTGCCTTAGATCTCATCAAAATCTCCCCTCTTTCAGTTTAAAGCCTTTGTCCTGTGTCCTGTCACTCCACACCCTTGTCCAAAGCCCCTCTCCAGCTTTCTTGGAGCCCCTTTAGGCACTGGAAGGTGCTGGAAGGTCTCCCTGGAGCCTTCTCTTCTCCAGGCTGAACAGCCCCAACTCTCCCAGCCTGTCTCCAGAGCAGAGGTGCTCCAGCCCTCGGAGCATCTCCATGGCCTCCTCTGGCCCCGCTCCAGCAGCTCCGTGTCCTTCTGATACTGGGGACCCCAGAGCTGAAGGCAGCACTGCAGGGGGGTCTCAGGAGAGCAGAGCAGAGGGGCAGAATCCCCTCCCTCGCCCTGCTGCCCACGCTGCTCTGGGTGCAGCCCAGGACACAGTTGGCTTTCTGGGCTGCCAGTGCACGGTGCCGGCTCATGGTGAGCTTCTCATCACCCAGCACCCCCAAGTCCTTCTCCTCAGGGCTGCTCTCTGTCCATTCTTAATCCATTATCTTGACAAACCTCTTGATTGTCGTCCTTATACTGTCTGGAAATCGCGTGGTGATGTTTGTTGGAGCTGTGGGCATCACGTCTGTTGTACACCCTCTCCTGTTCCCACTGCTGCGGATGAAGCGGGGAACAGCGGGATGTGTTGGGACTCATCCAGTGAGGCTTTGCTCCTGCTCTCGGAGACCAAAACACTTTGCCTCCTGAGGTTTGGTTTGGCATTGCGCTGAGTTCGGTGGGCCGGGTAACTGGTGCGGTGGTTTACACCAGTTCAGCTGCGAGGTCGGGGTCAGGACAAGAAGTTATCGACAAGAAGCTGCCCGTTCCAGCAGCTCTTGGATGAGCTCGGTTGCAACATCACATTCCTCTGTCTCTGGAGCTGTGCAGTTGCTTTCATCCTTCCCGTTCTTGGCTGGGGATGGAAGGGAGGAAGGCATCGATGCTCTTTCCCTTTCTTTGGGTCTCTTGAGCACTTTGTGAAACTTCTGATCCTCTGGGCTGGATCCAAGGGATAATTTGCCTGCTTTGCCTTAGCTCTGCAACGTTCTGCTTCGTTTCAGGGCTTGGTCCTCCCATTGCGGTGCTGGCGAGCCTCAGACTTGCATGAGGTGATGGATACTTGGATTGCATTAGGAATTCTGCTTAAGGGTTTTGGTTTTAGCCCATAGAGGTGGTGGTGGTTGCTCTAAGTACCTGAGCACTTCCCTGCATGTTTGATTTGAATCAGTCACATGAATTTTGGGGTTTTTTTTTAGAAACGTGCAATGAGAGGAGAAAAGCTCCCGTTTCCTAAGCATAATCTAGAACACCAGGAGAAACTGAGTTTGGTCAGGCTGGAGCTGAAGCTTTTCTCTGTTATTTAAATTGCTCCCGGGGGAAATCCTGCAGAGAATCCTTTTGGATAAAGCACAGAGAAAGCATTGCAATGGGAAATAGACTGTAGGTAAATACAGTGCACTGATTTCCCAAACCCTGCTCCAGAGGAGGGCCCCTGACCTGTGCTCTGCCAAACTCCTACATTGTTTTACCATTTCCAGTCTTTTTACCTGGTGCCATTTGCACTTGCCTCGCGGATTTGACCTTTTGTGCGTTCCCAGCTAAATGGCACTAAGCCTCTCGGAAGTCCGAGGGACGAGTGGGTTTTACAGGTCAGTTAAAAAACAGCTGAAAAAAAAGCCAAAAGCTGCATTTCTTCGCCAGCCCTCCACACCCATGTTAGCACGGGCAGAGGTGTTCTGCTTTCCTCTTGTTCCCACTCCGTGGGAATGGACGGGAGCGAGCGCAGAGCGAGCACACGGGGATGTGACCGGCGCGATGGCCGGTGCTTTTCTCATCCCCAGAACTCATCTCTGACAACACCGTCGTATTTTTAGCTGCCTCCACCTGACAGTGTCTGAGTGCCCTTGGCTGTTCTGGCCTGCAGCCATGGATCCATCACAGCTTGGAGAGTCATTGTCTTCTCCTGCCTTAAATAAGGGAGCTGCTCAAGTCTTGCTGTTCTACAGAACTACAGATACCCCTCGATTTGGATGCACCAAACTGGTCCTCAGCGGATGCTTGTTTTGGTGGGGGTCCCCCCTCCCGGAGCGCGGGGCAGCGCTGCCTGGGAGCGCAACGGGATGCAGTCACTTGGTTTGCAGAGCTCAGAGTTTGTCAGCTCGGCTCCCTCCTTGCTTTTCCTGCAAACACGCTCTCTTTTCCGGCAGTTTTAAAATAACCCGTGGTCTGAGGCCAAACGCCCGGCGCTGCCTTTCCTGGTGCACTGGGAATGGCTTTTTCCTTCCTCGCTTCAAGGACTGCGGAGCAGGGTGAAGCTCTGCTGCTGAAACGAGGGGCAAAATGTGGAAGTTTGGATTCGTTCTTTATTCAGGAGCTGGACTGGAGGAAAATCTGCTGCTGGGGAAAGCGCACGGGACTGCCCGGGAGCCAGGAGTTGTTTGTAATCCTTTTTCCACCATGACCTGTTGCAGAGCCTTCTCCTGCCTCGCCTGTATTTATTTACCCCCTAAATCCAGGTCTTCGAGCTGAGTGCTGGAGCAGTCCCGGGGTGGGGAAAACATGGGTATTTCTTTCCAGTCCATCAGGTTTCTTCTGTGGTCAGAGAGGATGGTTGGGCCTGAGCGATAAGCCACGCTCTTCCTCTTCAGCTCTTCGAGGATGAGCTCGGGGTTATTTTTAGTGCCCGCCTGTGAAGTCAGCGCTTGAAAAGTCTGCCTGGAAGCCTTGAGCCTGCCTGCTTGGAGGCCTTTCTTTCTGTCTAATTTGGGCAACGTCGCATTCTTGGAGATCTGCCTGGGCATCGGGAGACCTTGTGAAAATTCCTGCTAACAAGCCTGTGTCCGTTGAGCACTTGCTGCACTCGGAGATTCTTATTAACCAACGGCGAGGCGTGCTCAGCTGTTCAGAGGGAACAGATCCGTTCCTGTTGAGACTGATGAAGAGCAAACCCCATCACGTGTGTCACCTGAAACGTTTGATGTTGTTTCTCATGGGTATAACCCCGTGTAATACTCAGAATATTTTCTTTTTCTCTGGTTTCTGCAGAACCAGAGTGGTGGTAGGGGTTGCATCCAGTGGGCTGGTCCGAGTTTCTTCAAAGTGTGTCTAGTAAAGCAATTTGTCTCTCTTTAACTTGCAGGAGTCAGAGTCTGAAAACAAACTGGATGGAGAGACGGCGTCAGACAGCGAAAGCAAATCTGAGTTTGGAGGATCGCCCCCAGTGCCGACATCGGATGACACTCCAGAGGTCCTGAACAGAGCTCTCTCCAACCTCTCCTCAAGGTAGCACTCGCTGAGCATCGTTCCCCTCCGCTGCCGGGGCCCCCGCGGCTTCGTCGCAGCTTCCCCGGCCTCGGCGGCGGCTGCGGGAAGCTGGATGAGCAGCTGGGGGAAGCGCCTGTGCTCTCCCTCCCTGTGCGAGCAGGAAGGTGCCCCCGGGGCCATGGGGGACAGAAGCTGGGGGTGATGGCAGTGGGGAGAGCGGAGCGCGGTGCTGGGGGCTGCCGTGCGTGGGAGAGGGCTGGTGGCAGAGGAGCGGGAGGGCGGCCCCGCTGCGTGGTGGTCTTGGCAGGTGGGAGGAGACCTGGGTGGGCGCAGAAGGCAGTTGTGTTTGGCTTCAGCAGCACTGCGGTGGTTTTTAACCACTAGTGTGACCTACTTCTGCAGGAATGTGTGAGAAAAGCATGTGGATAAGGACATGATTTAAAAACAAACCAGGAATGTTTTCTGCAGACTGCTTTGGGGAAAAAGCATCTTATTCCTATCATGGAGAAAGAGTCTGTCCTGGGTGTGCTGTGAGGATGGGAGAGGCTCAGGGCAGGATCTGTTGGAGAGTGGTGAGGGTGCAACGTGCCAGGGCCCATGTCTCCTCTTGAAAAGGAGTGCAGAGGGGGGTAAAGGTCCCCATTTTCATAGAATCATAGAATCATAGAATGGTTAGGGCTGGAAGGGACCTTCAAAGGTCATCTAGTCCAACCCCCCTGCAAGGAACAGGGATATCTCCAACTAGATCAGGTTGCTCAGGGCCTCGTCCAACCTGGCCTTCAACGTTTTATTTGAACTTATCATGCAGCTTGTCCAAGGTGAGGGAAACCTGTAGCAGAACTGGAACAGACGCTCTCCTGTCCCGTTCCAGCACCCTTGGAGATGCTCTGCTCCTGGCTCATGCTTTCTGCATTTAGTGAGGTCCATGGCCGGGAAGACTGAGCTGAGCTGCAGCCTTGCAGCTGCTGCAACCAGGCCTTGATCAATGGATCAAGGTCGCTCTGTAGCGCTGACAGAAACTTTGGGGTTTCCAGGGCTCAGTTTCCTTCCTGTGATGTGCAGAGAGCAGAAGTGCTGTCCTGCTTTCTCGCTTTATTTTGACTTTCTCTAACTTCTTCCTTTCTCTGTGGCCTAGATGGAAGAATTGGTGGGTAAGAGGTATCCTCACGCTGGCAATGATCACCTTCTTCTTCATCATCATCTACTTGGGACCCATGGTCTTAATGATGATAGTAAGTGCTCCAGAGAGATGCCCTGATGTCCACAGTGATAGGGGGTAAGGTTGCTGGGACCATTGCTGGGGTGGGCAGCTCAGAGCCTCATCTTTTAGAGGTCCTTGTTCAGTTTGCTGGGTTTCTCTCTCTGTTGAGAAAACCTAGAAGGCATCTGTGACCACCTGCCACGGCAGTCAGCATTTGGCTGCAATTGGAACTGATACAAGGGGTTGTTAGAAACCTCCTGCAGAGGAAAAGGGAGGGAAAACCAACACGATGAGCTCCCCATGTTGGATTAGGAGACTCCTGCCAGACTGATAGCGACTGCTAAAATATCTTCTGTTCTGCACATGCATGTCTCTTATCTCCTTGAGGAAAGAGATGTTTAACCAACACGTATTAAAGCTTCTGGATGTCTTTTTGTGCAGGTGATGTGTGTCCAGATCAAATGTTTCCATGAGATTATCACTATTGGCTATAATGTGTATCACTCGTACGACCTGCCCTGGTTCAGGACACTCAGCTGGTGAGTAGGGGGGCTGCCCCCTCCCCAGGCTTGTGTGCAGCTGTAACGCTTCATCTCCTTGCAGACAAGCAGCAAGGGGATCATCGAGCTCCCTCCAAACCAGAGAACTCAGTTGTGGTGTTTGTTGACCATTGTCATGTATTAGCATCTCTTGTAAAGGAAAAACCCCAACAAATCCTGCTAGATCAATATCTTGAAAGAGTCTGTATTGATAAACTTTGTCCTCTTGTCAGTGAAGTGCAGAGATTGGAATCCCACAGTCTGTGCAAGGGGCAGCATTGACAGGCTGTCACTTAGAGATGGACACGGTTGCTTGGGTGGGATGGGAGTTTTTAGGTGGTTGAGGAACAGGGTTGAGCATCGGGACATAAGGGCTGGTGACGGGGCAGGAGCAGGGCTTTCAGAAAGCCCAGAGCTTTTGGGATGTGCCTTTGGGATGCCGAAGCTCGTGGAGGCCTGTTGAGGAGTGCCACCTAAAGGCAGACAATCCTCGTGCATCAGGAGGCCAAAACCAAACCCCAACAGCGTGATCCATCACAGAGTGGAGCTGAGTGATGCAGCCGCTGGTTTTTGAATGAGGGTGATGTTTCTAAACTGGGGGAAATAAAGTTCTGGCGGTCGCTCGAAGTCACTGCAGCCATGGAAAGACCTTCGGGATCAGTGGTTTTCTGTGTTTCTCCAGAATCCTTTTAGGGTTCCTGCTAATGAGCTTCTGCATCCTTCACAGGTACTTCCTGCTCTGCGTAAACTACTTCTTCTATGGCGAGACCGTGACAGATTATTTCTTCACCCTGGTTCAGAGAGAGGAGCCCCTGCGAATCCTCAGCAAATACCACCGCTTCATTTCTTTCGCCCTGTACTTAACAGGTAGAGACCACATTTTCTGCTGGTTAATCTTGTCTGGGCTAGAGGGAAGAAATCACCTTGAACTACTCTTGTGCTGAGGATCGTGTCCGATGCAATATCCAGAGCCAGTTATCTCTGCTTTTCAGTGACGCTGTAGCTTCACTGCAGGGTTAGAGTAGCGGTAGCAAATCTCTTACAAGAAGCTCTGTAGAAGAAAACTCTGTAATCTGTATGGGACAACCAGGCTTGATTGTTCATCTGTCCAAGTGTTACTGGTATTTTGTGACTGCCAAAATAGTGTATTTTTTCACTCCGCATTGCTGCTTTACACAAGTAGAATCCTAAAGAGCTGTGCAATGTCATGGTTAAAAAGTATTTCTTGCTGTTGAAGATACATTCCCACTGTTTACTTCTCTTCTGTCTCTCATCAGGTTTCTGCATGTTTGTCTTGAGTCTGGTGAAGAAACACTATCGCCTCCAGTTCTACATGGTAAGGTTAAACACGGGGCCTGGCTGCCCCCGGTTGGCAGCAGAAGGAGGAATAATTAGGCTGCTTGGAAGTGTTGTGTAGAGGACTACGTGCCCGTAGATGCTTCTGTGCTGGTTGTGCATTGTAACGCTGCCTGGAAGAAAAGTTACTGAATTTTTAGGAAGCTGGCTCTGAATTTCCCTGCAGACACATATTCTCTTCTCTCTGCACTTGGAGATGCTACTAAGAAACTTTCTGCAAGCTGAGGGGGCTGCACAAGGCTGTTTGACTCTTGTGCTGTGGGTAGATCGCCACCAGGGTTCATTGGCTGTGGCTCCCTTGTCCCAGACATCAGTGGGGCATCACTCGTGTTTGACTGTCGACACGGCTGGTTTTGCTTTCTGATAGATTCAGCACACAGGGATGTGGCTTGGATATCCATCAGTCTTCTGCTCTTCTCACGTAGTCAGAAGGCTGAGTGGGATGTATGGCTTAGGGGTGGGCTAGAGAGCATTTGGTCCAGCAGAAGTCTTCCCAATGAAGGTCACCTCTGGGCTCGAGTTGAAGAACATGCCCATAAATTACTACGGGTGACCGTTCCCTGCTCTTCCCGACTCTCGGTGTTTGTTGTGGTGAAGGTGCATGAGCTGTTCTCTGTCCAAGAGGGAGCTCACAGCAGCTGATTTCTGCCAGCGATGCCTCTCGGCAGTGTCTCGAGGCAGGCTGGACTGCGTGCTGTCTTCTCTTCCAGTTTGGATGGACCCATGTGACGTTGCTGATTGTCGTTACCCAGTCGCACCTCATCATTCACAACCTGTTTGAAGGAATGATATGGTGAGTTGCTCTTGTGGTCCCAGTTGCTTTGATTTCTGCAGCCTGAAACGAACCTCCGTGTTTTAAGTTAAAACTGTTCTTTTTAAAAAAAAAAACAAACAACAAATGGCCATGGAGAAGGTGCTTCCTGTGAGGGACCAACCTGTTCAGAATAGAAAAGCAAAAGATTGACACTCCCAGATTTCCCTCGGAGCATCACGCGGTTGCTCCTTGCGTTGTGTTGGAGGGGGAGACGTCGATGGGATGGCACTGTGAAACATCTTGTGAAGCAGCTGCTTCTTTATTTAAGTCTTGGAGTTGCCTGATCTTGGTGTTTTCCAATGGTTTGATCCTTCTCCTGTCTAGGTTCATCGTCCCGATTTCCTGCGTGATCTGCAATGACATCATGGCCTACATGTTCGGGTTCTTCTTCGGCCGCACCCCGCTCATCAAGGTGCGTAACTTTGGTGACGAAACATGTAGTTTTGGCTTCTTTGGCTCTTAGTCCTGTGTTCCCTCGCCTCCAGTTTTGTGGCTTTTTGTGGGTCCGAGGCAAGCCTACAAATTCAGCGTGCTGCGTGTCCCACCGTCGAGGCTGTGGAGTGAAGTGAAGCGTTTCAGAGCGCCGTGTTGGCGTCAGGTTCTGATCCAACACTCACTCTTTGGTTGTTGGCACCAGTTTGTGTTTGCCTCAGCAATTCCTCAGCGAAGAAAGGCTGCAGCGGTGTGCGGAGACGGACAGTTTGTAATTCTCTCTCTCTCTCTCTCTCTCTGACAGCTCTCCCCAAAGAAGACCTGGGAGGGTTTTATTGGAGGATTTTTTGCCACCGTTTTGTTTGGCTTACTGGTACGTAGCAATCGTGGTCCTTGTTTCATCGGTCTTTTCCCTTTGTCGGGTGACGAGGTTTTGTCTAAAAAACACATGCAAGCTTTAAGGTCTCCCAGCTCTTGTCAGAGACTTCCCGTTTTCCTTACTGACCAGGATTTGAACTGGTCCGTGACTGTTTTGTGCGGTGGTGCAGCTGGAGCAGGGGACCAGCGGAAGTTCTTCGTCCCTGTTAGACCCTGGGACATGTTCGTTACAATAATTACCCTGGGAACTTTCTCTCTGCTGCTGTTGGATGAACGCTGTGCATCATTTCAAGGGCTCCGTGGGGAATTCCCTCCCCCCGATCCTGTTGTGCTCCTGCACACGGGCAAGAACACAAGAAGCTGAGAAGTCCTTGAGGCCTCCGTGCCAACCACAAACATCAGTGCGCTGCCAGCGTCCTTCTCAGAACCAGTCTCAGGCTAAAACCAAAACACGGAGCTCTTCTGGCTGCTAAAAGGAAGAGCTGACTCTGTCCCAGCTGAAACCAGGACACCGTCCTCTCAGCCAGGGGGTGCAGCCTGGCTGGGATCGCTGCGTGCTGAACAGATGTGCTTCCCAAAGGAAAACGCTTACCCTGCCTTGAGCCAATTACTGCTGCTCAGGAGACTAATCTCCTTAACGAAGCTGGGAGCGTGGCTCCCTCCTCGCCGGGTCTCCTTGAGTGGCCTTTTCCTTTGAGACATGTTAATCCTGCTTTCTCTTGCTGCGGCTCTTTTTCTCTCTCCTTGAAGCTCTCCTACGTGATGTCCGGGTACCGGTGCTTCACCTGTCCGGTGGAATTCAACAACGACACCAACAGCTTCACAGTGGACTGTGAACCGTCTGAGCTGTTCCAGCTGCAGGAGTACAACATCCCTCCCGTGCTGCAGTCCGTGGTGGGCTGGGTAGGACTCTCTCTGTCTATTGGTTCTCATTTATTGGGGTAGGAACACCAAAAGAAGAGATCAGGGCTTTATTTTGATGGTCTTCAAAGGAACATGACAAGGGATGATGGTTCATACATAAAAAAGGGGAATTTAGCTCTGTGTTGGTTGAAGACTCGAACTGTCCCAAAACTGGTGGGACATTAACCCGCTTGAAAACCAACTGGTCTAAATCCTTCTCTGATGTGTTTTTGTTTCTGCAGAAAACAGTCCAGATGTACCCCTTCCAAATCCACAGCATCGCACTGTCAACTTTCGCCTCCCTCATCGGGCCCTTTGGAGGCTTCTTTGCTAGTGGGTTTAAGAGGGCCTTCAAAATAAAGGTGAGGATGGTGAAGGTCAATTCCATTTTAGAAAGGAAAGACTAAATGGTTGGTACCTCTCTAAACGGTCTCTGTGCTCCAAGGAGTGGCAGGCTGGGAGCTTTGGGAAGGAAGAGAAGGTTTGTTTGGTCACCGATAAAATGCTGGGGCAGGACCTGATTTTTTTTTGGCTGGGGAGAGACCTTAACATTTCAGCTGTGACATTCTAAACCCTGCTTTGGTGCAGAACTTGAGGTAGAGGAAGAAAGACCCAGTCAGGAAATTTTGCAATCCGAGGCTTCCCTTGATGGTTTTACGTATAAACAGTCCGTGTTTGGTTAAGATGCCCTGCAAGGCACGACAGGATTGCCAGAGATGAACACCAGCCTGCCTTGACCTTTGGGCGACAGATCTGAGTCAAGCCTTGATGTCCCTCAGGCACTGGTAGTCTTCATAAAGGAGAAACTTTTAAAACCAGGGAGAGATTAAACAAAATGTTGTCTTAGTCTGGCTTTTGCCTTCCGGGAAGAATTCGAGCAAGGGTTTGAGCGCCGTGCGTAGAAGTACGTAAGCGAGTACAGGTGATGGGCGTTTGAAACTGCTAAGTGCACCCTCTCCTGCTTTGCACAGGACTTTGCCAACACAATCCCGGGCCACGGAGGTATCATGGACCGCTTTGACTGTCAGTACCTGATGGCCACCTTTGTTAACGTCTACATCGCAAGCTTCATCAGGTATTGCCTGCTTTGCGGTGAAGTTCGGGGCGCTGTCGGACTCAGGTGATGTACAGGCTTGTGATAAGCGTCGGTGTCCCCATTAGATTAACATCTGAAAGCACAAGGCAGAAAAGAAAGGAAATGAAAGCTTGAAGAAGGGAAACGTCTTTCAGTAGGGTCATGCAGAGCTGGAAACACAACCCCCATTTCCCAAGGTCCGTTATTCCAGTCCCTCTGAAACTCCCCCATGGCTCTTCTGCATCCCTGTGAATCTCAAGCAGAGTTTCCAGAGTCGAAGGAGCAGAGAAATCTTATTTTGTAGCATTAACGAGTATTCTGCAGCCAAGCACAGAAGAAAGCCTGTAGGTGCGTGAAAGATGTACTGAAGGAGTTGAGGAACTGTCTTTATGTGGCTGCTTTGATTTTTGAGGGCGACCATCTGCTGATGAGGGAAGATGCAGAAGCCTCTTGAAACAGATTGGGTTTGGGGTTGGGTTTTTTTGTGTGTACAGTTCAGCATCCTGTGCCTTTGGAATCCGTTTCCACATCTCAAATGGAGTTAAGCTCCTTGGGTGGAGCTGGTGAAGGAGCAGGCAACACGGCTATTACTTTAAGCCTATTATTTTGATGAAATTGGACTTTGGGTTCCCAGATCGTTGAGATTTAGCAGTGTGAGTCACTGCTAACGATGCTTTTCTGTTTCAGAGGTCCTAACCCCAGCAAACTGATCCAGCAGTTCTTAACCTTGCGGCCAGACCAGCAGCTCCACATCTTCAACACGCTAAAAGCCCACCTCGTTGACAAGGGTATGTTGGGTGGCCTGGAGGACGCATAGACAGCCGGGCGACTGGAACGGGACTGAGAAGGGACAAGCCTCTTCGAGGAAATTCCTGGCTTGCCTGATTTAAGACAATAACAAGGCCTCATTTCACTGTAACTTTTCTTCCTTTCTTGGTAAATGTTTGCATTTGTGGGTTTGTTTTTTTTTTTTTAATAATATATTTATAGAGCTTTGGTTCCAATGAGGAAATCTTGGATTTGTAGCTGGAAAGGAGTTAAGGCTTGGAAGGACTGTTGGGTGAAGTAGGAGGGTACGACTGTCCCCACGGTCTGTTGTCAAACCTTCGATGCCCGTGGGCAGAGCTGAACTTTCCCTGCGAGTGCGTTTACCCGGGGAATACGCAAAGCCTTGTCCGTGCAACGGGAGCCACAGGGAAGGTGAAGCCCTGCAGCTCCTCTGGGTGCTGTGCCGGGCTGAGTTTGCGCTGGCAGCTCTGGGACCATCGTTTTCTGCGGTGGTAGCTGTGAATGCAATGTTAGTTTTCCCAGAAAGCCACGTTTCTGCCTGTGTGCAGCCTCCTCGCAGGCTGCGCCGTGAGCACGAGGCTCAAGTAATTGGAAGAGGATCTTCTGCTAATCCAGCCACGTTTCCTCTGCCCAGCCAGGCACGTGCATCTGTTTGCACTTGCTGGTTTTTGCAGTGCCTCTCACATTCCCCCGTTACGGCTGATATTTTGGCAAATGAGACTTTTATGACCAATGAAACCAGAAGTAGACTGGGGACAAGGAGTCCAGAAACTGATAGTCACTCGTGGGAATGTGGGAGGCCCGAATTGCTGCAAAACTGATTCAAGTAAATAGGTTTTAAAGAGCATTGAAGTTTCATTGAGTAATTCCTGCCAAGTAAGAACAACCCTTTAAATAACTTAGTTCCTTTTTCGCCCCGCAAGTAAGAAACTTTGAACCACACTTTCTCATTTCTCGATGGTTGGAAACCCCACACTGGGATATTTTAACTCATTTGGAAAGCCCTTTCCAACTTGGGTTCTTGTCTGAAGTTTGCTGGCTGGGGCTCCAGCACCCCGCTGGTGCTGTCAGTTGGGTATTTGTTTTTTTTTTCAGGGATCACGTCTATCACCTGTTTGTTACTTGAGTTTTAGATGTCGTGCTGCTGAGTTTATTACGGTCTGTGTTGCATTTCAGTCTGGGTTCATTTACCTGCAGGCTTCTGTCCTGCTTCGCTTACTAAATCTGGTCATAAATAGTTTGTACTTAGTAGCTGCAAATTTTATTAAGTACTTTCCTTTGTCATACTTTTTTATTATTTAAAAATGGGAGCCCTAAAGATTGTAAAACTTTTTTTTTTTGTGATCAGATAGTGAAAATATCCCTGGTTTATACCTTACACCATGCTCCCAAATACAAGGTGACTCTGATTTTACTTCTTTCCATAGCGTGTGCATGGGAGAGAGAAACTTCACCTGATTTTAACCTGGGGAATGAGTGACAGGGAGAGATAACACAGAAGTACGTTGCTGTTTTCAAACAGTTGCTGCCATAAACCTTATCCAGCAACAGCCCTCCGTATGGAGACACGTACACACTGCGAGCTGGCTCAGCATCGGTGGAAAATAAACCACCTGAAAGTACTTCATAGTTGATGTGCTGTGTCGTAAGCTCTGCTTCAGCTCCCTAAGCAGGACCCGTGGGGCAGGAGTTGGTGCCCGTTGTGCTGCAGGTAGAGGTATTTGATCCATCAATCCGTTGATCTGTGCGGATCAATCTCCGCATGGATGGAAGAGAAGCAGGGTCCCTTTCCACAAAGTGTTCTCAGCGTGGTGCTGGCAAAGTTGCTGGCTTCGGGCAGGAGTCAGGGCTGCCACGATGGAGCCAGGTCCGGATTGCGTTGGGTTAATGCCAGTGGTGGGCAGAAGGGCTTTCCTGGACCAGTGGAGATTGTTCCCTTCTAGCTTGGGTTAGGCAGCGCTTTATTTTCTGTCGATTTAGAGGATATTGGTCCAAGCTCCTGATTTGAAAACTGGAGGGGAGAATTAAGGTGCTTCCGTTTGGCTTTGCCCAGGGAGAATATTTAGTCTGCGTTTCATGAAGATTTATATGATTTAGCGAGGCAAAGTGAGGGCACCTGCAAGGAGTAACTGGTGTGGAAGTGACAGGGTTGTCTGTAGCCTCTGGAAAGTCGTTTGCCCTGTGGGGCTTTTCCAGATTCTCCCTGCCTGTTGCCAACATCTGCCAAAATCCCTTGTAGTGCACTGTTGGGTCATCAGAAGCAGCTATAGTGTGTGTTACACAAGTGTACTGCTCTTTATATTGAGAAGTTTTCCATATGGGTCTTTAGTCTCTTGCTCGTCTTGCTTTAAACCTTTCACACCTCTTTAGTGGTAATTAGTGGGGCAAAAATGGAACCCGAAGCCTTTCTGCGTGCTTTGGATTTGTTTGGCCCCTTTGGATTTGTTTGGCCCCTTTGGAAGGGTGTAGTGCTGGATGTGGACACTGGAGGGCAAAGCAGCTGCATTTAGTGGCTGCCCGAGGCTGGGAGCGAGGCGGCAGCAGCGATGATGATGAGGGTGGCTTCCCCGAGGAGCTCGCAGCTTTATTCCCGCTTCCTTGGCAGCAGCGCAGTTCGGGGCTGGAATTCCAAACCTGTTGTGATCCTGAAGGGTAAAGCCAGCTGGAAAGGGTGCGTAGCATCCCACCCCGATGTTCAGCACGCTGAACGGGAGCGGGGCACCCATTTGAGAGCGGGGCGAGGGAGGGAGGGAGGTGGCGGCTGTTCGGGCTGTCCATGAGCTGCTCGGCTGAGCTGGGTGAGGAGTGTTGGTGAGCACCGTAGCGGGTCCTCCGTGGGGCCGAGGGCTGTGGCTGGCAAACCTGCTGCCACGCCGCTGGTGTGAATGCCCGTGGTAGTGCTGCTCAGCGCAGCCCGTGAGCGGCTCCGGTTCGCCGTTGATGTTTCAAGTCAGACTTAGAAAGTTAGAGGAAGTGAAAAGCTGATGTTACCAGCTCTGGCTGTCCCTAAAAGAGTTAACTGGGTTGCCAAGGGACGTGTAGCAGGACACGTTGCACCTCTGTTCATTGCGTTCAGCCTTGCAGGACCTTGGTCGTGCTGCAGCTCTCACAAGAAGCTGGGTTTGGGAGGAGGCTGGCGTAGCTGGCGCTGCTGGAGAGGCCAGGCTGACACCAGGGGTGTCTGGGTCAGCGGTGCAGAGATGCTTATGTGATGTTTCTCCAGCTGCAGGGCTCGAGCTCAGCGTTGCATGATAGTTGTTGTTCACACTGGGCTCCACGACCAGAGAAGTTCCTCCTGCGTGTGTCCAGCAAGAGGGAAATAGCTGTGAGAGCAGCCCAGCAAGGGGGAGGTTCTGTATCAGCTGGGGTGGGTGCTGGGGTCGGAAGGAAGAGAAAAGTAGGATTTGGCCAATATGCAGCTTACGAGGGGTGACTGCTGCCTGGCAGGGGACAGGCTGGTGGGGAAACCACCACTTCGTGAGTGGGCCCAGTTGGAGTGGATGGAGAGGGACGTGAGTGTATGTCATGAGCAGAGGGATGGCACGTGGCTAAAAAGCTGCTTTTCACAGCGTGAGAAGCCGTCTGTCCTGGTGAGGTGGCTCTAAACCTGCACGACATTCGTTTGCTGGTGGGTGATTCAGTGATGTGGGTCAGCCACTGGTTTGATGGATGGTCTGAGCAGGCACAGCTGGGTTCAGTCTGTGCAGATGAGCACTTGGCACTCTGATAGGAATTCACTTCTCCAAGTCTGGTTGTAGCCCAAATTAGTTTGCAGATCGGATGCACAACAAGACCACGGCCTGCAGTGCTCAGCAAAACATCAAAACCTCGTTTCTCCATAGGGTGTCGTGTCCTGTGTCGATCAGCATGTGTCGTTTAGATAATCTTTGGGGTGATGGGCTCAGAAGTCTGCTGACACTGATCTGGAGGGGTTTGTGGTACCCTGAGTGGCTCATGAAGCTGCAAATCCCGTAGCATCAGGGAACACTTAGCACCAGGCTGTGAAATGCTGGTATCTTATATCCCAAGGTACAGTTCCTGTGTCCGATGTGTGCAACGAGTTCCCCTGACCACGGTTGCAGTGGGATCCCGACATCTCTTCCTTCCCCTGCTGACCGCTGTGCACACTAGGAGGAGGGTGAAGCATCCGTACGGCTCATCCAGACCCTTCTGGGGACAGGTGTTTGTCACAAAAAAGCAGCATTTGAAAGCTCCCGTGGTTCCTGCCCTCTGTAACCAGCCCCGGAGTTGCATTTTGTACTACTGTGGTCTTTGTGTGCTCCTGTTCTCCAGACCTGAAGCGTTTCTTCCATCGGCTTCTTTCTCTGTGCACTGCTTTTTCATCCATGTTTTAGCTGCACATGTAGAGTTGCCTTCCTCCGACCGAACGTCCGAATGTGATATATTGTATATTTTAAAGTATTTACCCTATTTATATACTATATGTTACTGTTAAATAAATACAAGTTCCATTATCCGTAGTGGAGTTTTATTTGGCGCTGTCGGCAAGTGGGGGAGATGCTGCAAACCTTTCTGTGCTCTGTTTTAAACTCGGATTCCCCCGTTCCTGGCCCTG
This sequence comes from Tauraco erythrolophus, assembly GCF_009769465.1. Lineage (NCBI taxonomy): Eukaryota > Metazoa > Chordata > Aves > Musophagiformes > Musophagidae > Tauraco > Tauraco erythrolophus. The sequence continues at coordinate 5,037,449 of NC_141493.1, read as the reverse complement.
TAGCTCACCTTCCTCAGGGATCTTCCTAAGAGCAGCCCTGGTTGTGGCAAAGACACACGTGAAGGCTGCGGATGAGCCGAGCGTGGAGGCAGGATTGGACCATCTGTGTCCTGCACGAGGGACACAAACACGTGTCCAGGGTGGTTTGCAGAGGAAGCTGTGATGAGATCCATCTTGATCAAAGATGATAGGACAAGGGGTAATGGTTTTAAAATAGAGGGAGGTAGATTCAGATTGGATATTAGGAAAAAATTTTTTACCATGAGAGTTGTAGAACACTGGAACAGGTTGCCCAGAGAGGTGGTGGATGCTCCATCCCTGGAGACATTCAAGGCCAGGTTGGACGAGGCCCTGAGCAACCTGATCTAGTTGGAGATATCCCTGTTCCTTGCGGGGGGGTTGGACTGGATGACCTTTGAGGGTCCCTTCCAGCCCTGGCCATTCTATGATTCTATGAGGGAAGCGTTGGCACCGCTGTACTCCGTAAATCAGCTCGTTTTGCCCTAAAGATTTCATTGGGAATGTGAAAAACTGTTGGAATTCCACTTAGCGTAAATCGTTGCTTCATTTCAGCCGTTTCTCCTGACTCGTGTGGGGTTAGGAGAGCAGAATCCTTCTGTTTATCCAGCAAAATGTGCTATTTTTAGCTCTCGTGTTATTTTGACAGTTTTTGACTTAGCAGCAGCCCTCTTTTTGCTTCCTGTCAAACTGTGTGAGCATTTTCAGGCAAATTAGTCGTCCAACGACAAGAAAATACGATGCCCTCTCTTTTCTCTGTAGCAACCTTGGCAAAATCACCCTCAAGCCCCAAATCTCACCTTGCAACACGTCGCCCTCGGAGGAGTCGGCCAGTTAAGAAGAAAATTGCTGAGCAGCACCATGAGATGTTCAGCGGTCCGAGGAAGCAATTAGATGCTGTTACCGAGAGGTTTTGAATCATAGAATCATAGAATGGCCAGGGCTGGAAGGGACCTTCAAAGGTCATCTAGTCCAACCCCCCTGCAAGGGACAGGGATATCTCCAACTAGATCAGGTTGCTCAGGGCCTTGTCCAACCTGGCCTTGAACGTCTCCAGGGATGGGGCATCCACCACCTCTCTGGGCAACCTGTTCCAGTGTTCTACAACTCTCATGGTAAAGAATTTTTTCCTAATATCAAAAGATATTAGGAAAAAGATCCCTCGGTGTTCAATCTTTCAGAAAACGCACCGTGACATCTCTGGGCGAGCTGCCGAGCGGACGGACGGGCGGGCAGAGCGCGTGCCCGCGCCGGGCAGTGAGTCAGAGCCATCATCTGACGGCCCCTGCGGCCGCCGTGTCGGCATCGCTGCTGGAATTCCAGCTGTTCGGCTGAAGATCCCTCCGTGTTTCTCCCTGTCCTGTGCCGATTGAATTCAATCAAACACCAAAAACTGCGAATTCCCAGTGGAACTCCTGGTGCCAGCTGTGCTCTGTACCCAGAAAGACAATAAGCCTCAAACCAAGGCTGGGTCTGTGCGAGCAGGTCTCTGTCCAGACACATTTTCCATGAGATCCTGATAGAAGAGGGATGTGAAAACAAAACAAACAACTTCATGGGCTGAGATTTGCCCCTTTTAAGTTATCCTGGGGCATTCCTATGAAGCCAGGCTGAGAGAGTTGGGGCTGTTCAGCCTGGAGAAGAGAAGGCTCCGGGGAGACCTTCCAGCACCTTCCAGTGCCTAAAGGGGCTCCAAGAAAGCTGGAGAGGGGCTTTGGACAAGGGTGTGGAGTGACAGGACATGGGACAATGGCTTTAAACTGGAAGAGGGGAGATTAATATTGGATATAGGGAAGAAATTCTTCCCTCTGAGGGTGGTGAGGCGCTGGCACAGGTTGCCCAGAGAAGCTGTGGCTGCCCCATCCCTGGAAGTGTTCCAGGCCAGGTTGGATGGGGCTTTGGGCAACCTGGCGTAGGGGAAGGTGTCCCTGCCCATGGCAGGGGGGTTGGAACTGGATGATCTTTGAGGTCCCTTCCAACCCAAACCAGTCTGTGATTCTATGATTTGGTTCAGGAACAGACTGCCTGGCTTGATTGCTAAGGAAAAAAAACCCCAATCTTGTGATGTCCTTTCCCGAACCCAGAGACAGCCACCAGGTACCTGATGGGAGCAAGCGGGCAGCAGCAGAAACAGCTCTCTGTTCGCTGTTTCAGGGTGCCAGAGCGGGCTGAGCTGCTGCAGTGTAGCCACACAACTTCGGGCTGAATCACACGATTTTGGGCTCAAACACTTGCTGTTTCCTTTCTCGAGGAGGGGGAAGTGCCATGTCATATCCTGTTCGCACGGGCAGGTGGGGAGAGGCGGCTGCTCACGAGCTGCTGCTTTCGTAAAAAAAAACAGGTTGAAGACAAAAAAAAGGATCCGGACGGATGAACCCCCAGAGCTCCTATGGCTTTCTGCAGGCATGATGAAGAAGAGAAAAAAGTGATGCTAAATTCAGGGCTCGTTCAGGGCCCTCTGCTCGGGGTGCAGCAGAAGGGGAGTTAACTCAGGCAGTTTGGGTCCAGAGCAGGATATGGGGGTTGATCTAGTCCGGGCTCGGGTACGTGCTGGGCTGCTCCGTCGCCACAGCTCTGCCTTCCACACCGTCACGTTCCCCAGACTTTCGGCAGTGGAATGTGTGAGCCAGGGATCTCCGAGCTGGCTCCAGGCACTGTTGGAAGCAACAAATTCATTTTTCTGCTGCGATTAACCCAAACTAACCCACCAGGGTCCCCCCCTGCGACCGGGCAGGCTCCAGCTCCTTCCCTGAGCGCCACATCCCTGATTCACGCTGCGGCACGGAAGACAGACAAAGCCTTTGCAAGCGGCTGGGCGCATCCCTGGCATCGCTGGGCTGCAAATCAGAACGGGAACCGACGGCCACGTCCTCTTTCGGCCCCCTGCGCTCCCCACGCTGCTGGTTCTGCTTCTGTCCAGGGCAACTTCCCTCTCTGCAGAGCCTGGACTTTCCCAGTACGGGAGGGAAGTGGGGCTGGAGCCCCCCGTTAGCCCCATGGGTCCTGCTGCCATGTCTTGCAGCTGCCTTCGCTGCTTTTTGCTCCATTTGGGTGTCTGTGAGTGCAACAGCCCTTCCTTGCATCGAGCTGTTTCTTCTCTCCTGCCTGGCAGGTGGAAAACCAGCAGTAAATGCCGTGGAACAGGATACACCCAACGCTGCGAGCAGGGAAAGGGCTTTTGCTTGATCCAGTGGTCCTGGTGGGGTCTGTGCCCACAGATCTGCTCTGATACCCCCAGCCTTTCCTCCAGGAGCAGCCTCACCTCGTCCCCGCGTCGCTCGCGCCGCTGTCGCAACGTGGATGTGAAAACCCGACGTCAGTTGTAGGAGCTACACGGCAGTTGTGGTTAGAAAATGCCAAAGGCACCCACGTTGCCCAGGATGCTTTAGGACGTTCGGAGACGCCGTTCCATGACATTTGGCCGTGGCCACCTGCGCCCCATCCTGCTCTGCCCAGCAAAACATTTCCCAAAAATCCGTACTGGGTCGTGCCCTTCAGCGAGCGCTTTTCTCGCGCGCCAGCGGCACCGGGACGGACACCCACTTCCTCAAATGCAGCGAGGAGCGCGGGGAGCAGCGCCGGGCGACGCCGGGCAGCCACGTTTCGGCGCGGGCCGGGGCTGGGCTGCGGCGTCTCCGCCTCGGCCGAAGTTTGGAGCAAAAAGGGGGGAGCAACGAGGGCTGCGTCGCCCCGGCGTTGTCGGGGTGGCAAGACGAAGGCTGCGCGGGGAAGCGGGGCAGGAAAGGACTTTTATGGGGTGGTTCACAGCCGCTCGCAGAGGAAGGAGGAGGAAGTACGTTGGCAAATCAACCCTTGCCGAGCCGTCGCTCTTCGGGGGGGGGATCGCACCCTGGGCACAGGAGCCCCACGAGACCATCCGAGCTTCGTTTCAGCCTGTCTCCTAAAAGCAAGCTCCCCCTCCAAAAAAAAAAACCAACAAAAAAAAAAAGCCCCTTCTGAACCAAAATGTCCCTCAAGCTGCCACGGAACTGGGATTTCAACCTGAAAATGGATGCTGCAAAAATAGGTACCGTGACTGTTTCTTTGTGTCCTCGTTTGTGCTCCAGCCTTTCAGGGGCTGCCGGGGTGTCCGGGGCCCAGCCCAGCCGCGATTCCGGCTCCGGCCCGGACCCCGACCCACCTCTGGCCTCGGTGGGGGCACCTGCTGCCCTGCTGCTGCTTTCAAGCCAGCAGGTGATTTGCAAATGGTTGGCGAGAAGTGATTCGCAGAGTCGTCCCCAGGGATGCTGCGGGAGCGCGGCCGGGGCAGGGGCGGGCTCCGTAGGGTGGGACTGGGGGGGACCTGGCAGCAGGGGCTGCTGCCCGCCCAGGATCCAGGTCTGGGGGGATTTAAACCTCCCAGGGTTGTTCTGCTGGCTCAAGCCTTGCAGGAGGTGAAGTGCAGGCCAAGCGGTGCAGGCTGGAGGAAGAAATCTCGCTCTTGCTCAGGTTTCTTCGCCCACCCTGACGTCACTGGTTTCCTCTTGCTGATGGTGAAGAGCCCTGTGATGCCCACGCCGGGCTCTGTGCCACAGGGTGGCTTCATTGTGTGATTTCTTGGCTTGTCTCCTGCCTCTGCCCGGGCTTTGCATGGCTCTCCTCTGCCCTGGGATCCATCTCCAGCATGAAAACCACCCTGGGGAGGAGTGAGGGATCCCTACGGTGGGCTCTGGGGCCAAAATATCTAGTTGTCATAGAAGCACCCTGGAGCTGTGCATTGCCCCTTCTTAGGATAATTAATATTCTTTGCACAGAGGCTGCAGAGCAGTGGGTAAATTCAATTGATAGCTCAGAAAAAAAAGGCCAAGGGACACCGAGGCTGCTGGGGAGCAGAGAGGGTGGAGACGGGACACGGGCTTGAACCTGTGTTGTTACCAGGAATTGCCTTTTCCAAGAAAATCTGCTTGTGATGAAATCCTGGGTGCTTTTTGCAGCTGCTGCGAGGCCGTGAGATGAGGGTGGGGGGGTGTGCAGAGACCCGAGCGTCGGGCACAGCTCAGTGCTGCGACTCGTCTCACGCTTCGGGGTTTCTGGCTGCAGGGACCAGCTGCTGCCGTCTTCAGGGGTGCAGCAGGGATGTGACTCGCTTGCGGAAAATATTTACAAATCAGTCACCACCACCCTCGCTGGCTCCTCCTGCCTTCAGGGCACTTCCCCCTCCTCGTCCCCCGCCGTGGCCGTGGCACACGCAGCTTTTCTAAGCCCCAGCACAGTGTGCTGACCCCTGTGCACTTCCTCGTGCTGAGCAAAAGGCAGAGTTATTTATTTCAACGGAGGACATAATTGCATTTGCAATTTTCTTTGCAAAACCTGTTGTCACACTTGCACTTTTACTGTCTTTTATTTCAAGTACCCGACGTCCCTCCTGCGGGGCAGGTCCAAAGGGATGCAGGGAGAGCTCTTGCCCAAGACAAGGATTTGGAGCAGGAGCCAGCGTCAGTGTGGATATCATGGTGGCACTCAATGCAATTTCTCCTGCAACTCACCCTTTGCAGGGCTCCTCTTTTGGGAGAGCAAGTAGCAAGACACGGGCACCCTGATGCGGCCGGTCCCCAGGGCAGGAGGAAGAACGAGGATGTTTAGGAGGAAACATTCAACTTCGGAGGCGGTTACTGCAGGAAATGCTTCGGGGGGCACCACATTTGCTCTTCGTGGCTCTTTTCTGCCCTGCGAGAGCGGCAAGGAGGAGCAGGGCCAAGCGTGGCAGGGACGCGTTGGCGAGGGAGGAGATGACGGCAAGTGCTGGACCACCCTGGCGAGAGCCAGGGAAAAAGCTTCGCCCCAGCCCCGCGTAAAACCTTCAGCTGCTCATCACATGTGGGCTGGGCGTCACGCCGGCCACAAAAGGTGGAAACTCGAAAAGTGGTGAGGGAGGGAGCCACAGCCTTGGTCGATCTGGGCTTGCGAGTGCAGAAAACTTTCCGCTGGGCAAAAATAGCCTCGCTGTCTGCCAAGCCACGCTCCCCACCCCAGCTCCCTCCCCACGCCCCCGGCGGTGGGGACGGCGGTTGGGGAGTGCTCCCTTCGTGGGTAAGAAGCATCCTGCAAGAAACTGTAGTTTTGGCCTTAACTTAATTTTCCCTCGTGCCGAGGGAAAATGCACCTGCACGTTCGCGCTGGTGCACGTTGATGCGCGTGAGCGCGGCTGGGCCATCGCTCAGCACAAGCCTCTGGTTGCACCTCGAGTCTGGCGATTCAGAACGGCCGATACTAAAGAAAGGGGGACCCGAGTGCACCCCTCTGAACCCACATGGCGTATGCATCTGGAAAAAGCTGCAAAGAGGGAGAGGGTAAACCTTATTTCCAGTAAGAATTGGGCAATTTAAGCTCAAGGCTGAGAGCAGGAGGAAACCCTGGGTAGCAGTGCCTGCTGGGTCACTTCCTTTCCATGGTGCAGGGCCCTGATGAGCTTAGAGGGAGATTAATATCTCCGATAAAAGGGAGTAAAACGTTGCGTTTTTAATAAAAGACATGATTTCTCCTTTCAAGTCTTGTGCTGCTGGAATACCTGTGCTGCTGGGCTGAGCCCTTTGGGGAAGGCTGAACATGGAGCTGGTGGATGGAGACACATCCCTGTTTTCCACCCATTTGGGTGTGAGTCGGACCCTGTAAGCTTCATTGCAGCAGCTTCACTTCAGATTAAGCCCTTGCGGTCACCGGTGCTTGGCACGGAGCCCTCCCCCTGCAAACGTTAGTGCCAATTAAACAGCGTGAAAATCAGCATCTCTGGTTCATCCATGGGGAGGTGAGGTCCTGTGATCAGATGGGAGAACACACAGCCAAATTTGGGGAAGCACCGGAGCGCTGGCTCGTCGGAGCGCTGCTTTCTGCAGAACACGGCTGGTTTGGAGCCAGCCCGCTCAAGGTTTGCTCTTCGGCAACGGGCTGTGGTTTCTGCAGAGCAAAGCGCTTGCGGGAGGCAGCAGCTCCCTGCACCCAGTAGCCTCCATCCTCCCGGCGGCTGCTCCACCCCTGCAGATCATTCCCCAAAAATCCTCACCCCCAAGGAGTCGGCGGCAGCTGCCAGACATGAGGGAACATGATTTAAGGCGAGGAGCGATGCTGCTTGCGAGGAGTTTACGGAGAATCATATTCATGTTTGTGAGATTTGAGTAGGGCAGATGTTTTGGCAAAGAGCAAAGAAGCTGCCTGCAGCTTGAGGTGCAATTTGGAAACCCCATTTTGGTTTTTGCACCAGGGTAATCCCTGGGACCAGCGTTTTCCAGGGGAGCTGGCTGGCAAACCCCTTCTGAAGGTCCTTGCTTGCAACCACATCCTCCGCACGGGGCATCCCACATCAGCACACGTTGGGACACCAGCTGCATCCTCACTGTGTTTGAAGACTCGTTTTTGGATTCACAATCCGTTTTGATTTTTGGAGAGGGATTTGCAATCCTGGGACAGGTTTGTAGTGGAGAGGTGAGCTCAGAGTGCCCGGCTCCAAAGGATGAAGGCAAAAGGCAGTGGGGTTTCTTGCTCCAGGGGATTTTGGAAGGGGAAGCTGTGCATTCTCTTGACCTGCAGCACCCCGACCTCTGAAGCAACTGCAAACCGCTTGGCACCGACTGCAAAATGTTTTGCAGGCTCATGTCCTGGTGGGCATCTGTGCAGTGGGAACACCCACTCAGGCGCGGGATGCATCCGTCCCAAACATCACAAGGCAGCGGCGGGTGATTTTTAATTTTCTCCTTTTTTAAACTTGTCCTTTGCACTCAGGTCCACGTCAGGGTTCATCGACGCTCGTATCTCACGCAGCTTTCGCAGCTCTCTGCTCCGCTGACCAGCTCGGGGAAAAGTGGGCATCTGGGGGCAGAGATACGGGGCTGCCGCAGCTTCCCCCGTCCCACGGCATCGCACCGCCCTTCCTCCCTCGTGGCCCTGGCTCAGCTTGAACGGCCTCTGCTCAGCTCAGGGGCCCGAATCCTGCCCCACTCTCACCCACAAGACCCAGCCAGGTGCCATCAGCTCCATTTTACCAGGGGAGACGTAAGACTCCAGGAAATCACTACGTGCAGAGATCAGTGAAGCTGAATTCCCTGGAGTCATCTAACTATTTTTGTCCTGCGACCATAAATGCTAACCCTACCCAGCTGGGCTGGCACTGAGGTCCAGCAGTGCCCAGTCCAGAGGCAAAACCCAAAGTATCCCATGTGGGAACAGTCCCTCCCAAAGCATCCACTATCACAGAAGCATTTAGTGGTGCCACAGGGCTGCCTGTCCCTGGAAAAGGCAGTGGCACCAATGGCTCTTGTCTATGCGATGCAAACAGGAGACAGGGCTCTGCCCAGCTGGTACATTCACACCAGCAATTTTTCACCTCTTGGAGACTTTCCAGCCTCACTGTGTGAGAATTGCCCCATTGGAAGCATCAGGCAAGGCTCTCCCAGAGCAAAACTCCAGTTTCCAAATAATTTGGTTTTTTTTTCAAGCCAGGCTGGGACATTCTGCTATCACTGCTGCAGGCTGTTTGGGGTGGATATAAATACACACTCCCATTAGAAAAAAAAAAAAAAAAAAGCTAATGATTTTCTTCTCACTTGCAAGACAATTACTCCCACGCAGGAAAAAGGAAGCACATACTGCCAGATACTGCAGCCACTTCCTTTATAAACTCTAGCCAGTTTGCTCGGCGGAGGGGCAGAGAGCCGCTCTCGCCGTCGTAGCTTAAATCAGCCCTGGGGACAGGGGTCTGCTGGCAGCTCGTCCCTGGGCATCCCCACCAGCCCACCCCTCTCTTTCCTTGGCAGCCCGCTCCAAGAGCGTGATGAGCGGCGAGGCGGCGGGCGCCCGGCCGGCCTCCCCCAACCCGCTGGAGCGGCCCCTGAAGATCGGCTGGCTGAAGAAGCAGCGCTCCATCGTCAAGAACTGGCAGCAGCGCTACTTCGTGCTCAGGGGTCAGCAGCTTTACTACTACAAGGATGAGGATGATGCCAAACCCCAGGTAGGACGAGGCTGCTGGGCTTTTCTGGTCCTCAGTCTCTCCTTTCTTGTGACTTTGCTCGGAGGGAAATGGTTTGGGATGAGGCTGGAGGAGGGTGTTGAAGAGATTTTCTGCCTTTGGGCAGTTAACAGAGATGAAATATCCTGATCAGAATCGTCCATGCACTTAAATTCTTAAAGCGCTTGCAAGCCCTGCTGGGGGCTTGGTCCGTCTGTGCCCAAGTAATGAGATGCTGGAAAAAAACCCACCAGTTGCCAACCAGGAAATTGCTGTCATTCTCCAAGTCAGCAGAAACAGGCTGGGGAGAAAAAGATCTCGGAACACCGGCACTTTCATGACAGCAGGTGCAGCAATGGATGCACAAGACGATGGGAGCTTTGAGAAAGGTTTCAACCAGGCACTTGGTAGGAAAAGCATCGTTCTGGATGCTTCTGGGAACAAACAAGCAGGACTTTCAGCATAGCCTGGGTGTGAGGATCTGCTCGAGACAGACCTCATGGCAGGGCTGTGGGCTGGACAGACGACAGCAAAGGGCAGCTGCTTCCTTAGGACCTCTTGCCACAGGAGAGGGCAGCTGGATGGATAAGGAAAGGAACTCCCTCCACCCTCCGGGTTTGCATCCCATCCTGGCCCAGCCCCATCCTTTGCAGAAGGCTCAGTGGTGCAGATGCAGTTTGTGCTATTCAGCTGCCATCCCAGTCCACCCAGAGCAGCCAGAGGAAACCTGCCCCGCTGCCTTTCCTCTAAAGGAAAAGGCTTGAAATCTGCTGAACGCTCCGGTTCATGTCAGTCCTGGTGCTTTTTGTGATCCCCAGGAGAGCACAACGTGCACCCAGCCCTTTGTGCAAAACAGGGCTGTGATCACCCACTTGGGGGTGATTTAAATGTTTGTACCAGTGCCCGATGCCCGCAGCCCTCTGGCAGCATCAACCATCTTCAGCCCTTCTGGCTCGTAACCAGCCCTCTGTCTCACCTGTATAAACCTTTTCTCAGAGTGTGCATTGTCATACACTTGCCAGGAAGAAATCAGGTTCTTTTTCCAATTTATGTGGACAATGTTTTAGTTTTTCAACCATTTCCTCCGTACAGTAACTTACTTTTTGAATATCCACTGTCTTTTCCTTGTTTTGAGAAGTTCCAGGGAAAGGTTCTCCCCATTGCCTGAGAAGCCATTCTCTGTACAAATTGTTACTGGTAGCAAAACTAATCTCAAGACAGAAAACGCTTGTAAAGGGAAAGTGACCAGTAGATCCTTGAGGTGAAAGCACAGGGCTAAGCCCAGTGGGATCCAGGTCCTTTTTCTGGCTTTGCCCCGTTTCAGGGGCGACTTGGAGGAGCAGCCTCACTGGTTGTAAGTGTCATGTAGAAGCAGAAAGTGCTGTAAAAGGCTTATTGCTGTTCATGGTGCTTTTTGAAGCTCTTGCCATGACCCTGGTGCACCATCCTGGGTCATTTCAAAGCTCTCTGATCCCATCAACGACCCGGACGGATAGAGCTGCAATTCAGGCTTTTGGAGTGCTGACGGTCCTCGTTGCTCGCAGGAGCCCAGTGGCTTTCAGGAGGCTGAAATTGCTGAGAATCTTCATTTCTGTAGAGCAGCCTCATTTCCTGCGCTGGGGGGGGGCCTCTGGTGCTGACTCACCCCTGCTCAGCCCCCATGGGCCCTGGCTGCTCCACACCCATCCTCTCCAGTGGGGACCAGCTGCCTGTGCTCACCACAGCAGCTGGGGAAAGGGAGGTCCAAAAGAAACAGCTGTTTTCCACTTTGCTTTTTTATTTTCTTCTTTTTCTCAACTCCTCTCCTGCAAACTTCGAGTTCGGTTTTTAGTTTTAAGTGATGCTGTGTTAAAGGAATAGTTTTTTCCTGCTCCAGTGTGGCAGAAACAGGATGCTCCAGTTTTTTGCCCAGTCCCTTCTCCTTCCGCTCCCAACAGGGGCTAAAAACACATGAGAAGGGAGGAAAAAAGGAATGAGCAAAATAAACAGTTTTTTTACTCTGAGAATCACTTCATCAGAAAAACTGGCATTTAAGCAGCATCCCTTATCATTTGAAAAGTCATTACTAGTGTATATATGTAAATATATGTATAGGCCACCAGTTCCTGCACTCTGTTTGAAAGGAGGACTTCGATCCTCAGCGCTGGCACATGGTAGTCCCAGTCTCCCAGAGATGGGACACTGGTATTTGCAGCTCCTGCTCTGCTTTGTCCTAGGGCTGCCTGTCTCTCCAGGGAAGCACCATCAAGGAGGTGGCCAGCAACCCAGAGGAAGGAGGGAAATTTATCTTTGAAATCATCCCAGGTAAGGATGCTTCACTCCTCTTTGTTACACACTTTCAGGCTGGACTGTTCACTCAAAATCATTTGGGCAAGTCCTTTTGCTGGTTCTTCTGCTGCCACTTCTTTTCAAAGTGCCCTCGGCGCTGCGTTGCACGGGAAAACTGGTGCCTTGCTTTCCATATTCACATGGCAGGGCTGGAGGAGGGCCCCGTGTCAGTGCCCATGTCCCAGGCCGAGGAGCTTTGCCAAGCTGCAACATGGAGCAGTTTCTGTTCCTTTCTTGCAGACCTTCAGCAAGGGTGAAACCTAAGAGCGCTGCTCTTCGCAGCCAAATAAACATTAATGGGGAAGTTTGGGGCCAAAAGCATTTATTGAAGAAAACAAGAATGTGTCTTTCCTCCTCCAATCCTCTCTACAAATGATGAGTAAAGTTTGGTTGTTTTTTTTTTTTTTTCCACAGGGTTCTCTGGAGACCAGAACCGCACAGGGCAGGACACCTGTGTGCTCATGGCTAATTCCCAGTCTGAGATGGAGGAATGGGTTAAATCCATCCGACGAGTGCTGGGGTCAGCGTCAGGAGGTAATGGGGAGCAGGGACAGCTCTTGGAGAAGTCATTTCCTATCATATCTGCAGTGCTTTTGTGCAAGGTTTTCAAAGCTGGGCTCAGAAATCCTTGGAACTGGAAAAGGAAGCTGTTGTGATTGTAACCTGCAATGCCTTGGAAACCTACTCCTAGACCAGAGCCTGTGGTGTTGGGTCTGCTGCAAGCATGAGCAGTGTTAAGGACAGGGCAGCCATGCGTGGATGAAGATTTCTGGGCTGGTTTCAACCTCTTTTGCAAACTTCCTCATTGACTTATTGACCCCGGAAAACGTTGTTCTTGAAAACAACTTGTATTCAAGGATAAAGCACTGAAAAATCTTGCCTTTCACCCGCCAGTTTCCTTGCTTTGCTTTTCTTCCAGCTTCTCTTGCTTGGCCCAGCCCTTTTGCCCCCACTTTCTCCGCAGAGTCTGCCTTGGCCAGGCAACAGCCCTCCCTACAGGCAGGCAAGGCTTTATGGGATCCTTGCTTCCAGCCCCCTGGGACATGCCTTTATACCGTTACGAAATTGTGGTCAGGGAAGTATAAAACACGAATTGATCAGAAAGGTGCACACCATAAATTTGCCACCACAGGCAAAGCCCACAAAGGAGGCAGGAAAGGTCACTCCAGCCACTTTTCCTATAAGGATGAACTATCATAGAATCACAGACTGGTCTGTGTTGGAAGGGACCTTCAAGATCATCCAGTTCCAACCCCCTGCCATGGGCAGGGACACCCTCCACTACACCAGGTTGCTCAAAGCCCCATCCAACCTGGCCTTGAACACTTCCAGGGATGGGGCAGCCACACCTTCTGTGGGCAACCTGTGCCAGTGTCTCAGCACCCTCGGAGGGAAGAATTTCTGCCTTAGATCTCATGGAAATCTCCCCTCTTCCAGTTTAAAGCCGTTTCCCCATGTCCTGTCACTCCCCACCCTTGTCCAAAGCCCCTCTCCAGCTTTCTTGGAGCCCCTTTAGGCACTGGAAGGTGCTGGAAGGTCTCCCTGGAGCCTTCTCTTCTCCAGGCTGAACAGCCCCAACTCTCCCAGCCTGTCTCCAGAGCAGAGGTGCTCCAGCCCTCGGAGCATCTCTGTGGCCTCCTCTGGCCCCGCTCCAACAGCTCCGAGTCCTTCTGCTGTTGGGGACCCCAGAGCTGAAGGCAGCACTGCAGGGGGGTCTCAGGAGAGCAGAGCAGAGGGGCAGAATCCCCTCCCTCGCCCTGCTGCCCACGCTGCTCTGGGTGCAGCCCAGGACACGGTTGGCTCTCTGGGCTGCCAGCGCACGGTGCCAGCTCATGGTGAGCTTCTCATCACCCAGCACCCCCAAGCCCTTCTCCTCGGAGCTGCTCTCCATCCATTCTCTGCCCAGCCTGTACTTGTGCTTGGCATTGCCCCAACCCATGTGCAGGACCTATCCAGACTTTCCCTATAAGGATGAACTCCTATAAGCAAGATCCACCAATGAAACAGGGCTGGGAGGCTCTTTAGCTCTCTTCCAAAAGAGCACTAACCTGAATGGTCATCCTGAGCCCCTCCTCCCTCCCTCTGTGCTCTGCCCTGACTATTTCTATTTTTACAGGGTCCATGTCCTTCAGCTGTATAGAACAAGCATGATGGAGCTCTGGTCTCCCATAGCTCCTGTGTTCGTACCAACCACAGCAGCTGAGACAAGCAGGTGCTGCCAGTTTGAGCTCACTGTGACCCTGCCACAGGCACAGAGAAGCATCACCTAAATGACCACACAGCTGGTTTTTGTCTGCAACCCTGGTGTTTTCTGCCTCTAAACTGAAACGTGCTGTGCCCTGGGGGAGGCAGCATTACTCATCTGAAATTAGGAATGCATGAGCCAGAAATTTTCAGGGCACTGCCCCACCTGGCTCTAATATATAATAACAACTTCACATCTGATTCTCACTTCAACTTAGGAGGCTGCCAGTTTCTTCCAGCTACATAAAGTGACCTTATACAATAGAAAAATGTAAATTTATGGTAGTACACAGAGCCCTGAGGATAGGAGAGAAGTCAGGTGCTATGGAGCTGCGTTTTATGTCAATACACAGGTTAACAGACGCCAAAACTTCATGCTTTAGGTTTTTGGCTTCAGTACAAGCTGAGGCAACGTGCACTTTTGAAGCAACACGCTGCACAGTAGAGGTTTTGGCAAGAGCCCCCCTGGAAGCAGCCCCAAGTGACCCAGCTAGTTGTGAGTTTGTTGCACACCAAAAAGCTGAGCAGCTGCAAAGTGTGAAGCAACTGCAAAAACATCTCCATCATCTCAGAGGGGTTTTGCAGGGCTGGCTGCCACCCTCCAACAGCAGCCTGCTGGGGGTCTGGCATGGGTGTCACATTGGCCACAGGGAGGTATTCCCAAATTAACAAATCTGCCAGCTTGCAGTTAAATAAACAAGTCATTATCAGCTACCAAAGCAGAGAGGGGAAAAAAAAAGCTATTTGCTTTTACTGTGCACAATGACAGGTTTAAATTCATTATTTAAAAGTGTAAGCAAGTCATAAATGAAAAACCACCACGATCGGGCAGGTGCCAACAAGCCTTATGGTTCCAGATGAGAGCATTTACTTGCATTTTCCTGGTCTGGAAGATGCACAGGGATTATTTCAGCCTTCAGAGCACGAGGTGAACACATCACAGGCATTTCTGGGGCAAAAATATGGTAGAGACCCATAGGACCCTTTCCCATTAATATCCCAGGGTCAGTTCGAGTTGGGATTTGTGTGCTCTTACCATGCCCCAGGCTCCGAGGAGGAAGAGCTGGGATGCTGGCTGCTGCCTTCCCACCTTCGAGTTCTTCTTTTGCTGCGAGTTCAGGAGGAAAAAGCCGTTGCTCCGAAGGAAAGGTACCGCCCGCTGCGAAATACTGCTGCTCTTTGCACAGGGGAGTTTCTGGAGGGTGAGAGGAGAGGGGAAGAAAAGCAATTAAATCAGTAAGATTTCCAGCTCCAAAGCTCTGCAAGGCTGCTTTTCTTATTTCTTGGTGGTCTCCTGTGCTTTCTGTACCCTTCACCTTTGTGTGATGAGCTTGCCTTCTCTCCCTGCCCCCATGCATCAGCCTTTTTGCTGTTCCTGTCTCCCCCTGTACCAGCACCCTGCTCAAGGCAGGCAAAAGGCACAGCAAAACCCAAGGCTGACTGCTTGATTTGAATCATTTTGAGAACTGTTAATTATTTGGAGGAGGAACAAGGCTTCATTTTGCTGTTATTATTTTCTTTGGAAGAAGTGCTGCTTTCCCCTGGTTTGCAGGCTTCTTGTAGCTCCTTTGCTACCAGAAAAGCAGGTGCTGCTGTCACATTTGCACCTGATGCACTTGGGCAGGTAACGTGCCCCTTTGGCAAAGCTTTGGGGCTCCTCTGACCTCTCTGTCCTTTCCCTAGTGGTGTTCGGCCAGCGCTTGGCAGAGACCATGGCCTACGAGCAGAAGTTTGGGCAGCAGCAGGTCCCCATCCTGGTGCAGAAGTGTGCCGAGTTCATCCGGGAGCACGGCGTGAGCGAGGAGGGCATCTTCCGCCTCCCCGGCCAGGACAACCTGGTGAAACAGCTCAGAGACGCGTTTGATGCTGGGGAAAGACCATCCTTTGACCGGTAATACTGGATTCCCCCTCTCCTACCCAACTAGGTCTCACATACCCCAAAATCTGCCTCTCTAACCCCCCGGAGACCCCAGCAGTGCCCTGCGGGAAACTTGGACCCTCCAGAAGGGCTTGACAAGGAGAGAGGATTCAGCAGAAACCCCATATGGGGGCAAAGCAGTATCAGAGGGTGCCAAGATGAGATGAATGGAAACAAAGGAAAGCTTTTAGGAAAATCCTGGCCCCACACAACAATTATCATTTGCAGGAGCAGCCAAGGAATGAGGCAAAGGAAGAGCCTACATAGCCCATCAACTAAGGACAGAGGTTTAGAAAAAGGAGAGCAAGCAGAGGATCACAAATAAGCTCAGAGAACACCCTGACACACACAGTAGAAGTTACTTCTTTCACCACCAGCAAGGAAAAAGGGAACAAAAAGGATACAGAAAACATCAAGTCATGATATTTTCCTCTCATTACTTCTCCAGACCTCCCCATATGCAGATGGGAGCGAGATTCTGGCTGCTGCGAGGCCGCGTCCTCCCAACCCCCTTCCTCTGCAGGGCTAAAGGGAAAAGGCAAAGTCCCTACAGCTGAGAGAGCCGACTGTAGGGCTCAGAGAGGTTTTGGAGAGAGACATTTGCTGCTGCCCCCTCTGCCACGTCCTGTGCAAAGGGAGAAGGAAGGCAAACCCCCGTGCATCCCTTTGCAAAGCCCTGCCTTGATGGCTGGCAGACCAGCTGCCCCTGCAAGTGCCTCGTTATCTCCAAGGAGGTTTCCCACCTGTCCCTACCCCCAAGTCAGGGTTTAACCCCTTGCTTTTGGCCCCGGTTGCATAAGGCATTGCCCAGTCTCCCCTACTCACTTGTGCAGGCTGCTCCAGGGCTTTACTCACCAGTTTGCACTGGTGAAAACAGTAAACCCTGTGCTGGGGGAAAGGAAAAGTGAGTCCAGCCTTTTCACGGCACCAAAAGTGAGGCTTTTGGGTTTGATTCCTGCCCTGCCCACCGCAGCAGAGACCAGGAGCGCCCAGGCTGCTGTGCATGTACGAGGCTGCTTGATGCCAGCTGTGGTGATGCCCCGTCTATTTGGACCCAGGAGCTGCCCCAGGTGGCATCACCTGAGCTCTGAGAGCCGCCAGGAAAATCTGGGGTGCTTGTGGGAGGGAAGCACCCAAACCCAGGAGCTTCCCTGGAATTCTGTGCAAAACAGTTTGCCTGAAGAGCGTGCAGGGGCTTCGTCTGTGTATTCACAGGCCAGTCCCTGGCTGCAAAACTTTTCCTGCTTTTACCCAGCTTTATGCAGCTTTGTTAGGACAAACCCAGCCCTTTTACTTAAATAATGCCTGTGCTGTGCCAGGTAGAGCCATAGCCGTTCTGGGAGCATAACCATCCCGACCGTTGCTTTTACAGCTGAATATTTCTTGCTTTCTGGGTGCCAAAGTCCTGCTGAGAGCCCTCCTGTTGTAACCTGTATGGGGGTCATAGGAAGGTGAAGCAGCTTTTTTTATTATTTTTTTGTAGAACTGTGTTTTGCAGCGGGGCACAGCGAGGGAGTTTGGCCCTTTTCCCAGCGCCCGGCGATGTTAGTCATGCACTTCAACCAAAACATTTTCTTAGTGAGGAGGAAGGCAAATAGTGGGGTTTCCAGCGACCTGAATGATGCAAGATGCTGGCTTGACCTTCAGCACCTTCTTTGCACCCTGTGTGGGTTTGCACAGGCACACTTGCCTGCACAAGTGTGGCAGGATTGGATGGGCAGCATTGCAAAGCTGCTGTTGCAGCCCAGGCAGCCAGGATGCCTAATGGTGTGTATTGGCAGGCCCTGCAAAAATATGTCTCTGAAGAAGTTGCTCTATGGTTATGTGTCTTTGTTAAAAATAATAGTATTTTAAAAAACCCGACCAATCCTAAAAATAAATGACCTGAGGCATTTTTGCTGAAAGTTTATAACAGTTTAGCGACTTCAAGGTAGGTCAAATTAGCGGCTTACGGTCTTGACAGTGTCCTTTTGACATAATGTAAACTATATGGTATGCAAAGCTGCAAACATCTGTCCCAGCAGAACATCTTCAGTAATTGCTGTTAATCTTGGAAAGCCCAGGCAAGCGTCGCCGGCTCCGCGCGGAGCGGGAACGCCGCCCAAACACGTGAACGCCAGACATTGGCGTGCGGATCCGCGTGAGTCGAACGGGCTGGGAAGGCTCAGCCCAGTTACGGACACTGGGGACCTGCCAGCCCCACGGTGGGGAAATCTCCACCAAGCATGGACTTTCCTGCCAGCTGCGGCCATTCCCTGGCTCGGGGTGCCCTGTGGATCCCCCCAGCTTGCTTTAGCATCTCTTTACATGTTTCTGTCTCCTGCATCTGTACACAGAGCTTAGGTATAATGGAATCATCGAATCACAGACTGGTTTGGGTTGGAAGGGACCTCAAAGATCATCTACTTCCAACCCCCCTGCCATGGGCAGGGACATCTTCCACCACACCAGGTTGCTCCAAGCCCCATCCAACCTGGCCTGGAACACTTCCAGGGATGGGGCAGCCACAGCTTCTCTGTGCAACCTGCTCCAGTGCATCACCACCCTCAATGTAAAAAATTTCTTCCTTAGATCTCATGGAAATCTCCCCTCTGCCAGTTGAAAGCCATTGCCCCGTGTCCTGTCACTGTGATCTCATGCTCCCAGAGCAGGGGAGGGTTTGCTCACCAGCTGGGTGCGAGTTTCACGTGAGTGGCTCTTTGCACGTTGCAGGGACACCGATGTGCACACCGTGGCCTCTCTGTTCAAACTCTACCTGCGGGAGCTCCCCGAGCCCGTGGTGCCCTGGATGCAGTACGAGGATTTCCTGCTGTGCGGTCAGGCGCTGGATGCGGAGGAGGCAAAGGTAGAGATGTGTTCGTTTCTCTCCTTCTGGCCTTAAAATTAGCTGTGCTTCAGTGCCAGGACTTTGTGAGCTGGAGACACCAGGTGCATATTTTAGCTGTGCATTATGAGCTGTGCAATTACTGAGCTTCGAAATCTGGGAGGAGAGAATTAAAAAATTAAAAAGACAAAATCTCCCAAAGCCCACAACGTGACTTCACAACATGGGTTTATCCATTTTAAAGCTTAAATTTCTGGAGCAGATCTAAAAGCTGCTCAGCACTTCTTTTCATTGAAGCCTTGCAGCAAACAACGAGTGTGAAAACCCAGGGAGGAAGGAAACCCAACCTCCTGCAGCCCCCCCCAGCCTCAGCTGAAAGCGGAGCTGGCAGAAGGCTCTGGGTGAGACCGAGGAAGGAAGTGGGATTTGCAAGAGAGAGAAGTGAGAAACAGATGGGAACTGTCTTTTCCTAACTGTATATTTTGTGGAAAAGAAGCCACACTCCCCCCAGGGAAAAAACAATTCACTGATGCTGTTCCTAAACCCAGGAAAAGAAGGCAGATCTCCTCGGTGGCATGAGCTCTGGGGACAGCAGTGGTCAGCCCTGTGTTTCAAGGGCAAATGTTTCTTGTAGGTTGTTTCACTTCAGGATCTTTGGAGTTACAAATGTCCTAGAAGTTTCTGTGCAAGAAATGCAGGCAGATGAGGCATGACCCGCTCATCACACACGTGCTGGGCCGGCGGGAACCCCGCTCTTCCCTTTGCTGCCGTGGCAGCAGCAGTGCTGGGCAACGGGCTGCTGCTTCTTGCTGAGCTCTGTACAAAACCTTCTCCATGTCCATGCTTGGTCTGCCAGAGAAATGTAATTTCCACGGCGAGCAAATGCCAAGAGGTGAGACCATGCAGGGATGGATGGAGTGACCAAGAGCCACTCTTGAGTCCGTGTGCATCTGTGAATCTTTATAGAGCTGTTTCTTACCTTGCATTTAGGGCCATCAGGAGCTCCTCAAGCAACTGTCCCTCCTTCCCAGAGACAACTACAACCTCCTCAGCTATATCTGCAGGTCAGTCGTCTGCACGAGGTATAAACAGCTCAGATTTGGTGTTGGCGAGTGGAAATATCATCCCAAAGGCTGAGGCTGAGCCCTCTAGTGACAGCAGCCGTGTTTTGGTTCCCCTCAAGGCACCAGATCCTGACTTTTGTGAAGGGACCGTTTCAGCCATAGGGATAAACACCTTGACCATGTCTGAGCATAAATGCCTGCCCTAAAACTCACTTATGAATCCCTGAGAATTAAAATCAAATGGAGTTTTTCTAGACAAAGCCTTGTGCAACAAAACTGTCGGGTTTCACCCAGCCTGGGTGATTTTTCTGTGGTTCCTAAATATTAGATGGGGTTTTTCCCCTCCTTTTTGATTTTTTTTTGAGTGAGCATCTCATCACGTGGTTTTTCTACTGATACCAATAAGACCTAGCTCCAGTTCACAGTGATAAGACAACTGTATGTTTCTGTCCTGGGGACTTAGAGGAAAAGCTGGATGGATTAATCAGGATTTTATAGCAGTGGGTGTGTAAGGCTCTTTGCAGTCTTCCTTCTCTGACTTGAAATATTTGCCTTGGATTCTGGCAGGTTTCTACATGAAATACAGTTGAACTCTAGTGTCAACAAGATGAGTGTGGATAACCTGGCAACAGTGATTGGAGTGAACCTCATCAGACCCAGGATAGAGGATCCTGCAATTATTATGAGAGGTAAAAGGGACTCCTGATAGGAGCACCCGACATGCTGAAACACTCAGTTGCATCCACAATCTTGAAATTAAAAATTTTCTACGGTAGAACCACGGATATAAGCCAGACATGTGCCTGGGCATAGTAAGTACAGCAGGGTAAAGCCATGTATTAGGCTATAAATGTGATAATGGTGACAAAAATCCCTCAAGAGTTGCACTGTATGTTCCCTCTGTAGATTTCAAACTATTCAGGAATTTGATGAAATTATCTTTCTTTAGCCCAGAGCAGGAAGGTGTGAAATTCTTAGAGAAACAAAAGAAACTCAAAAGAAATTACTGTTTAGCTGAGCCAATCTGTAATCCCGTGGGCAAGGACAGATGTGGCAGAACTAGCAGAAGAAATGTTTTGAGGCCAAAGACTGCTCTGCTCTACAGACATCACATGCAAATGGTCCAGATACTCATATCCCTGTTGGTATAACTGATACTTGTAGTTTGCTTGTCGAGCCAAAGCAGCACAATTTGTGGCTTGGTGCAGCTGAGCAGACTCCCATCTTTGTTGCTCTGTGGTCTACTACTCCTGTTCTTCTGGAGTGATATAAAAATCCCTCCCTTTATTTGGTTTTATGATCATGCTCCTTGTCTTCACCTGCATTACTATGTGCATCTCCATAAGATGAAGAAAGACCAAGCCGAAAATGCAAGTGTGGGTGGAAGAAAGCCCATTGCATTGGGTGTGCTGGTGACAGATCTCTAATGTCTTCCAGGCACACCACAGATCCAGAAAGTGATGACTGTGATGATAAGTGACCATGCAGACCTCTTTCCCCCGTCCAAGGATGTGCCACCCTCCCCACCTGCCCCAAAAAGTGAGAAGAAGGCCCCCATCCCGCGCAGCTCCGTGGGCTGGGATGCTGCAGAGGACCCTGCGGTGCCCAGGGTGGAGAGCTTGACCCAAAGGCAAATGGTAAGGTTAGATCTTCAGAGAAATAATAGAACATAAATTTAATAAATGTGTGGTTGATTATTATGGGATCTAACAAGTCAGTTAGCCACTGAGAGCGCTTGCTATTAACAGAGAAGAGCTGTAACTGTCATCCCTGGAATATCTACATCAGGAAAATGATGCAGATAAATTTTCCACTTTGCTGTGGAAAATCTGCCGTTCTGGAGAAAATGGAAACACCTAAAGTTTTTTAGCTAAAGGCAGAATAGATGAAACCTTTTCAGTTCATGCTGGTGAAGTGAAAACACTGAGGAGTAAAGGCTTTTCTCAGAAGGAGAGAATCTCTGAAAAAAGTTCTTTTTAACAGAAAACATGGTGCAACCCGAAATAATTTTTTGGGGAAAACTTGTGGCCATTCCTTTTAGCACGTAAAGCGTGCTTTTTGTAAATATTGCAGCCACAGCAGTTGCTGCAGCCTGTCTCTGGCCACGCCGCGGGACGAGGCTGTGCTAATGCCACGGGTCTGTGTTACAGAGGGACGACCCGCGAGCCAGCGGCGCCCCAGCTGCGAGCTCAAGTGTGCTCGGAGAAGATAACGAGTCCAAAGACACACTGGGAACATGGAAAATGCAGTCAAGGAAAAGAACTCAAACTTTACCTAACAGGAAATCTTCCCTGGCAGCTGCTCCTCTGGGGCAGAAAGGCAGCAACGACAAAAACGACATATTTGCCGGTGACTTTTGGAAGAGCTCCCCTGGGAGCAGCGTGCGCCCCGTGGGCCCTGATGGACACAAGAGAACGTTGTCTCATGATCTTTTTAAGCTGCTCGACCTTCACCGGGCTTCGACCTATGATAATGTTCCAACCCCCCAGACAGAAAGTGGGGAAGGCAGCAGCTCCAGCCCCAGACCTTCGAGCAGCGGCTCTGATAAGGAATTTGCATCCTGCCCCAGCCCCAGCCATCAGCCAAAGGAAACAGCCAGTCCCACCAGCAGCACCGCCGAGGTCTCCGAGACTGATCAGGAGAGCAAGGAGTTCCTGCAAAACATGATCCTGAAGCTGGAAAAAGAAATGGAGGTACAGAAAAATGTCTACGAGGAACAAATTAAAAGGTAACGTGCTGCAGAGTGCTGCTTTCTGGAGAGTGTGAAGTCTTCAGCTCATGTTCTTACAGCAGTAGTGTCATAGTTTTGATTACCAGTAACCCTACCAGTATGAAATGATAAAATATAGCATTATAGTGGGCTGTCTAAAAGTCACTGCTCATGTGCTGTACTCCTGTGACGCAGTTGCTAATCATAGAATCACGGAATGGTTTGGGTTGGAAGGGACCTCAAAGATCATCCAGTTCCAACCCCCCTGCCATGGGCAGGGACACCCTCCACTACACCAGGTTGCCCAAAACCTCATCCAACCTGGCCTTGAACACTTCCAATATAACTAATGTTATATTACTACAATATTAATGCTCTATAGTTCTTATTACGTCACTGTATGGCACTGTAGTATTTCTGCAATGATTACACTGTCATAATGCTGGTTATTACTACAATATTTACCATGATACTACCCAGAACACGGAAGTAGCATTATTACATCATTAGTTGTCACCAGCAGTGTTACTATAGCTTCACATATTGTTATCACATTATTATATATTGATTTATTGCATCATGTCATGTGGCCATTGAGGGTCAGGGGATCAGGACAGCACCTCTGGCTTATTTTGTTGCTTAAAGCCACAGAGGGCAGGCTCCTTAAGAGCAAAGCGATGACTTCCCGGCACTCTTCCGATCCAATCCTTTCACGCTCCGTTTCTCTTTGCAGTCTCGAGAAGGAGAACTATGAAGTCTGGGCCAAAGTGGTGAGGCTGAATCAGGACGTTGAAAGGGAGAAAAAGAAGTCTGAGCAACTGGAGCTGAAGTTGATGAACGTGGAGCGCTCACGGGAGGACATGGAGAAGAAAAACAAGATGCTTGAGGAGGAGATAAAAAACTTAGCTAAATCTACGTGCAAAACTGATGCCAAAACCAACTAGAAGAAGACATGCAATTGTGCACAGACATAAAATGCAGCTGCACGAATCTACAGGAATTTCCAAGCAGGATCAGAGCCAGGGACTTGTATCGTCTGGTGTTCTGCTACCGACTGCAGGCTGGTTTGCAGGAAGGAGCCCAGAAGTTGGAGGCTGGTCTATGTTCTGAAACAGGAAATTTCAAAAATATTCTTTAGCTTTTTTAGAGTGTTTTTTTTTTTTTAACTCCTCTCGCAGCTGCTCAAGTTACCTGTAGAACAGGCCAATACTTCTTGCTGCTCGATCAGAATATCTTGCACTCAGGAGTTCAGGTTAAGGACACATGATGCCTTTACAAAAATGAACCAGCAAGCATCCCTCCTGCCAGCCGGCTGGCTCCTTGCTGGAGATACCCACAGTGCTTCTGAGTGGAACAAAAGTTCAGAAATCCTGGATCGGGGGAGACAGAAGAGCCTCGAGGTCTGGGGTGGCACAGCCCATCAGGCAGTGTGCTGGGTAGTGGGCTGCAAATGCTGTCAGCATCATGGTCGAGGTGTTCACATTAACACATAGTGTTGATTATTGCTCTTATAGAGCACCAGAAGTCCAAACAGCCCATCAGGTGCACTGAGGAGCTCTCGTACAGCATCACTTGCCGTGCTCTGCCAGACTCATCGAAGTCGAGGCTCCAGATATAAAATCACAATATCACAAAAACCTCTTTAGTGAAGTGGCTGGTCAGTTATTTGAAATCATTGTTTCTTATAGCCGTGTGTATATAAACCCAGCACAGCTGCTGGTGAGGCTTTGGAGAGCACTTTCATGCATCCATACTTGGAGCTCCTCGTGCAGAAGGAGTCTGCAACTTTACCTGGTACAGAACATGGAGCTTCTGCTTTTTCCCTGATGGACAGTTTTCAAGGAATAACAGTTCTGGGCTTACTTATTTGCCACCTCCATGTTTGTTTTTCGCCCTTTCATCAGCATAGAACAGGATTTCCTCAGCCACCTCGGTAGAAACCTGGGTTTGCACCCCAGTGATGATACTGGGCCTCTCCCTGTCACTTGCTGCCATCAGCGTACGGACTAACTGGACCCAGAGGTCTCAAGGTGCCAGTGTGGCTATCAGTAAACTTGTCTGCTTGTTTTCCCACTGCCTGCCAGCAAGTTGTCCTTCCAGCAGCGCCACGATTTGCTGAAGCTTTTGGTGTAGGAAGTAAAATAACAGGACTCTGCAAGAAAAATCCTCATTCCTCACTTATATTAAGAAGGGGGAACAACACCAAAGAGCCTCAGTCCAGCCTGGGGCCTTCATGGGAACAGAAAAGGGAAAAACACAGAGACCTGCAGGAGTTTTCAAGCGAGATGTCTCGGACCAAGCGCGTGGTCTGTGCCAAGCATGGTGAAGTTGATCCAACAACGGGGGGTTGCTGCTACTGAGGATTTGGCTTTGGTGATACTAAAGTTCAGCTCAGGACAGGCTGCAGACCTGCCCGGCAGAACCTGCAAAGACAAACAAACTGGTGAGACAAAGGAACACAGGAAACTACGTGAAGAAAGGGGAGATGGGAGCTGGAAAATGTTATTAGAGAATAAAAGTCAATATTGGGTATGTAGCACTTGCTGCTATCAGCCTTGCTGGGGAGACCAGACTCCTCTGCCTCAACCTTAGACCCAGCTTGGTGGATCGAACCCGCCTTCGCTCAGCTGCGGTGTAGAGCACTGGTGAAGGAGAGCTTTGTGGAAGTTGAGCTGCGTTTAAGAATCTGACCAATAAACAGCTCATCGGACCTATAGACTGACTCCGGCTGCTTTTCCTTTCCATAGGATCCCCAGAGACCACACAGCTCCTCGCTGTCCTGCCGACAAACCTTCACACCAGGGAACCAAATTTTTCTGGAGGCCTGCATGGAGCTAATGCAAACTCACAGTGCCTTCCAGAAGACCCGCAGCCAAGGTCCTCTGCTCTTGCAATGGCCAAATCTAATTAAAATGTTTCAAATCGAAACTCGGTAATTTAAAATCTTGGTGAGGATGACAGTTCCAGGTGGTGACCAGCAGTGGGACCAGTGGTGCTGGACCTCCTGCTGCGGAGCTCCATGGCCTTGCAGAGGGCTGGGTGTCGCAGAGACGAGCCCAAGGAGGAGAGTGTGGCCTCCACTGGGCTCAGCCACTGCCAAAGCTGAGCTACCCAAACATCACCTTCCCCATCACCTGCATGTCCTGTGCGCTACAGCATCCTGAGATGACACCTTTGTCTCTTTCAAGCACCACTGACACCATTGGTGCTGCAAGTCAAAGTTCCCACCATGCGCCTACGGGACCCACCTCTCCCCAACACCCAAATCAAGAGGTTTGCAGGGTGCCTTTCCCCTGCCACCGTTCCAGAGCAACTGTTCCCATTCACGAGTCTTTTCTGTGATTTCAGATGACCATAACAGAGCTGCCTCAGCGTTTATTTAATTTTTTTACCTTTACAAGGGACTCATTACCAATCTGGGCGTGAGGCTCAGGAGTCATTTAGGGAGAAACTTCTCCATCAGTCTAGGAGGAACATTGTGAACATCTGCGCTGGAAATGCCACACGCTGCTTTCTGCAGAGATCAAAAGTGTGAAGAGGCAAATAATTCCTCCGCAGCACGCAGAGGAGTGTGATGACGTGGAAAGGCTTGGCTGAGGCTCAGAAGTCTCTGTGATTAGGACAAGTGCACGTTATTTTAGTATAAACTTTGCATTCCTCCACTTCCGCTGCAGATAGGCAAAATAACCTCTGTCAAACCAAGACTGTTTCTGCAGATCAGAGTCACTTCTTTGAAGATCTTCTGCCCATTAAAATCTGGAGTGTTTATAGTGGTCATGTTTAAAAAACAGACTTTCCAACAAAGGTCAGGTGGGCTGGAAATTCCTAAGTGCATGGGGAGAGTGAACAGCCTCAAAGAGCGACGTGGGCATCTTATGAGTTGGTTTTGCTGTTGGGTGCTGCAAGATAAGGAGAGTTCTCCTTTTTTTATAAGTGAGGTTTTTCCAGAGACAGAGAAGCATGGATCTGCCCATGCCAGACCTGTGGAAACTTTGCATCCTTTTCAGCCCTGAGGGTATATCCTCTCAGCTCAGTCCAGCAAAACCCAGGTCTGCATCTGAATACTGGCAATGCCCAAATCTTACTCTGGATTTAATACACTTTCAGATCTTCTATTGGAAACACCAGAACATGAGAGCCCTAAAAACTGCCTAATGCACGACCTATATTTCCTTCCTCCCTCTCTTTTTGCAGCCAAGCCGTGAAGCTTTTTGGGGAAGGAGGAGCAGAGAAAGTCTTTCCTGTTCCTGAAGCAGGGGCTGCTGTTTCTCTGTGCTGCAAGGGGCATTATAAACCCACGGAGGGATGTTTGGTGGCTGCTTTTCAGCTCAGCAGGCTTTAAACATTGATTCTGGATATGCTAGAAAGTGTGATACTACTCCTATCATATAAAAGTACAACAGACTGTCTATCGTAGAGAATAAAGAATAAAGCCTGTAGAAAGATCCGTTTCAACCCTGTCCTGGGCATTGTAGGCTCAGAAACTGCCAAAAAGGCAGTTTTCACCCCCTTTAACCCTCACACTGCACAGCCAGAGGATACAAGGCCATCCTCTTCAAGGTGATGGGAGAGTGTAGGATAACCCACAAAACATACTTAGGATTTTCCTTCCCTTTGAATGGGATATGGCTTTCTAAGTTAGAGCAATTAAAACCTCAGATCTGAATGCATCCAAAACTATTAAACCATGCATTATGGGGTGAAAATATGTCATCTTTTAGGATATAATTTTAATCCTGCTCACACTCTCTAGCATTCTTTGCACTAGAGCAAAAAATCTGATTTGCTCTTCTTAGGTATTTAGTGCATTCATTTAGGAATTCACTTCGTTGTACCCGGGTGTTTGGTAGGCGTGAGATGCAAGAAAGTAAAATTATCCTTCCCACGTTATTCTCTTTGGATCCTGAGGCAGTCATGCTTATGCTGACTTATCCCCTCATATTTTATCAAAGTTGCATTTTTGGCATGGTGGTAACTTGCCTTTTTTAGCTTGGCTACTGCATAAAATAGCAAGTTGTTGTGGGAGGCGAGGTGGACGCGTGGGCAAAGTGCCCAGCCATTATTTCGGGTGGCTTGTACAAACGACAGCAGCGCAGCGAGAACATGTTGTTCTCCCCAGGAATGGCAGAGGAACACAGTCCATCCTTGCTTTACATGGGAGCTGAAAGATACCCCCAAAACAGGCTGCTTTTAAGAAGGAAAAACTGCCAAATTGAGAGTTCGTGGATGAATAACTGTTCGCCAAGGTAGGGAGGAAAAAAAAGTCCCCAGACTTTCAGCCAAACCCTCGCTGGAAGCATCCCACCATCCCGTTTTCCCTGTGTTTTCCTGCCACCTTGCTGCAGCACAGGGGTGCTGCGAAGCCAGACCTTCAAACTGGCCTGGAGGAGAAATAACCTGGCAAAAAAAAAAAAAAAAGAGCATCCTGCTAAAGCGGAGGCTGACGTGGGGGCAGGAGGAAGCAGCCAGGGTAGCAGGGACAGGAGCTGTCTGGATAAGCACTCCTTTGGAGGAAACGCTCATCTGTTCTGGCACAAAACCTGCAAGTTTAGGGGTTCTGAGTTATTCAAGCAGGTCAATGCCCTGAGCGCTCGCATGGTGACTGCTGCACCAAGGCTCCAGCTGGGACAGCTTCTTCCTTGGGCAATTCCCATTGCCAACAGCCCGTCGCGTGCGTGGCCTCCACTGAGAATAGTTTATTCCCCCTTCTAGCTGTTTGCCTTTACCAGAGTTTTCTCAGTAGGTAATTCCCGTAAACAGGAGTGCTCAGCAGTGAATTGGGAACTCGATTTCTCAAGAAATAAGGCTTTTGACTGCAGCCAAGTGCAGCACCAGGTGCGTGGTGTGATTTTGGGTGCAATTTTCCCAACCGTAAGGCCGTGGGGCAGAGCAGAGACCTTACCACCACAAGACTCCAGGGTGTGCTCAACCTTTAGCAAACATCGGAGAACTTACCAAGCTGAAAAATCCAGCAAGCAGAGAGCTCAGCCAGGAGGAAACATCCCGTTTGAAGGAAACTTCCCCAAAAGCCATTCACTTTTCGTGCATAACCACGTACTGCCGTGCCCGGCCAGCCCTGGTGAGCCCCGTGCGGTGGGGGGGAACGACACTCCCAGTGCTGTCAGCGGCCACTGGTGTGGCTTGTGAAAATTTGCTTTATCACGCGTAAAAACACGATGTGATGTTTCGGCCCTCTTAACACAATGTACCGATGGCAGGAACTGGGAACGGGGGAATGTTCCTTTAATCTCACCAGCTGGCCGAAACGCCGGTTGCTGCATCCAGGGAGCTATTTCCAAACGAGTGCATTTTGAAACCCGCCAGCGAGGCGTGGGCCAGGCTTTGACCTCTTATTAAAGAAATGAGGATAAGCATCAGCTTGGCATCTGCTCTGTGAGCATGTGAGAGGTCCACTTTTCCTTTCCCCGGCAGCGTTGCCCTGTTTCTTCCCTTGGCTCCCCGATAAGGGCCAGCGCAGGCTGCCAGCCAGCCGGAGAGGCTCCCCTTGCCCTCCGCATGCTCTGGGTGAGGTCCACTCTCCATCCCTAGGGACAGGGCAGGTTTTGAGTCCTTTCAGTGACACCTTTGTCCTGTGTGTCCTTTCCTGGGGCTCAGAGGATGGATTTTCTAAGGCTGCCAAGTGTTCCTTTTGCGTGCATCCACCTTTCTGACGCTGCTAAAAATCCAGTGCTCATTTCGAGTGCTGATCTCTATGGAAATGCCAATCCAAAAGGAGTCAGGAAGTCAGCCAAGCACCCCAAGGACAGTTGTTCGCAACACAACAGCTACAGGCAGCGCCGAAGAGTGAGAGGTCAAATGTCCACTAGAAACACCCCGGGAAGGGATGTTTCCACTGGGGGAGTGGGAACATCCTGCTCCCTCACTACCTTCTTCCTATCCAGTGTAAAGAATGCTGTGTAAAGAAGTCTGAAATGGGGATAAACCACATTTACAGTTTGCAGAAGACTTGGGATACATGTTTAGAAACTCATTAGCTCCATAAGACCGGATCTTTCCCCTAGCTGGCAGTGGAAAGGCGTTGGCTTAGGGTCAAGGATAGCACAAGAAGTTATGGAAAAGCAACAGCAGATTAAATTGCTGTCATCCACTCTGACCTGCTTCTGCTCACTCAAATGCAAAGCCTCACTGATAACAGCAAGCAGGATGGCTTTTAAAAATAAAATTGTGGCAGAGTCCTTCTTCCATTTTGTGAGTCTGCTCAGAAATCACGTACAGGAACACCAGCAGGGGTGAAGCATCCTGGTATCCTATCACAACTTGGAGACGGAGCTCGCATCTATAGCATCTCTTTAGGACACTGGTGTAGGGCTCAGATGGTTAGACTGCTTTTTGCTTGATCTGCCCCATGTCTTACCTCCCCATCCTCTTTTAGCTTCAATACCAGCAAGCGAGGAGCCCATTGCCCATGAAGGTGAGATTGCACCAGTGCAGTTGCAGTGCCTTGGCCAGTCAAGGCAAAGGAGCTTGCAGCAGAGTGCTCAGCACTCACCATTCGAGCCAAGCTAATTAGGTCTCTGTCCTGATGGAAGTCAAGCCAAAACTCAACACAAAAGTAATGAAGCCTTTGAAAATGTTCACAGAGCACATCCGAAGCAGAGCCAGACAAAGACTTGGGAGTCCTGGATCCTGATCCCCACTATAAATATTTGTGATAATAACTAGATTGCCGGGCTTGCCAGATAACCCTTCCTTTTATTAACTTTAGGCCAGAGGTTTTAGGCCAGAAGTGTTGACAACATTGGTGTCAGCGGTGACGACGCTGGTTTCTTCCCTGAGAACAATGACGCAAGAATGAGAGAATGACGTAAAAGCGGGATGGTTATGGATAGTAGAACAGCTGAGAGTGGACATGGAGGTGCAGTTCATTTGTTCACAGAGGTACCATGGTTCCCCAGGGGCTACCCAGCCCTCCGAAAGCTGCTGCGCTGGGGTGTGCATGCCAACGCAGCAGGGTCCGGTGCAGCCAACAGCTTGTCTTAGAAGTTACTCCTTTCTCTTGCAGTAAGTGCAGGGGTTAATGCAAGCTGGGGAGCTCGCTGAAGCCCTTGTCTAAATTGTTTGCCTGTCCTGGAGCTCGTTAGCGTTGCATGCAGTGCCCTGAACAGGGTCAGGGAGGAAGGCACGTGGCAGCCCCACGAAGCGTGGCTGGCTCCCGCTGCCATTCCTCGCCGCGCGGGGCACGCCGCTTATCTCTAACGCGCTAATTGGGGCGGGCAGAGGAAGCCATCAATATTATTGGGCCAAGTTTGCAGCTGGTGTAAGTCGCTGATTGGCAGAGGAGTGCAAAGGAACGAGAAATGATGTGAGCTGGAGAAATCTGAAGGGAAAAGGAGGGAGTTCGGCAAGGAAAGCAGCTGTGGTTGAGTTTGGCCCTGCCTTCCCTGCAAGAGCGACTTCAAAACTGGTACAAAGCTAAAAGTGAAATTTGGATAGCAGGTTATATTTGCCTGATGTCACACTATTTTGTGTCTCTCCCAGCAGCCACCAACTGCTGCAAGCCAAGATCCAATCACTTAAACTGTTTCAACAGCTGGTTCCACCCATTAGTCTCCGAACTGTGCGGGTCTCAGTTTCCCATGGATCCCCACTCTCATTTTAGCCCATGGGGGAATTCAGCTGGGATTTCATAGCGCAGACCTGGTGAAGAGCAAGCACAGCCTACAAGTACTTGAGAAGGGATGGTGGGGAGGTGGGGGAAGGGCTCTTTACATTAGTGATGGGTGATAGGACAAGAGGAAATGGGTATAAGCTTAGTCAGGGGAGGTTCAGGTTGGATGTTAGGAAGTATTTCTTCTCTGAAAGGGTTGTCAGCCACTGGAATAGGCTGCCCAGGGAGGTGGTTGAGTCCCCATCCCTGGATGTGTTTAAGAAAAGGGTGGATGAACTGCTTAGGGATATGGTTTAATGAGGATTAGGGACGGTTGGACTGAATGATCTCTAAGGTCTTTTCCAACCTAGAAATCTATGAATCTATGAAATCTATGAAATCACAGCAAGCAATAGCTGGTGAACAGTTATGCCAGCTTCCAGTATTTGTAAAAATGGTAAAAGGGCTCCTTTTTCCTACAGAAAGATGTTTGCTCTGCTTACAGTTCAGCTGGCTTATGTTTCAGGCTGTAGGCTTCTCTGTGTCAGCATCCTGAGCTTGGCATCTAAAATCTGGTAACGATAAAAGCAAACAGAGCACGTTCAGTCTTGTAGGACGATGGGTTTTGCTTTCACACTCTCTCAAAGCTTTGCCTTTCGACTTTGCCCGGTTAGCCAGCGGTGACAGCTCAGGAAATGGATTCCACCAAATCTCACAACAACTGATCTGAAATGCTCTAATCTCTGGAAGGATAAGGAGTTGCTACAGCAAAGCCAACATAAACCCAAGAGCTATGGAAGGTTGGACTGTTGTTTAGGCGCTGTTGCTAGTTAGCTACTGTACTTGATTTCAGAGACCACCCTGTATTTAAACCTTCTCACTTAACTCGACACGTATCTTTTCAACACCATCTGAAACTCACATCCTGGATAGCCTCAGCCACACGGAGCTGAAGGACATTGTTTGGGGAGCTCATCTAGTGAGCATCCCCTCATCATAAAGTCACTGCAGACACGGCAGGCAGCAACTTCTGTGAAATATAGTTACGCTAATAATGAATTAATGGTACCGCAGCTGCCCATTTCAAATAAAATACAGTGAATTGTCTTTGTTGGCCATATCTCGGGCCACCACAGAAAATGTAGTGTTTGGAGCTGGAAAAAAAGCCACCCTCTTTTCAGGAAGCATTGCTCTATGTCACGGAAATCCATTCCTCTCATATCATTTCCTTTATTGCCGCCGTGTTGATTGCTTTTATCCCTCATATTTCCTTTGTTTACTTCAAAAACGCAATCAAAGGTCCCGCTGAGCCCTTGAAATGCTGAGCAGGAGGTTGATCAATTTGCCTTGTGAACAGGATCCCATTGGGCACGTATCCAACAGCACAAAACCAGTAAGCAATCTTCCCATTGCCAACGTGAGTTCCATCGCCCCGAGCTGGATGTATAGCAGTGTGTATGTTAGCAACACTCCGATATCTTCTGGCATTATCTGCTCTGAAAAGGAACTCAGTTCGCTGGGATAACGCAGCCATAACCCCACAAGTTTTGCCAGCAGTACTGTGTGGTGGGATGGGGTTGGGAGCAAAGATGGTTAGCTCAGATTCTGCTTTTATTGACGTCTGAAGTCACTCCTTGAGAGGCAGGAGAGTAATTTGGCATTCACTAGCCTGCATCTGAAAGCAAACGTGCTCAGTTGCTGCACATGTCACCGAGACCCCAGCAGGGAGAGCTGGATCCCCTTCCACCATTCATCTTCTTGACAAGGGTATCAAAAC
Source organism: Tauraco erythrolophus (assembly GCF_009769465.1). Classification (NCBI taxonomy): domain Eukaryota; kingdom Metazoa; phylum Chordata; class Aves; order Musophagiformes; family Musophagidae; genus Tauraco; species Tauraco erythrolophus. The sequence goes on along the minus strand of NC_141493.1, from coordinate 5,005,020 downwards.
GTGGACTTTTCCCTCCACTTTTATCTGGGAAAAGAAGCAGCAATTCCAACTGCTGCTCCTACTGCTTTCAACAGCCTTGCATTTCCCCAGCAAGCTGCTCCTCTGCAAGAGGGGAAAACGCGCTACGTGCCTCGAGTCCCGCTCCCCAGGGAACAGCTCGAGGAGACGTGGCCTGACAAAAAGCCTGTCTTGCCTGAGAGGAAGAGGATGGAGAGTGATAGAGGGATGAAGGAGAGCAAGGCAGGGATGAAGGTGTGAAGGGGGGTGAGGCAAGATGCCTAGCAGCCAGATGTGTCCCCTAAATGTGCCCAGAGTTCTGAGGTCACTGGGAAGCCTTCCCTTTAGCGCGCCGTGCAAACGAAATGGTGACTCTGATAAACCTGCCTGCCCGTTTGAAATGACTGGCTTTGTGGTTTATAGAAAGAGAGTTTGGTTGGGTGTTTTTAATAGATGTGTCTATTTCAGTGGGCTTGTAGTGAAAAACTTGGCTTTTTCTTCTTACTGAGAAGATGATTTTAAAGAAGTTCATTTTCACAGCAGTAGGTCTGACAGTGTGTTTTCAGTAGGAAATGGCCAGGGGTGCCGGGCCATAAACTCTGGTCCTCTTTGGGTTTCAGCTGTGCCAACTAAATGTGTCACCAGACCCGGCTGCTTTTCACTGCCAGCTAAACCAGCTCAATACCAGCTTGTCACAAACCTGCCTCATTTTGACTGGAGGACGTTCAGGGTAGACACGTTTGGGGTGACTTTCGTCTGTTCTCATTTTGGTGTCTAAACTCTGGAAGATCAAATGCACGTGTGTTGTCCCTTTCCTTGCAGGTAAGAGGAAGGGGTATCACCCTGCACCGCCTCTCCTCACCCAGTGTCAGTGCCAGACACAGCTTGGGGGATTTCTATGCCATGTCCAGGCTTAGCCTCAAGTATGTCCCTTTTCACATCCAGGGAAATCACACCCTGCTGCCCTGTGTGGGTAAATACAGGAGAAAAACCACATTATTTCTCCGTGAGGCTTCAAAGCAGGGGTTTAGAGTAAGACATGGGTCACATCGTGCAGCTGGTTTCTGCTTTCTGCGGCAGACACCTCCCTGACTGCTCTTCACTCCCAACCTTGCTTGTGCTAGAAATACACAGCTCTGGCCAAAATGCTTAGTCCCAGCACTAATATTCAACAATAATACACTCCATATAAAAAACCCCTTCTTCCAAAGGGTGCTGATAAGAATTTCCATTTTTAGTTGAGGTCAAATGAACCATTCAGCCTTTATTTGTTGCTGTTGCAATTGAAGAAGGAGCAGAAGCTAATTTTTAAACTTTTCCTGTAAATAGTGCATTAATGAAGACAGATGGGTGAGCAGTATAAACAAAAACTCTATCTCAGGCTAGTTTTGTTCTGGCTTTGTTTCCCAATATAGTAAGCAAAGCACCACCACCCCGGTTCCCATCCTATTAACAGTGTTTGCACTCCAAATGTTGAACTGGGTTATAAGGAAGTTTAAATTAACACTGGGCTGTAATTTTTCAAATGCTTGAAGCAGATGTTCAAGTGCCAGGAAATCTTCCTCTCTTTCTTTTTTTTTTTCTCCTTAAAAAAGGGAGAGGGGGTGCCCTGCTTTCCTGCCAGACCAGCGTGGGGCTCTGCCCCTTCTCCCCAGGCCCCACAAACTGCCCCAAACAGCTGGTCCACCCGGAGCAAGGGGGCTGGCAGGGCTGGGGCAGCGGTGGCAGAAAAAGCCACGCTGAGCTATCAAGCTTTAATGCTGAAAAAGCCAGGAGTCTGTATCTTCAATCAGCTATGCAGGGCACTGGAGAGTGAGCCCGGACCCCAGGGATCACACCCAAGAAAGGGATAATGCAAGGAAGCTTTGGGGAGAAATCTGTTGGAGGAATTTTAGTCCACATGCAGAGAGCTGAGAGATATGGATCACTTAAGGTAACCTCAAACTTCCAAGTGCTTTCTGAAATCTGGCATTAGTGCTGAGTGTTTGCACAGGAGACACAGCTGTCATGATTTATTCAAAGGCCAAGAAATGAGTAAGATGTCTTGAGGTTCATGCTCTTCTGGAGGCATCATTTGTGTTGATTTAAGAGCAGCAACCCAAGACCAAAGCTCTTCCCTCTGCTCCCTCGCTGGTATGTTATCCAGGCTCTTCCTCTCTTTGTATCGTTTGTTTCTTCTCCCACCCCTTTGCCTGTCCTGGCTATTTAGGCTGCAAGCACTGCCTGGCATTTCATACAGCATCCAGCAAAAAAGGAGCTTCACATCTGCTCACGCTTTCTTACACATACTCAGTTAAAAATAGATGAAAGCTAAAATCCAACTGATATTGATGATTTCAGTGAGACAGCGTTGCTGCCTCTTTTGGTTGCATGCAATAACTCAGAGATGGATGGGTGGATGGATGGATGGACGGATGGATGGGTGGATGGATGGATGGACGGATGGATGGGTGGATGGATGGATGGATGGAAAGACAGATATTTCCATAGTGCAGCTGTATTTTTCCAAATCTTTCTAAAATTGGTTTGCACTTTAAAGCTTTAAGTCAAGCATCTGCTAGCGTGTTGATATAAAATAGATCAGAAATGAAAGGAAAATCAATGCACACTACTGTTTAATGTGAAAAATAAATTCTTTTAGAAACAGAAGAAGTCACAGTACTAATGTGGATGGATGCAAGGAAGGAGTAAAGAAACACAGAAAATGAAAACATGCAGTGGAGTATTTTTTCAGGGACTTGTCGCTGACATTACCAGCACTTACAGCTTGGTAGCACTGGCTCTTGTCGTGCACTCACCGTAGTATTTGTGAGTGTGGTGTCAATGTGGGCAGGGGTATTTAAAGCCAAGCACTTCTGAGTTTGCAGAAACAACCTTAATTTGCTACTTAGGGAAATCTATAAAATAACTGCCTTGGTTTTTTTGGGTGCTATTTCGCCTGATCTCTGCCGTCTAAGTGCACGAACACCCAGCAAATGTCTTTGCACAATTATATTCAAAGGTAAGGTAAAAATAACGTGAGGTTTTGCTCATAAAGCAGGCATGCAATCCAAACAGACACACATTAATAAGTGAAATACTGTTCTCAATAGTTCTAATCTTAAGTCATGAACAGCACAGGTGCAGCTGAAGGATTCAAGAGATGCTCAGTTTTCTGCCAAATTAGCACAATAGGTTACATCTCATGCTTTGCGGTTTTTCACCACAAACTCTGGCTGAAATCCTCTTCAATCAGCAGTGCAGTCATCGTTTCTTTATAAAGAAAAGCCACTATTATCAAAAGTCTGTCTGGCCTCTAATTCTAAAAAGCTATCCTCGATGTTTTTACTGATCTTGTAAAAATTCACACATGCAGGTTTACGAAGTGATAAAATTACACGCCCACCCACGTTCGCGTCGTACCATAACACACCGTCTACTATCTGCTCCGTTACAACCAACCTCTGGCAATAAGAGAGTGCCAAGGCAGCCACTCTGCTCTACTATGTGGTCACTTGAAAATTTGTACTGATTATGGGTGATCACAGTGGGTTACTTATTATTTTTAAGGCCCAAGTCCTCCTACATGCTGCTCAGAAGTGTTGCTGCTGTTCGGTAAAGGACAGCGGTGCAAAAAGCACGCCGGGCAGATCGCTGCCACGGGAACGGTCGCAGAAAAGAGATGATAAAAGCAAATGTCGGATTATCTCCCTGATGCTGGATTATCACTCCTAACAAGGTGAATGGTTTGTCTTGGCAAATGGCTTCATAAGAATCGTGGATAGTTTCGAAAGGATCTGTGCGGTCACACTTCAACCGTTGGCTGCTGCAGCTCATGTCAGCAGAGCGAAATATCACACCTCTCAGGAATTCTCCTAACGTGCCGTTAACCACGGACTAAGATTGCAGCAGAGCTGGGGGGAAAGGTCTGCCAGATCTGCAGCATAAAGCAGCACGGTCCCGTGGCACAGCCCCCTGGCCGTGGGAACACGGAGCACGAGTGGAGGCTGCAAACTGGACAGCTCCACAGCAAACTGGACAGCTGACCACTTCCAGCAATGCCACCCCTGTGGGAGCAGTTATGCGTTAGACGAGACCGTACGTGCTCCGGAATGCTGTTTAAATCGTCGCAGCGAGTGACCAGTTCTGTAAGCAAGGGAGATAACTGTGGTGTGTGGTATTTCCAAACATCTAGGGCAGGAAAAAAATCAGCAACCTCATCTCTGTGCAGCACGACTCAACGGAGAGATTCCGTGTGAAACAGGATCGGTACAAGGTTTTATCCAAGTGGGATTACACACAAGCACAAAAATAAAACATTCTGTATTCTACATTATTTTACAAAGGCAGGCAGTCAATAAATAGGTCAATAAATTATTGGGAAGCACAGAAGAGTATGTGTGAAAATAGGTGCAACTGGCTGTAGCTGGTGCACAATAACGTCTTTCGTGTTCATTCCTGTGAAGTGTTAGAGTGATTCTTTCAAAGACCCTTATCACTTCCAGGGAAGATAACTTTCCCTTAAAAGTGTAAAACAGGCGCAGGGACAGGACAGTAGGCTCTGGTACAGGCTAAGAGAGTCAACGTCACTTACACTTTCCCAAGAATCTGACAAATTTGCAGCTTAGTATAAATAAAGTGACGGGTCGATTGTTTCTCAGCTCCGACACCTCCTTATCGCCACGATTTGTTGCAGAAGAGTGGTGGAAACATGGCATGTGACTCCATCATATATAGTTTAAGTTCGGGGGGGGGCAATATCTTTATGAATTGACAACTTCAGCACATGCAGAAAGGAAAGATCCTCCCCATGTAGCTGGCCTGAAGGGGTTTCCTTTTCCGCCTGGCTCTCGGCAGACTAAATCCAATAGCACCACTTGCCCATCTCAGTTGGATTACGCAGCGGGGTTGTACGGAATTTGCAGGAGTGGGTGGGGGGACTTAGAAATAAGGGACACTTACTTCTGCCACCCAAAGCTCTGGCCCTAGAGAGGCAGCACGTGGCTAGCGCGAGCGAGCCAGCGCTGCTTGGCACAGGGCGCTTTCGTAAGAAACAGGCACAGGGGGATTTCTTGCCGTTGCACGTCAGAACACGGCACAAGCCTGGCATTGCTCCTGGGCCCATGGCTTTGCTAAGAGAGACAGGGAAGGGAATGGTTCCCTTCTGCTCCAGGTGCCAAATCATCCCTGCCAGTCACCTTTAACTGAGACAGGGAAAGATTAAAGAAAGGATTAAGAAAAAAGGCAAAAAGTCTAACACCTTGTTGTGCCTTAGTGATTTAGGAGCTTGAGAATTACCAGGACTTGAGATCTACAGAGATAAATTTTCAAAAAAAAAAGAAAAAATCTGAGCATGTAAAGATCTTTATAAAGATTTTACACAAAACTAAACAATCCAGGTGTGTATTTCCCATAGTTCATCTATCTTTAATAGCTCTGGAAATCCCTATAGATGCCAATCAACATTTATAAAGTACAAAAATACGTCTTTATTTCTGTGGATTTGAATGTGCCCCTTTGGCACAGAGTCCTCCCAAATAATCCAGTGATCTGCTCTACGCCCTGATATGAAGAGACTCGGTCATAATTTGGGCAGCGAAGAACAGCAAGAAGCAAGCAATGGAACAAAATATACATTCCCTACAGTCGTACGACTTGCCCATTCCCCGTAACAGGAAACATACAATTATCTGTACATGCCTCATTAAATAACCTTATTAAATAGGAAATCCCAAATGTACAAATTTACAGACTGAATCATTAAATACCTCCCCTGTGCACGCCCCTGTGCATGCATTCCCTGCTACTATCTGCAGCCGCACTCTGATACCACCATGCCTTCGTATTTGAACTTGTAGGTGACCACCCCTGCATCTAAGTAGAGAATAGAGATGGGATCGAGTTTGGTGGGCACACAGCAGGCCTTGGAGGCTTTCTGGGGATTCTTCAGGTGAACCAAAGTCTGGACAATGGCGTGTTTCGTTGGTGTGACATGCTCTGTTAAGGGGTAGGCGCACACTCCGTGACACTCATAAGCTTCATATCCCGCCGGGGCGATGATCCAGGAATCCCAGCCAATCTCCTTGAAATCTATGTAGAGTGGAGTCTTTTTGCAGTAGTTGCCTTTTGCATTCCTCCGGATTCGGGCAGTAGAGTCGTAAATGATGTTGGAGCGCATCTGGAGCAGCGCCTCCTCACCGGGCTGGCCGTGGAAATTGCCGACCTCCAGCTGCTCCAAGTCCAGGAGCTGCTCATGGTCTATCATTTCGTTCAGCTCTTGCTTCTCCTCTTTTTTGTCATTGCTTTGGTCATCAGAGAACACAATCAACAGGGGCACGTGCTTAGCCTCAGAGTTGATGTCAATATCGAGTTTCCCCTCTCCATTCTGCTCCTCCCCTTCCCTGCTCTCTATATGAACTTCCAGCCGGTGCGTGGTCAGCCCTGCCCTTCGCCAACGCCTGATGGCTTCGGTGACCTCGAAGCTCTCCCACTCGCTGCTCGTGCCGTAGATCTGCCTGGATGCCAGTGCCATTGTCTTTCTCTCTTCTCCTACCCCCATATGGTCATTTTCCAGCACTTCAAAAATAGTGACCTTCCGGTCAAGCCCATCGTAGAGCATTTGGTCCCGCTCCACCAAGGTGTAGAGCCTCAGCTCTGCCATGGTGATTTCTTCATGGTGAGGGATGGAAACATTGAACAGAAGAGGGTATTTCCGAATTCCTGTGACACCAATAGGGTGGGAAGCCAAGTCTGGAAATGACAAAGATCAAATATTTTAGAAGAGTCAATACATCCAGCAACACATGCACTGAAGTTCATCTGACATGTTTTGCATTGCTTGGTTTCAGTTGAACAGTTCCAGGAGAGTGTTTTTTCACCACTTCCCAAAACTGTACTTGTGGAAAAGATCAACTGTATTTTAGATGTCTATGGAGAGCAAGATCTCAGACACGATAAAGACCATAAACCTGGATTTATAGGTTCTCCTTCTATCCCCATGCCTTCCAGGGACTTCCTTGTCACCTGGAAGGATTACATGTTAAAAATGTGTTGCCTAATACTGAAATGAAACCACTTCTAGCTTGCTGCACAGCAACTGTTTAAGAAATGAGGGAAAAATTTCCTTAGTGTAGGAGAGGACAGGAAGACGGATACGGCACTGGAGTGAACATGGCACGGACAACATATAAGGTGCATATGCAAGAACAGCAGGCTGTACCTGTGTCTGCTTAGAGTTTTTGTGCTAGCAAGTATTCCCTTCTGCTGAAACATCCCTCAGAAACTGAAAGGGCCAAGCACTAAGGGAGGAGAAGTTGCTTCAGAAGACGCAAAGGCTCCTGGTTAGGAAGAGCAGGTGGTGGACATCCAGTGTGAACCACCAGTCAACAGAAATCCTGCCACAGACTCAACAGGCTTCAAGTGAGCAAGCAGCTGTACTTAGCCTGGGAACTTTTGGCAGCTTTAGTTAATAAAACATATAAGAAGTACATAATATCTGCTTGTCAGTCAGGCTGTCTGTCCTATCTGCATCGTTTGTTTATACATAGGCAATATGCATTTCTTCACACAATGCAGGAATCTTAGCTAACGATCGTGTATTTATTGCTGAATTACTGAGCTGTCTACTTGTAACTCAGAAGACAGATTAGGACATGGGGACTATGGGTAACAGTTCTGCAAAGGCAAACCCCTTGCAACCTATTACTGTCTTCATCTCTGACTTCTCCAATTTTGATATGTTTGTAGAAGAACTACACTGATAAAGCTGCAAGTATTGGCCATGCTCCACCAGTGCACTTAAGCAATCAGTTAACTTAAGCACATGACTTGTCCTACTTAATTTCAGTTTTGAGGTTTTGAGGCACCTGAGTTTGTTTTTTTTTTTTTCATTTTGCACTTTCATCTGTTCATAAATAAAAAAAAAATGAGGGGTGATCCTGCTTGCATTTCCCTACCTGGCAGTTGATAAAGGTGGGAGCTGGATATGTGCTGCACAGCATCAGGGTAGGAGCAGACCATGAGCTGAAAGACAATGCTATTCAAGCTTAGCTATAATCTCCATATTGGAAGTAATCTTCGTGATTTCCTAGATCTTGATATGCTAAAGCAAGTCTGCAGTGATGACCTACAACAACAGGGTGTAACGCCACCCAACCATACAGAAGATGAGCACAAGTAATTCACCAGGAGGCAGGGGAAGGCCCCACCATGTGTAAGAAGCTGGGTGAGCGCTAGCAGGGCACGAGAAGTGTTTATTTCTAAGTCAAGATGTGACTCTGCTCTTTAGCTAGAAAGTCCGTAGCGTGAAGTATCTCCTACCATTACGAGTACACTCTTAGGAGAGTCAGGAAGGGGGATCTGGAGTCCATAGGAAAATAAAAATTTCCTTTAAGACCTTTATTCAAGTTTTAAGAACTGATTACAGTGCCAATTACAATGGAGATGTTACGGTCCGTGGGTTAATACGAAGAGCTAATTCCAGCCCTGCAGCAGGTTATATTTCTATAATATAATTATATAAGGACTAATATAATTATAAGAACTAATAAATTTATTAAAAGATTTAATGGATAATCATGAAACTACCGTTTCTGCCAATTTCAGTAGGCAGGTGAACAAAAAAATCCCATGGTATGATCTGTTTCTCCTGTCCTGATCATTACAAGTAACCAATTTCTCTATCAAAAGATCTCCTTAGGATGAGATGGGTGGTTCCCAATCACGCAAACTTTCAAGACACATAACAAACACTAAGTGCATAGTCCCTCTAACTGCAGGTGTTCCTGAAGCTGTCTTCACATCTCACTGTTCTGGTTTGGGTGAGGTGAGTGAAGTACTGAAATGACAGAAAGTTGAGCCAAGTTTACCCCAACTGATGCAGAACTTCTGCAGTGATGACATAAGCGCTGAGCATCTCGGGTACAGAAGGGCACAGAACGGCACAGAACTGCAAACCGCTCCGTGCGTTACGTGGCAAAAGGTCCGTCCGTACCATTTGCAATGCTGCAAACCTGAAAGAACTCCAGTTCTGCCAGTGTAATGACTTGAGATTTATGTCACTAAACCACACTGTCTTTTATTATTTAGCACGTTGTACTTGGTGATTTTTATCCCATTTATTGTTTCTGAAGAGTGCAAAATGAGAAAAGAACAACTCGCATTCCTGCATGTGTCTTTGTTTATGCTGCCGAGCAGTGACAGGCACAGCTGTTCAGATGAGGGACTGTTCACCAGTGGGTGTAACTGGTTTGCCAACAATCCTTCAATAAACTTGTCCACACTGGAGAAAACAATATGTAAAGCAGATTTAAACCACAGTGTAGTGCCTTTTCAAACCAGAAACACGTCACTGGTGAAGAGTGCCCAGGCCTGGCAGAAGGACGGAGCAGAACAGAGCTTTTGGATTCTTTCCTTGCATCTCACTGCGTCACAAAACTGGAATGGCTTGTGCGTAGCCTCTCCTTACAGTTCATCACTGTGAAATTGCAAATGTTAGAAAAAAACATAACAACTTCTCTACTTCATTAATGGCTCTAACAAAGGGTAAGAGAAGCCTCGTGGCAGTTTGAATAGTTGCATGCACCCCAGAGTAGATAAAATGAACCAAAGCACTGGTACTTGCCAAGTGGAGTAATCGGTATTTGGAAACGATTAGTTGAAAAATGTTTTTAACACAAAACCTGTACTGGTACAAATGGGTATTGGCAAAGTAGTGGGTGTTGACACTGAAACATTGTCTTGTGCTCGTTGAACTGGGAGGAAACGCTGAAGCAGAAATATATGGAAACTACCTATGGTCACATTTAGGATTCTTCAGAGATTTTTTTTTTTTTTTTAGATAGGAAATATTCTAGTCTTCCAAAGTAGAACCTGAGGGTTATCCAAGATTCTGCTTCACATATTTCTATTTATTTGCTGGACTATGCTCGGATGCCAAAGGAAGAAAACGCTACAAATCCCACAAGGATCAATAGTGAGAGGCTGTTAACAGAAAGCCGTATTTGATTAAGATCGTAATAGGAAAATTTTGAACAGCATGTAAAAACATTTCTTACCTTAATTTCAAATCCTACTTAAAGTATCCATTTGAAAAATCAATCAGGCAAGGCAATTCAAATGATGCGTGTCATTACGGAGCTAGTGAAAACGATGCACCCAAATTATACTTGGTGCTGTCCGAACATGAAAAAAAAATCTTCCCCCAAAACCTTACAGTCTCAAAACCAAGGGATCTACCTCACAAGAAGTGGGATCTGCGTAACAGCGGCGCAAGCAGCGTTAGCTGCCTGTCTCCCACACCATCCTCATGGAAGGACCGTTTTTCCCTGGCGCAGTTCGTGCTCCATGCTGCTGAATACAATTCACACTGACTATAAGAACACTTATTTCTGTTTACTTCTCCAAGAGATGCACATATCTTACCTTCATTTTTGAAGCTCCTAATAATATTTGCGGATGGCATAGATGTCCTATCAGTGGCAAACCTGTTGTACAGCTCAAGCATGTACTCTGGCGGATCCACCTTGGCCGTTTCGTGCAGGGGGATGTCAGAGAGGTTCAACGTCTTCAAAAACTCGTTTTTCATATTCTGAAGCAGCGTGTTGAAATCAACACCATCCTGCTCGGAGAGAATCTCGTCGAAAAGAGGCACGTCTTCCTCCAAGGAAGAGTGCTCCAAGCTCAGGATGGGACTGCAAGCGGCAAGGTGAACCAAGAGACAGAGGACAGCCCACAGCTGGAGGACTACAGAATCCATGACTTCGCTCTAGCCTCCAACCGCACTCAACAAGCTCTAGCTCTCGTGTGGGCTAAGTGGCGGTTTTATCCCCTGGGTTGTACGCGGCTTATGTCACAGAGAGATGACAAGTTTGGAAGCTCTTGTCTTGAAACTTGTGATCCGTCCTGTCTGTCTCCCCCTTCCCCCTCCCCAAAACCAGGTCTCAGTAATTGGATATGGCTTGCTCTCTTCCATGGTCGCCTTGCCTCTCTTATCTCGTGTAGCGTAAGCTGTTCACCAGATTTGTTGCTATCTCGCAATCCCCTTTCCCTTAATGAGCGTTTTGTAAACATTCTGCGCTGGGACACTTGGAGATAGGACAAGTTTCTTCTCAGAGAGGAGCTGCCCTTTCTTTCTGCCTCCTGGTAGCAGACTTCCTTTGCTGCGCGTGAACAACTTTCATCCATCAGATTTCAAGCTAACATGCAAATTCTACAGAGCCTCTATCCCAACCTATCAGTTTTGCACCAAGAACAGCTCCCTTAAGGTAACAACTTTTCCCCTCTCAAAACTATTTTGGAGCTGAATCTTTGCATCACACTTACAAAAGAACTTCTTTGGGAAAAGGTTCATTCTTCCGTGCTCGTACAGCACAAAGCACGGGAGAGGAGCTCTAAGTACTGCCACAGCACTGGAGACACAAGGCCCTGAGTGCGATGGTGCAGATGAGCTCGAGATGAGCGGGGAGAATTTCTCACGTTGCAGCTGCAAACGGTGCTTTGCGAGGGCTGCACTGGGGAGAGCGCTGGGGAGAGCGGTCGAACGCGAGCCAGGGAGCGGGACCGGTAAAGCTGGGCCTCGATTTTTTTAATGCAGGCACCATACACCTGCATTAAACATTGCACAGTTTGTGATAAAGGACTTTTTTTTTTTTTTTTTCGGTGCTTACTTTTGCTATGGACCACTCTTTCCTGACACTGAACACTAGTGCTCAGTGCTGCGTGCCATACAAAGGCTCCGAAACAGCGAAGGGACAGGAATATTTGCAAATGGTTGAGAAAATCCTTCCTTCTTTATCTTATACGTGTGACTTGACAGGTTACAGTTATTCCTGATTTAGTAACAGCACTGCCAAAGAGGTTGTCTAAAAATTATTGAAAACACACAAAGGCCAACAGGTTACTCTGCTTTCACCTTCGCATCAGTTCAGATAGCTCAGAGGCGCAATGTGGGGAATATGGAAATGATTTTGCCAAAAAAAGATGCACTAAAATTATTCAGTGGCCCTTTTTGCTTTGATGTGCAAATTTCAACAAAATGTGAGCACTGAGCATGCAGAAATTGGTCTCATTCTTATATAACATTGTCCACTCAAATCTCCTTTTTTTCCACAGACTTTAACAGTGCCCTTGTTTTGGCAACAGGGCCTGAGCTCAGCTCCTGTGCCCCAGTGGTCCAGCACTTCAGATGAAGAGGTGTGTTTTCCCATGACTACTGCGGATTTTCTCCTTGCCAGCGCTCAGAACTTCACCCAAAGACTGAGCCACCAGGGACCTGCTGAGTTTTCTGGACTCAGCTTTTCTATTATGACTAAACATCCATTGATTTGTTACCCCATCTCTGCAGCTTTCTTCCTTCTTCAATAGCCCAAAGTTATCACTGGCACAAACGGCCCCAACTCCAGCTCACTTAATTAGAACAATATTCGAGCCATGCCTGGCTCTTTTTTCCTCTCTTTTTATTTTTTTTTTTTTTTTTAAATAAATATCAGTATCTTTGTGAAAATCTTGTTCAGTATTGATGTCATGGAACCAGACCTCAGCATGGCCTTTTAACCTCCTTTTATTCAACTTTTCTTCTAAACACGGGCAGCAACAATAAAAACCAAGTACATTATCAAGGTCCCTGTTATTGCCACACTACATTAGAAGTAGATATTTGAGCTTAGGAAGATTAATTTAGATCTCATTGTGGAGTTCATGGTTATCTGTGCAAGTTTATCTATAAATCCTCTGCAGCCTTGTCAATAGAAAACTTAGGGAAATTCTGGAGCTGAGTTCAGGTCACTTCTGTTAATTAACTCAAACAGAAAAGCACAATCTTCTTTTTGTTGGTGATTCATCACCTGACTATGCTGAACTAAGGTCCTTACTGCCATAGGAAGTGAGATAAACATTAAAACCCAGGAGAACACACTAAGCCTTAACTCTTTCATGCAGGACAATACTGGCTACTCTAAAGGAAAACCTTCGGAACGGCTTGTCACAGCCAGCTGTGCAGGTAGTCGATTTGTCACGAGAGCGATGGTACCTACAGAAGTGCTTTCCTTTTTTTTGTGCTTACATAATAATTTCAGAAATGTACTGATTTCATATATATAAATGTGCATATTATTAAATAAAAGAGGTAAGCACGTTTTAAGAGCTACTGCTTGCTGGAAGGCAGCAGGTGCTGAACCTTCTCAGCACTTCAGAGCGTAGGGCTTTATCCTCAGTCCTTGCTCGTGTCTGCTTTTCCTTCTCAGACGAGTATGAATGATGGTTTGGCCACAGCTACGCCTTGCAGAGCTTGTGGGCAGCGGGATCTACAGTATTGCATGGCTCCTTTCTGAGAGTTTGGGGTTTTCAATGAGATTTAGAGCTGAAGGTTTTGAATTGTTGAAGGAATTTTTTAGCGTTTGCATGGCTCTGAGATACTTATCTGGATCTTCTCTCTCACTACAGAGACATTGGTTATTTTAAGGACTGCACCTGGCCCTTCATCACACCTTGAGTGAAATACTTCCCTCTGTTGCTGTTAATCCATATGAACAATTCTAGAACCAGTGGATTTTTTCTAGGTTCATTCCACTTTCCTATGAATTAAAACTTAGTCTGCTGTGCAGCTCTGGTTGGCTGGGTCACAGAACTGAGCAGCATTACTGACACTGCCCTGCAGCAGAGGCTGGGCTAGTGACCTCTGTAAGCCCTGCTAAGCCCAGACATATTTTCTATGAATCTGTAATTTCACACTCTGCAGATATAAATATGTAAAGCAAAATATAGTGTGCGCACAGTGATCTGACATGAATTTCCGAACCCACCGATATGTCATCCTGATTCAGTGGTTCTTTGGGAACACAATTACTGCTCAGACATTCCAACTGCCTTTGCATTTCCACTCCGCTCTTGCTTTGATAACTCCTTGGACAATAGCACACGGAAGGGCAATGCAGCCTGCTGTGTTAGACACAAACCAGCTTTTTGCTGAGTTTTCTAGCTTATTCCATTTAGACCCTGCTGGAGATTTGCCAGATGAGGAATTCCCATAGAGTACATCTAATATAAAAGCAGCTTCCTGTTTCCTTAGGTTGCAGGCTGATGAATTTAGCACACTTATTTTTTTTTTTTTCCTGAATTAAAATGTTTAACAGAAGGGCTTTATTTCATGTCCCTGGAATTAAGAGGTTTGGCCTTTTTTCACATGCACTGTAATTTACGTGCACAATAAGTAGCCTAGAAAGGAAATTGCCCTCAAAAAAATCTATGCTAAATAGATTAGCTGAGGTAGCTGGAGAGGGAACATTAATAAGCATCACTATTTGATTATTATTAAATCTGTAGCGTATACAATGACCCCATTTCATTAATGGTGCATCACGCAGGCAGAGTTATAGAAAGGTCTCTCGGCCCTCGCTCCTAGGAATTTGTGTGTTTATTTCTCCAGTGAATTTGCAGTTATATATGGGAAAATCTGGGAAAAATGAAAACTTCAGCCTCTGCACTGAACTTGGCCGTGTCAGGGAACAACATGCAGTGTGTATGCAGCACTGCTTAATGAATGTTTCACCAGTCCTGTTGGAGCCGGCTGCTGGTGGAGGTGGCACTATGGGTTGGACACTCCGTTTGTGTGCCATGCTAAGAACTGGAGGGGAAAACCAGCCCAGAGAGCAAAGAGGGACATTCCTACTCCCAGCACTGAGCAGAGTGGGCAAGAACGTGAGTGCAGCTGACACGGCGGTGGCCAAGGCTCTGCAGCAACTCCTGGGAACGGCTCAGTTGTCGAAAGGGTCAGCCCTGAAGATTGTGGGGCTCCAAAATAGACTCTAATCTCAGGCACCCCACAACTTCCTCCAAGCCGATGCCTCCACGGCTTCTTCTGTCAAGAGGCAGCAGAAGAGCACGGGTTTGAGCAGGAATGTGTGAAGCAAGCTCGGTGCTGAAAGGCTAGAAAGCGAAGCTGGGCTTTACGACGTGTCAAGGTCGCCGATACACAAGATTGAAAGGGTGTGATGCTCCTCTGGGTAAGAGGAAGTGGGGAAAAAGAATGTGAAGTGTTTTTTAAGCATCCTCACCCTTCCTTAGTGTGATTTGTGGAACAGAGGAGCACCTGCTTTCACTAACGCACTCGGAGCAAATTGGGATGTGGAACCTTTCCCAGGAGAAAGTGATTAATATTTGCTTATGTGTCTTGGGCTTGCTGGACATGAACAGTTCCTCAGTGAACAAAAAGAAAGTTTGCTAGTTAGTTATAAGTCACATATAATTTCTCCACGTGTAAACTGGATTTTGGTTCACTTGTCCATACCTTAACAAATTTAGTTAAGACAATAAAATTAGATTGTTATTACATAGCTTTTAAAACATGGGGGAAAAAAGTTTATTTTTTCCATTTTTTTTTTCCTTTTTCTCGGATTGTTTTTAATGGCTTCTATTGAAGAGTCTCTCAGAAAACAGCACCAAGCAAACTCAAAGAGATTTAAGTTTCAGTAGAGGAAAACAGAATTGTTCTTGGTTTAAATACAGAAGCATTCCTGAAAAGCAGATATTCCTTAGAGTTCCTCTTTTTCTTTTTTTAAATATTTGAAGAGAGATATTTGATGAAAAAATATTCAATTAAATGAAAGATTTATTGGAAGGGGAGAAGATATTAAAATTTTGCCTGTCCTGCTTATATATGAATATAAATATCACCACTAAAACTGTGGCTGGAACGTGGAGGCAAAAGCATTTCATTTCAGATTTCACAAAGGAAAGACTCGCATCCTCTACAGACTTTTGGAGACATTTCTTATAGACCTTCAAACTGCAATTCCAAACCCCCATATTCAGGGCAGGTGAGACAGGAAACCTAACAAGCATCAAACACTTCCAGTACCCTATGATCTCAAAGAGCTTTACGATTTTCGTTTAAGCTGTATGTTTATTTGCCAGCAGCGCCGTTAGACACAGGGTAGCAGAGGGAAGCCTCTCTGTTTCGTAGAACAAAATTTATCAAACGACTTGCCCAAGGTAGCAGAGGACATGGAGAGCAGAGCCAGCAATCTTGCCCCAATTTCCACAACTCAAAATGCAACGTTCTGCTTCACCACAAGAAAATATCCTGCCCCATCCTGCTCCCGCAAGGGATCTGCATTATAGCACAAGGGAACCTTAGTTTCTGTGCTAAAACCCTTGAGAAAAAAATAATGTCAAACCTGAAAGTCTTTTCTATATGACACAGAGAGTTGTCACTCTCAGCCACCAGGCTGCTTTTGCCCGTAAGTAATGCAGCATTAATAAAGAAGAAACATGAGCATTTTAATGGAAGAGCAGAAGTGTCTTTTGTGACGTTATCAGCCCTCAAAACCACTGAGATCAGTCTGAAAAAATCCCACATGTTTTTCCACTGCACCGTGTAAGGAGGTATAAGACACCTCTCTATCACAGCACTCAGATCAAATCTCAGCATTCAGACTGAATCAGCAGCAAGACATCTTCTTCAGAAATGTTTAACATTCACACTTGGCAAACCTGAAATCCTTTTCAAAAGCTGTGTAAACGCACGGACTTCGGCTCAAGGCTGCTCTCTAATCAGGACACCACGGACGTCTATGCCATTTCAGGGAAGTAGGAGACTGATGCAAGCTAAAGTGCTCTAGCAACCATCACAGCATGTGATTTGAGGTTTTCCAAAATACAGGGATGAAATTATTACAAAAATGCCCCACAATGGTCTCTGTCAGGAGATAGCTGTGGCATGAGGTAACTGTTGGGTGTGATATGGGAGATAAAGAAGAGTGTGACACTGACAGTGTGATGAGCTTGCAATGGAATAACTAAAATTAGTTTCCATTCCTGCATCTGCCCGAGTTCTTATTCCTGTATGCCTCGGTTCATGGCTGCTCTGGATTTCCTTCCCATAAATGGGCTGTTCCCAGCAGCTCTCTGTTCTGATTTCAGATGTCACTGGGAAATGAAAAGATAGTATTTAACAAAAGAGTGGGGAGAGAAGCGTAGCAATGAATTACAACCAGCGTGGCTGAGAAAAAGAGAAGAAAGCAGAGAGAAGGAAAGTCTTTGTGTGGTCCCAAGGGCAGGGAACTGCTGAAACTGTATAACACAACCTCCTTCTGTCCCACAGGCAGCACTGAAATCCCCACCAACAGCTTTTTATGGGAAGACAGCGGCACGTGTTTTTCATCGGTGATGTCCAGGCAAGTGAAAAGGACGGGGACATCCCAAGGAGCAGGGCACACAAGCTACCTGCACGGCTGCTGGCAATTCCCTTTCCTCTCTCCTTTTTCCCCGCTGAGGTGGCGAAAGCTGCCGGCTCCAGGAACGGGGTCCCTCAGTGTGCGTTTGCACTAGTGCAACCTGGGCTCAGCTGTGGGTCGCTGGCCGTGTGGCAGTACAGATAAAGAACGATAAGCAGAGATTTTCAAGCTGGCACAAAGCCCGAGCAACTGAAACAGAAAGAAAAGAGCTGGAATTAGCTGGACATTGCCTTCCTGTCAGTGTCCTGTCAGTCCCATGCAGCAAATTCTCTGCAAGCTCATGGCCTCATTGTTACTGTGAGTCCCAACTCCTTGTGTGCTCCTTCTCCACCAAGTTGCTCAGCAGAGCTGCCATTTCCTTGTGGGGTTGGGCTGGCTTTGTATTTAACTGGGAAATTTCCAGCATGCACTCAAGTACGTAGCTCAGTCTTGCCCTCAGAAAATGATATGCAGAAAATTCTCGGATCCTTACATCAGAAAGACAAAGCAGGCCCTTCCTTTTGCATCTGCATCCATACCTTCCAGAATTTAACCTGAAGGACCTCAAAATGCACTAACACGGGCAATCAGTATGCTGACATTTCGCACAAGTAGCTTACTGCTCCTGGAAGCAAATATTTGCTTGTATCATTTACAGGATGGGAGAGGTCTCAAGAAATCTACTGACTTGTCTCCACTCCCATTATCTTGCTATATGCAGATGGAGGCCTTAACTAATATTACAAGGTCATTTAAAATTTAGTACCCTTAAAGGTCACAGAATTTATTAATTCAGTCTGACAATTCAAACCTGGTGAGACATGGTCAAAAATAAATCAATTACCCTCTGAGATCCTCACACAGAAAGCGATGGCACCGCGGCGCTAACGAACAGAGCAGTAGGCATGCTGTTTAATGCCAGGAGTTTTGACTCCGCAGGCATCTTATCATGCTAGCTTCACAGAACAGTTTAACTGAAAAAGGTCAAGAGAAAGTTTTAATTTTACATTTTTGAAATTCCTTCTCTCATCATCTAGTTATTTTACGGAGCTTTGGTATTCATGTGGGTGTTAAACTTCAGACAACTCTCTGACCGGCTTCAGTGACACTGACAAAAGCAAGACTCCTGAACAAAACTTTACAGAAATCTCCAAAATTGTTCCTTTTTCTTTGTCAGCTTTGTCCAAGCGGGCTGTTTGAGGAATACCATTCTTTTCCTTAATGAGAACTCCATTTAAATACTCCCACAGCCCTAAAAGAACAAAGTTCTTGGGAACGATCACTAAGTGTATCTTGGCCTTGGTTTTTAGAACTATGGATTCTTAATCTTGAGCGTTGGGTTGGAAGAAAACAGGCTCTGTTCATCAGAAATTATTTTGTTGACAATTTTGATTAATAGCTTGAAATTATTTAATTGACAACTTGAGTATTAAGCAGAAATGGAATATTTTCTGGCAGTGTTAGTTGATGTCTCAGCACGAGATGGTAATTACAAAGCCAACAGCTGGTAATCATATCAACAAAACATGAGGAGAAATTAGACAAGCATGTCTAATATTTGCTCTGTTTATTTGGTGTTAGGGTTGGGATCAAAAAGGGAAAGTAAGTTGTACGTAACAATAGAAGAGATTGATTCACTAAAAAATGCTGTTTAAGTACAGCCTTAAAAATTCAAAGATTAAAATGTATTACCTTTCAGTTTCTGTAAGTTAATGATTGGAATTATACTGGATAAATTAGGGCTGTCAGCAGCCTGTCTCACCTATGTTTGCCGTACAACTTAATATCAAATTTTGTCTTTTCTATCTTTTTTGTAGGGAACCTGCATCGAACTTCTCATTAATTTTGGTTTTGATTGCAGCAAAAATTCCAAATATGGCCTGGTCCTCTTACTCTGGCTTCTGCAACTTTATTATTTAGGGTTTCGGAATACTTATGTATTGGTTAGCAGGAATTACCTAGGAAATTACGGAGGAATTTGATCAAATGCTGTTAATAGCTAGCTGGCTTCGCAAGGCAACTACTGAATTATCCTCCCTGGAAAAGTCTCACATATATCCAAGGCCAACGCACTGAAGGACTAACTGCTCTCCAAATTTAACTAGCATATCAAAAATGTGACTTTGTTTTGGCAGCTTTAAAAAAAAATAAATCACGATGGGCAGGGAAAATGAGAGTCCACAGGTAATAGGTCTATGCAAGTATCTTTACAGCCAGGAAACTCACCTCACTGATGCACAGATTGTTTTCTGATTAGCTGCCACATCAGTTTGAGAGCATTTTAATGGTAGCATACACCTCCAGAGGCTACTTGCTCTCAGGTAATATTTATACTGTATTAACACCTGTGAGGCTCAGGATCATGAAAATACATTTTAACTGGAGAAATTTTAATCAATCTCCCACTTTTTAGACTCTAGTACTGCTAGCTCTATCATTCTTGCTGTGTTGTTATCTACTTCACAGCTGTTTAGCACCTGTAAGCTATGCAGAAATACTCCTCTATCCAAAGGATCCCACCCCTCTGGTAGTTCCTCACTTTTAATTAGCAAGACCCCCACATTTAAGATTGTGGCTTGGGGGAGTCTGTAACGTGCTTTAAATCATGCTGCACATCTCCCAGTTTTTCTCGGGGCGGCTTGGCAGACAGGAGTGTCTTGTGAAGCGCGGATGGCAGCTTATCTCACTGAGAGCATGGAACAAGCCCCTCGCAGTCCCGGGTGTTAAAGGGCTCGACTTATCTGGAATGAGTGGCAGAGTGCCCTGGCTCGGCTCAGTGCATTGCACCCAGGGACAGTGCTTAATGTGCTGCTGTCAAACACCTCCCAGTGTGCTCAGGGCAAATTTCGGAATCGGGGAGCTTCTTTAGGTGAAAACAGTCCCTGCTTCCTGTCAGAGAGGATGGAAAAGGTTATTGGCTACCACTGTTGGCTCAAGCCTTAGTGTCCTCGTGTCTCAATTTAAACATACTTTTAAATGCTTAACAGTCCTTACGTGATCATCACGGTGCTAGCAGGAGAAAGGGGAAACTCCCCAGCAGTTGGCATCGTGACTATTGTGGTATGTATGGGATGTGTAGATGTACCGTGTCCTACCTGGGAAGTGCTGGGCAGGATTTACAGCCTGCAAACAGATAAAGGCCTTAGCTACCTTTATAGTCTGGGCTGTCCTGAAAGCTTTCAGAATTACAAGAACCTCCTGAGAAAAAGCAGTACAGCTTTACCCCTCTATCCTCCTTTACATCCCCACACCAGCTCTCATTCTAGTACCAGCAAATTTCAATGTGATTTTTAAAGGATGCTTTCTCCAATCTGAGAGTAGCCACAAAAGCTACATTCGCTCTTCTGCACCACAAGAAATGGCTGGAGTGACTTGAGGACCCCATTCAATAGGTCTCAATCACCTTCCTCTCTTTATACAAATGCTCAGAAAACTAAATAAAGTGGGAACTACCAAGTCCCCTGAGTCTGGATGCCTCTTACTGAGCTGAGAGAAAGAGCAAAGAAAAGAACCTGCAGAATAGGAAGAGAGATGCCAAACCAGCAGAGGATGTGGCCATGACGAGAGGTAAGAACAGAAGGACCTGCCTGCAAGAAACAGAGACCTGGCTACAAAACTCCAGCCAGACTGCAGCCTCCTTTCTCCCCTGGTACCCTCAAAAAAAAAAAAAACCCAAACCCCCAAACCAAAAAACAAGCCAAGAGCACATAATTCTTCTGTGGGTTATTCCTGAGGGAAGAGCCTGGCCACGCAGGATCGGGCAGAAGCAGAGACAGATGAGGCTGGTTAGATTTCACTTGATGGCCACGAGGTTGTGATAAGGAGAGGAGATGAGAAGAAGCAGGAGTGTGGGGGCTTCCCCCCCGCCTCATGGTCAGTGTGTGATCAGCCTTTGTCAGATTTATCTTCCGTCTGCTGCTGCAGTGCTTTTCTGAAAGGGACAAGATTTCACTCGTTCATATGAGATCTTGTGAATCTTCGCTACTTCTGTTTCCAGAACATTTCAAAGTCTTTGATTAATAAACCTTGTGCAAATGCAATGCCTTATTAGATAATGGAATATATATACCTATATTAAAGAGAAAAAAAACCTACAAATATTGAGGGATCAAAAAAGAGGGGAAAATGGGGCATAATTACATGTGAAAAGAAATGTCCCACTGGTTTGGAAATCTGAAAGAATTCTAATCCTCTGCATCCTGACTCAGCTTTTACCTCCTGGGGAGCAGGTCTCAGGTTGACGAGGATTAATTTTATTTTATTTTTGAGTTATGGTTTGCTCCTAAACGGTGTTTTTTCTAAGCTCATGACAGCAAGATGCTACTTAACAGCAATCCCAAATTCAGCCTGTAATAAGGAAAACGAAACCGCTGAGGTTACTGTAACAACTTGCCACCTAGTGGTCAATCCAAAGCCCATTCGGTTCTTAGCTCGAAAGGAAAGTGAACACGTACCACCAGGACGGATGATATGCCTCGGAAAAACTAGTATGGCTCACTAGCCAAGACATTTACTTATTTTAAACAAGAAACTGTGCAAAACCCAGCTGACTTCCTCTCCAGGCAATAATTTAGAATCTGAGTGTTTAAGATGAGGCACCTTGGTTCAAACTGAGCATGCACTTTCCCGGTACTGCAGCGTGTCCTCTCTTCTCCTTGCACATGGATCTTGCCATGCTGTTCGATGCTTGACCACAGCAATTTGCTCCTGAGTGGTTGGTGGTTCTAGAGACACACTCAAGAGGCAAGTTTTTGTCTTCTAAAATTAAGAATTTTTTTTTTTTTTTTTTTTTTTTGGGCCTCGTGACTATGCATTGTTAGTACAAAAAGGGTGGGAAGACCCAGCGAATGAGGACACTTATTCACATCTCTGGCTTGCCAGCCCAGACCGCACAATTTTTCTCCACCAGTGGAAATTCTGTCTTACAAGGGAAAATTTGCTAATGTTAATAGCTGTCCCTTTTCATGACTCAAACGTGTTTTCACATATCAGACAAGATATATGAAAGTCTGCCACTCCTTCTAATTTAAGCAATTTCTTTCATTTAAATGGTATTGCTCACCAGGGTAAGACTTTCCGGGTTAACCTCTGATTTTAAAACGATCACAACTGGCAAAGGCGTCATACCTTGACCTTGGTAAACAGTCTTGTGCGCTGGGAAGTCTGGCAAGGTGGTGGGGGGAGGTTCTCAGTGGAATGGGTTCAGCGATCTTGGATTCATGTGCAGCACAGGTGACGAGATAAATCGGTGTCCTTGGCAGTGAGGGACCATAGAGGCTTCCTGCCCACTGATATGTACAAGGATCAAGAAAGGTTAATTGCAGCAGAGTTGGAGATGTGACTGGAACGTGTGCTAATTCTGCCCTCCTCAGATGCTTGACATATTTTAGCTGCCTGTCAGTGTGCACCCAATGATACCATTGCTTGGATTCCTGGCATGCCTTTGGACACCTTTCAGGCTTTTTAAAAAAGCTGGGAGGAAATAATCAGCATCATTCTGATATTCCAGCCTAGGATAAATATTGTTTTAACTTTAAAAAGCTGCCAGTACATACACATACAGATACTCGCTCAGTCACACCCAGACACACTCCCCTATGTTCTCCCTTCCACATAAAACAAATTCCCCACCTTTTTATAGAGAAAGCCTAGCTGAGAAGCTAAACTTCCAAAACATGCATATTACTTTGATGGAGAGGAGCTCTTGTAAAGATCACATAACTTTCAAGATAATAAGAGTCACATCCTGATACTCTCATCCTCTCTAGACTCTTTCTGCCAACATGTCTTTAGGATCTAAGCTTGTGCACTGGCTCCTCTCTTCATTTTTGTGACAGATCTGGGTTCTAATCCCGATAGGATAACCACAGCCCTGCCCCTCTCCTGATGCAGATATGCCAGTTGCCTGTGCTATTTTCAAGGTGTTAATCTTATGCTTAACACTAATAAGCCTCATGGACAATCCACTCCACACAGTAACCATAGGCAGCCGTTATTAGGATAATAATTGTTTTGTTGACTGCTTTGTTGACTGTGAACATAACTCTCTCTTCCATTGATTCTGAGAATGGTTGCTGGCTGGTCTCCACTCAGGCAGTGGCTGCAATCCTCTGTGTTTCCCTTCTGTGGAAATCAGTGGGAATTTTCCATCATTACAGTGGGAAATCTCATGGATCACAAAGTAAAAAGATCCTTATCAATAGGTAACCCATGAAGCTACTGATATCTAACAAGCTCTATGACAGCAGATGCTTCATGTTATATGGAACACGCCTAAGTTAAGCCATAGATAAAAGGAAAGCTACGTATTTCCTTCACACCACGAGCATTTGGTCCAGACCCTTTGCTGACAGGCTCTGGATTTAAAGATTAAAAACATTTTCAGACTACAGTTACTTAAGGCAACAGATGGACCACATCTTCAGGGACATCTTGTCTGTTGTTGCTGCTTTTTGCTTCTTTGGTCTTTCCCTGTAGTCCAGTAATAACACCCATCACCCTGCAAGACAAGAAAAATAGATTAATTGTACGGTAAACTATGGCATAGTCAGCAAAGAGTGAAATAGCAGGAAATATCACTGGCCATCTGCATGGCCTTATCTGTCAAACAGATAAAAGATAAAAATTCTTTCAAATGCATAGGTCCTTTTCTCTGCTTTTATTCAGAGCTGGGTGTACATTCCTGCTTGTCCTGTAGTATGTCCTGCTCATGTGAAAACAGACCATTCCCTAAAAAACCCGGGCAAGGAGAAGGTGGGCATATGGGTCATGTGGTATGTGATTCTTCCTCTGCCTCCTTTTCTCTTTGTTGCGAGTTGCACCCCAAAGGTACAGCAAGGTCACAACAGACTTGCCTCCAGGATGCTCCACCCAGAAGAGTTTCCTCTAAGCTGTGCACTCTGGCATTGGTGGTGCTGCAGGAGTAGATGGGTAGTCAAAGCATTTATCAAACAATAAACACAGTAGTCAAAACATAAATATATTGCTAACAGGTCTGACTGGTGTAACAAGATTGTGAACTAAAAGAAAAGATAGAAACAATCTTCTACCATGTTTGAGTACATGAAGGGCAGAAACACTACCTCCCTAGCTCAAACAAAATTGAATGGCAGATAATAAGGTATCGAGGCTTGTTTCAGAGTGCTTTGTACAACTATTTGCTCTAGTATCAAGTGCAAATCTACTGAGCTTCAAAATTAGTAGGCAGTAAACACTAAAAGCTTATTGGTAAGCTTTTAGATGTAAATGCAATTCTTTTTAAACAAAAAATGTAAGATCTCAACTATGCTTATAATTTAAATGAAATTCAGTCAAACCACAGAAAAATATGTGTTTTTTAAGCCATAATTGAAGACTGAAGAGCTGGATTGAGTTCCTGCCTCGGTCACGGACAATTTCCATGACAGCAGTGAACCCTTCAGAGAAGGTTGTGCTTCAGTTTCCCATTGACAGTACCAAGGCAGCACTGCATCCCTTATTTTGTCCGTTTGGAATAGTCCCTGTGATCTGTAAGCAACTATCCAAGAGGAGGAGAGAGTCTCTTCACATGAGTAGTGCTCTTTGTCAACGGAGGAGTTCAGCCCTGCATCTTTTATAACCGTGCATAACCACTCCTGTTGCTTTATTCAGATCTCACTCATGTCTCAGAACACTGTTCCATTAATAAATGAATGTAGTATGCAGAGGGTTGCTTTAAAGTAACTAATTCTGATTAAACTGGTAGCAACTGGGTGAGAGTGTCAAAGGACCATTATTACACTACACACAGAGTAAAAGTTCAGATTCATCTGTACTGCAGTTAGACAGAAAACTAAATCCTATTGACTAATCATTTTACATAACTTTGAATTAAATAATAAATCTTAGAAAAATAAGACTCAGCTTTGTTCGTACATCTAGTCTGCCTCTCTGGAAGCTCTACCAGTTTTTTCCTTTGGGATCTACTTTCATCTCTGGTCTTCAAACTTTCACTGGATAGTTGATGGTAGGTCAGCATCCCTAAAGAAACAATCCAAAGATGTATGAAGTCTGAGATAACAAGAATCACAGAATCATTTAGTTTGGAAAAGACCTTTAATATCATCAGCTCCAACTGTTAACCCAGCACTGCCAAGTCCACCACCACACCATGTCCCTAAGCACCACATCTACATGTCTTTTAAATACCTCCAGGGTGGTGACTCAACCACTTCCCCAGGCAGCCTGCAGTGCGTGACAACCCCTTCCATGAAGAAATTGTTCCCAAATCCAAGCTAAACCTCTCCTGGCGCAATTTGAAGCCATTTCCTCTTGTCCTATTGCTTGTTCCTTGGGAGAAGAGTCCAACACCCACCTTGCTACAACCTCCTTTCAGGTAGTTGTAGAGAGTGATAAGGTCTCCTCTCAGCCTCCTTTTCTCCGGGCTGAACAACCCCAGTTCCCTCAGCCACACCTCATAAGACAGTCATTTTCTAGATTTTGAAGGGCTTGGCTGACTCTGGGCAGGGGTGGAGCTTGTCCTGACTTTCATGTCCTCTAAGAGAAGAATACACAAAGAAAGGGTTGACACATGACAGTTGTCACTTGGAAGCTAGATTAGGGCTTCCAACTGTTTTGAAGGTCTTGAAACAGTCTTTCTGGACACTGCAATAACAAAAGCTTTGAAAGTCACCACCCACATGACTACTCTTGCCAAGCAGTGCTCTCAAAGAGTCCTTTGAGGTGTTTCACATTCCCCGTGCATCAGCCAAGAACATCACAACTACAACTCCTAGTTTCTCTTCCCACCAGTGAGCTCCACTTCAAAATACAGCTCATCAGGCTACCCTGTATCTTGCAGACACACACAAGCATTCCTGGATTTAATTACCAGAGTTTGACTCTCCAGAAACATTCTTTGGATCACCAAGAACCTGCAGCCTGTTGTGAATACAATTAACCTAAAAGAATAGTTTAACCATATGATAAAATGATTTTTTAATAAATAGTAGATGGTTTGACCAGGAATCTGATTTGAAAATAACAAATTACAGATCTGGGACCAGTATCCTGGAGTCCAAAGGAAGGCCTTGCCCTCTGGCAGTCCTTCAAGGCTTCAATAAACGGTAAACATTTAGTCTTCAGCCCCCAAATACACACTTCTTCCAAGCACTGATGGAAAGGATGTGCGAATTCGACCGTTCACCGAGATCTACCAGAAGAGCAGGCCGAGCAGCACCAATGCTGCCTCATCTTGTATTTCAGTCAGCTCCTGACACAAACTACTCTCCAGCGTATGTGGGGCACTCAGCAAGTGGTCACAGCTTTTTTTACACTGACGTTGTGTGAAAGCATGACTTTATTCTGGGTTAGGAACTTTTTAAGACAGGGATGGTCTCCTCTACCCGGGTTTGAAAAATGGCCAGAACAAAAAGCTCTCTGACCCATCACACCTGTTCAAATTGCTGTAAATTTTCACTGGCCTTGCAGAATTCAAGCTTCTTTGCAAGTGTTGGTAACATAAATCTGTTCCCTCCCGTTATCTATCTGTTAATCCGTTCTCTCCCTCCCTCCAGCAATCATACATAGGGTGAGTCAGCACCTGAAGAGGCTGGGTGATGATGCCAAAGGGAAGTTCTCCACTGGAAAAACCTATTCTGCTACTGTTTCTTCATTGGCACAATACCTAGGTCGTGTGCAGCCTGAGCACAGGAATGCACCAAAGGGAAATACATCTCTCTGTAGGAATACTAGCAATGCCCACTTTATTTTCATTCTGCTTTTGGATGAAGAAAAAGACAAAGCATTTTAATTACTGCATTATCTTTATTTGTGTATCATAAGTTTGTTACACTCAAAGCTTTGGATAGGCAAGCTGAGTCCAACACCGAGTTTTGTTCCAGTTGGAGAACATGGCTTACCATCACAAAAATATGCAAAGAAACAAGCCATTTCCATGCAGTAGAACTGTCAAGATCCAGCCTACTTGGCTTTTTCACAGATGTTAAGGCGCAAAACGCCTGGAATTCCTGCAGCGGCACAGCCATGAGGATCCCTTAGAGCTAAAAGAAATGAGAAAATGAAGATATTATCAGTGACAAGATGCTTGTATCCAGCAAGGAAAAGTCCATTAAATACACAAATTTCAAATTCCCAATTACGGTCCTATTGAAGGCTCCTGTTGGTCTCAATGGATACATACTGTGTAAAGCTTTTAGGATGTTAACTCAAAGAGAGGAAACGTCTGTATGGCTTTAAATCACCTTTGTGCTCCTCCTTTCCCAACACCCACATACAGCAGGTAGCACGCTGGCATACTGTAGGTGCCTTGTGGGACCATTGTATCATTAGGGCATAAGCTGGGTACTGCTGCTACACTCTGGCTTCCTCTGACACCAGGCAAACCACTTTGGAACAGCTCTTCCAGGTGTTTCGATGCCTAATGATGAAAAACAGCACTCTACCAGATTTTCCAAAGCACCCCAAAGCCTTACCCTTTCAATCCTGCTAGGTAGTTTACTCCTTCTCTCTAAAATGGGGCAATATGTTCCTGCCTCAAAGGCACCACAGGATCTTGGGTTTAAAGGACAGAGAGGTGCTTATGCACTGTAACAGAAACAATATTCTGATCTTGCAACTTACGTTCAGCCCTTTCCAGCCTGTAGAGCGGCAGGCCTGAGCAGAGGCGTTCAATGGGTCTACCATAGCGAAGCCAGTCTTTGAAATCCCCAAACCAGGAGTGGGCAGATTGAAACTGTACCCACACATTGCGTCGGTTGTACACTTCCCTCAGAACCTTGAAAGAAAATGTCAGACGTCATCAGTAATGTAGCTTTGGCTTCACTCTACTAAGACATCCTTTGAGAAAATTCCAGAATCTAAAGTCACCTTCTTTTGCCTCACACAAAGCATTAGCTAAAGAAGCTACATGCTTTTAAAGAAAATAAATATTTTCAATCTATTCAGAAACAAAGTCTACTAGATACTAGTTCTGTCAACATGGCAAAATTGAGTTGTGTGACTATCATAGTAAGTGTTAGGCTGTCATAAACCTGGCCAGAACTCAAGTTCATCTCCAGGCAATACTTCCAGTCACCTTCATGAAACCTTTGCTTGAACAGAAAAGTCAAAGTCTGGTCAAAGCCAGTTGATTTCTAAATTCTGTCTGAGAATTCTCAGAGTGGAGGGCTCCCATCACACCACCCAACTCATGCAGTAGCCTTTCTTGTACACAGCACGGGTTTCACTACAAAGTCACCTTTTTCTCAAAAGCCGTGCGTCCAATTTCTTGCAGCTCTGGGATGTCTTTCTTATTTATTTCCAGGATAAAGCAGGCATGTCGTGAAAATAACCTTGTTGCAATATACCCCTGTGATTAAAAAAATTATGGTTAATTTAATTAATTAAAAATGGCTACCACTAATATTAGTTTTTTCTCCTAACTCTTTAAGACAACCTAGAAGAAACACAAAGTGGCTCCACAGCCCACTATTGTGCAATGACTCTGCATTTACACTGTCACCTTTGGGGAACAGAAGCAGCCCGCTCTCACTAATGTCTGTCCCTAAAACTGGAAGTATCTTTTCCACAGACTTCTGCTGCACTTGCTGTACATGAGTGATGGTATCCCAGTCTCAACCCTCTTGCATGAAGGTCAGTTACATTCCTCTTGTTTTTCTGGCCCACCATGACAGCCTTTTAAACTGCACCGTCGTACAGGTGAAACAAAGAGATGGCCTAAGAGGAGGAAAGGTGACAGGAGTCTTCAATGAAGCAGTGTTTCAGGACAACTAATGGTGACAATACACTAAAATAATAGCTGAGTTTAAAAACTTCCTCAAAGATTAAGTCTAGGCAGATTCTTAGGTTTACTTACACGTGAGTAGTCAAAAATGCTGTCAGAGGACTGCGCGCCAGAACGGATGTGGACGTCAACAATATTTCTCCCATTGTCGATAGTCATGGTTCCAGTGACATAGCCCTTGTTAGGATCTTTCAGGACATAGGACTTTGGAAAAAAAAAACACAAAATCACAAAATCACTGTTCATCATTTGGCTTGCACCTTTAAAAAGTGCAATATGAACAAATGAGTTCTCTCAAATAAACAAGTATGATTGCTTTATGTAAATACTAAATCCCTCAACAACCCTCAAGCAGTATCAGGAGGCCCTTGAGGTAGAGATTAATTACGCAAGAGCGAGTCAGGCTGACAAAGCAGGGGACAGGCCCTCACTGCAGGCTAAGGAAAGACAGCATGGGGCATCCCAGTCATTATGTGTGGCAGCAGGGACCAGTAGGATGCTGCAACAGCTTCCAAAATTTAGCTTAAGCTAAGTGGACCTATGCCCCCACAGCTGCCTCTTTGGCTTATATGACTATCATCTTTGGCAAAGGCTATTTTTAACTATGCTTGGCAATAAGTATCTTGTTAGTTTCTTCTATGTTTTTCTTCCTATTTTATTCACCCTGTGCCCAGGAATCTAATGCATTTTAAATGAGTACTTGCACTAGAAGGCTTATCAGTCTACTTACGTCCAATGCAGAAGCCTGAGTCCAAAATACTCCCAACAAAACGAGGACTGCAGCCTGTAAAAGGAATATGCATTCTCACTCAACAGAAACGCCTGGCAGTGCCATAAAAATAACCGGTTCATCAACTGGGGGAAGCAGCTACAGCATCAGTTTGAAAAACAACCCACTCAACACATGTATTAGTTGAAAATAATTACAACTCTTCATTGTGAAATTCTCACTATTAGGCTCTTTTGCCTGTAACTGAGAAAGCAGAATAACAACCATTGTATTTTCTATATTTTTCAAAAGTCACAGTCCTTTGATACCATGTTACTTCTTGATTTGTCTCTACAACTGTAATTACTAAATCATAACTAAATCCCCCTTCTGAGTCGTAATCGAGTTCTGCGTTCTTTGCTCAAATGATGCTTCCACTGACTCCAAGGGTTACTGCACACCAAGAAATACAAGTTTCCCACTGAACAACCCAAAGAAACAATACACAGATCATATTAGTTCCTGTAATAAAAAAAACTTGGACCACTTACATGAGCATCTTCTTCTCTATCCTTTTGTTTTTAAAAATAAGGAACTTTTGCTAATAGAAGTTCAATAAAAATGGATATACTCACAAATCCGTTCATTTTTCTTTCAGATAAGAACAAGAGGCTGCAGAAAGTAGGAATGTGAGAAAATCCCAGAGACCTTCAACTTTTATATCTTGCTGGAGGTGTGGGAAACACCTGACAGAACTTTTCTTCATGACTCAGAACAAGTCCGTATCTACATTGTAAGCCTCATATCTGAATTTTGGGTTGGCACAGATAACCTGACCCCGATATGTTAAAAGCACTCAGTAAATCAGCTTTTGTAAAATTAATGACTCTGCAAATGGCTATTGTTTACTGGTTTAAACTCTAGAGGAGTTCCCACTCTTGTTGGTTCCATTTTTTCAGTATTTAACAGGATATTGTCCAGAATTCAATGGCATCAGGAATAACTGATTCATTCACACAAATTGCATTTTGTCTTCTGAAATATAAACCCTAGTATCCTGATAGTCTGCAGACAATTCCTGGAAAGAAACACTTATGTCATGGTGGCCTACGTGCCAGCCACTGAACAGACCAAGTCTTCAGCCATTTCTTTCATCTAATCTATGCAGGAACTCTTAATGAGAAGTGCTGCTCCTTTTTGATCAGTTACCATGATGCATACAACAGTAATTGAAATTAGTGACACAATTAAGAATAACAATTGTGCTTCACAGGACAATCTGGTAACTTCTAGCCTCCTCAGCACACAAAGGGTGGTGTCAAACTTCAGAGGATGTGTGGGTCACACAAGGTCGCAAAACAAAAGGAGCAGGATGGGGGTTCCTTCTTTAAAGCCACCACTGTTTTCTGTGTTTTATGAAAATGTCAATGACCACCTGATATTGTCATGAGAAGTATTCTCCTATGACTATGACCTTGCCTGGACTCCTCCTCATCCGTGACTCCATGTCAGCCAGTACCCATACCTTGACGAATCACACTGTGCTTTCTACCTGAAAGTCAGAATTGAAGCCTATTCCCTTCTAATAAAACAAGAACTCAACATAATAGCCAGCACGTTTCTGTAATCTCAGTCATCAGAAAAAACGTGAAAGAGACTGTATGGAAATCTCTCTCAGCAAACAGGCCTCAATGAAAAAAAGGAAATTGCACCTAACCCCACACAGAAAATGTTATCTCAGGTGTAACAAAGCTGTGCTGCTAAGCAATATATCAGAACACGTATAACCAGATATCAAATTGTGGCAAGTGCAGTTAGATTAGACTAATTAGATTAACGTTACTCTTGAAAGCTCACTCTGTCCCGTCTTCTCAAAAGATTCTTTGTTTCTAAGATTACAGATATGTCAGAAATACTCAGAGTAGATTTCTGTAGTCAAATAAGCCTTTCATAGCAGGAATCTCACAGGGTTCAGGCACCACAAGCTAAACCAAAAAGCTTTAGTAAGTTTTAAATGCTTTTCAACTAAAGCTTGATTTAACTTTCCATTAGGCATTATGTTATTGCTCACCAGCCTGGGCTGCAGCACCAAGGACACTGTTGCATCTTCCACAGCCAGGAGAAAATGGCCTGCCTCTTGTAGGCAGGATCGGTACCTTGAATTGATTAGTTAATTAGTTTCATTACATTCAACTCAGTCCAGCTGGCTAATAATGATCTGATGCCATATTATGTCTTCACATATTCATTTCTTTTGAAAAACACCCAAGAAGCATGAGCTTCTGCCTTCTTAATCATCAATATACTTAGGTCCTGGTAAAAGCAGAACAACAGGTGAAATCAACAGTTAATTAGCGAAGGAAAATTACAACAACAGCCATGATGTCATGATTTTCACCTTACATTGGTCTGAGTGAATTTTGCTGACCCAATCAGACAAGGCCAAAAATTAACTTCTAAAAAGCATTTGACTAATTAACATTATTGCAAGAGAGAACACACTCCTAGTTGCCTCAGGCAAAGCCCAGGTATACTTCCAATAGGAAACCCTTGCTTTTTGGAGACTTTTTCCCCCACAGTGGATCCACACATCTACCAGAAACACAACTAGAATTAGCATGGGTGCACCCAGAGGCAAGATTATCCATGACTATGCCAGAGTCCTCTAAGCACTCTTCTTTATAGAGTAACTGAAGTAAAGAGCTGCATAAGAAGGGCTGTCACCTGCTCTAATTTCACCGTTGCCCCTCCTCAGGCAGAGGAAGGTTTAGCTTAGGAAGCCTCAGAACCCCGTGGTGAACATGACATTTCACAATGATGCCTACAGTCTTCTTGGTTTGGATAATTTGATCTAGGTGAAGACCCTCAAACTTTTCCCCAAATAAAATCACTTTTTCCTCAACTGTTACACTTGCATTCAGATTGGTCACGTCAGGGAAGGCAGCGGGAAGTGGAATTTGAGTAATGTTAAGAATGAGTAATACGTTGTTATGATACAGCAATGTTTATTGTCGCAGGAAACTTGATTTCTCTGTTAGTTTCAAAAGGCCGAATATTTTCAAATACATTCTAATTTACCCTGATGAAACATGATTAAGATAGAAAATTACTCGTAATCTGCATAAGTAAAATTGCCAGAAGAATTCGACCCATTATTTGGCACTGTCATCCACTAAAAATCATTCAAACAAAAGAACCTTGACAATCAAATGAAAAGAATAATTGTACAATTTCAGTTCAAGTCTGATTACCAAATAGGAATTTCAACACATGAGGGAGATGGATCCAATCAAGTCAAGGTGAGATTATACTATCATAATAAACTCTCCTGGTGACTCATGGCAGCTTTTTCCAGGTACTTTTCAAAAATATGTACTATATCAGGGAGTGAACAGGTAGTGAGAGAAAAGTAAAGAATGAAGCAACACCTCAAAAAACCAACAGAAGCCTCTGTGCTTCCATTTGCATTCAGCAGGGCAAGCCACACATAAAGATAAAGATAAAGATAAAGATGGGGTGACACAGCCTAGAAAAATCTGTGTAGCACAAGGACAGGTCAAGCAGATTTAATCACATCCCATGGTTACATAATAAATCAAGATTCAAGGATGAATCCAGAAATAGTTTCAGCAGTTTTATTCCTGCTAGACAGTAAGGCATAAAAAACCCGCAACACTTGAAAATACAAGTGTGTGCACAAAATGAAACACTAATTTGAGAACAGGGTTCAAACTGGAATGGCTCTTGGCAGTTTGCTGCACAGTGGTACAAGAATTTAGTAAGGAAACAGAATGCCTTGAGCAGAGCTTTAAAAATGAGACACAGACAAGCTTCTACTGGAAAAAGCAGAGGGTCTTACACAGTAAAAGCAGCCCTCCCTGCCTTTTACTGTTGTAATTAGCTTCGTAAGTATCTTCATGTCAAACGCTCTCAGCTGTGTGTGTTTGCCGTACAAACGACCCAAGTAATCACAAGTTGATGGAAAATTTGGAGATTCCGGCTTCCAGTGTGACACATTACTGTAATGGCCAAATTGGCTGTGGTTGTTGGAAGAAATGGACAAAACTGTTTTCTAATCTGCTAACTACACCGCGGAGATTAGCATTATACAGCTCAGTTTCTCAATGCCTTTCTTGAGAACTAGTCGAGTAATTAAATTTCCAGAGACTGAGAGGATTTCGCAACATACAAAATAAGACTTTAATGCGTATTTTGGATTTCGGAGGCTAAGGACATACCTGTCTCCATTTGGCATCCACAAATCAGTCTGGTTAGAAGAGCTGTAAATCTTTTTCTTTAGTAATTTACTACTTTCATGCACTGTATTTTGCACCCACTTTGCAATTTGCACGAGGTGTAAAACAGATGAAACCCAGGGCTCTCGCTCACAGTGCTGGCAGACTGCTACACCTCCGCACTCCCACAGTCCGAGCAAGGCATCACTTGGAAGCAGAATGACCAAGCGTGGCCCTGAGTGGTGTAAAAGAGAATTGGGCCTCCCCTTCTCAACTAAAGTAAGGTGTCTTGACTTTTCCAACAGCAGCTGCAATAATGATCCTCAGCAGGTTGAGGACAGGGGAGAACTTAGTTCAGCAACATTGGTCTATAATGACACTGTGTCCCCAACACGCCATTCTGGCAACAAAAGGGAAGCTTAAGTGTGCAAACTCATACTGAACTACAGTGAAGTGCACAATTAGTCTACAGAGGGACCAACAGAACTGCTGTTAAAAAAGCAGCACTTCTGGAGTTGGTAAATGAGCACCTCTGACAGTGCTGCTTCTGTAACAGGCACAGCTAAGAAACAAATCCAAATTATCTATGATATATTATTATATACATATAATAACGGACAACATTCCTGGGCAAAGAGACTTGGACATTTGCACTGGCCAATTTAAAAACCTAACTGCTTTGCAAAGTTTCTGCAATGAACGTGGTAAATAGGCTCTTATGCTGTGGCTCTGTATTTAGTTATCAAATTCGGAGAAACAGTAAAACCTACTTTCTACATAAGAGTTGACATAAAATGCTCCTTGTTACTGCTCCTCCCTTACTTATTTTTCATTATGTCTAGTTGCTGGTCCCTTCCTAGAGTTAGCCCATAGTCCATAATCAGATGCTACTTTCATGAAGAGGCTCCATGAAGATGCAGACTGGAAAGCAGACCCTAACTGAACGAGCTCAGAAAGGAGGCGTAACAGAAGAACTTAGCAGTTTCTATGATTTAGAACCAACCTCTTGATTTCCAAGGACTGACTTAACAGTTTCAACATAGCAAGGTTACCACCTCTGTTGATTTAAAAGATGGCATCAGCTCTGGATAAAATATCAGGCTGAGTCCTTTGCCACGTAGGCACAAAGTGTCACTACAAATTTTAGCAGGCACCTACTCTCTGGTTCTGATTTTTTTTTTTTTTTCATTTAAAAGTTATTGTAAAACACATTAAACTTACCATGACAAGTTTTCTTTCATCTTTCTGTACATAATGAATCCAATCAGGCTGGTATCAAAGCCTCCTCTTATCAGAGCACTTCCCCAGGAAACCCGTCACAATTCTGTGAACACAGGGCATGTGCCAATAAGGTAAACCCATTTTTAAGATTTAACTTTGGGCTATTACTGTATAAAAAGTAAGAGTACACATCAATTAGCAGCAGATCTTGCCTCACCTACCATCAAAATGAAGTTCACTGTAAGTATATGTATCACTTTCTCATAAAACTCTTAAGGATGGACAGTTTTAAAATGATTTTGAGTCTGTCTTGGCGCCTAGCTAACTAGGACCGATGCATGGAGGGATTAGAGAGTGAAAATGCCAAATGGGTCGGGACTGCATGGCTGAAATGTCACTTTTGGCAGTGGCTTAGCTCCATATGCCTCCTCCAACGTGACTGAGAGAAGAGCTGAAGAGCTCTGTTACAAGGGTGAGACACACGTGTAAAACGTCGAAAGGGCAAAATCGCCTCCTTGGCAGCTCAGATGCAGGTCAACAGTGTCAGCAAGTCACAGAAAGTTGTGGCACAGCCATATCTGCCTGATGAGAGCACAGAAGAGCCATATCTGCCTGATGAGACATGAGAGACTCCAAGTGCATGACTGTGAAGCAGGGGTATTTACAGCAGCCCGAAATCGTTGCAGGATAAATTCTAAAATGTTTGTGCTCAATCCGCTGAGTCACGCTTGGATCTTTCTCATAAAAATCCTCCTTTGAAGTAGATGAAATTTGTGAGTAAGTCAATATTAGAGGGGTTGTCTCTGAGAGAACAATTGTTCACAGTAATTATTATTAGAAAAGAACGTATCATCTTAACAATATTAAATCTTGAAAAAAAACAGCAGTAGTTTCAACCCTAGAGAAATGTGGGCAACAGCAAGCACATGAGTCACTGAAACTGTCTTATTTTGTAAAAGGGTAACAGAGTGTTTAACATTACATTTTTCTAAACAGAAATATCGTACCTACCCTATGCTACAAGCACTGTACTCAGAGGCACGAGCTCTACTATGAGGATGCTCAAGTCCCGTTTCTGCTGTGGGCCAAGTACAGAGCTGTACTGTGCACCCATGTTCCAACTCAATAGCTGCCCGTGCACATGGATGGTGCATGGATCTGTTCCAGGTCTGAAATCAAAAGCTCAGGGTGAAAGTTCAGTCTTTTAAGCAAAAGGTTTCAGACCACCTTTTTCCAAGGAGTTTACTGAACCGGGGCTGGATATATTTTACAACCCACTGTGTTTAAATGATCTTCTTAGCTGTGCAAAGTATACTGCTTGGGGGGAAGAGTAATTTGTGTGAATTGATGATCTGATGCAAGCTCATTAACAAAATATTCTTCTGCATGTTTAAATGCTCTTTAGCTAGACCTCACTTCAGAAAAGTGCTAAGCATGGAGACAAAGTTAAACAGGAAGTCAAAATTATTTTAAGACAGCAAAGAACTTGATGCAAGACAAGCAGTCACAATGTTACAGTGTTGGGAATTTCAAATGTTCTTTTCAGATCCTGTTTGCTTGTCTTCTTGGAGTTTTCCTGGCTGCAGCTCTTGCTAACAGGGTAAGTATAGAGCTACATGCCATTATGCGCTGCTGCTGTAAGAACTAGTGGTCTTTAGCCAGAGCCTCCAAAAAGTACGTTTCTGAAAATCAAGCTGTCTTTTAAAGTCTGATACTTACCAAGAAACTGCTTTTTTTTTTTTGTTTTATACCAAAGAAAATATTTCAGTCCTCGATCTATCATCCAGGGAAAAAGCCAGTTGCTAGATGTGAAATCAACAAAGTCTGTCTTGAGATGAGCAGGAACACTGTGCAAATAATTGTGTAGAGAGAAACAAATATTACCATGAAGGATCTGACCACAAAATACAGTGAAATACTGTAAATAACCCTCTGCCTGCACGTTCCTGCTGGGGATAGAACACTAAGGAATTATTTTGCTTTTCCTAGAAGTTTCTCTTGCAAGTTTGACTCTGAACATACCGTTCAGTGTTGAACTTTGAAGGAAATTTAATGAAACATTTAAATGAAACCATGTCTTCTTTTCCACCTGGTCTAACGGGTGTGGGAGGGGAGGAATAGAGCACTTAGAGTTCGTCTGTCTTTTGGAAAGTGGATGCAGCAGACACATGGAAACCAGGGCTAGACAAACCCTGAACAGAAGGTTTAACGTAACAGTACTAACGGCTTCCCAGCCTCTGCTCTAAGGCCAGAAATTAATTCCCCTCTCATCGGAGCTCTAAGAGCAATAGTTTTCCAAAGCGTGGTTACTAGAGCTTTTTGCTTTATTTATTGAAAGACTAGTGGGAACCCACAAACCTAAACCCTTACCTCCTTCGATCTTTTTCAAAAATCAGGATGGCGAGAAACACTTTAAGAGGCACCACGGTGGACACTCACATGAGTCTTTCATTGAAACTGGGATCAGCAATGACTCGGGAGAGGGCTCTGAGGGCTCTGATGCCTGGAATTCTGTTTGGGACACCAAGACTGTAAGTGACTGGCACCACAGCTCAAAAAATCAGAAAATAGCCAAAAGGTTTTTGAAAAACACGTAAGCTTCATCAAAACTTATCAAGATTTTAGAGGAGATGCTTAAAAACATTCCCATTTAACCATTTTACTGGTTCTGCTGGACTGTATGCTGCACTGATGTGTTCAGCAGTGAATTCCTTCACCTCACTTCAGCAGTACAATGTATCGTACCTGTGGCACTACTGGAGGAGACAACTGACTTCATCTTTTACCAAAGTCCCTTGTCAGCCTCCATGTCACATTTACCTGGACAACATAATTGAAAAAACAAGATTTTCCTTTCCGATGATTATTTGTACAGTACAAAGCCTTTTTGTTAATCAATGCTTCTCTCTGACAACCCACTTAACTTTCACTGTTAATCGTTTCCCACAAAAAGCTTTTTTTTATTTTAATAGGGCTACGTTGCAACCAAGGTATTTTCAAAAAACACCTGCATCATCGCTAAACTGGATGAGAGGTTTTCACGTCGTGATCCGTTTCCTGAACAACCTCAAGGAGAGGAGGTAGGATGGTGAATGGAAGTGGTGAGAAAGCTGATCAATTACCTGTGAAACACACTCATTCCCTACCCACAAGGAGGAGAAAGGGCTCCAAAACCTGAAGACCATTTTCTCAGCAGGGTTGAGTCACTTTGAGAGTTTCATCTTTCCAAAGTCGCATTGCACTTGAATAACCCTTTCTCCATTATCCAAGGTGTGCCTACAGGTTCCGAATGCCATTTAGGGTTTTTCTAAATGCTGTTTTCTGGGTTTGTTTCTTTGATGCTTAGGGACTTGGTCCTGACCAACCTCCACCCATAGAGAATCGCTACATTATCTCAGGAGACAGACTGCAAAGTTTGCGCCCATATGGAAGACGCATCGAAGCTCTGTGCAGAGGAATTCCCTCTTACCTTGCTTACCCAGCTGCTGGTGAGTACAGTAGTAACAGTGTTTTGTATACCAAAATGAAGATTAACAAGATTACAAATAAGGATGAAAAAGACTGAAGATGAGCAAGTGAAGTATGGAAATCCTGTGGTTTTCTATGACTTTTTATAAATGAGCAAAGGCAAACCTAAGGAAAAGCAGCAGGTCTGTCCCTCTTCTGCACACAACTTGGAGACCAGGCTTTTTCAGGGAGGTTTCGGGCTCTAAATGTTGTTGCAACTCTGAATTTTTTAGGCAACTTCATGGATACACAATACCTAGCTACCACAGGTCCTGCCACAACACGATTTTGAGATTCAAAACCCAATTTGCAGCTTAGATTTGTCTAGAAATACTGCACTAACAGTTGCTTGTAGTGTAAGTTTAGAAAGATGCAGCTCAAGATTTAAGTGACATTTCCTGGTACATTTACAACATCATGTTAGAAGAACTTCAGCTACAATGTTCTCTTATTTTCTCAGTCTAAATCTAATCAGATTTTCCTTTTCTTTCAGGATCGAACTTCCTGAATGACGATGCTTCATGCTTGAAAGTTAAGATTAACGAAATACCCATCTCTTACTGTAATTAATTATTCCTGACAAAGTTTTGAGCAAGACGATGAATGGAACTGTAGACCCACAAACAAGATTTTTCTCCTTGATCATCTTCTCTTGATCGCATTTTCAATCATTTGTCTGTCTCTTCTTCTGCTATCTGCGGAGGCTGTTGTGTCTCAGTAAAATTTATCATCAACCTATGTTGGTCTGCGCTGTGTTTCTACAAATCCTTTAAAAAAGGGGAAGTAATTCCAAAGACATATTGCTAAGCTAGTGTTCTTGCAAAATTTTGGCATTCAACCCCCATCCTGTACGATTTCCCAGGGAGATGTCACATACTGCCTTAAGCAATTATTCATCACTTCTAAAAGCAAACGGTGCTATAGCTACTGCATAGACCACATTTAAGATAATATGGTCTGAAGTCCAGATTTAGATCAACAAGTGTACCAGAGTTATTTTATTTCAACTTCATATTAACATACTAAGTATGACAATATTTTTAGTTTAAAAATAAGCATTGCAATGCACTACAGTCACTTACAAATAGACAGATGCACTATTGCTCTGAGCAACCCAAAATCGAGCTGTGAATAACAGAATTACTAAGCATATTAAATGCAGTTTGCAGTGGAGTACAGATGTTACTTAATGGTTGACACATGTTTAACGCAGGAAGGAAAAAAGCATACCCTAATCGATTAAAAGTGCAATTAGAAATTTGGAAAGAACAAATTTATAGTTAGGCCAAAACTAAGGCAAAAGGGCTGGGACTAGTTTCTTTGTTTGAAATGATCACTTCAGTAACTGAGTCTGTCTGGAAAATACCACATTTTCCCCTTCCCTCCTGGCTCTGGGGCCCTGTTATTAGAGTTTGGAAGGAATTACTCTGAGAGACACTCGACCCATTCAGGAATAGTCAAGGGTTACCCTAAAAAAAAGGATGCAGCAGTCTGTTTTGTTCAGGAAAATGTTTTTTGGGTCTTGAATAGTTAGTTGATGTTACAACCAAAGCAAAACTGCACCTGAAACTATTTCAGCACCCTCCACCAGGCTCAGCCCAGAGACTCCCTAGTCCCCTTGGCAGGGAATACCACAGCACGGATGCTTCCAGCAAGGGATGCCGTCTGCTCCAATACTGTCTCATTTAAGGCCAAAATTTCAACTACAGGGCACAAAACATTTGCAATGGGGCCTGAATTCTCCAAAGTTACTTTAACTTCACGCACATAGATTCTCATTTTCACTTCTGTGTTCCACACCGTGATGCTCAATACATCTCCAAGCTTTTTTGTTCCATAAAAAGCTTAAATTAACCGTGTGTCCTCCTGTAACAATTCAAACTTCACAGAACACAGGGAACTATTACCAAACCAATAAAGCAAAGTGTTTGCTTCTTCCAGACACCTAGGAATTTAATTGTAATGTCACATTCAGGCAGGCTTCTTACTCTAATTGAGACGTCATTACATTTCGCAATTTTCGTTGTTCGAATTTCAGTTGATTCAGGTTTAAACTGATCAGGAAGGGAACTTGACTCAAAAAAGAGATTGCCAAGGGATTGACAGCAAAGACTACAGTGACCCTGAAGACACATCAGTACTCTGGCTCTCAAAATGTCCGTATAAGTTCAGAGATATATAGATATTCTTAACAGTGCTGGAAATTGGAGTTGCTCATCTTGCAAGAAAAGATCCTTCTCAACCAGGACGAGGCCTGAGTCTTATCACTAAACACCATTTCTATGATCTACAATCACTTCAGTAGCTCGGGCTGTCTGGAAAATACCAGATTTTCACCTTCCCTAATTGAATTAAAATCATAATTTAAATTCTGAGGGCCACCCATCAGCATTACAAACTCAGAGGGTTTTATCCTAAGTCCTGCTGCTCTGTTTTTTCTCTTATCCCACAGCAGGCAGAAATAGGAAGATTCGACTGCGCTTACGTTTAAAACAAACAAAAAAAAAACCAAAGCACCTGAAAAACGGTATTGACAGAAAAAAGTTCAAGAGAGTGACTTGGGTACGGTTAAAAAGCCATAATATAACCTAATAAATGTAGTTGAATGCCCTCATGTGTTTTAAGATGAATTCAGGATGCTGAGAGTACCTGATCTGTGAGGGAAATCTTTTGTTTTTTTAACCACAAAACCAGATATTCTCATTTGAGACATCAACAGCAGGTGTAACAACAGTCTATTGGGAAAAAACGCTTCAACACCTGCAAATGAATGAAGCCGGAATAGCACAAATGTGCTGAGGCTGCTCCTAACCAAGGGCGCGGACGCCTCACGCCCTCCTCTGCAGCGTTTTCCCGCCCTTTTTTCCCGCCCTTTACGCTTCTCCTTGTGGCGCGCACGGTGCCGCCCCAGAGCCCTCCCGCCC
The DNA here is from genome assembly GCF_009769465.1 of Tauraco erythrolophus. Lineage (NCBI taxonomy): Eukaryota > Metazoa > Chordata > Aves > Musophagiformes > Musophagidae > Tauraco > Tauraco erythrolophus. The sequence goes on along the minus strand of NC_141493.1, from coordinate 4,963,477 downwards.
GGTGCCGCCCCAGGCCTGCCCTTCTCCCGCCCTCCGGCTCGGCTCTGCCGCACCTCAGCAGAGCTGAGCTCTTCCGTTCCTTCAGCAAAGGGTTAATTCCTCTCAAGCTGCGGAACTTTTTCCAACTTTTTTCCAAGTTTCTCTTCGGGGGGTTTTTTTCTCCCCCCAGCAGCATCACAAGCAGGAGACGCCAAGTGCCGTCTGCCCTCAGAGCCCATGTTTTTCACATTTTTCACACAAAACCTACATTTTTCACACAAATCCATACAAATGCTGCTGCTCATGAAGAACCAGGAACACAACCACCCTTTTCCGTGATGGTGTGTATCAAAAAAGTCCCTTTGGATTTGCAGATGACCTGGTGAAACTGAGACCAGATTGAATTTAACGTTACACTTGAAGCACTGGTCAGATGTGATTTTTAGATACTAAAAACACCTTTTTTTTTTTTTTTTTTTTAAGGAATAATGTGTTGGTTTCCTGCTGAGAAGTAGTTTTGGAATCTTCACAGCAATTCCTTGCCACAGCCTCAGGTTGCACACAAAACGAAGCTGAGCAACCTGACAAAAACCCCAAATATTCAAAAACCTCCGTAACGGAAAGGTTCCCTCTTTCAGCAAGTACATCACCACAGAAAACGAGCCGAGGGGCAAAAAAAAAATAATTGTTGCCACCTAAACCAGCAAAGAGACACCCACAGACTTGGACATGTGTGTAACATTTCAGCTTGAACTGCCCATGGCAGAACGATTATCAGTGGCAATGTTGTATTTGGGCCATATATTTTGGTGGGCCCTATGGTTACATGGTAACATACAGAACCTTCTGGAAGGTACAAAGGCTCTTAGTTATTTTGTCGACTGTAAGGCTTTTTTTTTTAAACCCTAGGCTACCTCTAGTCTTAAGTGTGATGTGAATTTCCAAAAGTAATTAGTACCTGTCAGAAAGTTACTATAAATCATATTTAATTTTTCACTGCAAATGGATTTTTATCTGATAATTATCAGACTCTGGCAGCTTAAAATTTGCAGAAGTACAATCCTCATGTTTATGAAGTAGTTACAGCAGGAAATAATTTTCAGTGACATGCAGACAGGGATACAAACGACAAAATAATTTTATTTCAACACTGAATCGTTTCATACCTAATTCTGAAAATGTATATAAGGTGGACAGTTCACAGCATTCGTTCTACTCGCACTAGCATCAGCTCTGCAGTCAAGATGAAATTCACTGTGAGTACGCATGCTTTTTCTTCCTTATAAGCTAAAACTTTGATTCAAAACCATTGCCTGTAGGTCTTGGAAGTGCCTCTGTCTGTCTATAGCAAAAAAGTATTCTCTGGGAGACTTTTCTCCTCCAGGATGAGCAACTCAGACCCTACTAACCTCGTCAGATGAAGAGATAAGATTTTTTTCAAGATTCTATACATTATTTAATCTACAGGAAGCTTAATCCATGTCCATTTTTTGTCAACGCTTTTGCAAAACTGCAGCAATACTTTAAAATTAAATCTCATCTCCTCATTCTTTTAAAATATCCGTATTCTGTACAGGTCTCAGAAGCAACTTCAGATTCAGCTCTTCAAAAAGCAACATACTATATGTCTAGTTTGCATTATCCTAGGGCAAAGCAAGGACAGCTCACTTCAGGTGACTATTGTCGGATATTCTAGTATGAAAGCAAAAAGAGGACCCAAGGAATATGCTTCAACGGCAGATTAGGAAAAAGGCATCAGGATTCTCATGACCAGATTTGTCAGCCAGACTTGCAGTCACGCTTTTGGTTTTGATTTTCATTTCAGATTGTGAGTATCGTCCTTCTTGGATCCTTGCTGATTCCAGCCCTTGCTGATTCCGTGAGTATAGTGACCAAGTTACATGTGCAGCGCTGTTGTTTCTATGTTCCCTGCTTCTTGAGTTTTCCTTGCTTCTTTTCCCATCCCTTTGGAGGAAAGGAACCTAAAAACATCTTTCATGCATAAACCTCTGCACCCACCAGGTGACAGTTGTAAGACACAGAAATTCTTCATTGTATCTGTTAAAAGAATTCTTACAGCTCCTCCAGAATGCCACAGCCTTAATTCTTTGTCATTTCAAAAATACTGTGGTCGCTAAAGGCGCTCCCTGTGGGCAGCATTTATTCCACTTACAACAGTGATTTCCTAAGGTTTTGCGGAGATAACTAACTTGGAAGTCTGAAAGTGTTAACTTCTCTAGTTTCAGGATGTGGAAGGAAACGAAAGCCAGCAATTCATAAACGGCGAAATCATAAGCAAGCGATACATCATTTCTGGAGGCTACCAAATTCTGTCCATCAACAGGCAATGGCGCGTGGCAGCTATCGAGGAGAGGAGCTCCGTTGGGTCATGGAAAACCGTTTGGAACTACAACAGAGTGAGTGGCAAGGAGCGTGCTTTTTCACAAAATGTACAAGAAGATTAGCTCCTATAAAGCTGACCAAAAGACGGGACTTGTTTATTCTTAACATTTTGAGTCTGAGTTTTGAGGTGAAAACTATCTGCATTTATTTCTTTTTTCATACAGACTTCATTCCAACCTTCCTTATTGAAAAATTGAATTCTAAGTTGTCAATAACTTTATTTTACAGGGCTTTATTGCAAGCAAAGTGCTGTCACAGGGAATTTGCTTTATTTCTGAAATGGACAGACGGCGGATTCCTCGCTTTGAAGCACTTCCCACACTGGCTGAAGAGAGAATGGTAAGATTCAAAAGGAGTAGTTACTTGTGAAGTTGTACAGTAACGCAAAGTAAACTGATGTTCAGAGACATTGCTATTTTCAAAAGCTTTTAAACCAACGTTTACTTTACAAGCCATTGAGATCACACCATTGATTATGAAGTTGTATCAGTTTCAATGACATTTCAAGTTAACATCATTTGAAACCCTTCAGGAGTCAGAATACCTTGTTTCAGTTGCTTGCAGTGCAGGGTTTTCACGGTTTTTCAGTGTTGTAGATCACTGATTATTTTTATAATGTTTTAAAAGATTATTTAGATTGATGCTTTTTAATACTGTTTTATGTTTAGAGATTTTAGATTTTTGGCATGGTACTCTACATAATCTTACATTCTTTTCAGGCTAAAAAAAAATCCCCATTTTTTTTTGGCAGCTCTAGTTGTAGAAGAACAAATAATCCACTAATGAGGAAAAAAGTTTAAATAAGATTTCAAGCTTTCAAAACTTTTTCAAAGCAACTAAATGCCACATTAACATGAGTTCAGCTCACAGAATTAGCACAGACATTTAAAAAATTATCTCAGCATTCAGCATACTTACCTTCTGTAGACACTGGCTTCTCTTGATGTCCCTGAACTGAATCCTTCTGAAAATCTTGGCTTTAAAGGGCAGGAAGGCATGGGAGGGAGAAGAAAAACGGGAGAGTTACAGAGGTAGAGGCTCAAGCAAAACCATTCAGCTCCAGCTAAAGTTCCAGACTTGCTTGTACAAAGGTGCATCTCTGTGCCCTCCGAAGCTTAGCTCAACTCCTCACTTACCAGCAAGAGGGAAGCTAATTTTGAAAGCCTACGTCAATCCCGTCATCCCTGCTAAGAGTTCATAAAGCTGTTTCTTAACTGTGCTTTTTCTTTCCTGAGAGGATGAGATATTCGCAAGTGGCAGGATTGTTTTTCTGAACAGTAACATAGTTTGGGAATTTGCCACGGGGGTGGTTTTACAAAAGAAAAAGAGTAGGTGCATCATCCCCTCCTTCCCTCCCCATCTAGGTTTTCTCTTGGGGAAGTGTAGGTTTGCAGGTTGCTAGGAAACTGTTTAGATTAGGAAACTTTCAATGGCATTACTTATTTTTGGATAGCAATATCTTAAAAAAGCTCTGAGTAATTTCAATCTGAAATTGCATTTTTCATTTCGGAACATTGCTTTGCAGATGCTATTGTCCAGACCTCCATTTTCCTTTAGGGCGTAAGAGAGCATCTCGAGAGCCAGCAGCCTTTCCTCCATGTTAATTGTATGAGCCAGAACAGGAGTCCTGTGGCTGTAGCTGAACCACGAGGGATCCAAACCAGGAGGAAGCCTGGGCCCTAAGAGAAAATACAGGCATCCAGACACTTTGTCCAGACAACCAAGTGCTCAGGCAGGAAAACATATTTGAAATTCATTTGAAACAAAGCACTCTGGAGCAGTTCGGGAAAAACGGTCCCGCTAAAACACTCAGAGTTCCCAAAGAGATCATAAGCACTACTTGCAAATAATTCTAAGGAAGACATATCTGTCAAGCGTTGCTACTGCCTTCTTTGGTTCCCGCTTTTGAAGGCTGAATGAATAGACTTCTCCTTCCCTGCTTCCAAGTTACAACCTGAGCACCTCTAGGGTGAGAGGTTAGTAAGCAACTGAGGAAACACTTTTGTAGGAGGTCTCTGTTAAAATACTGACTGCACTGTGCTTTTCCTGCTCAGCTGTTGAATGGAGTTTCCAGTCCTCTTTAGCCTCCCTCCACCCAGACTCCCTTAGAAAGATCTGCTATAGGAGCTGTCTTCAATGCTTACTAACGGTCCCACAGTGGCTTAGAAGACTGTACTAAATACAGTTTAGAGTAAAACATCAAGCACTGACTCATCATGCCAGAAATAGGACTATGTACAGCATTAAACAGATCAAATCATCCTACTGAATGATGTTATCTGACGTTTAGAACCTGAACGGTCAAGGACAAGCTGCAAGGGAGATCAAGTTCTTCATCAGGGGACCCATCAGTGACCTCCAGGCTTACGGATCAGAGATCAGCGCTCTGTGTGAAGGAGTCACAACCTACTCGGCATATGAAGTTAACGGTGAGTGCCAGCAAACGAATTATGTCCATAACCAACCAGGCTTTTTATTTTTTCCCCTTGGGGAATAATATACAAATGCTGCTGTTCCAAGTAGAGATGAACACAAATCAAGAACCTCAGGAGCTGCAGAAAGGGTTCAGGATCGGAACAGTGTTGAGTCACAACCTCCATAAATGATCTGATCCAAACCCTCCCTACTCCTTTTAGTAAGGTTTAAGGTGGCTTAAGTTTTGGCCCAGAATTTTGCAGATTGACCTCATCTGTAATGCCGAGGTAAAGAAAAAGGGTGGTCCTAAGAACCACTATCCTTCAGCTGAGAGACTGTTTGACGGGGTTCCTTGGTAAACTTACCAGCACTTGTGTTTCCCGCTACTAAGCCAAGCGGCTTCATTCCCTGGAGGTTTTCCAGAGGTGGAACGATCACATTACCTAGGAGTTGAAGGACCTACACTTCATAGGATTCTCCGATAACGTCTAGGCCTGGCAGGGCCTATTAACTATCACTGGCATAACCCTATAATGCACGTAACAGTGCCCCTCTGTACTGGGAAACCAAAGGAATCTTAAATAGCACATCTTTGTGATCATTCATTTCTGAGTTATAGATCCAGTTGGTGGCTACAAGAGAATCTTTCACTCATACGTGTAAAATATTTCTATTCCTTGCTCAGAGCAATAAAAATACACTGTTGTAGAATGCCAGCTGTTGCTATGGAGACTAGTTAAAGCAACTGTCTTGCTATGGGTGCCGTAATCATCTTTTGATCATTTGCAATAGAGTTGCTTGTATTGTGAGGGGGAAAAAAAAGAAATTATTTTAAAATATATATAAAGGAGCTGAGTTTTACTCAGAGGAGTTAGTCCTGAAGCCCCAGCAAAGTACTCTGAGCTTTACTGCAAGTTGGTTGTCTGCAAATCCTGTCGCAAGAAGGATGCTCTACAGATCAGGCATGGGATGTTGCATTCTGACATCACAGCATTTCCACTTACTTGCTGCTTGCTTTGTTTGGCTAATTGCTTTGGTAATGGAGGTGGCTCAGTCTGATTAAAAACGGGAGTGCAACGGGCCCAGTACTAAGGGCTGCCAATGAATGATGCACAGATCTTGGGTATTACGTTGTAGTATTTATTTTCTTTTTCTTCTTTTTAAAGAATCCCAGATTATATACAACCAAGGATCATGCATTGGACTTAATGTCCTGCGACTTTTGCACCTTAACTACTGTTATCCCAATAACAAGGCCTGAACATCTTGCCTGTCTTGAACCACAGATGCTCGATAGCTGCCGCACAAAGCCAACCCTGATGCTGTACTTCCCTGGCATCTCCTCTTTGGAGAGCTTCTCTCTTGATGATTCAGATGTTGAAACAGATCAATATCACATCTTTCAATTAAAGACCCTCTGCACGGATTAACTGTGACTAGTTTCTCATTCCTATACCCTTTACCATCTATGAACACATCCAGGAAAATATCCTGATTGCATCTCTTCTACCATACAGTAATGGTTCTGCTGAATTTATGAGGGCGTTTGACAAAGTGTTTGTGTCAGATTTGTGGGCTCTAGGCTAAAGACAAACAATCCCCTATCTACTTTGCAACAGCAAGCTTCATGCTGGGTCAAAGTTAACCTTTTTTAATTTTTTTTTGAACAAGCGGGGAACTAGAAGGATGCATTTCTCTTGGACTGTTGTCACCCAACAACCGTTTTCCCCTCCCTGATCCTGCAGTGGACACCTGAACTCAAATTTCTTACATGGTCAAGCCACTGTCCTGGAGAAGAATCCAAACTTTAGAGATTAAGAAGCCGATCCCAAGCATTTGAAAGTAGAGGAGTTTAGAGGGGAATTGAAGTTGAATTTTTCAAAAAGATTAGGGCCATTAAACACTACAGATTCAGTAAGGCAACATCCCTGTCGCGTGTGTACACATCTGCCTCATGCTGCGGGGATGAGAGTCCTGAAGAGTGAACACAGTGAGAACAGCCCCCCTACAAATCTTCCAGCCCTTCCCACCTGCCAGCACTGCAGAAGACAACTGCAGTCCAACAGGTGGCATTTAATGACAGAGACCAGTTCATGGCAGGTGTCCCATCTCCCAGGCTCTGACATGCAACGATTTGGGATTTTAAAAAGCCACGGTTTCACCCCGCGTGTACTCTTCTGCATTCTGTCCTGTAAAATCAAAAGCGTGTGCTAATAAGCGCGGTACTAAGCCAGCGGACAACACTCAGTCAAAGGAGATCTGTGAGCTTGATTAGGAGAGGGGTAATTTGACAACACAGCACAGGCCGAAGAGGGAAAAGCTTCCCCTTTATCACTCCAGTCCAAACTCCAGTTTGGGGCATGCGTCAGCATAATTAGCCTCTTCCAAAGAGAGTCTTCCAGGAGGAACGGGGTCACTTAAGATGCAATGCCTCCCCTCATAGATAAATGCTCACATTCTCCGTGTTCACAGCACTTGGACAGGGTGAGTCAGACACTGCAAATCCGACACTGCGGTAGGATGTTTCTAAACCCTGTAGGATTATGTGAAATGTAGTCGGTAAATCTGAATCTCTCGTTCCCTACAGCTCTGCTCCCTCCTGCTGGGCATGTGTGCTTATCCTTTTGCCTTGAAACCGTGGAAACGAAAGCGCAGAAGATCCTAATATTCATTTAAACAGGCAGTGCTTCATCAGTGCTGTTTGCATGTTCACTTGCTCAAAGTTAGATGCATGTTTCCGGGTAACCACTGTTACCTTAGGCTTAGTTGTTTCGGGATTCATGCACCTTGATGTCTCTGAGGAGTTAATTACTGCTGCCTAAATATCTGAGCAAACTGAATAGACTCCAAAGGAGAATATGGAGTTGGCATTCTTGTGAGTCACAGGGACTCGGAATTCGGACACCTGTGCTGTGGTTTGGACTTGGTCATTAGAGAAGCATTCAGAGTTTGAAGCTCTGGTTCTTAGAGAACACTTAACTGAGTGCTTTCATTTAAGAAGGGAGCTCAAACTCAGCCACCCATTTTTTGGGAATGCTGAAAACCAGAAGGCCCTAATGATTTCCTCAACATTTGCTCCAGACTCCGGACTAGTGGGAACCAGGCTGATCATTTGTGTCTCAACTCAATTAGAGAGGTGCCCCTTGGAGTAAACTGGGCTGAGTTCTGTCCAGCTAGAAGTGAATGTAGAAAAAACACTTGCAAAGGAGCTGCAGAGATGCTCCAGCCCTGGCAAAGTGCTCGGGAATGGTTACAGGTGAATAAAAGCGATATACATGCAACACTGAGTAGAGAAGGGGAGGCTGTTGAGAAGTGCATGGCCTCATTGCATGGCTGTCTGGCTGCACCCCTGCCCCCTGGGCAGGTTTAGGCAGAAATTAAAAGACACGACTTGGAAAGGAACTGCGTGGCCACCCTAGGTTATGGCAGAATGATTCCCTGTACTGTATTTTCTCCTATTTCATGTAATACATTACCAGCAATATATTTTCACCCGTGTGCTTAACCCGATACTCCTCTTCAGGAAGAGGGTACATACGTACGCAGAAAGTTTGCAGCCCTTGTTATAAAAGCTAGTCGAATGAACTCTAACTGCCAGAAAAACAACAAAATACAGCCTTACATGTTACAGCAGAGGCAAATCAAAGCAGGGCAAAGTCAGACAAAAGCAAGAGACAGTGAGCTATTGATCCCTTGAAAAATTAGAGCAATCCAGGGAAGAAAAAAGCCTCCCTGGCCACTGGGTGTCAGCCTGGAGGTGTACGTTGTGCAATTGAAATGTAAAAGCTCTTCCAAGCTGTGAGTCTCAGAAAAGGTCCCATAGCTACGTGTAAGAAAGTAGATGATAAACCAACAAAGCCTGCTGATACCAATTCCCCATCATTTACATATGTAAATTATATTTACAAACCAAGGGCATCACTTGGAGCTTAATTACTCCTTGAACTGCTGTGTGCAATTAAAACACCTTTCCTCTTCTCTCTTTCCCACCAAGAATACAACACCCCCAGTCTCTCCAAGAACTGTTAGGTCTTTCACACAAAGCTGTAGTCTTCATAGCATTTTTGGTTTTAGTGAGGGAGGGACAGACAGAAATTCCAGCACCCCCTCCTGTGTCTCACATGAGCTTCCTGTTATGGAGCTGCTTTTCTCAGGGTGTTGATGCTGCTGTTACCAGAGCATAAACAAAGACAGACTCATTCCTGAGACAGGCAGATGAAGAGGACCAGTCCTGAAGAAAGCCAGAGTTACAGCACAAAGCAGTGTTCCACTCTGTCAACAGCCCCCCTCCATCTTAGAGTGCTCTAAGCTTCATCTGCTGTCTCATTCCTTGGCTTTTCCCCAAGTTTCCCCTGCGTCTTCTGTCTGCCTGTATCCACAGCTACACCGAGAACCTCATCTCCTCCTCCATTGCCCCTCCTTTCCCTCTGCTAGCTTCAGGCCAAAACTATTTTCCTGAGGTAGAGGCTTGGGTTTTTTTTGTGTGTGTTTTGTGTTTGTTTTTTTTTAAAAAAAAAAAACACCTCCACATAGTTGTTCATCTCAGGACCAGTCAAAACCAAATGAAAGAGACTCTCAGTCTGCTTTTCATCTTTAAGTAGACACAGGTCATAAACTAGGGACAAGATACTTCATCTAGCTGTGGTAGGAGCCCTAGCCGTACCTCAGATCACAAACTGGCCCTAAAGACTTTTCCAAGACTGCTTAAGACCAGCACATTGGTCCCCAGAGAGAAAACTCTTCTTCTACCTTTCCTAATTTTGCAGCCTGCGTTCAGCTCCTTTTCTTCTAAAACACTAAAAAAGAACCCACGGACTAGTCTCAGACCCTTCCTCAGGGCAGTACGACATTCAAACACATACACAAAACTCTCTAGGCATAATCCCAAGAGTTGTGCAATTCAATCTTTACAGCTGTCAAAAGATTTGATCCAGAGCATCCACATGAACATTTAAAATCACCAAGGTGTGCTCACCTAGCACACCCATGCTGCCTGCAGCAGCCACAGCTCAGTTCTTTGATATCCTCATCAGCCTCATCTCACAGGGTTTAAGTGACCAGATGAGTCAGCTCTGCCTCTGTTTCACAACTACCCAAAAAAGAGCCCCTGCCCTCACGTTTTGCAGGCCCAGGGCTGGTGCAGGTGCTACCCCTCAGCTTGGGCAGCATCACAGCTGCCTCAGCAGAAGGCTCTCATAGAATCCTAAAATTGTTTAGGTTGGAAAAGACCTGTAAGATCATCAAGCTCAACTGTTAACCCAGCACTGCCAAGCCCACCACTAACCCATGTCCCTCTCATACACATTTCTGACACTGTGCATTGTTTCTGTTTGCTGTAGAAGGCCTTAGACCCTGACATGGATCTTTTGCCCGTGCAGTAATTAGCTGCATCACTACTCTCCTTGCAGACTGAGAGAGAAAGTGGAAGACTTTTGCCCACACTCCTGACCCCCCTTGAGTTTACGTATGGAGGCCCAAAATATCCATCTACACAGGAACCTGGTTCCACTCCTGTCTAGCCCTAGAGAAGCTCTGACTTCCAAAGGATCTGCACTACCATCAGGCCTCACCAGGATTTGGCAGCAGGACCCAGGAGGTACCGTTTGCCCATGTCTCCAGGTGATGGAGCTGGTGTACTTGCTGAGCATAGCCAGGTGTGGGAGGGAGAACACTCCCAAAGCTTTAATCATCAGTGCAGCAAGGCGCCTGACTAATTTGTCATCCAGCTGTTCCCACTTCTGTCAGAAGTCCATTATCATGCTCTTTGTTGTTTTCCCTTGAAACCTATTCTGCTTCTTTTCCTGGTCTTTCCTCAGATTATTTGGTTGCGCTTTTTAAAGACAAATTTAACTCTTTAAGCTTGTAAGCCTGACCCGAGTGCACTTGCATCCCCTGTCAGAAGCCTGACCTGATCCTCCCATGCTTCCTTCAACACCTGAAGCTGCTCCGCTAACCAGCAGCCAGTGCTGGGAGAGCAGGTGTGTTGCAATAGCCTGGGAGGGTTTGAGGGGGAAGGGCAGGATCCCCTGCTCCTGGCACCTCTAGTTCAGCTCTTGCTGTTGTGGGGGGCTGCTGTGACAGGGGAGTGCTACATCTGGGTCGTGGCAATCCCAGGCATAAATACAGACTGGGTGGTGAATGGATCGAGAGCAGCCCTGAGGAGAAGGACTTGGGAGTACTGGTGGACGAGAAGCTCAATATGAGCCGGCAATGTGCTCTTGCGGCCCAGAAGGCCAACCGCGTCCTGGGCTGCATCAAGAGGAGCGTGGCCAGCAGGTCGAGGGAGGTGATTCTCCCCCTCTACTCTGCCCTCGTGAGACCTCACTTGGAGTACTGCGTCCAGTTCTGGAGTCCCCAACATAAGAAGGACATGGACCAGTTGGAGAGGGTCCAGAGGAGGGCCACGAAGATGATAAGAGGGCTGGAGCACCTTTCCTATGAGGACAGGCTGAAAGAGTTGGGGCTGTTCAGCCTGGAGAAGAGGAGGCTCCGGGGTGACCTTATAGCGGTCTTCCAGTACCTCAAGGGGGCCTACAGGAAAGATGGGGAGAGGCTGTTCAGGAGGGCCAGTTATGATAGGACAAGGGGTAACGGTTTTAAAATAGAGGGAGGTAGGTTCAGGTTGGATATTAGGAAAAAATTTTTTACCATGAGAGTGGTAGAACACTGGAACAGGTTGCCCAGAGAGGTGGTGGATGCTCCATCCCTGGAGACGTTCAAGGCCAGGTTGGACAAGGCCCTGAGCAACCTGATCTAGTTGGAGATATCCCTGTTCCTTGCAGGGGGGTTGGACTAGATGACCTTTGAAGGTCCCTTCCAGCCCTAACCATTCTACGATTCTATGATTCTATGATTCTATGCTCTTGCTTGAACCGTCCTGCTCAGGTTTTGGAGCTTGTGGTGCTGTTTGTGGAAGAAGACAGAAAATGCAAGTGTAGCTGGAGTTCCGTTTTCCAGCAAGCTTTCTTGGAAGAAAAAGGGTTTAGGCTCTAGTGGCTGAATGGAGTTTGCTAAGGGTGGTTAGGGTGGGAAGCCTGTTTCAGAGGGGCAGATGTTGCTTAATATTTCTGAGAAGACACGAGGGCTGAAACCTGCCATGACTTGTCACTTTGACAGTTGTGAAGCTGCTCCAGGTTTTCAAAGGTCTTTAAACTAAGACGTTGCCTACGTGGGAAACCAGGATGTCTCTGCCCAGTGCTGTGCGACCGCTGCAAGCCAAACCCTTCTGTGTCCGTTCTAGAGCTGCTGTGCTTTGTGCTCAGCACGGTCGGTGCGCCAACGAAGGGCTTAAAAGCAGAGGCTCGGGCCAGCTGGAGTTGTCGCCACAAGGTGGCGTTCGTCGAGCTCTTTTTGCTGAGGAAAAATAAAACTTGCCATCATCCTCAATAATAACAATAATAATTAAGCGGGGGGGAGCCTCAAACCCTCCCTGCATTTTCTGAAGTGTGTGACAAAGCCAGGTTTGTGAGGAGGCTGCTCCTTCTCCTGCAGAACAATTGTGCTGCCTTCGGAGAGCTGCGAGTGAGACCGAGGGTCAAGTCCCTTTAAAAAAAAAAAAAAGTGAAATACAGTATTGTGCATCTTGAAATCTGAAACCAAGACACAGAAGTGCAAGGGAAACAAGGGGGAAAGTCTTGCAATTCCTGAGGACAACTGTTGCAAGTGGAGTTTTGAGGAATAAAATATACGTATACATACATTTAAAGGTGATTGAATGGCTTTTGTGGAGAAACCTGTGCAATAAAGGAGCCTTGGAAGAAGGGATTTCTTTTTTCTCCTCCTCTCTGGATATAATGGCCCTTGCAAAGCAAAGCATCTTGAGACTTGGCTTCAAATGGCTCTTCTTAGCAACTTTTCTGCTAGCCTGTGATGGACAAGGTGGAAAGAGAGAGAATGGTGGTCCTGCCTGTTACGGAGGATTTGATTTGTATTTCATTCTAGACAAGTAAGTCAGTTCTGCTCTATTGTTTTTCAAAGAAATCTTTCTCTAGGCATGAACTGGAATGGCATATACTGATACCGAGGAGTTTTCCTTTGGATTTTGGTTTGGTAGAAATCACTGTGTCCCTGAGGGACCTGCGAAACTCCTTACTGCTCAGAGTCTGGATTTGTTGTGGTAACATCTTTGATAGGTCTCCTGTATAATCCCATTGTGCTCTGTAAAGCAAATTGTTACAAATTTTGCCGTGCTTGATAGAGCAACTTTATTGTGTTCTTAACCCTGTAGTTTGTTACAAGAGTGGCTGGGGGAAGGGCAGCACCCTGCTCACCTCTGATTTCCCTATGAGCCGGGAAGGCTGAGGCACTCCTGGGAGCAGGGGTTGGAGAGTTGTTGCTGCAGGCGTTAGTTCTGTAGCTGAAAACGTGGAGGAAATGCTCGCCTGCCTGGAGGTCTGCTTCCCTGCGGCTCTCTCCTGAGCCCTGAACGTTCCGAGCAGCAACTTGCAGGTAAAGACCCGGCTCTGAGAGGTGGTACCGCCGTTGAGAGGCTCTGATGGTGGCCGTTGTGATGGAAAAGAGCTAGAGTGCCTTCTTGGAAGAGAGTTTTGTCTTCTCTAGGCTGAGCCACGTTTTCTTTGTTTCCTGTTAATTCAATGCCTGTTTCGACTCTTCAACTGCTTATACTGAAGATCACTTCCAACCTCGCTTTTTTCAGCACTAATTGTCCCAGTGTCGTCTTCTTGGCACTCCTTTGCCTCTTTACAGGCCTTCAGGTTGCTGATGGAGCAATATGAAACAGAGAAGTGCTGAGCTTTGGAAAGCTTCATATTGAAGCCATGCGACAATTTAGAAAAAAAGTGTAAGAAAGTACTAGCTAAAATGATTCTCCTGATTTTCTAGATTAACAACAGTTCTTTTGAACCAAAGGTTTAGAAATACTGGAGAATCCGCACACACAGCCATGGTACTGACATTATTAACCGTAAATTTCAGAGACAGGAAAGTATTTGCAAGCTGCCAAAAGCGCTCGCAAATGAAGCTTTCTGACTGATCCTCTTGAGTGTTTTGCAGTAGCTCCCACATTCCATTAGTATAAAAGACTTGGAATTACATAACGCTTTATTACAAAATACTGGGTAAAATGTAAGACTGAGGCACTGGCTGTTTTAGTGTGCCAGTTGTCCTGACACTCCAGGGGAAAGATTTTTTTTTTTTTTTTTTTTTACTTCAGTGGAAAGACCTACCTTTCTAATGCATTTTGTTGCTTTGGCTGTTCAGTTATTAGTTGGAATACTTTTATTGCTGCATATGAAAAAACAAAACAAAAAAAACAAGCCAGAGCATGATTTGTACTACAGTCAGCTTTTGCAAGCTGTGTTTCCCTGGAAGTTGGTGCAGGATTGAAGGTTTTCTCAAATCTGATGGATGTTCTGTGTTGTACCTCTGAGTTAACGTAATGTTAACAGCCCCTTATCTCAAGCTCTTTGCTGTCCTCTTACTACAAGGCATGACTTTCTAGGCTTGCTCAAGGGATTATAAATTTGGGTCCAAATATGAGGCTTGACACAAACTTTGAAGCAAGCAGGCTTACCTCATTGCATGTATCAAGGTATCCAACAAAAATTCCTACTTTGACAGTTGCAAGATTCTTACTTCTGGGATTTTCTGGTGCAAAACCAAACAGGATCCGATGTAAAAATGTACTTAGTCTCCAGCAGAATTTGGAGGAGAGTGATGGTGTTTAAGCTATTAGTGTGTACAAAATGCCATGGAGCAGAGTGTTTAGACTTTGAGGAGGCTGATGTGAGACTTGGCTGTGGTGGAGCAGGTTATCCCAGATCCTTTATCTTTACAACTTCCGTTCATTCCTCAGAGGCTAAGCTGAAGTTCTAAAAAAACTCGAGTCTTATTCAGCCTGGGTCTGCTACCTTCTAAATGTCTAGAGAATGTTTTCAGAAATGCTGCTGAAGTCCTGAATATGGAGAGAGGTGATGTTATAGAGGCCATCAGGCAAACTATGAAATGATATGAATAAATTCAGGGCTCACTTTTTCTTTACGATAGATCTAAAAATGATTCAAAATTATTAAATGTGATAAAAGAGACATTTATCTTTCTTCTACCATTGAAATTAAAATATGAAGCAACCTACTTTCTGGGATCAAAGGAGTGATACCAAAACAATAAACGTGGCCCTGGAAGTCACCAGTGCCAGCCTTCTACTGACCTTTTTGCTTCGGTGCCTGGTCACATTTGGTGCCTACTTAAGCCCATCTAGCACCCTGTACGTGTGCTGCCTGTAGGACGTGCTCCAGCTGCTGCACTGTACGCAGTCCTTGTCACAGCATGGGCTCTCGAAGTGTGCTTCTGGCCTCAAGAAGCTCCTTCAAGGTGAACATGTAACCCACTGGGCACGTGTTGTGGGCTGTTCTCACAAAGCGATGCTCCAGCTCCCTGCAATGTTCTCCTTAGGAGACTCCTGCAAACTTGCTTTGTGAACTGGTGAAGGGAAACCAGGTTTCCTCCTGCTGTCTGCAGACAGCTGGAGACATGACTCCCTGCAGATATCCTGCACAGAAGACCTGAAGCAAATCCCCGTTTCTCATGGTCATGAGGAGAAGAAAATCCAGTATTCAGCCATTCAGAAAGAATCCTGTTATGGTACACAGCCTTGGTGCACGCGTAACAAATGGAACAAGAGCTTGGATGATACCAGGTACGCTCGCTAGGTTACAATAGCATCCTTGATCTCTGTGCGTGCACTTGCTGGTCTCTTCTCATTTCCAAGAGGTCTCTCACAGCTTAGGTAGCAGTACAGAAGGCCTCTCATGGTGTGCCCGTTGGACCCCAGGCTAGCAGAGCTGTGTTCCAGAAGTGATGCAAGGACCCCCCCCCCAGAGGACTGCGGTTCGAGCTGAGCAAACTCCTTGCTAAGTAGAACCGAAGTTGTCATGCTGTTGTTGGTGCAGTGCTCCAACTTCGGAGGATGCTAAGGTTTGGCAGCAATCTGGAGCTATTTAGGTTACATGCAGGATCTAGTCGTGCAGGGTGCTGAGCATCTCAAGGTGGAGGTCGTACCAAGATAAGCCCAGTGTTGTGGAAGGTGAGGCCGCTTATCTTGGGAGAGTTGCTGGGCGAGTTGCTCCTAGATGGCATGTCCTTGTGTGTTACCGTGGTGCTGAGGGGTTTGGTGGATTGAGGTTCCCGTAGCTGAATGGTAGCAAGACCTGTGGCAGAAGATGGTGCCAAAGAATTTGCAGCCTGGATGCGAGATAAGATAAAGAAGGAAGAATGAGGAAGCAGTGAGGTGTTGATAAACATAAAGCAAACATTTGTTTTTGTTGACCTTGTCCACTTATTCCAAAAATACTGTCCATGTGACTAATTAAAGAAGAGTATGACCCACTCCCTAAGTGACATGATATCTGGTGCTCTAGTTTGTAAACACTGCACACGAGAACGGCTGGAACGTTTAGAAGCAGCTCCCAGATTGATTTATTTGCAGGTAGGGAGGAAGGAATAACAATGAGTAAGTCTTCTCATTGTTATCAATGAGTAAGTATCCTCTGTATGTCAAAGGTGTTACTTCCTATGCTCTTGCCTGCTGTGTGCAAATAGTAGGCATTTTACACCCACGTGCAGAAAACACGCAAGGAACTGTACATGTGTGAAAGAAAAGTTGGCTCTGAAAGATCCTTGGCAAAATAAAGCAAGTAATCCAAGCTGTTTCCTGTGATCCCTTTGGTACTCAGCCAGACAGCAGATCTGTTTTTAACCAGTTGTATGGAAGCGAGACTCCTGCTCGAGAGAGGCTCATAGCTGTGTCTTTGAATCCAGCTTTAGTAGCTGTCGTTACCATGGCTTAAGCGGGACTAAGTCCAGATTTACACCCCGAGCGCAGAAGAACGCGGCGCCACAGTGGGATGGAAAGCAGCCGCACTCTTGGCATCACCAGGCAGAGACACCGACCTACGTGAACTGCTTCTGGTAGTGGTGAATCTTCCCCTGGGAAAGAGAGCCCTCCCAGAGCTAACCACAGGGCCCTTCCAGAGCTGACTGGTGTTGCAGCTGCTCTAATCCGACAAAATATAAGCCTTTAGGAGGTAAGGGTAAAACAGAGCGTGTGCACAAACAGATTCAAAATCATCTCTGCTCTCCGTCGCCCTAGTTAGTGATTCCTTGATTGTTTTTCTGGAGTCATAGGCCTGAATCCAGAACCATACATGCATTTTGTTCAGATGGTGCAGAGTTGTGAGTATATAGGGACATCGTTTTTGTTTTCTTTGTTTCAGCATGATACTAGCAAGGTAGGGTGGAGGAACTGGCGCATTCTTTTGCTTGCTGCCTGAAGGGATGTAGTTCACTCCCAGGGCTGCTGTGGGCACGTGATTGCGATGAGCTACGTTAGTACACGACGTCTTTGCCTGTCAAGACCCATGTACATGGTTTTTTTAGCCAGTGGCAAATCTAAGGTTAATGATGCCTTGGTAAAAGGGATGGGTGGGAGCTGCCTTACATCCAGGATTAAGTGTGTGCCCGCAACATTCTGCGCTTTACCTACTGCTTGATGTCAATTCAGTCCATGGTTACTTCTTTATTCGGTGTTTTTTTTACATATCCCCTGCCAATCAGGAAGAGAAGCGTGTTGTTGGACTGTGATTGGGCCTAGAGGCTTATCCTGCTCTGAACGGCGCTTCCATTGAGCCTGTAACCTCAAATGTTTGACAGTCTCTCTGGTGAGCTGTCTCATGTGAAGAGTGGCACAAGACAGTAGTGTTTTCTCAAAGAATTGTATCACCTCTCTAACATCTTTGCATTATGTAGTGTTTTCAAAATTGCTCCTGAGGTATTTGGAAAGGCAAAGGATGCTTTTTGGCTCATTTGTGTTATTTTTAAAGAGCTCAATAAAAAGATGCTGCAAAACTTCTTGGGTCAATGCCACCTCTGATAGCTATGAGTCCAAAACTGTGGAAGTTGAAGGAGAATTTGGATCAACATCAGTCTCTGCCTCAGGTGTCTTTCTGTGCTTTAGTCAGCTGAAGTGCCTGTAACTGGTGTGAAGTCTTTGTGTAAGAGTTTGTGGGATTGATTCAGTTTTCTTCTCTTTTGTGCATTAAATAAAGTCACAGGTATTCTGAGAAGGTGCAGTGACAGAAATGGAAATAAAAAGTCGAAAAAGTGCAAGAAAGTCAAAACGTGGGGAGGTTTGAGTTGCTGCAGCTTTGGGCTATGGTGCATCTTGTCACAGTGAGAAGGAGAAAAACACGTATCATTCTCTTGTTAAAGGCGTAAGGGTTTATGTAGTATTAATTTCCATTTATCAGCCTTTTCTCCAGGAAGAGAATCGGGCATCCTCGAAGATCCTCTTCAATTCAATGGTTATGGCATCAACCATTCAGTTGCAAAGTGTTGGCTCGCTGATCATCTTGTTTCTCCTTGGGAATATGAAGAGATAACGATTTCAAGTTTGGCTTTTATTGCCTTGCAGTTAGGCTTTAGAAATGCTTGTCCTATTTGGAGCTCTTGGCCTGCTTTACGAGAGGCTTAGCAAGTGACCAGTGTCTTTTACTGTGGGGCTTCCGAATAACACCGCTGAAGTTTTCCTAAACCTTCTGTTGACTGCAAAGAGGTCAGTTTTGTTGGTTTTGTCCATTTTATGCCAAGGGAAGGCCGTGAGAAGTCTGAAGTGTTTCAGACGAGGTGTTTGACGTATCAGAGGAGCACTTCTTTCTAAATGCAGACCTGGGCATTTACAGCCGCCGACACCTGGGCTCGATTAGACAGAGACATTAACTGCAAGCAGACCGTGAGCTGTCTGGCTGCAGATGGAAAACTTGCTGTGCTAGAGGAATGAGGTATGGTCAGCAAAAGTGTGAGCCTTTGTTTTGGGACCCTTTTGTTGTTTGCTCTGCTAAAGATGAAGAAAAAGTGGATTGTAGACTATTCCAGTTGACCCGGTTCCGTGCCTTTGGAGCTGAAAGCAGAAACCGTCTTCCTTTTGGGGCACAGAGTTGGTCTGTTTTTATGATTTTAGCAATCATATTTGTAAGCATTTCCTTAAAATGGACATTCAACATTCTGCTGCTCTTGAACTTTCAGTTGTTCCTTTTGTGTGTTAGTAAACGTGTGGGAAGGTTTCTCGGAAAAAGAACTGTAACTTCAGATGCTTGGAGTTTTGTTCCAGAGGACATAAAGATGAGATTGTTGGTGCAAGGACAGAGTGAGGGTGATGAAAGAGAGGAGGAGGTGCAGCAGGAGCTGAAGCTATACGTGTGTGAAGTGTTAAAAAGCACTGCTTACCTGAAAAAACTGCCCAAACAACTGAAGACCAGCGGAACAACAGTTGCAAAGTTGAACGCTCAGGCAGGATGTGCCGTTGACTGGCGCAACACTGAACTGAGCTATTGGCTTTCGAGCTTTATTCTGGCAAATGCTGCTTTCAAAAAACGCACGACTTCTCAGGGCCATGAAAAATGACAGGAGTTTTAGATGACGATGACCTACATACCTTGTGTGCCCTGTGGCTGGATCTCATTCCCAGCTGCCTTGCTGCAATAGTAATTTTAAGGGATGATCAACTTCTGGTCAGAGGGGAAGAACTAACCAGACTTTTAAAGGCTAATGTGGCTTCTAGGGCAGTGGCCTCCTGCAAGTTGGGGCTAACTAAAGCTCCTGTGTTGGCAGAGACTGAGTGCTGAGTTTTCCCTTATCGTGAAGTGTGGTATAGTCATCTGATCTGATGGCCAGGAGAAGGTTGGTTAGGGTATACTTCTGAAAGGTCCTGGCTTTACATGTCTTCTACCAGATGGTTCAGAAGACACGTGAAACTTGAACGGTCTACACTTTATTGAGAGGTGGATACATGGTCTCAAGCAACGTACATTTCATTGAAGTTGGTAGTAATAACTTTATGGTTGAGAAAGCCTTGGCTGTATGTGTCTTCTGGAGATTGATGTAACCATTGCTAGAAAGTCAAGTGTTTCTTCTATGCCTCACCATATGAAGACAACAGATACTTATATTCCAGGCCAGGTCTCTGAAATTGTTTTGGCTCTTTGGCACTGATGGGACTGGAGTGCCTGTCACATTGCACCTTGGGTTGAGCTTTGTGTGTCTGTGTTCTATCTGTCTGCAGTTTGAATGCAGCGGGGGTTAAGTTTCTCGTTCGAGAGCAAGTCCTGGTGTACCTCACCCTTCACTTGTTAGAACTGACACTGATTTTCCCACTGTGTGGTTTAATTAGTTCATGCAGACCCTTGCCATTGGTGTTTCCTTGGTCCTCTCTGACACAATTTGCATGGCTAACAGGTAATAACCTCAAGTCCTGATGTGATGAAAGGAAAGAGCCAAGAAGTATCCAGCACTATCAGCGTTCGGTTGTGACCCAGACTCCTGTGATCTGTCGCTTACCATCACAGGCAGGCTGGGGTGCCTGCAAGGTTCTCTTTGAAGAGATGCAGTTGGTACTGGGTCCTTTGTGCAACGAGAGCTGGAGAGTTCACTGTTTTTCCAGATGGACCACATGCTCAATTTTGAATTGTAGTCAATTAATTAAATGAGTGATGACACATTTATTTTCCAACTAGGAAGGCATTTTTTTCCAAAATTAATATTCCGGTGTTGATAGAAGTGTTTATGCCAGAAGGGGCATTTAGTGCTGAAAGATTCTGATTAACCTATTTTTTTGCTGGTTCTTAGAACATAAAGAAGAATAATCCAACCTCATTATAGTCCATAGTTTATTTTCCTGAGGAGCAAAATTTATTTGTTTTGCCTTTAACTGAGGTGCGAAAGAATCAGCCAGAACAGCTGAGATGTGGACTTAGGGTGTTTTACCTTTCTTAGTCTCTCACACAGAGAAGTTCAACACACTGTTCCTCCAACTGCGTTTTATTCTCAAAATACACTTGAGCTAAACGCTCTGCGTAATGGTATGACAGGTGAGTTGGTGGAATTAATCCAAAATACTGTGCAGAGAGGGAAAGGTCTTTGCTCACCCAGGGTTTATGTGTTTAGGGCTGTGCTAGAGGTCGAGCGTAACCGCGTACGTTATTGTGAAGTGTGGCTGCAAACACTTGCATAGAGCGTGAATTATTCTTGCTTTTCAAAGCGAAGTAGGAAATGTCATTTACAGTTTAATAGCTCTTTAAAGGAAGGATATGGACAGTGAGCATTAAACAAAATAAGGACAAACGACTAGCTGAACAATGTGTAACAAAACATTAGGCCGGGGAAAGCTCCAGTAGCAGCAATTAAACTAATGCCTCCTGTACTAATTGTTTCCCTAGATCAGGAAGTGTCCTGCACCATTGGAATGAAATATATCATTTTGTGGAACACTTGGCCCGCAAGTTCATAAGGTAAGAAGTGCTGCTCTGCAGATAACTGCACGAGGCGGGGGGTGCAGGCGCAGTCGAGTAGCACACACTCCTTTCTGAGAGGTGACCCAGTGGATTCTTTCTGCTTTTCTCAGGTCACCCCATCGACTGCTTTCCCCAGATTTCTGTCATGCAGGAAATAGGAGCAGATAAGCTCATCGTTCCCTTCTTTCCTGCCTCACTTGCATGGATCAAACTGTATTTCTGTGGGGCAGGAATCCTCTTGTCTCTGGGATGGCTGGCTACTGCCTGAGGTACAGAAGTCTGGGGCTGCAGGGAGAGGCCTGAGGCTGTAGCTTTGGGCACTGAATGCCTTGAGACTGGATGAAAAATCCCACAGGGCAGTGAGTGGAATGTGTTGTGATAAACATCATCAGCCTTCCCTTGTCTCCATGGTGATACCAGGCCGTGCTTAAGCCTTTCTTGCTTTAGCAAGCCCAGGGGCATGATGCAGTGCTAGTTCCCTCTTGCAGAAGGATTCCTCACGGTTTTCCTCTAGGAAGGCCCATGGCAGAACACCTTTTGCTGCTGAGTTACAATCTATATGCCAGTGATCTAAAATGCTGGTGAGTTATAGTCTAGATAGCAATCAGAGCACCTAGTGTGTTTGGTGTTAGGCATGCAGTAACCTCTGCTCTGGACCACCAAAATAATCTCCTTTTTTCTCTCCTTTTCCAGCCCTCAGTTGAGGATGTCCTTCATTGTTTTTTCAACTAGAGGGACAATTCTGATGAGGTTAACAGAGGACAGGTAAGAAGGTGTTTAAAGGTGCACAGCAGCTTTTGTGGCCTTCTTGTAGCTTCCTTCATCTTCCTTGCTCTAGGATTTCCAGTCCAACTGTGAGCAGTGTTGTGACACCTTTGGGCTTCTCGGTTTCATCGTTTGAATCGCCTGCCTGTTTTCACCTATGACACTCTTTCTACCAGAATGCATTAAGGCCTCTTCAGGCAGAGGCTGCCTTCTTAATTTTAACTTCTCAATGTCTTTCTGTCAGCAGTTAGGCTTTAAACTCACATTGCTGTCCTAGAGGGAGTCTGCCTTCTACAGATTTTCAGGCTTTTGTTAGAGAACAAGAGCATTGTTGCTTTTGAAACATTCTTAGGGAGTTTCTTCTGCAAACAAAGAGGTGAAACTCCCTTCCCAAAAAAACAACCTCGAAAGCTGTTGGTGATACCCGTACTCTTGAGGTAGAGGTGAACATGATTTCTTCGGAGGTCTGAAGGTGTGTTACAGGCAAACAGTGTTTAGGATGGATTACAACAGTGTGTGGTTTTTGGCAATGACAGTTTGATTGCTGTGTTTCTGAAGCATGTTCCTGTCATCCCCTTATAGATCTGCAAGTTAATCCCAGTAAAATCTATGGGATAGATTACTGGTGGTTCTTTTTACTCTGAGCTCTCTCAAGGAGAGCTGGATGAGGTGCTTCAATAGCTCTTGCTCCCTCTGTTAACTTCATTGCCACGTGGAGCAAAAAATATGTAACACATGTGAAGACTGTATAAGTCAGCATGTGTTTTACATATTGGAAGTCTAAGAAGTTGCATACCAGAGCAGCTCCTATAGCAGAATGAATAGGAAACTGGCCGCTTTCCTGAGGAGCAGTCCACATACATACCAACCTTGAAAAATGTCATTAAACCCAGCCAGCCTGAGCTTCTCTTGCCACTTACTGTATCAGTAAGTATAAAGAGAACGAACTACATTTAAAAATGTAAAAAAACCCAAACAACAAACAAACCTGTTCCCTGCCTCTTTGTCTCCCACCCTGTAAGCATACCCTATTGCACAGATCTCTACTCTGTCAAGGTTCTGAGCAATGAGACTTGAGTGTTTTCCATGTGGAAATGTATTTCGTGTTTATCCAGCTGTCTTAGAAATGTTGACTGGGAACAGGACATCGATACGTTATTAGTCTAAAAACCAGCTGACTGGTGAGCTGCTGGTTTTCATTGGAGGACTGACAAACAAGTTGGGGGCTTCATGCTGGTCTTTTAGTTAACACTGGCCTTTCTTAACAGGGATGCTGGTGTAATGGCAAAACCTCTTCTACCTTGCCTGTGCCTCCATGTGGTGTGTCAGCATCTGAACATGAAGATTGAGGGTGTTTAGTGTCCCTTTTGGGAAAACTCTGTGCCTCTAATGGGACTGGATTGACATATTTTAAAGACCTTTGCTGTTTATTTTAAAATTTCAGTGCTCGCGTTTCAAAAAATAGATCTGATCACAGGACTCTCTGTTGATTTTATATTCAGTATTGACTTGGTATGTGCATGGGTAGTTGAACGGAGGCGATATGTGCCCCTAGCCCACCTGTGATTGTACAGCTCCGTGTGACATCGCAGGTACAGAACAAGTTCTTAAATATTGGTAGTTCAACTTATTGCAAAAGCAGATACTCTTTTCTCCCCATGGGAGTTACTGCTCTGTAGACTGAATGTTAGTGCACCGCTGCAATCAACCTCACAAATGTGAGATAGAGTATGTGATGATCACACAAACTGGATATTGTGAAGAAGCTAAAACATGCAGGAACAAAGCTGACTTTGGGAGTTTGGTCTTGCAATGTCCGTGTGGTCCTTAATGCAGTGCCTGAACCCATTTCCCGTGAAGATTCTGTAGTTTACTCAGAGATACACCCCACGCGTTACAGGGTTTTATCTTGGTATTAAAGAGTTCTGGCCCAGACTTGGCTTCCAGAGTTTGGTGTATGCAACAAATGGACACCCACCCCATTTAGCCTGCAGTTGATCTGTCACTGTGCCTGAGATTTCTGAAAAAATTAGAAGAGATCTCCTGAATCATAATGAGCTTTTGGGAAAGACTTTAACCTTTGAGTTGGTTGGAACAGGCACTGAAGGTGTAACGTCCAAATAAACTAGAGTTGCCAGGATGGTTTGAGATTGCATCGTTGTTTGTGGCTGTTTGATTACGTTTGTGTAGTCAAGTCAGCAAGCATAAGTGAGGAAAGTGAGCCAGGTGTGAGTCAGCTGTTCTGCTTCTACATCAGAGGTTTGACCAGGGTTACAAGAGGAAGATTTATTTAGAAAGAAATGTGTAGATACTGACCTAGGAGTGTGCTGCTGTTGTGATGTTTTCTCCAGGCTGTGGGAACACTGCGAGCACATAGAATCATAGACTTGTTAGGGTTGGAAGGGACCTCAAAGATCATCCAGTTCCAACCCCCCTGCCATGGTCAGGGACACCTTCCACTACACCAGGTTGCCCAAAGCCTCGTCCAACCTGGCCTTGAGCACTTCCAGGGATGGGGCAGCCACAGCTTCTCTGGGCAACCTGTTCCAGTGCCTCACCACCGAGTGAAAAATTTCTTCCTTATATCCAATCTAAATCTACTCTCTTTCAGTTTAAAGCCATTACCCCTTGTTCTGTCACTACACACCCTCGGAAAAAGTCCCTCTCCAGCTTTTCTGTAGCCCCTTTAGGTACTGGAAAGCTGCAATAAGATCACCCTGGAGCCTTCTCTTCTCCAGGCTGAACAGCCCCAACTCTCTCAGCCTGTCTCCAGAGCAGAGGTGCTCCAGCCCTCGGATCATCTTTGTGGCCTCCTCTGGACCCGCTCCAGCAGCTCCATGTCCTTCTTGTGTTGGGGACTCCAGAGCTGAACGCAGTACATCTGCTCTATTTTCCGTATTGTTAGAAAGGTGTCTACCCAGACATTACCTTAGCCTATATCAATGTTGGGTTAACTCTTTTTCCCTCTCTCTCCATGTCTGGTTCTGCCATGCCTGTCTTCACCTGGGTATCAGCTACTGATAAATTTGGGCTTGGATCTAACAGTGCATCTGCATTCGTTTCAGGGAACAGATACGTCAGGGTCTAGAAGAGCTGCAGAAAGTCCTTCCGGGAGGTGACACATACATGCATGAAGGATTTGAAAGGGTAACTAGATGCATGCTATAGTGCCTCTAAACTGTCCCTGGGGGCTCCTCGGGAAATGTTAAACACAGGAATCTGATTAATAATTCTCTGGTAGGTAAGTGGGGCTGTTTCAATTTTATGCAATAGATACACTGAGGCGTACACCTTGCGTTGGAGCTGGTACGAGGGAGCTGCCCACCCTACCACTTCTCTTTCTTTTTGCCTTCAGCTCTTATGGGGGAAGCTGCCTTTCTAGCTTAGGACAAGGGAGGCAGCTTTGGTACTGCAGTCCCACATGGAAGCATGTTCACGAAGGGTGGAAAGCTGCCCAGAGTCCCGCATGGGTGCTATAGGAGGCTTGTTGGAGGTGGGTGTGGGCTGAGGCCATGGCTCTAGTCTGTTCTCACTGGTGGGCAAATCATGCTGACCTTCTCCCTCTGCGTGTTTTACAAGCTCAGGAGTTTCTCTTACCCTGAACTCCCGAACCTCTCCAACTTCTGTACTACCCATGCATTTGGGAGGATAGTGGAACTGTCTGCCTATCAAAAATACATGTGAACATATAACAAAAATTCAGGTGACCTGACAGATGTGCTGGCTCTTAACTAGGAGGCCAGAACCAAATCCCCTCAAACTTTTCAGGACAAGTCCAAAACCCCAAATTTAAATTCAGAACAGAAGTGAAATTCACAAGTCAAATGTGTTCAGGGGGCCCAGTTTTCAATTTTGAATCGATACGCACTGAAGTGTTTGCCCTTCTACCTTGCACAATATGCTTGTGCATAGATCGAGTGGGAGACAGAAGCATAAGAATTTCTCTCTGCAGTGGTTTATTTGCAATTACAGTAGTTGATCTAGAGGTGGTGGGAGTATTTTGTCCATGGACCTATGATGTTTCTGAAGGAAGAAGGTGAATGTAATTTTTCAGGTATCAGAATAGTGGGAGACTGCACTACTGTTGGCCAATGGTTTGACTGAGTTATGCTTTAGGCAAGACCTTGAAGTAATGCAGTTAAAACCATAGGCAAGAAACTGGTTTTATGAAGCAGATAACTCTGAAAGCAGAGGTTATGTGCAGGCTGAAAACATGACGTCTTCAGTGCCATCTTCTCTTTCTTTCTGGTGCATGTGTAGATGCCCACAAAGTATTATTATTCCTTTATAACTAATAATCTTCTGATTTAATTTCAGGCAAGTGAACAGATTTACTATGAAAATGTTCACGGTGAGAGACTTTCTTGATTCATTGAATGTGTGGGGTTTTTTTTTCTCTTTTTAATAACCTCAATAGATTTAAAATGCAGCTTTACTGTGGGAAAGGTGGAGGTTGGCTCCTGTTCTTACAGGAATGCCTATTCAGGGTAGTTGTTTCTGAAAAGTAAAGAGAACAGGTGGAGCTTTAAGGATCCAGAGTTGGAGTGAATGTGTTTCAGGCCAAAAGTGAGAAGCTGGGCTGACTGCAATTACCTAAACTTACCAAAACTGTCTGGTACCTTATCTTGTTCTTTCTGCTTGAGGACTCAGGTAACCATTTCTTCTTCCTTTTGAAACACGTGGAGATGCTGTTAGATAAAAGTGTTTTTTTCAGGAAGCAAGTATTAAATCTAGTAGTAAGTGCAGACAATTGTAAAAGTGTTCGTCCTTTCTTCCTTGTAGTGAATGTAAAAACTTTCTGCACTGCAAAGCCTGAAGTAGAAATATAAACATTGCTTCTTGGAAACCAAAAGATAGGCAAGCAGATCTGTGAGTACAAAGCCAGTCCGAATGGTTTTGCAGGGCCACTCATGAATAAAACGAAGTAGTGACTACGTCCACACAGCTCTGCAAAATATGACTGGAGCAGAACGGACTCGATAGCTAGAACAAGGCAATTTGGGATTGATAATGCTTTTACATGCTGGTGTACACGTAACGTGTAGACAGGTTGCCAACATATGCAAGAAGCAGTGGACAGCTGGGTCCTCAAGTCTGAATGTTGTCCTGTGTGTTTTGTGTTTATTAGTTCTGCATGTTTGTCCTTGCTCCACTAAAAGGAGTGTTTATACCACCTGCAGGAGGCCCTAAGGCTCCTGCAGTAGCTAATGGAGGGAGAAAGGCTTCTCTGGAGGTCCTTTGGGCTCCTAAGCTTGTACAAGAAGTGCTCACCCTTCTCCATTTCCTACAGAAAGAGCCTAGTTGAGTTGGGCACCTGCAACATGAACGACCCTGCACGTTGCTTATTGTTTGTCAAGCACTTGACTTTCTTGTTGCATCGTGACCACATTATTTAAAATTGAGGATTTCTAAGTGGTGCCAAGAAAATTAGGTACCAGACCTCTGTTCTGCAGTAATTGAAGAATCTGCTTGTTTGGAATTTTGTCTCTTCAGCAACAGCTTGTTAAAGGCACAGCTACTCCTTCAGATCTGTAGCAAGTCTGTTGTCAGAAATATTGATTAATTCTATTTGGCCAGTTCTGAAAACTAATACAAACTTGTAAAACCCAAGCTACCATCAATGCAAGAGGAAGACTGCGAGCTTTAACTATGTTGCTGAAAAATGTTACATAGGAAGGTTGAAGATTTTAGGCCGTTTTTCTGCCATATCTATTTAAATCCCAATTAAGCTTTTCATTACAAGCTGAAAAAAAATCTCTGGATTTCTTGAATTGACAGCATTAATAAAATCAAGATAAAACTATGAACACTTTGGATTGTCTTTTTGTTGACTGCGGTCTAATCTACTGGTCTGAAATATTGAAATAGTTATGAGGGACTCTCAGTTAAAAATCATTGGCACATCAAAGGAGTGTGGTATAAAACTGGTGTTGAAAGCAGGTGCCTGAGTGGAAAAAGTGTGCAGAAATTCATGTCTTCTGAAAACTGGCTGGCTGAAGGGAAGTAAGGATGGGCTTGATGTCCACTGTTTCTGGTCCTTCAAGTGTGCTAACAGGTCACTAGCAGGATGTTAACTAGACTAGTTTAACAAATACAACTCAAAAACAAGGGACTAAAGAAGCTTATGTGTTTAGGTTACAGAACTGCAAGTGTCATCATTGCATTGACAGATGGAGAGCTCCATGAAGACCTGTTTTTCTACTCTGAGAGAGAGGTGAGTGTCTTACATGTTTTTAGGCAGGGAGACGGTGCAATGTCTGGGCTTACTGCTTTGAAGGCAGAAGATAGGGGAAAACCTCCTACCCTGGTAACAAAACTTCCCTTTGATGCTCTTTAGATGTGAATCTTAAGGATAAATGTTAACAACAGCAATGCTTCTGACTCGCCAAAACTGAGACTATTCAGAGAAAAAGAGGGAGGTTTAAACTTCCAGGTTAAAAAAAAAAAAAAAAAAGAGCCTAGTGAAGGAATAGTTCACAGCTGAAAAGTTTCAGTATTTACTGGATTGTTCTGGGAAATACCTAAATCTTCTCACTTTGACTTTTCTTCTTTCATAAAAAGTAACGACCGCAGAAAGAGGATTTTGTTCCTAAAATGATGTGTCACATCAGAAAGTCTTTCAGATGATCAAATCCAAAATTTCCCCAAATGTTTCCAAGATTCAAGCATGTATTCTCAACACCCTCATTAAATTAGCATATTATGCAAAATATTAGATTAACAGTAGACTGAGCACTTGAAAACTTTGCTGTATAGTGCTCCTACTGATGTCCTTTTGATAGTTATCTCTGAAGAGATGAACCCATTCTCACTTGTCAATCAAACAAATTAAGATGACCTAAACTTGGAAGATGTTATTGTTACATGAATTTGCTATGGACAGATTTTTTCCTTTTAATCTGTCCAAAGCGCAGCTTTAAATCCAATAACAACAAAAAGAATGGTTTAGTAGGGTAAAACCAATATTGCTACAGCACAAACAAATGTCATGAATCTCGAGTTCCCCTCCTTACGAATCATCTCCTTTTCTTCCCTTCCGAAATCAAAAACCCACAAGAAAAACAAGTTTGTTTTTTGAGGTGAATGAACAAGTTGAGAGGTCAGAAGTGTTATATTTGTTTTGGTTTGGGGAAGAACAGTTGGTGAGCTGGTAGAACAGAGATCCTGAGTTCAGCTCTTACACTTTGAGTTGCTTCAGTTGTTGGGGTTCAAGTTTCTTGGTGTAAAACTGGCGTGATGCTTTTCTTGTGAAGCACTTTGCTGTCCAGCAGTTTGAACTACTGCAGTCTCCTGATACAGTCTGACTTGCTGTGATCTTTTCTGGGAATGGTTTTTCAGTCAGGTGTTCCTGTTCTAATGAAAAATGATTAAAGTACTTAGGCAGGCAAGAGCATTTAGAACAGTTGCTTTTTGAATATAAATGCAATTTCATCTGCATGTCAACGAAGTAGCCTGGAAAAATCAAACCCGTGGATGTTCTCTCTTTGCTAGTTTGCGATGCTGTGTAAATAGTGGGAGTGATACAGTTTTGTAGTAGATGGAATGATGTGTCTCTTCACCTATGGATATCATGAGTCCCGGCTCACGTGTCTGAAATAAAAAATAACAAAACATTTTAGATTACTATTATATTGGAATGTGTCCTAAATGCTGAAAAGGAAATGGATTTATTCTGTCTTAACATATGTTGGACAGGCAAACGTTAGGAAGTTGGAGTAGTTAGGAAGGTGAGCTAATTACATTTTAAATACCCCACCAAATAACTTGAGTTTTGCTTTACTAAATGAATAGCGGCTCTAGTAGCAGAGAGAACCTGTTTTTGCAGAATCAGGGAGGAAAGCTTTTAAAGCTCTCTTTTTGACAAGTACCCCCTTGCTCATTCTACAGAGAAAGACTAAATTTATGATTAAGACCTTTCAGAAGCTGGTATCCCATCACATTTGCATCCATGTCATCCTACCTTTCCTTGTTGCAGGCTAATCGGTCACGTGACCTGGGAGCAACAGTATATTGTGTTGGTGTGAAAGACTTCAACGAGACCCAGGTAAACAAAGCACTCCTTTCTACTGAGGTACTTGGCAAAGGTGCGTGGTGAACAGAGGCACACGCTCCTGAATCACGTTCTCAAGGCTTCGCAGGTGTCTTCCTCTCCTCCTGTTGACTGATGGACAGTCTAAAGTGACCACCTGAAGTGTCTTGATCTGGGTGTTGGGTTTAAGCCCCTTTCTGTCTAAATCTTCATGTGTGGAGAACTGTCCCTCAGTCTTCATGCCACAAGGACTCTTGCTAACGGTGGAGAGAAGCAGAGGAAAAGACCCATGAAGAATAGCAAATCAGTCCGGCTTAAACTGCTGGCAGAAGGAGGTTGTGGGGACTTTTTTTTTTCCCATGAAATGGAGGTAGTGCCATGTAATGGTTCAGATTCAGTCCAACTTTTCTTTCATGGGAAAACTATGCTGTAAAAATCAAACAGCTTCATTAGTGACACTAATATTTTACAGTGTTTTCCCATTTGATAGTCAGACTTCTGAATTTATCAAATGAATGTTAATATGTCCATGAATTACGTTTCACACCGAGTGTAACAGTTGGCATTTTTCTAACTCGAGTGAAACACTCGTACAGCCTTTAAGTGGAGCACTGGAATACTTACTGAATAGAGATTTTCCAGGTTTTCAGCTTTCTAACAAAGCTTCAAACGCTGATTCAAAAGAAGTCAAAACAAACTGGGTTTAGAACAATCTCCTTTGAATCAAAACCAGAGACTGGTGTAACCCAGAGTAAGTCGTAGAAAAAGCAAGGAGGGAATAAAAATGGCAAAGAGACTAGATCTAAAGAAGCAGACCTCAGACAACTGCTACTTGAAGTCATTTAGATGCCGAAGAAATTAACTGGAACTAGATGAAATTAACTGGAAATTAACTGGAACTCTGTCTGAAGTCCAAGAATGCACTAGGAGGGTGACTATAGGGAAGGAGTTGGGGAAGCTGTAAACATCCTGGTTTACAGAAGCTGCTGTATCTTGGCTGACAAGCAGTAAGCAGCTCTACTACCCTCCTCGGAGCAGGCAGAGGAAAGCTGCCTGGAGTATTTCTTCAGATGCAAAGCAGGAGGTTGGCAGTTTGGTGTTTTGCTTGGGAAGTGGGAGTTCTGAGTGACATGAGCTGGAAAGGTGGAGCCAGTGGGGTTTAGGGAGGAATGTGTGGCTGGTCTGCTGCCTCCAATGTGCAATGCTAGAGGAAACGCCCAAGAGGCCTGCTGGGCTGGTGTTACCTCTGCCATGGGAGAGAATCACTACAACAAACGTTGGCGTTGCAACAGTAAAACTTGATTCTGCTCCAGCAGATGCATGGAGAGCTCGTTACTTCTGAATTGGGCTTATGTTTTTGCCTTAACCCTTAGCATGCTATTGACAAGTGAACCTGCGTGTAGCTCTTTACAGGTGATGTCCTGGTTCCCCTTATCGTACTACTGCCTCAGGAATGGCCCCCTTCCTTGTCATGTAGGTTTCCAATGCTCTTCTGCTCCCTTTTCTCCCCCACCAAGAAAAATATCTCCTGTTCTAGCTCCCTGCTTGGCTCTTTAATGGTTAAGCCTAGAACAAATAGTAGATCTATGTCCTGACAGGAAAGATGAATCTGGCTTATATTGAATCATTTTGATAAATATGGAATCATTTTGATTAGTTCCCTGGTTTAAATGATGTATGTGCTGAAGTGTGTCGCTGCGTTAGTGGCCTGTCAAGTTGATGCTGTGGCCTATTTTGATTGGGGAGTTGCTGAGTTGGGTGCTTTACAATCATGTGGGAGATCGTTTTTTGCAATGAAGATCATTAGGTTCTGGGCATCTGTGAAAGCCACTTTCTATCTTGCCTTCAAAGTTAAGGGAAGCCTTTGCTGATTCCCGACAGAGAGCTTTCTAAAATCAGTCAAGCTAAAGAGAGAAACTTTTCAGTGCTTGACAAACTGTAATGCACTAGCAATACTTGGAGCACTTGGGTTTTTTTACTTGCAAGTGGATGATTCTGGAGAAGTCTTAATTTGCTGCCCGCTGGCTAATTTATCTCATTCTTTGCATTTCTGTTTTATTTACTTTTACCGCTCTGTCAGCTGGCTCGAATTGCCGACAGCAAAGATCATGTCTTTCCAGTGAACGACGGTTTTGAAGCCCTTCAGGGGATCATAGACTCTGTAAGTATTTTTAATCCTTTGCTTGCATGTGTGCATGTTAGTTTGCTAGCTTGCACAGTTGAAGGTTTCCTTTTGCTGTGCTCACAAGGGCCTGCTGGCTGCTAATAAATCACTTAAACATTGGGGCCAAAGAGATGGACCTTTGTTTGTACTAATATTGCTACTTCAAGGTAGAGTTTATCAAGAGGTCAGGAAGCTTTGAGCTCAAATATTATCTGTGTGTGTCTCCCTCCTTGCTGGGCAGTAAGTGACTGAATGGACGCGGCACGTGACGATGTATAAAATGGCTGCCACAGACTGGAACAGCAAAGATGTGTTAGAGCACGTTCTGAAGGATTAGGGCACTCTTTGATCTCCACCTTTCTGCTTGACTAGCATCCTTTCTGTCCCGATGGATGTGCTGTGCTGCTCACCTGGTCAGAGTGGGGGAAGGGATCCTGCTATGAATGCCAAGATCCCAAAACCTCGACTTTTTGCATTCAGCCTCCTGACCAATGGGCTATTTTTTTTTTTCCCCCTCCAGACCTAGGTTTCCCAATTAGGTTGATCAATTCCTGGCATTTTCTTTAGGGGTTAGGTGCAGCATGTAAGAGCTGGCCCATTCCTGAGTGGCTGGGATAAGAGCTAGCTGTTCAGCTGACAGAGGGACATAGATTGATTTCTTTCCCTTGGCTTGCATACAAGCCATGCAAAAGGCTCCATGGTCTTTACTGGTAAACAAGGATGCCTGATAAGGCATCCCTGTTTCTAGATCTGAAACTTTGAGTGGCCTAATACTGTCTCACCCAGGGCCAATGATTCCCTTGGCTGAGCAGGAAAAGCAATACGTGAGAGGATGTGTATGCCATTTTCATTATAAGTCTAAAATTTGCCAAGCATTCACTAGGAAACAGGATGTTTTCAGGTGGCTTTCAGTATTTTTCTGTTCCTTTTGCTCAGTCATATCCCATAACTGTTCTAATTCGATTGCTTCCCATGGCTACAAAGAAGGATGGGAAATCCTTTTAAGGACACGTTTTGTTCATTTTGGTATAGACTTTTTGGTTGATAAAACACAGATGAAATCTACAACTTGAAGCTGGGGAGGGTAGGTTCACCAGGGGAGTCTCAGATTTCTGTGTTTACAGTGGTTACACACTATTCTGACCATGTAGTACCAGGTAAAACTGTTCCCTCAGTTCATACTCAATTTTCCCCAGTGCTCTTGCATGTAGATGGAATACAATCCCTGGTTTATTGGTTTTCCTGGCACTCTCCCAGTGTGGGGCTACTGCCTCAGTTCTCTTGGACAATCAGGTGTTGCATGTCATTTAAGAAAGCAACAAAAAAAAACAAAAAGAAAAACCATTTTGCTTCCCAGCCCTGCATTCCCTTTGCAGCTGTTTTTAATGAATTCCAGGAGCAGTTCTGACTCCCTTTCCAGTTATATGTAACAGAATGGGAAGCCTTCAGCCTCCAGGAACCTAGTTAAGAACTGCTTCAGTTGACTGGTGCAAGATTTCCCAGCCCTAGAAAGGAGGGTCAGAAGGAAGTTTAATTGTACGGTAATGAATCTGTGACCTGATCACTTGCGTTTGAGTGGAGTGATTGCAATAGGTTGGGTAGAGAGAAAGTGTGTAAAAGGAATGGCCAGAAGGACGTTGATCACTCTGCAGAATAACAAAGAGTTCATAGATTCCTGTTCTAGCTGGAAAAGAATCTCCCTTATTCCTTCTTTTCTTGTCCTTGCAAAGCGCCTCCATCTCGGAGCAAAATGATGCATTTGTGTTCCCAGGAAAGCATTTTAGTGTTGAAAGAGCCATGAGGTCTGGAGGTTTCTTTCAATCCCTGTGTAAAAGTTGGTATAGCAAGGGTGCTCAGCTGTGGGTAGAGGGGATTGGTTAGGCTACTAGCTGCTGGTTGCTACAATAGGGGAAGGAAAGATAAAATGACGAGCCTGCAGGAAATTAGTGTTTGAAATCACTCTAGAGATGTGAAGACCTGGGTTTGTTCTGGTCTGCAGTGATGTGGTGTGAACTGCCTTGTATTCCTGCTGGGACAGCCTGACGCTTCCCTCCTCCCCTTGTCCTGAGGAGTAGGTCTGTTTTGACTCTCTGTGTGCACAGAGGTGGTGGACTTAGAAGTCCCTCTGGAATGAGGAAGAGAGTGGGAGCTGGGAGCTTGAGGCTGGCCTCCACTGGGCCTCTACATCTGCTGAGTGAAGATGTTCAGGGCGGTGGGTCTGCAAATGTTTCAGTCCCCCTGCCCTTTCCTTTCTGCAGGAGCCAGCAAGTTTTAAGTTGGCAGCTGCAGGGAGACCTGCTCAGGGCTTTCAGAGGAGGACTGTCTCCCACTAAGCACCACCAAGCTGTCCAGGCAGTGCCCTGGAGGCTGTGTTTAAATGAACTGAAAATATAGTCCCACGTGAAGTCATTCTTAAAACCATGATTCTCAGTGGGAGCTGAAGGTATTCAGTGCACCATATGTTTTGGTCCTTTCTCTCCTGTGAGTTCCGATGTGACTTTATTAAGCAAACCAATTGCTTTTTCTCCCTCATCGTGAAAAAGCCACTGCCAAGACTTCAGCTTCCCCCACGTTTACTGGGGATTTTGAGTTTATTAGGAGGGAAGAATCTGGTAGAGAAGCAGACATCTGATTGCTGTAAGCTGGGAAACAAATGGAAGGACCGAAACAATTTGTTAAATTTTTCTTTGGTGTGAAAAACTTGTGTGGATCATAACCTGCCAATTTAAAGCAAATGGAGCAAGTCTTAGAAGGAAAACCTGAAACTCAACTTCATCTGCTGCTCAGTGTGTCTTTGGTAGGAGAGCTGGAGGCAATGGAACATGAAGCAACATGAAAGTTGGGATAGGATCCTGCCAGTGCTTTGCTTTGAGCCTTCAACAGAAACTGACTGAGAGAGCAGTCGCTTGGAACAAGAACACTCCCTGATCCTTGCACGTGTTGAACAGTGGCACTAGCTTGGAGCTTATCTCGGATAGAGAAGCAATTGCAGGTCCCTTAGAAAGGATTCTCTGGGTGAGCTGCAGGAAGCAGTGGAGCAGTTGTGATGTGTAAGAAATAAAGTAGTATGAATTAGTTTGTGGGACTGTCTCCCATCTGTATAAATTGTGCAAGTGATTCATCCTTTTAAGTCTAATTTCTTGTGTACTCCTTTCGGATCATCTTGCAACGGCGTCCACCTACCCTCAGTGTTCTTCAGGTCTCACCTCAGCTCTTAGAACGATATGGCAGTTCAGTGTACTCCTTCCCCTCAAGAAATTTAGCTTGGAAATGTACTGTCTCTGCATACTTCTGTTACACAAACTGCAGTGCTGGGACGCGTAGTGTGGTAACTTTTGTGAGAACTTGATGTGAGCATCTGTTAGACAAAGTATGAGAAATGGGATGATGCTTTTACTTACTTCTCCTGAGCCAGCTGTTGAAACTTCACTTGCAAATACATAAACTGTATATTCCCTGGCACAGCGAGAGGGGCTGAGACCCCATGAATGGGCGAGAGACACGAAAGTTATTTCCTTTGCAAGACATGTCCTGTATGTGCAAAATGTACACAACATGTCTAAGTCAGCTGTCTGCCTTACTGCTGACATGCAGCCTGAGCGTTACGTGTACGCTGCCCAGCGGCAGCAAGCTGGGCTCTTCAAACTGCTGCAGTCACTAAGGAAGGATGGGATCTCCAGAGGGCAATTCAGAGCGGGAGCTTCACACAGACACTCTGAATGTGTCCTCTGTCAGAGCCAGGCTTTCCACATGGGCCCAGGAGAAAGTCAGCTCGAGCCTCTCGGCTTGGGTAGCTCACATGCCCATCTAAAGCACAGCATGTGAACCCCCCGTCTCAACGGCGTAGTGTTTCTTGTTACTTTTAGAGGTACATGATCACACTTTCTACTTCTTTCTTCCCTCAAATGCATTTTTTAAAAGGACCTAGATATAGTTATTTCACTTAGTTCCTGCAGATATTATTGGAAAGGAAACACTTCATAAATTAGTGGTTCGTAATTGGCAACAGACTTTGTTCTTTAGTAATTCAACAGAGCTCGATAATGAGTACCTAGCCTCAGACTGCAGGTCATTCACACTGACACTGGTTAGGCAGTAGCCTTCTCTTAGACTTCAGCATCCCGTTTGCCAATTAGAATTCCCAAATTTAATGAAAAAAAAATGTATAAGAAATATGCAGCTGCTGTGGTGAAATAATCTGCCGGCATGTTTGGGGACCAGAATACCAGATGGAAGCTTCCAGCAGTCCGGGAGTTTCACTGCCCCTCTTCTGTGTTTCTAGAAGCGCCCAGGCGACCTGCAAGGCCTTCTCCTGGCCCTTGGACTTTAATGCAGTGCCTGGCAGAAAGCTGGATTAGTCACAGGTAGTGCTGGGTTCAGCTCGCTTCTGATAGAGATACCTGTGACAAATAAAGCCACGCTTCCACAAGGATGTGCTGCGTTTTATTTTATTTGGCATGTCGACAAATATCAACAAGAGATCCTCCTAGAAGCCTGCTGAAGCTGGAGCATAACTGGAGCCCCACAGAGTACAACAGGAGACTGATTTGGGAATCTGAGCTTGGTCTTTAAGTGTGTGGAGCTAAGCTGCTTCACCAAGAGCAAGCACGTGCTTCAGATACTTTTCTGCGTGGATGCCAAGGCCAGCTGCCTTGTGGCCTGCAGTTAGTGACCGAGTAGACCAGAACTGTGGTGGTTCTCCCAGTGAAAAGGTGGCAGTGGGGTCAGTTCTCCCATGTGTGCCGCTGGAGCGGTTCACAGGCTCTTGGTGGGAGGCCGCGTCACGCTCATGGGTGTTATTTTGCCTTCCCGGGGAGCCCACCCACAGCAAACGAAGTGCACCCACAGCCACACCGGGCTGTGCAGTCCTCGGGAAGTGAAAGAACAGAAGATTTGATGAAATCTTCTACGCTGAATATGTTGAAGTCAT
This sequence comes from Tauraco erythrolophus, assembly GCF_009769465.1. Classification (NCBI taxonomy): domain Eukaryota; kingdom Metazoa; phylum Chordata; class Aves; order Musophagiformes; family Musophagidae; genus Tauraco; species Tauraco erythrolophus. Next base: position 4,926,488 of record NC_141493.1, on the reverse strand, counting down.
TTTTGAGTTTATTTTTATAATGAGGAAGAGGCAGAAAGGAATTCTTTTTGCAATAGTTACTGCTGCCTGATTTTCACTTTTAGTTAGGGTGGGTGCTTGAAGCATTGGAAACTTACTGTTATTCTAAATCAAAATAAATATTGCAGTTGGCACTGTAAAAAGCTGTTAAGGCCAGCTTTGTGGAGTCACGTCAATGGGTTGGATTGGACTGGAAGGGAGATCTGCATCATCTCATTGAGACACCTGCTATTCCACCCCCCGTCTGAGTTGATTTACAGCATGAATATTTGCAAATGACTGCATAGAAGCCATGAATTTCAAACTGAAGTCATGTGACGCTTTGCTTGGTGGTGTGTGTGGTTTTTTTTTTAAAAGAAGTTGAAAACATTGATGATATTTTTCATGCATTTGTTCTCCAACTCATTTGCCTACTTCTCTTTCACTTCATTGCTGCAAGGCAATGAGGAGAAGGAATATATAAAAACGTTTGGGGGATGCTGAGGGCAAGGGGAACAGAATCGAAGGGGGAATTTAGAAAAATGCGAAAAGATTCTCCTCTTAAAAGAGGCGTTTTTCAGTGGAGAGGAAAAACACTTGAAAAAACATCAACTCTTAGTTGTGCTCATTAGCCCTGGCAGTGGCTTTGGGAGAAAAATGCTGTATCTTCAGAGAAGCAGATCCCGGAATGAGTAAAGGGTGGGTAGGAGAGGACTGACAGGAGGTGGTGGATGGATAGCTACAGATGGATACTTTGGAACAGCATTCTTACAGTCTTCTCTATTTTTTGTATATTTTTCTTATTCTGCCTTTCAAATTCTTCCAGTGCTTTTCTGTTGAGTTCTCAGCTGTTGACTTTCTCTTTTTTTCCACTTGACAGTTCCTGTATAACCCTGTTCCTGCAAATCTTCTTTCTCCTCACTTGTCAGGATGCCAGCAACTCAGCCAGTCCTGGTTCCTTCACTCCCTTGGTACTCTTTTAGTCTCTACCAGCTCTGCTTCTGAGTAATTAAAACTTTTGTTTAAAAGTTTTTAAAAAATAAATCATGACTCTATATCTGTGCCTTTAGGTATTTGAGGCAGAGAGCCATGATTGCGGATTAAAAATAGATTATCTTTTTCTTACAGAATGTAGTGTATTGGTTGCACTCCTTTCCTTGCAGATGTTTCAATTTTAAGTTGGGAAAATAATTTTCCTGTTGGATTCGAGTCATGATGCTTGGCTGACATTTACTTGCCTCTTGGAGCTGACCTAAATTTTGATCAATATTACCTCGTCGAGGGGCTGCCCGGCCCAGTGCTGAACACCCCCGGCTCTCGGTCGCTGCTGCCGTTCTCGCAGGGGTTACAGGCACTGTCACGAGTTTGCTGACTGCGTGCAGCAAAGAATGTGAGTTGGTCTTCAGAGGAGAGGAATGGCTGCTGCATGCAAGTAACAGCTTGAGAAATTTTAGCACCGTGTGGGAATAAACAGTATCCACCTCTAGCATGCTCCTCGTGCCTTGCAAGCGGTCTGCCAAGCCTGATGCTGAAGGATTTGTGTAAATCACCGTCCACACGTAAAGTGGTTGAAGGCAGTGCCAACCCTTACGAAGACACGCTGCTTAAGTCAAGCTTGGTTTAAGTAAAGAGCAAATGTCCACACAGCTTGGTTTGAAGTCACGGTGCAGCTTTGAGGATGCACTCAGGTGTGCTGTGATAGATGAAAAACTTAACAAGTTTGAGCCCCTATGCTGAGACTTGAGCAGTGGCCATATAGATGTTCCTAGGATGTTCTAATGCAAAGGTAAATGGCTTAGCTTAAACTTGTGAGGTTTTATTTGGAGTTTTGGGCTCTGGAGGAATTTTGGAGAGGGATGTGTGACTGCAAAGGGAGAGCAATGACGTAGCCTGGCTAACCCTGCACAGGGCACGTGAGCTGTTACGGATCACAGTTTGCTTAACTTGCACCACGGACACAGGCGAGCTCGTACCAAGGTACTGAAGAGCATTGGTGTCCGTTGTCTTCCTCCCTAGCAACAGCTTGCTGTGGAAGAGCAGTGACACCTGTGTGGTTGGGTTAAAGTGAAAAGCTGAGATGACGTCATTGTGACATGAATGCAAAGTGCAATCTGAGTTAAGCATTTACATAAGAACAAGTGTGTGCTCTCTCCCACACTTTCAGATTTGTGTTTCCATAGAAACAAGTCAGAGAGACTTCATGACATTTTTCTGTCTTTCAGATTTTGAAGAAATCCTGTATAGAAATCCTGGCGGCAGAGCCTTCCAGTATATGTGCAGGGGGTAAGTACAGATTGAGGCTCTAGTTGTTCATGTTGCCTAAAATACATTTTTCTGTCCATCTCTAATTGCTGGAGAGTGCAAAAGGAACCAATTAACTGTAGCTAAAACTTTTGCTTTTTTGGTGAATTTATTTTCCATCTTATAGTAGCTTGCACTTTTCCCATTTCCGCCAAATGATGTCAAACAGGATTTTCTTACAGGAAAGGCTTGAATTTGGCAGTTTTGTCTACCTGTTTTTCAGTCAAACTAGTCTGTCTGAATGAAACTGTGCCAAACTTGAAGTAAATATGTTGCAAAATTACAAACCAAATCAGAAAATAAGACTTTGTGCTTAGGTTGAGTTTTGCAAATTCATCATCTCAGAGAACTGTTTGGGGAAGTGCTTCTTAAGAAACTAGCACAAAAGTCAAATGAGCACACTCTATTCTAGAGGCTTCTAATATTCTTTGAACGTTTCTTAGGCATCTAGGGTTGATACAGTGGTTGAGGACTAGAATTCAAACATCATCCAGCTGAATTCTGGGAATCGTACTGCCCCCTCTTTGTGTGCCTGTTCTGATATGATTGAGCTGTGTACACTGAGCCTTTCAAGACCTGGCAAGCATTTCTGCATCCAGCAGAACCCAGCCTTTTCCAAAGAAAGCTCGAGAACCATTTTAGCCTCTTCCATCTGCTTCCTGTAAATTCTCCGCATTTTACGGAGTGTATCCAAACTGTTTGTTGAATGTGTAGCAACTCATTAAGTAGAGAGGTTGCGAGCAGAGTTGAGGTTTGTAGGGAAGGATGAGTCCCTGACAAGTTCTGCATCTTCCATTTTCTTGAATCGGTGGTCCAAGTAAGAAAGCCAGTTATCATTGCTTCTTTGTTTTCACTTCCAAAGCAGCTGCTTTCATCATCCTTCCTGCATCTCCAGTTCCTGGAGCAACTGCCTGTATACCTAAACATACGTAGGTAGTCATATTTTCCTGGCAGATGCAAGACGCCAGGCTAAATGCCCAATAAGTACCAGACATCAGTTTTGTATTCCATGAGTGCTGCTACTGTAGTTTTGTTTTTTGAAGCCAGGATGGCAGAGTTGATATGAACTTTAGTGCTTAGTAATCTACTTCTCATTTTGGCTGGACGTTTAAATAGTTCCTTTGTTAAAAAGGGCTCCAAAACAGGGCTGTTAGCCCTACCTTGGCGTGGTGCATGTTCGTTGTCACGACGGCCTCTGATACAGTGCAGTGGTGTTGCATAAATGCTTGGGAAAGGAAATGAAATTGTATGAACATTCAGACCCACTTTACACGCTTTTTAAAAAATACATTTAGATACTTACACACGGGGTAAACAATGATGCTTATGTAATGTCGTAAGCCAGAAGATGATTTGTAACCATCATTTATAACCGTCTTTAGCACTTTCTAATGTGCTTGTCAGTTGCTTATTCATCTTATCATTCCCGTTCATTGTCTCTTAATGAGAATGTAGGGGTAATGTACAGCTGGATCCGACAGAGCCAGCTGGGAGGAAGTGTAGAGGGGTTTGATATAAACCATTCACGTTGGAATTTGGCCAGTACTTCATGAGAGGAGCAGTGTTAACCTTGAAAAATGCCAACAGTTACTTAGATGCTCAATTCAAGGCCTTGTCTCTGAGTTTGGGCAAATACTCCATTGCTCTCAAACTGCAGCTGATTTAATCTCTTAGGACTTTGAGACTAATGAAAGTTCCGTTGAACATGAAAGTTATGTGCATTAGTGCCTTTTTTTAGATAAAACTTTGCAGGTGTAGCTCTGGTACCTTGTGTTTTCTTGTTTCTGTGCACATCCTTGAAGAGTGATGGAGAGTTTTCCTTTTTCTTTATTTGGAAGGAGAGAACATGAAGGCTCCATGTTACGTGAGGCCACTGTTGTACTGCAGACTGGTCTTAGGCACTAGAGTAATGAGCTTCAGCAGCAACACATCGTTCTGAAATGCCAGTTTCTTGATGATTTGGTTTTGCATCAGTACAGACATGCAGGATCTGTTTGTTTCAGTCTCAAGCAGTGACAGGATCCCCATGGTTAATCTGACATCATTGATATGCTGTTCTTTGACTGTACTTGAACTCTCATTCCCCAGCAATTGAGAATTCTGCAATTTCTCTTAAGTATTCTTCAGCCCCCACACTCCAGAACAGAGCTCTTCTCCTCTGTCTCTTGGACAGCACATAATGGGCCTGTGAGGCAGCTTCCCTGGCTAGATGTGGTGGGATGATTTGCAACTTGGCTGTAAATGAGTGGGACCTGGAAAAGAGCCCAGATTCCAGAGCAAATCTGATTTTTTTGACAAGTACAGTATGTGAGTCCTTAAGGGAGATGAAAGAAGATGGAGACTGTAAAGTGCAAGGGGAAAACTTTGAATCTGCAAGAACTAGGTTCCTTGTTCCTCCTGGATATTTTAAAACCAGGGCGGTGTTTCTGGTGCACTCTGATTACTCCTGCGTTGTCTTGGACAGTGAAACGTTTTGTGTTCAAACCACGTTCAGCAGTGAAACATCAGTGGGAATTATCTGAGTGCCTCTCCTAGATAGGAACAGGAATTGTGGGGGCTGTTTCCTTTGCCGTGGGGAACTGCAGAGTTTGAGTCCCTATGTCTGCTGCCAGAACTTTTCTGGGACTATGGCCCTGTTTCAAATTCTGAAAGTCTGAAAATGCTGCTTGTCTTGCAAGGCTTAATGCTGGTGGCTGCAGGAAGTCCATAAACCTTTCCGAGTACTGGGTTCAGGCAGTTGGAATAACAAGGGACAGTAGAGAGTGGTCTGAAAGACTTGTGAGGATATGATCTCATTGCTCAGCCCTGCTTGTTCCAAAAAGGACTGCCCAGTTCAGCTCTCCGGTGTAAGTGACTGTCCTTGATGCTTTCTGCTTGTACTGCAGCTGGTGGTGACCTTGTAGAGCGGATCTGGAAGAATAGCAAGGATGAAGACTTGGGGGAATGCCCACAGACTCTGACGTCATAGCCTTTGTCCAGAGACTAGAAAGCTGATCGGGTGATGATGCATCCCCTGTTGCATGGAACTGAGTCCGGTCAAGAACGCAGGGTCACTGTACCCGCTGGTAGGGCAGGAGGTGACAAAACTCATGGCAACTGATACAATTTTGCAGTTACCCAGAAAAGCAGAGGTTGAACTTCTCCGAATTGTTACTGAAAGATCTTTTTCATTTCCATGGAAAGATACTTTTTCTCTTTCTTTACTCAAAACTTCCTGCCATTTAAAATGGCAGCCTGGGGAGGGGAAAGCTCAGGGTTTCTGAAGCTTAATGGTTTCACTGCAGGTCAGTTAAAATGTTTCTGTCGTGTATTATTTTCTGTTTCTAAAAACTCAAGTTGAAATTGGGTAGGGAGAGAGTGAATGAAAGTTCAATTTTTAACAAGTTTTAAGTTTAACTTAACTGCAAATTTTAGCTCAAAAGACCTCGCGTGAAAATTTTGGAAATATGTGCCTTGTCTAAATGGCCATTCTTTGCCTCACCATGTGTCAATAATTTATTGTCTCTTTTGCTACAGAGTCATTTCAGGTGGTTGTGAGAGGAAATGGATTTCGACATGCCCGGAACGTTGACAGAGTGCTCTGCAGCTTCAGGATCAATGACACAGTTACTCTCAGTAAGCTGGGTTTTTTGGGGGGGTGTGTGTGTTTGTTTGTTTTTTTCCTGACTCTGCACTGGCCTGCGTTTGTTTGCAAAACATTTTGAATCTTCGGATATGTTGACCGTGAAGGTAATAATTATGGGATGAGGAGCTATTAATTTGCAGAATGCAGAAGAGATAATTTTTTTTTAGAGGAGAATTAGTGATGGTATTGTATGCCATGACTCTGGCAGCAAGGATGTGAATAGATAAGCTTGAGCAGTGGAGGGCACAAAATATAGAAGACAAGAAACTTGCCTGTAAAGAGTGTCTGTATGTGTCTTGCTGACAGGTGAGATCAGGTCTGTTTCTTTCCTTACCTGTATTTTGTGGTACTTGGCAAACCTGGTCGTGCAGCTTAGATAAACACTACTGTTGGAAGCTGTATTGGAGTGTTGGCTAAGGCATTGCTGTGCTTCTGTGGGTGCAGCTTGCAAAGATGTGTTCTCTACAGAGGTCACCCAGCAGAAGAACTGAAGAGATGCAAATCAAACCCTGAGTGTCTGGTCTTCTTCTGAAGTGTACTGAGAGCTATTTAGCTGGAAGAACTAATGATGTCATTGTTCTCCTCTGTCATGCCTGCAAACCCACATAGGAAACCAGCTAGCACAACTCATAGCTAATACCACCAGTGGTGGTAGAATTCATCTTTTCTGCGATGGAATCTGTTCAGAAGCTGCCTGATCATTTTGGAGGTGCTCCTGACCCTTTGGAGTATAAAATAAATGCATTAATTAATTTCCTACATGCGCAGTCTAATGGCTCAATGCTGGACTTGCTCATACTTTCAGCATGTGTGTAACTTGCTCTTCAGAGCAGGGGAACAGTTTGCTAAGGCTGTTTGCCCTGTGAGGAATGCCACTGGGCATTCAGGGAGCAGGTATGTCTTTAGGACGGTGAGTGTAAGTAATCTGTCCTGAATGGCTTTTAGACTGTTGTGCTGGAGGCAGAACCTGCCTCCTCTGTGGCAGGCAGGTTCTGCCATGGCCAACTCTTGTGACACTAAGTGGAAATCTTGGCTGGCTGTGGCTCGTGTTTGCCTAGTTCAGATGTGGTGAGTGTTGAGGATGTGAAGAGGAGAAGCTGGAGGACCAAGGACATAGGAAGGTGCAGATGGAATTGGAGGGTGGAATAGAGAAGCAGAGAGATCTGAGTAAAAGCACTGGGGTGGGGCAGTATATGGAGAATTAACTGCTTTGGAGGCACCTCCCTGCAGCCTGGTGCTGGAGATGTATGAGAAAGTGAGAGGTGGCTTCCAAAAAAGAAGGGCAGAGGCAGCCACAGATTCATGCTTTTCCTTTCAAGTTCCGTAAAATTGGACCCAAACCTGACATGTGGCCAGAACTCCTTAAATCTGGATCACGGCTGCGTTTAGGTGTTGAACCATGTTTGGTTTCTCCCCAGAGTTCAGATCCAAAGTTTTTTTTGGAGCATATGTGTTATAAAGTCTCTTCTAGTTCTCTAGAGCTGGGCGGGAAACTTTCTCTTCTCTCTCCACCTGGAAGGTTCCAATGGAAACGAAATTACTGTTCAAATATTTAGAAGTTTTCTTTTCATCAAAGTCTGAAGCCACACAGTGCAAACCAAAAAGCCTTTTGGTTTTGTTGCTGGAAGCTGACAGTTTGTAATGTTCTTAGTTTGCATGTCTGCTGTCTTTTTTTTCCAATTAAAATGTGAATACCCCATATCAAACGTAACTTGGGTGAAAATTTCAGCTTTGTGGAGAAGCTACTTTTGGTTCAAGAGAAATGTTAGTGAAGAATTCTTCGAGCAGTTGTGTTTTATGCAAAGAACACATGGACATGTATAATGGAAGTTATAGGACCTACAAGACCACCACTCAGCATGACAGAAGCCTCTCTAATCTTGCAAGATTTAGGAGAGCCCATGTCACCCTGCTGTCGCTTGGCCTGGCCTGGTTTTATGTTCTGAACATCCGGCAGATCAGATATCCCTTTGGGAGACTTGTGCTCCTGATGATCTCCAAAGCAAGATGGATTGGGTCAATGTGTGCAGCGTTTCGGTTTTAGGATCACGAGGGGCCAGATTTGCAACCTGTGTGAGAGGGGTAAGAGCTTCGTTTGGTCCTTCCTTGGTGGAAGGACATTGGTACTCTAATTCCCCAAATTGCTTTCCATTTCTTCTATAAATGGCTTTCAAGAGCTGCAGCACAAAGTTCTTTAAGTGTGAATTCTGAAGGCCTGGAAAACTTGGATCTTTTGCTTAATTTGAACTTTTAATTAAGAGCCTTGAAATAGATCTGTATCATGAAGAGAAAAAGCATCAGAAGCTGTACGTGAAATGGGCAAACTCTGCTACCCCTGGTCTAGAGATGGGGGAACTGAAGTTACAGAACTGAAGGTGTCTGCTCCAAGGGAGCTAACTGCAGACAAGCACACGGGTGTCCTGACACCAGCCTAGAACTCTTCCTACTGGTTTATGGAAGAAGCCAGAGATTTCGTACAGGTCTCCTTTCTCGATTGCCTGTTCTTCCTTCATTTCTGCCTCCGTATCGATCCAAAAATTGTCCTTATGTGACTCCCTTTGCTTTGTGAGTCCAGTACAGGACTCGGAGACTGAACAGAAGGAAAATCTAGCGGCTGTTTCTGCCAGCTTTGAGAGAGAGGGAAGTGATATGAACACTGTCCGTCTGTTCTCTCCTGTGTAAAGTCTTTTCAGCACTGGATTTGCTGTTCCACTTTTCCCTCCAGAGAAGACTACTTGCTCCCTTGTCATTAGCTTGAAGGTTACCTCTGCTACCTGAGACTGTGCTAGCTGTGACCTGTTGTTGCATCCCAGCTCAGCGTCCTGCGAGCTGACTGGCTCTGGAGCCAGGCATCCATTCCTGGAAACATCGTAAAGTCTTCACAGAGCTAAGAACGTCATCCATCAGCTTTCCACTGTTCAGCGTGTCCTGTCTACGGAGACACAAAAACACCCAGTGTTGCCCTTGGGAGGAACTGTTTGTGAGGGTTACCTCGTGCCCAAACACTGTGACCGAGTGTTGGGGGCTGAGGAGGAAGACTCCTTCCTCTCTTTGCGTGCTGACTGCTTGTCTAGCTGAGTAATTTATTGTGGTGTCTGTCATCATAATCTTGTAGTAGCTTTCAGGAAACCTCAGCTTATCTTCAGGGGCTTTTTTTGTTTGAAGCTGTCTTCCTGTGTCCACAAAATCACTGTGGAAGACGGGGATATGGGCCAAACATGTTCGCTGCCTTCTGACCTTACGCATTCGTCGTGTCCTGAATCGATACATAGGTGACAAGCGAGCTTGTTCTCCTTGGCACTGCACCAAGGCTTCTCAGTTCACTTTGCACAGCACTACATTGTTGGATGCCCTGACCTGGAAGCGAGAGGCCACAAACTCAATTTCTGAGTTCAGACCTTTCCCTGAAGGAGAGAACTCAGCAGTTGTTCATCGGTGTTCTCAAACCCAAGTCTCTCCTGGTGGGAACTGGTGCAGCTCTGTCAAGTTTAAGTTACTCTATGTGAGAAGGTATCTCGGTGTTCCGCTTTACTGGTGCCTGCAGCTCCAGCCTGCTGCAAACAGATTAACATAAGAGTTAACTGAACTGGAATTTTATGGAAACCTTATGGAGATTTGCTAGCTCAGCTGTTTTTGTTTGCTTGAAACCTCTGATTGTATCAGGGAGGGAGGTATTTTTAAAGATAACACTAAGCCAACAGTTCCTGAAACCTTAAATTATCCCAGATGAGATGTAGACCAGCACAGCTAGGACTTGCTGAGGTTAAGGGCTTGAGCTAATAGATTTTTATTGGAATTACTGGCAGAGAAAAGTGGCAGGTGAAGAGAGCATCAGCTCATGATGTTCATAGCTTGGGATAAAAAAAAAAAGGAACATCTGTAGAAACCATGAAGAATATTTGGCTGAGCAGAACTGTAATGAGATGCATGTTCAACAGCAGAGTGTGTTCTGCCAGCAGCAGGACCTGGGAGGATTGTTTTCAGACTGCACAGAGTTAAATGTAATTATCCAGTGCAGTGACTTATGACTGCTCTGTGGTGCTAAAATGTCTTTGTCTGCCCAGATTGTGCAGGATCCAGCAAAGATAGTTCTGGGCATAGAGGCAGCTCTGTCTTAAGCAATTTAGAACTGAATGGAGAGATGAAAGATTGGTGAGGAAACAGCATGCACCACGGCAGAGGTGGGGCTAGATCTTTTGCATTCTGGGGAATGCTCTGGACACTTGGCCAAAACTGATCCTTTGCACAAACGAGTCTGATTTATTTATTTTTTTCAGCACTGAGTATCAGAACTGAGGGGAAAATGAGGCAGAGACAGTGGGAACAGGACTTTGCCAGGTATCAGCAGAGTGAGCTGTATAGGGAATTGTATCCCAAAACTGCCCAACAAATGCCTCCTAAAAATTGTCTTTTGTTTTTAAAGCCTAGAAGGTTTCTCCATTTCCCCATCTTTCCTTTTTCCTGGCAGCACAGTACTTTTTTTTTTTTTTTTTTTTTTTGGTGATATCTTCTTTACTTTCTCACAGCCCGGTCGCTCTTAGCACAGGAACGTTTTACTTCACAGCTTGACTCTCTCATCCCCAAATTCCTCACTTGGTCATGTCACTTTAACCCTCCACTGAATCTTTTTCTTTTATTTTCTTATAGTAGCTTTTCCCTCTTTCCACCGTGGTACTAGAGAATGTTCGTCACTGTGTACAGACTCTGTCAGGTGTTTTGGGGAGTGTGACCTTTAGGAAGGACACAACATATGCTTCTAATTTTTCCTAGGTGAAAGCATACACCAAGGTGAGCTTGGCATCCATTTCAAAGCATGGCTGGAGTCTTTGCTTGACAAAGAATATGGTCACGCTTCCCTCAAACGCTCTCCCAGCCTCCAACAAATTGCAGTGTAGGAACTTTTAAATCAGGATTCCTGATGACCTCCAGCAGACTTCTCTGCAACCGTCCTGGCCCAGTGTAGAGGAACAAGCACGGCGCAGTCAGGAAACTTGGGCTGAGCGAGGAGAAGAATCTCTGTGCAGTGTGACGTGCTTTGCCACGCTCGCTTTGTCACACTGCGTGCTTCTGGGGGACCGAGGTGGTCTCCCACTGTGACATTAGTGTGTCTTTGCCGATGAGCATGATGGACCCTATGGTGAGAGCTCTGAGACTGGAGTGGAGCTGCTGCGGTGGTGGGCCCGGACTCCTGCCTGGGAGCGACCCTGTTGCAGTGCAGCGTGTGCTGCTCTCCTGAGCTGCCAGGTGTGAGCACGAGCAAATCCATGGTGCGGTGCTTTGCCAGGTTTTATTGGTAGTCTTGAAGCTACGTGTGCTCGTTGAACAGAATTTGACGCACAGCAGACAAAGCCATCAGTGAAAAAGCAACTCCTTCTAGATCCCTTCTCTCCGTCTAGAGATTGTTAGGAGTGTGATATCATTGTTCTGTGCTTTTCTGTCTCTTGCCCCCAGCCCCTAACTCTGCTCTGAATGGCTTTGGCATTCAGAGCTCCTGTGTCCTTACACAAAGCAGAGCAATTATAGCGTGATCTCAATGTGGTTTTCATTACAGCATTAACAAAACATTTCTTATTTATGGGTCTTTCTCGTTGGCAGTTTCTCTAGCTCTGAGAGTGTTTCAGTGTCTTTCTGCATTCCTATCTCCCCACAAAATGGGTTTGAAATAAAAACTTTGCTTGCAGAGTTGTCACAAGGAGTGGCAGAAGAGGAGGAGTCAGCCAGGATGAACAGAGATTGGGCTTTGGTAGGCGGCGCAGAGAATCGTGGAGGCATTTTGTCTCCTCTGAGGTGACAGAGGGACGACAGGAGTGCTCAGGCTCACGCTGGCTCAGAGCTGCCCGTCTGGGGCTGAGGTACAGGGAACAGCCACCTTAGCACGGACCTTCCTGAGGGGGTCTTACATGGGAGCAACCAGAGTGCCACCCCCAGTTTGGCTGTACTACTCTGATAGACCAGAGTTTTGTCTGCTGTAGCAACAGGAGACCAGGGCAAAGCATTTTCTGAGATGTACTTTAGGTGACAGGGATAACAGAAGGAAATTTTTATTCTGTGATATATTGGAAGTTTGGCAAACAGCTTTAGAAGCCATTTCTGGACTAAAATATCGCTGATATTGCGAGTTCAACAATCAGCACTTGTGATATTGTGGTGGCAATTCAAAAATACTGTGCTTTTTAAACCCTTCTGCAAGGGATCTTTGCAGTCAGTTTCCAGTACACCAGTTGGTTCTTGGATGAACTAGTAACTAAAGAAAAAGCTGCTAATTTTAACATGGTTATATGGCTAAAAGAAAGTACAATGATCTGTCTTGGTCACCTTCTTTGGGTTTTTGTACCTCTCTTTTATTGAGGTTTGCTCTTCTGTGTTAAAACATTTGCATATATTGAGACCTTTTTATATTATGGTTGGGAAGTACTCCAAGTCCTGACTTGCCAAAAGGTTACACCCTGCTAATGGCTAAAGAAACTGTTCACTGATGTTGGGAATAATAGATTTTACAGGCTACAGATAGTTGTTAAAAGGTGTAGCAATGCTGGGTAGTGAATTACAGGAATTTGAGCAGCAGAAAGTACCTTGTTGAAAAGGTATCCACAAAAACCAGATGTATTTTTGCGAGATGTTTGACCCTCTCCATTTCTGCGTGCTGCTCTGAATGGCTTATGCCTCAGGACTGACTAGTTTTAGTTGCCTATGAGTGCAGTGTCCTGTGGGCTTTTGTTTTTTTTTTTTTTTAATACAGTGAGAACTTTATTTTCCTTGATGGAGTGATTAGCGGTGCATGGATAAGGAGCAAACTGTACCCATTACTATGGGTGGACTTTCTCAAAATTGAGACATTGCAATATGCAATGCCCAAGCTCTGCCCTTGATTGGTATCTGAGATGCAATCAAGGCCTGGGCATCCTTTCTATAGAATTGGCAAAGGAGGCAAAGTGAATTTTCCATGGTCACACAGCCAGTTAGCGGCAGCACCGAGAACAGAAATCGCTTCCTGGGCAGCTAAGGCAGCGGCATCGAGCGCTCCGACCCTGCCTTCCCCGGCTCTTCCACCAGCATTGTCAGCTGAGAGGAGTCCAAACCACAAAATTCAGATTTTGGCACGAGATCTAGAGTTTGGGAGCATTCGGGCCCATCTCTTACTGCACAGGAATACAGCAAGTTTCTTCTACAGCAGACAAGAAAAGCAGCGTTCCTTCAAATGCATCCCGCAGATACAGATGCAATAGCAGATGAGAAGTGTTGTTTTGTTTGGTTTCCCCATGTAAGTTTTCCAGGAAGGAGTCAGATGGCCAGAGTTATGCAAACCAAATGGATCTTCTTTTGTTTAGAGCAAAGGAAAATAGTCGCTCATTTTTGTGGTGAAACACAAACGTTCTCCAAACAAAATAACTTCTCCCTGTAGCCAGCCTGGCCAGCCATGAGTCCCCTCTTGAGACTCTGAGTCTGATAAACTTTCTAGAGAGGCATAGACTTTAATGCAAGTTGGGAGTGAGAAGGGAGAGAAAGAGAAACAAAAAGCCAATGAGATCTAAGCAAAAGACCTTGCAAAATTAAGCCAGCTTTTGTTTTAGTGAATGCTGGCGTGGAGAATTCTTTGGCCTTTGCTGCCAGCGTTAGCGAAGGAGAAAACAAGACACTGGTCTTCAGTCTCTTGGCATGTGTGCTCTGAGACAACGTCACAAACTTATGGGAGTTAATGATGTCTTCATAAATCAGGGTGAGAACAGAACTGTAGGGCCAGATTTACCACCGCTGTGCATCTGCCTTGCTTATGCAAAGTGGGAAACGCTGCTGGTTTGATCTGGTGACTCTGTTGCAAAACTGAGTGCCTGTCTATGATGCAAGCTCGTGAATCCAGAGCCTGCGCTGCAGGCGATGGGAAGTGAGGGTGTGTTGCATCCCTACATCGCGTGCTTTACATGCCTGTTGTCTGTCTGCCCCTCTTTTAATGAGGAACTTATCTTCTAGATAGTATGGGACTAGCAAAGGAATACCCTGTGCTGAAAACATCTGCTCTAACGTTCAGCATAGTGGAAGTGTTCGTATGTGTTCTTGCACTAAGGCTGTGGGAAAACAGCAATAACATGGTTCTTCCCAGGCCAACAGCAGGAGCAGGATCTAGAGGGATCACTGAAGACTGCGCTTGGTAGGCGAGCCATGATGCAGAAGAAAAGCCTGTCTGTGAAAACCACATGGCTGCCTAAAATGTTTCGCTTTCAGCTCTTTGTCTAGGTTGAATAGTCCTTAACAAAATAACTGGTGTGGGTAACCCAAGAATTCAAGTGTGTGTATGTAGGGAAGGGATTTGATGGAAGCTGGAAACATAAGGAAAGCAACAGTGAAGGCTACAACTTTTCATCACCATTTCGTTTTTTCAAATGGAGTGTTAAAAACAAACATTTCCTAACCTGCCTGAGGAAATAATCTTTTGTATTGCTGCCAAAGCAAAGAAATAGACTGGTGTGAAGTAGGGATTATAATGTGTGATAGGAATTACTAGAGCAATATTACTGCTTTCTAGAATTTTGTATTCAGTGGAAAACTCCTTTAGGAATGCCTGGGAAAGAATACTTGACCTGGTGAGTCCTGCTTCTGCACGAGAGGACAAACTCCTGGAGTCTGTGTCTCTTATGCCTCATCCACTGCAGTGAAACGTGCTGCATGACCCTGCTTCCGCGGGAACCCTGCTGAGCTAACCGCTGAGAACGGGGCCGGGAGCAATGGTCCTTCACTGCTCTTGCCCTAATCATTATTAGACGTCATCTATGTGAACAAATTTATCTCAGCAGCCGAGTGAAGAACGAACAAAGCCCACAGCTGATGCAGAAATTACTTTAGAGGTTGCCACATTCTCTTTGGCTTGTGTCTCTTCATGACTTTTCCTCTTTCCACTGGCACTTTGAACGGAATCATAACTTGCACAAGTTTCCTCAACAACAAAAGACCAGACAGTCAGAATAGCTCAGCTCTTTGTTAGATTGCTGAATGGTTTGGTTAAACCATTATCCTTGCTCCGTTCACTTCCCTGATGCTGTCGATGATGCACTGAACACTCTGCATTGGGTTTGCGTGGTGAGGTTTTGGTAGCCAGGGGCTACAAGGATGGCTTCTGTGAGAAGCTGCTAGAAGCTTCCCCTATGTCCGATACAGCCAGTTTGAGCCGACTCCAAGGTGGACCCACCACTGGCCAAGGCTGAACCAACCGTTGATGGTGCTAGTGCCTCTGGGACAACATATTTAAGAAGGGGGAAAAAGAACCTGCACAACTGCAGCCAAAGAGAGGAGTGAGAATATGTGGGAGAAACAACTCTGCAGGCACCACGGTCAATGAAAAAGGAGGGGGAGGAGGTGATCCAGGAGCCGGAGCAGAGATTCCCCTGCAGCCCATAGTGAAGACCATGGTGAGACAGGCTGTTCCCCTGCAGCCCATGGAGGTCCATGGTGGAGCAGAGATCCACCTGCAGCCCATGGAGGACCCTACACCAGAGTGGGTAGATGCACCCAAAGGAGGCTGTGACCCTGTAAGAAGCCTGCAGTGGAGCAGGGTCCTGAAAGGACCTGTGGAGAGGCTTGCTGGCAGAACTTGCAACCCCATGGAAGGGACCTACGCAGGTGCAGTCTGTTCCTGAAGGACTGCACTCCCTGGAAAGAACCCACACTGGAGCAGTTCGTGAAGAACTGCAGACCATGGGAAGGACTCGCATTGGAGAAGTTTGTGGAGGACTGTTTCCCATGGGAGGGATCCCACACTGGAGCAGGGGAAGAGTGTGAGGAGTCCTCCCCCTGAGGAGGAAGGAGGAGCAGAAACAACATGTGATGAACTGACCACTGCCCTCATTGTCTGTCCCCTAGTGTCGCTCGGGGGGAGGATGAAGAGCAAATCAGAAGTAAAGTTAAGCCCAGGAAGAAAGGAGAGGTGGGAGGAAGGGGTTAGGGATTTATTTCTCGTTGTACTACTCTGATTTGGTTGTAATAAATTAAACTAATTTCATAGAATCATAGGATCATGGAATGGTTTGGGTTGGAAGGGACCTCAAAGATCATCTAGTTCCAAACTCCCTGCCATGGGCAGGGACACCCTCCACTACACCAGGCTGCTCAAAGCCCCATCCAGCCTGGCCTTGAACACTTCCAGGGATGGGGCAGCCACAGCTTCTCTGGGCAACCTGGTCCAAGCTTCCCCAAGTCAAGCCCATGATGGTAACTGGTGAGTGATCTCTCTGTCCTTATCTCAAGCCACAAGCCTTTCATTGTATCTTCTCTCCCATGTCCAGTTGAGGAGGGGGAGTGATAAAGCGGCTTTGGTGGGTACCTGGTGTCCAGCCAGGGTCAACCTACCACAGTCCTTTTTGGTTCCTGACCAGAGGCATGAGGAATTCAAGATAAGGATAGTAATCAGGAGAGGTAATGGGCAAAACATGGACTGAACACAGCTCGAGAGTGAAGGATGGAATGATTGTGGGGAATTTATGTTGTTGTAGTTGTGGTGAAGGGATGAGGGGTGGATTGTGTGTAAATTGTCCACTTTTGTTGGGTGTTGTGATGATGTTAGTTTGATTTTGGTGTGGGGAATTCTTTTTTTGGTTGATGTGAGTGAAGTTTGTGAAGATTGCTTCCACTTTGCCAGTGTTACGTGTATGTGGGAAGTTAATTAATCGCACTGTGCGGTTGTGAAGAGACTTGAGATGGTCAGAGCCCTCAGGTCTGCTGTCTGGTTTGCAAACAGCAATGCAAGGTGGTGACGAATCGGACTCCTGCTTCGACATGGCCCTCTAGACTGAAGGTCTCTTCCACCCTGCACTATATCGAGACAAGATTGAAGATTTGGATTGCAGATGAGATTTGAAACCTATAGGTTTGAGAGGAGAAGGGGAAGGAATCTGTGTCAGGAGAGCAGCTTTCAATCAAAATGATAATTTTACCGGGAGAATTTTAGGAAGCTGGTAATATTTGATAACAGCTCTCATTCTGGGCCTGTAAGCATCTCTGTAGAAGATCCTAGAGCTGATTATAAGTACAGCTGGTAGAAAGCTTTCTGATGCAATGACGTGCTTCTGGAAAATGCTGATTCAGCAGAATCAATCCCTTCTGTGGGAATGTGTCGTTTGCAGTCCAAAAAAAACCCTAACAACCCACCCAGCCTGTCTGACTGGTTTGCTGCCAACCTGCCTGATCTCCAGTAAGCTGGCAAAGGGGCTGGGCAGTTCCTTGGTCAGCACAGAGATGGTGTAAATTCTGATTTAAGTCCACAAAGGAAGAACATTAGCCGATGTTCCCGTTTCCCAGGCAATTGCCTATCGATAACTTTTCTCACTCTGCTTTTAAAACCATAGTGTACTTGGGTTGGAAGGTTTAATTTCGGTTCAGATGAGTCTGCCTTGCAGTGCAAAATTTTCCATAATACACAATTTTCTTAACCCAGCTATTTCCAGTTATATGTAATGTGGTGTCCTGGATAGCGTGCCTGGGATAACTTCCTCTGACCCTTGGAGTTACAGAGTAAATACAAAGGGCTGAAATAATGTGAACAGTTACCTCAGAACAACTGCTGTGCAGTAGCTTTTTATGCCTCACAGAGTCTTTAATCTTGCTGATGTATCAAGAGCAAGGAAAACATTATTTAAGCTTGGTCTTTAAGACCTCTATTGCTGATCAGGTAATACATGCCAATATTTCTTTTTTCCAGATGAGAAGCCTTTTGTAGTGGAAGATACCTACTTGCTCTGCCCAGCACCTGTGCTACGAGACGTTGGCATGTATGTTTTTTTCTACGTATTTACTTGGCCTGGGGGAAAATGAGTCCATGTCATTTCACTATATTCTGCTGTTGTTATAAGCATCATTCTGACGTTGTCTCTTGCTGGGTTAATTGGCAGCTGTGCATTGGAGCACAGGGCAGAGGGCACCAGCAGTGTGAATTAACCTGTACAAAAGGCTTTCCTGTGCATCAGGAGTGCAGGTTCCAGAGGATATTATCTAGTAGAGGGTTGTGGACTATCTGACCTGACTTGTTTCATGTGTTTTGTTTTTTGTTTTGTTTTCCAGGGAAGCAGCTCTTCAAGTCAGTATGAATGATGGTCTGAGCTTCATCTCTAGCTCCGTCATCATCTCCAGCACACACTGTGTAAGTTTCGATCCGTGTGCCTGAAACGATTCAGTAGGATGGTGGTGCTTAACAGCAAATATTTGTTACACCAGTATTAGAGTTTCCACGCTGAGCAAGCCTCGTGTGCGAAGGACCCATTTCTCTCTTTTAAAGGTGTTTTTTATGAGTGTGGTGACATTTGTGTATCATGTGTGCTGCCGTGTGGCAAAGCTCTTGAGAATTCCGTAAACTCTTCAGACTCTGCATCTGCAGTAGGATGCAGACCAGCACAGGACTAGCAGCCTGTGATCTGGAGGTGTCTGTGTCTGCTTGTCTGCTGCACAGTGATCAAGAAGCAGGTCTGCTGGCTTCGTTAGCTCGTCTGTTTGCTCTGCAGCAGCGGTGCTGCTAATTGTGAAAGGCATATGCCGGTTGTGCTTATGCTCTTTGTCTGGAAACCGGCATGGTTGCCAAAAAAAGTGGGAGATTCTCCGCTGAAGTAGCTGGCTTATAGCTGGCATCCTTAGTTGCCAGTAGTGAATTGCTGCACTCAGACTCTGGTGGGATCGGGCAAAGGATGATGAAATCATTTGTAACTCATGGTATTGCTGAAGATGTTGCTTCTGCTAAGTCATGGCTGTTGGGAACAGAGTATGAAATGACTTGTGCTGAAGAAGATAGTGGAGGAGCTCACTTTGTGTTCAGAGCAGTTCTCCGTGCTTCAGTGTATTCAACTTTATTCATCCATGGGAAGACCTATCTTCTGTACAGGGAATGGTTGAGGCACTGCTTTGCTTCTCCTGTGTACTGTCTTAAACTAGTTTTTGGGAAGCCTTAGTAGTCTTGCCGGAAAGACTGGGAAATCTGTCTGTGGCCTGCTTTTCTCCCTATCCAGTAAAGCACACCGTGTTTCCCTACAGAATAAGTGAAAGGCTAAGCTGTATAACATCAAATTGCTAGTGGCCTTCTGTGCTCCACAAAGGCTGATGAGAAAGATGAGAAAAGTCTTTTGTGTCACTTGATCTTGATACTTGTTCAACAAGGACAAGATTGTATGGAGAGAGCTTTCAGAGCTTACGTGAGGGGCTATATTCCAAAACTTAAGACTTCATCGTGCCTTAAAAGAAGGAAATTAATTTTATTAGTTAAGGTTTTCGTTCAAGTTCTCTTTGCTCACTGGCAAAAATGTATTTGTATGTTGTCAGCAAATTACAGGAATATTTTCCTTTGTTTTGTTCAAACGAGGCAAGACCTAGGAAAGAATTCTTAGAGAAAAATTATTCCTTCCTGGTATGCTTTCTGCTGGGGATAGAATTATTGTTTCTAGGTTATAGGAGCTGAAATATCTGTTCCTTTCCTATTGTTTTAAAAGCTGTAAGGAAACTTTTGTACATGCCTGTGCTTCACAGCGGTGCCTACTCCTCTGATACCTCCAGACTGGGAAACTGGCAGTGCAGCTAAGCAGCCAGAATTCAAATCCAGATCCTACATCCGAACCTAGACACGGCAACATTCAGTGGCTGCTTTGAAAATTATATTGCAGCCTTCACTAATCAAGGAAGTTTCTTCTGGGTAAACAGACATTTTGTCCTTGTAGTAGTGTTTGTTTTTTTGAAGTTCCTTCTAAAGATGAAACTGTTTACCGAGACTACAACCTCATTTTAGTTAAGGTTATGAGGCCTTCAGTCCTGGAAATACTCATACACAAAATGTGCACCAAATGACTTGTTTAATTGGCTTCAGATCTGAAAATCAAGTCTGAAGATCTGCAGCTGAAGGACAGTCAGAAAGCTGTGGAATGGAGTGATGGGAACAAGCAGGAAAAAAACAAAGGTTTTCTTTCCTGTGTGCAAACGAGCAATCCGTGCTTTGGGTTTCCTCTCAGTGCTGTATTTCAGAAATGATCAGGTTTGGAAAGAAGTTTGGAGTGTCATCTTCAAAAGGCTTCTCCGATGGCAATCGGCGGTGACTCAGCATGGCAGCCCCACGGTGGCTATTCAATGGGAGAAGGAACAAAGCACGGGGCTTGATGGCCTCCTAAGCTTTACCACTTCTTTATTTTCTTACATAGCTCCACAACAAAACCTTCCTACGCAACGTGTAAATAATCTGCAAATATCCCATTTTCCCTACAAACAACACCTATCCCGTTCTATGAACTACCCATTTTCAAGGACTATCTGGAGGTAATCCAGGGAAGAAAAATCAATTAAGGCCATAGCTGAAAGCAGACAGCTACATTCTCAGCAAGTAAAGAACAAAAATGAATAGTAGGAAAAGTCAGTCAGACTTGGACTCCTGAGTTACGAATATAGATATCTGAAGATCAGGACAGACAGAGCCTATACATTGAACTATCTAATAAGCTTTTTTATCGCCCCAGCTAGCAAAAGTTTTAGTGTAGATTTTCATGCTAAGGAAATTGGGCCAATTTCTTACAGTTTAATAGAGCAAAGCTAGCTCATACTAGCACAGGTCCCGACCTTTTTTTAACATCTCAAGACTCCTAGGAATGAGGCAGCTAAATAAACGTCAGTTTTATTGAGCAGTGAGAATTCTAGAAGAAAAAAAGTGTTTTTCATCTTAGACAGATGGGTCACTGTTTAGAAAGAAACAAGGGATCAAAGCCTTTGCCTTTTCTAGAAGCACATCATGGCTTCAGTGCTGCAGCCCAGCAAGGCCTGACTCCTGCGATTGCCGGAAGCGGAGAGGGAAGAGCGCTTAAGACTCCTGTGCTCACATGCTCGTTTTCTAGCACGGAATACCAGCTGCTGAAAATGGGATACTGGGATTTTTTGCCTTGCTCGGTCATTTTTGTGAGGTTGCTGCTGTGGTTGGGCAGAGCATTTGTTTTATTAAATTATGGAATGCAGATGCAACCCGCTAGTTTAGAGCGGAATGATACTGCACGTAAATATTAAACTTGCTTGTGCCCTCTGTGGATGACCAACTCTATTTTCCATGCGAAGGTTTTGCTGACTGCACACCCCAGGTGAGGATGACTGGCTGGCTGCTGGTGAAGCTGCAAACAGTGGCTGGGCTCGTTTTGGAAGCAAGAGGGTAACACTGTGTAAATCAGGGGCTGCAGACAGAGGTTTAATCCCACTCCCCACTAACTTACGTATGACACAGTTAAACTAAGACAGGGCTGTCCTGAGTGTAATTTAGGGTGTTATTTGGCCTGGGCTATGTGACCACTGGCAGCTACCCCAGCAGAACAGGGGAATGGCTGGAATGAGTGGTGTTAAGGTTTGGAGACAGCGTGCTGTTTATATGCCTAGCTGGGGGATAAGATGCCAGCATCTCCAGTATGACAAAGCTCAGCTGGCTGGAAGTATTTGATGAATTTATCTCTTGGCTTGCTTGTCTTGGAGAGTTACTAATTTATTTCTCTGAAGTTGGCTTTTCAGTATCTGTACCTTTTAAATAATGTTTTTCTTTCAAATGAAAGTTCCCCGTGGGGGAAGGAATCCCCCTTCCACGCAGAGGGCAATAAGGCTGCGTTGTTACTGCATTACGTAAGCGAGAGAGAGCAAAACCGTGCAGGGACATCCAGGTGGCCTCTACTGCTGGCAGAAGGTGCTCGATGGCAGCCCTGAACACTGAAGCCTGCAAAGGCCAGGCACACGCAGGGGCAGGGCATTGCTTCCAAAGAAATGTCCTGAAGGCCGTGGCACCACACTGGCCCAGAGAGAAGCTGGGCTTGTTCCCCTGTGTTCTCTTGGACAAGGTCATCTCTTCTCTATAGAATCCAATGTGGATTTAAAACCCATCCTCTCTCCAACCCTTGGAATCGGTTGTGGCTGCTTGGACTGAGATTTCAGGAGGCTAACCTTGGAAGCATTTTTTAGGAGGCTTGTACATCTGTTTAGCAACGGGGTCTTCCAGTTCTGAGTGTCGAGGAGGTGTTTTGGGTATAAATAATGTTTAGCTATCAGAACTTGCCACTCTCTGTCTCTGTTGCTTGACTCAAATTAAACAGAGGCCCCTTCTGAGGGGCAAGACACCCTGTCCCTCTCCTTCTGCTGAATTCTTACTTGGCCATGTACCGCAGTCACAATTACGGATCTGACCTGCTCCAGGTGCCCTGTAACCACAGAAGACAAAGACAGATCCTGCCCCCAGATCGTTGCTGTCTATCTCCTTGCAGCAAAGCTATTGACTTCAAATGGTGCAATGCTCTTACTGTCAGCCCAGCGCTCTCAGCTCTCCAGTGCCTCAGAAAGGCATCGCCTCCCGGGGAGGGCTGGGCTGTCTGCTTTGCAGGTAAATGAGGTGCCTTGGTTCTCCTTTGCAGAGGTGTCTGCACAGTGTGCTGTCAGAGGCGAGAAGTACCCGGGAACGAAATAAAGCTGTCAGTGATTACAGTGACAGCTTCAGAAACAGTTGGACACGTTTAAGTGTGACTTTACAGTATGTAGAATCACAGACTGGTTTGGGTTGGAAGGGACCTCAAAGATCATCTAGTTCCAACCCCCCTGCCATGGGCAGGGACACCCTCCACTACACCAGGTTGCCCAAAGCCCCATCCAACCTGGCCTTGAACACTTCCAGGGATGGGGCAGCCACAGCTTCTCTGGGCAACCTGTGCCAGTGACTCACCAGCCTCTGAGTGAAAAATTTCTTCCTTATATCCAATCTAAATCTCCCCTCTTTCAATTTAAAGCCACTTCCCCTTGCCCTGTCACTACCTGCCCTTGTAAAATGTCTGTCTCCAGCTTTCCTGTAGGCCCCCTTTAGGTACTGGAAGGCTGCAATAAGATCATGAATGGTACATTTTCACATGCCATGAAAGATGGAATTCTTGTTGCCATGATGGGTTTCCTCTCTCTTAGCTTTTAATACTGGAATTTTCAAACGTGCCTGCACTTACAAAAGAGACATTAAGGCAGAAAATAGTCCCAGTCTGGAAGTTGACAACTTACACATGTTATCGTATGGTGCACACTTTCTACCTTTCTTCTGACAGACCAGGATATCGTCATTGGGTGGCAGATAATTAATGGCGAGAGTTTAAAACGTAGTTTCATTCTACTGCTGACGTCAGTGGACCTTTGATAGTTGAAGGCACTAAGAACTATAGTTTACTCTCTGCTAAACATAAAAACCCTGTCTTAATAATATAACCCCATCAGCAATAATGTAAGACATGGGGCCACAAATGCGATGGGAACTGAGCAGTCTCAGCTTCCCCTAGTGCTAAGACTAAAAAAAAATTGAATTATTTCTTCTTCCTCAGCTGTTAGTCTCAGCATGCCACCAAGTTGCCCCACATCAGGCTGCAGTGGTATGAACACAGTATGCATCGCTTCCATTTGCACCTGTTAGTGCCTGGGGAGTGTATGCTGCAGCGGTTTTCCCACTGCTTGGAAAAGAGTTAGCAAGTATTGGCTGGTGGAGTTGGGAAGCTTCTGAAAAGGGATTTACTCCTGTTCCCGTGTTAGGAGTCTGAAGAACTGAAAGAGGAAGAAAGCATTAAATACTGCTTTGTGAACGTGTACGCATGCAGGTGTGCA
The DNA here is from genome assembly GCF_009769465.1 of Tauraco erythrolophus. Lineage (NCBI taxonomy): Eukaryota > Metazoa > Chordata > Aves > Musophagiformes > Musophagidae > Tauraco > Tauraco erythrolophus. The sequence goes on along the minus strand of NC_141493.1, from coordinate 4,902,964 downwards.
CAGAGCAGGTTGCACACCAAATATTGTCAGGAAAGGGAACATGCAATAGAGGAAATAATTTACAAGGCAGCATTTAGAGGCAGGAAGTCAGTCCTCTGCTGGCTGGAGGGCCGCTGCCAAGTTCCTCCGTGCAAAAAGAGAGCATCTCGGAGAGAAGCCAGAATGGGAATTGGAATAAGTCTTTGTTCATTTTCTAAAATGCTCCCAGAAGACAAAACACCACTATAGTAACCTCTTGCACTAGCAACTCTCAGACTCAAAACTGGAAGGGGGTGAAAACTGGAGAGCTGCAGGGACTGTAAAACAGGTCTTCCTGGGCAGCTCTCAATGGGAAGAGCAAGGAGCATCACTGGGTGGTATTCCTGTACTCCCTGGATTGTCTAGTGAGAAAGACATGACACATCTTTGCAAGAAGGCAAAACGATGGAGGTACCATGCATGGGCTGGGAGAACGTTTCTGTGGCAGGGTATTACACTTGCCTTAGACTAGCACTGATGGAAACTCATTCTGATTTGCCGTGTGTATTCAGTTCGTAATGGATGTCTTCCCAGGTCACACCTTGTTCCTCCAGGAGCAGGGAGTTACGCTTGTAAGGAGGAGCACCTCTCAGCTCAGAAGGGACTTGTGGGGTCAGGGCAGTTTAGGGAAGCAACTGTGTGTGAGAGGCGTATGCAGTGCCCAACCTGGGCTTGCCCCTGTAAGTTAGGGTCCTATCCAGTGCCAGGAGATACCAGCCCCTCCTTACCTGAGATGCTGGTGCTCCAGAACCACCCTTGGAAGGGAAGATCTCAAGGTGGTTAAGCGCACTGCCAGACAATTAGCCCCTCCTCAGTCCTGGACAGGATTTCAGATTTTGGGAATGCTGGCTAGCAATGGGACTAAGCCAGTCCTTGGCTGTAGAAAAGGGGCTTCTGGAAACTATACGTGTGGAAGTGAACGGATGGAGCAGCTTATTGCACCTGACAGCAACCTGGGTTAATAGATGGCTTGGGATGATCGGTGAGGTGGCAGGTGGGGAACAGGCCTACCATTCCAGAAAAATATAGTCCCTCTGCTCTCACATTTCCAGTTGCGAGGGTGCAGGAGCCATTGAAGTCAGCTGAAAAGGAGAACGTGGTCTCTTAACCTCGACAGGTTTTGTGTTTGACAAAGGGAGGTGGGTCGTGGCACAGCTTTGCTATAGCTATGGATCCTGCTTTTCCTGTGCTGTTCAAAGGACAAGGAGTTTGCACCTATGAGTTAAAGAATAATGGATGGATTTGATCTGTAAATATGGAGAAAGGAAAAGTTAGAGAATTGAGAAGGCACTGCAGGCTTGTAGCAAAAACTCATGATGCCCTTCAGTGAAGGTTTTTATTCCAAAGGAATGTCATTCATCGCTAAAGCAGGGTTTTTCAATCGTGACTTTGTTCTGGGCTGCACAATTAAGGCTCTGCTAGTGATCAGTGTTCCGAGGTCTGCAGGCAATTAAAGTGCATTTGCTATTGTACCAATAGAGGCTCTGTGAAACTGCAGAGTACGTTTAATAAGCGCTTTTCTAAGCCCCTGACCTGTATATTATTAGTTGAGGTATTGCTCTGTGGGAACTCCAGGGCATATGATTTCAGGTTTGTTTCTAAAAGAAATTGCCCTTAAATGCTTTGTGCTGCAAGCATAATAGGAGGTGAGCGTTTTTGCTGACACAGGTCACCCGAAGAGTTAAATGTGCAGAGATTATTTCACTTTAACATTGCTGCATGGGCTGTTTTATAATGCCCTTAAGTGTGGTAGGCATGTTACAAACAGCGTGTTCCTATGGTTTGGAAAGCAGGGATTCACAGATGAGACCAATAAATTGGAGGTGGGGGCAGAATCACAGAATGGAAGTTTTGGAAAGTTTTAATTTGGAAACATCAAAATAGTTTGTGGATATGCAGACTCTTTTCCTGTGGCAGTGCTGAAATTAAATAGAAAATGTGTGCAATAATCTGTGCACATGTGTACGCCCCTAATAGCGAAATCTCATTCAACATCTAAGTTGATACAGTGCGTTTCAAACAAAATATTTTATTTTATTGGAATGTTTTTCCATTGAAAATATGATTTCAATTTAGACTGAGTTTCAGCAGGAAACTTGCTGCAGCCACATCTTCTTGTGTGGGTTCAGGTCGTGCTGGTGTGCCCGTAACCTTGTCCGACTCCTGGCAAACCCGCTGCAGTGGCCCGTGAGGAACTTCTGCTCAGCTTTGGGGGGAGGTATGTGAGTGTGAGCTCAAGGAAGGTGCTCCTGAAATTTTTTTTAAGTGGTGCTTAAATGCTGTGAATCTCATAGGCGTGCACAGAGGCAAGACATTCCAGAGCTGTAGCGTGCTGTTTTCCTCCCTTTCCTGCCTTGCAGAGAAGTAAACCCAAACGAAGCCATAAATGGTTACTGTTATGACAAAGTCTAATTCCACACAATTTTGTCCGCTATTATTCCAGTTGCTGTTCACCTCCTGAAATGGACTTGAAATGCTTCTTGTTAAGGACTGCCTTCAGGAGCAAGTGGAAATAAAAATAACTACTTAGGTTTCACCTCAAAGATTTTGTTGTTTAGCTACAAGTGTTGGGGGACAGGAGATGGCTGTTTCAGAACAGGAGTTACTCAGTACTTCACCGGTCAGAGCAGAAACATCCACCACCAAACCTGCACTTCCGGGGACACCACTCCAGCTGTTGGCATTATTTCAGTGCAAGCGTGTGTGCAGATGGAACCTAAAAAGAGCACTCGAGGTTCATCCTGCTTTCAGGCCCAGGATGTGCCAGTCACAAAGCCAAGGCTCGCGCGCCCACCTCCGGGGCACAGTCTGATGCTACAACTTCTAGATATCAGGAAAAATTTCTTTACAAAGAGGGTTGTGCAGTATTGGAAGAGGCTGCCCAGGGAGGTGGTGGAGTCCCCATCCCTGGAGGTGTTTAAAAACCGTGTGGATTTGGTGTTGAGGAACATGGTTTAGGGACCCTGACAGTGCAGGGTGAATGGTTGGGCTTGATGATCTTGAGGGTCTCTTCCAACCAGATGATTCTATGACTTCTACCTAAGGCTTTGGGTGCGATTGTCAAGATGCTCATCTCCAGTTAGGGTGCTGGAAGCTGGCAGGTCAGAGGCCTTGCTCCCCCGGATCTCCACTGCTTCCTGCGGTGAGGCTGTTAATGTTGGGACACCTGGAGTTTGACCATTAACAGATAACGGCATGACTAGTAGAGACCCGAGCAGATGTTCAGTGTCACGAAGTCTTACTGCTATTTTTAGCCTTTTGTTCAGAATAAGTCTCTTGGTGGTGAAATTTAGGGGTCAGAAATTCTTTGTATCAGAAACAGCAACAGAATTTGGAGCATTTTATCAAATCAGATGGAGTGTTCCAGGGAGCCCGAGAACCAAACAAGAGGACAAAGGTCCTGGGCCTCAACTCCTCTGAACAGGGGGAGGTGTCTGTCTTCTGAAGACTACTGAAACCCAGTACTGATGGAGAGTGTGTACAACTGCAGAGGAAAAGCTCCTCAGCCTGCAGGGTTTTGTCATGTTGTATTTTTTTGTAAACTATCCCACCAGACCTTGCTTGTAGTGCAGGATCCCCAGTGCATCGCCTTACGGGTGAGGCACTAGCCCAGGACTGAACAAACTTGGATTCTGCCATCAGTTCTGCCATATCTGCCTTTTGGAAGCCCAGCTAACACTTCTGTTTAGCTGGAAACTTTTAAGTGTTTCTTCTGGAGGAAAAGTTCAGCTTGTCTTCATAAGCATAAACACAGCAATTGGGGATTAGAGAATTGTTTTCCCTCACCAAAGATCTTTCCTTGTAGCAGAGGGAGTAATGATTCCTCTTCCTCCCCAGCACGTGTTTGCCTGCTCTGTTTGGAGTGGGAACTCTTCGGGACAAGGGTTGTATCTTCCTCTGGGTTTATAGAGCACGTGGTGAAGTGAGGCTTCGCTGGTGTTCACACTGGGCTATAAAGCAAATAATGTAGGGTGCTGGAAAATTCTTTCTCAAGCAGGCTCGCATCTCAGTTCAGCTCTGGAAGGAGAGGAGGGAAACAGATCAGCGTGAGAGGGCCGACTCGTTTCACAGCACGGTAAACTTGGAAAAAAGGAGCTGAGAACACCTAGACTGGGTGACCTAGAACAGGTGCTTCTTGCTCGCGTGCCCTGCTGAGTTGGCTCCCACTCAACCAGCTTCACGTAGACATGGATCACAGAGGCTGGTGTTTCAGAACAGTGCATCCAGGGAGACTTCATTTCCTTTGATAAATTAGGCCAGATCGTTTCTGTTATATTAAAAAAAACACTGGAGTGTGATAAAATAAATGATAGACATCAGTTTCTGTTGCTGTGATCAGAGAGTGCCCAAGAGAGTTGGGCAGAAGTGAAGAGTGTTTCCTTCACAAGAAAAAGCTGCCCGAGTCCCTCTGATGTGAAAAGGCAGGGTCGTTCTTTGTCTTCTCCTCCCCTATTGACTGAAGGACATTAAAACTGTGTCTCTTTTCTCTCCTGGGAGAAAACCTCGGTCAGATTTTTGGATGCTCGTTCAAAACTGTAGCCAAGATTTTCATAAAGCTTTTTAAAAGCACTTCATTCTTTTCCTACTGACACCTGTGAAGGCTTTCAGCATGTTACTGCTCTTCCTGCTTGGAAAATGTGAAAAAAAATTCTTTTTTTTCTAATGTACAGGACACTGGACTAGGACACAGGGGACATTCACATCTTCCCTGTCTCTGGAATGACATTAACCATGCATCAAGGCCAGGTTGGATGAGGCTTTGAGCAACCTGGTGTAGTGGAAGGTGTCCCTGCCCATGGCAGGGGGTTGGAACTTGATGATCTTTGAGGTCCCTTCCAACCCAAACCAGTCTGTAATTCTATGATTCTCCTCTTTGTGAAGCACCTCAGGTCTAGCAGTGATGAGTGTTGTTTAAGTCGTTATTACTGTAGGGTCACTCTGAAGTGAGACTTGGTTCTATGGCCATCTTCGTGCTGCTGTTCCCAGGTCCTGACAGCAGTGCAGATGTTCCTGCACTCCTAGCCCTGAACCAGTATGACGGCAGCTTTCAGCCTGCCCTGGAGGTGACATCACAGGGCTGGCTGCATGAGAGCTGTAGGTCCTCTGCTGCAATTAACAGCTGGAAAGGCTCTCACAAGCTCTTCTGCGTAGCACAGGAGACTGACAGACTGCCTGTAGTCCTGAGAGCAGCAAGCTGATGGTGCACCACGTCACCAGTAGTGAGTGCAGAACCAGAGTAAATGGAGTATTTAGGCTTCTTACTTTCCAGTGAAGGAGTTAGGACTAAATCCTTTTGCTGAACCCAGCCTTCAAGGCCATCTAAAGCCAAGCTCTTGATGCATGTATTTAACAGAAGTCCATCCCTCTTAGGCACAGCGTGAAGTCAGAACGTTTAAACACATGCTTAAAGTTAAATCCATCTTCTGCTGCGGTAACAAGCATGCATGCTACCCACCTCCCTCTCCCTGTAAATCAACAGAGCATTAATTTGTCAGCCACAAATTTATTAGAGCACGTTTATTAGATGCACCTGCTACTTCATTCATCACTGCTGAACGTCGGCAGGCAACGCCTTTGAGGGGCTGTGCACTTTGGGGTTGTTATTCCAGGTTGCCTTTCTGGAATAGCTAATGTATGCTGCAAAGGCCAGTGCAGTAAAGGGGGAAACTAGGAAATAAAATCTTAAACTAAAATAAGAATGATTGGAAAAGATTCCAATCTTCCAAAAGATTCCAAAAGATTCTTCTGGTCTGTTCCCTGATTGCTAAAGGAACGTGCATGCACCTAGTTTGTGCTAAGCTTTTTGTTAGCTCGGCTCTTCCCAGGGGTTGCATCATGCCTTGGAGGAGCGCGTCCCTTTGTGGGACAGCGCTTTCCGAATGTTTGTGGGTAGATTTAAGGAAATAGCCCCCACTTTTTTCCGGATCCCCGCTTCTCTCTAGGAGTACTTACAGTCCACGAGGTGGGCCAGGCTTCTGTCTTGTGACAAAAGGATTCCCCCAGTCAGTCTGGCTTCTCCCAGTCTGTAACCATTCCACAACTTCTGAATGAAAGCATATACATCATATATGCACATACACATACACACACGTACCTACGTATGAGGAAACGCCTCTGCAGTGTCCTGTTTCAGATTTCTTGATATCTTTATATTTTACAATATGTTCCAGAAATTGTTTTCTATTATACTTCGACTGCTGGCAATACTTGTAGAATTCTCTTGGACTCTGGCAGGAAAAAGGAGGCTCCAAGGCGCAGCCCTCTTGCTTCCTCTACCAGCTTACTTGTTTCCGAGTCTGCAGGGTAGAGTTGTACCGCGGCCAACGCGTGGCGTGTTGAAAGGTGGTTGAAAAGCCCTGCTCTTCTTCATATTCCTGGCTCTCGACACCCAAGCAGGGCGTTCCAAAACAGCGACTCCAGGCACCGCCGAGGTCTCCAGGTTGTCAGGGAGCAACTTGCTGACGTTTTTTACGCAGCGTCCTGACGGGTGCCTGAGCTGTCTGGCTTTTCTCAGCCGTTCAGGTGTGATGGAGTTTTGGGCTGCTCATCTCGCTGTGAGTACGAGCACTACAGTTTTATCTTTGTGTAAGTCGTCAAGATAAATCCCTGTTGGAAAGTAGTCCTGATTTCACATGACCGTGTGTACGTAGAGGCTAGCCATGCTTTGTCTCCATGGATATTTTTTATGGAAAATTCACTAGTTTAGTGTTAAAATTCTCTTTTTTTTCTTTGTCTTTAAAATGAAAGTTGTTTTCTTGGCCTGAATTGACAGCCTTTATTCAATAAGTGTTAAACACGGCTCATTGAATTGTTCCATGGTTCAGTGTTTCCATAAACATTTGTATTGTTCTTCCAAATTTTGATTAAAAAAAATAATGGAATGAACACAGACATTTCAAATGCTTCAGTCCTTTTTAACCAGCTAAAAGACCAGGAGAAAGATTTCAAAATGTCAGTGGAAGTTTTGCAAACTATTTTAGCAGGCATATTTTCCTTCTTGTTTATTACTCAGCTCGGGTAAGTGGCAGTTTCCATCTAAGCATATTCTGGATGTATAAAACCATAGCTGTTACACAGAACCATAGCTAAATTCTAGCAGAAACTGATGAAATAAAGATAAAACAAACCAAAAGCAGAGTTCAGGTCATTCTGAATGATTATAGTAGGATTTATTGTGTAAATATGCTTTGTCCCAGTCTGACTTGGCAGGGTGTCCTCAGAGACCGGTTTCCAGCAGCAACAGCACAGCCAGAGTGGGAGAAGAAAAAAGGATTTGTAGTTCCTGGTTAAGGGTCTCGGTGTGACACTTTGTGGCTATGGCTGAGCCCAGAAAATTCAGTTCGTATTTGTCTGAAATATCTTGATATTTGTTCAAATATAAGAAATGGTATTAATCCAAAGAGAATTTTATTTTTCGGCAGAGGTGGTGGTGTTCTGGTTTTGACATCAGAAGAGGGCTTATTCCTGCAGACTTGCCAGGCAATGCTGGCTTTAGCAAGAGGCATTACCTGAGTGAGAAATGTAAGATTTGGCAAATCAAGCCCTTCTAAGTTCTCCGGACTGTTTTGCTGCTGTGATACACACAAAACTAGTTGGCCACATCAGCTGCCTTGCAGAGAAACAGATGTGTTAGGGTAATATAAATTGGTCTTTACAGATTGTCCTGGGGGGGAAAAAAAAAAAGGAAAAATAAATCCTGTTTAAAAAAAGAAAATAAAAATCCCCTGGATAAAACAGTTAAAAGATCATTTCAATTTGTTTTGTATTTTTGCAAATTGATTTGAGAGTATTTTTAACGACAAAAATATTTGTTTCAATATAGGGGCAAAAGGGGCAGATAACAATTAGATGTAAAAAATCTTATTTCTTCTACAATTTCATGGCAGCAAAGAGTCAGGGTCCCATTTTCTAAAGTGTTGAATATCAGCAGGTTCCATTTTTGCAGATGATGGATGTGACTGTGCTGTCTGTCTTCTCAAACAAGCTTTTATTTTGTGTTGGGGTCCAAGTTCCATTTCCAGAGATGTCATGGGTGAATTCCTCTCCTGTGTGGACTACCTCTCTTTTGTTTCCAAGTGTCAAAGATCAGGTTGTCTTGATCCAAGTTCTCCAGAAATTCCTTCTCCACCAGAAGAGAGTTTGGAAAAGGCTCTCAACCAGGTGGTTTTTTCCATTACTCTTCCTGTTATGGTGTGATGGGAGATCATCTGGCCATTGAATTACGGGGAATTAAGCAGGCACCCAATTTTCCCATCCTACAGGTCAGTCTGCTCTTGAATGTGTCCTTATTCTGGCATTGTGACCTTGACACTTGGGTGGGGTTTTTGAAATGTCTGGCTCTTACATCAAGAACATCTCAAACAGGCTGAAGTCAGGACTGGCTACTTGCTTATCTCAGAATGGGATGATATTGGGGAGCAGTGGTACAGGGAAGTTGGCATGCCTCAGGAAGCTGAGAACATCTGCTCTGGGTTAAATCCAAGCAACAAAAAATAGCGCACATTTGGTTTTGATTGCTAGATTGAGCTGGCTTGTGCAGCAGTTTGCATTGTTAATTGGTATCAGAGCATTGCAAATGCCTTTTTAAATGGAGGAAGTATCCCAGTTAGAGAGGAGAAGGATCTTCTAGAGTTAATGGCTTCTGATGTGGAAAAACCCTGTATATTTTTGCAATGGTGTGTATGTTCAAATCTCCTTGAAAAGCTCATGGCAGAACTACCCTGACTCAGTGCTGCTGAGAAGAGCAGGATGACCTGGGTTGTGGGCCCACAGAGATCTTGCTTCAAGTTTTCTCCTTGGAGCAAACTTGCACATCGCTTTCAAGTTCATGCTGCAAGAGGAGAGAGGAGTTGCCAAGAAAAGATAATGCTTAAACTGCAATGAACCATAGTGTTGTGAGCTCTTTTTTTTAAAATATTTTTTTTTCGGTCTTCATAACGCTCTGAGAAATAAGGAGATGTTAATTTTGATCTGAAGTGAAATAAGTGTTTTATGTAATTGTGAGGCTGTTCAGGAAATCAAGACAAAACCTGTAGCTCTCCGGGAAGGGAGCTACAGGTCTCAGCCTCTTTGCAATGAATCGGGGTGTGGATGCTACGTTCGGATGGATGAGGAGGGAGGAAAAATGCACTTTCTCTCAGAAATAAATGCAGTATGGCAATAGCCTTTGGGACATATACTTGCCTGGAAGCAGGATGCACAGGTGAGGCACTGTGGAGAGGGGAGTTTTGTGTCAGTGGTGCTCACACGCTCTCTGTGTTTCTCTTCCAGTCAGATGGGACCATCCTGGCTATCGCTTTGTTGATCCTCTTCCTCCTGCTGGCACTGGTTCTTCTCTGGTGGTTCTGGCCTCTTTGCTGCACAGTGGTAAGTGACAGAAATCGTTAGCACAAAACAGTAATTCAGTGTTGCCTGAATGTAAGAAATGAGTGGGAAGGAGGCAAAGTTTTCCAGTAAGAAAAAACATAGGACTGGTCATTGAACAGACGGTGTTTCTTCCATTGCTGGCACTGCTTTGTGCTTCTGACCTTTGGATTATACCCATGAAATAGCAATGTTGCTAATATACAGACCTTGTCAGGAGCCTTTTAGTCTTATTTATTGGTCATAAAATGGAAATGATTTGCAGAAAAGTATCAGTTGCCATTTTAGGAAGGAATGGCTTTTCTGGAGTTTCTAACCCCTGTGTCATTATCTCAGTGCTGGAGGCTCCTGCAGAAGGGCAGGCATGCTGCACCCAGGCTGGAGTCCTCCTTCTGCCTCAGGCACAAGGAAAAGACGTTTCTAAGTGTGCAAATCTTGGAAGATTAACTTTTCTCCTGGCTCACCATGTCTGAAAAGCACTTTGGAATATTCAAATGACAGTTTCGGTAGAAATACGACTGTGCTTCACTGAGCATTATCTTTTCTCCATGCTTTTTCACAAAATGTTCTGCGCAGAGTTGAAAAGCATAGTCACAGAGTTAATAACTTAAAAAGGCATACGGAAATCAGGAGAAAACAGGAGAGAAGGGAAAGGTCAAGGAAGGCAAGAAGGAAATCACAGCACTTGAGACAAGCTTTTCTCTCACACGTGATCCTGTTTGTCTGCAAGGACCTGTCTTACCCCTGTACATCTCTCCTGATCGTCCTCTCGGGCTGCCTTTTCCAGGGAAGATCAGGGTAAAGGCTGATTATTGTGGAACGCACAAGACAGTGAAGCTCTGCTTTTGCTTTGGGTCTTCTTGGGTGCTGTAAATATAGAACAAGAGTCAGGGATGTACAAACATCAGCAGAATCAGAGTCTGGTTTTGGTGACTATCTATGTGTAAGGGTTCATATGGTTCTTTTAAGACTGCTTAAACTGGCCCCAGTTTCTGGGTTACTATCGTTATTGCTGATTTTAAATCGCTTACTCAGTGTTGTAAACCTGCACCGTATTGTACCAAACCTACAACCTGGTGCTGAGAGCCTTGGACCCACAAACTGCAGGAGCAGTCACGTTTGAGGATGTCTTTGTGGTGACGTGTATTTCTCTATCCAGAAGAAGAATGGAAATCTTGCAGGAAAAATCTTAGGTGTCTATTTCTGTTTCTGGCTGGAAATGCTGGGGGTAAAATGCTTCTTTTCACAGTAGGTTGGCACCTCTGCCCTGAGATGAAAACCAGAAGGGAAAAATATTTATTTGGACTTTTCAGAACAATAAAAAAAATCAGTTCTGAAAATGGACAAAGGATTAGCAGCGTGGTCGGTTGCTCAGAGTCATTTGTCTAAACTAGAGGGCACGTTCTCAGAGAAGTTGGGCCAACTTCTCTGTTGGTGCATCTGCATAGAAGTCAACGGAGACGTGACCTGCACAGGTGTTTCCGCTGAGGTTTCGTGGAGAATTAAGGTGATAAAGAGGAAAGGCTCTAAGTGATGCTGCCATTTTAAGGTTCTGTTGCAGGAGAAAGATGAAGGTGATAAGAAAAAGGCATAAATAAAAGCAGCAGAGCATGGAGTAAAGGGAATATGGAGCTATGGATTGAGAGGGCAGTGTGGGACTGCCCCAGTGGAATGATATGAGGACAGTGGCCATATAACAGCGTTCTTGAAGTGTGAGAAATACAGTCCAGCTAAGCAAAGCGGGTGCAGCAGGGAGAGAGGAGTTTCTTGTCCACATGAAACTTTATAAGCTTAATATTTTCCAGACTTAATTTCTGTACTTAAAGAATTTACTGTAGATAAAAGCTTTTCCTCACCCTCTCTCCTCCTTTACCTCCCATATTCCCGCTTAGCAAGGTCTCCAAGCGAGGACCATCTCACTGATGTTTTCCAAATGTAAGTCAAACAAATCCCTCTACTTGTTGGAAAGATTTTAATTCAAGAGCCTCTGTGAAATCTCCTCCATCTCTCTGGGATGGCAGTCCAGTGTATTTGGCAGTAGAACAGCAGCCGAGATATCTCACTGTGTATTGCTTACCCAAAAACTCTGTAAAAGTAAGGATAAATCCACAGAAGAGCACCCAGCCTCTTTGGCTTAGGGTAGGGAGCAAGAGAGCAGAGCAGTGCTTATTTACCAGTTTGGTAATGGCACATGAAGGAATGCAGAGTTGTCAGAAGCACGGAGGGAGTTTAAGGGCAGAGGACCTGGCTTGCACAAGAGACAAGAGGCAGGCAAGCCACAACCTCTAATGACCAAACCGCAGATCCAGAGACACTGCTGTGGATTCGTGCCCAGGGACGTCTCGGAGATGATTGTGTATGTGTCCAGGGGAAAAAGAAAAAAACACAACAAATTTTGTCTTACCAAGTATAAATTTGTTTCTGAGTGACAAGCACATTTCTAAACCCTGAAATTCCTCTTGGCATGCTTTTTAATTAAATAGGAATCATTATTATCCAGCAGTTCTTCGGGAAGGACAGCGAACCAGCTTCATCCCTGGAGTAAATGGACTGGAGTCAATAGACTTACTCTGGAGATTTATCTGGAACCCAGTATCTCCTTGGCATGCACCCATAAAGCGTTGCTGTTTCCAAGCTTATTGGTCTCAGAAGTATTCTGGGATGAAATCTGGAATTTACCACTCAGTTTACAGTAGATGCAATTGTTGCCTAGTGGATCAGAACAATAATTAGTTCTTTGCTGTGCCCGATACCAGCCCAGGCAAAATTTCCCTTGATACCTGCGGGGGCACATCACAAAAGCACGGAAGCCAGGGCTAACCTTCCGAGAGGTTTCAAGGATGTTCGTTCAACAGCAACAGAGAGCAAAGACAGACAATTCTGCGGAGCTGCCAACCCCAGCACTGTACACGTTAGAGGAACGATGGCAAATACAAAGACACCTGTAGCAGGATGACCCCACTTTTCTTGAGCAGAGTGTATCTGCAGAACAGCAGATGCCAGATTCTGATCTCATGGGCGTTAGTGGGCATTTGGCTGTCATCTTCCCATTCCTCCTCTTTCTTGAACACAGCGTAACCCGAACGAGCCCAAGTGATCAGAGTAGTAACTGTGTGTGCAAGAGGCTACTCAGGTGCCCAAGGGTGAAATTGTTCTGGGTAGGAGGCCAACATAAGGCTTCGATTTAATATTAATGTAAACCAAATAGATTTTCATATAGATGTAAGCCAAATAGATAATAAGCCTCCAGAACTGTCTGGAGGAGGATTTTGCAGGCACATTGTTAGATTAGCTGGGAAATGGAGCTGGTGAAAACGTTTTGGATGTGTAGTGGAGGGATCAGTGATACACTAGATGGAAGGTTTGTCTGTGCTGGGACAGTTTCCCTGTGCCAATATGCAGCACTGCACTGAGTGGGTGGCTCCCACAGACACTTCAACTGGCAGGCTGAGCGACTGGTGCTGGGGCCATGCTTTGCACCTGAACAGGATCTGCATGGAAGATTAGCTCTGGCATACCTGCCGTGGTGGTTCCAGTCAGCCTGCCACCCGCCTTGGGCTGAATCTTAGCTAAGGCAGTCCAGGAGATAAAATGCAGAGGATACGAGTGGAAATATCTCCCTGGTGCAGCTGAGACACTGAGACTCGGAGCATTTCCCCACATGCTTGTACATCACATCTTACAGTTTTATGAGGCAAACATGAGTCTTTGCCTCCCTTATGCATCCATACAGCGCGGCCTGAGGGGGAAAGGCATGAGAAACTGGTCCGTGATAACTGCCCACTTAAAACATATACACCATCTTAATAATTTTTATGCTGCAGCTTTTTTAAATTCAGGGGTGTGGCTGGCATATAAATGAGGTGTTGGTATTTAAGCACCAGTTTTAACTTTAAAGCTGCTTTCTGGAAGGAAGCATGGAAGAACTCAGCAATTTGTTTGGCTCTCAGTCTGTATTGCAGCTGACCAGAAGTTTTGGAAACAAAGAGCTGGATGGAGAAAATACAGAAAACATATATATTAAAACCACATGAAAATCATGGCTAAACTGGAGGAAGGGGAGAGGAAGAAATGCATAGACTCTACAGCAGCCCTGGAGTCATAAAACTACATGGTGCATATTGGCTTGATGGAGATTACTTACAAGGGTCCACATATTCTGGTTCCCACCCACTCCCATGTGCACAAGGCACAGTTTTTTTCTGCAGTTATGATGACTTTGGGAGAAGGAGTGCAGGAATCATCTGAAACATCGTTGAGACAAACGTGCAGGCAGGAATTGCTCGTGGACCCTGCAATCCCTGCTTTTGGTTTGGATCTGAGCTATCGAGGCAACTGCTTACCTGGCATAACGTGGTACAGTTTCACTGAATTTGTTGGAGCTTTATGTGTAAAATCCAAGCTCTGAATCCATTCACGCCACAGTTGATCCAAAACATTTGGAGGTAGCACTGTTATTGTAGGTTTAAAGTAGTGTAAATAACAGAACCTGACTGTGGGCAGGGCAGCAGGAGGATAAAGACAGTCACCTTAATCATCCAGAGCACCCACAGCAGTTCCCTGTTCTCTCAGCCTCCTGTCAGTTAGATCAGAATGGTTTAGATATGGATATAATGGTCTGTAACTGGCTGTCTTTAACCAGGCTAGCATGGATCCTGAAAACAGCATAGCACAGTCATTCTGCCTGGGTTCATGCCATCAGCTCTACAGCAGCCCAGGTGGAGAAGTGGGCTAGTAGAACCGTGTGCGTGCCAGGCACTGAAATAGGATGCTTTCCTGGGCTGCTGTGATGTGTCATTATCAAAAAGTCAAAGCCAAATTCTCCAAAGTGTCCATCAGTTCTGGGGTGTCCAAACTGAAAGATCTTCATGGAGTTTCCCTTTTCGGGAAGTACTAAGCGTTACGCTCTAAAAATCAGGAAGGTGCCATTAGATGATACGCTTAGTCTTCAGATTCCCAAACCATGTTACTTGCTAATGCATTTTCTTAAGGCCAGATCCAAAGGCCAATTATATTAATCTTGACCAGCTTCAGGACCCTTCGTTCCAGATCACAGCGGATACTTAATGCAGAGGAGGCACTGTTGTTCTCTGCCCCAGTCCTGCATGGGAAGTAATGGGAAGTAACTCCATAAAAATGCCCTCTTCCTTTGTTTTTCCCCGACCGCCTCTCACCTCTTCCGAAGAAAGGTGGCTCAGCCCAGCTGGGGAGAAATAGACTGAGGGACATAGTCTGCCATAACCAGAAAATTCACTAACATTGAGTGAGAGCAAGGGCTTCTGCATATAGCTGAAAGTAGCTATAATGTTTTTCTTTAGTCCAGAAAATTAATTTCATTTCTATAGTCTTCCAAAGAAAGTGGGTCAAACACTTGGAACACACCCCACTGACTCCGGCCTTGTTTATCGCCGTTAAGTGAAACAGCCTAAGAAAAGCAGTGGCCTTCGTAGATGCTACAGGGTTTTTTAATGCATTCCCTGGAGAGCTCCATGTCAGCCCCACTCAGTGGCAAACTAGCAGAGTTAATTAAATGAAGGGCTTTTTTTTCCTTCATGATGTCATGTCTTTCACAAGTGGGTAATTTTGACACGTGCTATGGTCTGTATTGAATGTGGTTTGTGCACATTGGCTTAAAGTCTTCGGTGTGAAACAGCCTTGCCTGCGAGTTTTAATGAGTTAAAATTGAGATTCCTGGGTCTGCTTCCAGGCTGACAAGAGAGGTTAACTTAAAAGGATGAGTTACCCTTCCTATGGGATTTCATTTACCTCTACCAGTATGTCTGGGCAGAAGAATGTGTTGTATTGCAGATGGAAATAGGGACAGGCTCCTGCTTGTATTAGAAACTTTGAAGTGTGGACCAAACCTCCGAGGATTTAATAGGCACTTAGAAGACACAGCAGATGTGAAACAAATAAAAAGGAAATGTTCCTTTACCCAACTCATAACTAAACTATGAAACTCTGTCACAGGACTCAGAGGAGGTCAAAACTATAAATATGTAAGGGGAAAAAAAAAAAGAAGATGGGTCAGGTCATTGTTAATGCTATAAAAAAACCCCAACCCTGCTTATTAGGATAGCAAAAATATGTATTCTGTGTTTGCCAGAAGAGTGAAGGTAAATAAGGACAGAAACTCTACTCAGTTAACTGCATGCTCCCTTCCCAAATTTTAGTCCTAATTAGAGGTGAAGTCCTTTATTTCTTATTTTGTACTGTTTTCTCATGTAGCCCTTATTTCATACTCTTTTTTCATGTAGCCCTCATTTTAAATGATGATCTGTTGCATCTTAAAGCAGATACACTTCACTGACAAGAAACATATTGCCCCAATTTATCATCTCAAATTCTCGGGAGAGTTACTGAGTATGTGCTTGCTGGACATTGTAAACTGGTGGAGTTTTCTGGTCTCCCAAGACGGAAAACATCCTAGACACATTCTTGGAATATGCAAAACGTGGATTCAACATGTGCTCTCTTATGGCCGAATGGCTACAGAAATTTCAGGGCAACAGAAAACCAATGCTCTCCAATGGTTTTAGATTTCTAGGAGGTGGCTAATAGCATTTCTCTGCTTTTGCACTGGGTTATTCATCAGAAACAGCTGCTTCTCTGTGCAACTGTGACGTCAGGCTGGGTCAGCTAACAGAGACGCGTGTCTGTCACATGTACGTTGAGATCTGTGATAGAAGGTGATAGAAAGGCAAAGAATTACTTTACTGTCCTGAATTTTCACAGCTAAGTGTGTAGAAGTGCTGACAACTACTCTTGAAGTTCTTTCCTCTGCCAGGAAAAGCCAATGGCCACCTCTCCATCCCACAGGCCTTGACTCCTTGGAAACAAAAGACTGCATTGTAAGGTTTCTGTAGCAGAGCGATAATGTAGAAACCCTCAGGTATTCCCCACCTAGTGAGCGAATATGGTTGCTGAACGTTCACGTTTTTCTTCTTTCAAGCACAGGGACAGGAGATGCAGTTGCAGCAGCAATCACAGAAATGGCTTGCGGTTATCAAAACAATTGCAGCACACATGAACAAACACCTCAGCCTTGCCAAGCTAAACGAGCCCAAGCATTTTGCTTGGCCAAGCACGCTCCCAGCTGATTGTGTTCAGCAGGTCCATGTGTGTCATCTGGCGAGGCAGAGGGAAGGCGAGAGGTGCAGCCCAGAACAAAACGTGATGAACTCCAGTCTTCTGTGCCAGTGTGGGCTGTATCCTCCCTGCGTTCCCTGTAACAGCATTCTCCTTCTACTGGAGTAATTGTTTCTATTTGTGCAAAATGAGCAGGTGTCAGGCATTACCTTTCAGCTCTGGGACCTTGTAATTCCCACCTGGCGCTTGCTTTGCTCGCTTGTGTGAGATGGCACAAAGATCCCATTTGCTTCACTGCCTCCAGTACCCCGGAATGAGGGTCTCACGCGTAGACAGCTGGAACTATAAGAATCCAACAGTGAGAAGGAAAAGATTTGTACTGTACGTAGACCAAAAGCCTTTCCGGACCTGGGCAGCAACACAGAAAATGTATTTTTTGTAAGGCTTGAACTTTCAAAGTTCATACAGGCTCAAAGGCAGAGAAGACTAAACTCTGGGCTTGTCCAAACCAACCAGTCTACGTTGCCAACTGATGGGGTGTTCAGTTGCTCTTAGAAGCACTTCAAAATGGAAGAACTCTCTCTCTTTTTTTTTCTCTTGGACTGTGGTAAGAAACACTTGATCTGTTTATAGAAATCAGTTTGCATGTATGTTATGAGAAGGAATGCAAATGTATGAAAAACACAGCCCTCTCTTCATTTCCAAGTCTCTAATCTCAAGAGTTTCCAGTGATATTGGCTGAGAAGTCATGTTCGAATGCTTAGCTGGACCAAATATGTTGGATGAATTATCCTGATGTTTCATGCCAATGCAAATGAGAGAAGCTTCACTGGAACCCATGGTGTTCCACCAGAATAATGTTAGAGGAGGGAATAAGGCCACTTCCAGTAGGCATGTTTTGGATTGGATATCTGAAATTTCTCAGCATCCGATGTGATTAAAAGGTCTGTTGACAAGTGTCCCCCTTCACACTGACCAAAATGTGTCTGCAAAGGTGGCTGGAAAAGTCTTCTGTGTCTTTTGGTGCTCTGTGTCACTATTGATTGCATCAAGTATAAGTGATCACGCTCTCTCCATCTCCTGAAACCAAGGAGCAGCACGTTGAGCAAACCGTACTGACACCCGTGGTCTCCTTCCCACAGAGCAGTGCTCTGATGCAGAAACTTTTCATCCGCGTTTCATCATTTGCTTTCCATCGAGGAAAGAGCTGGTACCCTCCAGAGCTGCAGGCACACGCTGGGAATCGCAGGGTAGACGGAGACACGGACGCTGTATCAGACACTCAGCTCTGCTCGTCAACACGAGCCTCTCCAGGGCACCATCCCTCCTTTCTCCAGGATGTGGAGAAATGCGGATCTGCTGCTTCAGACGGAGCGATGCTGTGAGCAGGGCAGCGGGTGCACCTGCCACACGCCTCAGTCGTCATTTCGTGCTTCCCCACGCGCTTTGCGCTTCTGTGCACGTAGAGGAAGGTTCAGTGATGGTTCCTGAAGCACAGAGTCTGCAGCAGGGCTTCCCCACGGGCGCTGCAGGCTGCCAGAAAAAGGCCCTGCTGCCCAGGAGCAGGTGGTGGCAGAGCTCTCCAGCCATCACTCTCTGGGCTGAGATGCAAAGGGCTGATCCAGCCCCCATCTCCTCCCTAGCCAGAGGCACATGCTCTTCATTACTGGCCACATTGCATGACTCGGGGTTTGCAGAGGAAAATAAAAACAGTGAGCTCATCAGAGAAGGAAAAACACGAGTGAGAGGAATTGTTGTAAATACTTATATCTTCAGGGCCTTTAGTGTGATTGTCATTTCCCTTTCTGCATTTAAACAGCCAAGCTGTTGTTGTTCCGTGCTTTTATTTTTCTTTTAAGGGGAATTTTTAAACCTACACATCCGTGCCCCATGCCTAGGCAGCCTCCACACCTAACGGCCAGTGCTGAGAGGAGCTGAGGATGCTCGGTGCTGTCCCCACAGGCGCTCAGCACCCCGACAGCATCTGCCTCATGGCCTGGTGTGGAAAGAAAGAACTGCCTCATCCAGCTGGGCTTAAAACTACTGGAGAAAATCCACCCCTGGGGCAATTGCATCGCCATGGCTGGCTGAACGCGATCTGTTGACTGCAATGGCTGTGCGCTGGGGTGCATCTCGTGTAAGGGAGAGCTGTTTGACGTGCCTGTGTGCAACTGCTCTCCCTTTGGAAGGCTCTCTGTTGCTCTTGGAGCAGCGGGCTGCGATAATAGCCAACTGCCTGCCGAGCCCTAGATGCAAACTTTTTGCATGAAATAATAGCCTCACACCCACATAAACTGAAATTGTTTCTATGGAGAATATCCTGGACCAGTCTAAAACCTCGCCCTGGTGCTTTATTAGAAACCCTGGGAGAGCCTCAAATGTGTATATATATATATTCTTTTTTTAAATTTTTTTATTTTTAAGCTTATAAGTGTGAACTGTATCAGCCTGATAATGTGAAAAGCATTTTTCATGAGAGCGTGAGGTGGCACAGCCTTCTGGAATGAAGTCTGGGCCTGGCAGACAGAGGCTGGGGTTTTATTACTGCTTTGCAATGTCTCCAGGGCATTTGACTTCACCCTGGTTTCACTTTCCAGTGTTTGTTCAGACTGTAAATTATTTGAGGCGGGATTTGTACACGTGTGCAGTGGCCAGCAGAAGGAGATGCTGATTTTGGAATGATTGTTTGGGTGAAACAATGATTGCTATCTGTTGTTTAGAGCCAGCACTGACTATGGCTCCTACTGGGATTAGGAGGCTGGAGCATCAAGGGTATGTGACTTCGAATCTGCTGTTACCTCACACAGGGCAGGGGTCACCTAACGAGCAATTAGAGTCTGGAGCTGTAATTAGGAAATGTTTACATGGCAGGGCTTTGGGACGCCTCCTGTTTCCCCTTTTGCTCTCTGACTGACACCAGTAGCACACACAGCCACCTTGCAGCCACGCAGTGTTGCAACTAAGTTCAGAGATGTTCATAGTGGCGTATCCTGTTGTCTTTTTTGGGGCTTTTTTACATGACGTATGAATTGCACTACAGAACAAAGTGTGGATTTACTCTTCTGTTTCTCTTTGAATCTTCTAGATCATTAAAGAGCCTCCTCCACCTCCTGCAGAAGACAGCGAGGTGAGTAACTGGCAACCTGATTTCCTCAGTGTTTAAGACA
Organism: Tauraco erythrolophus; assembly: GCF_009769465.1. Lineage (NCBI taxonomy): Eukaryota > Metazoa > Chordata > Aves > Musophagiformes > Musophagidae > Tauraco > Tauraco erythrolophus. The sequence goes on along the minus strand of NC_141493.1, from coordinate 4,883,327 downwards.
AGATTGTGTTCGGTCTCCTCACAAGAGGTTGTGATTCTGCTGCACGGGAGAGTATGGACTGTTTAAACCTTTGTGCTCAGCTCTGTAGCCTTTAAGAGGCTGCCATGTGTGTCTCACTCTGCTCACTTTGCTTACTACAGAGGTGGAGATGTGGGTTTTATTTATTGGAGAGTGACTGTAGATCTGTTGTACAGTACCTCCACAGAGCAGGTGGGGAAGGAGCACAGAGGCAGACAATATTTCCACTTGGACAGAACAGCACTACAGAGTTAGGCTGTGATTCACAAAAAGGACAACTCTTAAGTGTGTGTTTAACTTTGAAGTTAATGGAACCTAAACACGTGCTTAGCTGCCTTCCTGGAATGGCATGGTAATGATTTTGATGGTTTAGCACGTATAAACCACGCTTGGCAGGTCAGTGGTAACCCACGGTGCTGGCCCCTTGGACTGCAGCTGCTGTGAGCAAAGGCAGCCCACAGTCTTTGCAAGGCGTCTGAAGACAGAGGGCCGTAAAATCCCAGCAAAATCATCTTGATAACAGAAGAGCTGCACTAGCTGGGGAAGTTTTACTGGTGAGAAATGATAAAGCAACGTTACAACGTTCATCTTAATTTTACTTGTTCTTTTTAGATGAATCTATCCACGAATGGTTTAAAGCTATGTCACCACTACTTAATCAGTAGGAATTTCTCCCCAGAAATATGCCCAGTTTTTCATCTGCCTCTTTCTGTGTCCTTCTGCTTTCAGCATGCGATGAGCCTCTGCTTTCGCTGTTTTACACGTGAGATTTCATGGAAAAGTCACTGGGCTGCGTTCAGGGCGCGTTGATGTCAATGGGAGTTTTTCCATTGACCTCACTGGGGTTTGGATCAGTTCCTCTTAACTATGCGAGTAAGAGAAGACTTAGATCTGTGCTCAGAGTGATTTGCTTGGTTAGTTCGCCCTCCTTTTTGCATCTGGAGACAAATTCGTTGCCTGCTTCAGCTTGCAAGTGGAAAAGCTTGCTGAAACGATCCTCTCTGTGCTGTCCATGAGGTCTGGCCCAGTGAGTGTTCTCTGTGCCAAGGCAGACAGACACCCTTAAAGCTCAGTCCTCTGCAACGCTATGGAGGTGGAATGCAACCTAGCTTCTGCCTGCACTGAGAAATTGTTGAGGGCAGCTGGAGCCAAGGCCAGCACTTGAACCTCCATCTTCGTGGCACTTCAAAACAAGCCTGAAGCAAAACTCCGAATCTGAACGTTCCTGGACCCAAGGGAGATTGTACTTGGATCCAGCACTCCCCATGCCTCTCTATGTGGGCATCTGGCCGGTTTTCCTAAGCAGACGTTTCTGTTTGGGCTGTATATAAATCCACTAGCTTTGTTAGCTTCTATCCTCTGAATGAAAGGGGAAATATTAACCTAAAATTGCATATGCTCTGTTCTGCATCGCACATGCCTCCCAGCCAAGGGATTCAATTGCTGAAATTAATTGAAATACATCATTCTGGAATGCTGGCTCACTGGCCAAGGACTGGAAGGGGAAATTACATCTCTGTGCTAAGAGGGAAGGCGTGCTTCACGTATAAGGAAGCCTTTTATCAAACCAGTAAGTGCTGCAAAAGCAGACCAGTTGCTGCAAAATAAACTAGTTGCAGCAGACCGGTTATGTTTGCCTGAGGTTAAGTTTAGTTAAGCTGGTGTAAAGATATTTCTGGACACCTTATATTTTCTCTCAGCCCTGATTCTGACAGAGTGGAACAGTCTGTGCAGCTCTTCGGATGAAACAGTCCTCGATTCATCTGTCTGTTTCACAGCTTTCCCTTAGCGATGCGTTTGCCATTGGCTTTTTATTTTAAACCAACCTGGTCTTGTACTGTGGGGAACGTGGGGCAAATGCTCTTTGTACAGAAGCAGGATGTTGTGCTTGCGCTCAGGCTTGCTCCCAGTAGGTGATGGTTTTAAATCAGACTTGTCCAGGCTTTGGCTGTATCCAGAGCAGAGCACTGCACAGTGCCTGAAAAACTGCTGCCTTAGCTCGTACCTGTCATTTACTGCTTCCTCGTTAATGCAAGAGGAGTTCTGTACAATCTGTTGGCTATTATCCTTACAGTTTTGGGACCCTGGGATGAGAGGCTTTGGCTACAGCAATGTGGCAACATTGTTGGGACTAGTCTGATGGCATAATTTCACGTGTACTTTCCACCAGTGCACATCCCCTAAGCTCTGTACCCAGTTATCCTATAGCCACCTTATACAATTAGCAGCCAAAGGTTTCTTAAGAAGGAAAATGTAGTTTATCCTATTTTAGAATCTGTACAGCTTCAGAGCAGTGCTCAAAAATTAGTAAGGCTTGAAGCTGTGACTTGTACTATGCATTTTTTCCCAGGCAGAAGAGCTTCCCACCTGTGGAAAAAATAGCAGAAGCTCTGAAAAGGTACATTTTGTTGGTCCCATTTACTCTTGTATAGCCTGGTCCACAGAATGGGGTTGGCAGCAGCAGGATGCTTTCACAGAAGGCTGGATACTCCAGATTTCCTACTTTGCTCAAAACAAATAGGAGATGGAGTTGATTTTCTGCAATCCAGTTTTTCTTACATCTTGCAGATAGCTTTCTCCCTTGCAGAAAACCTAGCAACTGCTTGTCTCCAGCGTGAAAGGGTGCTAATCCCTTAAGCAGCAGCATTACAGTTACTGTAAGATATTTTTTTTTTCTTCTCCCAAAAATCTTGGCAAAAAAAGGACAAGAGGAATTCTTGCATCAGCAGATTTGGGAGCTGAGGCCCATATGTCTTTGCACTGCAAGGAGAATGCATTATAGTGTGACAAGGAAGGGAAAGCAGCGTTGCTGTCAAACCCGCCAAAGGTTTTATTAAACTCTACTTTAAAGGCCTTTTGAGACACATTGGAGACACGCTCACTGTTGGTGAAGGAAATCACTATTGGCTGGAAACTTCCAATTAATTCATTCCGAAATCGCAAACGTCGTCAACTTGCCGCTGTGCTCCTCGGACAACGCAGGATACTGGAGGAGGCTAAGCCCAGATGAAGGACAGATGGTTTTACTTGCAGCCAGGAAAGATTGAGTTAATGCCAATCGGAAGAGGTGAATGCCTTGAGGAACCAGTGAGCACCTTTCTGGCCTGTGATTAGTCATTGATGGTGGATCAAAACCACGTTCTTCTACCTCCAGTGAATAGGAAGGCTTTTTCTAGCCCTGTTGGAGGAAGACACAGCTGCTTTTATTCATGTGTCCTATCACTTTCAGGCTAGGCTTATTGGAACAACTCTTGCTCACCTCAGACCGGAAGCTTACCACGAGGCCAAAGCTGATTCTCACTATAGCAACCGATCTTTTACATCAAAAAAACCCAACCTGCAGGGCTCTGCAGCTTCCAACGATTTCCTGTTCACTACCTGACCCATGCCAGAGGTCTGCTGCTAGTCAGTCCCACAGAAGGACAGACTGTGACTGCAGTCAGAGGGTGCATGAGCTGGAGCCCTCCCCAGTACCCCCAGGAGGCACTCTCTCGTCTCATCGCTTCCTTGCCCTGCAAACAGAGACCAGGCAATGTTAAAACACGCGGCTGGATCTTCATTTTCTGTCACGGCAGCACTTTCTCCCTCAGAAGGGATTCGGGGACACAGAGTTCCCTAAAGTCTGGCAAAACCAGGCAGGAGAACTACCAGATGACCAGCGTGTGTTCTTTCCTCGTCGCTCAGACCTGTTTTTTCCATGCTGCTCTATCACCCAAGCTCCACAGTCACCCCAGCATGGCACCAGAGCCAAGCCACCAACCAGCCTGTAATTGGATAATTCTTATGTCTCTTGTCATCTTACCCGCATACACCAAAGCAAACACACACGAGTCCTGCAGAGAAAGGACCGTTCAGCAGCACAGCCCTGAGATGCTGAAGGTAATTATCACTGTCATGGGAAGCTGGCATGAAAAGCAGGAATTCAACTCACTGCATGGCAGCTATTGTTAAGCCAACAGATGAAACCACCTGTTTAGCTTGAACCACTTTGATCTTCGTGAACTAATAAACTCTTTCTCCACAACTGAGCGTTCATAAGGCCAGAGAAGGGCTCACAGGGATTCATCTGTTTAGGGAGCTGCTTGCAACCTCACTTATTGGTGTTTATTAAACTTTTCTAAGTTGTTTTCCTTTCTCTTCCTGAAAAGCCTTGCTGGGAAGACAGCAAAATACACTCCAGAGAAAGAACCTGATAGGAATTTTTTGTAGACACCAAGACAGGAAATGTATTCTGTTATTCCTGAAATAAAGCCAGGTCCCAGTGGTATGCCAGCTCTTTTCCTTCCCCTTTACTCCCCTTTTACGGTGAGTTGCAGAAATACAGGAGGAGGAGAAAAGGAGAAAAGGAACCTTTCAAGAGACAGGCATTTAAAAGAAACAGATTTGGGGTGTTATTGGCAACAGATGAGGTGTAGGTATTACCCTGTGGAGGTGGGGAGTTTTATAGCCAGATTTCATGTGAAATGTCTAGGCAGGCTCAGCACAGCAAACTCGGTTAGTGTAGAGGCTGTGGAAGTTGGGTTTAAGTACATCACAGTTGCAATTGGAGTGCCAGTGTTCATTCCCTTGACCTTCTAAGACCTTATTTCATCTTCCTTTAGCTCCGTGTCTGAGCTATAGAGTGGGGATAACTCAACATCCTTTCTTCTTCATCTTCATCAAAACGGGGGTTCTCTCTTAACTGTGTGCATGCAGTGCTTTGCACTTGGAGGATAGAACTTCAGGCAGGATCTTTAAGAACCTGTACCATAGATAAACTGGGAGCTTCTGTGATCGGTAAGATCAACAAAGGCTGTTTTTCTAAGCATTTCTGTCTCAAGGATAAGCTTATATGTGGATTTCGTGGTGCCTCACGAGAGTTGAGGTCTTCCTCCAGCCTGCTCCTTAGTAGAGCACCAGTTAGAACATTTTCTCTTGGATGTTCTGTGACCTGCGAGTGCTTTCTGACAACGCTTGGCAGGCGTGGGCCACTGACAGGCAAAGATACGAGAAAAACCTGGAGGAATCCTTGTCCTGTCGTGTCTCACAGCACTTTGTGCAGGCAGAGCTCTATAAATGCTGAATTCTGACAAGATTCAGGCATTGCAGAGACAACTGTGAAAATAATTATAAGGGCGGGGAGAGGGGTAAGTTGTCCAGACTTTTTGTATATTTGGCCAAATTTAGTTTGAATTCTTACCCTGAGTGGTTCAGATGTCCCTAGTGAAGCCTGAATTATCCTTGTGTTACCCACAGATGAGGTTCCCTCAGGTCAGGGTCAAAGGCACGGACTCCGAGATAAACACAGATCTTTGTTTTCTGAAGTTCAGCAGTTATTAATCTGACTGTGAAACGTAGCTCTGTCCTCCTGCTTCTTATTTTTACAAGAAACTCTAGCTCCATCTAAAGCAGACTTTGCGGGTGTGAAGATGCCAAGTCCTGTACAGGCAATTTCCAGCATCCTTAAATGCACTTGAATTTTCCGGGGTGGTTTTTTATACTGGGGCCAGAGCTGAAGTTCCTGGTGCAGCTCTTCCTCAGGCAAAAACCCCGGTGTAGCTACATGCAGGAAAATATGGGCAAAACTGAGCCACGACGTGAGAATTCAGCCCTGTTTTATCAGCTCAGACCTTGGGAATGGGGCAGCGAGCGAGGACGCAGGACATGGGGATTGTAAAATTCCTTCTCCTTTTCCTGCTCCTCTCTTCCCTGACTCCAAGTTTCCAGTCTCTTTCCTTTAACTGCTCACGTGTGTTGTGAGCACGTTTGCCAAATGTGTAGGACATCACTGGTGGTTTGCTTTTTGATTGTGGTTTTTTTTTTATTTTTTGCTTGTGTTGCAAAACCTCCCATGCCCTTGAAAACATGTAAACAGACTCTTCTGAAGCAAGCTTGTGACTCCTTTGTTTTTCAGGCTGTTGTCTCCTTGTGCTGGTTCCCTTGCTGTCCTGGCAGAAACGTTCCTATCTCAGATTGAAGTGACTCGAAGGGCTTTTAAGGGCTTGTGGGGAAGATTTCCTAAACCTTGGTATTTCCTGTTGTGAGAAGTCCAGTCTGTGCTAAACTGAAGAGAGAGAGAAAGAGAATTGCTGAAGGAAAATATTTAGATGGCTTTGATTCCATTTTTTTTTTAAAAAAAAAGTCCTCATGGAAAACTTCATGCAGAGATATTAAGTTCTTGGGTTGCAGCAAAGAGCCGCAGCAGCTCTACCCCAGGGCGAGAGGAGGAGGAAAGCTACGACAGCGAGGAACCTTCTATTTAGTTCTCAATTGTTCACTCTTCCTTTAGATCAGGACAAATTTTGCAGCTGAAATTATGTGTATTTTGAAAAACAGAAATGCTTTTGTTTGACGTGAAAAGCATAGTTTGTCTTGGATTTTTTTCCCCCCAGTTTTTCAGTTTTCCTACTGGGGAGTTCAATTTCAAAGTATTTTTGGCTTTTCCAGTTTTGGAAAGCTCCTAAGTTTTGGAGTTTTGCCAAATCCCTGTGAAAAATTAAAGAAAGAAAAAGAGAGGGACCATTTTTCATTTTCTCTCCACTTTTTTCACAGGAAATACTTCACGTTTTTGATGAACTCTGCTTTTCTGCTTTGCCAGTTCGTAGCCTGAACTGCCGAAATTAAAGGGAAAGGCGCTGTATAGGTCGGAGCATCTGTGGAGTTGTTACATAGTGCAGCAAAGAACACAGAACACACAGAATACGCTCCCTAGAACTTTAGCTAGGCTCATTTCAGACAAACTAAGGAGATTTTCTTGATTTGTTGCCTTGGCCGTACCTGAATGCCAGGGTCCTGCACACGTACAGCCCGGTGCACGGTGACGCACCGCAGGTTCCTGTCTGCGGCGCGTAAGGGTCAAACATGTTCAGATTTGCACAGAATTTAAGGCTCATTTTCCACACAGGGCCTGACTTAAGCTGACATAAGCCCGTGAACGTCCCTGAAGCTGCATGGGCTTCCATGGGCAGCCTCCCCAGCAGAGGCAGAAATTCATTATAAGAGCTAATTCCGTTCTTGTACCTTTTCCATCAGTCTTTCCCATCCTATTACACTTGGCCAGCTCATGTCAGATAAACCTCTCATCTCTGTGTTGGGCATTCACACTGGGGCTGTTTCCAAACGTATTCCTAGCTTGCCTTCACTCAGGAGCAAATTTCCCTTACTTGCTTTCTTGCTTTCCCACCATTCATACAATGATTTGTCTGGGCCCTGGAGGGCTGGTCCAGCGTGGAGAGCCATGAGTCAGGGAACACTCCTCAGAGCTGCAGCTCTTCTCTCCCTAATCACAGGCATCAGTGAAGGGATGGCAAAGAGTCCCTGCTACCAAAGAGTCCCTGCTACCATCGCTCCTGGCTAGCATATCAACCAGGCTTGCAGCCAAAAGACCCCAGCTCTTGAGCTATGCTAAGTGCTATTTTAGTGGCTGCTTCAATGATTTTGCAATTTGGAAACAATTTACTTCCCTGAATTTAAAGATGATGAAAGACAGAGTCTCCTTAAAAAAAAAAAAAACACACACACAAAAAACCCACAAAACCCAGCAACAAAAAATCTCCAAAACAAACACCACATCAAGCAAAAGTCACGTTCTTGCTGGAGCTGGTCTGTACCTTTCAAGTAGTGGTGGTGTTTGTATCATGAAACATTTTCTTTTCATGAGTGTACATCCCCTGGAAAACAACCAGTGAGAGACCAGAACCTTGATTGCACTGGTTCTAGCAGGCTCAGAGCAGCACATAACCCATGACTGTTTTTTCCTATCGGTCTCTAGTCATGCTTCCTAACAGTGCAACCCCTTCTTTCTGTTTTGTAGGAGGAAGATGATGATGGCCTTCCAAAGAAGAAATGGCCAACAGTAGATGCCTCTTATTATGGTGGACGAGGAGTTGGTGGCATCAAACGAATGGAGGTAATTAGATACCAGTTCATGTTTCAGAAGATCTTATTTGGGAACTGAGCTGTAAAGTACCCCTACAATTTACCCAGAAAGAGACTCAAGAGATACACACAAACTTCTTTAAGCTTTTTTGAACATCTGAGCCCAGATTGTTTTGATATAGGAATATTTGAGAGCCAAACATAGATCCCTTAAGTTTGGGATTGTCTTTTTCTTCTAGTACAGTAAGATCCTGGTCCATGCCTGGTATACAGGGGCAGTGTTGCCATACAAATGACAAGGAAATATAGTTAGTTTTTCTGAAAACCTTCCCCACTCTCACATTTCTCATAAATCACAAAGAAGGAGACGTTCAAAGTTTGGGTTGTAGTCTAGAAACAAGTGGGGAGAAGATGCCTGAGCCTGAGGATGGTCGTGTTGGGGTGCACGACGAGGCAGAGCGGCATCTGGAGTCTGCGTGACGACCCACGCCGGAGCGAGTGGCTACAGCTCCCTAAGTACCCGAGACTGTGGTAAAGCCCACACCGGAGCAATCTGTGGGGAAGGATTGTTTCCAGTGGGCTGGACTCACGCTGGAGAAGTTTGTGGATTTTTCCTCGTGGGTAGGGGATCCATTGGAGCAGGGGAAAAGGGTGTAAGGACTCCTTCTCCTTTAAGAAAGAAGCAGCAGTAACAGCACGGAATGAACTGACCTGCACCCCCCCAGTCCCTGCCCCCTGTGCTGCTGGGGGGAGGAGGTAGAGCCGGGAGGAAAAGGAAAGGGGGCGGGAAGGTGTCGGTTTTAAGATCTGGTTTTGTTTCTTTCTGTCCTCTCGAGTAATCAGTTTTTGTTTCCCTTTGTCCTTCTAAGTAATCATTAATAAACTGTTTTGCTTTGAGAAAGCCCTGTCTGTTTTGCCCGGGACCATGGTTGGTGGGTGCTCCCTCTGTTCTTGTCTCAACCCTCAGTCCCTTTGGTTTTTTTTTTCTCTCCTCTCTACTTTACTGGAGAAGGAGAGACTGTGTGAGTTTTAGTTGCTGGATCAGCCTAAAACCACGACACAAGCTTGGCAGCCTGCGGCTCGCTCTTCACCTTGGATTTAGACACTGTGAGAACAGGGACCAGGATCTAGTTATTACAGCAGGGATGTTTCTCTCCGGGGCAGCTACTATTGTAATATGCCCTGATGCCATCTTTTCAGGTGCGCTGGGGAGAAAAGGGCTCCACGGAAGAAGGCGCTAAGTTAGAGAAAGCCAAGAATGCCAGGGTCAAGATGCCAGAGCAGGAATACGAGTTCCCCGAACCCAGGAACCTTGCGAACAGCATGCGCAGGCCTTCCTCTCCTCGGAAGTGGTACTCTCCAATCAAGGTGAGTCCAGTCCAGCGTTGTACTGCACAGGATGTTTCCAGGAGATCTGTATTAAGTGTTTTCACATCCGAGACTAAGAGGTAGAACTGTCCACAAACCTGTGATCTCAAGATGCTGCTAGAGTAGCTGTGCGTGAGGGAGTCCCACTGAACACGTGCCTGGGGAGGTACCCTGGAAAGGAGCCACATGAGACAATGGGAATTTCCCACCAGGCTGATCGGGTTTTGGGGTTGCATTGCTTTCTTAGAGAAGAATAGGACCCTGATCTCTTCTGGCGGTGTAGCTAGTTTCTGTAAAGTGCTTACAAACTCAACTGCGCTTCCAAAGGGCAGGCCCTTGAGTCCACACTGCATACTCCCTGAGACATAGGGAATACATAGCATCCTCTTTCCTTAGAAAGAGGAGAGAAAATCGGAAGGAAATTGCTACTGCATGTCACCAGAGAGAGTTGTCCTCAGCAAATCAAGGGTTGCAGTGATGTCTGCCAGCAGGCATAGGTCCCAGGGCCAGGCTTGCTGCAGGGCAGCACGCTTGCCTCACAAGGAGGAGATGCCCTGCAAGAAGTGTTTGGCTGAATTAGAGTGCTGCAGATGTGGAAGGTCAAATTCACTCTGATATGAGGTTACATGTAACGCAAAGCTGCATAACAGTTGCCCACAGGAACTGGGAAGGCGACTGCCATCTGACCCGCGGGCAGGCAGCTGTTCTGCAGGTTGTCTTCACTGGTACAAATGGTTGCCAGCGTACGAAACGGAAGCCAGCAAGCAACTCTATACTTCACTGAAGAAAAACTCTTTGTTACACATGAGAATGCTTTTCGTGGGTTAAGAGGAACAAATCATACAAAACAGATGATTAGTTGCATCATCCAGGGCATGGTATGAAGGCGCTCCCATGTCAGAAAGCTCATCTTTTGCATTCAGGACAAATTAAGCTGTCCTCAGGAAAGGAGGACACCTTAACTACTGTGGAACTACTCTAATGAAATGGAAAAAAAATAATCCTGCATTCCTGTTTCTTAGGTGTAACTCTTTTGGGAAATGCTAATACCCTTCTCATCTCTTTTCAGTCTGGGGCTGTTTGCAGCAGCTCTGGAGTTTTATCAGTCTCAAAAAGACTGAAAAATGCTCAATTCATGTCTGAGTGCAAACCCTGCACCACTCAAGCTTGGATCTCATTTTGATGAGTGGAGATGCTGGTGAGGGGCTTAGAAACCCTCTACAGGCAATGTGTCTGCAGGTAACCTGCAAAGAGAGTATGTGCAACACATGTAGTAAACCTTTTGGTGTATAGAGCTGGTCTTAAACTTTATGCTGGGGAATGGGGAAGTGCCTCACTGCTGGAAATTAGAGATTTTATTCTCCTGTTTTCTTCCTCCCCAGTCGCAGTCAGTCAGTCAGACGTGTTCTGTTAGCTGGGTTATTGCACTGCAGATATGTTGCACTGCAGCACACCCAGGTTTCCCTGCGTTGTATCTTGTTACAGTTCAGCTCCAAGCAGTGCCCGTAGGAATTTGGGCAAGTCACGTGTTTGGCTTTCCTCAGTCATTGATCTTGCAGCTGGTTCGAATCCAGAGATGGGAATGGCAAGGATGCACGAGGGAGTAAGAGTGGTTTCCGGAGGATACGGAAATGTGAGCCTCTTTGAAACCTTTGTCCAATACCCTCTCTCTTTTCCCCCTTAAAGATTATCATCTAATAAACATAGCCTACAACAAGTCATTTGCAATTGTGTTATAACGACTTCAACATGTGTTCACAAAGGTTATTCATCCCCACGGTGGGACAGGTTAGAGAGCCAACTGTTTTCCATTCAGAGTGGGGAAGGCACCATCCATATAGCTGCTCCTTTGTTCCTAAATGCATTGTCATCTTGCATTAGTGCAAAGCATTTGTAAAACACACTCGTCCCATCGGGGAGATTTTTCAATCCTCCTGTGTGCTTGTGGAAATGACCTCATCCAGCTGAGAAGTGCAGCTCAGTTGCTTTCCATATTCTGCAGCCAGAAAGGTTCGCAGCACACGAAGCTGTGCTCTAACTCCTGACAGAAACACTGGTTTTAGCACAAAGAGCCCTGAACACATGCTCAGACAGCTGGAATCCATGTGGGTGCAACTACCTGAGATCATGAGTTGAGAGCTGGGTCCTTTCCTGTAGGAGATACTGCTGAGTTTCTCTCCTCTTCCTTCACCAGTTCATGCTGTTGGATTACAACCTCACGAGACTTTCAGCTAAATTTCAGAGTTTATTCTGCGTGGTAGGAAACCAGCTCTGAACAGAGGAGGCAATTTTGTTGCAGATTTGTGTCCCAGACAAATTCTCCAAAGCTCAAGAGAGGCCTGGAGAAAAGATTCAATGTCTGTAGTGTTCAAGGTCGGTTCTGACTCCCACTAGGGAACAGCTTTTGCTTCGTAACAGCAAAAATTCATTTATAAGGGGGCTACAAAATGTAGGAGTATCTCACGGGTGATATATATTCTTAATTCCTTTAGAAATACCTCTTTTATGTACCATCCAAACTGTATGCAGTCTAAGGACAGTTCCAATCCAAGATCCCATATCCAAATACTCCTGTAACTTTGGAGTGTTCCACATCTGGATAGTATTTAGCAGCCTGAATCTGTCTGTGGACAAGACTGTACCTAATTATTAATTGCCACCACACCCCTTATTGAGCTGCACCCAAAAAGACAGCGTATGCAGATGGGATAACTGTATCCAACACTTTCCCCAGGTACAACCATGAGCACTCATCAAAAACAGAGGGGATCATTTCTATGAAAGATCCTGCTATTACTCTCCCTGGGCAGTAAGGAATTAGCAAAATTGGCAAAATTCATCAGCGCTCTTGGCAGAAGCTCTTACCCTGAGGATGTGAGCATATAGAGATGAATTTGCATTGTGCTGTGCAGAAGCAGAGTCTGAACAGGCAGAGGGAGGCGAGGAGGGACAGCCTGTTAGGTCATCGGGTTTGTGCTCTCAGCCAAAGCTTTTTCCAGCCTGGTTTTTAAAATAACATAGAGGCTTCCACCACTTCTCAGGGGGGAATGTTTCACAGACTACCAGACCTCACCCGGAGGAAATGTCTCCTGATACTCAGCTTAAATTTTCCCTCATCCCCACGCTCCAAGTGCACTCGGTCCTTTGGTTAAAGCAGATGTTAAATTTCCACCTGCTCCACTGGACTGGTTGGAACCCTCTTGGGAAGGTAGATAAACGTGCTTTACTTGGTGTTTTGTCTTTTGCCAGTTTATCTGAAGGAGTTTTTCTTCCCTCCTTTGTTACTTTTCCCAGAGTAACACCTATAAGGTAGGTAGACAGCTGAGAGTGAATAGATTGTTTTTTAAATGCTCCAAGGACATGGACAGTACCAAATGTGGCCCCTGACACTTAATAGATTCTTGCTGTTATTATTATTCTTATTTGCTACTGCTGCTTCTTAGCATGATGCCAACTGGATTATGCCACTTCTAAAATCTCATTTCAACAGTTTGAAAGGTCAATGCAAATAATCCAAGGAGAATGACAAATCTGAAAACTTCTTAAGAAACTTGCCGGATCCTCGGTTCATCTGACACAGGGAGGAGCAGCACAACACATAGATGCAAGTGAGGGATCATGAAGGACCATGCCTTTTGTTCTGGTTTGGTTCAGGACATGCTCCCTGCTACAGCCAGCTGCGCGGCTCTGTATGCCTTGGTTTGGTGAGCAGCTTTCCTCCTACCTGTTTCTACTGCTGTTTTATCTACCTGTCTGCCTCTCCTTTCTCCCTCCTCCTCAGAGCACGTACAGTACTTGACTTCCAAAGGACCACTGTCAGTCTCTAAAAAACAATCCAGAAAGAACCACATGACGAGGCTAAACTCACTGTTCATCCTCAAAAACTGGCGTGCAGCACCTGTCTCAAGGCTGAGGTTGGAGCAAGAGCTGGTGCCCTCAGAAACCTCAGGTGAATCCGAAGTGGAGGCTACTTGAGTATTTACTAAGCCGTGTGGCCCTGGCACATTTTCTCGCCTTTGTATCTCCCGTTTCTATCTCCAAAGCTGACATGGCACAGCCTCTTGCTAGAAGGAGGTCCAAGGGAAGCCTGGATTTGTTAGGCAGCTTACAAAACTGCCTCTGACTGACACCACCAGACGCCAGGTCTCAGGAGCACTCTAGGTACCAGGTCATTCACTGGAGCAGGACCGATATAGTGCTGAATTAACTATTAATTCAGGAGGAGAACGCATTCACATTAAAGCAATGGCTGAAACACTGCACTCCTTCATTTGTCATCTGCTCCGATTGCTTCCTCTTTCTGAACTTTATCTAGTAGGACTCAAAGCTTTATTTGCCTCCAGATCTCTTTTTCTTCAAGCAACCTTGTGCCTCAGTTGCAAAGGAGTTCCCAAACAGAGACACAGCCCGTCCACTGGAGAGCACAGAAGTGTTTATATTTCCAAGTGAATGCATGGCCATTTTCACAATTCTTTCCATGATCTGCTCTCCCTCTCTTCCACCCAGATGTCTCAGGCAGACCCTGAAGCTCCGTTCAGACTCCCAGAGATAGAGCTCTTGGCTTTTCCCAAGAAACCTTGGTAGGGTCTTGGAAGTTAGGACTGCAGAGTAAAAAGGACTTTTTGTTTCATGGAAAGTTGTTATTTTCCCTCTGGTTTCCTAAAGGAAAAATGGAAGAAAAAGATACTCATTTCTTACGTTGTCAGAGGGGACAGGAGATCAAGAGTTTCAACCAGCTCTGATGTAGGGGAAAGATGGATTGGGACAGAGAGGGATGGCTTCCCTTAGGTCTATGGCTGTGCTGTCCAAACACAGAAGAGTCTGACAGAGGAGTTTCTTACTTCTTCCTTTGAGAATAACACACTTTCCTGGCTCTCACCTTAGGAAGTGTTTTCCCTAGTATCCTATGGAAACAAGATCTATGCAGTCATTCTGTGCCTCTGTCTCCATCCAGGTATCCCTCCAAATCCCAAACAAGCTTTGAACCATTGGCTCAACTCACTGATTGAGGAATATAGGTTTCAGATGATTACAGCCCTGATAGTTTCTTGAAAAGAGGAGACGACAACTCTACGTCTCCATGAAAGGAAGAGTGTACATTGAGTCTTTAATTAGATCCCAGAGAACCAGTGTCACGGAAGGACCTTAATAAACACCCTGGCTGTCAGGAAGCTCTCACCATCACGGACGCTCAAGTTCACACTCAGCCATGAGGCACAGGCTCTCAGAAAAGCAACTTTCCTCACTGCTGATGAAGCTACTCGCTCTTTTCCCATCACTGCTGCAATGTTCAGCTTATGTTTCCATTTCCTTAGTTTTGTCCCATGATGGTTACACGAGGCAGTTCTGCTATCACAAAATTTTTGTAGTCTTTATTTCCAGGAAAGAGGTAGTGATCATCCATGAATTTCTGAGTCCAGCTGGGGGTAGCTAGGTCTGTGAGTTTGATCTTCTCAACTGCAGGAAGTAGTTGTCCCTTGGTACATTCTCACAGCAGCTCCTCTCCATCTCTGCAGATACAATAAAGTTTACTGAGTATTGCTGGTGAGGTTTCCACTTGTGCCTGCTTTTTACATGGTACCTTCTGTATCATCCGGAAAAACACTAACAGAAAGCTTAGGAAATACTGCCAGTTGTTAACCCTCTCACATTTTTACAAATCTCTGAGTATGGTGCACTTAACAGACCAAGAATCAAATGAAGTCAGTAACCACAAGCCTGGCTTTGTGTTGCTGCTGAATTTCCCTCAGGAATGAACGCTTTGTGTTGCAGAGAAGCATTGCAGGGAGGGTCTGACCCCGCGTCTCAAACAAACTGGCTGTTAACAAGAGATTTCAACACTCTGGGTTTTGGGAAAAACTCGTCTGGGTCTGTGCATGTACTCACGTGTGCGTTCAGGTACAGGCTGGTGGGTAAGAGACCACACGGTGAGGCGAAGAACTTGTCAAAACCAGTGCAATGTGGTGAGGGTGGCATCTGTAGGGCAGCTGACACGGCGCTCGTAGGAATGGAGGACTCTGAAAGATGCGTGTTATTGCCTGGAAAAGATGCAAATGTTTGTTGATATATGGGCAGTGTGAGACCCAGGAACCTGATCCCCTCTTGCTAGCACGTAGCTGACATGAAAGATTAAGCGTGGTGTTGCACAGCACCTCGCTGCGACTCAGACGGTTTTTCAGTCAGTTCTCCCCAGCAGATCGTTTTGACACATAAATCAAAATTATTTCTACCATGTCGCAGCGGTCAGCCAGAGGCCAGCTCCTCAGCCAGCCGGAGGAGGCAGCAGAATAATTTAGAAATGAATCGTATAAACTCACCTGATCGCTTTCTGCATGGATTTAGCATTTTGCTGGGAACAATGTCAGGAGCTGAGTGGGTATTAGACTCTCTCCCAGCCCAGGAAGTATCTCAGTCACCGACTACCTTTGGAGATTTTCAGAAGAATAGGTAAGGGGTAGGCACATGGGTACTGTCCACTGTCAGACGTATCTGCTTACTGCTCGTCTGAAAGCCTCTTCCTTTGCTCTCGCAGCAAGTCGGAAGCAAGTTTCTGTGGGACAAACCCTGCTCTGCAGCACCTTGTGCAAGCACAGCAAATGGCTGGGTAAAAGCCACACAGCTGCGTGGTCCCTGCGCTGCGTCTGGCACAGCACGCTCGTTCCTGCACAGGAGATAACGCTCTTTCTTTTGGCTGCAGGGGAAGCTGGATGCTCTCTGGGTCTTGCTGCGGAAAGGCTACGACCGTGTATCTGTGATGCGCCCACAGCCAGGAGACAAGGTACTGTGCCTCAAAATGCTTTTTACAGCCAGGGAACAATAAAATCCCTCTCAAGTTTCTGACTACCTTCACACGTGGGACTGAAGGCGGATACTCATGACAGCTTAGAAACATTCAGTGATGTCTATCAGCTTTGTTTGCAACTGCAATTTGTGCAATTTGACTGATATAGTTTCAAGTATGAAAACTGTCCAGATGCAGTAACAGAGATATCCATTAAAGAGCCCAGAATGGTCTTGGTCTTAGATAATATAGCTGCTTTCAATTAATTATGTAATTAATTCTAATGAATGGCAAGGAATATTTCTGCATGTTTTCCTTCATTAAAATCTTACATTCTGGAATAACACTGAACATACACATAAATATAGATATTTTGCTACATAAATTTAAACTTCATGGTCACTTTTATGAAGCAAAGCTTGCAGAATGAGGTTTGGACTGTTGTGGGAGAGGGAGAACTATTCCCATAGATTTCTACACATTGATGTGTGCTTGTGGGTGGAGACAGAAGCCATTGAAGAGCAAGGACTAATGTCACTTTACAGCAATGACACTGTCTATGACAGCAGGATACCACAGAGCTGCCTCTCATCTCCAAGGTACTAATCTCCTCCTTTTCAGTGGAGTTAAATGTCTGGCTGCTTCCTAAATCGTTTCAGGACAGTTATCCCTCGAGGTAGGTGGCTGAGCCCCGCAGTGGCCAGCGCACACCCCTGTGCTGTGCTCCGCTCTGAGCACCCCGCAGACACGCCGGGACACACGGCTGGGAGGGGTGAGCGAGCGCTGCCCCGGAGCTTGGCAAGTTCAGTCTGTGTTCGTCACACACGACGTGGGTGAATCGAAATCTCTGTAGTAGCCATACGACATCCCCTAACTCCCTGCGATTTAGATGATTGCACCCAGTTGCCCAGGGCTGTTCCCAGTCCAAGGTGGAGATTCAACATCTCTCCAAGCCTCTGCCCATATTCACCTTACGGTGAAAAATGTCAGTTACATTTATGCCCTATGCAGTCGCTTTACACCTTCCGACATAAACCAACCCAGGAGATTGGAGTCGCTTCAGGAATATAGTTGGCCTGAAGCGTAAGTGACTGTGTAGCATTGTGAAGGCTTCAAGAAACTCAGTGGCACAGGAAACAACAATGTAATTTTTGGGTGGAGAATCATAGTTCTGTGACGTTTGACTCCCTGTAAGGTTTTCCACTGAATGCAAAACTTTTGTGAATAAAAATGTTTAATATTTTATTCCTTCAGGGCTAAGATTTGCTAAAATATCTTTGCTGAGTGTGATATTGATTTCTGGAAGAAAAGGTCATAACATACAGATTGCTAATGCCTGGCAAATTTCCCACAGAAAGCAGGCTTTGAAGAATGACTATTTGATGAATAATGTTTTTGACTGGACAAGCTAAGGTTATTTACAGGAAAGGTACCACTTCCATCTATGCCAGGGAAAATCCAGAGCAGTTTACCTGGCGCCAATGCAGGATACAGCGAGCAGCAGTTTATATTAGTGCAACTGACAGCAAGCTCCATCCTTTTTGGTGATGTATCACTTAGACACGTAGTTGTGTGTCCTGTCAGCATTAGCAGCTGCAGAATCAGCCCATACAGGTGTTACATGATCCAGCCTCGAAGGAAATTAAGCTCGTTCTGGTTCTGCTGTGCCTACGAAGGGTCTCTGACTCGGGTGCAAGTATAATTCAGCATGAAAGAGAAGCTTAAGTGAGCAGTTTGTGTTTATTCCTTTATAGTAGTGACGTAACTACCAGGTGATGTCACTCCCAACAGTACAGGAAAAACCAATATGAGAACTCCTTGTAAAACACTGAAATGACAGTCATTAGTTTACACAGCTGAAATGGCAGAATTAGGTAGGGTTTTCCCCTCTCCTATTCAGCAAAAACGTGGGGTTTGTTTCCCTACTTCAGATTTAAAATAGGGAGAAGAATCCAGCTTCAAGCACTGGCTTCAGCTTGGAGATTTCCAAGTCATCTCCCATCTTGCTATAGACATTCCCCATGATTTGGGTGCTGGTTTTAGTTTGTCATACCTCACTTTCTCCTTTGTAGGTGTAGAAAGTGAATTTACCAGAGCTGGGTGTTAGGAAGATTGGCTCTACAACGTTTAGAGGTTTCTGTGCCAGGGACTGGGAAGGAATGAGGCAATATTGCTGTTAGCTGAACTGCCACAATCTACAACTGTGCCTTGGGAGACAAACTGGTCAAAAAGAAAAGCAAAAGGCACAGAAATAGTTGCAAAATTTGCACCTCACAAAATCAGGAGGCTGTAAGCCCAGTTTGATCCCTGCCCATCTCCCTCTATTCTCTGTGCCACTGTTCTTCTAAGGGAAATCTAAATACATTTCCAAACCTTGGGATACAAAGGCTGCATGAATCAAGCTACCTTAAGGCTAGTGGCTTCTCCCAGGTCAGCAAACATCAAATATTGTCTCATAAAACACATTACTGTGGTAGTGTGATTGGAAACCCAGTGGGAAGTGCCGAATTGATGGGGACGGCAGCACGGAAACATCTGCCAGTGTTGACTGCAGCTGTCAGTGCCTTCCATGCAGACAGTCCTGTCAGTGTGAACAATTTGCTTTCCTTGCAAGAAAAAACATCAAGGAAAAGGAGCAGTTCCACAGAAAATCTTTTTCAAAACAAAACCTGTGTCTGTAGGACAGTGTTGCAAAAGAAAAGTCGGATGTGTTGCACTGAGATGATGAGAAATTTCTACTCGTGCAAACAACTGTGTGTCTGGAATCTCCTGCCAGGGAAGTCAGGGCTGGTTTAGATTTCCTTGGATTCAATCCCTTCCATTAGCTTGAAGACTTTTCACCCGTATTACAATGAGAGGGCCTCTGAATTACTCATAGACACAGTCCTTCCTCTGAAGTGGATGTTTAGTAAGTTTACTAAGCTCTTCATCACTTCCTTCATCCAAACTGGGACACAGCTCTTGGCATCTCTCCAGCTTGCAACAACACTCCGAGTGATGTTTGTACACCTGGTCACATGCCAGGAGCACCACTGAGCGTATGGTACGGCTGACAGCTACTGTGAGGAACGTCTTTTGACACCGTGCTCCGAGACATGGCTCGTCACCTCCTTGACCTGACACGCCACCTCCTTGACCTGACACGCAGACTGAGGCCGACCAGCTGTGTCCAACAGGTGTAGGTGTTCCTAGCGCAGGAGATGCTGAAGGATGGCACCGTGGGGGGCATTCACACGCGCCAGCCCTGCACAGTCACACGTGGACACCTACGTGCTCTCCCAGCCATGTGTTTCTGGTGTAGGGTTTGCCAGTGCTAAAGGTTGACCAGCGGGGTAGAGCTGTAAGAGTTGTTTTGACAGTCTGGGCTCAGCTATAAATTTTTGTGGCCTCTCCATGTGACTCCAAATAACTCGTTTGGACCAGGGGCACAGCAAGGACAGAGTTGGTCCTCAGCAGGTTACAAAATCTTCAGTGACAAGTCTGTGGGCTTTCATAGCTGTCCACTGGCAAATATGGATCTGATCCTGTTCTGGGAAGTGTAGGGGAAGGAATGCTCTGCCCAGCTTGTCAGCAAAGGGGGCCCATCGGAGCTGGTATCGACAGCTCCAGGTCAGTCGTGTGGCTTTAAGGTGGAGGCAGAGCTGGTTTGAAACTTCAGCCCTGGTGCACTGGTGCAAACCCAGCCTTGCCAGTCGCAGAAGACAGGAAGCTTCAGGTGGTTGGCTGCAGGGCTTTGAGGTATTGCTGCACAAGGCAGGACGGCTTCAGCTTTCCAGCTTTCTCCTGACTGCCTGAGTTCATCCCAACGGCACCCTTTCAGAGGGTGCCATGGCGAGTGCGATCCGCTGTGCCGTAGGGGACCAGGCCACCCATTGCTCCTGTCCCAGGTCCTCTGCAGCAGTGCTAGGCAACGCAGGCTGGGCACTCTGGTTTTGCTACCCAGCAGTCACCCAGAGGAGTTTCAGACTAACTAGCTCGGTTTCAATAGTACCATGCAGCTCCGTGTAGACATGTGGCACAAGCTGGATAAATACTCCGGGGTTGCTTAGCAGCAAACCAGCATGCCCACGCTGCCAGCTACGTACAAACTGCCAGCCGGAGCAGTCTTGACAGCATGGACATGCCCTGGGAATGAGAGAACCAGTGATTAGCAAAGCATCCTACAGTAACCAGCAGCCTCAAACGGAGCCACCAAATTAAAAATTCACCACATGGTGCATCCTCAGGCTAGATAAGTATTCAAACCCTTGCAGGCAAAATTTATGGCTAGTAAAGAATAGCCTGAAATTTGCAGACAGGAGCCTTTGACCGTGTGATATCTCCAAGAGCTAGAGAGAGAGATGTTCTGAAAGCAATTTGTACCTCCTTCTCTTTCCTGAAGAAAAGAGGGAAGCAGATTTCAGACCTTGGTGCTATCAAAGGGGCACCTTAATTCAGCCACTGGTCACCATCAAAAAGTGAAGCCAGATGAAAAATAACTGAAAGGCATCTCTGTTTGCTTTGGAGCCTGAGAAGGAATTGGACTTAATCCCAGGGTTACATCACTTTCGTATAGAAGCAATCCCTGGCTATAATCAGTTACTTTATCCGCTGCCAGCACGTTAGCTGAGCTGTTCAAAAAGATCTCTTGCATGGAATGAACTACGGATCCAGCTCCAAACACTCTGTTGACTAATTGTTGCTGTTTATCTGCCGCAGCCCACGCAGCTTCCTGGGCACCATGCAAATTGTCAAGGACGACACCGCCTGCCCTGGAGTTCACTTTAGTCTGAAACAAGACTTTGCTTCAAGGCTTGTGATTAGTAAATCTGCAATTTATATACATTGCAGAGGATAATGTGAGGACTGAAGCTTAGACCCAGTCCTCTGTGTGACCTCAGACAA
The DNA here is from genome assembly GCF_009769465.1 of Tauraco erythrolophus. Lineage (NCBI taxonomy): Eukaryota > Metazoa > Chordata > Aves > Musophagiformes > Musophagidae > Tauraco > Tauraco erythrolophus. The sequence continues at coordinate 4,862,419 of NC_141493.1, read as the reverse complement.
TCCCTTCTCTCTGCCTCTTCTCTGTCCATGCCCTGGACCCTGTGATCGAGGTCGAGATGCCTGGTGCCAGGACTGTTTTTTTTGCTGCAAAAGGTACAGTTGTAGAAATAACTGACTAGTAAGTGCTGGCTGCAGGGTTGGGTGTTTCAGGACAACAGAGAGCTGAGACCCCCTGAAGGAGGACTGCCAGAAGGAGCCTGCCCATAGTGTGGCAGCAGCCTGAGCCAGAGTCTTGCCTGGCTTTGACCACTGTGGCTCTGTGAAAGCTACGGCTTTCGATAGCACCAAGAGGTCCTGAGCAGCGTGTTGGTAAATCTGCAACGACTGGCCGCGTGCCTGTCTGCGTTTGGAAGCACAAACCGTGAAGCAAACTTGGGTCTGGCTTGCAGAAGCCTTGTTAAAATGCATCTCTCATCCCAAAGGAAAAGAGGGAGATGTTCAGGACCTGTTTTGAAGGGCACCCAGAGAAGCTGAGGTGCACAAAAAGGTTGTGAAATTCTTTTTTTGGAGTCGAACCTGGAAATGATCTGAGGTTACCAACAGGCACAGATGTTTCCAATAAGGCGAGGAAGTCAGAGTCACATGGGATTCCTGTGGTCTTCTCACATTTTCGAGAGGCTAGGTTTGCATTCTTGTCAGCATTAATGAGGTTATTTTTACATCTGAAACATCACCAGATAGGGGTGATTTAAATATATATATCTATTTCAGAAAATTTTATCACTTTATAATGGAGTAAGGCAATGTTTATTTGTGCAAATTGCTCACCAAGCACAGGATCCCAATAGTTAGTGTCTCTTCAAAGTGTCGGTTGCATTTTCTTGATAAATGTTGCTCTGTCAGGAATTTATGAGATTATTAAAATGTATTTCAAGCTCAGACTTGGCCAGGAACATCTCATTCTGGGAGCAAATTATATTTGAAATTTTTATTGCATTGCATAAATTACATTTTCATTTTGTGTTTGCATAGGTAAACATAGATATAGGTGGGTATAAATACTGAGAAAAAGTATAACAAAACCATGTGTAATCATGTGTACAGATGTGTTCTGTTTTCCAGAACTAATACAGTTTTGCAAGTTTACTGGTGGAATCACATAAACTCATATCTTGTTAGACCTCAGTGAGATGGTTCTGGTACAAATTGTGGTTAGTTGTGACAAGAGGATGAGGCTACGAAATACATGAAAAAGTCCCCATTGAAGTAATCACAATTGTTCTTTTTACTAAGAAAGCAAGCATGTGCTGACTTTTATGTCAGCATTAATTGATCTTAATATAAACAGAACAGTCAGAGTATGAAATAAGACCAATTTACAGCCAAACTGCGTGAACCTTCGCTACAGAAAAGCCCTGTTTTTCAACAAAAGCTTACAAAACTCCCTCTGCCCTACGATCACACTAATGTTTTTACGTTACAGTGAAATGCCAAAACCTCAAAGTAACTTGATTTCAGGCTTCACTGTGGGTGTTTGGTGCAGCCTAAGGAGTTCAGATCACCGCTCTGGATTACATCGGCCATTCATCCCAAATGACTGTTTCTTGTGAAGGGGCCAATTCTGCACAGCGAGGACTTGCTCCTGTGTGTGAAGTCCCACTGCGTTTCTGGAGAATCACTGGAGCGTGTGCTCGGGTGCTGCCGACCCGGGGCCAACCTCTGCACAGCTGTGCAACAAGGGGCAGCAAAGAGCTGTCTGACCCCAGCCAAAAATGGTCTGAAAGTCTTAAGCCAGGAGATGGAGAGCTCTTTTAATTTGCATCCTGCTATTATGATTCTAGATCTGAGATGCCCGGCTGAGCTGGAGGTTCGTGGGCTATTCTCGTATGGCAGCAGCAAGATCGGAGGCTTGGGCACTAGGCTGGGAGTCGAAGCCTGGAGTCGCTCCGGTCTCTGCCTCTGACACACAGAGTGACCTTGACCGAGCCACTTCATCACCTTCAGTTTCTCAGATGCTTTTCTTGTCCTCTGAATGAGGCTAATCCAACATATTTTCTTTCCTAAAGCATTTGTGAAAATGAAGGCTGAATCTCAGTGCTAAATTTCAAGGATTAGCAAGTGGCCGTGGGCAGCGAGAGCTGTATTTGCAGGTGGCCTGTGGGTTCAGCTGGTTACAACCTGATGCTGATGGTACAGAGATGCAGGGTTTGGCGGTTCGTCTGTAAGTTTTAGACCTTTATGATGCTCAGGTAGTTTAAAGCAGAAGTCTGGCAGTGTTTCTTACATGGTTCATTTCTCTTACGCAAGCTGAGGTATTACAAGAAGCAGCTCGGTGGGAACCAGGAGTTAGCTTTGGCAAGTTTGTCCATGTGCCAACCTTGGCACCTGTGTCAGGAACTGACCCGTTTCAGCAGATGATGATTCTCGGTTCATGGGACAACCCTCCTGAGCATTCCCAGCTGAGTGGGCAATCATCATTGTGTCTAAAAAATGCAGAGGAGGAAGAAAGCAGCCTGAACCATTAGCATGTTATAGTGAAACTTTTTTCTTCTCTGTCTGTTCTTATACTTTGAAAAATCTGCAGAACCTTTAATCTGCTGCATATAATTGGATGTTTCACAGAGGAGGTTACATTGACTGCTGTGCCATTTCAGGAATGTTGAGTGTCTTTTTATTTTTGGCAAATTCCAACTCACAGAAAGCAAAGTCTCCTTTCCATGACTTCCCCTGTCTTGTGCAGAAAGCTCTGTACTGGCAAACACCTGTCCAGGAAATAACCGGTCGTCTCTCGCTCCCCACACCATGCTGAAATGGAGGGAAGTGAAATCTAAAATAAAAAGAGAGGGACAGTGCTGCCACATAGCCTTGGGCCTTGTTCCTTACCGTGGTGTATTCATATGCTCCAGGCATCAGCTTAAATCAAACCAGTTACACCAGGTGCTGTATTGGTGTAAAATAAAACCAGAATCTCAGCCTTGTTTGAGACAAGGAGCAATGAGCAGCTATAGACAGATACGGTGAGAAACACCAAGACAATGTGGCAGTACTGACTCATCTGGATGCTAAACAGTGGATATACAACACCAGCTGGAATAATCTGTTAACGTAATTCAAATCTTCCTTTCACCACACGGAACAACTCTTCTCACTAGTTCATTCTGCCTCAGCACATCTCCCGTGCAGCTTCCAAAGAAGGAGCAGTGCAGAGCTCCAGCCAAAACGGAGTATGTGTGTGTGTTAGAGCCCGGAGCAGGCAGTCATGGAGCCACAGGAAGGGGATAGTGCAAAGCTCCTGCTGGGCCAGGCGATACTCTTCTGGACTAGTGGGACAGCGAATTAGGCCATCAAGTGTGTCTAATTGTGCAAAACTTGCAGAATATATTTTTCTTTGCCGGAGGACAGATGTCTAGGTGCAAGCACTTAGAGGGTGATGTGGGTTTGTCCATCTGACTCAGTACTACCTGCCCTCTCGATACAAAGGTGGGTACCTGTGTTTCCACTCAGGTTCCTCTTCCCCTCCCACCCTCCTTAGCCTCAAGCACAAAACTGCATTTTGCTCCTCTGAGAAACTGTACGAAACAGGGTTTGTCCAGAACCCTCACAAGTGCTGAGCTTTACAGTAAAGTGTGATTTGAATTGAGGCAAAAAATGACCCTGCTTAAGTGTTGCCTTGAGATTTCCAGAGCAGCGAGGGAGCGGGCAGGCTCCCTGCTCAGAGGATATTCCTGCGTGGGGCTCATGGAAAGGGTGGCCCTCGGTATAACGAGCTGAGAAACAAGAGTGTTCCTAGTTTGTTTTAAAGAGCAGAAGGCACAACAAGCCAATGGAACAGCGTAGTTCAAACTTTCCTCTGCGTGGAGTGAGTAGTTCTGCAGCTGTGGGGTGAATGAAATAACCATTGGAGTAAAACCCTTACTGGAGCAGCACAATGATAACGGGACTTTGCTGTGGGTGTAGAATTGCAGAACCCAGGAGACCAGATGCAGAAAAGTGTGTAGGTATGTAAATTCTCACAGAAATCATTGCCAATTTGTTCAGTAGGTGTTTAGGTTCTTAGAAATCAGTAAAAACATAGGAAGTGAAACTCCTGCAACAGAAAGAATAGTATTTTGATGCAGAGAGAATCACTTTGTGACAGATGTCTAGAAAACACATCTCTCCCATGCGTGTTTCTTGCTGAGTGAGTGTTGATGTTGCATTTCTGTTGTGTTTCCCTCTTGCATCTTCCAGCAGTGGGCTGGACTTACTCTCCTTATCCTTATGGGAAAGCGAGGTCATCATTTCCTGTGGGATTGCAATAAATTCCTAAAAATAAGCAGCAGCCCCAGCTGAAAAAGTTGGACTGTGTCTGGGTCCATCTGCACTGAGAACTTGTGGGGGGAACCCTAGGTCTTACATCAGCCATCAGAGGGCCCTCAGGGACTTGCTAAGCACGCAAAGCCACCCAGAAACAAACGCACTGACAGCAGATGCTTTACCTGCAGTCCAAGGCACAGAAAGGGATGACTTAAACTACAGCTTAATTCAATTTGTGGCTCTCCCGGCTCACGCCCCCATCCCGGATGTGAAAACGTGTGGTACCTGCAGGATCGTGAGCAAATATCCTGCACGAGGTGAAAAAAGAGTGAACAGTGTCAGACTGAAGAGGTAGGATGGAAGTTGTGAAGATGAAGGCACAGAGGATCTCAGAGTGGGACAGTGGTAGGGTGGCTCACGCCATATCGGTGTGCCACACAACAGCCAGGGTGAAGCACGGCATCGGTAGCACTGGAGCCACATCTCTGATCAGCCACCCCTGGCATCACGCGTGTGTAAGTCCTGCTAACTGCAGGGCCCTGCTGCATGGCTCGTTCTGTTAATACACATACAAATCCCAAACACGTAAGTGGTTTTTCAGAAGAGCCACGAGGAGCCACAGTGGTGCTCAGCAGGGCAGCAGCCGCCCTCTGAGAGTGGGTAGTGTAGCTCCAGCTGGCCCCGTGCTGCTTTCTGTGATGCTGTTCTGCTGCCAGGGCTTCAGCTCTCCCTCTTCAGCTCCTGGAGCGAGTCCAAAGAAGGGCGACTAAACTGGTCAAGGGGCTGGAAAATAAAACTTATGAGGAGCGGCTGAGGGAGTTGGGGCTGTTTAGCCTGGAGAAGAGGAGGCTGAGGGGAGACCTGATTACGGCCTACAAATACTTGAGAAAAGATGGTGGGGAGGTGGGGGAGGGGCTCTTTACATTAGTGATGGGTGATAGAACAAGAGGAAATGGGTATAAGCTTAGTCAGGGGAGGTTCAGGTTGGATGTTAGGAAGTATTTCTTCTCTCAAAGAGTTGTCAGCCACTGGAATAGGCTGCCCAGGGAGGTGGTTGAGTCCCCATCCCTGGATGTGTTTAAGAATAGGGTGGATGATCTACTTGAGGATATGGTTTAATGGGGATTAGGGATGGTTGGACTCGATGATCTACAAGGTCTTTTGCAACCTAGAAATCTATGAATCTATGAATCTTACTCCTGCTGTAACTGGTGTCCCACTGAAACCCGCAGGTACTGCGCTACGTGTGCCACCTCTTGCCTGAGGCAAGTGGATACACAAAGCCCAGTCTCTTTCAAAGAGGAGTGCAGGACTCTACCAGTAATGGAGAACCCCTCCTGTACGTCCCTACAAGCAGGAGGCACCTACACTTGGTAGATCATGGCCTTCGTCCCACCCCGTCCCACCAGTGACTGAGACCATGGGGAGCACAGAGGCAATTTATTTCAGCCTTAGCACCAATGATTGGTCATCAGCCATCATGCACTTGCAAGAAACTCAGCTGTGAGCAGGCTCAGGAGGAACTTAAAGCCCAGTAAATGTTGCTGGCACACAGGAATACTGGTTTTAGCTTAAGGCTGCGTTATTAGGGCTATATCAAAAAATAGAGAAGGAATGTGGCAGTTGGCTTGAGCCTCTGCTTGGAGTGCACAAATCCAATGAAAACCTTCCCAAAGTCATAATTATTTGTTCATAATTGGATACTGAGGAGCAAATTCTGCCTCACAAACCTCCAATGAGTTCACTGAAAGTGGTGAAATCTGTTTCGTTACAGAGTAGCCAAGATGAATGGTACACGGGGAAGGCTATTGCTAATTAACGACGAACATCACAAAGCACACCAGCAAAATCCATCCTCCTGGAAAGTCCCCTGAGTCCTCTCTCGTTTTGAATTAGGAGCCTCTTTTAGAGATAAGGAAATTCAGATTTAAGGTATTTGTCTGATTTCATGCCATGCTGTACCACCGTGTCATGAATAGAAACCTCCTCCTGAAATAAAGAACAGAAACCAGGAGATACGATTTCAAATTCCCCAGCTTTAAACACTGGCCCACATTCCCTTTCCAGACCTGAGAATAAAACCAGCTGTGTGGACTCCCAAGTCACTCCCCCGCCACTACGTCGCTAAGTTACCGCTTGCTGGATGATTCTTCTTTCTGCAGACCCAAAACACGCAAGCGCTAACGAGGAGCTGTTGTTTAACCTGTCGTTAAGTCTGACCCAGCAGGTTTGTGTTGATAAGCTGTGGAGCTTGGGAACAAAATTGTAAACTTTCCACACATACTATTGCTGTGCGGTTTTCCGTTAATAGCCGTGGAAAAGTTAACCTAAATATTAGCTCTTTTTCCTGGAATTAGCAGCTCCCAAGCCAAAAGCTGGGTGATCTGCTCATCAGCTTGCAGGACTACTGCAAAAACAAAGGACAGAGCTGACTCTTGAGCTGCCAGACCTCTGGTCCTGAGCAGGGAGTAGCCAGCTCGTAAAGGGGAGCGTCCCAGTCGTACCTCGATCCAGGGCAAAATTTTCCCTGGACAGAATGGCAAGGTTGTGCCTTTAGCATTGACGGTCGGAGGTCTGCCTCAGAGGCCAAGGCAAATCCAGCACACGGGGGCTGCAGGGACGGGAACTATTTCTCACTAAATGCTGGTAGGACAATATTCAGCGGACAGTAATTCCCGTTTCCTTGAGCCACTAGCACTGCCCTGCACGGGGTAATTCTCCTGAGTCATGTAAAATACGAAAAAAGCCAGTGAGTGTGCTCTTCTCACGTTGGAGATGATCCTGTCTTGAACTGGATCTTCATGTTGTGGAAGATCCTGTCTTGAACTGTGCCCTGTCTTGTTTGCTCAAAGACAAATTACAGCCCGAGAGATCCTCCCCAGATCACTGCTTTCTGGAAGAACAGATCCTGCAGGCTCTTTCTTCCTCTCCAGAGGAGTATTTACCACTACTCTTGATTAGCTGTTCCAGTTATCGCTGCCAAAAGAATCTGTTTCATTTGAATTTTTCTCTCTTTTCCTCGTACCCAGTAGGCTTTGTTATTCAACCTCCAGAAAAAAGATTGCAATCCTGTGTGAGACAGCGTCTTTGATGTGTCACTCACCATTTCTCCAAGACTAGCTACCTCTTTCCAGAAAGACAATGGGAAGAATGACCAGATCTTCCTGGAAATGACACTCATCCCACAGCGTAACTAAGCCAGAACTAGCTCCTGCGAAAGCAATCAGGCCGGTTTGCTGACGTACAAATGCCCACTCGTCACTGGGAGCGCCACGCTCCCGAACTTGGCATGAGCTATTTTGGGGCTATTAAGCTCGTTCCCGTGCTCGAATTTGGCAAGATAGAAGCCTGTATCATCTCGTTTCGCTTTTTGCAGGAGCTTGCTCTGAATGTTTTCTTTTCAGTAGGTTCCCCAGCTGCTTCGGTCCTGCGTAATGTGGTCACAGATATCAAGAAGCAGAGGCTGGGTTGTGGTGGGTCTGAAGAGCCAGGCGCAGGCGAGAAGCTCTGAGTAAGCTCATGAGTAAGATTTCAACTGGAGGCTGAACTGGCAGAACCACTCTTTGTACTGCGGGGCCCTCAGATACCCAGTGCTGTACATATCGGTAGTCAGAAGCCAGCATGACTGAGCTGGTATGCTAAATAAACTCTTACTTATTTAAAATTCTGGGAAAGATCTGCAAAAATTGCAATACTTCATGATGTTTAAAGTAATTTCCTTTGCTCTTTAATGTATACTGCTTTTGCAGTATACTGTTTTGCGTGAGCAGAAAAGGATCATATAAATACAAATACAAACCATTGCTTTAACATCTGAGCAGACCAAACCGTATCCAGGCATTAAAGAAAGTTAGGGAGTTTGTCTGCTTCTTTTTTCCTTCTGAATTTAGACAGGATGCTTGTCTGCAGTGTAGGAATCTGCCTCTGAGATAACTGGAGTTCAGTGGCTGTGTGTAAGATCACTTGTCACTAGTTTTGATAATGTGTTTATCATTCTCTTTTCGGGTAAATCCCACCTCTTTACTGGCTTCAGAAGGAAACACCGTTTTGTACCTCTGTTCCTGGGATTTAGAAAGTCAAACCTAGCGTGGCGTGTAGTGCTGAGACTCGACAGAAGACTCTGAATCTTGCTCCAAACTTTATCACTCCGCAGTACTTTTCTCGAGGTCTTTTAAGGTAGACCTTAACAGTCCATAGATTTCAGTGCTGTCTCTGCAGTAAGACACCAGGTTATTAGAATCCTGTTGGAGTGATGATCTTAGCAACAGAAGTCTTCCTCTTAATTTTGGGAGAAAATAGGTCAAGTCTCCAATTTATTATTCATTGAGCAGCCAAGGTGTCAGGAATGCCTTGGGAATGGTAGGTTTGATGAGCAACGCTGAGTTCTAGGCTCTGTATTTGGTAATGAGGCACAGATGGGAATGGTTTTGTGGCAGTGATGTTTTATCACGAAATGAGACAGTTTTAATAGTTGTTTGGTGACTAACAGATGCAGAGGTAGCCGTATAATGAGCGTGCTTGCTGCAGGAGGCAGTGCTTCCTGGCATTACCGAGCGTACTCGACACAGACTGATCTCAGTGAGACAGGCTGGCTAGCAAAGCCCAGAAGCTGGTTAAGTTTCCCAAAACTGTCTCCAGACACCCTTGTGTGATTTAAAAAGGAGCCTGCTGCCAGCTCAGGTCGTGCAAGCAGGGATATTTCAAGCTCGCAGAACCCTACCACATAGCAGAAGCCACATGGGGTTTATTTTGGGGGTTGTCTTGAAGGGGGTTCAGAGCAGCAAAAGCCCTTGGGAACCCAAGAGCTCCCCGACCAAAGTTGTTCCCAAATGACAACATGTTGGTGGGAAGCACATATTGAATATTTCACACCTTGGTCTTTTCCCAGTATCACCTTTGTCCAGGCACAAAGGGATGCAGTTTTAGAGAGAGGTTTTGTGACGTACCCTCTGCAAAGACCTCTTTCACAAAAGGGGATCCACACCACGTTTGCCATAGGCAATTTGTCTCCGTAGCCATGGGAGAGGCAGCACGAGCTCTTGCAGGCTGCGGACAGGCAAACTGCCAGTTTGCTGCCTGCCTCTCCCCGTGGGGCTCAGAGCTGCCGGCGGACCCTCCATGCCTCTCCGCTCTGTATTCCTCCTCCTCTCCCCGCTCGTCACCCTCTCAGAGGTTTGTGGAACTTTCATGCCTGGACTGAGCTCAAATCAAGCACCCGGGATCTTTGGTGGGCAGGGTTTGGCTTGGGGAATGTAGTGTTAGTTTCACACACCCGTGTATGTGCTTTGCTTTTAAAGTAGCTACAGTTTAGTAAATCGTGTCTTTGCAGAGACCAGTGGTAACTCTTACTCGTATTTAATGTTCGCCTGTTACTCATTTGGCCACTGTCTCCTACAGGTTTGTGTGCGTGCTTGATTCAGGTATCAAATCACAAGTTAATTTTTACATTTCTTTTTTCTTTCTTTTTCCTTTTTCTCTTTCTTTTTTTCTTTATTTCCATATTTCTTTTTATTTCTGTCTCTTCTTTCTCATAACAGCAAGGTTTGTTTATGGAAAGTGTGAATTATTAATGACCCATACAAAACGACATTAAGGGTCGTATCTTTTCTAGTGTCTCTTTTTAAACCCAGGCGCTCAGAAGCCAGTCCCAGTGTTTTATGATCTTAAAATGTTGATATTTTTCCAGGTATTAATTCCAGCTTGATAGGAAACCAAGAGAAACAAAAACATTTTTCATCTTCACTTCAGAAAAATGTGCTCCATCTTCATCTGTTAAAGAGATATCTTTTCAGTACCACGGAGGGCATGCCACTGCTCGGAGACCAGCTTCCCTTTCCTAAATTACCTTTCCACTGAGCCGTGTGTGAGCCTCACCCTGAACAGCTGGAGCCACAGACAGCAGGGCTGAAATGCAACAAAGACAAAAGCTTCCTCCTAGTTTGAGTCCTGCTGTGGCGAGGGCCGGAGAGCTATTGGGTTAGAGAAAAAAGAAATACTCCAGTGTCCCAAGAGAAAGGTCCATCCTCCCCACAGCTGCATTCCATGTGATGCATCCCAAACAATGTCTCTGGGCAGGTCATTGGGCACTGTGCTTTAAGTGACTGTCTGTCTCCCAGTTAGTTTCCAGGCTCAGATAAAAGCAGAAAGAGAGGCAAGAGGAGGCGGGAGGTAGCTCGGACAAGGCTGTGGAGTTCCTAGGAAATGCCACAGCTTGGCTGAGTCATCTGCTGCTCTTTGCACCCCTGCTTGCCGGATCCGTGTCCAAGACACAAACACTCCAGCTCACTCTCTTGTACACTCAGCAAACCACCACCCTGTGCTACGACCTCAGTAGCCTAATGTCCCTCTCACCCCACATCCCAACCCTTCTCTTCCAACCTTGGCAGCGCTCCTCAGTCAACCAGATGTGAAGAACAAAAGGAAAAGCTTGGATCAAGCGTGCAACCCCACGGCACTCTGCATGCAAAGAGCTCGGGGGGTGAGGCCCATGGTCAGAGAGGACGAGCCTCCCACGGATAAGTGCTTTGCTGTCCTAAAGGCAGTGCTGCCGGCCCTCACCCCGAGATAATTAGCTGGGGAAGGTGAAGGAGCAAGGCCACTCCAAGCAGGATTCATTATGCATGCGCCTGCGAGCAGTACTCTCTAGAAAACCAACATAAAATCCGAGAGTGAATTGCCCTTGCTGATTCTGCTGATCCCACTAAGTTTCAGATCTAATAATGTCTCCATATTGCTTCAATTGTCTCTTCTGAGGCACAGCTGTGACTCTCCCCCCTGGAGCATTGTGGCTGCAGAAAGGGAAGTAAAACCTGGCCAAGGCGTTCGCCACAGCAGCCTTTTAACATACATTCACACATTCTGTGTCTCCAACTACTGTCTCCCTGCTAGAAACACCAACAGAATTGGCTCCTCTTATTCTCAAAGCTGTGGTATAGTCTGATTAAGGAGTTTTTTCTCCTGGGGTGAAATGTGACTTCTGTTTAAGGGTCCAAAGTAGCACTTAGTGGAAGTGGGCTCATGTCCTGCCTCCTGGATGTTCTGCCACCGTCTTCCACATTCACCCCATCTAAATTTTGACACCTAAATGAGGTGGTAAACCTTGGTGGATGGCAAAGAGGCAGTTGAGACTCTCCTAAAATCACAGTCAGATGAAGATCCTTATGTTTCCACTGATCATAGAGAGATCCTGCACCTCTCCTACCTGTTGTGCTTCAGACACTCACTCTGGTTTTGCATCCACATCCCAAGGCTGATGAAGGCATTGGGGCCGATTTATTTAGAGAGTCTTTTAGAGCTTACATCAACTTCTGTTATCTGTGGGATGAACTGGACTGTGCTGGCAACAGAGTGCCCTGCAAAAGCTTGAATGGATGGGTGATTAGCCGGCCAACTTGATCTTCATCCAGACAGTTTTCCAGATAAAACAGCACTGAACCATGGAGTAGGTCGATGATGCTGATGTTTTATTTTTCTATCACAATTGTACAAAGCCCAGCTGTGAATCAGGGCCCCCTTCTGGTAAGTGCAGGTGGGAAAACACATCTCTTGCCATGCAGTTCAGAGAAAGCCGGGTCTTCCGGAGCTCTAGGATTACTTGTTTGTGGTCATACTCTGGCTAGCACAACCTCTGCGCTTTCGTGTCTGTTATCGTAGTGCTCGACACGAGAGCCTCGTTTAACATCCAGCTTTTTGGTTAAAGAAGCAATTTCCTCCTGGGTCTGCTTTGCGTTTGTACCCAGGGCACTAGTAAAACATTTTCTGCCTCCCCTGTGCAATGGCACAGTAATTTGTTTCCTGGGTATCTCCTTGTCATTCAGTCTGACAACTCTCCTCCCCTAAGAGATGTCGGCTTCTCCATCTCCTCTGAGGCAGCGTGGCTGCCAAAGTCCATCTCAGTCCATCTGGACTGAAAACTCCTATCTGGCATCTCCTCCCATCTGCATGGGTGAGAGAAACGTCAAGCAATGAAACGCAAGAGCTCCCTTGGTCTGTCGGTTCACGTGAAAGGAGGAGGAAGCCTGAGCTGTGTATCTGCCCTCCACACGTTGGATGCTCTGCAGAATTACCTGTTGCACAGCAGTAGAAAGTGTTGCCAAACGGGTCGCTGTCAGTTCTCTGCAGAGCAGCTGACCCAGGCAGCGAAGGAAATGGGAAGAGATGGGGAACAGCATGCTCGAGTGGAGAAAAAGGCACACTCCATCCTGTTTTAAGGGGAAGAAGGTTCGAACTCTGAAGTTAGACCAGTGTAATGCACAAGGGAATGAGGAAGATGGGTCTGATGAGCACAGCTACCTGCTGTGCCAGCGCTGGGTCAAGGCTGGCTGTCGTGTCCACGCTCCCATGCTGTCCATTCACTGGTCTGCACCTGAGCAGCTTATGCTCAGACTCCGGTCCAACAACTTGCTCAGACAACACAGCCAACAAGCCCACCTTAAACCTTAGTTGTCAAGGACAGTGGAGATCTAGTCACATTTGGAAAAGAGCTCTTTAATTTCCAAGCAACCCTGTCACTGTAGAAAAAGTTACCAATAGTCATGAACATAAGCAGCAGTTCATGGACACAGGCTCACAAGGTGGTAGCTGATTACTACAACTGGTGTAAACCTGGTGCAGCTATACGTTGGTAGAAGTGCCAGCACCGTTTTCATAATGGCACTGCTGATCTATCCAAGCCAGTTTCCATCAATAAGTGATACCTTTGCACGGGATCTACTCTCTTACCATTTTGGACCACGCTTTGGGCATTGCTGGGAGTACTAGATGGTTTTTAGTCCCCAAGCCCTGCCCCGGCCCCAAACCCAAAGATTTCTGAGCCTCACTGCATCCTCTTGAGCACTCTTAGGGCGGTGCTCAGTTCCATTTGGATCAGCAGCACCATAACCTCACCCCTGGAGCATCCAGACAGAGTATCTCTCCGCACAAAAACAATTGCAACTTTTTGTTCTCTGGCTGGGATTCCTGGACTGCTGCTTTTTGTTCGGGTTTATTTTATTCTCAATTTAAATAAAGAAAACAAAACTAGTGCAAGTAATAGTCTGAGACTACTGAAGTTGCATTGCAGGAGATGTGGAACTCGAACAAGGCAAACATTCTCATGGGTTGTTTTTTTCTGCATAGAATCAGTTCATCTTAGATTCAGACTTTCACTCACTCACCAGCCTGCCCCACGCTGTTTAAAATCACAGCAAAGTGCATTAAAATGATGTTCAAGCAGAGACACCAGCCCACAGAGAGCAAACAGAACCAGGGACACCCTGAGATGAGACAGCTGTGGGTTTGTTTCAGGCTTTCCTCTGCCTATCTGAGGGTGCCCCCTTTTCGGCCAGCACCGGAGACACTGGGATGCTGTGGAGGGAGCAGAGTGTTTCTGGTCAGGGACGTTGCCCACTCTGGCACTACATTTTGTATTGGCTTTTTGTCCTGTGCAAGGGATGGAGAGCACGTCCCCACTGCACAGAGGCCACCACCAGCGCAGCGTACGGAGCAGTGGTCAACCCTCTGCTCCCTTTTCCCCTCTGTCTTGTCGTGCCGTAAGGACAAGCCTTAATGGAAAGAGCATCAATACTCAAGGAGGGGCATTACCGTGGGCGTATTTGTGACTGTTACAGGGCATGATTCCTCAAGGAGAACCTGAGCTGAAGCCAGAGGTTCTTCCTGCTGACAGAAGGCCGGGGCTGAGCCATGCAGAGAGGGTTCAGCTGCCACCGCGCTCAGAGCAGCCCTGAGGCTCTGCTCTCGTCTTGAACTCGATGCAGTTCAGGCACTGTGAAATCTTTGTTCCCCTTACACGACCTTTGCTTGCACAAGACAGCCTGCGCTCAGCTGTGGGCTGCTCCGCATGCTTCGTCGCTTCAGCAAGGAATCCACTTTCCTCTGCTGAACGGCTGTGGCTCGGGCAGATGTTTCTTCATATCCACAGAACACGATGAGATAATTGGCAGAGCTCTTGGAGAGGAGCTGTCTGTATCTCTTTATGTGTCAGCCCCTTCCACACCAGCTCCTCTCATCCCTGTCGAATCCTTCCCCAGCACTTTCTGCCTTTCTACCAGCATCTCCCTTAACTCACTTCGGGTCCCCCTTCTGCAGAGTGTTTGTCCGTTGGCTGGGTCCAGCAGGGAGAAGATACAGAGCCGTGCAAAGGATTCAGAATGGCTGATGTTGTACCCCGACAGATCTGCTCCAGCCTGCATGGGCTCAATGCTCCATTTGGCATTTTTTCACCAGGAAAAACATTTACTTTGGGAGAGGAAAGAGGAAAACAGAAAATAAGTTCACACTCACAAATCCAAAAACAAAGTATGGACTCAGAAATCCTCTAGTGCCTTTTTGGATGATTTCATATCTGAAAGAATGAATCCATAATACAATAGTGCTGATTCTGACATTTGAGTATTTACAGTGGGATCTTTCACAGGTGGAACTTAGGAGAAAAAAAAAACAACACAGCTCTAAGGGCAAAGGTTTTGTTTAAAAATGTACAACAAACTGTAGCTTAGCACCGAAGAGTGAGAAAAGCAGTTTATTGGCTTCTCATGAGCACTAGAGTATCAAGACATCCTAGTGAAGAAGGGATGTATTTCAGGAAAAATTCTCAGCAAGAAACTGTCTTAGTTAAACAAATCTTCCCTTTGCCTGCTTGGTAAATGGTGAGAAGTAGGAGACACAAGCCAGGCATTTGAAGGAGATAGAGGCTCCAAAGGTGCAAAGTCCACATTTCACGCTGTTGGAAGTTTAAGACTGAGGCCTGGGAAGAGGCACATGTAGAGGCAGGACCACGGGTCGTGCACGGACTCAGCCACCAGCTCTGGAGAACAGGAACGGTTCTCACCAGCTCTTGCAGCTTCAGTATGGCCTGAAGTGCTCGATGCTCTGAATGAGGCTCCTGCAGTCAGACAACAGTACGGGGGGGTTTCATCCCCCTCACTGCCTAAGCTGCTGTTAGGGTTTAACCTCGTGGTTGCTCAGCACAGGGTTTGCTCTTAAACATCCATCTCGGAGAACGAGAGGGAACAGAGCGGTGTGCCCAGGAATGCTCAGACCGACGTCAGATTTGCACGCAGCCAGGGAGGGATCTCGGCTGTGACGCCGTTGCCTCGAGCAGTAACTCAGCTTTTCCACTCTGTTCTCTTCTCTTTTAGGGCCGTTGCATCAACTTCACCAGAGTGAAGAACACAGAGGCCCCACCCAAATACCCGCTCAACAACGCATACCCTCCGTCATCGCCACCTCCAGCACCCATCTACAACCCCCCGCCCCCGGCTCCGATCTACACCCCCCCTCCGCCCAGCTCACCCACACCCCACACCCCGTCCCCGTCCTCCACGCTCCCCCCGCTCCCCCCACCGCCCCAAGCCCCACCACCCAACCGGGCCCCCCCTCCCTCTCGGCCCCCACCTCGCCCAGCAGTCTAGGGGGTCAGCCTTGCTCCCGTCTCTTCCACAAGCGTTTGAGAGGCTTTTTCAGCAGTACTGTATCACATCCATCTTCCGGGGGGGTGGGGGGGCTAGAGGAAGCTGGACCGTTTTTGAAATGGGTGACAACGGAACGAACGACTTTGTAGTCATCTTTCTCTTTTAGTTTTCTTTATTTTTAAAATCCCTTGTGCATCAGTGCCACCAAACTATCGAAGCAAGAAAAGCCAAGAGACTGCAGGAACGAGGCAAATAACTTGAGTTCCATTTCAGCAAGGCTCTCCCCCCTCTTTGTCCCCAACACTTCCTTGTGCCATGGTGATTCCAGGATACAGTGAAAAAAAAAGAATGAATAACTAGAGTACGCTCTCCGGAGAGGCAGTTCTCCCCAGGGAAGGACTGCAAAGACTCTTCCAAGTGCAGACATCCCAGCTAGCTACCTGGAGACAACTGCACAAACTTCATGGTACAAGACTCAAGGTATGACAGAGAGCTGATCACATCTCACCCATGTGCCAGCTGCCACGCAAATAATGACAACAGCAGGTCTGCAAGTGCAGAAACCCTCGTGCATCCGAAAAGAACTGATGACAGGCAGCTGTCCCTGTGGACCATGAATTGGAGAAGGGAAGGTATTGTCATCTCGGAGAGTCCAGAAAGGAGAAGGGGTGGGTCTCTGGTGTCTGGATTTGCGTATGTTGGTATGTGGAAGTGGAAGTGCAGGTGAAAGAAAATGGAGTGTCACTAGGAAAACGAATTACATGGGAAAATAAACCAGTCAGTATGTCACAAGGCTTCAACCCCATCCCCTGAGGACAAGGAATAATTGATGATAGGTCAGCCTTCAGCTCTCCCAGTGGAACAGAGGAGTTCATAAAAATTGAGCAAAGGAATCTGGGAAAGGTATGGTTGACAGAAGAGTCATTGCATTCAGTTTAGACTAATTATGTCCATCTAGTTAACAGCTCTGCGGTTCAGCAGAGTAATTGAATGCTGTTTTCCATTTTGAAAGGAAAGTTTCTGAATATAAACAAGAGGTTAGGGGTATTGATTTCACTAAATCCAGTCTGCTTGGGCTCCTTGTTACCGTCAGTTTGAAATGGCCACCACTGATGCGTTCCTTTTTCTTCTGTAAATTGCATTCTTTCTCCCTAGAAATGTTTCCACGTGGGTTTTGTTTGTTTGTTTTCCTTTCCTGAATAAGTAGCAGATGCCTTCCAAACTCGTAGTGAAGAAGAGTCAGTGTGCTTACTCACTCTTGTCAACTCTCAGCAACGTCACTTCTGTTGGCAGTTATTGACCAAGGCAAAAACCAACACACCCGACATGCAAGATGGGAATCAGTCTTCCAAGAAATGCACTGGCTGCATTTCTCCATGCTTTCTCCTTGCCTTCAGGGGACCCCCACCGTGTTCCACAACACTGCGTACGCGCGTCTGTTCTCCTATAGCAAACCTTCTGAGCACCTGCCTTCGCAACACAGTGCTAGAAATAGGTGAGATCACTCAGCACTTCAGTCGAACCTCTGGCCCTCTGATTGACTGTCAGGATCAGTTCTCACAAAATGACTCCTCTCTCTGGAAATTGCGAGGTCACAAGAGGTAAACCGTCTTTGTAGCTGCAGTTCTATGAATATCTAAGGGTTCTCATAATCATACAATTTTTTACCAGATAAAGAAACGCTTTGCCAAGTACTCACTTCAGTGCTGTTGGAAATATTAATTCTAGCTTTTCTAGGAAAAAAAAAAAAAAAAAAGTAAAAAGGAAAAAGAAAAAAAAATGCTCTAGGAGGAAAGGGAACACAAGAAAAAGACTCAGGAGACTTGACCTGGGACCCTTTTGGTAAGGACATTTGTGAATGAACCCTTACCGTGAGACTCAGAGTCAGTCTGTTATTCACCAGCCTTACCCACCACTAGGTCAGTGTATCATCTACTAGATGAGATCAGTGTATCAGTCACGATGGATCTGAAGACTCAACCTACAGCCAAGGCTGGCTCTTCTGCAAAAAGGCTGATTAATTCACCCACAACACTGTTTTGTCTGCAGGCAGCACAGAACAGCCCCCAATTAGGAGCAAAACCAACAGTTTTGCTACTCGTTACGTCAGATTGTATCAGCTACGGGCCGTGGTTAGTTCAACACGTCGACTTTGGGCTTGGCAGGTGGCAGTGGGAAGCTTCTAACACCCTGACACAAGTTTGGTTGGACTCCCTCTTGTGATGGATGGGATCTAGTTTAATAGCTGTTCAATTTGGTTTCATGATGAAAGGTGTAAAAACCGGGACTAGTGTAATATGGATATTTCTCTTATTCAGAAAAAGTATTTCCAAAAAAATTTGGAAAAGAAATTGATTTTCAACAATACAGAATTGAGAAATTTCTTTCTTAAGTGTCAATTAACCAATAAATCTAAACCTACTGCTGGGGAAAAAAAAAAAAGAAAAAAGCAGTGTATACACCATGACTAAAGCTAACTTCTTGCAGATGTGTATAGAATTTTACATTGTCCCCAAACCAAGGGGAAAAAAAACACCCTACGGTATTAAAGAAGCAACATAAAACCTACATCAGGCTAGAAAAGCAATAACTTTTAATTACTCCCTGTGTAATCATCCAGTTTATGAATAAGAAACAAACTCCAAATTTTTTGTTGTACATATTGTTACTGCATGCTTACCATATGTTAGATGGAAGCATTTCCTATCCCTTGTGGATAAAAGAACATTTTTCAAGTTGTAGTAAATTATTATAAAGCCAATGACATTTCATGGCATGTTATCGTATCAAGCTGTGCTTGTTGTATTTTTTTCTTTACGGTTGTATTGCTTTTTTATAAATGTACAAATATTTCCTGTAGTGACGAATACCTATTTTATACAGCATTAATTGAAGCGCTGGAGCTCCGGGCTGTACCCTCCCTCGATCCGTTGCCAAAGAGTTTTGCACATGGATCCGGGGTGGGATACGGCCGGAGCGCGGTGGGTAGCCACAAACAAAACGGGTGTGGGATAACTGAATTCCAACGCTGAGCACCCGTGCTGCTGCCAGTTTTGGTGGACTCTTGTTAATGTCCTCAGAAAAATTAGAGCACGTTTGGTGGCGGACTTGGGACCTGAGCTTGTGTTTAGGATCGACCTAAAACAGCTTCCCAAAAGTCCCGCACATGCTTTTAAAAATCGTAGTCCTTTTATGCTGGTCCCCAAAGACTGACTAAGGAACTTAACGTAAAGCCATCAGAGAGGGAAAATTTGGTCCTGAATTTGAATCAGCTCCCACTGACAATTAATGCTATGTAAATGAGGTTGAATTAGTTGGCGTACCGTATGCTGATATACGGTACCCTATGTATTCTCTGTCTATAAAACTTTCCTAGAACCACAGTACACAGGCTATCGACCCACACTAGCCAGTTTTTAAGTGAACATTCGTTACAGATCCAAAGGAGTTGGGTGGCACCACATCTGCCCTGCGATTTCGGAAGACTTCAGCAGGTCACTGTTGGCTGGCTGCACGTGCTCCTCTGTAGGCTGCTCTGACCAGCAGTACCAGCTGTCTGATGGCATTAAATAAACAGTCGTTTCATTTGCTCTAAACAGGTCACTTTGGTCACTCCCGCTGTTTTTCATTCATACAGAACCGTCTGTCAGTGTGTCTTGCGGCCTCAAAGGACTGAGCAGCTGCATTTGACAAAGATTCAGATTTTTTTTAAATTTTTTTTAATTGCTATAATATTACAAATTGTCACTGGCTGTATTTTGAAGCATTCACCCCCACGAACTCTGCGGTCATCCAAATTCTCTCTCTGCTCCTTGGTGTGTGAAGGCATCTTCTGTCACTGTTGATTTTGGGGAAGGGGCATAACGTCCGGCTTCTGAGAGCTCTGGCAAGATCTGAGGGTAACCAGTTGGAACCATTGCCTTATCTGTGGTGCTGATGCAGCAAAGGAAAAGAAACAAGCCTCGTGTTTTGATGTCCAATTACGTTTTGTCAGTTCAGCCAGTGCTGTGCAATGATGTTTTACTCCCTCTGTTTGTTGCATGTGTCATTTGTTAAATTCAGTCATTACTCTTGCTGACCTTGATGTTATTATTAAAGAACTACACAAATTTGTGTCGGGCTCCATCAGATTCATTGAGTGACCGAAGGAGGAGGCAGGACAATCCTGGTCAACAAGTTTTCTCATAAAACTAGTTTTCTGTCACCCTGGAGAACTCAGACTTGGTGATTTTCTTCCCGACAACCCTGAGCACTTCTGCCTGACACAAAAGCTATTTCCATTCGGACGTGACACAGCCTGAACTGCCCGTTTCTCCCAGAGCTTCGCCTGCCAAACGCGGGGTCACTTCTCATCTCACGCACCTAACTCTGCACCCCTTAACGAAGGGATCCTTTAACAAAGCATAACGACTCCTAGAAATAACCAAGCATGTTGCTTCTTACGTTTGCTGATAGTCTCTCTTTCTTCCTCTCTGCTTAGCTATCACTAACTCACCTGGATTTTGACATGGTTGGAACACTTTATTCCTCAAAGAAGATGAACAGAGCATGAAGTTCAGCCTCAACACCCTGTCCTCTTTCAGCAAAGCATGCGAGCCCAGGCTTTTGCTCTTCCGCTGGAAACGTGAGCGAGCGGTTTCCTCAGCACGGCAAACCTTGCAAGTCCAGGCTCAGCCCACGTTTTTCTTGCTGCATTTTATTGAAACCAAACTTGTAGCCAGTAAATGCAAAGAGAGAAGCCCCAGTACTCAGCAGGTCCTGCTCTCTTGCTCGGACAAAGGGTGCTTTTAAACACGTCAAAGAAAATCTGAGTTGCTCTTCTCAGAAGAGAACAGGTGAAAAAAAACACAAGGAAAGTTAAAGCTCAGCATAGCCCAAACTCAGAAGAGATGAGGCAAACCCACCGAGCCTTGGTGGCAGCCCTGGGACTTTCGGGGCACACATTTACACAGAAGTGGCTGTGCAGCTGGACTTTGCAGAAAGTCCTATTTCTACATTGAGGAAAAACTCAGCAAAGCACTGTAGCCAGGTGCAGACTGGCTCGTTTGCCCTGTCCACCAGCTGCCAGCCCCGCCGCCGCAGGAACCTCTCTGCTCCCTGAGCCTGTTCCCTGCTCGGGGAACTGCGCCATGTTGCTGTCACAGCAGGCTCCATCACTGCCCGTGCAACAGGACAAAACTTCCCCAGACAGACCCTTGTTTGAAGCAAAGTTGTTCCAAAGAAAAGACATGGGGACACGAGGCTGCTAAGTAGCCCTGAGCATGCGGCCACCCCCATCTTGGTCTGGCTCCTAATTACCCACCTGTCTCCCCCAACAAGTTCCACCTGGGAGCAGGTCCAGGCTCCAGAGCCAGGGCTGCCGAGGGAGGGAACGGGTGGCTTTGTGGCTGCAGGAGGTGATGTTGGAGTGGTTGGTGACCGAGTGCCTTGGGAGCTGGTTTGCCTCTGGAGTGAGGAAGTAGAGGAGACCGGGATGGTGCCTGCAGCAGCTGGAAGAAGCCGAAACGGTGAGTCCTGGCTGGGCCATTTCCAGCAACTTCTTTTATGGTTGTGTCGAGGCTGCGAGGGAGGGAGGCTGCTTTCTCCAGGGCTTTGTGGCTCTGGCTGGAGGCTCTGCCGGGGTTGGTGGCAGTCAGCGGCACGTGCCCCAGCACACAGGCACACGAGTGGGGTGCAGAGAGCAGCCCCTTTCCTCAACAGTCGTTGGGGTTTTTTTGGGGGGGTCTCTCCTTGCATATGAAACCTGTTTGCTCCTCCAAAGGCTCATCTGGCTTTGGGCACCTGAGGTCCTGGCTTGGCAGGGAAAGAAATTACTGTTTTTTCTAATTCTGGGAGAGAAAGTCCCTTCTGAATCATAGATCAGGCTTTTGCTGGGGGGGGGCTGGTAGAAGCACTGGTGAGACTCAAAGCGTAGTAGCATAGTCTTTTTGTTGTCAGTGTTGCTGGAGAGTGTAATGCACTTTTTTGAAGAAACAGCTACAAAACAACTTGTAAAAATAACATGAGCTGCAGAATAAACAGTGTCAGCCGCGACAGTGGCTGAAAGTCTGCAGCACGTCGCCAGAACAAACTCCTGAAGATTATTTAAATATCTTTTAATATTTAAATGCTTTCAAAGGTCCTTCTTCCTTAGCAGGGGAAGGTAAAATATCTTTGAGAGGTCCAGAGCACCAGGGAAGGTGTTTTGTCATGCCACTGGGTCAGTGCAGATGTTGTCCAAAGGGACGTGTCCCTGATGGTGAAGGACTGACCCATCCACCAAGGGGATTTCCTGGCTCACGCTGGATGTGGCCTGGAGCTGTGCTCTCCCACCATCTCCCACCATCTCCCACCATCTCCCACCATCTCCCACCATCTCCCACCATCTCCCACCATCTCCCACCATCTCCCACCATCTCCCACCATCTCCCACCATCTCCCACCATCTCCCACCATCTCCCACCATCTCCCGAATGAACCATGCTGCAGCCTAAACAGGAATTCTTCTAGTTCTTCACAGACACTAAATTGTGGGGCTTTTTCCAGAGCTGGAAGAATTGACAGGGATGGAGAAATGCAAAAATACCACAGAGAGTGGAAAACTGAACTTAGCAGATGAGGTAACTTTTACTTGCAAGCAAGCTGGGGATTTCTCTATCCCACTTTCCATTCCCATTTAAAATCCTTTCTGGCGTGTCCTCGAGGCCCGCTGCTGCGTGCCTCTGGGCGTGAACGTCTTTAGCTGCTTCTAGAAGATGCTCAGTGCTTATTGCTTCTTGTGTGTGAGATCTTGTGGTCTCTCTGTACATCCAGGGCTCACCAGGAGACAACTGGGAATGGGGGTGTCAGGATCCTTTTTCCAAGTATTTCTTACTTGATGGAAAGTCTCTGGGAAAGTAAAAGCCAGGCAGAAATATAGTACGTCTGCATTCCTTAAATCTGTTTTTTGGCAATGGGTGATGTGAAATGTATCTTTGGCCTCAGAAAGGTTTGTCTGCCTGTCAGCATTGCTGTGTAATATCCCGTCTTGCCGTTCCTGTCACCTGTGTAGGCAAACCTTGAACTGTTTTTAAGAAAAGCTGGGAAAAAATCCTCTGGAAAAGTGCGATTTTTTTTTTCGGTTTGGACTCATCTTGGCTCTGCAGTGCCTGATTTCAGCCAAAATTAAAACTTCTCTACACCTCAAAAGCTTCAGACTGGACTGAAGTGGTACGGCTGAGGAGAACACTGGTTTTGCTTCCCTGGTTTTATTTAAGGTCGAGCTCACAAGTGCCCTGATGGGCTGTGACAGTATCATTTTCAAAGGAAAATCAGCAAGTGGTGTTCCTTTTCTTCCACTCAGCCACTTGCATCCTGCTTTGGCCCTGATGTTCAGACGTTGACCCGTGCTGTTGTCACGGGGTGGGGTCAGAGCCGGGGGGACCCCGGGAGCAGGATCTGGGTCTGTGTTAGCACAGGGGTATTTCTTGGTGCTGGTCTGGGAAGAGCCCGTGCTACTCATGGAGCCTGATCCCAGGTTTGCCTCTGCTCCTGGGAAACCCCAGCAAAGCCTGCCTGCGCTCAGAGGTGCTGCCGGGAGGGTTTCGCAGGGTGTTTCTGGACAATTCCTTCCCCATTCATGGCTGAGCAAAGCGCCTCACCCTCCCTGTTCAGAATGGCATAGCAGGCTGGTAACCACAGCAACGGCAGATGTGGAAAAAATATTAGGAATGGATGAAAAGTATTTTTAGCTGTCTCTAACGCAGTGCAGTAGCAGGGACCCAGCAGGAGATACATGGGCAGCATTTCCATGGACCACCAGGAAGGACCTCGCAGGGCAGAACTGGGGGGTTTCTGTTTTGGCAGGACACAGTGTGAATTTGATGGAATTACCTTTTGGGGGGCAAACCCAGCGTCTGTGTGTGTGTGAGACACTGTTGGCTTACAGTAACAGCAATTACAGCCGCCTTTTCACAGGCTGTCATGGAAACTGGAGAGATTCGCAGTTGCTAAAAGTGCATTGAAATAACTGTAGTAGCATCAGACAGTTTTTTGTTCGTTTTTTTAACAGTCCAGCTCAGAAGGTCAGATTCTGAAGTCATTCTCACTTGTCTGCCTCTGACTCCGTTCCTGTCTGGGTAGGGCTGGGGATGGCTCGGTCCAGACGGCTCCCCCAGCCTGCTCGAGATAATCTGGGGAAAATAATTGGCTCAGAGTACCGTGTAAAATAAAATAAGTATTGGGGTTTTTTTGTTGGAGAAGGACTGTGGAGGTAAACAACCTATCAAGGATGAAAGAGGTGGCTGTTGGCAGAGCTGTTAGTGGCATGCTGGGTGCTTGGGCTCCTGTGACAATAGCCTGTCCTCAAAACATGGCAGCAAACCATTGTTTTCTTCTTTTCTGTTGTAGGAGATCTTATAAGCTGCTTTTTTAGGAGACTGAGTCATTTGCATTGACCTAAATAATGCACTGAGTTAGAAATGAGGTTTTAATTCTCGACCGTGACACTGGGTGAACTGGAAGCACATGTGGCACTGTGGGTCTTCAGAGGTAACAAAACCAGAAAAAGTCCTCAGGAATTTTGTTCCAGTTCCCTCTGGCTTTCCAGAGCAATAGGGCTTCCCTGGCTGAGGTCAGTTATGAAATCAGGTTCCTGTGCAAGTTTCCTTTCCGGAGAAGTTTCCTTCTCTGCGTGCAAACCAGTCTGGAGGTGCGTCCGCAGCAAGAGAAAGCGTTTATAGCCAACGAGTGGTGATGCCACCCGTTTCGTGGACAGCAGCAACCTGTGTGCCACCAATGGGCAGCCCCGCTTGGACAGGAGCATCCCCCAGGTTTGGGAAAAAAACAAGATTTGGAGGATATAGGGAGGAAGCTCCTGGAGCAGTTGGTGGTGGCACTGGTTGCTTCAGAAATAAAATTGGAGCTCAGGTGGCTGCAACAACAGGTTACAATGAAAGCCACCTGGTTTTTAGTGGTTAAAACCTGTCTGCTTGCTGCAGGTGCACGTATTCCTTTGGCGTTTATGGTTAATGACTGCAACCAGGTGTTGCACATCTGCAATGAAGAGGTTTGTGCTTCTGACCTCAGGTCTGGTGCTGGCTTTGTGCAAGAGCCTGCGCATCCCTCGTGGTGCCCGTGTCCTTCAGCTGTGCAGTAGGACCTGGGGCTGGGATCTGCGCTGGTGCCATCCCCTCTAGCTCGATCTCGGTTCCCTTGCTGTTCTGCTAGGGCTTGCATGACTGCATAGCTTTGAGGGCTTTGTAAAAAAGAAACCCAGGACTGGGTCCTGTTAACAGATTGCTGGTTCTTTAAATATCCAACCATTCTCTCTAGCAGGCAGGGGAGAGTTTAGGTAATGCTGCAAATATGGAGGTAATTCCATCTACTTATCTGAGGCCAGATTGGCAAGGGTTTCAAGAATACCCATTATACATGGAAGTCATCAGAGATAGTGACTAAGCAAGCCCTGCTCTGGCTGCTGATGGTGGCTGGTCTATCAGTACCCCATCCTGGCCTGTTTCCATGCAAAGGCCAAGCAGACAAAGGAGTTCCCTGTGCAGGGCTGTTCTGTCTGACATGCGGGAACAAATGAAAGGCAAATGTTAAAGGGGAGCGAGGGCTTGGGTTTTCTTCCCAAAGCCAAAAGCTCTTCAGACATTCCTGAGAAGCATCTCGGAAACGAGAGGACCACCCTCAGTAACTGTATCCTATGACCTGAAGATCCTCTGCAAACCATGAAAACTCCCCAGACTCCTCACTAGTCTGGGACAGAGTGTGAAGTGATTGTACAGAAGCATCTCGGTGCACACGTGTGTAATGGATCCGACTGAGTCTGGTTTCACTGTGCGCTGCCGCAGGCCACGGCCGTGCTGCTTCCTGGTGCAGCGCCGGTGGGAGAGGCCACAGCAGCACTCGGGGCTTTGCAGAGGTGCTGGTTGTCCTCCAGGTAGCATTGATGTGTTTGGGAGGTTGGTACGGTGGTACTCGGGCCAAGACAAGCACTCCAGGATTTAGGGCTTGATCTAGAGGATGCCTTAGCAGAGAATCTGGCTCCCCTTGCAAAACAACCTTTGATTTTTCTCTTGGCAAGAGCTTCCCTTTGTCTCCAGATATATCGATCTCATGCCTGTTCCAGCTGTGACTCCATAGCCGTGCTCGGAGCCTTCAGCAACAACCTTCCGTATCAACCAGAAAGGCCCCGTGCCGCATGCGCCAGACGGCCGAGAGAAGCACGCGGGCGGATGCCAGGGAAATGCCACGCGGGCGGATGCCAGGGAAATGCCACGCGGGCGGATGCCAAGGAAATGCCACGCGGGCGGATGCCAGGGAAATGCCACGCTCGCTTTTTGCCGGCCGGCTTTGGCAAAGCACCGCCTGTGAGCAGATCGTAAGCAGCGACAGAGCGGTTTGTGCCGTGGGCTTCTCTCCTGTTCTTGCAGCGACGGGCGGCTGTCGACCTCCGGAGTGAAAAGCTTTTCTCTGTGCTGTTTCGCACACCAAAAAGCACCAGGGAAATCCGGAGGGGACCCCCCCAGCCTGCGCTGTGTCCCACTGGGAGTTGGGTTTGCAGATCCCTCCTGTCCGCTGTGGTGCAGCAGAACGTGGCATCGTCACACGTGTGTTGCTGTAGGCTGTGGTCTCAGGGCCAAGTACCCCTCAGTGGCTGGTGGCATCGACCAGAGGGGTCCTGCGTCGTTGTCCGTGCCTTTTCCTAGCACAGATTTTCCCGTTTGCTTGATTTGTGCATCCCCGTCTCTAGAACGGGTGGATTTACACCACTCCTGCCTGTGGAGGTGATTTGTCCCATGCTGATCCTGTCTGATCTCGTCTGCGTTGCAGTGAGCTGGAGAAGGGACTCGTGTCCGGAGCTGTAAGCGCTGGGGCATCCTGCCCTCGCTGGGCTGCGGGGATTTTTGCCTGAATACGGACTGGAGGGTTTGGCCTTTGCTTTGTACCTCTTCAGCACGATTTCTTACTGAAACCACTTGGCTGGAACAGACACCAGCTGAGGCCAAGTGCCGGACCACCCAGGCCACCGGCCTAATCCACTGCGGCACATTTTTACATTCCCACAACATAAAATCAAATAAATAAGAAACAGACCAGAATGTAAGAAACAAAAAAGAAGGCACAAACCACTGGGAACCCACCAGAGAATCCATTGATTCAGTCGGATGATGTAGATCTTGATCAGAACAGTAGGTAGGGACCCCAGCAGCTTGTGGGATCTTTTAATACTTCGTAATTAGCGGGCAAAGGTGGTGAGAATAATTTGGATTTAAAGAACAAACGGTACCGTTGCAAACACCGACACCTCAGAGCACCGGCTCTGGGAGCGGAGCCGGAGGGAAACCAGTTCAAACAAATCACCGTGTGGGATGGCCAAGGAGGACACAGAACTTCCCCCAGCTCTGAAGGCGGGTGGGGAGCTGGGACCACTCTCCCGGAGCCCAGCACCCGTGGGAGATGGGGCGGTGATTCCGCGGGGGCCGAGGGCACGACGCGGAGCTGCCAAAGCCGCTGGTGGGGACCGCTGGTGTGCCCCGGGGAAGAGCTGTCGGCACGGAGGCAGCAGTTGTGTCTTGGAGATCTTCTTCCCTTGCCTGTTTACCGCAGTACTTAGCGGGGAGGGGAATGCTGATGAAAAACCGAAGGGAAATGTTTTCATTTCCCTAAAAAGTAATTCGGATTTGGGCTTTAACAAGCAAACTTTATTTGTTTAAAAACAACAACAACAAATTATTTATCCGAAAAAGAGTATTTACTGAAAACTGTGGTTTGGCCAAAAAAGAAAAGAAAACCTTTTCTTTCTTATTTTTTTCTTATTTTTACTAGAGACCTTTTAAAGGCTGAATGTATTTTTTAAACTGACAAATGGTACTGTGGGCTCTAATGCACACGTCTAAAACATGTCAGGCTCGGCAGAGCCAAGGAATTTTCCTACAGCCTTACGGATCCCTTCTCTAGAAGTCTCACCTGCCCAGTCCTCGTGGCTGGAGGCTGGGGGATAATTTCTCTGCATGGTTCCCCCTCCAGTTAGGCCAGTGACAACTGGGGGCAGCTGTGTGTCATGCAGCTGTGTGCTCCTCCTGCAACGGAGATGGGAAGTTTGCTGCCACCAGGAGTGGTCCTGGTCCTTGGTTCAGACCTGCCTGCAAATAAAATCAGTTCAGGAACTACAGAAGTTTGACACGATCCTCTTTCAAACAATTCTGAGCTAAAACAAGCACAGAATTCTTTTCAAATTTGTCTGGATTGTGTTAATGGCAGGCAGTGTGTTGGTGTGCAGAAGGCCTTGCCTGGAAGGGGAAGGCTGTAGGGAATTACACGAGGATGTTCCTTTTCCTGCGCTCCCCGCCTTGCTCGGAGGAACGTGCACGTGCCTGCAGAAATGCCGTGTGCGTTCAAGAAGTGCCAGCTCCTGCTGGGCTGGCAGCTCAGCTGAGCTTGCACAGCCCTGGGTGTGAGAGGGGTTTCACCACCATCATCCGTGGCAGTGGGAGACGGGGCCCCGGCTCCCGGGGCAGTAAGGTCCTGCCTCAGACCATTGCAGGAGAAGGGCAGGAACCGTGACCAGCGAACAGGTTGTGTCTTTCACACTTGATGCACCACTCCCGTTTCATCCCCTTTCTTCCTCTTCCCACGTATTTCCTGTCCAAAAATTCCTGACTTCTTTTTTCCTCCCTTTCTGCCACTGTTGGAATATGATTTATCCCAGTCGACTCCACTGGGGAGCCAGTTCAGCCGGACTCATGAGCGATGGTGATGTGAGTCTGTCTGTCTGCAGCCAGCTCGGTGACAAATGGCTCCGCTGGAACCTCAGGATGTCGGCTCGGGTGGGATTTTCCCTCCACCTCCCTTTCTGGGGAAGAAAAGACATGGAAGAGCCGAGCTGTGCTGAAAGCCGTTTCCACACTCACCCCCTCCTCGGGAGGGTTTGCAGCTGGGGGTGGGATGCTGTGTGTGCTGGCGAGTTCCAGCTGCTGCAGTTTGCTAATGCATAAATACTGCAGGATTTCAGTCGCTTCCCAGGCTCCAGGGAAGGCAGGAACGTGTTCAGGCTGCTGGAGGAGTTCGGAGGATCTCTAAGCCATGAAAGAGGGGGGATGTGGTCTCCAGGAGCCATTTCTTGCCCAGCTGCAGGTTTGCAGCAGGAGTGGATCTGCTGCTTGTGCTGTTCAGCTGCACGCAGGGAGGGACTCCAGCAGCCGTCGGGACACCTCTGCAGCGCCGGGGCTCCAGTTTTGTGGGGAAGCATTAAGGTTTCTTCCAGCTTTGCTTTGTCAGTCTAACGTAGGCTGGCACAGTCTGGAAGCATTTTTGCTCTATATTAGTATTTTTAAATGCATTTCCAACAGAGGAGCAGATCCGGCCCGTGGTGTCCGCGAGTGTCTCGTGCTGCGAGTACGCAGAGTGCAGTTCAGCTTGTGTGCAAGGCTTGTGAAAACCGTGCAAGGAGGAGAGGACAAATCTACTTTCCCATACACACACAACTGTTCTTTGTCGTCCTAAAGCGTGGTTCTCACAAACAGCAGCCGCGCTCTTGCTCAGATGGCAGGAAAAGTGGGGATGTTCCAGGGCTGACGTGGGACAGTGCCCAAACGGGAGCGTGCTGTCCTGGGTTAGGATTAAGTGTTCAGTTTGAGGGTGGGATTAGGTGACATGGTGACCCTGGGCTTGGAGGCATAAGATGTTTTCCAGTCCCGCATCCACCTGCACAGCCTGATCCAAAACTTGCTGAAGCAACTGGGAAGATTTTGCCTTTGGTGCGGTGCCTTACCTCAGACCCTGAGCACCTGCGCTGCTGCTGGGTGCCTGTGTGAGTTGGTGGTACGAGGCAGGCAGAAGCTCAGCCCCTGCTTCAGCAGATTTACCTCCCCAGCGTTGCTGTAATTAGTGTTTCCTCTTGATTGCCACGGGCTGCCCTCTGCTAAAGGATGAGCTTCGTCTGCACGTCTCCTAAGGAAGAATTTTTTTATAATGAGGGTGGTGACGCACTGGAGCAGGTTGCCCAGAGAAGTTGTAGATGTCCCATCCCTGGAAGTGTTCAAGGCCAGGTTGGATGGGGCTTTGAGCAACCTGGTGTGGTGGAAGGTGTCCCTGGCCATGGCAGGGGGGCTGGAACTGGAGGATCTTGAGGATCCCTTCCAACCCAAACCATTCCATGATTCAATGATTCTGTGTGCCCTTGATCTGGAGTTACCAAGCGGGATCTGGGGTTCCTCTGGCTGGCTTGGTGCTCGATACCTTCAGGAATTCACTACCCTCTGGGTTTATAGAATTGGGAGCTTTATGCCTCTGCAAGTCCAACTGCTCACGTCTTCCTGGCCGTGTCCCCAGCCTGCCCGTGCCCATGGTCCCCGTAAGCAACGCTCCTCACCGGGCCGAGAGGCGCTTCTCGACATCCCAGCCCCACAGCGTGACTGCCACACCACCGCTCCTCTGCGTCCCGTCCTGGGTTTGTAGTTTTCTAATCTAATCATATAGAAGGTAATGGGTTTTCTCTCCTCCCAGGAGTTTGCCGTAGAGTTTCAGCAGGTTTTTGGGGTTTTTTTTTTGGCTACCTGTTCTTGTCTGTGTGGGAATGGTGTGTTAAACATATGCAGCGAGGTGCAGGGCTGTCCAGCCAGCCTCTTGGGACAAAACCATCATGAGGACCAAAGGTTCAGCCTTCACGTGCTGCCTATATAAGACGTGCCCTCACCAGGCTGGCACGCAGGCTGGAAATTCAAGTCAAGGCAACGCGGGCTGAAGCCATCGAAACTGTCACTGAACAGAGGAAGGAGGGGGAGTGAGGGGGAGACATGAACTTGGCTTTGTTTCTTGGACTGCAAAAGCCAAGATGGGAAGAAACTATTCCAGAAAAGCCAAACTGGCATCTCCAAAGCAGAATGTTCTGCTTTGGGCGTTTGCTTTAAAAATCAGGACATCTTTGGAGATTTTTATTGTTTAAAATTTAAAACCAAGGCAAAAAGCACAGTGCAAAACGCAACCAGCAAGTAGAGCAATCCGTGACCGCGCGTCCCTGATCTCGGGGGTTCTCCGTGCCTTCTTCAGTGCCAAACACCCCACTGGGGCTGCCAGCACGAGCTGTGCAAACGGGATCTGACCGACGCTCGTTGCTGCCACCGAGGGCCCTGGGTGCGGGCAGAGAAGGTGGGAGCCCAGGGTGGTGTTTTGGCTGCTGGCAGCTCACCCACCCCTCCCGCTCCGTCTCCTCGGGGCTCTCGGAGAGCTGCGTGGGAGGCGAGTCGGCGGCGAAGCGGCGACGGCGCTCAGTCTCTGGGAGCGGCAACGCGGTCCACCTGCAAAAAGGACAGGCAGCCGTGAAAAGAATGGCACTTGGAGGGCGGTGCGGCCGTGCTTCGGCACCGGCTGCGGTGAGGGGTGCCCATCGGGCACCCGGAACGGGGCACCGCCGCGTACAGCCCTGTCAGCTGCAGGAAAAGTAACACGGGGTCTGAAAACCCCCAGAGAGAAGGGGATCTGCTCTCTGCGGGGTTAATTCTGGGCTTAAACAAAGGAAGACTTTGTGTGGGCGGGATAAGGATCCGGACTCGATGGGATTACTCACTGGAACTGAGATACTACAGGAAAAACTCGGCGCGATGAGGGGTTAATCCCTGCTCCCAAGGGAGGTGGGATGTGGTGTAGCTCCGTGTCTCTGTCTCGCCTGTCTTCTAACGGCTGCGGAGGCTGAGCGACTCCTCCGGGAATTCCGGTGGGAATTTGCAAACAGCTGGGCAGCCCTCGGGGGCAGTCGGGCATTTGTGAATCCCATATTTGATTTTTGGGACCCTGAGATACAGTTACTGCCGAGACATGCTGGGCAGGCTGGAAACTGGGACGTTTGCTTCAAGTCCAGCACTGAAACTGGTCAGGTCTCGGCTGGTGTTTCTCCGTGACAGCCTTGCACGGTGCCTCTGGTAACGCTGCGGCTCCGAAGGGACCAGAGTCCGGGGCACGAATTCCCGGACTCGTTCAGGGGAAGGCAGGGAGCGACAGCGGAATTCGCGGCGTCACTCCCGGCTCTGCGCCGGGTCGGGTGCTGCTCTGAAACCGCCCGTGGGTCACGCAGGACCCCTCGCCTTGGGCCTTTCTACCTGTTCCCGTTCTGGGAAGCAGCATCCACCCAGGCTACGTGGTCTGAGGAGCAGCTGGAGTTCGTTATTTTTCCCAGCCATAGAATAATGGCAGATATTTCCCTCCGGAGCAGGACTCTACATAGTGCTTTCCATAGTCACCGAACTGAGCAGAAAACATCCAAGCCAGCACCATTCCCACCCTGATGAGCCCTTGTCCCAGCTGAACGTTTCCCTCCTTGTTCCTACTGAGAAATGTTTCTTAGCTCATGTTTCCATGGTGTTAAAGCCCAGGTCTCACTGCAGTTCTCTTTTTTTTTCCTATGCTAATAGCAACCACCCACATCTCCTCAAGAACAGTTTTCCTCAGAGCTGTGACCAGTACCTCCAGTTACCCACACTCCCCTGGCTGGTGCCGGTTGCATCCAGCTGGCGCATTAAATTGACAACAGCTACAAATGAATTACTTGTTTTATTGGTTTTCCATGTAGGCATTGGCCGCGACACCACTTGGACACGTGGTGACCTGGACGGGAGGGGTGAAGCGTGAAGATGCAGAACGCTCAGAGAGATGTGACAGGTTTTAAGCTGCAACAGGCTCAGGAGCTGGTTTGAGCCCTCACTTTGTCCCAACAGCTCACCAAGAGCTGTGCCTTCCTTCTGGTGGCACCTTACACGGCACAAAGTGGCATCCAGTGACCAAAAAATAACCTTCAAGTCTAGATGAAGAGGGGAAAGGACAGATGTCCTTTTCTGGATCCAGCAGTTCCTGGAGGAGGGACGGTTGTCCCCAGGCCTCTGCCTCCTTCCCCTTTCAGGAGGTAACTGTCCTGTGGCTTCACCCAGGTGAGACCCAAGCTGAACCCCATTCCTGCCCCCTCTCAGCTGGGCTGGCAAAGCCCGGGATGAAGCTTGGGACTGCGACAAGCCCTTGTTCCTGGCTGGCAGCGCCTGGAGGGAGATGAAGGGCAGATGGTTTCAGTCCCTGCTCATCCCTACCCCAACTCTTATGTCCTCACAGCAAAAATTCCTTCCTAACCCCAGCTGCTCGGCTCGCAAGCAGGTGCCTTTCTGGGGTAGCTCGTGTCGGCCCCAAGGCCCGATGCTCCCTGCCGTACTCGGACGTGGTCCTGCAGGGACCATCCTCGAGGCAATGAATTCACTCTGTGTGTTGAGCCCTGTCGTGAGCCCTTCCTGAAGGCCGTCTGCTGGTTATGTTGAGGGAGATGACGTGGCTGTTCTCTATGTATGGAGAGGAGGGGGATGAGGACCCATCAGAGAGGGGTGTAATATGCATTCACTGGGTCACAGAAACCTGTGACTCCTCACAGCTTTGTGAAACTCTGAAATCCCCCTAAATTCCACCCGGCGATGGCTGGCGGCACAGACTCGATGTTATGGTACCAGGCAGGTCACCCTCTGAACATGAACGTCCTGTCTTGGCATGGGGCACGTGTGTCTTGAGTTTTCCCAAGGAGGACCAGTTGGGACTGTCTGGATAGAAGAGAACTTTAATTTTCAGCAGTGTTTCTGGCTGGGCTTGGAAAAGCATGTCCTTCTGAGATAGGAGATGCTGCAAAAAACACAAGAAGCAACGTGAGCCCCTGCCACAGTTTACAGCAGAGCAGTCCAGGCCGTGACCACAGGGGCCATTCTGTCTGTTCCGGCAGTGCTCTTGCACTGGTCTCGTGGTGGGGCTGCAAGTGCTGGAGAGGAGGTTTTGTAGCTCAGTCCGGGTTTTCCCAGTGCGGGTGTGCCAGCAGCCATACGCTGGCAGCTCTGAAGGGTGGCGTTGGTTGTGAAACCAACTTCCAGGCACATCCTCGGGGTTTGCCAGTGCGACGTGAGTCATCCTGTGCAGGCAGCGTCTTGCCCGGTACTGGGTGCTAGAAAGCACCTGCTTGAGAGCTTGAGGAAGGCTTGTCCGGGTGGCAGTGGCACCAGAAGGGAGGAGAGGCGGCGTCTCCGTCCTGGCAATGACTCACTGCTGCGCATGGTGCCACGGAAGTGGCACGGCTGCTGCAGGGTGCCGTCCTCCGCAGCACCCATGCCCCGTGCCCTGCTCTGCTGGGGACGCAGCGATGTGTCGGGACAGAGCTGGCACGTCCGCTGCGGCCAGGAGCATCCCCTGCACACCCCCTGCCCTGGGCACATGCTCTCCTTAGTGCAGGTTAATTCTGGGAGATGGAAACGAGAGGAGCAGGGAGGTTTTCCGAGCAGGTTTGCTGGTCGCTCCCCGCAGCAGGAGCTGCAGCGTCACGTCGGTACAGCCGAGGTGGGGGTTTGCCTGTGCGGGGTCATCTTCTGCTTAATAAGGTCTTTGGGCGCCGTCGTACCGCTCGGAACGAGCTGGCCAGGCCCAGCGTGCTGCCACCCGTCCTGCCCGCGCTCCGGTGTGCCTCCCGATGCTCGGGAGCCCGTGGGAGCCTAACTGGCTCTTAGCTCTGAGCCGTGGTGGGATTTGAGCGTCTCCAGCACGTCTGGGCTCACCGCTGCCTTCAGGATCCCGTGGCAAAGCGCTGCTGCTGCTGTCCAGACACAGCCCAGCAGCTTGTTTGTTTAAGCTTGTTTCCATAGGAATTTGTAAGGACCATGGGAACATATTTTATTTGACCTAAACAATAAGAACGAGACTGGGGAGAGGGGAAGGAGTCCCGACACGTCTGATTTGTGGGTCTGATTTTTCTCCTAGGCTGGGTAACCTCTTCACCACTGAATGGACCATCTTGGCAAGTCAGCTTGCTTTTTTTCTCCTTCTTTGTTTTTTCAAACGCCTGCAGTGTATTCCAATCAGCTGATAAACGCATGGAAATAGGTCAGAAATAGCCTCTTTTTAAGCACACAGGGCAGCTTTTGGGACAGGCGTGCAGTCGTTCAGAAACCCTGCTTTTATGTCTGAGCTGGAGCTGGAAAAGCCGGATTGTCCAAGTGCTGTGCCTCCGATGGCAGTGAAGGGTCCGGCTGGTTCTGCGTCCCTCTCTCTGTGTTTGACTTCGCCACTAAGGCAGTACCTAAGGATTTGCCTTCTCGCTCCTTTGGGAAAGGGCATTTGAGCGTTTGATGCTCTCCTGTCCGATAAATGGGATGCAGAAGGCTGTGGTGTGGCTTTCTGGGGTGCCGTATTCTGTTGGGAAGGTTGGGGTGGGCAGAGGCTGCCCAGGGAGCTGGAGCAGGCGGGAGGTGAAGCCGAGCTGCTGCAGCGTGTTGCATGTGGGACCTTCTGAGCTGTTGGGGCTGGACACGTGGCAAGCCAGAAACAGATGTAACGGCAGCAGGGAGATGCTGGAGGAGCAGCCCAGCAAAGAGGGTGTGTGGGCAATGGGGAAGGCAGGTACCCAACAGCACAACTGCCCAGGATGCTCCACTGAGATGAATTTCCGTCCCCGTACAGTGTTTTTTAATGTTTCCCAGGAAGGCCCATCAGCTGCCACTAAAGCTGAGGCCCTTAAATCCTCCTCGTGAACGCTCCGAAGGCCAAAGGTGCTGCTCTGGCACTGCACGGCGATGCCGCAGGGCTGGTGGAACCACCGGGAGCTCAGGACCCCCCAGCTCAGCTGGTCGGGCTGCGCCCGGTGCTCTGCGCTTCCTACTGCCGGTCTCTGCAGCAGCAGTTCCTCCGCGTTGTGTATCTTCACACGACTGCGACGAGCGTGGCTGGCTGCTTGCTTGGGGGGGTGGGAATTAGAAAACAGCTTTTCCCACTCTGTGGGGTGGTGTAAGGAACGGCTCTGTTTCTCAACCCGAGCGGTGCAGCCTGATGCCCGCTGCGCAGGGCTGGGGGGGGGGGGGGGGGGCGTACGGCTCCGCGGCTGCTCGGTGATCCTGGTAACTGGGAGTCAGTTCTGCCTATGTCCAGCAGATGCAGCGTACCGTTTCCTTTCCAAACTCGTTCGTGTCCCAGCGGGGTCCGGGGCAAGAATTCCCTATAGCAAACCCTATGGAGTGCTGCTTCCCCATCAAGCATCTCACAGTGCCCTCAGAGCTGGCTGCTTTTCCGCAGGGGCAGGTGGCACTTCTCTGATCCCAGGTGCTACCTGGGTGTTTTCTGTGCATGCAGTTGTTGTACAGATGTGCTCTGTGGTGGTGAAAACCAGTTTACCAGAGAGCAAGAGGAGAAAGAGCTGTTGAGCAAACACCATTCCGAGGGACTGGGCTATGCCCAGCACTCCTGCACGCAAGTGTGAGCACTGCCTTAGAGCAGGAGAGGTAAATAGAGGTAAATTAAAGAAACTTGCAGGAATGTGGGTATCAGCAGCTGGAGGCTCAGCACTGAAGCTCTGCTGAAAGCCACGCGCTGGGGAAGCTCGCGAGGGATAAATGTTGGGAAGCAGGTTGCTTCAGAAGGGCGCAGGAGTGCTTTGGAGCAGGGAATCTCCTACAATTTATTCAAAGCAAATGCTTGCGCCCTCCTGTAAATCTCAGCTTCTGGGAGCGTGGTTGTCTTCGAACGCCGTACTGTGGAGACCAGCTCCGGGCGGGACTGGAGAGGGTCTGGGCAAAGGGCTGCAGGGCCTTCGCCCCGGTCTTGCTGCTTTTAGGCGCTCCAGGATTTAAGGCACTGGCTGTCTTGCAGCCAGAGCTCAGGGCTGACTGGCGGACGTGTCCTTTGGCGTTTCTCTTCTCACTGCTGTTTTAATTAACTTAAATTAAAGGCACCCTATAATTGTGCTCAGATGGCCCAGACGGAGAAACGAGCAAACGAGCCCTGGCAGCGTCTCGCAGTGAGTCACCTGTCGCGACACGGCTCCCGCGCTCGGCACAGTTCTGGGGCTGTGTCGGGAAACGCAGCCCCGGGACAGCAGCGGAGCAGCTCAGCTCCGCTCTGCGGCCGACGGCCCGAGAAGCCTGGGGAGGGACCGAGGAGCTGGGAAGGTCCTGCACACGGCCGACCTTCCGCGCTGGTCCTTTGCGATATCCCCCGCTCCTTTAGTGTCCTCAGCAGATGTCACCTACAGCCACGACAAGGAAAGCCGAAAGCTTTGAGCTGTTTGACCCGTTTTGTTTATGACTGTAACACGAGCCAGAATGGCTGTTTATTTTCACAGACCTGGGCAAGCAGAAGTGGATCGTCTTGCTCCCAACATCTGCGTAGGCACCGACTCTTATGCTGATACTGAGGACATACGTACATTGTTCCATATGTACATGATTGATACATACGTACATTGTTCCATACGTACATTGTTCCATATGTACATTGTTCCAAAGCAATAAGCCTTGAAAAGTGGCCTCATGACCTTTTAACACTGGTACTTGTATGGGAAAGGTATTTGTGAGAAGCACAAGTCCAAGGTGCCCACTCTATCTAGGAAAATAAATGACTCTGTGGGATATTCTTCCCCTGGAGAGGTGAAGGTCCCTGAGGAAATTAATCCATGAATGGCTCCAACAGGAGGAGGGGTGGAATTTCATTCGTCATCGTGGGTTTTGCTTCGTTACCCAGGCATTTTTCAGCCGTGAACAATCGCTGTAACCCCCAGCTGTCGTCTGACAAGACGGGGTGTGTAACTGCAGCAGCGCCGGGCTCGCACAGCGGCCTCGCTGTGCCTGACCCACGCGGGTTTCTCTGCTGCAACATGGATCACCGAGCACGGATCACCGAGCACGGATCACCGAGCACGGATCACCGAGCATGGATCGCGTATGGGCTGTGCTGGCTGCGACTGCGTCTCGCCTGGCGACAGAAAAGTGGCAGTTAAAGGGGAATTAAGGTACAGAAGGTAACACTGCTCTGCCTTAGGGGTGTTTTATGGGCTGCTCTCTTGGTTAGTGGCAAAATCACAGTTAGGAAAGGGCAGCTGAAATATATTCCATCATCTCAGACATGGAAAAAAGCCGCTTAGGAGAGAGGCGAGTTAAGCCCTTTGTGCACCCTGCCCTTAACTTCCATAAGGGCTACCTGTTCTTAAAGGGATTTAACTAAAGACCAGTGATTCCGTTTGTTTAATGGAGGGCACTTGATTTTATTCAAAGGGTGAGATACAAAAAAGTAAGCAAAAAGACAAAACCCAAATTATAAAACACTACAGACAAAAGAAAGACATCTTCTGCATACAGCACACGAGGAAACAAGACACAGCCTGGTCCCCACCAACCATGCCAGCTGGGTATGTACACGCAGAGGCAGAGAGATCTACAAGGGCAGAAAGGGCAGCAGGGATTTGCCACTTCCCATGGCTCTTTACATAAACTGAATTGAAGGCAAATAGTTTTCTTTCCTTTTATTCAAACCAAACACTTCTTTGTTTCTTCTTCTTCCTGGTTCAGACGGAGAGGAGGGACTCTGTGCTTTGAGGCAAGTTTGGTACATTCAGGGAGGTTCTAAAATGAGCCACAGCTAAACACCGACGGGCTGCATCGAGCACCGACTTTCAGTCCCCCCGCCCAGCCGGCACGCCGCTGCCAGGCAGCCGCGCGGGCACCACGGACTGGGGCCAGCCCAGCTCTGCACTCACGTGCTGGTCTCCCTTCTGCCTTAGATGTTTAGTCTGCAGCTTAACCAAAGCCGGCGTGCCATGGCCATGAGCTCCCTCCAACCTGACTCGGAACCCTCCTGCCTTCAGCTCCTGCAGCACGGAGGGGCTGGCACTCACACACGGGCTGTCACGGCAGCGTGCCGGCTGGAAGGGCAGCCCCGTTGGTACGGAACCACCTTGGGGTCAGTAAGACCACGCTAAAAAGGAGACGGCGTTTGCCGTGTCGCTGTTGCACCTCGCGAGGGCACGGCCACCCCAGTGTGGGTTTGGGCTCTTCGGAATACGCACGCAGACAGCACTCGCTCCGCTGACAAATCCAGGAAAGAACTGGCTGCAGCCTTTCTTCGGCAGAGCCAGGAGGGAAAACCTTTCTGGCAGCAGTGTGTTCCATGTACAACTTAATTTGTACATGGAATAACCAGTGTGGAATAACCTTACTAGCGGGGCAGAATCTGTCTGAGATCTGTTAGGCAGAATCAACATGTGCTGAGCCTGAAGTTCTCTGGTCTTTGGTAATTAAACCCCCAAATTGCTATGGGCATGTCCTTCCCTTCTGGCCTCTGCAGACACAGACGAGGAAAATGGTTACTTAAATTCTGGCAAAAGTAGGCAAAAACAGGCAGCTGCTGTTCCAAAGGGCAAAGGCCTTTATCTGTGTTTACCTGTGGCTCAATTTTAGTGAGAGGGCTACTGAATTTTTAAACACCTCAATTCGGAAGGAGGGAATTGTCCTGGCTCAGTAAGCAAAACATTCATGTTGGAGAGCAGAAGACTGACTGGCTGTTAATAAATATCACAAGACATTCTAAAAGTTTTCTAAGGAAAAGAGAAACATCATCTGTTCATCAAAATGCAACACATCTAGACAAAATGAGGTAAGGAAAGCTAAGAGTCGTCCTTTATACATTCTCACTTCACACAGGCATGGCAATCGACGACGAGATGCTAACGGGTTCCCCACCATGCTCATCAGAGAAATTCTTCGCGGCGAGTGCTCCGCAGCGTTCTTTGCTGTTGAGCATCGCAACATCCGACAGCCCAGCTGCACGTAGCGACTAAACCTCTGGTTTGGCAGCGGAGTTTTGTGCACTTCAGGCGGTTTGCTGGCAAGGCGCAGAACGCGGGGGGCGATACTACCTTTAAATCTGACAAATGAAGAATTTGTCACGAGTTTTAACGCCTTATATCACAAAGAATAAGGATTTGTCTACGACAGCGTAAACCCACGGAGCTCAGCAACATCTGTACAGTTACACCCGACACGAGAGCGTCAGACATTTCTAACTCAGACGCCTGTTCTTTGGTCCTCTTTATGAACGTACTTTCACAAATATTTCACAGCCTGCATCGCTGAGCTTGTACTGAATAGCCACTTGTACTTTAACTGGGATGCCCACCATCCCGTGTGCTAGGAGCCTCGGGAAGCTGGCGGGCAATTGCCTGTACAAGGCTCGATAACAGCAACGCTCGCCGCTTTCCTTCTGAGCAGAATGGCAGGAAAAGCTCTTAAAATAGTTCTCTTGCAGGGCTCTTCCACGTTAGATCCCCTGCTAACGAGAACAAAGGATGTGATACAGCAAGTCCTTGTGCTGGGGGGTGGGGAGGCAGGGGGGGAACCCTGTCTTGGTTCTAGACACACCACACCACACCCCCCCCCCCCCGAAAGGTTTGCAGTTAAGCAAGCTGAGTGGGAGGAGGAGGAAGAGGAACTGTCTCCAAACTGTTAGCACTGAACACACGTTCTTTCCTTAAGGACAAGTATCATCTCCAAACGAAGCAGGAAAGTCCACTGGTCATGTTAGACAGAAGCACGTCACTGCTATGAGCCAGCGCCTCACAAGCAAATGCTGTATAAATAAAATGCAATATTTCCTGCTTGGTTCTTAAACGGACGCTGGCAGCACAGTGAGCTCATAAATTAATAGTCTGAACACAATGTGTTAATAAATGTACAGGTACTGGTTTTGAGAAGCTGTTTCCAGGCACACAGCATTTCACTCTCATAGCAGAACCAGGCCTTGAGCTGATACTGAATTAAGTTAAATAGTTCCTGTGGTGTCTATAAACCAGAATTTGCTACAGACGCAGTCTTTGGAAAAACCTCGCTCCGAGCAGTCGTCTTCTGTCGTACGAGCCAGCCTGGATTGCGGCTGCTCAGCACCAGTGGTCCTGTGCCCGGAGAACCAGGCTGTGCAGGGCCAGGCAGCCCCCAGCACCCCGTTCCGTAAAGCAACTGCAGGGGCAGTCAGTGGCCTGGACTGTTCTCAGCACGTGGCAAGCACTGCTTCACGCCTTGTAGCCTGGTTTTCACCTCTTTGCATTTGGAAACACCGAGCTACCTGCCCTTCAGTGCCTGCGAAAGTCAGTGTTAAGTCTTGAAGGCATATTTTTAGTGTGATTTCTGATTCTCTGCAAGCTTGTTACGAAACTATTAGCAAAGGTATGTCTTTGTGTCGTGTCTATCGAGCCTTTTTTTATCCCCTCCAATTTTAAACCAGCTGAATTTGACACAAGTCACACAAACTGCTCCTAAATGAAACTTCCAGGCTTTCATTAAGGTACTTTGGCTAACGAAGCAAGCCTCAGAAAGGGAGCTTTAGTGCTGTCTGTGCCACAGATACAAGGCAGAAACTTTCTTCTGTGCATTCAGACTAGTAAGTGACCTGCAGCAGCATAAAGCTGGTTCCTTAGGATGTGCTTATAGTTCAAGGCAAAAAAATCCTCAGCACAGGAACACTTCTACTTGTTTAAAAAACCCCACAACAGCAACAACAGAACACCAGCACGAACTGAGCACTGCTCACACTCCTCTTTCCCCACTTTGGTAAGAGTCCACACGGAGTCAGCCACTGCTGCAGTTGGCACTCGCAGGCGTGAGCTCCTCTGTCTTCATGGGCACAGCTACAGGCAGGTGCTGGTGTCCCACAGCACAGTGTGGCCACCGAGTCTACGAGATTGTCACTTGCCAGGTATTTGGCATGGATAAAATCCTTCTGAAACAACGTTACTTTCTTACTACGTTTACCACGTGCCTAAAATTTAAGAGGTTGGGACAGGTCAATTGAATTCCCTTTTGTACACGAGGCGGAAATCGACACCAAATGCTTGTTTACGGTTTCATTCACTGTTAAAACATCTGCACGAGCATGACCAGTAGCAGCTCTTATTCCAGTTAGTTGTATATTCTGGTATCCTGCTTCACTGCCTGAGAGCACGACAGGTAATTCGTTCAATGGTTTCTCATCAACGATTGGAATGAGCCACACTGGGCAAGAAACAATGACATTACCTTAAAGTGGAGGGCCCCTTACCTAGAGGACTCAGTCATCTTTAAAGAAAACCATTTAACATCTTTCATGGAAGTCTCTGGTTCAAAAAACCCCAAAGCTATCGACATAGCATGTGGAATCAATTTGACAATCACTAATGTAACGGAATTACGGTGATCTTGTACACAAACAATGATTTACCAAAATAAGATTTACCTAGGGGACTTTAAAATCAAGTTATTTTGGTACCAAAAAAAGTCTCCCACTTAATTCCCCCTTGCCCCTATGATTCAGATGATCTTTCATTCTACAGTTACGGACTTGGCCAGATTTCTTGGAAAATCAACCTGCAGAGAGGGAGGAGAAAGAACAGGCTTGTGAGTATTTACACACTTTGTTTGTGTATAACTTTGTAATGTGCGGAACATTCGTTCTGCGTTTGAATTGAAAACAATTGAACATATTTTCATGTTAATTTAGGACAATCCTGCAGGAAAAGTCCATAAACCTACTTGTTACAACTTCTCTGTCAAGAACTCAGGAGTCAGTCCCTTTAGTCTACCTCATTTCAGTGCTCAGATTATAAAAGGTGGAGGCCAGTGTCTGTATAAGATCACACACCTCACACAAACTCTGTTTGCCAAACATCCTTCTGCAGTTTGTCACCTTCCTCTTAGCTCCATACCAGCCCTCCAGGAACTCGCACCAGAAAACAGACACACGTCCAGACCCAAACTGCACAAGACTCGGCCAAGTGCCCTCGACTGCCTTTGAGTTTTGCTCACCAGAAGCTTCTGTAACCACCAGGGTCCACCGTTTAACCTGGTCGTTCCAGTAGCTCAGGCAACTATGCAGACAACCCCCCCAACTTCCAACATCACCCAACGCATCTTTTCCAGCCCTGCAGACAGCACACACGGGTGCAGCAGGTTAGGAAGGGAAGGAATTCCGTACTCACATCGTATCCTCTGAGAACTGCGAGATGGAAAGCCAGAAGCTGAAGGGGGATGACGCTCAGGATCCCCTGCAGACAGTCCACTGAATGGGGAACTTTGATTGTTCTTTTATTGTTCTTAATTGTCTCGATGTCTTCCTTATCACAAATCACGACAGGTCGCCCCTGCAACAAAGGGAAGAAAAAACAGGTCTGGCAGGTTCTTTTCTCACTTCTGTTCAGTGCCAGTGGCAAGAACTTTTTACTTAATTTAGAACAAAAGAGCTCAGCATCCCATGGGCATCCCTGTCAGCATATTTTAAGGGGCAAACGAACCACACCAGGCTTCTGCAATCTGCTGCCAAAATTGCACTTGAAACACCAAGAATATCTACTGAGGGGGGTTGGAACTAGATGATCTTTGAGGTCCCTTCCAACCCAAACCAGTCTGTGATTCTATGAATTCACGTT
This sequence comes from Tauraco erythrolophus, assembly GCF_009769465.1. Classification (NCBI taxonomy): domain Eukaryota; kingdom Metazoa; phylum Chordata; class Aves; order Musophagiformes; family Musophagidae; genus Tauraco; species Tauraco erythrolophus. The sequence goes on along the minus strand of NC_141493.1, from coordinate 4,819,582 downwards.
TTAGACACTAATATTAAAGCAAATACTTTGGGTGCCCTATAAACCGCTCTTAAATTAAAAGCAACGTTTCTGATGCCCAGTAAACTTCTGCAGGTACGTACTTGCCGTGCAATGACCTGCTGGAGAGCGTTCTGGCACTTGGCGTACGTATGGTCTCTCATGATGATCATGATAACAGGCATGAGTTTGTCCACCAGTGCGAGAGGGCCGTGCTTCAGCTCTCCTGCCAATATCCCTTCGGAGTGCATGTAGGTAATTTCTTTAATTTTCTAGATGGGGGGAAAAAAAAAAAATCACTTATAAAGCTTTGGGCAAACTTAATTTTTCCACTTTCTTTGTAACTCTGTAAAAATGTGTCCTGGCTCTCCTCAGATCCAATACGTAGACGAGCCAGACTGAAAACCTCGATCGAAATAGTGCACCTGGGCTGAGCTGCTTACAGGCCATCACCACTCACAGTTCGAACACCAAACCCACCACACGCCTCATGATTTACCATCAGCCAACCTGTCTACCAGCACAGTCTTGAACTGGGCAGACAAACGCAGAGAGGACGTGTTGGCATGTCAGTGGGTGACAGCCCTTGTAAAAACAGGAATCTCCTCAAAGGTAAAAACTGCAATGTACAGGTTTCAGAAAGTCCATGCTCAGTTTTGGATGCAGACCATTCTTGGAAATGCCACCCCAACAGGTCAAAGAACTGATTTTATGAGGGCTCCCAGTCTGTCACAGTAAAGCATTCCCAGTGTGAATGCGGAAAACGCACCGTAGCTGTTATGTCATTGGGCATCTTTAAGTGGCAGTCTCAGCCATGAGACAAGTTTTGTTACCTGACCCAGTACATCAGCCAACACGCCACAGCTCTGAGCTGCTTTTAGAACAACTTGTAGCCATGTGTCGTTTCCTGTGCCGAAACCTGAAGTCCCCAGCTAAGTGTGTTTGAAAGAGCTTTAAAGAAAGAAATCTCTTACCAAAGCTCCCTCGAGACACGTAGCGTAATGGTAACCACGTCCCATGATGAGAACAGACTTCTGATGGTACAGCTCCGTGGCTAGCTTCTGGATCTCATCATCCATGCTCAGCACTTCTTTAATTAAGTCTAGAAAGAGAGAGGAGAATTCCAGTTGCGTGTGCGCTTACGTGCCCGTGCCTCTCAAACTATACATACTGCTTATACTTCACACACGCAGACAGCCGTGACTTGCATAAAAACTGGAGTCAGTATTTTTGAATAGTCACACAAGTCATCGCCAACAGCCACGTGCCACGGATCCGAAATCCGAATGCCCTCGGTCTTTCAAGAGCAAAGTTCAGGCGCTGCCGGGGTTCGCCTGCGCCACTGGGTTTCCCGCGGCACGACGAAGGCAGCGGTTCCCCACCTGGCAGCCCCTTCAGCCCACGCATGATCTCCTTGCGCCTCTCCTGCATCGAAATTCTGTCGTCGCACATCATCAGAGCAAACATCACCAGAGAGACAAACTGGCTGGTATAGGCCTAATGGGGGGGGAGGTGGGGGGAGGCAGAAAGAGAAAACACGTCATTACGAGGGTAACCAAAGGGTTTTACATCAGTCAATTTTGTACCAGTCACAGACCAGCTTTGTTCTTCACAGGGTACCGAGCGGCGGCTTGCATTCCAATCGAGTGCCAAAGATGAACATGGAATTCTCAGGGCAAATCTCACTTCAGCACCTCTCACACGGAGGCGTGCAATGGCACCATCTCCTTATACTCCAGGAGATTAAGACACAACAAGCAAAATGGAGCATTTCTAAGGCTCCCTGGTGACTGCTAAATCCTATTTTGTGACCACACCTGGGTCCTTCTTTACTGCAAGTACCTGCTGAAAGCACTGAAGACAGGCAGACCCCTGACTGGAGAGGTGCAGCGGAAGCCCACCGCTAACATCTGCCCATCGCCACCGGACAGCGAGCTGAAATTCTTTTGGACCACGTTCGAGGAACACAAAGGCAGCTGGAAAGGTAAGTGATTTCCCACCTCCCTTCTTTAAGAACAGGTTCTGAACTCTTCACCTTGTTACGGCTCCGCGTTTGTCTAAAAGACTGTAGTGACTGGTGTCACTGACTTTGGGGAAAAACCACCTGCACAGGCAAGTGAAATCAGTGCTGGAGTTACGGCAATTCTGTCTGCAAAATCATTCCAGGCACATCTCAAACAGCCAGTGCCGAGCCCAGCCTCGGCAGCCCCTGGAAGACAAACGCTATGAAACGGTCCGTGGTGCCAGCCTGGGCTTGACGTTGCTTAGAAATAAGATTAAGGTTTGTAGTATTTCTGCCCCTTCCTAAACAATGACCAAAAAACCTTCCACGTTACTACACTGGAGAAGATTTAAATAGCTCTGAAGGAATCTAGAAAAGCTTCAGCTAAGCTGAGCAGAGTTTGATATGGAACGTGATGGGCTTTGTTTTGGTGCAGCTGAAGGCTACAGAAGTAAATAGCACGAGTCAGTCATGCTAATGATGCCTGGGCTGTTTATGGCATCTTCTCAAAACGAAATCCTGGACAACCTCAGGGCAGAATCTTTCCAAGTTCATATTTCACACACACACAACTTTGCTAACTCCCCACATCACCAGAGAGAAAATGTCGTGTTCAGTTATCTCCAGACTGCGAGGTTGGCTATGTGAAAACAACCCAGGGACAAACAACTCGTTCAAGAGTTTCTTCTAAGAGACTCGTGAATTTTCCATGATCAAATTCCCCAGTGAACTATTAAACTCAACTGTGGTTTTTGGCTGAATTTATGTAACAGATTGACATCATCTCGCCTCTAAATACGACTAAATCAAAGCAGATTTCACCATGCAGAAGCACTTCATCAAAATGAAATGTAGCAAAGCAAGTTATTTTAGACGGTATCACGCGTAGCCAGATGCATCAGCCCCACAGTAATCCTGTTAGGTGCACAGAAATACTGGTTTCCTTAAAAGACCATTCCCCCATTTGCCAAAAGTACAGTTTTAATATCACGCCTCCTTTAGTAAAGCAGTGCCATTAGGGCAGTTACGTGCTGCCAAACTTTATATACTCTTGTCTTTTAATTTCCTTTTTCATTTTTAGACCTGAGTTTAAACTGAGCCTGCACCTCTAGGCAAATGATGGCAAAAAGGAGAGAATTCTTGCCTCTTAGGGAATTCTGCCCTCTGAGACCCCTTTGTTTTCAACGTTTAATATTGCTCCCTTAGAATATTTCATTTACAAAAAATAAAAAATAATAAAGATGCAAGGTATCTTGCAAGATACAAGAAAACGAATAGTGTTGCCGGGCACACAGTCATGAACTCGGCAGCCATCGATAGCAACTGGTGAAAGGGCACAGGCAGCACTGGGCAGAGGACCCCGGGGCACGGCCAGCACCGTCAGGGAGAGTGTCAGAACAGTCACAACGATCAGTGAGGTGCAGAAACTGATGGCTTACCTTGGTACTGGCAACCCCGACCTCTGGTCCCGCATTGATGTGCACTCCACAGTCCGTCTCCCGCGATATGGAGCTGCCAACCGTGTTGGTGATTCCGACGGTCAAGGCTCCCCTCTCCTTGCAGTACCGGAGAGCCATCAAGGTATCCGCTGTCTCACCTGAGGAGACAAGTAGTGACAACGCTGCACTTCAGTATCGCTCACCGCTGCCACTGCACACGGAAAATTGCAGTGAGTTCCCAAACGGAATCTTAGAGGCTTTTGTCTGCACGGCAGAGGAGTTATTTCAGCCCTGGCACACTGTGTTTTAACCCTAAAAAGACAACAGTGACATCTAGAAAACACAAAACCCAGTAACAGTATTTGGTGTAAGGACAAGTCAGCATTCTGCTATGGTTAAAAAAAAAAAAGCAGCTCGAGTGTATCTTCTTTAACAAAACCAACTTTCTACCTTTTCCTGGTTAATAAAAATCCACCTGGAGCAGGGTGGGATGGGGGTAGCTGAAGCATACAGTGGATGTGATGGCACTGAGTTCCAGCCAGCCTTTGGAGTCCTCCTGCCACCCTCCTCCCACGGAAACCCATGGGATTGTTTGGCTGATGGTGCTCACCAGTAACACGAGAGCTTGCAAAATCCATTATCAAAGAGGTTATGTCCAAAATTAATTATCCCTGTTCAAAACTGTTTGCACTATGCAAACAGAAGCTGGCTTGGATCAGACTTTGCTTAACACGTTGCTTCAAAAACTCTAGATGCAGAGAAACAGAAAACGTTGGTTTAAATGAACGTGATGGAGTGGGAAAGGAAACGTTGCACTGGTGATCCCAGCAGCGCTGTTGTGAGCCGAGCTCCAGAGATGGGACTAGAAATAGAAGGTACTGGGTATTCCATCTGAGTTACCAGTTTGCTTTTGTTCTGAAAGGACACTCCTCTTTCGAGTACTCCTGCTCGTGGAAGGTGGCAACAGAGAGCAAAGAGCCTCAAGTTTGCTCGGGACACTTCTCCTTCGGTACAGCGATGCATAGAAACTGCTCCGCATACTGCACTGCTTAAAGCAAGTCAGGTAGGGTGGGAATCTAAGGCCAGAAACCACATTTATGGGTGGGGGGAAGGGAGGTTATTTGAGCTGAATATTTACTTTAGTTTTGTACTGCCCCATGAGCAAGCTCAGGTTCCAGGAAAATCTTTGGTAGCTTGCCCCATCCAACTCTTCGGGGGAAAGACGCATCCCCAAGTGTGCCCTCAGTTGTGTTCCTGTTAGACTGGGACAGTGTGGTGGTTTCTGAGGGGAAGCAGCAACATCTGCACGTGTATCCCAAAAACCCAGGGAAAACCTTGAATGTTTACATGAGCCCTACGAAGAGAGGATATTCTGAGTTACTCGATACGGAGAAGAAAACATGGCTCCCAAAAGAGTACTTTAACCTATGGAGAAAAAGTAACCACTAGTTTTAGCATCAAAGCTGAAGATCAGTTACAAAAATCTAAACAGTAAATGCAATTAAGGGGAAAATAACACTGCAGTTTTGTATTGCAGCTGTCCTTCAAAGTATTTTGAATGCAATATACGTTACTTTGTTTTTTATGCTTAAAAAAATGGGATCTCTCACATCCCATCCCGAGGTGGCTGTATTTTTTGATATTTGTCTGTAACAATTTCACTTCTTTAGTGGATCCGATCCACCACACAGCTCAGTGCTTCAACTGCAGAACTAAAACTATTCTAAGAAACAATCGTGCTGCCCCTACCCAGAGCTCAGCGGCGTTTTTTCCGTCTGTCAATTGATGGAATATCTCCTCGCGGAGAAAGGGAACAGAACTTCTGTCACCATATGTAAGACTCAGCCAAACAAAATCCCGCACCAGCACGCGGATGGAGAGGAGGAACCGCTCCACTTTTCCCCCATCCGTAGGACGCGTGTGCCAGTTTCTCCACGGTGATCCTACGTGCAGGCGCAAGAATTTGGCCCCGCTGCCTTTTCCCTCCCAAGCTGACATTTACAGGGAAGAGGGGAGTGAGTGGGTGGCAGAGTGAGACCGTACCTGACTGGCTGATGAAAAAGCAAACATCGTCTCTGAAGACAGGGGTGTTTCTGTCCAAGAAGTCACTGGCCAGTTCAACCATAACAGGTAATTCCGTCAGCTCTTCCAGAACCTGACGAGTCTGGTAAAAGGAGATGTCAGAAAGTTGCATATTACATCGTGTTTAAAAAAGCAAGTGTTTGGAGTTCAAAAAGCCTTCTACTTGCCACACACTGGAAAATATTACTATCAAAATACCATGTGAACATTAGTGCTGGATTCTATTTTAACTACTCAGCGTACCCACCCTCAAGTGGCACAACTGCCCCTGTGAAAAGCGACCCTGCTGTTGGCACCACACGCAGCCTGGGAGGCCAACTCCTCCCTCACACGGAGACTGTTCTGAAGTCAGTCTCACTCCTCACGTAACACTATGTGTGTATTAGATCACACAGGGTGTCCCTCCATCAGACTGTCACTTGTATCACTGAACAACTCAGAAACCACCACCTGTGTCCAGGCCAAGCCAGAAACCTGTTTTGGCGAGTCGATGGATTCCTGTTAACGTCAGCTCACAGAGATAGCCAAGACAAACAAAAATTTTCACTTCTGCTCCTTTTACCTCAGTGAGCACGGCTGCGTTTCGCAGCATTTCTGAGAGAAGCTAGAAGATTCCTCTGTGAAATTGCCGGGTACTTTTAATTGCAACATTATGGGCTGCCAAGCCACAATCTGAAAATGCTCCATCTACAGCCGTTGCACTTTAACAAGTGATTAGGTCAGACCCCGACGAAACAAAATCACCTGCTGGCTGTGTGCACAGCCAGTACTCCTGTCAGGTACGAAGTGACTGTACTGGGCGAGCACAGGGATGTCTCCAAGCAGGCGCCATCACGGTCTGCGTGAACAGCAAAGGAGGAAATCCCATCCCCTACCCTGCTACAGCATTTGCATTCTGCTCTTGCGTTGTCTCTTCCCCTGCCAACTGTCTTTTATGGCAGAACAGGTTTTGGTTTTTAAATCTTTCTGCAGCAGTAAAAGCCACAGGCAACACTTTCCTAAATATTCAAGTTCTCCAGCTTCTATTTCCTACTGCTGTTGCTGGTGAATTGAAAGTCAAAAGGGTCTTCACTCATCAGTGTGCACTTGCTCAACCAACCCTCAACCTGCTCAACGCAGCAACCCGCTGCTCAGTTCTAGCTACAGTTCACAAACCACCAGGACTGACCACGTACCGCAACTCCAGCGTGGTAACTCGTCCCACAAGCAATAAGGATCAAACGACGACACCTCTGAATCTCCTTGATGTGGTCCTTCAGCCCGCCGAGATTTACTGCAAGCGAGATTCGGAGAGAAGAATTAGGGTGGCCAGGTAGCAGAAATTCTCCAGATTGCTGGTGCTCGTGCACAGCGTGTTACAACCTCCATCAACCACTCTGCAAAAATCCATCACGAGATCAATCTGGCCACCAGCACATGTCATCCTGGAAGCGCTCCCTGTGAGACACGCACATCATCTTACACCAGCACGTTTTCATCTCCCGTGTCATCACCTACTTCCTCCTCTAGAACTACTGTGAATAACTACTAGACACTGAGCTGTCAAAAATAAAGGAGGCTTAATCTCAATTACCAGTGTAGTCATCAAAGTTGACCCTTCCTCTCATCGTATTAACAACAGATTCCGGCTGTTCAAAAATTTCCTTCTGCATAAATGAGCTGAAGTTACCTATAAAAGAAAGAAAGAAACAAAACAAACGAGAACACTTTAAATTGCCTCCTGGTAACTTACATTTTCCCTATGCACACAGGGAAAAGCTTGGCCCAGAGTCACTGACAGGCCAGTTACCAGTCAGAGGTTATTAAGCTGATTGATAGTTCTTTTTCTGCCAAAGCATCAGCTCATCACCAAAGCCAGACTGGAGTTACCAGAATGAGTCCATGAAGGGTCAGATCCGGAATGGCAAGCCTGCTAGGGATCAATCTCGGAAAAACCAGATGCCTCCAAGCAGGAGGCAAAATCCTCAGCCCCACGATTCTCCTCATTACGGTGTTGGCAGCTAGAGGGGAAGTCCCACTAAACACAAGGACAACTTTTTTCACCACGAGGGTAATAAAGCACTGGAACAGGTGCTCAGACAAGCTGTGGGATTTCTGTCCTTGGATATGCTCCAAACTCGACTGAACAAGGCCCGTTAACACTCTGGTGTACTTGGTCCTGCTTTTAACCCAGGGATTGGACCAGATGACTTCCGCAAGTCTTTCTGAACCTGACTTGTTCTGTGACTCCGGGGAGGACCTGTGCATCTCCACAGGTGACACCCGAAAGATTTTACCCTTCATAATTTGCTGAAGCTCCATCTGCAGGGTTTGGACGGCGCGCCCAGGGTGATCGCCTGCCGTGCGCTTAATCCGGTGGATGGACAGACGGCCATCGACCACAGCTGCTACGTCGTCATCCTCGAGGAAAATCACTCTGTTGGTGTGCTCGATGACAGCACTGTAAGAGCAGACACCGTTTGCCGTAAGACATTATTCCTCAGAGAAAGATGAGGGCCACAGCCCTATTTATAATCCAACATACAGCTTTTGATTCCAGAAACTTACTCATTTCAATGGAATTTCTTTTAAAATACGAAAAGTACTGGCAAGTACATTTCCATACTGCCAACATAACGGGATTTTTTCCACCTACCTCATTATTAATTTCAGTGCCTGCTTTAGCGAGAAACTAGGAATTCCTCAGACAAAGCAGCATGTGCAGCGATGTGATCTAACTGTCAGGAGCTAGAGAGTGGAAGTCGGGAAGACGGTAATTTGCCCTGGCACACAGGGTGCTCAGCCACAGGTGCACACTCCTTCCTTGGTTTTTCCTGTGATGAGCCATTGTCCCTCCCTGCATCTCATTTTCCCCATCTATAAAACTGGGGACAACTTGGCCACCTGTTAAAGTGCTCTGAGATCTGCTTAGAAGCACTCCAAGAATCAGATACTATCCCATACCTTCCCTGCCTGCAGTCTACCTAGGGAATGCCGATATTGGAATCACCAGGGGGGTTTAAAATCTTTGGCCAAATTTTAGTCTGTCCTCTCTCTCAGCTGAACACAGCAAGCTGTGCTGAAATGCACCAGCTCCCCATTTTAGCAGCTTTTGCTCCGACCTTGGGCAAGTCACTGAAAATCTCTCTAACATCAGAACACACTGGGGTGTCCTACCACTCTCCAAAATGCTCTGACAAGAAGAGCTACAGAAGTCAACCACAGCAGTATTTTTACGTTTCTGGGACAAGTACTCATTTCCCTAATACAGAGAAACCCAAAAGTTCTGGTAAGGCTGCTGCCAAGTCAGTCTTTCCTCCCTCCACTCGATTAAAATAAGCCACCTTTGATGATAAAGGAATTGCATGTGTGGAGAGATCCTGGAGAACCAGCACAATTCTCCTGGTAATTAGCATCTGTCCTGTTAATTTAGGTCAGCACTCTCTCAGGTTTCCTCTCTCTCACCTCGGGAATCTCATCAACAGATGTGCTTGAAGAAGAACATCACCCCTATTCCAAAGGGATTTTTCATTTCTTGCACAGAAACTCCCATCTAATCCACCTCTGGCTCTGTCAGGGCCACACACGGTAACTGGTTCATGATGGTAAAGTAACGCCAACTGCCACACACACCGTTTATATTCAAGGCCTCAGCTTCAAACAGCGTTTTTAGGTCCACTAAAGATGCCGAAAAACAGTACCTGGCATCAGAAGCGAAGTAGTACTCCACAGCTTTCTCCTCGACAGGGAAAAGGCAGGTGGTGCTGTCAACTCGAGACAGGTTGCAACTCCCCTTCTTGTCTTTCCCTGGAAGACACGAGGATCAGGTACCGCACGCGCTGGCAGATCCAGAACGCAGCTGCAAGGTCAGTCTCAACCAGAGGTCCCCAGGCCCAGTACCAACATGAAGCACTATTTTCATCCCTCTGTGTGCCCACAGTAAATTTAACGGCGACGATGGGAGAGGGCAGCACACCGGTACCCGTGGTGCCGTGCCCTTTCCCGCTTTGCTGGCGAGGTTTTTATCCGCTGCCGAATTAATTCCGCAAGTGTGATGGTAGCGCGGAGTTTTAAGTTTAGAGGAAAATATCAGTCAAAATTCAAATGAAAGTTTATGTGTGGCTCCACTAGGAAAAGAGAGTTGAAGCTGCTTTATGAGCAGTCACATTTACCAACGTTTTCCGGTTGAATCTGCCCCGTTTATCACTTTCAGTTTATCCTGGGCTCCTGTTTCACTAACTTTCCTGAGGCTTTGAGAAATCGAGCAGGATTGCTCTTTCCTTGTCAATGGATTTAAACTGAAAGAGGGGAGATTTAGATTAGATCTAAGGAAGAAATTTTTCACTCTGAGGGTGGTGAGACACTGGAGCAGGTTGCCCAGAGAAGCTGTGGCTGCCCCATCCCTGGAAGTGTTCAAGGCCAGGTTGGATGAGGCTTTGGGCAACCTGGTGTAGTGGAGGGTGTCCCTGCCCATGGCAGGGGGGTTGGAACTGGATGATCTTTGAGGTCCCTTCCAACCCAAACTGTTCTATGATTCTATGAATTGTTCTAGAGGAGCAATTCTAGAGGAGTTCTAGAGGAGTTCTAGAGGAACAATTCTATGAATTGTTCTAGAGAGGGAACATAACCCCCATTTTTAAAAAGGGGAACAAGGAGGACCCGGACAACTACAGACCGGTCAGCCTCACCTCTGTGCCTGGCAAGGTCATGGAGCAGATTCTCCTGGGAACCATGCTAAGGCACATGGAGAGCAAGGAGGTGGTGGGTGACAGCCAACATGGCTTCACCAAAGGCAGATCGTGCCTGACCAACTTGGTGGCCTTTTACGATGGGGTGACAGCATCGGTGGACAAGGGTCGACCAATGGATGTCATCTACCTGGACTTGTGCAAAGCTTTTGACACTGTCCCGCACGACATTCTTCTCTCTAAATTAGAGAGTCATGGGTTTGATGGATGGACCACTCGGTGGATAAGGAATTGGCTCAATGGCCGCACTCAGAGAGTAGTGGTCAACGGCTCAATGTCCAAGTGGAGACCGGTCACGAGTGGTGTCCCTCAGGGGTCCGTGTTGGGCCCGACCCTCTTCAACATCTTTGTCGGTGACGTGGACAGTGGCATGGAGTGCACCCTCAGCAAGTTCGCCGATGACACCAAGCTGTGTGGTGCCGTTGACACGCTGGAAGGGAGGGATGCCATCCAGAGGGACCTTGACAGGCTGGAGAGGTGGGCCCGTACCAACCTCATGAAGTTTAACCAGGCCAAATGCAAGGTCCTACATCTGGGTCGTGGCAATCCCAGGCATAAATACAGACTGGGTGGTGATTGGATCGAGAGCAGCCCTGAGGAGAAGGACTTGGGAGTACTGGTGGACGAGAAGCTCAATATGAGCCGGCAATGTGCTCTTGCGGCCCAGAAGGCCAACCGCGTCCTGGGCTGCATCAAGAGGAGTGTGGCCAGCAGGTCGAGGGAGGTGATTCTCCCCCTCTACTCTGCCCTTGTGAGACCTCACTTGGAGTACTGCGTCCAGTTCTGGAGCCCCCAACATAAGAAGGACATGGACCAGTTGGAGAGGGTCCAGAGGAGGGCCACGAAGATGATAAGAGGGCTGGAGCACCTTTCCTATGAGGACAGGCTGAAAGAGTTGGGGCTGTTCAGCCTGGAGAAGAGGAGGCTCCGGGGTGACCTTATAGCGGTCTTCCAGTACCTCAAGGGGGCCTACAGGAAAGATGGGGAGAGGCTGTTCAGGAGGGCCAGTTATGATAGGACAAGGGGTAATGGTTTTAAAATAGAGGGAGGTAGGTTCAGGTTGGATATTAGGAAAAAATTTTTTACTATGAGAGTGGTAGAACACTGGAACAGGTTGCCCAGAGAGGTGGTGGATGCTCCATCCCTGGAGACGTTCAAGGCCAGGTTGGACAAGGCCCTGAGCAACCTGATCTAGTTGGAGATATCCCTGTTCCTTGCAGGGGGGTTGGACTAGATGACCTTTGAAGGTCCCTTCCAGCCCTAACCATTCTATGATTCTATGATTCTATGATTCTCAGCACAGGGTGAAATTCTTTCAGAGCTGCCACCTGTGCAACCACACTGTTCTACTGAGCACGGGCAGATGTAACCCAAACCTGCTTTTGTCTGGCTGAGCTCAGGTGTTCAGGCACAGACCAGGAAATCCACGATGAAGTACTCAGCGTTGCTCCTCAGCTACCAACTACAACCACTCATTCTGATCCAAAAATCGTACAGATGGTCAACTGCTGCGAGTCTGGCGCTACGGCCAGGGAAGCATCTAGCTGTACCGAAGGACACAGGGCTAAAAGTCAACTTCTGAAAAAACTTGTACTAAACTTTTTTATAAAAGTTCTGTGTTTCACCAGGGATCCTTTCTGAAGTACTCTGGCAACTCCCGATACTCTCTAATCCTCTGCCTCCTCTTTAGCTGCAGAAAATGCTTCTCGGTCACGAAGCCCATCGTGAGTGCAGACGAGGACCAAAACACCTACTGCTCAGCACTGACTCTGAACAAGAGTATTTGCTGGTCATTGTGCACGGCAGAGTAAGGGGTGGGGGTGGATTAATCAGCTTCTCTAGAAAAACGTGACTATTGCCCAAGAGTAACACCACTGAAGTTCCTCTGTTACGTATTTATTCCATACTGGATTTATTTCACCTACTGGATGCCGATCGACTCAGTGATGTAAGCACAGCCCATGATGTTTAGATTTATACTTCTGTAAATGAAAACATAGAGAAAAAAATACTGCTTTCATGTTGATACTCAGTAAGAAGGTTCCACTCAGCCAATGATTTAGAGCCCTCCACTTCAGTTATTAAGTCAGTAAAAGAGGAAAACAACTCCTTTGCTGTTGAGTTGAGACAGGACAGAGCGATTTGTTGTTGCGAAAGGACAAAGCAAAGGAGTTAGTGGCCGTTCTCCAAGAGAAGCACCCATGCTTGATCAGAACATGCAAATCTGTTTCTCAAAACACAACATTTCCCTGCATTGACTTTACTATGTCGCATTGCTTTCCCCAATTACAGATTCGACACTGACAGGAACTGGAACGTGTTCTTATTGTGCACAAACACACACACTGTATGCGTATCTTACCAAGAAGTGATTGAAAAGTTACAGTGAGTATTATCAGCCAATTATGGTTGTTATTTACCTATGGATTTGTCCATAGATTGTCCATTTATCTGTGGATAACCTGGATTGTTGCTCTACAGCACCTGCTTTCCATTTACTAGAATTTAGAAGCAACACAGAAGCAATCTTCTCCTTTCCAAACCAAGGAACGGAGACATCACAGAGAATTAACACAGGTATAGTAAGAACTGGGGGGAGAGGGTGGTATGTTTTGATATATTATTATGACAATCCTAAGCCCATGGCAGTTCTGCAAAGGCACTACAGCACAGCTGCTGCTTAGCAGATTCTTCCTTGAGCAGCATTACAGTTTTGATTTCAGTAAGAGGTGTTTCCGGGTGACAGCGTTATACAACAAACAGAACAATGATTATAGTCAAAGATTCTCTAATCCATCCGTTTCATATGGTCCATTTTTCAGAAGAGCCTTACAGTCACTGAGAGCTGAGGGACTTCGGTTCTTAAAACCTCTGGGAATTAACCTGACTTCAGAATTTTGCTCTAAACACTTCACACTGACTGGAGAGAGATGTCTTTGGTAAAAAGAAACAAAACCTTGCCTAGTGTTCGAATTCAGATAAACCAGCTTCTGACAGAGAACAAGCAGAGTTCACCTTTCAACAAACCGAGGTTTGTTTCTCCTCCAGCAAAAGAGCACGGATTTCACTCGCTGAGCTGTCAGTGCCTCAGGCTGGAATCCCTTTTTTTTACAGTAGCTAAGAATCAGATCCTCCCCTCCTACAGCAAAGCACTCTCCTGCTTCAGATGGGACCTTACTTCATCGTGTCACACATGACAGGTCAGCCTTCAAACACATTAAGTGCTTAAAGTGAATTCAAAATGCTTCACCCTGATAAGTGAGCAAAGGGAATTTAGTTCCAGCCTCAGGTCAACCTTACTGCTTCCAGCAGAAGCTGCCATTCAGGTTCACACCACAGTCAGGAGGGAGGATGTGGCTCTTTGACAATCTGAACTCCAGAAGGAATTTCGGGAACGCTTGCATTAGGATTGTTAGCAGCCCCCTAGCAGGGCTTCACTCTGTTGTTTGGTGGGGGTTTTAAGGTAATTTATTGTTTCCTTCTGTAAGCAGAGCTGCAGGGAGCACACAGCACAACCTGCACTAAGTCATCCGTTTGGGGCACACGCTGAGCATCATGTCAGAATATTTGAAATGGGATGGGTGGAGCGATGGGTGGATTGTCTTGTGTGTTGCTCACGGTGCTTCTGTTCAAGATTATCCCACTCGTATCACTCACTACACGGAAAGCAATAACCACATATTAAAGAGACAATGCATATTCATCTCATTGATAATTCCCTTCCTAAGGAACTGGAGGATTTGTCTGAAATTTCAAGTATTAGATTTTTCTCTGGTAGGCACCTTCCTCCATTTTTATGGATATTCCATCAAAAGAATGATCCATAGATTGTACAGCTGAAAGTGTAATTGGAAAAAAAAAAAAAAAACAAACAAAAAACAAACTTCAGGTAATCATTGAAAAAAAAAAAAAGTGTTACATACAAACATTAAGGATTACTGCTAATTATCCAACATCAACCAAGAGTAAACGCAGGCAGGGCTTACTGGGACTGGTTCTTCACGTTACGTTGCACCAGGGTATCGTTAGCAACACCGTTAGGAAGCAGCAAAACACACTGTGACAGCCAGTCCTTTTGATCATGGCAGTGCTTAGAGAACCAGTTCAGTGCCCAGCAACTGAACGGGGCCAGACTCCTCTGGCAACGGTAAATTACAGGAGAATTCTGAGCCACTTCTCATTTTCAAGGGTGCAACTACGTGTCTATGGTGGTAAAACACACGTGTGAGAGAAGGATGGACAGACAACATACATGCAGATTGCCACCCAGAGGGTAACGGCGTTCTACTTTCTAAAAATCACGGCGGGGGCGGGGGCAGAGGAATGTCAGGTTTGTGGCAGTGAAAAGCCTACAGCCCACGAAGCACGGTCAGTTTTGGTCTTGAAAACAATCGCGTCCAGGAACGTCCACACGCCACGCAAAATATAAAGTATCTGAGTTTAACTGTTAACTTGGCTGTACTGAACTATTCTAGTCCGTTTTGTTCTGTTCTGCTGCATTAAGATGTGTTTTCCTTGCAACCATTGGGCACTAAAGCTTCCATGATAAAACTAGAGACTAACTTGAGGTATGTGGTGGTATAGCACGTGGTGAAAACTTCAAAAAATAAAATCTCTTTTGTTCTAATGGCTTAATGTACAGTTTAAAAGTGTAACACGTATTCCAGAGCACACAACTGTGCGTGAAACTCCACGTGTAGGTCGGTCTGAGCGCGACTGGAGGGTGGTCTCTGTGGGGAAGGGGTGCTCACACTCACCCGTCCGGTAGAGTATGGGGATGTGGTCGGTGGAGAGCTTGTGCTCGCTGCGCACCCCGATGAGCAGGGGGCTGCCTCGCCTGCGGGAAGACATCGAGTTACAACCCGCGGCGCCCAAAGACTCGTCGCCCAACACCCGACCCCACGGGACTGCTGTTCCCCAGCCCAGCAACTGAACCAGACTACAACAGAGCGAGCTCCTCCCAGATGAGCTGTTAGTGCTGCAAACACGGGAGGCCACACGACAGCGAAAGAATCTCTGGATAAACACAGGGCAAAGAGATGAGGAACGATAAAGGACATGAGGAATCCGTCTCAAGTTCAGCCGAAACCCTGCAAGAGCAACTGCAATCCCACAGCCACCTGAACCAGGAACACGCTGGCTGTTGCTCACTGTACATACAGCGATTGGCACCGAAATTCAAACCCATGCCGGGGCGTGTGTGGTTAAACCAACCCGACTGACGCTGACATTCGAAAGTGGAGAAGAAAAGCTGACCACCACGCTGGCCCAACTTTAAGTCAAATGGAGAACTTGTCCCAATGCCACCACAAATGCAAAGACAAAGGAAGGGAAGAAACCATCTGCTTTCAAAGCTCTCGCAATCAGAGTCTGCAAAAAAAGCTGTTCCAGACCAGCTGTGACACAGGTGGTCACTGAGAAATTTCTGAAACGTTTTGGGGAATTTTCTGTTATGATAAATGCAAAATAAGAGAAGAGAAATGAAAAACAACAGCCGCCCTCACCCCAGCATACACAGCGTGACGAGAACAACTTCTACTCCGTTGTCCTCTAACTTGGGGGGACAAAAAGAGACACACAGGGTGCAACAAGAATGATCCTTCCCACGGCAACACTCACCTGGTGCCGACCGCCTGGCCGGGATAGTGAACACTTTTGAACACGAGGGCGAAAGCACCTTCCTGGAACAAGAGAAACACAAACTCTTTATCTTGCGTTTGAGGCCCAGGCCACCATTTCGGGAATCCCAGCGCAGAAGCTGCACCCCTGTTTCTGCGAATAAGTGAGAGATACTGAGCAGGTGGCTTCACAGCCGTCTGCAGAGCCACCAGAAGCTCCAGGCACCTTACTCTGGGAGAATGTCCCTCCCCTGAGCCCAGGTGGTTCATCCTCAGCCATGTCTGAGTCCCGTGAACTCCCAGACGCGGCACTCAGACATCGCTGGCTACCCGTGCGAGCGCTCCTGCGTCCGTTCGGGGCGCAGCGAGGGGACTGGAAACGCCAAGACCCCATCAAAGAAGTGCCAGGACTTTGGGGCGTTTGCTCAGGTGTGGTGCCACTGAACGTAAAGCTGAGCCACCGCAGCCACCAGCAAAACGTGTTGTTGGTCTGTTGCTACCACGGCTCCTGCCAAGCCAATCCCTGGAAAACTGTCTTGTGCACAACACACTCAGGGACAAGGGATGAACCGCGGCTGGATGCTGTTCCTGTGCACGACTCGGCAGGAGCCGACACGTGGAAGCCCGGCTGTGCAGGGCAGTTCCCACAAGGGGTCAGCACCTCTTCCAGCGGGAGGATTCGGGAAAGATCGGAAGCAGGGACTTCTTTTCATGCTGTCCCATACCAGCTCCCACCGCCCACACGTTCACCACCCAACACACCAGGGGCCCGCTGCCCAAGATCCTGCTGTGTCCCAAAATTCCGACATTTTTCACTAAGTATTGACGAGCGTTGAAGAACCACAAACGTGTGTCCAGGATAAACTGTCAGAGGTAGGAAAGACAAAAACGCTCCTCGGCGTGTGCCGCAGAACGTCCCGGGACACAGCCTGGCACGGGCACCAGTGCCAGGGTACCATTGTTATTTTGAGTCTGTCTGTCTGCACTGGTGTGCGTCCCCCAGTCTGTCCCCACCCCGCGCCCTGCTCCCAGCATTACCAGCTGCTGGATGACCCTCTCCACCAGGGTGGTGAAGCTGATGTCGTCGCTGTCCCGGTTGTCGTACATGTACTTGACCAGTTTGGCGATGCTCTCCGTGTCCGTCTCCGACTCGAAGTCGTAGCCTTTGCTCTCCTGCAGCGACAGCACGCGCTGGGCAACCAGCCCTCTCCCTACCTTCCTTTTCTTCCCTTTCTTTCTATCCTCCTTTTCCTTCCTCTTTCCTTCTTTCTTTCCTTCTCTTTTGCTTCCCTCTCCCTCCTGCCTCTCCTTTTCCTTCCTTTTTTCCTGCCTTTTTCGTTCCTTTTTTACCTTTTTACTCTTCCCTTTCCTTCTTCAACTTTTTCTTATGCTTTTCCTTTTTTCTCCTGCCTTCCTCCCCACCTTCCCTCTCTCCTTCTTCTTGCTTTTCCTTTTTTCCTTACTTTTTCTTTCCTGCCTTTCCTTGCTTTTATCCTTCCATACTGCCTTTCTTTCTCTTTTTCATCCTTCCTTCTGCTTTCATCCTTCCTGCCCTTCCTTTTTCCATCCTTCCTTCCTCTGCCTTTCCTCTTCCTTATTGCTTTCCTACCTTCCCTTTGCCATCCTTCCATATTTCCTGCCTTTCCTTTTCCTCCCCGCCTTCTTCCTCCTTCTTTCCTACCTTTCCTTTTCTTTCCCCCTGCATTTCCTCCTCCTTCCCTTTTTTCTTCTTCCTTCCTTTTCTGCCTTTCTTAATTCCTTCCTTCTTCCCTTTTTCCTCTCTCCTGACTATCCCTTTTTTTCTTTCTTTTTCTGCTGCTTTCTTTCCTTTTTCCTTCCCTCTTTCCTGCCTTCCCTTTTCATGGCCTTCCTTTTTCCTCACCTGTCCTTCCCTTCCTTTCCTCCTTCATTTTCTCCTCCTTTTCCAGCATTGCCTCTCTTTCCCTTCCTTCCTTCTCTTTCCCTTGGACTCCTTTTCTTCCTTAATTCTTTTTCCTTCCTCCCATTTCCTTCCTTTTCATTCCTTCCCTTCCTTTTCTTGCCTCCCATCTCCTTCCTTCTTCCCTTCCTTTCCCTTTCCTTCGTTTCCTTGCCCTCCTTTTCACTTCCTTTCCTTTTCATTCCCTCTTCTTCCCTTTTCCTTCCACCTTTCCTTTCTCCTCCATCTGTACCTCCTTCCTTTTCCTTCTCCCTCCCTCCTGCCTTCCCACTCCATTAGTGCAAGGGAGGGAGAGGGAGAGCAAGTGCAAGAGGGAGAGCACGGGAGTGAGTGTGAGTGTCTGGCAGTGAGGATGAGAGTGCACATGGTTACAAGAGTAAGTGCAAACGGAAGCGAGTGTGCAAGCGAGCACTAGCGGGGGAGTGAGAGTGCACGTGGGTGCAAGAGCGAGTGCAGACGGAGAAGCGTGAGCGCGCGCCATAGTGCATGCAGGGGAGTGAACGTGAGAGCAAGTGTGCACGTGAGCGCAGAAGAGTGTGAGCGGGGGCACGTGAGTGCAAAAGGGAGGGGGAGAGCGTGTGTGTGAGTGTGTGATGTGAATGCAAGTGGGACGTGAGCGGGGAGCACGTGTGCACACCGAGTGTGAGGATGAGGGGGAGTGCAAGTGGAGGAGTGAGGATTGTACGAGAGTGCAACAATGTACAAGTGGAAAGTGAGTGTAAGTGCAAGAACATGAGTGTGAGTGGGGAAGTCGCTTAAAGCATGAGTGGGGAGTGGGTTTGAGAGCAAATGCGGAGTGAGTGTGTGTGTGAGTGCTCCCTGAGCGTGAGTGCGGAGTGTGCGAGTGACTACACGTGGCAGAATGAGTGTGGGCGGGGAGTGTGAGTCAGGGAGTGAGCGAGGGATGACTGGTGCAAGGGGTGGGGAGCGTGAGAGTGCAGGAGCTAAATGAGAGGAGTGGGACAAGTGGGTGAGTGTGAGTGGGAAAGTGAGTGTGAGAATACAAGTGGGGATTGAGCGGGGAGGTGTATGAGAGCAAAAGTGAGCAGGAGTGGGAGGGTGAGTAACATACACACACACACAGAGGGGTCACTCACCAGGAATTTCTGCAGGTCTTTGTAGTTGGTGATGATGCCGTTGTGGATGACGATGAACTCTGGAGACAGAGGAAAGGCCCCACTCAGCCCCGGCACCAGCCCCCTGGCCGGGCAGTGGGGTGCAGCACAGACAACAGAGACCACAAAACTTCATTGTGTGAAAGCCGTACTCGGCAGAATAAAGAGGAAAGTTTCACCTCCTGGTGCGATGTCTGTGCTCTGCCCACCTGGCGTGGCTGGTCATGGCAGAAGGTAATTCTGACCCGGGTGGGACTGGGGCTACCGAGATCCCGCAGTTTCTGGAGGCACGTAGCACTGGGCAGTCTCCAGCCTGCCGGACGCAGCAAACACCGCGCTGCTCCTGCCAGCTCGCCGGTGCTGCTCCGCGGTGGCTACACCGAACACTAACCTGCTGCAGCAGCTCAGAGCAGACCGACCCCCTTCCATACAGTGACGATCATGAAAAAATCATAAATGAACGGGGAAAACAAAAAGATTCTAAAGAAGAGCCACGAAGCTCTTACCATTCCATTTCGTTCTGTTTACCTCCTCCTCGCACTCAGCCATGCACCCACTGGCCCTGTGGGGCACTAATCCCAATCCCTCCCGAGATCCTTCACTGCTACGAGCAACTCATCCCAACATACCCCATAGCCAGAGGCAAAAGCCAAACTCCTCCGGCATCACAGCAACTGGGCTCAGCACCACGGCCTGCAATAAACCCGCTGCCCTGGGTCCAGCCACCCCTCCCTGCGACACCCCAGGCATGGGAGACAGCGGCAACCTCTTCCAGACGCTCCGAGACCTGCTCGGGAACGTGCAGCTCCTCAAGCAAACGCACTCACCGTTGTTTTTATCCGAGCGCTGCGGGTGGCTGTTGATAGGGTTGGGCTCGCCGTGGGTAGCCCAACGGGTATGGGCAATTCCAAGATGTACGTCAAACTCGATGTCGAGGTCCATGTCCTGTTGCTCTGCAGCAGAAGCAGGAGAAGTTTTTAGGACTGAGGGGCTGTCCCTACCCCAAAGTCAACACGGAGTCTCACCAGCTCTCCGGGGTCTACAGGACAGCACAATACTGACAGGGAAATAGAATCAGTAAAGCCAATAAAACATCAAGCGTGTTTTCAGGGGATACAGAACACGGATGCACACAAGCAATCTCCCTTCCTGCTCACACCACCAAAATAAAAAACTTTTAAGAAAGGACCCAATCTTAATTTCTCTCTCTGGGGTGCACCTTGCCATCCTGTCATGTCCCGTGCACTGTCAGCTGTGACTGAACCAGCCCATTCCATGGTTCCATACCCCTACAGTCGGAATATTCATCACTAACCCTAGTCCCTAGAAAGCACACCATTATCACTAATAGTTATTTTGAAAAAATATTCCTTTTGTTCCACAAGTGTCTCCGCAACCTCTTTAAAACTGTGTCCCCTGCAATGTTCTTGCGCAGGCAAACATTTCTTTAGAAATATTTTGCGTGTCTTCTACTTCTGTAACGCACATACCACCTCACCTGGCCTCTTCAGTTCCTGGTTTTCTCTAGATCTACCCACCTTTTGGGTAAGCAGCACTCTGCACCGCGAGGTTAATGCTAGTATGGGTTAAAAAAAGTTAAATTACAACAACACAGCAGCTCTTGAATGCAAATAAGAGATCCTGACTCCTCTGAAAAGCATCTTCCCATTCTCACACTGCTCACCTGCATTCCACACCCAACAGCTTTGTGTTTCCCCGCGTCCTGCACAGATTTCATGAACTGAACACTTCAATCCAGGGAACATGAAGAGGCAGAACAGAGGCAGAAGACCTCACTCTGCATTCGCATCGATTTGACAGTTACACACACGTTAGTGCTTTCCTGAAAGCCAACTGCTTTGCCATCACGACTCGGATGGACACCTTTAGTTGGGACAAGTGTTACATATGAAAATTTAAAATTCAATCAGTGAAATTATTAGAGCATATCTCATTTTTGCCCAAGCTCTAGGTCTCTAATAATTATCTCCCAGTAATTCCCCTTTCCTCAGTTCACAGCGGTTTTTATTTGGGGGTGTGTGGGTGTGGGTGTTTTCTAAAGTATATTTCAGGTCTATTTTATTTTAATAGGATGTGATTCATTTGTCTTGAAAAATCAGGACTTCTCCGTGACTTCATGACAACATCCACGAGATCACTGGGTTCTTCCCAGCACACGTGTGAGTGTTTACATCTCTTTATACACAGTTACTTGGAAATACAGTGTTTCTGGGTAAAACAAGTGATATTCAAAACACGAATGAGGTGAGAGGACATTCCAAGGAAAGAAAACAGGCAAAGAACGAAAGGGAAATACATACTGTAAACTTCTTCGCCCAGAGCCTTCACTTTCCCCGTCTGTTTGATAATCTGGATTTTGCAAGCATTAGCTTCCCAATCCTTGTCGTTTCCGCCATCGACTCCCACACCTAAGCTCCACCATGGAATATGAAGAAAGAGTATGAAGTGCAGGAAGGATATTACAGTATTTTATGTAAACAAATAATGTCTTTTTTTTTTTTTTTTTTTTTTTTTTACAATGCCCTTTCTCCCTGCAGCTGACCCTCCAAATAAAGGCAAGAAACACCTTAGGTCAGAAGTGAGTTTTCTCCCGTTTGTCATCTTGTAGGTATTTTTAAAGCCTTAGATAACAGGCACCAAGAACATTTATAGAAGCCTATATACTGAAAGTTAATATAAACCTCTGACCACGTGATCACAGGCACATAAAATTTCCATCTCAGCTTTCTTCAGAAGCAGAAGATGGTAGTCACAAATACACCATGAAAATTATCATATACGAGTCAAAATTCAGAAGAGAACTGCTGTTGCTCAGAGAGAACTACCTGCAGAATCATAGCCTCTGTACTCCAGCCGCTGGAGCCCTTTGATAAGGGTGTCCAGGATTTCCCGTCTTGTCCGGGGAACATGGTAGTTCAGGTAAGCAAAGATGCCTGGATGGGAGAAGAGAGCATAATATTATGAAAAAATCACAGCTGAGGAAACTCTGCATTGGCATCTCCTTAGTACGCGCACCAAGTTAAAACTCAAACAGGCCTTTGCACTGAGAACCCCCTCCAGGAAGGTACCACCGCATTTGCATGTTTTCCTTACCCCACCTGAGGTCCAACAGAGAAGATGTCAGTAACATTTAAGAGATCAAAACTAACCACAGAACGCCAGCATCCTCCTCACGACATTGAAAGTAACCAAGCAGGACAAGCCTGGGCGTGATGGGAGAACGAATTTCCATGTGAGCTGGACTGACGTGACAGAACGAGCCGCCAGGAGACAACGCAAGGGACAAGAAACTAATCACTCCAGATGAAAAATTCAAGGTTAACTAACGGTGAGCTTTGCGTGCCAAAGAACCATCTTCAAAAGGAATTCTTCCTTGAATAGCTTTCTCCAAGATCCTCCCACAGACTCATTAAGAAAAAAATGAGTTAACTCACGCAAACTAACACCCTCAAACCAATGGAGCTATTTTTCCTGTAGGTTGTAAAGGAAGATAAATCATCACTTCTATTTTTAAGCAGAAATTCCTCAATCTCTAATGTTAACCATGGCTCTATTTCAGAAAGATATCCTTCGGTGTCATCATGAAGCAGCAGCAAGAGAAGATATTTACTGGATGCTACAAACATCTGTACTTGAAATCCACCATTTCGCTCTAACGTTTTAAAGGAGAAAAATATCTGCATGGAATAAAAGCACAACAGGTTTCATGCAAACACCCTTATATGTAAGCAACTGATAATTCAAGGTTTGTAATTTGAGAAACTTTATCAAAACCTCTTGAAGAGAACAGAGTTCAGTCGCACACACACAAAAACAAAGCCCTTTTACAGGCATCCCAAATCTTTCCTTTTTTTCCTGATAGCACTGCCATACAGCCTGCCTCACAGTGCCCACACTTCTATTCATGTGAAAAATTTTACTCCCAAGATGATTTTTGGAACATATATCTTCATGATTACATGCAGATTATTTTAAAGAACATTTGAAAAACCTAAGAATGCTTAAGCTGGTTTTGTTTGGGAATTAAATAATTCAAAGCTTTTTGATGTTTTAATTTATTTTCTAAGTAGAAATACAGGCTACTCAGTTGATGGATGTGCTGAATACCACATAGCAAAGTGCTGAAACATTTACAAGGGACTTTTCAGCCTGAGCAGTGACAACAAGGTGGAATGCAGCCGTGTATCATTCTGACACTTTCCCATTCCTTCTCCCCTTTCCATGGTCTTTGGCTACAGGTCTCAGGACGAGTTTGTCACAAGCTTCATCCTCTCATTCCCAAAGTACCAGCACTGGAAATTACATCTCCCTGCAGTTCTGCTACAAAAAGAGCACACCGTGTCTCTCTCATTCTCTTCCACATTGCTAGAAAAAAATTAGATGTACTTTATTGTTCCTCTTTCTTAAACCACCTAGTCAGATGAAAGGGGGAAAAAAAAAAAAAAAAAAGAGAAAAACAAGCTTAGCACTTGGTTTCTTTTGCTCCTACCTTCATTTCCCCAAAACTCAAAGCCTTTTATAACAACCACTTGTATCAGGACCAAGTTTATAAAAACTTGCAGTTTCACTCCCACTGCTCCTGACATCCCAAACCAACCAGGCACACAGCCCTGCTGCTGTCATCTCCTATGGCATGTGTCCAACTTGAACACTGGTTCCAGTAACTACACGGACAAGGTGAGGTTCTCCTCCACAAACCTCGCAATTCACAGCTGAAACCTCAGCAGATAATAAAGCACTAACAGCAGTTAACAACCTCTGCTGTATTTTAAAAGCTCCCTCTGAAGGACACTTCCCCCACGCTCGCAATCTCCAAACCCTCCTCCCCACCCTTCTGGAAAAAAAAAAAAAAAAAAAAGTTTTCCGATTTGAGATACTTGGTTTGTTCCGTTTCTAAAAACGGCATTCCTCAGGCAGACAGCAGCCTCCCGGTTTTTACAAGCGAACCGACTCCAAAGAGCTGCCATCCAGGCTGAAGGACGGCACATTTCAGCTACATCCTGGGTGCCTAAAATCCTTTAACTGACTTCCAGGTCTCACAACAGGAGCACAAAGCTTTGTTAGCGGGCAGCTGGAAAAGTCCCTCTCTCCGTATTTACCGGAAACCTCCCAAACAGGTGCCCAATGCAGCGGCGGTGTTACACACAAAAATAACCAGTGTGCCCCACAAAGCAGGGAAAATAAGCACAGGAGATGTCTCTAAAAAGACATGCTGGGTTCCAGCAGTTCCTGACATTTCCCCTTACGCCAAAGCCACCTACTGTGGCACCAAAGTAAAGCTACTTCAGCACGAGTAACTACAGAATCACGAACCCTGCTTACGTTTTTCCAAATTAGCTAAATAATTCCAGAGTTGAAACCTCTCTTTGTGTGTTACGCACCTTGGAAGTGCACACAAAGGGTCCCAGTTCCCACCCAGATCCTGAAGCCTTATGCCTTTTTCCACGGTGCCGGCATTAGCCGGGCCCATCAAACAGCTCTCCAGAAGCACCCACAACCTCTGCATCCCCCCCGCTGGCATTTCAGCTGTCCCACTCTGGAATAACCAGTCCTGCTTGGGCACACAGCTACCCACTAAGGTACCACTATCACGGCACACCACCAGAGGCCACTCCAGTGGGATATGCTCTTTGAGCAAATGGAGACCGATGATGACGAGCGCTAAGGCGCTCTGGAGTCTGAACGTCAGGCTGGCCACAGCAAGACAGCACCTGGAAGTCCTTCCCAGTGAGCAGCAGCGGTGTGAGGCACAAGAGCCGCATTGACGGGAGCACAGCGGAGGCCTTCTTCACTCCAGGGCGCCCTGCTGAGCGACTAGGGGGCAAGAATGGAAGAGGTCATCAAGCTGGCGCGCAGGGGGTGAAACAGAACCGCTGCGAGGTCTGGGGAAGGGACGGCGTGCGAAAGGTGCGTGGACGGGAGTATGCCAGGAAGGGAGGAGAAAAGAGGGCTGTAGGAAAGGTGGAAGGGAAGTGGTGCAGAACAGGACAGTGAGCTTAGTGCAGGGGGTCTGCTCTGCCACCTTGGCTGCCCACCAGCACCTTCAGGCCTCTGCAAACAGCAGCATGCCAGGGGCATGGGAAGGCAGCCCTGCTCTGTGCCCGAGGGACACAGCCATCGCCCCGTGACGCCACCAGGCACGCAGCTACAAACCCAGCTCGATCCAGGCCGTGACGCTGCATTTTAAACGAGGGTGTTTTCCCCTGAGGCAGACCTGGGTGCCCAGCGCAGCCATCGCAGCGAGCACAGAGCGTGTGTCCCTTCCTGAACACCCCACCAGCACAGCTGTAATGGACACAGGTGCCCCAGCAGAGCAGGCGGACACCGAGGAGACACCACGGTGCCTCGCTCAAAGTCCCAGAGGAGATCACTTTGCACAGCACTTTCCACACAGATCCCAGCAAGGCCATTATTTTGAGTCCACCATGTGAAAAAAAAGGTCTAACTCAATAGATGGGCACAATTATTAGGCAGAAACTCAGCTTCCTGTCATAAAATTCTTTCACAAATGTGAATTGATTGTTTTAGTCTCCATCCTGCTCCTGGCACAAGGATTACAACTGATTCTGAACAAAAAAAACGGCTTAAAACCAGAACTGTTTCCCTCTAACCAGGGCTGACTTTGGACATCTTTGTTAAATCTGAATCTAAACCAGACAGTGGCTGGAAATATTATTTTCTCTGCATATTTTAACAAGTTCAGTCACACCTGAACTGAAAAAAAAACCCAAACCAACAAACCAAAACTGGATTCCTTGTCACAGATCACAACCGCTAGCAGCGTACAACAAAATGCCATGTGCTGAATGGGCACGAAGTAGAAACCAACTTCCTCCAGGAAGGGATGGCCCGTCTGGAATGAGACTGAAAACCAGCAGTGTTTATTTTTATTTGTACTGTAAACAAACAGAAAACTTCCATCTAGAACAGAGCCAACTTGGCATTTGTCTCCGGCATTGAAAAATATCTATTAATTACTGTACAATTATATTAAGATTATTCACGAGGACTGCAGAAAACATCTGAATCTAAGACTAAGAATGCCACAAAACCCCCCCGAAAAAACCCTAAGGAATTCAGTGCTTTTTATCAGAAAACACAGAGACTGGGGAAAGCAAGTCAACTAAAAGAAATGCAAATATAGTATTAACGCTGCGAAATATGCAGACACTCTCTTCAAAAAAGATGAGCGTGTAAACACTGGGAGACTCGGTTTTGATTCAGTTCAGCTTTTAGATCTTGGCAGGAAAATAGCTGGAGTGATACTGGAGACACCACTATGAAAACACAATTCTAAGAGCTGTCATCGACACCTTTTACAAATGAGAAGGCAAATAAGACAAGCAGGTTTAAAACTCACCTTAGAGAAAGCAGAAAAAAGATAAAACATGTAGAATAATATGTAAAAATGACGCCTAATTACAGTAAAAAAAAGGGACAATAACGCGGGTGGAAAGGAGCACGAGCCTTGTGAAATGCATGATTTACTAACCTGCAAGCTAAAAATCAAATATTGGAAGGCTTATCACCCCTGTATGACATCTGATCATGATGAATTATGTGTAAATAGCAGTTTCACTTACTGGAAATATTTTCAAATGCATTTAATTTTCTCCTTTCCAAATGTCCCATAATGATGGGGTTCTTCATAGCCAGAGAAAGTTTCAGCCCACATTTAGAAAACAGCACTTTTACCAGCTTTACCCTCGCTATTGGATTATTCAGGAATATATCAGTAATCACAGCTGTAATCACTTCCATCTTTAAGCACAATTCCACTGCCCTCGACATAAAACTGACGAGGAAAAAAAGACCCACAGCATTAAACGCTTGTTATGCTTGGCTGATTTAAGCATATTTTTGAAAAAACGTTTATTTCTCCTACAAGCCATCAACAGGGGCTCTGCAGACACCATTTTGCTCCAGTTACACCTCGAACCTTCGCTCCCATCTGTGCAGATGTGCCGTGAGGAGCACTCAGGTGATACATCCCAGCGTGACAGGAGCGGGTCCAGAGGAGGCCACGGAGATGATGCGAGGGCTGGAGCACCTCTGCTCTGGAGACAGGCTGAGAGAGTTGGGGCTGTTCAGCCTGGAGAAGAGAAGGCTCCGGGGAGACCTTCCAGCACCTTCCAGTGCCTAAAGGGGCTACAGGAAAGCTGGAGAGGGGCTTTTTACAAGGGCATGCAGTAATAGTACAAGGGACAATGGCTTTAAACTGAAAGAGGGGAAATTTAGTTTAGATCTAAGGAAGAAATTTTTCACTCTGAGGGTGCTGAGGCACTGGAGCAGGTTGCCCAGAGAAGCTGTGGCTGCCCCATCCCTGGCAGTGTTCAAGGCCAGGCTGGATGAGGCTTTGAGCAATCTGGTGTAGTGGAGGGTGTCCCTGCCCATACCAGGGGGGTTGGAACTAGATGATCTTTGAGGTCCCTCCCAACCCAAACCAGTCTATGATTCTATGATTCTAAGATTCTATGACACACAGCCCTGGCCGTTCAAGGAAAGAACCTCTTTTTACTCACAAGCTGAACAAAGGACCACTTCATCCAGCTCCCAGACGTGGCGTGCTTTGGGGTGGAACGCGGCAGACGTGGGATGGCACACAGCAACTCTACCTTCAGTTTAGACCATAAAAGACCTTTCTTATGCACACCAGAGACACGTTCTTCTCCAAATCCCAATGCCTCGTTAAAGCCTCGCTCGCTCCCTCCCTGTGCTTATATTCAAATCAATCCACGCAACTCAAAGATGAAAAGACACGAACTGCACAGACCTTCACAGCTGCTTGAAGGCTTCCGTGAGGAGCACTCCGTCACAACGCGCCGATTTTTCTGTCACAGTGACAATTCGTTTAAATCACAACACTCAACGCAAACATGTTGGTTTGGATGAAATTCCAACACAAATCTAGCAAATTTCTATCAGGGCCCCACCTGGCGCACCACCAGCACACGCCCCTTGCCAGCCCAGATGCCAGGTGTTGAAAACAGAGACCTTGAAGTCCACGTTCCTGAAACCAACCCGCCGTGAACTTCTGGTCCCTACCGGACCTGAGAGGAGGAGTTTCAGTTTCAGCTCAACTTACACATTCCGACATCACTCAATGCAAATGTCTCTCAGTACTAACGCCACACCTGCTCTCCAGAACAAGCTGGAAAGAGGAAGAATTACAAAAAAACAGGATATATGGATGACATCTAACGATGCTCCCTTGACAAGCCTTGAGGTGGCATTCTTCAAAGTGAAATACATCCTATGTGAAACAAAAAAAAAAACCTCCTGGGAGCTTCATCCTAGTCCAGCACTGTCTGTAATTGTCAATTCCCAGCTAAAATAAGACAACAGCAAGCACGCTACAGGCATTCATACCTGACAGGCTCGGAAAACACCATACCCCTGTCTGGAACCCACTAATACACTTCAGGACTTGACACTAATATACTTCAGGATTAGAACAGCAGTCACGCTTTACACAATAAAACATTTCAACCAGCAACTTGTTCAAAGCCCGTCAGCTTATCATACAATTCTTGGATCACACTAAGACCCACCATAGTAAGAAGTCCTGCATGTACTTCTCTTAAGTGAAATATATTGAACAATATCCTTTAGAACATAAAACGTTTCCTTTCTTGCAGGTTTGCCTTACCTGGTAAACCACCAGCAGAACAGGTATTCAGCTGCTTGTGAAACTCAGCTCTCTCTTAGAACCGATTTTTACTGTTCAAGCACAAAACCTTACTGACAGCTACATAAAGAATTCCCTATAAGCAGCTGACAGATTTTAACAGAATAGCATTTTTACCTCATGGACAGTCATGATTTCTACTGTTCACAGTCATTAAAATACTTTTTCTGAGAACTTTAGTTTCCTGTGACCTTTTTGGTGCCCATGTTCCTTCCTTTATTTCATGGTAAGTTCACAGGCAAATGAAATGGATCACCACTTCCAGGTAAGAATAAATTATCTTCAAAACTTCGTGTTTTGAATACACGGAGTTACTCAGGAATAGCTGCTCCTAATCCTTTTCCCATAAAAGTAGAAAAGCCTCAGGCTAGGTTTACTGTCAAATTTACAAATTCCTTTATACCATACCGTATGCAGTTAAAACAATTTCAACAGACGATGTTATCAGTACATTCACTTGGCAATTCCAAAGAATCCTTTATCCTGGTGATGATCATTAGGCCTTAAGTCTTCAACAAACTAGATGCAGGCTACTAAATCTCACATGCATAATATACATGACAAATTAGGAAAAGCGATAAAAATATTTTTCTTCAAAATACAGCAGCACAGACGCAAGGCAGAAACAGCGAGTTCTAACACAGCACAAAATCCCAGAAAACCTGCTGCAGTGGGCTCCTGTCATTTGCTGCCCAGTGGACTGGGGAGGTGGAACGCCGTGCCAAGCCCCAAGTATGGACACACCACTAACTCTGCACGGTTTGAACACGCACAAGGTCAGACACACGCAGACCATCGTTACCACGTCTGCTAGCTGTACAGGGGAGAGCTTACGTTCAACTCACCGAACCCGCGCTGGGAAAAAAGGAAAGCAGAAAAACATCCACTCCAAGAACCACATTTGTCCCCTGGATGTTTCTTTTACCACCCACTCACACACCTCTCTCCCCAGCTAAAAAGGGCAAGATTTCTCCTGTCTAGAGTAAACAACCAGTGCACCCATTCTAAGGGTCGCTCTGGGCAAGAGCCGCTACTCTGCCTCGCAGAAAGGCACACGCCTGGGTGTACGAACCGTATTTCGGCAGGCGGGAGGGCAGCCCCCACTGATGTACGTGCAACCCTAAAACTTGAAACTTGAGTCTGTCTTGAGCCTGTTTTTATCTACAGTAATCACCAGTAACACAAGAGCTAAATTCCAAAATCCCTTTTTGTTGTTAAACACAGTCGTGGCATACGACAGCTTTACTTATTTACAGAACAGCCTATCGAGCCTGGCTACCTTGAAAAACCTGTTTTCCAAACTATTTCATAAATGTCATGGAACTGGTTTGGTGCACTCAGACCAAAAGCACACCCAATTTATACCCGACTAGGTCTTCAAACTGCAAGTTTGTAGCACAGATGGAGAACAAAACCTACTTCTCACTAACACCATTAAAACCAGAAACCCAGCACATCCACACAGCAGATTCATCACATATGCTACGATCAAGGAACTGAATTTCGAGGCTACCTTCCTCCACCTGTGAGGCAGCACGAGCACATCAGATCACAGGACCTTGTGAGGCCACGCGCATGTAAAACTGAACATCAGGTTATCAGGACATTGAAAACATTGTGTTGATAATTCCAGTGTTAAAGCTGTCACAGGGAGGACTCAGATAACAACAGCAGCATTGTCACCTTTTTGGGGTTTTTTAATAGCTCATCTTAATAACTACCCCTCGATCTGAGATGAACTGGATAAAAACCCGAACGTGGCCCGTGTACTCCCCAGACAGTGCGGCCAGATAAAGCAACGCACACCCTGACTTACAACTCTCTTACAGAAGGCTTGTCTGAGGGTTTGTACAAGCAACCAGGCCTGCGCAGCTGTCGCTACACCACGGAGCACGGCTGCGCAGGCCTTGCAGAGGCCACAGCGTGAGGAATCAGAGCCCTCTACACCAAGATGTAAACCACTGTCACTTCAGCTAGGACAGACAATTAACTCCTGTTAATGTCACTTGCAGGAATATCTGAGAGGGCAACACCTCCATTTGTTCTCCTTTGCTGGAGCCTACTGCTGCCGTATGGAAAGAAGCTCAAAATGCTCCTGCAATTAACGTTTCCTCACGCAGGCTGAGACCACCACCAGCTTTGCCTTGTGCTCACCAGCCAGCCCGCGAATGGCAGCAGCAGAGGAGGCTGCAGACCTTCCTTTCTGCCCACTGCACTTAACCACAAGTCACAAGGGTTCACGTGGCAGCACCCTCAGACTCCAAACAGTTCTCCTCCTGTTCCCTACAAAAACCTTAACTGTCTCCAGCCACGCTCTTCCTGCATTCAGAAGCTCCTCAGTTCCAAGGCTTGTTTTTCTGTATTAACGTGCTCTCCTCCTCTCATTTTTCACTGTATCTCTGGCTCCCAGAACAAGACTCAACAACAGAGCCAACAACCCTTGATGCTTTTCTTTCTATTTCACAAAATGTTTCAATACCCAAGAAGAACTTTTTTATATCTAAAAGGGGAGAAACACATTAAATCTTCAACACAACTGAGTAACCACCCGCAGTGTTT
Source organism: Tauraco erythrolophus (assembly GCF_009769465.1). Classification (NCBI taxonomy): domain Eukaryota; kingdom Metazoa; phylum Chordata; class Aves; order Musophagiformes; family Musophagidae; genus Tauraco; species Tauraco erythrolophus. The sequence goes on along the minus strand of NC_141493.1, from coordinate 4,788,395 downwards.
TCAGGGCTTATTGCAGTTAAAAAGACAAAGAGCAGCATGTTAATATTGCCTGCTTCAAAGGCTGGACCTCCAATAAGGCAAGCACGAGGCACCAAAGCATCCACATTCTTGCAGCAAGCTATTTATAATAATAATAATTATCCCCTCTATTCTTAGCTTTGCTCCACTTTGCACTTTTAACACAAATTAACATAGTGTTAAACATAAGCTGAACCATGAATTCCTGACTGCCTCTGCGTAGCGCTCCACAGACTTGATGTTTTGAAGGTGGTACCAGTTCAATCTCACAGAAACAACGAAAGAAATGGCAACTTGCACATTAAGTACAGAACCCACAATTACATTTTCATTTTGCGCATAAAAATACGCGGGGGGGAAGAAAAAAATGAATGAAGGAAACATAGAAAGACAAATAAAAAAAGCTAACAGATGACTGTTGCATAAATTTCCATGGAAAAACATGAAGATGATATGACAGAAAGAAAGAGGAAGTGGAATTTTAAATTATATTCCTGCGTCCAAGAGATGAGGTAGAGTAATTGTACTAACGTGGCAAAAGGGAGGGGAAAGTACCTAAGTGACTGGCTATCGAGCCTCACTGGCTTGTGCTCCACTTCACCCACGGCATGTGTTCAACACCAGGAAGCTCCACGGGGGCACGAGCGCCCCGAGACGAGCTGGTGCACAACCCTGCAGTGGACACTTCTAAGCCTCGTTTAAACCGATTTACCTGTCTGCCTCACAACCTGCGCTGAATACACTTGAATCGACCTACGAGCATCCACGGCAGAAGTTGTAATGGCTACAAAATAACAGTAAAAAACACATTTCACCTCAAAGTGGGAGTGGTTATTCTGACACTACCGGAGCCACGCTGGGAAACGCTACCGGTGAAACGTGTATCCCTTTCCTATAACGTCCGTCGCTTTTGGAAACTACAACCTCTAAACCCACCGGACACAGGGGTGTCACCAACCTCAGCACCACACGCCCCACTCCACCAAAACCCACCAACATCACAAGTGCCCTGCAGGCTTCCGCACCGCGGAAACAGCGTATTTTCAGTACTGCCGCGCCTCGGGCAGACCGGGGGCGCTGGCCTTTTGTGTGCTCTGGCCACATTCGCACGTAATTTCGGGAGAATTTGCCCTTTCCAGCTATTAAGACATTGCAAGACGCCTCCTCTGAAGAAACACCCGCGGACCGTAGGCAAGATGATGACATTTCAGATAACGGAGACGGGGCCCCTTCTCGCTATCACCGAGGCGATCCTGAAGCGCCCGGCCCCTTTTCCCCCCCACCATTGCCGGGGATGCCCCGGGGACCGGGCTGTTCCGCCGCGGCACGCTTTCGGCACGGCACCGGCCGGCCTAGCGCTGCTCCTCGGGCGGCGGGGGAGCAGGACCCGCACCTGGCCGCCCCCGTCCCACAACGACGGGACGCGCTGCGCCTTGCCCCCGCCCCGCTCGGCGCCCGCCGGCCCTTACCGCACATGGTGCGCCCGTGCCCGTTGCCGTTGCCGTGCCCGTGTCCGCACCGGCTCTCCGCGCCGGGGCCGCCGCGCCCGCCCCCCGCCGCCGCGGGGCGCAACGCGCAGGCGCGCCGCCCGCCCCGCCATTGGCCCCGCCGCCCGCCGCGTCCCGCCCCCGGGACGTGGCAGCCGGACGGCGCCCGCCGGCGGAGGGGAGGGGAGGGAAGGGCGGCGGCGGCGGCGGCGGCGGCGGCGGGCGGGGGGAACGGGCTCCCCAGTGCTTCCCCCGGGCCGGCGGGAACAGACCCCGGGATGGAGCCCCGCGGCGCCGGGGAGGGTGTTCTCGTCCCCCCGGGCGGCTCCGGGGCTCACGGCGCCGCCCGCGAACCGCGCAACCCCGGGGTTATTCCCAACAGCGGCAGCCTTTGGAGAGGCCCCAGTTGGGAGTTCCCACCGCGGGGCTTTTCCAGGCTCAGGCGGTGAACAAGCACCGTCAGATCCCTGCACCCCCGCGACACGGCGCACATCCTCCCGCTCCAGCGAGGCCTTCCACGGCGCCCATCTTCTCATTTTCCACCGTGACCGCTCTGCAATAGCACTTTTCCAGAAGCCAGATAAAGAAACCATTAAGATGGGTCTGCAAAGCAAACTGGGATGGGCGCGACTGACAAAGGAGCCATGTCCTTGTTGGCACAGCTTAGTTACAATGCCCACATGCAACTACCACCACCCAACGCTGTTCCAATAACTCACTAAAAGCCTAAGGCTACAAAGAGACCGACCCCTCCTCAAGAAAAATGCCGTTCACTTATCTTGACGCTAAAAAGGCCAATAAAGATTTCCTTAAAAAGCACAGAAAACAACCAGCAACATTAGAACACAAACAGAAGCAGGAAGGGCTCCCATCTTCTGGGGAACCGTAACCTGGAACCGAGCTGCTCGGTGCTTCGTTTCCCCTTGGCCAGCCGGGAAGGTGGAGGAGGGGCTGACTTCGAACTCTGATTTTTATGGTTTTCCACTGCCACATCTTTAATTGGGAAGCTGAATGCCTTGTGGCAGCAGAAACTGATTTCCCGGATGAGAAGGGAATTACTAACCCATCGTAATACTGCAAACCAAAGGTGATCACCAGAAATACACACAATATACGTTGGCACAGGAGAAATCCTGCTCTCCTCAGCTTCAGCCGCTGATCAAACTGTTACTGATGGACCAGGCACACCCAGTTCACCTGCTGGTTTATTGCTAGACTGGGAGCTTCTTTGCTGCCCTGCAGCAGCTCCCGGTTCATGACCATGGAGACAGGCTGGGAGAGTTGGGGCTCTTCAGCCTGGAGAAGAGAAGGCTCTGGGGAGACCTTCCAGCACCTTCCAGTACTTAAAGGGGCTACGAGAAATCTGGAGAGGGGCTTTGGACAAGGGCGGGGAGTGACAGGACACAGGGCAATGGCTTTAAACTGAAAGAGGGGATATTTTGATGAGATCTAAGGCAGAAATTCTTCCCTCTGAGGGTGCTGAGGCACTGGAGCAGGTTGCCCAGAGAAGTTGTGGCTGCCCCATCCCTGGAAGTGTCCAAGGCCAGGTTGGATGGGGCTTTGGGCAACCTGGTGTACTGGAGGGTGTCCCTGCCCATGGCAGGGGGGTTGGAACTAGATGATCTTTGAGGTCCCTTCCAACCCAAACCATTCAATGGCTTCTTGCCACTAGCAGAATTTCTTCAGATATTTGCTACAAACCTAAAACAATCTATAGCATGACCTGAAGACAAACTGAAAGGACATGACCCTACTTATAAAAAGGGATGCCCTTGACCTGAAGAAGCATGACAAGGCTTAAAAACACTCCTAAAATGTTCATGTTAGCAACACAGCAAATACCAAACTTTACAACTTATAGCTACACCATATGTGATGATGGAAAAGAATCCCTCAAGCTGAGGCTAACTCATCCATCCGTATGTACTCATCTCATGCGAATTCCTCAGAATTTTACACATACAGAAATATAGCTCCACATTTAATCCTGAAGTGGCTATTTAATTTTTTCCCCCTAAAAGCCAGTATTTATCCCCTATGTAACTCGTTACTTTATTCCGAGGTTTGCTGTACGTACAGTACCTGGTTTTACTTCCACATACAGCTCATGTGGATGTAGATGTGACAGTTACTACTGAACACAGGATCGTGAAAAGTTTCCTGAACTCTCTCTCACACGTGAGCCTTTCAAAATTAACAGAAAGGGGTCGTGGTTGGTAAAAAAATACCCACTTCCTTCAACGTACTTCACTTCATACAGAAGTTCTGGCTAAAGTCTGGAATTTTAGACAAATCGCACACTATCACCTCCTGAAAAGCAGATGGTTTGTGATCCCTGATACAATTCATTTTCAGTATTTGATCCCTGACACAATGCACTTGGAGTATCTGATCCCTGATACAATGCATTTGGAGTATTTGATCCCTGACACAATGCATTTGGAGTATTCACATCAGGTAACACGAGCTGTTTCCTCCTGCTACTGTGCTGAAAGTACCTGCTCCGACAACGCTGTCGGCGAAGGCTGTGACCGTCGACTGCTTCCCATCGCACACTACAGCGTTACCAGCAGGCTGCCTTACAGACAAACAGGCTAATTTCTCCTAGAGGCATGGAACGAGTCACATCCTGACAAAAAGCCTATCTCCACCTGCGAAGTTTCAAGATGACAAGAGTTTAGATGGCTGTATCCAACTTGGCCTGTAAAAGTGCTAGAAGAGTGCTTAGGAAACACAAATGGATTTTGTGTTTTCTCTACCTGACGGGTGAAAATAAAAACAGCAGAATAACAGACTGTAATTTTGCACTTACCTACGGCACAGCAAAAATACCAAATTACTTATTTACTTTAAGAAAATACCAGAATAATTTCAAGCAGTCATTACTATTTTAAATGTAATGACTAAACTGCAATTTATAGAAAACTGCAGTCAAAAAAAAAAAACCCAACCCTTTGCTGACCTGACCATTAAGGTACAGCACAGCTTCCCAGCCCCCTAAGCGAAGAGCCCTCTTTAAAAAAAGAACTGCAAGAACATCCCATTACATCCCATAATGCCACAGAGGACGCTGGCCACCTCAACTCCCAAGCTACACACTGAACGGTCATTACTATATTCCTCTGTTTGCCTCAGTGTCCGTGAATGCGAAAGGTTTTTTGGGGGAGTGGAGGAGACGGGACACCGCTCACTAACAGGGATTCTTTCCATGAACTAAGCTGTTCCAGACAGAGCTTGGAAGCTTCACACAGAAACTCCTAATGATTTGGGCTAACGATTTCACCACATTGGGCTAGCATAGTATTAGAGTTTATGGTTATTGCTAATGCTGCCAGTAGTTGGGTTTGGTTTTGTTCCCCAAGTGGCACTTAACCCCCTTCCCTCTGCTCCTGTTTATCCAGAGCTGGAGAGCCCCCCAGTGCTTTATGCTGTAGAAAGGCAACCACTGCCCTAATGAGCTTACTTTGTACTGGGACAGAACAGATAAAAGAGGATGGGACACAAGCGTCGTGCTCTTCTCTCTCCACCACTGAGCTGGAGGAACTTGAGGACACCCAGGATACACGCTGACATGGAATCTCTTCAGTCTCAAGATGCCTCATCTTCAGCCTCTAAGTGCAGGCTTAATTCGGTCCTATTTGTACAAACTGAAACCCCGTTAAAAACAAGACTGGAAATACAGAGGCAGAACTGGATCCTTACTGTACCTGGCAGCGATTAGTGCTGCTTTATTGAAGAGCAAAGATCTCATCGTTAAGAGATACATTTTACTTAACACACAAAACAGCTACTTTGCTGTTTTCAGTTCTGGCTTATATAGGGCATTAAATTGACAAATCAGGCCTAAAAAGCTCTATTTCTTGCGAAACCAGAAACATTACTCGCTGTTCTACAGTTTGCTGGCGATGACATGTGCACCACCTCTCTCTTATGGACAGCCTGAGCCTGCCTCGAGGGGAATTTTGTCATCGATATACTTGTAAGATCAGGCACTGCCTACTTCGTAATGGTAAAGAAAACATTGTAATTCCAACCCAATTTCCAAATCCCGAGTGGGTCATTTAAATGACTAGGTTATCACTCTCCATGAGAGCTGCGGAAATATTTTGCTAAAATATTTATTTTCACATTTCTAACAAGTAATATGAAGTTTACGGCTACCACATGCTGATCTGCATGCTATATAAAAGATTCTCCACTGACTTAATTGATCCTGTTCAAGGACTCAGTGGAATTACACTGTCAAGAAGTGAAAGAGGGGAATACAGCAGGCCGGGCTGTCAATTCCTCACACGCAGGGAATACTACTGTAACTATAAGCCAAAAAATGACCACAAATCCAGCCTGATTGTGGCAGCACAAAGAAGAAATAGTATTTCCATTAGCAAAGCCATCTGCGAAAGCTAGGCACCAGGAAGAAATTAAGTCCTGCACGCACAACTAAACAGAAGTACTTGCATGGCCTGATTTACGTCTTTCCATTTCAGAACAATAAACATTTCTCTTCCCACAGCCTTTAAAACCGGAACGCCTTCTGCTCTGCCACGTCTTCCCTCGCTCAGCCAGGGCAGCCAAGTTACACACGCGCTGCGCTCTTTGGCACTGCAGAAGGAACAAACAGGATATGGCACAGGTAAACACGGTAATTCTCTACCCTGCCAACGTAATTTGTGCCCTTAAGCACTGCACACCCATCCTGATGTCGAGAGTATTATGTTGAGAAATCACCTTTTGCAAGTTTAAACACACCACTAATGGTGGCTCAACCATTTTACTTCTAAATAAGCTAATTAGTCTCTCTACTTACTACGGCTGATAAGGATCGTAATCTTCTAACGTTTATTTAAAAGATACGATTTTTCTACCAAACAACTCACATTTTTTGTTTCTGTTGCTATTGTTTGCGCAGCGGTAGGGAGCAAGTAGGTAACTTTCCACAAGTGACGGCAATATTACATCCTCTAAAACAAACGTCTGAAGTTATGAGTTATTTTTCACACAAAAAAACTGATAGGAATCAAAAGCTTTTTAACAAGACTTGATAAAGTGAACATTCCTGAATTTCCCAGTTGTAGAGCAAGGGCAGATAGTCCTGCAAGCCCCATATGGATGTCGGGGTGTAAACATTTAATATTTCTGTTGCATAAAAAACAGTCACGACACTTGGCTTCTGCTTTCTTTTTTTTCAGTCTTGAATTTTTTGTATGAAAGAACACCAGAGAGACACACTGCCATTTTTAGAGCCCGACACTTCTTTCTTAAGACATTGTACAAATGTGGAGCAAAAGTATTCTTTTTTCAATGCAGGGCATTTAATAAATTAGCGGACAAATTGCTTAAATTGACGATACATTTTCACAGATATAATTGCAACTATTTTTCTGAAAAGAAAGGCAAATTTAGTTATTCCTCAGCACAAAGATAGTTTACGTACACCAAGAGGTAATATTTATTTGGCCACAGATGATGCTAGCTCAGGTAGAATTTGCTTCTTTCTCCACGTCATCATCTTCGTCAACCACCTGAAATCAAATCCAGAACTAGCTTAGGTGAGCAGTTTAAACTCTCAGTCCCACACAACTGCACAGAGAATTTATTAGATTAAACCCTTGCTGGACCCAAGGAGAACAGCAGTTATTCTGCACTGCTGAATGACAACGGTCACACAAAAAAGGAAAAACAGAGAGCATCCAGTTCTGGGCTCCTCAGTACAAGAGGGAGGTGGGCATACTGGAGAGAGCCCAATGAGGGATCACCTCCCCAGCCTGCTGCCAACACTCCCCTTAATACAGCCTGGGACATCGTTGGCCCCCTGTGCCACAAAGGCACGTCGCTGGCTCAAGTTCAACCTGGCACCCACCAGGACCCCAGGTCCTTCTCTGCAAAGCTGCTTCCCAGCCAGGCCATCCCCAGCATGTGTGGGTGCACGGGGTCGTACCAGACTCAGCAGAGTTCTGTATCTTTTGTTAAGATACAGCTTCTGACTTGGAAAAACTGCATCTACATATCCTGTACTTTTGCTTAAATTGCCAACCTGTCCACGCTGGAAAGGGACAAAGACCACCTTTTCCATTCGAAAGAAACCAGCTGTTCTCTCTCACCAACCCACCTGTTCCACGCCTTCTACTTCAGGGATGTAGAACTGGAGCATGTTCTGTATCCCGTTCTTCAGGGTGATGATGGAACTGGGACAGCTGGTGCACGAACCCTGCAACTTCAGCTGCACGATCCCATCCTCAAAGCCTTTATAAATAACATCACCACCATCTTCTTGCACTGTCGGCCTGATGGAACACAATACTCAGTTTAAAGTAAGTATGGCTGAAATACGTTTGCTTCCAGAAACCTTTAGTAAATCTCAGTTCAATATACACAAAGAACTGTCAAGATACAGTGACTAAAGCTCTCCTTCCCTACAACCACCTTGTTCACGTTTCCAACAACTGATACTTTGCTGGACCCTCTCACAGCAACAGCTACTGCTTTTCCATAGGATATTAAGCAAAACATATTTGCAATGAACGCAGCAGCACACAAAAGAATCACTGAAATTCCAGGGGTGAGGGTAAGCACCTTAGAGCAGAGCTTGATTCAGCCTGCAAAGACCTACCAGTTTGCCTTGAGACCCTCCCCACGTGTCACGACGAATGCCTTACATGATAAGAAGTCCTTAAGTGCTTCCATAAACAAACCACACAGTTCACACTGGAGAGGAAAAAGCTCAGACTATAAAAGCTTAATCCTGCTACCAGGTGAAGAAAACAGCATCTGATAAGATCCTACCCCAGTACTATCAGCATTTCTGCAGTGTGGTCTCCTCTTGCAAGCAGCAAACGCTCAGCATTGTAACCGTGTCCCCATAGCAGCATTTCTCCAGACCAAGCTAAAACCATCGAGTTACTCTCACAGAAGCTCTTTATACAGATTTCCAAAATAACTCTTTTGAGAGCTACACTCCTAAGAGCATAATCTATGAATCTGACACATTTATTAACAACTCACCACAGCAAATGGTCTCCATTCCAGAAAGCCAAAGAACATGACAAAAAATTCCATTTTTCTTATTTGAAATTATTTTTTTTAACACACTATAGGGCCTTTCAGATCTACATTCCCTCCATCCTGAACCTTCTGACAGCTTCTTTGCACATATTTTTGATTGACTGAACAATAAATGCTCTGTATGTACCACTGGTTTCTATACAGCTTCTGTAAACTATCCTGCTATAAAATGAAGTAAGATACACTGCTGCCAATATTCTCATCAATGGCTTCTTGGTCTACTGAGGGGTACAGAGGGAAGGAAACGAAAGAGAATAAGGTGGGGCAAACCAGAAATTTGGGCAGAAATTCTGTGCCCGTTACAAAAGGCCACTGGGAAGTCAAGGACTAACATACCACAGGAGCTTAAATGGCCACGAACACAGCAAGAGCAGGGCCTCACAAATGTTATTTCCTATCATGTCTTTGTACAACAGTACACGTGGGTTACACATTTCAACAGTTACTCCATAAGCTTGGGAAAAACGTTCCAGCTTACTTCTGCTTTTCTCCCTCTTTTCTTTCAGAAGAATTAACCAGCACCATGTGTCAGCTGTGAGATACCCAAAACGGTATTCTTACACATCACTTTTAAAATTCAGCATCTAAGAAAATGAAATAAAAAAGCCCAAGTTCGTCATAGCTTCTGGAAAAAATTAAACTGAACGCCGTGATTTTGACCAACGTACAAGTTTCTGGTTGCTGCAAATTGTGAGCTGGGGAAGACCCAACCTGGAGTACTGTGTTCAGCTCTGGAGTCCCCAACACAAGAAGGACATGGAGCTGCTGGAGTGGAGGCAGAGGAGGCCACAGAGATGCTCCGAGGGCTGGAGCACCTCTGCTCTGGAGACAGGCTGAGAGAGTTGGGGCTGTTCAGCCTGGAGAAGAGAAGGCTCCAGGGTGATCTTATTGCAGCCTTCCAGTACTTAAAGGGGGCCTACAGGGAAGCTAGACAGGGACTTTTTACAAGGGCAGGTAGTGATAGGACAAGGGGCAATGGATTTAAACTGAACAAGAGGAGATTTAGATTGGATATAAGGAAGAAATTTTTCCCTCTGAGGGTGGTGAGGCACTGGCACAGGTTGCCCAGAGAAGCTGTGGCTGCCCCATCCCTGGAAGTGTTCAAGGCCAGGTTGGATGAAGCTTTGAGCAACCTGGTGTAGTGGAGGGTGTCCCTGCCCATGGCAGGGGGGTTGAAACTGGATGATCTTTGAGGTCCCTTCCAACCCAAACCATTCCATGATTCTATGTCACCATCAGATATCACAGCTTCAGAAACGCATCAGGCATTTTCCTCTGCATCTAAAATGTCAAGCTGCTTATTCCTTTCAGTTCACTTTGGAAGGCAATTAATGAGCATAAAAATAGACTTCAGGTGAACAACATGATCCACAGCCACTCTGGAGACTTCATTAGTTACCACAAGTTTCTAAATTCAAGCTGTGTTAAAATACCAATAAAATCGCAACAGAACACAAGGACAAAATCCACTGAAGCCTAGACAGCAAGGGCAACCCACTAGTATATTTTCCTTTAGAGTATGACACAAGAGTATAAACTACTTTGGAATACTTGGAAGGGAAGGACAAGTATAATTAAGACAGAGGTGAACACAGCAGAGGGAAAAAAAAAAATTGCTGTAAAAGCAAAGATTGTCTTGTTTTCAGTATTTAAAACCAACCAGGACCCGTCTAACTGCACTGTGGAGGGCGAGACTGTACACTGCTCTGAAATCACTCAGCAATAAGGACTGTGCAGCACATAGTTTGCTTAAACAGGAAAACTAGATAGAGAATTTTCAATTCAAGGAAACAGTATTCTCAACTCCAGTCAGTTTTGCACTTTAAACCCTCACACTAGATACTGAGCCATGAAATCCCACGTACCCAAAGAAAAACACACTGTTCCCTAAATAAATCCAAGCCTCAAGACTAACTCACTCCATCCAGCAGCAACGTTCCTGGTTTACCTTATTCTTGTATCCAGCAGTTCTTTAATCATTAGTACGACTTCATCATCTTCCTCTGACGCAGCTTGGAAAAAGAAAAACGTGCAAATCAGAACTCGGAGAGAATTCCAATATGATTACTAACACTGTATGTCCATAAGGGCAGAATGAAATAGCATAAAAACATTGCTGAGATGATCGAAACCAAAAGGCAGAAGTCTGAATTCTGAGTACCTTTTTCTGCATTATCCATATTTACATCCCTATTTAATATTGAAATTAACTCTCCAGACATAACAGAGCAGAGAGTAATTCAATAGTCAAAATATTCCTTAAAACAACAGAAATATTCTTTAAGTTGTAAGTTGCAAATAAGAAAATAAACGGAAAAATACTGCCCTAAATTTTAAGTTAGTCTCAATTACTCTCTATTAGTTTGGAAAATTCTTACTATTTCTTGTTCATTTAAGACTACAAACCTACCATTAAGACACAGACATTAAGCCTGGGCACTCTTCTTGGATTTAAGGAGGGAAATAAAACCCTTTGTAGAGCAAAAAGGATGTGCAGCAACACCCAACAGCTTTCTAAACACAGCCTCAGTACTTGCAAAAATATTTCTCACACACAAAATATAACAGAACATGATCCACGCTGTGTTAATTTTAGCACTTCTCACTTTAAATTCTCTTGCACGTTTTTCTGAGGGACAAGTGGAGGTTTTTCTGGATGCCACAAAAAGCAAACCCAAAGGCAGACACTGGCCTTTTCCTGAAGAGTCTGATGTACCTGTATCTGTCCGAGGTGCCTCGTCAGTAACTACAGGTAAGCCGGAGGCAAAGAAATCCATTATAGTTGCATAAATATCTGGTTTCAGTAAGTTCCAATCCAGGTCTTCACTTTCCTATGAGGATCAGAAGGAAAAAAACCAGCAAATAAACACAGAGTATCTGCCTCCTAACAATAAGTTAAGCAGAAATTCTTCTGATGTTAAAACTGTCATAATGGGCTCTCACATTTGATGCATGGGTTTGATTCCACAGTTTTGTCAAGTCCAGCTTTGCCAAAAAAGTTCAGTAAGACTCAACTTAAAACAGTCAATGGAAAGGTTTCCTTGCTTGCAAGCCAGACACTATTAAAACATTAGCTAAAAAGAGGTGAAAAATAGCGTCTCCTAAATAAGTTACTGGACATATTTTCACCAAACTGTTTCAGTGACTCAGAGAATGTTTGTTTGGTTCCATTTAATTCTGAGGCAAATCATCATTCACTGAACCACCCTGTGCTCCTCACACAGTGAGAGCAGAGCTGCACAGTTACTGTGCAACACCTTATCTCTGCCAACACGGGCTCCACTCCTTGGGTAAACACCATGCTCCCTGCAAGGCGCTCCATCCCAGTCATGCAATCCTCTCATCTGGAAGCTGCTCTGGGGTCATCCGGTCCCGCACCCTGTTCAAACCAAAGCCCACTTCCACCCTGACCATGTTGCACAGGGCCTTGGCCAGTCCAATGGTGACCATTTCTGAGACCAAAGAACCTACAACTTCTCTGGGCAACCTATTCCAGTGCTATTCACACAGTGGAATTTATTTTTTTGCTTTTATACTAAAAGCAACTCCCTTTACGTCACTTGTGAACACTGCCCCTGGTACTAGATCTTCCTTGTGGCATCTACTAGTACATCTGAATCTCTGTTCTGCTTACCTTGGTGACTGTGATGAAGTCTGGTCCAAAGAAAACACTTTTAACTCCTTCAATTCTGAATAACTGTCTGTTGGGAAAATTAAAAAAAGTACACACGTTTCAGGCAAACTCCTAAAGATTTATTTAATCTGTCACAGAAAAGTTCTAGAATACATTTCCAGACAAAAATAAGCACTAAAACCAGAACCATTAAGAGAAACTCAGTTACTTCACCTACAGCTTAGTAAGAGCCAGGAGATCCTGCTGCGAAGCAGCGTACATAGTAAAACTGAACACATCTTACAGGACTTTTTCACAAGATGTGTGAGAGTGACTCCCTCCCCAGTTCTTCTTTGGAGGTGAAATCATATTCTCTGTATTAAATAAACGTATTCATCCAGCATAAAACCCACTATTGTTTCAGGCAGGACTAGTGCAAACACAAAGGACGTTCCTTAGATTAAAGCAAGGTATTTAAAGTAATTGAGCTCGATGAAAACTGCCTTTGATTCTGTTGCCATTAAAGAAAAGTATCAGTGCCACGCAGCCCACCAGGCTTTAACACACCAACTCACCTTGGGAGCAATCCCCAGTATTTTTAGTCACTTGCACAGCACGTGAAAAACGTAAAGATTTAGCAAAGGCTTAAGATTCATACTAAATTGCTTGAGATGGTCTCATACAGCACCCAACAACCAGGTGGTAAATTACCACACATCCAAAGCAACATAAGAACTTAGATACAGGAGAGAGCATATTTTTGACAAATATTATAAATATAAAAAGCAGAACGAGAATGTAAAGACCAATTTCCACAAACGGTTAAATAAAACCCAACAAATTCATGTACGGAATAAATAATTGATGCTACTTCTGAAGAGAAGAGTTAAAAAAAAAAAATCATTAACAGTAGGAAGTATCTGGAGTTAAATACAGTATAAGGCTGTAAGAGTGTTCTAATTAAAGGAAAAAAAAAATATATATATTCTCCTGCAAGACTAGAAAACATCAAAAATGCAACAAATGAAGGAATTGGAAATCTTACCACAAAGGTACGTGCGATGCAAAATGACAAGAGATTTCACAATGCCCATTTGAAAGAATTTCCATGAAACAGCTAGAAGCATATTGGGCTTTTTCATCACTAAGCCAACTGGGTAGTGCACAGTGAAATTGTGCACTAGATCAATTAAATAGCCTAGATCAATTAAATAATTCTCCCCTCTCCCTGCCTTTCAGAAAGCTTTCATTACTTCTTTGGAAAATGAATCTTCCCTTTCAAAATAAATGAGTATTCCACTTACAAAAAACATAATCTGGGGTTTAACGATATGTAGTAGGCAATTTTTTTTTCATTAACCTGCAAAACACACATAATCAAGCTGTTCTGCCATGGTACACGTTCTGGCACATCCATCTTCTCTGATGAAAACATCCATTTGCAGATACACGACCACAAAAAGCCACTTTCTGACAGCCAGTCGCATTCTGCAACCTGATGTGCTTTGGCATGACCAGATCCCACCGCGTCGGCATTCCGCTAACGCCTTCCGATGTCCTCAGAAACCTTTCACACTGTATTTGCTACTCCGAGTCACAGACCTTTGCTTGACAAGACTCTGTTTGCTCTCCAACAACTTTACAAGAGACCTTTGGAAGCGTTAGAGCTGCATGTTTGATAACTCCACAGCTCCTGCAGAGACTGCCACATGAAACAACTTCTACTTTTCCACGTAGCTCTTCCAACATACACAAAGATGCCTTAAACTGGGATCTCCGGGGGCAATCTACTGCAACATTTCTGCACCTCGCCCTCAAACTGAAGCCCTTCCACCCACATAACTAAAAGTTTCTTTTCAGAGGCTAATGTGAAAGCAACGACAAACATGCAGAAATGGATGCTTCCAAACATTCCCAGAGAGACTTGTGATGGTGCTCCAAACCTTTTCTGTATCAAGATGACATGAACTGATTAACTGCTCAGCAATTCTTACTCCAGATTACACAATTTGGTATTGAAGCTGCAACTCTCAAGACCTGTTACAGACCCAGTCTGAAAGGCCAGGCCAGAACTGGCCTTCCTTTGAAACATTATAAACCTTTTGTGAAGGAAAAATCCACTGAAGTTCAGGTCAGCACCAATATCTGCCAAAGCAAGCAAGCTACACTTATTTCACAGTTTTTGGGGACTGTTTACTATCTTACACCATCTATTTCCCAATTCTGAAAAGCTGCATCATTTCCAAGTGACTGCTTGGATTAAGAGTGTTCTGATGGGAATGATTTTGCGAAATAAGGGCCAGTGATGCAGCAACTGTTGAAGAACATGGAATTGTAACACCACTCCTCAGCTGCATAAAGTAGATCATGATGCATTCTGCCACAACACAGCCCTAGAGAGTTCAGACACACAGAAAGACTACTTCAGCAATGACAGCCTTCCCAGTTTCAAATTTTATGCACAAGTAAAGCAGCGTTAAAACTTAAATCCAACCAAGTCGTCCCTGAGAATGAGGAGGAGTAGAATGATCAAAAGCTGTGCTTAAAAAACATCAGTTGTAGACACACAGCCCATACTGATCCCCCAAACAAATTACGATGTGTTTAACAATACCTTGCTAAAGGTGAGCAAAAGGCTGAAGCTGGTGTGGAAAACTCCATAGTCCTCGACTCCAGCACTTCCTTCCCTGGAATAAACTTCAGACTATTTGGATTTGGTGTGTCCTGAGTTTGAATAAACATGCCTCTTACTGGAAATTGAAAAAAAACAAAACAAAACCACAAACACAAAAAGAAGAAAAATAATGTAATCAAAATGAAGTAGCTTAAATGAAAGTCAAGGATCCTGATTATTTAGCAAGTCAAGACCAGGGTGATCAATGTTCTATAGCAGACAGCAGCCCGTGCAGCAATGATACTTCAAAACCACCATGAACGTGTTCCATGAAAGCATCCAGACTGATAAACACAGGCATGGTAGCTCACAAGGTGATAAACACAGCCTAGCCTTTGCTGCTGTGGATAATTTTTGTGCCCTAAAAAGTCTCCTACTGCAACAGCATGAAGCTGGTGCCATCCTCGCTTTCTACTGAAGGCCAGGAGATCAACCTTCACTTCTCTGCGGTGTCTAGGTTTCCATTTTATGATCCTCAAATGCTGTGAAGTCCCTCTTCCAGTATTATCACTTCCTGTTCAAAACTTTATCATAGATTTCATAGATTTCTAGGTTGGAAAAGACCTTAGAGATCATCGAGTCCAACCATCCCTAATCCCCATTAAACCATATCCTCAAGTAGCTCATCCACCCTATTCTTAAACACATCCAGGGATGGGGACTCAACCACCTCCCTGGGCAGCCTATTCCAGTGGCTGACAACCCTTTCAGAGAAGAAATACTTCCTAACATCCAACCTGAACCTCCCCTGACTAAGCTTATACCCATTTCCTCTTGTTCTATCACCTGTCACTAATGTAAAGAGCCCTTCCCCTACCTCCCCACCATCTTTTCTCAAGTATTTATAGGCCGTAATCAGGTCTCCCCTCAGCCTCCTCTTCTCCAGGCTAAACAGCCCCAACTCCCTCAGCCGCTCCTCATAAGTTTTATTTTCCAGCCCCTTGACCAGTTCAGTTGCCCTTCTTTGGACTCGCTCCAGGAGCTCAATATCTCTCTTAAAGCGAGGGGCCCAAAACTGGACACAATATTCCAGGTGCGGCCTCACCAGTGCCGAGTACAGGGGCAGGATCACTTCCCTGCTCCTGCTGGTCATCAGTTGTACCAACCCTCTCTTAAAAATAAGACCCAAATCCCACAAATTGTGTGTATTTCAGTTTTCAGCACTATAAAAAGAAGACAAACAAGCATAACAAGTTATAGTGAACTACTTCCTGCTCATAATATTTTCCACAGAATGAAAAATTAGTGCAAGCTATCACTTATCCTTCAGAAACGGAACTGACCAAATAATTGAACATATAATTATTTACAATTTACTGGTAAAGATGTTTAAAAGATAAATTTTTACAGAAGTTCCTTTTGCAGCATGGGTCTATCTTTCACTAGCAGAGTGTAAAAAAAAAACTGATCTTGATTAAAATGTAATACTCTACATTTAATGGTGTACATTTAAGAGTGTATTTTCCTGTAGACATGTCCACGCAGCATATGCCTGATGTCCCATTCTCTTTCTAGTTCTCCTTCCTACCTCTTCCTGCACATCAAATGACATACGAACATTCAGGACAGAAAAAAAAGCATTTTACAAACAAAAGATCTCTAAGAACTAATATTTACAAATAAATTACACTTGAGAAACAAGTTCACATCACTTCAAAAAATATGCAATAGAGGAATTTAAAGCAGCAAAAAGAGCTGACATTTCCATTTTCTTGAACTGCCATTTTGCTCATGACTCCCTGGTATTAGATGACAAATCATGCTATTTATAAATTGCCAAATTGTTACTGCACGTGTCTGTCAAGGTAACAACCCGTTTGACTTGAACATACACAATGTCAAGTATGCACACACTACCTTTTCTTTTTTTTTAAAAGGAAAAAAGACTTAGCACAGAAGTTTTAGCATGAAAGAATAACGCTGATAAAGCAATCAACTAGTCAGCTTTATCCATGGAGATGGAAGAACCACTCATCTTCCAGATACAGTTGGCATCCAAAATCACATCCAGCATTAACAGTTTACAAATAACCAACAGCAGGGGATGTGGATGGCATAAACGGAGCACACACTGCCCGTTTATTAAAAGCAATGGGTCACCAACAGCTATGAACATTGTTCATCTACTGTCTCTAACACCCTACAACACAAACGGCACCATCAGCTCTCAGAAAAGGCATCCGTGCAAGCAGCCTCTGCGTTTCACAAGTGTTTTCTGCAGCTGGAGATCTGGCTTCCCAAGACCAGGTTCTTCAATCGTTAATCAACCCAGAGAGTTCTTTGCACAGCTGTGAATAACCCGTTTGGAATTTGTTACTCAGTGGTTGCTAACTGGCTGTGTTTACATCTAACAGCTACACGTTTCTTTCAGCCCCGTGCAGAATGCTGCATACACCTGCTTGTAACTCTGCCCTGCCATCTGCTCAAGGTAAGGGGAAGATACTAAACAGAGCCTGACTCCAACAGGACACTTACAGAAGCAGGTAAAATACTACATCTACTCATCACAGTCTGCCTGTTGATTAACACTGAAATAGATAAAACGGTGCTAGACCAGGTAAGACTGGGCTTCTCTGAAATCAAAATAAATAAGAAAAATTCTGCCTGAGCAGACTTATTTAAAAAGATTTCCATTTGTGACTAACTCCATGCAACAGCACCTGTGAAATTTTTTAGTCTTAGACTCTTTCTGCTACAGCATTGGAGAGCAGTCACTAAATCCCTCACACAGGTGCAAAAAGCAGAATGTTTTTCTGCAGTGAAAGTGTCACAGATTTTTTTTTTTTGGTAGGTACAATAAACTTAAACTTTTTCAGGGTAATATCAAGTTGCAGATAGTATTAATGGAAAATGCCACTAATGCACCATACATGGATGCACGTTCAAGAGGGGGAAAATTAGAAAAAGAAAATATTGCAGCTTTAAGAACGAGAGGCTTTGCTTTCATCCTTGCTAGGTTCTATCTGGCTGGCCAGCCATTTTATCCAGCAGAGCTCAGCAGCTGAAGCAAGACAGGAGGCAATGCAAAGTCTTCCACAAGGGATACAATTACTTTAAGACAGAAATTAAATTCAGAAGTGCAGCAAAGCCCAAGTAATATTTTGCACAAAACCCCTTGTAAGTCTTGGCAGCTGAATGACACAGAAAAAACAGGTATAATCAAGCATTTGGCGAGCCATCTACGTCTCCTCCCCAAGCTCCCAACGTCCACGTGCACTAGCACGTCATTAAAAACCACCTAGGAAATGTTATCACAGTCAGATTTCAGAAAGAAGAGAGGCTTTTGTTAGCACAAGACGAAAACTCCCAATGCACTCACCTATTCGTTTTTAACTAGCATTTACCTGCATTACGCCATACTGCAGATGGAAGAGGTGGCTGCTTTTGTGCAAGGTGGTGGAAAGACTGCTGAGTTGTCAAATTACCATCTTTCAACATCACACGACAGAACCTAGAGAAAAATAATTTTACTAACAATTTCTTAACTACAAGTTTGCACTACCCCACAGAAAGAATATTTCACACGCTTCTAGCGACCCCAGAACTCAGCAAGACACTCACATACCTTAAACCTCCCAGGTAACACAGTAAGCTCACAGGTTAGATCACAAAACATCCCTTGCTTTTTCCTCTTTTCAGTACTCCCTCTCTCTTACAACAAAATGGACATAACTCTCCATTTTTCGCCTCCTAAAAAAAATGAATCCAGACTCCTTCATGGTCACTAAAAACAGGGAGATCACCTTACTTACCTATAACAGAAAAGGATAAAATCACCCTAAGGCAGCCTTTTGTCTTCCTTTGGACAGTAGCAAGCACCTGGAAATCTAGCTTGGACTAAATACCTCCTTTTCAGAAGATTACAGACAGCTGAGATGAATCTAACGCCAAGCACCTGAGGCTAAATCAAGGGCAGAATTTACTCCTCTACACTGTGGGCTGAGCTGGTCAAACAAACATCTTGGCTAGGTGACTCCTGGAAAACACAAGGCAGGCTAAAAAGGTAATGGAGTGGCTACTTTTACACAAATAATTGTCCTAAGAAAAAAACACCAGGACAACATTTGGATAAAAGATAAAAACTCCTATCAGCTACACGTACCAAGCCATACCTCACCCCAGTCCAACTCTGTGTATTTCCTCCCTTTGAGGAACAAAGAAATTCTGTATATTCCAGTACAAGTACTGTTCCAGAATGAAATCAGACCAGTTAAAAGAGGCCCTGACCCATACTGGCCACATAATTCGCACCAGAGGTGGTGTCATCTGCTCAGATGAAGTTAAGAGAAGGAAGAGCGGAGGGGAAACAGGAAAAAAGAACTTTAAGAGAAAAAGCAAGGCAGAGCAATGGACTAACAGGCCTAACTTTCAGAAGTGCAAACACTTGCTTACACAGCTGACTTCCGTAAGTGTAGACACAGCCAACAGCATCCAGAAATTTCAGAGCCAAGTGGAAATCAGAAAATATAACAAAAACCCACCTCACATCACAGATAGCACCGATAAACATTACACAGAGGACTGATAATTATCTGGTTTCTGTCCTTAGGTACAGACCGAGGAAAGCAGGTAAACTAAATAAATTACATCTACAGGGACTGCTACTAACAGGAGGCAGCGGATTCTCTCAAGGGATCATAAATCAGAACAGAAGCACTACACCCAGGCCCAGATGCCTCAAACATGGGAACAGAAAAAAAGCTCTATTTCATGAAACGGACCTCCCCGCTTCAATTGAGGGAGACACGAACGCAGAAAAAGGTCTAAATCATCTTATTTGCATACTTTTGCAGTCGTGATAGCAGGCAGAAACCACAACGGGATGTGTGAGGAAGGTCCCCCAAGAGCAACATTGTCTTTTCTCCTTTTAGCTTTGGGAAATAAAGATTATAGTCCATTTTATAGCCCACGGCACAGGGCAGGAGGTTTGCCCGTCACATGGTCCTTTGAATTTCCTCGTATTACACAGTTTTCAGCAACTGGGGGCGGGGGGAGCGAATTCCCCCGTATTCTCAGTTCTGAACACGCAGGTGTGAGGGAGCGAACTTCTCCTCATTGCATGACCCTGTACCCATGTGGGGGCAGGAATTACTCCTTATTGCAGGGTCCTGAGCACACATGGGGGGGGAACTCCCCCTCACTGCTCACACACCTGTGCGGGGGGTGAAGAGTCCCTCGGGGGAAGGCCCTCAGCACCTCCGTGTCGGGGGGAATTCACGCCTCGCTGTTGCAATGGCGCTGGGGCAAGAACAACCTCTCCCTGCCTGTCTGTAACGAGGGGAAGGAAGAAATAACTTCACCCTCGCCCGCCCTGCTGCAGCGAGGAAGGGAAGGAGAAGAGCGAGGAGAGTCCGGCGCGGCCCGCGCGGTCGCGGTGCTGCTCGCTGCGCCCCAGCCGCCCCCTAAGCCGCAGGAGAACAGGGCAAGAGGGGATCCCTCCGGGAAAACGCCGGGAGAAAGCCGAGCTCCCTCCTGCGGGCCGAGGCAGCGAGGGAGCCCCGCGGTCACCTACCGGCCGCCCAGCCCCGCAGCCGCCCCGAGCCAGCGCGCAGCCGCCATCTTGGCGCTCCTCAGGGCCGCTCCTCAGGGCCGCCCCGCCCGTTCCCGCCCCGCCCCCTGGCGGCCCCTGGCGGGAAGGGCGCGCGCTGCGGCGGGCCGGGCCGCTCGGCCTCCGCCGCCCCCTGAGGCACCGGGCGGACTCAGCCCGCGCCCCCGGCGGAGCAGGGCACGCTTCCTGAAAATACAAACCTGGGACCGCTTTTCCCTCCCCTTCTCTAAACGCGAAGCGCCAGCGCCAAAAGTGACGCTTTGTTTGTGAATACGCACTTTCTCCCCCTCAGGAGCCATCAAGAAATTGCAAACGTGACCTCCCCGCGATGGCTACAGAAAACGTCAGAGGTTGCGTTTGCTTTGAGCAGAACGTATTTTGAGGTGGAAGCTCTCGATCTTGCAGGTGGCGGCCGCCGCCGTTCAGGGCTGTGGCACAAGGAAAAAGAGGAGGAAGAGTCTCCCTGGGGAGGAAGGAGACACGTTTGTGCTTCCAGCAAGACGGAGAGGTTCCAGCCCACGGCTGGGCCGCAGCCGCCTCCTCGCTCCGGAGGACAACCATAGCCCTGCCAATTTTGAACCAGCAAGTCACTTACATTAGGCTGACTGTAGCTGCTTATTCTCTTAGAATTAACGAACACAATCTAAAAATCCAACCGAGCTCTTCAGCCAAACTTTCAGCCCTTCGTTTTGGCCATTCCTGTACCTCAGCCCACGGCTGCGCTCACAGAAAGCACATTTCTCTCGCTGGGCTTTGCCAAAACCCATTCCTGGATACCTCCATGTGTGCCCCCCAGCCCGGCACGGTCGGCACCGCGGGCGGTCACGGACCATTCCGCTCCCATACGGCGGGTCCTCTTCAGGGATGGGCTCGTTCCGCAACTCCGGTCTCGCCGCAGCGGCTCCCGGGTGTCAGGGAGGGCTGGATGGCTCTGCGCAGGCTGGAGCTGGAGCGTTGCCCCAGACGTGGAGGTTTCTCTCCAGTAAACTGGAATAGCCACTGGAATATCCACTGCTTAAAGCCTCCATGCAAAGCAATAAGGTCAGTGTGACTTTATGAGTAGTAGGAACAGACCCAGTTTGGCACCTTGGCAGGAAGAACTCATTAAAAACCAGATCCTTCGTACCCAGCACAAATATTTGACATGGGGAGGGGAGAAGTAATGCACAGTGGAGAAGATGTATTGGAATCAGATACAGTTTTAATAAAATGTACAGAAGTTTACAACATTTCTTCATAATGGTTACCAGAAACACAGATGATCACACCCGGAGTGCAAAACTTGACTCCATCAAATCTGCAAGTCAGAGGTACTTCCAGGACCGCTAAGAATGACCTTAATACCAGCGTGGTGCCAACGAAACGCTGCTCGTAGGGCACGAGTCACAGATTGTTTGTCACAGTTAGCGGAGACCACGGGCGCTTCCAGCTCCGGCTTCCCGGCTCCACACAGAAATAAGGGAGTTTCTTTCACTGCCGGAGTTGGCGGGTAGTGATGCTCTGCCAGCTGCATCCTACGTCGGAGCTCCCGGCCCTGAACAAGCCCCTGGCCCTCCCTGCCCCTGTGAGCAATTATTTCTCCTTTTGGAGCGGAGGGATCCGGGAACCGCTACCCCTCTAACTTCACAGAGGAGTATTTCTAGGTGCGTGTGACAGTATTTACCCCACCTACAATGGAAACGACAGGCCGTGGCTTATTTTTAGAAACACTAGAACAGCTGATCAGGTTTCAGGAATGTGTTTCAGAACGGGAACAAGATTTCACAGTCAAGATACTACTGTAAAAATGCTTTGGAGTCTTTCGGTGTGCGGAAAAGGCCTTGATTTAACACCACGAGAAAAGAAAAACAAAACAAAACAAAAACCCACAAAAATTCAACTCCCCAACACAAGAGTCTTTGGTGGAAGCTGAGTTAGAGTAACCGATTACCACTTTGGAGTGATTGAGAGTTCAGCAATTAAACAGATCTCGCTCAGACGTGCTTCAGGCGCTGTGTGTCACGATTGTGTGTCACGATTGCTTACACGGGTTTGCTGTCCCGAGCTTGACGTCACCTGTGTGCTCCATGCAGCGTGCATCACGGACCGAGTGTGCGCTGGCTTCCAGAGGCTACGATTGTAAACTTAATGACACGTATGACTAGTGCTGAGCTGGCCGGAAAGGAAAAAATGGGGAAAAGTCCTGAAAATACTGCAGCAGGCTGCGGAAAGTGCTGGTTAACACCGCGGCGGCTGGTCCCGTTGCGTGCGCTGCACGAACGTCACGGCAGTGAGGCACAGAGAGCCAAGCCAACTGCTTTTCCTTTTTTTTTTTTTTTGCATGCAGAAACTCTGATGAATCACTTTGAAGAGAGACTTTTAAGTGTGTTGGAGCTGAAGTTGGCAGTGGGTAAGAACCAGTCCCTTTCCCAGCACGAATCTAAGATTGTCGCAGGACGGCGGCGGTAACTGCGGCCTCTGGCCGTGCACGAGGACCGCGGGCAGTTCACAGACTTTACTACAGCTTTAAAAAAAAAAAAGATGAAACCAGTGGTTCTGTTCAGAAAACTGACTTCAAAACGCTGCATTGAGGCCATACCGGTCTTATTTCATCACAATCACCGGTTGTGTGGCAAAGAAAACAATGAGCATTATTCTTCCACATTCATTAAAGCTTCAGAGACTATGGAAATGAAATTTCCACTCACAATTCATCACGCTGAAGCCGCAGTGCTGGCAGTGCAGGATTAGGAGGAATACAGGCTGGAAATAAGAAGGATATCAGACTAACTGGCATTGAAATTCAGTTTTCTGACCGTAGCCAAAAGTCCCATTACTTCATAGGTCGCATGCGGAGATACAAACAAGCTGCCTCCACCCCCCAAAAGAGATTTAAACCCATTTAAGCACTGGATGTACGCTGGCAGCATCGGTAGCTTCTGGGGCACGGCTGGCTTGCTCTTTGTGTAAAGTGCTTGAAGGACATAAAAGCTGCCAAAATGCTAAATTCAGTCTGACCCGACCCGAATCAGGGCCGTAAACAAGTCGGCACGAACTCGCTGCGTTTTCCCTTTCTCCCTGGGCTGGCAGTGCAGGGCAGCAAGGGCTGGACTAGACACAGGTCATCGCTGCCTCGCCGGCACGAACACGCACGCAGGAGGCAAGGGGCTTCCCTCCGGAACCGGGAACGGGCTAACGCGAATCCAGCGTTAGCTAAGTGAGACCTGGACGTGGCACTGAAAGAAGCGTCACAGAATCATCCAAAAGCAAATTTTCAAGTAAAAACGAAGACAAGGATGGAGAACCTGAATCCAACCAGCAGAGGTAATACCTTGAACCCATGTCTGATTTATACGCGGTACCTGCTTGCTCCAACGAAGCACCTTCCCTGTTCCACAGACCCATCGCTGCACCACCAAGGCCTGACCTCCACTTCCAGCAGTTTCCTGAGGGAATTTAACAGCTCAAGGTCAAATTCAACCTCCCGGCTGCACACACAGCCAGGACACAGGTCGTGTGTTGAAACAAACACAGGCCCTCACACTCGGCCTCCTTGGTATCCCTTGAATTCACAGTTCGCTGTTGCAGTCGTTCTCAGCATCTCTCACCGATCCGACCCAGCAACAACCAACGTGGGGGCTGTTTATTTAAAACCAAAACAACTACTGCCTTTCCGGTATGTATCCGAACAGAAAACTCAACGACAACAAAAAACAGCCTCAGCTTTGTTGAGGAAACATCTCAAGGGAAACCCAGAAATTTCTTTACAGTACTTCTGTTTTCAAGAGGTGGTGATGGAGGACAGAAGAAACCCTGAACCACCAGTATGCACCAACAGCACTTCACTCCGAGCGTAGCAGTGCAGGGCAGAAGGTTCCCAGCTCCACAGAACACAACGTGACCTGGCCTCAAAAAGCCACTATTTGCCAGCGACCGGGCTGTGCAAGCCAACGTAGCCTCCTTGCTTTCAAGTATTCTCCTTCCCCACCCCAAGGCTTTAAGACCTGAGTCCAAGCTTCTCCCTCTCCCTTCCAGGCAATCTCCACGCCGAGCACATCCAGCAGAACATTTGGCTCATCTCTTGCAACTAGAGAAATTTTGGAAGGGAACTGAATTCCGGGAGGGGAAAGGAAACATGGAGCAGCCGGTAACTGCTATTTGCAGATGCTTTGCTAGCCGTCTCCCAGCAGTCAGGGTTTTTCCATCCCTCCATCCATCCACCCACCCACCCCTGACGTTCTAGACTATAAAAAGTCAGCAGCGAGTCAGCCCTGGGCTGTGCAACGTTCTGCTTTGTTTAAGCAGCCTTCCCGTGCGCCTTGAAGATGCCTGTTGCATTCCTTTAACGCTTATTATTTGGACAAAGCCGTGTACTGAAGGTGGTGTCAGGTTTTTCCCTGCAAAACCAGACTGAAGTCTATTTTCGGCTGCAGAAGCTCTCCCAGGTGTGACTCCTGCAAGTCGGGAGCTGCGGCTGATCTCTCACTCCCTTCAGCGTGACAGTATTCCCAGTACTTTGTCTCCCAGTACAAACACATCAGAAAGCAGGCAGGGCAGAAACCTGCTCTACGTGCAACCAGCAACCACCCATTGCTCCAATGATTCCCCTGCAAACGCCTAAAAAGAACTCAGAGCCACTTGTGGGAGACACCAAAAAGCAAAACGTGTCCTTATCTTCAGTGCAAGGCTCCAGCTCACCCAGTAACAAACAAACTCCCCTGGGAAACGGTCACCGCAAGGCTTTTAAGAGACTTGGCCAGATGTTACTGGAGTCAGTGGGGATTTTTTTCCATAGATGTCAAGCCCTTAAAAAGAAAACCACCACGAATATTTTTTTTGAGAGACATTCTGCAGCACCAAGACCTGTTAGGAGGAAGGAGCCCTGCTCCGCAAAGATCCACCAGTGACTGGGAGCCCAAAGATTCCCTGTAAGTGGGTATTTTGAAAGCCAGCCCACACTTACAAGCTGCCTTTGTGGGCCAGAAATAGCAGATCCAAGAGAGCTTATGCAGCCAGGCAGTTGGGAAAATAAAGATGGGAGGTTTCACTCCTGTCGTTGTCTTGTGTCCCTGAAAAGAGCGGGGAGCAAAGTCTGCTTTGTTTCTGCTCAGCTGCCAGCTGTGACCTCCAGGCGATTCCTCCTCCAAACACCATACTGGGATTCACTGTATCAACGACTGGACAAACAATAAGAAGTCTTTCCCTTTGGGAATGTGGTAGAAAGCACGCTTTTTCGGAAGCAGAGTGAAAAGGAGTGCGAATGGATTTCGTTTAGGTTCATCCTTAAATCAACAGGAAAACACAAGGCAGAATTTACAAACGCGGAGTGGAGTTCTCCACCAGTATGAGTCGGTCTGACCGGACTGCAGCCACCGCTGGGTGCCACCACGTGAGGTTTGGAGATCAGCACATCTGGTGAGTTGTTTCCACAGCACGTTTTTCCGTACGGTGTATTTTTAATACCGTAAAAACGCGCGGCACTCTCCTTCACCCACCGCAAGCAGACGTCTAGGCCCGACACTTTGGCATCAAGCAGACAGGAAACACGCCTGTAAAACTGAAAGCTTCGCCTGATCATTCCGTTTTCCAGACAAGACCAAGGGTGACAGCCTGGCGGGTCACCTCGCGGGAGTCCGTGCACCTGAGGGCCTGCGAGACAAGCGACCAAGGGCACCGTGACTCCTTCCAGCGACTCCTCCGGGCTCCGGCCCCCGGACAGAAGCGCATCCATGTGCTACACGCCACGGCTCTGCTCCCACCGGCACCGCGCCAGCCTGGCAGCAGACACCGCCCGCCCGGCGTGCACGTCATCTACCAACACGCGACGGAATCACTCCGGAGCCGCCGCTGCCACCACACCGCAGGAATACACAACCTTGCTCTCCCCCACTGATCGGAAGGAGGTCACAACAACCTTCAACCCGTGGAATCGCTTCCTTTCCAGAGCACTGGCAAGTCCCGCTTGACTTGCTCTGTAATTAATAAACCTTTTAATTCATCTTATAATGCATTTCCTCAGCCAGGACCAGAAAGTATGGAATATTACTGGTTTGGAAAAGCATCTAAAAATAAATGGAGGGGGAAGACGGTGAGAGGAGGAAGGTAAGAAGCAACTGAAAAGGATGTGAAGATCCTGAGAGCCAGGCGTCGAGACTAACATAACTTAAAACGGTTCAACTATATATCACTGCAAATGGAGTTCTGACCAAAAAATAATAATTTTTATATATATATATATATCGCTATGTCATTCCTTTCGACTAAGAGGTTCAAGGTCCTGTGCGAGGTGGTCCTACGGGAAGCACACCTCCCAGCTCACAGCAGATTAAGGCTTTTGCTTTCCCGCTTTGGAAGGGAAGGGTGCTGAAGCAAAGGGATCCGCGCCGGGCAGCTCCGTAGTCCTGGAAGACAGAGGGGCAACAGAGACAGATCCTGCTATTGCCTGCCTGTTGGTCTGAGAAACCACTTTGTAAGCAGCTATGGGCTTCACCTCGAGACCCTGCCCATCTTCTGGACTGTAGTGACGGGAATATTTTGACAAGGATTGCGGACGGAAAGGCTTGTTAACCACGGAGCCCAGCATGGCTTCCTGGGGCAGCGCGGGTCCTCCTGGGTTTCTCTCACTGGCAACGCCACCCGGCTCTTGCAGCACACCTTTGGAAGGGACGTTTTCCTGGGTCTCCACAGCTCTTACGGAAGAAGGATGAAGATTGCTCGGCTGAGTAAACTCGGCAGAGGGATACTGAGATCTCGCCGAGGCTGTGGACACACGGATTGCCAAATCCAGGCTTGGGAACATTGGGTTGGCTCTGTGCTGGGAATCGCCTCCTTGGCTTAGGAAAACGGGTGGTGTGAACAGTTCCTTAGATACACTGTGGGAAGTCAACTCTTCCATGCTTTTCTTTTTAGTGAAAGGGGCTCTGAGAAATACATCTGCTTCTTCTGGATGTCTAAGAGCCACCTTGCCCTTGGAGATAAAAGGAGCTTTAGTGAAGACATCCACCTCATCGGGCACTTTTCTGGAGCTTCGGAAAGGAGCCGTGGCAAAAACATCCGGTTCATTAAAAACCTCCCCGGTGTGCGACTGGAAGGCAGGGAACAGCATCTCCCCTGCTCTAGTCTGGGAAGACTGGGAGAGGGGATCTTCTTTGGAGGCCTCATGTCTCTCCCTGGGCACAGACTGCAGGAACCCTACGCACAACTTGCAGGTCTCCTCCTCCTCTTCCGAATCCATCAGTAAAGGCCTGGATCCGCTACAATCCAAAATATCTCCTTCGTGGTCTGTCCCCTCTCCTTCGCTGCTGTAGAAGGAGCTGTTGCTTGAAGGACCATCTCTTGCTAAATAATCCGACTCTGAGTTGTGCTGCGTTTTCACCTCCGGTATCTCAGACTGACCCTTGTACAAAGCAAGTCCATCACTGCCGGAAGCTCCTTTACAGAGTTCAAGAGCTACAACTGGGAATAGGGCCGGATCCCTCTGCAGACCTAAAAATGCAAGAGAAGAGCGTTACTCAACAAGCTCCATCTCCCGAGTCACAAACAAGAACCAAAGGTACGTAATACACAAGGAACATCATGCGGTTCAGATTGAAACCACCATCACACATGGAAAATGGGAAGAAGAGGGAGGGCAAATAAAAGAAAATAAAAATGCCAGGGGAGGTATTTACAACACACAAACTGACACACAACTCGACACTGCCTCACAGCTCGGGGACACCACAAGTACCAGTTGTCAGAAAGAGATGGAAGATGTTTGACACACGAACGGGCCCGCCCAGCACTCTCTCAGCACCATTGCACAAGGTTTTCTCTGCCACCCACGACGACGACTGCCATCAGCGCGGTTCCCACTTGGTAACACTGCTGCCTGGAGTGAGGCTCCAGCAAACAGAGAAGGTTTGTCATTCCCTTCTGCGCTGTTGCTTATTGACCGCCCTACAAGCAGATGCACAGCTTGGCACAGCCTCCATTTCTGTGAGCCATCCCACGGATACGTGGAATTACACTCGGGCACAGAAAATACTCAGGGATGCCCTACAATCTGCTAAAACAACACACACGTTTTCAAAGAATGAACGTCAGCCTACAGCTTTCAATGAGTCCTACAGCAGCATGATTTCAAACCGCTGCGAGACAAATGATTTTAGGCAATCCAAACCATGACTTCGAAGGAAGTATCTAACACAACCATAACGTCTGGCTCGCTTCTGCGCCAGCGTAACACGACAGTGCCGGGAGAGGCTCGCTGCTCTGCTCTTCTCCAGTTACAAGAGCCCGAGATGGGGTTGGCTGGTTGGTGCCTTACGACTCACACAGACAGAACAGAAGATCTCTTACCTTCAGAGAACTACTGGCAGGTTAGCAGTGTGTCATTGGACTCATGTTAGCAAGAGGATAGGAAAAAGGCACGTGAAAACTAAGCAGTATGAATTGCGGGAAGAGCGAGGAGGGTAAGGAGGTTGTCTGGTATCCATCAAGCGATGGACAAACGAGGTGCTAACCAACCCACCCCGCTGTCACCATTAGCATCATGGCATCCATGTTTCTCAACCAAGTTCGTGGACGTAGGCGAGTTAACCCATTCTCAGTCACTTCTCCACCATTAAAGACACGGCAGTCATTTAGTAGGCATCAGAATCAGTATTTATTGGGAAACTATTCGCTTAGATACATTACACTGCTGAGTAAAGACAGTGTAGATGTGTGAACATTTTATAAGTTACTCTACAAAAATACTATCTATCTTTCCTGAAGCCTGTGTTGTCAGCAATGGTTTAACCTCAGATGCTAATCAGATCACAGGAACAGCACATCTATGGCTGCGTTTTCTTCCAGGAGCCTGGTTATGTATTTACCAGGTATCACTGTGGGGTTTTGAGAAGACAGGCTGAAGCAGAGCCAGACCAGTTGCCACATCACACCACAAATGCCTCTAAATTACCCAGTCCTCACTGAAATACAGCGTTCAGGAGAACAAGGGAAGGGAAAAGGCATTTATCAGGGTGAACATTACGCCAGTGCAAACCCTCAAGGGAGTGTTTCACAGGAGAAGACACGGCAGTTCTGTTCTGTGTTACAGCGAGGGAGAGAAGGGGTCTCACTCCGAGCTGGTAACAGCCTGGGGGTAAAGGACAAATCTCATGAAACTAAGACAGTTTTGTTGGAAGCCCTGCCCCTCCTCTGCGATGCCTCGGCTCCCGTTCACACCAAGGACATACTGAAAAGACACAGGCAGATGGTTTGCTTGAATCAACACACAAAGCACCCTCGTGCAAAAAGAGATGCCTCTTCTGCAGAGGCAGCATTTCCCAACATCTGCCTGTGCCAAGACCCACACCGTCAACGGGCTGCTGCCTCTTCTGTCCCCTCCTCTGGACTCCTGAGATCTGTGTGTTACTTCATGGGAAGCATCCCTTATGTTTTCAGTTAATGCTTGGGTTTTAACACATGCACACTCCTCACAGCTGCAAGCTTTACAGCATAAAATCTTTACGGAAGCTTGAGATTATAGATAAGGCCTCTCTCTACCCCTGTACAACATTTGTGTATTTTTTCTTCCAGGATCAGATATATGTACTGAAGAAACAATTCCTAAACTACACTCAGGCTCCTTTTCTGCAAGGAGAACGTGAGTAATAAAACCACTCATCAGGTGGTGCCCCAGGAATACACCCTGCGTGTATTCAGACAGCGACCTGAAGAAAGGACCATTTACCCCCGAGTTACAGCACTAACATGTGGAGTTCCCCCATCTTTCAAGGAAAACTGCACTGAAATGGCAAAGTATTGAAATAACGGAGGGGAAAGCTGTAAAAGATTTACTCTCCCTGTTACAGGGGGCTGCGGGGAGGCAGAGCAGTCACCAAGATGATCTCATTTCTGCAGCAGAGCCCAAAACAAGAAAGTCAGGGGAGACAGAATCATTCCGAGAGTCTGAAGCTACTCTTCCCCTGAGTAACTCGCCTGATTTCATCAAGCCAAAGTCAGGAAGGTCTCCATGTCTGGTAACAGGTAGCTACAAACCAGCACAATTACTAGCAGGCAAGATTACAAGTTCAGCATTTAAAAAGGGTCAAAGGACTTTTCATTCCTTCGTTCTTGAAACAGGGGAGTGTTTCCCTGTATCCCAACTCCTCGAAGCAACAGCATTAAACATCAATACAGCGCTTTCGGCGAGGAGGTCCCAAAGCAGAACAGCAAAGGTCAGCATCACCGTGACCATGTCACTGGACAACAATTTGGACAGCAGAATTCAGTGTTTCTGCCCAAAGTCACCACACAGTGGCAAATCTGGGAGCAGATCTAAGGTTCTTCAGGTCCAGAAGATAAAGGAATTTAATGTTGTAGTTTTGGCCCACTTGTAGAGTCACTTGCACGGTGCAGAGTGAGCCAGGGCAGGTGTGAAACACACTAACCCCCACACCACGCTCCAGCAGTTTGCAAACACGGCTGCCCAGCTGGAGACCAACAGCACCCTTTGGTTTCCCCCTCGTAACACGCCAAGCGTTACGTATGCACGTCGTTTTTAAGATGCAGTCTGCGACTGTCTGAAAAAAACAAACGGCGAGTTTCTAGGGGTTAAACTCCCTCCTGCATGGGGCAGGAGCACCAGTCAAACCATCAGCAACGTCCTTGCAACAACCCCAGCCCAGCAGCCCACCCTTCTTCCCAAGGAACGACGAGATCAAGTGCTGCGCACGGAGCCCGCGCTCCGGCACGGCTGTCCCCCAGGCACCGCTCTGTTCGGTTACGGAAACAGACTACACAGGAACAAAAAATAAATACCAACAAAACCCCTTTTTTATTTTTTTTTAGCCCTCCCAAGTGTCTGTTTCCCACTGGAGCGATGCGGTTTTGACATGCAGTGCCCACACACCTCGGCAAAGGGAAGCCACGGGAACCAGTCTCACCCCGTGACTGGTAACTGGGTGGACCGATCAGCCTCGCTCATCAGAGCATCCCCCATGTCACACCCACACCAGCAACTCCCCAACTCCAACGGATCCCTACAAGAGTTCCTGAACTAAAAAAACGTGTTGGCTGGAACCAAAATAACTTACTCCAGACAGACACACACGCTTCAGATGCTCGTGCAGACGCCGTGTGTTTGAGGACATTTTCTGGAGTCAGAGGCCCACATGCTCCACATTTTATGTTTGCTTGGATACCCCAAAACTTGAACTCTGTCTTTGGTCTGAATTGTATCTGAACTTTCTGAACTTTCATTGTAATAACAATTTAAAAAAAAAAAACAAACAATTTTTAAATAAGGTGGTTTTGGAAAGTCACTGGAGGCACTGTCCTGTGAGCTTTCAGGCTGAAGAATGCCATCAGGCTGAAGCCTCCTCTAAAAATAATTTTGCTCTACAGAGATTGACTCAAGCTGCCACTCGCTCGCGGCAACGGGCTGTCAGAGCATGCAGGAGGTGCGCCACAAAGCCACCAGTGCTAAGGTTCTTCCACCCATCTCTCAGACTTCTCCAGCAGGTTGCACGGCACCTGCAGCCCCAGCCAAGTCCTTCATGCTTGGCCAAGGCCCAAGGAACCTCGCCAGGACTTGGACAGCCAGAATTCAGAAAGCTGCGGCACTTTGGGACAGATGCTCCCAATCCAGTGGATACTGTCAGATACAATACAAATTTGCTGGTTTCTGAATTTTGGGTGCAACACTTGCATTCACCTGGTTAAAAGATGAACCGGGGAGATTTCCGAAGGCAGGGGCCGTTCAACACCCAAGCCCCCCTCCGAGTAAGCGGGAACCAACATCTAAGATCCAACTCTTCCTTTGAACATCTTGCCACCCACAACCAGAGTTTATTCTCACATCTAAAGTACAACCCTGACTTGAAAGGACATTGCTCCCCATACTGTGGCTGCACGTGTAGTATCCTACCAGAAGGATCCATCAAAAGAGTTA
Source organism: Tauraco erythrolophus (assembly GCF_009769465.1). Taxonomy (NCBI): domain Eukaryota; kingdom Metazoa; phylum Chordata; class Aves; order Musophagiformes; family Musophagidae; genus Tauraco; species Tauraco erythrolophus. The sequence continues at coordinate 4,756,094 of NC_141493.1, read as the reverse complement.
ATGCCAAAACCACGACTACGAGCTCCAGCCTGTCAGGGCAGGAAGGCTCCTCTGCCATCCCGACGTGAGCGAACAGCACACACCGGGCAGAGAAGAGAACCGCTCTGCTGTGATTTTGCTGACTGTAGGTTTGGATTCTGGTACTTAACACCTGGCCCTACGACCCTAAAAAGGGGCAGAAACATTAACATCTGGCCCTACAACCCTAAAAAGGGGCAGAAACACCTCCCACAGCTTTAGCCAAGGCTCCGACCATGGCTGCAAGAGAGAATCATCCTTATGCCATTCCGGGAACATCAGGTACCAAGCTTCTCCCATGCAGACACCAGATGAAAGTTCAATTTGTTCCTTCACAGCAGCAGCTTTCATACAAACACCTCGACTTTTATGCAGCACACCAACACTACCCGAATGCCCACAGGACAGTCACATTTTTGGAGAGCTTAAAATGAATGCCAAATATCCACTCATTTAACACTCTTGCATTTTCCATTCATTTTGCAAATAAGTGGTGAGTATTTTCTGATGAAGGTCTAGATAATAGACATGTCTAAAAATGTACGTGTCCATTGTATTGTATTTCCCCACCCAGATCCATAAATAGCTACTTGAAAAAGCAATAAAATAAACATTCACATCTGCTTATTTAATAGCATTATTAACAACCCAGTGCATTTATAATTTTTTTCCAGAACCCTTGAACAAGTGCCATTAGATTTAAAATCTTAAACATTCTTTAAAAGTACTTTAATTCACAGAAATCTTTGTTTCTAATATACAGTAGATGGTTACTTTTTAAAATCCATTCTCTTTTCATATAATCTCAGTATCTGACTATACAATAACTTTCTATCTATAGCGTCTTCATGTTTTCCAGTCCAGCTTGCCTGTGCTTTAGGAATATAAAACAAAAAAATAATAAAGTTCTATCCACAATTTTACTAAGGTCATTTCCATAGTTCTTATGTAAAGCTTCTCTTGGAAAGTGCAGTATACACATGTAATGATACAACACACTTACGCAATACTTTTATTATTAAGTGTAGGTTTTAAAAGAAGAGTAATGTAGAGCAGACACAACGGATGGCAGTTCTATTTACAGAATTTGTTAAACTAAGTGTTGGGGTGGGGGACAGCGGAGAGGTTGGAGATAGGAAAGGAGCAGTCAGGAACTTTGATTTCTTTCCTTCTTAGCGAGAGGTCGGTACATACACAGTTCAGTCGTTCGTGCTTTCGCACGTGGGAAACTGCACTTTTACTAATACAGCTACATACACATACACAAGGTCAGCAGTAAGCTAGTAATTATTCCACTACAGAGGAAGAGTCCTTCTGTTCAGAAAGAGCTTTCAAATACAAGAGAAGAAATTCCGGACTTCATGACCATAAGCCAATGAAAACAAGTTTAGCGTATCCAGCTACTTGACAAACTAAACATGTGAAGGGAAAAAGAAAAGGTAAAACCCATCGAGTTGTAGCAGCACTTGTTTCAAACCACCTGAACCAAGTGCATGCTTCAGTCTTCGTGGAACAAGAGTGGAGTAAAGTCCACAGTCACCTTTGTCTACTGAAACAAACGGTTCCATACTTAACTGGTTTGCACTATATGCAGTTACAAGAGAAAACGGAGAACCCAGAACAGATACCAGATGCTTGACTAAAACCAGGATTAAAAAGAGACAAACAACCGTAGGACAGTTTGTTTCATACACAATTTACAGTAGGTTGGGGGGATTTTCTTTTTGTTTTTTTCTCTCCAGTCAAACACAGAAAAGAAGTCACAGAAAATACATCTGCCGCTGCCACAATGCCCTTTTCGTCCAAAAAAGGTCAACAAAATGCTAGTCACAGCCATACTCACATGGATTTGGCTCAAAAACCTTGTTATATTTCACTGAGGGTCATTTTTGCAGCTTTAACAATCTGTTTTGTTTTGTTTTTCTTTTTTTTTTTTTTCCCCTCCCCAAGGAAGCGCAGTTCACTCACAAGCAGAATTGTTAAACAGCAAACCAGGAGCTGGGGGCAGTCCAGAAAACTCTCTTCATATGCACCATCACCAGAGGTACTAGGCAAGACTACTTCAGAGGGATTCGGTGCTTCCTCCTGCTCTGAAGTACATCCTGGCAATTTAGAAACATCAGCTCTCCTAACTTGTATTCTGCAGGAGAGGGACATCCCTACCGAATTCACCTGTCCCCCTCCTTCTGCCCGTTCCTCAGAAAACAGGAACAAAAAACAAACCCAAAAAACCCCACAAACGCAAAGATTGAAGCACAGTTGTTCACGCACTACTCTAAGGAGAAAGGAGTCTGTTGTAGGCAGGGGTGACACAGCAGCTAGGGTTATCTGCTTCGTGTACAGTGAGGCTTTCCATGGTGCTACGTGTACATCTCAGCGGGGTGGCTAAGGACGGTGCTCCCTCTAGACACAGGCGAGCAAAGACAGGTGCAGAAGGAACCACAACGGGTTTTCGCCAGCTTTAGAGAGGACTACCTGGAGAACTGAGACAGAGTCTTCCCCAGGGCATGGGAAGACAGGGAGAAAGGTGGGTGACTGTCTCCTCTTGGCAGATTTGGTTTTCTTTTAATTAAGGAGGGAGGGACAAAAAAAAAAAAAAAAAAGAAAAAAGCTCAAAAGAACCACAACGGAAGGTAACTCTTCTGGAAATGAAAACAGAGGATTAGGTACGTTACAGAAACTGCATCTGCTACTGTGTCACTGCTACAGGTCTATGAGCTGATCCACCAGCAGTAAAGACCTGGCTATGTTGGGAAGACTGGACTCAGAGCTTCCACTGTTGTTTCTAGAATGCCCACCTGAAAGTGTGAGAGATAGGAATTCAGTATTGAACAGGACACACACACACGACAGTTTCAGATGTTCAAGAGCAAGCAAGCAAGCAAAAAGTCAAAGCAAAACAGAAAATTTGCTCAAGCTCTTCTCATTACTTGCATCGCAACAACAACATTCCCCTGCTTGCTCTTCCACCCTCTGCCCGCCCCCAAACCCATGGAACTTGCATGGAGAAACCTGACGGCAGCCAATAAATCTCTACAAACCATTTCTTTTTCCCAGGGTTTACATGCAAGCTACAGAATTCTGTCCTTACTAAAGGATCTACAAAGCAACTGCAAGAACTCCCACAGCTTATAGAAAAGCCTGTTCAAAGTTTTAGGTCTTGAAAATTAGCTGCTATTTTAAGAGTATCTTTGAGTTGCCAGCTGCTTCAAGGAGAGCTGAGCTATCATGTGGCTTTCTAACTGGTGCTTTGATACTGGTGGAAGGATGTTCCTCTTTAGTCCAGGTAGCCTATCTTGGCCCGAATTTGGCAGACACCACCTCTGACTTCCAGCAGGCACAGAGTTTCTGATGTCTGAGAGCTTTTTCTATGAGTGCCAGTTTTTGAAAGCTAGTGTTAGATGCAGAGCAGGTGTACAGCACATTCATGCTGTAAACAAAAACAGGAGTTAGGGAAGTCAAAAAAAGTTCTACCATCAAACTAAAAAAAAACCCCAAACACCAAAACCAGAAAAAGGGAGCCCTGGAGTGTGTTTTTAAACCTATGCTGGCATACCAAAAGCTGTAATCGAAACCCTTTAACGGCCTGACTTCAGAGAGAGACCTATTTGACTGAGCAGACTGCAAAACATTGCCTTACTTCTGTCCCTACAAGAGCTACAAAATGCAGCATTACTATTTCTTTTAAGGAAACTGTGCTGCTTCTTTGACTCAACCCTATATAAGACTGAAACTGTTTGCAAAGACCCACATTAATGTGATCTGGGTGACAGGAATGCTGTAAAAGCAGAGACTTTCCAGTCTCTGTCCTAAGGACTCTGACTGCTCAAAGCTCTTCAGAGGAGGTGGGTACCATCTACCAAAGGTCTCGCACTCAGTTCCCACAAGCACCTTTGAAGGACACCTGTCAGAAGTGAAAAAAGTCACTTTCAGCAGCAGTTTCAGAGTTATAAAGGATTATTGACATCTCCCTTCCTTGCACCTCGTGCCAAGTTCCCCAAAAAGTCGGAGGATCTCCTTCCGTTGGCCTGAACGGCAACAAGAACGTCGGAGAAGGCAGCTCTCCATCGCACTGTAGCCACAGAGGTGTCTCTGTGCCCTGCCTGGCAGACTGGCAGAAATGACTTCATGGCACCTAAAGACGCTTGCACACCTATTATCTTTTTGGACGTGTGATCTTTTTACAAACAGAGAATCCAGAGAAATCTCAAGGCCAATGTAAATTAAAGAAAGACTAAGCTCACTAAACACTACAATGACAGTATCTTACAGTTTACGATTTGAATTACTTCCCTTGTGCTGCAGCACCACTGCCCCAGAACTAATTTATGTTCATTGATCTCCTTTTCCTTCCCTTTTTCACCCCCATGTCCTGGCTTACCTTGTGAATTTTTGGATATCAACACTGGTATTGGGTCAAATTCATCTTCTGTCACTTTTTCAGAGCCCTCAGGAGCATCAAAGCCTGATATCAGGTTAGTATCTTCTGCAGCACAAAGGAGAAACAGCAAAAAGGAAAAGAAGCAAAGATAGCAGAGAAGGCTGGTTAGAATTGCTAAAAAGTGTTAGAACATCTTTATGTTCAGAGACAGGGTTTAGGAGCAGGAGGTTCATTTAATAGATGAAATAAAGTTGGTAAGTCTTTGGTAAAGAAGGTGAGAAGTAAGAGAGCCAATTAAGTACAAAAGTGTGGGGAGGGGGGGAACAAAAAACAAAACACAAAACAAAAAGCAAGCCAAGTCATGAGAACCAAAATAAAAGTTGGTCACTCTGAAGGCTTAACAATGGGCATAGTTCAAAGCTGTGGTAAAAGCCTGGGGCTTAAGCTCCCAAGAACTGAAGGTATTTATCATCATCCAGTGGCTGTCAGATATGAGAACAGTTGGAAACAGCAGTCTGGCTCTCTGGTTACCTGCTCTCATGCACAGGGAGAAGAAAAGGGCTGGGAAAAAAAGCCAAAAAAACCCAAAAAACACACAGAAGAAATCCCAGTCATCTACACGAGACAAAACCCCTGAGTTTTCACATACAGGGATAAAACAAGAAGTGCGATATGAAGTCAGATTTCCAAAGAGTTGAAATGTCTGCAGGCATAACTAGATACAGAGAGATCTTTTTGCTAAAGGCCCCTAGAGCAGCTCTGGCACATAATTCCATTGATTTCAAACCACGTCAACTGCAGTTAGACACTTGGTGGGAGGCACTTTCAACAATCCCCACAGCAGCTGAGACATTTATCTGCCTTATCAGGCAATTACATACCTTCAGGGACTTTCGGACTCTCACTGTGCATCACTACGTGTTACTTTAGATACCTAAAATACCTTCCAAAATGTGGTTCTCAGTTACCACCTGAAATATTTCTGAAAGCCCAGCAAGGACAGGTACAAGTTGATGGTTTCGAAGGAACAGGAACATTTCTGTTTCACTCCTATTAAGAATCGAACCTCTCTACCTAAAGCTGACAAATATGCTAAGAGGTTTTGGGTGAGAGGATGCAAGAAGCCACTTGTGGAAATACACTGTCCTCTGGAGAATTAGACCCAGAAAAAAACCCACAAGTTTTATAGGACACTAGCCTGTAAAGTGTCAGAAAACACAAAGATGTTCCATCTCAATGGAAAGTCTCATCTTGTTATCACTCTGTCTCTGGAGTTTTTTAATTGTGGTGGTTCTTAACCTACCTGGGAGCCTTTGCAAGCATCCTATTTCCATCTCACTTAATTTATACATACAATTCCTTAGAGCTCTGGAGTTTGCTGTGTAAGAAGCTACTGAAGGTGCATTGTTCAGGCTGGAAAGAGACTTTTTACAAGGGTATGTAGTGACAGGACACGGGGCAATGGCTTTAAACTGAGAGGGGAGATTTAGATTGGCTCTAAAGAAGAAATTCTTCCCCATGAGGTTGGTGAGGCACTGGACCAGGTTGTCCAGAGAAGCTGTGGCTGCCCCATCCCTGGCAGTGTTCAAGGCCAGGTTGGATGAGGCTTTGGGCAACCTGGTGTAGTGGAGGGTGTCCCTGCCCATGGCAGGGGGCTTGGAACTAGGTGATCTTGAAGGTCCCTTCCAACCCAAACCAGTCTGTGATTCTGTGATCTTTCCTAAGGAGAGGGAAAGGCGGGCGAGTGCCCCTATTTGGTAAAACTCCTTCAGAAGTGTTTGAGCTCGCCTTAGTGGCTAAATAACACCATAAGTAGAAAAATATTTCCCTCTCATATACACACAGCCTAGTGCTGTATTCAGCAAACACAAATTAAAGAACCCTGAAGGCAAAGCAAAACGAACCAGAGGCCAGAAAACAGCCTAGTAAGGCACAAAGGATGCTATGGCATGGGTGGAGCATCAATCCATGCCCAGACCATGGCTGCTTTTTCCTCACACTGATTATGCCCATGGACAGCAGCATCTGCCCCATAGGTACTTTACATCACCAAAGCCAGGACTGGATAAAGAAGGAAACAAAACAAAAAGAGACAGAGGTACAGCCAGCAACCACATGCAGAGCTATAAAAGCAGGGTTTGAAAATCAGCTACAAACGAGTTTTGAGAGATTTTAATATTTTGTCCCTCTGCTAATAGAAGTCTCTCTTTCCTCGTAAAATTTCCTTGCCTTTGTCATCCCAGTGTGAACAGCAGGGCAGCCCTGGAGAAGGCACGCAGGAATCTGTCGGTTCATTTTCTCATTAAGCCACACCAACAATGTTTTGGCTTTGCTACGTTCCAGACACGGAGTAATAACTGCTCGACGTACAATTCAAGCCATTTACTCAAAATAAAGTGGCACGGAAGAGTATTATAGCTATGAGTAATTAGAACAACTGCTTGTTTAAACCCCAAAGCTCGATGAAAAACACAAACTAATTCTGAAGTGCCATCAAGTGTAAAAATTGATTACAGACTGTTTTTACAGCAATCCCTCTGAGGACAGCTCGTTTTCTGTTGCTATAGGGATACTTACCAAACGAGCTAAGCAAAACCCACCGTCAAGGGGCACCCAGCCGTTGGCATTTGTGCTCTGGGTCTCTTTCCAAGGCAATAAATAGCACAGGAGTCCTGGTCTTCCCTGCCACCCGGGTAGATGTGTATGACCCAATATTCACTACAAGCTTCACTGACATTTGGCATCGTCCCCAAGGGACAAAGGCACTGACCACAACTGCTTTAGCCCATAACAGGGACGTGCCAGAACAGAGCAGGAAAAGTGCACCGTGCAAGTCGCGCTCCAGCTGACAGCTCTTCAAACTATTCTAGTGCCACTGCTCCAGCCACGCGGCATGGAGAGGGCCCAGATTTCAGCTGGATGCTCTGCAGCTTGGGGAAAAAAAAAAAAAAGCCATCCGAGTTAGGACTCAGCTTCCCAGGGATCTCTACTCTTGCTTGGTAGCGAAAAGAGAGCAGAAGTCTGATCACTGCACAGGATTTCCACAATTCCACGCAAGCTCAAATGCTGGTGTACTGCAAGGGCTGATCTGCAGCTCTTGGGAACTACCACACATGGTCTATTTCTCTTCTGCAGCTCTGCTTTTTTTTGTGTTACTATGAAACTCTTCAATTTTTCAGTTGGATATTGCTCTCAGCAGTTTGAGGCAAGAACATACTCCTGGTAACCTCTGAAAAGGAAAAACATTCTCCGGATCTGAAAGAGCTCAGTCACATGCTACAGACGCTAACTCTGACAAACCAAGAAAGTTCCTTTCATTTCAAAAACCTGTGACACCAGCAGAGATGATTGCCAGGCTCCCTTCCGGAATTAATAATGCAGCACAAAAGCAGGTCTTCAATCCCACGTGCAAAAAGCAACATCATCGTGCTGAGAGCACTCACGTACAAACCGGAGCGCGTTCTCACAAACCTGAAGCAGTGTTGCACACAAAAGCCTACTGCATCCCTGTTCCATGGAAGATGCCACCTGTCCCAACAAACCTTGTCTTCACAGTCACGCTGAATACTTTTATCTATATTTTTCCCTTAGTACTTCAATGTGCATTCCAAGTTTTACCAGCTTGGAAAGAAAACAAAACAATGGCTTGGGGGAAAAAAAAAACAAAACCACAACATACCACCAGAAGACAGGTCAGAGCATCTCTTGTGTAAACCAATATCAGCTGCACTTCACGATAGCTAAAGACCAAGTCCCAGGACTGGTTAGGTGTTAAGAAACAAAGGGACAGTTTACCTTTGTGAGGTTGAGCTGTGAAAGCTACGGGAGCAAACTCATCCAAGAGGTCAGCAGCAGGGTTAGAAAGCAGAGAACAGTCAAGCAGAGAGTCTTCGCCAGTGAGAGAGTCTGAATCCAGGTTAAGGTCCGCAGGCCGTGAGGGAGCGTTAAACAGGACACAAACACTGTTAAGCTCATGTTCTCACATTCCCCTTCCCGTCCCCCTAGTGTACAAACAGAGGTCTGATGCAAAGGCAGCACAAAAGCGACCACTTTTTGTGATGGGAAACATTCCTTACTGCTCTGCAACACGTAACGTTCTCGGGGGCTAACTGCCCTCTGAAGCTGAGCACACAACAACAAAATCCCACACAAGTGGCAGGTTAAAGTAGAAGGAGTGACAGGGAGCGTGGGGAGAGCTGCAGGGCCTCTCTGGCAAAACAAAGTGCACTGGCTATTTCACAAGAGACCTCGGAAAAGCTGCCACGTCCATCTGCTGCAGGAGTGGCCAGATCAAGGCCCTCACAGTAAGAAAGAGACGTGAATTGTTTACTACCACACACTGACCGAACAGGCACAAATCAGTGACTGCTCCAGCTTTCAAAAGCACCTCATCAGAGCACTACTCGGGGACCTACGGGTCTGTAACAGTGGGCTGAAGGAATACTGTACCGCTCTTCTCCAGGAGACAAGTAACACTGACCTTCAAGGGACCATGCAGCACCCGCTTACAGGATACACAAGCAAGTCCAGTTTACACCAGTGGGAAAAGCAGCAGAGATGCTTGTGTTCAAGCAGACAGCACCTTCCCAGTAACACAGCCCACGCCAGTACGATGCACCCCTGCCCCTCCGACACCCTCCTGCCTCACCAACCTGTTCTGTTGGAGGCAACCGACTCCGTCTGTGACAGGAGGCGCTGGGGCAGCGGAGCCTCGAGGCCCGGTATGAGACTCTCAACAGCTACGTCAGGTTTTCCTTTCCACACGTGCAAAAAACCAGAGCAGAGAAGAAGCCAGAGGTTAGTTTGCAGGACTCAGCACAAGGGGGAACTGAGGCAGCAGCTGTCTGAACCCTTCAGTGACCCTTTAACACACGTCAGCTATGCTGGCCACAAGAGGCTGAAGTGAGACTGCTGTTAATTTAATCACAAGGGAAGACTAACACATCAGTGTTTGCTGGGTTTGAGTTTTTCCTGGGGTTTGTTTTTTTTTTATTTCTTTATTTTAATTTGTGTAAGTCAATTTGAAATATCCAGAGGGTGGAATGGGAGGTTAATAACGCTTGTCCTGCAGCTAAGCAGAAGGCCTGAGGCTGGGCAAATAACTAGAAGCTTTTGCAAGACTCTTTTCCAGCAAAAGGAAAACTCTGACCTTTAGGGAGTCCCCTTGAATTAAAAGTAACAGATCATTAAAATACCTACTGTGGAGCCCTTAGCATATTTCCAGTTCAGCTTGGAAAAAGCCAAGACATGGGATTTTTTTTTCATTTTGAGTGCCCAGTGGAGCAAAGAGGTGATAAAGTTTTGGAACTCAACGTCTTATTGAAAACACCAGCCCCCAGCGTCATCCAACGTTGATATCCACTACATCTACACAAAAGGTGTTTACAAAGGCTGGGTAGAAAGACACATTTTTGTGGAATCCATAAAGGGGAGCGGGAGAGACATGGTCAATAACTGTCACAGTCATACCAGCCGGGTCTAACGTCTGTCTGTGTCTCTTCCTCAAGGACCAACATCAAGGTAATGACCAAGAAGTTTAATTTAAAGAACAAAAATGCACTCAAATGCTAAGACCAGAAATGGACTAGTTGGTCAACTTAAGAGAGAGTAATTAATATTTTTGTTTGTACAGCAGTGTGTGTGTGTGTGTGATTTGCAATCATTATCTAAGAGTATTCAGACAACTGCTAGAAATTGTAAAAGGGACAAAAAGAACAAGTCTTACTATTAAGGTGACTCATTTCCTGCCTTCCTATACGAAGCTACGAGGTTGCAACCAGCTAGCCAGGGCACCCTGGCTGGGACCAGAAACCACAAAACAGCTGATGGCAACTCACTGCAGCCTGCAACGATTAGTCTTTAGTACATTTGGCAAGTAGATCAAAATACAATTCTGCAACACTGAAACCTTCACACTGTCTGGAGCCTGTTGCGCCTGGGCTCGCTGCAGCCCCCACGTTTATTGTCAGCACGTGCCCCAGGTCAAAGGCAGTGCTGCCCTCCTCATCCTGCTGGGGTCAACAGACAGACGGGCTCAGTGCCCGGGCCAGGGTTACACAGAGAGCCTTTAGCAGAAGCAGAGGGATTTTTTTGCTTCTTCTCCTTCAGTCAACAATTAACTTTCTTCTCCCAAGACAGCCTGGAGAAGAGAAGGCTCCGGGGTGATCTTATAGCAGCTTTCCAATACCTAAAGGGGGCCTACAGGAAAGCTGGAGAGGGACTTTTTACAAGGGTGTGTAGTGATAGGACAAGGGGCAATGGATTTAAACTGAAAGAGGGCAGATTTAGGTTAGATATAAGAAATAAATTCTTTACTTTGAGGGTGGTGAGGTACTGGAACAGGTTGCCCAGAGAAGTTGTGGATGCCCCATCCCTGGAGGTGTTCAAGGCCAGGTTGGATGGGGCTTTGGGCAACCTGGTGTAGTGGAGGATTTCCCTGCCCATGGCAGGGGGGTTGGAAGTGGATGATCTTTGAGGTCCCTTCCAACCCAAACCATTCTATGATTCTATAATTCTAAGACCAGAAGAACACACAGGGCACAACTACGCCATGTTATTGTGCCGAATCTGTACACCCAGATTTTAAATGCAAATATCAAGTTTTCACTGTTCGGGTGTCAGTCTCCTGGCGAAAAGGCAGATCTGTCTCAGCATAACCCATAACTTCCCACCACACTGCATTTCACCAACATCAGCAGCTGTTTGGAGAGCCCAGTGGGGGTAAACACGCAGAGTTACCATGCGGGACAAGACATGCCATGTAAGACAGAGGGGAGGAGGTGCCCTGAGTTTATTGTTACCATTCACAGCATCTGACGTGCTACCGAAGGGGTCAGCGAGAGGCAGGATATCAGGGAGCAGAAGCGCAGTCTCAGGAGATTTGAGTCCCTCAATCAGTTTTTCTGGGTTAGGTGGGAAAAGGAGGAAGGAAGGCAACAGAGAAAAAAGCAAAAAAAAAAAAGACAACGTTAATCAGGTGCGCAATTCAGTGGCTCACAGTGCAGTGTGTCAGCCTCAGAAGAGCATCTGTGCAGTTTTGTGTGCGAATAACACTATCACTTGGAGATACCAGAGGGCAGCTATTCCCCAGCTGCCCATGGTCTGCTAAGAGAACTGAGGACATCCTGACCTAAGGAGCCACTGTAAAATGGCATGCAGTTCTTTCTCTCCTACACAAAGCACAAAAGCTTACCACGACCCACTGAAAATCAAATTAACAAACAGAAGAAAGAGGAAAAAAAAAAAAAAAGAAATCTTGCAATTTTTCCCCTCTCACCTTCCCACGCTGGGGAAGTTAGTCTTTGTGTAACAAGAAGAAACAGAAGAGATGATCAGAAGCCCAAGAGGCTGGAGGTAGGTATACACCATCTATTAATTTGCTCACGAACGGAATACTTGCAGCCCTTAAGAGCTTAAGCAAAACCAGAAAATATTGAGACACTACAGTGCCAGACAGCAGAATCTGCCCTTGGGTTAAACAGCTGTCTAGTTACCAATTAATTATTTCAACTATCAGGTTTCAAATCAGACATGTTCTCAGCAGTACAACTCCTGTTGTTCCCATTATCCTTCACACAAAGAAATTCAGACATCCTGAGCAAAAAGTTAATCTCAATTATTAATCTGGTGGATGAGTGACTTCCCAATCATACTAACCAGGTTTTCAATAATGAGCTTAACAGGGTTTCTTCACAGGCCAAGGAGATAAAGAACATTTTCAGGATTTGCTAGAAGTAATCACCTTCAGCAGAGCAGCACTGATAAAACGTGCTCCACACGGACAAATCTGGCTGTTTCAACTTGGTGAAACGACTGCATTTATAATCTAACTTTAGAATGAGCTGCAGCCCTGCCACAATTATACCTTTACAAAATTTTCACATCTCTATTTTACATTTTGAGTTTAAAGGCTGCTGTTATTATTTATTACCCGAAGAAAACATGCTCATAACTTACCACACTGAGAAAGCCAAAGAAAAGCTTAAGTTGCACTGTTACATACCTAGTAATAACATTCATCTTTTTTGTTGCCCTATATAAATCATAAAATAACCTAGTGGCTTTGGAACTACTTATTCAAAGCAGGACAAGTTCTACTCCCCTTGAAAAACTTCACAAGCCAACACACTAAAGCAACCAGGAGGGGAAGGAAACCTAAAGAGTGACCCAAGAGGCAGTTGTTACACCATTAAAGGCCTGAAAGTCAACTGAAAGGAAAAACCTGATGGGAACAGCAGCCTTGAACATATCTGAAGCCTTCCCACCTCTACGAGGAATACTCAATTTCAAAGGTTGGATTTGCCACAGAAAACACACCCCAACTGCAGAGGTCTCATCCTTGGCTTTTCAGCAGCACAAAGAGGGGCTCTTTTCCTTGGATGAACGAGGTGTTGATGCTATCAAAAGGGGGCTAAGGATGGAACTGATTATAGTGTCCCAGGAAAAGATAACACAACACAGGAGAGAGACCTGGGGACAAGGCAACGGGGAACATGCTCCATTCCTTTTCCCAGAAGGGAAGCGGTAAGGTAACAGGCACCCACCCAGAGCTGACTGAAACAGCGTTTTAAATCAGTTAATCCAGAGGGCAAGGCACAGGACACACTGTGGGAGAAATTACGGACTGTCTCAGAGTCGGGCAGTTTCAGGTTGGGTTTGGCTCCTACTTGGAGATGAAGTTAGCAAGCTACGAAGTGACACGTACGTACACCGTGAATGCGCTCCCGCTTCAGAGACCGAGGCCTAAGGCACTCCTTTCAAAGCAGACTCTTGGAGAACTGTCTGCCAACGCCCAGCTCTTCTGAAGGCACTTGCATCAACCTATATCTTCAAACCCATATATACAGGAATCATTCCTTTTATGATCCCATTTCCAAGCGTCTTGCTCCTTGAAGTCTCTCTCCTTCAACCTTACCTTTCCTCCTTTTTCGTTACTTAACACAGCAGAACTGCCTCTTGGTCAAGTACTAGAAAGTTGCTTACTGAGCTCAGCCACACTTTTTAAACATACTGAATTACGAGAATAAACATGGTGGTGTTCTCTCTACATGTTAGTTTTCCCTTCTATCCTCTCATCTCAACTGGTTTCATGCAAAGCTTTAGCTTGTCAGTGGTTCTTTGTCTTATTTTGCTACTCATCTCATGACATCTCCTTTCTTGTCCCCTTCATTGTTGGTGCTGACCTGCCAATGCCGTTACAAGCAGCCGCTGTATCTCTAGGGCATGATTAAAAGGAACTTTATCCCTTTTGAGTGAGGCTGAGAAGTTCAAAGAAATCAAGAAGGCATCAGGACGAATGGGAAAGGAGATATCAAAAGTAACAAAAGTCAGATGCCTCAGTCTCTTTTGAGGCCTAGCAGTTCATTTCCCTGGTTTCTGCTTTGTGTTGCACCTTGTACTAACCTACAGCAACAAGAGATCAAGTAAAGGAACAGCAGTCGCTTTAAGTGGTGGGAAATTCACATTCAGTTAGGAGCAACGGAAAAGTTAGCGAAGGCCCAGTGAAATCCACAGCTGTCATTAGTTAGCAGGAATACCTTCTCTACAGGAGTTAGGTTTGTCTACAAACAGCACTACGTGCCTTTGCAGTGGGAAATAAACCCAAGTCTTAAGGCTCTGCTTCACCACAGCTCCAATGACCAAAGCAGTAACTCAAGGAGCTGCACACTAGTGACAACTCTGCACACCAGCCTCTTTCCCTGTGCATCAACATTAGGCAGCTGCAGTTTAACTATCCACAGACCGAGAAAGAAAAACCAGTCTCTCTCATGATACCAAACTGCATTTTGGGTCCTGCTACCAACGGAATCCTCTAGCAGGAGTTTCATTTTCATTTCCAAGAGAAAAGCTGCTTCCACTGCAAGCGAAGTCATGGTTGAGATGATGAGAAGCCAGCCATGCTAAGTAATTTGAGTAAGAAAGAAATACAGCAGTGCAGGAAGAGGAAAAAACTGGGATGACCAGTGTCGTTTCCCGTATCTGTACAAACACAACAGCTCCAAGTCACACGTAGGCGAAGTGATCATCAACTGCAGAACAGACTCCATCAACGAAGGCAGCAGCACGCAGCACGTATCTGGCATTTGCAGACCGAGATGAAGGCCACAGCCTCAGGGGTGGACTTCTGCAGAACACCCTCTCCCATCCGCCACCCCCCTAGCAAAGATCTTCTACTGGAGAAAAGCCAAGAGAGATGTTTTGCCACCACAGTGACAGTTTCTTGCGACTCTCGGGGCATGTGGGCAGACAATGACAAGCTGCATTTTAGAAGCAGTCGTGACGGCAAAGAAGATCAGTTATGCAGCAAACAGCAACGGAACAAGGAATAAATAAACAGAAAGTACTTCTATGCTGCAGTTTGAGGGCCCATTGCAGCTCGTTTTGTGCATGTACAGAGCTCAGACTGGAGCGTGACAGGACAAAGTACATTCTGGATCAATCACCACGCAGTTAAATTCAGGATTTTGTAGTATCAGAGGGCCTTCTGCCTCAAATCCAATAGACATATCCAGGTTATCCATATGTAGACATATGAACAAGCCTGCGGATAAACAAGGTTAAGAAAAATGTAACCCATAGAAAGACATCTTATATCACACAGCCCCTGAAGAGCTCTCAGGAAGGGTTTTTATCAAACTCCAGCTGCGAAACACGTGCTTTAATCGACAACTGTGTTCCCACATGAGGGTGCTTCTTGGAGGTATCCACTTCCCCAGACAGCCTACCAAAAGCCTGCCGGATGCCTTCCAGTCGCAGGGAAAGTAAGCTCGGTTCAGGTTCAGGATTGATCTGACCGTTGGTATTTCATTTTCTGTCAGGTTTTCTACTTTGCCCATTCTCAGTCCTGACGGGGTGGCAGCAAGTTTGCTATGACTTTGCATCAGCTAGTAAGGATGCTGGTTGAGTAAGCAAGATTCATTAGCAAGTCTTGAGAGGTGTCTAAGCTTGAAAGCATGCAAGGGGGATTTAAAAGTGCCCTATCAACCCTTTGCAGAGCTCAAGCCCAGCCACATACTGCAGCCTTTAGACAAATGTTTCACTTTCTTCCTAAGTTCCCAGTTCCTCACGGTAAGAAATCACTGATTGTTTCCTATAATAGTCAGAGTAAGCAAAACACATTGCAGAAAGAGCAAAGCAAGAGCCTACAGCTCACAGCTCTCTGAGGCATCCCCAAATGGCAGATGTTGGTAGCTTCAGAGACTGGAAAACCAAATCACTTCCTCTGGGAATGAAAGCAAGAGCCTTTCCCCTGATTTGCACCAACATAAGAAGGAAGTAATGCCATTTAGCATCAGCAGAATTAACTGGGAATTTACATCATGGGACAAGAAAGCAAGATCAATCATGCGTAGGTTGAGGAGCACAGCTTTGGACAACCCAGTGAGAAAATTTTGACCTTTTTCTTCAGATCCCTTCTTTTCCAAAATGTGCACAAATCTGATTTTTGAAATGTACAATTAGTCAATCTGCACAGACTTTGCATCTGCAACACCACCACTGCCAAAGCCTACAAGCTGGCATGCTGCATCTATACTTGGCGACACAGAGAAGTATATGTGGAAAGCATTTCAAGAAGGACTAGAATTATGAAAAAAGTATAAATCAAGAGACAAGGGAGGCAAACGGGTTTTTAGTTAGAGCAGGCTATTAGAAAGAATAAAAAGATTCCTGAGGAACTTGCAAGTTAAAAAGGGAACAGCGGAAAAAAATCTGCCATACGTTGGCAACACACTGAACAATCAAGATGCAACATCTCAAAGCCAAAGAAGTCCACCAGCCAGGCACCGCACACAGCAAGAACGTTACTCACTCATGTACTGCGGAGGAATAGCAAAAAGAAAGACAACTCAACAGAGCAGACAGCAGAGTTCTTTTCTTCGGATGTCAACTGAGAAAGAAAGACAAGGTTGTAAAAATCCTGCCAAGTCAACTGTGCTGTGAGTGGGAGGGCAAATTGCCAAGGTAGGCATAGATTAGTCACTCAGGAAGATTTCTGCCTATTGATTAATCAAGGATTAAAGATTAAAGGCAACCCTGCATATTATTCAGCAACAGAGGACTTTGACTAATCAAGGGAAGCACTGGACTTTAATGTTCCTAATGGAGTTTCTGTCAAATGGAACTGTTTCTTATATAGCACAGAAAGAAAGAGAAGAAAAAAAATACAGCACTTGGTATGCTTCTAAGTACACACGACTTTGTAAACACCATAGAGACTAGTAAGACATTTAATAGAGGCTCCTGAAGAGATCAAAATCAAACAATTTTAGTTTTAACTTGCAAGGTCTCCAATAGCTGTCAAATAACACCCCTTCAGATCAAACTGAAAACCTGGAGGGAAGCAACACTGGATACTAGTTACACTCATTTAGTTGGGATTCCAGTGGTCCATTGGCTTTGTTCTCCAAATCAGCAAAACACCATGTTATATTCTCAGTTAATAACATTGACGTTAATTCATCAATTACTAGATAAGTTGGGAAAATGCAAAAGGAGAACTACTGAAGATGTAAACTCCAATCGTTAGTACACATGAAAACGTGTTTGCGTGTGTCTGCAATTACTTTATTTCCAGGTGCCATCTCGGTATAGAGACAAGTTCTCATTAGAAATACAGTTTTTCTTTGACAGTCGTTACAAACCCCCTGACACAGGTGGGCACGCAGTTATCTTCTCAGAATCTATGGGCCTGGGGTAGAGAGAGTTATGCTGATTAAAACCATTTCAAGTATTTTGAGCCAAAAAATCAAAAAGCACTCCTACATTACGAACAGTGGCCTCGTTAAAGCAGCTGAACTTGTGTGTTTGGACAAGAGTGTTGATGGTCTGAGTCCTCACTCATGTTTCCGGGTGCTGGAAACTGCCAGTTCACCCATCTGAGCTCAACCCTCGACGATTCTTTCCCATTTCCTCTTCTTCAAACGTTGCCAGAGCCTGAAGCTTACCTGCAGCTCGCGCTGCTGCTTCAGCACCCTGCAGAGAGAGCCTGGAAACCACCACCAAACGCTGCACGTCAGAACACAACAAGCAAAACTGAATGTTCTCAAAGCTCCTGGTTTTGAAGCCAGTTACGTTCTGAGCAGGAACGGTTACCAGGGCCACGCGTTCTTGACAGCTCGCTCTAGAAACGGGCCGAGGGGGCCGACACGTCTTGTTTTGAAATTCCACCACAAGATATCTACTTCCTTCGCCCCGATGAGCACCCCCTCAGGCTAACGTAAAAACACACAAGTCAGTGCGTTGGAGGAAGAAAAAAGGCAAAAATCATATTTAAAGTGCTATTTAAGCGCTTCGGAGATCTCCAACATGACAATGACTCTTTAATAATCTACACCGTTTGCCTTTTCATCAAAAATGAGACTCCGGCGTGTGCCCAGATGGCACGGGCGTGCTTTCTTGGCCTGTTTCCTTCCCCAGCTACATCTGCATGTTTACTTAGCCGTGCGGATGTGGAATTCCTCTTATCTCACCTTGTTATGGGCAAGACAATGTCGCAGAGGCCACTTGGTGTTGCTGTTCTCCAAACAAATAACTACACTAAAGACACATTTGTGTCTCAGCTGCAGCTAAGATGCTGAATTATTGCAGGGAGTAAATGGTCTGAGTAAATTTGCAAAGAACAATCCATTTTGTTGTGAAAGGGGGTAAAAACATTGATTCATTGTGCAAAGGCAGCTTTGTACTCGGTATTGATGCAGAGAGGGCACCACCACCACCGCCCTGCACACGAATCGTACGAGGGAGTTTGTCCTCCACCCAGTGACAGGGAGGAGCAGAGCTGCTCTTTCTCAGCTCTTACACCTCAGTGCTGCTGCTCAACAACTTCTCCTTGCTTGCTCTGCTGCCAAGGACTCACATCCACCACCTCCTCTCTCTCTTCTTCTGCAGAAAGGAGAGGATAAGCCAGGACTGCTGATAGCACAGGGTACCTGGGAGAAGAATATTTATGTGGAACTAGAGCAAGAAGGAGACACCTCTCTCCCACTCCAAATGACCCAACCCTCAAACAATCAGGAAGAAATATTTTTGGCAGTTATCTCAGAGAGCGTTTCACTCGGTCCACTCTTCACTTACTCCAAAACTTCTTTACCTGAGCAGATGTTTCTTGAGTCAAGAGGATCTATCTAAAACCTTTCCTGACGCTAAGATGACTCTTCCTGACTGAGGAGTGCAGGTAACTACGTCAAGACAGCACTTAAGCATCTCGATTTCAGCAGTTAAGAAGAGTCATGGGCTAAAGCAGAAGTATTGACATGCTCTGGGTCAAACTTCTCATCAAACGCTCCTGCAAAGCATGTTTTCAGAATGGAGTCCAAAGTCCATTCACGCCAATAGAAATGAAGTCAAAAGAAACAAAACCTCCTGTACATAACGGGCACAAAACCCCCAGACTTGGGACAAAGCCCAAGCGAAGCCTCAACGACAAAGGGACAGATCTGTCTTGAAGCTTCAAAACTCAGTTTAATTTCAGATCTCCAGAACACCCTGTGCAAAATTCAGCCTCCCATGCTTGTATGAGCTAAATTCATACTCACAGGCATTAAGTAGCCACATGTAGCAGAAAAATTATCATTCTGATCAAATACTCCATTATGATTAATCAGCAGTGAAGCCTGCAATAAGCTTATTAAAAAAAACTTCACTCACTTTTCTACTCACGCACAAGGAAAAAATGTTTTCAGCATGAATATTTAATTCTCCCTTATTTTAACAGATGTTTTGCTGTATTTTTACATCTCTCTTGCCAGCTCCTCTTACTAGTTACAATTCCATTAAGAATTGCAGCCATTATGCATTGGGGAACGAGAAATACAGTGAAAACCATTTTACTTCCACTTGATTATCGTCGAGAGCTGGTATTTCTGCCTTCTGTAGGGTGCTACGTTATCCCTTCTCTAGAAGCACTTACCGAGCAGCTTGTTACCCACAACAACTGAAAAACAACCTGCTCTAAGATATTAGGCAACTCCAACGCCGTGATCCACACGAACAGGATATCTGCTAGAACCTGCTGTCCCAGGTTTGTCTTCACTGTCCACATTTAACCAACAACACAGAAGCAGAAGCATGATCTCTCAACTACAAGTGGGCAGTTGTTCTCAAAGCCACATCTGTTGGCTGTACCTCCATGGCAGCAGGAGCCTCCATGTGAACATATTTAGGCTGTCTGGCACCCTATGGCTATTTGTTATGTGTCAGACATCATTTATTTACCTGTTTATCAGGAATCCGTGATAGAAAGGCTCATCTGTCCTTCTGAACATAGAGAGGAAAGGTGGGAAACCCAAGGAGGTCTCTAGTCAACATTCAGGTGATGCCACCTGCACCCTCCTGTGCCAGCAAAGGAAGCAAGTTTGTGGCTTAAGCAAAAAGAGAAGCTGAGCTCCCAGCCAGACCCTCAGCTCCCGCAGGCTGAGAGTGCAGAGAGCCGACAAAACTGGCTCTGTACGACAAACAGGGAAAATACCAAATAAAAGCCTCACTTGTGCCTGTGCTGAAAGCCTTCCTGAACAACACTGCTCTTGTAACCAAGGGGTAAAGGCTCACGCTTTTACTTCTGAAAGGGCCATGCATGCTCCCAGTCTATAAAAGGACAGACGTAAAGTGTTTTCAAAGCAATGAGATTCACTATCGAGGTTTCCTCAGAAATAAAAATATTCCAAACTGAAAGCAAATATTTAGCAAGCATTCAAAGAAATTCAGCTGCTTCTGCACAAAACTGAGGCAGCTTGGAGATGTGTCACTGGAGCTGCTGATATACTGAGAGACTAAGGTCAATCCCAGGTTCCACTGACCCAAGGGGCACAACCTACAAGAATGCTTCTTGCACATGGGTCAGCACATCCCTCACGTCCCAGCCCTCCCTGCTTGCTGTGGGGGTGTTTCTGCACAGGTCATGCAGACATGGAAGAACAAAGACAACTCTGTGCTGCACGACAGACACATAGATTGAAAACTTGAGTCCAAATCCAGGATTTTTATCTTTTCTATTGATTTTACAAGCATAGACAACCCCTCTCAGTTTCAAAGCTAAGGATAAGTCTGTAGCTCTGGTCCTTGAAAACATTCACGAGCTCCTGGCCTCAAATTTTATGTTAAAAAAAAAAATCAGAGATGTCTTTGCAGGAACCTGCAGGAAGCCAACAAAGACAGATCTCCTGCATGTCCTCGCCCCTTGCTCTTCCCCCATGGAAGGAGATCCACTGAACTCAACAGGACCAGACACGTGCAAGCAGAGGGATGAGTGAAAGAAGGTTTAGCACCTGCCTGCAAAGATATGCAAGCGGTCAGGGGCAGATTTGTGGGATGAGCAACCTGGCACCACAAAAACTGCAGACAACTGCTACTCTGACTATCTGCACCCAAGGGCAGGGCTGACAGGGAATTCCTCCGCAGCAGGTTCTGTACTCTGAAGAATTTCAGAGCTCCCACAGCCAAGGCTGCGACTGCTGCTTCCTACTGCCGTGCTGTACCCAAATGCAACAAGGGAAACGAACCCCGTGGTGTGCAGCTGTGTGCACTGAGCACGCCGACAGACAATGCAGCAGTAGTAAGCTTCAAGTCAGGAAGACCAACACTTCCAACAGTACTTGAGGGGGAAGAAAAACGTGCAGTCATCTGCCTTTTGTAAGCTTTTTTCAAATTATAGCTGGGCAGGTCAGCTCCTGGCAAGAGCTCAGAGAGGGGAGAAAGCCTGTAAGTTCTGCTTCTTTTCTCGAACTGCAACATTTATAAGTAAAATCCCTTTTGAAGCACAACACGTTTCTCGTGTTCTCTGAGCATCAACCAGAAGGAAGCAAGTTTCATCACACAGCTATGGAAAAAAATAGACTTTTTTTTTTTTTACCCGAATTGCTTAACCTTCCCCGGAGAGATGTCATCTTTACAAGCATATCTTTTTGAAGCTTGGGTCCTCTAGTGTCAAACCACCAGTGATCCACAGCTTGAGCTGAGGACAAAGGTGAGAGCTGTAACAAGCACTTGTCCTCTGGGGCTGGCTGACAAGAAGGGACCTGTCGCACACGTTCACCAGAGGACTTAGAGAAACTTCAAGATTAAAACATTCCCGTATTCCAAATCCCACTGATTTGCAAATAAGCTCCTAAGCACTTACATAATCTTGTGCTAAAGAGTGCTGGCTGCGGCAATCAGAAATGTGCACACAGGAAAGACTTTTAAGTAGTACTGCAAAGTAAACGGAAATAGCTACCAACTGCACCAGAAAGCTTTGCCAAATCAGAAAAGGTTACATGCTAACTCGTGTTTCACATGAAGCACGCGTTTGCAGTAGACCCTGGAAGCCAAAGAAACACTGACTCTTAGGGGAAAGAAAGATTAACAATAACGAAAACTACAATTTCTAAGTTGGAGACCAATTTGAAAATGGCTGAGGTCAGAAAAGGAAGTTCCCCAGTCATTATTTTTGGCTCTGAATACTGAACCTTTAAAGACACCAACACTGTTGGCATTAGAAACAATCCAACAACCCCAGGGTCTGCCATGAAAACTAAGGGCTCTTGTGCTCAGCACCGCCTCCACCAGCAGGCAGATACTCAGCGGTGGAAAGCACTACACATCGTTACCACCACTGGGTTCAGCAGAGCTCGTCAGCGCCCATCGACTGAGGCCCAGGATTTCAAGTGTGCTGAGAAACAGAACTGGAAGATTAAGAGTACAAAACAAACGACAACAATCTTCCCCCCCGCCATAAACTCAATTCCAGTTACCTGGCGTGTCGGATAATGGGAGAGGAATGAAAGGATCAGGCACAGTCAGAAGAGGAGGGCTAGAGTCCAAACTCAGAATGTCTTTCGTTTTTTCAGCTGGTAACCAGGAAGAGAAAAGGCAGAGTGAAACAGAGAAGAGAGAAGAGCAGAAAGCATTGAGCAAAATCTCAGCGCAGGCACAGCTCGATACCAGAGTCTGAGCTGCGGCCTGACACGAACACCACACACGTGCACGGTCAAACAAGTTTATATCACTAGTGAACAGAAAAAACCCCACAGCTATTATCACAACTCAATTTAATCCACAGATCTCAAAACATTCCTCGAAAGGGAAGTGCTGTTTTCTCGCTTTACGGCGGCACAAAAGGTGAAATGCTGTAACAAAGGACACAGGGCAGGCCAGCCCCCGCGGCGGGCCTCCGTGTGAAATAAAAGGTACAATATCTTGCATCAGACAGGCTCGTACCTATGAGGAAAGAAAAAGAAAAGGGCTGAAAGTGCCCAACCCCACACCAGCACCGAGAGAACTTCCAAGACACTTTCCTATGCCAAACCACAGGACCCGAGAGCCAAAGGGCACATTTTAAGGACAGCCACTAAAAGAACTGAACACGCTACGCCATCTAGATGCTTATCAGGCTTTGCAGAAGGCACATTACAGCTGAATCTGGAGCTGTTGCTACTCAGCATCACTCCACAAAGGCTGATGGAACATCCTGAACTGCTCACGGGGCACTGAACAGCTGGACAAACTCAGACAGCAACCTCCTAGAGCACTTGCGCTACGGACTTCCCACTCCCTAATTCTCAGGTAAGAGTCAACAATACCAAGCTCAGTTACAATCTCCTCTAATCTCTTTTTATAAACAGAAATAAGCATAAACGGATTTGCCACTTCTTGCCCCACAAAGGATTCTTCAATCTCTCCCCAGGGCTCCTCTCACCAAGGGCTTGTGCACTTCAGGGAGGAAGCATGACACGATTGCCTTTGTCACCAGCAACAACGGCTGCGCGAGACGGGAGGATTACTTGCACTTCAGGCTCCTGGAAGCAGTTTGCCAATGCTGTGCTTGGCAGGTCTGCACTGCCTTCAGTGAGAACGGATGCTGAAGAACTAGAAACAAGCAGCAGCGTTCACCAAGTTCTTTCGGCACAGAATGGGCTGCTTGTGGTAAAACCTTGGTACCCAAGCACCAAAGGAGACATCTGACAAGGTCACACATGCAGAGGCCTCTGCAAAAAAGCTCCTTAGACCATCCAAGGACTCCTGGCCTCTGGACTCAGACAGCACAGCCAGTGCAAAGCTTCTTGCCTTCACCATTTAACGTGTCAATTATGAGACTACCTGTGCTCTCCACTGAGGGTTTTCCCTGCTGTCTCCTGCCTCTGTTACTCTCCTCATTCTGTAGCAGAGACACTCTGCTCCTCTCCTCCGTCCAACAGCCTTCTTCATCCAGCCTAACGACTGCAGGCAAGGAACATCCTCCAGCACATCTGACCAATGTCTCCAAGTCCAATTCCCCTATTGCACGCTACATATTTTACTCCTTATTGTGAGTCGCATGGAGCTTCAACATTTTAAGAAGCTTTCTTGTGAACTTCAGGGCTCACTTAGTTTCTTCCCTCACCAAAAGCCTCATCTCTGCCTATAGATGGTGCCTCCTGTTTCTACTACCCAACTGTGACAAGTACACGTGCCGTTCCTACCTTCCCTTCTTTACTGAAAGACCAAGCCTATCCTACAGTTCCCAGTGCCAAGGCCCAGCTCAGCATGTACCAGTTTTACTTTCCTTTTCAAGAGGCGTTGCCCTGTACGATGTATTCACAAACTCACCCGATCCAGCAGCGAAGGACGAGCCACCAAAGGCATCTGCCTGGGCTGCGGATGAAGACGGCTGGAAACCGGGAATCAAGTTCTCTGTGGAACTGCCCATCTTTTCTGGAGCTTTCCCTGAAACATCAGACACAGATTTAGGGGAAAAATTTCCATTCTGAAGGTTGCTTACTTCGCTAGACTTTTAGGACACTATTTCAGTGACTTAAGCCCCTTCCTGCAAATCACAACTTGCAGATGAAGCAGAGTTTAAACTGCAGCTTCTACAACCAACTGATCAAGACCACTTTAGAAGCAGTCAGTACCTCTCCCCTTGAGGACCATGCTCATTTCATTGCAATTACTCAGCAGAGAGGACTGGAACAGAGAAGGGAGACTGGAAAGATTCAGCTCTTACAGGCACAGAGGATCATGATAAAATGGGAGCACCCCAGCGGCATCTGACCAAAGCCGCCATCATTCCACACCATCCTCCACCATCTCCATGAACCTACCATCACCTAGCTTTGCAAAGTCCTTGTTCAGCAGCTCCTCAGCGGTGAGTTTGGAGAAGTTATCATCATCAAACGGATTCCACGTGGAGACATCGGGCGGGTTATAGACATTCTGCTGGGAGGTCCTTGGGGAACCCGAGGGTGTGGTGGAAGCAGATCTGGATGTGATCATTCCAACCAAACAACAATCATTAATAGCCCATCTGAAATCCTCCGGCCAGCACTAGGAGCTGGTCTAAGTTGCTGCATTATAATTACTTCCTCCTTGAAACACTCAGCACAAGTTATTATTGTTCTTGCATGCCGAGAAAGCTGGCATCAGTTAGCCGTACCCAGTCATGATCTGGGTGAGCTTCCTGGTGTAGGGGATTAAAACAAGCATCATAAGCATCTCATTTGAAATAATTTTCTGCAATGTCCAGGTTGAAGCTTCCTACCTGTAGACACCATTGAAGTGACCCAGCAAGTGCTCTTAGGGAAGTGCTGATGCTAAGCAGCAAGCGTGAATCGTGCACCAGGGCTACGCTGGCTTTTGTAATCCAGAAGAAGGCCCTGTTTGCTTGGCTTCTAGGGAGCACAGAAGCACTCAGGAGGACTTCTGCCCTTTGGGAAGTCTTTCAGCAACTTTCCGCCAAGCCCTAAACTGTGGTCTTGGGAAGGCAAAGACTCTTTTAGACCTCAGAGTTTGCTTGCCTACCTTCATCTCAGAGCTTTACCTGGGAAATCTCTTTAGAGCCTCACCTACCCCCTCCCTCCACACCCTTTAGCACCAAGTGAGCAGCCACCTACTTGGACTTGTTGAGACTGGCTTCAGCAGCAGCAGCCTGCAGGAGCTGGGTAGACTTGCTGGCTGGAACCCCAAAAACTGCACTGTGGGTCACATCGCTCAGAATCCTCCTGTGTCCTGCACGCTGCGTCTTGGGGGAGGACGGAGGGGTGAGAGAGCCCAGTTTCTGCCCTTGCACTGCTGGAGGAGGTGTAGTTTGAGGTTTTTGCTGTTGCCTCATTTGTGCCTGCATCTAGGAGAGAAAGTAAAACCAGTATGTCCTTAGTTGTGAACAACAGCCATGATGAAGAACTGGCTATATGCTGGAGGATTTGATCTTCAAGTCAGGATTGAGGGTAGCCTGGAGGGAAAAAAACAAACCGTGGAATGTGCTGATCTATAGTATTTCAGGATTAGTACAAATGCACAAGCAGAGACTTTCTCCTCTTCCTATGGTGCAGCTCTGGAGGCAAAGCCTCTATTAGCACTTGCTGTTAAAGGCTAGCTCATCTCAGACACCTGCTCATGGGTAAAGAGGCTGAGATCCAGGACAGAGGTAAAAACAGGAATCAGATCATAGCGTGCAGAAGCCTTGTCAAATGGACACACAGAGTGGGGCAAGGTGAAGAGCAGCACTTCTTCCAGCAGATAATGTGTGATCAGGGTCAAATCCCTAAAGCAAGGACTACAGGAGCAACATCTGTCATGAAAATCTGGAGGAGAAAAACAGACACGTATGGTTTAGAAGTAAGCCAAGACACAAACCCTTTGGAAACTTCAAGGGGTTTCCTCAAACTGATCTTATTTTTCCATTGCCTCAGTCTTGTGTTAAACTCACAAACCCATAAATACTCGAAATATTGTTTTGCAGTGATAAACAGCTTCATCATGTCTGATTTTCAAAATCTGTATGTCAGTGAGATATCGAAATTGGATTTCAAGCAGGAAAGCCAAGATGCAAAGAGCAGAAAACTGTGCATGCCACCTCCACTGCCTGGGCACTAGCTCCCTCTTCCCCACCCTGTATCATCCCAGGCCATTTTCAGCCAAGGAAGACATACGAAAGACTTGGAAAGACCTTGGAAAGACGGTAATAAGAGTTACTTATTACGGGGCAAGGCAAGCAAGTGGTTAACTGTCTTGTTTTTCATCTGGCATTTTCAGGCAGACTAATTCACTGCAGCTGAGAAGCAAGCTGACCTGACTGCTTCTGATGCACCCACCTTCCATCTCCCTATATAGGTCACTGCAGAGCGGTACATTTGGTGCTGAGAAAAAGGGCAGTGCCAAAATCTCCACGGAAATGAACGCAGAGCTTATTAAGCTGAGGTCTCGCAATGTGAAAAGGTTTTGATGAGTCTTGGCTTGGTATCTTCTGCTCAGAGACTCTGCTCTGCAGAGACCATGTCTCACTATCAATTTTCAAACGAGCCGACCACTGCTTTTCCCCTCCTGACTGCTGCAGGAGTGCAAAAGCATCCAGATGTGTCCATTCTGATCAGTCTTCTGGAGGGATAAGGCTAATTTTCAACCCAGCTGATTTAATAAAATTAAGACTGTGCTAGTGAATCACAGCAAAGCTCTTTAGAGATACACTTCAATACTATGTTTCAGGCATTTAAGGAAAGGGGTAATAACAGGCCTCATCCAAAACCTGTGTGCATGTACTGAAAATCTCCCACCGATTTCAGTAAACTGATTTGCCCCAGGTCATTCAGCAAATCAGTGCCAAGACCAGGAACACAACAGCTCCAAGCTTGTCACCAACCCTAGGAACCAGCTTAGTGCTGAAAATTAATATAAAAGCAAAGAGGGTGAACATGGCAGAGTCCTGAGACACATCACAGTAAAGCAAACAACATCTCCCCAGCATTGCTCAGCAAACTGGCTTATGGAGCTCGTTAGCCAAATTAATTCCTGATGTCCCTTCAAAGGAAGCACGCTCAAGAGATGAATGAGGTCCGGAATGACTGCTAAGTCGGGAAGCAGTAAGCACAAACGGACCCCTCGTTTGGGCTGAAACATGGTGTACCTGAGGTGGTTGGTTATCAGACACTGTTTGCTTTGCACACGTGCAGCCTGGTACAGCACAACAACGGGCAGCCTCCTCTCGCCCGGCGCCTGCGCGTGCTCCCACTCCAACGCACAACTCGAGCTGGGGACACCCCTCCGTGCTCTCAAAACCAAGCAAGAGCTGATGGGTTTGCACAGGAACGAAAGCAAAAGGCCCAGCTTCTTCCTGCACGTACTGCAGCAAGACTTTGGCAGCAGGGAGCCTGCCCTCTGGCACAGCTCCGCTGCCTTCAGCGCTGCGGACAGCTGGCTACTGCCCTGCTGCAGCCAGCCATCTCTTCCATTAAGTAAAGAGCATTTATTTTGGACACACGTTCAGATGATTAGTAAAATGGGCGATTTATTTCTTTTTAAATATGGTGCTTTGAAAAGTCTCCTCTCCATAGTATTTATTAAAGAAAAAAGTTGTCCCAACACCAGAAACACCTTCCTCTGCATCAGAGCCCTGAATACAATACTTGCAGAAGTTTCCCAAACAAGCAGCAACATACAGTTCTGTTGCCTGGTGCCCATCCTGATGCATTACGTACAAATAATTTTTAAAAGAGTTTATCACATGTCTTCTAAGGCAACGTGACAGGAGAGGGATAGAGAGAGAAGCTGCATTAAGCAGTTACTTATACTTTCTCTGCTTTCTACCCATCATTGAATCATAGATTGGTTTGGGTTGGAAGGAATCTTAAAGATCATCTAGTTCCAACCCCCCTGCCATGGGCAGGGACACCCTCCACTACACCAGGTTGCCCAAAGCCTCATCCAACCTGGCCTTGAACACTTCCAGGGATGCGGCATCTACAATTTCTCTGGGCAACCTGCTCCAGTGCCTCAGCACCCTTATGGGAGAGAATTTCTTCCTTAGATCTCATTGAAATCTCCCCTCTGTCAGTTTAAACCCATTGTCCCTTCTCCTGTCACTCCACTCATCTTCTCTCTGTGGACCCAGAGCACAACCCAGAGTCCAGCAACCTCCTGGGAAGAGCAGTCCAAACACTTGCATGTGTCTCTGAGGCAGCAAGGTTAGTGCTGACGTCTGCAACTCAGTAATAATGTACCAGTGGCCAGCAGACCCTGGAGCACCTATTACCTGGGTTCTGTGGGTCCAAAAAGCCAACTGCCTTGCCAGGGTGTTCCTGGCATCTAGGACCTGGCAGGAGAGCTCTTGCCAGTACTTCCAACCCCACTGCCCCACTCCTTCCCACAAGGCTCTTACCACTGGCTCCTGCGGTGGCGCTGGCTGGGCCGCGCTTTGCTGGGCCTGGGGCTGCGCTGGCGCCGGGGCTTGTTGCTTTTGCTGAGCTGCTGCTGCTGTCTTCTGCTGCATTGCTGCCTGCTGGGCCATCAACTGCTGCTGCTGTTGCTGCTGCTGGTAATAGTTCTGCATCAGCTGCTGCTGTGCTGGCGCTCCTTGCTGTATCACTGGGAACTGGGAAACAACCAGTCGCTGAGTCGCTTGTTGCGCAGCTGGGAACTGGGGTAGCACCGCCAGAACTCAGAGCCAGCCATGGGAATGGTTACAGCCATTGCAAGTGGCAAAGCAGCAACAGGCTGCTGTGGCTTGAAGACCATTTACAAAGGAGCAGTGGAAAAGAGCCTTCTGCTCTAACATTAGATCCTTTCTGTGTTACACCCGCCCATATGGGGCTCCCACAGGACAGACTGTCCCTTGGTCCCAAACTCCTTTCTCCATTTTCATTCATTCCAAACTTTTCTTCAGCATAGGAAGATTCACTGGCCCTCTGCTTCCACTGTTAGATCTGCTTTAGCAGAGATCTGTGCTGCTATAAACACCTCAGTTAAGCACGCAAGTGTCATCTGGACACATCCTAACACATGGTGTGTTCACAGGCCTCCTCATCACTGCAGTCTACCACAAAAACACACCTGAACCTTACTGTTGAAGAGACATGCCAGGTTTCTCGTACCACAAAGAGAGCAGAAGAGAAATTGCACGCCCCTGCTCATCACTTGAGCATTGACCTCAAGACGCTGAAACACTCAGAGCGGTAAAACCTTAACCAGCACTGCTTGTTTTATGTTTGTACGTGACAAAATTATCTTGAGGCCTTCCACATTGACAGCTAAAAATGCCAGCCTTGTGTAGCAAAAAATCTTTGCTAGAGAACTGGAGACGCATTGGAAAAATGCCTAAAAATTGCACCTATCCCCCCCCAAAAATAGGAGACTTGCCATAAATGCAAAGATGAGGCATTGCAGCCCTCTAGCACAGGAAGCATGCAACAAATACGGCCGTGCACACCTACCTGCTGAGCTTGCATCATCTGCTGCTGCTGGTAATATGCAGCCTGTTGCTGCTGCTGCTGCAGAAGCTGCTGCTTCAAGAAAAGCTGCTGTTGATGCTGAGGTGTGGCTTGTGGCTGAGTAGAAGGGACCTGGGGCTGTGCCTGCGAGGCGGGCTGCGGAGCCGGCGCCTGCTTGGCTTGTGGCTGCGCTGGAGCCTGCTGAGGTGCTGCTTTTTGCTGGGGGACGCTTGCAGGGAGCGAAGGCTGACCACTGCCCAGGGCAGCAGGTCCTGCAACTGGTAGAAAAAACAAAACAAAATTAAATACAGGTCCATTAGCTGAAGGTGCACCACAGCCCTGCGGCACACGGCGCCCAGCAGGAAGGCACCGCACGGAGAACGCCGTTTCACCTTGCGGCTGAACCGCTGCTTGAGCCGTGGGTCTCTTCCTCGGCGTGAGGGCTGGCTGAATGGGTAAAATTCCAGGGTTGGGTTGTGTCTGTCCTGCTTTAGGTCTCTGGCGGGGTGCTATGGAAGTTTCTGTCGTAGGGATGGGATCTGTCAGCCTAGAAAATAAGGGAAGGAACAAAAGGAAGAGCACAAGTCTTTGTTAGCCTGATAGCTGGTGCATGCAACACACATAAGGGTTTAAAAACTTGTCCACACTTTAGCAGCATGTGACTGATAAAGACGAAACTCTTCTGACACACACATCTACTCTGCCCAGAAAACTGTAAGCACCAAACTTAATGGATGCATTCACAACAATTAACCCAATTGCCAACTGTGGCGTCTTCTCCTGTTGGACAGCTGGAACTTGTCAAAATCACTCAACTCATTCAAATATTTGCTACAATTTATTGTTTAAATCCACTTAGAGTTCTGTACGAGCAGATGAAAGACATAACAAATTAGCTTAAGAGCAGCTGGTACCTTTGGGCAGAGTTGCCTAAATTGCCATCTTTAGAAGTACCTTAACTTTAGTACAGCTACCTCAGAACCAGGTCATTGGCAACACAGCCAAGAAGCCAGACACCACCCTGCTCTTCTGTGGATACATTTGCTGGTTAGACATCAGGCTGTTCTAATGTGAAGTTAACTGTACTTCATTATAAAACCAAACAAAACAGACTCCTGGGACTGACAGACAGAAGGAGAGATGCCCTATTCCAGAGTCTGAAGAAAACTGCTGGGTCTGGAGTGCCCACTGCTGTACTGCTCACTTTGCAGTAAAATAAGGTGCAAGTTTTGTCCAACAGAATTTACAAGTCTCCATTACAGTATCATAAGCAGAGCAAGCAGCAGCAGGAGAGGAGAAAAAACACAGCAGTACAGTGGTTTCCCCACTAATTGGGCTCTTCAGACGGACGTGGCTCAGGCTTTTGCGTCCCCCCGCCCCAGAAGGAATTTCAGGACTCTTGCAGAAATCACAGCAATTTCATACAGTAATTACTGGGTCAGGTTATCGTCTGCCGAGAGTCAAACTCAAACAGCAACAGTCCCCGATGCAGTTTGTCAGCAGGCTCGTGTTCTTTGGGCCAAGTCCAGGCCCACTGCAGGCCAGCTGCAGTCCTTCTCCTGACTTTGCTCTCAGGTACTCTGGGTACTGCCTCCAGATGGATGACACAGTGGATTTGTCTAAGCGCACGAACCTGAAGTGCTGCTGTCAAGCAATGTTTTCCGAAGAAAAAGCCTAGCTGTTGAGTCATGCTGAGTAGCGTCCAAGTCCCCACCTCCCCATCCCCATGCACAAAACTCTCCCTAATATCTGCATTTTCTGCCTTTCAGATCAATGGTTATTTCTGTCATTGGAGCAGAAGCCTCAGGACCGCAGTGTTTATCTCCACGTGTAAATGTAAGCCCACGAGGAAGCAGCTAAATATAGAATCACAGAATGGTTTGGGTTGGAAGGGACCTCAAAGATCATCCAGTTCCAACCCCCTGCCATGGGCAGGGACACCTTCCACTACACCAGGTTGCTCAAAGCCCCATCCAACCTGGCCTTGAACACTTTCAGGGATGGGGCATCTACAGCTTCTCTGGGCAACCTGTGCCAGTGCCTCACCACCCTCAGAGGGAAGAATTTCTTCCTTAGATCTAATCTAAATCTTAATCCTTAATCTAATCTAAATATACAAAAGCATCTTTCCCAATAAACAGCAGAAAGACAACAGACAACAAAAAGAGAGCACTGAGCATAACGCAGGTGTGGTTACCTGGCCTTTGGTTGACTCTTCTTTGCAGCAGCTTCACTTGCTTTAACCGGATCTGGGAGTTTAGCAGGGATTGGAGAGTTCTGCAGATCCCAAAACCATCAAAGTTTGTATTTTGAGGGCAGAAAACAGAGTAAGAAATTATTTGCAAAAGCATCCCAATGAACTGGGAAGATTGGGGGATCCCTGAAGCAATTACTCCTCAGGCTGGACACAGGACAAACGCCTCAATGTTAATGGCGTGAGGAGACAACAGGTTAGGAGAGGCTTTACAAGGGCAAACACACAGTTCAGCTTTTTGACCATTTATTGCATGTGGAATCCGAACACAAAGCTTCAGAGCACAAACCTGAGTATTTTTAAAAGACAACCTGGGGACAATAGCAGCAATACTTATTAATACTGCTGTAAAAGATACAGGTATATGAATAAGACATGGGTTTGGTACTAATAAAGGCCATAAATAGCCACCTGAACGTGGCGGTGGGGCAGGTTTCTTCTTACCAGAAAACAACAAAATAAAACGTCATGTCAGAGATATCACCATAAGAAAACACTTGTCAGCTCTATTTTTCAACTGAAGTCTATAAAGATCCACTAAGAAGGGGCAGATGGTTGTGTAAGGTCTGATGCAGTTCGAGGTGGGTAGTCCCAGCCAGCAGACACAAAACTGCTGTGTTTAAAACCAACTGCAGCACAAATTACACATGCCACCATGAATGTGCCTGGAAATCAAACTGGTTTCACAAGCACGGCCTGATTTTCCACTTCCACATGCACAAGGTCTCTTGCTTGGCCTCATACCAGTAACTGGGTGAGGAGGTATATTAGGGACAAACAGAAACAAACGACACTGAAACAAAACACCCCCAAACAACAAAAAAAAAAACTCCCAGTCACAGAACTGGGGAACAACCAACAGAATACAGCAGAATGCTCAATGTTCAGCAATTGCCACCGCCAGCCTCCTCCCACATCAGTCCACTCCTTTACTACTCACCTGCACGTTCTGGACCGGGCACTCCTTCTTTGCCAACTTGAACGCAAAGTAGGAGACTTGATAAATATCAGGTCTCTTATCAGGGTCTGGCTCCAGCATGTACCCTTTAAAAGACAGAGATGCTAATATCAGAGCAACAGGACAGACAGATTCACACAAGTCATTTGTAGCAGAGCTACTTTGGTATAACCAGACGTTACTAGGGTGCCCTGCCTCTTTCAAAGCATCTGGTCAGTGGTCAGCAGGGCTGAGCTGATGATGAGGGTCAGAGAGAAAAGGGCAAGACAGACAGTCAGGATGGACTTGGGGGTATTTTCCAATACAGCTATGAACAATCTGTAGCTGCTATCGAAGGCTCTAGGGCAAGGAGGGGAAAAGCAGCCTGCCTGGTCAAGGAACAGCATTGGTTTCGACTTGCACATTTCCAAGTGAACCTGCAGGAAAAGAGCCTGATCCAACCCCGGTGTGTCAGTGGGGCAGGAAGACAGACCAGCCACATATACCACCAAAAGCCTGTGCATAAGAAAATACCAGGCTGCTCTGCAAACATATCCAACTCTGTGTTAGTCAAGATTGTGGCTAGAAGAAAAAAAAGGAAAAAAGAAATCAAATGCTGTGCTGAAAACAAGAGAGCTGCCCCAGCTTTGCCAAGAGTAGTGCATTGTACCCTTAATTACACATTCACTCTAGTCAGTGGGTTATTTATAAATCATTTAAGTTCTGTTTCTCAGTTCACAGAAGATGAATTCTTATCGCCAGTCTAAGTCACTGTGGTTCTTTTCAGTTCCTTATCCAAACAGATTTATTACTGGAGAAATACGTTTCTGCATAAATAGGCTTATTGTGCAAGTTCCTGTAGGACTCTTAAACCAAATGGCTGCCTGTTTTCCTGCCTTTCCACAGAGTTCACTACTGCCTGGCCACATAGAAATCCCTTTGTCATAACTGTCTCTCAAAGAGCGATCTCCTAAGCTACCAGAAGACCACTTTAACCACCCCTGTGTGCAAGCGCGTCTCTTAAAAGAAGAGAAACAAAAGGGTTTACTGTAGGAGCAAGGAATGTAAGAACAAAACACTTGTGCTGGTTTTTTTAGTTCTACAGAAGTAGAGTAGGCCACTGTCAGAGACACTCACGGATGAGGCAGTGCATGTCTTGCGAGTGCCGAGAATTATCGGGAATGGTGAAGTTGCCGTCGCAGATTGCCACCTGACTCTCCCCAAACGGCAAGGTGAAGTAGCACAGCTTGTAGAGCAAACAGCCAAGGGCCTAAAGAGAGGGAACAGAGCAGGAGATTTAAACCGAAGCAAAGCAGGGAATGGTACAATTCAAATTGTGCTCTAACTTGTTCTACCATAGGGGTCCTGCATGACATCAGGCCTATATTTTAGCATCCCTGTGATCGACTCGAAAACAAGCACATATATGGGAAGATAAAAGAGTTCTCCCTGCCTTGGCTGAGAAACTGTAATCTGGAGGATCATGCAAGCAGCATCACACAGACCCCACAGCTCCACATAGTGTAACCCTTCATGTCATTAAACAGGCAAAGCCTGCTTCTGCCACATACTGGAAGGAAAAAGCAAAGTAATAGCAAAAATAAATGGCAATCATCGTCCTTAATACATTTATTCTGACAAAGAAAAACCCAAACTGTTTCCAAGCTGAAGTTCAAACAACCTTTCAACTGTTATAAATATGTTCCAGGGAGAGACACACAGATAAGTCTGCAGGCTGCCAAGTTCTGTCACCCTTCCATCTATTTCTGTGCTGCTTTTGACAGCAAGAACCACCGCCTATTTCAAAAGAAAACACAAGTTTTGCACAAAAGGCTAATTATGAAACACTCCGGCCATCTCAGAAGGGAGAGAGAGAAACATTTCCTAATCCTGAGCAACTCCTCATCAGCTTCTATCTTTTGTCATAGGATTTCACAATGAAATTGCACTCTGGTTTAAAATAACCTGGATGAGATTTAAAGGAAGGGAGGGCACATGTGGGACAAGTGCTGCAACAGGCCACGAAGTCAAGGTCCCAGGTCCCACTGTGCACACCACCACATGCTTGTTTGGAAACACTCAGCGGGTCACTGGAACAGAATTCCTTCCAGGCCAGGAAGAGGAGAGCCATTTGAGCCTTCGGGTCTCCACCTTTCCACATTAGCACAGGAAGCAGTGCAAATCCCAGGTTCTCCTCTGGCTGCCTTTGAGGCCCTGACAATCTTTTCACGCTGTTACAGCTGTGACCTTCCCTCTCCTGATCTCCAACATCAAGGTGAGTGACCCGGCACTGGTGCAGGGCCCAGTTCTACAAACCTCCTGCTGACCTCAGCGGTGCAAGAGCCCCCCAGGAGCTGCTGTGCTCCTGACTCCGAGCTGAGCTCACAGCGAGGACAGAGAACTCTTCCCAACAGATCTCACGCCAGCAATTTCCCCTCTTGTATACACAAAGCTATTGAGGATACATCAAAACTCTCCTTATACTGCTTCTGCCTTGTTACTTCCTAGCTCAGGGCTTCAGAAACCACACAGACATGCTCTGAATTAGCATTTTAAACACATCCCATTTGCTGAATTGCCACTACGCTACAACCAGCACAGACTTTTTTTCATCTCTGTCCCAACCAAAGGGCAGCCTTCCATCTGTGATCAGGTTAGCCAGTAATGGATTACACCACAGTTGCATTTTGCCCTCAGCACGAAAAGCATGGCAAGATTGCACCAACCACTAGAAAGAGCAGTGCAAAAGCTTGGTCTTTGGCCAGGCTTGACAATGCGGACCCGTGTTACGCTGCCCAGGCCACGCGTACTATTGCTCCTGGGGGAAGGTCTACTTTCTCAGTTTTCTCCTAAATTCTGACTAGTAACTTTGATTTCGCATGCTTGCAACCCAACTCAGGCATGCGAAGATATAATACTCCGAATTTTCCATTTTAACTCTTAAGATACGAAATTAGGTTTGTACTGCTCGACCCTGGCGTTTCATATATCTCTAAATTAAAACCACACAGGAGGTGGCATGCCAAGAAGCAGGCATGTTTTACCCACAAGCCACCCTGCTCAGCAGTAACTCGGCAGAAACATCAAGCAGAGGAACTCTTTATTCAGAAACTGTCCGGTCTCTTACGGACACTAGGTCAGCCCCAGCCAGAGAGTTACCCTGTCGTTATGGCAATGGAAGCAAGTTGCAGCCTGGCTGCACGATGTTGAGCAGCTTCTATACATACCCATATGTCTGCTTTCGTAGTAATAAGTTTGCCACTATACAGGTTGACCATTTCGGGTGCTCTATAGGATAACGTAGTGTACCTGTATCAGAAAGATCTATCAGTGAGTTCGAAATGGAAACCAGATGCAGAAGCAGAAAAAAAAAAAAAAAAAAAAATCAAGGATTCGGAGTATTAAGAAGGTCAGTAGTCAAATGTCCTCTGCAACGTCCTCACTGCTGGGGCTTTGGCCAACTGCATTACAAAGCCTGTAACTGGATACGTGGCTCCTAATAAATGGACTTCCACACCAGGACTCCTGCTCAGAGTCACTGCTAACAAGAGAAAGGTTGTTTTGTATCTCAAACTATAGATCAGTTTCATTCTAACAAATCACTGCAAACAGAAAAGCTGCAAACTGCACCACAGTTTAAGAGACCCTCATGGTAAGATTTCCTATCAGTAGGTCTATAATTTCTGCTGCGTGCTATTTACCTTGATCACAAGAAAGCACTGCTAAAGGCAGTTTTTGTAGACTTGTTAAAAAATGTACAAATAGGGCATTCCAAAGGGACTGCAGAGCAGGACCAGGAGCACCCTAAAAGCTTCAGTCAAACGAGCCTAGGAAATCCATGCGGGTGTAATTGAACCCTAACAAAAAGGAGGCATTTGCACACATTTCTAACATGCTGTTTTCTAGCCAGAATATTGTATGAGCAGAACTGGAGAGTTTGCAGCAGTGATGTTGTTAAAACTACAGCAAGACCAAGGACCTGGACTCTGCTCCGTTCCTGGTCTAGGTCCTACTGACCTGCCAGCTAGCTTCCCTTTTTAAAAGCATCAAGGTGCACCTAGTTGCTACCACTCTAGCTGGTTATGCATGGGGCAGGAGAAGGAGCCATGAAACTCCTCAAGGTCCTTACACTTTCTACGAAAAGCTGAGGAGTCGGGCCCGGCATTCCCTTAGTCACAGCAAGGATTTATGGAGTGGCTCACAGAGGACAGGGATTTTGGCACCTGCTGTACTGTGGCTCAAGCCAAGATAGATGAGGGACCAAGACAGACTGACCCGATGCATGTCACCACCTCGTCAAGGTGGGCAGCTCCTCTGCATTAGGACACTCAGGCTTTCAGGTCCAAAGCAATTACATCAAGCTCAATTTATTGTTTCACCTTCCCCAAGGCGCTTATTTACCTGCAGCAGACACTTCCAGGCATCGGCATTCAATCTGCTGCAACAGACCTGAGCAAGATTTAGTTTCGGTATAAGGAAAAAATTACCCTTCAAACACAAACTGTGGCCAAGTTGAAAAGGAAAAGCACACTTACTTTTTGATCTCCTCCTCCACCGCATTCACCCCTTCTGTTTGAGGGTTCTGGAACTTGTTAGTAGCACTTCCAAAGTCGCACAGGACATAGTGGCCACGATCGTGCAGCAGGATGTTCTCAACCTACAGGCATCACAGACAAATCCAGAATCACTCAGACAAAAAACACTGGTTTTCTTTAGATGAGCCAGGGTTTTTAGTGCCTGAAGACATATCAGACACATCTGACATAAAAGCATAACATGACAGCAAAGAAAACACGCATCAAAACTCTGTCACATCTCATAAAACAGAAGTCCAATCGTGGAAGCACAGTTGTAACACTGCCTTCCATCCTGCCACCAACCCTTTCTCCTTTTGCAAGCACATCACCTTGCCTCTACTAAGACTCTATAGAATCACAGAATGGTTTGGGTTGGAAGGGACCTCAAAGATCATCCAGTTCCAACCCCCCTGCCATGGGCAGGGAAACCCTCCACTACACCAGGTTGCTTAAAGCCCCATCCAACCTGGCCTTGAACACTTCCAGGGATGGGGCAGACAACTTCTCTGGGCAACCTGTTCCAGTGCCTCACCACTCTCTGAGTGAAAAATTTCTTTCTTAGATCTAATCTAAGTCTCCTCTCTTTCAGTTTAAAGCCATTGCCCTTTGTCCTGTCACTACACGCCCTTGTAAAAATTCCCTCTCCAGCTTTCCTGTAGCCCCTTTAGGTACTGGAAGGCTGCAATAAGATCACCCCAGAGCCTTCTCTTCTCCAGGCTGAACAGCTCCAACTCTCTCAGCCTATATGTGCTTCAGGACAAGAACTGTGCCCCAATGTCTTTAGTGCTCCACTTCCCTGAGCTACTATCACCCACAGTCTGGCATCTGAATTCAGGACAGCCCATACAAGCTGCCTGCAGTTTTACAAAGGGCTATAACCCCTCGCTGTCTGGTGGGGCAGAGAGGAAGGAAACGGATGACAGCACACACGCTTCTATATTTTACGGAATTATAATGCCCCTCCAGTTCTTTGCCTGCATTCCACCTGTCACTGTGGGTCTCATTCAGAACAGACCTCAGCCTACGCTCACACTTCAGAGGCTTGTTACCAGAACGTGTTGGGTACCCCATCCTCCCTACGCAACGATTTTATCAGCAGAAGTTCCTCCAGGCTGCTGAGAAGATGACCCCCTTCTACCAAATATTATTTGGTAGCTTGAATCAAACAACTGAAATGAATGCTAAAACAAACACCTGGGACAGCTGAAAAAAAAAAATAAATAAAATGAGCAGTCACTGCCTTTCCCCTTAATCTTGCATTGACAAATATTTAGCCTGCATCCACCTAAGAACGCTGTCTAAATGTTACAACACTAACATAAGCTGCGGGAAAACCTGGGCTCAGTTCTCTACTTTGGCAGAGCATCCCTGTATTCCAGTTCCTCATCTGTACAGTGGTATTAACAGCATGTTCTCTCAAGGGAATGCAAACAATTTTTAAGGTATTTCTCTTTAATCAATGTCAAACGCTCAGATACAACAAGGAGATAAAACATACTGCTCATATATTTAAAAAAAAACAAAAATCACCACGTAAGTATTCGCTAACAAAACCTTTTGGAAGTAGAGCTCCCCATTAAGGATGATCTTTACAAGAAGGAAAGGAAAAGGAGGAGTCAGCATTTTAAGCATCAGAAAATGCAGCCAAATTAGAGCAGCTGAGGGGGGAAATGCTGGCTTGAAACCAAGGGTTAAACACCACCCCTTCCCCCTCTGCTATCCATCTGCTTTGAATAAAGCATTGCACACAGATGTTCTCCCTAGCAGATCAACACTGACAGCATTATTCCCTATTCCCTGCAAATACTCAAACATTTCCAGAAGAATCCTTCCACTTTATCTGGCTGAAAAGTCTGACGTGACTTCTCACTGAAACATCCTGCAAGTTTTATTAAAAAAATCAGCACTGGACTATCCAGCAACTAGGCTTGTTCACTAACTTCCAGAAAAAAAGGGGAAAAAAAAAAAAAATCCACAAAACAAACAGCAAAGCAAAGTACCTGAATTACTGCTACTGACTGCCAGGCCAGAGAAAATTGTCTTTTAAAAATAGTATGGATCTGCTGCGTTCCAGTCAAACGCTCAGCAAGCTGCAATCCAGTTTTCAGCACTGCTGAGCACTTACAACTCCAGCTGCAGC
Source organism: Tauraco erythrolophus (assembly GCF_009769465.1). Classification (NCBI taxonomy): domain Eukaryota; kingdom Metazoa; phylum Chordata; class Aves; order Musophagiformes; family Musophagidae; genus Tauraco; species Tauraco erythrolophus. The sequence goes on along the minus strand of NC_141493.1, from coordinate 4,716,636 downwards.
CTCTGACATGCCCAACATTAAAGTCAAAACAAATATCTTTAAGGGAGACCAGGAGCTGCCGTGAGTTTTGTTAGTTACAGAACGCACCTAGCGTCTGTCTTTACCTCTGAAACAAACGCCTTTCTTTGCTAAAACCAGAAGCAAAGTCGTAAAAGCACTGCACAGACATACATTGGCAAGGGAGAAGGCGTAAGGCTTTCTTTAATTAAGGAAATCATCACACGGTATCTTCTCGTGAGAACAATGGCTTCCCAGGGCAGTATTTCTAAGTTGAGGCAGCAATCTGGGAGGGAAGCATGACCAAAGGATGCTTTCTGACTGCTTTCCAGTGCCTTCAGGTCTCTTTAGAGATGTTTCAACTTCCCTTTCTGCCCTGGCACCATTCACTATTATTTCTGAAAGCTTATTCAGTGTTTCAAGGCAAAGAAACGAACGCCATGTGACATCCAAGAGCACTAAGTGATTTTGGCACAGGCATATTCTTAACATGGTGGATAGAAGGGTTAACATGGTGGATAGAAGGGTTTACCATTAGAGGACTGCACGATTTTACATAGCACGCTTTGGACACAGAGCCGTCCAAATTCCAGGCACAGGCTTGTTGGTGGCATTGATGCAAGACTTGGCATTACAAAGAAGGGTGATGGAAGACAGAGAGATAACAGCAGCACAGCGTGACTGTCTTATCACACCACAGAGTGTGCAACACTAGAACTGCTAAAATGAAAGCTGAAGAAACTAAATCCTTAACATGAGAGCACAACCTTCTGGTTATTTCACAAAGTAGGGAAAGGAAAGGAGAAAGATATCTTGATCACAGCATCCTCTGGGTTGACTGACATAGTGTTCTGCTGTATCCTGAAAAATCAGCCACTCATCTGCAAGTCAGTCAGCTACTCCTGGAACCAGATGGGTTCAGACTAGCAGAAGCATCACAGGTAGAAATGGGAGACCTCTCACTGCAGAAAGCTGCGAGCTGTAGAAATCAAAGTTGGCCCTAAACTGGTTAAATATAAAACAAGTTATGCAAACAACTGCCATTAAGTATAGGGTAATTGTGTAAATTGTTATCATCAGCCCTAAACAGATTTTCCCCTCCCTCCACCTCACTAAACCCTACTCTTCCAGGATCTGAAAGTTATAGTTTCTCTGCATAGATTCCAACTTAGAAACAGAGACAGGGTAATAGAACACATAGTCATAAGAAGGTTTGGACGTTTCTTCTTCACTGTTAAAAGGTGTAACCTAAAGATACACAAAGTATTTGTGAATAATTCTGTTTTGCACAGAAATAAACTTTTTAGAGAACGCCCTGCAGCAGCAATGGCCTATGAACCCTGAGGGTGAGGAAAATACCTGCAAGAACAACTAAAGGTAACCACAAAGACAAGCCTACTGCCAGCAGGCTCACACTGCCTCTACAGGGGTCCTAACAAGGGCAGAGGTGGCACATGAGGGGATTTCGAATTTTTAGGAAAAAGCAGCATCAATATAAGCCTGTGTTTGTGGCAGTCAAAGCACATGAAATTCATCATCACACCCTGTAGAGCACACAGGGACAGACTGACACCGCACCTGAGAGCTAACCATCAGATCAGAAAGGAAAATCTTAATAAACAAACAGAGATGACATACTGTCTTTTTCCTGGCCGTTATTCACAGTGAGATGCCCACTTTTGCCTAAAGGCACACTGCTTAAAGGTTCTCTTGCCCCCAGCTGTTGGTCACTTCCCACCAGTTGGAGATTGTGCCAACAGGAGGCTGTTCTGCTTCGGGCAAAGCCTGTGGGGTTAACTCAAAAATCGCAGCCGCAGGCCGTTGAAACCAATCCAGCTGCGTTTGTCTGAAAGGGCTTGAAGATTATTCTCATGATTCCTTCTGCTGGCAGAGCTCTCTGGGCAGGAACCTCCAGTGTTAGAAGCAACATCAAAAGAGCTGGAAGGCAAAAAAAAAAACCCGCCTCCAATCTCCATGCAGCTGTCTGTAAAGTCAACATCTGCCCACTCTTCAACAGGGTTATGTTCACCTCAACAAAACGCCTACCCAATGGATGCTTTTCCTTACACTCCACTTGTACAAAACTTTTCTGGCCCTTAATCTCTCTTGGAATCACAGCACCCCCCTGGCATTACTAAATTTGAACTCACACAAAGGCAAAACATATCTAAATCCTTCATCCTTTGTTAATACTTAGATCCCCAACTGTGACTGGAGCTCCAGAGGTCATCACGACAGAAAGAATACAATATTCAACAGGGAAACATGTCCCAAAGCAGAGAAAAGAGTCAACTCTCTGACCCTGAGCACGCTTACCAACCTAGAGCCAGGCCTTGCAAAAACTTTACTGGTTAAGCACGCAGTAGTGGGCTGGACATCAGACCGTAACAGTCCATTTCAATTGCAACTCAGCATAGAAAGTAACACCCAAGATCAACTCACTAATCCATCACAGATGTCCCAGGATTTATTCACATGCCACACAATGAGTTTGTTCTTTACCAAAAAACTCCAGGGATTCACCAAAAAGGTAACAGCAGGGGTGAGTATCAACTGTAGGGGTTCCTGTTCCTAAGCCTCATCCTCTCGCTCCTTGCCTATACCAACACCTGCAAGATGCCCGCAGACCTTAACAGCTTTAAATCCAGGCCTCAGATTTATAAAACTCCGCTCATTTCACTTTAGAAAAAAAAAAACAAACAACAGGTGTCAGACTTGTTTCATTAATTCAAACTGAGTGAGTAGTGGGGTCACAATCGTCCGAAACACATTCAAGCACACCAAACCCTGAGGATTTTTTTCCCCTGCGCTACCTGGCTCTTGTTGGCACACGTGGCATCTTTTGCTCCTGTAAAACAATGGCCAGCGGCACAACACAAACATCTGTTGAGGGCTCTGAAAACAGAACCTGACCCACAAAGCACATCTGAATTTCGAAATGTACACAGGAGCCTCCTTCTTGGCTGAATACATTATTTGGGCATTTTATGAGCTAGTTGAGAGGAAGGGGAACGTCTTTTTGTTTGTTTGTTTGATTACAGGCATGAGAGTTTTCAAATCTCTCCCTGCTGGCCTAGCTCTGTTCCCAGCTAAGCACACAGAGTTTTACAATGCACTTCCATGGTCAACAGAGAGTTAGAGGCCAGTTTCAAAGGCTTCTAATGACTCCTGCCCCAAGGCCAACACCTCCGGAGGGATCCTTTTAACTTGGGTCTGGGAAACAAATTCACAGCAGGCTTTTTGTGAACTACCTTAGAATATCAGTAGTGTTTCAGGTGGTAGAAAGTCACTGTGAATAATTCATCAGATACATTCTGGCACATCTCCTGTGCAAAACAGAATTATTCACAAACATTTGTGTTTTTCCAGTAGATCTATAGATGGTAAACATATGGTAAGCAGCAATGAGAGGCTCATTTCCTTTTTTATCTTCCAATAGGGAGAGGTATTTATGCCCACTTTTCCTCCTGACTAACAACAGAAACACAGCACTGGTATTCAAAGCCTGTCTGCCGTGGCGTGGGCAGCAAACAGACATGGTAAGGAGGATGCACACCCCCTGCTATAGTACTGGAGTCCACAACTCACCTTCAAATCCCTGTGGATTATCGGCGTTTTACACTGATGCAACCTGGCTACGGCTTCGCAGGTGTCGCAGAAGATCTGCAGGACCTCATTCTCCGTGAAGCCCGTCTGCAGGCGTTGGTTCATGAGGTTCACCACCTGACCTCCTGAGAAGAATCAAACACCAGGAATCAGAGCAGAGGTCTGGTCTGGTTTAAGTCCCAGTCCTACCAGACAGGCCTTTCTTAGGCAGTTCCCCATCAAACTGTGGCTGTACAGTCAGCACACAAGAAGTTCATGAGTTCAAATTCAAAATTCGCACCAAGCCTTCCCCAGGGGCTTTTTGCAGCCTGCTTACTCATTGTGTTTCATTCTCTTTTCCTCACCTAAATCCCAGGGGATGTAATCCCAGATTGCATATCTGCTGGCAGGCATTGCACTTGCATCTCACCTCGTCTGAATGAGGCTTCGAGAGCAACAAGTTCACTTCTAAGGCTCACGTTCACCTGGCTGTGTTAACACTCAAATGTAATTCTGACTAAGCTGCATCTTTTTCTTTCTTATTCAAAATAAGTCTTTTTTCATCAGACTAGAGGAATAAAAGGCTGAATTTGGGGCACCCATGGTCCACAAAATAGTTCGCCAGAGGAGGGAGAAAAGGAGATACTCAGAAAACCCCTGCACTACTAAGTGGCTTGGGTAAAGTCACAGAGCGGCAAAAAAAAAATAAAAATCCGACTGTAACAAGGGAAACTCCAGACAAACGAAAGCAAGTTTTCATGAACTGAGTTCTGAATTTGCCTCAACTTTGAGGTTTTGCTGCTGTCAAGGCCTTTCCAAAGCAATCCACACAGAGGTTCTTTCCCCTCTCAAAATGCCCTATATACACAGAGAAAAAAAATCCTTTCTGAATTTTTAGCAAAGCAAAACTTTATCATTTCACATCACAAGTGTTGGAAAACTTTATTTTCATGGTACAAAAGCTCAGCTTAATAACTAGTACAGCTGTGAATATTTTGCACTCGAAGTGAGTGCAGTTCTGCATACAAAGACACACTGGTTTCATCTGGAAGCTGTTTGACACAAAAAGGAAAGTAACAAGGGAAAATGCAATGTGTAACAGCAATTCCTGTGCTTGGATCTGAATGTTGGAGACAGATGCAGGCGCGTGCCCAGCGGAGCACCTGGCAGAAGCAAGCCACATAAGAAACACCACCTTGCAGCTCTTCTCCTTTCAGAAGGAAAGAAACACCTTAGAAAGATGGATTTTTACTTCATCAGCCTAAAACGTGGCACAGACAGGAGGCTAATGCAGCTGGAGGGGAGTACATCCTAAACTGCTACGGTTTGCACTTCCCTCCGCAGAGTATTTCCTACAACACTCCTCGTGATGTTTAGGCTTAAGCTTACAGAGAACTTGCATAATGATTCCTTCAGCAAAACTACCCGTAAGGTTCTTCCTTTTACCAGCAAACAAACCCAGCTCGAGTTAGTCAAGATTCCTGCATCAAAACGAAGCAGCAAATTGGGCACGGTAGAACAGAAAGCTCTACCGTACATTTTAGCATCTCTTTGTTCTTGCCACAATGCACCTGGCTTCAGTTAAAAGCCAAAGAGGCCCAAGAACACCTATTTCCATCAGCTGCCACCATCCAAAACAGCCAAAGACTTCTGAAGTCACCTGGCCAAAACATTATTTTTGCTTCACGTTATTCCTGTGAGAGGCATTTGAGCACCACACATGCGTCATTTCCCAAACACCACATCCTAGCCACAGAGATCAAAGCTTTGGGACAGCTGGAAAAGACTGGAAGAGCCTGTCTGGCCAGAGACAGCCAAGCAAAAAGGTCAGAGGCGAAAGGAATACTTTTTGGCTTCACATTACCCATTTCAAGCTTCTTCCAGAGCAATCCTAAGTCAGGCTGAAGTGGAAAAAGCTTGCAATATGGCATAAAGTGAAGAAGAATTTCATTCCACAGCCTGGCAGCTTTAGAAGAGCCACTTCTTGTATGGACCAGCCTACAGAAAACAGCGATATATATTTTAAGGCTTCTCCTTCACAACAGAAAGGATCTAGGACCACCCGGGGCAGGGGCAAAGGTGGTACCGGTCCCATTAACAGGGTCAACACAGCCTCACAAATCATCCACCTCTCCACACTTAGTTCTGGCTTTGCTTTGTTCAGAATGGTTCCTTGGTGCCAAGGAAAGGCCAGGCCTAGGAACAGGTTTGGGTTTGTTTTTTTTTTTTTTTACGGGAAGATATTGTGCAAGTTTATTGTAAGTGCCAAAAAGAGACAAATCTACCAATAAACAATACATTGAGCCCACACTCACCTCGACAGAAGTCCATTAGTATCAGCACTTCCCACACGTCACCGCTGCTGACTGAGTTTATACTGGAATCAATGTATCCCACAATGTTCTTATGGCCAGACAGATCCCGCTGCGAGATAAATAAATTCAAAGCATAAACCAGCCATACAGAGCGAACAACACTTTAATCGAGCTCCTCCACACTGAACGGCTTTCCCAGTTCTACTCCAATATAGTCACGAGCTGTCACTTTGGATTAATCGTCACGGAAAACCTGAACAAACCTGAGGCTGAACAAACCCGAGGTCTGTGTCTCCCTGTTTTCCTGTCAGAAGGATTTGAGACAAACAGCAGAGAAACAGCCAACCTGATGAACTAACTCATTCAGATTTTTGCTTCTTCCCTTCAACAGCCCAGGCCAAGCTACCTGGAACTGCTCCTCCTTCACATAGGGGGGAGAAGGTGGCAGATGTTTTCTAGTGGCCATGCACAGCACATGTTGTGCTGACTTTTCTCATCTCTTTCCACTCTTCTGCTGGCAAACGTACCTCAAATCTTCACCTGCTCAAAAAAACCCATTAATGTAATAAAATAAATTTTAACCTTGCTTTTAGAAGTACTTTATTTTAAATAACTTGTTGGATTAAAGCACAAGTTCTCCTATCAATGACTTACCCATGACACATGCTAAACCTGCAGAGAAAAGTAATTTCTTTGGACTGCCAGCTTCACAACGTACTCCCACGTGTGACAGCCAGTCCAGCTCAACGTTCAGCTACACCAGTAAAAGAAATCAAGATTCTGTTGGCCACATTCTGCTGTAATGCTGTAGGGTTGCAATAAGTGCAGTCGAGTTTAAAATACCTCTAACTGCACCAAAGCTAGAAAGAAGAAAATATTTCCTTGTAGTGATGTACTGGTTCTTCAGGACAGAGATTAGTGGTTATGATAAATTTCAGTACAGGAGCAAGCAGACCTGCCGAGTAAGAAGGCTACTTCTGGCCCTCACTTTCCAGTTTAGCCACGCGTTTCAAAGAGGCACCAAAGACATGGAGGCGATGGAAAGCACCAGCAAGTAAAATCCACATAAACAAGCTTTGTGAGCACAGCTAAAACCTCTGGTGTAAGATCTAATCTCAACTTTTCCCATGTTGCGTTAACTACAGCGACGACAAAGCATGCCCAAAAGCCTCTTTGCACCATCACACCTACTCCAGAAGTCAACTTTAAAGGTATGAACCTAACTAAAAGCTACTTCAAAAAACACACGCAGAATTGCTACAGGTAAGAGCTTCTGATACCAAGATGATCTACCTCAAACCTAGACCTCGTGTTGTAAATTAGCAGAATGAGGATTTTGTTTCCTTCCTCACCTCGCAGTTGCTCTAAATGTTCATCAACATCTTTGAATACAACCTTGAAAGTGACAGTTTCTATGTTTGCCAGGCTCCAAACAAGACTAAGCAAATCTGTTGAGAACATCTCAATTTTTCCTTTGTTTAGAGAGGCTAAGTTTAAAGCATCTATTAAAAACAGCTATCTTATCATACAACTTCTTGTATTCAATAGAGAAACATCCCTGTGCTTATTATAAACACCTCCCTGTTTCAAAAGCCCAGGCAGAAACTACCCCATAAATGCTGGTTTTAATCTATCAGCCTCACCAACACAGAGATAGTCTTCACCTCAACCCAGAAGATTAGAAGCTGTTGTGATACAAATTCATTTCAGGATGGAGGTCTTCCATTCATGCGTTCGCTTGAGTTCAGAGACAGTTATATCAGAATCATCAGCCTTTTCTGATGAAGTCTGAAAGTGAAGACTTTAGCCCTCATCTGGAGATTGTTAGACTCTGAAGTCTAACACTGTCAGCCAGCTCTTCCCTTTCCCATTAAGTCATGGAGTTGACTCAGGAGTTTTTTCCTCCCCTCATTTTCCCAAGATTCCCTCTGCTTTTTCAGCTCCCATGTTTTTCCTGTCCACTGAAACTATTTAAATTTTACATAATTCAACACAAGATTTTCGCATAGTCGCATAACTGCAGGACTCAGGTCTTTCCAAAAGAAAGAGAGTTTTGCTACAGAAACAGACAGTTTGCGACACGATGCTACACAGATCACAGGCAGAAGGTGACCAGGGTCTCACACCATTCTACTCCCAGTCTGGGGCCCCAATACAACGTGGTGACTTACCATGATTTGGATTTCTCTTTTGCAGACTTGCAAATCGTACTCGTTATTGACGTACATCCTCTTCAGGGCACATTTCATCCCATTGTTCGTCCTCACGAGAAACACGATCGCAAATCCACCTGCGGAAGACACAAACCCATCCTATTCATTAACAAAGAAACCTCTTGGTCCTTGCATCCATCCTGTCCCTTCCTCCATCCACCTTCAGAGCACAGTCCGAAGAGGGAGGGCACTCGGCAGAGCCATGGTGGGAGTGTCCTTTACATGTCCTGAGCTCCAGAGCTTCCAACTCTGCCTAGACAGTTATTTCTGGGAACTAAAGGAATTCATGGGGGCAAACCTTCTGTTAATGAAAGCAAAGTTAACATTTAACATCTCCGTAAAAACAAGCAATTATACCAGTTACTGGTCTGCCAGACAGTCCTTCATTGCTCCATTAATTCCCATTATGAAGAAGAAAGCTGAAGTATAAACAGCAACATTGCCTTGGACAGAAATTAAGAGATACAGATCATCCACTGAATTACTAGAGGCCTAAACTTAAAAGGCTTCCCAACTTTTAAAGTGTTTAAGTTACATTACAAAGCTGATTTGTGCACGAGGCAGAAGAACCCATCTCCCACACAGTTTGATGTGAGTGCTTTTAAAAAAAGGACATAAGAACAAGGAAAAAAAACACAATTCATTTTGTGGTCATTGCTATTAGTAAAGTCAGGACGCCCAGGACATATTTGACTTTTTTAGGATGAAAGCCTTTCACCTCTGTTAGCAATACATCAAAATACAGGGGGTTTACATCTGTATTCTGGACAGAAGTAGGAAGCTGATCGAGGATGCAGGTATACAGGCATCAAAGTTTCCCACCTGGCTCCCAGAGATCAGAATGAATCAGAACAAAGAGTCGCACGTGTCCACGTAGCCAAGAAGTGCTGCACAGTGGTAAAAAGGGAAGCATGATGACATTGTCAATGCCACAACCTAACAGCACGTCGTTTGCTCTCTGTTACCTTCTACTACTGCACGTATTTCTTTTATGCTTAAGGATTTCTGAAGAATCAGCTCAATAGTAAGTTATGATCTGCTGCTGCCATAGCCTTCACAAGTCCCACTGTGCCACGAGTTGTGGTTACACTCTGTAAAAAGCTAGCCACATCCCAAAGAATTCTCATTTTAAAAGTTTGAGCCCTTTGGTGAACCCCGTTCTCCACAAGTTGCCAGAAACCATCGGATCAACAACACGTATATAGTTACATTGGACCTGTTTGTACCTAATTATTACTAATGGTTCTTTAGCACTTAAATGAGTTCCATAATTATTACTAACGGTTATTTAGCACTTAAATGAGTTCCTCCCCATCACATAAAACCTGACGAGCAAGAAAGCCACGTTTGGGTTAAATCTAGTGTTAAAATAGGTTGCATTTGACAACGCCAGTCTTGCAACAACTTACAAGCTGTTAACAAATCAACCACCACAGCCAAAAGGCCCACTGAAGCTTTTACTAAACCTGGGATTTATTTTCACTAAGAAAAGATTGAAAAAGAGCAAATGAGCAGACAATGCTGCTGTGTTCGAAGTAGAACCCTTTCCATTTGTTATCAAACCTCTTTGATGGCACCCATTACACTCCATCTTCCAAAACAACCACAGAAGAGCCACGCATGCAAATAACATGCCTGCCAGCACCAGAGCTGTTAAAAAAAAATATATACCTCTTCACATGCAAAACTCTTAGTTTTTACACATCATAGTTTGCCGTAGGAACTAGACTGATCAAGTTTTCCAAGGAAGCCTCACTGACTTCCAGAAGCAGAACTAATGGGTAGCAGCCCCAGAGAAGCTGCAAAAAGATGCTGCAGAAAGAAGGGGGGAGGGAGGGGAAGGAAAAAGAAAAAAAAAAAAAAAAAAGAAAAAAGTGTCAAGGCTTCAATTAAAGGTCTTAAAAACTATAATCAGGCTGCAAAATGGATATTCAAATTTGGAAAAAATGGGACATGGCCCTGGGATACAGCAAGCCATAGAGATGCTGCTCTCCTGCCAGAGAGGGTTTCAAACCCCTTGCAGCTCTGGAGGGCCTCGTTTCTTCATGGTGCTTAAACTCAGGCACAAAAACAACCCCGACTCTCTCCCTTAGGCTGCTTCAAGTCGAGGATCTCAAATTACAAGTCATTTTTAAGAACTCCTAAACCCACACCGGTAGCCTTGTTGTTCTACCCTAGCCACATCGGTCTCATTTCTGGAGATCTGCACAGATCTGGGCTATCTTTAGCCCAAAGGACATCTATGCTGAAAAAAGGGAGACAGCTCCCTGCTGATACCCCCACTCCCCCTATAACCCACAACGGAGCCAGTAAGAAATCAGGGGCCCATAACCAGCACCACTTCTTAACACATGATGCTTTTTAAAATCGTTGGAGAGATCAGGTTTGGACTTATTTGTTTAATTTCTGTACAGTATTTCCACGGGCCACAGATAAAAATCTAGAGAAAACATTAAACAAACAAAAAAATCTTTTTTTTAATTACAGAGTCTCAGTCATCATCAAAACTTTTTGGGAATCACTTTTTTTTTCCTCCCCAAATACAGTCAGCAGTCGTCCATCAGAAGGCTCCCCTCCTCTCCAGGGGTTCAGTTTCCCTCTCGCAGTTCTGCCAGCCCAGCCTGGACACAAGCAGGACACTGTATCTCTGTTCACAGTGTACACTCAGCAGAAACACGAGCTGAGCAGCAAAAATAGATCAATTAAACTTAACTAAAACAAAACAAAAAAAGCAGATCTATTAAATTCAAGGACCTCCTGCTTCCAAATCTTTGCTTCAGCTGAAGCGGGACTGGTACCTCTTCAGAGCAACTGCTGACGTCTCGTTAGCAAAGGTTTGGGTGAGGTTCCTTTCCTCCAGTGCTAATTAACGAAGTCGCTCCTAGAGCACCCCCACTAGAGTACGTCCATCCGGTTATTTTGCTTACAAGCAACCAGGGCCAACTGACACAGAAAACTACAGTTTATGCAATGAAGAATATGGCTAAATTGCCCCGACAGCTCAAAGGAAAGGGAAATTTAGAACAAAAAAAAAAAAGAAAATTAAGTAATTAACACTTTCTGATAAAGACTGCATCATCAACACATAAGGACTGGAGAGAAACAGCCTGGAGCGTCTTCCAGCGAGAGACGAGTACATCAGATGGAGCTGCACCCAAGGAAGAGGAACCCTGCAACGTCTGCAGAGTTACCACAATACTTCTACAAGTCGTAGGAAAATTACATCCTCGTGTCCTTCTCTCCCTCACCTTTAACTCCCGCAAACTTCAGCTGACGACACCGCATACGGAAGCTGTGCAAACTCATTTAAACTTATTTTGTCTGCAAATACACCTACCAATTTAGCCACTTTATTATTAAACTCCCACTGACTGCAGATTAAAGCATGACAATTTTGCTACTAGTAAAAGCAGCATGCTTCTCTCCAGAGAAAACAACTATTGATTTAATCAGGGTACATACAGCAATTTTTACTCAGCAATCTAGAGTAAGCGACTTTGCCATCAGAGAAGCAAAATTTGATGATTCACATCCATTCAAGAGAGGGTGCAAAACTTTACTTTCTAAACAACTAATACGTCATCGGGTCTGATTGCCTCAGTTAAAACAGACAATAATATTCCTTCCAAACTACAGTTTACTGAGCCTAGGTTTTGACTGTACCCAGGATTTAGTTCAGAAAGGTACAACATAATCAAGAATGTCTAACTTCCCTCAGGTAGTCATTCCACATTTAAACCAGCAAAGGTGTGAAAAATGCCACCCTAATTCGAATTCCTCTGCATTTATTACACGTTCCACTGGTAATTGGCTCCAGCACTCCCAGTTTTGTGTGCAGGGAATGGGACTGCGGAACACTCAGCAAAACAGCGGGAGGATGAGGGAAGAGGAGAGGGAAAGAGCACAAAGAACAGCAGCTTCTTGCCACGCTCCTCATGCACAAGTGGCTCTAGAAATACAAGATCCGAGTCCAACAGCAGGATATAGAATCACAGACTGGTTTAGGCTGGAAGGGACCTCAAAGACCATCCTCAAAGACCATCCAGTTCCAACCCCCCTGCCATGGGTAGGGACACCCTCCACTACACCAGGTTGCTCAAAGCCCCATCCAACCTGGCCTTGAACACTTCCAGGGCAGGGGCAGCCACAGCTTCTCTGGGCAACACACGGACTGATTTTAAGAATACTGAGAACGTACAGCTGCAAAGTGGCCTCCAAGGAAGCTGCAGGTACACAGACAGAGCAGAGAAATCAAGCCACCAGCTTTCTTTCATGCATCACACATATTTACAGAAACGAGGCTTCATCACATCCATGCACTGGAGCAGATCAGAGGTACGAGAGGAATTGTGCTCCTTCCAAGAGGGCTTTGGGCTGCAGGGCTTTCCAGGCCAAGGTCAGAGCTACAGGTGTACCTGCTTAAGAGTCTCTAGACCCAGAGAGAGATTTCCTTGTAGGTCTTTTGTGCACAAGAGATGATTTTGGAGCTTTGGTCTATCCGTCACCTCCCAAGCCCCTTGCACATTTATTACTGACTGCTCAGGAACTGCACATCCTGCTAAAGAAAAGGGCGCTCACCCAAACCCGCTGCACTGCAAAAATGGTTAACAGGAACATCATGTCCTGGTTTTAAGGTTGGGGCTTAAGGTGTACAAGTAGGTTACTAGTTAATACACGAAGCATTTTGAAGCACTTGAAACCTTTTTATTGGCAGCTGCGACCAGCACTTCAGATTCATGCTAAAAGAGCAGTTCCAGAAGGACCCATGCTCCTGCAGCTACCTCCAAAGCAGCAACTTTGTCGGTAAGCAGCAGACAGAAAATCCAGTTCACGTTTTTCAGCAAGGTATGACAGAGAAGAGGGGAAGGAGGGCCCAATAAATGGCTGAAATTTTCTCTTGGCAGCATGAGACAGCCCAGAAGAGCGATGCTGTTAGCACAGCCCAGGAAGGGACCATGCTATCAAGCACCTGGACCACAGCCAACGCTGCCTAACGAAGACTTTCTCATGGATTTCAGAGTTTTCTTTCACCTACCACGCAGCATTACGCAGCAGAAGAGGGAACTGTTTGCAGAATCCAACGGGTGGCAGTGGTAAGGATGGGTGCCGACCAGCTCCCGCTGTCTGCCTGCTCACCACTGCACTGAACGAGCAGGTTTTGCTCACACGAGTCACCCAGCACTCACCTGAACTTTGAGGGGTTTTCAGAGCATCATGCTGAAATTAAACACACTTACTTTCATTTTTAACTATCTCGCTAGCAGCTGCTCCCCAATGGTTACCCCTTCTTCCTTGCACAGTACCTATCTACATTACCACCTCAGCCTCAAGGACGACTTTCAGCTTCCAGAGCCTCAGACCACAACCAATTTCTCCCTCATTATTCCAGTCCAACCCCCAACTTTGCTAAATCTGAGCAAAGCTGAAAGGAAATAGATCAAAGACAAATTGACAAGCAATTATTATGAAGCGCTGCCAGATGCGCATTACGGGACCATTTCCTTCTATTTTCAGCGAACAGCGAGCAAGACAACCCTTCCAACGGGCAGAAATTGCCAGCTCTAATGCACTATGCCAGCTCCAGTACAACAAACAGGCACACCAGCATTTGTGTAACTCCAAGCCGGTCAAGGTCAGCTCAAGAGCCTGCGCTGCCCCAAGTGAAGTCAGACAGTTGTGCCACACGTGGCTGGGGAGGGTGGGTCACCTACAAGGTAGAGCTTAGAGGCAAAGTAATCCAGGCACTAGGAACATCCTCATGTCTTTGCTGATAGAGCCTTTTTCCCAGTACACGTATGGAAAGAAAAAGGCAAGAGACCAGTCGAGGCTTTAGATGCAACAGCACAAATAAACCCAGAGGCTTTGCAAGCACCAGAAGGGAGAGAAGCAAGAATCAAGCCCGAGAGTCAGCTCAGAGGACACTTCTCCCTTGCATTCATAAACAAGCGCCTGTGATTTAAAGTTCTGAAGGAAATCAAACTCTCTTCCCATACAAGCCAGAAGAAGCTAAAACACCGCTCTCAGAAGACATAAAAAGTTATTTATACGCTCATCCTCAAGACATAGTAAGATTGCTGAACTGGCAGCGTGCAGTCAGTATTGCAATCGCCATCAGCTTAGAGGCCGCAATGGTCACAGGTCTCTTGGGAAACATCACTGCCTTTTGCACCTGGGCCTGCATCCACCTCTGCGACAGCAGGGGAACATGGTTATCTTGCTACGTGCTTCTGGCCTGACTGCTGGTCTTGCTAACTGGTTTTAAGATAACCTGAAAAAAAAAAAAAAAAAAGGGAAGTAAAAATGAGGGCTGAAGCACCTCTGCTATGAAGACAGGCTGAGAGAGTTGGGGCTGTTCAGCCTGGAGAAGAGAAGGCTCTGGGGTGCAGCCTCCCAGTACTTAAAGGGGCTACAGGAAAGCTGGAGAGGGACTTTTTACAAGGGCCTGTAGTGATAGGACATGGGGAAATGGCTTTAAACTGAAAGAGGGGAGATTTAGATTAGATATAAGGAAGAAATTTTTCACTCTGAGGGTGCTGAGGCACTGGAGCAGGTTGCCCAGAGAAGCTGTGGCTGCCCCATCCCTGGAAGTGTTCAAGGCCAGGTTGGATGGGGCTTTGAGCCACACACACCTCCACTGGTGAAGTGGAGGGTGTCCCTGCCCATGGCAGGGGGGTTGGAACGAGATGGTCTTTGAGGTCCCTTCCAACCCAAACCAGTCTGTGATTCTAAGTCCCAATTATCTCCAGTCAATACAGATGCCAGAGCAATTTTCCATGCAGGTTTGTTTCAGCGTACTGGCCCATTTCCAGCGCTGGTAGTTATATTTTCAGCCCTCCCGTAATTTCAGCAGGATGCAGAACTCCTCACAGCTAGGCAAGCGCTTCTAAACTAGGTAAAACCAGCCGCACAAAGCTGCATGTGATGCCCTCTCTTAGCTCCTCGCAAGGTAAGGACATCGCACTCTGCTGCATTTAGGTGGTCCACGTGCACTGCAAGCCTGGAATCCTCTTGCAACCAGTAAGTCCCAGGCAGCCAGCAACGTCGATGTGCAAACAAGCACCAGATGTTGCTTCCAAGCAACTCGCCCTAACACTATGGCGAGGAAGTCTAGAGAGAAATGGGTTGCTCCTTCCATCACCCATTTATGGCAAGCTCTTCCAGAGCTGCTTTTCACTGGTGAACATATAAATTAGTCAAGCTCAGCAAGTGCTGCCACAGCCGATGACCTGCACACTGAACACTGCACACCTCATCCTCGATGGACACAACTGCCCTCCAGCACAGTTGAGGTCTTCTGGAGGAACAGACCCACCTTGTCCTTCTGGGACGGCACCGGTGGTGGTGGCATGGAAGCCATCAGAAACAGCTTGTCCTGAGAACCCACTTCCCACCAAGACAATTACTGTGTCTTTGCACACAATCACTTAGTTGTTTGAGCTGCATTAAAGTTCTGCTCCAGATCTTCAAACACTCCCTATCAGGTGACTATTTAAACAGCAGAGAAGAAAACCAGGTGGGTTTTTTTTTTTTACGGCAGGCAGGTTTTGTGCCTGTCAGACAACAGGTGCTCCCACAACAAGCCCGTTTTGTTCATGCTGACCCAAAATAAAGCAAGTTCAACTGTTCAAGACCATGTTTGAAGCACCAACTCAACAGACCACTTCGCCCAAGTTAATCATAGCCCAGAAGAGGACTGGCTGGATTCTGCCCTGTACACACGAAGCAAAGCGGGTTAGACTTCACAGATCTGTAGGACCAAAGGCCTTTTCACAAGCCATTGGTGTTCCCAAAACACACTGCATTTTTTGTGTTACCCTCCTGTGCTGATCCACCACCCTCTGCAGGTACGCTAACAAAACAGAAAGAGCTTCATCCAAACACAAGCAGGCAGAACATCTCCTCTTAAAATCCACGCGGAAAGCACTTCCCAGAGACGTTAAGTGCTGTTTGCACAGAAGCAAACAAGACGTGCAGAATGATGATCTCCCAGCTGCACGTTTGAGCTCTGGAATAACAGCTACAAAAGCATCTCCACCGCATGGGAGGTCTTCCCTCTGCAAACATTTTCAAGCTTTGTCTTAGATCACATCCCTCTTCCCCCCCCCCCCCCCCCCCCAGGCTATGTTGGATAACCCAAAAGCAGCTAGGGTTTAACTTTTCAGTTAAGTTAGTCAAATCATTGGGCTTGAAAGAGCCAACTACCAATTGCCACTTAAAAAAAAAATTTCTAAAAAAAAACTTAAAAAAAATCATTGCTTTATTTTGGATTTTCTCCATCATCTTTCTACAAACAAATTAACAATATCTGGAATTACCATAGTTCCTGATACACATTCTGGATGCCACTAAAAACTTTATTCTTCAGAGGTGAAATTCTTTTCTGAGCTGGACAAACAATGCATGTGGTTTTCCACTGAATTGTTTCCAGCTTTCTGTGTTTTAGCTCTAGCTCATCCGCCTCGAAGCCCTGCGCGCAAGACATCCCACCATGCATTATATTGAAGCTGAGGGGACAGCCAAGTGCTTTTCGGATGTCCCCAACAACTGCCCTCAGTATATTTAGCCTCCAGGGACAGCCAGCAAGGCATTTTAAGCTCTGGTTGTGCTAGCAGGCACTTAAAATTAAGTGCTTTGCTGAACGAGGCACAAAGCCACTCCTCATTTGCACAATCCGAATACTTATTGATTCTTATGCATCAAGAATTATGTCATATTTTGCCTTATCTCACAAGCCAGAAGAACTTCCTTAGCATTACTTTCCCAAGTACAAGGGGCAGGCTCACTCAATATTTTTATTTCCCCTCCCGCCTTAAGCCAGGATGCTGTGACCCAGTTACAGGAAAACCATACCAACTCCCTTGCACAGGATGTTTGCAGCTCACCATTCCCAAAGCTTTACTAAAACGTAGTTCCCAGCACTTATTTTCCCCATGGTCGTAGCCACAACCAGCTGACACACAGACACTGCACATTACCCATCACTGGACACCATCACTTGGCAACACCAGAACCATCTTCTATCTGCTGCTGTGCTGAGAAAGCCATCCCACACCTCTGGCACCTCTCTCTAACTGGCATGACATGCAGTCATTTAAACAAAAAAAAAGTTTTTCCCTAGTTGTGGACACACAATAGTCATTCTTGATCATAAAGCAACAAAATATTGAGGCATCTTTTCCATGGACAGAGATGGCTTCAACAAACCTCAAATTGCAATCACTAACCCTTCACCACAAAGGAAAAAAGCCAAGGAAAACACTTTGGGCAGAGTTAAGCAGTAATCATCTGCAATTATTTTAGACAACAGCCAAGTTCAGCTAACGTTAGCATCAAGCTCTGCAAGCACGTCAGGGAAAAGCACTCAGATGTGCCAGTGCTTCCATCCTGCAGCTCTTAGTGCCAGTTTTCAAGCACAGGTGGAAGAATAATCCCACCTGAGTTCTCCCCACCTATAAACCACAATGAAGGTGGACAAGTGACTCATCTGTAGGACAGGGAAAGAACACCAAGGTGCTCTGAGGTTCTCTCCTCAGACCACGCTGGGGCTGCCGAGCTGCAGAGACCTTCAGAAAAACTTCCCGTTACCGTACATCACGACACGAGTCTCACTGCCAAGAGGAGACTCGCCCAGGAGCTCCTGCAAAAAGCACCACATGGTCCCAAGAACATGGCGACAACGGGAAGGAAAAAGGGCACCAGTCCCTTTCCTGATCACGTATCATGTGTGATGATCTCGTGTCACCCTCCACGCAGACAAATATTTACTGGTTCATTTTTATAGGGGCTTTTTATTTTTAGTTCCACTACTCAGCTATGATGGGCATTAGGATTACAGTGCTATTTCTGTCATTTTTAATCTGCACTAATATATTCTTTCTGCTATCTTCTATTCCACTCCTCCACTGCCCAGCAGGATGGTATTACTCTAGCATACATGCTAAAAACTGTACAATTTCAAATCCCATTTTTCCCCTTTTGATGCAACTTTGCCATCACTTCTGAGCTCTTCGTTTCCAGGGCAGGAGTTTTCACCTCGAAATAAGTTTTCTGTTCTAATACTACCCCTTTTTATTACCAAATGTGCCCGCAAATTGATATCAGTATTGAGAAGTGTTCTGCTTTGACACATAACAAGGAATCGCAATGGTCAGGATCACTGCACATTGTGTTTTCTGCTTCATGAAGCACCTACAATACCTTTAAAGTTAGACAGAGATGTCAGCATTTACATCTTTAAAAACAAATCTTGAGGGAGTTGTATTTTTCTTTAAAGTGGTTTGAGGGTTAATTAAGAAGCCACAGTGATGAGGGAGACTGTGTTAGGGCTGTAACATCCAAGACGACAGCTATATGAAAGAAAGTAAAGACGACACTGGTACAATCTACGATTTACTGAGTTCAAACTGGAACGTTATCTTTACTCCCACTTCCTTGAGGTAGAGATTGCCAGAAACACAAGCAATTTGCAAATAAATCGTCTAAGTCATGGTCTTGAAGAGGATGCAAATAGGGTAGGAAAACCTGCAATTCCCAAAAAAGGCAAAAAATTAAGAACCTTACCAAGGAACACGTGGGTCAGCATGACAACACACTACCTATAGCAGCAGTATGAAGCAAAGGCCCTGCTTACACAGCTCACGTCCCTGAGCTCTGCTTTGCAGACACGAGCTCTGCAGCCTGTCTCCAGAAAGCAAATTTGTGCTGGAAGGGCACCTCCAGGTGTCCAACCAGGAAAAGTCCAGAAGAGACCCCCCAAACTACAGCATCTCATATTAAGAGATACTAGCAAGTCATCCTAACAGGATGGGACTGAAGGTTCACCCAGAATCTCCTCTCGTTACATTTTGGGTATGGCACAACATATTACCAACAGGAAAAAACATTTTTGGAGGTTTCCCAGTACTGCTAGGTATCACAAAAGGTCGTGACTGTTGCCAAGAATCCAGTCTTAAAAGTGAATGTTAGATCTGTTACTCACAAGCTTGCTTGGGTCTGGTGAAAGATTAATCACTGATGCAGTCAAACAACATTTCTTACACCCTCTGCTTTTTTAGGAGGCAGTAGGAGGTAGCCTGCTACTACAAGCCTGCAGGCAAAGGGGCACTTCAGTTTTCCCAGAGTGAAGACACCAGACTCACCGCAGTTAAAAAGACAACTGCACGATCACTAGCACAGCCTCTGGTATTTTCTTGCTTTTTCATGGTCATCTCCACCCAAGCAACATTCAGAAAGGTGAGCGCTTTGGGCCTTCAAACTTCTCTCTCTTCAGTGATTTCAGAGCTTTATAACTAACATATAAAATCTGTATTAAAAGAAAGGATTTTATTCTTGGTCCAGTGGAATCAAATACAGTTAGGTGGAGGATGGCAGGATCAAAGGACAGAGGAGGCTTTCTCCAGGCTCATTCACCCTCTCCAAATCGCAACAGGACGCTGGTGAGCAGCACAGGACTGTCTCACTGAAGAAGTGTGGCCCTATGCCACCACCTCCCTGTCTGGCGTGGATCTCACCTGACTCAGCCTCTCGCTCTGAGGCAGGACTGACAAGGCCTGTAGCCATTCCTGACTGTCTAACCTGTTCTTTAACTACTCACACATTCTCCACATGCTCTTGAGTAGTTTATTCCTGGTGTGTTGTTACCCCTACCGTCAGGAAGTGTCACCAAACTCTCCATTGGCTTGATTTCAACCCCGGATTCTTACCCTACACGCCACAGGCGTCAACAAGCTACTGCCAGTCTTTTCTCCAAAACCTCTGGCACAGCCAGAGATATCCTATGCCGAGTGTCTTTTCCAGATTATCTAGCACAAAAAGACCAGAAAAACTTGAAGCAGTGGTGGTTGTATCAATGTTCTCCTTTGTGTTTGTATTTTGCTGGTTTATTACTACACATTGGAGTGTTGTTCATCACGACACTTGGGGTTTGGGATTTAATTAATGCCTATGACTCACTCTCCCACCCAATTTCATAATCCCCTGGTTACATTAGGGTATTTACATGTTATTTTATAGCCATATAAGCGACAACTATTCACCCTCAAGTTGCACGCACGGAAAACACATAGCCTGTCCTAGAGACACAGGCTTGCATCATGTCCCAGGAGTACGTGGACAAACTTGGTGTTTGTTTCCCACAATCCAGGCTACAAAATTAGGATTTCCTTTACCTAGGCTAAACTGTGTCAACAGCTCGCAAGCTCAAGCACAGAGTAGTGACAGGGTGTGCTCAGCTACCAGCTGAACCAGAGCAGGCTCATACACAGAAACCCACAGCGGTCAGTGCAACTTGAATGACTTTCTGAAGGTGGCAATGAGGACAGAGGTGAAACACAGGACACGCTGCACAGACAACAGAACAAGCAGAAGTCTCTGCGGAATCAGAAAGCCCTGAATACGGATCTCCTGGTCTTACTGCACCCAAGTCCTCTAACTCCAAGCAGCACACATGCTTGTGTGTGAGTATATGTGTGTTATAAACCAAAGAGTCCTGTTCTGAACAAAATCAAAACAAAACCCCTTATCCCCTGCCAACAGACTCTCCAGCTGAGAAAAGCAGATAATAATGCTAAACTAAACAGGTCTACTCTCAGCTGAGATTTTCTACCTCAAAGGAAATAACAAGCTTCACTTACTTGGTTTTTGTTTTGTTTTGTTTTTTAAGTCACTTGACTTATGCTAAAGCATAAGAGTGCCAAGTTTAAGGGACTACTTCAATCTAAAAGGCTTGTCCCAGCATCTCCTAAGAGTAGTATTTGTAGCAAGCTGTTAAGATGAACTCTACGTATCAGGGACACAAGCCACTGGCCTCTGCAGGGCAGAGAGCAGAGTCTCAGCACAGCACTGCAGGGGTTCCTCCTTCACCCCGAGGGCTCTAAAACAAAGATCCAAGTCCTTGTAGTCCACGCAGGCCGAGGAGTTATGAAGCAAATGAGACAGCAGAAAACAAAATACCATGCTTCCTTTCATGCACAGGAGCAGTCCCTGGGAAGTTCTTCATATTCATTTCCAAGGGGAAAGATGCAGCTCTCAGTGTCCTACCTCACCATATTCACCTGTACAGGGAGTTAAACACCATTAAAACAAAAATCAGCGTAGATTCTGGTTGGTTTACTAAGCTTTCAGTTGTGGGTTAGTTTGTCCCTTTGAGCTGCTTCCATTGCCCTAAACAGCACTTTAAAAGGCTTCATACTGGAGCAGAGATAGAACTGCTCTGGGAAACTTGTCAAATCAGATCTTGAAACACCAACCGCCAATTAAACAGTCTGAACACTTAAGAGTTATCTTGAGGGCAAAGAAAAAAAAGCAGACCACTAACTCCAGCTGAAAGAGCTTCATCTGTGTAAGTAGCAATGGTCACCATCACTCAAATTTCATCTATGTTCTGACCATTTTAAGCAGCTGTAGGAGTGAATCAGAGCTTCAGAACTGCAGTGAAAGTACATAACACCTAGATAAAGCATAAAGGACACCTAGTATTTCAAGACAGAAACCTGAAACAGGGTACCTTTGATATGAGGAGAATCAGCTGAAACCTGCATCTCCCCAGATGAGATACTAAGCAGATGGAAAATTAGCTAAGCAAGTATATTTGCAACAAGGTCAGGAATTTAGTAGTGACCATACTCGAAAGAAGATTAACAGTGACACAACTGTAAAAAGTCAAGAGAGCTCTGAGTTTAACTAAGCTTACAGGAAATGCAGCTTGTCCTTTTGTAAGTATTTGCAAGGCTACTGTAACTAAAGAAAATTCACAAGGAACATGGACACAGGTCACATGTCAAGTCACCCAAGGGTAGCATCCTCCTGGCACAGTATAAACTCTTGAAGAATATTCAAACTTTGCTGGGTACCATGCAAGGACCGTACACAGTTCGCTTCCTCCCAGCAAAGGCTGGGGCTTCACAGGTCTGGTCCTACTGCCAGGAGGAAGCGGTGTTGGGAAATCAAGGCAGGTTCTGAGTTCACCTGCTTCACATTCATACCAACACCAGGTGTGAGCAGAGCAGGTCATAAACTCACACTCAATCCTCCGTCTCACACTGACAGCCTGTGGCAGAGAAAATTACACACGCAGCTCTACAGCTCCAGAGGTCTCAAGGTTTAGGCGTGAGGCTCTGCTCTCTTCCATCACTTACAACCATTTCAAGCAGTAAGAAATTCTCTGTGCAGCTCACGTTTGAGCTGGAAAGAATTTGGTCTCCACAAAGTAAATTTGCAAATATAAGCAATACAGTTTGTACGTTCTAGTGGCTGAAAAGAAGAGGAGTCTCCATGGCTGGCCAGCAACAATCTGTTAGGCAGCTCCATGCTGAGCAAGTTTGCTGGGCACGGGAAGCCCAGCACCTGCGTCAGCTTTGTGCTGGATACAAAACGCAACTGCTGCACAACTGATTTGGTGGGAGGGGGAAGGAAAAAAAAAAGAAACAGCTACAAAGATATCTCCAGAGTTGCGCGCATCCATTAGACAACACACACCATCAAGGCAAAGATCTGCATCCAGTACCCAAAAAAAGCCCACAGTGCCCAGGCGAAGCCCTGCTTTTTAGAAACTAAACACTAATCTCAACACTCTAATGCTATCAACTCAAGAAAGCAGCAGCTCCAGCCCCAGCTGTGACACTGCTTAAGCTCTAGTCTTTAAATACCACAACAGAGTACGAGGTATCTAACGGAGTGAAGGACTTCTCCCCAGGTAAAACAAAGGCTCAGGCTCCCATAGAGCTCGTGGGTCAGATTCTCAGCAAGAGTAAAGCAGGACACAGTTAACCCTACACAGATGTACCACAGCTGAGAATCCTAATGTGATTACCCAATATTACCAACATCATTCTAGGGCCCTTGCTTAGTGTCATTGCTGCAATATCTAGGCCATGACAAGACAGATTTAGATTTACAGGCTCCACCTTCTTCTGGGCGCTTTTTAAATAGGCAGGATGTCATAGTTAGTGTGGCAGTCACAGCCACGAGTGCCCAAATTGTGCAAAATAACACGATGAGAAACATCACTCAACACAGAATAGAAGCACGGTCTTTACCTCTCCTAATTTTAGGAGAGAAGACTGGCTGGCTAGAGATTGTCGCCCTTTTTTTGAGGTGAACATTTAGTTTATTAGCTATGACACACAACTGCAAACAGCCACAAAATATTTATATATAGTCACAGGCATTTTCACTGCACTGATAACATGGAAAAAGCTTAACTGCCTCTTCCTCAGTTCTGTGGGGTTTATTTTGATAGGTCTGATTTAAAGCTGTTTAACTCATTTCTTTACATTTTTCAGGACTCTGTCTCATTACAGCCACTCCTCTCCCCTAGACGATACCCCTCTAACTCCCAGGCATTTCCATGGACAAAGTCGAAGAAGGGAGCTCTAAATCACAAGGTAGCAGAGGAAAGGAGAGGAGAAAAAAGGAGGGTGGGGAGGGAAAGGAAATTCATCTCTGCCATGCAACAGCATATTAGAAGCCTAAAATAATCAGCGGGCAAAATTCATCCTGTGCATTAGCCCTTTTCAAAATCTCTAGTCCAAAGGCAGTAGGAGCTTGCCACACCACTCATCCTCCAAGGACATAGTTGGAACACAGCCTGGACACCTCAATTTAGGAGTATTAAAGTCTCACAGTATTTGTGAAAGCAATTTCATAACAAATAACAACTCACTAAAGGCTACAGAACTGTACTGGCCTTCACAGCAGGAAGCACGTTTAGATGCTCACGTGGGCAGATTTGCTGGGCATGTGCTCCGCTTTACTGTCTCGTGCATCCACTCGATTCCTCCCCGACAGGCAGACTTGGAAACCCAAAGCTGATGGAGTAGTGTTTATTACTATGCAGCAAGATACACTGCCTCCAAGTAGATTACTTGGCAAAGCAGACTCAGTCCCTCTCTGTTGTGACAATTTTAGTCCTTGAACCTCCACTGTAAGACTTAAAAAAAAAAAAATAACTAGTCATTAATAACTCTTAGCTTTAAAAAAAAAAAAAATCATTTGTTTTGTTATCAGTCAGTGCTCTAAAAAGCACATTTCAGCTGCTATTATTCCGAGCAGCTGCTAATAGCATCTGAGACCTCATTCATCTCCAAGTGAAATTAGCAATGGCATAAACATGCTGCGGAGCATGACTGGTTTTGAGTGAACATGGCTGGAACTGCAAAGCCAGCAAGAAACTGCAGCAACTGCATGCAGCTGAAAAGCTTCACTGGAAAGGCAAGGAAGCAGTGAATCACGCTGACAGGAGAGGAGAGAAAAAGCAAAACTAGTTGAGCTGAGAACAGGTTGTAGCTGGATGTGAGGAGGAGGGAGAAGACTAAGCTGGCCAGGGCTGGGACTGATTTTTAACTGGACTTGCTTGCAAGGGCCAGCGAGAGCAGGTTACTGGAGCCCTTAAGTACTATGGTAACAGCAAACTCCATTTGGGAAGCAATTATGCAAGGATCCAAAGAGAGCTCATGGCAACAGACGAGTTAGATATCCAGGAATTTTGATTACTATGGCAGCACCCAGACATCCCTACTGAGCAAAGCAGCATGGAAAACACAAGAGAAACCCTAATACAGACATTCCAGGAAAAGCTCAAGCTTACAGCTAACTCGATGCTGTAAGAGCTTCACAACAGTGTATGGAGGCTTGTGTCAAACAAGTTTCTTCTGCTTGAATCCAGGAATTTCAATCATTTCAGGTCTCCCATATAACTACTGGTCTTCTCTTGAGCCACAGAAGTGCCATCTCCCTGAGTAGCAGGAAAACACAACTGAAGGACTACTTAATATTCCTCTAGAAGAGGATATGCTAATCAAACCCTGAAGACAGCAATGAACTTTTCAACTCCTTGCTACATGTCAAGCATGGAGAGAGGTATCTGCTATCCCACGAGGCAGCTCTCCGTGAAGTCAAACCACTAGGTACAATCAGGAGCACACAGTATCCATCATTAAGTAGAGGGGAAAAATAAATAATAATTAAAAAAAAAAAAATCAGCTCTACATGAAGCAAGGTTTTGAGTTTTTCCATATATACACAGGTGAGGAACAGGAGAGACATGAACAGGCATTTGCCTGTCTGTTCACTTGTCAGATGTCCAGAAACAGGAGAGGGTTGCAGAGGTCCAGAACCTGCAGTCTTGTGACCGTTACTCACAAGCCCCAGAACTATTAGGGATTTAATTCATCAGCTCGAATGAAATTACATAACTGCTTGAGAATCTCAACTTACCTATAATGTATCAATATCCACATTTTTAGCCTGCTCGGTAGCAGAAAATGCTTCCAAGGCACAACTTAAGTGCTTCTTACGTCGTTAAGTTTAAAACAAAAGCAAAAGGTAGAAAACCACCATCTGTCCCACTCCAAAAATAGCATCATTTTAATTTAAAAAAAAATCCAATACACATCTAATCCTGTCACAAGTTCTGTTGAACGCCATGTGAGCAAGGTTGAGTTTATGCATTTCTTGTGGTCTCTGAACAACATCAGATCTTTCAAAGACACCGTGCGTTAATTATCAGGGCATGATCAGCTCTAAGATGACAGCTGCTCGCACCAAGCGACGTGTCTTTCTGAACACGTCTCCTAAGGTGGCAGCTCACGAGCGTATTTTGGGATGGAACACAAGTGTTGAGCCTCAGCAGGCACAGGCAAGGGCAGCCAGGCGTCTCCCAGGAGTACGGACAGCCTTTGTTCTGTGTTTGCATTGTGTGACACACGGCCCTAGTCCATGATAGAAGTTCCTCGATACTATGGTGACATGAATATTAATGCCACCGGTTAAGACGGCAGACAAGGAGTTGCATTTGCATTTAACACAAGGCTTCATCACTGCCAAATCGCTACATCTTCACAGGCTCCAGTTTCTCGTTTGTACAACGATTTGATAAGCCTTTCTTCTACCATCTGTATCTCCACTTTGCAGAGGGGAAGGGGAACAACCACAAGCGGTATGACACCTGGTACTCAGGGGCCTTTGTTCACTGAAACGCGGAGACACAACGGTTTAAACTGCAACTGGTAGTTGGGTACAGAAAGAAACAGAAGGGTAAACTCGTATTCACATATCCGTAAGTACATCTTCTAACTCAAAAGCAACAGGTAAAGGCCAAAAGAAAAGCTCTGACATTCAGCAGAATTTTTCCTGCCAGAATTATGCACTCAAAGAATTCCAGGACAGAGTCTGACCCAAGTCTGTAGTGCCCCTTCCCCTTCTCTCTGCCACACTGTCCCTCCTTCATCCTTTGCCACCCCACAATCCACACATCAGCACTCTGCTCTTAATGGTTGATAGCTGGGGCTGGCTTCTTGTGTCATCTTACACTGACCGACCTGTAGAAGGGCTGTAATGAACATGCAGCAAAGAGCTCAAGTCAGAACACACTCAACTCCGCAAGCAGCGCTTGCTGAAATTCCCAGGGAATGTTCAGTGTTCATCAGCCAGCATCCACATCACCTGCTCCCCAGCACAGTCACAAGCATCCTGCACTGCAAAGGGGAAATAAGGCACAGAGACGTCAGATGAGTTTAGCAGGTACCTCTCAAGTGTGTAAGTTGCCTAATGGGACATTTGCAGAACTCTAGTCAAAGCAACAGGGATCCTATGGAAAGAACCTTTCCATCCCAGCCTCTGAGACATCCTTGCTTATCTCTGCTTATCTCCTGCCCTTACCCCAACTCTCTCCCCAAAGAGACATGGCACTGCCTCTTCCCTCCAGCCAACATCTCCTGTCTGTTTGTGCTGAATCCCAGACAGCTGGTTACTCCTTGTTATCTACCTACTCTCTGCCCACCACGCACATCCCTGCCTAACGAGAGGCACTACAATACCCAGCTAAAAAAAGCAGGTGTGTCAGCATGTGAGTATACGCACGCACACATGTGCGTTCACAGACCCTTCTCCTAACTTTAAAGGGTATTTTCTTTAAGAATCTCACTGTATCTTTCATGCCACCGGTCATTCGCATATCCTCAGCTATTAGGTACTTCTTGCCAAAGGTCACAAAGAGAGTTATTAGGCCAGAGCCTAAGGGTCAACAGCAGCCACAAATATCTTCATGTGAACACACTGCAGTCGTAAGGCAGGAATTTCCTATCGATCCAGCTCACTCCTCTGAAGCAGCAGCTAAACGCTGGAGAGAAGGTCTTTATTTCTGAAGCACTTCACAAGTCAGAAGCAATTAATCCTTCAGAGGCTCATGACAGGTAACTAAAGCATCACTGACTTAGCAGGTAGGTCACGCAGAGAAGGCATATGAAGCGATACGTCTGCACTTCTGTGCTCCCCTCACATCAGCACTGGTTATAAAGTTAAGTTAAAGTTAAATCATTAAAATTCTTTGAAAGTCTGAGTTTTACATCACACTCACTCCTGCAACATCCAAATAGCTTCCACGCGTGATCCAGGACAGCAGTAAAGTCCAAAAAGCAGGTACCCCACATGGAACCAAGGGTTCACCTTGCTTGCTACGGTGCTTTGACCAGAAACTGGTGTCAAAGGAAAGCCCGCAGGAATGAGGCCACATCACGCTTCTCATGGAGTGTTGTGCACTGCTTTAAGAGACAAACTCCGAGTTTATTTTACTGCTGCCATTAAAGTTGTGCAGCAAAAGCACGTCAACCTTGCAAGCATCATTTAGCTTACAGAAGTAAAAGGAGATACAAGCGAAGATATCATCTGAATAACAGCTGTGCATTCAGATAGCTTCAGAAGACCACGTATTTTACTATCACACCCTTGAGAACAGCATGCCAGATTGCTTTTTGAGTTCCCAG
This sequence comes from Tauraco erythrolophus, assembly GCF_009769465.1. Taxonomy (NCBI): domain Eukaryota; kingdom Metazoa; phylum Chordata; class Aves; order Musophagiformes; family Musophagidae; genus Tauraco; species Tauraco erythrolophus. The sequence goes on along the minus strand of NC_141493.1, from coordinate 4,688,766 downwards.
AGGCACATTTTTGGGATCACCTCTCTATTACAGCCCTAAAAACACCAAATAGGAAGTAAAACCAGCACGTTCCTAACAGTGAATGAGTGAAGATCACATCTACCTGCCCTCATCACAGCACCAGCTGGCTTCCAGCTCAACCGTGAGGTGGATGCACATGCACACTAAGTCTCAGCTTGGGGAACTCGGTCGCTGATGGCTTTTTTTAATCTATGAGATCACCCGTCACCGGTACGTAATTTGTTTCTGCAAAATCATGAAGCAAACCAGATGCTATGAGCATCTTGTTCCAAAAAAGTCTTTAATCCAATCCTGTGACACATGGCCCAGGGCCCTGATGTCAGCAGGGGTTCTGCCACAGAGCAAGCGTAGATGTATGCCCAAATCACAAGTGCGCCAAGAGCACGCCCATTTAAAACACACCGAGGCTGCATCTGAGAGAAAACACAGGCTGCAATTCAAGCCCTCAATCTGGAAGGCCAGAGATCAATTCCTGACTTGGCCACACATACTCTGCATTGCTTCACCTTCGTATCTCTTCATATACTATTTCCCAGCAGCCCTAAAAGGAACGAAGAACGTTTTCCCAGACTGTGCCAGGGCTCAGATCCTCTGGAAACAGGGTAGTGAGAGCTCCTCGTGTTAGAGGAGCTGAAGTAGCTCTCCTCTGCTTTCGTTCTACTGTATCATACTGTAGGCAGCTAACAGGAACCCTCATTTCATTTCGTGGCAACTCCTGGACCTCCCACAAAAGGGGAAAAAAGTTTCCATACTAATAAAAAGCCTTAATTGATTGAAAATTACCTTGCAACTGTGTTTCACTTAAGCCTTTCCAAATCTTTTTCTTGTGCTTTTAAATCACTGACAGTATTGTTCCTACACTCAAAAAAGTACACCAGCCAGTTTCTGATTTAAGGAGGTATATTTCCAAAACAATAATGCCACAAGGACATGCTGTGCTTCCCTCTATCCAAGAAAGAAAGCATTCTTCCCTGGGAAGCTTATTTATTCAGTTACCTCTCATTATCAAAAGACAACTCCTCCGTAAAACGAGTTTGCTTATGGCATGTTTCTCCTCAGAGACTTCGTGTCTCCTTCCACATGTGAAACATGAGTAAACACTTACTTAGTACAAATGAAGGCAAATTGGTTGTGACTTTCCAGAAGAGCAGCAGCAAGTCCCGCAGCTGGCAAGCTGCTGTTCCAAGAGGCACAGTCTCAATCTGTCCAAATCACTGTTTTCACTGAAAAAAAGTCACCTTCAAAAGAACCAGCTCCCAGTCTCAATGCAAGTGTGCAGCACCTAGTCAGTTCTGACCCCTTATTAGCCATGATTAATGCAGGTGGGTGAGCCTGGAAGGCAGCAAGTGCTAAACCCAAAGTGGATTCCAGCTTGTCTTCAGTAAATTTATAACCTGCCACCTGCTCTCTTCAAGTGCTGAGGAGCTCCTGTACAAAGGGGAGAAGGCCCACGACACAATAAAACCATTATGGCAGTACATGTTCTCCTCAGATCCACATCATCATTGCCGGCGTCACAACCAGAGGTCAGTAACCTGTTCATATATAACTACCAGAACACTTCTGCAAGACCTGAGTTAGATAGTTAAACATTATATTTTCCTGGCCAGAATCCCAAAACTAAACTTTCTTATACTAAGTAACTGACAACTTCATAAGGCTGTTGCAGGACTGCTTGAATTAGGAACTAGTTTGCTGTAACACAGAAGACTCTTTCTGGGAAGACGACTGCAGAAAGCTTGTCCCCCCATGACCACACTGGGCGAACACCACTATTAAATATGCTTTTAGCCAACGTGGCTGTTACGTAAGAAACCAGCCAACCCCGTGTACAATCCCAGACCCATCCTCTAACATGCTGCATAAAGCTTACAAACAAGGCGAGATGATGCAAGTCTCTGGGCTATACAACTTCTTCCACAGTTAAATCCATTAACACCTCCTTTTCCTTCCTGATCACATCTAGGGACGTGGCACACACTCTGCCCCAGCAAAATATGTGCCACTAAAACCACCAAAGCACTTGGGACACCTCGACATTTACCAAATAACTCACTTGGGATTCTTCACTGGTTTGCCTGGCTTGTACACTCAAAAAAAACAGACTGTGAAAGCACAGAGGAGCCAATATCCCACCTGGCAGTGCAGAGCGCAGTGTACATGCCCTGTCTCACATGGTACACAGGAAAAGCAATGGCGAAAAAAAATTAAAAATCACATGTCCCATTCCAAGAGGAGAAATAGTTTAATTCCTAATCCAAATGTCACTGGTCAGCTGATTAGCAGCTGGCACTTGGCAGAAGCTAGAAGGCAATAACTGACAAAATAGACTTCAATGTCTTGAACCCAGCCACACTGGAATTGGGTACATCTGCAAAATGTACCTCAGATGGGGTTTGGTTTAAAGTGAAGTTATTTCAGAAGAAGCTCACACATAATCTCAGTGACTCCAGGTTCAAGCAGGCACTGCATGCTCCAGAGTAATGCACTGGGGGTAAACCAGACATGGGCCAGCAGAAGTCCTCTGCAATTAGCCCCACCACAGGTCTTGGCAGCTCAGGGGGCCACCTTCCCCCGCTGGGCATAGGTTGGGCCTTCACGGCATTACCCAGCTCCTCACACACATCGGCCTGCAGGTCTGCTAGAGAAAGCCATGATGAAACCATCTCACAAGGTTCATTTTTCCAAAACAGAGTAAAAAAATAGAGCTGGCAAGTTTAACCTGATTTTGCACTGGTTTATAATGTCTACCATTAAATGCTTTGAAATATGCACTAGCTAGCAGCACACGCACAGGCACGTATCTGAAAAAAATTCAGTGAAACATCTGACAATTATTAAACCTGAATCCTCTAGCTTACACATTTTAAGCAGGAAAGGCTACAAGTAGCATCTTCAGAAAAAAAAACTAATTAAAAAGTGACTTTTCACAGATCTGGAGAAACACAGCCTGTATCTTTTGCTATAAGTAGACCGAGACAAACAAAATCCCCACTTGAACACGCACCCAATCAGCGCTTCCGTACCCTGGATCAGCTCAGCACTCTTACAGTGCTGCAGGGACACAGAGCAACACAAAACATTGCCCCCTGCAAACTGGGAACTGGGGCAACCCCAGCCTTGGTTGTTTGAGCTCAGAGGAGCACGCATGGCTTGTGCCACACATGCACATCCCACAAACTCCTTAGCAAATTTCTGATTTCTGGCAATGTCCTAAATATTTCAGCTGCTCCGGTCCTCATCACAGAGACACCATCCTCCTCATGGCTCCAGGGTGGGTTTTTGGAGCAGGTTGTTAGAGGTTTTTTTTTTTTTCCCCCCTCTACACACAGACAGAAACAAAAGCAGCAGCCAATTTGATCACAGTTTCGGTTTCTTTTCATAAAGAAAACAGTAAGGTAGTATCCTGACTCACCCACATACACAAATGCCTCCTGAGCACTCACCCCAGCTCCATGAAACACCAGTCAGTAACAACCCCCCTCAGCCCATACAGGAGCACCACGCTGATGCCATCAACTTTAACCTCAGCCTTGCAGAACTCCAGAAGGCCACCAGTGCTGACCTCCCACAACATCTAATCCTCACGCAAACTTTGAAGGGAATTTTCAAGAGAGTACTCGTGCTATTGTATGGATTAGAGCAAGACAACTACAAAGACTCAACTAAGAATCACCTACTGCAACATACTGTTTGTAAAAAATACTGATTCACCAGTATTTTAACACCACGGACAAACAACTATTCAAGTTCCTTCTATATTCCTTCCAAAAGGAAGGAATGTTCCTCCCCACCCAGGAAAGCAAAGTATCCAGACACAACTATTTTTAAGGGGGTGAGGGGTGTACCTAACCACAGCGGATATTTTGGGGGATCTACGCAAGAGACTGCGAGCACGTGGAGACATCTGCCATCTGGCACACTCCACATTGCCTGCATTAAGGATTCCCATCCTGGGCCAGGAGCAGTCATCTTCAGCAGCGTTGCTCAGCAGAATTGAGGGTGACCAGCCACAGCTTTGGCAGATAGAGGTAAAGCCCAACACTTTAACTCCAAAAGTTCTGGTTCAACCAGTTCCCTCAGGCTTGCAACTTAAGTCTCCCCCACAGCATCCATCATAATTTCAGAGACTCTTTCTTTTAAGCCACTTTTACATCTCATTTATTTTACAGGCTTCACATGCTGCACCAAAACATAGGCCCCTCCTTTCTCTTCTAAAGCAACAGGGACAAGAGATGTTTCTTTCTCAGACAGGATGTTCCTCCTCCTCCTCCTAAGTGCTTCCCAAGGGACTTTTCCTTTTAGCAGAAATAGCCAAGACTTCACAAGTTGCCTTTTCAACACTGCTGAAACACCAAAATTCACTGCAGATGCAAAAAAGCTCTCCAGCCCAGGATTCAGACGTCAGTAGTGCAGAGACCAGGTCAGAGAGCTCCCCAGGTCTCCAGCTGAGTCAGTGAAAAAACGCTGTTTACCAGCACTTGGTAAGCACAAGCAGCCACACCACAAGGCCAGAAGTATGCAAAGCTGCAGCACTTCCGACCCACGTTCACTCCCCAGATGACCTACCTCTCCTATAAAGGAAATGGCATTTTCACCCTTCTGTTCCCATTGCAAGGTGACACCCCACAGACCTAAGAGCCACCTCGCTCTTGTCCCCTCGGAGGCTTCACTCACTACACATAGGGATTTCGGATTGCCCGCACCAGGAGCCTAACAGCGAGGAAAATACCTGCGTAGCACATTTCACCAAAAGAACATCCTTTGCCTTACAGTGCGGTCAGGAAGGGAACACAGCACCTATTTCACAGCCCTGCCACACCTTGCTTGGCCTGTGCCTGCAGATCTAGGAGCTGTAGCCAGCGCTAGGCCATGCTCCATCCCAGAGGCCAGCCGAGAATCCAGGAGTCACAGGGAAAAGCCCTCACAAGCAGTAGTTCCTCCAGGACAGCAAGGTATGGAGGGGAGGCACTTCTCCTGCGCAATCTGTGCTATCACCTCGCACCTTTGGTGGCTACAGCTTAGACCTGCCAAGAAGGAGAGAGCCCACTGACACACAGCCTCGCTTCCTGGTGCTGTCAGCACCAGGGCAGAACCTGCCAACAGATTATTCATCAGCAAAAAAAAGCCTCTGTTTTCCCCTGTCACCAGGATGAGGCCAGCTTGCATTAAAAAGAAGACAGTGACAGCTTCTCAGGTTTAGCTCGTACAGTTCCTAAGCTCCTAGGGGCAAAAGGGCCTTGGAAACATCAGCCAAGGCAAACGTATATTGCAAATTTCAAGTCAGGAAAAAAAAAAAAAATCACTATAGTTACTAGTTGAAGGACTGTTTTCAGTGCTCCTCTCAGCTCAGTATGCAGCAGAACATATCAGAAACCATATCTGAAACATGGTCACAGATCTATTTTCTTGTAGACTGTGGTGACTTTTTACAAGTCTGAACATACACAGTGTCCCTTTTCCATTTTAGGGTTCTTTCTGCAAAAGCCAAGACAGGTCCTCCCACTCAGCTCTCATGCAGCAGCTACCCTCTCCTTTGCAATTACAAGATCAAAACAAAACAGTGTTTTGACTGAAAGCAGCAAAGGATGCTGTGCAGGAGATGGACCAGGAGCAGATCTAAGGAGGCCAACATCTCTCTCTGAAGGTCGAGGCTAAGGTTACCAGCCAGAGCTGTTCTTAAGATTCCTCAGAGCCCAAACAAATGAAATGTAAAATGATAGTTAAAGCAGCAGTGCTGGTTACAATTAAAAAAATACCACCAGCAGCTTGCTACTCTGCAAGGACTGTACACGTAAAGAGTTTTATAATCCCTACTGTTCATTTTTAGCTCTTTGATTGTTTTATTTCAAAAAAAATGCAATTGGGATTACTGCTTCCCCTGCAGAAACCCCACACAAACAGAAATCCCTTATCCTGATCACAGCCAGCTCTACCTATGTGCATGACATATCTACAAGGAATTTACTCCAGTGTTTTATTCCTCTCTGCTAAAGGTAGGAAAGGAGGCAACCGACTGAGGAAAGTTAGAGTGAAGACCACTGCTTTCCTTATTTACAGCACCTTGTTCTGCATCAAAACATTTGACAATTTTGAGCTTTTTTAAAAAAAACCCAAACCTCCCAGTTTAGGGAAGGTGGGAAACAATTAACTTCTGAAATCCCCTCAATTCCTGAAGCATTAAAAAAAAACCAAAAACAACCCAAATCCAGCAAACCCACACTGGGTTTACACAAGGGAAGACCAGAAACATCAGCTCGCAGATGCCACTGGATTGCAAGTCTGTCAAGGACAATGAAATATTGGGGGAGCCAGGGATAGAGGGGGAGGCGGAGTGCACGGGAAAGGCCAAAGCCTCCCTTCCCAGCTTTATGAGGGGGAAAAAAGCAGAGCGCTCTGCAAGAGGCACTGGGGTCTTACCTTCCGCCAGCACCTCGTCCACCGTCACCTGGTATCGGCCGATGCTGAACACCCGGCCGATGTACCCGCTGCCCGGGCCGCCGCTGCCGCCGCCCCCGCCGCTGGTGCCCGATCCAGGGCCAGAGCCACCCTGCTCCCGCCGCGAGTCGAAAAACTTCTTCATTTCTCAGGAGGCAGCAGCTGCCCGGCTGCGGGGGCGACGCTGGTTTTAAGGTCCCAAGCCCCCTCCTCGTTCCGTCCGAGGGGCCGCGGGGCCGCTCGCCTCGTGGGGCCGCGCTGTCCTCCGCGGGATTCACACCTGCAAAACCACAGCGGGATAACGGGAGGGGAAGGGCCGTTACCCCCGCGGCGCGGCCCCCGCAGGGGAGCCCCGACTGACAGGGCCGCTGACAGGGCCCCCCCCCGGTACCTCTCTGCGGGCGGGGGGTGCCTCCATGCACCCCGCGGCGGCGCCCGGGGCCGGCCTGCCGCAGCCCCACCGGCTGCCCGCGGCGGGTCACGGCGGGGGCCGTCTGCCGGCGGGACGCGGGGCCCGCATCGCTGCCTGGCGGCCACCGAGCCCGTCAGGGACCGAGCCCGCCGCCGCCGGCCGCCCCCGCCGGCCCCATCCGACCAGGAAATGGGCTGTAACAGGAAGTCCCGGCCGCCGCCGGCAGCACCGCCCCCGCCAGCCCGGAGGGCTCGGCCCCGCCGCGCCGGGATGCTCCCCCGCCACCACCGGCAGAGCCAGGCGGGAGCGCGGCCGTCACTCGCGGCCCCACAGCACGGCGGAGGGGCGAACGCCCTTTCGCGGGGGGGAGTGAGGGGAATGGCGGCAGTCGGCCGCGCCGCGCGGCACCCTGGGAGCGGTAGTTCCCGCTCACCGCGCGGTAGTCGTGGTGGGGGGCGGCGAGGACTACAGCTCCCGGCATGCAGCGCGGCTCCACCGGGGACGGGGGGCTCAATGAGGGGGCGCGGGGCGGCGTTTTGGCGGGGCCGTGAGGGGGCTGCGGAGGGCGACCCCGGGGCGGCGGGTGCCCCTCGGCCCGGCCGGTGCGGATGGGCTCCCCGGCGGGTCGGGGGAGAGCGGAGGGTGCCTGGGAGCCATCGCTTCCCCCCGCCGGGAGGGGTGGGCGCAGAAATCCTGTCAGCGAGGCCGCGGCCCGCGTTGGCGCCTCACCTGGCAACGGCTATTTGTGTTTATTTTCGAAATAGCGCACTTAAACTTGACATTTTTGCATTATAATAATAAAAGCCGCCCTCTGAGACATCTTGGGCTTGACCTGAAGTATGAGGCGTGCCTTCACACAGGCCCTGCCAGCGCCTGGCTTGAGAGCCTCACATAAACCCAAAAATAAACCAGAGACATCCCCAGGCCCCAAAACTCGTTGAGTGCTTTAAACTCAGCAGTTGGCTTTGTAAAGCCCGCACCTCGGATTTACCATTAAATTACATCTTTCTCCTCTTCCCCACAGCAGTACCTCACAGTCTGCAGCAAGATGCTCACAAGCAGCAGCGTGGCCCATCCGAAGACCCCAAAGCCCTTGAGTCAGGCGTCCGAGATTAGTTTAGCTCGAATCTTGTGAAATTTCCATCAAATGCACTTTGGATTCTTTTCAGCCTTTTTTCTCAGAAATCAGGAGATTTTTTTCCAGCGTACAGTGTCCACAGCAGCCAGCTCCTTGCCTTTCCACACACGTTAACGGGGAAGGCCAGAGCTGGGATTTCTAACAGCAGAGGGAAACATTAAAATGGCAAAAATTGGTTTTCCCAGCCTGCGACCCAAAACACAAAACCCTGAGGAGCGTGTGGCTGCTAGAGGAATGCCTCCATGACAGCACCACTCTCCTTCCACCCCTCCGACTGAGGCAGAAGAGGAAACCAAAGCACGCTCATCTTTTCCCAATGACTATTATTTCCTGTATTATGGTAATAGCTACAGCCATCCTGCTGATGGGCTCTTGTCCTAAGCGGATAGGCTAGGCAGGACCTGATTACTGTGGGATGGCAAAAACGTTTACCCTTTGCATAGCCCTTTTTGTTTTTCCTGCCTTGCCACCTTGCTTGAACGGGCTGGCTTTTGGGCACAGGCTTCCAGCAACACCAACAAGGATGGGTCAGCGTGTTGTAAACAAACCTAATTGGTTTTTTTGCCTCCAATGTTTGAAGACTTTTAAGATGCATAAGACTCTCAGAATAAGAAAATAAAATTGTTGGCGATATTTAGCATGTTGGATAGACAGATCTAAAAGTGCATCACTGTACAGTTGCTTTTCTACTGAGCTACTGTGTCTCTTCATTACAGTTAATGTTACAGCTCTTCCATCACCCTTGTTCTCAGCAGTTCTTGTAGGTAAGGGTCTACAAGCCCACCCTGCAGACCTCAAAAGTCCTCCTTGACCACCATCATACACCCATAGTTTGCAGGGTGCTGCTGAGGGGCTCCTATCTGCACCTCCTTTCCAAATGCCATGTACAAGACACCTTAAGTCCACATGATTGGAACTGCAATAATTTCAGCCAGTCAGCTAACACAAGGATGGAAGCAGTTCTTTTTCATTTAACAGGCTTTAATCTTCATTAAACCTTGCTCAGCTGCAGTTTGGGGCTATATAATGAGTGGCAAATGGTCCATACAGAAGGTTCACTTGCCCTTCAGATTAAATATGAATTTTTTTAAGTCTCAGTTGCTTCTACACCTTTTTTTTTTTTTAATTACTCTAACCTGTGAAACATCCCTAGGCATCTATTAAGACTGAGGTAAAACACCCATGGCAAAAAGAGAGTCCTATAATCAGTGATTTCTGGGGACTCTGCAGAATGGAACAATTTCCAAGGAAATTGGGCATCTCTGTACAGCACAGGGAAATGACTCATTTCCAACTAAAGGAGATAAAGCCTGTGCAGAGAGCTTGCAGATGAACCGCTGAACATCCTAATTAGGCACTGAGCAGCACTTTTTTTCAAATGTACCTGGGAGTGCTGAGGTGTAACGCAGATGAGTGTCAGACACACATACAGCTATGGGGTCTTGACATTCTGGCCACAGGCACACAAACTCGCTCTGTAACCATTTTGGGAAACAAAAGCACAGCCAAACCCGATCACCAGTTGCAGATGCTGCTGATATTCCTTATTCCAGAAGGCACGAGGCTCAGCTGTGCTGCTGCAATCCCAGTGACCTTCACAGGGATGAGAGAGACCTGAGCCTGAAAGCTTTAAGTGAAAAATCTAATCAGCGATTGCCAGCAGAGACGTGGTCTAGTACTTCTCCTGTGTTAGTCTGGAGCAACTCCAGAGTGCTCACAGATTTGTCTCATGGCAGAAAAACCTCAGTCTGACTAATACTGTCAATCCTGAACACCAAATTTTAGCTGTTAAAATCCCATGATGCTAGGTTTAAAATATTCGAGTCCTGATGATGTGGTCAGCAGAGCTGTTTGCCTGCATATTGTCTCCCTGTTCCTCTATACTGCTAAGAAAACGCATTCAAATCCCCAGGAAGAAGCACATTAATACAGCTGCATCCTTCTTGATCAAACTTTCCAGACAGCTCAGCATTTTCTAAATAAAAACATACGTTTGGGAAGGCTTTATGTGAGGAACCTAAAAGCAAGGGCACACTGGCCTCTTCTGGACATTTAGAGAAGTGGCAGCGAGGTAGAAAAGAGCCTGCAGCGCTTTCTGTGCTTGGTCACGCGTAACTATCCAGGGGTAACAAATAACAGTCATGTTTTCCTGTATTCAGTGCAGAATAATTGAGTCTTCTCATCAAGTTATTTTTATCTTGATAAAGAATTTCCCTTAACCATGCACATTTACTACAAAAATTTCTTGTCAAGATTCTCACCAGCTAAAGAGCATTACAGCCACTATTCCATCCATCTCTCTTTCTGCCCATGTTTTCTGGAATCTAAGGATTTCTTTTAGGTGATAGCAGTGGCCCAAAACACTACTAGTAAGACCAGAAAAGCCATCATTTTTCTTTATCACCCCCCAAAAAAATTGACTCTTAAGCATATGATCACATAGCTAGGAATTCTACTAGGTTCAGAGTTCTGTAGAAGAACAAAAAGAAGACTCTGAAACACTTATCTATATTTTACCTATTTAAAAACTAAAAGTTTCTACCTCTTATATGTTTACATCTGCCATTTTAAGACATACTCACTAGCTCCAGGAATGGTTGTACTTCCCACAGCTAGAAACCAAAACCTTCCATCAATGGTAATGGCACTCATGGCTTTTATATATATATATAGTAGGCACACATGGAAATGATTGAGCTGATTGAGATCGGTAGGCTCATGCATGTTTGATGCAATACTACGCGTGGCCTGGATGATACCACGTACAACAATAGGATTGAGCAGAGTCAAAAAGAGCCATGGTTCTCAAGGAGCATGTCTCCACCCTACAAATCTACGCTGTTGTTAAAGCAGGTATTGTTAAGAGAAATTTGCAGATTGGGTTCTCACTGAGAAGGGATTTATCAGCTGTGTTTCAAATGTCAAGGTTCTGAGTGTACCCTCAGGCTTTCATTGCCCCAAGCAGTCTCACCTGGGCCTCCACCCAGCACCCTCTGCTTATCGACCATGACCTCCATTTAAGTACAGGCTCAAGAGACTTATTCTTTCTTTGAGGCACTTGTAGGGTAGTCCTAGTTTTGGTTGTGTTTTGACTTTGCTGCGTAAGCTCTGTGCTTGTGTCATGAGTAGTGCTGTTTCTTAGCGTTTCTAACTCGGTTTCCTGGGTAGGCTGTGGACTTGCTGCCTTGCTTTGCCTTATGATTGCGGGGTGGTGGATGAAGCTGGTTGCTGCTCCTAACTCTCCCTGGACATGGCAGGACTGGGTCCTGTCTGCATGCTTACCTGTAGTGCTGTTGCCATTCTTTGCTTCTAGCTTGTCTTCTTTTGTGCAGCAGCCCTGCTCATGTTGGTTTGAGCACTAAGTATGTCATGTTAAGATGTTTAGCATGTTTAACAGGTTGCCCAGAGAAGCTGTGGCTGCCCCCTCCCTGGACGTATTCAAGGCCGGGTTGGATGGGGCTTTGGGCAACCTGGTGTAGTGGAAGGTGTCCCTGCCCATGGCAGGGGGGTTGGAACGAGATGGTCTTGAAGGTCCCTTCCCACCCAAACCATTCTATGAGTCTATGTTTTCCCCATTCCAAGTGCTGCCTCAGCCAGCGACTTTCTATCATATTTCCATGAAGGAATAAATATATCTGTGCCTTAGAAGCCCCCCTTAGGTGGGCAGGCATAGCTTTATTTCCATCCCCTAGAGCTGCTAGCCACATTACAGAGCAGCTAAGTAAGATAAAGCTACATAGAGGCAGATATTAATTAAGAAGGAAAAAAAAATGAAAGCAACTCATTTCTTCTTCAGAACTATATGTATGCTAATTGAAGTAAACATTCATTAAGCCCATTAAATGAAATTTAGGTTTGATAATGCATTTAAGGCTGCTGGAAGCAATGGTGTAGCAGTTCATAGCCTGTGGCTTTGGGGAAAGGGTTTAGGTACCACGAATAATATGTAACTTCCACAGGGGCGTTAGGAGTTTTCCTGACAATGTCTCTCCGTGGAGCTGGCGAATGCCCTAAGGCCTGAGGCTTAAACTATATCAATTAATCTGCATAGTGGGGGTTGTTTGAGATTAAATTATTATATCTGCACAAACTGTAACATGCATACCATAATAGCGGTCTAGCCCAGCTCTTGTCCTTCATGTAAACAGATTATACCATGACAAGCAGCGTAATTCTGACTGCACCATATCCAAACTAGGTGATGTCTTCCCAGCAGGGATGGCTCATCAAGGCCAGGCAGTGCTAGATCCTGTGAAGGCTCCTGTACATCTCCTGCCTGTGCCTTAAGCTCTGCTGGGATGTTAAAGCAGATCCATTTTCCCCAGTTGAGTTTGAAGAGTGGAAGGTGAGACAACACAACTACGCTTAAGAGCAAGCAACAACTTTTATGGCTGCACGGGGCAATTTGAAGGTAAGAGTGTCACCCCACAAGCACCTAACCATCTTCACAGCCCCACTCTGGAGGTGTTCACCGACTCCAGTCCCACCTCGGACGGCGTTCATTAACACAGACCGCCGACGAATCTGTCAAGCGACCAGTGGCCCAGGACTGTTTGCCTTCCCTGCTGTTGATAGCTTTACTTAATAAAAGACAACAGTAGACTGGGCTCACGGCCAGGAGCAGCCTTAAGTTTCTCTGTAAGAGAAAGGCAGAGTGTGGGGGTGTTTCTGAGACAGTGTCAACGCAGCATATGCTGCGGGACAGCAGTGTGGAAAGCACCGAGCGCGGCAGCACCAGAGACACTGTTATAGTTGCCACTGTTATAAATTGTAATAGCATCCAGGATCTCCTCCTGTGTGCCTGCCTGCAGAACGCACAAGCATCCCTGTCTTAAAAATCTTGTAATTGAAGCACGCTTGAAATGGGGAGTTTGACTCCTGGCTCTTTCATACAGCTGCTCATTGCTGTCTCCCCTTACAGCTGATTTTCTCAGGTGTGTAGAGCACTGTGTCCAAGCAGTCTCTTGTTTTAAAGGCGCTTTAGGTTAGAGGGATTCTCTCAAATTGGTTCTGCTCCCCTGTTCCTTCTTGGCCTCGTGATGTTTATGTACTCAACCCAGGTCTATCCAGAGAGCCCTTCGCTTGCGTAGCAGCACTGGTACGCTGTGCTCAGGGCTTTGTAAAACCCTGAATTGCGAAGAGGTGAAGTGCTGCACGTTCCCCTGGTAATATCAACTGTGTAAAAACAGTGTTTCTGATAGTTATGGTGAGTAATGAAGAGCTAAGAACACTTTCATTTCTTAGGTGAACTGGAATATTTCAGTCTTTCCACCTCAAATAAACACTGCTTACCTATTTCTGGGAGTGTGTTTGTCACCTTCCTCCCTCCCTTTGTGTTAAAGGGCTTCACTCAAATAACAGAACAAAAGCTTCAGGCTGGCTCTTCCTAAGGTCTTCCCCAAAACACCACTGTTTCTACACCAAACCTACCTCTGACTTGTGGAAATGGACATTTCATCTTCTACAGCGCTGAGCTGGAGGTAAGGAGACAGTGTTGCTCTAAGTGTCAGAAGTACCCCTACCTCTCTGCAGTGACTCCTACTATCTGCAGTTAACTCTGTGATTAATCTGATATTAACATGCAGAATGTGAGACTTCTTTTCCTTCTTACAAGCACACGAAAATCCATGCTTTAGAAAAGCAAGCGCTGGTTTTCAGCCTCCACCCTACCTTCAGCTACCCGCTGCCATGGAGACAATCCGAGCCACAGCGTTGCAACGTCGCTCCGACAGCGCTTGTGCAACAGCTGAACAACCCTATTTTCAGGGGGCTGCTGGATGCAAACTGCTGGTGCTCAGATATAAAAATGAATGTTCCCTTATGAACTTTCTCAAAGCAACTGCAGAGTCCCCAAAGGCCCAAATTCTGGCCCCCACTTAAATCTGTGGGAGATTGGCTAATGACTTCATTAGTGCCTGGATTTGGACCTCAGTGAATGAGGGTCAGGTCGTTTCTCTAAAGCTGAAGGCAGGTGCCTGCTAATCAAATGACACACTGGAAACCTCTTCTTCCAGCACCAGGCTCCTCTCCTCTTTGAGGTGGGAATTTAAAAGGCCAGGTCCTTAGGGCAAAAGCGCAAACGCTGCCATTTTCCAAAAGGTTCAGCTCTGTTCCCATTGTGGGACCTAGAATAAATTCCTCCTGCTTAACAAGCTGGCTGCTTGAGCTCTGTTTATGTACTTAATGCACACTGCCCTGTCTTTCTGTGACCTTTAATTTTTATTCCGTCTTTTGTAGAGATAGGAGAACAGCAGGATGGAGTGGGAATACAGAGCAGCTATGCAGCTGAGTAAAGTCTGAGGATTTGGAGAGCGTTCTAACAGGGTGGTTTTAAATAATCGATGGGACAAACAGGAAATATCAGTGAAAAGCAAAGCAATGTACTTTGTCACTACAGAAAGGAACTGGGGGCTTGCCCGTTACTGTCCCTCTTTTGATGCAGGGACAGCAAAGCTGTGCCAGGCAGTGCTTCAGGCTGCAGATATTGAAGGACAGCCATAGCCTTTCCGTCCTTTAAGAGATGAAGACAAAACGCTGCAGCTGAGCAGACCCTAGACAAAGTGCTCCTGGAGAGACAAAGCTTTGTCTCCTCAACCTTATATAGCAAATTTCTCCTACAGCAACAACCCCTCACCTTCCCAAAGGGAGCAGCTCCTGTAGCAAAGTACAACCGGGTTCAGACAAACATTGTCCTAAATGCCCTGTCCTTCCATCCACCTTCCAGAGAAGCTTGACTAACTTTCACCATGGTCAGAAGCTTTTGTACTTTGTATTTTTTTTTCCTTTTGATCCAAATAATTGTGATTGTCTGAATCAGATGGCTACAGAGCCAGCATCCATAACCAGCCAAGATTTTAGGGAACTTGGCTATATGGTGGGTCAGGATCTGGCTTCTGAATGGACTACACTTACGTGAATAATTCCAAAAAACATTCACACAAACGCTTTGCATCTCCAAAGTATTCTGCCCTACCTGGAGCCTCTCTCAGGGTGAAAGAAAAGGTTGATTTATGCAAATCATGAATGGCAGGATTGGTGCAATATTTAAAGGATAAATAACTTCCAAAGAAGATGAATAACTTATGGTCTAGAATAATTACTGTTGCATATACCTGTGACTGTGGTGTCAGAGCCATCTAGTCTTTGGGGTTGAAGAGGCTGGAAAGCAAACAGAAGAATGAAGCTTTTCGAAATACAGAGTTGAAAAAAAATCAGAGGCAACATAAGATGGAGAAACGCAGCAGTTCTGCCAGTGGAATTAAAATGAGCGGGTATGAGCCCAGAGCAGGAGACAGCTGACGTGAGAGGAAGGGATGAGAATGGAAACTTTAACAGCTGTAGGAAGGAGAAGAGTTTCTCCTTAGTGACCGTCGATAACATGTACTAGTCCACACTGAATCCTGGCTGGGGCAAAGTGCCGGATTTTGCAAGGAAAGAGACTCTGCAATGGAAAAGGAGAGTGCTTGTGGCTTGAACCCTGTTTTTCTGTTACCCTCTGAACAATGTCCCCCTGCATCAGCAGGGAGTGAGTAGATGCTGGCCTCTGCGGGCTTTTTTTGGGAGACTGAGCTGCAGTGAGAGCTATAATAAGCCAGCTGCAGAGACACGCTTGCTGGAGCACAGCCCGCATTCATCCGAGCTGCTAAATTTAGGTCTCTTCTAGCCAAAGAGCATGTGCAAAGAGGCACAGGGATGAGATCTATCGGAGCTGGGAAAAAGAACCTGAGAGGGTTGATTTGCCCATCGTAATAACGGTGCTTTTGGCATCAGAGGAGACCAAAGTCCCTGAGGATAAACACGGCGGCGACAAGATTTGTATTATTGCAGGCTGATTTCCCTCTGTCAGCCTCATGGGCTTGGCCCAGGCTGACCCTGGCAGTGCCACATTGGGGTAAAGCTGGAGTCGCTCTGCCTGAAGTGCTTTGGCTTGAGGGTGGTGCCGTTTATTGGGGCAAAAATAATAATCTTTATGAAAATAATCGTTCCTACAGAAATCATGGCTGTTTGCAACGAAGCAAAGTTCTTAGCCAAGGGAGAGCGTTGCTGCAGACCTGGAGAGGTGCCGTGGGAGCGAAGGAGACACGACACAGGTAAGAAATCCCCACGGACAGCACGAGGGGGAGGAACAGGACTTCTTGTCAAGGCTGTTGCTGCCTGTGTGCTCCAGCTTGTCGTCCCCCTCGCTCCCCCCTCGGGTATACCCTTTTACGCGCCAGCAGAAAGCCAGGCATCAGAACATCAGGTGCCACCGTGCGCCGGGCTGCAGGCAGAAACCCTCTCTGTTCCCAGAGATTTTCGCAACGCTGGGGAGCGTGGAAGCTGTCCGAGCCTGCCAGGCCACCTTCATTTGCAAGGGCCTCGGTGTAACCCTAAATGTGCGTTTCCTAAACACGCGTTAGGCTCCGTGGGGAATCTCTCCCTGCTCTGGATTACAACCAGCCGTTTGCGGAAGGGCAGAGGCTGGATTACCTTCTCGTCACGCGTTGGAGAAAAGCTGCTTTGTGCTGGCGAGTCCCCACCCTGCTCCAGGGCGGGGACTTTGCCATCCAGGACAAGCTGAGCAAAGCTCTCCCCATCCCTGCCAAGACACCCGCGTGGGACAGCAGGTCAGTGCCAACCTGACTGGGGGGGTAGGGAGGTGTCTGCTTTGGCATGGGGAAGGGGTCGTGTGGTTAGAGGTGCCCGGGAAAGTGCCAAACACTGTCCCTGCTTGCCCCAGACCGCAGCGGCTGGTCGTGCGGCTGTGCAGGAGCAGGACAGCCCCTGGCTGGGCAGATGTCCCGTTGGGGCCACGGTGCCAAGGCATTAGGGCACTGGGGCAGCCCTGGAGGGTGCAGGCCTGGGGTGAGGAAGGACGGGGAGGTGGGTTGTGGGAAGGAAGAAGATGGCTGACTCTTCCCAAGCACAGGGAGTGCAGGGTTTTGCTTCTTATTTCTGCCATGGCCAAGCTGGCACGTCCTGCCAGTTGGATGCTGGAGTGGGAGGGTATGGCAGGGGGCTTGTGAAGCGGCTTTGGGGGGGGGCACAGGCTGAAGTGAGGAGTACACGGCTCTGCTCACTCAGTATGATATTTTTATTCCATTTGAGGGCAGTGGCCAGGAAAAGGTCATCGTGTGGGAGGTGCTGGGATGCTTCAGCTGATTCAGGGCTGGCCAGCAGAAGGGAGATCTTGCCCTGAGCCGCAAACTGGGCTGGGATCAGTCAGTGACCCTGCTCTGAGCCTCGGACCTACCCCGGGGTGCTCAGCCTCCCCGAAGCACAGCCTGCTGTGGAGGGAGGAGGTTGCATCCGGCATGCTGGAAACAGCTGGCAGAGCCACGGAAAAACTGATCTGGCGCAGGGCGGGGGTTCGTGTGCGCGTAAACGTGCACTGAATGAAAAGAACTGGCCAAACTAGTCCGGCGTTTGCCTCACAAGGGGACGGGTCGCAAAACGGTGATTTTTCACTCCAGATCCTGGGTGTGGGGCTGGCGACATGTCCAGGAGTTCAAACTCGGGGGGGAAAACCCCTGTGTTTGTATCCTGTTAAGCTGTTGGGAGCTTTTCTCGTCGGGAGCTGCGCCTGCTCTGTGCACTGTCAGGGAAACGATTCCGAGCAAGCCTGGATTTGAACTGGCCAGCACACAATGAGAGTTTTGGCCGTTTTCTGATAAATTAAGTTTATTCTGGATTCAGCTTTTAGAGGACATTGATGTGGACTTAGAATTGCCTGATTAGCTGACAAAGCCTGCCAGGAAAAGGTGATCCGTGGGGAAAATTGGAATAATGGGAAGGATGCCTGGTACACCTGCACTCTGTCATCTGGCCACAGCGTTTGAGCCTGCTCTAAGCCAGGTTTACTGTATCGGCAAGCTGACTTTTTGCATACGTAGGTTCATTCTTTATAACAAGGACTTAAGTGGTGCTCCTATCCCGGAGCTGTTTTCCCTGGTTTGAGCTGCAGGCCAGGAATTGTGTTAAGCTGCAGAGCACTGGCAAATCTGGCCAAGCAATTCCTTTCTCCCTGTGCAAGCAAAGGGGGTGGCCATAAGAGTTTTATTCATCTAATGCCCCAGCTTGAGCAGTTCATGGGAACGCCTTCACCTGTGAAAGGGAGCTCTACTCTTTATATTCCTAGTGATGTTTCAGCTGGATGAAGAAATCGGAATCTTCCAGTCAATATCCATTGTGACATTTCTGTTGTAATTTGATATAGCAGGAGCTTTGCCCTGAATCCAGTACACGCATCCTTTCCTCATGTGTTGGATTCTTTCGGCCAGCTTGTTTGCACTCTGAATTTTTCTGCCTCCCACCCCCTTTTCCTTGTTTATTGACCTTTCTTTTGCCCTCTGACTTGTTAAACCAGCCTGTCTAATATTCCTGCTTCTGTACACGAACCAACTGAATGGTAAAACTGCATCAGAAAAAGATCTGTGAAATTCGAAGCCATTATTTTGTGTCTGGCTAAAGCAAATAAAGTGGGTTTCATGTTTCTGTAAAAGGTTAGAGAAGAGCAAAGATGACTTTTCTGAGGTCTAGGTCATAATTTGACCACTGAAATCTATAATCATATGAAAGAAAACAAACTCGACACTAATAATTTTCCATGCATTGCCTGATTGCACAGGTGTAATAACGTAGGGATGACCTGGAGAGCGCTCGGGAGTGCCTGTGCGTAACACATCTACGGCCAATGTCATCCTGAGAGTTAACTTGCCTGAACAGCACCCTCAGATGACGTTTGGGATTTGTAAGAGTCATGTGAAGTGTGGCTAAAGACACTCCTGCTCTTGCACAACTGTCTGGGCTCACTGATAGCAGCTGTTAAGCACCATGAGCAGGATTTGGGAGAGATGTTGTCAGCCACCGGCATCACCGTGACTACTTAAGGGCTTTAATGCCAGAACCTCAGCTCACACTGTGTTGAGCTTGAGTCGCAGGGAAGTAAACCTTGTCCTAGTACTTGATATCCTGTCAACTGACCAAGGATATGGGAAAATACTTTGGGTGTGTTCATGTGTAGGCCCTATGCATGAAAACAAAATTATGAGCGTTAAAAATAACCCTGGGGAGATGGCAAGTAAGCTTTTTTTTTTTTTTTTGAGGGCTTTAACAGTCAGTTAAAACTGCAGTCCTACAAGAAATTACCCACTGCACCAAGCGGAGGAGATGTTGAATACAGCAGATTCTAAGTAAGAGGCAAAATAATTCTGCTGTCCCAGTCCTCAAGTGAGGTTATCCTTCACGTGCTCATCTACACCTTGACATTGTCTTTGCCTCCCAGGGAGCATCCCTGAAGGCTGTTAGGACTGTGCAGGCACCCACACCCTAATTCACCTTCAGGGACTCCCCTGGCAAGGCCAAAGCCGTGTGCTTTGAAGGCCATGGGAATCAAGTCTATTTTCCTTGCTCCCGGGGCAACATTGTCTGCTTTTCCTTGTAGCCTCAGCCAGGCTGTCACGCTGACAATAGAAAAGAAATTTCTTAAATCACTAGTGCTAAGCATCAGCTTGTGCTCCCAATCCGTCTTTCAAACAGGGCAAACGCCCTGGCCCTGTGCTGTTGCAAGCCAGTCTTTGTCTGGAGGACAGCAGGACTGGAAACTCAGGGATGCTGCTATGGGCGTTCCCTTCCGTAGGGCTGTTCAGGTCCTCTGAGAAATTAGATGGTTACCGAAGCAGCCCCATTAACTGGCAAGGGTAGGTATGTTCTATTAATTATTTGCTAGAAGACTAACACTCCCTCTGGTTTTTATTGCAGTTGTCTAACTGCCTGGAGACCCAGACGATATCAGATTGATCAAACACGAGAGCGATGGTGAGTTTTCTGTACCACGCTGTGCCACCTCGGCTCAGATAAACGTGGGGAGTGTAGCTCAGATAAGGACACAGCAGGAAGGGCACTGTCACTGTCTGTCCCTTGACAGGGAGCGAGTTTATTGCTTCTCTCTGCTTCCTCAGACTAGAGGAGAATGACCCACACAGATGGACTTTTCCGTTTTGGGAGTTAATGGAAAATCTGATCAGACATTAGTTCAAAGAGCATTAATTTCTCCAGATAATTTCTCCTGGGCACATTATCCTTCGCAGGCTCAACCTGCAAGGTAACCATCAGTAACGGTAGTTATCGCTGGGCCTGATCAGAAAGCCCAACTTGCACAAAGACTAAGCAGTGGTTTGCTGATGGTTCTCGTGGGAACAGGGAGAGCTTTGTAAGAGGCAGCGTAGTCCCACAGAAACAGCAGGCAGGAGAAATCTGTTTGTGAACCAAAACACTGCGCTTTCTGGTGCATTATTTTACAGAATGATGGTCCTGGGCTGTTCTTAGAGAAGTCAGGAACAGGGCTTTGATGGGAACAGCTTCTTCTATGATTTACATGGAAAACTGAACAAGATGTCAGGCTGCCTGCCATTATTTAATTGGAAACTAGATATTCCATGGGCAACTATATGAAAATACTTTCTCCTTTTAGTTGTGTCCCTGTGGCTTATTTCTTATGTGGCTGGGAAGTCCCTCTAGAACAAACTGTTCCTCTTTAGGGCAGGGTGGAAACCTGGAATGAAATCACTCGTTTGGTGGGTAGACTTTACTCACTGTCACTGTTTGCATCTTTTGAATTTTTTTTTTTTTCAATTCAACTCTCCTGTATGTATGTATGTATCGCTTTGAGTTTGCCTTTCATAACTCCTCTCCTGTGGGTTTAGGCAACAATCAAGGGGGTCTCGAGTTTCAGTGCTGAGCAAGAAGCACAGGCACTAAGGAAGGCTATGAAGGGATTTGGTAAGTTGGTCTCCCCCCAGTGTTAAACCCTCTTTTTTTTTTTCACCCCCCTGAGCACTGGGAATGTTTTGTCTGGCGGTTTGTTCGAGGGGAAGTCTAGCCATTTGCATTGCCCCTTAGTCAGGCTGTTGTCACGTCCCTCCTGCAGTGTGGTACTGCCATGCTGCTGATCCAGTCCCCAGTGCTGTTGAGAACCAGGTTGTGTAAGGAACAGAAAATGTGGAGAATGAGGGTTGTGTAAGGAACGGAAGATGGCTAATGGCACACTCGGGACTAGACCAGAGCGTGCTTCTGGTTCTTGTGCATGCAACCTGACTGGTTTCCATTGGTTTCTTCCAGGCACGGATGAAGATGCCATCATCGAGATCTTGACCAAACTAAATGTTTCCCAACGTCAGCAAGTTCTGATCACCTATAAAGCAGTATCGGCAGGGTAAGTGGTCTTCAGAGATTACTGACCCTGGCTTTAACCAGGGATGCAGACAATTTTTGGGTTATATCACTTGGGTGAAACGTGAACAACATCCTGTTCTCCAAGACAGTAAGGTTAGCACAAGCTTTCTCTGGCCAAGTTTATTTTGGTCTTTTTCACTTCAGAACAACTGTTCATGCAAGGAGGGTTGGAGCATGAAGAAGAGTAGTGACTGAGTTCTTTCTGTTCTCAAAGACCGTACTGTCTCCCAGCTCTCTTCTCCTCTCTCTGTCTTCTAGGATTTGATCAATGACTTGAAGTCTGAGCTGAGTGGGAATTTTGAAAGAGTGATCATTGGTATGATGACTCCTACCACCCTGTACGACGTGCATGAACTGAGGAGGGCTATGAAGGTGCAGAAATCTTCTCTTTATGTTGCTCAAGCTCTGGTCAATTCAGTATGATATGGTGTAATTATACATTTAATATTCATTTCTTATCATTAACATACATTTATTTTTTTTTAAAGTCCTAGTTGCACATCAAAAGAGTTATCATTATGATTATGGATCTTTTCTTTGCAATTCCCTAGGGTGCAGGGACAGATGAAGGCTGCCTGATTGAAATTCTGGCTTCTCGCACAAATGAAGAGATTCGGCGCATTAATGAGAACTACCAACGTCGTACGTAGGGCAAACTGCCAGCCATTGTCATGCTGACTGAAAAGTCACTTATGCGTATGTGTGGACATGAGAAGAGGGAGGAGAGGGATCTGATAGCCTTTAATTGTGACAAATCAGCCAATACAACTAGCCTCAAGGGCTACAATTTCACCCAGAAATTGTATTGGTGTAAATAAAATGGGATGGGGTGGTTATGTCTGTCAGTTGGATGTCTGTCCATGTGCAGATCTATTGCCAGTTTTATATTGGCTGTGTTTCTTAATTTTGCCCTGTAGCACTAAATATGATGGCTGGACTGCTATGGTGATGTTTAGAGCCCTGAGCACAGTTATATACATGTAGAGACAGGACATAATTATATACATGTAGTGACAGGACACGGGGCAATGGCTTTAAACTGAAAGAGGGGAGATTTTGATGAGATCTAAGGCAGAAATTCTTCCCTCTGAGGGTGCTGAGGCACTGGACCAGGTTGCCCAGAGAAGCTGTGGCTGCCCCATCCCTGGAAGTGTCCAAGGCCAGGTTGGATGGGGCTTTGGGCAACCTGGTGTAGTGGAGGGTGTCCCTGCCCATGGCAGGGGGCTTGGAACTGGATGGTCTTTGAGGTCCCTTCCAACCCAAACCAGTCTGTGATTCTATATATTTACCGAGCTTATGGTTAACAAATACTGTCGAAGAACAGCGTCCATGTGGTAGGCCTGTTACTAATGGATGTCATATGTGTGTGTGCTCTTGCTAGAATATGGCTGTACCCTCGAGGAGGACATCGTCTCTGATACATCTTCCATGTTTCGAAGAGTCCTCGTGTCCCTTGCGACAGTAAGTGCAGGCTAAGGGAAACGGGGGTGAATCTTCCTGCTGCTGAGGGACGTGCCTCTCGCTTCAGTGAGGAGGTGTTTTAGACAGGCTTTTATTTCACTTTTCTTGCGTTTCACCTCGCCTGCATTTCACACCCAGCTTCTGCAGGGAGAGGAGTCTGACTCTGGGCATGCATTAATGCCATGCGCTCTTTTTAAAGCAGCCCAATTAAAGTGGAGTGCTGCTCATTTCAAAAGGAAGTACAAGTCACATCTGAGCCACACTTTGCTGTATTTGTGAGCCGCTATTCAATTTTAAGGATCCCATTATGCATCTCCAGTAACTCGTTTGGAATGGGGAATTTACAGGACTTGCTTGCATGAGTGGCTCTGGTGAAAAGAGTTTTTCAACCTTGTATCTCCGCAGGGAAACAGAGATGAGGGGATGTATGTGGATGAAGCCCTCGCTCAGCAAGATGCTCAGGTGTGTAGCAATTTGCTTCCTTGCAAGAATTGTCTGTTCTTGTACGTCATGCCTGGTGAATCTCTGCTTCTTCTAGACCTCATTTTTTTTCAAGGTAGGACAGTAAGCCTGAAGCTATGCTAGACAGCAGCACCCTAGGTGGAGACCTGGGCTCTGTTCCCAGTTTTGACCCTTAGAGAAGGCTCTGAACTGTTCTGACTCAGCCAGTGAAATGGGGATAAAGGTTCCAGCCTCCTCGGCGACTCTCTGGTGCAAGGTCTGTAGAGAGGCTGGGTATTTGGGAGGGGAGATGACAGTTCAGTTGAGAGTTGCTGTGCTTGGTTAGTATTTGTTGGAAAAGATCTGTGATCTAGACAAGCCACAGGCCAGCAGTGCTCAAGCACCAAGGAAGTAAAAATTTCATGTCATGCACAGCTGGTCTTCTCAATTAGCCTTACTTTGTCTATTTATAATGTCTTCAAGTGCCTGTATGAAGCTGGGGAGAAGAAATGGGGAACAGATGAGGTACAATTTCTGACCATCCTCTGTACACGGAACAGAAACCACCTACTAAGAGGTAGGACCTTCCACCACCAGGTCCTCCTGGATTTTTTTCCTCATTTGAGGATGATACTTTTCTAGGAGCTTTGTACTTGTTCGTTAACTGATTGTGAACACTTCCTGAGACAGCAGGTATCCTAGAGCCCCGTCCCATTCAGTCCTCTAAGAGCGTTTTATTCCCTCCTGAGACAAAAAAGGGACTTGAGAAAAACATCAGTACAAGTGGCTCCAGCCTGTAAATTGGAGATAATGAAGTGTGACTCCCATTGGGGCAGAAAGAAGCTAAGCATTTAAACTGCCATCATTAACTAGAGGTTCTTGAAAACTCTGGCAGCAGTGGTGGGCCAATTAGCATGACAGTGAATAATTAAAATGAATTCTTTCTGTGGGACAGCCCCGATTTAGCTTAAAACGCCAGGATAATGGTACAATGTTCGTTCAGAGGATGAGGAGCTTGATCTTGCAAAGTGATCCACGACGCTGCATGCCCTGAAGCATCTCAAGGGCTCTTTTTATCCCTGACTCTTCCTCCTAGTTTTTGATGCGTACAGAGGGATTGCTAACAAGGACATAACGGACAGCATTAAATCTGAGATGTCAGGAGACCTTGAAGATGCTTTGTTAGCTGTGGGTGAGTTCCCTGCTTTTAAACATCATCTGCAAACTAAATAAATGATTAGAGATACCGTATGGAGCCCTGGCTGGCTGTTCACATAGCTTCAGGAGGCAAACACTGTTTGTCTTTTTTGTGAGCCACGGTGTTTTACTCTTTGCAGATACAATAGGGTGAGAAGGCTCGGTGCTTTCTGATATTGTTTGCTTTCCCAAGTGATGCTTTGGTAGCTGACATTTGCTGTCAGGAAGCACTAAAGCCTTGAAGAAAATATTACTGTGCACTGGGCATGGACACATCGATTTACAGCAGGTCACCCGCTATGGATGTCTGCATCGTACTTGCTGTTCCCTGGCCCTGAGCCACATCTTTACAGAGTAAACACCTTCACTGAGAAAGTGCCGTAAAGGTTTGGAAAACCTGCTCTTTCAGTTTTTATTGACCTTAATTCTCTTGTTCTTGTCTCCTTTACAGTAAAGTGCATGCGAAATAAACCTGCGTATTTTGCTGAAAGATTGTATAAATCCATGAAGGTAAAGAGCTTTTGGTGTGAGATTGTTTTTTGGTTTTGTTTTCCCTTGTCTTTCCATGCTTGAGTCGGTAGCATGACAGCAACCATTAGATAAAGAGAAACTCTGCCATTAACTGGGAGTGGGGGGAAGTCTGAGCTTTTATATGGACCTTCTTTCCCTCAGAGCAATATGCTTGCTTGGCAGCAAGCTGCTGGTGGATCACTCCACTAATGCAAAAACGCTCTAATTAGGAACAGATTTTGCAGAAGACCAAGTGCTCCAACCTTTGTGTCTCACTGATTTGTCCAAAAGGCTTTCTAGTTGTACACGGTTGGTCTGTTTCTTCAGGGCTTGGGAACAGATGACAACACGCTGATCCGAGTGATGGTGTCCCGCTCTGAAATAGATATGCTGGATATCAGAAGGGAATTCTTGACCATGTATGGGAAGTCACTCCACTCCTTCATTAAGGTAAGCTTTGCAGCATTAAGACACAGAGCTGGATTTGCTAAGCAGCTCAAAGGAGACAGGTTCTCACTTGACACCCATTGGGTATTTTAGAGGAGCTGGAATTAAGGAGACTTTACATTTTATGTACTGAAAATGTTCCTGAATGTTCTTAGTTCTTAAATTGTCAAAGAGGTTACAAACCCTACAACAAATTGTACATGCTGGAAAGAATCCAGCCTTGTTTGCAGCTGTAAAACTAAGTGCATTCCTTTTTTCTTTTTCCTCTAGGGAGACTGCTCCGGAGACTATAGGAAAGTCCTGCTCAGACTCTGTGGTGGGGAGGATTAAAGGATGCCTGGTGTACTGCCTGGGTGATGGGAAGCAGCTGATCATCAGGATTTCTTTCTTTGGTATTTTTCCCAAATATGTTATTAATTGCTATGAGTATTGACTTAGTTTAGTTAATGCTCTGGTTAGCGACCCTTTCGATACACTTTCATGCTTGGAACACCCATTTGTCTACTGACTGGGCTAGTCAAGCCCATCTTAAACAGAATGCTATAACCATTTTACATAACCAAATATGTAAAAGCTAAATTGTTTCCTGACAAGCTGTCCCCTTGCCGTTGCATTCACCAGCAAAAACTTATCAACTGAAGCAAACTTGGATGCAGAATGTGAGAGGCTGCACCAGGACAATTAACCTCCTTCACATGGGGAGTGCAGAACGCAGCCTTGCTTCAGTTTTTGCAAGATGATTAAAACACAAAGAAATCAATCATCTAAAATATAAGCATGTTTAGGTCTTAACTTGCCCTCTGTTAGCGTAGAGCCTTAACAGCCTTGCTGCACTTTATGTATATGTTGCCTATAGGTCTGTAGGTAGGGAAGATGTCACTGGTGACATGAGAAAAAGCTCGGGAAAAGACCCCAATTCTTGGTCTTTCCTCCTTGACTCGTGGGAGTATAAATCGTCAGGGTTATGTTACAAACCCTTCCTCTGGATAAAGTGATGTCATTAGAACGGTGCCTTTTAAGGAATGACCTGTCACCAAAAATGCATCTCCTCAGCACTACCTGATGCCTTATACTGGGGTAGCTCACCGAATCTCACCAGCGCTGGCTGGTTGGCGCCCGGTGTAACGCTACTGTCAGAGGGTCCAGTTTTTGTGCCTATGCCTGAATTGGACTTCCACACCAGTCTCTAGAGGAGACTTTTCCCCCAGTGCCTGTTAAACTGAGCGTTGTTTTCACTGCAAAAATGTGGTTCTGCTTTGGCTTAGCAATTTTGGTTTTATTTTTTTTAGCCGTTGGTATATAATCCTGCTTTGAAGGCATCAGCCTGAGATTAGGATTTGAAGGCACAAATACTCATCTGGCCTACACCCAATTCTGCCACCCATTTTTTTTCTAAATTAGCCTACTGTTGGCTTGAATAGGAGATACTTCTGCGGCCTCAAACAAAGTAATTTTCTTTCTTGCTTCTCTGTGCTGTAACTGGAGATACATTCCCTAGTTTTGGTGAGAGAGAAGGCTGCGCTTTTTCCAGCTTTACTGAAGCCTTCTGCTCAGCGAAAGGAAAGTTGTCTTACCCAGTACAACAGGCTGACTGATGCACTCAGGACTGGCTTTGTGTTTTAATGCCTCGTGTAATGTTGCTGACTTTTTAAAAATGAATAAACGATTCATTGCCCAACCTTCTGCCATGACTGTGTATTCTGGGAGAGGTAACGTGAAATAACCATGTCCCATTTTTTTTTTTTCAACAACTTCTGTGCTCCACTGGGGCTTTTTCTCTGAAATGCGGACTTCCACGCACCGGCCGAGCGGGCAGAGGCTGCAGGGAGATGCCTGCCAGCTCTCCAGCCCCAGAGCAGGGTGCCCAGGGCCCAGGGCCCTGTCCCACCGGGTGGGACACGGCTACTGGGAGGGGAGGGGGGGATGTCTCCTGCTCAGAAGAGGCAAATCCCTTGCCCTCATGGAATGGGCCCTTCGCATGGCAATGCTGCAAATCCTCCAGCAGCGCTGGGGAACGGCTTATACAACGCCACGTCTCTGCTGTGCCCAGGGGAAATCACCGGGGGAACGGGGGGCAGATCCGGGGGTGCAGCCCCCCAACTGCTGCAGCTGCTCCTGCTCGCAGCTCAGTAACGCGGGCACTTCCTCTCCGTCATCCGCCGCCACGGAGCGCTGCGATGACGCAGGAACAGGGCGTTTTGTGCCGTTATCGCCTTCTCCTGCAGCGCTGCGCGACGCCCGCGGAACCCCCGGGCGCCGGGACCCCAACGCCCACGTGTGCGCCGCCGGCAGCGCATGCGCAGAGCGCAGACACCACCCCCCACCCCCCCACCCCCCCCGCGCATGCGCCCTCGGCCCCCTCCCCGCGCCGGCACCGTGCAGCCTCCGCCGCGCATGCGCTCTCGGCCCCCTCCCCGCGCCGGCGCAGAGGAGCGGTAGCAATGGCCGCCGCCGGCCGTTGCTGAGGCGCCGCCGCTGCCGTTCGCGGCGCCGTCCTCGCTCCGGCCGCGCTCCGCTCCGGGCGGCCCCATGAGGAGGCGGAGGCGACGCTGGAGCGGCGATGGGCTCGCTGAGCAGCCGGGTGCTGAGGCGGCGGGCGGGCCTGCCGCGCGGCGATGGGGCGGCCGGGGACGGCGGCGGCCGCGGTGGCAAGAGGAAGCGCGGTGGGGCCGAGGGGCCCGGTGACAGCGACAGTGACGGCGAGGCCGAGCGGGAGGAGCGGCTCCTCAACACCCCGCGCAGGTCCGGGCTGCAGCGCGGCTGAGCGCGGGCTGGCGGCCGCCGCCTCGGAGGGGTCTGTGGGCCTCAGTCGTGGCCGTTGGTCTGTCAGGGAGCGGGTGGCGGGAAGGGGCTGCGGGGCCGGCGGCTGCCGCGGTGGCCCTGGGGCCGTGAGGCGATAAGAAGGGGCCGTGTGGGGCTGAGGGGCCTGGCAAGGCTGAGGGAGGGGGATGGCGGGTTATGGAGCGAGGGGCTGGGCCGCTCGAGAACCGAGTCTGGTCTTCAGGGGCTCGCTGTGGAGGGGAGACGGAGGGTGAAGAGTTTGGGGGTGGGCCTGGGGCTGGGGGTCGTGTCTTGTTGGCTTTGGAAAGGTCCCAGCTGCAGGAGGCAAGAGAGGGGCCGTCAGTCCGTCATGGGGAGGGAAAAAACCCTGTCGAGGACTTTATACTTAGTGTTGCTTCTGTAACAGAAAAAATTGAAAAATTGTATCTCTGTTTGCCTTTTTGTATAGGAAAAAATTGAAAAGCACTTCGAAATATATTTATCAGACTCTGTTTCTGAACGGGGAGAACAGTGATATCAAAATTTGCGCTCTGGGAGAGGAGTGGAACTTGCACAAGATCTATTTGTGTCAGGTAAGTCGCTTCCTTCTTACTCACAATAGAAACTGTATTTTTAATAAAAGAATCTCTGAAGTGTGACTTGAAATTTTTTTCTTTTCTTTTATTTTCCCCCCTTACGTTTCTGACTTACCACTCTTTCTGTGGATGCAAATGGTTAAACAACTTGTTGGGCTTTTGATAGTAATGTTAGGAAGCATAACTGTAGCTTTGTGTTTTAAAAGTTTCTTCAGTTCTGTCTCTTGCTATTTAATTTTTTAATCTACTCGTCTTAGCCTTGGTGCATCCTTTGTGAAAACAGTCCTGGAAATTGTCTTTTTACGTCCTGAGAACACGTTCATGTTTGCTAAACAAATGGCTGAGAACCTCCTGCGATGTTAATGTTGTTGCAGAGCAAAGAAAGCGCTGCCAGGGTGGGTTTGGAAAGCACATGCTCACCCAGTTCCATCTCACTGCTCGTTAGGGCTAAAGTGTAGGAACCTGAAGAGATATTGCTGCAGCTGGGTTTTGTATTTTTTCTTTCCTGCTACTTTCTGGCTGGAAGGTATGCACCCAAGCTCTAAAAAGGAATAAATCTTAGTGCACACAAGCCAAAAAAAGATGCTGTTTCTACAAGCGTTTTATTTTGGGTGTGTATTAAGGTGAAGCTCTTTGTGTTACTTTTTGTGCTTTGGAAGTGAAGAGGTGCTGTTGTCTTTGCTGTCTGTTCTCTTTATTACTTTTCCTGTGGCGGAAGTGGGCAGAAACAATGGCTTTGTCTCGAAATGTCTAATTCAGTTGCACCGTTAACTTAAAAGTAGGAGTCTAACCTTGGAAGTGATTTATTTGAAGTGAGAAGAAAAAGTGTCTGCAAACATCTACACTTCTTTGTTAGCTGTAGTCAAACACAGGGCGGTTTGACGTGGTACGAGACGAAGGTGTCACCGTGAGGTGCTCAGCAGGTTGGAGGCAGTCCCTCTGGTGTAGCAAGTGATGGTAGAAGCAAATTCTTGATTATTTTGTTGTGGTTGATTTGGTGCAGGTGCAGCAATACCTTGCATTGGCCACAGTGAGGGCAGTTCCATTGCTTTCTTGTAGGAAAAAGCCTTTTATTTTATGTGTGATAGAACTTTTTAAAGAGCATAAAACAAGGGCAGGAGAGTTGTTTGTGTTTAGCCCAAAATTGCGCAGTGGCAGCCATCTCTGGACAGAAGTGTGGGTGTGTTTGACCAGAGAGGACATCTGGCAGACACAGCCTTGTCCGCTCGCTTTCGAGTTGGGATGACAGAGGGTTGGACACTCAGACTGACTCGTGCAGCACAAACAGGCTGGGCCCGTTGCTCGTTTGTCCTTAAATTGTTGTTGGTGATGGTGTGTGTTATTGTCATTCCGTTGTTGCTGCGTCTCAAGCTCATGAAGCTACTCCTGAAAATTTAGTGTGGGTGGATAACTGAAATGGAATATTCTGTGGGTGCTTTTCAGCAGACTTTGAAAATTGGGATCTTGTTCTGTAGAGGCCTTGTTGTACGTGGGATGTTCTCGTGAGGTGAAATTTCATGGCTGAGTTAGCCATTCTCCTAAGTCAGGTTTCGATTTCAGTTCTTGCTCTGTCATTGGAATTATGTTACTGTAGGTAGAACGTTTTTGGATGTTAAAAACAACTCTCAGTGAAATTATGACTCCTCCTCTGCCTTGTTGAGCAGACAGTCTCAGTCGGAATGTCTCTGTTTTCCGAGTCTCTTGAGTTAGTTTGATAAGGCCAGTAAGGTGCTGCTCTACCTGTGAATGGCAGATCTTACTAAAATGATAAATTGTCCTGAAATTGAGGGATTGATGCACGTGGCAAAGCTAAGGCAGCCTCCTGAGGATTGCTAAGATAAGGTCCTGCTTTTGAGTAGTGTGTTGTGTGTCATCGTAGTTAGGGGATATGCCAAAAGTACAGAAATATTTTACATAATCAAATAAAATCAAAATTGGATTTTGTTATTTGCTGCCCTGAGTTGAAATGCTGAGTTAAGAGGTCAGGGAATATGGTTCTGTACAAATAGACTTTATTTTTTTGATCTCTCAGGTAAACTTCAGTGAGTGATAGCATCTCATAATGGGCACATCTGCTGCTGAGAAGGAAAGTCATGACTCCTAGTAGAGCAGTATATTTCACTTCATTTGGATGGAAACCCATCAAATTGTAGTTTTATATGCCTTACACTTTGTAATAAAAGGTATATTTGCATAAATGGTGTATGTGTATGTGTCCTTGGTATGAGACTACAACTTTGTACATTGATTTGTATGTCTTGCATGCTGTTTTTTTTTTTTTCTTTTCCTTTTTTCCAATACCCAAACTGGCATTCCCTAATGCCTGCAGGATTTGTTGTCTGACAGTAACAGTAAGGACTTAATTTTTGGACTAATTATATCCCCATTGTGTGTGGTTTGTAGGAAAAGAGCCTGTGTGGCTTTTCTGGCCCTTTAAAGCTCTTCACTTTCTCTGATTACAGACACGTAGCCCAAATTTTCTGTACACGTTTTCACTTTCAGAACTAGAGCAACTAGAATTAGCCCTTTCTCAAGTATGTCAGAATGTTTTATTTTGTGAAAATTTCTCTTAATACGTTCTGTTCTGCATAAAGGTAAATATTAACCATTTTTTGTTCCATGTGGTGTTTTTGGCAGTTTTCATTGGAATGAAATCTCTTACTTGAGTTCTTTTTCTCTCATCTTCCCTCATACAGTCAGGCTACTTTTCCAGTATGTTCAGTGGATCTTGGAAAGAATCTAGCATGAGCATCATAGAGTTGGAGATTCCTGACCAAAATATTGATATAGAAGGTAAGTGGGAACCTTTTATTTTGACATAAAAACTGAAGGTAGAAGTTAAGATGAACCTGACAAAAAAAACCAAAAAACTGAAAATATGTGGGAGTTTTTTTAAGAATAATTTTCAAACCAGTAAATAAGAAACTTGAGGGAATGAGTTCTGTGCTCATTCAGTTTTGAGCTTAACTCGGGTCACCAGTAGAGTTGAATTCATTTTTGCACCTCTGAACTGGGAAGCGCAGCTGGAAAGCAGCCAGTTGTCCTGTTGTTTCGGCGTCGGGGCTCTCGAGATCAGTGTGTGCAGCTCTTGTGGAGCCTCCAGTGCGGGAGGGGGAGTCACCTCGTCATCTGCCCGGCCTGCAGGGGCCGAAGGGACCTGGCAGGATGCTCTGCTGGGCTTCCAAGCACCACGGACTGAGGGAGAAGTGTTTTTTTCAGAACCATTACGGAGAATCGTGTAACATCGTAGGAATATCTCAACGTTACGCTAGTGATCGATTGCAGAGAAGGATTGTGAGGTTCAGCTGCTTTTTATCTAGTTCTACTGCTCTCCACCTTGCTCCACGGCGTGACTTGGCTGTTTTAAGATGAAAGTTTTGTGTAAATAGTGAGGAGTACTGTGTTTTATTGGTTAATGACATATTTTGTGTTTTCTATTTGTGTGGTCTCGGGCTGGTAAATACTAGCTTTTTATCCAGAGCAAACAAGATAGCAGAGAATGTGTGCGCTCGGGTGGTTTGGTTATATTTAAGGACTCTTTGAGTTACCCGTGCTCAATGCCCTGTCTTTGTTTGACACTTGTACCCTTCTCAGCTCTACAGGTGGCTTTCGGCTCGCTGTATAGAGATGATGTGTTAATCAAACCCAGCCGAGTAGTTGCACTTTTAGCAGCAGCCTGCATGCTGCAGCTCGTAAGTAATAAACGTGCAATATTTTTGCGCTCTCTTTTTGGGTAAAGATAACAGTTCATGATACACTCACACGTGGGTACTGTTTCACTCAGAGGAATGAATCCTCTTTTCAGACTGAGTGGGTTGTCACGTTACGACACGAGGTTAGGTCGATAGAGAGGGGCAGATTTAGATTAGATCTAAGGAAGAAATTTTTCACTCAGAGGGTGGTGAGGCACTGGAACAGGTTGCCCAGAGAAGCTGTGGCTGCCCCATCCCTGGAAGTGTTCAAGGCCAGGTTGGATGAGGCTTTGAGCAACCTGGTGTAGTGGAGGGTGTCCCTGCCCATGGCAGGGGGATTGGGACTGGATGGTCTGTGAGGTCCCTTCCAACCCAAACCGTTCTGTGATTCTGCCTCAAGCCCTGCTTAATCTGACCGGTCTACCAGTTTCCCAAGAAAGATGAGACCCTTGTACCGGGCCCGCCTGCCTCACCCTGTTTAAGGAGAAGTTGGGGTCACCTTGAACCCTTTACAATGTGACTGGTCTGTCAGGCTCACGCTGACAGCGTCACTGGGACAAATCCCTCTGGGCAGCCCACTGAGTCAGAGGGGGTTCGTCTCCCCTACCTCATGGGCAGCGCGCGGGGCCAAATCCCTTCTGTCCCCAGTGTCAGTTGTTGAAGCTTCTGGAAACTTATATCTATATATGACAAGTTTTATTACAGATGCTTGTGGCAGGATACAGATTTGAAGACAGCTGGTGATAGGGACTGACTGCGAAAACACAACTGATGGGTGATAATTTTCAATAGCTGCAAGGTGTCAGTAACTGAGTGCATGTAACACAGAGCTCTTACCCAGTAGGCGTCCCTAGGGGGGGGAGGGAGAGAGGTCCAGCCTGTCAGCTGATCCCAGATGTCCCAATGGAGGTCTTCCCCCAACACCCCCTTCTCTTAAGCCATTTTTATACTTTTAGGTGAGGCTTGAGTGACTCTGGTCATGCATATCCTGTCAGGAGTGGTGTAAATTTTCCTGGCTTCGATTTAAAGGTATAGACTAGAAGAATTTCAGGACACATGCTCAGTGAGGGGTGGTCGCAGACCAGAGGCAGGTAGCTTTTGGGATGGAGGTGTGTTTTGGTATTATAATGATATTATAATGAGCAAAGATCACTTAAAGGCCAGGGATTTTGCAACCTGTTAAGCATTGACATGCCCGAATTGCCCAGGTAAATGCCTGGCTGAGTCTTGGCATCCTAACTCCTTTCACCACCATTGTTGAGGCAACAGCTGCGATCCGTCTTCCTTGCCAGCCGTGCGGTTCCTTTTGCCAGCCATTCCCTATCCCTGGGAACAGCACCTCCGTACCACTCTGCTCCCCGTTCCAAGGATATCGTACGTTCCGCCCGGCCAGGGCAGGCCTTGTCCGTGCCAACTGCGTTGTGTTCCTGGGAGCAGCAGCCGTGTCTCGCCTCAGAGCTGCTTTAATATTCCAGCTGGTGAGCTGAACTTTGCGGAGCAGTGTTCTTCCATTCCCCCCATTTCAGCTATTTTTCCACAGTGGGGAAAAAACCCAAATGTAATGGAGTGGTGTTCTTCAAAAAATCTATGACTAAGATTCAGTTGTAATATTAAGTGCTGCTTTGAGAATCATACCTAGAAGTAGATTAAGACGTGTTTTAACAGCTCATTTGTTCTACCCTTATGCACAAAGCTTTTCTTTCACGTGATAAAGTCTTAAAAAAAACCTCATTTTTCTGAGGAACGTTGGTTCATATTTTCTGGATAGCATAGCGTAGGTCACTGTAGCACGTGTGGCTTCAGTAATTGTTCAGGCATGAAAATTGGTGTGAACTGCACAATCTTTGGCACTTCCTGGTGGGAAATGAAAACTTGAAATGTTTGTGGGTTTGTTCCTCCCCGCAGGATGGCTTAATCCAGCAATGTGGTGAAACGATGAAGGAAACCATTAATGCAAAAACTGTGTGTGGTTATTATAATTCGGCGGGGACATACGGATTAGACTCTGTGAAGAAAAAGTAAGAATTACTTTCTCCAGGCTGCTTTGTACATTGCTAATTAAAAGTGTGAATTTACAAACAGTACAATAATGCCCAAGTTAAATTTTTAGTTATTTTTTAAAGCTATCTGACTTGAGTTTTGCTTGTCCTGTTTAATTTTTGAGTTTCTACTATAATCAGTTACCTTGAAATTGGTTTAGATTATGGTAGCTTGATTGGCCTGTGCTGTGAATGAATTAATTACTCAAGTATTTTAGTAAAGACAGTATGTTTGGTCTTCTGTGTGACAGTGGAATAATACTTGTGGTCATTGACTGTTTTATCGCAAGCTGCTTTAATATTCAGAACTTAAGCTTAACTTCATCTTAATTAGGAGGGATAATTGCACATTTGTGAGCAGAATGCTGAGGTTCGTGCTGACTGCTTCCTTCTGCTGTGAATTAGTGTGTTCTCAGAGCTTTTTGTGGCACTTTGAATTTAGCTTTCACTGTACCCTGCGAGAAACTAAATGCATCTTGAAGAGTTTGAGAAAATTTTGGAAAACCTTGTGGTAAACTTCATGTTTTTGAATAGCTCTCTTTTCTCTTTTTCATCTTTTTATGTCTTCATATCTCAGGTTAAAGCAGTACTTCAGAATCATGTGGTGCATAACCAGGCTTTGTGAGCCTGAGCAACTGTTGCAGGAATGTTGTCATATGTAAGAAAAAAATGAAGGTGCTAATTCCTTGCTTTTAATCTAGGTGCCATGAATGGCTCTTGAACAACCTGATGACTCACCAGAGCGTTGAACTCTTCAAAGAACTCAGGTACAGCCTTCAGTTAACATTGAGTGGTGAAGTACAATTTCTTCCAAGTATGTAATTCACTGCAAGTAACTTTCTAGGCTATCGATGGTTGTTGACACCTAGCTTGCTTTCTTGGTTTTGTCTATACTGTCTCATAGAACTCTTGTGATCTGTTTTTTTTTTCCCCCAGCATAAACCTCATGAAACAGCTGATTAGCTCATCTAACCTGTTTGTAATGCAAGTGGAAATGGATGTATATACTGCTCTCAAAAAGGTACTTAGCGAAGGGTCTGGCTGGGGCTTTATGAGGTTGAACTCCTGAGTAGGAGGTGGTTTGTAACATAATTAGAATTTTAGTCTTTTTGGTGTTTACTGAAAGTATTTGAGAGTATCAGAATCTTTGTAGGAATTAGTGCTTTATGAAAATGGCCCTTTAATAAAGCATATATTGTTTGAAAACTTCTTCAGTTAACTCAGTCGAGTTTGTTTGTTTTACCTAGTGGATGTTCCTTCAGCTAGTGCCTTCTTGGAACGGGCCTTTGAAACAACTCTTAAGCGAAGCTGATGCCTGGTTTGCCAAGCGTAGGAAAGGTAGGATTAACTGGGATGACCTTGGATTGGGGAAGATGTGAGTTAGAAGTAAAATATGATAGTTTTCCTCCACTTCCTTCTTCTGTTTTCTCTGGGAAGACTCTCCTCTTCCAACAGTCCTTGGCATCACATTCTTAACACTGGTGGCTTTCTCACTCCTCTCTCTGTGTGTTTTCAAGTGAGCACATAGCTTTTTCGCTGTTTGCAAGTGAGCAGACGTGGTTGCTGTTTTTGCTTTGTTGCTTTTGCTATTGTTCAGTTAGGATAAGCTTTTGTTACCATCTCACTAGAAGGCACCAGTGTATTTCAAAAGAGGAAAAGTTTGGTCTAATGTTTCTGCTGAAAAGGTTCGAATGTAAGTCATTTCTTCATTTTAACTGCAAAAGGTGGTTTAGCTGTCCATAATAACTTTCTCTGATCAGTAAGTTAAAACTCAATCTCAAATATAAATAGGGTCTGGAAAATGTTTAGAAAAACAAGTTGTAATAGAGGTGTTCTGTCTTGCAGACTTTGAGGATGACGTTGCGTTTCTGGAGTCAGAACAGGGGAGTGCGTTCCTGTCGGTGTTCACACACTTGAGATTACAGTATATCATCAGTGACTTGGCATCAGCCAAAATTATTGAGAGAGATTCCCTGATACCCTCAGGTGAGTGAGTTCTCAGCTGATCAAGTTCTGTGTGCCTTACTCTAGAGTAATTGGGAAGATCTGGGTGCGTTTACTGGTCTTATCATCCATATGTTTATCTCCAGTGTCTGAATTGTGGCTGAAGATTCAGCAGAAATTGAATTTACATAAGTAAAAGTCTTAATAGGCACACACACAGATGTGTTAAGCATTTTGTTGATCAGTCAGTTTATCGAAATACTCTATAAGGAATACATCATACATTGTCAGTGTTTAAATGACCCCAGAGCCCCAGACATGCGAAAAACCTTCTTTTAAGAGAGCAAAACTTGCTGTGACTCAGCTGTTCTCTAGCTGTTATCTTTCCACAAAGAGCTGAGTGGTTTTCGACAGGATTTGAAATAATATCTGACAGTGAAAACCAAAAGCACAAGATGCTACGAACTCTCTCCCATCTTCAAAGACAAGCATTGTTTATGAACAGATATTTAGGATGTTTTAGGAGAAGACAAGACATCTAAGTATTCTGCTCTGTCTTTTTATAAAATACATCCTCACTCTAGGTCCTGGTGTTTTGAAGACCATAGTGTGAAATGCCATGTAAAATTATTATAGATTACTGCTATTAACGTTACATTATCACTGAAAAATAAAAAGCCTCATTCTCATCTCTCTGCTGAAGTCTGAGTTCACATGTAGGCTTTGTTCTTTGCTCAAAAGCTGTAAACTCAGGTGCTGGTAGGTGAACAAGTCTGGAAATGAGTTATCAAGTTGGAATCCCACTTGAAAATATTTTTACATTATCATTCGTATCTTTCATCCTGTGAAACATCTGCCTGTCCTTTTTCCCCTTTTATTATTTATTTTTATTTTTCCCTTCCCCAGAGTTAGTTGTGCTCCTTGTAGCAGTGTTTGGACTTCTCATGCTCTGCCTTTGAATTTGGCTCCTGGTATCCTTGTTCCATATTTCACCCTGTTCAGTGTTCCCTTATCAAACTTCAATCTTAGCATTGAGTTTTGCATCTTGACTCTCTAACAGTTGGGGTTTTTTTCCTAGCTTTGATTTTATTTATTTTAAGTATCTGTCCACAGTATTGACTATTCATCCATCTGTGTGTCTGTGATGTCTATTTATAGGTGTAATTGCCAAATGTCAATTAAGACTGCTTTTATTGAGCTGTTTAGCCCTGATTTGTAACTTGACATCTGTGTTCCTGTCATCTGTCCACTCTTGCAGCCTTGGAGTCGCTTTGGACTCTTGCCATATGTAAATATTATGTCTTTGAGTTACACTGCTGTCTTTCTGTACATTTTAATTCTTTTTTTTCACCTCATATTGGCTTTTTCCTTCATGCCACCATGGATGTCAACACGATGATACGATGCCAGAACAGACTCATCAGGCTATTTCTTTTGAAGCCTGCTAGCCTGCTCAAATTGTTGCATGCTTTTAAACACTTTCCTTGCCGTTACGACGATGCAGTGAGCATTGCTTCACTCAGTTTATCTTCCTTGTACTGCTGTATCCTGTCCCTGCCAGAACTAATGGTTCAGTTGCTCTTTGCAGCTGAATAACCTTGTGCACTTCTTTCTCATGCCTTGAAGTGTTCGGAGAACGCCGGTGTCCGAAGCTGAATTATGTCTCTCTGTGATAGGGGGTGCCTGTGGGGAGGGGGTAGGATCCTTTCCTCCCTAGAAATCCTTCAGTCTGAGTGAAACCAGACTATGACTACTGCTTAAATGTACTGTCTTTTCCTGCTCCTGCTTCTGGATTAAATTAGTACCTCAAGAGATGCGGAAGAGACTGTCTTCTGCACCAGTTCTGACAAAGTAAAATAGGAAGCAACTGGATTATCCTGTGCCCAAAATGTCTACTGAGAAGTGTTCCTCGAACAGCAGGTGGAGGCAGTGCGTTGCAGGCGGCGGCGTGGAGCGGAGGCACGGTTTGGGTGAAAGGTTTGGTTGGTTGTGTCCGGTAGATGGGGCAGGTTTTGACCTCGAGGAAGTGATAACATTTTATATTGTGCATAAAAATCCCGGAAGAACAGATCTGATCTTTGGTATGGGATATTTTATATGCTTAAGTGATGTATAAAGTAAATATAATCCATTTTACTGAAGATGGGTATTGGTGCAGGTTATAAGCAAAGTGCAAAGGCATCTTCACGCTGTAATAAAAAATAAGATAACTTTGGGTGAATAACCCTTTAGACCCTTAATTCGATGATCACACAGGAGAACTGTGGATTATTTCCTTGTGAAGTGGCTTTGTTAGCATGTGAATAACATGTTGCAAACTAGAAACGTGCCAGTACTGCACTTGATTTTCTTCTCTTAACGTTGCTGCTGTTATCATCTACCAAAACTGTGATGGGTTGCCTTTTTGGAGTGTTCTTCCATGGACAAATTTTGTATCTGTGCTCAAACCCAGAAGCCTTTTATCTGTGTACGCCAGAGGAGAACGTTCCTTAAATTGTTACAAGATTAATTGCAGCTTTGAGGCTGATTTACTTGTGCTTATTGAAAAAGAATGTGTAATTTTTGCACAGTTCACAAGGTATTGGAGAGCAAAATGTTTACTCTTTCCTAGTTAAACAGTTCATCAGCTGTGGTAAGTGCTGAAATGGGCCCGGTGGCTTTGTAGTCGTACAGTGGGAGAAGCAGTGTGTGTGGTTAGTGCAGGAAGAGTATGTGGTGTTGATGCTCTACCACTGATTATTAATTTAAAATTTACAAAAAGCTTGAATTCCAAGAGAACTGGGAGAGCAGGGAGGGACGAAAAGCTTAATGTGGAGACCTGGAGTTCGATACTTGGTGGCCCTTGTAATCTGTTGGTACTGGTTTGTAGCCAAAAGCTGCATTAAGGTCAGGAACTTTTGCTCGTCATTCCGAAGGAGACTCGGATAAATACTGGTGGTGCACTTTCGGAGAGATGGTCGGCTGCCAGCAGCCAGTATTTGCCACGATTGCACCGTACCCGAGAGAGTCTGCCCATGTGGAAATTGCTGGGTGGTTTGTCTTATAGTGTAAGCTTTTTAGGTGGTTCTAGAGGAAATTGTTCTCAGGGCGGTAAAGGTGGCAATCACTGAAAGAAATGGTGTCATTTTTTATTTTATAAACCTTGTATATGTGTAGGTCCAGCAGGAGAAGAGTGAAATACTGTATTAGGAGTTCCCAACAGAGAGTCTGTTCTTGCTTGCACAGAAAAGGTGTAAGAGACAGAAGTACCTAATGTGGCTGTCTGTAGGGAAGTGTTCCTTGTTCTGGTTTACCTGGTAAATTCTGAATGTTTCCTGAACAGTACTTTCCTTCTTAATGTCTACAAATTAACAGATGAACTACAGTTGAGATATGACACATGAAATAGACGTGTGCATATACCAAAGGAAAGAAGATGCTCTGTCTCCTGTTTTATTTATTTTATTGTTTTCCTTCTAGCACATCCATTCTCTGTTCCTTACCTGTGTAGTTTTCCTTAAATCATTTTTATACTTTCTGTTGTACTTTGGTTAATTCCTATTTTTGTCCTGTCGCAGTCTGAATCTTAACTCTAGTGTCAGTAGAGCAAGGGCTGGTTTTAATTTTTGCATCTGAGGCTTCTAAGGCAATCTCAGCACTATGATCTCGGTTCTTCTCCCTTCTATCATCTTCATCAACTACCTGTTTCGTTTTTATGGTGACAGTGGTTCTTACTGTTCCTGTCACCCCAGTCCCTTCCTCCATCGAGTTTGTTCTCGTCCATGACCTTGCATACTTGCCCTGTTCATTATCTTGACCAAGAACAACTTGCATGCTGTGCTTTGGGTGCTTCTGATCCCTTTTGTGTAACTGACTTAGAGCTATTAGTTTTTGTTCTCTTTTATCTCTTGGTTGCAACTATTAAATTAATAGAGCCGATAAAATCTTTGTGGTGTTCTCAGAGGAAGATGTGATTTATGTTTATTCCTAGCAGGGCACAATTTCTGTTTGTTTTTACCATATCCACAATAAGTCACTGTTTCCTCTATCCTCTGATTCTGTTTTCTTCTCGTTTAACGTGTAGAATTCTGGTGGGGATCCAGAAAAGAGCATCTTCCCCCACGAGCTTGTTAACGAGCTCCTTGACTTAACAGAACTTTGCGCACTGAGAAAAACGTGTTCAGTTGCATCACTTCTGGCAATGGTGAACGCTTGATAAGATGAATGTAGTCCCGACTGATTAGTGTTAGTTGTTGATTTTTATCTCTGCTGCTTCTGTAGTTGAGGCCTGGAGATGGATCACACACGTGCGTTATCAGATGGTGGGTTTGCATAGGCCGTCCAGTTAAAAAGTGTAACCTTATTATTTCAATGTAATTTTATTTCTATATTTCAAATGTTTATGAACGTCCCCGTTCCCAACTCCAAAGACAACACCAAGCTTATTTATTTTTTTTTAATTTTAGAATGGCTGTCCTCTGTTTACAAACAGCAGTGGTTTGCCATGCTCAGAGCAGAACAAGACAATGATATTGGGTAGGTATATTACAGGCTTTCCTTTATTTCTTTCTTAAATTAGAAACCTTCCTCACATATAAATTCTGACATGATTAACTTCTGGAGTTTACATTGAGAGTGGGAGGGAAATGTATACTTTAGTGGTTTTAAACTCTGTTGTTTCCTGTGGAGCCATGTGTTCCCTTGGGCTGGCTGATCTCCTGTCCTTTAAACCGCAGAACTCTAGAAAACTTGTGTAATGCGACCAGAGGTAAATTCTGGGGAGGGATGTTTTGTGTTTTGTTTTATATTGGTTAATTCTTCTCACCGGTACTTTGCCTTGAAATACATGTTGAGGCTGTGAAAGGGTAACTCATTAGCCTTCCATTTTACAGACAATTTTAGGAGAAGTACTGCAGATGGAGAAAAAGCCTTTTCTGTCCTTCCTGCCTGGGCTAGGTGTGCAAGAGGTGGTGGTGCAGTAGCTCCAGCTGTATTGGTGCAGAAGGCAATTTGTCATTTTTTGTTTATGCAGGGATAACTGCACGCTAACCTTTGTTCCTGCCTCTCCCATCCTCGCCTCCCAGGCAGCGCGCGAGAGCCCAGCACCCAGCAGGGCTTGGCATCCTGTGACCTGTTCACCTCACTCTCTTAAAATTCCACGGCCTTTCCCCCACCCAGTGTTTATGTTTGATAGCTCTCTGCACTGCCAGCACCTCCAGCTTTTCCCAGGCAGTGCAACCTTCCCTTCCCTACTGCTAAGACTGTCCTCTCTCCGTAATCCTCCTGGTTTATATCCAGGCTTTTCTCCTTCCTAGACCATCTGCTGCGCTGTGTTGGCTTTGCATTGCCATTGAGGACATTCCATGACAACTACCAGCATGCATGCATCATTCCTGTGCCCTGTCAGAGATGTGCATGTAGCTGTGCCTTGTGTAGCACCCTGACTGGTGTCTGTGTGTGTGAGATGGTGGTTGGGTTCCTTCAGCCTGTGCCTAATGTGGGTTGGCAGTGGTGGTGGCTTGGGCAGCGAGGCATGTTGGTTTAACGTGCGTTACACGGACGCGTGCGATCACAAACTGTTTCCCTTCCTTCTGCTTGCTTTTTGCCACGTTGCATTGAGCCAGGTCCCGTGATCTCTTTCTAAATACTGAAACTGTGGCAAAATGCAACTGGGGGAGTTGTTCCTGCCTTTGTCTTCTGCCCTAGTTCTTGGTGTGCTTTGTGGAGAATAAATGTCAGGTCAGGAAGCTGCAAAATGTTTGTTACCTTTCGAAAACCAATAAACCAACTTCTTTATTTTCTTCCATCAGTTCTGTTAGCCCAGCACTTGCCGTTCTGAAGATGAGCATGTTCAATTGCAATGGTAGGCTTAACTTATTAATTGCAATCTGAAAAGCGTAAGAACCACTGTCCTGGTTTGAACACAGGCCATGCAATCTGTGGCAGCGTTTCCAAATCTCCCATTTTCCTTTAAATGAAGCGCAAGCCTTCTCTCGAGGTGCTTCTCTGGCAGTGAGTAGTTAAGGATTTTCCACCCCGAGGTTTTGGTTGGATCATTTTTGAACGACCAACCACTGATAGACCTGTTCTTAGAGATGTGCAGTCCTGATTTGAAACAGCTTATGCTTTAGCCCAAGCACCCCGTGGCGTTGACTTCCGTGGCTTAATTGTGTATTGTATAGGAAACATTTCCTAATGACTTCCTTTTGATGTTATCACGTAACAGTGTAAAAAAAATCCCCAAAACTCTGACTTTGGTCTTAAGAAGATCTTTAAGAAGTGGTTCTCTGTCAGTAGCAGTGCTTTAGAAAATGGTAAAGTACATAATTGTGAATCTCATCATTTCAGCTCCTAAGTATTAATATCGGTTGGTCGTAGCTTGTTTCTGATAGGATTATCTTCTTGGGAAGACTTTTCTTGTGACGCTGTCGTTAATGTGTCTAACAGTACCTTAAATCTCACACGAGAGCCATGGTTAACATGACAGTGAGTATTAACATAGCGATCAAAATTCTGACATGAGATAAGACTGTGCATTTGCTTATTTTTGATGTCTTTTGGTAGTTCACTGTAATGCAGCGAGAGCATTTTAGTTGTCAGCCATCAGATATACACGCTTCTGAAAAGGAAGCTCTCGTACGAAACTGGAGTGAAGGTGATGGGTATCAGCAGCTTGAAAATGAGCAACTTTTGTGTTCAGCTGCAGTGCTGATGGTTTCAGTGGCTCCTGGAAAGAGCAGAGTATTTTTCCACATTTTTCTTGCTCATCTAGCTTTCTCTTTTGCAGTATGGGATTACAGCTAAAACTGAAAACGTTAGGCAGAGAAAGTTTTACTTAACAGACGTCTGTTTGCCCGAATCTCTCGTTCTGGCATCCGTTGCCAAGGTCTTTTGTGAATGGCAATGGGAAGAAGGGGGTGAGATGCATTTCTCGTCAGCGTGTCTTAGCTTCTGACTTCAGCAGTTTACCAACTTAATGGTTCAAGGTGGCAGCCAGGTTGCTGTTTGCTTAGTAGTCCATAATGGATATGATTGCCTTTGAACAGGGTGTTCTCCGGAGCTGTGTGGGAGGGAGGTGGGTGGGGGTGCACGTGTGCAGGGAACACTTCCCTAGGCAGCTCAGCTGTAACGTCGCTCATCCATAGCACGCTGTCTCTGAGAAGACAAATGTTCCTTGGAATTCTGAGATCACTCCTCTGTCTGCTGCTGCCGAGCTGTAGTGCCACCCTGCAGTGAGATGCCCGCGGTTTGTGACTCGTGTCTTGGAAGGGAAGACGTGCAACTCTTCCTTGGTATTAAAGCAAATATTTCGGATGCTCGACCAACCTGTAGCTGAAAGAAAAGAATTAAGGGTTTATAAGGCTGTCCTTTTATGCAGATCTGCTGCCCTTCCTCGCACACTTAGTGCCTGTATCAGCATCTTCACGCGTTTTTTCCCTCAGAGATAAGGACACACTTAGTAAGCTGAACAAAATGTGGAGCCCGACTCCCAGCGCGCTGAAGTAAGGCTCTATTTTCATATCCCACCTGGTGTGTAATTGCTCTTGCTTATTCTAAGACTACCAACATGGAAATAATACTGCTTTGAAATGTGTGATGTGTTTGTTCTTTTGACAACTTTAGAGAGGGGAAGAACGTGTTTCTCTTCCACTTTATGTAGTTTGCATTTAAAAGGACTAAACGTTTTATTCACTCTTCAGAATTTGAGAATTTTTTAGTGTAATACTGGAGTTTGTGGCTTTGAACTGTAGCTGCTCAAGGCTTACTTGTGCTAAACTGGATCACTTCTTGTTTCATTAAACATTTGTTCTGTGGCAGATGCAAGACAGATCTTTCAAGTCCATGACTGGAATCATTTCTCCTCTAATAGTCACTTTGGCAGTGTTTAAGAACGAAATAGAATAACTTGACTGTTCACCAAGCATATGGCAGGCCAGTGTCAGTGGTTAGAGCTGGAAGTTTTGCATCTTTTGAGGCTGCGTGAGGCATTGAGGAGGGGAGAATGCTAGTGTCTGTCATTAGTACTAATAAC
This sequence comes from Tauraco erythrolophus, assembly GCF_009769465.1. Classification (NCBI taxonomy): domain Eukaryota; kingdom Metazoa; phylum Chordata; class Aves; order Musophagiformes; family Musophagidae; genus Tauraco; species Tauraco erythrolophus. Next base: position 4,644,447 of record NC_141493.1, on the reverse strand, counting down.
GTACTAATTTAATACAAATTTCACACACATCAGGTACTAATGTGTGTGAAATTTGTCACTAATTAAACAGAAATAAATCTTCTGTCACCATTGCTGAATTTAGGTCAGCTGCATCACCAGTTCAGCTAGAAGATGTGGAAAAAGCACATGGGAGTTTCTTGGGTGAATTTGGTTAGCATGATTAGCGTATTTGCTTAACTTATTCATGAAATACTTCATCTTCCAGGATTGCTTTTTGCAGAAGCAGGGGGGAAAAGTCCACAGACTCGAGTTTGTTTGTAAAAGCTGTAGCCACAAGTTCTCGTGGTGTGTGTACAGTAGGAGGAGAACAGATGCTGCGTTTCTTCGGGTTATGTAGCTCGAAGTATGTCATTTGATATTGCAGGTTTATAATTTAACTTGCATGGGGGGTGTTGCCGTTCACTGTGATTTTTATAATACTCACTTTAAGCATTTGTCCTCCCTGTAACTTTTGAAGACTTTCTGGCAACAGCTGCTTATTTGGTTAATGATGTAATAGTGTCTAAAGTTAAGTGAGCAACATACCCCTGGAAAGCTGCGACTGATTTTACTTTTGCTGGCTCTGCAAGATTTTTTAATACGTGTTGAAGCGCCAGTGCAAACTGCTGGGTGAACTAAGTTGATACTGGTAGTAGGATGGACAGAATCAAGAAGTTTGTGGCACCTCGTGATCGCTGTGGGTGAACTTTTTTTAGACAAGTTGCACAACCAGCTACTTGAGAAATCTTTCACAACGTGTCTGTGGGTGCTTCTTCGTAACGGTGCTGCTCTGCAGAGTCCTGCAGCTGTTCCTGAGCAGCATGTTCGTGCCTCCTAAGTCAGACTGCTGCGTTTGACAAGGACTCGGGTGTCTTAGGATTGGAGAACGTTTGCCTTTGCCACAGCTGTTACTTTCTCATCTGGAAAGGTTCTTTTGTAAAAGTCCTACCAAACTGAGGTTTGCAGTTTTGTAGAGTAGTTGGATGTTCGTGGCATAATTCGGGTGGGAAGGGATCGTGGGAGGCCATCTAGCCTAACCTCTGCTCAAAGAAGGGCCGGTCGTGTGGTCAAACCAGTTTACTCAGGTCTGTTCATCTTCCCCGCATTAAAGCACCGTACCAGGCTGTTCAAGTGTCCTTAAAGATGCACTTTTTTTGTAGGCCTCAAGAAATAAATAAAGAGGAACTGGAAGGAAACAGCATGAGGTGTGGCCGAAAACTTGCAAAGGATGGTGATGTAAGTACGGCGTGTGGCTCAGTCCGTGCGTAGCTGACATGTCTGAGACATGTTGGGTATTTTCAAAACATGTAGGTCTTAATTGTCAAACGGCATCAAAAAGATGTAATGGAGATGGTACGTTAAAGAAATTATTTTGTTCTCTCTGGAAGGATGAAAACGCTCGCTGGTTTCGCGATGAATAAGGAATTAGTGTTTTAATTGTGCTCTTGCGCTGCAAGCAGGCCCATGTTTGGAAAGACTTTTAGTGTGTGAAAGGAGGGAATGTAGTCATGACTTGTCCTTTGGGACTTGGGAAATACACGTGGTTAAAATATAGCTCTGATCACTGTTGTCTTTGTCTTTTGAACTGGAGGAGGAAGCTTTCTAGATAAAACGTGTGATAGTCACAGCCAGCACTCCTGTGTGTTCCATATACGTATTTGTGTCTTTAACAGGTCTTGTGGAAAAAAAAACCAGGACACATGAGGTTTTTTTCCCACTGAAGTCACTTAGCCTAAGGGTGTTGTACTCCAAGGAGTACTTTGAGCAAGAAGGAGCCCTGGGGTTAAGGGCTACTCAGAAATACAGCACCAGTTACCAGAAGGCAGAAGTGTTTTAGATCAACTTGTGTCAAATGTCTTTTTGCATGTTTGGAAGGCAGCTGACGCCAAGCTTGTCTCATGCAGTCATCTGTCTGCAAGGGCTGGCCACCGAAGTGAGTGGTTGCCTACCAAGGTGTCTTATGTTTCAAACAGGTGTTGGCAAGGATCCTTGAATCCACCAGACACCTCTGTAGCCGAGAGTCCCCTTCCCAAGTACGAGTTGTTGGAGAAGTGACACTTAACCATTTGTGTTGTAGTCAATGCTCAGACTGGTGTGCTTGGTTTTTCCACTTATGTTCTTCAGTACTGCTGGCGGTGGACTGGGTTCAACTTTGGCTTTGACCTTCTCGTTATTTATACAAATCGTTACATCATTTTTAAACGGAACACGCTGAACCAGCCGTGCAGTGGATCAGTCAGTCTGCAGCCTCGGAGAAACATAGCCTTCAGGTAGGCAGTAACCAAGGAGGACAGCCCTGTGGTGTGTGCTAAAATGTCTTACCTTAGTAATACTGTCTCTCCATCTGTGCTTGCATTAAATTCTGCTGCCACCGAGTTAGTTACGTGTGAAAATGTTATTCTGTCTCCTTGGGAGAAGCTCTTTGTGCTGGAAAAACTAAATTATGGGAGACTAAGTAATTTAACTTGTTGTTACATCCCTAGGTTACGTCTAGCCTCTTTTGATAGCAGTGGGAAAATTATTTGCAGTAGAACGACAGGATATCAGATCGTAACTCTTGAGAAGGACCAGGTATGTAGGTGGATTTTTGAGCTGTTGAACTTGTATTCTGGAGTCCAAGGCATGACAAAAACGCTGACAAGCCAACAATGCTTTCGATGGGGAGTTGTTGTTCTTGTTGTTATTGCTAGTGTGGAATTTAAAGTGTTCCTTTTATAGGTAGTGGAAGATTAACCCGATTTGTGGAGCGTAGCTCGCGTAGGATAACGTGGATTTCATAACAAAAATAATAATAGTTATTAATGATAGTTGATAATAGTGAAATTCGTTCCTGTGGTGCTGCTGAAGCTCTCTGCTGCTGGTCTGGTGTTCTGTGGGATGACTGCTGTTTTCCCAGACTGCTGACACTGCTGAGATACAATAAGGACATGGAGCTGCTGGAGCGGGGCCAGAGGAAGCCATGGAGATGATGCGAGGGCTGGAGCACCTCTGCTCTGGAGACAGGCTGGGAGAGTTGGGGCTGTTCAGCCTGGAGAAGAGAAGGCTCCGGGGAGACCTTCCAGCACCTCCCAGTGCCTAAAGGGGCTCCAAGAAAGCTGGAGAGGGGCTTTGGACAAGGGCATGGAGTGACAGGACACAAGGCAATGGCTTTGAACTGACAGAGGGGAGATTTTGATGAGATCTAAGGCAGAAATTCTTCCCTCAGAGGGTGGTGAGGCACTGGCACAGGTTGCCCAGAGAAGCTGTGGCTGCCCCATCCCTGGCAGTGTTCAAGGCCAGGTTGGATGGGGCTTTGGGCAACCTGGTGTAGTGGAGGGTGTCCCTGCCCATGGCAGGGGGTTGGAAGTGGATGATCTTTGAGGTCCCTCCCAACCCAAACCAGTCTGTGATTCTCTGAGATTACCTGTCTGAATAGTGTCTGTGTCAGGCTCCTGCTTGTTTAGAGGCCAGCTGGGAGCTTGTTTGAAGACTTTTTTATTGTAAGCTGAAGAGTTAAAAGAATGTCTGCATATTTTATTACTGTATGGAAAAAATTAATGAAAGCCTCAGAGAGGAGCGGAGTTTTCTTAAGAGAATTTGCACCCATCCGTGACAGCAGAATTTAGTAAGGAAAGGGAAAAACTTGATCATCAAGTTTCTTAAATCTTAATCAGCAGTGATACGTGGGTGGCGAGTACACAGGAAAAGCTTTTCCTCGTAAACGCCATCCTTGCCGTAGAATAAAGTTTCACTTTCACTACCCCAAAACTAGTTCCTAGAGTAAAACCAGAAAATTCCTACCAACAGACTGCAATTTGCTTTAAAACATGGACTGCTATGGATTGCCTGGTTGGTTAAATCTCCTGAAACTGGTAGTGGCAGGAGAGTCTCCCTTTCTCCCCAGCGTGCTGGGAGGTGAAGTTTGCTCAGCCGTATCTTACGGTTCTGTTATCTTCGATGCAGAGGGCTGGCAGCACTGGGTCAAAGGGCTGGAAGCATTTTGCTTATAAGGGTTATAAATGCTTATAATCCTTATAAAAGTTTGTCAGCATTTAGCACTTATCAGCGCTCATGTTATAAAATATCTGCTTAAGGTGAAGGTGAATTGCCATATTGGGGGGTTTTATCTTCTGCTTCTTAATACGCAGTAATTAAAATTTACAGAATGACTGTTAGTGTCAATCTTGTGCTTTTTGATGAACTTCCCTCTAACGGCATCACTTCCTGCGCAGACGTGTAGTGAGCGTCGGCTGTAAGCCGTGTTTGCTTCCCAGGAGCAGGTGGTGATGAATCTGGACAGCAGGCTCCTGGTCTTCCCACTCTACATCTGCTGTAACTTCTTGTACACGTCGCCAGAGAAGAAGGCTGACAGCGAGGTGCCGCTGGAAAATTCGGAAAACTGAGACCTCTGCAGTGGAATGTAGTAGCACTCCTGGAACGCCGTACGCCTGCTTTACGTTGAACGCCCTGCTGACGCACAGAGCTTTGACAGCAGCAAAGGCCTTACACTGTAGCAATGATCTATGGCCTTAGTATACTCCTATGCATATCTGAAGAGAAGAGCAGAAGTTCTACAGGCCAAAACTAGTTATCTCTTTTTTTTAATTATTATTTCTCTTCTGCATCTTCAGAGAGTAGCCATTCCATGTTTGAGAAATGTTATACTTTTTTTTTTTTTTCCTGGGCGAAAACTGAGCCAAATTGGAAATAGGGAATTCGTGTGAATGACATCTTACAGTCACCTGTCCAATTCTGAGCACACGTTGTAGGATGTGTGGGTTTTGTTAGTGTGGGGTTTTTTTGGATTTTTTTAATAACTGATCTGGAAATACCAGATCCATGTTCTGCTTACTTTTGTGGTCCTTTTCCATTAGGGCCCAATAAATCCATGTCAATGTTGCCTGTCAATTTTTGTTAGTTATTTAACTGTACAAACTTTCAAACGTGCTTGGTTTTAAGCCTTTATTTCATCTCATAGACATACATTTCTTTCTTATTCTTGGGCTTTTTTCAACATTGCAGCAAATATTTATCTCTTATTTTTTTAGCCTGTGAATTTGCTAATAAAGATACTCTTAAGTGATTTTTTTTTTTTTTTCCATGTGCCGAAAATACTCTAATGTACTCACCGTCGTTCGAGTCTGTTATACAGCAGCAGCTTTCAGGTAGGATCCTACTGAATGCTCACTATGCTCACATGAACCAAATACCCGTTTTTAAACATCATTTTTTTTCGTGCCTCGTTTTATCTGTTACATTGGGAATAAATCCCGTTTTAGCTCAGGAACTTGTGACCTTTGAGTGCCTTTTGAGTTGTAGGTGTTAACACAAACTTCCCATCAGTTCAGCAAGGTCACAGGATCCACAGGAAGAGCTGGGAACAAGAGATTCCTTTCCGGTTGGTTTGAGGAATGGGGCAAGTGTAAGAGGTACACTGTATTCCTTCTTTGTGCGCGTTGGGTTTTATGTTCGTGTTGCCATTTTTGAATTCTTAACAGCGGGATTTTCGGATTCAAAGTGGGAATTTTGCCTCTTTAGTAGCCTATTTTTTTAATGTTGTCAGAAAAGTATAAAACCATTTGTACTTTATAACAAGGATAAAAATGTGTTGGGCAAGATGGAAAAACATTGCAACTGGTCAATAAATGATTTCCAGTGGAAAACTCGCCCGTGTCTATCCTTTTCCACCACGAATAGCTTTTTCTGTGGGATTGAGCCTGTGGATGCACCTCTGTGTAACCTTGTGTTGTGTCGTGCTTCTTCAGAAGTGGAAAGCAGAAGCGTTTTAAGGTGTTTATCTGCTGCAGCATCAAAGTTGGTATTTAGATACTCGATAAGCAGTTTTTCTTTTAACTGGAAGTACCAAGAGTTTGAAACTGTCATCGATTAAGTGGAAAGAAATATGGGCTGCTTGTTGATGGCAGAAGAGAACACAGGTACCTTGAAATACCTGATTTTGGTGTAATTCCAGTTGAAAACTGAGCTTTGGTGGTGGCTTGAGCTGCCGCAGGGCTCCTGCTTTGTGCTGAGGGCTTCACACCTCCGGTTTGGGTCCGGATCCTGCCCTGCCCGTGCGCCCCGCGGGCTCACAGGGCCACCCGCAGCCCCTGCTCACAAGCCATCGCTGTGTGCAAACGCAGCCCTGGCCCGTGCACCCCGTCAGCGTCTGCCCTTGCTGCTGGGTGCGCTGGCTTCATGGGAAGGGGTTTCAGTAGCAGGAGAGGGGCTTCGCTCCCTGTAACTTCCCAGGCTCGAAAGCGGGTCGGACTGGGTTGGACTGGGCTCTGGCCAGGTCGGATCCCCCATCCCCTCAGGCCAGGGCCGAGTCAATCAGCGCTTCTGCAAATGCCCCATTTAAGACCGGGACAAAGATGCCCCAATCATGGTTTGGACCTGCAGGGAAGAGAGGGGGCAGGCAGGGGCTGCCCCCCATCCCCATCCTCCCGGCTGAAGATGGCCGAGGCGGCGCGGCTCGGGAGAGCTCGGAAGCGCCCCGCTGCCGGCGTGCCTGCTGGGCCGAGTTCACCCAGAGAGGATTTCCGAGAGAAATGGCCACACAGACACCGGGTCAGTGCGGATGGAGCGGGAGGAGGTGCCGGAGCTGGGATTGCCCACGGGCCATGGTGAGACCCCCCTGCAGCCAGGACAGACTCGGTGGGGCACAGATCCACCCGCAGCCCGGGGAGGAGCCCCCACTGGAGCACAGATGCTGAGCATGAGGGAGGTCATGGACTCCCAATGAAGTAGAGACGCATCTGAAATCCGTGGAAAACCCCCGCCAGAGCGGGTGGCAGCTCCCTAAGGAGCCGTGTTTCTGTGGGGAAGAAGCCCGCGCCGGAGCGATGTGACGGGTCAGGATCGCATCCTGCGGGAAGGGCTCACGGTGGAGAAGGCTGTGCACTGTCCCGTGGGGAAGGGATCCACTGGGCAGGGGAAAAGAGTGTGAGGAGTCCTCCTCCTTTGGGAAAGGAGCAGCAGAAAGAACGTGTGATGGACTGACCTGCAGTCCCCGTTCCCTGTCCCGCTGAGGGAGGAGGCAGAGCCGGGAAGAAGGGAGGGGAGGGGGGGGAGATGGTGTTTTTAAGATAGAATCATAGAATGGTTAGGGCTGGAAGGGACCTTCAAAGGTCATCTAGTCCAACCCCCCTGCAAGGAACAGGGATATCAGATCTGGCTTTATATATAGATCTGGCTTTATATATGGCTTTATATATCAGGGATATAAAGATCTGGCTTTATTTCTCGTTATCCTCTCAAATAACTGATAATAAATGAAATTGATTTGTCCCCAAGCCCGTGGCCGGTGGGTGCCCCCTCCCTGTTCTCATCTCCACCCTCAGACCTTTTGTGACGTTTTTCTCCTCTCGCCCCACCGAGAGGGAAGAGCGGCCGCGCGGGAGCTCCGCTGCCGCCGGGCTGAACCCCGACACCGAGGAACCGCCGCCCTGCAGCGCGATGGGGATGTGGGACATGGAGCAAGAGCTTACATGAGACTCAGCGGGATATTTTTTTCCAGAGGTTAACGACTCCTTCCCTTGATCTTGGGGTGTCCTGGTCCTACCCGTGCCCTCCCTCACCCTCCTGCTTGTGGAAGGACTGTCAGTGCAAAGAAGTCCTTTCCCAGCGGACAGGATCAGGGATTTGGGATGGGGCAGTGGTGCGGGTGCCCTTCGGAAGGGCTTGCTAAGCAGTGGCTCAGCGCAGGGGGCAGGAGAGGAGCACAGAAACCCAAACACGTCACAACTTACCCCAGAAAACTGGTGGTTGATTGTTTGTTTGTTTGTTTGTTTTTTTCTCTCTTTTATTTGTCACTGACTAGGAGCAGCAATCGGAGCGAAGGGGAGCTGAGAAGTACAACACCACACTCAGGAAAACGGTATGAAAAGTACAAAAATAAGGAAGCCTATATATAATATAATTGCAGTCAATTACTAAAAATAAATATTGTAAACACACAATAACAACATCAGGTGAATCTACAGTCACTCGATTCTGCTAGCAGCCGAACAGTCTTTGGCTTTATTTAACTCCCTCTTCCCCACACGGAGCCAACACCCGGATTAAGATGCATTTTCTTTGCTTCAGGCCGGGAAGACTCCGGGCTGTCAGGGATGTCACAAGATAAATAATTTGACTCTTTCTTACTCCAGATTACCCTGTGACCAGAAATCGCCTCTTTTGCCTTCAGTGACCACTGCTCTACTAGAGCGAGCACAATCTGTCAAAAGAAGGTGTTTTCCTCTCTTTCCCTGCCGGAGGGGAGGAGGATGCGGTGAGTTGGGGACCAAGGCTCCCCCACTCCAGTGTATTTTGGTGCTCTCTTGCACCTCGTCACCCGTTGCACGGGGACTTGTGGGTTTTGTCACTGTTTTACACCTCTCCCCGCTCCCCTCCCGCGCACCGGACCTTTTCACCCTCTTATCTCTGCCAGATAGCCCTGGCACGCTCCGGATCGCCTGATAAGAGACAGGGCAGCACAGAGGCACCAGCCTGGGGTCAAACTACCCCTGAGCTGCTCCCAGGCCAGACATTGCTCGGGGGCTCAGATACTCCTTGTACATCTTGGGTGAAAGCAGACGATGCTTCTGACTCCGAGAAGGAAAGAGGCAAATTCCTCTTGCAAGGCTCAATAATTTGCTGCTTTTATATATATATACATAAAATTATTATTTTTAAAAAGCAGTAACACTAAAATCCTGTCCAAAGTACCAACAAGGAGCGAATTGCCAGGGAGGACAGGTCAGTGGCTCCAGTGTAGCAGCTGACACAGCGGGACCCCGTTCTGCTGCCTGCGTGGCCAGAGAACGTGCCGGCACAACACCAGGAGCGCAAAGAAAATGCATCCTAACGGGAGCAACCAAGCAAAACAAAAGCCATCCTAAATCCACAAAGCAGCACTTCTTACTGGAGGAAAGAGACAGACCAGGCAAGTCAAGTTGCTCAGTCTGTCCATCTCTTCCTACATAGAATAGAGTTGATCTTCCCTTCATATAAATAGTTACAATTTAATCTTCCCTTCTTCATTTTAAACACATTCACGTAACATCCCATTGCAACATTTTGGTGTGAGGTTACAGTCCCGCTGAGGCTGCAGTCAGACTGTACAGCAAACATCTCTGCTGCTCGTCCCCTTTGAGACAAAAAGGAGCACAAACTTCTCAAAGTTTTAATAAAAACCTTTCTTACAGCCACTGCCCAGGGCACATCCGCCGTCACAGGTTAACACGGGTGTCTCGGAACGCTTCACGTATTGCTTTTTAACTGGGAATGTTCCAGAGCCAGTCAAAGCAAAGGGGAAGCAAAAGCTTTCCAGCTTTACGGGAGCCTCGTGGATATCCAGGTGGGTATCCACCAGACCAAGCCCAGCCAAAAATCCTCCCTGACCTCACAGAAAGTTTAGATCCGCAGCCTCGAGCTTCGGCACGTGGCTCCTGCGCATCGTCAGCCCCACAGAGCTGCTGCTACCGCTACCCCCAGACCAGATACCATGGGACAGACCAAAAGCAGTTGTAGCTCCAGATAATTTGTACTGGTTTTACTTCCTCTGTTCCAGGAGAAGAGAAAGTGCTCAGCAATTCCCCACCACCCTGCGAGCTCAGGGCTGATCCTTCCTGCCGCTGCGAAGAAAGGCACGGGGAGCAGGGCCACCCTGCTCCACCCGTCCTTCCTAACCAGGTACTTCACTACCCACGTTTTCTTCTCCCCCTTTTAGTCACCTGCTCCAACAACTTGCTGAACTGGAGCCTCAATCAGCTACAAAAACAGGGCAGCCCGATAGTCCCAGTCTCTCCCACTCTCCCCCCAAAACTACAGTCGTTTAAAATTTAGCACACTAACTGGCGAAAATGCTACATGTTTCAAAAGGGGTACAGCTGGGTAAGAGTTAAAAAATACAGCCACTAATGCAACCTTCTGCAGGGTGCAGCAGGCAAAAACATTTCTGGTTCCATTTTTCAGTAGGCAAAATGCTGGTTTGCTGAGGAAAAAAAATCACACACAACTGCTTGGTACCATGTTAGAGGGTTTCTGTATCGTCTTTTCAAAAATTTATTTAACATCTTCTAAAACTTCCACTAAACTTGGTTTCTTACATCATTTCTATACACAGTCAGATTTCATTTAATTGTCTTGAGGCTTATAAAAAAATAAGCATTTAAAATGCCCACAGAGTAATTTTGCTTTAAAATTGTGCTCCTGAACTTGACCCCCAACATAGAAGAGACACGTTTGGTAACGAGGTCACCCCAAGCAGTATAAAAATATACATAAAAATAGACAAAAACTCTATCCTCCAATCTGAAGGTCTGTTCATGGGAATTATTAATTATGGGTTTTTTTTTTTATACATCACTGGAATTTCAGCATCCTCTGCTAAATATTTACAGAAACATACCCACCCCCACCTGTATGCCTCTGCTCCATCAGGCAGAGAACTGCAGCGTTTAGTTCATCCACAGGCAAAAATTAATCCCCGCTGGTCACCGCGGCTTATCCCCCCACACCCCGCGATGGGAGCGGTGTGACCTTCCGGAGCGAAGCCGGCTGAGGAGGCTGGGGGCCAAAATAAAACCTCTCCTTAGGTTAAAACCAGCCTAATCCCAAAAAGCTTCGCTGCAGGGCCCCGCCGCTCCCCGCGCATCGCGTCCCTGGCTTTCTGGTTTCCCTTTTGTTCGGGTGAGAAATTCAGAATGCCCAAATGTCCTCAGGAATTTGGGTCTCTCTCTCTCTCTCTCCAGTCTACCCCAAGAAAATTTTAAATTAAAAAAAACAGCACAAGGAAAAAAAAAAAAAAAGAGAAAATACGTACTCTGTACCATTCTTGAACGACGTTAAAAGGTGAAGTCCAAACTAAGCAACACAACCCCCCCGAGACGATGGGCGTAAAAAGACGCAAAATCTCTCGAAACATAAATACAGTGTGTGAATCCGGGGTCACCTCGAAGGCTGCGGACGCGGCACTATGGAACAGACAAAAAGCAAACCGAGCCCCCCGCGCCGAGGGCAGGCATCGGGGGGGGGGGGTGAACTCACGGGGAAGAGACCGACCCCCCTCGGTGGTGGCTCCCCGGATCCGCGCGCGCACCGGGGAAGGGTGCTAGTGGTTTCCAGGGGGTGTAACACAACCATACGCACACGCCACGTTACTGCACTCTATATAGGGCGTGGGTGAGGTCAGGAAATGGGATTAGACCCTGAGTCCCCAATTATTTCCAGGCACGTGCTCTGCTGGAGCAGTTAAAGGGGCACCTCTAACTGGGATCCAGCAGGTTCTTTAATATTGCTCACCATCAGAGATACTTGGTATCTCTCAGTGCAGACTCGGAACACGCCGGTTGGAATTCTGCACCCTGTGCTTTAAGAGTTACCATGACTTTCATGGAAATAACACAGCCTTGATCAGGGTAAAAGACTAATGGAGGTCTTTAGCCCAATCTTAAAGAGGTTTGCTCTCTACAGCACGGACACGCCACGACTCCGACATACACAAATAGGTACCGGTTACGGTAAAGTGACAATGCAGTGCCTTAATTATTCTAGCATTATCCTTTCTGCTGGTAGGGAAGACGGGAGAGTGGCTAGGAGACGTGGGGAGGAGAGCTGCTGGTGTTTGACGGAGGCTGCAAGTGGGACAGGTCCAGCTCTAACTGGAAACGTAGGTAGACAGCCAAAAGACACTTTTAGCTTTACTTGACACGCAGTTTTATGGCATGCAATAGAACTCCTAAGACAACACTTTGTACAAAGCACACAGCATCTCCAATCCCACTGGTGGTATCTCAAGAGAACAAGTAAAGCTAAGAGTCTGCTTGCAAGGGGGGAGGCCACGTGTGTGTGTGTGTACGGAGGGAGGGAAGGAGGGACCGGGTGGGGAAACGTCCTGTTTTGCTGAAACCAAGCTCTTCTGCAAACCTCCTTCCTTCTATCGCTGGCCAGCTTCCCGGATCCGGCAGGCCACCGCCGTGATGAGCGCTGCGCCCTTGCCGCTGCCGTCTTCCGACTGGAGGAAGGTCACTTCGCACTTCGGAGACAACTGCTTCACTGTTTCGTGCATGATGGTGGAGAAGCTGGAGGGCAGGGGAGGGGAAAGGAAGAGGCACTGGTTTAACTTGCCTTGGGCTGGAAGTGCCAACCCCACAGGGAACGAACCACAACCACCTGCGTAGCTGCCTTCAACAGCATCTCAATCAGTGCTACAGACACACAGGAGAAAGATGGACGGAGAGGGAGCTGCCAGGTAGGAGGCATCAGAAAGGCTGAGTCTCCATGCTTCAGCTTCACCATGAGCAAAACACATTCATGCTCTCCCTCCACTCAGGGCCAAACCTGACCCCTTCTCCAGTCCCACCAAGCCCTGAGAGCACTAATAAACCTTCATAGCCCTGACCAGTCTCACCTGGGGGATCTCCAGAGCCCTCCCTCTGCCCATGGGCCCCTCAGCCCTATTTAAGCTCAACCCTGTGCCTTTAGTCCCTGTCTGAGCAACACTCTTGGGAGCACCAGCCTTCAGCTCAGGCATGGTCATAGCTCTGCTTGGCTACCAGCCTCCATGATCCACGTCATGGACTGACTTCTTGGTTTAGACTTTGCCTGATGAGCTGGAGTCCTGGTTGAATCCAGTCACCATCTCTGGGTCAACCTGGCCTTGGGTGCTGTGGGATGGGGCGCTGGCTGGTGTGAGGTCCCTGCTGTGTTATCAGTCTCAGCACCCCCATCCTTTTGGGAGCAGCTGGTTCTCACTGTGCCTTGTTGAGAGTTTAGATCAGTGAGCTGCTGGCAGCCCTGGAGATCCTAAAGTACCTCCTCTTGTCTCCAGCTGCCCTGCTAAGCTTCCCACCCTGGCTCTTCCTTAGCACCTCATCTGCCTGAGATGGGGGCATGCACCAGTGTGAGCCTCCAGAGAGGACAGCCACCCACCCACCAGCTGAGCAACTCACTGAGGGTGCAGCTTGTAGAGCGTTCCATCCACGCCGACCGTGACCTTGAGGAAGTCCAGCCCGCGGTTCTCCCGGATCTTATCCACCACGGCTGCCATGCCGGCGCCGCAGAGCTGAGCCGCCCGCCGGGCCACCACCGTGCACACCTCCTTCACGATGATGCTGTCGTCACACGTGCTCTCCAGGCCGAGGTGCTGGAGGATGGAGCGGACTTGGAGCAGGGCCAGGCAGTCACTGGGGAAGACACGAGGGCCAGGCAGCGTTAGAGATGGAACAGCTTGGGCACGTGCCTTCTCCTTTCTTATCTGCATCCTGCAGAGCCCAGGGACGTGCAGCTTGGGTGGCCCTGACTGGAGGGACTCTGCAGCCCCCCTCTAACCTCAGCTTTCAGACCTGGACGTGGCTCTGATGTCACATCCTAATCAATGAGGCTGTTTCAGGACAAAGCCATTGACTTGGAGCACGCACAGCTACGGAACCTGCGGCCCCTCTCTGTCCAGGACAGAGGATAAGGAGGCGTCTGTGTTGCCAACCCCACAGTTTCTTGGTCTCCCAACACTGGTGCTGTCAGAACCACGTGGATTTTGCTGACTTCTCCGCATTGCAGCACCATGTGCCATCCCAGCTCCAGGCTGAGTGCTTGGCACGTCTCTCACAAGCCCTGGGAACGCTTTCCCCAAAACTACATCTCTGCTCTGATCCGCAGCTGGAAGGCCAGAGCTGGTGGTCACCCCGCCTGTTGGACCTCACCTTTCTATCTGGGACAGGAACTTGGTCTCAAAGATCCCTCTGGTCTTCAGCCTCTCCGAGATCCGTCCCCGGAAGAGCAGCCCTCGCTTGGTGAAATCCATCAGAATGTTTCGGACGATCTCCCCCAGGTACATCCCGCTGATCATCTTCTCAAACCTGGGAAGGAGAGGGCGAGGCTGGACATCAGGACAAGAAGGGACACCGGGTCTGGATCGGGGTCCCAGCTCTGCCAGACACCTCAGACATAACCCCCCAGCCTGGAGCAAGTCCAGCAGCGCGGTCCCCACGTGCGGGCAGGGGACGAGGGACACATCGGCACGTCGCACAGCCAGACCCCGTCCTGCTCATCATCCCAAAGAGGCTGGTGGGACGGCACTGAACTCCTCCCGGGCACCCACCCAGTGCCCTCCCCAGCCCCCCGAAGCCCCCGCACACCTTTGCTTCCCAGGGTTGAGGGACAGCTCGTCCACCGCCAAGTCAAACTCCGTCTGAATGTCATCCAAGCACCCACTGTCACCGAACGCCCCCCACTCCATGTTGATGCACATCCTGCCCTCCTCCCCTTCCACCAGCTCCACGTTCCTCATCTCCTCCATGTAACAGGCGTTGCTGCCCGTGCCTGCAGAGGGAGAAGCATCTTTCAACGGGGCTGTCGGAGGAGTGGGGCGCGTAGGCAAGATCACAGCCCTCGGATGCCTTCCGCAGCCAGGAGCACCCCACGGGGACAGGTTTGGGACCGTGGGCAGAGGAACTCCATAAGAAAGTCTCAGTCCTCACCGACTATCAGCCCAACTTCGCAATACGGATCTTCGTACCCACAGCTCATCATGGTGCCAACTGTGTCGTTTATCACCGCGACCACGTCCAGGTCGAATTCCTGCAGAGGGGTGGGATTGCACGGGTTAGTGCTGGAGGAGACGGCTTGCTGTGCTGCTGTCTCCTCCCACGACCGGGAAAGGACCTGTCTGCTGAGCATGGGAGTCCTCCAGGCACCCACGGACCTCCTGCAGCCCCACGTGTCTGCAGGTGGACGCTCGGACCTCAGGACACCTCTGGGAAGACACAACTGCGGATGAGCTGGGACAGCCCTGCCAGCAGCAGCCCCCAGGGCAGGAGCTTTGGGTGTTCTGCACCCAGGAAACGGGCACGGTGTCTTCCTAACTCATGGTGAGACAAGTCTGCTCCAGCCCTGGCCAGAAGCCAGCTCTTAGCTCCGAGGTCTGAAAATCCAACCTCTGGTGATGACTAAGGGTGGTTGTTAAAATTCAGACACTCATTAGCCCTGTGCTCAGCCCATTAATTTGCTTTACAGGCCAATTAAAGATGCCAAGGATGGCTGGGATGAGGGAGCGAGCAGCCAGCTTCTCACAGCTACGTGGACACTCACCCCTCTCCTGTGAATTGCCTCCTTCAGCAGGTTCACCACGTCTTCTCCTTCACAGCCGGTCGCCTTGAAACCTTTTGTCCACTTCAGGAGAATGCCCTGTTGTGGAAATACCCCACGGTAAATCACCCAGGCTGGGTGGGAGAGACACCAACCCCACATCCGCCAGCTCTCGGTGGGTACTGCCCAGCACGTGGAGGTCAGATCCTCATGCGTGGAGGTTGGGTTGACAACTGGGTTGTCTCTAGAGCTGAAAGGATCTGAGTTTGCTTTGATGCAGCAAAGGAGCTTTCCAGAAGCACTGGTAGCTCCGAGCTCCTGACTTCTCCCCGCCTTGGGTCTCTATCTGACCAGCCACACGGTCACCGATGGTGGTACGTGGAGTTTCCAGCGTGCTTTGGCTTTTCAGCCAGCCCTGGGTACCGGACACGCATGCGACCAGGTGGGCTGGGGTTACCTCATCCAGGTTGGTCTGCTGGCAAGGGAAGGAGAACGTGAATCCAAGCGGGAGCGATACACCCTTCATTCCCATGTATTCCAGAAAGTCGGAGATGCAGTGGACGATGTGGTCAAAGAGCTGGGTGCACAAAGCCAAACGGAGAAGTTACCATCACAGCAAGAAACTGAGCTGGCTCCAGCCTGCCTGACCTCCGGGAGATGTTGGTCCGTTCCCACCCCAACAGCACTTTGAACAGACCAGGATGCTGCTCAGCCGCGCTGTGCGAGGTGAGGGAGCCACACCACCTCCTCTTTCGTCCTCTTCCCCACCGACGATGCGACCGTATCACTGTGGTACCACCACCCTGCAGGTCCCGTACGGCACCCAGAAGGGATGGAGGGGCAAGAGGGGAGGTGACCAGCTTCCTATGGGTGACACGGGAATCGTGTCCCTCTGCAAGGTATCCCCAGAGTCCGTCTGCTAGAAATGCTCCCAGTCCCTGAGCACTGCCTGGCGTGGTTTGCAAAACTCTTTCCATCTGCAAATAAGACCCTAGAGATGTCTCTTACTGCTTGTGTTGTGGTTTCTCTCTCTGGGAAACGGGGACGGTGCTTATCCACCCTTGCGTGGAGTGTGTGGGATTCAAGGGAGGTTCAGTGATGTCTGGGAATTACACAACTTCTATTCCAAAAACCTGTTTCGAGCTTCCTACATGGAAGGGACAAACTCCATGGCCTTGGGCAGAACTTGCTGCTCTGAAGGCAGGATGAGGCTTTGGGCAACCTGGTGTAGTGGAGGGTGTCCCTGCCCATGGCAGGGGGTTGGAAGTGGATGATCTCTGAGGTCCCTTCCAACCCAAACCATTCGATGATTCTCCACTCGTGGTTTTGTGCCCTGGGAAGCAGAGCAAGGCAAAACCGGCTCCCATGGCCATCCAGCCCTGCTGCCTGTCACTTCTGCTGCACCCCCAGGGAAGATGCCCCAGTTTTCCACCTCCAGCTGCCCATCCTCACCTCCTCTCCCGTCCCCTGCATGATCTCCACTGGGATGGAGTAGATCTTGTTGTGCATCTCGACGCCGCGCCTCATCCCGCTCCTCACGCGCACCAGCAGCACGCGGAAGTTGGTGCCTCCCAGGTCCAGGGCGAGGAAATCGCCTTTTTCTGAAACCCGAGAGAGAATCATGAGGACAGAGATCCCGACAAGGGGCACTGTGGACGTGGCACAAAGCTGATCCAAATCTGCCCTCCTGGGAGAGGACCAGAAACCAAGACGTGGCTGGGAATGGAGAACAGCAGGTGCAGGTAGGTGCAGAGGCTGATGGATGGAGAGGTTTCATCAAATCATAGAATGGTTTGGGTTGGAAGGGACCTTCAAGATCGTCCAGTTCCAACTCCCCTGCCATGGGCAGGGACACCCTCCACTACACCAGGTTGCTCAAAGCCTCATCCAGCCTGGCCTTGAACACTTCCAGGCATGGGGCAGGTGCACACCCAAGCCACCAACAGAACTGAGAGCCCAACCCAGGACAATGGTGGCGAGAAACCTGTGGTGGCAAAAACCACAGTGAAAGCTAGACTTTGTATTAAGTCAAGCGCAGAACTTCCTGGAGGCTCAGCCACTTTTCCCAGTATCATACTGGAGGTTAAAACGCTTTGTGCCGCTCCCACCATGAAGAAAGAACTGGCCATGGCAAAGGTCCCAGCCCTTCCCAAAGCCGTGCAGATGTTGGGTGCAGCGACACTGGCTCTGCCCTACGTAGGACATACGTGGGCTCATACACATGGTACGTCACCTGTCCCATCTGGAGTTGAGCACACGTAGGTGGGCAGCATTTTCACCGTCGCCGCTGAGTGCGTCTCCTTGCCCAGCCCCTTCTCCATCTCTATCCTCATCCTTTGCTTCACCTCCAGGAGCTTCTCGTGGCTCAGCTTGAGCGCCTCCAAAATATTCTGCCGTGCCTTATGCTGGGCGGCCAGTCTGTAGGCCACCGCTGTCACCATGGCTGCCCCTTTGCCACTTCCATCTTCCGACCTCACGAAACGGATCTCGCAGTCCGGCAGCAGCTTCCGCACTGTCTTATGGAGGCGCCGGGCAAAGCTACGGAGGAGGAAAGAGGACCTGAGCATGCCACCGCGGGTGACGTGACCCTCTGGGGTTGTCAATGACCAGGGCCCCTTTGGGATCCAAACAGAGGTGCCCAATGGAAATATTTGGAGATGTTCTGCTTGTGCCAAGCTTTATCCACTGAGAGCAGGAACAGATTTGTGCTCTCCAACCCCCTCTCCCCACCAGCCTTGTCTATCCTCATGGACTCACTGAGGATGTTTCTTGTAGACAGAGCCATCCACCCCGACCGTGGACCGCAGCCGGTCCACCCCCTTGTTCTCCTTGATGCGTCGCAGCACGGCGGCCAGGGTGGCCCCGCACAGGTTGGCCGAGCGGGTGGAGACGATCTGGCAGACACGGTGGGTGGCCACACAGTCTTCATGAGACGGCTCCAGGCCCAGCTTGGTGAGGATCTCGTGGGCTTTCTGCAGCCCTTCTTTGTCCCTGCACATCAAAGAACAAAAAACGATTCATACTTGGAAACCCAACTTGTGCTGTCTGACATGTCCTGGTTTGCTCAGTGGATAGCCCTGTGATGGGTCCTGTTTTGCCCCAGGACAGATGCCAGGAGATGGGCTGGGACCCCAGGAAACCCTCCAGATCCTACTTACTTCTCAATAGCAGAGACGTATCTAGTCTCAAAGTGGCCGGTGGTGAGCAGATCTGGTGTGAGTGTTCCTCCAAAGAGAAGCCCTTCCTTGGCCATCTTTACCAGGATGAGTCTGACCAGTTCTCCCATGTACATCCCACTGATCATCTTCTCAAACCTGCCAAAGGGGTGGCAGAAAGCACGAGATGTGTTTGTTTGGCTGCGTGTGCCATGAGGTGGCCACGGATTGAGCTTAAAAACACTTGGCAGCCCTTCCAACCCCAAATGAAACCTAGGAAGTCTTCTACCAGAGTCGTTTAGCCCATCCCTGAGAAAATAAAGCCCTGTTGACATAACCATCATTCTGCAAGGAGAACTTCTGGCTACCTGAGGGGCGTCTATCAATTGGCAGAGATACCCCACCCCACCCGTGCTGCCAGAAGCCACCTGGGGAACAGCAGATCTGTAGGACTCGCGCAGACATTAGGTGGTGGTGTTTGCTTTGGCTGGTGGAGAACTCCCTTGGCAGGGGAAAGAGACAGAAATCAACACATCCAAGCGGAAGGCTCACGAGGGAGGCAGGTGCCGAGTGGTTCGGTTGGGCGTACCAACCCCCATTGGTGACACAGCCCTTGTTTGGAGCTGGCACGGCGGAGGACGCGGTGACCTGGTTAACTAGGACGACCTCGTCGGTTCCCACTAACGCCAGCGCAACGGGAGGACGGACAATGCAGAGCAAACCTCGAGCCTGAGCCGCGGCCAAGAATCTGCTTACAATTGTTTGCCAGGGTTGAGCGAGCCCATGTCTATCTCGCGGTCGAACTCCGTCCGGATGTCGTTGAGCGCGCCGTCGTCACCGAAGGCCCCCCACTCCATGTTGATGCACATCCGACCTTCGTCCCCTTCCACCAGGTCAATGTGCCTCATCTCCTCCATGTAACAGGCATTGGTACCGGTACCTGAACCAAACACGGGGATGCGGTGAGAGAGGAGAGGACGTTGCTTTTCCCTTATTCCCCTTAATTAGCAACAGCCAAATGCTTTCTGACATCACTATCACGTTTCTTTTTCCCCAAAAAGACCCCAAAACAGGCAAGAAAAGTGATCTCCTCATGGAGTTCATGGCGAGATGGACCTCAATTCTCCCCCTTTGCTGCAGCTCACCAACGATGAGGCCAACTTCACAGTTATGATCGTCGTAGCCACACGTCATCATGGTGCCAACGGTGTCGTTCACCACAGCCACGATGTCGATGTCAAAGTCCTGAGACGGTGGAGAGGAAAGAGATTGAGTCAGCGTGGCCAAACCAGACCAAAACACCTCTGCCGTCACGGGGGAGCCAAGGTGCGGAGTCGGAAGTGGGAACCACGTGCCACTGGTCCCACCATCTCGGGAGGTGGACACCTGCCCAAACTCTTACCCCTCTTTTCTTGATGGACTTGCGCAGCATCGACACCACGTCCCTCCCCTCCACGCCGCTGCATTTAAACCCCTTCGTCCACGTCACGAGGATGCTCTACGGAGAAAGGGCAAGAAGGAACGCTCAGGGGACAGACCCACCAAGCCACGCATCTTGGCAAGGGCTGGACAGACAGATGGCACCGCAGGCGAGTCCCTCCCTGTTATGAACTCAGGATCAGCCACAATTTCCGCGTCTCCACGCAGATAAAGTTTATGGCCCCAAAACAGCACGTGAGGGGCTGGTTGGTCCTGCCAGCGGGAGGGAACGTGATGCCCAGGACGGAGTTTTATGGAGCCCTGGAGCAAAACCTGTTCCTGAGCATATGGAGGGCTCCTTGACCCAGACCCTGTGGGATGTGGGGGGGTCTCGCTGTCCCCATCCAGCAAAGCGATCACAGTCGCCCGGCTGGAGACCGAGCTGAGCCTTGAGGGAAGGACTCGACTGCGTTTGAAATCTCCGACCCTGGAGCCCCAGGGGCCTTAGCGAGGCACATGCTCACCTTGCCTTACAGATGGGGAAACTGAGGCACGGAGAGAAGCAAACCAGATGAGGTCACCAGGGACAGACACTTGTCTCCCAGCTGCTTTTTTTTTTTTTTTTTTTTTTTTTAAACAAATCTCGCTACTCCCAGGAGGAAAGCGTTAAATCCTCTTCCTCATGACTTCTGCTGAATCACTCGGGCACGAGACCGCGACTCGCCCCGTCCCCGGTACGAAACGCCGCTCCGCTGCCGCGTTCCCACCCGGGGAGGACGTGCTGGATCGCCAGCGTGCCATGGAGCCGCCCTCCTTTTCCGATCCTTCCCCGGGAAGCCGGGTGAGATAAGGGCAAGCAAAGCACCAGCCCCCCCCATTCCTCCCCCTCCCCAAGAGCAGGAGCCTGGCAGAGCTGTGGGTGGCACAGAGGGGCCACGTGCCCCGGCTGAGCTCCGCTTGCCGAGATGTTTAGTCTCCCAGCGAGGTCACTGGCTCCCAGCGGAGTGCCGGCACGGCTGAGCGGAGCTGACAGCCATCGATTCCCGGCTGCCCGCGGCACAGCGAGCAGCCGGGGTGGGTGATACCCCCCCTCCCCCTTCCCCGCTCCCACTGCTTCTCCCCGCGCCGGCTGCGTGCCGGGGGATGTGATGCTCGGCACGTCCGGGCAGCCGGAGCTGCTCCCCCGCCACGGCCGCTCTCCTTCAGCTCTGGCCGCAGAGGAGCGGAAAAAGGCCCTTTTCCATGGGGGTGTCCATGCAGAGTGGAAGCACGGAGCAACCAGCACGTTAAACATCACGTCCCAGAGCCCGGCGAGCCCCCAGACATCTCCTTCGCTCCCATCAGCACCAACCAACTACCCAAACCCAACGAGTCTAATTAAAAGCCCGAGTTAAATTGGTGTGGGACAGCTCGAGTTTCCCCCCGGCTCCATCCCGCTGTGTCCCAGGTTGAGCCAACAGCCTTCGCTCACCTCATCCAGCTTGGTCTGGTAGCACGGGAAGGAGAAGGTGAAGCCAAGGGGGAGTTTCTTGTCTTTGATTTGCAGCTTCTCCATGAAGTTGGCTAAGCACTCAGCAATGTGGTCAAAAAGCTGGAAAAAAAAATAAAAAGGGGAAAAAAATTAACCCTCACTCCCCTGCCCTGACTGACACGATGCTCCAGAGCAGCGCCAGCATCCCTGCCCGCGGGGGGTACCAATGGATCTGTCACCTGCGTCGCACCTCCCCGCTCCTCACCACCCACCGTGGTCACTCGTGTCAGCAATTAGGAGCTCCAGGTGAAGGAAGGCAGGATTTACCCCGGATCCCGCTGGGCAAGGCAGCGATGGGGTGCACGGTCCCGCTCCGGCCCCGTCACGCAGCTCTGGATCTTGGGGTGACACCTCCCACCCAGGAGAGCTGACCCGAGATGGGTGGTTCCCTCCCACAGGGATGCCCTGGAGTTGGGGGGTTGCCCAGGAGAGTGGGGCCGAGGACCTTTGGACCCACCTGCACCCCGCTGCCTCGCATGAGCTCCTCAGGGATGGCGTAGATGTGGTTCTCCATCTCGACCTTCTGCAGGCCGTTCTCGGACACCTTCACTCTCAGCACGCGGAAATTGGTGCCACCAAGGTCCAGCGCCAAGAAGTCCCCATCCTCTGCAGGAAGCCAGACAAGAACAACTGCTTAACTCGGCGGGAACCTTTCGGCAGCATCGGTGTCGGTGCTGGGCAGCCCCGGAGCGGGCGGGGAAGGAACCAGCCACCTCCCAAACACAAGGGTAAGGTATGAATATTTTTTTTCATTATTTTATTTGTTATTAGATTTTATATATCTTAAAAAAAATATTTTAGTAGAGCTGTGGCTGTATTTCCTGCCCCTCCTCCGCACCCCCAGCACCCCCATAGCTGGTGGGGATCAAAGCAACTCCTTTGAGACGTATCCTGATGCCCTGGGCAAAGAGTGCTGGAGTGCATCTGCTGGCAGGGTGACAGATCCCACTGACCCCGTCCCGACAGCCCATGCCCAAATCAATGGTGTTCCCAGGGAAGAAGGGCTCCAGCCTCAGGCTCCATAAGGAAGAAGGCAGCAGAGCCATCCATGACCCTGTTGATGCTGGATCATCAAATAATGGAATGGTTTGGGTTCGAAGTGATCTTCAAGACCATCTAGTTCCACTCCCCCTGCCATGGGCAGGGACACCTTCCACTACACCAGGTTGCTCAAAGCCCCATCCAACATGGCCTTGAACACTTCCAGGGACGGGGCAGCCACAGCTTCTCTGGGCAACCTGTTCCAGTGCCTCACCACTCTCAGAGGGAAGAATTTCTGCCTTAGATCTCATCAAAATCTCCTCTCTTTCAGTTTAAAGCCATTGCCCCGTGTCCTGTCACTCCCCGCCCTTGTCCAAAGCCCCTCTCCAGCTTTCTTGGAGCCCCTTTAGGTACTGGAAGGCTGCAATAAGATCACCCCGGAGCCTTCTCTTCTCCAGGCTGAACAGCCCCAACTCTCTCAGCCTGTCTCCAGACCAGAGGTGCTCCAGCCCTCGGATCATCTCCGTGGCCTCCTCTGGCCCCGCTCCAGCAGCTCCATGTCCTTCTGATGTTGGGGACCCCAGAGCTGAAGGCAGCACTGCAGGGGGGTCTCAGGAGAGCAGAGGGGCAGAATCCCCTCCCTCGCCCTGCTGCCCACGCTGCTCTGGGTGCAGCCCAGGACACGGTTGGCTTTCTGGGCTGCCAGTGCACGTTGCCGGCTCATGGTGAGCTTCTCATCACCCAACGAAGGCTGCTCACAAAAGCTCCTCATTCTCCAGCCCATGGGGTTAAACCCTACTAGCCAGCTGTCGAAACGCTAGAATTTGGCTAAACATTTGGTATATGGGGAAAAAAAAAAGAAAAAAGAACAACATGTTCAGGCTTGGCTGCTGCGGTCCAGGACAACCTCCCCTGCCCCAGGAATCCCGCGTGCTCCTGGCATGTGGCTTCTTGCCAAAGACAAGATCGAAAGGTGTAAGCAGAAAGCCAGGGAGGAAAAGAAATCCCAAAAGACCTTCAGGGAATCCTCACTGCCTTCCCCTGACCACATGTGGGAAAAGCTGAGCTTCCCCATCGGTGTCGGTCGAGAGGAGCCGCGAGTCCGGCTGCCTCCAAGACCCGAGGGCTGAGCCCAGCAGCTTTCACCTCCCGTTTATTTTTATTTCACCGGGCGCCGAGGCAGCTCGTCGGATTTCGGACCGACTGAGATCTGGGATGCGGGAAAAGCGCCAAGCTGGCTCTTTTAAATACCTCGCGGCGTGGGGAGAGGGCCGGGGGAAAGCCCTCTATCAGCACTGTTTGATTTCTGAATGCATTAAATGTGCTGCGCTGGCTCCCCCGGGCAGATTACAGCACCCGGGGGCCGCATTGTACCCGCCGGTGCTTTTTCACAAAGGGGCTACAGTTGGAACAAAAAAAGTGTGGTTTATTAGTATTCAAAGGACACCGGGCCAGCCGGCATCTCCAGTGACTCCAGCTGAAAAGGCAGCTCGCCCGGCCAAGCCCACGGGGCGTCCGTCTGTCCTGGCGTCATTCCTGGGGCTGACCCTCCAAGGACTCGGGGCGAGGGAACCGCCGGATGGTGATGGACTCGGAAGCTTGGGCTGAGAGCAGCTTTATAAAGTCCTGCTGCTGCTGAAAAGGTTGCTTAAAAGCAGCCCTCGCGCTCCGAGGGAAGGAGAAGATGAGGAAGAAGAAGGGGCTCGGAGGTCCGGAGCAGCCTCCAACAGCATCGCCGCTCGGGATGGAGAACGGGGGGAGCAACAGGGGTCAGCACATCACCCTGGGGTGACATGGGGCAGGTTGGGTCCCGGTTCTGGCCAACCCTGGCATCATCCCTGGAGCCATACTCGCGTCCTCCTGCAAGAGCCGATCCCCCCGGACCGCCGAGAGCTCTGAACCCCGACCCAGCGAAGCACCGGAGCTCATGTGTCAGGGCAGTCAAACCTGGAATATTCATTTCCCCTCCCCATCCCACGCCCGTGTTGACCCTTCTGCAGGGATGAGGTTTAAGCCAGTTCTGCAGAGTGCCTGCCAGCGCCGGGCATGCCTTGGCCACGTCCCGTTACACGGATGCTAAAAACACACCAGGAAAAGCCTCAGCGAAGCTCCTCGCTGTCCCAACGTCACCAATAAACGCGCCACGGGGATTTAACCGCAGCCACGGACAGGCAGAGCTGGATGCAATGCCTGGCTGGGCACCGCTGGCATCGTCTTCTGCCCCAAAGACGGGTCATGCCGTGCTCTGCCTTCTCTCGCCATCAGCACAGATGCCGTTCTGCTTTCTAGCAGAGCATGAAAAATACCTCGAGGAGCTGATAAACACGTCATGTTGGATCAGGCTTTGAGCAACGTGACCTAAGGGAAGGTGTCCCTGCCCATGGCAGTGGGGTTGGAACTGGATGATCTTGAAGGTCCCTTCCAACCCAAACCATTTGATGAAAAACACGCCAGGGCCAAGGATGCCAGAGCCGAGAGGGTCACAGGTTGCTCAGTGCCTTGGAGATAACGCAGGGAACGCAAGAGGAACAGACATCCCCCCAAAAAAACCCCAAACCAGCCAAGGAGCCGGGGACAGGGCTGTCCTCCTGTCCTGCCCAGCCCTCCCCACGGCCGGTATTTTGGCTGAACCACCCCTGCGAGGTTTCCCCTTGACCTGCCACCCACCGACCTGTGCCACAGAGCGGCAGAGGGACCCAACCCAACAACCAAAACCAATCCATCCCCTTTACAAGCTGCTCAACAGCCCCGGGAAAGGTAAGAGCGGTTCGAGCGGCGACTGCCAAAGTCACAGGGTAGGTTCCTGGATGGACCAGCTTTGCAGAAGGACAAAAAGCAACAAAATCTCCCTTGGAAAATTCCCGGTCTGAAGCAACACAGCAGTGTGATGGGCTCCGCTGGCCGCTATCGCGTCTGGGTCCTGCCTTCGATTAGGGCTCCCTCGTTCCGCGATAAGAGCTCACAAACCAAACAGCGAGGGCAAACGGGCGGCTCTGATTCAAGGGTCTGTTTGCTCTCAGCACGCCGCCCGAAGGGTGAGCGTTTAGTGCCTTTTAAAAATGTCTGCGCTCCCTGGCAGCAAGCGCGGGGCGAAGCGGGCAGAGGGGCTCCACCAGTCCTAACAACGGAGCCGGCGGTGGAGGAGCGGAACGCCGCGTGCAGGATCGGACGCCGGTCACCACCTCAAACCTTCCGACCGACCGCCATCCCATTTTGTAGGAATCCACGGTTGAATCAGGTTAAAAAATAAAAATAAGAGGATGAGAAAAGCTGGAGCAGGTCCAGGCTCTGCCTCATCCCAGGGAGATGCAGGAGGAGGTGGAGGTGCAGCCCCCAGCACTTCCCTGTCCATCCCCATCTGCGGATGCTCTTCCCAGCCTGTCCCAGCCTCCTTTCAGCGAGTTGAGAGGCTTCGAGCAGAAGAGAGAACACAAAAGCCCCGGTGATGCCCCAGCATCACCACCGAATCAGTGCTGGAGAGCAGCAAACGATGGATCGGGTGTGGAACGCCGGGTTTGCCACGACAAGAGATCTGGGATTAACGTGGCGGCTTGTTTTGGACAGAACTGGGTCTGGCAAAGAGCCGCTCACACCGACCATGGCAAGAGTTGTCTGGCAGCGACTCCCCAAGGCTGTTCCTTGCCGAGGAGGGCAGAACATCCCCGGGCAAGGGGCTCTGGGCATCAAACCAGCATCTTCTCCAAAGCCTTTCAAGACCATGGGCCATGCCAGCTGGTTTTCTTGCAGAAGCAGCTGGTTATGGGCAGGAGCTCAGCCCACCGGCTGAGGGAAGGGTGTTGCAATGACCCTTCAAGAAGTCCAACCCAGAATCACCCTTTGAATTTCCAGGGATTTGACCACCAAAATCCTGTAGCAGCATCCTGAAAACCCCAGGCCATGGGTATCAGCTGAAAGGGCTTAGCGGAGGCTGCACCAGAAGATCCTTGTGTCAAGAAGAAGATCCTTGTGTCAACATTAGCGTGGAGGAGGAAGTGCAGTGACATGCAAAGCCTGGAAAAAACAGGATGGGAGCCGGAAGGACGGTGGTGTTTGAACTAAGCAAGGAGAGCCCTTGCTCGGAGTCACCAGAGCTCCAAGGAAAAACAACTTTGGGATCTGTTTTTCACCACAAAGTGCAGAGGAGGGTGGAGTGACCGGGAGCCGGGTCTGTGTTTTGGCTTCAATCCGCAGATGTGACCTTGTATTTCTATAAGCGCCGCTCATCCGCCTGGATCCCGGGAAGCCGCCGGCTGCCCCAGGGCATAATCCGAAAGTGGAGACAGCTCCTGTTCTAGCAGGGAGGAGTAGGAAGGGCAGAGATGCTCTGGAGGAGGAAGGTGCAGAGCCCCAGGGCTGGTGCAGCACCACGTCTTTTGGGTGGGAGGCAGCTGCTGATACCCGAAACGGGTGGGAGTGGGAATGGGCTGCACCCAAAGCAGCGAAGGCAGCAGGTCCAGGGAGGGGATTCTGCTCCTCTGCTCTGCTCTCCTGAGACCCCCCTGCAGTGCTGCCTTCAGCTCTGGGGTCTCCAACACAAGAAGGACATGGAGCTGCTGGAGTGGGACCAGAGGAGGCCACGGAGATGATGCAAGGGCTGGAGCACCTCTGCTCTGGAGACAGGCTGAGAGAGTTGGGCTGTTCAGCCTGGAGAAGAGAAGGCTCCGGGGAGACCTTCCAGCACCTTCCAGTGCCTAAAGGGGCTCCAAGAAAGCTGGAGAGGGGCTTTGGACAAGGGCGGGGAGTGACAGGACACGGGGCAATGGCTTTAAACTGAAAGAGGGGAGATTTCCATGAGATCTAAGCAGGAATTCTTCCCTCTGAGGGTGGTGAGGCACTGGAGCAGGTTGCCCAGAGAAATTGTGGCTGCCCCATCCCTGGAAGTGTTCAAGGCCAGGTTGGATGGGGCTTTGAGCAACCTGGTGTAGGGGAAGGTGTCCCTGCCCATGGCAGGGGGGTTGGAAGTAGATGATCCTGAAGGTCCCTTCCAGCCCAAACCATTCCATGACCCTGTGTCCAGCCAAAGCCAGACTCTGCCCCGAAGCAGAAGAAGGACGGATGCAGCCCTGGCCATTGAGCTCCTTCCCAGCCGTTGTCACACCGTCTCTCCCCAAAGCGACGTGCCAGGGCAGCTGGCAGCGCGTCACCTCGGCTCACCCCCACGGCCCCATGTGCCGCCTTCCAGCCCCCACCCTGCGCAACCCAACAGCAGAGCCGTCGATGCCGCTCATGGCCTGGATCCTGCTGGACCCCTACCAGGAATTCCAGCACTTGGCTCCCTGGGAATTGCTCGAAAACCTCCCCCTTTCCCGTCCCTGGGCAGCTGCAGCCCCGTGACCGCCCCAGCTGCCCTCTCACGTAACATTTTCCATCCTGCTGTGCTGCTTTTCCCCTCGTGCTGAGGGTGAGAAATGCCAGCTGGGATGCTGCGAACGGGGAGGATACGGTGAAGGAAGCCAAGACTTGACCTTGTAAGGGCAAGGAGAGGGATGGCACCTTCCCCCCAACGCGGGTCGAGGTGCGGGAGCTCTGACACACGCTCCGCCAGCACCCGGCACCTTTGGCTGCGATAGTCCCTACGCCCAGGGGCAGCATTTTGGCTATCCCTGTAATTAAAAATATTCCTAAACATTTAAATAGATTGAAATCTCGATCCTGGGGCAGGCAGCCAGGTCCAGCTTTTGGCAGGATGGCTCCGGGTGCGGGGACGCTGTGATACTTAACGGGGGCTTACGAGAAAGATGGGGACAGACTTTTTGGCAGGGGCTGAAGCGACAGGACAAGGGGCAACGATTTTAAATTGAAAGAGGGGAGATTCAGATTAGACAGAAGGAAGAAATTTTTACACTGAGGGTGGTGAAACCCCGGCACAGGTTGCCCAGAGAGGTGGTAGATGCCCCGTCCCTGGAAACATTGAAGGTGGGGTTGGACGGGGCGCTGAGCAACCTGATCTGGTTGAAGATGTCCCTGCCCGTGGCAGGGGGGTTGGACTAGGGGACCTTTAAAGGTCCCAAACCATTCTATGGTTCAGTGACGCCTGCAGCTCCCCGGGGAACTCCAGAGGTGCCACCCCTGAGATGTCACCAGCAAACACCCCCTGCGCCAGGCGCTGACGCAGACCTGCAGCTCGTCACCCTCGTCCTGGCCTCGGGAGAGCGGACAGCCGGCGCAACGGGGGGATGTGCGGCTGTTGGAGCGGAGGTTCCCCTCGGGTCCACCCTGTTTATCACCGTCACCCAACTGGCAGCCCTGGCACGCGTCTCGGGAGACGACGCTCCCACCGGCCCAGGCCAGAGGCTCCAGCCACAGCATCTGCTGGGACCTGCTCGCCTCCCGAAGCCACGGCTGAAAACACAGCTGGGGACGGGGAGGGAAGGGCAGGTGGGTCTTTCCATCTGCTCCCTTCCTTTATCTCCTGGCTACCGGCAACCTCTGCTGCCAAGGTTTTGCAAGGACCCTCGTAAAGGTGCCCACGTGGAAGCAACCTCAGCTCTGAGCAACTCCAGCCAAGGGAGCCGACCGGCCGGGGGCAGCTCCAGCTGCTCGGAGCTCTCCGTCCCTCCCTGACCGCTCCACCGGCTCTGAGCACCGGCACGCTCGGCAGGTCCTGGGTGCATTGGCACAGCGCCTTGTGCCAGCGGGCGAGGGGGGGCGATGCCACAGGGACCACCACAAAGCTCCTTCCTAAAGCACCGAGCCAGGAGAGGAGGCACAGGGACATTCCCCATACGGATGCTCAAGGAAGCAACTTTTTGGGTTGAGAGGAGCGAGACGGCACCCAAAACGGGGATGTTGCCCAGGCAGGAGGGTGCTGCAGGCAGCTCAGCTCCTGCTGGCACAGGAAGCAGGGAGAAAGGCCAGGATGGGAGCAGCCAAGCCAGGAGAGCCCCCTCCTCCTCCTCCCGTGGCCCTCACAGCATCCAGAGAGCGGCTGGCACTGCCACCCGCTCCGGCACTAACGACTGATGAGCCGGACCCGTGACTGTCTCCATCCTGCCAGGAAGGACACACGAGGGCTGGTTCCCACCCTCCCTCACCCTGGTGGGAACTAGGAGCCCCTCCCTTCCCAGTCCCAGCACAGAGTGGGGACCGAGACCCGTCACTACGCTAAGCCTCGCCAAGCAGAAGCAGGATGAAGCCCCCCAGGATCAGGAGTGAAGGTGGCTGTGGGTGCCATCCCTTGTTTTGGC
Source organism: Tauraco erythrolophus (assembly GCF_009769465.1). Lineage (NCBI taxonomy): Eukaryota > Metazoa > Chordata > Aves > Musophagiformes > Musophagidae > Tauraco > Tauraco erythrolophus. Next base: position 4,615,126 of record NC_141493.1, on the reverse strand, counting down.
AGCACCAGGAGGATGAGTGGCACCAGCTCTCCCTCCTGGCACGTCTTGGCACCTACTGAGACCCCCACCACCACCACCATGGTCTCCCAGCAAGGTGCCGCTCTGCAGGGAGGGAGCATCTCCCGTCCTGTGGTACCTGTCCCATCCGGGGTGGATCTCACGAAGGTGGGCAGCATCTTCACCGAGGCGGTGGGGTTGGTGTCTTCTCCCAGCCCCTTCTCCATCTCCTTCCCAAAACGCTGGGACACCTCTTGCAGGGTCTCCTCGGAGAGCCGCATGTGGTAGAGGTACTTGTCGATCTGAAAGGTGCAGATAAAGCCAAAAAGTCAGCGTGAGGGTTGGGGACATGGGCGCAACCCCCATGCCACGGCAGCACCCCCTTGCCCAGACGGGTGCTGAGCCAGGACCGCCGCACCCCGTGGAGTTCCCAATGCTCCGCAGCACCCTCTCCACTCGCTCACCCACAGGCACCCGATCCGCTTGCGACAGAAGCGGGACCCAAACTCAACAACCTTCCCTGCCTGCTCCGTGACTCAGGATATCGACGCCGGAGGTTTTCCAGCCCTTCCTACACCGTGGCAGCAACATGCCTCAACCTCAACCCCTCCCAGGTCCTCGTCTTACGTGAAGGATGCTCAGCAGGAACCCGCTGCCTGGTCATTTATTCCCTGCTCAGATCACCCCTACAAAGGGTTACGGTGCCAAGAGCTACTGGACTCCCTTGAAGCAACGATGCTGGTGAGACATGAGTGGGTGCCGGGGCTGGAGAGGGAAGAAATCCAACTCCCCGCCCTGCTCCTGGCAATCGTTTATACCCTTACGCCGAGGCTATGAAGATGCCCGGCTCCTAGAAACACCATCAAAGCATCTCATCTTCCCTGGGAAAGGCATGGAAGGGCTCCTCCCCGATCCATCCATTAGCACCGAGCACGTCTCCGCAGCCCGGCTGGAGCAGGGAAGGGAAACGGAGAGGCGGACAGCCTGCCAGCTCCCCAGCTATGCCCCGTTTCAATTAACTTCACTTAAAATTAATTAAAGGGCAGCTGCAAGCCCTGCGAAGTCAGAGGAAAACTCCACCCTGGTTAGCTCACCTGTCTGTAGGCACGTAACATAAGGTCATCGGAAATCAAGCAGGAATTATTATTTATTTTTTGGTTGTTTTATAGGGCTACGCTAGAGGAAATGGGCATTTTGTGGGCAAGTAATAGCCACCCGCCCCGGCGTGACCTCGCTCGGACCCTGCGCTGAACAAAACAGCTCTGCCATGGTTTCAGCTGCCCGCGTTCCAGGCTTGGGATGCTCCTGGTGAACCCTGCCTCCCAACCCCAGCTCCGCTGGAAACCAGGAAGCCAAGTCCCGACGTGCTCTGCTTGCTGCGGCGAGGTCGGAGGACAGAGGGAAGCACGGCTGAGAGCGCACCAGGAGAGCTGCTTTATTCCCTGGGGAACAGTGTCCTGGCTGGCACGATGGGCAAAACCTCCTCCTGCTTTTTGGTGCTTTTAGCTCTTTCCTGTTAATCAGGAGTGGAGAGCGAGCGCTCACCAGCTGGGAGCCTGGGTGGGTGGAAGGGAGAGGGTAAGGGTAAGGGTAAGGAATCATCAAATCACAGACTGGTTTGGGTTGGAAAGGACCTTCAAGATCGCTTAGTTCCAACCCCCCTGCCATGGGCAGGGACACCCTCCACTACACCAGGTTGCCCAAAGCCCCATCCAACCTGGCCTTGAACACTTCCAGGGATGGGGCAGCCACAGCTTCTCTGGGCAACCTGTTCCAGTGCCTCACCACCCTCAGAGGGAAGAATTTCTGCCTTAGATCTCATGGAAATCTCCCCTCTTTCAGTTTAAAGCCATTGCCCCGTGTCCTGTCACTCCATGCCCTTGTCCAAAGCCCCTCTCCAGCTTTCTTGGAGCCCCTTTAGGCACTGGAAGGTGCTGGAAGGTCTCCCCGGAGCCTTCTCTTCTCCAGGCTGAACAGCCCCAACTCTCTCAGCCTGTCTCCAGAGCAGAGGTGCTCCAGCCCTCGCATCATCTCCGTGGCCTCCTCTGGCCCCACTCCAACAGCTCCCTGTCCTTCTTGTGCTGGGGACCCCAGAGCTGAAGGCAGCACTGCAGGGGGGTCTCAGGAGAGCAGAGCAGAGGGGCAGAATCCCCTCCCTCGCCCTGCTGCCCACGCTGCTTTGGATGCAGCCCAGGATACGGAGGAGGTTTCCTGGTACCGGCTGTTTACCAGCCCCTCCTCATCCACCCCAGCAGCAGGAAGCCAAACACTCTCCTCCTTCCCCTTCTATTTACTTTCACTCACTGAAAATTGCCACCCGTGTACCCAGGCTCCGGCTCCCGGCACAGGGAAGGTGGCCGCTCCCCCAGCTCACCTCCACCATCTCCCTCCTCTTCCAGTTCCAAGAGGGGCCCAGGCTCTGGTGCCCACCCTCACCCAGCCTCCGTCCCCTCTCCAGCAGCATCCGGCATGGAGTGTCGGTGACAATCAGGAACAAGCCCGGGCGATGCTGGGTGCTCTGCCTCCCCGCAGCCCCTGGGAGACCTTCCCTCGCTGGGCTTCTTGGGCAGCCTACGGTGGTCAGAGGGTCCTGGCAAGACCCTCACGACTGGGGATGGGGTCCCAGCGAGGCGTACCCGTCCCAGCGGTGGGGGACCACACCAGCACGGCTCAGGGCAGAGCTTCACCCTTGCACAGACCCCACGCTGCCGGGTTTTTTCTCTCCTGTTCACCACCCTGACTTCACTTGCTCTTCCTCCTGGAGCAGGGAGGTGCTGCCAGGGGAAGATCTCATCCTGGAGAAGCTGGGTGCTTTGGAAGCTCGGATGCACAAGAAGCCATTGCTGTTTGCTCCCGAGACACGGGGCGGTGAAGACGCCGCGTGCCCGACGCACCAGCCCCCAAAATCCCAGCACAGGGAATCGAGGCGGAGGATTCCCCTCCCTTCCCCAGGACAGGCGCCGCTCGGCACGTTCCCCATGTCCTGCAGGTACCAGGACTAATCGGCAGCGTGAGAACTGGGGTGACCTTCTTCTAATCTCCAAAAGCCCTTTAAAACCTGGATCATCTTCTCCTACGAACGTAGAGACATCGTCCCACTTGGCAGCCGCGGCAGGTCGGGGCGTCCTGCCCAACGGCTCCGGGGCAGCGGCAGCTCAGCTCCTTTCAGAGCTTGACCCCCCACCAAGGAAGAGCCACAGCCACCTTCATACCCATGGCTTCCCAGCCCCACCTCCCAGTTCATTCCTGCAGTTAACCCCCTCCTGCACCCCAGCACATCTCAAATTTTAGCAAAGACCGGGTAAGACGGGGGAATTTAGTCCGCAGCGCCGAAGCACGAGCATCTTTCAAGACAAACAACCTTCTCGGTGGTTTAACCTTATTTTTGAAGATGTTGCCAATTCTAAATAAACAAAGTCACTAGGTTAGGAGCTGGAATACTGAATTTCTGGCAAGCTTCCATCATAAATAATAGTATTTCCCTAAGGAAATCGAAATAAACTGAAGAGGAACAGATTGAAGCTGGGCAGCACTGGCCGTCCGTTCTGTTGAATTACAGAATTGTCAGAGCCGTTGCGGGCGGGACGAGTCGGACACAATATTTTATTTTTTTGTGAACTAAACCTGAGCAAGCCCCCAGCTCAGGGCTGGTTCCAAAGGCTCCACAAATTTCCACGCCGAGCATCCACTGCCGGGCACTCGGGGAAGCGCCCAGCACTGCCCTTCCCAGCTCCAAAGCCGCCGCAGGGCACAGTCCAGCCACCTCTAAGGCTGGAGAAACCTCAAGTTGCTCGAGTTTTGCTGCTGGGTGAGCCGTGCCGTGCAGAGCCGAGCTAAAGCATCCCAAAAAAGCCAGGATCACCTTAGCAACGATGGTACCGACCTCACGGCTCGAGTACCAGCACCGCGGCTGGATGATGGTCTCTTGCCTGGAGCCTTCTCCAAACCCTCCCATGGCAGCTCGAGACTCCGAGGGGTCAGTGCTGCAAATATATAAGCAACACCACTACCCCTGGAGCAAAAAAAATTAATTCCTCGGCTTCTACGTTCATGAGGTGGTCCCATCAATGCAGCTACGTGCAAGGGTGGGAAAAACCCTCCCCGACCTCGGAGGGTGGGCGCGCGGGCGGTGGTGCGGCACGAGGGGTGGGAAGTGGGGAGGATGGGGGACATCGTTCCCCTTTTGCCCATCGCTGGGTGGGAACACGGGGTGGGATGGCTGCGGGTGATGGAAATTACGGCACGACAGCGGCTTCCGGCGAAACGCAACCGTTTGCTGCCCCACAAGGCGGTGGGGAAGGGGAAGAGGAAGAGGAAGGGGAGGAGGAAGGATTCGAGGCAGTTTGTTCTCATGTGACAAGGTCTCTGTTGTATCTTTCCCGTTAATGCTCCTGGGTTCTGGGAAGGGGAAGCTGCTCGTCTTTTAGTTTTAATTTTGCTCTGGTTCTTCATCCAAAACCATGTGTCTGACGGGAACTGGAGAGGGAGTGAACGTCCCCAGTCTGCCCCCGGTATCTGCTGATCATTTTCAGCTGGACACGTGCAATTTCGGCAGCATTTTAGGAAAAACACCCAATGCCGGGCGAGCTCAGCTGGTTTCTGGGCTGGATTCTTTTCCTTTTTGGCAACAGAAAGTCCAATATTTGTTGCATACGAGACTGATTCTCTGAGAGACGGTCAAGTTTGGGGAAGGTTTGAGCGCTCCTGACCCACGTGGGCACAGCCAATCCTCTCTCCAGGGTCATCTCTGCCTGAAATTATTTGGGTTTTAAATTACTTCCCTCCCTGTCCCTGTTTTTAACTTAAAACATGCTGCTTTTTTTTAAATCCATGAGGTTTTTCAGAATATCGACTCTCTCCCGGCATCTTTCAGAGGGAGGATGCTGTGCGAGCACCCAGTGCTTACCAGGGTGAGCCAGCAGCCGTGCCCCCATCCTGCCCACATCGGCAACGAGACACGACAGATTCAGGGAAACTGAGGCAGAGGGAGTGGCAGCAGTTCACCAAGGTCACCGTGTGAATCCAGGAAAGGATCCAGCACGGAGCGTCCGATTTCGTGGCACAGGACTGTAACCTCGCACGCACTTTGCAACTTTTACAGTCGGATCGGGGCCGGGCACCGCAGCACCGGGCAGACCCCGTGCTGCGTCCTCAGCCCCCGCACACCGAGAACCAGCATCCCCATCCCCGTGTCACCACGCCGTTACCCAGCCCGGGGGTTACTCAGCGTGGGGAACCGGCTCGTCCCCTTCCCCGACCTCCCCGCCTTGGGTGACACAGCACCCATGCTGCACCCACCCTCCTCCAGCCCTGACCCCGGCAGCACCCACATCCTTGGCTGCCATTGAGGGCTCCACGCCGAATTAAACCCCACGTGCCCTCCCCGTCGCAGCCAAGCCTCTGATGACACACGCCTGGAGTCATCTTGAACCCGAGTGAGTCAGATGGTTTCCTGCTCAGCCGGTTCCTCCCCGTCCTCGCCCCCCACCTGCCCCAGGACACCAGCTGAACCCCACGCTGGAGGTGGAGTTGGGCACCCATGGTGAAGAAGTCACCTTGCAAAGCACCAGCGGTGGCCGGGGACCCGTCCTCGGGTGACCTCACTGCTCCGTAACCCCACGGAAAGGCTGATTTAACCAGGAAAACTTGGTTTCCAGCTTGGGAGTCGGAGATGTCAAAACGCTCCCAGCTCCCACCAGCCTCAGAGATGCCTACCTGCCCACACATCCTCTTCCTCTCCCGTTCCAAACCCAGAAGGTCTCTGGAGCAAACGAGATGCAGCTTTCCCCTCGGATGCTGCCGGATAGGAAAAAAATCGCTGGCACTGAGACTTGGACCCTCGGATACTGGAAGCGTCCCACCACAATTGGGGAAACTGAGGCTGTGGCTGTCCTGCCGCTGACCGCAGTGGCCTTAAAAGAAGCTGTTCAGCTGATTTCCAGGAATTTGCAATCAGCTGTCCCTGCCACAGCCACGGAGGAGCCTGCAAGAGGTAGCTGGGCTGTACCAGCTAGATAAAACCCACCCCCCCAGCAACGGAAATATAAATAAAAAAATAATTAAAAAAAAAAAAGAGGAAAACCTGCCCCTGCTGGGAAACGGCGGCAAAGACGGGAAAACGAACGGCACCACCAGTTTTTCCTTCTTTCGAAGGAGCGATGAGGAAGAAGAGCCGCCAGCCCGGTTATTTCACTCATTCGCCTCCCGTCGCCGTGACGGGGTGGAGGCTCAGGGCCCGGGAAAGCCCGAGCGTGTCAGCGCATCCGAAGGGAACGCGGTTCATCCGCGGCAAAACTTTCCAGGCGGGATCTCGAGGGATGCTGGCTGAGGTTAATTTGAGTTTGCGGAGTCCCTCGGGGCTCAGATAAGTCCGTACCACGACTCGGCCGGGCGAAGCCAAGGGCAGGAGGAGTTTGGGGACATCGGTGACACAGGTGACATCCCCCCGGGTTAAAGCTGCTCCGTGCCAAGAACGGGAAGAGAAAGAAAATCCTATTTTGGGGGTTATTTTTGAGGCCCTGATGTGGACACGAAGCGCAGTGGTTGCATAAGGGCACTTCCCCCCCGCTGCCGAACCCCTTTTCTGCCCGATCCGAAGGAAAACGACGCACGACTCCAACACCACCCAGGCTCCGGCCCGAGAATCTTTTCCCACATATAGACTCAGATTCTGGATTAAAGCCTTTGGGTTCAATTAAAGAAAAAAAATAAATAAATCACAGCTTTCTAAGAATTTCAGCCCCTCCATCTCCCTGTGCTGGGGACTTTGCTCTCCCTTTGCCTGGGAAGATTTCTAAGACATGAATAATTTTAGCATCCACAGTGGAAGCATTCAGCTCGGAAAGCCGGCCGCTTCCCTCTCCACCTTCTCTCCCCGCCATTCCCTGCGGCCGAGCCGAGCTCCGCGCTCTCGCCGGAGGCTGTGCCGACCCCGGCTTTGCCTTACCGGGAGGATTCACAAGCATTTGTTTAAAAATAACTCGGAGAAAATCCAGTTGCGGAGGCAGCCGTTGGAGGCCGGGAGGGCAAAGCCGTCTCCCACAGCAGCCAAAGCCCCGGCCGACGGCTCCTCTCCTGGATTTTTCCTTTTGAATTTCCTCCCACATCTCAGCAACTCACTCGCTTTGGGCTTGGGAACCGGGGAGGGAAAACGAAGCCGGTTCCGAGGCTTTGCACACCCTTTTCCCAACGGGTAATGAAGCCGAATACCTTAAACCAAAACCTTCCCCCTCCATTATTTCCAGCTCCCGATAAGGAACTCGAAAGCTGCCCGGAGCGAGCGGCAGGAGCCGGGCCGTGCCGCTGGCCTATTTCTGCCGTCGGGTTACACAACCCCTTTCCTGTGGATTTGGCTGTTGCACAATCCCGAGACGCTCGGGAGAAGCCGAGCCCGTATTTTCAGACGGACGGCGTTGCGTTGGGAAGTTCTTTCCCTGCACTTGGATTTGGGTTTTAGTGGTTGGTTTTGGTTTTGGTTTTTGGTGTTTCGTTTTGTTGGGGTTTTTTGGTTTTTTTTAAATGTTCTCTCTCGTTTTACTTCCTACTTAATGCAGGCGAAGGGCCAACATGGCGAGTTCTGTTTCTCCATCGGCTTCCTCGACATTTTGCTTCTTTTTAAGGAGGTGTTTGCAAATCCCGACACCCCCCCCCCGCAACACCCGGGCGCTGTAACCCCAGGGATCACAACCGCTGCACGACCTCCGGATTCGGAGCCAAAACCATCTCTGCCATATCCTTAGACGCCCCGAACGCTGGTGGAGGGCTGGGCCAAGAGCCCGGTCTCCCAACCAGCGGGGTTTTTTTCTTGTTTAGATTTTTTTTTTTTTTCCGGGAATCATTTCTTTAACACTCGCCGTTTTGAGCGTGAGCCAAGCGCAGGCTGGCGGGGAGCAGAACTATTCGGCGTTTTTCAAGTGCCTGAACTCCTGAATTACCGGTGACAAACCCTCCGTGCATCCCCACGGGGACGCTTCGAGCGGCGGTTGCGGTTCAGGAACAGGCTCCGGTCGTTCAGGACCCGCAAATTCCGGGAGGGGGAAGGCAGATGTTTTCTGTCGCAGTCAGTGCAGGAGAAGGGGCGGGGGGGGACGACACAGCCTTGGGGGGGCACAGACTGGGGAAGGGGAGCCCGCGGTGCTGCGTTTGCATCCGAGCTCCGAGCAAACCCCCCCCCCCCTCCGCATCCCCCCCGCCGCGCCCCGGGCGAACCCGGCGGGAGGGCACGGCCGGAGCCCGGGCCCCGCTCCCCGCAGGGGCCTCGGCGCGTTGCCCGAGGGGGTGAGGGAGGGGTTGGGAGGGGTCCCGCCGAGGGGCTGAAGGTCCCGGCTCCGGGGGATGCTCCGCGCCCGCGGATGCTCCGCGCCGGCGGCAGGAAGCGGCGACACGTGGTGCGCGGGGCGGACCGGGGGTCTCGGGTCCCGCGGGGGCGGCCGGGGAGGGGAGCGGAGACACACACACAGGCACGCACATAACCCCCCCCTTCCTCCTCCTCCTCCTCCTGCTGCCGCTGCTGCTCCGCGCCGCCGGCCCGCGGGGGGCGCCCGGCCACGCGGGGTCCCGCAGCCGCCCGCCGCGGCACGTACCGCACGGCCGCCCCGCCGGGCAGCGCACGGGCCCGCGGGGCCACAACGGCGCCTCCCGCCGCCCCCTCCCCTGCCCGCTGCTTTCCCCCGCTGCCCCTTCTTTTCCTGTGGGATTTTTTTTGCTTTTATCTTTTTTCTTTTTTTTTTTTTTTTTTTTACTTTTTTTCCCACTCTCGTTTTTTCCTCATTTTTTCTTTTTCTTTTTTCTTTTTTTTCCTTCTCTCTTTTTCTTTTTTCTTTTTTCTCTTTTTTCCTTTTTTTCTTTTTCCCTTTTCCCTTTTTTCTTTTCCTTTTTTTCTCTTTTCCCTTTTTTTTCCTTTTCCATTTTTTCCCTTTTCCCTTTTTTCTCTTTTTAACTTCCTGCCCCCCTTCCCTTTTTTTTCCTTTTCCCCCCTGCTTTTTTTCTTCCTCTCCCCCCCACCATTTCTCCTTACGGGCCCCTTTGTCCCGTGCATCTCCCCCCCCACCCACCCCCCTCACCTTCTGCGTCTGGTCATGGTTGAGCTCGGTGAAGAAGTAAGCGAGCAGGTGGGAGGCGATCATGGTGCGCGGCGGGGTGCGGAGCGGAGCGGTGCGGAGCGGTGCGGAGCGGAGCGGAGGCGGCCCCGGAGCAGCGCGCGCCGCGGTACTCGCCCGCGACAATGTGGCTCATTGAGGAGGTTCCCCCCGCGCGAGTGACGCGGCGCCGAGGCGGCTGCTCATTGGTCGAACCGCGAGGGTGTGTAGCCGGCGCGCGGCTGGGGGAGCGCGCCACTAGGGGGCGCCCTGGGGGGGGGGTGGGTTCTGGGGTGAAGGGGGGTCTGGGGGGGTGAACAGGGTCTGTGGGCACGGGGGGGGCACGGGGGGAGCGGGAGTGGGGGTGCGCTGAGGGGGTACTGGGGGGCGCAATGGGAGGGTGCGCTGGGGGGTGCATTGGGGGTACTGGGAGGCATTGGGGAGTGCATTGGGGGTACTGGGGGGCGCATTGGGGGGGTGCGCTGGGGGGTGCATTTGGGGTACTGGGGGGGCATTGGGGGGTGCACTGAGGGGTATTTGGGGGCGCATTGGGGGGGTGCGCTGGGGGGTGCATAGGAGGTACTGGGGGGGCATTGGGGGGTGCATTGGGGGTATGTGGGGGTGCACTGGTGGGTGCCCTGGGGGGTATTGGGGGGCACATTGGAGGGGTGCGCTGGGGGGTGCATTGGGGGGTACTGGGGGGTGCATTGGGGGTATTGGGGCGTGCATGGGAGGATGCACTGGGGCGTCCATTGGGAGGTATTGGGGGGTGTATTGGAGGATGCGTTGTGGGGTGCACTGGGGGGGTGCACTGAGGGGTGCGGGGGGATGCACAGGAGGGGCTGCATTGAGGGTGAACAGGGGGTTATTGGGGGTACGCTAAGGGGGCTGCATTGGGAGGGTACTGGGGGGGTGTGCATTGGGGTGCACTGGGGGGGCTGCATTGGGGATGCGTGGGGGGGTGCATGCATTGGGGATGCACTGGGGAGTGTGTGCATCGGGGGCGTGTTGGTGGGATTGCATTGGGGGCGCACTGGGGAGGCATTCGGAGGGGCTGTGCATTGGGGATGCACGGGGAGGAGCACGTGAGCTGGTGGGGGGGGGCCATGTGTGCCCGAGGGGGGGCATACGTGCATTGGGGGGGGCACACAGCAGCATGTGCACATATGTGCGTGTGCACACGCAGCCTGGCTTACACACACTGGCACGTGCCCGTGCACACACCCATGGTGGTCATTGGCCTCTGCGTGTGCCTCGGTGTGCTCCTGCAGATGCACGGGTGAGCACACACCATGCACCGTGCACTGTGCACCGTGCACCATTCACCGTATCATGCACCACGCACTGTATCGTGCACCATGCACCGTGCACCGTGCACCATGCACCATGCACTGTATCGTGCACCGTGCCCCATGCGTCGTGCAACATGCACTGCGCCCCATGCACCGTGCGCTGCGTGTGCATGTGTGATCACATGTGCATCAACGTGCGCATCCGTGTGCATCCGTCAGGGCGCATCCATCACCCCGCAGCCCGTGGCGCTTCCTACCCCTGCCCGCGTGCGCACGGCTCCTCGTGCGCGGCGAGGGCCTGAAAGCAGAGGGGGGGTGCTCGCTGCACCCCGAACCTTTGGGAATCCTCTTCCCACGTTATCCCAAAGAGGAAGAGGAGGCCAAGACCTGCCTCCACCATCCCTCCTTCCCCCTCTCCCCCACTCCAGTTCCCTTCTCCCAGCTCCACGGGCCCATGGACCCGCCGCCGGAGCCCTACGAGGGCCATGGCACGTCCTCTGCCGGCCTCGGCAACAGCTCCGGCTGCCCCGATCCTGACTCCCAGCCCAGCCGGTCCCAGCAGCCTGGGGCAGGACTTACCCAACCCGTCCGCCCGCTCCTGCCTCCCTTTCCCAACCCGTTCCGAGCAGTTCAAACTCCTTCACGGCTTTACCTTCCAATATTTCCTCCTGAGCGGTCATTTACATCATTGGGTTTTTTTTTTCTTTCCAAGGGTTTCGAAACTCCATTTCAAAGGAAAAAGAGAAGGGGAGAAGCAACCGAAATAGAGGGAGAGGAACGGAGCCGAGACAACCCCGCTGCCGGATTCCTTTTCCCGGGCGATCCGGTCCTGCTGGACCCTGCCCATCCAGCCCGAGTTCGTTACAGTCCCGTATGGGCGACTCAATGTTTTTTTTAATCTTTTTTTTTGTTTTGGTGCACCCACATTTCATTTCACCTTCTCCTCCAGCTTTTTTTTTTTTTTTTTTTTTTTTTTTTGCTAAATACCCAAATTCTCAATGGTTAAGATGAAATTCAAGGCTAAAAATAGCCGGCGACATCTGTCCACCTTTCCCATCTGCTCTCCTGCCAGCAGGATGAAGGAAGCGACTGTAACATGGAAAACGAAGGGTTTGTCTTATTCTTCTGTCCCACTCGGGAGCTCAGTTCCCCTCTGCAAAATCAGTTTATTCAGGGAGGAATATTCCCCAAAATTCAATTTATTTACCGGATAACCCCCCAGTGAAGAAGAGGCAGGAGGAGGGGGGCACTCCGCTCCATACATTCTTTCAAACAGCATTTGCTTTGAAAGTGATTTTTTTTTTTTTTTTTCATTTAAAATGAGGTTTTGTAACACGTTTTTGTAATTCCTTTCATGTAACAAACCTTAAAAATCTCCATTTTTTCCAGCCGGTCCCTCCCATCTGCTTCCCGCCTTTGTACAGGCTTGTGCTAATCTATCGGCGTTTGGTGCCGCGTTCCCCAGCGGAAGGAAACGGGCCAATTGCGGGGTCGACGTTACACCGGCTCTGATTTCTCTAATCCGAATCGGATCGACGGCGGGAATGACAATGTCCGAGTTCGAAAGGAAGAACAGTGCAGGGATGGAGCATCCCGGAGTCCTGGGATCGGCTCTGGGTGCTATCCCATACAAATGGAACCAACTTGGCCCATGGCACGGGGTAAATACCACCCCCCGTAAGATTGCCGCCACCCCCAGGGGGGTTTGGGGACCCCCGTGAGGGAGCGTTGTGAACCTGGTGAGGATTTTATCCTTTTATATTGGGGAAACTGAGGCACAGATGGGGATAGGGATAGAGGGATCGGGAACCAGACCCGGCGCAGCAGATTTCGGAGGCTGCTGCGTGGCACGGAGCAGCCAGGATGATCTTGGAGCTGGACCCGCTCCAGCAGAGGCATTAACCCGTCTCAGATCACCTGCCCCGTGATTCATCGCTCCCTCGGTGCTCTGCATAGTTTCCGACGACGTTTCGTTTGACACACGCATCCACAGCCCAAACGAAGCCGGCGGCAGAGGAATGACACAGGTGACCAGTTATTTATTTTGCCTGGTCACCCAACACACCGGAAGCCTTGAGCTCGGCCGGACCCAGCCCTCGCGCGGGGCCGGGAGTAGAAAACCGGTCCGAGAACTTTTCTTTCTTCGGCAGCCGGGGGAGGGAGCGCGTGACCTTGGGGCTGAGCTCGGCGGAACGGCCTTTTCCCAGCTCCGCGGCGAGGGGTGAGGTTCGCCCATCCCAAACCGCTCCGCGAAGGTGGAAGGAGAGCGGGAGGGTTGGGCTGGTGGGAATCCAGCCATCTGTCCAGTTGTCCATCCTAGCACTGCTCCTCCGTGAACGCTCAGAACCCCAGAGGTGACTTCCAACCCACCCATCCTAAAACCTCCAGCCGCGTCCCAAGGCCACCGTTCCCGGAGCAGTCAGCCCTCCCCAAAACAGTCGGAGGGATTGCCCCTGGGTCAGGCAAGGATCAGGAAATGGGGTGCTCCTGGCCTGGACCACCCCGAGCTTCTGCAGCCCAGCCTCCCCACCCCGCACAACCAGGCTAATCTCCATTACACGGATGGAAAAGGGAAGATTAAATTAGATTAGATGCAGCCACCTAATTTTAGCTTCCTCACGTGTCACAGGCACCCTGCTTGGGCTTTTCCGTTGTTCTCCTCAAACCCTTCGCTCTCCTCAAAGCCATGGGGCCACCAGCCAGGACAGGAGGAAACCAAATGGGGTTTGGCTGGGAGGTGGTACCCAGCGGTGGGTACGAGTGAGTGATGTGCGGGTGGGCACAGGAGGTCGCTGGACCTCTGCCAAGAGGGGACCGCTGGTGACGGTCACCCTCCACTGGTGATGGCCATCCTCTCCTGGTGATGGTCACCCTCCACTGGTGATGGTCACCCTCTGCTGGTGATGGTCAGTCCCTGCCGTTGATAGCCATCTTCCGCTGGTGATGGCCATCCTCTCCTGGTGATGGTCACCCATTGCTGATGATGGTCACCCTTCCTTGATGATGGTCATCCTCCATTGGTGATGGCCATCTTCCACTGATGATGGCCATCCTCAACCTTGGCAGCATCTCCATCACCGAGCAGCTTCCCCTGCCCAGGAAGATTTTTCTAGCGGGATCTTCAACATCGGCAAATGCACTTTTCCCCGTCCCTGCCAAGCTTCTGCTGCTGCCTCTCCCTCTGCCTCCTGCCGAATTACTGCGACATGAGGTTGACCTTTGCTTTCTGCTGCCCGCCCTGACCTCCCTCGCAGCGGCACCGGCCGTAAGCTCTTGGCTTATCCAGCTGCCAAGGAGTCTGCCAGCTCCATCGAATGTCTCCTGATCCGAGGGGACATCGGATCCCCCACGGGACCAGCCCGGAGCGCCCCGGGATCAGCACCATGATGACATCTGAGCCCCTTGCGTCATCACGAGCAGCATTGTCCCCAAAGTCCCAGCAAGATCCCCAGGCCCCGGGGAGGATGTCAGAGCTGCCAGGAGCCCCGGCGGGAAGGGCACTGTCCCCAAAAACTGGCATGGCCAAACTTAGGGAGAGCTGGGGACCATCCCAAAGGGAGTCTCGGGGCTGGCAAGGGCTGTGCCAGTCATGGCGCAAGCCTGGCACACCTCTGAGGTCAGAAGTGCCAGCCAGGACACAGGACCTTGAGTCACGTCACTCCCCCGGGATGAACAACTCCCGCGTGCGGCACTTTCTCAATCGCAGCGGGAAGAGGAGTTTTCTCCAGCGTCCCGCAGGCACTTTCCCGGCTGCCGGCAGCGGCAAAGCTGGGTCACGGTCACATCCCGCGGTGTGGGGCGAGCACATGTCCCCAAGTGCCACCGAACCGCGGCCGAGGCCCGAGCGGGGCGAGCGGCAGCCGGCAGGAGGATGCTCGGTGCCAGGGGCTTTTCTGTCACCTCTTCCGTGGGACCCCCTGGCCTTCCTCCCGGAGCTCCGGATGCGAGCAAGGCCGGGGGGGATTTACAGCCTGTGCTAAGTGTGCAGAGACGGTTTTGATTTCTGATCCAAAGAGTCGGGATGCTCAAAACGCCCCCCTGGTTTTTCCCCCAGATTGCACCAGCAGCGGGAGAACCTGCCATCAACCAGGACCCCCAAAACGCCCCCGTGCCATGGCTTCATCCAGCCCAGGCTCGGTGCAGGGTCTTGGGAAGGCTCCGGCTCTGCCGGGATGCCGGAGGGAAGGGCCGTGGAGGTGGCAGCCTGGCAACAGCCAGAGGTTTAGCAGCAAGCTGAAGGCTTGGGGGAAGCGGAGGGATTGTCCTGGCATCAAATTCCAAATGCAAACCCCACCCCGGCACCTCCGCCAGCACCAATTCCTGTGAAATCCTGCCCACCCAGCACCGGCGATCGGAGGAAATAACCCAAAACTCGCTGTCGAGGCAGACCCGGGCGCACAGCTACGGCCGGATCCCACCCTTTAGCCCCACCGAGCTCGCGGGGAAAACCATGGCACCGGCACCGGCAGCCACCAGCACCCGTGTCACCGTGACGATGCCGCGTGGGGACCGGTTCACTTCCCAACCCACCCTCGGTGTTTGGGTGAGCCAGCATGGATTTGGGGGTCTCCCTCCTGCCCCTCCAAAAAGCTCGGCCGAAAGCAGACGGCGTTACCGTGTCCAAACCTCACTGACCCCCCCAAGCACGAGGAAGAACCCCCATTCCCGCTCTCCCAGCCCTTCCCGCTGTTCGGGGTGAAACAGGGACAGGTTGGAACTGCAAAATAGCTCTTTTTTGGGTGGTTTTTTTTTTTGTAATTGCACTTTCCAGTGAAGATGGTTTCGAAACAGCAAACAGCGGCCGAGGCACAGGGGAAAAGCCGCTTTTCCAGGAAAAATTCCCAAATGCTGCTGGCAGAGAAACGGCTGGGCAGTCCCGCGCCGACGCTCAGGGAAACGCTGCCCTTCCCTGGGCCGGTTCTGGGTGAGAAAAGCAGCCCCTAACCGCCGGCCCGCGGGGATGCAGGAGCAGAGCCAGGCTCTCCCTCGGCAGCATCCCACATCCCGCATCCCTCCCTGCAGGGAGGACCCCGGCTCAAAGCCCCCACTCATATATTTTTTCCTCGATTTCGTCTGCCAGGTAGAAAAACACCCCGAATATGAACATTACACCCCATCTTGCTTCCCCATCATCCCGCCCGGCGTGGGGCCAGAGGTTTGGGAAACAGCTCTCCCACACCCTTCCATGAATTATTTCACCGGCATCCGTCCTGCGCTCCCTGGCTACCCACAGTGACCCCCCCACCTCCAACGAGCAGAACCGGCCTCATGTCCCTTCACACGGGGGCTGTTGCAGCTCCAGAGAGCGAGAAACCCCCCAAACCCCCTAAATCCAGGGAGAAAATCCCCTTACCTGGCTGAAGCCCTTGCTGGCCATCCCATCGGCTACGGGCTCGGACATCATCCGTGGAGTGTCTGAGCTGGTTCAGTGGGAATGGGACCTTGTGCCTGGCAGCAAACTGGGACTGGGAGAGCTTTATCATCTCCGATCCCTGCGGAGGAAGGTCCTGCGTGTCAGCGCCAAGGTCATTGGTTGGGCACCGCGGAGATAAATATAGGATTTTAACAGCACTGGTGTAATCCCGGAGCCGTGGGATGAGGATGACGGAGACGCCTGGGACGCGACGCTTTGTGCGTGGCGCTGGTGGGTTTGGGCTGCTCCTGGCCTGTGCCATACACCGTCACCCCGCCATGGAGCATCCCTCCGTGCCATACCCCTTTGGCACAGCAATAAATAGCAGCCGGATCACGGAGCAGCCCGTGGGTGACTTGCCCCCAGCCCTAATTTCAGTGCAGATGGTTTTATTGATGAATCCTCTCTCCTTTTTCATGGGGAGGGAAAATAGAATGGGGATGGATGCGGTTGCAGGGGCTGGAAGCTGTAAGGCGTTCCGGGTCTGCGCAGCTCCAATCCTGGTAACACCCACGGAGGTGGTGCTGGGACACCAGGTTTCACGCGTGTGCACGTGTGCAATGTTGCACGTGCACGTGGCACAGGGACGCGTGGCCGCCCACATGGCTTTTACCTGGCAAAGTGCTTAATCGGGATCTGCCAGCATCCGGCACGGCGGCTCCTCCGCTTCTGCAGAGCTTTGAGGGCCCTGGAGAACCCCGAAAAACCCAGACGGGGTGAAAAGACAGGGAGGAAGAGCTGCTGCGGTGGCCTGGCAGCCTCCCTGGTCCCGCGGCTCCATCCCTACGTGACCGTGGGCACGTGGGTCCCTTCTTCCCGCTGCCGGAGGGGAGCTGCCAGGCAAAGAGGTTTAAGGTTGATGCACTCAGTAATTCTATCAAACAGAGATTATCCGTCTCGGAGGGCCGGGCACCACGGGCAATCAGCGCCGGCGCGGTTAGCCGGGACGGGCAAGGCAGGAATTGCTGTCGGGGAGGAGGGAGACGGAGTTGCAGCCCCAGGTTTCCCATGCTGGGGGGCTCAGGAGAAGGGACAAGGCTCATTTTTGAGGGCAGCGGGCTCCTCGCCTGGGCTCAGGCACCACCTGGATGTGCCAAAGGTTAAACCCAGCCTAAACCTTAGTGCAGCCTCTAAGCTCAGCACCTTCCCTTTGCAGGGTGCTGCGCTGGCTGGGGAGAGCGAGGGAACGCTGAGCTCCAGCCCTGTCCCAGCCCCGTCCCAGCCCCGTCCCCATGTCCTGCCCCTGCCCTTGTCCCCAGTCCTGTCCCCATCCTCATCTCCATCCTGGTCCCTGTCCTCATCCTGGTCCCATCCCGTCCCCATCCCTGTCTTGGACCCTGTCCCTGTCTCATCCTCATCCCCATCCCTGTCCCCATCCTGATCCCTGTCCTGATCCTGTCCCCGTCCATGTCCCCACCTCATCCCTATCCCCATCCTTATCCCCTTCTCTTCCCCTATCCTGATCCCTGTCCCTATCCCATCCCTGTCCGCGTCTCCATCCCATCCCAGTCCCTGTTCCCATCCCCATCCCTGGGGCACGTGGCTGACAGTGCCAGCCCAGGACTAACCCAGACTCCGGACAGCTGCCGGGTGCTGGTGGTGGCCAGAACCCCAATGCCACCGCACTCACAGCCGCGCCATGAGCTGCTCCCCCCCCCAGCAGCCACCTGCCTCGTGCCGGGAGAGGGGGTTTGGCAACGCCTTCAGCCGATGGAAACTTCTTTTATCTCCAAAAATTCCTCTGCTCTTGGATGAGGAAAACTCCGGCTGCTCCAGGCTGGGATCCTCCCTCTGCCGGTCACTGGCTTTTACAAAAAGGCTCTTCAAGCCGGGAAGGACAGAGCCGCCTTTGTTCCGTCCCTGCTCCCATTGCTGCCGGCGCAGAGGAAACGTCACCGAGCCCTCGGCACCAGCGGCTTTACAATCCACCTCTGGGCACGTCCGCGCTGGGAATCTCCAGGAAAGGGAAAATCAAATGAATGGCAAGCATTGGGTGATGGGAGATGTGCCGGGGAGCGGGAAGGGCTGGGGGGGTGATGGGGCCGATGGCATCGCCGACGGCATCACCAGAGACATCGCTCCCCCCTACCCAGTCCCAGCAGGACTTTAATTATTATTTTTCTTTAACCAAGCCGGGAGCGTTTCATCTCCTGCCGTAAGAAAGACGGGTCGGGTCAATGCTGAGCCCCCCCCCAGCCATTCCCACCCGGCTCACACCGTCCCTGGCAAAATCCTCACGGCGCTTGGTGCCGGGCTCGGCCGATAAACCCCATTATTGCCCCTCCAGGGGCCACAGCCCCCTCCCCAGCGCGGCACCTCCTGCTTTACATTAAAGAGGCGATGGAGGAGCGGCGGGCTGGCATGAAGGCAGGAGAGCGTCGCCTCCCCCTGCCCCCTCCCCGGCCATCGCACCGGGAACCCGCCCGGCTGCAACTCCCACAATGTCAACAACCACGGCTGGGTGCGAAATCGGCCTCCGGACTTTCCCTCGCGAATACACCTTCGAATTTCCAGCTCCGACAGCCGGGCGAGCCGGCAAACCTCGGCCGGGATGGAGCTCTCCGCCTCTCGCCGGAGCACGGGGATATTTTGCTGAGATAAGGCGTCCGGGAGACGCAGATACCGGTATCGCCGGCAGTGTTGATGGCAGCAACAGAGATTATTTTATGGCTTTAATGGCAGCATAAAAGCTTTTAAGGAGGCCTCACCGGCCGTACGGCTGCCTGTGCTCCGTCATTTCCCACGCCGCCGGCTGCGAGCCCAGTTCCCGGGCACCGAGTGGTCCCAATGCTGAGCTGGACTCGCACCCACCATGGGCTTGGGGACCAGGATCAGTCAATTCGACAGCAGCCTGGTGAGGGATCCCGGCTGTGAACGATGCCACGAGTTCCTGGGTGCAGTTCCTGGGAGAACAGGCATCCCGGGACATGTTTGACAGCGGAGAGGAGGAGGAGAAGGGAGAGGTGGACGCGCTGTGGCTGAAGGCGATGCCACCACTCGATAAAGCATCTCAAAGCATTTTGCCAAGGTGCTGCCCACCCGCAGCCAGGAGCCCGCCATGGGTGCTCACGGGCAGCGCGGAGCCGGCACGAGGCCGGCAACTCCGGCAAGAACCAGCTGCCTCCAAGATGTCTGGGGCTGTGCCAAGAAAAGATTGGGCTTAATCATATGTCAACAGCTGCCCCGCGCCAGGATCCGGCCACGCCGCAGCCCTGGCACCAACCTGCTTCCCTGACCTTCCCAGCACAGGCTCCGTTACCGTAATTAGAAACCGACGTGTAATTTTTCCAGTCTCGTGATAACGGCAATCACCAGATCCCAACGGAAGGTCGGCGCTGCCAGCCGGGATGGGGGTTGGATGGGGCGAAGAACCGACCAGTTTTGAGAAGCATCCTCAGGGGATGGCAGCACTTTGGGACCCCAGCCCTGGCTGTGCTCAGAATGGGGAAAATGAACGCGGCATGTTGGAGCCTGAACGGCTGGAAAACAGCCTTGGCCCAAAGTATTCCCGATGGACGATCTGCTGCCGGGCTACAGTTTTCCAGGAATTCAGCCCTGGAGCTGAATTCCCATTGCTGCCGGGAGCAGTGCAGAGGATGCTCAGCCTGGAGCAAAGCAGGCTGTGACCCCATGGGGGGGAAACATTGGGGTGAATCCCCCAAAATTCTGAAATCCTGGGGATGCCCTAAGCTGGGATGGGGCAACTGGAGCCATTATCCGAAACGGCCGGAGAGGCTGCGCTGCTGGAGGAGCTCTGCCCTTTCACTGCTGCCCTCATCATCCTCACCCCAGCTCCACAGGGCGTCTGCTGGTTTTGGGGGATCACATGCCGGCTGCGCATGGGAACAGAAGCAGGAGAAATTGGGGGAAAAAAGGAAATAAACTCCCATGTGGCTTCGCAGCATCTGCGGACACTGCCCTGCGCTTGCTGGGAGCCGGGGCTGGGAACTCGGAGCCCCAATAACTGTGACCCCAATAACTGTGACCCCCAATAATCCAGATCCCTAATAACTGTGGTCGCTAATAACTGTGACCCCTAATAGCTCTGACCCCTAATAACCATGACCTCTAATAACTGTGACCCCTAATAACTCTGGCCTCTAATAACTGTTCCCCCTAATAACCATGGTCCCTACTAACCCAGACCCCTAATAACTCTGGCCCCTAAAACCCATGACCCCTAATAACTGAGGTCCCTGATAACTGTGACCCCTAAAACCCATGACCTCTAAAAAACATGGTCCCTAATAACAGTGATCCCTAATAACTCTGACCCTTAATCACCATGACCTCTAAAAACCACAGTCCCTAATAACCGTGACCCCTAATAACTGTGACCCCTAAAAAACATGGTCCCTAATAACTGTGACCCCTAATCACCCTGATCCTAATAAGCGTGACCCTTAATAACCATGACCTCTGAAAATCATGGTCCCTAATAACTGTGACCCTTAATAACCCTGACCCTTAATAACTGTCACCTCTAATAACCGTGACCCCTAATCATCATGACCCCTAATAACCCCTAATAACCGTGACCCCTAAAAAACACAGTCCCTAATAATTCTGACCCCAATAACTGTGACCTCTAACAACCCTGGTCCCTAATAACCCTGACCCCTAATAATTTCGACCCCAGGTCTGCTCCCTTCCCATCGGGGCAAGACTCCTGCAAATCCCATTCGCACAAGCGACCCCCAAACCTGCCCCCCCGCCGCTTCCCCCCACTTCCTAATTTTCCCTCAATTTTTAATCCACAAACATTTAAACCAGGACAATTTTCCCGGCTATAAAACAAGGGGAAAGGAGCAAACCCGACTGGGGTGTGGGGGGGCAGATTTCGACAGCCCAAATTTCCCGCTCGGATGCTCCCCCCTCCGAAGAAAATTGAGCAGGGGTGCACAGACCCTTTTTTTTTTTTTTTTTTGGGGGGGGGGGGGAGTAGCTTTAAACCCACCTGCCCGCGGATTAATTTCCCCTCCGACCGGGGCAGTAATAACGCGATTATCCGGATCCGGCTGCGGGATAACGAAGCTCATTATGGAGAATTAAAGAGGGAAAAATTGTGGGGTTTTGAGGTTCCGATAAAAGTTTATTTGCCTTCCAGGCGTCATTTTGGGGCTTTTTTGGGGGGATTTCTTTGCAATTTGCTCCTCCCGTCTCCCTCCGGGCGAGGAGCGAAACAGCAGGAGCCCGGAGCGGCCCGGGGGAAGGTTCTGAGCCCCCCAGGCGCTTTCAGGTTTGGGGAAACTGAGGCACGCATGGGGGAACACGTCCATATCCCCCACACACACCCCTTGGGGCACCCACTCCCCACCGACAGCCCCCAAACCCCCCCTGGGAATAGCAAAGCCGCCTCGGGGGGGAATTTTCCACCGGTGGGGAGGACGGGCGGCGTTTGGGGAGGGGGAACAACCACCCTGGGGTGCCGCGGCAACCGCCGGCCTGTTTTTTGGGAGGAAAAAGAGGAATTTTCCCTTTTTTTTTTTTTTTTTTCCGGCAGCCCCGAGGTTCGCAGCGCGGCTCACACTGCCATCTACCGAAACCGCCCTCGCCGTTATAAAATCCCTCATATTTTTATTTTCCCAGCCCGAAGGAAATTCGCCCGTTTTTAAGGGTCGCGCGAAGCCTCTCGAACAAACCAACCCCTGTTTCTCCCTGGGGGGTCGACACCAGTGGCCCATCCCCGGGGCCTCAGGTCTTATCCTCCCCATGCACCCTCTAAAAGGACATTTTTGGGTCCCTTTTTGGGTCTCTTTTTTCGGGTCAAGGCTTTGCAGCCTCGTAGCTGCAGGCTCAGCTGCTGAATGGGGAAACTGAGGCACGACCCGACCCCATCCCATTAGGTACCCACTGCGCTCGTTAGTCTGAACTGGGCCCCACCTGCAGCTCGTTGGGCTCCCCGGGTATTTAAGGGCCTTTTTGACCCCTTTTTCTCTCTTTTTGGGAGGTGGTGGGGTGGAGGTGCAGGATTGGGCCCTTCACTGGGTATGGGGGAGGCCACCGGAGGCGGGGGGCAGGCGGAGGGGGTCCTGCTGCCCACCCCAGCCCCCGAGGTGCTGGAGGTGGTGCTGAGCCAGCGCTACGGCCCCCTGCCCCGCGCCGCCACCATCGCCCGCCTGCGCAAGGAGCCGGCCGGGGGGTACCGGGCGGCCGGGGACCCCGCCGAGATGCTGGAGCGACGGCAGGCGGCCAACGCCAAGGAACGTGAGAGGGTGAGGGGACCCCCCCAAAAAAAAAACCCACCGAACCCCTCTGTATCTCCCCAAACCCACATCCCGGGGGGCGGCGATCCATGTCCCGCGGCGGCGGCGGCACCCAGGACCACCCCGGGGCTGCTCTAGGCGGGGGCACCCAGCAGCCCCCCCTCTTCTCCCCGAGGTCAGGGGATGGGGGGGCTTTGCCTCTGCATTTTTGGGCCCCCGGTGTAATCCGGGGGGGGCCCAGTTTAATTTTAGGAGGCCCAGATTAACCCTGGGGAAAGGCACGGTGTAATTTTAGGAAAACCCAGGTTAATCCGAGGGGAGCAGTTTGATCCCGGGGTACCAGTTTAATTTTGGGAGGGTCTGGTATAATCCTGGGGGGGACCTGGTTTAATTTTAGGAGGGGGCCAGTTTAATCTTTGGGGGGGGGGGGTGTAATCCTAGGTACCCAGTTTAATTTTAGGAGGGCCTGGTTTAATCCGGGAGGGGGTGGGTGTAATCCTGGAGACCTGATTTAATCTCAGGGGGGACCCAGTTTAATATTAGGAAGGCCTGGTGTAATCCTGGGGGGACACTTTTTAATCCGGGGGGGGGCCTGGTGTAATCCTGGGAGACCCCAGTTTAACTCTAGAAGGGCCTGGTATAATCCTGGGAGGGGCCCAGTTTAATCCTGGGGAGGCCAAATTTATCCGGGGGGGGGGGGGGGGGGGGGGGGGGGGGGGGGGGGGGCAGTGTAATCCTGGGGCCCAGTTTAATCCTGGAGAGGCCATATTTAATCTGGGGGAGCAGTGTAGTCCTGGGGGCCTGGTTTAATCCTGGGGAGGCCAAGGTTAATTTTAGGGGGGGTTGATGTAATCCTGGGGGCACTGGTGTAATCTTTGGAGAGCCCAGTTTAATCCTGGGGGACCCAGTTTAATTTTAGGAGGGTCTGGTGTAACCCTGGGAAGGCCAAATTTAATCCTGGGGGGTCTGCTTTAATCTTAAGGGTGCCCAGTTTAATCTGGGGCGGAGGGGGCTGGTGTAATCCTGGAGGGACCCAGTTTAATCCTGGGGGGGCCTGGTGTAATCTCGGGAGGGCTGGTTTAATCCTGGGGGACCCAGTTTAATACTTGGGGGGGGGGGGGGGGTGTTAGTGTAATCCTGGGGGGGCCCGGTTAATCCTGGGGGATCTGGTGTAATCTTGGGAGGACTGGTTTAATCCTGGGGGATTTAGTTTAATCCTGGGGATGGGGGGGAGGGGGCACAGTGTAATCCTGGGGGGGGCTGGTTTAATCTTGGGGGATCCAGTTTAATACTTGGGGTTGGGGGGGGCTCAGTGTAATCCTGGGGGGGCTGGTTTAATCTTGGGGGATCCAGTTTAATACTTGGGGTTGGGGGGGGCTCAGTGTAATCCTGGGGGGGCTGGTTTAATCTTGGGGGATCCAGTTTAATACTTGGGGGGGGGGGGGGGGGGGGGGCTCAGTGTAATCCTGGGGTGCCTGGTGTAATCTTGGGAGGACTGGTTTAATCCTGGGGGATCCAGTTTAATACTTGGGGGGGGAGGTTAGTGTAATCCGGGGGGGGGAGGCCTGGTTTAATCTTAGGAGAGTCTGGTGTAATCCGGGGGGGGGGGGGCGGCCCAGTTTTTCCTGGGGGCGGGGGGGGGCCTGGTTTAACCCTAGGAAAGCTGGGTTTAATCCTGAGGAACTCAATCTAATCCTAGGGGTTCTGGTTTAATCCCGGGGTGGGGGTGTGACTCAGTTTCCCCCCCCCCCCAGATTAAGAACCTGAACAGCGGCTTCTCGAGGCTGAAGACCCTGGTGCCCCTCGTGCCCCGCGACCGCAAGCCCAGCAAAGCCGACACGCTGCGGGCGGCCGCCGAGTACATCCGCCTGCTGCGCCGGGTGCTGCAGGAGCCGGGGGGGGCCGAGGTACGGGGGGGCACCCCAAAACAGACACCCTCCATCCTACCCCCCCCCAGCATATATAGGGATTTTTTTAAAATATTTTTTTGGGGGGGAGGTTATCTGGATTTTCTTGCTTGATATTTTTCAGGTTGATTTATTTTTAATGTTCAATTATTTTCAAATTAATGGGATTATTATTCCGGGGGGGTGGGTTGGATTTCAGCTGGGGGGGGGAGGTTAAAAAAAATTTAATAATCTCAATTTCAATGGTTTTTAATTCCCTTTTGCCTTTTCTTGCCCGTTTTGGCAGCGACAGGACAGTGGCGCTGGGCAGGAGGCGGGTGGCAGCGGGACGGGACCCCCGGGGGGGGCCCCCAGGACCTGGCCTGGTGCTGCCCCCCCACCCCTGTGGGGTGTCCCCGTCCCGCCCCCGGGGCCGCAGGACAGCGGGGGGGCGGTGAGTGGGGGCAGCCCTGGGTGAGGGGGTGCGGTGGGGGGACACCCTTGGGTGAGGGGGGGACACCCTTGGGTGGGGGCACCTTGGGGTGGGCTGGGGGGCACCCATGGCCTTGCAGGGAGCTCCCACCGCGGGCTCGGGGGTTTTTGGGAGCCTCTGATTTCTGTCGCCATAAACCGGGGGGGGAAGTTGCTTCAAATCACCTTTTACCCCCCCCAAAATAATTCGAAGGAAAAAAAAAAAAAATTTTATTTATCTCCCATTGGTTTTATTTTCGAAACTTTTCAGTTTGTGGTTTTTTTTTTATTTTTGAGGTTGTTTTTAGTATTTTTTAGGTTTTTTTTGATTTTTTTATATTTTTTTATTTCTTTTAAAATTAATTTATTGTTTCTTTTTTTAGGTTTTGGGGTTTCTTTTTTAGGTTTTGGGGTTTCTTTTTTTAGGTTTTGGGGTTTCTTTTTTTAGGTTTTGGGGTTTCTTTTTTTAGGTTTTGGGGTTTCTTGTTTTAGGTTTTGGGGTTTCTTGTTTTGGGTGGGTTTTTTTAGGTTTTTGCCGGTTTTTAATTTTTGATTTTTAATTTTTTACATTTTTATTTTTTTATTTATTTTTAACATTTTTACTTTTTTTTTGAGGTTTTTCCTGCTAATCCCTGAAAACCCGGGGGGGCTGCGGTGGACCCGGCGGTGACGGCCCAACTCAACACTCGAGCACCGATTTGGGGGGGGGAGGGGGGCTGCGGCTCCAGCCCCGCCCCCATTAACCCCAACACCTCAACCTGGGGGGGACACACACACACAAGACCACCGTCCCTAAATGCACAGAGCTGTAATTAATTGCTCTACAAAGATGTAATTAGCAATTAGCACTGCTTCCCCCCGCCCCCCCCCCCCCCCCCCCCCCGCCAGGTAACGGTTTATTTAATCCCAATCCCGATTAACGATCGCGTAATAAAATGGGATTTTGGAGGTGTCCGCGATCTCCCCCCCCTGGTTATTTGCGCTCATTGAGTTTCCCGGCTGGGGGGGGG
This sequence comes from Tauraco erythrolophus, assembly GCF_009769465.1. NCBI lineage: Eukaryota > Metazoa > Chordata > Aves > Musophagiformes > Musophagidae > Tauraco > Tauraco erythrolophus. Next base: position 4,589,774 of record NC_141493.1, on the reverse strand, counting down.
GGAGGTGCGTGGGCTCCCCCCTCCCCCCCCACCTCAGTGGGGTGGGGCGGGGCGGGGCCCCGTGTGGCGGGGGGGGGAAGGGGGGGCGGCCCTTTGTCAGGATGCTCTGAGGAAGAGGAGGAGGAGGTGGGTGATGGCAGCAGCATCCCCCTCCCCCGGGGGGGTTTTTTGGGAGGGGGGGGGAGGACGAGCTGGGTGCCCCCCCTTTTTTCCCTTCGTGTTCCCCCTCCCAATTCCCCCCCCCCCGCATGCAGATATTGGTGGGGGGGGGGGGATGCGCAGGCCTTTATCCTCCGAGGGCGGTGGGTACCCGACATCCCCCTCCCCCCCATCAATCCTCATCCATGGGGGGGTGCGATGCTGCAGGTGTTTCCCCCCAACCCCCCCCCATTCAAAAACAAATAAATCTCTATTTCCCTATTTTTTCAATCCCCACCCGCCATCCCTGCGGCTGCCGCAGCGCGTTGGGTGCGGTGAGGGCGGAGGCGGCTGGGTGGGGGGGGGAGGGGGTGCGCCGCACCCAGGACCCCCCGGGTTGTTCCCCCCCCCCTCCCCAGCTCAGGCACTGAGTGATGGGGGGAGGCCCTTAGAGACCCCTCTGCTCTCCCTCCTCTTTTGGGGGCAAAATCCCACTGGGATGCTCAGGACCCCACTGCTGCCCTGACGCCCCCCCACTCCGGTGTGGGCCGGGGGTCGCTGTGGGATCCCCCCCCCCCCTCAAAGGGAATTTTAGCCTGGAAAAGGTTCCTGCTTCCCTCTGATCCAGGTCAGTCCCGGAACAGCAAATATTGAGGTGGGGTGGGGGGAGGATGGGATGTGGGGGGCTGCGGTGGGTGGGGGGCTCTGCTTTTGCACTGAGCAATACTGGAGGGGGGGGGGGGGGGGGGTGTCTATTGTGGGATGGCCCCCGGGATGTGGGGGAGCAGCTCGGGTTGCCCACCGCCCCCTATATTTTAGGGCCCTGTATTTTGGGGGCGGGGGGGTGTCTTTTGCAGCAACACCCCCCCAAAACACCTCCTCGAGGATGCCCTGGGGTGAGTGGGGGGCAGCGCTGGGGTTTCGGGGTCCACAGAGGTTGTGCTTGGCCCCCGAAATATGCGTTGGCGACCCCTCGATTCAGACCCCCCCTCCCCGATTCGGAGCTGCCCTAAAGATGGGTGGCAGCGGTGCTGCTCCCATGGGTGCACCGAGCTGGCCGGGCTTAGCCGTGGCTTACCCGGGGGGGTAACCAGGCACAGGCGGTGCAGAGAGGGGGGTCACCCCCCCCCCCCCAAAGTGTCCCCTCGTCACCGTCACACCGCTGGGCTGTGCCTTCGGCAGGGTGGGGGCCGGCCGTGGCTTATCTCCGGGGCGCAGCTGGGCATGTTTTTGGTGGCTTCTTCGCAATCTGTATTGCGGGGGGGGGGGGAAGAGGGTGGCGGGGACCAGTTCCATGTCTGTCCGTCCGTCCGTGCCACTGGCAGGATGAGCACGGCCGCCAGCCCGGAGCCCCTGCCCTCGCCCCCCGGCCCCCGGGATTTGGAGCGTTCGGTCGAGGCCGATGCCGAGTACCTGCGGGTGCGGAACGTGGCGGCCGACCTGCGGCAGGACTTCAACATGATGGAGCAGAAGAAGCGGGTCACCATGATCCTCCAGAGCCCGGTGAGGGGGGGACCTCTTGAGGACCCCAAACTTGTCTCTCCTGGCCCCAGACCCCATCCCTCTTGTCCCCGACCCCATCTCTCCTGTCCCAAAGCAAATGCCACCATATCTTGGCTCGGGGCATGTCCCCACCTGTTTGGTGGTACCACCATCACCACCGTGCCACCAAGGTGGCCATGTCAGTGCCACTGAGCCCATGGTGCTGCTACCAGGGAGTTGCCGGTGCCACCACTGTCGCCAAGCCAGTGGTGCCACTGTCACCGTGCCACCAAGGTGGTGGTGCCACTTCCACCAAGCTGGTGATGCTGCCACCACCAATCTGGTGGCACTTCCACCCCGGTGCCACCAGATGGTCCCTGTTTGGTCCCCCGTGCCCCTTCCCCAGGGAGGTGACACCGGCGGGGCCGGGATGGCCGTAGTCCTTTCAGGGAGGAGCTGGAGAGCCTCATCCAGGAGCAGATGAAGAAGGGCAACAACTCGTCCCACATCTGGCCCTGCGGCAGATCGCCGACTTCATGGCCACCACGTCCCCCGCTGTCCTCCCCACCTCCCCCATGGGTATGGCCGCGCCCACCAAGGGCTTTCTGGGGGGGGAAATGGAACGGTTTGGTGAAATTCTTGAGGTTTTTTTCTTAATTTATGGAGTTGTAAGTGAGAAAACATCTCGCAGGGCTCTGTTCTCCTTTCATTGCTAGCAGAAAAGGGGGGGGGAGGCAGGGAAAGGATCAGGGACCATGGGGACAGAGTGTGGGGGGGTCGCTCTGGAGACCCCAACCAGCTGCCCCCAAAACCTTGGGGGGGGGGGGGGGGGGCAACAAACCTTGGGAGCCACCAAACCTTGGGGGCCACCAAACCCAGCTCCATAACCCTCCACTCTCCCATCCCTGAGAAACCCCAGGGTGGGGGGAGGCCAATCCTGCCCCCCCATCTCCCACTCACCGTGGGGGGGTGACACGTCCCCAGGGCTGACAGCTGTCACCCCCATCAACGACCTGCACGGCCCCGAGATGCCGGCGCTGGCCAAGGGCGAGCGGCTGATGAGGTGCAAGGTGGGCAGCATCCACCGCCTGCTCGACCTCTACGGCTGGGCACAGCTGGGACACGCCGCTGTCACCGTGAGCACCCCAAAACCTGGGGGGGGCTGGAGGGGAGGTGCTGGTCTTTTTTGGGAGGTTGGTTGTTTTGCGTTGTTTTGGGGGGGTTTTGAGGGGTTTTTTTGAGGGTTGAGGGGTTTGGGTTTTTTTTTTTTTGGAGGGTCGAGGGGGATTGGGTTTTTTTTGGGAGGGAGTTGGAAGGTTTGGGGGGGTTGAGGGTTTTTGGGGGTTTTGAGAGAGCTTTTGGGAGGTTTGGGGTTTAAGGGGGTGGTTTTGGGGGGTTGGGGGCTTTTTGGGGGATTGGGTTTTCCTGGGGAGAGTCGAGGTGTTTTTTGGAGGTTGGCTTTTGGGGGAGGGAGGTGTTGGGTTTTTTTTTGGGGGGGTGTTTTTTTTGGGAGAGTTGTTTTTTTTTGGGGGCTTTTGGTATTTTCGAGTGGTTGGGTTTTTTGGTTTTTTGGGTTTGGTTTTTTTTTTTGAGTCTGGGATGGGGGTTAGGGTTTGGTTTTCTTTTTTTGGAGGGTGGGTTTTTATTTTGTTTTTTAAAATTTTTATACCTATCTGGGTGATTTCCCCTCCCCCCCCCCCCCCCCCCCCCCCCCCCCCCCCCCCCCCCCCCCCCCGATGCAGCTGCGGGTGAGCAAGGAGCAGGAACATTTCTTGGTGGCCCCACAGGGGCTGGCGTGCAGCGAGGTGACAGCAGCCAGCCTGGTGAGCATCCCCATCCTGCCCTATTCCCAGGGAGGGGGAACCACCCAGCTCTGGAGCCCCCCTAAATCCTCCTCCCCTCCCTTCCAAGATCAAGGTCAACGTGCTGGGGGCTGTGGTGGAACAGGGCAGCACCAGCTTCGCCCCTGACGCCCGCAGCTTCAGCCTCCACGCCGCCATCTACGCCGCCCGCCCCGATGCCCGCTGCATCGTCCGCCTGCACACACCGGCCACCGCTGCGGTGAGCTATGGGGCAGGGGGGTGGGATTGAGGGTTTTTTTTGGGGTGGAGGGGGGTGTTGTCACCCTTACCTGCTGCGCCGCAGGTGTCGGCCATGCGCTGCGGCGTGCTGCCCATCTCGCGGGCCGCTCTGCTGCTGGGGGACGTCGCCTACTTCGACTTCCGTGGGGAGGTGGAGGATGAAGCCGATCGGGTCGAGCTCCAAAAATCCCTCGGCCCCACCTGCAAGGTGAGAGGATGGTGGGAGGGGGACAAAGGGGTGAGGGCCGCTGGTGCCATCCCCTCCTCTTTGTCCCGCTGACATCTTCCCCGTGCTCGGTGCTGCAGATCCTGGTGCTGCGCAACCACGGGGTGCTGGCGCTGGGCGACACCGCCGAGGAGGCCTTCTACAGCATCTTCCATCTGCAGGCAGCCTGCGAGATCCAGGTGAGCGCCGGGCCGTGCGCCGAGCTGTGTACGGTCTCAGCTGCCAGGGCAGTGCCTCCGGGAACAAGCACCGAGCTGGGCACAGTCTCTATTGCCAGCACTGTGACCTGGGAGCTCGTATTGAGCTGTGCCAGGTCTCTGCTGTCACTGTGGTGCTCTGAGACCATGTGCTGAGCTGTGCCAGGTCTCTGCTGTCACACCGTGGTGCCCCCAGAGCACGTGCTGAGCTGTGCCAGGTCTCTGCCACCAGTGCAGTGCCCAGGACAGGACAGACCAGTGCAGCCCCACAGTTATGGGGGGCTGTGGGCAGGTCTGGGGCCATCCCGCTGCTTCCCATCCGGTTGCACCAGCTGCATCTCCCTGGGCTCGGCCGTAGGTGTCGGCGCTGGCGAGCGCGGGCGGCGCGGAGAACCTGATCGTGCTGGAGCGTGCCAAGCACCGGCCGCACGAGGTGGGCTCAGTACGTTGGGCTGGCAGCACCTTCGGGCCCATGCAGAAGAGCCGCTTGGGCGAGCACGAATTCGAAGCCCTGATGAGGATGCTGGACAACCTGGTGAGAACTGGCCGGTGCCGAAAACGCGGCGAGCTTTCCCGAAACGCACAAAAATATCTTTTTCTCTCTATATTATTCACAACTGAGCGCTCTCTGCCTTTCCAGGGTTACCGTACGGGCTACACCTACCGCTACCCCTTCGTGCAGGAGAAGAGCAAGCCCAAGAGCGACGTGCTGATCCCCGCCACGGTGACAGCCTTCGTCTTCGAAGAGGAGGCTGCCCCCGTCCCCGCGCTGCGGCAGCACGCCCAGAAACAACAGAAGGAGAAGACGCGGTGGCTCAACACCCCCAACACCTACATGAGGGTCAACGTGGCCGAGGAGCAGCAGGGCAGCGCCGGCAGCCAGAAGACGAAGACGACGGTGCGGGGGTGCCACGGGATCCCGGGAGGGGTGCTGGGTTAATTTGGGAAGGGGTCTGGCTTGGGGAATGGTATCAGCTGGATGGGGGCGGGAGGGGGGGAGTTTTGGGGTACCAAAACAAAGGCAGACGGGGGATGCCTGGGATTTTATTGATCACATCAAAATTTGGTGTGCAGAAACACCCAGCGATCATCCAGAAGTGAGAAATGCTTCACTTGGTGCCTTTATTTAATGCAGGCTTTCCTTTCCTCCTCTAATCCCTCTTAAATAATAATATTTATTTTAAAACCCCACTTCCCCAGCCCATGGGCTTCACTGGGGTCTCCCCTCTACTCAACACACATTTATTGGGATCTCCCCTCTACGCAACGTGTGTGTATCGGGGTTTCCTCTCTCCACGACGTGTTACTTACTGGGGTTCCATCTCCGTGACACGCAGTGGCTGAAAGCGGACGAGGTGGAAAAAGGCAGCAGCGGGACCCCCATCCGAATCGAGAACCCCAACCAGTTCGTACCCCTCTACACGGACCCGCAGGAGGTGCTGGAGATGAGGAACAAGGTACAGTCCTGTCTCGAAAGCCCCAGAGCCTTTTGGACACGGGTGTGGGGGTCTCAGCAGACCCTGGAGCAGCAGAGGAGGTGGGCTTTTTTTCCCCCCCATCCTCGCTCTGCCTTTTGCCCGCAGATCCGGGAGCAAAACCGCCAGGACGTGAAGTCGGCCGGGCCCCAGTCGCAGCTGCTGGCCAGCGTGATCGCCGAGACCAGCCGCAGCCCCGTAGGTCACCCCATGCCCCGTGTCCTCTCCTGGCAGCGCCCAGCCCTCCCCCAGCTCCCCGGCATCCCACCGGTCGCTGACACCGCTCCGGGGGCGATGTTTCAGTCCACAGAGAGCCATTTGGGGGATGCGGCAGCCAAAGAGGCATCCCAGGAGGAGGCACCCCCCGAGCCGGAGCCCCCGAATCCCTTCAGCCAGCTCACCGACCAGGAGCTGGAGGAGTACAAGCAGGAGGTGGAAAGGAAAAAGCTGGGGCTACAGGGTAGGAGGGGTACGGGGGGGAACCCCGATCCCAAATTCCCCGCGGGGCCGGTAGCTGGCAAACCTCGGGTCCAGCACGTCTCTCTGCTGGCAGGCGAGAAGGACACCGCGGCTGAGGAGAGCCAGGCTCCCCCCGCCGAATCGCCCCCCGCATCCCCGCCGCAGAGCCCCGTGGCAGTGCCGGCAGAGAGCCCGGCCCCGACGCCCGCGGAGCCCTCGGAGGGTGAGTGGGCCGGCAAGCACCCGGGCTTGCCAGCCAAGCGGAGATGAGGAACAGGTCTCCAGTGAGGGGGATGAGGGTGGCTGTCGCCAAACCCTGCTGAGACACAGCCAAACGTCCCCCCTGGGTCCCTTTGCCTTTCCCTGAGGGGGGAGCCCGTTCCAGCGGGGCCGAGCGCCGACGGGGATTCACGCCGCCAAGCCGCCGCTTGCCTTGAACGCACCGGCAGGGGGGACGCAAGCGTCCGCCGGTGGCTTCGCGGGGTGGCAGGGGACACCTCCGTCCCCTCCTAACTCGCCGGAGGGTGCAATATTCCTGTTATACGCCCCCGAGCGCCAATCCGGCATCTACAAAGAGCGGCGGGCGTCAGGGCGCGGGCAGCGGGAGCGCGCGGCTTCTGGCTTTGTCATCGTGTCTCATGGTGTGTGTCTGTCTGTCTCCACAACGTCTTCCTTTCTCTTCCCTCCACGTGTGGCTTTCACCCAAGGAGTTGCCTCTGACTCTGAATACTGGTCACCGTAGTAAGTACGGAGAGGCCGGCCTGGAGCCGCGCCGCGGGAGGAGGGACGCGGGCGACCGCGCTCCCCGCTAGCTCGGGGTGGCCTTTGCTCTCTCCGTGGCCCGTTTCAGACGCGCTCCCGTCGGGAAGCGGCGCCTCGCTCAGGGTTTCGCAGAAGGAAATGCCTTGGGTTGCTTCGTTTTCTTTGCTGCCCGCTTTTTTTTTTCCAGCGGCGAAATATTCCGCCCTCCCCGCCTGCCTCTTCCCGGCCCTCCATCCCACCGTCGCTTGTCCTGCGGGAGTAGGGGTGGGGGGGGAAGGCTCAGGAAAGCGGCGCCTGCGGCAGGAGGGGATCAGGTCCCGACACTCTGTGTCCGCAGGAGCCAAATCCTGCTCCTGCCCAGGTCAAACCGACGACTCGGGGTGGGGATTTAAACCTCCGCAGCACCATCACCCGCTGCCCCAACCCTCACCTCTCCCTTTTCCCCCCGAAAAGGTGACAAGAAGGCGGACGGCGGCCAAGCGCCGGCCGATTCCACCGCCGAGAAGGAGCCGCCGGCAGTGGTGAACGGGAAGGATGAGGAGCAAAGCACCGAGGAAAGCTTGGGCAAAGGCGGGGACCGGACAACCTCCCCTGCCAACGCCGACCCAGATGCCCCCAAGGAGAAGGAGACGGTGACGAGCAGCCCCGTCTCTCCCGAAGGTTCACCCTCTAAATCGCCCTCTAAGAAGAAGAAGAAATTCCGGACCCCGTCTTTCCTGAAAAAAGGCAAAAAGAAGGAAAAAATTGAATCTTGAGTCTCCTCTGAGGCCTCCTGCTGCAGCAGCAGCCGGGCACCTCTCCGGCCGGAGGCGCCGAGGCGGAGGGATGGCTCCCGTGTCGTGCGTCTGGCCGAGGCGCTGCCGAAAATCCCGGAGGCGAGTTGTTTTCTGGATGCACTCCTGGTACGAGGCACCTCGTCCCCTGTCACCCGCTTCTGGAGGCGGTCACTGAGCTTACGAAAGATTGTGGCCCCCGTTTGCTGCTTGGGGAAACACCCACTGCCGTCTCCCTCTTCCCACGAGCTCACCCTTCTCCCTCCTGGGCACCAGCCCCTTCCCACGTGCGGGATGAGGGTCATTGTTTTTTTTTTTTCCCCACCTGTCGCTTGCAGAGCCCTTGTGAAATGTGGGGCGCAGCCCGGATCCGCTTGGTTTGAAGAAGAAAAAGGTTGTTTTGTTGTTGTTTTTATTTTGACCTTCTGTTTCAAACTCCGCTGGAATGGCGCTGGCTTCACCCCCGGGCAAAAGTGTTCACCGCTTCGCCCGGTGAATCTGATCGAGCTGAACTGGGGGGGATTGCTCTCCCCAGTGGTGGAGAGGCGGTGGGTCTGGGAGCCTTTCCTTCCCAGATCGTCATCTTCCTCTCCCTGGGCTGGAGAGCCACTTTCAGTCCCCTTCTCCTGGTGCCACCATCTCACGTATTCACGAGGAAGAGCAGCAGGATTTCGCACCGCCGGGAAAGCCCCTGCCGCACCGCACCGCCCCTGTGAAGGGAGAAGAAAAGAGCCTCCGGGAGTGTCTGTGTTATTTAAAACTGGGCAAAACTTCACTCACTAAGTGCTACTTCGGGATGAACACACGCTGCTGATTCACTTCAGTCAGAGGCACTGCCAACACCACCACCACCCCCATCCCCATCCCCACCACCACCTCATGGCGATGCTGGCACACGCGGCCAAGGCTGTGCCAGGTCTACCCCGGGCTCGGCGAGCACCCGTCCACGCAGCTGAGGCTGGATCGTTGCTTCTCCTCAGCTCTGGACTCCCGAGCACAAGTTGAAATCCTCCCTGGCGTTTCCTTCCCAGGTCCTTATGGCGACACAACCATCATTATAACCTCCCAGCCGTGCCCAAAGGGAAGAAGAAAACCAGTGATGCCCATTTTGCCCCACAGCCACTCCAACACTGGTGTTCAGGAGCTAAAACCAACGGGATCAGCCTTCATCCAGGGGTTTGCTGTCCTCCTGGGCTGCTCACCCCAAGCCCGCCTGCACAGGCAAGCGCTGCTCCATGGGGACGTGGCTTCCCTGCCACAGCCCAAGAGTCCATGGGGCGCTTGGACTGTAGCTGGGAGCCCCAGAACCGCCCCCCCTCGGAGGGAACTGGGTTTCCTCACCCCAAAATGATTTTCCCACAGGCCACCACCGTGTTTTCAAAGCTTTTTTGCTGCTGCGAAGCAGCTCTCGGCTTTTGTTTTTCCCTCCGGAAGAGCACCAGAGCCTGTGGGCCAGGTGGCAATTTTGGGGGCAGTGAGGACACGGGGTGGAGTGTGGGGTGCAGGCAGGGAGCGAGGTGCAGGCAGGGAGAGCGGGGGCCGGTGCAGGCAGCGGTGGGTCAAAGGGAGGAGGTTTGTAAACGCAGGTTGGTTTTTCTTCGTGGGGCTGTGATACGGAGCGTGCCAGGCAAAGTCTGAATGGAGAAGTAAAACGTCAAAACCACTTTTTAAAATTGCAAAAATACACACCTGGCAGGTATGTTGCCAGAGGAGGTCCAGGGCCAACATGAGCCTGGTTTTTGGGGAGAGGGTTTGCCCTGCCTGATGTCCACGCTGCGCCCCAGCACTGGGACTGGAGCCACGGCTCCTCGTCGCCCTCCTGCAGAGGTGGGGGGACCCTGAGCTCCTGAACTTGCCACCTGCAAGGGATGGCGTGAACACCAGCCCCGTGCTCGTGCCTGTATTCAACAGCCTCTGAGACGCAACCCGCAGCTCTGCACCCGCTTCCTGCGGGGTGTTGTCTACTGCCACCAATTTCAAGGCTCTTTGAGGCCATTTTTGTCATCTAGCCCACCTCTCTGCATGACCCAGGCCAGGAGAGTCTCTGCACGGGCAGCTGCAGCTGCGTTGCCTCCCTGGGATGGCACGGTCGCTCCTGGGGCGATGAATTCCAACACTGCCGCACGTACCCAGACCGGCCAGTGCTGCCACTGGGATGCTGCCCCTTTTGCTCCGAGGGTTTGTCCCCAGGGGCTCTGTGAACCTTCTCCTCCAAGGGCCAGGGGCTTTGCTGAGGAGACAGGAATTTCTCTCTCTGCCCTGTGGAAGCCCAGGGTGCGTCAGGCACCTCGTGCAGAGAAGTGAAGTGAGAGACACCGCCGCCTTCATCAGGGAGGAAGGCTCAAACGGCCGCCGTCGCCACGCGGGCCCTCGCTGCTCAGCTAGAAGGAAACAGACACAGAATCACATTGGCACGGTGGTTCTCCCATCGGGGCATCCCCGAGCCCACCCCTGTGGATAACCACAGCCTGGGGGTGGAAAACTTCTCCCCTTCCAGCCTTTTGCCCGCTGCTTGCAGGCGGCCCCTGGCTCGCTGCTTTCTTCTCACCTCTTTTTGGCACGGCTGCCCGCACCGGGCACCCCGGGCCGGGCCCTGGGCGGGGGTTCGCCGCGTCGGGGGGGCAGGGATGTGTCCGTGCTGCCGGCTGCCAGGGAAATCACTGCTCCAACGCCCCGAGAGGCGCCGATGGCCGCCCGCAGGCCTGGTGCTCCCCACCCTCCACGTTTGCACGCTCAAGGGAAAAGAAGAGGCCAGATTTCCGACTGGGTACACCGGCGCACCGCAGGAACGGAGGGCGATGCCGAGGTTTCAGAGGGATCCAGTGCCCGTTCTGCCACCTGGGGCCCCGGCCAGGCTGCGGCTGCTGACCCCCCCCCCCCGCAGCGAGGCCGGAGGGGAGCGGGAGCGGGGCACCCCCGGCTGCGGGCTGGCGAGGGCGGCCGCCGGTGCGTGATGATGGCGGCTGGGAAGCGCTGTGTAACGCCTGTCTGTGAATAAACCCGTGTTTGGCACCCGCCAGCGCTGAGGGCTGTCATGGCGGCCCCGGGGCGGCGGGGAGGGAGGCGGGGCGGTTCGGGGGCCCCCGGACCGAGCTCGCTGCGGAACCAAAGCGCCGCGGCGCCGGTGCCGGGGGGGGACGGCCGGAAGCGCGGGGCGCGGGAGGGCCGTGCGGCCGGAAGCGCGGGCGCTGAGGGGCGGCCATGGGCCGCAGCCGGTCCCGGTCGCCGCCGCGGCGCGGTGAGAGGGGGAGCGGCCCCGGGGGTCGGACGCGGCCCCGACGGGATGGGGATGGGCGGAGCGGGGGCGGAGCGGGGGCGGGCGGGGGGCCGGGCCCGGGCGGGAGCTCAGCCCCCGGCCCGCGGGCGGGAGAGGGCGCGGGGGGGCTCCCCGGGCCTCGGGCGGGGGGTGGGGGGGCGGCGATGAGGCGCCGGTGCTTCGCTCGGGGGGAGCAGGGGCTCCCGTCTTCCTCCGAACCCCGAACCCCGCCGCGCGTCCCCGCTTTCCGGGACCGATCGGCTCCCGGGCGAAGGGCTTTTCCTGGGGCTCTTCCCGCCTCTGCGGGTGCTGGTTGCAGCCTCCAGCACCTAAAGGGGCTCCAGGAAAGCTGGAGAGGGGCTTTGGACAAGGGCGGGGAGCGACAGGACACGGGGCAATGGCTTTAAACTGAAAGAGGGGAGATTTCGATGGGATCTAAGGCAGAAATTCTTCCCTCCGAGGGTGCTGAGGCACTGGAGCAGATTGCTGCTGCTGCCCCATCCCTGGAAGTGTTCCAGGCCAGGTTGGATGGGGCTTTGGGCAACCTGGTGTAGTGGAGGGTGTCCCTGCCCATGGGATGCCCTGGATGATCCTGAAGGTCCTTCCAACCCAAAGCATTCCATGATTCTGTGGTGAGGATCTTGATGCCCAACCAGGGGGAGGAGGTGGGAGGGAGCTCTTAGGAGGTTTCTCCTTGGAAGCTGTCGGATTTTCTTTGCGAAGCAGGCAGCGAAGGGCGAGAGACGTAAAGCAGCGGGAGGTAATCCCGGCGCTGCTCTTTCTCCGAGCAGAGCGCAGGCGTTCGCGGTCCGCCTCGCGGGAGAGGGAGAGGAGGCGAAGAGAGCGATCCCGGTCCCGCGACAGGGACAGGAGGAGAAGCCGGTCCCGCTCCCCGCACAGGAGACGGTCCAGGTGAGGGGTGGAAACGCCAGCGTTGGGGTGGGCAGAAGCTGGAGAGCGCTGGGGTGGGTGATGGGGGCAGCACGGGGACGGTGGGCACTCAGTGCTGCAAACCCACCTGCGCTTGCGACGGCAGGTCGCCGAGACGGCACCGATCCAGCTCCTCGTCCCCACCACGGCTGAAGGAAAGGCGGGATGAGGAGAAGAAGGAGGTGAAGGATTCCAAAGGCAAAGAGCGTCAGATCACAGGTTAGAAGGTGGATCTACCTCTTTGAGTGCATCCCGGGTTCCCCGCTCCAGTTGGGACCAGCTCAGGGGCCACCCGGGTGCTTATTCAGAACGTTTTTGGCGAACCTCAGCCGCTGCCTTTGTCAAATCTTTATTTTGTCGCCTCGGCAGAGGAGGATTTGCAGGGCAAGACAGAAGAGGAAATTGAGATGATGAAGATGATGGGCTTCGCCTCTTTCGACACGACGAAGGTGAGTGCGCATCGGCACGGTGCAGCCTGCGCCATGCCCTTTTTGGGGCTGATACGCTGAGTTTTGGGACTTTTGTTTCTTCATATCTTTCAGGGAAAGAAGGTGGACGGCGCAGCCAACGCGTACGCCATCAACGTGTCCCAGAAGAGGAAGTACAGGTTTGTGTCTGGCCTTTTTTTCCGAGAGAAGGAGAATTTCTTTGACGAGATGACGCAGCGCGGAGGAAACTCCGCGGCCGTGCGTCGAAGCCGCTGTCTCTCGGCAGCGTGCCGGGGAGGATCCGGCTTCTCAGGCCTTCGGAAAAAGGCAAAGTTTGGGGGTTTTGCTGCCAAGCAGAGGTTGTGTTGCCTCTGGTTTCTCCTGGAAATGGTGAAAGCAGGGAGATGAGGGTGAAAGAACGTGTTGTGTGCGGGCAGGACGTGCCAGGTGCGGCCCGAACAGGATCAGAGCCTGCCTCAGCAGCGCTCTTTGCCTGTTTCTTCAAAAAAAACCCCAAAAAAACACTTAGTTGGTTAATTCTGCTTCCTTTTTGGTGGCAACTCGAGCGTACGGCCAGGCTTCGGCTCTGGCACCTGATGTAGCCAGACGGGCGCAGACCTGGCAAGCGCTGGGATCCTCAGAGGGTCCAGCCTACGCACGGTGGGAGATTTCCTACTCCTTTGTGCGAATCCGTGGGGAATTCGATTCCAGCAGCCGCTGAGCGGGTTACTGGCTTTTACTGGTGGGGGTTTGGTGCTGACCGTGGTTCCTTCCCTCTGGCCACAGGCAGTACATGAACAGAAAAGGCGGATTCAACAGACCCCTGGATTTCATCGCCTGATGCTGGGCTCGCTCCAGGGAAAACCAGTTTGCTCCGTCCCGCGCGTGCTGGCGGTGCAGAGACGGATCTTGACGGAATTGGGTTATTCCTGGCAAATCCCGCCGCACTCACCCTGCCCCGCAGCTGGAGCGGGTGCGAGTCGCTGTTTCCTGGAGTCCTTGATTTATTTTATTCTATTTTATTTTTTTACAGTATCCCTCATGGTTCGTTCCTCGCTGGGATTCCATTGTGGTTTTCCTTGTTGTTTCCAGATTTTCCTTGTTTTTTGGCAGTTTTCCCGTTACAATAAATCCCCCTATGTATTTTTCCTTTATTTTTATAACTCGGGAATAAAGCGTGGCTGAGGTGGCTGCCGGAAACCTCCGGCCGGTTCGTTTGCCCGGCGCAGCACCGGGACCTTACACCCCAAAACGCTTCAATTCCCGCGTCACACAAACACACAAATTTACACCAATAAATTAAAACCGTGCGGCCGTTGACAGCGCCCGGCTGGCGACTTTTGTTGCAAAAAAACCACTTTTTTTGGCGTATTTTTTGGCATTCCAGCTGGGTGTTTGCTAACAGCAACGTGTTCCACTTGCTTCTTTGCTTCCACCTTTTTCCTAATTAATAGTCTTTTGCTAATTAACAACCGGTTTGCCCCGTGGGGGGGGCGAATGGGGAAAGGCTGAGGGAAGCTGTGCGGTCAAAATGGAGGTGCTGGGTGGTGGTGGCTGAGGGGGGGTGTGCAAGTTCTCCCCCTCCTCCAGGTTATCGTGGCAGGAGGGGGACCCCCCCCTCCGTTGTCACCTGCTGTCCGGGGGGGCACATGGGTGTCGGATATGGGGTGCTGCACTGGGGTGCTCCCAGTTTGGGGGCTGGCGGGGGTCAGATTTGGGTGCTCTCTACCCTGGCACGGGGGCCCTGAGCCCTGCCCTGGGTGGGGGTGCCTGCCTGGGGGGGGGGGGGGGGGGGGGGGCGGGCGGGTGCCCTTCCTGAGGGGGGTCCCTGGTGATTTCCTGATGGAAGGGGGCTGCCTGCCATGGGAAAGGTGGGGCCTGGGGGGGGGTCCCTGCCTGGGGGGGGGTCCCTGGGTGATTCCTGATGGAAGAGGGGGTGTGCTGTGGGAAGGGGAGGCCCTGGGTGCTTCCTGCCCTGTTTGTGGGGGGGTCCCTGGGTGATTCCTGATGGAAGGGGGCTGCGTGCCATGGGGAAAGGGGGGGCCTGGGTGCTCCCTGCCCTGCCTGGGTGGGGGTCCCTGCCTGGGGGAGGTCCCTGGGTGATTCCTGATGGAAAGGGGGGGTGTGCTCCCTGCCCTGCCTGGGGGGTCCCTGCCCCGGGGTGGGGGTCCTGCCTGGGGGGGGGTGGTGGCCGGCCGGGGGTGCCGTTCGCGTGCCCCGCCGCGCTCGCGCTGCCGGCCGGAGCCGACGCTCCGCCCCTTTCCCGCGTACCGCCCAATGGGGCGAGGGCGCTGGGGAAGGGGCGGGGCGACGCTGGGGGCGGGGCTAACGGCGGAGGGCGTGAGGCTCTCGGCCTATGACGGCGAGCGCGGGGCGTGGCCTCGGGCACGGCCCCCTCCTTCCTGCCTTCCCGTGCTGGTGTTGGGCGGGGCCTCCCCACCCGTCCTCCAATGGGCGACGGCAGCGGGGGGGGCGTCGCCCAATGAGCGGCGGCGGGGGGCGGGGCGGGGCGGCGCACGGGGCCTGGCGGAGCGGCCGGGCGAGGCGGACAGACGGTGCCGCCGCCCCCCCCCCGCCTCCCCGTCGCCGCCGCCGCTCCCGGCCCGGCGCGGCCCTCACAGCACCGGCGAGATGGCGGCCTGCGGCGGCCTCAACATCCAGATGCTGCTGGAGGCGGCCGAGTACCTGGAGAGGCGGGAGCGAGGTACCGATTGCCCCCACCCCCGCGCCCGGTAACCCCCCCGGCCCGGCCGGCGGTGACGAGCGGTCCGCGGTTGTGTCTCCGTAGAAGCCGAGCACGGTTACGCCTCGCTGCTGCCCGGCGGTAAGGACGGGGAAGCCCTGCGGCGCCGCGCCAAGGCAAGAAGAGCGGCGGCGGGAGCAGGTAACGGCCGGTACCGGACGAGCGGACGGGGCGGGGGGGGAGGTCTGCACCGAGAGCCACGGAGGGATCGCGGCCGGCCGCTCGCTAGGCCTGGCGGGGCCGCGCGCGGCCGTTGCGGGGCGCTCGGATCTGTTGGGTCCAGCCTGGCAGGGCTGGGGGGGGCGGCTGTCACCGGGTGACCGGGCCCCGGTAAGGTCCCGCTGCCACGGGGCACCGGACAGGGCAGCGGGGACCCTCCTGCCAACGCGTGCCTGGATACGGTAAGGCGCTGTCATCACAGGGGGATCGGCAGGGCTGGGGGGATCCTCCTGCCGTAGGGTGCCGGGGGGCCGGTGGGATCCTGCCCTTGCGGGGCGCCCGGCAGGACCGGGGATCCCCCCCGGGCACCCCTCCGGGCACCCCCTGGCTGCTGGGGCCCCGCCACTGCCTTGCCCTGGCAGCCCACCCGCCAGCCCCGCCGTCTCTGCTGCTGCCCTGCCACCCCGTTCCCCTCAAACGCCTCCGTCGGGAGATTCCATCAGCACCCGAATCCAGATGGACACGCACCCACCGTGCCAGTGTCCGTCCGTCCGCCGCGTCCCAGCGAGACGTGAAGGGACACCGCCCGGCTTGGGCAAGCGGGGTACGGAACGGGGCGGGTGGGTTTGCCGAAGGGAATGTGGAAGTTGGGCTTTTGATTTCAGGCTCGTGCGCAACAAGAAGCTCAGGAAGTGAAACCACTCCGGGGCCGCGAGGATTCTCCGTAAAGAAAGCGGGATTTTCCTCATACGTGTTCGCCGAGCGCGGGGGAATCGCTTGGGTTGCGTTCGATGCTTGAACCGAATCACCTAGTGCTGCTTTCCTTTGAAAAAAAGGGAATTCCGTAATTATCCTCCCCGAAATCCATCCGGAGCCTCGACGCGGGTCACTCCTCGCCGATGCCAGACGCGCAGCTTGTTCTTAGGGGCACTGAAACGCTTTTGTCCGAGTTGGAGTCGGCTCCGAGCAGCTGCGGTGTTTCACCGGAGCGAGTCTCACCAGCTGAGGTTTGCTTTTTATTTTTCCCGGGAAGGATTCGGTGATGCCGACCGGAGTCTCTGGGCAGAATTCTTCCTTCCCAGCGCCGTCAGGGTTTATTTGCTGCTTTAACAAGGTTAAAATCACTCGGGCATCGTCGAGGCGAAATTACCGGCTGGCTTTCGGGAGGACTGGCTCCGGAATGTCGCCTCCGTGCCAGGACACGCACATCCAGCCTCTGGAAACGGCGACGAGGGAAACTTTGTCGGGCAGCACGAAGCCCGAGCAGGTTCATCCCGACACGTCACCGGCGGCCGATCGCTTCCTTTCTCGCCGCCCTGTCGCAGGCTGTTTGCCCAGGGAGGAGCGCCGCGGCGATGTCACCAGATATGTCACATTTTCCTGCTCGGAGCAGACTCATCTGCGTGACGCAGCGACAGCTGACCTTTGATAGCTGCTGTAACAACAAACACCGCCTGCAACGCCCCGGGAGTTTTGTCCGTGCTCTGAATCCCGGTGTTTCCCCCGAGCCCGGGGCGTTCCCGGCTCCCTCCGGCACAGGGTGTCGGGCTCCCGTCAGGGAAGCAGAAGGCGAGTGAGGTCCCTCGGTCTCGTCTCAAGCAAGCTCCGAGTGAATCTGTGGGTGGTTATCGTGCCTGCACACGCTCCCAATTTCCTTTCCAGATGATTCGGAGCTTGTTCTTGGCTTAAGGTGAATCAGAACAGCGAAACGATGGTCTGCGTCGCGTTAAAAAGAGAATGGATAGCTGCAGCGTTATTCCTTCTTTATTTGTTACGGTCCATGGGAGAAAAGACGACGTTTTGACGGCAACGTGGAAGTTTTGGGGCTGCCAGGTGAGGGTTTGGGTAGCAGGAGGCGTGACCAGTGACTCCCAGGGCACGGAGGGGCTTGAGAAGGGTGTCTGGGGGCCCGCAGTGAAGCCGCCTGCCAGCCCTGGGGTGAAGCCGCGGTCCCCTCTGCTCCCTGCCCCCTTTTCTTTTATCTAAAACTAAAATCCATCAACTAAGGAACGTTTTACTAAATATTGGCGATTGCGGATGTAAACTTAAAAAAAAAAACAACCAAAAAACTTCTGCTGAGAAGGATTCTGAAACAAAGAAGAGGGAATGGATTTGTTGTTCATAAAAGTGTCGCGATGACGGGAGCCTTCGCCCCTGCCCGTTCCGATGCCCAAAAAGCATTTGGCTTATTTATCACCCAAGGCGGAGCTCAGGCTCGTGTGAGCTCGGTGTGAAACACAGGATTCCTATCCCGAGAAAAGTTTTAACGGAGAGATCCCGTGGGAACTGAAGACCCGAGTCCTTCCCAGCTGTTTCCAGAACGTGCCGTTCCCACGTGCCACAGGATAACGCTTGTCCGTTTGGGTCGGAAGCGTCTCGTCTGGAATCGAATGGTTTTTGGACTCTGTGAGCGTGATGCTTCCAGCAGTGCTGTCGGGAAGTGAACAGAAGGAGCCGGGTTTGATGAATCCCGTTAAAAAGACGGGAGAAGGGCTGCTACAGCTTCCAGAGTGATGAGGATCCATCACGAAATGCTGCTGGCGAAGTGAAGAACACCTCAGCGAGCGTCCTTCACCGGTGGCATCCCTTGTTTTTCCTTCGGCATCAGGGCCTGGGGCAAACTGAGGCTCCCAGGTTGGTGTCCTTATACCGAACAGCCTGTGGGTTTTCCACGGCTTTATGTTTGCAGGCACGTAACGATGTTTTTCCTGAATGGGAGTAGGTGACCTCGAGCTTTTAGGAAGAGCCAGGACAGGGAAGTGGCTCTTCCAAAGCATCAGTCCTGGTGTCGTGGGCAATGCGGCCTCGTGTCGCTGTCCTGGTTTCGTCAGAGAGAAATAAGTAGCAGCTCACGTTTTTTGCCCTTTTTTAGCTTTGCTGAAATCAGGAGCTTCAGGGGAGTTTGTAAACGGACGTCACGCCCACCCGGATTTCAGCATCATGTTTGGCATCTCTGGTTCGGAGGTGCCGAACCCGTTGTGGGCCGCGGGGAATTTTTACGCCTCGTCTTGCCGGCGGCTCGCCCCGATTTTGCCGAGAGACGACGGGCAGAGCGGCGGAGACAGGTGGGAACGTCCCTGAGGCTTCGGGGGCTCCCAGTTGCCGGCTCGTACGGCCGGTCGGCGCGTTCCGAGCTGGGCCGGAGCTCGGTCGCGGGTTGCATCGCGATGGAGCAACTTCCCGACCCCTTCCCGGAGCGTACGGTGGGTCTCCGGGCTGCAGTCTCCCGTTCTCCACCACGAGCCCGAGAGCGTTCGCTTTCGGATGGCGCGCGCTGTCTTGCGTCGTGGGCACTGATCCGGGCTGCTTAATCCTAGTCCGAGTTCTAAACCCGAGCCTCTCCGCATTAAAATCCAATTTTTGTGGTTTTACTGGCTATTTTACGCTGTTTTTTCTGACAGTCTTCTCCATTGTGCCGGGCCTGTCTGTGGCCTTGTGCTGTTTTTCACCCTCCCCGGGGTACCGAGCGGCTCTGGAAGCCCCGAGGTTTGCAGCTTTTCCGGGGAGCGTTTAGCGCGGGTCCGCGCATTAATCCTGATGGCGCTGCGCCCGGGCAGACGGAGGAGTTGAGTTAACAACTTGTTCTTTCTTTTGCAGGTCGACACACAACGAGATGGAAAAGAACAGGTGAGCGTCACAGGCAGGTTAGGAGCCAGGTTTGGGTGAAAAGCTGCTTTTCCAGGCGTTGGGAACCGGGGTCGGGGAGCCGGAGAGAAGGAACGGCCCGGCTGGATAAAGCAGCCGCCAAGGAGGTACCTGACATTGCTGGGACTTGAGGCGTTCCCTGTCCTTGGTCACCGGAGCGACAAGGAGGTGGGAAGGATATTTATCTCCTCTGCCTGCTCCTGGTTCACTGGTGAAGCCCTTCATCCCACCTCTCCGGATGAGATCCCACCTTGCCAAGGAGAAGGCTCTCTAACCCTCTCCCGATTCCCAAGGGCAGGCTCACGTCTGGCTGTAAACTCAGCAAGAATTCGGCGTGAACTCGGTCAGTTTGGGTCTTAGAGGTGGAACTGCCTGCATCCTGGCGCCGTGGGGTAGAAAAAGGCCAGGGATGTTTATTCCTCGTTGGAAAAGACCGAGAAAATTGGAATTTGATGACTTCAGGCTCGCCTCGCATCCCTCTCGCCTCGTTTAGACCAGAGCCGTGTCGAAATGCCGTCGGTAGCGTTGCACAAGCGAGCGCAGGGAATGTGCCGGCTTGTCCACCCCTTCAGACAGGGGGGCTGGAGCCACGAGCTGCTCTCCGGATGAAGATCCCGCACTCCTCCTGCCTTCGCTCCTCCTTAGGGATACCTTAATCCCATCCCACGGCGGGTTGAGCTGGGAATCTCAGCGTCGGTTAAAGTTTGCTGGCTTCCTGCCGCCGGCATGAGGGGCAGCTCGGCTCGGCACGGGGAGGGAGAGTGATGGAAAGATCTCATGGAGCATGAGGACAAGCACAATGAAACGAACTGACAGGCTCGGGAAGTCCTTTGCCCGGAAAACGAATCCTTTGAGGATTTTGTTGTGTTTTTTTTCCTTTTATTATTATGAGCCGGTTGGATTTCTGGGATTTTTAAGTGTGGCAGCAGCAGCTTCGGCTGAGCGAAGCCGTGGCCAAAACGCTCTTTGGTGTCCACCACACCTGGAACTTGGAAGTGGAAACCCCGGCTTTGACTCCGGCTGTTGTGTAATCCAGCAGCTTGCCGGGCGCTGGCCGAGCGGGGCGGGGTTCTGCCGCGCTCCCTCACTGCGTAACGTCTCCGAAGCAGGCCGGGCTGGTTTTCCATCTGTTGTTTTTCGGTGCGAACACCCCCGCCTGACAAGGTGTTTATTGTGACTTTTTTCTAGCAGAGGTAGGCGAGGATTTTGATTTCGTGGCCGCAGCTCTTGCAGAGCACGGCTGGGCTGCCTCCTTATCCGTAGATCTCGCAGGTAAATCACTTGGAAGCCGGCATGGCGCGGCCGGACAGGTCTGTGCCGCTCCAGGCAGCTCATCCTCCCCCTGCTCAGGAAAAGAACTGTCACAAAAATTCAATCTTTGAGCCCGTCAGTGTTGGGATTTACCCGAATGGCAAAGACACTGGATTTTGTTTGCGTTGTCGTTCGGAAGGTCCTTCGTGTAGGCAAACACCGGTTTCCTCCCAACGTGCCCCGAACAAGATAGGCAGGATTGCAAAATCCCAGTTTGCGGCTGCCTGTGTTGATGGGGTATTTCCGAGGTGGATGTTGCAACCGACGGCCAAGAACGTGACCTAAACCTTGAGGTCAAAGCCTCGAACAAGCCCGTGCTGGGAGCATCTCGGTTATCCGCCGATAAAGGGGCTTCCTGGAGCAGCCGGAGTTTCCCTCGGCAGTGGTCCGCAAGCGGTGAAGCATCAGCCTGCGTGTCAGTGCAGACAAAAATCTGGCTGTACACCGGGAGGGATTCCTGGCAGGCTCCTGTGCCGGGGCGGCGGAGGACCGTGGTGCTGCTCGGAGCTGGTGTTCCATCAAGGACCTGGTTTTGTTTTGACTGGCGCCGCCCATGCCAAGGTGATGGATCCGTAACCGGACCCCTTCCTACTAAAAACAGGGAAAGGAAACGCTCCCAAGGGATGCGCTGAGTTTACGCTGCCTGCTGTCAGCCTGGACAGCTTCAGGTTTTGGTGGAGAAAGGTGGAGGACTGACCAGCATCCCTGCGGTGAAGCTTTTGGGAGGAGAAAGACCAAAAGCAGATACCCTCACCCAAAAAAAAATCAAGGTCTTCGGCAGCTCCTTGCCAGCCCTCTGTCCCGGCAGCCCAAAAGGTGCCATTAAGGTTGGCTGAAGCTGGAGTCGGGTTTTTTGGAGACGTCCTTCTGCCAGGATGTGGTTTTTCTCCCGGTGTATGGAGCTGCTGGAGGGTGGGAAGGCGGACCAGTTCGGCTTAGCTTCCAACCAGCCCCGATTATCCGCGCTCGCGGGGGTGAAACGCCGTTCGGAGAACGCTCAGTGTGTTGTGTGATCTCCTTCCAGGCGTGCCCCATCTGCGGTTGTGCCTGGAGAAGCTGAAGGGACTGGTACCACTGGGACCCGACGCCAGCAGACACACCACCCTGAGCTTACTAACGAAAGCCAAACTGCACATCAAGGTGAGAGCGCGGCTCCTCCGGCGTCGCCGGGCCCGCCCCGCCGCGGCAGAGACGCGGCACACGGGGCTCCGTCCCGGCGGGGTGGGTGCCAAGCTCGGCTTGGAGAGTGGCACCGCGGCGGCGGGGGCTTTTGGGGGTTGTCTGGATCCTGTGGTGGGATGAAAGTTTAATGCTGGGTTGGGAGGTTGGTTGGGAAATCCCGACGGAGGTGACCGCCGCCGCGTTGCCCTTACTCACAGACAACGCAGCAAGGCCGTGTGATTCTCCGTATCGACAGGTGCCGATTTGCAGCCAGATTTCGGCATCATTCCCTGTGCCACAGCCATGCCCGGAGGGATGAAAAGCTAAAAGACGAGCTGAAAGCTGGAGAGGGGCTTTGGACAAGGGTGTGAGTGACAGGACACGGGTGCAATGGCTTTAAACTGGAAGAGGGAAGATTTCCATGTGATCTAAGGCAGAAATCTTCCCTCTGAGGGTGGTGAGGCACTGGACCAAGTTTACCAGAGAAGCTGTGGCTGCCCATCCCTGGAAGTGTTCAAGGCCAGGTTGGATGGGGGCTTTGGGCAACCTGGTGTAGTGGAGGGTGTCCCTGCCCATGGCAGGGGGTTGGAACTGGATGATCTTGAAGGTCCCTTCCAACCCAAACCATTCCATGATTCGATGAGACTGGCTGCAGGATGGCAGGACAGCTGCTTTTTTTCCTTTCGTCTGCAGAATATTTCTGCTTCACTTTTTGTCCTTCAGGCTTCAACTCGACGGGGCTCCGGTTGTATTTAGAGCTCCAGGAGCTCAGAGATAACCAGGGCAGCGCTGGCATCGAGCTGCCTCCGGCTCCTTAGTTATCACAGACTCTGAAAATACATAAATAGGATGGGGCCGGCTGCACGTATAAAATCATTCGGAGGGGGAAGGATCCGTTCCGTGCCCTCTCCGACGGCCTCGGGGCAGGTTGGGACTCTCTGTCCCTGGGCCAGACGCCGCACCCCCGCTCTGACGTCTGCCGACGTGCAGGAGGGTGAAAGCTGCACCCCTGGCCACGTGTCCGCTCGACTCCCGCACGCGTCGGATGCCGGGAGCGCACCCGGGCGCTGGCGAGGGGCTCGTCGGGGTGGGCGGGAGTGGCACGGGAGGCCGGGAGGGAGCTCAGGGTGCCGTTTCTCTTGCCCCCCCCCGCAGAAGCTCGAAGACTACGACAGGAAAGCTGTACACCAAATAGACCAGCTGCAGCGCGAGCAGCGGCAACCTGAAAGGCAACGGAGAAACTGGGGATAGAGAGGATAAGGAGGACAGCATCGGATCCACCATTTCTTCGGAACGTTCTGATTCGGATAGAGGTTGAGAGCCCGGCGCTCGGGGCGGAGCGGGGCGAGGGGTCCGGCTGAGCCGCGGCGTAACCTTGAACCAGTTCCTCTTGCAGGAAGAGATAGACGTGGACGTGGAGAGCACGGACGGACCTTCCGGCGGATCTCGACTGGAGCAGCAGCAGCAGCCCGAGCGACTCGGACGAGAGAGGAGCCTGCAGAGCATCTGCAGCGACGAGGGTTACTCCAGCTCCGGCGTCAAGAGGCTGAAGTCGCAGAGCAATCGCGCACCGTCTCTCGGGCTGTAAGGAGAAACTCCCGTAGCTTCTTGCCCCGTCGCCACGTTCCCTTTGGGATCTCATCAGGTAGCACAACCGGACCGTCCCACCGTTCTCTTGCACGTCAAAAAAAAAAAAACCCTTAACCTTATCGCTGAGCGAAACGGAGCCGAGCTTTGCCCAAGTCCCGGAAAAACCGTGCGGGGCTGCGGGTGGGAGGCTGCAACTCCGCTCCTGTCCGCCGGCTTCTCTTCTCAATCCGGAAACTCCTCTCTGCCAGACTGAAACATTCCAGCCACGTTTTGAAGCGCCCGAGAATATTGTGGCAGTAACAGCACCCCAGAAACCCTCCGCCGGGGTTTTTGGCTCGCTGTCACCCGCCCGGCATTCCGGATTTGCTCCGCCGTTTGCCCAGCGACGTCACGTACCCGATAATCAGCGTCAGAGCTCAAACGCGGAGTTTTCGGGTGAGGATCCGAAGGCGGAGCCGGACTCTCAGGTAGTTCAGATCCAAGAGAGAGCGCAGGGGCGAGCCGGCGAGCGGAGCGTTTCGGCGGCGGCACCTCTGGGATGGGCGCAGGGATCGCACCGCCGGCGCCGCTGTGTTAGTCGGAGAGCTCGAATCCGCCGACTCTAAATATTCAGGGTAACGGCGCAGCCGTGTGCGCCCCAGCGCAGCCCGGCCGCCATCCCGGAGTCTTCCTCGCCCGGGCAGCGCCGCTCCGGGGGGCTGTGGGGCTCGGCAGCCGTCGCCGCCCCGCTGGCAGAGCCTCGGGTCGGGCACCTTCGCTCCGGGAAGTTTTCTGTCCTACCTAAAACCAAACGATCCCTTATCCCGTCCCGTTGCCACGTCCCACTTCCCGCGTCGCGGCCGCACGTCGCTGTTCCAAGCGAGCGCTCCTGGAAGAAGAAAAAAAAAAAAGTTTTTCACGCTTCTTGTCTCGGGGACAAATTTTTTTCTACCTCGGAGAGATGAACCAAGATAATCTCCATCCCTTTAGCACAAAAAAGGAAAGACGATGCCTCAGTTGTTTTACGGAAGCGACGCCCGGCCCCGGTCAAAGTTTAGCAATAACCCGACGGTGACGGGGAGCGGAGCAGCCGATGGCGCCGGACGGGACCCCACGGCTCTTCACTGGAGCATCCGAAGGGCTTCTCCAGCCAGTGGAGATCCCTTTGGGCACCCACCCGGGTTCGCGAAGGATTTCGGTCGCTGCCTTGTGGAGACAAACCCGAACACACCGAAAGGGGCGGAAAAGGGGCCGACTCCTTCCCCCTGCCCCGACAGCCGGGGGTCCCGACCCGAGCACACGGAAACATCCCGAAAAACACGTGAGCTATAAATAGTATTTATTCATTTTTCTACGAAACCGATGGACTGGAGAGAACGTTCGTACGATTTTCTGCTTTTATAGATGTTTTGGAAAGTTTGATACATCGAGTTCTGCTAACGGAGACCCGGTTGGGATTTTTTTTTTGCCCCCTTGAGCCGGTGGAAGGTTTTTCCGCCCC
This sequence comes from Tauraco erythrolophus, assembly GCF_009769465.1. Taxonomy (NCBI): domain Eukaryota; kingdom Metazoa; phylum Chordata; class Aves; order Musophagiformes; family Musophagidae; genus Tauraco; species Tauraco erythrolophus. Next base: position 4,565,478 of record NC_141493.1, on the reverse strand, counting down.
TTTGGCAAACCTCTCGCTCCGTCCCCAGCGGTGCCCAGCGAGGCCCCGGCATCCGGCGAGGAGCCACTTCGCTCTCCAAGGGCTTTTCTTAGCGGTGGGGGACAAAACTGGGCGTCCCCGTGTCCCCCCAGTCCCTTCCAGAGACGCGGTGGCTGAGACTTCGCTACCGCAAAGCGCGAGCGAACGAACAACAGAAAACTCAAATTTCTTTTTTCTTCTCTTTTTTTTTTTTTTTTAAACATCCTTAAGCTATTTTGGATTGTTTAAAGTCTTTGAGAAGCAAAGGATGGGAGACGGGGCAAGCGGATTGCTAAAATCTCCCGAGTCTCAGCTCTTTTTTTGTGCCCACTGGGTTTTAAAAGAGAGAAAAATCAAAACCACGAGGGATTTTATTTTATTTTCAAGCAGCCAAAACTTGCCAACATCTGATGGATTCACACCGACCCGTGGCTTGGATGCCTTTAGTGTCTGTATGCCTGATTCCCGGCATCCAGCCTTGGGCATGCAAGCTCGAAACCCCCTAGGCTTTGAAACAAAAAGAGGATAAAAAAGCAAAAAAAAAAAAGCAAACCACGGAGAAAAAAGAAAGCAGAATATCAGCACTTCGAGGCCGGTGGCTCCAGTAGGTTTGCCAAGAGCCTCCTTCGTCCTCTCGCCACGGCAATCCCACCGGAGCCACGGACCTTCCTACCTTGGAGCAGGGAAGGGAGACGTCAGACGTCGGGAAAGCACCGTTGGGGTTTCACCGGGAGGTCGGAGATGAGTTTTGGTTGGCGTTCAGCTCGACTGAGCCTTAAGGTTTCAACTCGGTGTAAATAGTTGTTTTGGTGTTGTTTTTCCAGAATTGTGCCTTTTTGCGTTTGAGTTTTGCCCCTTTGTTTTTTTCCTTTCCGTCGCCGACGCGAACCGAGAATTCTCGGATCTTTGCACTGGTGGGACGTGCTCGTCTCCAGCCCGAGGGCGAAGAGGAACGGGAAACGGGAACCCCCCGAACGCTGCACTAACCCGAGCGGGCTGGAAATCCGGCGGGTGATTCCCGGCGAGCGGTCGGAACCATCGCCGACGGCTTTCGGTCTCCTCCGGGTCCCCCCTCTCCTCCTCCTTGACTCCGTCGGTCGAGGTGCCTGGCGGCTGTGCCAGCCTTTTCCTGGAATTCACTGATCCACCAGCATTCCTAAAAAAATAAGCTGCAGGAAGGACATTTTTTAATAGATGGGGATTTAAAAAAACGGGAGCGGGAGGAGCCGCTCGCGCACTCCGCGTCTACGACGGAGCGTTGCGCAGCCAGACGTGAGTCGAAAACAGGCTTTTTTGGGTTTGTTTGGGGTTTTTTTATCCTTTTTTTCCTTGCAGAAGGCAAGGGCTCCATCCGAAACCCCCCGGAGCCGCCCGCCGCTCCGAAAAGCCGCGAGCTTTGTTTCATCCTGCTTAATTTATCCAAACCAGAACCATCTAGGCCTCGTCGGGTTTGTTGTTGTGGGTTTTGGTTTTTTAATTTGCCCTTTTTCCATCTTTTTTTTTGGGGGGTTGGGGTTTTTTTTTTTCTTTTCCCAGGAAGCGAACCCGCTCCGGCGTCAGCTTCGGTTTGCGACTGTCGTGACGGGAGAACCGGGTTCTGTTTCCAGCCGTTGGGTTCCTGCTGTAAATATCCCGGCGTCGTTCCCGATCCCGCGGCGAGACCAGCGGATGGTGCTTTTTCTTACCGTTTATTACCGCAGGTTGTTTTTTTGTTTGTTTGTTTTTTAGAAATTACCCGTTTTAGGAGACTTTTCACCCCGTACGTGGATCCTTGTGTATCGTTCGACTGTTAGAAAAATAAATTATTTCAGTAATGAAAAAAAAAGCCTCGGGAAACGAGCGGGAGGCTCCTGGGGATGTCACCCAAAGAGGGGGATGGTGGCAAAGGTGGGGGGGGGGAACACCCCCAGGCAGGCAGAGCCCAGCAGTGTGGGGACCCCATCCTGCACCCCAAATCCTGCATCCCCCACCCACCATTGGGCCCTGTATGGTACTGGGTGGGAGGTGGGGGGGGGCTGCTCCCGGGGGGGTCCCCCCATCCCGCTGTGCCCCAGCTGGGGGAAGACAGTGGGGTCCCAGTGTTTCTGGGGGTCCCCAGGGCTGGGATGTGGTTTTCTTGGGATGGGGGTGATGGTCACCCATGGGGGGTCAGGGGTGGGGAGCAGAACACGGACAAAAAGCAAATACCCCCCCCCCCTCCCCAAGAAGGGAGGCTGGGGCAGGGGAATGAGCTGGAATGAGCAGCTGAGGCTGTTGCCAACATGGGCAGCAGGGTGGGCACGGGGGCGGGTGTGTGATAGCCTGTGGTGAAGGGCTGTCACCCAGGAGCACCCACAGGTGCTCCTCCAGGCTGGCACCATGGTTGCTGCGTGCCCGTCCCATGCTTGTGCATCCTGCCTGCCCCATGTTCCTGTGCCACCCCACACGTCCTGTGCCCCTTCACAAGCCCCTTTGCCAACCTGCATGTCCCCTGTGCCACCCTGCGAGCCCCAGGCTGCTCTGTCCCCACGTCACCTGGTGCATCCCATGTCCTACCACCTCCAGTAACCCCAAGGCCACTTCATGTGCTACCTAAGTTGCCCCAAAAACCTCATGCTACCCAATATGCCTCAGGTCCCAGTGCCACCCCATAGGTGGGCAGGGCTGGTGGGTGCCCGTCCCTGCTTGTGCACCCTGCCTGCCTCGTGTCCCCATGCGACCCCATGTCTCCCAGATCCTTTTGCCACCTCCTGTACCTCCAAAGCCACCCTGGGTGCCACCTCACATGCCCCAGGTCTCCATGCCACCCCACTGTCCCAAATCCCTGTACCACAGCGTTGTCAGGGACATCCCAGTGGGCCACATGCCCATGGTGTCCTTGAGGACACCTCCACCACAGTAACAGCAGTGGCTGGAGATGCCTTTGCCCCTTCTCCTGCATCTGCGTCTTCACCCATGACTCCAGCAGTGGGTGGGGGGATTAGGGGAGACAGCCCACAGGAACTGGGGGACTGATGCCACTCATTCCCCGCAGCTGCCCCGCTCTGTGCTGCCCTCGCACTGGCTGCCTCTTGCTGCTTCATTACCTGGGGCTTAATTTTCTGCCTCCTCCCTCTGGCACAGAACTGGGGGGGGCAGTGTTGGACCAGCAGCACAGGTTGGGTTGGAAGGGACCTCAAAGATCATCCAGTTCCAACCCCCCTGCCACGGGCAGGGACACCCTCCACTACACCAGGTTGCCCAAAGCCTCGTCCAACCTGGCCTTGAGCACTTCCAGGGACGGGGCAGCCACAGCTTCTCTGGGCAACCTGTGCCAGTGCCTCACCACCCTCAAGAGGGAAGAATTTCTGCCTTAGATCTCATGGAAATCTCCCCTCTTCCAGTTTAAAGCCATCGCCCCGTGTCCTGTCACCCCACCCCTTGTCCAAAGCCCCTCTCCAGCTTTCCTGGAGCCCCCTTAGGTACTGGAAGGTGCTGGAAGGTCTCCCCGGAGCCTTCTCCAGCTGAACAGCCCCAACTCTCCCAGCCTGTCTCCATACAGAGGTGCTCCAGCCCTTGGATCATCTCCGTGGCCTCCTGGCCCCACTCCAACAGCTCCGTGTCTCTTCTGCTGTTGGGGACCCCAGAGCTGAAGGCAGCACTGCAGGGGGGTCTCAGGAGAGCAGAGCAGAGGGGCAGAATCCCCTCCCTCGCCCTCCTGCCCCGCTGCTCTGGGTGCAGCCCAGGCACGGTGGCTCTCTGGGCTGCCAGCGCATGGTGCCAGCTCATGGTGAGCTTCTCATCACCCAGCACCCTCAAGTCCTTCTCCTCAGGGCTGCGCTCCATCCATTTTCCACCAGCCTGTACTTGTGCCTGGCACTGCCCTGACTCACATGCAGGACCCTGCCAGGCGTGGGGAGGGGGCACTTACCTTGAGGCAGGCGGGGGTGGTGTGGAGGTGCCGGGTGGCATCGGGGAGGAGGCGGACGCGGGGCACTGCCTGGTGCGCTGACAGGGTGGATAGGGATAGCACCCCACAGCAGCAGGGGGGCTGGCCCTGCCGCCCGCTCCCTGGTGTCCCCAGTGCCCACCATCCTCAGGGTAACCCCATGCCTGGAGCCCTCCTGTGACCAGTGACCCCATGCCATGTCCCCCATAACCAGTGTCCCTTATATCCAAGGTCCCCAGTGCCCCTTCTACCAGGTGTCCCCTACACCCCATGTCCCTGATGCCCCCCAGATCCCGTTTGCCCCACCCCGTGTCCCCAGCACCCCCCATGCCCACACCCTCCCACTCCAGCCAAATCCCCCACCATGTCTGGAGTTTCTGGTGCCCCCCATGCCCAGTGTCCCCCATACCTGCTGTCCCCTGTGACCCCCCCTACATGGGGTCCCCATACTGTGACCCCAGAGCCCCCATGCCCCTATCCCCTCCCAACTCCCCCATGTCCAGGGCCCCTATGCCCCAACCGTGTCCCCTGAACCAGTGCCCCCCATGGCCATGGTCTGTGCCCACCCCCAAACTCCATGGGGGGTGCTCAGGGAAGGTGATGGGGGGGGGGCTGCCTGTGGCTGGAGGCCCTTCCTTTCTCCCCTAGGCAGCAGGTGACGCCCTGGGCAGGGGGCTGCCTTGGGCTGCCCTAGGGAGGGGGTTCCTGGATGGGCCCCCTCAGCCCCAGTGCTGCCTGGGGTGGGGGTCCTGGATGCCCCCCCCCCCCCCTCCCACAGCAACCCCGTGTTGCTGTTTCAGGTGGTCCCTCAGCTCTGCTGGAGGGTGGGTGGGTGGCAGGGGGCTGTGCTGCTGGGGGGGCTGTGTCCCCCCTACCCCAGGACCTGGTGCAGCTCCTGCAGCTGCTGGGATGGAGCTGGGGAGCGCAGGTCAGGACTCTCGGTGCCCCTTTGGGGGTGGGGGGCACCTTCCCCTTTGGGGTGGCTGGACCTGCACTCTGGGCACCCCCAAGTTCCCCCTGGTTGACCCCCCCAACCCCCAGCTGTGGCTCTTCTCTGAAGCCCCCACTTCAACTGTGGGCTGGGGTGTGGTGTGAGCCCCCCCTGCCCAGGGGGGTTCCCAGGGTGCCACCCCTACCTTTGCCCCCCACCCCAGAGTGGGTGCAGGGAGGCTCAGGGCACCCAGTGAGGAGGGGGATGTTTATTTTCCAGGTGCTTCCGGAAGCCGAGCTGGGTGCTGGAACAGCAGCGACGGTCGCGGCAGAGTGGGGGCTGCGTGTGACCCCCCCCCCAGGGCTGGGTGGGGGCTCAAGGGAAGGTGATTGTGGTGAGCGGGGCGAGCTCCAGCGCTGGCTCCACGGCGGTGGGGGGCCGGTGGTCGGGGCTGGGCTGGTGGCCACCGTGGTGGCCGTACTGGAACTTGATGCGCAGCTCCCCATGCGGGCCTGGGGGAGGATGTTTGGGATCCACGTCGATGATGAAGGGGGGGGCTCCTTCTGGGTGGGGGACGTTTTCCTGGGGGGGGAAGGAGAGGGAGAGAGTGGGCGCAGGCTCCCCCTGCCATGGTTTGAAGTCCCCTGGGGTGGTTGTGGGACTCCCCCTTAACTCCTGGGTGGGTTTAAGTCCCCTTTTTGGTGCCAGGTTCATGGTCCCATGGTGGGCGGGGGGGTGGTCGGGAGGGGCCTCTCAGTTCTGTGCCATTTTGTGTTTAATTGTGGGTGTTTTGGGGGTATTTTGGTTTGGGTGGGGCTGGCGAGTGGTCAGGAAACATCTCAGATGTTTGAGATTCTTTTTTTTTGGGAAGGTGGAGGCTGGGCAGTGGCATCCAAGCTGTGGCTGGGAGGGTGTCCCCTCAGATCGGTGCCCCCCTTTTGGGGGGCCCCCCCTGTGGTTGCAGGGGGTCTGGGGTGGGTGGGGTCCTTTGGACTCCAGATCCCCCCGAGGTGGGGCTCTGGGGCAGAGGGAACCCCTTTGGCTTCAGGCCCCCTGAGGTGGGGGTCTTGAGGGGGAGACCCTCATGACTGGAGCCCCCTATGATTTGTGGGAACGAGCTGGGGGGGGCTTAGCACTGGGGACCCCCCAGGAGGCCCTTTGCTGCTGGGACTGACCTCCCAGTGGGACGGAAGGGGGAAAGGAGTCCTTCTTGCTGGGACCCCCCCAGTCCCAGGCAAGAAGGAACAATGCAGAACTGTGGGAGAAGAGGGGGGGATCAGGGGGTGGCCCTGGCCCCCCCACTCATTAGTGTCCCCCCCCCCACCCCATGATCTGCAACTCATGCTCCAGCTTCTGGCAGGGGGCTTGGGCCGATGCTTCCATAGTGGGGTGGGAGAGTCTCTCTGGAGGGGGAACGAGCTCACCCAGAGCTTGGAGCTCCTCAGCCAGGGCAGCAGAGGCTGGGCTGCCAGCTACAGTGGGTTTGGGGGGGTCTGTCCCCCCAGGGTAGGCTGGGGGCTGAGTCTGCTCCACTTACCCACTTTGAGGAAGGTCTTGAGCTCCAGGGGCCGGATGGCCGCTGCTTCTCGGGGGCCGTAGGCCTCAGCGATGCTCTCCACACCTCCACCTTGGGGCACCTGAAGAGCTCGTAGGTGCCATCCCGGTTTCTGGACAAGCTGCTCGTGATCTCCAGCGGCAGCTGCCAGCAAAGATGGGAGCACCATGGTGAGGGGCTGGGTTAAGGGGCAGTGGTGGGTTGGGGGGGCTGCCTCCCTTCCCCTCCTTACCTCGGGCGTATCGAAGATCTGCTTGACCTGCAGGACGTTGGTGATGTGCCAGGTGATTTGGAGAAGGTGCCCAGGGGCAGGGCATCCTTGCGGACAAAAGCTGCAGAGGGACAGGGCAGTGAGCAGGGGGATAAGGTTCACTCTCTGCTTTATGATGGAATCATCAAATGGTTTGGGTTGGAAGGGACCTTCAGTTCATCTCATTCCACCCCCTGCCATGGGCAGGGACAACCCTCCACTACACCAGTGCCCAAGCCTCATCCAGCCTGGCCTTGAACACTTCCAGAGATGGGGCAGCCACAACTTCTCTGGCCAACCTGCTCCAGTGCCTCAACCACCCTCAGAGGGAAGAATTTCTGCCTTAGATCCCATGGAAATCTCCCCTCTGTCAGTTTAAAGCCATTGACCCAAGCCCCTTTTTTTCTTCCTTTCCTTCTCCTTTTTTTTCTCTTTGGCCTCGGCTCTCGCTCCAGCCCGCGGCTCTGCCCTGGGAGGCAGCCCCAGCTCCTGAGTGCTGGGCTTTGTCCTTGCTGGTGGCCTCTTTCCAGCACTCCGTTAAGAGCCGTTAACACGTGCATCTTAACTGGTGCTGGACTTGAGCGAGTGGCTTTGTGTCTGCTTGTGCTGGTGCTGAGCTGGGGGTGGAGGGGGCACAAATGGAGCTGGTGGTGGTCCTGAGCCCCGCAGCAGCAGAGGCAGCGCCTGTGCTACTCCTGCAGCACTGACACAGCGTTTAAATCTGCCAAGAGCCCCTGAACGTGGGCTTAGGCCTGGCTCTAACACCTCCACGCTGAGGATCCTTTTTCTTGCTGCTGCTGCTGGGATTTTCCCCCCAAATACAGCCTGTCTTCACGGGCAGGCAAAGGGTTTCCCATCTGTTTATCCCTCACCTGTAGTGGAGTTGGGCAGCCTCTTCTTTGTGCTGCCGCTGGAGATCCTCTGCTGCAGTGCGTCGAAGAACGCCTGAGGGATGTGGAACACCAGCGGCTCGGGCTTGCCTGTGGTGGGCATGAACAAAATGACAGGGGTGAGGGGGAGGAGAGGTGGTGTGGGCGGGCTGGGGGAAAGGGGTGCTGGGGCTGTGCTGTCCAAGCAGATCCACCCTGTCCTGCTCTGCTCTGCTCTCGTGAGAACCCCCCCTGCATGCTGCATTCAGCTCTGGGGTCCCCAAAAAGACGACTGGAGCTGCTGGAGCAGGGCCAGAGGAGGCCACCGAGATGATGGGAGGGCTGTAGCACCTCTGCTCTGGAGACAGGCTGCGAGAGTTTGGGCTGTTCAGCCTGGAGAAGAGAGGCTTCGGGGAGACCTTCCAGCACCTTCCAGTACCTAAAGGGGCTCCAAGAAAGCTGGAGAGGGGCTTTGGACAAGGTGGAGTGACAGGACACGGGGCAATGGCTTTACACTGACAGAGGGTGATGGAGGATGGGCCAGAGGTGTGCCCACCTCCCTGCACGAGTCCCTTGCTGCTCGTTTGCTGGGGAAACGGAGTGGTGCAGGTGACAGTAGCGCCCCTCCCAGGTATTACAGCCTCAGCCATCAGCAACGGGGAGCACCCCGGCCCCACACCCGAGCAGAGCTCTGCCTCTGGGGGATGTGGGGGGCCGAGGCAGCGGAACACTCCAAGAGCCACGGGAGGAGACTGAATCTCTCCCTTTCTGAGATCCATGCCACGTGAGCACCTCACTTTACTCTCACCTCTTCTCCGTGGCCCAGGCAGTTTGAACTCAAGCCTCGACAACTCTTGGGGCATTTCTCCCTTCCCCAGCACAAACACCAGCACCAGCTGGCTGATGACATTAAGTCCATGTTCAGGAAACAAACCGAAGCAGATAAAAACTTCCCCAGGCAAAATAACGTTTGCTCCAGGCCAGGGAAGCACATGCCTCCCTTGGGGCTGGCAGTTACTTAATGCTGCCAAGAGCTCGGCCACCTAATGACGAGGCAGTGCTGGGAGCGGAGCTGTGCCCGAAGGCTCTCCCGAGGCATTCCCAAAGCTTTACCTTCAAACTGGTAATGCATGGTTTTGATGGATGCGTTCGTGACACTGGCCAGCCAGTCCTGGAAGGAGAGAGTCACCTGCGACTCGTCCAGCACCTGGTTACAGCCTAGAAGAAACAGGAGAGAAATCAGAACCTGCATCAGCACACATGAATTCCAAGCCCAATGGCAGGAGAAACAACCAAGCCCGGGCTCCACCAGCTGCCCCTGCCTTGGCACCTCGCTCCCAGGGGCTTGGAAATGTGGGATGGCTTCAACAGCAGCTCTCTGCTTTCAAAACCCCCGTTGCTCCCAGTAAGAGCCACCGCCTCGGCACCACGGTGTAATTACGCTGTCTCACCGGGGACCCTCACTCCTCACCTCACCCCCCCCCTCCCCAGAGCACCGACACTCCCCAGGGTGTGGGGAAACCTGTCTCAGGGAAAGGGGAAACAGAAGGGACTTGTACCACTTTCTAGCTCAAAAGTAAAACTAGGAGAACAAAAGCTCCAAACCAAGGCTCCTACCCGCGTGAGGAGCTCCAAAGTCACTGGGAAAACACACAGGTTTTCAGGGTGTTGGCCTGACCCTTCCCTCTCCAAACATCGTATATAAACACCCAGTGTCTGCCAGAGACACCAGTTGTTACACAGGTGCCCACCACGTTTCCCCGAGGTGGCCGGGGTCACCGAGACCCCATCTCCATTACAGCTGGCACACTCCCCACGCTCGGCCAGATGCCAGACGGTGCTTCGAGCCAGGATTTGCCACCAGAAACCTCAGCTGCTCTGGCTCTGGCTCTGTTCCCCCCGGCAGCTCTGGACATCAAGGGATGCTGCAAACACCCAGCAGCGAAAAAGCACTGGAAACCAGCTCACAGCTTTGCCTCACCCAGTTCACTCCCTTTGAACCAGGAGATACTGGATAACACCTTCCCATGTTATAACTGAATATTCAGTACGGAATAACCACTGGCCCCACTATGAGCCAACTCCTTCAACGCTTCCTGCACAAAGAAATCCACCACAGAGCCACCCTGGGAGGCCACCAGCATCATCCTCCTCTTCTCTTCGACCACACCGACAGCCAGCCACAGCGACACCAGCACACCCCCAGCTACAACACGACACCATGCGCTGCCACCACACCGAGGTGCCCGGGCCGATTTTCTGCCTCCTCGAACGGGCGACGGGCAGCGCGCGCTCAGCCGGCCCCTCCGCAGCGGTCAGGGCAGCAGGAACCTGGTGCGCGTGGCCCAGGCTCACCTTGTCTCTTCAGGGAGGAGGCGACGGGTGGCTTCCTCAGGCTGCTTCTCCTGGGGTTGCTGGGAGCTGCGTCCTGAGCCCGGAGAGGGCTGCTCGCCCGTGGCCCTGCGGGGTCATTCGGAGAAGTGTCAGTGCACAAGTGCCAGGGGTCTGCGGGCACCCCCCCGGGCACCCCCACCCCAGGCAAGGCGGGTGGGACGGAGAACGGCCTCTCTCCTTTTGCAGCCTCACATAACCCCTCGACAATCTCAAATCTTCATGTTCCTCTTGTTTTCCCTTTCTTAGGAGCTACAAAGCCCAGGTGGCCTTCTCCAAAGCTACACTGGGGTTCCGTAACGGCCCATCGGTCAGTACCAGAGGTCTCCTCCGCTGTCCCTGTTATCCTTTGCTAACAGGTTATGTCTCCCTGTGTTCTTGTTTGTCACCTCCCAGTTTCCTTGGTATCCCCTTTTGCACTGGAAAGGTCCCTGACTATTGGATGACCTCGATGAAGCAGATATTTCACCTTCAGCATAACTTTACAGCCTTATTTACTGAATTCCAGACGACTCATCCACCGTTTTTACTTCCACTTCTGACAAGGATGCTCAAGAAGAAGCCACCAAAGGAAAATATTTATTGGGTTTTTTTTTTCAGCTGAAGAACTAATTGCATCTGCTCTTTTTGAACAACTAGGTAGCTTTTTCACCCTTCTTGTGATTGCTCCTGTTTCATAGCCTCTCCACATTTCATGATTACTTCCCCTGTTCTCGTGGCATACAGTCTGTCCACGTTTCAATCCGTAACACAAACACCTGCATTCGCCACAGGCCAACGTCTTTGAAAAACCCAAGAAAAACTGTTTTTCTCTATTTCTACAGGGATTTTCTTACAGCACATTGTGGTGGCGAGCTGCCACCACAGCTCCTTCCACCTTAACATCGCTACATGATCACTAAAAGACCCGCTCGGACTCGGGGCAGGAGCACGCTGGCACCCAGAGCCTCTCCCAACGCTCCCACTGGCACCGGCCGTGGCACGTGGCCGCCTGCACGCCCAGCAGGTCGTGGCAGGGCTGTCGTGCCAACTGGGCAGCGGCTTTTGGCTTCGGACCATGTCCGCCCTGGCCCACAGAGCTCACCGGGCGTCACGTCCTTCTTCCTCCTCTTGGCCTTGGCAGCAGCCGCCTCCCCCCCGCCCGTGGATCCGGGGCCGCTGACCAACGGCGGGACCAAGCTCCCTTTCAGACCTAAGGGAAACAAGGCTCTGTCCTTAAAAACGTCTCGACCACGCGCAGCAGTACGGCGGGGACACAGGAGTCTCACGTGTCCCTCCCCATACTGGTATTTGCCCCCTGAGACCTCCCAGCACACCCCAAAGGCCTCAGAGAAACCCCGAAGTCCCCCCAGTCGTAGAGACACGCTTCTTGCGGGGAAAACATTGAGGCGAGTGGTGATTCTAATTCACTCACTTCACCCAGGCTGCTCTCCTCAGGGCAGCTTTTCACCTTTGGGTGCCTAAAGACAGGGTGGGATTATGCAGGTGCACCTATCGGGTGCACAACCCCCCCAGGGACTGAACCCCAGAGGCTGCCCAGGAGGAATTGCTCCCCACAAATGGGAGGGGGCAGGAAATGAAGCCCAATTAACGAAGGACAGGGAGGAGATGTTAGGGCAGCTCTCGCATGCAGCAAAGCGAGACAGCTGCCAGGCCACGAGTGGGGGGCACCAGCCCAACACGGCCCCTCAACGCCCCCAAAACCCTCTGCATGCCACCCCCACCACCTACTGCCGGAGTCGTAGGCGAGGAAGTCGGCGAACTCCTGCGCCAGGCTCTCGTCGCTGGCGAAGGCGCAGATGCAGGCGAAAAGTGAATGCAGCGCGGCGGCGGCGGCGGCTCTCCTCGGCCAGGCCGCCCTTGCCAGGCTTCAGAGCCTGGCAGGAGCAGGAGAACCTGTGCTCCGCCAGCGTCTTCGTGCTCATCTTCTGGGCGAAGGAGGCATGCAGGTAGCCGAGGCTGTGCTTCTGGCTGGCCTTGCACTTCACCACCAAGATGTTCTTGGTGACGCGCTGCACCAGCGGCCCCGTGGGCTCAGTCGCCAGCTGCCATATGGTTTGTTTGGTTTGGCGGTGAGGCCTGCATGGAGTTGAGCACTGAGCTTTTCAGGGTGAGCGGGGTGGCCTCCGTTTGGCAGTTCAGGGCCAGTTTGACGTGCTGGCACTGGTTCTCCACCACGCCTTGCGCCGTGGCTTTCAGACACGACGGCACATAGCAGCGGCCGGAGCTGAGCTGCGTGATGATGGTCCCGTCCACCGTCTGGATGGCCGTCTGAAACCCCCAGTTCAACAAAGCACCGGTAATCCGGTCCCCGGTCCCTCTGCCGCACCGAATAAACCTGTAGGTCGGAACCGGTGATGATCTTGACGGCGTCGACGCTGGGCTGCTTGCGCGTGCCGTAGCGGAAGACGGTCCCGCAGTTCTTGTTCTTGCAGCTCAGGCCTCGGGTGCCGTTGTAAGTGCCACAGCGGGGGCATTTCCGGATGCCCCGGAGCGTGGCCTTCCCCAGGTCGGACAGGAAGGAGGGGACTTTGGTCCTCACTGACGCCGGCTCCATCCTCTGGGAAGCCTGGAAAGGCAAGATCGGGAGGGGAGTTAACAGCCTGGGGAGGCAGACAGGACAGGAGGGACAGCGGGGACACAGCGCTCTGCTGGCGGCACCTACAGGGCCCCCTGCAAGTGGTGGCCGTCCTCAGCCCCAGCAGCAGCGGAGATGGCGGGCGAAAGAGAGAGGGGGAAACGACCGGCTGCCCGGTCCTGGCAGGACAGGCAGGGGTCCCTGCCGGTCACCGTGCTGCACTGGCCGCTTCGGCTTCTTCCTTGCAAAATGACACGCAGGTGTGACACAACACACGGCCAGCAGCACCTCTTCACGGAGTGACAAGTGCCACCCCGGAAAGCACCAGACCACGGCGCCCACCCTCTGCTATTTCCTGGGCTTGGCTGCGCAGGAGGAAAATGAGGCTAAACAAGAGCTTTGGTGCAGGTGGGTGCTCATGGCTGGCACCATGGGGTCACAGTGCTCTGCTACGGCCCCCCCGCTCCTGCCACCGCCTCGTGCTGAGCCGTCAGCTTCTTGGTGGGGAAGTTTTCCCCTGGGGGGTCTCCTGACAGAGCAAAAGTTAAATAAAGGATGCGAGATGTAAACAAATCCGGGCGGCTGGCCTGCTTCCGCGCTCTGCCGCCTTCGCCGGGGGACACGCGGAGAAGGGGCACAAAGAGCTCACCAAAGCCACTCTGAGCGACACCGAAGCAGGAATCACACTCCAAGAGGAAGATGATGTGAGAGAAAATCCCAGCGGACGGGACAGAAACGAGGTGATTCCCCCAAATCCTGCCTGTTCAGGTTTCTGCACCAGGCTGGTGGCTGAGGAACAAGAAAGCGACTCCAGCGAGTCACCCTGGTGCTTGGAGGAGCCACTGGCTCTGAAGCTCCACCATTTCTCCCCTAACAGCCACGTTTTCCCCTTCCTGCCCTGTCTCCACACGCGGCCAAGACTTCATGCCAGCCTTCGTGCCCAGCGAGGACGGGGGGTGAGAGACGGAGAAACCGGAGAGGGGAAAGGGATGTTTTGTCACTGGTGGAGCTGCAACGTAGAATCACAGACTGGTTTGGGTTGGAAGGGACCTTCAAGATCATCTAGTTCCAACCCCCCTGCCATGGGCAGGGACACCCTCACTACACCAGGTTGCTCAAAGCCTCATCCAACCTGGCCTTGAACACTTCCAGGGATGGGGCATCTATAACTTCTCTGGGCAACCTGCTCCAGTGCCTCACCACCCTCAGAGGGAAGAATTTCTGCCTTAGATCCCATGGAAACCTCCCGTCTTCCAGTTCAAATCCATCGCCCGTGTCCTGTCGCTCCCCGCCCTTGCAAAAAGGCCGGGCGCTCCACCCGAGGGGGCCCGGGGGCGGCGCAGGCCCCGCCATGAGGGACAGGCCGGGCCGGGCCCGCCGGAGGCGGTGGGCGCAGGACCGAGGCATCCCGCGGGGCCGCGCACCGGAGCGGGGCCTCCCCTCAGCCCCGCTCACCTCACGACCGGGCCCCGGGCGGCTCCTGCGGCGACCCGCGGCCGCGGGCGGGAACACGGGACCCGCCCCCCACCCCGCCCTCATCCGCCCCGCGCCGCTTCCCAGCATCCTCTCCTCCTCCCGACGTCACTTCCTGTCCCGCGAGCGCGGCGCTCCCACACTCCCCACCGCCCCTTACCTGGCGGCAGCGCGCGCCCCCCACCGCTCCCCGCCGCGGGACCGCTCAGCGCCCCGCCCGTCCCTTCGCGCCTATTGGCCCGCCGGCTCCACGTGACGCGCCGCGGGGACCGCTGGGAGATGGAGTCCGCGGAGGCGCCGCAACGCGCATGCGCATTGGTACCAGCCCCCGCGCGCGCTCGCGGCAAAAATTGACCCATTTCGGCTTTTTTATCCCCCAAATTCCACGAGAAACCGCTCCCCTCCCGCCCGCTTTGGCCCGGCGAGGGCGAGAGCCGGCCGCGGGGCCACGGACTGAGAAAAAAGAGCACACAACGAGCTTCGCGTTTGTTTTTTCTTCCCTTATTTTGGGGGTTTTCCCCTTTTTTTCTTTTTTTTTTTGATTTTTTTCCAAGGCTGGTCAAGAGGTAGGACAAAAAAGGTCAGTTTTGGCCTCTAAACATGGCAAAAGAGTGTGTGTGGGTTTGCAGAGGTCAGGTCACTTGGGTGAAACGCACTCCCAGCACGACCTGGGATTTTGGGGGAAGTTTTATACAATTATTTCAAAACATTAGAGGATGAACTTTGGATTCCAAGACCACTGGAGCGTGTATTTGATATCCACATGCAAAAAAAAGGGAAAAAAAGGAAGATCTGAGGCATAAGTCACGTCGAAGGACTCGGCGTCCTACCTTTAAATAAGGAAACGTACAAAAGCGGCCAACAGTTGTGCAAAATATTAATTTGCTAAAATATTTTACATAATCAGTACATGTAAATGTAGAAATCGGTAAAAAAAAAAACTTTAAAATAAAACAAACCCAAAACAACAACAACCCAGCTGGTTCGTAGGTTTTTTTGTCCCATTTTTCGCTGTCCCGGGGCGGAAATCCTCGTCCCCCTGAGCGTCCCCCGTCGTAAGGCAGAGACGACCCTGAAAAACACGCTGAGATACAAAAAAAACGGGATGTAAACTCATAATTTATCGCGGAAAAACCCGGCGGAACAAAGGGGAGAGACGGAGGGAGGCTTTGTACAGAGGCTTTTTGAAAAGAGACGGTGCGAAGGCTGAAGACGCGGCGGCTCCAGGATTCGCACACTTTTGGCTTGTTTTTTTTTGTTTTTTTTTTTGTACAAGGGTTTATAATACATTTTCGGAATGCAAACTAGAAACGGCACGTGCTACTTCCGAGGAAAAAAAGGAAACCAAAAGAACGACCGCAAAAAAAACAACAAAAAAAGCAAAAAATCAAAAAGGGTTGACGTTGTGCAATTTGCTGCCCCGATTTTCAGCGGCAGCAGTCCCTGCGTTCGCTGTGTTTCGAAAACGTGGATCTTAAGAAACACGGAAAGGAGGAAAAAAGAAGGCAAAAGTTGGCAGACATCCAGCATCTCGTTTCATGTGATTTTTGTTTTGTTTTTTTTTTTTTTTTTTTTTTTTTTTTTTGTTTTTTTTTTTTCCTAAACAACGCGAGTGACGAATTTCATGATTAAAAACGCCTGGTTTTTGTTTGGTTTTGTTTTTTCTTCCCCTGTTTCGTTTTGTTTCTCTCTTAAATAAATACACCATATCTTGACGCTTGATCTGATGAATCTCAGCCGGTCAACGACAGCTCCGCGCCGCTCAGAGTCCTCTCTCTCTCCTCCTCTTCCTCCTCCTCAGGGCGTTTCGAAGCCGGCCACCCGGTACCCCCCGTTTGGTTGGTTATCACGGTCCCGTTCTGCCCCTGCGGCGGCTGCACGCCGTAGTTGGCGCCCATCCACGCCGCCGAAGACTGCGTCTGACTGGCGAGGGGGAGAGGGAGAACCACTTCGTTAGGCAGATGTATCGGTAACGAGGGGAAATTAACGGGAACGGGCGGGGTTTGAGCACATCTGCTCGCCGAGTGGCGCCGTCCTGGATCCGCACGCCCGTTCCTCATCCCCAGTGTCCAAGCTGGGAAGGACCAGAATGTCTCGGCAGCTTTTACGGTGCTACCAATGGGGACGTCACCGCCCCCGGGCGGGTAAAACGGGCAGGAAAAGGCCAAATACTCACTTAAAGCCTTGCTGATTCCACGCTTGCCCGTACATGCCGTAGGCGGGGACCTGCCAGCCGTTGGGCACGTACTGGCCGATCTGGGCGTTGCCGTACCACTGGCCCCACTGCCCGTACGCCGGCGGGTAGCCGATCTGGTTCTGCAAGGGCAAACACGCCGCCGTTAAGTGGCCATTTCCGTCAGGTCACGCGGCAGCCCGCCGTGCCGAGTGCGGCTCTGGTCATCGAGTCTCTAACCGGCACACACGGCACAGCCAATTAGTGGGTTTTTAGCAAAGACTAATTAGCAAAGCCGCCGTCTTTAGCAGTGGAGAAGTTCTGACCTGCTGGACTGGACTGATCATGTCTGGCGTCTCCTTGCCCCAGTAGCACTTCACGACGTGTCCCTCTATGGTCGTTCCGTTGACGGAAACGATGGCGTGAGCGGCACTCTCGTGAGAATTAAACCTGCGAAATAAAGTCGTGTCAATACCAACAACTCACTCGGTGAGTCCCAGCCAGGAGTGACCCCGAGAGTCCCCGGTGGCTCAGCACAGATTTGGGCTCGCTCAGAACACCAGCCCGACCGCAGAAACGTTCTCCTGTCGTCCCCGTGGCGGGCGGCAGGGATCGCCAGGATACGGTCGCTTTTCCCGTTCCGGTGTCACAACTCTTGCTCAACAAACCAAAAACCTCGGCGGCAGGGAGAGCGAGTCGATCGACAATTAGTTTTTTACTCTCTGGAGCCTCATCAGCGGAGAGATGAGGACATGTCTGGAAAAGACTCTAAAACTCAACCGTCTGCCTCAGTGGCTCTGCTGTGACACCACGCAAGAGGAAGGGACAGAGCTCTCTCACGACGGAGGAAGCTGCACTGGTTTAGACTGGATTGAGGGGTTTTTCCTGCTCCTGGCAAAAGCGCTAGGAGCTGTAACTCCCTCCTCAGGTCAGAGGGCTGTGAAGCATCCTCCCCGGTTTGCCACACGCCCACCCACGCTCCGCTGGCTCCGAAAGCAGCGAAACGGTCGTTCTTAATAAAATCCATCAGCAGGCGAAGGGCACGGCAGCCTACCGTACAAAGGAGTAGCCCTTGTCTGGGAAGACTCGGATTTCCATTATCTGCCCGAAGGGAGAAAAGGTCTGGCGCATCAGCTGTTCTGAAGCAGGAAGAAAGAGAGCATCAAAATGAGGCGGCCGTCGCGTCACCCCGCGCGACATTGGACACGACGGCGGTTTGAAGTCACGATACCTGTCAGTCCCGAAGTGACCCCTCCGCAGTACACGGTGCAGTTGCTCGGGCTGGACTGATTGACCACGTCGTCGTAAGACAGTTGTTTGGTGTTTGCTTAAAAGAGATTTTTACAGAGCTTTTCAGCAGATCGGACCCATGTTACGTAGAAATTCCGACCCTGATCGGCACCGCACAGCGAGCGCAAACCGTAGAGCCCTATCAAGCAGGTGTGGCAGACCGAATTTAAAATCTCACCGAGGAAACGCTCCCTTTGATACGGTCCCGCCTGCTTCGTATCACAACCAAAAAAAACAAGGGAGCAAAGTGAAAAAGCCAGAGTGGTCCCGGCTGACTAGAGACAAAGCAAATTTTCCATCCGGGAACGCAGGAATCCAAAGAACCCCCCTCCCCGTGGCTGTAATACAGTCGCCGTAGCTAAGGAAGCTGCTTTATTCAAAAGGTTTTGAACTGTTGGAAAGAGCCTTCGCCTTCAGGACCCCTTTCCCTCCTCCCACAATCTCCAAGGCAACCCCTTTCCTCTTCCTCCTCATGGGAGCGGCGGGAGGTTACAATATATTCCCAAATAATTGAGAACCTACATTCGTATGTACTCTTGGGAGCCGGAGGTTTTCGTGTCGCCCAGTTCGTTCTGATTTGCCTTCCACCGAGCCACTGACCGCCCATCTGCTGGATCGCGTTCTCCGCATCCTGTCCACGCAAGAGGGAGGGAAGAACAACCCCACCATCGGCATCTCGTCCTTAAGCGACAGAGCCACACGACTCCCCTGCGCGCACACCCTGCCCGATGCTCGCAACGCGCCAACAAAACCCCTGCTTCAAAAGAAGTGGATTTAGGTGGAACCAAGGACGCTGCTGGGCTTCACTGGGCCCATTTAAGACCCTCTCAGTAGACACCAGATGGATGGCTGCTGTCTCTGCCACGTCTGTACATCGCCCATTTGGATGTCACTTGCCATGTGCTTTAGAAACGCTGAACAGTCGAGCGTTCCGTGGAACAGAGAGAATCATAGAATCACAGACTGGTTTGGGTTGGAAAGGACCTCAAAGATCATCTCGTTCCAACCCCCCTGCCATGGGCAGGGACACCCTCCACCACACCAGGTTGCCCAAAGCCTCATCCAACCTGGCCTTGAACACTTCCAGGGATGGGGCAGCCACAGCTTCTCTGTTTCAGTGCTTCACCACCCTCTGAGTGAAAAATTTCTTCCTTAGATATAATCTAAATCTCCCCTCTTTCAGTTTAAAGCCATTGCCCCATGTGCTGTCACTACACACCCTTGTAAAAAGTTCCTCTCCAGCTTTCCTGTAGCCCCTTTAGGTACTGGAAGGCTGCAAGAAAAGTTGCAAGCAAAGCTTTCCCCTCGGCAGGAGGGGAACTGGCGGCGGATAGAGAGCGGGACCGACAACGCTCCTTCCCCGTCGCGGCCGCTGAAAATCACCGCCCACTTTCTTGAGACCGCGGCGCAGCTTACCCATTTATTGAAGAAGGAAACGAAGCCATATCCTTTAGATTTTCCCGTTGCCATGTCCTTAACCACACGCGCATCTCTAAAAAGCAGAAACGAGAGCCAGCTCAGCGCCTTCGAGGGACAACCTCCCGAAAACGACAACTTGAGTCACACCTACAGCTTATTTTCATGTTTCACCTTTACTAAGGTCAACTGTTTACTGCACCAGCAACACAGTCAAAGCAAAAGGCTTCTCTTCTAAACAGAACTTTACTAATGCTTTGCCAGGTAGCAGCAAAATTAAACTTAATTGTGTAAACATGCAAATCAATAGCTTCTCTAACAAATGTTATGTACTTTACCGCTTCAAAACGCTTTTACAGACTGTTAAGACACAAAGCGTGGTCAAAGCAGCTATTCAAAAGAATCACTTAAGGCACGTAGCTGTCTAACATTAGCTGAATGGCTCTCTTGAACCATGCAATTTTTAAACTCACTATTTGCCAACACATTCTACTACTACTCATTCAAATATTAAATAGAAAAATGAAAAAAAAGTAGGAATTAAAAGGCATACGTCGCCTGTTAACCGAATTCTTTAATTTTCGCGGGTCAATTCGTTACCCCCTTTTTGGACTGTGGGCAGCTGTAAATTTTGAGAGATTGACATTTTCAGAAATTATTGAAGAAAATAAAACACCGAAACATTCGCATCTTAAAACTACATATCACACATCATTTAAACTGCATTTGTACAACAGCAATCACACAGGACTGATCGGAAACTACGAGATATAAAAAAGCGGAAAAAAAAAAAGAGATAAAAAAAACGAAATTTATAAAAGTAAATAAGAAAACTACAACGTTTGTCCACTGTGAACTGTAGCTTGTAGTTAGCCATGGCAATTCTGTCCATTCTTCAGAGACACTCTGCAAAATAACCAGAGCCCTATTATTTGAGATTGAGTTAAAGAGAAACCCAGCTACAAGAGCTACACCCCACTGGTGGAACGCCATTCTACAGTGTTTCTCAGGCAATTTGCGTACAAGCCAGCCGAGGGTCGAGCTGCTCTCACCTACAGGCCACCCTCTCCTCCCTCCTTCTCCCCACACGTACAGGCATTACAAAAGAACAGAAACAACAATAAAACCAGTCAGAAAGTCATGCAGTGTAACTTATGGCTGTACAAAATTACTAACAGAAATCAGCGTTAACATGTGCACAACGTTTAGCATCCCGAGACTGGCGAGAAAAGTCACAGTGAAGAGAAGATGCGTTACACTCAGGTTTTTAAGCCTTTCCATAACTGCAAATGCTGCATCACAAGCCTAATTCTGGCATACGGTAGCCCGCGGCACTGACTCCATCGCCAAAGGCCGGAGGAAAATTCCTCTCTCGAAGCTATAGTAGAAATGCTATTGCTTGTCTTTTGTGAGACCCCTCCTTCTCCTGTTTTTTTTCCCCCCTTCCTGGGTTAGGTCAGAATTTGGGTCACATGCTACAAATTGCCTGAGAAGAGTCACTTTTGGTAAGCTTAGACCAGTTTGCTCCCAGTAGCCTATCGAGGGAGGCGGGCAAAAACTCATCTCAACTTACCCTCACTGAAAACTTTGAAAATAAAGACTTGAGAACAAGTGAAAGCATGCGTGCAGCAAGCATAAAAGGAAAACACAATGAAAGTGTGCTTTTACAGTGATTAAAAAAACTCAGATGCAAAGAATTACCAAAATTTCTTAGGTGCTAATCATGCAGTAGCTCAACCATGGCGTTGTTAAAAAAAACAACTCAGTTTAGCACCAGAAAGACAACGTTAAAAAAAAATAATAATAGGAAATATTCTGTTAGCACCACATTTCCAGAAACTAGTCACTGATGAGGAAGAATAGGTAAAGACAAGTAACTTCATTCAACCACTGGATATTTTTTCAGGTTAAATTTAAAGCAGCAGAGAATCGAGGTCCCTTCAGCTTCATGTAAGAGTCATTACGGGGAGGATTCCTAATCTACTGCTTCCATGGGAGGAAAAAACCTGAGTTTTGGTTCGGACAGGCAGTTTGAGCTGGGGCAAACCATGAGTTTTCCATCTGCTAGCTCTACAGCTGTGCACCCAGTGCCCCAAAAGCAAAAGCAATCGCTGCCCCTTCCCGTCACCGCCACCATGCAGCAACAGCTCTGCGTCCAAAAGCTCTTCGAGGAAAGATGGGACAACGGGCACGTCCAAAAATCCGGACCGTGGACCGACGTTCACTGCGATTTTACACTCCTCCCTCAGCTGACGTTCAGATATTACTTTTTGCTTCAGGCTCAGGAGGGTGTGGGTTTTTTTTGGGGGGTTGTTTGTTACAGGTGACCGTCCATCGAACTGTCACCTCGGAAACCCAGTGCTGACTCCGGGGAAACTCTCTCACGGCTCCACCGCAGCCCCAGCAATGCAGCCGGCTGCTACTGCCTCCCTTCCGCACCCGTTCCAGCAGCTCAGCTCTACTTTAGAGTCCCTCGTCCCCTCCATCCAGAGCACGTTGGGCCAGAGGACAAACTGACTCTCCTTGGAGTCTGACCCTCTGCGCTTCCTGGATGACAATTACAAAAGGTGCAGTCAAGCGTTATAGTTGTCTGAAGGAAGTCACATTCAGATCAAATTTTATTTTATTTTTTTAAATCTTATTGTAAGAGGAAATCAAGCTGGCATTAAGAGAGTAATACACTGGACTCTGAGGGGAAAAAAAAAAAACAACAAAAACAAACTTACTTCAATTAAATGCTTCACTACACAACACTCCAAAGCACTCTATGTTCTCTTACATCACCATCAAGAAACTTCAATGTCCAGTACAGACAACACTACAAGGAAAATTAATGGTTTACATTTGGAGGATGGAATGAACGAGCAGCTCCTTACTCTGCTACACCCTGAACACAACCTGTGAGCACCATTCCCCATTTGTACCATGTTTGCTTGTTTCACCATTGCTCTGCACTGCTGGGGTGGGTGCAGCTCCTTGGCCTGAGGCGCCCCGCGGTGTTGGCCGAGCCCTTTGAGTCAAGGGCTTACGCCAACCCAGCGTCAAACATCTCGAGGCCGCTCTAGCCACAATGAGCCTTGTGCTAAAAAAAGGGTTCGTTTTTGTGGGAAACAGGTATTTAACTGCCAAAAAACCCCATTTTCTACCAGTGGCCGGCACACCGCGGCTAACAAAAAAAAAATCCAAAGCCTCACAAGACGTGAACGTGCAAACGGACCCGGTCGCAAACTGCACAGCGTGATGGTGATGTGATCGCTGAGGGGGCCAGTGGAATGCAAAGCCCAGGTTTAGGAGTCATTTTTTCCAGCGTTGCTTTGCCAAACGAGGCAAGGAGTATAAAACCAAAGCACGTGGGATGCGACTTTTCTAGGAAAGCAGAACCAGCTACGCCCGACCGTTCAGACCCAAGTCGCTGCACACAGCAGGGATGTATGTTCCTGCACTGCACAACTCTCATTTCTACTTACTCAAACATAAGGCTGCCTCCATTTAGGAGAGAGAACTTTTAGGTTATTTGCCCTAGGGAATTACTTACGATATTCTTCCAAACGGCGCAAAAGCTGCTTTTATGTCTTCGGTTGTAATTTCTGGACTGAGGTCTCCGACAAAGACATGGAAATGGTCTTTTTGGGGAAAAGAGAAAAAAGGATTTCAATGTTTGAAGGCGACCCCTGAACACGCGCGCAGGCAGGTGCACAGCCTCACACAGCACGGCTTTCCAGCTGTCAGGAAAAACTACACCAAGACTAGAGTTCACTATGAATCAGAATTTACTGCTGCTCCTAACAGATCCTTTTCTTGGCAGCACTACCAAGCCAGTGATTTTTAAGGACACTACAGTGACACACAGCATTTATGATTTGTACGTTACAAACTGCTTTTAAGACCAGTCAGCATTTATCGTAGAAAGTCTTAAACTATTCACTTAATGTGCCGAGAATACACGAAAATCTTTCTCTCCGTACGCTAGCGTTAAGCTTCAACGCAGCAGGAGATCTGTATTTAAAATCTCATCGACCGAAACGTTGAGCAGTTTCACGAAATGCAGGACAACACCCATTCTAGTGCAGGATGTATTTCAAACCCAGCCACGACGTCTGGTTTAACACCACAGGTTGTGAAGAACAAATCAAAAAAACAGTTTGCTGTTAAAGAAAGTGAGTTCTCAAAAGCCACCAGTTTTGGTTGCCCAGCCAGTGCACCACGTGAATCCAAGTGAATTCAACGCGTGTGAATCCACGTGCAAGTGAGCTAAGACTGAAGGCAACAGAACGGAAACAGTAATCCCTTCAATTTATATCCGATGGTGACGTAGTTTAGCCCCACTTGCCTACAGAAATTCATGGCTTGCCCAGAACAGCAGCAACCCATAGGCTCACCACGAGCAGGGAGCGATGGAGCCCGATTTTGGAAACAGTCTAGATACTCCTGAGGAACCTGCCTGCAGGAAACACGCTGAGGTCTCACAGGGAGCCAACAGCCGGGGACAAGGGGGGTTTGGTTTGGTTTGTTCTTTCCGATTGCACTCGTGACAAACAGCTGGAGATCAGCACAGAACTCAACAGTGGACGCTTGATCACTTTCTGATGCTACAGAGAAATGAAAGGGAAGTCTTTCCACAAAAAATTAAATCCATAACAAACAAAACCCCAGACATAGCTTCAGGTGCTTAGCAAATGTCCTTGAGAGATTTCATTTTATGTTTAAGAAGATACATTTACCTTGTGAATGCTGTGTGTTGACAACGGTACTACCTGATGACAAAGATTTGATTTGTTCTTAAGTTCATTAACACAAAGACATTAAATAATATCTTAGGACTAGGATCAAAACGTTACTGCGTACAACTGTACGATGCTTACTGTTTCTGTTTACAAACTACTCGTGCAAATCGAACACATACTCAGAGCACAAGGGACACTTACTGCTGGTGTCTTTCTTCTGGCTGCTGGGGGTCGTCGCCCAGTTCACTTTGACCTCCTGCAAACGTCAGTGGCTCACGTTAGATCGAGCAAATCCCAACTAAGCTCAGATACCTCCAGCACCGAATTCTGACACTACAGGGGGACCGGACGTGCAAGGCTGGGGTGAAAGCTCAAGTTTAAGACACGTTTTGTGGGAGAGGGTTTGTTCTTCCAAACTGTGTTTCACTGATTAAGAGCAAAGCCGGAAACAGACCTGGTCTGGGAGTTTGGCTTGGTTGGCGGGTTTTTTGCAGGGGTGGGGGAGGGACGCTATCCTGATAAGGTCCACAGAGTTAAAATATTCCCTGCGCCCACTGTCTCTGAGCCCTCCCAGTTCTACATCCCCACCTCCCTCTGCCTTCTTCCTACAACAGTTTGAACAGCTCTTCTCAGTCGTGTCACGTTAAGACCTCCATCCAAACAAAGTGTCTAACATTTGCAGCGTGTCCACTTCGTCTCAAGTGATGTTTCACCCACTGATATTTCACCCGCATGATCTGAGACAGCCTGATTTTCAACTCCAACTCACCCTGTAGACATGACAGCTTACCTTACCCATTATCTTCCGGCCATTCATAGCAGCCAGTGCTGCAGCCGCGTGCCGGTGCTCATAGAACTCCACGAAACAGTACGGATCGTTTCCAGCTGTCTGATAAAGAAACAAAAAGAGGATTACTGATACAAACCTCTTCAAACTGTACCCTCACTATTCCACTCAGCTCTTTATTCGTTGACCTAAAGGTCTCAAAACGGGCAGGCTTTTTTACTCTACACTGAGATCACAGTCAATGCACTAACAAAGCTCCAGGAGGTTTCAGTTCTGCTTTAAAAAGGTAAAAGGACGGCAAAGAAGAACTTTCCAAATCTCATCCACAACACCCACATATATTAACCTGCTCACTCCCTTTCACAGTAGCCACACACCCTTAAATTTAACGTCAGATACGAGGCAGAAGTGATGCCCAAAGTACATGACTGTCATCTCCAGCCTTATTCCATCCCTTTAACCTGCTCACACCGTATTTCCCGTGGAATCCCGAAACGTGCCAAGTACAGCCCAAAGCCGTTAGCTACGAGGAGCAGGGAAATCATTAGGTGGCACTTACATCCATGATCATTTTGCAGTTTTTGCATGGTCCATCTGGCTGAACAGCTGGAGGATTAGAGCTTCGGTCACATCTCTTGAGAGGTTCCCCACGTATCTACAAGATCAAACACAAAGTTAGAAGCCATCCTGATGCTCCAGCCTGCTCATTGATAACCTAGCAAACATGGCCCAAACTGTTCCCCGAACACCCAATCCACCAGGTCAGGTGGTCAAAACAAAGCGTGCGGCAGGATTTATCCTGACTGGTAGAGCAACGGGACAGAAATCGTTTGGTGACAGGGCAGGAACAGCGCCTGTCCTCTGTCCTGCATTTCTAAAATCTCACCCCGTTCAAAGCTGAATGGAAAGCCAGATATGGACAACTCAACCTACCAAATGGACTTCCATGTACAGAAACGGCAGTTCTGATAACATACACAGTCGTCGCTCACCAAGCACCATCTCCCCAGCTGCCCTAGCAGCTCAGTCTGGTGTTTAGCAAGAACGTTACACAATATTGAGTCAGTTCCTTTCAAAAAAGAACGTGTCGTTTGAAAGCAGATCTGCCTGAACACACCAAGATCTTGCAAACGTGCTCAAGCACAGGCACTCCTCCCTGATCCTCCTCCATTTGAAAGGATCAGCCTCCTCAAGCACAAACAGAACCTGAACCCCAGCTCTGATTTGGGATTTTGGCATTCTCGGCGACCAAGATCTCCTTGATCCACAGGTGGGTGGGTGGTTTTTGTTGTTGTTGTTAAGCCCAAGTCATGGGATTTTTAAAAAAAGCACACAGAGAAACCTCAGCTCCCGAGGCGGGACAGCACCTTTCCGCAAAGGAACGTTACGCGGCAAACCGCGGTCCGTG
Source organism: Tauraco erythrolophus (assembly GCF_009769465.1). Taxonomy (NCBI): domain Eukaryota; kingdom Metazoa; phylum Chordata; class Aves; order Musophagiformes; family Musophagidae; genus Tauraco; species Tauraco erythrolophus. Next base: position 4,539,708 of record NC_141493.1, on the reverse strand, counting down.
CAATGAGACCCGCAGCCAAATCGCGCTGCTGAAACCACGTCAATAAACCAGCAATTCTCCCTGTCTCCGTGCAAGAGTTGCAAAGATGTTGTAAGAAAACAACACAGCAGCAAAACCAGCGACTTCTTGCTCTCCTGTTGACATAAGTCTGTGAACAGCCTTCCTGAAGAGATGGATGCACTCCAATATTTGGTTTAGCAGAGGAGAGAATGGGAACAAGACACACAGCCTCTGTTTTGCTGTCAGAACAACCCAGCAAGCCACGTATTAATAATTTGAACAACTATTTTAGGTAGGTGTCAGAATCGTACTCTCCTTGGTAAAAGCAACACATGCTCCCCCAGAATCAGATCGTCACAGGCATCCTCTTGCTCAATGAAGCGAGTAATTCCTGCACCTCTGACGAGGTTTCCTTAAACAGAGGCAATTAACTCGGTGCTTGATAACCCCAGGATGTTCTACCTGGCATCAAGATCAACCCAGAGTCATAACTAGTGGGACTTCTTTTTTCTCCCTCCTGTTTTTTTAATATTATTGCCATTTGGATAATGAGTAAGCCAAGGCATTAAAGTGATGAAACTCTTGCATGACCTTCTAGGTCTAAGTTTATTAACGGTTTATTCCTGACTTTAAAGTTTCCTATCACAGTGGCTACACCCTGACCTTTGCACTCCCACTGGATTTTCAACCCAGCAATCAGACGGGCATCTCCTGAAGCATTCCCTACCTTAAGACCGGATTTAGCTGGAAAAGCAGGACTTAGGCAAGCGATCTCCAACAGCCCCATGAACCTCTGCATGACCAGACCTTTCAAAATGCATCCTCAACGGATCAACTGCAGCAAGATGTATGTGTACGTACACATCTAGAGAGAGAGACCCTGTGTAGCTGCACACTAGATGTTGACCTACAAAGGTAAAAACAATCTCAGCTCCTCGTGCACAGACGTGGTCAAGACATCCCTTAACGGCCACGCAAGCAGTAACGACGCACGAACAAGAATGTTCTGCAAACACTAAAAAAGGAGCGGAATCGTAAAGTACATCGGACAGTCAGGAAGACAGCTTGACATCAGACAAATTCAGCAGCGTTTTTCTTGTGTTGTTTGCCAGCGTCACCTCACACCCACTGCCGCGTACATCTGCTGCCCGCTCTCTGCAGCCAGCGAGTCCGGAGAGGTTTTCTCCAAGCCACTAGCCGATAAATCACAATAAAGTCCTCTGATACTATCACCGTGCCAAGATGGATGGAAAAACACAGAGCCATAACCCCCCGAGAAACAATCCCTGTTTATTTTCTCTGCTGCACTCTCTCTGACCATCCAAACTTTTCCACGGAGTTTCGCTGCAGCTCTGCTTCCACGTAGCTGACACATGGGCAGTGTCCAGTGGACACACCAGACCTTGTCCTGGGCCAGTTAGAGAAGAAATAACCGAGCGAGTGCTGAGGTGGCCCTGCCAGCCAGGGCCAGCTAACAGGAGAGGAGATCTCTCCTGCTTGACAGTTCTGTCGTCTCCTGCACCTTTCCCACCCCTCTCTTTCCTGCTAATCAGATTCTCGTTAATGAGTCGGTCAATGTTGCTACACAAGGCAAACTATGCAGACAACTCCATTTATTCACTGCACGTCGATCGGTGTACGGCTTCTTGAGAAGTAACACCGAGCTACTGGGTTTGGCACTCGTGCATCATTTTAGACACACAAAGTAAATCAGAAGTACACGTATCCCCAAGCACCTACGTACTTAGACGAAAAACACAAACAAGAGGTCTCTGTAATTCAAAACCACCGTCTGCCTTGTAACCGCTCTTCAAATTTATCATCTCTGCCGCTGAAGAGTGGCTTTCAAGGAAGGTAACTGGCCACGTGAAAATGAGCTGCCTGTCCAGGAAATCATTTACATAAGCAACACAGCTCGCAACGTGCTTCGAACGCCAAGGCTCTAACACCTCCCTTCAAAGAAACAGGATACGTGGAAAAAGCAAAACCAAGAATTCTTCCAACAACGTCTGGCACCTGTTCCACAAAAACAACTTCGACGTGCTAAGGGAACTAAAGAAAAAGGCACAGGGCTGCAGACCACTTCGTGGCCCCTCACGCCGCAGCAGGACAACGCGACCGAGGAGGGAGCACCGTAACCCACGGCCAGATGGGGTTTCTGTAGCACTACCTACAGAAACCCTCGTGCGAACAAATATTTAACACGCACTTCAGACCCGAAAGGGATTACTTTCAGCTGCTTTTCCTTCCTTCAAGCTGCTCGTTCTAAACCCAATCTGTGAAATTCAGCTCGTGACAATCCTTCTATGACTTGAGAAAGTCATCGGAGCGATTCAGAGAAATACCGTTCTCGGTACGTTGCTCAATACTCAGTTCTGCAGCTCAGAAACCAGCCGTGTTTGTGCAATAAGCCGCACGTGCTCCAGGACCAGATAATTCATTCCCTCGAGCATACGGCTGAGACCGCTGAACTCCAGACAACCATTTCTTGGATGGGGCAAGAGGGGGGAACTCTTTTCCTAAATAAACAGGCAATATGCCAACAGGTCTGACCCATGTTTGCAGACGCCAAGAATAGTTCCCAAAATGCACCAACTAGAAAGACAACAGGATCGTATACACAAGGAGCAGACAGAGTGTTTACCGTTCAGGAAGCCTGGACCAGAGGAGCTGGCATAAGTCACGTAAGAGTCTGTTTTCCTGGAGTCACTTGGCCAAGTCATTTATCAGCCCTTGGGTAGGTGCAGCCATCGTCCAAGGGCAAAACTTTCCCCTCACCTTCGAAAAATTCCCTCTCCCTCCTCCTTCCTCCCCTCAACTGCTGTCCTGAAACAAGAGACCAAAGTTCGCGCAGGGGCGGAATAGAAGACAGGAGTCTGTGATTTCTGATCTGAACGAGGGAAACCACTCCAGAAACGCCTGCCAGAGAAACGGAGAGAAACGCACAAACAAGACGAGCACAGGAGCTCTCCTGTGCCTCTCCAACGCAGCCAGCTGCAGAGCTGCAGCCGACCGAAAGCCCGAACACCTCTTGACAGCGGCGGGTGTCAGCCTAACACCGCCAGAAAAGTTGCTTGTAATTAAGGAACCCCGCTTATGATTTTAACGGCGAGAGGCTGCCCTCAGCTACCGTTAGTCCCGGGAAATAACAGGCTGGCGGCGTGCTTTGAACACTTGGACGAGCGCCCGTTTCATGGGCGCCCCCCGTTTATTTCCATCAGTTGTCGAAACATCGCGGCGGGGCTCCAGCCAGGGCAGCCACCCCCCCCCCTCCCGTGAGCTGATGGTGCCAACACCACCCAGAGGTACGATTCAGCCAGATGCTCGCGAAAACGTACATGGAGGCCAGTTTCGGGGGGGCACATCCCCCACCCCTTCCCTCCGCGTGTGAGCTGGAGAGGGCCGGAGAAGGCCCGGGGCTGGGGGGAAAAAGACAGTGACACCAGTGGGGAGCAACGCAGGGACGGGAATGGCGGGGCACGGTGGAGGGGCTGGGCCGGCCCCGGCCGGGCTCCCCGCGGCTCCGCCAGGGCCGGCCCGCCCTGAGGGGAGCCGGGGCCGGGTGCCCCGTACCCTGCGGCGGCCGGGGCCGCCCCCCGTGGCACTGCAGGCGGCTGAGGGCCGCGACAGCCGCCGCCGCCCGATCGCGCCACCCGCACCTGAGGGATCGTGCGTGAGGGGAGCCCGGGCCGCCCCTCGCGGAGCCGGGAACAATAGGGGTCTCGCCCCCTCCCCACTCACAGGGTCTTGGGCATTTCATCCTCCATGGCGCCGCCCGCCCCCGCCCGCCCCGCTCTTCACGCCGAGCCGGCCCCGCGGCCCCGTCAGCGCCTGGGCAGCCCGAGCGCCGCCGGCCCCGCCGAGCCCGAGCGGCGGACAATAACCCCAATGTCCTCGCAAGCGGCGGGTGGCGGGCGAAGGGGCCCGCTGGCCGAGAGGGGGCGGCAACGCGCATGCGCCCAGAGGGGCGAACCGCCGCCTCCGGACGCGTTTCCCGCCCGCCGCCGCTCCCGCGCATGCGCCCCGTCTCCTACAAAGGGTAACCGGGAACGGTACCGCTTTTCCCGGTGGTAGGGGTACGCGCTCGGTGTCTCCTCAGCTCGGGGGCGGGAAAATAAAATAAGGGAATTAAGGATGGGGATAAAATGAGCTGCGCCGCCCGGGAATCGAACCCGGGTCGCAAGAATGGGAATCTTGCATGATACCACTACACCAGCGGCGCTGATGGTGCATTTTTTGTCGCCCGCCGCTATGAACCACCCTCCCCGCCGTGCCCCGCCGCGGCGCGACCAGCTGACGGCGCGGCCGCCCGCCGCGCCAGCGCCATGCCGGCCCTCCGCCTCCTGCTGCTCCTCGCCGCGCTCTGCCCGCCCGTCCCGGCCGCCGGCTGCAGCGCGATGCCCCCGGCAGGATCGGTACGTGCGGAGGGGGGGGGGGTGTGAGGGGGGGATGCTGTGGGAAGGGGCCGAGGGGCGGCGGGGGCAGCGCTGACGAACGGTGCCGGTTCTTCCCCGTGGTCGGCGGCGGCATCGGGGGCAGCCGCGCCTACTTCTTGCGGCAGAAGTTCGGGAAGAGCGTGCGGCTGGAGTGCTGGAGAAGGCGGCGGTGGGGGGCCGGCTGGCCACGCTGGAGGTGGAGGGGGCCGCTACGAGGCCGGGGGGTCCGTCCTCCACCCCCTCAACCTGCACATGAAGCACTTCGTCAAGGAGCTGGGTGAGTGGGGGCACCCCCGGCATCCCCCCCTCCCCAAATCACCCCCCGGCATGCTCCGTGTCCAGTTCGCCCTCTCTGCTGGGGGGATCCCCCTGAAAAACAAACCTGGAGTCCCCCCAAATCCCCCCCAATATCTGTCCCCCCCTATCCATCCCCCCATCCGTCCCCCAATATCGTCCTCCAGTCCCCCACTGCAGTACCCCGTGCCCTGGGAAAAGGAGACCTCATCCCAATGAAAATGGGACCCCCCCATCCCTTCCATCCATGGAGTGATGCATTAATCCCATCAAAGGTCCAAAAGTCACCGCAGATAACGAGCTGGCACTGGTCAAGAATTAATTCCCCTTTCTGTGTCTTGAGGATCTAATCTTTAATTGCTACCCGTATCAACGCACACCTAGGTTGTCCCGGGAAGTTAAAATTGAGGCATAATATAGTTTAGCTTGACACAAGCTCTACTTTTCCTTAAATTACCTTTTTTTCACTCCATTCCTCCAGGTCTTTCGGTCGCCCCGGCGCACGGCAGCCTCGCGGGCATTTATAACGGGGAGGAGTTCGTGTTCGAGGAGAGCAGCTGGTACATCGTGAACCTCCTCAAGCTCCTCTGGCACTACGGGCTCAACCCCTGCGAATGTACATGGGTCGAGGACATCCTGGACAAGTGTTCTGCGGTACGTCGGGTCCTGTTAGGGAAAACGTGGGAAAGCCGCGGCGGGAAAAGGTGTGAGACCTGCTGCTGAGCTGTGAAAAGGGTGAAATCATCCCGTCACCAACGCGGAAGGAGTCTCCGGTTGCCCTCTCTCCATTGCCGATCCTTTCCCTAAGGAAAAAGATCGAGAAAGCGCTGTCATCTTCAAAGGGTGTAGGGATAACAAGGAGCTGGGGTGGGAACGCAGCTTAGATGTGGGTTGTGCCATTGATTTGGCATCTAGGCACTAAAGAGTTAAATGGGTAACTGTGTACAAAGCCTTTCATTAGGGGAGATCAGCGAATGCATAATGAAGGTCTGGGTCTCCTCAGGGGGGCTTGGCTGGAAGGACAAGCCCTGATGTTCCCATGAAGCTCTCGGAGCTGTGCTGTGAGATCCTCTGCACCTTCAGAGGGCAAAATCATTGAATTGTGGAGCCATAGACTGGTTTGGGTTGGAAGGGACTTGAAAGACCACCCAGTTTCAACCCCCTTGCCATGGGCAGGACACCCTCCACTACACCAGGTTGCCCAAGCCCCATCCAACCTGGCCTTGAACACTTCCAGGGATGGGGCAGCCACAGCTTCTCTGGGCAACCTGTTCCAGTGCCTCACCACCCTCAGTGTAAAAAATTTCTCTTTATATCCAATCTAATCTCCCCTTCCAGTTTAAAGCCATTGCCCCGTGTCCTGTCACTCCACGCCCTTGTCCAATGTCCCTCTCCAGCTTTCCTGTAGGCAACTGAACCCGTGCAGAGCCCCTTGGCCAGTGTCACACAAACCTGTTTCTGGTCTCTCTAAAGGATCTACCGCTACCAGACACCGACTACGCCTTCAGCAGTAATGAGCGCCTGCTCACGCCTCGGAGGGAACGACTTCACCCAGCTGCTGAACCAAACCATCGATGAAGCCATGCAGAAAGCCGGCTTCTCCCATAATTCATCAATGAGGTGGTTTGTCCGGCCATGAGGGTCAATTATGGGCAAGGTGTCAACATCAACGGATCGTAGGTGAGCGTTTTGGTAAACTTCCCGCGCTTCTGTCCAGGGACTTTGTGCTCTCACGGGTGTTGGGATTCCCGCTCCCTGGGCTGGCACCGCGCGGCAGGACCTCCAGTGCTGGGTTACCGCCGTACTCCGATAACGGCTGGCTAACGTGACCTGCTTAGCCCTGGCCTTCAGCAACTCTGTGCCCCATGGGATGTTTTTCCCCTGATTTTCCACTTTCTGTTTCAAACACCCCTATGGAATGACGCCGAACAAGCCACTCTAACCATCGTGGTTTCCTTCTAGGTGCCGTTTCTCTGGCGGGGTGGAATCGGGCCTTTGGTCAGTAAAAGGAGGGAACAAACTGGTCTGCACTGGCCTTATTTACGCCTCCAAAGCTGACGTTATCCCTGGTACGGTTTGTCTATAGAGCAAAAAATCAGACCCAGACGCACAGGTGAGTTGGGTTCGCTTTCCTTTGGTGGGGAGGGGAAGGGCACGCTCCGGCAGCTGGAGACCGACGTCTGCTTGGCTGCAGCTCTTGGAGTGAAGTGACAGCCTGGGTCTGTCTTGGTTAGGATGAGAACTGGGCTCTGCTCGAAGCCCCAGGTTGTAGCACTCCCTTGTCTGAGCTGGTACTAGTTTATAAAGCTACTTCAGCTGGCAACGAGGTCTAATTAGCCTAAATGGGATGGTATTTGAGAAGCCTGATGTTCATCGGGACAAATGGGATTCCCTCCAGCACAGAGGGGAAATGAGCTTCTCCTGCTTTTCTCCCCAGGGGACCCAGTGAAACTCTACCAGGTGACTTACAACACTAGTCGGGAGTAACGGGGGATACGTATGACATCGTTGTCATCGCTGCTCGCTGAGTCGCAAAATGGCCAGCATCACCTTCAAGAACTTGACCCTCCGTCCCAGAGTTCCCGAATCTTTATCACCAGACTGTCACGACCTTAGTGCACGGACGATTAAACACTTCTTTCTTTGGTTACCAGGACCCATCTGCCTTTCATTTCGGTGCCATCTGACTACGGAGAATCCCAAACTCTTCATCATAGCTTGGGAGTGGTGTCTCCTGTGGAAAACAAAGGTGTGTGAGGGAAGCTGCCCTTGCAATCAGCCGTCTGGAAGGTGTTTTCAGAGGAGGTGCTCACCAAAGAGCAGCTTAACTTGCTTTTCTCCTCCTATGACTCTGTCAAAGTGAAGAAGTGGTTGGCGTACCCCCACTACAGCCCCCCAGAAAAATGCCCTCCCATCATCCATGACAAAATCTACTACCTGAACGGGATCGAGCGCGGCGGCGAGCGCCATGGAGATGAGCGTCATCGCAGCCAAAACGCCGCCCTCCTCGCTTACCACCAGTGGTACGGGAACACGGACAAGATCGACCAGGAGGATTTGCATGAGAAGCTGAAAACGGAGCTCTGAGCCTCCCCGCCCCCGCAGAGCCAACAGCTGGGTGGTAGTGGGAGCCTTTACACTACCTCCGGAGATGTGGGTCACCTACTGTAGCCAACTTAAGCTAACAAACGAGTTGCTCGCTTACTCCTGAGAGGAGACCCCCCAGCCAAGTCAGACAGACTCGAACAGCGGGGAGAAGGTGGAGGAAGCTTTCCCAGTGAGCTGGCCCTTCCTCCAGGAAACTCCTCGTTCTGTCCCTATGTGAGATTAAAGAAGTTCTAAATGCCATATTGACCCCAAAAGTGCCCTCCGCGGTACGGAGCTTGCCAAACTCAGGATCTGCATCACTGTGATTAACCCACGCACGTCCTTTGCGCTTTTGGACTCATTTCAGGCAGGGAAAAAATCAACTTTTGGACTCTAAATCTCTCTCTCCCCACTATTTTTCCAAAGGGTGTATCAAGTAGTTATTTCTTGGGTAGTAGGACTTGGAAATTGGGGCTATGTATTTATTTGCTTCCTGAACAAATATTGTAGCTACGGGTGGCGGGGGGACTCTGGTCTGCGGAGTTGCCAAAATGGATGCTTAAGTCAGCAAAAACCACACACGTCCTTTGCTTTGTCAACGTTTGGAAGCGTTAATAATTTAACTGCCCTGACCCCATGGCAGGGCACTGCTGGCTTTGAGGAAAACCCTTTCAGGAGAATATCGTGGCCCTTGACTGTATAACGTTGCTGTATACCTCAGCTGCGGCTGAACGTTGCTGTTTAGAAATAAAATTTAATGCACTGTCTGGAAAGTGGCGCTTGTGTTGGCAGAGGTTTTATTGGTCCCGCTGCACCAATAAAGTTAAAAACAAATATACTGTCCTCAAAAAAAGCACTTGCACCTCTGTATATCAAAAAAGCAGGGACCAAAAAAAAGTCCTCCCTGCTAATAAGGGCCTGTGAGAGGGTTGACTGGAAAAGCAAAACCAAAAAAGCCAGGTTTTTTACCTGCCTCCCACTTAGGAGAAAGATCTGACTGCTTCTTCGGTCCAGTTCAGCCCCTGCAGGCTTGGGCTGCTGCACCACAACTCTGTGATGCAGAATAAGAGTAAAAATCTTTCTTTTTTTTAAAAAAAAAAATCCTTCAGGCAGCCCAGTTTAGCACAGATACTCTATGTCACTCTTCGCCGAGGGGAATTTATCATTTTCCTGCCAGTTAAGAACAAGTAACTGAACCAACATGAGCTTTGTAGCTCATTCTTTACGAGATGCGAAGGAGGACGGGAAGTAAAGCAATTTAACATCCGCTTCCATAAATTCAGTCTCCTGAAAGTCTTCCCTGAGTTTTAAAGCTATCAGGAGCAGGATTAAAACCCACCCCTCTCTGCACTGAAGAACCAGCACCCTTCACCTGCCCTGTGACCTGAAAAAGCAAGTACAGCCAATACAGTTATGTCAGCCATAAAGTTATGTCAACCATTACAAAATTTATTTAACAAAAAAAAAAAAGAAGTTACGCTCGGGAGTAAACAAAATAGGGGGTTTTAGATCTTGTTACGGCCGTAACGATGCAGGTTTCTCCGGCGCTACACTCGTTCCAAGGCTTCCAGCATAATGATGCTGTTTCCTCGTATTACCTAAAAGTGAAAGTTGAGAGCAGCCAGTGAGATGCAGCACTGCAGGTCCTGTCCCCCCTCCCTCAATTTATCTGCCTTTAGGTGCCAAAAATTGAAGTGATTCCGACTGATTTTAACTCTAAAACCCCACGGATTGCTCCGTGCTGTTAGTCAGACACATGCGCTCCTTTTAAAACTGAACGGGTGTGGTGAGTAGGTCGAGAGAGGTTCTCCTCCCCCTCTACTCTGCCCTGGTGAGGAATTCTGCATCTGGAATATTGTGTCCAGTTCTGGGCCCCTCAGTTCAAGAAGGACAAGGAACTGCTGGAGAGAGTCCAGCGCAGGGCCACGACGATGATGAAGGGAGTGGAGCATCTCCCTTCGGAAAGCTGAGGGAGCTGGGGCTCTTTAGCTTGGAGAAGAGGAGACTGAGGGGGGACCTCATCAATGTTCATAAATATGGAAAGGGTGACTGTCATGAGGATGGAGCCAGGCTCTTCTCACTGGCATCCAAACAGGACAAGGGGAAATGGATATAAGCTGGAACATAGGAGGTTCCACTTAAACTGAGGAAGAACTTCTCCTAGTAAGGGGAACAGAACACTGGAACAGGCTGCCCAGAGAGTTGTGGAGTCTCCTTCTCGGAGATGTTCCAAACCCGCCTGGACACGTTCTTGTGTGACCTGATCTAGGTGGTCCTGCTCCAGCAGGGGGATTGGACTAGATGATCCTTTGAGGCCCCTTCCAACCCCTGACATTCTGGATTCTGGGATCTCATTTTCCACACCCCAGCTGCGTCTCCCTCGGCTCCTTTCCACTCACCACCATGCCGATGTTGTTTTGCTGTCCTCCCGGCCCATCTCCACGCACTCATCGATGACGAGGTTCATGAAGGGATCGAAGCCCCGCAGGATGCCCTGGACGTGTCGGCCGCCATTCAATTTCACTACAAGAAACGGGACGCGTTTCAAGAAGGGGGCCGGCGCGACGCCTGGGGTGTTTTGTCTCACCAGAGGCGCCGCTCTGAAAACCAGCGGGGTCACCAGGGGTTCTTGGTTCATCGGAAGCGTTTAGAGCATCGCGTCCCATGTGGTTAAGAAAAAGGCTGTTCTAAGAGCTCAGGAGTGAAAATTTTAACCTAATATCGATGGCTAACAAATATTAAATTAAATGATTCATAAATACTTAAATATACTATTAAATTAATTAATATAAAAATTAAACCCAATTAATGATTTTTGAAGCTTGAAAGTACTCGGGGCCCACTCCGGCAGTGTGGCCCCCGCCGAGCAGGAGAGCTAGCCGGGCAGACGGCCCCCCTCCGCCTCCCCGGTGCAGGGCGCCGTGAGGGGGGCGGCGGGGCCGGGCCAAGGGGGGCTCCCCCGTTACCGCGCACCCCGGCGCAGCCACGGGCGGCAAAGACAACTCGGGGCCGGGAACAGCTCCGGGCGGCCGGGACTCACGTGACAGCTTCTTGTCCATGACCTGCAACGAAAACGGCGGCGGGTGAGCACCGCGGGAAGGGGGCAGGGGACAGCGCATCCCCCCCACACCCCCCCGCCGCCATGACCCGGGGCGCCCGCGGAGCACGCCGGGACACCGGCGGGCGGCGGATCGCGGCGGGCGCATTCCCCCCGCCATCCCCCCGCCCCCGCTCCCGGTGGCGGACGCACTTTTTCAGCTCGGGCGGGTGCGCTTTGCTCATGGCGTCTCACACAGACCCGAACCCGCCGCTCGCCGCCCGCGCCGCGCTCCGACGTCACCGCGCCGCTCACGTCCCACCCCCTCACCGCCGGCCAATGGCAGCCGCGCGTTGTCCCTCCCTTTTCCCTGCGCCCCTCGCGCCTCCTCGGCAGCCAATCACCGCCCGCGCGGGGCCCCTACCGCATTCCCCCGAGCAGCGGCGCGGCGGGGGAAAGGCGCGGCGGGGCGGGCGCCGCGCGGCTCCGCGGGGAGCTACGGCGGGCCACGCGCCTCCCGCCCGCGCCTGCGGGGGCCCCGCGTGCTCCGCACACGCGGTGGGCGGGTCTGTGTGCCCCGCCCCCCGGGAGGCCCCGGTGCCTTGCACACGCGCAGGCGCGTCCCACACCGTGCAAACGCGAAGGGGTCACCTCGGTGCATTGCACGCGCAGGGGGCCCTGCACGGCGTGTGTGCACGGGGGGTCACCTTGGCATTGCACACGCGCAGGGGCCCTGCACACACTGTGCATTGCACACGTGCAGGGCACTGTACGCCGTGCACGCACGCAGGGGTCACCCCGGGCCTTGCACACGACAGGTGCCGCCCCACACCATGCACACACGCAGGGTCACCCCGTGCGTTGCACACGTGCAGGGGTCACTATACGCTGTGCACACGTGCAGGGGTCCTGCACGCTGCATGTGTGCACGGGGGGTCACCCTGTGCATTGCACACACAGGGGACTGCACACGCTGTGCATTGCACACGCGCAGGGGCACTGTACACTGTGCACACACGCAGGGTCCCGTGCGTTGCACACGCACAGGGGTCACTGTACGCTGTGCACGCACGCAGGGGTTACCCCGGGCCTTGCACACGCACAGGTGCCGCCCCACACCATGCACACACACAGGGGTCACCCCGTGCATTGCACACGTGCAGGGTCATTGCACGCTGCACATGTGCACGGGGGTCACCCCGTGCATCAACCCGTTAGGAGCCGCCCCGCGCCGCACCAGCACCCAGAGGGTCCCCCCGCGCCCTGCACGAGCACAGACACCCCCGCACCGCGCAGCACAGCCACGTGCCACCGCCGCGCCCTGTACGTGCATGAGCATCCCCCCCCCCCCGCCACCTTGCACAGCGCAGGGGATGCCCCCCCAACCTTGCACCCGCACTCGCGTCGCCCCCAACCCATTGCACGCCGTGGTCGCCCAGGTCAGGGTCACCAGGGTCAGGGTCACCCAAGGTCAGGGACACCAGGGTCAGGGTTGCCCAGGGTCAGGGTCACCCAGGGTCAGGGTCGCCCAGGGTCAGGGACGCCCAGGTCAGGGTTGCCCAGGGTCAGGGTCACCATGGTCAGGGACACCCAGGTCAGGATTGCCTAGGGTCAGGGTCACCAGGGTCAGGGTCACCTGGGGTCAGGGTCACCCAGGGTCACCAGGGTCAGGGTCGCCCAGGGTCAGGGACACCCAGGGTCACCAGGGTCAGGGTCAGTCAGGGACACCAGGGTCAGGGACACCCAGGGTCACCAGGGTCAGGGTCGCCCAGAGTAAGGGTCACCAGGCCAGACTCAGGGTCGCCAGGGTCAGGTCACCCAGGTCAGGGTCACCCCCCCCCCCCCCGCAGCACCGGCGGTGGGCAGCAGCGTGGCACCTCGCCTTTAATGAGCGCGTGGGGACGCCGGCGCCCGGCTACCTGGAGGGCGGCCAAGTTGTCCATCATCTTCTTGGCCATGGCGGCACGAGGCGCAGGTGCTGGTCCCCGCAGCGCCAGGCAGGCATCCAGCTGCCCCCGCACCGCACCTCCGCGCCCCCCGCCTCCGCGCGTCCTTCGCTTCGTCATTGCAGTGCAGCGTGCAGCGGCTCAGCCCGGCTGCGCGGGATTTTGGGGAGGGTCAGCGGGTCCCGGTGTGCCCCGGGTACCCCCCCATCCCCGGGGGGTGTGTGTGTGTGTGGGGGGTGTCGTTCCCATATGTGTCCCCCCGCCCCGCAGCCTGTGTCACCTGGAAGCGCTCCAGCTCGGCGGTGACGATGCTCTGCGCCTGCGCCAGCGGCGCGTGGCACCGCGATGCACCGCTGCACCTGCTGCATGGAGGCGGCAGTGTCCTCGCAGCACGCGCGCTGCACCGGAACATGGTGCCCTGCGGAGGTGGCAGGGGCAGGGAGGGGTGTCAGGGGGGGGGGGGGGGGGGCAGCCTGTGGGGTCATCTCCGCCCCCCCCACTCATTGTCTTTGGGGGGTGCGTGATGCGGGGGGGCTGCACCCTGAGCCTGCTGCTGCGTGCGGCCTCCCTGGGCATGGGGGGCACGGGTGTATGGGGGCACAGAGTATGTATGGAGGGGCACTGGGTGTATGGGGGACACGGGGTGTATGGGGGGCACAGGGCATGGAGGGCACAGGGTGTATGGGGGGCACAGAGTATGTATGGAGGGGCACAGGGCATGGGGGGCACAGCGCATGGGGGGCACAGGGTGTATAAGGGGGCACAGGGTATATGGGGGCATAGGGTATGTATGGAGGAGCACAGGGCATGGGGTACAGGGTGTATGAAGGGGCACAGAATGTACAGCGGGGGCACAGGGCGTGGGGCAGAGGATGTATGGGGGGCACAGGGTGTGGGGGGCACAGGATATGTGGGCACACGGTATGGGGGCACAGGGTGTATGGGGTGGCACAGGGCATAGGGGTACAGGGCATGGGGGGCACAGGGTGTATGGGGTGGCACAGGGCATAGGGGTACAGGGCATGGGGGGCACAGGGTGTATGGAGGGGCACAGGGCATGGGGGGCACAGGGTGTATAGGGGGGCACAGAGTATGTATCGGGGGGCACAGGGTGTATGGGGCGGCACGGGCGATGTGTAGGGGCAGAGGGTATGTATGGGGGCATAGGGCGTGTATGGGGGGGCAGTGGGTATGCACAGAGGGTGCCCGGGGTATGTGCTGGGGGGGTACACGGCACCTGCTGGGGAGGGGCACAAAGCCTGCAGGGCGGGGGGGGGGCACCCAGCTCGCACCGGACAGGCCGGGGGGGGGGGCGGGGGCCATGCCCAGATCGAGGCCCCGCGGGGCGGGGGGGCCCGGGCCGGCTCCGGGGGTCGGCAGCGGTTCGTCCGCGGGGCGCGGAGCCCCCCGGCCCCCCCGTACCTGCATGGCGCGGATGCGCTCGCGCTCCAGCCCCTCCACCGCGCGCTCCACCGCCGCCTGCACGCGCCCCTGCGCCGCCTCCGCCATCCCGCGCCGAGCGGCCACGCCCGGGGGGGGGGGCCAGAGGGGGGGCGGGCACGGCGCGAGGGGCGGGGCCTCGGCACCGCCCGGCCCCGAGAGCGGCGGGAACGGGGGGGGGGGAAACGGCGGGAACAAACCGGGGGTCGCAGGGCAGGGGCTGGGGGCCCGCACCGTGACACAATGCCCGCACCGTGACGCAATGCCCGCACCGTGACGCAACGCTGCACGGGGATGCGGTGCCAGCACCACAACGCGATGCCCGCGCTGCGGTGTGATGCAACGCTTGTGCCATGATGCAACGCTTGCACTGTGATGCAACGCCGCATGGGAATGCGATGCCAGCGCTGCAATGCGATGCCTGCGCAGTGTGATGCAACGCCTGCGCCGCGATGCAACGCTTGCACCGTGATCACGGGCTTGCACTGTGCAGTGCCCACACTGTGATGCATTGCTGCACAGGAATGCAGTGCCAGCACCACAACGCGATGCCTGCGCTGCAGTGTGATGCAATACCTGCACCGTGATGCAACGCTTGCACCGTGATGCAATGCCCACACTGTGATGCATTGCTGCACGGGAATGCAATGCCAGTACTACAACGTGATGCCCGCGCTGCAGTGTGATGCAATACCTGCACCGTGATGCAACGCTTGCACTGTGATGCAATGCCCATGCTGTGATGCAACGCCCACGCTGTGATGCAACATTGCATGGGAATGCAATGCCAGTACTACAATGTGATGCCCGCGCTGCAGTGTGATGCAACGCCTGCATCATGATGCGACGCTTGCACTGTGATGCAATGCCCACACTGTGATTCAATGCCCACACTGTGATGCAACACTGCACGGGAATGCAGTGCCAGCGCTGCAATGCGATGCCTGTGCTGCAATGTGATGCAACGCCTGCGCTGCGATTCAATGCACCGTGATGCACGGGCTTGCACTGTGATGCAATGCTCACACTGTGATGCATTGCTGCACAGGAATGCAACGCCAGCACCACAATGCGATGCTCGCGCTGCAGTGTGATGCAATGCCTGCACCATGATGCAACGCTTGCGATGTGATGCAACACTGCATTGTGATGCAATGCCAGCACTACAACGCGATGTGTGCTGCAACACAATGCAATGCCTGCGCTGTGATGCAATGCTGCATGGAAGCGCAATGCCAGCACCACAATGCGATGCCTGTGCTGCAGTGTGATGCAATGCCTGTGCCGTGATGCAACACTTGCACTGTGATGCAATGCCCACACTGTGATGCAACGCTGCATGGGAATGCAACGCTGCATGGGAATGGAATGCCAGCACTGCAACGCCTGCGCCATGATGCAATGCTTGCACTTGCCATGCCTGCGCTGTGATGCAGCCCTTGCGCCGTGCCGCAACGCTGCATGGAAATGCAACGCCAGCACTGCGATGCGATGCCCACACTGCAGTGCAATGCAACGTCTGCGCTGCGATGCAACATCTGCACTGTGGAGCAATGCTCACACTCTGATGTGACGCTGCACCACTGCCACCCCCATTTGGCTGACCCTAACCCATGTAGGGGGGTGGTTTGGGCTCAGCTCCCTCCCCAAAAACCTGCTCCATTTGGACCCAGCGGCAAAGAACCTGCACCCTGTAACCAGCAGAACTGGGGGGGGTCAGGGTGGGCCACTGGCTGCTTCAGAAATACGCCCATGACCCCTATGTTCTGGGCTGACATCCCCCCCCCAGCGCTATCCTGCACCCACCTCAGCCATTTCCCAGCCCAGCACACTGAGGGGGCCCTGAGCCCCACGGAGGGGCTTGTAGGGCAGGATGAGGCCCGTGGCTTTGCGGTGGGGGTCCCATCGGTGCTGCACCCCCCTCCCCAGCTGTATCTGCTCCAGCACCTGCGCACCAGCTGGGCCGGCACTGGGGTGTGGAGGGAGGGAGGGGGATGAGCACATGCATCCCTCCCCATACAGCACACCCACCCCCCCAGCACGGCCCAGCACCACTTTGCCTTGGAGATGTCTGTCTGCAGGTGGGGGGGGGGGGGCAGCACCAAGGAAGGTGCTGCCAGATGCTTCTCTTGAAGGCTACAGACCCCCCCAGGGCCGCAAATCCGCCCCCCCCCCCAAGAGCTAAAGACTCCCCCAGGGCTGCAAATCCCTTCTCCAAGGGGTGCAGACCCCCCCTCCCAGGGCTGCAAAACACCCCCCTGAAAGCTACAGGCCCCCCCAAGGGGCTATAGACCACCCCCCCCAGCTGCAATTACCCCCAAAGGGCTGTAAATACCCCCAAAGGCAACAGACCCCCACCCAGGACTGCAGATCTGCCCCACCCCCCCCTTCAGTTTGGACTGGAAATATGTTGGTGGGCGAAAAGGGACTGAGCCCATCACGGGGGTATCAGTCCTGGGCCCTGGCGCTGCTCCCCACCACCCAACGAGCCCCTGGCCGCCACCCGCCCTTCGCAAACACCCCCACCCCAACCCCAAAAAAACCCCCAAGAGATGAGTTTTCTGAAAAAAGTGTATTTATATCACTTAAATAACTATAATCCAGGTACGAGGGGAAAACAAACCAGGCGAGGACAATATCGTACTGAAATCGGAATTAATTTAACCACACGAAATAAATTAAAACATTAAATATTAACCTTCAGTGCAACATATACAGAAGACGCGAGAGTAACCAGGACTTTAAAAAAAAACAAACAAACCTCCAAAAAAACCCCAACAAACAAAAAAACCCCCCAAAACCAACAAACTAAAAAAAAAATAATACCAAAAAAAAAAAGCTTCGGGTTGGTTACAATAAAGACTACAGACAGGATTAACGGCGCGGCGGGAGGTTAGAGTGCCGGTTTGAGGAGGCCTGGGATTATGGGTCATTTGATTATTAATAAAAAGTTCGTATCTGTCCCCAAAGCGAGCGCGGGCACCGCGAGCGCCGGGGAGTTCGCCGGCGCTTCTGGCTCTAGCAGCGAAAAAAGTAATAAAATAATAAAGGCTCATCGCGGGAGGAGTCGGAAAAAATAGAAAATTCAAATAAGCTGAGAAAAAGGGAAAAACAAACCCAAAACTAAAGGAAAAAAAAAAAAAATCCCAAAAAGACACAAAACAAGCTAACGTTGCCGGGGGTTTGGCTCCGTGGCGGGGGCGATGCCCAGTTCCACCAACGCTTTGCCGTTACGGTGCTGCCGGACGCTCGCCGCCGCCTTCCGTGGGGGGGGGCCCAAAAAAAAAAAGAAATAAGAAAAAAAACACCCCAAAAATAAAGAAATAAGAAAAAAACAAAAAGAAAATAACAACCCAAAAAAAAAGACCAAAACCGGCAGTAGCGCCGCTGCGCTGGTTGTGCTGGGTGGGGCCGCGCAGCGGCGGGACCCCCCCGTTCCGTCAGCCCCCGCGGCGAAGGGGAGCACGGTCACGGTCGTCGGTGGTGGCCGGCGTCCCGCCGCGGTGGTCCGCTGCCCGCCCGGCGTCTGGGCGGTGGGCGGTGGCAGCAGGAGGTGCCACTTTTCAGGAAGCCGCCGTTGTTTCTCCGGGTCGCCGATGGGTTCCCGGCACCACCGGCACCGCTTCCGCAGGCGACAGCAGCTGGAAGGCAACGGGGAAAAAGGGTGGTCAGGGCTCGATGACCGAAACGAGCCGGACGCGGCGCTGAGCCGAACCCGCCGGCACCGCGCCGCCGCGACACTTACTGGATGAGGACGCAGACGGCGACCAGTAGCGCCGAGGCCACCACGGCCACGGCCACCAAGGCGGTGATGGTTTGCTTCTTCTGGTTGGCGGCCACCACGGCCAGGAGGTCGGCGTGCTCGCACCGCGTCCCCACGTACCCCGAGTGGCACCTGTGGGACGGGATGAGCATCAGCACCAATCCTGCCACCACGGCATCCCTGGGAGCCAAACTGGGACTCCTGCCATTATTTTAGGGGGGGAATTCCCGTGCGACGCGAATCACGGGAGGTTTGGGGTGTTTTGGGGTTTCTTTTTCTGGTTTTAATGGATTTTTCCCAGCACTCACACGCATGCCGGCTTGTCCTCCTGCACCAGGAACCGGCAGGTGCCGTGGAAGCAGAACTGGCTGTGAGAGTCGGGACAGTCATTGAAGTGGGACCTCACCGCCGCCGCCACCGGCGCGCCTGGAGCTGGGAATGAAAACAAGGGAAAAAAATAACAAAAATGACTTTTTTTTTATATTTACCAGGCTGGCAGCCACCCAGGTGTCACCGACAGCAGGTCGGTAGCTCTGTTTTAGGGCTGATGTGTTGATTTTGGGGTCGCCGGGTGGGACGTGGCGCAGCGGCTGCACCGTGGCCGGGATCACCGGAGCAGAGATTGGTCCTACATAAACCAGTGCCGAAACTGAGCCTCGCCGGCACTGGAGCGATTCCCTAAAGAGCTTAAAATGGAGGAGAAGGGAATTAAATAACGGCGGAGCCGGCTGGACCGGTGGCTTTGCCGGAGGAGGCTGTTTTCCATTACACCCGGCGCTGGTTTAAATTATCCTCCGCAACTGAGACGGAAAACGAATATCCTGCTCTGGGATCAGGCCGGGAATAGGGCACATCCGATCGCTGTCGTTTCAAAGCCACCTCAAGTTCCTGTCGCCGTGGATTTATGGCGAGCCGCGGTAATTAAACCCACGCTCGCCCAACGCTGCCGGCTCTTCGGGGAGGCGAAGCGAGGGAAGACAGGGACGTGCCGGAGCCATCGGGCGACGTCCCTCGTCTCCGGCAGTGGGAGGTTTGGAGATGTCAGGATCCAGCGGCCGAGCCGGGAGCTGAGATTTGGTCTTGGTGGTGAGAAACAGCACCACCGGCCATGCCCCGGCTTGGCAGCACCGGCGTCGGCACCTGCCTCGCCGTGGGTTTTGCTCCGGAGCTTCCCGGCGCGGGAGCACCGTTTCCTTTAATGCTTCCCAACTGATGCCGTTGAACCGTCCCATTTCCCAGCCTCAAAAAAGAGGTTTTCCAGCCCCAAAAAGGGAGGTAAAAAGAAGGTTCCCCAGCCCCCCCAAAAAGGAGGTTCCCACCCAAAAAGGTTTCCCAGCCCCTCCAAAAAAGAGGCTTTCCAGTCCCCCAAAAAAGATAGGAGGTTTCTCAGCCCCCCCAAAAAAAGAGAGAGGTTTCCAGCCCCTGCTGCAAAAGCCCTTCCCGCAGCTGGCACATCCCGGCCGAGCCCCCGCGCGGCGCCGGGGAAGCGAAGGGCCCTCGGCCGCCGCGGCCCATTGTGCCGCGGTTATGAATGAGGCGATTTATCGGCGGCGAGCGGCTCGGTGCCGCGGCGAGCCGGCGGCAGGCACCGGCAGCTTCTCGGTGGGAACCGCCGCACCGTTAATGGGACCAGACTTCCCCGCCGGTGTGGGTCAGGATTTGCACCCCCCCCAAACCACGGCGTGCGGGCGATACCCGTGCAGAGCCCCGCTTCCTGGTTTTCCCCTTGGGACAAGGCACCCGGGGGCAGGATCCCACCCCGCGACCCGTTACCGGTTGATCTGGTGTGAGGATGGTTCACCTGTGCCCACGTTTCGCCGCTTGGACGATGCGGTTGCCCCACAAACCATGCTCCCCCCCCCCGCCACCACCACACCGGGATGGCACCGGCTCTTTCCCGTCGGCAAATCGGGCAAAACTCACCGCTCCAGGCTGCCGGTGTTCTCCAGTGCGTGGCACGCGGTGAGCAGCACACCTGCGGAGAGGACAGAGAGACGGGGGTCAGCCGGACCATGTGTCCCCCCCCCCATGAACTGGGAGGGGTGGTTGACGGCTCAGGGGCTGGTTTTGCACCAAAACCACTCAAAAATTTATGATTTTTTTTAAATGGAAAAACACACTGTGTTTGCCGGGGTGTTTCAAAGCCAGAACGGAGCCGGAATCTGGCCTGCTTTGCACGTACGACAGCCGCTCCGGTGCCGGTACCAGTCCCTGCCCCCAGCATCCCGCTCCTCCTGCCCGCGGCCGTATGGCAGCACCAGCTCCAACCCCAGCCCCCTGCCCTGCCGCCAAATGCTGACTCCCCGGGTGCCACCACCGGTGCCACCGCTGTCACCGCTCCCCGGTGCAAAGCGCCGGAGCATGGCGGGTCCCGTACACCAGAACAACCCCCTAAGCACCAGGGGGGCTGCGGGTCCGGGCAGGCTCTGAACAACCCCCCTGAGCCATCCCTTTGCCGGGGGGTGGAAGGGACCGGGGACCCCCACCCCAAGCTAAGAGGCTTTGCCAAGGCAGCTCGAGTGGCGTGCGAAGCCAGTCGTGTCCGGCAGCCCCATCCGCTGGGGCTGACCCAGTTTTTTTCCAGGATTTAATCAAATCGTGCAGGAAGGCGACGGGTGCAGGACCAGCCCGGGGCTTCGTGTCCGGCAAACCCCGGCAGCGACCGGCACCGGCGCCTTCAGTCACTGCAGCAGCTTCCCTTGTTTCTGCTCGATTCGGTCCTCGCCGCACTGTTCCCAGCACCACTGCCGCAGACCCAGCCGATTCTCGCGGAAATTTCATTTTCAGAATCCAGTCTCCTCCCAGTTTTGGTGGAGTTTTTTTCTTGCTGCCGCCAGCGGCTCGGTGCTGGAAGATGCTTCGTCCTCTTGCACCGCTCCTGCTCGTGCCAACGCCGGCAGTTCTGCACGCCGGTGAAATGACGTGTTACTTGGGAAACGGCCCATCCCTGTGTCCCGAGGCAGCCGTATCGTTCCCTCCGATGTTCCAGCTTGTCAGTCTTCCTGCCCGATCCCGTTTGGCTCCTGTGCTGCCTCTTCGCTGCTGAGGTATTATCGTCCCGCTCGTCTTAAAGTCACTTTGGCCAGAGGAGCCCAGTCACCCCATGCCATCACCTCGTCCCTGGTCACTGCCCCTTGCCGGTTTCACAGCCCCGATGCCAGCCGAGGGCTCTGGTGAGCTCCCTGAGGCTGGTGGGGGACCGGCACCTTAGGGAGACATGAGCATCCACACCCTCGGTTTATCCAGCCAAACCGAGACCCTCATTTTCAGCAACCCTCATTTTCAGCAACCCCCATCCCAGCCCTTCTCTGCTCAAACCTGGAAGATCCAATCCTGTGTCAACACCTCCGGTTTTACTCCAAAGTTGGCGCTCGGCCATGCCAGCCCGGCCCCTGACCCCCCCCCCCCACTTTGGGATGGCCTTTGCCATCGCCCCCAGCCAAAGCCCCCCTTGACTCGCCCTCCCGGCAGCAGACACCCACTTCCTGACGGACCCCAAGCCCTCCCCAGCTGCCGATGGACAAACATGCGCTTAACGACTCCGTTCTCCAACGTGACACTAATTACTGGCTTCACCTTCACTGCCACCGCCAGCAAAAGCCTCAACCCTTCTCGCCCCCGCAACTCGTAACACCCTTGGCACGGAGCTCCCGGTTATCGCCGGGGTTTGTTCCCTTGCCCCAGATTTTCCCTCCTGGCCACTTGGCTCCGATTTTCCCCTTGGCTTCGCAGCCCAGCCCTCGGCAGCGTCAAGTGTGCGCGGGGCCGGAGGAGGTTTCCCTTTCCCTCGGCATTTTAAGCTCGACGTGGGTTTAAAGGGCTCTCTGTCCCCACGCAGAGTCCGCGGCACTGCAGGGGCTTGGACCCACCAGGGCTGGAGGCCAGGAGCACCCGCGCCCTGGATGGGGATTGGGTGCCCGGCTGAGCGGGAAACCCCCGCTCGGCTCTCAGGATGGGTGACGACCGCCGAAGGGTCCAAGGCACCCGAGCAGCAAAGCGGCGGCAGGGAGTTGAGTCAGTGGGACCTCCAGAGAAGCCAAGGGACGCTCGGCGGAGGAGACGTGCTGGAGAAGCGGAGCGAGGAGGCACCTCGGCGTGGCCGTGCCAAAACCAGCGAGGCGGCAGCGACGAAGGCTGGAGGGGAGCCAAGACCGGCCGCTTTCCCGAAGCCCAGTGCCACAAGAGCCGCTCTCTCCACCACTTCTTGCCCTCCTGGCTCCGGTTCCACCGTGGAGTTGTGAGGAAGAGCAGCAGAACTCGGGTGACACAGGTGATGAAGGCGCCATCCTCATCCTCGGGGACAGCAGAAACGAACCCAACCACGGTCCGGTGAGTGCTGCCCCCGCACCAGCCCCGGGGTCCCCCGCCCGGGTACCGAAGCATCGCACCGCGTCCCGCCGATGGGCACCCACCGCCGCATCCATCAAGCGCCGTGTCCGCATCCGCCCGGTCCCGCACGCGGCATCACCCGGCTCCAGCCTCACGGAACCGGTGGGTTCGGTTCTTGGTCCCCCCCGCGCCCCGTCCCCCCTCCCCGTTCGCCATCGCTTCACCCCAACGAAACGGGCGCGCACCGTTAACCCCCCCCCCCCCTTTTCCCTTTTAATTAACAAACCCAGCATCGCGCTCTCGCTAATTAACTCCACCCGAAATGAAACGGGCGGGACCGGGGGGGGGGCTCGTCCTGCCGCCGAGGCCGCGGCGAAGGCGCGAAAGACTCCGGGAAGCACCGAAACCAAATTAATTCGCAGCATTTAAGAAGCAAGAAGCGACCGCTCCGCAACCCGACCCCCACACTCTCCCCCTCCCCCTAAAAAAAAAAACAAACCTCTGCCCTTAAAAATAAACCTGTCCCGGGATGCCCGGGGCGGGGGGGGGGGTCGCTGGGCACCGCGCCCCGTCCCAGCTCCCGAGAAAGTTTGGGGGAGCGGAGACCCCCCCCGTACACACACCTCCCGCACGTGGGCACCGGGGCTGGTGGCTCAGCCCCCTCCGGAGCCGCCCGGGGTACCGGCTACCGGAGTACCCCCCCCTCCCGCCCCCCCGCACCTACCCATGGCCAGCGCGGCCGCCGCCTCGCCCGGCATGGCTGCGGTGGGGCTGGCGGAGCCGGGAGGGCCGGAGCAGGGGCCGGCGCTGGCGCTGGCGGTCCCGGGCGCCCGGCAGGCGAGGGGCCGGGCTCGGCGGCGGCGGAAATGGGCGCGGACTCGCCGCCAGCCACTGCGGCCCCGGGCGGGGCCACCCCCGCCCGCCCCCCCCGCGCGCCCCCCCGCGTGTGTGTGTCCGTGTGTCCCGGGGGGGGGGTCCCGGTCACCCCCCTTTGTGTCCGTGTGTCCCGGGGGGGGGGGGGGTGGTCCCGTGTCACCCCCCCTGTGTGTGTCCGTGTGTCCCGGGGGTCCCCTGTCACCCCCCGTGTCCATGTCCGTGTGTCCCGGGGAGTCCCGTGTCCCCCCCCTGTCACGTGCCGTGTGTCCCGGGGATCCCGTGTGCACCAACCCCCGTGTCCATGTGTCCCGGCGGATCCCGTCTCCTGCCCGTGTGTGTGTCCGTGTGTCCCGGGGGGGTCCCGTGTCCCGTGTTTGTGTCCGTGTGTCCCGGGGGGACTGTCTCGTCCCTCCCGTCTCTCTGTGTGTCCGTGTGTCCCGGGCTCCCTGCCCTTCCTCCCCCTCCCCTGGGGAAACAGCCCCGTGTCTCAGGGGGCAGCTCACCCTGTTCTTGCACCCCCCCCTATCAAGGCAGGGGGTTGAAATTGGGGCTCAGGTCACCCAGTGTCCACCACGCGAGTGGCTTTTGTGGGGGGTGGGGGTGACACCCGTGGGGGGGATCACGGCTCCCACCCAAGGCCGACCCCCCCAGCCACTCTGGGCCCCTCCAAACCCAGTCCCTGGGAGACCTGGAGTCACCAGCCTGCAGCTTTGCCACTCGCGCTGCGTTCACGGAGGTTGGGGCTGGGAGCAACCACCCCCACCACCCCCCCACACCCCCCAAATCTCTCGTGCATCACCAGGTCAGACTCCCCGGATGTTTCACCCAACTGCTGGCACATTCCTCCACCGTCCTCCTCGCTGCTGCGGCCCCCACCTCGCTGACCCCAGCCCTTGGCAGCCCCAATCTAGCGGGCTGAGCCCAGCTTCCCTCCAGAAACATGGAAGGAACGCGGCGTGGTGACAGAGTGGGCAGCGATGTTTCCCGACACACCATGGGGACCGTCGCTCGTGGCCAAAAAGTGGCCAGTGGCCAGCACGTCTCCCGTGGCCCCGGCAGGATCATCCCCACTGGTGTTTAATGCTCCCATCTTCCTTGGAAGCCTTTCTGACATGGGAATTGGGACGCGGGGCAGGCAGAGGCCCCTGTTGGACCCCCCAGGTGGGGCAGGGACCCCCTAGCTGGGGCAGGGACCCCCCACAGCCATGGTGGTGCTGAGCCGGCGTCTCCCGGTGCTGCTCCCAGCGCTGCGGTTTGAGCGGAGCTGAGCTTTCCTGGCGTTCCCAGGTGATACCATCTCACTGGAGCACATGAAAGCGGCTCTTTGAAGGGGCCGGCAGCTGCTCTCCTTCCCAGCCCCAAACCCCCAGTGCTGAGATTCACCCCAAAACTCCAGCACTTCCTGCAGAAACCATCACCCACCTCTGAAAAATCCCACTGGAGCCTCCAGCCAGAGTATCCAACCAGGGTGGCTCCGGGGTCTCCGCAGCCTCGCTCATCCCTTCCAACACCCTGCTGCAGTCCCACCTTTCGGGCTTGACCCCAAGCCCCCCGACTTTTGCACCCTTCCCCAGCTAACCCTCCCCACCTCCAAAATCCCATGCGGATGGGCAAGATCCGGAGCCGGGATGCACCGTGATGCATCTTACTTGGGAAAGGATAAACCTCGCCGCCGCCGCGTGCCAGGGCGGCTGCGGTATTGATGGGTGGTTACCCAAAGGGTCACCAACCCAAAGGGTCACCCGCTGTGGTGGCCGATTCCCATTCTGGGAAAAATCCCTGGGAAACGACCCCATGCGGGCAAGGTTGAGTTGTGGTCCCTTGGTTCTTGCCTTCCCCCCGCTACCCCCAGCTGATAACCGGGATATTTATTTGTAAATAAGGTTTCCTCCTTTGCGATAATCCTCCCACTCTCCGGCGTGATCACTCGGGGAAGCATTTGCCAGAACCGGAATGGCGGCACGGCTGTGCGTGTGCCGGGCGGCAAAGCTGGCAGGGAGAAGCGAGGCAGGGCAATGGAATTGAAGGATTTGGGGTTGTCCTGGAGACCCTAGAAACAGAGCAGGAACTCACGGATGAGTCGATAAAAGGCGACTTGTTCTTCCTGGTTGAGGGCCAAAAAAAAAAAAAAGCGACGTTATAACGGGCAAAACCCCCTGATTTTGGGTTGTGCGACACAAAGAGTAATTGGATGGAGACAGTGTAAAGGAAAAAAAATGAGCTGATTTTTTTCGCTTTTTTTATTTGGAACCAGTCACCTTGAAGGTGTAGGCAGCCCCGGCGCCCGCCCGCAGCCCCGGCACCCACCGGTAACCCCGGCACCCACCGGTAATCCTGGCACCCATCCCGGCGTCGCTTTGGAGTGGCAGCCAAGAGCACCGCTGAGCCCGTCACGGCTCCAGCCGCCCTCCCAGTCCGGCTCGAGGCTTTCCGTGCTTTTCCCGCTGTTATAAAACCACAAAAACAATTCTTTAATTGTTTCGCCCCGGCGCTGGCAAGGTGCACAAACGCCGGGGGCCTCTGTGGGTTTGGTGTGTTTTTGGGTTGTTTTGATATTTTTCCCCCCTTTTTCAAATCGCTCTTTGTCAGTGGCTTATTCTGAGTTCCAAGATTAAAGGGGTTATATCCCCCCCCCCCCCCCCCAATTTAAGCGAAGCCGGGGGCTGAGCCTTGCAGCGACCAAGTCCGTTTTGGCAAAGCATCTGATTTGGGGCAAAATTTGAAAAAAAAAGAGAGAAAAAAGTGTTGAAAACCAACCCAAAGCACAAATTCAGTGGCTGTTTTTAGGTGACATCTGCCCCCCCCCCCTGCGAAACACCCTCTGTGCCCAAGAAGGAGACTCCAGCCCCCCCCAAATGCCACCGCCGCTCCCGCAGACCCTCCATCCCCTTGTCCCTCCGGTGACACTGATCCCTTTAATCTCCACTTCCATATTCTGACGTGGTGGGGAAAATAAAAAAAGGGAAAAAAACCCCAAAACACCCCCCCCAAAAAAAAAAAAACCCAACCACCAAACCACCCCAAACCTCATCTATATCCTGCCCCGCAGCGGCGTGTAACAAGGGGCTGTGTGCCGGTGTCCCTAAAAGCCTCCGGCTGCCTGTTTATTTTGGATTGTGACCGTGAAAATTAGGCAAAGGGAAAAACTCACCCCCCCCCACCCCCCCGATGCTCACACAAACCCAAATTGTAGCCACCGGGAGGTTTTTTTGGCTTCGCCGTCGAACGCCAAAATCAATCAGGCTGTGGGAGCGGGGGTTCAGTCTGTTCTCCTCCCGCCCTGTTTATTTTCTTTATATGGGCTCAGAATAAATTAATATTATTTATATTTAAATTTACCCACTGCTGCTGTGCTGGGATGGTCAGATCCCTGCAGCAACCCCCTCCTGAATTTGGACCCAGAGCTGGATGGGGGTTGGGGGGGGGAAGTGCCTCTGGACGACTAAAATGGGGCCTTTTTGGTGTTTTTTTTTTATTTTTTTCCTGGCTTTATCTTGCAGCCACCGGTTCTGTTTTTCTGCCAGCTTAAAAGGCTCTTTCATAGCCGGGATTTTCTCCTGTGAATGTGCATTTTATTCCGAAGTTTTTTTGTGTGTATGTTTTTTTTTTTTTTTCCCTTAATTTTTTTTTTTTTCCTTTCCTAATAACTTCTTGGGGTTTTGTTCCTCCCCAGACATTTTCTTTAACTCCCCTTGTCTGTTTACGGCCTTTTCTTTGCTGAAATAAATCTAAAGGATTTTTGACCCAGTTCAAGCCTGGCCACTAAAAAGGGCCTTTGTTGGCTGCAGCCGGTCCCGGGCTGGCACCTCCTGGGCTATGTCAACAGCAGCCCGGGTAGTGCCAGATTACTTTTCTATATGTATTTATCGTTATCCGGCAGCGGAGGGGGCAGAGCGGGCGCACTGGGATCAGTGCCCGCCGAGTTCTCCACGGGCCCGGTGCCGGTGCCGGCGGTGGCCATCAGGTCCCTCTGCCAGGTGTTTTGGCCGGCGGGTTCCCCAGCTCGTGCCGCCAACCCGCCGCGGTGCAAGAAGCCGCAGCCGCCGCCGCCGCCGAGGCTGCCCGACACTGGTGGCATTCAGCCGCGGCGGCCGGCGGCCCCGCGAGCACTCCGGCGGCTGCACGTCCAGCTCTGCCCGTAAACATTCCCGAGGCCACGCTCTGTTTTCCTCCTCGCGGTCCTCCGAGGGTTTTCCGGCAGCTGCCGGGTGGATGCGCGGAGCGGGAGGGTGGGATTTTTGGGGAGCAGCCCCCCCCTAAATGACAGCATCACGCAGCGGGATGGCTCCAATACCCTCCGAGGGTACCACAGCCACGGCGACAGGCGCGTTGTGCCCATCGCCGTCGGAGCCGGTGACAAGACCATGGTATCCGGCTGGGAAAAGCACCCGATCCGGCGGGAAGCAGCCGGTGGCTGAACAGAGGCCCTCAGTCTCAGGGGCATTAATCCGGCGGTGACAAAAGGCGCAGCGGCAGGTCACGCCGCGCGGCACATGCCCCAGCTTGATGGATTTGTCCTTGTTCTGCTGGTTGATCCGTCATTTGCATTGTGCCTGCCTGGCAGCCGCGCCGCCCCGGCCAACGCCGCCGCCGGCAACGCTGACTCAGCGCCCGGCCCCGTGTCCCCACGCAATGACCTCCCGGCATCCGCCGACGCCGACCTCCGCCAGCCAAACGGGAGCCAGGAAACTTGGGATAACGTCGGCACAAACTGGAGCCCACCTGGTCGCACTGGAGCGTGCGAAGAAAATCCCGCTTTCCCCCCCCTCGGGAAAACAAACGTCTCCTATTGGCGGCTCCATCCCCAGCGCCGTAGGTGACCCCCCCACCTGCCACCCCCCACGGGAATGACTCACTTGCCACCTTCGGAAGCGGAGGTGAAGGATCGAGGAGCTCCAGGCACGGCGCCGAGGAGACATGTGTGACTCAGCGCGGCAGGAATGGCAGGAATCCGTACCTGCCCAGGGAAGCGGCACACAGGTTCAACAGGTCCAGGCGTTCTCTGCTGCCATAACACCTCCGGGAAGGAGCCAGACCCTGGAGGGACGGGATGCTCCCGAGCGCTTGGAGATCCTCTGAGATCTTGCAGCATCTCGCACCCGCGTTTCCCAAGCAAGACGACCGCGGGAGGGGACGGCATATGCTGAACGCCCCACCGCAGCTGCTGCCTTCACACCTTGGCACCTTGCCTGCAAAACACCGAAAAGGGAGAGATTTCCATTAATATAAGGAAGAATTGTGTACAATGAGGGTGGTGAGACACTGGACCAGATTGCCCACAGAAGTTGTGGCTGCCCCATCCCTGGAAGTGTTCAAGGCCAGGTTGGGGGCTTTGGGCAACCTGGTGTAGGGGAAGTGTCCCCCCATGGCAGGGGGTTGAAACTGGATGATCTTGAAGGTCTCTTCCAACCCAACTCATTCCATCTGGTAACAGGCTGGTGACACCACAAGAGTCCCCTTGACGCCAGCCCAACTCAATCCCCCTTTGAGTGCCAAGTAAAGTTGAGAGTCATCCACCATGGTGGCCCAGGACAGCATTGCCATGCCACTTTGTGCGTCACGACAGACGCAGGAGCCGAGGCCGCACCGCTGCCGCTGATGCAAGAGGGGGGAATTTGGTCAAGAAGACAGGATTAGTTTTCTAGCAACGGTTTCTATTATGGGGTTGTTTCACAATGGTTTCCTGAGCTCTGACGTCGCGCCTCGGCCCAGTGACGACATCTGGTTTCGCAAGAGCTTCCCCTTTCGGCGACACTGTGCCGGATTCTTCTCTGGCTGGTCCCAGCGGGTTGCCGTGGATCCTCGCTGTTGCTGTCTGGTGTAGAAAGATGCTGGGAGCTCTTACATCCACTGGGAGAAGCACCGGAGCTGAGTGTAGCCGAGACCCAGTATGGAAGACCACAGCTGCGCACCACGACATGGAACTCCCTTGCAGATGGCTCGAAATTACAAGCCGAAAATCACATAAATAAAAATAATTGAAAAAATGTAAATAATCTTTGTCTTCTCCTGTCACACTGAGTTCGCTGCAGCCATCGGGGCCCTTCGATGGCCACCGCGGGGCTGCCGGCCCCGCTCGGGTGACGGTAAAAACTCATCGGGTTCATTCGGAACCCCCCGGTGCCCACCCCGACCGTCGTTTAAAACCCCTTGGCACGAAACTGGAGCAACGAAATGCCACCCTGAGCATCACAAAGGCAGCCTGACGTCAGGGCACGGCAAAAGGCTCCGGGCCGAGAGAAGGGAAGCTGGGTTTGGGAAAAAAAATAATAAATATAAAAAAAAAAGAAAAAAATGACAATTTTATGTCTAGGAAAGGCAGGGCTCTGAAAGGAGCCCTTCTTCGGGGCTCTCCAGGAGCTTGGGCACAGAACAAGAAAAGCCTTTGAACGGCCGGGTAAACTCCTCGGCGCGCTGCCAGCCGGCCCGCCGGAAAAAACTCTCCGCGTGTTGGCTCGGGAAACCGGGGAGACATGGCAGGACGGCCGGCGGGGCCGGCGAGGGGCTGAGAGCCGGCAGCGGCGAGGTCGGGTCCCGGCAAAACACTTTGGCTTTCTTTTTCCTGCACCCACTGGCACCTGTTGCACCATTAATGCCCCCAGAAACAATGATCTTCTGTTAAAAAACCATAATTTGTGCTGAGCAAGACTGCAAAGACTCAGGTAAGAGATGTTTAGATGATGTGTGTCGCACCCCGGCTCAGTAAAGCCAAAACGGTCGTGAAACGGAGCTCCCGCCTCCCGACCCCCCGTACGCGGGTCGTGCTGGATGCCAACGTGGAGATGACACCTGGTCTAGTAGAAGGTGTCCCTGCCCATGGCAGGGGGGTTGGAACTGGGTGATCCTGAAGGTTCCTTCCAACCCAAACCAGTCTGTGACGTTTGTCTCTGCAAAGGGCCAGGACTGATCTCCTGCTGTACAGGCAGGGAAACTGAGGCACGGCGCAGTGGCAATGGTGGCCCACAAGCATCTGCAACACGTCCTCAGCTGTGACCTGGAGACCCTCCTACCACCTTGGCCTCGGCACCCAACCGAGACCACCCACCCCCTGCGTTTCACCCCACCAAAGCCACTCCGGCTCCTCGCATGCCCGTCGGACATGAACTCCCGGCGTGCGGCAACGGCGAAGGCTCCGGCAGAGATCGGGGCAGCGCAGGGACTGGGCCCCACATCTGCTCAGTTAAATCCAGAATGAAACTCTTCCAGGTGCCTGAAGCAGACACCAAAGGGACACCAGGAACACGACTGCCTGCCCACGCATGTTCCTGATGTCCACCCCACCCACGCCGGGAAGAATCCTCATCTTCCCCGAGCCCGACCCCGCGAACGCGCGTAATGGAGATTCATGGTTCAACGGTGGAACTGAAAAAAAAAGAAGCTACGGAACAGGACTTCAAGCTTTTTAGTTCAGGTTGAAAGAAAACGGGCAGATTTGGGTTTTCAGGGAAGGCAGAAGCCAAGCGGAGCACGCGGAGCTCCAGTCAAGCCAGGAAGGTTGAGCGCCGGCGCGGAACGTCATGCTCAGGTTGTGTCCTCCCGTCAACTCCCCCGTTTCGCTTCAGGGCTGTTTCCAAGTGAAAAAAAACAACAACCCACCCAAAAGCTGCCGCTTTCCAACAATCCATGCGCTCCGCTCCTGAATCGCTGCCTGAAACGCTGCAGGGTTCCCAAAAACGCACGTTTTTCATCATCGGATCAGACCGTTGCGATGTTTCTGAGTATCCCCCCCACTTTTTTGGCCAAGACGATTCGCTGAATTAAATCCAGCTTTGCTGAAAGTTTTGGTCTCTTTTTTTCTTTTTTCCAGGAACATACATTGCGTGGAAAAGGGAATAATTAGAGCACAGAGCTGAACGATTCATCCCTGCCCTGATCTTAGGCAAGATGAGGATCTGTCCCCTTAGTGCTCTCCTGATACCTATAAATTACCAGGGAGAGGGCTTGGAGGTGGGATAGATCCCCAGGGAGCACTTGTAAGGAATTGTTTTCATGCATGAATAATGCAAATATTGTATTTTTTTTCGCTTTGCTCCTCAAACCTGCTGTAAAGCTCCGAGGAGCTGGCAGGAATCCACCAGACTGTTTATTTCCCATTTAAATTAGATTGAGGAAATTGCCTGTGTGGCACGGCTACCGTAAAGCAATTTCTTCCTCCGGAATAGTTACTGGAGAAGTCGTGGCCAGCGTGGAGAGGATGGATCCGTGGTGGGGAGGACCCACCTTTGCTGTGCACCAAGAATTCCCTCTCTGGTCACCACGAGCTCTCCTGGCATCCATTCTTCCCATGCCATTTTTGTGGTCTCCTGCAAACATCCGATGCGTTCTCCCGCGCAATGGGTCTACAGATACCAGACATCGAGTTTTTGAGGAGAACAGGTCAGATCAGCACAGTTCTTCAGCAGAAACCCCAGACACAACGGGGAAAACTGCTTCGGAAGGAGTTCTCTGTGCTTCATCCGCACCGGCGGCTCCGCGGTTCGCTCCGTTTCCCTGCGGCACAAGGAAGTTCCCGTCTCCCTCTGATGCTCACGCACGGGGCTTCGGCGTTTCCAAGGAAAAGATAAAGAACAAAGAAATTCGGTGTGTTCTGGAGCGGGGGGGACGGAGCTCTTTGCCGGAGCTCAGCCCCCTCAAAACATGACGACCCTTTTATGAAACACTGCGCGGGGTCCCCAAAAAACCCCTGTTGACTCCCAAGCGTGGTTTAGCTGCGGGTGTCTCCAGCCATGAGAAGGGCAAAGTCCGTCGCCGACAACCGCCCCGGCTGCCCTGGCAGCACAACCCCTCCCCCGCGAGGCTCAGTGCAGCCTGAAGCAGGCAGGAAGGAGAAAAAAACCCAATTCTGGCACAGCAACAGTAAGGAGAACAAAGACGTGCTCAATGAGATGGGCGAGGGGTCGTGGGCAGCAGGGCGAGGGAGGGGATTCTGCCCCTCTGCTCTGCTCTCCTGAGAGCCCCCTGCAGTGCTGCCTTCAGCTCTGGGGTCCCCAACAGCAGAAGGACACGGAGCTGTTGGAGCGGGGCCAGAGGAGGCCACGGAGATGATGCAAGGGCTGGAGCACCTCTGCTCTGGAGACAGGCTGGGAGAGTTGGGGCTGTTCAGCCTGGAGAAGAGAAGCCTCCAGGGAGACCTTCCAGTACCTAAAGCGGCTACAGAAAGCTGGAGAGGGGCTTTGGACAAGGGTGGGGAGTGACAGGACACGGGGCAAGGGCTTTGAACTGAAAGAGGGGAGATTTCCATGAGATCTAAGGCAGAAATTCTTCCCTCTGAGGGTGGTGAGGCACTGGCACAGGTTGCCCAGAGAAGTTGTGGCTGCCCCATCCCTGGAAGTGTTCAAGGCCAGGTTGGATGGGGCTTTGAGCAACGTGGTGTAGTGGAAGGTGTCCCTGCCCATGGCAGGGGGGTTGGAACTGGAGGATCTTTAAGGTGCCTTCCAACCCAAACCAGTCTATGATTCTATGAGCTGCCATCACATAATTGTCTTCCTGTTGCTTTTTGGAAGAGGAATGATTTTTGACAAACGTCATCCTGTACCACCTTGCCCGAGGGTCTTGCTGCATGCCCCAGGAACCCAGCGCTGCTCAGACACAACCCGGGAGACACGACAGCGTTTCAGTTGTTTCGGTTCAGGCGATCGGAACAGCATTGGTAACGCGCTGTGCTAATCCAAACCTCCTTCCAGAAGCTGCGGGACGCTTCGGAGCCTGCACCATCCCCTCGGTCCCCTCCCCAGGATGGCCCCGCGGCCCTTCTGCTCCCCTCTCATGTCTCCTCTTGCCTTTGATGTGGCTGAGCGAGCCCCGATAGGCACCGGCAGCCTCCGGCAGTCGCACTGTGGGAAATTAAAACTTCCCGCATCTCGAGAACACACGGCACAGAAAAACGTGTGGAAAAATTGAAATGACAAGGTTTTCAGGTTGTTTTCTCTCAAGGCAGCTTCAGCCCGGGTAGGTGGTGAAGGAGAGGAGCCGAGATCCCTCTTACTGAGGAGGATTTATACAACGTCTTCGACTTAAATCCCTGAGCGCTTTTCAATTTAAGGACCAAATCCAAAGTTTCACAGACTTTTTCACTTTGTTTTTCACTTCTGCCAAGTCCTTGTGAAGACTCGGCCCTTGTAAAGCCATTGCTGGTGGCACCAACGGAGATCGTGGTGCTGGTTCACGGATCTTTCCTGCTCGTTCCACCAACGCACAGGTCCCAACACAAGTCCCGGCAGAGCTAGAGCATCCTGGAGTCTTGGCTTCCGTAGCTCCTTCCTCCTGCCTGAGCCTCTGAACATGGCTGGGGACATCAAACTTGGGGCTTTTCAGATCCTTAATGGCAAAAGCATGAAGTCAGAGAACATGTAATTCATTTTAAAGAAAGCCTTTTCCATTTCACTGGGGAGGAAAAAGGGAAAATGGCAATGGGTCCATGCTGCGTGGGAGGACCTGGACCTCAGCGTGGGATGGGAAGAGCTTCACCCCACAGCAATAAGGCGCCGTTGACCTGTTTCAATGTGGTTGGTATCAGTCTCTGGAGCTCCAGAGAATTAATCGCTCAAACTCTTTATATGCAGATGACTTGGTTTGTTGAAGTGGAGGTTTGTGGGAGAAATCCAATCGTAAAGAAGCTTTCCAGGATTTGATCAGAAAGAGCCTGTATTTCATTTAATGAACTTTTTTGTAATGTTTTGTAGCGGTTATTTGGCAAAAGAGGTTGATTTTTGTCAAGGAAAATCGGAGGAGTGTCCTTTGACGGAAGTGAAACAAGACACAGAAGAAGTTTCCCAACTTGGCTCCACGTGTATTTTTGTCACTGAGACGACACAGCGTGATCCCAATCCGAAGAGGCAAAAGCTGCCAGGGATGGGATGAGCAAATTGTACCCTTTCCTAATCCGTTCCCTTTATGGGGCCGCCTGAACACGGTGTTCACCCTCGATTTTGTTTTTGTAGGACGTGGGGAACTAAGACAGGAAGGCTGAACGGCGTGGGGAAAGGTTTGGGGAGCTGAACCGGGTCAGGTAGGAGATGTGGAAAGGGGACATCGATGGGGAGGGGACTGATAATGAATCCCCCCCTGGGATGAAGTTATTAAACCGTTTCCACATGACCCATCGTGCCGCAAAACCCGTCGGTATAACATTTGTGTGGCCAAAAATTTTCCTTTTTTTTTTTGTACATGCACAACAGCTTCTCCATTGGGAACGTGTTCTGTGGATCTCATATTAAATATTAGATCTAATATTCAATATTAGATATGAAAAGTGTTTCGGTAAATACCAGCTGGTATCTCTGTGCTGTTAGCAAACAAACCTCTCCATTTCGAATCAGCGTGGTGAGGAAGAACAATGTTTAAAAACCGTTAACGTTGTCTTCTCCTGGAAAATAAATAACTTCAATAAAAATGGGGACGGCGATCTCCTGGGGAAAAGGCTGGTGCTGGTCGCTCCCGCTGTGGGTCACCCTCTGCCAGGGCTGGGGGGGTCTGTGCCCACCTGCATGCGGGCTGGGCATCGCGGGGCTCCGAACCTGAAGGATGCTGATCCTGAGCAGTCCTTGCCCCTCTTCCCCCGTGGCTGATTTTCTTTTTTTTTTAATGTATTTAATTTTTTAAATGTATTTAATAAGCACTAGAGGGCTGCAGAGACCTGCTTTTCGCAGCTGC
The DNA here is from genome assembly GCF_009769465.1 of Tauraco erythrolophus. NCBI lineage: Eukaryota > Metazoa > Chordata > Aves > Musophagiformes > Musophagidae > Tauraco > Tauraco erythrolophus. The sequence continues at coordinate 4,504,848 of NC_141493.1, read as the reverse complement.
GGGCGCTGACATGATGCCATCGCTTGTGCTGGGTCTTCAAGGACACAAGTGGGAAAAGGATGCGGAGGTGGTCGATTGTTTGGTTTTCTTCCCTGCGAAGAGGGGAGCGGGGTGTTGGGATGCTGGCGGGGTGGGGAGCGGCGCTGACGGTGGGTCACACCGGGGAGGGAAACAATGCAGTCAGGCTACTAAATGATGAAATAGTTCAGGTTTGTCCCCAATCCAACCCCTCTGCTCAAGGCAGGATCACTCATAGCAGCTTCCTCAGGGCCGTGAAACTGTTGAGTTTTGGGTGTTGTCATGGACAAGAGACCCTATGACCTCTCTGGATGATCCGTCCTGGTGTTTGAGAGCTCCCATGCTTAAACAAACAAACAAACAAACAAACAAACAAACAAATAAATAAATGAAATAAACAAATACATGTTTTTCTTGTGTTTAAATGGAATCCATGTATTGCAACAGGCAAATTGACGCTTGTCCTTTCCATCAACGCCCCTGAGAAGAGTCGAGCTCCGTTCTCACCGATTCCAAAAATGACTAGGGTAAAGGGTAATGCTCTCTATATTTAATTAAAAGAGAAAATGACACCTAGAAAAACCTGGAAGTATCAAGTTCAGTAGGGAGACGGGTCTAGAAAGGCTTCGTGAGACCGAGGGACCACCCCTCGCTATCCCAGCCACTCGCCTGCTCTGATGGAGCGTCTAATTCCCGCCTTTGTTTAACTCAGGGCCAGTTTGTCAAATCAAATCAAAATTTGATAAATGTATTTACAGAGAAACATCCAAATCCTCTGATACCTGTTCCCTGTTTCTTGCATTGGGAGGTAAAAAAAAAATATTCAGTGACAGAAAATATAAAGTTTTAATATAAGGTTTTAATATAATATTTCTGGCTGTTGACTTGGATTTCCAGTTTTGATTGTTTCTCCTCTTCCTCTTTAGTTCATTTATCCACTGAGGGGTTGGCAAAGGGAAAAGTATGAAAAAAAGGGAAAAATCCCAGATAACGGGGAAAAAAAAAATGCAATTGAGAGCAGTTTTAAAAAGCCAGACTTTGCAAAATTCTCGTTTCTGAGTCTTACAGTAAGAATCAGAATATTTCTGTAGAATAAAATCCCTACTTCCATCCAAAAAAACCTCACACTTCCTGGGAAAATGTTTCCATGATCAGAGTCGTGGTGATCCGAGCCTGCGCTGGAGGACAGGGATGAAGACCACGCGGGTCGCGTGGCATTGCCACGTGTTGTCCCCACGTTTTGAAGACGATTTTCCTCCGCCCCTTTCCTTCACAGAGCCTGGGCTTGGCAAAAGTTTTTAAAAGATTTTTTTCTTTCCTCCAATTTGCCCCAGATGGCACGTACAGCCCGGCCAGGCGAGCAGCAGGCTGGGGGGGACAGCCCAGCCCTAGACGAGGGATCGGACCCCCTGGCAATTGCCCTGGCCAAGTGCGAGGGCAATGCTGGCATGATTTTCTTGCTGTTGGAGCAGAAAGAGGTTTTTAAGGTTAAGTTTCTGTCACACTGAGTGACCACTGTGTCTTGCTGGAATATATCCCTTTGATTCAAATGAGAAGAGGGAAGAGAAGAAGAGGGAGGAGAAGAAGGAAGGGAAGGGAAGGGAAGAAGGGAGGAAGGGAAGGAAGGGAGGTAGGGAGAGGAAGGGGGAAGGAAGGGAAGGGAGGGAAGTAGAAAGGAAAGAGAAGGGAAGGGAAGGGAAGGGAAGGGAAGGGAAGGGAAGGAGGAAAAGGGAAGGGAAGGAAGGGAGGGAGGGGAGGGGAGGGGAGAAAGGAGAGGAGAGGAGAAGGAAAGAGAAAGAGAAGTAGAGAGAAGAGAAAGTAGAAGCTAGAGTAAGAAGAAGAAGGAAGAGAAGAGAAGAGAAGAGAAATAGCAGAGAAAAGAGAAGAAGAGACAGGGAATAAGAGAAGAAGAGAAGAGACAAGAAGAAGAGCAGAGAATGAAGATAAGAGAAGAGAAGATAAGAGAATAGAAGAGAATGATAAGAGAGGACAGAGAAGAGGAGAAGATAAAAGAGAGAGATAAAGGGAGAAGAGAATAGAAGCGTAAGGAGAAGAGAAGAGCAGAGAGAGAGAAGAGCAAGGAAGATAAGAGAAGGAGAAGAGAAGAGAATAGAACGGAAAGAGAAGAGAGAGCATAGAAGAGAAAGAAGAGAGAGAAGAGAAGAGAGAGAAATAGAAGAGAAGAGGAGGTTTTTCTCATTCAGGGTTGTTAATTTGGCCAGCGGGCACTGCAGATGCCAATGGTTTCCTCCCTCTACATGACAGCGTTACCCACTGCAGAGGTGGAGGGAGCTCGGGAGCGGCCAAAAATCCCGTGCGAACCTCAGCCAGTCCCCGGAGATAGAACCCAGCCCCAAACCTCCTCTTTTCTACCCTAAATTCGCTTTCTTGGGAACAAGACCTGGGTGCAGGGATGGACACGACGGTGTCACGGCTCCACTGCTGCCGTTTCCGACCCGGGTCCCTCCCCGTGAGTGACGAAGGGACACGGAGAGGGGTCGGCGCAGGGAGGAGCTGGTGCCTTCCCATCTCTTCGCTGCTGAGCGGCGAGAAAAAGGTCAAGACACCCAGCAATTAGCATCTTGTCCCCGTCTGGCTTCTTCCTTCTGGAAACGTTCCCTTTCAGCATCCTTTTTTTTTGTGCCCGTCACACGCTGAACGCAACCTCCGGCACTTTGGAGATGTTTAATCACTTTTCTCCGTATCATTTGTGTTGATTACAGGTTTGTTGTTTGTTTGTGGTGTGGTATTTTTTTTTTCCCTTCGAGGAAGAGCTTCACAGTGAGGGCAGAACACGGTTTGATTGGCAGCGCTTCCCAGAACGGCTTCTGATCCCCCCCATGATGTCACAAACGCTAATGGTGTCCTGAAATAATATAAGGCTCCTTGAAAAAAATCTCTTTTTCGATTTCTCTATCGCAGGCTGATAGAGGGAGCTGTTCCAACGCGCGTTTTTCCCAGTGCTTATGGCCGGACTCCAAGGTCGTTCCACTCTTCCTCCTGTGCCGAGGAAGCCTCAGCCCTGGTTGTCCTTGAGAGACGTTTGTCGAAGGGTCCCACAAAACACCTGCGGCAGCGTTTCCCCTGGAGGATTTTCCTACAGCAGGGATGGAGCACGGCCGGTCGTTGGCTTTGCGATGCCCGGAGGGATTTTGAGCTGCAGTCTGGGGTCTCGCTGCCTTCTCCTTCCCGGCACAGCGCTGCCTGCCCGTTGCCCGCTCTGCCGGCTCTTTCTTAAACACGTGGTGACCCCGAGCCTCGTCAGCACCGAGCAGGATATTGACCCCCCATGTCTTACATACAATGTGCTGCTTAATACCCCTTTTTTTGGGTGTTTTCCTGTTACAGGCTGGGAGAGTTGGGGCTGTTCAGCCTGGAGAAGAAAAGGCTCCGGGGAGACCTTCCAGTGCCTTCCAGTACCTAAAGCGGCTACAGGAAAGCTGGAGAGGGGCTTTGGACAAGGGCGTGGAGTGACAGGACACGGGGCAATGGCTTTAAACTGAAAGAGGGCAGATTTAGATTAGATCTAAGGAAGAAATTCTTCCCTCTGAGGGTGGTGAGGCACTGGCACAGGTTGCCCAGAGAAGCTGTGGCTGCCCCATCCCTGGAAGTGTTCAAGGCCAGGTTGGATGGGGCTTTGGGCAACCTGGTGTAGTGGAGGGTGTCCCTGCCCATGGCAGGGGGGTTGGAACTGGATGATCTTGAAGGTCCCTTCCAACCCAAACCATTCTATAATTCTACACATTTTTTTTTGGTGGTGCACAACCATCTCGGTGTCGCCTTATTGTGCGAGCTGTGCTGCTACCCCCAACCCCTTCCTGCGCTAATGTCACTTAGCCAGGTATTTCCCCATTTAGTATTTTTGCACCCACCTGTCTTCATCCTCTCAATTTCAGCCCATTTTTCCAGTGGACAGGGTCATTTCTTGGACCCTCCAAAGGGCCGTACGCTTCCCCTTCCCCCAGCAGCAGCATCTGTCACGGGATGGGCTCTCCAATCCCCCTCCTTAGGAGACACAAACTCTGATCAGGCTCATTGCCTGGGGCAGTAGCTCGTTCCCAGCCCCTCCTGGGGACCCTGAGCCTTTTTCCATGTCACCTGGGACACAACGTGTGTCGATCGGTGGGAGAGGAGCTGCTGTGTGATTGGAGATGCCCAAGCTGCCCCAGGTCCGGTGAGAAAGGACAGGACCATGGGAAGGATGTCCCTGTTCCCTGTCAACACCCACCGCTGAAAACCCCTCTTAAAGACAATTTTCTTGAGTCATTGCTCCCCCCCCAACCTGCGAGCCCGATTTTTATGTACCGTGGTAAATGTTACGCCTCGAGACACGCACATGAATAAAAAATCAGGCTGTCGCTCTGCCGTGCCCCTTTTAAAGAGGAATTGCTTAAAGCAGCAAGAAAAACGGCGAATCTCAGGACCCTGGGAGCCGGCGTTTGCGAAGGGCTGCACGAGGGGTCACTGCAGCTTATGCTCATGAATAATGAACCTGATGTTGTAGCTATGCAAATGGAACCTAACAAGCTCCAAACTAAATAAAAATCTGGTTTATGTCAATTATTCAGCAGTCTCCGTTCCCAGGACTCGCTTGGATTTTTGGGATGGAACCGGTAAGAAGTGGGTGACCCACAGAGAGCATTGGGTGCCCTTAGGAATCCGGAGCTTTGAGCTATTTGTGTGTCCTATAAATACAAGACAGGATTCGTGGGTTGAACACACACAGGGATCTGGTCTTAGTCAAGATTTCTTGGCCTTCTATAGCAAGGACCAAGAAACAATCAGCACCAGGAATCTCGCCCTGTCATCAGGTTGTTCTAGAGCAAACTATTTCGGGCTTGACCTTCTCTTAACTGTCTGGTGACAGCCAGAAGTGAGACACAGGACCGTCTTGTGATAGTTGCTTAACCTCTCTTCATCCTTCATCACGCTCATCTGGTGCAAAGCATCGATGTTTGCTGCGGCCCCAGGCTTCTCCGTGCAGCACATGGAAGAGGACATGCATGGAATGGCCCCACGATGTATTTAGCATCGTAATGCAATTCTGGATGGCTTCCAACTGTTTTCCCAAACCAAACGCAACCCAAAGCCGATGAAAAACGACCCTTGATTCAAGACCCTTGCCCATCCCCAGCTCTTTTTCCTCGCCTTCAACCACCTCACCCAACGTGTCGCCCAAAGGAACATCAAGCCAAAAGCTGGAGACATTATTTCTCTACGGAGGTAACCTTATTTCTCTACCGAGGTAACCTTATTTCTCTACCAAGGTAACCTTTCTAGCTCTGCTGAACAATATTTTACACGGCTATTGCTTGAGCAGAAGCCGTTGTATTGTTTTTTTATACCTCTGTCTCTTGTCAGGAAGAAGCTAGAGTAAATTCTCCTTGGACAGCCCGGTGAAATCCTGACCCGTGTGCTGATCATTGCCGTGTTTTCTCAACTCAGAGCACGGGCAAGGATGTGCGTCAGGTTATTGATGAGTCCAGATCAGCTTTCAGATTTTTTTTTTTTTCTTCCTCCTTTTTTTGGCACCTGTATATGCCTGGCTCCGGTTGTGTTGTGCCTTTCCATTTTAACTGGTAACACAACCTGACAAGAAGGCATTCGCATCCAAACAACTGGGTCTGGATCAATGTGCCTCCCATTTTTCCGCAGATAAACCCAAGCCCCCGGTGCTCTAGTCCCACTTCTTGCTCCATCTCAGACCGCGAGCTCCCTGGCACTGTTCCCACGTCTTGGCCCAACATCTCACCCATGGCGGGCGCAACCTTAAATAAATAATTTCAAAAAGGAGCGTGTAGATGGGAAACCAGGTAGTAATTGAATTTTGTTTCTTTTTTTCTGCTTTCCCCTTCTACTGCCTAGAGAGGAACATGTTGGATGGCAGATGAGAACAAAGCGGACTGTGTCCTGGAGTCGGATAGCTCTCACGATGAATAGATGGTCTTCTGAGGAAGCACAACCATCTTCCTACTCTTCACCTGATAGAAATTATCCCGAGCAATTACTGAAATCAAGTGTGAAGTCTTGTCTCGCAGCTTCTTCCCACCGAACGGTGAATTGTTGGTTGTTTCCAAGTGCTGGGGAGGAAAGTCTTTGTGCTGGAGTATAAGACAAGCAGAGGGTTCACCCTTTCCATAAGGTGTCAATCCCAATTCTGGGGGCCCTGAGTAAGTCCTGGCTGACAGTGAGTGGCCACGTGGCACTTTTGACTGTCCTAGCTCCTCTGCACGTGCCAGCGCAGGAGATCTGGTCCACCATAAGGGGGAATATAGGAGTTGGTGTCCTGTAATGATGCTCTGATCAAAGCTCAGCTATTAGTTCACTGGCAAAATGGGAGTGGGAGCAAGAGTTCCTCCCCAAAAGTGGGCAGAAAGGGCAGGTGCTAATCGCCATCCTCACCCGCTGGTAAACGAAGAGGAGGACAGAATGAGAAGAAAGAAAGGCTGATGTCAGGAGGATGGAGAATACCGTGATTGGAGGGGTGGGAGGTGGGGTACCCGTGGGAGATGTTTAACAGCGGCTCGCAGAGCCCTCGCCTCCCAGCAAAATGAGATTTGCTGTTGACCATCTCACCCTGACTCAGAGGCACTCGATGGCCTCAACCCACCTGTCCATGGACAACCGGTGGCCAGTTTCCAAGGGCAGCTGGGAGACCCCAAGCCCTGCAGGGTACGGCATGTTTCGAGCAGAGAGGGCATCGACTATATCACCTCAACCTCATGGAGTGGCCAAGAACTACAAATGAGAAGCAACGTAACGTTGGCATTGAGAATGTTACAGACGGGGTAGCTCTAAGTAAATCTTTCCTGTAATTAACAGTACGGTTCTGCTAATCAGTAGGAAATTACGTATCAGAACGCCTGGACGACAGCCGTGCCAGAGGGAAAGGGCCGATTTTTGTCTGATCTGAGATCGGCAGCTCGTGGTGGCCTTGCCAAATACTTGAACAGAAAACTCCCTGGAAACCCAACCTGTTTCTGGCACAACCGGAGATGCGAGCGGTAGGCCACCGCGGCAAAATCATCACTGCCGAATTCATACGTGGGGATAACAGGAATAAATGAATGCTAAAACACAGAAACCAGAGGCTCATGATGAAGGAATTCCATAGGTTAAAACCTTTCTGGCCTTCCTCCTTTGCCTTAAGCCCGGCTCCTTAATCATGGGAAACACCATTCATGGGAAAACATCAAAAGAATGTGTCATGCCCCAAATATTTAGACATTTATGCCTTTATCTTGCACAGAAATGAAAACAAGAAGAGAAAAATCCAGGCGCCCTGTTGCATGCCTCCTGCTTGCTTTTACATCAAGGGCTGACGCACTCTCACATCCTTCGTAACGACCATGAGCCTGGCTGATGTGAAAGCTTCACGTGGACGTGGCCGTCACTAGAAGGTACCAAGGGCTTCTGCTGTGCACTGGGCAGGATGGTATGGAGGTTTGCAGGCAGATGGAAGCAGGATGCCTCCAAAAAGCTGCAGAACAAGGTCACGCATCCTCAGCCCAACGGGTTTACCCCTCCAATAGACAGAGGCATCCACACACGTGCTACAATAGCGTCCACCGACCTCTAAAACCTCCACGTCAAGCACAAAGGCTCCCTCACCATCACACACTATATACGTTTTCGCCGTTCCTGCCCTCCTCATTTCCACTACAGATCCCAGAGGAGCGCTGGAAACAAGAAGAGATGGGATGAGAAAAAGCTCCTAATTGCTCCTCGTTTCCGTCGGCGCCGGCGCAACGGCGTTTCCTTTGATGAGGAACTCGGTGTATCCAGTGAACACAAGGCAGCCTTGCACGGAGATACTTAAAATAATGGGGAAAGATGCTGCTTTTAAACCAAACAATGCCTCGCTTGAAACGCCAGCAGCAGCCACGATACGCGTGGCTGTACAAAGGACGCTGTTGACGTGGGACTCTGTCAGCAACTCTCCTCCTGCCCTCCCTCCACCTTTTATTTTAATTTTTTATTTTTTTTCCCCACTCTTCTTTACTCTGAGCATTTGAAAGTCAAGGAAAAAACTCCCCCAGCCTGTTTTTTTTCAGAGAAAAAAAAAATATGAAAGGGAACTTTCCTCTAAAGGAAATCTGAAAATAGCCACCGGCACTCAAACCCACATGCAGGTAAAAGCCAGGTGCTGGTGGAGCTAACAAGGACGTGGTATGAGTGGGTGCTAAGGAGGGAGATACTTATCAAAGAGTCATCGAATGGTTTGGGTTGGAAGAGACCTTCAAGATCATCCAGTTCCGACTCCCCTGCCATGGGCAGGGACACCTTCCACTACACCAGGTTGCTCAAAGCCTCATCCAACCTGGCCTTGAACACTTCCAGGGATGGGGCAGCCACAGCTTCTCTGGGCAACCTGTTCCAGTGCCTCACCACCTTCAATGTAAAAACAATTCTTCCTTCTATCTAATTGAAATCTATCCTCTCCTTCTAACCCTATACTATACCCTATATTTCTCAACCCTAGACCCTATACTTCGAACATCTCTGTGTCTGACAGTGGGTTCTGGTTAGCTCTCCATAAAGCAAGATTCCCCCAAATCTGGGAATCTCGATGGATTTATCTGATCCCAAATGAGAAAGTGAGGCTTTTAATTCCTTATTACAGCAGGAGAAAAACCCACTCAGCCTGCAAAAGGCCTTTCCCAGACCTGGGGCTGTCCGTGCGGGATGCAGTTAGTGCCTTTTCCACTGTGGCATCTTCTCGGAGCACCAGCAGTAAATCCTCAGCACTTTTCCCCCTGGCACATGCCGGTAGGACGAACTTTGTCGTGGGCTCTGGGTGCCTGTTTGTCCGGCAACTGCAGCTACTTTCATATTTTTATTCATTAAGGGAGTGAACAGCGGAAATAGCCAAATATCTCCTGTGGTATTGGTGCTCTTTTTAAGGTGATACGGGCCTGATCTCGTCAAAATTAACAGCTTATGGTTATTCATGCTATTATTCTTAACGGGGCCAAGCATATATTGTATCCAGCAAGAAGCAGTGCTTGACTTGTCAAAGATTTATAACGCATCACGACCCGGCTGGGCTAACTGTAAAGTATAAAAACTTCATTGCTAATAACGCTGCCGTGCCCTGAATAAAAAGAAAAGAGGAGGGAAAGGTACAGCAGGCTCCCATCCACCCATCCCAACATCTTCTCAAGCTGGGGATCGCCTGGTCAGAGGTTGCTCACAGGCACCTCAGTCCATCGGAGGCTAAAAGATGGTGGGAGATGGGCAGGACGTGCAGTCTTCACGGCAAGAGCCATCGTTCTTTAGATAGGACACGGGGCAATGGCTTTAAACCGAAAGAGGGGAGATTTAGATTTGAAATAAGGCAGAAATTTTTTACATTGAGGGTGGCGAGGCACTGGAGCAGGTTGCCCAGAGAAGTTGTGGCTGCCCCATCCCTGGAAGTGTTCAAGGCCAGGCTGGATGAGGCTTTGAGCAACCTGGTGTAGCAGAAGGTGTCCCTGCCCATGGCAGGGGGGTTGGAACTAGACGGTCCTGAAGGTCGCTTCCAACACAAACCGTTCTATGATTCTGTTCTCCATTCACAAAACAAGTATTATCCCAGTGCCTTATGATGTGACCCAGCTCCCCAGCTGGTGCAAACCTCTCTCCAAGGCCACCGACCTGGGATTAGACTCTTAAAAAAACTCCTATCTCTGGAAAACCACCTATGACATGGAAGAGAACTGGATCCCAAGGATGTAACCAGGAGGTGGAGGAGTGTCTCTTTTCATGGTGGGGCTCCACAGTGGAGACAATGACATTACGAGAAGACAATGGAGTTTGAAAGACCACAGCAGATTCCATCCATCAGAGCTCACTCCCAAAAAATTAGAAATACAAAAACTTGCCCCAATAGGGAAAGAGTAAAATTCAACTGGGCCAGGGAACCCCGTTGTAATTAAAGCTCAGATGCTGGAAACGCTCGTGCAGCCTAAACGATCACGGAAAAAGTGAACCTACCAGGACTTCAGAGGACACGGACTGAAAACGGCCTTAATTAAATAAAAAGAAAGAAGAGGCACAGAGATTTATAAGCATTGTAAAGCTCCTGAATACTAATTCCTGACTGCAGAAAACCCATCCTTCCATGTGTTTATTAAAAACATATGCCTCTGCCCATTAGGCTGCGGAGAAAAGGATTTTTTATTCTTCCATTAGAAGGAAATGTTTTTCTGATCGCAAGTAAATATTTCTGTAGCAGAGAGAAACCTCCTAGGAAAGAGCCTCCTGTCGAAAAGGGGTTTGAGTTTCTTTCTCTGCTCCAATTGCATAATTTCTTACTTTTAATCAAGGCATTAATTAGTATTAGCCTTACAAACACAATATCCCTAATTGCTTTATTCATTCGTAACACGAACGGTGAAGGAGTATGAAAAGGGCAGGTTCCAACAGCAGACGGGAGGGTTTGAAATAAAAGAAAAAGGCAATTTGCCTAGTTTTGATGTCTTAAACGCTCGGGTCCCCTGGTTCGTTACGAGAGAATCGGCTCTGCACCGCGCGTGATAAAGAGCTGAAAGACTGAGAGGCCTTGATCAAAGTGTTAGTATTTCTGCATCGGAGCAGCAGAGAGATTTAAATTGCCCTTAAACTCTTGCACGAGTCTAACCTGCCCTATTATAGGGTTAACACCCCCTGGTATTCAGAGTGGAGCTCTGAACTCGGTGTTTTAATGGGAATTTCATGCCGGACCAGCAGTTCTAGAGGCTGAACTTCCCTATGGACCACGGGGGAGATGTAACGAGGGCAGCAAGAGTCCAAGTCTCATTTTGGTACGTTTCTGGATACCAGCAGTAGTGCCAGTACGGACACCAGTACGGTCCTTTACGGGGATGCAGACCCCTGTGTTCTCCAGGCTGGGAGACCTCGCTTGCCCAAGTCGCGATGCTCACTGGCGCCTGATTGGTTTCATCACATCCAACGTTGATGGATTCCAACGCAAATCTGCTTTATGCGCTTTCATAAACTCCACTCCAGCGAGCAGAAGCAGCTGCAAAGGGCTCACTTAACGTAGGGGGGCTTCATCTGGATGGAGCCAACGGACACAAGCGAGGTCGGACTCTCCGAAACAACACATCCCTCTGTTCCCATTCCCCCCTCCATATCGAGTAAACGGTGGATTTAAATCAAAGCAACCTCTTTTGGCAATTTTACTGAAGAGGGACAATCTCGCTTGTCAGTTCCTATTACAATTACAAAGCCTCATTTCCTACTCAACATGCAAATGTGACGTCACTTTTATAGCTACAGACTGAATATCCTTTGATTATGGTGCCCACATGCTCGTTTCCATCCCTAAATGGCGCGTGCAAACGTTTAGATGTTGCTGGTGGTGATAGCTGAGTTGAGTCACCATCCCTGGAGATATCTAAAAAACGTGTAGATGTGGCGCTTAGGGCTATGCTTTAGTGGTGGACTTGGCAGTGGTAGGTTAATGGTTGGACTCGATCATCTTCAAGGCCTCTTGAACCTGAACAAATCTCTGATTCTATGGAGAGGGACTTTTTACAAGGGCATGTAGTGACAAGACATGGCTTTAAACTGAAAGAGGGGAGATTTAGATTGGATATAAGGAAGAAATTTTTCACTCAGAGGGTGGTGAGGCAGTGGAACAGGTTGCCCAGAGAAGTTGTGGCTGCCCCATCCCTGGAAGTGTTCAAGGCCAGGTTGGATGGGGCTTTGGGCAACCTGGTGTAGTGGAGGGTGTCCCTGCCCATGGTAGGGGGGTTGGAACTAGATGATCTTTGAGGTCCCTTCCAACTCCAACCATTCTATGAATATGACACTGAAGTGGGAAGAGTCCTGTTCTTACGCCAGCTAGAAAGGTCTGCCCTCTGATAAGAGCTTTGGGATGCCCAAGGCTCCTTCGATAGGAAAGCAAAAGAGGAGACACCAAGGATGTAACCAACAGGGCCAACGCTTCTGGACCCAAGAAAGGCAAACCAAAGTAACTAGTGGCATACACTATGAGCAGCATTCACACGCGACTCACTTTGCCTGTTCATGCCTCAGGCTCCCCACGTGAAAAGTCTTCCTGAAAGCTCTCGAGAACCACAGATATAAACTGGTACTTATCTTTCATTAGCGTGTTATTTTAGTATATTGCAATACTAGTGTTGTTTTAAAAGAAAACTCCATATTTTGCATGTGTAGGGCAAGACTCCAGAGAGAAGGTTTTTTAGGAAAATATTGAGCAGTATTACACTCTTTCATAAATCACAAACCGTGGCAAGAGTTAGTGTGTGTTACCTACGTGTCTACGTATACCATCTGAAACACTGGCCAGAAAACCAGCGAAGATATGCAAAATTATTTTTAAAATATCCAGTAAAACCCAACAAGAAGTAACTTCCAGTAACAACAATGCTTTGCACTGAAAAGCTCTTCCATTTGCAGCTCAGAAAACATTTTACTTACAGCCAGCGACAGCTTACAACACCGACACGCTTTGTTACGTTTATATTTAAAGTGCAGCAATGCGAAAGAAGACTTGAAGGTGCAAGTCTTGTGATGATAAACACTACACGTGCACTGAGTCAGAGGCACTTTCTGACCTTGGAGAGATTATAAATGACACAGCTGGGGCAACGAATCAGAGATTGAAATTAATTTCTTAATGCTCAGAGACATAAGTGACCGAAATCTGGCAGCACCCTACTCAAGCCTTCCTCTCTGTAGGATCTTCCTGCTTGTAGCCCACGAGCCAGGTGCCTTCAAGCGCCAACGCTTGGGCCCAACGGACTGGTATCAATTAGCTGAGTCTTTTGATACGCTGTACTACATTTCCCAAGCTTGTCACCAAACTGAAAACTGGATTACATCACACTAGTTGTGTTTATCCATCTGCTACCGCTGCTCTTATTTTCGTGGCGCCAGAGAATTTTCCATGTCCACGCGTGGTGCACCCTCGGAGGAGCCCGGGTACGTATTAGCAATTCTCACTGTCCCTCCTGCCAAGCTCCTCTCCTTTGCTGTCTTATTTTATAAATGACTCGTTTACGAGTGTAGTTACTTGATGTGTGTTTCAATTAACCAAGATCCAGAGAACTCTTCTCCTTCAAGCCAATCCAAGACCGCTGTGAGGAACCTCAACAGCTCAAAGCATCCCAGATAAAGGACAGAGATGCATGCAGTATTTTACCAACACTCTCCACGCCTTAAAACACAGGTATATACATAAATAAATTTAAAAAATATCCGCCCTCAGCTGAAAACACAGGTATGTCTGGGCTCTGCCTCGGGTTCAGCACTGTCAGATCACACCAACTGTAGCAGGGAGCTGGAACGCAAACCCAGGGAAAATTTGCTGACAGCAATAAAATAGTCTGTTGCCTTGGAACTGACACATGCAGCGCACTGCTTGGATTCTGCATTTTTTTTTTTTTCCTTCTCGTAGCTTCTTCTATGAAGAAATGAGCCTTAAATCTTAGGCAAACTGTTCCTGCAGCATGGACAAGTAGGGAAGGCTTCAAGAAACCTTCTTGTGCCTCTACTCTGCTCTCGGGAGACCCATCCTGCAGTGCTGCGTTCAGCTCTGGGGTCCCCAACAGCAGAAGGACATGGAGCTGTTGGAGCGGGGCCAGAGGAGGCCATGGAGATGATGCGAGGGCTGGAGCACCTCTGCTCTGGAGACAGGCTGGGAGAGTTGGAGCTGTTCTCACCACCTGAACCCAACGGCTGAAACTGTCTCATCGAATAGGTGGCTCTGGACGGTTCATAAGCACTAGTGAAGAGAAAAAACAAGGAGAACAGGCGGATTTAGGCCTTTCACATCTAAATGCCTTAATGAGGCACAGGAAAACTCTACCAAACTTTGCCAGCGTGAATTCCACCCGACGCGATGACTCCTATCCCAATTTTTTAAGTCATGTTTTCTTTTCTGGCTTCAATAAACACCTGCTGGACCTCTGGCAGTGACCACAGAAACCAAGCAGTTCACATGACATCAGCAGTTGGGACACGAACAACCAACCCTGAACGTAGGGTCTTAAATATAGAGTAATTAGTGACCAGAGAATACCTGTCACAAGCTGATAGCGCTGCCTGCAACTTTCCTCTTAGCAACTGCCAATGTAGGAAAATAATTAGTCTTTTGTTATCTCTGATGTTTCTTTACACAAATGGACTGTTGAAAAAAATCAATCCATCTCCTCTTCCTCCCCAGGAAAACCTGTCTTAGAGACGTGTGATGGATGCAAAGACACGAGCTGCTCTCAGCCTCAGAAAAGGGGAATCGCCCTCTTGCAAATCCCCCCAAATTACTTAAAACCCACTGTCCTCAGAGCACAAACCAACTGGAAAAGTCTTCTCCAGGAGTTAGAGAAGGAAGCGTTTGGCGTTGACTGTAGTGACTGCGATGGAGCCCATGGTGGGTAAGTCACCCCGGGCAGGGTTGCACCCCAATCCACTTATCTGGATGAGCAACACAGGCTCTTGCTAAGACCCCAGGAGAAGACCCAGCACACCAGCTCGCTCTCGAGACGCGTCCAGCGATGACTGTTCGATGCGAAGCTGCCGATCGCCCTCGGGAAGGGAAATTAATGGTACAGGAGTCCCGGGATCCCATTCTGCAGCTCACCAGCACTCACTCACCTCTCTGACTTTTTCCCTTTCTCTATGTCTAAAAATCTTCCTGCAGCTCCATTCTTTTTCAACACAACAGGAATCACACCGATTTCTTTCTCTTATCCATTTTGCCTTGTTTATTTAGGCTGTAGCCTCTTGGAGATATGCTCCTGAACGTCCATGTGGACACCCACAGCACTGGCATAACAGGGAGTTTCAGATGATAGAGCAGTGTGAATGCTCCATGAGATAAATGATGATACTGGTATTATCACTGGTTTATCCTCTCTCCCTCTCTCTCAGGTGTGGTTAAAAAATGAAAGGTTTGGTGTAGAAGTCTGTCTTATTCTTTGCCTGAAAGGTTATAAACTTTCCCCCCTCGATCTCATGTTGTTTTATTCTGCAATTTGCATTTTTCAGAAGGAAAAAGAAGCCTTTCCATAAGGCTCCAGTGTATAAATCTCAGTTTATTGTTTTCTATCAGGGCAAAATGTTAGTTCTGTGCCAGGTGTCTTAAATTAATAGGCTACAGGTTGAAAGGAAGGAGAAAATTGCCAAAAATGTTCCTGCATTTGTTCTAGTCTTGAAAAGCACTGATTTAATTAATCTCCCTTCATCGGATGCAGAAAGCACGGGTCTAATTGCAAGCTCAGAAGCATCGGTCGTCCAAGCGATCGGAGAGTAGTTAGAGATGAAAGGGAGTAAAACGAGGCATTGATGAATGCGGGTTTATTAGGAGCTCTGTCTCATTGACTTGTCTCGTGAAGCAGTTGGAAATCGGCTACAAAGTAATAAAAGAAAATTAAAACACATAAA
The DNA here is from genome assembly GCF_009769465.1 of Tauraco erythrolophus. Taxonomy (NCBI): domain Eukaryota; kingdom Metazoa; phylum Chordata; class Aves; order Musophagiformes; family Musophagidae; genus Tauraco; species Tauraco erythrolophus. The sequence continues at coordinate 4,489,437 of NC_141493.1, read as the reverse complement.
ACTTTGTTAAAGTAACGGGGAACGGCCCGCGTTAAACGAAAAAAAAAACCCAACCCCACGAACCAGGCGTGAGGAAGTGAGAAGTAAAACACACGGTAAAGACTCACTGTCCAATCCAAAGCCTGTTGGACTCAACGGCACGGTGATGTACGGAGCTGAAGCCCCGTTACTCAGCCGTTGGAGGTCTGTTGGGGCTACACGGGGCCACCTCGGGCAGAGGTACACAGCTCGGGGTCATCCCCAAACACCACCCTGGCTCTACCTCTGACATAAAATAAGGTTCTTCACATCAATTTACTTCTTTGTAGCAAATTTTGTTATCCACTGGTGTTTCTTTCAAGTACTCATTGCAATAAACTAAACTCAAGAGCCTTACAAACCTTCTGTATTTGTGGGGAGCAACGTTTGGGAAGAAAAACTAGAAAGTCACTGGTGGTGTTTTTTTTTTCTTTATATATTATTATTCAATTTTTTTACACTCTGGCTCTGGTGAGATCAAGAAGCCTGGACATAGAATCATAGAATGGTTTGGGTTGGAAGGGACCTTTAAGATTATCTAGTTCCAACTCCCCTGCCATGGACAGGGACAATCTCCACTACACCAGGTTGCCCAAAGCCCCATCCAACCTGGCCTTGAACACTTCCAGGGATGGGGCAGCCACAGCTTCTCTGGGCAACCTGCTCCAGTGCCTCACCACTCGCAGAGGGAAGAATTTCTGCCTTAGATCCCATGGAAATCTCCCCTCTTTCAGTTTAAAGCCATTGCCCCGTGTCCTGTCACTCCATGCCCTTGTCCAAAGCCCCACTCCAGCTTTCTTGTAGCCCCTTTAGGTACTGGAAGGTGCTGGAAGGTCTCCCCGGAGCCTTCTCTTCTCCAGGCTGAACAGCCCCAACTCTCTCAGCCTGTCTCCAGAGCAGAGGTGCTCCAGATGACTCAGGTCTGTACCTGAAATTTCCCACGAAGTGTCCTTTTTTGTTCCGAGCTGACTACCCACCACCCACGGAGCAGTCCCTGCTCCGGGCAGCTCACAACTTTACGTTGTGTACATCCCAGGCACATCAGGCATCATCTTCAGAGCTATGAGAATGCGATATCAGGCTTGTCTTCGTTCTCCTTCCCACCTGCCTGTCTATTCGTACCTCCTGGGTAGATACAGATTTTGTCCTTCTCGGTGCGGTTCGTCATGGCAAAAACCTGATCTCAGCCAGGGCTCCTGGGTGCTCATGGAGTCTTAAAAAAAGAGAGTCTCCAATTTTGGTAACGTGCAGCTGACATATAAACGGAGAAAATGTGGTGGGAGGAGAGCGGAGACAAGGTAGAAGTGGAAATTAGTGTGCTCGCCTAAGTCAATAATCGCAGGGGTCTCCCAGGTGGCAGCCATCCCAGCTTCTAAATTTAATAGATTAGATGGAAAATAATGCCTCCTCCAAGATTTCCCCTTAGGGGACTGGTATCTCTCAGGAAACTCATCTCAGTAATTAGCACCTGTGTCTTACAGACATCAGCGCCTGCCACGGCTTCGCCAGCAGGGCTGGGGGAAGCTCTGCCCATTCGCCTTCTCCCTGGTGTCCCGAGCGACGCGAGAGCAGCTTCGGCAGGATGGTTTTTGAGGAAGTGCAACCAAATGACACTCTTACCGGCACTTCAAGGAAGCTTGAGATTATTCTAGATTAGATCTCTGAATGCAGATCAAGAGCAGATTACACTGTCAGCTCCATCGGGTTTTCCAGTCTCTAGCGGTTGACAGCGGATAGGGAAATATCATCTAATCACAGACTGTTTTGGGTTGGAAGGGACCTTCAAGATCATCCAGTTCCAACCCCCCCGCCATTGGCAGGGATGCCCTCCACTACACCAGGTTGCTCAAAGCCCCATCCAACCTGGCCTTGAACACTTCCAGGGATGGGGCAGCCACAGCTTCTCTGGGCAACCTGTGCCAGTGCCTCACCACCCTCAGAGGGAAGAATTTCTGCCTTAGATCTCATCTGAATCTCCCCTCTTTCAGTTTAAAGCCATTGCCCCGTGTCCTGTCACCACATGCTCTTTCAAAAAGCCCCTCTCTATAATAAATATAATAATGACATAATAAACTTTTTCTCCCCCAACCACTGGTTTCCCTGTTTTCACTCGCAGATCTTCAGCAACACGCTCTGCAAGGACAGAGAGACCTTGTGTTCTCCTGGGAGAGGAGCCCTGATGCTGCAGAAGGAGCCCTCGAGCAGGGCTGGGCAGCCGGGAACTCATCACAGAGGGTCGGGGGGACAATTAGGAACTGAGCAACGGAGATAAACTCCTGTATAAGCCAACCTTTTCCCATACAACTGCGGTGGTAGGAACCTAACTTACTTCATAAACCTTTGGACTATCACGTTGCATCTATCGATGGCTTATCGAAGAGTAAATACGACACAACATGGGTGTTTTTTCCTTTCTTGAGCAAACGTCACTATAAAGAAATCTGCTAAAGTATTATAATCAATACACCCTTTGAATGAGGAGAAAAGGGATTGATTTTTAATGAGCTACTTAGTTTTCTGTATGAATCCCATTTTCTTCTGGCATTTTGATCACAGCTGCTTCTCTGATACCTAAAACAATCCCCTGCTCCAAGAATTACTTAAAACCAGCCTTCATGTATGGAAAGTGATTGATTCCTTTATTTTATTTTCCAAACCCAATTTTGCTCACTCTGTGAAGAAGATCACACACCTTTTTATTTGGCTGCTTTGTCATTTTGTTGCTTCGCAGGAGGGGAAAAAAAAAAAAGGAATGTAATTATTTTGTGCTAGTGATTAAAACAACAGAAAAAAAAAAAAAATCCCTTTGTGGTAGGGCTATAAACTACCAGCTCATCAGGACTGCAACAGCTTTAAATCTACCACAACTGTTACTTTGAATTTGTTCATACAACTGCATCAGCATTAAAGCAAGAGAGAGGACAGGATAATTATCGGAGACGATCCATGCTTGCAGCCAGCTCGGATTTGTTTGGGTTTTACACGGCCCACCTGTCCCTCACAAACTCAAACCCACCCGTTTGCTGTGGTGTCAAGTTCATCATGGCTCCTGGCTGACGGAGGGCAACTGCCTCATGGGCCATTTTAGCCAAAGGTGTCAGTAGCTTGATTTAGGTCAGTCCATAGCGAGAGCTATTTTGCCATACGTTACGCTCATCATGAGTTGAATTTGAGAAGAAATCTACTGCTCGGTGCCCGGTGATGGTAACCGAGAAGCCTTCAGTTCTGCTCTCTGCAGAAAATGGGGAAAAAACCTTCCTCCCCTGGCCCGTCTCCACTGGTGAGGTGAAACCCAGCACTCAAGCTTGACAACAGAATCATAGAACCATAGAACGGTTTGAGTTGGAAGAGACCTTCATAATCACCCAGTTCCAACCCCCCTGCCATGGGCAGTGACATCTTATAGAATCCTAGAGTGGCTGGGGTTGGAAGAGACCATCAAGATCATCTAGTTCCAACCCCCCAGCCATGGGCAGGGACATCTTCTCCTAGATCAGGTTGCCCAAAGCCTCATCCAACCTGGCCTTGAACACTTCCAGGGATGACGCATCTTCGTAGACAGCACTACGCTCAACGCTGACGCCAAACGGGATTCATGCACTGAACCGAAGCCAACTTAACCATTGGGCATCAACGCCCTCTTTCACCGTCTACAAAACAAGTACTTGTTTGGCCACTTCGGCTTGAGAAGGGTCATTCTCAAGAGTGGAGAAGGGAAAAGCATCCCACCTCCACAGGTGAGCACCCTGGCATTTCCGTGCTGGTGCACGGTTTGTGCATCCTAAGGCACACGTGGCTTCAGAGCTCCGTCCACGCGACTGGCACCGCTGGGGATCGGGCCCACGGCTGCTTCTTATCCAAGGGCAAGGGACAAAAGCCCATCCAGCAAGCAGAGCTGCACACTAACGAGACAGAAATTACTGCCTGACGCTGCTTCCTTTGGCTTCAGTTGAAGCAGGATTGTGACCTGAGAGACAATTTATTTATTTTTAAATCCACCTATTTCTAAAGATGAATGCTTGGAAAAGAAAACCTCAGTGGAAAAATCTGCATTAAAGATATAATCCAGCAGCATCACGGCTCCTTATCCCGTAAAGTTGCAATTGAAAAATGGGGCAGATGATGGGAGCTTTTGTCATTTATATCTGAGAAGACTTCAGGAAGCTGAGACTTTCATGTGAATCATGTAAAAGGATTTTCTGCAAAACTCTGTGTCTGAGCGAGAATTAAAAAAAATCTCAACTCCAGAAAGGGCATCGAGTTAAACAGCTGTACAATATTGCCTGGCAGGTCCAAAACCCTCAGGAGCTCTAATTTTAAGTTTGCTAAACCTTAAAAAGTTTTCCCTTTATTTGTATCGGAGCTTTTTCCCCTCCCTTTTGAACATGATCTCTGTCGGAAAATCCAACTTGTCGAGATTGCAAAGTCAATGCTTTAAAAAAAAAAAGGTACATGGACGGAACGTATCAGCTTTTCTGCATTAAAATCATCCTCCAGCAAGCCAGAGTGTGCGTTCAACGCAAGCCACGTGACAAAAAATAGAAGAAAAAAGACAGGATTTTTGAGAGATTGGCTCTCAAAGTGAGATCCCCACGGCTGGAACCACAAGAGATGTTGGATCTAAACAAGCATCGCGTCTTTTGCGTAATTTCCTCCTGACAACACCGCTCCTGTGACACATGCAGCGTTCATGGCTCCCGCCTCGAAGCTTTAAAACACCAGATGCAACCAGTAAATCTCTTGGTTTCCTTCTCCGGTAACTGGGGCAAACGCAAAAGCCACGTTCGCCAAACTCCGTTCCGGAGCTGGGAGCAAAGTTTCCCCTCCCGCAGCAGAGCGTTAAAGCGTGCGCTGAGCTTCCTCGTTAGCGTTATCCCTGATTAGGTTGCAGACAGGTCTCTGATTAAAGTGCTCTTGGCTATTTTGGAGCTTCACATAAATATACATGAACGTAAGAGGTGAGAAAACAGTAAACAGAGAAGAAACGTGAGGCTGGTAGCTCTAGTCCAGAGATTGAGGGGGAGGACCTGGGTCCTGGGTGACCGAGATGTAGGACTGGAGGAAGGATGTGTCCCCTTGAGAAGGCTCATGCTCTGGGCGACCTATCTGAGGCCACCAAGGGCTCCCGTCAGCCCTGATTGGAGTCAGGTGGAGCTTCACGTGGTCAAGAAGTGTCGCACGAAGGAACTATGAGTGTTTTGAGCTCAGCCCACCGTAGACGCAGAACACAGAATCACATCCACCGCGCATGCCTGGACCGAGCTCTGAGGTCTTTAGATTCAGGTTTCCACCTCAGGATTAATCCATCGGCATTTCAAGTTTTTCATTCAGTACGTTAAACCTTCTCTACTAAAAAGCAAAGCTCCTCTGTTTTCCTACAAAGGTCCGTACTGCCACCCCTAAAACCAAACACGTTTCCAGTTCTTGGATACGTGGGGAAAAGATAAAGGTGGCCTGGGGTACCGCGATCATACTTAATGCAGCTCAGTGCGATACAAAATCTTGTGATTTAGGCCCTGAAGTCTTCCCATGTCATGAAGAAGAACGGATGAAACTTTCACAAGGGGGTTGCTTTATCCCGTACTAGCTCAGCTTCTCCCATCTCACCTTCCTCTTCGATGCCTGCCAGTGGCCAGAACCCAAGGGACAAGACCCCTGATATGATCTGGGCCGGTAATTCTTACTGCTCCCATCCTTCAAAGCCTTTTCATTATTACCTAAATCAGAGAAAAAGGAAATGAAAAGCAAAACCATCTGGCACTTCCCAATAAAGGGGAAAAAAAGAAATCAACAAATAAAATCATATTCAAATTAAACCAATAACGTTCACACTTCTCTGCCCCTTTCCTGTTTCTTATGACTTTCTGCACAACCAGATGTTTCCATCACATATCTGTTGCACCATCCCATCAACAGTGGCCCACTCTTTTGATCTGAAAGCAAAAGAAACGCTCCCCACCGGCACTGTGCTCTTTGTTTCAGGCAGCTTCTTAGCGGAGGCTGCGAGCACAAACCTCCCTCCTGTCCTCTCCGACCCCTGGAGAGCTGGTACCAATTGATTTCTCTTGAGGCTTTTCATCCCGAATCCCCGTCTCTTGGGGTGACCTTTTATTCTCACCAGGTTTTTCTTTTTATCTCTGCTTTCCCTCTGAGGCTTTGCTAAAGACGAAGGAGAACTTGTTCAGCTGTAATAACAAGTGACCAGGCTTTCTGCCCCTGAACTGCGCAGCATTAGCTGAGACCCAACGGATAAAAATTGACAAAAATGGACAAAAAAAAAAAAAAAAGGACAAAAAGGCAGTTGCCCCTGTGTTGTGTGTGCAATGTGCACACAGGGAAGAACACGCGTCTTCAGAAGAAGACGTGAGCCCTCTTTGGCTGTTCGGTAATAGAGTTTCTTCTTCAATTTACATAGTAGATGTTCACATTTCTTCTTTAATTTACAGAGTAGGTGTTCACGCTACAATGGTGGAAGACGACTACTACCAGCATAATTGATTGTGGCTGTTAGGGCTTCACTGCGCTGTAAAAGGAGGTGCTCAATATCTCCCACCGTCAGCGTGTCAAACTGACAACATCGAGCAACACGCGATTAGGGTTTCTGTGAAACCTCCGCCGCAGAGTTTCCTCTCCACCACTACAGCTGCTGAATCTGTTAGCACCCATCTCTATTTGATAAACCATGACATTTTGAATTTAGGAAAAAGAATGTCAACATCCACCTTTTTTCAGCCCAGCTCTAATGTTCTCAAGCACAGCCAGAAGGTAAGAAAGTAGGATCATGGAATGGTTCATGTTGGAAGGGACCTTCAAGATCATCTCATTCCAAACCCCCTGCCATGGGCAGGGACACCCTCCACTACACCACGTTGCTCAAAGCCCCATCCAACCTGGCCTTCAACACTTCCAGGGATGGGGCAGCCACAGCTTCTCTGGGCAACCTGTGCCAGTGCCTCACCACTCTCAGAGGGAAGAATTTCTGCCTTAGATCCCATGGAAATCTCCCCTCTTTCGGTTTAAAGCCATTGCCCCGTGTCCTGTCACTCCACATCCTTGTCCAAAGTCCCTCTCCAGCTTTCTTGGAGCCCCTTTAGACACTGGAAGGTGCTGGAAGGTCTCCCCGGAGCCTTCTCTTCCCCAGACTGAACAGCCCCAACTCTCTCAGCCTGTCTCCAGAGCAGAGGTGCCCCAGCCCTCGGATCATCTTCGTGGTCTCCTCTGGACCCGCTCCAACAGCTCCATGTCCTTCTGCTGTTGGGGACCCCAGAGCTGAATGCAGCACTGCAGGTGGGGTCTCACGAGAGCAGAGGGGCAGAATCCCCTCCCTCGACCTGCTGCCCACGCTGCTTTGGGTGCAGCCCAGGACACGGTTGGCTTTCTGAGTACCCAGTATCTCTCAGGGAAGATGTTCCTTCCAGTTTCTACAGCAGGACGCGACAGCGCACGCTAAAATGACAACCCGGCCAGAGACACGGATGGGTGCCCATTTAGTGATCGAAAGCACCAATGACAACGGTACTGAGAAATAAACAACTAACTGTTTTCACAGCCTCCTCTCTGATCAGCATGTGTCACAACCTTTAGATGACCATCTCCACAATTGGCATTTTATGGATGGGGAAAGCTGACAGTGACCTAGCCAAATTCACAAACGGGTGCCCATCACACCGTGCCTTCCGAGCGCGGAGGCCGTACCCTGCGCACCGAAGCGTCCATTACCCCAGCTCAGCCTGCTGAGTTCTTTGTTCTGACTCCATCAATTCGATGGCCATTTAATAGTGTCCTATTTTTGTTGTGTGGCTACATGTCTACTGGGAACTGGACTGAGACCAAATCATCTTCTGCTGGCCCTGAACATCCATCAACTCTTTTACAGACAGTAGTTGCTTCTGGCCTAGGAGTGACTCACTCTTATAAACCAAAGGAGGATTCTACAATTAAGAGTAATTGCAATTAAGATGAGTGATGACCTGCCCGCTTGAAGTTTGGTTGAAAAATTCACATTGGAGGCCCCTTGATTATTTTTTTTCTTAAAGAAAATCTTTCCCTGCGCACACTTAATTGTGACTGAACCTGAAACTGCACGTGCAGATTGTTTTAAGAAAATATCTGAGATGCATCTGCTCCACGTGACCAGGTCACTTGGTCTGTCAGCTACAGGAGCATGGGGAAAACGTACGTGGAGAGCTGCAGCATGCAGGGTGGTGCTGAGGGAATAGCTGGAAAGCCAGGAGCGACTCTCATTGCGGCTCTTTAATTTTACGTGTCTTGACGCTCTTTGTCACACCACATAGGGCGTCTCTTCTCAGCACTTCAAGATTAATGAGTAACAGGAACAGGTTCCCCGTTCCAACATGTTATGCTATAGATCACAGCGTTCAGCCCGAGAACGTCCCTCCATCGGTGTGACAGGCTGCGCAGTCAATTGCTCCTCTTGAAAGTATTTGCATCTTTGAAAGCAAATATATTGTGCACAGCAGGAGAAAAATCAGGTTTTCTGGCACGACGCACACGCTCCATTCCATCAACGGCGGCAATTTAATCAAAGATGTCGTCCGTTTATTGCAATATACACCTTCTCTGGGGCACTTTCAGGAGTACGATTGCATTAAATATCTCTTGGAGTCCCTGCCTCTCTAACTTTGTTAGCGACTATTCTCTGTCTTTTTTGAGACCACAGTTTAGTGCCGATAGAAAACGGAGAGCTCTGCGATTAGATAAAAGCTGGATCTGAAGGCCAAAAAATAAATCCAGATGGGATAAAGAAAAACGCGCAGCGAGAACGGATGAACAAAGCAATTGGTTTGCATAAAAATGTGCCAGGTCAACTCGTGCGACCTGACGGCTACCTCAATTAGTGCCAGATGAGAAACAGGTTCCACACAGAATCACAGACTGGTTTGCATCGGAAGGGACCTTCAAGATCATCTAGTTCCACCCCCTTGCCATGGCAGAGACGCCTTCCCCTACACCAGGTTGCTCAAAGCCTCATCCAACCTGGCCTTGAACAATGCCAGGGATGACGCCTCAGTTTAATGCAGCCTTTATGGATGCAGTATTTTCTTCACACCACAAAAAATGTGAGTATTTGCTCCTCAGCCATGAATAAATCTTCCTTCAAGAGCAGCTCTGTTCTCCGCAGCTTGCTTATCTCCTTGACTCTTCATGGAGTGGAAGAGAGAGCAAGAGAAAGCACTGAGGAGCACTCTGCAATGAAGACACTCTCCTCCTTGCCTTCAGGGTGAAGAGCGAGCCCCTTCCAGAAGGCCTCCATGCCTCTTCAGTTCCACTTAAGCCCTTAAAACTATGCTTTCCAGAAGACCTTGCCCTTCTTCTCAGACGCTGAGTGGTGTTCAAGCACGCACAGGACTTGAACCGATCCTCCACGCAAAACTGAATTTCACCCCCTCAGAAACGGAGGTCCACAGACTCAACTCAGCAATACCTGGGAAAATCCAGGACAACCGTGCGGGCGATGCTGAATTTGCTCCTGTTTTCAGGAGCTGTGGGATCAGAACGGAGCCCTTTAATCATCGCACGACGTTAGCTTGAGTGGATGCCATCGCATCTCATTTGCATATCTGTCTTTAAGCTAGATCTATAAATGGTTCTGATGCAACTAATAATTCAATACGTTCATTAGAGCTAAAAAAAAAAGTATCATCTTAACGGCTCCCTCCCAGTGATAATTACGTATTTAAATAGTTTCTGCCAACCGAGAAATATTTTCTCTTCTCAAGGCATTATTTCGTTCCTTCTGGGAAAGCAACAAACTCATGGGCTGATGTTTCTTTGATAAGCTACAGAACATCAACAGTATTTTCAAAATCATCCATAGCGGTGAAGGGTATCCTCGTTTCTCCATAAAAAAAAAAAAAACAAAAATAAAAAACCATCAGCCTCAACAGATGGACAAGGCAGCGGGAGGATTTGCAAGAGCCACCTGAAATAAACTAAGCTGATAGAATTTGGCACTTCTATCAAAACAGATCTTGAGCAAAAGCTTCTAAATTCAGCGTGACATACATTTACATTTCTTTTACCATTTTTTCTTTTTTCCACTCCGTCGCTGCACCTGAACAATAACGTATCGACACAACAAAGCATATCATGACGGTCGCAGTGGTACCCCGTAAAGTGACGCTCCTCACGCAGCCCACCTGGAACCAAATCAACAGCTTATACACCAAATCACGTGGGTTTTGGATACCGTTCTGCACGGTATCTGAAGACACTGGGTCCTGCCATACATTCCCCAAAAACTAACAGCCTGGGATGGGTATTGTGGACTCCGTACGTCTGGAACAGCCCCGATTAACCAACTGTTCAACTTCAAAGATTTTCTCATCTACAGAGAACGACCAAGCTCAAGACTCCAATTTCTTTTTGATTAGGGCCTTTCAAAGCATCCTCTGAGAATCAAAAAGGAAGAATATAACATTATTCTGTGGCAATTCTGACATAAAAGCTGCAATATTGGACTGTTTAAAACAAAAAGGGGTTGCTTTTTTTTTTTTTCCATTCTGGAATGAAAAGCACCTTATTATAAATATAAGAAAACCCAACCAGCTTCTGATGATAATGACTCAGCCGACTCATCATAACAAAATGTCAATGTCACCCATAGAATAATCATGTAAGAATACTTCAGAAATGGGAAAAAGAAAAAAAGGGGGAAAAAAAAAAAGAAAAAAAAAGAAATGTACCCAAATCTGGTATGACTGTAGGGGTTGCTTATGAAAATGATGAAAGTCAGAGGCTTAAGTGATTAAGTCAAATATACAGCTCATTCATTTGCAATTTGATTTTAAGTACGGACAAGATGAGCGAAAACAAGAACGGGAGCGTCTGCATCATAATATTAATAAAACATAATTAGGAAAAGATTAGCATAGGAGAAAGAAAAGCATCTTAATTCACCTTCCCTTAGCCTGCCAATGTGTCTCTTGCTGTTGATTATTATTTTCAGAGAGCTGGTGTTTACAAAGGTTTGATTAGACTGGAAGAATGCAAATTAAGAGGGAACTCGCTGATAACATGTCTCCCTCTGTGTGCAAGAAGGTGCTTGGAAATCACAGCAGCCACCACTGCGATATCCCTGGCCTGCCTAGAGAACACGGATGGTGCTGGCTGTTGGGTATTTCCATGCCCAAGTCCCAGTTCAGAGAGGGTCACGGGCTTTTAGGGTCATAGGCTCAGCCATTCAACATCGATTTTCTCCTGGAGATAAATGATCGTTGCTCCTGATTTCCAGAGAGGGAAACCTGAGGCCATGGAAGAGGAATTTCTCTGTCTTCTGTCACATACTGAGTCAAATGAAGAACAACGCACATGCCTATGGATTCCCAGACCTATGCCTTAGGTGACAGATGACCAACGACGAGCAGTTTCCATCACACAGCTCCGTACAAAGACCAGTCGCTAAGAGGTTTCAGGCTCTTTCAGAAATGCTGAACAGGGGAAAATATGTTCTGGAGATGCTGGCAGAGAAAGAAGACCCAGATAGAGCAATGGAAGAAGACATGGCATGGAAGAAGACGCAGATAGAGCAATGGGATGGGGCCAGGAAGCCAGGTCAGATGCAGCAAAGCTGAGCAAAGCAACCACAATACAGAAAAGACAATATATTTATTACAGAGTTACAACATTAGAACACAATTTGCCTTTGGTAATACAGTTTATTTTCCATTCAAAAGACTGTTCCTAGAACAAAACTTGTGTATCCAGGGCTTCCTTGAGGGGGGCTGGGGAGAAGGCAGCTTTCCAGTCCAACAACAGACTTACTGAAAAATGAAAGGTGTTTTTTTTTTTCTCTCTAGCAAGCTGCTAGAGTAGGAGGGCTGAAAATGATCTTGACAGCACAAACTCAAAACAACCCACCTGCCAGGCAAGGTGGTGGACACGGGATTTTGAGAACGAACAGCTCAGGTTCCTTCACACGTCCAGGTTCTCCCTCCACTCTGACACCCGATTCTTTATTCCCAGGTGGATTCAGCAAAACCTTCAAGGGCAGAAAAAGAAGACAAACTCATTCTTCTTCAGGCTCTACCCTCCCTCTTTTGTTACGCTATAAAGGCACATAACCTGTAAAAATAATTTGCTTTCTCTCCAGCTGAGACTGGCAAACCGATGGCTTGGTGAGAAAGTCACTTTCCCGTTTTATTCATATAATATTTTTAAATTATATAAGCTCTGTTCGAGTCTCAACATTGAATAGAGCCTGAGTCAGTCAAGGAAGAAATCTAACTTTTCGTACCTGCTACCCATAACTTAGGCATTTGCCGCAGAGAGGTGAAAATAAAGAACAAAAACTTGTTTATTTTTATACCTCGAGTACGTGTTTCCTTACAAAAAGGAAGATTAAACTAGTTTATACATCAAAACTGTTTACAAAGATTAACAGCCATCTTTGACCTCAGTCTAGAGAGCAAATTCAAGCCATTAAAATTAAAAATATGATCTTTAACAGTCCCTAGGCTGTTACGTCCTCCCTGTGACCTGCTGCGATCACGGTAAGCAACAATACGGATAATTACTCATCCGTTCCACCACGTTTTCTCCTCTCCTATCAAATACATGGACAAGTTCTGTCCCGGCAATAGAACTAAGGCTTAATGAATAGTCCACCCACTACTCATACGTGATGTCTCGGTGGTTTAAAAATCCATCTCCCACGGCTGTTATCACCTGGCTCACATAATTCCTTCGGGCAGGCGTTTCGAACCAGCCGAACTGACTCGTGCGTAATCCCACCCAATGCAAAACCAGCTTTTTCTGCCCGTGTTGTCTGGCTTTCTCATCCCTCTGAGTTTTTGTATCGCATGCGAAGGGTGATTCCCTTCCCTGTGACACTGACGAGTAGCAATGTTTTAACTAGAAAGCTCACTAGTGTTTGACATTTTTCCTCATAAGATTTATCATCGTCACCTACAATTTTCCACTTCGGAGCGGGCTGCAGCTGATGCACAAAGATCTGTTCTGCCTTTGTAATTCACCCTCACCAGGAAGCTGAAAAAAAAAAAAAGGTGAATTGAGCCACGGAGAAGTAGCACCACTGTTTCTCCAGCTTCTTGGACCCCCATCCCACCAGGGCCACTGCCACAAGGAACCCAACCCTCTTACCCAGCAGCACAATGGTCACAAAACTGGGGGGAAGGTACCAGGCATGAGTTATTCTTTAGAGAATGGTCATCCTGAACGTTAGAAAAGGTTGGTCTTTAGAGAGGAAACAGCAAGTGAAGCTCTAGCAGGTTCATAATCAGTAATCCTTATCTGGTACCACTTCGATTTGGCCATCATTTGGAGGGAAGGGATGCCATCCAGAGGGACCTGGACAGGCTGGAGAGGTGGGACTGGGCAGACCTCATGAAGTTCAACAAGGCCAAGTGCAAGGTCCTGCACGTGGGTTGGGGCAATCCCAAGCACAAGTACAGGCTGGGCGGAGAATGGATTGAGAGCAGCATGGAGGAGAACGACTTGGGGATGTTGGGTGATGAGAAGCTCAACACGAGCCGGCAACGTGTGCTGGCAGCCCAGAAAGCCAGTCGCACCCTGGGCTGCATCCAAAGCACTAGATGATCATCTTGAAGGTCCCTTCCAACCCAAACCGTTCTATGACTTGATGATCATTTAGACTGCAATTTCTTCAACACATGTTTAGGAAGCAAACAGCACAACAAAGCTCGGGCCAGTCTGAGACCTAATGTCAAGGAGGAACTGCTCCCCGTCTGTGCTCATCCCAGGCATGGGCAAAACGGAGCAACTGATCCTACCACGCAGTAGGAAGGAAGGAATCAGGTGCTCCGCATCTGCCAGAACACATCAGCGCTGTAAGGTGTCTAAAGTGAAGCGCGGCACAAACACAAGATACGCGTTTGATACACAAATCAGGGAAGACTGATAAACCCACAAGGCTAGAAAACTGATCAAGCAAATTAACACACCTCTAGGCATTAACATGCGAAGAGGCAGCCTCTTGTCAGCTTTTGATGTTCACAAGCTTTTCTCTTGGCCCCTACGCATCACGTGGGCCAAAACACACATTTGTATATGAGCTTTAAAATACACGCTGTACGTTTTACGTACTGCCAGGACATTTGGGTGTCCTCTCTGGAGGGCACTGACACAGTCTGGATCCCTGCTCAGATATTTCTGGAATGCCTCAACACAGGCAGGTCTCACCACATCAGCCACCTCCGCACCTGTGGCTCGCAAACCAACTCTCCTGCCCATCAGTGCTCCTTGGGTCCATACAGCAAAGCCACAGCGGAGTAACGCTCCATCAGAGACCTCAAATGGCCTCAAAATTGGACCAGGGATCCCAGCATCTCCCCTCTCATGCCAGTAGAAGGCTGATGACCACCATGGGCGTCATCTTCCCTTGACGGCCACGTGATGTAGTAGTCATTATGACTACTCTATCTTTGTTCCCTTATCAAGCAAAATAAAGCGACACGATGGAACAGACTCCAGAGCTGGACCCCAAAGGGCTCCCAGTGCTTTCAGGCTGCAGAGATGCTTTCGAATCAGCTGGAGCTTCTGCAGTAGAAGAGGGTGGCAAAGCCTTCATCGGGCTTTCCACACCCGAGGGATGCATCATGCAGTGACCTGCCCAGCTGTCAACAGTAGCAAGAATTAAACCAAAAGACTGGATGGTTTAGCATTAGAATTATTTATTATTAATATTATTATTAGAATGATAATATTAGAATTATTCTTCTAAACTATTTTAGAATGGAATTATTCTATTTGGCCAGTTTTCATGGGCTGCACAGCCATGCAGGCATACTAACGTCCGTATACCCCAACAATCGATGTAAATTGAGACGTTAACAGAACATGCAGTCATCAAATGATAACTTAAAATTTGCACACGTTTCATAGGATAATTACTGTCAGGAACTTTCTTGGAAGGGCCTAAACTTGTATTGGAGAATCACAGAATGGTTTGGGTTGGAAGTGATCTGAAAGATCACCTAGTTCCAACCACGCTGCCATGGGCAGGGACACCTTCCACTAGACCAGGTTGCTCAAAGCCCCACCCAATCTGGATGAGGCTGGTGCTACCTGTAAAAGAACGAATACCTGACACAGCAGCTATGGTCACCGTCTTGCTCATCTCAGCTAAGGCCGAGAATGACCCTCAAAAATCACTTTCTGTAGGGATGGGCTCAAGGCAAGAGAGCAGGTGAGATGAGGATAGCAGCAATCTCAGGGTGCAAAGCTTCATAGATCCAAACCTCTGGTCCACGTAGGTAACGGAGATCCCTGCGCCTGGGAACAGCGGCACCGTGGGGTCCACAGGAACCTTCGTCCTACCTCGGATGACGTTGCCCAAAATTCCACCACACGACTGATGAGAGCCGCGACGGAGCAGGCAGGAAATATGAAAATGAGCTGAAACCCTGGCAACTACAACGCTCCGATTCCTTGCGTTCCCCAGTAACCTACTGTGTTACCTACAGCCCTGGAGGTAATAAACCACAGTGTCATCCATGAGATATGATAAACGAGCTCCCTTCTCCAGTCGCTGTGTTTCCAGTTGCTATATTTAATGAGAAATACGCCTCACTACGCTTGTCTTCCTCGCTGAGCTCGCGTGTCTGTGTAAGGTGGAGAACCTTCTAGTCAACCCTCCTCTCCTGGAGCAGCGGTGCAGCCCCACAGTCATTTGGCCACGGCATGGCAGAGAAAACTCCAAAGGCAGCGTGACCCCTGCCCAAAAGGAGGGGTTCACAGGGGACTCGGGGTGTGGGGACATCTCTTGGTAGTGAGAAGTCTTTTATTCCTAAATCCTTCCGCAGGCCATGATACTGGGACTTCCATCCAGGGGAATAAGACGTTTGGCAGCATCTAGTCATACTTTCCTTAACCTTAGAGAGTGATTGACGTGCCTGTAAACCCTATGGGAACACTTCATCGTCCCCCCACCAGCACCAGGACACTGACAAGTGACAGAAACGACGGCGTTGACTTCGGGCACTGTTTCCCATTTAATTAGGTCTACTATACGCTTAATTAATTAGAGACACACCAGTTGAGATGTGACGGATGACGCTGCCTGTTCCGAGCAGGCTTGGTGTACGATGACATTCCCTGTCGCAGAGGCAGAGCCGCTGCCAAAGCCTATTTGATGCCGGACGATGTGCGACACCCGAGTTCGTGGGGATCCCTGCCCAGCCTGAGCAGGAACGAGCTACAGCTGCAGAAGAAAAGCTCATCCCAAGTAGTCCGAGTGTCCTGAAGAAAGAGAGGAAGAAAGGAAGAAATATTGAGATCCTGCTCGCTGGAGAGGAACGCCTCATAGGCTTCAGTCTCCCGGTGGTGCCGGGAGTGCTGGCACAGCAACCTCCCAGACCACCATGGCAGCACAACCTTCCTCTGAGTAATGAGGCAGGTGAAGGATGGATGACTGCAGCTTCACAAAGAGCCGGAGATGACTGATGGGCCCAAAGAGAAAGATGTGATCCCTCGATTAAAACAGAAACTAATTGATGGGTTTGGAGATGCAAATGATGGGTATAAGCTTCTGACCAGCGACAATGAAAGGTGGGTGGATGGAGAGCCAGGCAACGCTGGTTCAGCAGAAAATATGGAAATAAAAAGGAAATGAGAAACTTGGGTGTCACCGGTGTCAAATGCCAGTAGAAGACGAGAGTCAGCAGCACTTTTTCCAAATATCCTGAGGGACCTGTTCTGGTCACATGAAAAGACTGAACAAGGACTCTTCAAGGATGTTCAATACTTCTTCAGTCTTCAGGTTAGCAGAATTTACGGACCATTCAGCAAGGACGACAGTAAGAGAGGGCGATGGGAGGAAGGCTGGCAAGACGCGTGCTGGGTTTCAGAGTGCCAAGAGTGTCGGAGAGGAGGGACGTGTTTACAGCCAAGGCTAAGCCTGAAAAGGCTTCTCTGCCCATCTTCACACCTCTCAGTAGAAAACAGATTTCAAAATAAATTCTGCAAAATCACCCACAGTTCGGTAATTGCTTCAACTCTCTAATGAGCCGGGGTCTTGGTCTCAGCATATAGGAATTATGTTCTGCCCACTTTCACCATTTCCTCTACAACTGACACAAACACATGATCTGGAACAATCTTTTCTAGCCCTCTCCATGTCAGATCAAAATCATAAAATCTTGGAATGGCTTGGGTTGGAAGGGAGCTTCAAGACCATCACATTCCAACCCCCCATGCCATGGGCAGGGACACCTTCCACTACACCAGGTTGCTCAAAGCCCCATCTGACCTGGCCTTCAACACTTCCAGGGATGGGGCAGCCACAGCTTCTCTGGCCAACCTGTGCCAGTGCCTCACCACTCTCAGACGGAAGAATTTCTGCCTTAGATCTCATGGAAATCTCCCCTCTTTCAGTTTAAAGCCATTGCCCCGTGTCCTGTCACTCCACGTCCTTGTCCAAAGCCCCTCTCCAGCTTTCTTGGAGCCCCTTTAGTACTGAAAGGTGCTGGAAGGTCTCCCCGGAGCCTTCTCTTCTCCAGGCTGAACAGCCCCACCTCTCCCAGCCTGTCTCCAGAGCAGAGGTGCTCCAGCCCTTGGATCATCTCTGTGGCCTCCTCTGGCCCCACTCCAACAGCTCCGTGTCCTTCTGATGTTGGGGACCCCAGAGCTGAAGGCAGCACTGCAGGGGGCTCTCAGGAGAGCAGAGCAGAGGGGCAGAATCCCCTCCCTCGCCCTGCTGCCCACGCTGCTCTGGGTGCAGCCCAGGGCACAGTTGGCTTTCTGGGCTGCCAGTGCACATTGTTGGCTCATGTTGAGCTTCTCAACCAACAACGCCCCCAAGCCCTTCTCCTCAGGGCTGCTCTCCATCCATTTTCCACCAGCCTGTACTTGTACAAATGAGCCAGTACAATGAAGCTCTTTTTGCCCGTTTGCTTTAGGGCAGCGGTGCCAGAAGTGCAAGGGCAGAACTGAAGTCTGATCGTGGTACCGGCGGGTTACCAGCATGTTAATAATCCCGCTCAGCTATCCAGCACTTGGCTGCGATGCTGGTGGCTCCAATTTTTAGGCTGCCACAGCAGCCCCTTGGCAAAGTGTTTATGTTCCTCATGCCCAGTTAGAAATCGAGAATGAGATTCTCTTTTTCTTCCCTATTTAGATGAGAATCTCACTGATTTTACGAGCCGGTACAGCAGCCTGAGCAACAGCATCCTGATCTTTGACACGCACGATAACATCAATATTAAACTAAATCAGCCCTTCGTTCATTAACGAGCTGCATCCAGAAAACTTCCTGCAATTTCTGCTAGAGAAAGTCCAGTGTGGTTTTACAGCTCTCATCGTTTATTCCCAACGGCTGTAATTCCGAAATTATTAACAAGCTTAATGCAAAAACAAGGATTTACAAAAGTTTCACTTGAGATCAGTCACAAACTTGGCTCCAAGAAACTTAAATTTAAGTCTAAGACAGATAGTCCGCAAAAGCTTTTGGAAACCTCCATGGGGGAAAAATCCATTATGAACTTAGAATTAATCTCAACAATCTTACCTATTGATTTTTTGCCTTTTATCAATTGAACTTCTTGTTCCTGAATAACTCATTTACAGGTAATAGACTGAAATAACAAAGTCCTACACAGTTCTAATTGACACCATTTCCTAGAACATGTTCATCAGAAATTATTGGTCTAGTAATGATTTCTCAGATACTGGGATAGGCTAAACAAACTCCAGGCTGCCATAAAGAAGCAGAAAGTTTAATTAAATTTCATTTCAGACATCAGGGTCCACCATCTTTCTTCTCTACCCTCTTTAAAAATAGGGTGCACTCCTTCTGATTCATGTGCATGGAAAGAAAGGACCGATTGCAATTCATCTTATAACAGAGAAATTGCTATTTTTAACACAGAGTTTGTCCAAAAATGATTTGTCTTCTGTTAAACCCCATTTTAGACAGCTGTAAATAGCAAAGACTGGAGAAGAAACTTAAAATCTATGAGTAACAAAAGACTGAAGCACTCGGGAGCAATTTTTGCACTGCTCAGCCCACAAGTTCCAACCCAAACCATTGGGTTTTCAACCCAAACCATCCTATGATTCTATGACTCTATGAGTGTGGTGCACAACCAGCAACGCGTGAGCAAACGTCGCACGGTCCCTTTCCCTACTAAGGAGTGTAAGAAGGAAGATCTGCATCACTGAAGTTACAACAGGGTAGACACTTTGCAGGTGGGAGAAGCATCAAACCTTCAGGTCCTCCTCCAGATCAGCCTGGATTTTCTACCCGTGCTTCATCATGATATCTACGCTACCCCTATCATCCCAGCATCGCCGCTCTGATACCTGCGTGGTGCTCCCAAGCAAATATCATCCCTAAATCATCTATTAGCGCATCAAAGAGCTCAGACAATTTTAGCCACTCTCCTGAGACCAGCTTTTCTCCTGTGCCAGAGACTCTTTGGTCACTCAGCCCTGATCACACCAATGGACTCCCAACCTACCAGAGAGAGACTAACCGCAGCTGGAGAGACCGAGTTATGTAGTTAGCAGAGGCAAGGAAAGAAATATAGGGAGGAAAACGAACCTTATTTGATTTTCCATGAGAAACAATTGTGTTATCCTGGATTCGGGTGGGAAAGAGGATCGTCTCTTTTGCCTTTTCTCTCCTTGGAGGTTAAGGTGAGTGAGGGAACTCGTTAAGTCTCCTGATTTCCTTACATCTTGTTCTCTGATTGATTTGTTCCCCGCGGTGTGATGCAGAGAACACGTATTACAGAGGTAATTGCTGAATCCCAAGTGCTTTCCAGACTCTTCATCGCTGTATTATTCCACTGCAGCAGGTTCAGAAGCCCAGGACAAGATCACAGCGCGTTTGTAAGCCCTCTATGCCAGCACAGTGAGAACTTTCATTACTCCAAGGAGCTTACAACAGAAATTATACAAAAGACAAATGACAGAAGAAGAAATAAGTACTATTATAGCCATTTCCCCTCAGAACGGGAAACTAAGGCATAGAGAAACTCAGAGTCCTGATAAAAAAAAGCTTTGAGAAGACACAGAGCAAGCAATCAGCACTTCATCCCAAAGTGCCATTTCAGTCCTTTACAAGCCAGAGTGAGAGGAGACAGCAGACAACGAGAAAAAGTACCATACCAAGAGAAATGGCCAGCGATTGCTGGCCTCACTTGATTTGGAAATGCCTGGAAAAATGCAAATTTCCCTGAGCTGCAGTCACCTACCGCCTCCATTCTCCTACCCCAAAGCATCCTGCTCGCCTTCCGTAAGTCGTCACAGCCCCAGGGAAGGGGATCGAGAAGAGGCTGAGTGGGACCTAATCACTTCTTCCCCATTCCACTCCAGAAATGTACACCGATTTAACGAAAAAAATCTACTTTTCAGCTTCCAATCTATTTTGCAGAGTATCGAGCGGAGCACTCAGAATTTATGATGCTGGTGACAGGCAGCGTTGTACAAGCCACTGCTGTTCCCATCATTCCTGAGGACAGACTGGCCAACGGGAAATTAGGTGTGAGCGCAGGGAGTACGCACCAGGTGCAGCAGGTGGCCAGGATTACAATTAATCCATACACTTGCTCGCTCCGGCTCCACACCAGCCATCTCCACCGAAACTAATATGCCAGCAGCCAGAGTTGCGCTGGAAATTGTCAAGCATCAGAACCAGGGAAATAATTAAATCCTTCGGGCGTCCGTTTCGAAGCTGGTCTCTGAAAGAGTTGGCTTGTGGCTGCTGCTTCTGATCTTCAGGGCTTGGGAACAGCGTCAGAGAAGATCGAGGTTGATGTTAGTTTTTAAATATGGCCAACATCTGTGTCAATCCTTTAAAAGAACCATCCCAGGCTGACTCAAATGCAGCTGCACCTCCACATCATAGAATGGTTTGAGTTGGAAGGGACCTTCAAGATCATCTAGTTCCAATCCCCTGCCATGGGCAGGGACACCTTCCACTACACCAGGCTGCTCAAAGCCCCATCCAATCTGGCCTTGAACACTGCCAGGGATGGGGCAGCCACAGCTTCTCTGGCCAACCTGTGCCAGCGCCTCACCACCCTCAGAGGGAAGAATTTCTGCCTTAGATCTCATGGAAATTTCCCCGCTTTCAGTTTAAAGCCATTGCCCCATGTTCTGTCACTACCTGCCCTTGTCCAAAGCCCCTCTCCAGCTTTCTTGTAGCCCCTTTAAGTACTGGAAGGTGCTGGAAGGTCTCCCTGGAGCCTTCTCTTCTCCAAGTCGAACAACCCTAACTCTCTCAGCCTTCTTAATCACGTAACAGATAATAATAAGTAGTAATAAGTCTGCAATAAGTTATTGCTAACAAAGAGTAAGCTATACGGCTCCGACCATCCTTTATCACGCATCTGCACAAGGCAAATGTCCTCTTACCATCGATGACAGACAGGGGAGCCCAGCACCTTTCGCTGCTGAGCTGTTTATTTTTAAGTTAGAGATGTCACTTCCACATCAATTTTATCCTCGCTGTGATTTGCCGGGCAGCAATACCTACAAAGCCCTAACGACAGGAGCCGCGTTCTGCTGGGCTCTGTCCGTACGTGCGCTGAGAGATGCCTGAAGAAGCAAAGAGGAGGGAAAAGGAAGAGGAATCCTCTTTCCAGAAGGTGCCTCTGGCTGGGTTGGAGGTTGGGACATCGTATGGACACGCTCCAGAGAGCTGAGCTGGTGACGAGGCAGTGGATGGACAAAATCAGAAATGAAGCAGATCTGCCCTGACCCCCAGACCGTGTCCTGCCTGTCAGAAAACTCTATTTTTAGTGTTTCTAACACATTTGCTTGGTTTAAAGCTTCCCCAGCTTCCCAGAAAACAAAATAAACACAAACGTGCATCATCTGCACAGCCCTGTTTCTTTATTCCGTTGCTGGCGATATCTAACGAAGTGGATAAATGATTCATTAAGAAACGGTATTTCTTTACAGAAACCAGCTCTTGGGGGGAACTAAACAAAAAAAGAAAGAATCCCTTGACACTATTGTTCACTGGTCTGTTATCTTCTATTTTTAGTAAGTGGAGGAGAAGTTGAAACAGCACGAAAGGAGCTCAGCGGTGTTTGATCGGAGCAGGGACGATCAACGACCCTCCAAACAAACGGCCAGGCGTTGTTTAACGCACAGCTCCCCGGCCATGCAATTAGCTCCTCCACCACTGATGAACAGAGCTCCAGGAACGGTAATTCATTGTCAACATCAGACTTTGGCAAAATTCTACATCTAAGGGGGGGGAAAAAAGGGGTCACTTTTGTCATCCACGTTGCGTTGTGGGAGATGCAGTGCCTGAAGTGAAAAATAATAATAATAATAATACAATATTGAACCTTTCAAAGAAAATCATTTGACAGCCTTCCCATACCAACATGCACTAGACTGCCGGGTCAGGGACATCAAGCAGGATATTACATCTCTTAAGGTATTTGCTTCTGAAAAAGTCCATGCTGCTATTAGAAGACATCCAATTAACAGCTTTAAAAGATACATATGAAGGTCGTAATTCCAACCTTTTGTTCCAGTTCCATCCTCTCATTCATCGCTGGTGCTCCATAATCCCTTTTCATTAAGACATTCATAACGGTGCTAGAAAGAATTTTGGAGAGAGGCATGTTACGCTTTCTGCTCCCGTTCAGGAAGGAGTGGCCGCGGGCAAAGGCGGCAGCACGGCCATTCAGGGCTCAACGGAAAAGTTCTCTGTAGCCGGTGCTTTACGGTGTACAGCTCTGCCTCCTTCTATGTTTCAGTGCACAGCAAAGTGAAAAAATTATTAAAAACATAATTCACACGTCAAACTGCAATAAGAAGCATAATAGAAAGGTCAAATCTAACATGTTATCCAAGGAAATGGAAAACAGAACATTTGATGTCAGCTTCGGATTTCAGACCCTTAAGTCTTTAATATCTTCATTAAGAACACCGTGTTGTGCAGACTACAACTGAAGCAACAAATCAACAAAATATCTCAAAGAAGCACTGGCAGTAGCAATTTTCATTTTCCTCTAAAAACACCGACAAACCTCCCATCGCTTTCAATTCCCTTCCCATTCCTGATGCTATTTTTGGAGAGAAGCCCTTCTTCAAAAACCTGCGCTCGTGTTTATCCCACTGCAGCTTAACCTCTGCAACCATCCGGGTCCTCCTCCTGAAAAATGCATTAACGTGCTCTCGCTTCATATTTGGAGAACTTCTAACCCGACGTGACGTCCTGCCTGTATGCGCTCGGCGCTCAAGGTCTCTCCAAGGAGCATCAACAGTCAACAGAGCTTTGCCTTTGGAATCGTTCCACCTCCATTTTCTCCGGGAGAAAGCGAAGAGAGCGAGCAGCAGAAATCAATCTGCCTTTGCTGAATTCCCCTCCCTCCTTTCTCATTTCTCTTTCCCTTCTCCCCAGAGACTGGAGGTGTAAAAAGGCATTTTCTTGGATTTTCTTGGGAGCTGAAACCTTTGGTGCGATTTCACGCTCAGTATTCCTCCCTCGCCTCTAGCGCGATGGTGCTACTCTACACAGATGCCTCCCACCTCACCGCCCCGCCGGGCTGCTCGTATTTCTTAGATCTGTATTCCAAAATTAACAGAAATTCTTCGCTCTTACATCATCACTATTTAACCTCAATGGCTTTTATTGCATTTTCCTTGCTGGGATCCAACAGAACTGAGTTCCTGTTGCATCCTCTTCCTCCAGCACTGGTTTATCCTTGGCTTTTCTGAAGCTGATTTTCCGACACATGGTCTTACTCCTAAGCAGATGTCCTTGGGGCTCTTACTCCTTCTCCCCAGCCAGTGAACTGGGCTGTTTCCCTGTGAGTCTTCATCCTACAGCTTCCAAAGCCAACAGCTCTGGATAGAGATCATTAAGCCTTAAACGACCTATAACTTCCTATTAAAAAAAAAAAAGCTATATTTAATTCATTTCCCAAATTTCCACCCCAAATTGCCTCTGGCTGTGTCAAACTCCATAAGGATCAATAACTCCAAACCTGGTTGCTATTACATTCCTGCAGAGGAACAATTAACATCTACCTTGGGGTTTTACGCTGCCTCATTGCTGTAGTTTTGGAACATTTTCTGCACGAAATCAACCACAACAACAAAGTCCTTGGAGGATATCTGAGACTCCCATAGCTCTGCCCTTCTGGGGAAAAGCAGTTTCTGCTTGAAATGGTTCTTTTTTTTTTTTTTTTTTTTTTTTTTTTTCCCCCCCATGTAGGGGGAAATAAAGAAGAGATGGGCAGGCAAAAATTCCTCCTGAGCAAAGCAGTCAATGTTGATAAAACACGCTTCCCTCGGGTCTGAAGCAGCGTAACCCCACACCAACTATTGGAAAGCAGAGATTTTCTTTCTCAATCACCCTCTGCGAAGTTATTTCACTCTGTTCCAGAAGTCATAGAATCATCGAATCACTTAGGTTGGAAGAGACCTCGAAGATTATCTAGTCCAACCATTAACCTAACACTGAAGTTGTCTTGTTTCAGAAGATTGCAAAGAAAACTCTACAATTTTCTCCTAAAACACACATTAACCCTGTTCCATCGATCCAGGTTGTGCATTCACAAATGAGACCTACACTCTTGGCTCCCAGCACGGCCTCCATTTTCCTCGGAGGACTCCTTGGTTGTGCTACAACCCTACCTGGACTTAGGTGAGCGCTTCCTTCTGCTGGCTGCTGGCAGCCCCCCGGCTCGCTCTCACGTCGGACGTGACACAGGCGATGCAGCCCGTGCCTGTGCCGACCCGCTCCGTCGGCACACGGCTACGACAGATGGCTGCACGCGCCCTCCCAAGCCAGCATGACTCATTCCACCCTTCCGCTTTCGAACATGCTGCTTCTGACCTTCCGCAGCGCTGGATCTGCAGATAAATTTCCACTCTTGTTTACAATACGTTTTTAAAATAGCTTCAACTTGAAATATTTATCTGAGACGCGGTCCCTTTGCTCGTTTCTTCTTGCTTACTTTATGGATGTGGTCACCGAGGAACAGCAACCAGTGGACTTGTGTGGTGACAGGTCCATTTTAAAAATCCTGTACCCTCTATAACTTCCCTGGGTAGATTTATTAAAGGAAGTTTGATCAGCTCAAAGAAAATCTCTGCAGTAAAACGCAGCATGGACCCCCCTCCATTAATACTGTTGTACCTCTTCTTTCTGCTGTTACCTTGCTCCAACATGGGCCTTCTTTCCTCTGAAGGGAGCTGATCGTTTGCTTTGCTCTGAGCTGGCCTTGGCAAATATAAATCTATTTACCCATCAGGCGGATTCAATCCCCAGCATGTCCTTTCCCTGCCTTGCTCTGAATCACCAACATCCACAGTTCACAGCAGTGGAGACATCCAGCCCCAAGATGGACGTGCAAACAGCTCCGGCAAGCTGACGGCAGCCTGTGCCGTCATAGCACAACCCTGGAGCGAGCCAAGGAGAACCTGTCCCTGAGCCACCTGGCAGTGTGCAGGCACAGACACCAAAGCAGCTGCTTCCACAGGTCCCAGTTTATAAAGCATTTTCCCTGTTAAAGCAGATATCATCAAATCATAGCAGGGTTTGGGTTGGAAGGGACTTTCGAGACCATCTAGTTCCAACCCCCCTGCCATGGGCAGGGACACCTTCCACACTACACCAGGTTGCTCAAAGCCCCATCCAACCTGGCCTTGAACACTTCCAGGGATGGGGCAGTCACAGCTTCTCTGGCCAACCTGTGCCAGTGCCTCACCACCCTCAGAGGGAAGAATTTCTGCCTTAGATCCCATCTAAATGTCCCCTCTCAATTTAAAGCCATTGCCCCGTGTCCTGTCACTCCACGTCCTTGTCCAAAGCCCCTCTCCAGCTTCCTCCAGCAGAAATCCCATGTGCATGTGCAGCGCTGACATGAGCTTGCACGGAAAGCACATCCCGCCGGCAGCTGAGCAGCAGGATCCCAGTGTCGGGCTCTGATCTGCAGACAGGAACAGTTTGGGATGTGAAGACAGGCAAAGTGTGCCCGTGCTCGTTCAGCTGGCTATGGCAACCCAATTTTAATTAATAATAATCCGGAAGACTCTAAAAGGCGCTTGATTTGTCCCTCCCAAAGGCCAACACAGAAACAAACTCCACATTAAAGCTGCCATTTTTTTCCAATAGGAAAAAAAAAAAAAAAAATCACATACCCTATGGGGCTTCTGTCTTGGGGGATGCTTACGGAAAATCACGGGGACATGAGGACACAGAGCAGTGCAGAGGATGGAATAAGAGTCCGGAGCGGATCATCTGTTGTCTCACTTCACTGAGCAGCAGCAGCCTGTTAGTCAAAAGAAAGCTTTTTTATGTTTCATTATGGTTAAACATCAGAGACAAAGCCATGTTGACATCGCATAGACACTTCCCATCCCTGCCAGCACAACAGATTCGTGCTTTATTACTCAGGATCTTCCCTACCACCTCCAAAATGCCTGGGGAAAACATTAGGAGATTAAAAGAAAAGCTATTGCTTAATATTAGAATGAAATAGATCCAAACTCACTGGCTTTTTATGTAACAATAATTACAGCTAGGAGAGCCTGGCCCGGGAGAGCCCCAAGTCCCCGAGCGGTTTATCTTCCTAAATGAATTTGTCCCATAAACATTTTTAGTAACCTCGTTACCCGTCTTGCATTGTTAATAAAAGTCATTAAATCTGACATGATCAGGAATAGTTTGGGAAGCAAGCTGGACGCAGGTTTAAGTCATGGTTTGAAGTTCAAATTCAAAACACCAAATGTCTCAGAAGTATTGGACGTGATTTGGGGCAGACCTTAGCTACAGAGCGTCAAAACATACGTGACTCGCAGAGATTGAATCATAGACTGGTTTGGGTTGGAAAGGACCTTTGAGATCATCTTGTTCCACCTCCCCGCCATGGGCAGGGACACCTTCCACTACACCAGGTTGCTCAAAGCCTCATCCAGCCTGGCCTTGAACACTTCCAGGGATGGGGCAGCCATAGCTTCTCTGGGCAACCTGGTCCTGTTATCTGAGAAGAATCTGTCCAGAAACAACTGAGAAGTCAATTTGTGCTTGCTTTAAATCGTACCATGCGATGCTTCGGTACAACTCTCTTCGCCCGCTCTCTCCTGCCCTGTGCATCTCAGGATCAGCCAGAAAACGGACTCAGGAGTTTGATTTAGGACATGCACCCCAAAGGTCTACCTCGGTGGGATGTTTTTGCTCTGGAATCTCTCCACGTACTTGCTCTCGCACACTGGCATTGCCCGGCTGGACGCTCTGCTCCCCACACCAGCAGACATGGAAGAGGACTTGGTGGTACCTTGTTCGCTCTCCTAAAAGATGGCCAAAAAAAACGGTTTTCCATGTCAGTTTGCACAAAACTGAAAAGCCAAACAGGAGAATTGAAAGAAACAGAGGGGGAAGAGAAACCCAAGACAGACATCCTTGATCCTGACTTTTACCAACCTATTTTCAGGGGAAAGGGGGAGGTTTTATTGTATAGTTAAACGTTTATCGCTCTCAACCACAGCTGACCTACGGCTGGCTGCGTTCCACCACCGCTTCACTTCCATCTGCCTCTCCTCTGTTCCAGTCTGGTCCCTGGGACTTTGTACTGGCATAGAGAGAATAGAATAAATGTATTGTCTACCTCCTTTTGGACTACAGACACCTAAATCTTTTCCAGTTCTTTCAGGGGGTCTGGAAATATTTGCAGCCAAGCATCCATCTGATCTAGTTTGCTCTGGGCTGACTCTGAGACATCTTGAAAATTTAATGTAATGGGAAAGGAAGCAGGGTGTTGCTCTGTGATGAAATGTCACGATTGCACTGGAGACGACGGCACTGTAACTACCATCCTAAAGGATGCCTTTGTTTTTCCTTCCATCAAAAGGGTACGGGAGGCAGCAAAAGAGAAAAGAAACAGATGATTCGCATCAGACGATTGTTTCCATGTCCCATCCTGAAAAATGTTTTGTTAGAAGAAGTCAAATTAGTTTGATCCTTCCCTCAGTGTTGTTCTGGACGCACGCAAATTTATTCGGGTAGAAAGACCTCTGACAGTTGGTGTGCCAGCAAAAATTCTCAAGGCTTTCGGGCTTGATTTAAAGATGGGAATAAATGGGGTTGCTGGGGACAAAAGCAGAGACGGTGTAAAGGACACACTCCAGTACTCATGTTATAGAAACGTCTCTGCGACCAAACGAGCAGAAAAATCATCTCGCAGGAAAGCGAGGGCAGGAGGGGCTCGGCTGGGTCAGTCTACAGCTCTGCCCCCAACGCTCTGGAGGACATCTGGCAAATAGCTTAATTGTACCGCGCCGCTTGCAAGGTGGAAGACGACATCTCACCGGTTCGGATCAGAGCTCCTCAGAGCAGGGCCTCAAAAACCTAAAATACTCTGACACAGTCGTTGACGATCCACAAGTTGAGAAGAGCTGTGTAGGGGGAGACACCGATCTCAAAATAATGCACAACTCCCTAAGCAAAGCCAATGCTGTCGGGCGTTGCTCACGTTTGTCCCGAGTTCTGGATGGCACAATCAAAACACTTGGCTTTTGGATAAAGCCTTATTATGGATTTGGGCATCGCTTCACAGGTGGGGAAATGGAGACGCGAGGAGGTGCGGGGATTTGCTCCCGATGGCCATAAATTAGGGATAGGAACAGACCGAGCACTGGTCCTGGGCTGTCACTCCCACTACGCCAAGCCAAGGGGTGCGAGGCTAAAGCCGGACACTACGGAATGTGAAGGAAAGCCCCACGACAGATGGCTTTAGCCGAGGATTACGCCAAGTGTTGCCTCCCATACCCCTCAGGGATAATCTCAAGTCATAGAATCATAGAATAGTTAGGGCTGGAAGGGACCTTCAAGGTCATCTAGTCGGTCTCCGATCGAGAATCACAACTCGCTGTTGCAGTAGGAGGAAAGACGCGTTTACGCCCGACGCCAGCGCACAGATGCGTGTGCTGGGCTCCGTGTATTACTTCCAGCTTTGCCCAGTTGGGAAGCGTCCCTGAAATAGTAATTTTAGTAAATAGTAAGAGACACGCACAGAAACATCTGAGAAGTCAATTCGCGCTTGCTTTGAAGACATACAAATTTCTCCAACTAGAGGACTCGTATTCCTGAAGCGTCTGAGAATGTCACAAACATTTATGATGTCAGCCTTTCCGACCCATGATTTCTTCGGCGTGACTTCGCGCTGCTTAAAAACACGGCAACGGATAATCCTCGCTTTAAAGAATTCGTACGTGAGACATTGAAAGGAGAGAGAGAACATGAATATTTTATGCTCAGACAGACTGCTCTATCCGCAAGGAAAGGGAATGTCTGTTGGCGATTGAGAGCAGGGCAGGAGTTCAGGACTGCGCTACTGGCTCTGCTGAAGATCTTTGGGCAATTGGTTTTCCCTCTGAACGCCTCATTCACCCCAATGATACACTCTTCCTCAAGGATCTGATGCAAATTAAAAGCTTTGAGCTGCTGCGCTGAAACGCGAGACGTTATTTATAATATTAATGCTTTTGCCTTTGACCATTACTGCAATCTTGTCTTGCCAAAGCTAACCCTGAAGATATACGTTGTGTCATCTATTTATATGAGGGTAACAGCATGCACCGGAGACAGACCGAAGGTCTACAATACGGGCGTATCGTCTATGGAACATAAAAAGATAGATCTAGACACAAGGCAGATGTCTTTTGGGTTTCACAATTTCAGATTTTTATGGTTAACTAACGGGGCTTATAATGAGTCTGATATTTCTGCGTATCAAAATTATTCTACCACTTTAGCAGATGATGTAGCACATTAATTTTTATTTCCCAAATCAAGGCTTCTGTTTTGCGAGCAGGCACGGAAGGAGTACGCAAAACTGCAGTCCCAACCAACAGTCAACTTTCAAACAAAGTGGATGGCATTTGGTATTTAAAGTAGCTGGAGTTCACCTACAGATTTCTGACCCCTTCTAAATGACCCCACCTGAGTCTACCTCCTAGTCTAGTGTAATTCCAAGCATCCCTAGTATTCCTATCAAATAGCCTAAATTTATCCTAAGAACCATCTGTCGGTTAAACCGAAGAAGCCCAAGCCCTTCCTCATTGGAGTGACTCACTGGTGCTTGCTGAAACAGGGGCTCAGAGAAGATCCCAACCATACATTCCGAACTGAAACGCACTCTGAGTGTTGGCGACACCGAAACCTTGTCATGGTTTCCTCCGATTCGCTCCTGACTCTAGAAGTTGGCAATTTTAACACAATTCCGACAAAAAGGAGCTTGGATCGTCTTTCTAAGTTAACACGAGGAAGTTTAGTCAAGTAAAACAACTGAGGCTGGGGCCTCCCAGCTCTGAGTTCAGGCAAAATCTTGGCTAAACAATATAGCTTTATAACCCGTAGGATGAAGGTTGTGTTGCTGTTAAGAAGTTTCTGGTACCCTCAATGCCTCTGTTCTAGCAGATCTGAGTGAAACGATTAAAACGGTCAGTTGGTTTCCCTCTTTGTGCCCCGTTCAGACCCGCTTTGTACCTCTTCAATCTTATAGACACACTTTGTTTCCCACCTGCCAAGTTTAGTATTCAATGGCTGAACTCCCAAGCTCCACAGCCTCCCAAAAACCTGCATATCTCCAGGTGGCACAGTTTTGTCTGTGGCAAAACCCACGAAGAAGTTGGGTATGGTGAAACTCCTCTGAAGTCAGGAACGAAACCAAGCCAGGACTAGTATATTACAGAGTTCATGTGATGCAAGTGGTCTATGCAATTTTAATTCCTAACTCCCACCAGAGAGAACAATCAAGATCATGGGGCAAGAGAAGAAAGAATTTTAATGACAGATGACATCAAAACTCCTATTGTACCAGCCAAAAAGGGATGCATGTCACTTACACAAGTCTGGAGAGAGATCTATCCTGTTTCTCCATTTCACAGCTGAATTAATACAATCCACCAGCTTCGTATATGCTTAAAAATCAGAATTTTAGCTTCGAGTAACTTTTATTTTCAGCTTCTGCGGCCAAAGCCAACTGTGGAATCATCAGATTCGTTTGGGCTAGTCCTGATGTCTCGCTGATTGAGCGCGGGCACAGGGATTCAGGGATAAGAGAAGTTTTTTTTCTTAAGACTTGGTACTTCCCTTCAAAGCCTTCAGAATCACTGACACGCCAATCATCGCCGTCACTGGTAACATCGCTAACACTCACCTACCTCTGGGACGTACGTTCCAAGACGTAGGCAACGTCTGCGCAGCTCTTAAGGTCTGCGTAAAATACTGACGCTGCCTTCAGGGGCCTCAATCTCTGGATGTGGTGCCCACGCGTGTTGTAAGGAAGCGCAGATGAAGAGTCAATACTGTCTCTGAAAAAGGGCACGGTGTCCTACGTAAGCCATGGGGAACTGAGACGGGATTCAGGATCAGCTTAACATCATGCAGGACTGTGGAGCAACCAAGACACAGATCCCCAACCCCATTTTAATACCTTAACGACAAAGCCATTTCCTTCCTCCTTACAACTATTAGGCTTTCTCTTTGAGGTGAACTCATTATTGCTACTGGTCTTTATTTAGTGGAGGATTTCCCTGGCCATGGTAGGGGGTTTGGAACTAGATGATGTTTGAAGTCTCTTCCAACCCTAACCATTCTATGATTCTATGATTTATTTACTGCTGCTGTTTTCCAGTTACAATTCCATCTACTCTTTGGCTGGTTGGTTCATGCAGGTACAGCAGGAACCTCCTGAACCTCAGTTGGACAGTTCTGCTGTGGCAGAACTCGACTCTCAAAACCAACTTGTCTCAGGTTAAGAATTCAGAGGACTAATTACAAGGGTTGCAAAAGCCCAAGGGCCACGTGTACTGTCACAAGGATTCCTCTATCAAACAGCTACTTAAAGTCATCACCAGTCATGTAGAGCCAAACCTAAAGAATTAAGAAAATGCCAGCTTTTCCAAAGCCTAAGCCCAGCTTTTGCACGACTCAGATTAGATTGCAGAAGTCAGAGGTGAAGTTCAAAGACAGACCTGAGGCCTGAGTTTCACCAGACAGCACCATAGAGAACCTGGCCTTCTCACTGAAACCCCCACCTGTAGAGCAAAGGGAAATTTGGGTCTATACCATTGCTGCCGCCCGTACCCGTCGTGGTGTCCATCCGTGCCACTCGCTCCGTGCTGCTTTCATACACCACCTTTGCCAGGGGCTGACGCGGGACTCGTTCTCTGGGCAGTACTGAAAAGTAAATAAATCACATCGAATAATTACGACAGAGTTTCAGACATCTGAGAGGGGCTGGTAAGGGCCAGCGATTCACGAATCCCATGAGCTTTCTACGCGTGCGCAGCACAAATGAACTTCAAAACTGGGGCATGAAGTCATCTGGTCTACTTTTACCTGGTTTACGCCGCTGGGTTGGCGATGTCTCACGAGCCGCCTTTCGTCTGTTCTATTTCTTCCCTTGCTTTTCACTAAGAAGTAATAAACTCCCTTAAAGTGACACCGGTGCCGGAGTTTTGCCTGGGAAGAGGCTCATCCAAGACTGACAAATGTGCTCAGCCTTCATGTACCTTGTCCGGTGCGTCAATGAATTCACACCATCAATTGCCCAGTACTCCACACTGATAACAAGTGTCTAATCCAAAAGAAAGGCTCCTCTGACATACTCCTGACAGCTCCTAACCATACTGACTCATAGAAATGATGGAGAAGATCTCTCGGAGCTGCCTCTCTATAGCCTGTCCTTCTGACGAGGAGAGAATGCTCTCGAGAGCGTTCTTTATGTCATTGTCTGGTCCAATTCTCACGGGAGGCTATTTCAGACCTCGCTTCTTTGAGATCTTCCTGGTAATACAACCTAATTCTTTTGTTTACTGTCATCTCGTCAGAGCTCCGTACGCTCTCTCGCCTGAAAGCTGCCTTTTGTCGTGTTCGGAGCCTTCGAATTTATAGGCTGCCATCAGCTGCTGTGGAACCAGAATCTCAAGGAAAAGCAATAACACAACATTCATTCCAAGATACTTATTCTCCTGCACTAACTTCATCTAGTATCCACGAGAGCTTCAAGGGCTTAGGCTCGGGATTAATTTATCACGGCTTAACAGCATCGACTGAGCCACACTGACCAGAAAGGACGTCCGAGACCCAACTGGTGCCCTCAACACCAGACTCAAGCGACGCTACGACTTTGGCGTCTAATTAAATTTCACCCTCTGGTTTTTCAAACTCGGGGACCAAGGCAGTTTCCTCCTCCGCTCTTGCTGTGTATGATGACGCCCGTTGTGTCATACCCTCAGCAGCTGCCCCTCTGCTGACACCGGCACTCGTTTGCCTACTGATTGCACCAGACAGTGAGTTTTCACTCCTTATCACATCAAGTCTTTCCTTCAGAAGGTCTATTTCCCAACCCAAATTCTCTTCCAGCAAACTGCAGGTCTATTGTCACACCAAGCAAATGTGACTTTTTTTGTTGGTGTGGTTTTTTTTTCCCCCCCAACTTCACTCCAGAAAGACAAAAGCCCTATTTAGAGTTAGAGAGCCATCAGACAGAAGGAGGTTGCCTGAAATAACCACCAGCTAACTCAAGACGTTCTCAGTCATGGCAAAGCTTCCTGTACCACGGTTTGGGCTGTAGAGGTTAGTCCTTCTCCAGCTGACACCCCATGACTGTCTTCTGAAGGCTTCTTCTCCTTTGATGAAAGAATTCCACCTACACGCACGCATATCGTTGTTTTTAGAGAAAGGTCTAGGGTAATTTTTTAAATATAATTTTTTTTTTCCAGCAGGATGCCGTCCCCAGCTTTTTGCCACATCGGATGGGTGCAAGTTGTCTAAGCACGTCTGCCGTGCCTCCCCCAGCTCCGCGCAGGATGGTGACAGCTTGGGTGAACGCGGGTGCCAGTCAGAGCGTGAGCTGGGAGGCCAGGGCTTCTTCTCAGCTCCACCTCTGAGCACGGATGCCAACTGTGAGTGAGCTCCTCCGGCTCCCTCCCTCCTCCCGCCTAGTGTCTGCCTGTCGCGTTTAGCCCAAGCTTTTCAGGACAGGAACTTCTCCCTCTCGGCGGGTGCCAGACGCGACGAGGTGGAGATGCAAAGCTGCTGGGTGCGACACGGCAGTGTGATTTCTCACCACTAGCTTTCCCTGCCGCGCCGTGTGACAAAAGATTGACAGCACAGAGCCATGGAACGGTTTGGGTTGGAAAGGACCTTCAAAGATCATCTAGTTCCAACTCCCCTGGCATGGGCAGGGACACTTTCCACTAGACCAGGTTGCTCAGAGCCTCATCCAACCTGGCCGTGAATGTTTCCAGGGATGCCTGATCCTCGTGGGTCCCTTCCAGCTCAGGATATCACACGATCCACTTTGTTACCCAGTACCAGCACCTACTTCTTATGAGAAGCAAGCGCAGCCTGAGGATCCAGGATTTGAGCCATCGTTCTCACTTGTCACCGTTCTGCGAGTCACCTCGCCTCTCCGCACCCGCTTTCGCCAACAGCACCCTACAAGAACCACCTGGTTCTTCACAAGAACCGAACTTCTGGTCTGTAGATCTCAAAGCGCTTCACCAAGGACAGCATCAACACTACTTTGTTTTTTTTTTTCTTTTACTCAGAGAACTAACAGGAGGGGAGTAACTTGCTAAGACTTTCCTCATGGTAAAACGGGAGTGATGGTGCAATCAGTTCACTGGGACACTTAATATTCCAAAATCCTGGCAGAATCACAGCTACAGCCCGTTCCACATTGAGAGTTTTTCTCAAATTATATCTCTTGGAAAAAACAACTTTCTTTTGCGCTCAACCGAACTAATGACAGAGTGCGCGCGGAGAATAAACATAAATACACATATAAAAAAAATTGTGAACCATGTCAGAAAGCCCACAGTATTCTATCTTAAATCTCTCCCTTTGACAGACAGTGGATTAAACAGAAAATGAGTTACATCTCCCCAAACCATACAAATATGAGTCCCACATTGCAAGGTAGCGTGACAAATAGCTGCTGATATATAAGAATAAAAATAAACCATGTCTGCGATCAGTGCAGGCATCACTGCTTGTATCTGCCATGAAAATCAACTCGAAACCTTGGGATAAGGATTTGAAGTGCATGGTTTCACTGGCATAAAAACTAGGAAACCTTAAAGAATACAGAAAAAAGAGGCAAAGATACCTCATGGAAAATATTTTTTTTTTTAGTCTGGCAGAACACTTAAGGAAAAGAGTGTTCTTTCAACTGTTTCCAAAGGAAGAAATTCCCAGAAAGTTAATAAAAATAAAAATCAAGGATGTTTCCAGAAGCACAAATGATCTATACTCCGACGATGGTAATTCTAAAAGGAGATCTGAACTTCTTACAAAGCGTTTCAAAACGCATCCCATACCTCCAAAACTACTCAAAGGCAGGGATGGAGTTATTTTCTCTTATCGACAGAACTCGTGTCACCCAGCAACAGAAATATCAAACTAAAACCTAGAGCTCC
The DNA here is from genome assembly GCF_009769465.1 of Tauraco erythrolophus. Lineage (NCBI taxonomy): Eukaryota > Metazoa > Chordata > Aves > Musophagiformes > Musophagidae > Tauraco > Tauraco erythrolophus. The sequence continues at coordinate 4,454,019 of NC_141493.1, read as the reverse complement.
TAAACTGTAGCCCTTCTCATCTAAGGAGCCTCAGGCAATGGCAGCACATCACTGTTGCTCCACTCCTGGAGCTTTGGTGGATTGATCCTGCCCGGTGCTGGGCCGTTTTCTCTTCCAGTGACCAGGGGAAGGGCGGAAAGTAGCATTTGACACTTTGCAGGATCGGGCCCTTACAGTCACACCCCGCTGTTGCGCCCCATTTCTTGGATATTTGCAACACGTCAGAGCGTCAGTAACGCCTTCTCAGCGCTAACACGGCACATTGCAGTCTGGGGGCTGCTGGTTCTCCAGGATGACTTGAGATTTGCTAGACAACGTTGTGCCCATGAAAAGTGCAAACTTCTCCCTCTTTCCCAAACAGTGGATCCTTTTACTCTTTCCAAGTGACTCCTCCCAAAGGGTTATGAGCTCCAAGAATCATAGAATCATTAAGGTTGGAAGGGACCTCTAAGATCATCAAGTCCAACTGTCAACCCAATACCACCATGCCCACTAAACCATGTCCTGATGCCCACTAAACCATGTTCTGCAGTGCTATATCTGCATGTTTTTTTGAACACTTCCAGCCATGGTGACTCGACCACTCCCCTGGGCAGTCTGTTCCAATGTTTGACCACTCTTTCAGAAAAGAAATTTTTCCTGATATCTAATCTAAACCTCCCCTGGCACAACTTGACGCCATTTCCTCTTATCCTATCACCAGCTCAAACATTTTGGTTGACTCAAAGGCACAGAAACCAATGAAGCACTTGAGGGTACTGCAGGCACAGCATAATTCTCCAACAAGTTACAGGAGGGTATCCGTCTTCCCCGGAATAATTAAGACACTTTCCATTTCTGAGAGTAGGACGTGGGATTTGGGGAGAAACGTTTGGAGGTAGAACAGCAAATCCGCGGTTTCTTGTTCTTCTCCGTTATTGCAATCTCCTCTTGCCATCTATCTGGGGATGCTGCTAAATGAAAAGGTTCATGACAGCTCTTCAGCACTCAATCATATAAAACACTCTCTAAAAGATGTTCAGTAAGTTAAAGGAACTGCCAGCACCTTTTTTTTTTTTTTTTTAAAAAAAAAAATAAATCATAGATTGGGATTTTTGCAGAAGTAAGTAAAGTTTATATGCTTAAATTCTATTGGGTGTCCATGGAATTTGGGTTCCTAACTTCCTCAGGTTTCTGCAAAAATCCCTGTCTTGTTCTGGATTTGCATTTCATCTGAGGAAAGAATAGCTTGTGGTTAACGCGCAGAAATAAGGTTGAGAATATTTCTAAACGAGCAAGAATTTGAAAGTCAAATGAGTTACTCCCAGTTTACACCACAGCAGCTAACAGCAGAATTTGCATATCCTATTTTTTCTTTCCCCCAAATACAACCAAGTTTCTGTTACAGAAGAAAGCTAACATTTATATTGAGCTTTCTCTCCGGCAGAGACTGTTTTTGTCTAGGCAAAAATAACTTTTCTGGACCAAACTACTCCCACGTCAGCTACTGGAAGCCTCCAGAGAATTCAGGGCAGTTGCTCAGGATTTATCTGGATTTAGTTGCCCTGATCCTTGGCGTCGAAGGGGGGAATTCAACGTTCCTGGGAAAAAGACAGTCTCAACGAAGGTCGTGGTTGCCCTCCATGTACTCGTGAGGAACGAGCCAAAGCAGCTCACCGACACAAACCACTACTCATGTTTTATGTGAAAACAGCTATTTCCCTGGAAATTTCTGCTCTGAAAACAAGGCACAGGGTGGGGGAAGCACAGATCCCGTTCCCATAAAACGAGTCGCACGAGGTGCAACTGATTTCAGCGACGGCAGCACCACGAATTAAAAAATAAAAATACAGCAGGGTTTCTGCCTCATTTTAAGCAAAAGATAAAGAAATCACGGGCTTTCCTCTCTCGTACAAGACAGGTCTTTTGGGACTGAATTCTCCTCTCACATTTACGCTTGTATAAACCTTGAGTGATTTCTTTTTTAAGTTACTATTTTATCTGTAGATTTTTCCAGGAAAAGGATCTGATCTACAGAAAATCTAAATCAATATCAGCTGGCTTTAGGTCAAAGACCTCAAGCATTAAGTATCCCTGTCAGTGAGATACACATAGACATATATCACAGCCTGCATGATAATTACCTCTTCGTCCCCCAAGGCAACGAGTGGATTACTAAAATATAACTAATGATTGCATTTTTCTGGCCTTTGATAACAAAGGTAGTTGAGCTACTTATTTATTTTTGCTCAGCATTGCCGTAACTACTGAATTCAGAAAGCAAAATGCCTTTTTTTCCCTTTTCCTCTCTGCATGGTTGAGTTTATTCACACAAAAGGGAGGTGCCAGGAACAGTTCCGCTGAACACCATCAATGGCAAGAGACAACCAGGACTGTCACAAACCAGGAAAGCATCCCGCCCTTCCGATCTGTCATTCACCTCCCGGTTGCTCCGGCTCTCACATCCAACATACTTTCCTTGTCGGTGAAAGAAACGCTAACGGAGCATCATCATCTTTGAAACGTGCGAGACTTTGAAGGCCTGTCAGATGGGGAAGATGTTAAAAGTGGTACTTTGGTCCCTAAGATCTCTCCTCTATCCAAACAAAACCTTACCTTTAAATAAAAATATAAAGCCAAAACCCAGCTGCCCTATCAGAACACTCACAAAATAAAATATCTGTGGTTGATATCCAGATACTGCTGCGTGGGTGTAACTCCCCCATCACCAGAATAAAGCTCAGTGTCCTTTCTGTATGCTAGATCTGCTGTTCTTACGTATTTATACCAATATTACCCAGGAAACATCTCAGAACTACGTCCTGAGGCTTAAGATACGAGCCTGGCACTTGAACGAGTTCAGCTTTGGGTAAGAACTTCCAAGAACTTCCCCTGTCAAGCTGGGAAAGTCTTCAAAGGCTACATAAACACGTACCCACTGGTTGCATTCAGCAGAGCCCCTCTCATCTCCAGCATGGGGACCAGAATGTCTGCCCACGTCAGGTGGTTTTTGGGAAGACAGGCACACCACAGCAGCGTGCTCCGGGAAGGACCAGAGTCAGAGAACGCCTACAAAGACACCTACGTCATGTTTTTTGATTCAAACACGATCCATTGGATTGTACCAGCATACAACCACCAGCCATGGACGTTTGTATTCTAGCGTCGCCTCTCTCTGCCATAGAGCTACCCCAGGGATTCCATTTGGCTTTTTATCTTGAAAAAAAGTATATTTATATTTTACGACTTATATTTTACGACTCGTTTCCCTTCCCAGTCCAGAGTGGGAGTCTGGGGGACAAAAGAAGGGAGCACCTGGCGTTGAGAAGCCCAGAGCGTCATGTGCCAAGAGGAAAAATTTATTTTGTTGACGATTGTTTCTGACTTTCACTTCCCCCACCTGGCTACAGATGCGGTTTCCAGACCCGCCTGAGGCTATCCTCTCTGTTCAGAGACACAACAATAAAAATCCCCAATCCAAACTTAACCGGTATATACGAGCGCGTGCCGGGAGCTCACCTTACTTGCAACCACCGCGGTTTTAGGGAGTTTGTTGCCTAATTATTTTCAGAAGCAAGCAAGGGTCGTTAGCTAAAACGGATAACTGTAATAAAGATTTGGAGGCTGCTCATGCAACATTTGGAGAGGGGAAAGAACATCTCAGACAACCCCGAGACTGTTTCTGGGTAGCTGACACAAAGCTTCAGTTTATTCTGACTTAACAGTTATTCCCAGATTTTACTGAGTGCGTTGCGGAAGGGTTACGGAGCCGGCATGGGACTGGATTTTCACGGAATCACACGGAAGGGCTGAGGGCTGGATGGGACCCACTGGAGATGGCCTCAGTCCAAACCACCCCCTGCTCAAAGGAGGCTCAGCTGCTCCCAATCCTTTTAATCATCCCTGTGGCCCTACGGTGCGTTCGCTCCGGTATGTCCATGTGTCATATCAGGAAGCCCAGGACTGAACGTGGTGCTCCCGATGAGTCTTCACCGGCACTGAGCAAAGGGGAATAATCATCTGTCACCCACCTACGCTTCTCTAACCAGGCTTCAGGGTGCAGCGTCTGCAGCTGTTTTCCCCAGCAAACTACCCCGAGGCAGTTTCTGTCATTAAGGGAAAAGCTTTGCCAAAGATTCATTTTCTGTACGTCAGGACCCGAGAGCTCAATTTCACATCCCTCTCATCAGCCACGTGACCACGGCTGCATGAGATGCTTAAGCATCCCAAGTGGATGGGGTCTTGGAGAAGGTTCCGGAAAGATGACTGTGTGCCTGGGCTGTTTTCACGGTATATTTCCACTCACCCATTAGTCACCATCACAATTCCCATGCCTTTGTAGATATCCATATTTTAGCGCGTTATCTAATTCATAGAGGTCTATCGATTCCCAGCTTCGCTCCGAAGGGCAGTGACTCATCTTTCAGCGCGCACAATACAAAAGCTGCTAATAAAAAAAGGAAAAAAACCCCACATTTAACATTTAGAGCCAGGGCATCCAGATGAGAAACGCTCCTATGTCACCGACACCCAGGCATCGTGAGCCGGATTCCGAATTGGCTGGCTTCCTCCCCCCTGCCTCGACGCCGACCACACCACGCGCTCCCGAGGGGCTCGTTTTCTGGGGAATGGGATTTTCCCTCTGGACTAACATGCCGCCGTTCTGCGTGATGCGTGTCCTCAACTGCTTTATAGGAACCTCCTTTTTGTGTGTGAACGTCGGAGAGGGTTCCTGGAGAGGGAAATCCACCCCTGCCCACAAAACGACATGTCCACACTGTTTTTATTCTCCCTAAACATTCAAACCGGGATCTGAACAAGAAGAAACACACAGCCCTTGGTCCAGACCGATTCTTACGAAACGAGTCCATACTCTTCAACTTCCAGAACTGATTTTCTTTTAAAGCTAAAAGGATGAGAAACTGACTGGAGCAAGAAAACTGCAGGTACCAAAAGGGAGACACTGCTGCTGGAAAACACAGAAATCATCTATCAGTCGCTAATCGATAACGCCCGAGCGGCACCGCTCGCAAAACTCACATTGATTTCAACAAGTATCTTATTCAAAGAGACTCAGTGCCATCTATTGTGATGATTTCTCAGACTTGTGGTGTTCTTTTCTTAATAATTATTAAAGCATCTTTCTTCTTTTTTGTTTCTAAAGCCAGCCTGCAGGAAGCACAAGATTCAGCGGTCGCAGAGAGAAACCTCAGCGGACTCTAAATAAAACTGCATAAGGCTCACAACCCAGACAGCAAGCTATATTAGAAAGAGCTATAATAGCAGTTTTTTATTATTAACTTTTTTTGATACACACCCTTTTTCCCTCTCCACCATGAACTCATGAGCTCTTCTGCCCAACTTGGAATCCTGCCATGACGTGTGCAACATGAATCCAGACAGATTAAACAAGCGGGTGTGGCGACTTCAACGCCAGACACACCAGGAATTCAACATTCCTTCTCTCCATCGTAACCGGCCACCAATAACTTGACTCACGTGGCACCTCGCGTCATTAGAAGAGCCAGGATAAACTGGTTTGGCACGTTAAGAGAAGTGGAGACCACAGTATGACGTGTACTTAAGTATCTCCTTCTATTTTGGTAGGTTTAATACCCACCTACTAACGGTGACTTTCTATCCGAGTGCACAACGCACTGAATTGGCACGGTTTAAGTGATGCTCAGAAGCTCTGGAAGAGGTCTCAATCAATTCAGCCTGCAGCTTTCCTCATCTAGGAAAGAAGAAGGGAAAAAATAAAGAGAGCTTTAAGAGTAGGAAGCCAAGGAAACAATTTTCCTTACTTCTCTGCAGGACTGAGTCATATGACTGATAAACTCTGCGTTGCAACGCTGATGCTAACGCTTCTTGTGCTGAATCCATGAATTCACAACATGTAAGGTCTCAAGGTAATATTATAGGTCTTTTCATGCAACCTGCGTGGCACAGGCAGGAGCATTTCATCGTCTGCTTTCTTTATCAAGCCCTTGAGAAAGAAAAACATAGCTCTTGATACCAAAAATACACCTTTCAGCACTTCATTTAGCACTAGACGTGCATTATCAGTCCACTGCTGCCTCTCCTCCTCTCCTTCCAGATAGGTGTGGAATCCCACCCTCCTGCCCTACAATGTATGTCATCATAGAGTCATCGTTTGGGTTGGAAGGGACCTCAAAGACCACCTACTTCCAAGCCCCCTACCACGGGCAGGGACACCTTCCCCTACACCAGGTTGCTCAAAGGCTCATCCAATCTGGTCTTGAACACTTCCAGGGATAGGGCAGCCACAACTTCTCTGGGCAAACTCTTCCATTGTTTTCTTATCAAAGTCCTGCGGCACAGCACTTGTCTGGGGTCCGCGTTCGCTTCTGAAGCTCTAGAGTGGATCCAAAAGCTGTTCCATAAAGGTAATTATCAAGCCAGTGGAGCAAACTAAGTATCTAAGCATTTTTAGTTGGACGCTTTGTTGCACGTCACATGCTGTCAAACGGAAGCCTTTGTCATGAAAATGAGATTTGTTCAAGGAAATGAACCTTGGTGAACGTGCTGTCTCGATCCTTCAAATATTTCTCTAGTTCTTGTTTTCCTTCACAGAAAATTTGCTGCTCTAGTAGACGTTTGAGTCTTCTCGATCACGAAGAAGTGACATTTACAAAAATACCAACTCCACTAAAACTACTGTAATAAAAGAAACTGCGATCCCAACTACTGCTGTTCATTCTGGTAGAGGGTGTTAAATGAAGTTTTTTTAAGAGTCAAATCAGCTTTGCAAATTGGGGACAATTATGCAAAATTTTCCCAGTAGCTCCACCTTATTTAATCAACTCCTTAATTCCACCCCTATCCAGGCCAGCAGTTAAGCATGGCAGGAACAGAATTAAGTGTGGGCTTCAACACATTTTTTAATGAGGATGTTTTCCAGGTTTGGGGCCAAATGAGGCGAAATTCATCACTGCTCAGGAGTAAGTGCAGTGCTGTAAAAAGGGAAAGGAGAATCATTAAGTTTCCTATTTGGACTAAACCTGAAGCATTAATTAGGACATTAGTTTAATTTCCCTTCCTACGTCAGCTTTTTGTTAAGCATTAATTTACCCCCCTATGTTGGCTTTGGGGGTTGTGTGGAATTGCCATGGATTCCGTGGCACCCTATGGATGTTGCCAGTACCGGGTCCGCGCGGCTGCTGGCCGGAGGGAGAGAGCGAAGGGAAATGGGCACCTCCATGGCCGGGGCTCATTGCTCAGGCAGAGAGAGAACGGAGTCTCCCAGGCTGCTAATCCAGCTCCACCTCTGGATGCAGATGCTCAAGATCCTCTGCTAGTAGGAATCTCTGCAGATGCACAAATTTACTCCCGTTTCAGACCTGGCTCTAAAATTAACGCCGAAAAATTACTAATGTGCCTCAGTTAAATTATCTCTCCCTTCAATTCAGCTCTTTAAAACGTAATATTAAACTAACAACGTTTGGTGGCTCTTCATTCATTACTCCTCTATTTCACCTTTTTAAGACTCTCTTTTCACTTCAGGATATTAGATTTGATGTAACAACAATGGCCTTAGCAGAGGAAAACGCTTTTTCCTAAATAATCTTGTACCTCTTCAGAAAGACAGCTCTTCACGATCGTCAGTTTCTTTGTACGCTCGATTCCATTACTCCTTTCTATCACGCACTGGAGTTCAAAGAACAGCCACAGCTACTCAGACATACAGAAAAACCTCAGCTCTCCTCTCATTTAGAGGCTCGTAGGAAATGAGGACCTTCCTGTGAATAAGGCACAAAATCGGGTTGAGTAATCCGGATTGTAATCCTGTTTCTGCCCCAGTCTCCCCGGATGACGCCAGACAAGGCATTTCACGGGTTTGTTGCGAGAGCGGAATAACAGTTTGTAGCCCCTAGTGACTGCTGAGAGGATCTGTTCATAGTCCTCGTGGAATGCTGGAAATACTTCTGCCTCCTACACAGAAATATTTGTTCAGACGGGAAACAGGGAAGATGCCGAATGATCTAACCAAAAAGGTTTGCGACTGGGGAACTGCACATACGTCCCTGTTCCTACAATGGTACTACCAGCTGGATGGATGGCCGGTCTCGTTTGTCGAGTTCTTACGTCGCTGGTCTGACTCATACCAAAAGGAATCATACGTTTCAATTCAACCAACCTTATTTACACGGTGAGCAGAGGTCTGGGAGTTTCTGAAGGACCCTGGGAGTGGTGGAGAGCTCCTGCCACAGGTGGGGAATGTGGCCGCGGGGGTTCTGGTGAGCCGTGTGAATCACTCGAGGCCAGGATTGCAGATTGAACGATCTGCTGTGAACGATCAACAAGATTAAACCTTACCACAGGAATTACCAGCCCAACACTTGCAGAAGGCCCCATTCGCGGCCAACAGAATAAGCTCATAGGCAGAAAAACGATGCTGGAAGACCCGCTCTTTTCATCTCGGAAAAAAATGGTCGATCACCACCGGGGTACTTTGCCAGCCCATTCAAACCAGTAGGAATCCACCAACTGGATTTAATGGGGCTAGAATTTTTCTCGTCACGTTTCCACAGTGAAAGAGATCATTGAGGCGCGCAAGCACGATTCACCAAAGTCCCTCCCCGTCGCCACACTGTTTCCAGCAAATTTGGCCAAGCGCAAACTTTGGCAGGGCGGTTCGGGAGGACGTTTGAGCGAATTATATTTTTGTCGTATTAAATTAAGAGAGGACTCGGTTAAAAATCATTTTAATCAAGGAAACAAATGGAAAAAGAAATGGAACGATCCCTTGCAGACTGCTTTTGACATTTGTGGATTTGTTCTGTATTCCCTCTCAGTCAATAAACTGAAGGATGACTGAGTTCATTTCACAGAAGATGGATTGTATTTTCTCCTCTCGGCTCTGTGATGTCCATTGAATTCAACCAGAAAAAAAATTACTGTGCTTTAAAAACTCATGATTCCGACATTATTAGAGTCCAACCGCACACCTGGGGCAAGGAGAAGGCAATGAATACAATCTCCATGCGCGATAGCTGCGATTATCTAATAACGGCGGTTAAATATTTTGAAGGAGCTTTTAAAGCAAATACACGCTGAAATGTATTGATAAAGCCCAAACTGCAAAGCTTAGTTCATACAGACGCCATCACCCAATCCAAATTATTGATTTTTTGGGTGAGCCAGTTTGAGACCAGGACCCGCTCACTCACTGAAAGAAATTAAAGCAAATGGCAGCAGATGAAAATAAGTCAAGAAAAGACATTAAAGGTTGGTTCTGGCCAGTGGGAAGGGGTGTTCTGCCCCCCACCTAACCCAGACAGGCTCCCAGTCCAGGGCTCTCAGCCTCTGGGGGAAGGAGGCTTTTCAATATTCTGAGGAAACTGGTCTTTATTATCTTTCTCCATCCTCTAGCAGCACAGCGTAAAGCACCGCGTTGCGTGTCAACGCGGCTCCTACCAAAGCCAACGACTCCGCAGCGGCTTCTATCAGCCGAGGATCTGACTTGATATTTTCACAACAAAGGGCAGCACTGGAGGAGGGGGAAATTAAGAAAGAAAGGGGGGGGGGGGGATGAAAGAAAAAAAAAAAACAACAAAAAAAGACAGAACAAAGCAGCAAAAAGAAATAAAACTAAAAGTGAAACCTGCCTATTCCTGGCAGAGGCTGATAACAGGGAGAGATTGCTCTCGCACCCAGGGGGTCCTTACGTGCGACAGGCACGGGCAGCAGCTGAAGACACTGAGTACATCTGCAGCCTGGATGAACGATCTGCAATTCAGATTGCGTAAGAGACATTTTCGCTTGAGGATTTGGGCATTTTTTTTTTTTGGTAGATACAGAAGATAAACGTTGACCCTTTCTCAGCAGAATAAGGAAAGGATGTGTGAGGCATCAGTTATATCTCCTGTTTTTAAGCGTTTGTTGCTTAGTTGTTTTATTATTTCAAGTCCTCTGATGCTCAAGGGCTGTGAGATGGGATCAAGAACATCCCTCCTCACCTTTCCAGTCAAACAAACTGCCCACCTCCACACACGCTGATATTTTCCTTCGGCAAAGCCGAAACATCAATAAAAATATTTCCTTTTTTTTTTTTTTTCCCCATTGGCATTTATTATGTCATAGGTGACAGGTGCAAATTACACAACACGGAAACTGCTACAAGCTGGGTCACGGCGCTGCGGCCAACGAGCCCGCACACGCAATCCTTCACTTTGGAATTTGCAAATTGGCTTCGCTACGTCGTACGAGAGAAGGTTGTTAAAGATTTAGCCGACCTACTGCCAGAAAACTACTTTGGGATATTGCTTTGTTGGTTTTTTTTTTTTTTTTTAACCCTGATCGAGCCCGTCTTCCATAAAGCCTCATTTGAATGCTGTTAACACACAGCGCAGACACCGACGACGCTGAATTATTTAACGCCACACACCTATCGCAGATGAAATCTCGCACAGCAAAATAAAATGTTTACTTCGGTTGGGCGCAGTTCCGGTACGCGCAATGTATGGTGACGAGACAGGCGCTAGAAAATATTACAGGAACCATGTATTAGGAAATTAGTATCAATTCCTTTCGGCAGTCCTTCTCTGCCTCTTCCAGTTTTTCTGTCCCCTGATGACATTGTCGATCAGGCTTTTGAGTCACTGACCGGCATCCTTGATATTATTCCTGCTCAAGTCCTCACACGTTTTGGTGTTTACTTCTTTTGCAATAACAACAGATGATATGGTTATCTCCAAAGCAAACAAAAGGGCTCCATATTCTCCCCTTGTTCGGGTGAGCGGATGATTCCGAGAACGCGAGGCAGAACTTTGGCCGTGAGTAATGGGCCTTCATTCCTTCCAGCGTGGCAACAGCCTAAACCAGTCACCGTCCCACATCTGCTCCACATGATATGAACTTGCAATCTGTATTCACTGGCTCTTGAAATACTAAATTAAAGTTGAATTGAAGGTTCTGTTGGTTTCTATTCTGGTATTTTGAGATCCTCCCAATTCATTCTTCAGGCAGATAAAAACCATGACAACAACGTCCATGCAAAAAGAAAATAGGAATTGTCCTATTGCCCCCATCCCTTGATGGTTTGGATATCGCACAGCGCAAGACAAAGCTAAACGGGCAAAGAAATGGTGGTAACGGAGCAGCTGTGAGGATGGAGTTACGCCTTTGGCAAGGGGTCAAAATTTGTCCTCTTAACTATGTGTGAGTGGCAAAAGGCCAAAAGACTTCTGTAAATAGAACGAATCTCAAACAGTCACTTCTTCCTTCTTTCTCCTGTCCTGGTCAGCCTCAGCTAGGAGCATCTTGTGATCCACACACCAACGTCACATGAAGGGACAAGTAAGGACGAGGATGCGACCAAGCCACAACGTGGCACTCGCCCGCTCCCTCAGCTTCACCCACCTCCTGTTTCCTTTCTGAGGAAACGCAACGGCAGAAGTTCCACCCGCAAAGCCCCAACCAGCCTGTGGTCAAGCTGCCTTCTCCACCTATCAGAACAGAGATGGCAATTCAGTACTTTGGGAGCATCTCTTGGACACACGCTCTCGGATCCTCGCCAGAGCAGTCTCTGATGGGACACTCCGGCGCGGAAACCTGTTACCCAGAGAAACGCAGTTTTGAAGTCACGACAAACGCGTTTCTTTATGAAAAGGCAGAGAAGTTGACTTACAAAGGCTTACCTGAACAATGCATTTCAGGAGCGTTCCAGGCCACGTTTTTAAAAGCCTCGCAACCAAAATTAGGACTATGTACTCAGAACAGTACACACTTCACCGGACAAATAGACATTTTCAGAAGTATTCAACAGCCAACGCTCTGAGCTAGTCAGAAACCTAAAGGTCTTTTGCTAGCGCAAAATTAGGCTGAAGACCTTGGCTGGAACATCTGTATGAAGGCAGATGCAAGACCAATGGACTAACACATACAGGAATTAATTTTAAACCTTCATCCTCCTTGTCTAAAGTGGAAAAGCATCTATGGGACACACGTTAGTGCAAAGGCACTGCTTTTATACGTCTTGAGAAAAACGCTGCTATCATCTCTCCTATCTTCGGCTGCCGTGTATCATCAAGTAGAATCCATGTAAAGCCAATTAAAACCTATTTGTCAAAGGGTAGAACTAACATCATAATACGCATGGTCTGCTCACAGCTCACTAGCTGTTACTCGAAGTCACAAATCACAGTAACTATTCTGTTGAAATTGTAAAAGAGAAGCTAGAAATCCTGCTAAACCCAATGAGCCATTAAATAGTTGACAATATTCTTTATAGGAGCCTAGAATAGTTAATTAGTTCCAAAATACAAATGGTGAGCGTGGATAATTACCACCATAGATTCCAATCAAGATATCCAAGGCTAGATCAGCAGCTGGCGTAAATTGACATTGCTGCATCTACAGGGCCAGCTCATACCAGCTGCGAGACGGGCCCTAAAAGGTTGGCCTTGTACTTAAAACACGGGGGTCCTCAATGAGAACATCCTGGTTCTGTTCCCAATGCTGCCACTGACTTTCCACGGTATCTTCAAATTTTTTTTCTATGCTTACCTGCTTGCATTGCTTTTGTCAGCACAGTACTCACCACATACCAAAAGATCTGTCTATTCCTTCATCTTCCTCATCGTATCTTTCCCCTGGCTGCTCTCTACCCTTGTTACGATTCCTTCACCTCTCCGACTCCAGGTGCTCCGTTCCCTTCCCTCCTCTGTCCTCTCCAGTTTGGCATTTCCAGGCCAATGATCAAACCAGTAAGTTGATGGATGGAACATCCCCTCCAAGTTTCGCACTGATGGGATGTGACATTCAGAAGTTATTGCATTATACAAAAACAAACAAAGAAACGCCTTCAAGTTAAGTGCAGGGAACTTCTCCATCAGTTAATATTTGCATATCCTTGGATGAAAGATATCAGTAGCGCAAAGTATTATTATTAATAAAAGCCCACCGAGAATCTCCTGTCAGGCAGACACGGCTAACGACGTGTCTTGCTTTCTGTCTTGGCACCCCACCAAGTTTCATGAAATATCAGCTTCTTGCTCAACCCTCAGAAGTCTGGCAGAGTTTGAGAAGGTTTAGATGAGCAAACTGGGAAACAAAAGTTCTAAGAGGAGGAAAGACACTCTGCATCTATGTCATCACAAAGATGTCATGTCTTGATGCGGTGCTCTACGCGTGACAGCAGAATCATCCCTTCCCCGAGATCCCTGCCTTCACTGCCCTCAAACAGTTTCCACCTTGAAGGTGACTTTTCCCAACCAAGCTACTCAGCTACATGAAAGATAAGCTAAACTTGAACATTTCATGGCTCAGGATCATGTGGCTCCTTGCTCCTTAAGAAACTCATCCTGCATCCTTTCCAACGCTACCCAACAACCAGCAAAGTGGTGGCCTTGATCCTGCAAACATTGACAAAGCATTAGGGTTACCGACGTCCAGCTTCGGACCGGACTGTCCTATTTAACTGGTGTCTGTGAGCAATCTTGATGGTGGACATTTGAAATGTAGCCTCGATCAACCAGAAGTGCCTCTGGTGACGCATTGGACGCGGTTGCCCAGAGAAGTTGTGGCTGCCCCATCCCTGGAAGTGTTCAAGGCCAGGCTGGATGAGGCTTTGAGCAACCTGGTGTAGTGGAAGGTGTCCCTGCCCACGGCAGGGGGTTAGAACTAAATGACATTTGAGGTCCCTTCCAACCCAAACCATTCTATGAAAAAAACCACCTTCTATTTAGTTGTGGCAACTCAATGACCTATCGTGCATCTTTGTCTTTCAAAATGAAAACAGGTGCTTGAGCAGGGTCTATCTCAGGACTTGCAAATGGTTTCTCCTCCTTTTGCTGCTGCAGTGTCCATAGAGAGTCAACTGCCAGAATGGGCTTGTACAAGGATATTTGCTACAGTAAACAGCCTGAGGCAATCTGTTGCACCTAAAGACCTTGTGTAGATTCTGCACTACCCCTTGGAGGATTTGTTCCTCCTTGCAAATTTAAAAGATGGGAACCTGGCAGGGACCACAACCTTGTTGCTGTACATTTGCTGGCCTGAGGCCAGCCGTGCAAAATGTATTAATAGACAGTGACAATTCTATATGGCTGCAGAAAAAAAAAAACAGTGATAAAAAATCTAAAGCAAATAATACTTGAAGAAAACCAGAAAAAGAAACAAATGTTATTTCTTTTCAGGGGTGATCCATAGCACTGCACACTGAGAAACAGATTTGGTGAATATTTGAGAAAAATACGAAATATTAAGACAAAAAAAAATCTATAGTAGCTCTGAGTTACTTAACTTGGAGCACGTGGTTCTCAGTCATTCCAACAGGAGTATTCACACAGTTCTCGAGTACTACATTCAGGGCCTTAAGGACAACGATGATGGCCTTAGGGATGTCAATCCTAGGAGCCAACCACTGGCATGAACCATGATCTGGGAAATCAAGAGACTGTCCACGATCTCTTACCAACATTACAGTGATAAATGGAGGCAGGGGGAGCAGCTAGATCTGGTTTTGATATGGCCACTTGGTGTTTTCAACAGTTGACTCTCTCGGTTCAGGTCCTCATGGGGGACTCTGTTTTCATGACTCCACAGACAGGTCAGGAGCTCACTGTCAGGATTATAACGTCCCTCTCCTCCTCTTTTTTTCATTATTACTCCTTCCACCTACTCCCACGTCTCCAGCACCTCTCAGTTTGTCCTCTTGCAGCACCTGTGCCAAGGTGGCACCACTCCGGGACCATCAGTGATGCCAGTGTTACCAAAAAGGAGGGGGAAACCTGTCACGAACTGTAGGTGTTCTTGTCGCAACCCAAGGGTCGTTGCGAACACCTTGTATATCAGAAGACCTTTATCACAAGAGGGCTTCCAACCACTCTCTAAGGGCTCCTACCTCTCCAACGTCCTGGAGGGAAATGCCCCCGTCCCAGGGCGGAGTACCCCACCTTTAACCATCCATGGGTCACGTGGTTTCCAGCTGACCAATGTGACTCACGGCACCTGTTTTAACGAGCCACAGGTGTCTTCTATTTAACCCGTACAGCAGCCAGAAGACCTCTCCGACAGAAACCTCAGGTAACCAAGTGTCTCAACTGCTGCAGAAAGAGAGGATGACTTTGTTGTCTCCAGCAAGCAAAAAGGCTCAGCCCTGCCATACCTGTCCTTGAACCAATGGGATCGAAAAAACAGGATAAATGAGTGCGGGTCTGGGAGACAGAAGGTTGAGAAGAGAACCGCCCTACTGTGGCTCCCTCCGCCTTGCACAGAAGCAAATAAGCAGCATGAGCAGAACAGGTTCTCCCCAGCGTACGATGGGATCGATACAGAGCTGTGGTTGTCCTCGCTAAGGTTCTTGGAGGAGTCGAATCTACAAAAGCTCCAACAGGTAGCTCCGCCTGGACTCTGATGGCACTTTCTAGAGTAGCTTCATTAACTTTAGTGGCAGCTTTCACCATCTGGGTGAAGTCCATGTGGAAGACTACTGTGTCTGTCGATCCATAGTCTGTCTGACTATCCTTGGAGAAAGGCTGCAGGGAGGGGGAAGAAATTAGGATGACGTTACACTCTAAAGGCGCAGAGAGTACCAAAGGCTGTTGGATTTGAACTGCTACTTGGAGACTTCAGCATGGGAGAGGTTTCAACAAAATTTAGCTGCTTTTTAGGGCATCAAAAAAGAACGCAGGTTTTTAAGAGGCACATAAAAATGTAAAAAAAATTAAAATCATCTGCTCATAATATCCCTTTTTCTAGTGTTTATAACAGCCAGCACAGAACCGCAGCAAGAAACTCCCAAGCCATGTCCACAACTTCTTTTTGATCCACAGCTCTTGACCTCAACTTTAACCAGCTGTACAGAGCAATCAAGTGCTCGGACACAGCCTAATTAGCTCTGAAAAAGCTGACACGTCCAAAAGACCAGCACATATCCGTGTGGAAGACCCAGCTTCTGTCCCAGAAGCCCAGTAGCCTCATCACTCCAGCATCAGTTCGGAATAATTAGTGCAATGCCTAATTATGCCGGACCTGGCATCCCTGCTCAGCTGCCACCAGACAGCATCGATACAGCGTCGTGATAGAGAATCTGTCAAGTTATTGCCAGGGTTAACAACTCAGACTGTTTCAAAATATAAATTTCATGTCTGGCCTGAACTTGGCTGCTTTCAGGTTCCCACTCTTGGGTCTCGCTATGCTTTTGTCAGACAGATTAAATAGTCTGCTATGATCAGAAGCATCCTCCCCACAAGGACAGCGACAAACCATGAATAGGTTACCTTTAGAAGGATTTTCTTCTTCTAATAAAGGTAGCAGGGACTAAACCACACTAGGGCTTGTTCCACCATGAAGCTGACCTTAACAGAGAAGGTTTTCAAAGGCACAAAGGACCACTTAAATGCTCATTTCCCCACTAAAGATCACGGGCTCCTGGGTGTCCCACTCCATTTGTAGTAACTTTGAAAGTCTCCTCCTCTGTCTTGGACAGCATTAATGGGAAATAATAAAAATATAATTTAAACATGGAGTCTCAGAGAGGTGATTCAACTACCAGCTGCAGCTGCAACAGCTGACAGTAAATTAGAAATCAAAGAAACAAAAAAATCATCCTTTTCCATTCCCTTCTATCATGCCAGGATGGTTCTTCGCTCCCATGAGCGATTTTGAGAGCCTCTTCCATCAGCCTCTACCAGGTAGAAGACTACTCACCAAGGACATGGGGGAAAGAAGGGCAAACCAGGCCACCCTCGCTCTTCAGACCGTGCGGCAGGACGCGGAGCAGTTTATTACTGGATGTCTGGTCACGTCAGTCATCCGGCAGCGAACATGTTTGATACAGAGAAAGGAAGGTAAAGAAGACAACGCAACCGGTCTCTCCTCTGCACCAGCTATTCCCAGGGGACAGCTGTCCAGGACCAATAGTTCGTAACAAAACCTGCCGAGGAGCAACAGACATCGCAGAGAAACCAGCAAACAATGAAAATTATCTCTCCCAGGTGCACAAAATAAAAGAAAAATCTGCTTTTAGAAGTGGAAGAGGAGGCTGGAGCTGCCATGAGAGCCCCACCAGCTCAGGTGCACTTTAAGTCTTTCTGGATGCATCTCACTCATTCGGTCCCACCAGAACATTCATTAATTGCAGCAGGATTCCTGTGGTGACGCATATTCCCAAGTAAAGCAGCTTCAATATTTTCCAGGTTGCAAATACGAAACCTTTGACTCTGAAAAACAGCTTTGGAATACGCTGTCCAGACCCAGGACTGGACGTAGCCAGAAGACACGGCAGCGAGGAAGGAAGCCAAGGAGGCACCAGTGCTTGAGCCAGCTGCGACTCGGGAATTTCACCTTCTACAACCCTGGGTTGATGTGATTCCCTTCATACCACTGATTAAAGAGCATTTTCTTAATTTTAAGACCAGCAACCAGGAACCTCAGGACTACATAAGATGAAACTTGTATTTAAATTCCTCTTAGTTCACAGGAACTGGCTCAGGGCTTTGAGGGTAACTTCAGTAGAGATTCACAGATAAGCACAACCACACACTGCACTAAGGCCCCTTCGAGCCCCTTAGTGAAGGTTCTGCTCCCCAGAACCTCCTTGGAACAAATGTCACTTTGGGTGCCAGAGCTTTGCAGCCTCTGCCCCTGGACAACTGCTCCGCTCCCAGCAATGGCACTGCCGGACTCTGCCCAGCTGCAGTTCCTCATCGCCCCTGCCCAAGGAGCCTAAGCAGTAATTAATTATACAAATTACCATTACCTCAAACCTCAGCAACCCTAAAAGCAGTTTGAATGAAGGTTGTTTGCTGTAAGCCTTCTGTTTCAAAGTATATCCAGATGATGGGAATTACAGAAAGCCCAAAGAAGAAACCATGGAAGGCTTTGATGCCACTTCTCAGCAGCTTTCTGACCTCATCTCTTCTCTCTCTCATTTATCCCAGTGATTGTATCTCTTTCCAGCTGATTTGTACTTAGGATTGAGGGCCAAACAAGTATTCCATATCATGCCCAGTATGTTTGTATATATATTTATTATTGTACATATCTACGTATTCATATATATAGATATTCTATATATTCATATATATTTTTCTCCATAGGATGTTCAAGGTCTGGGCCCAGTGTTGGTTAACTGGATGGGGGGAAAGCCCTCCCACTCCACAAGAAAAACACACTAAATTAGGTAGAACCGACCCAACGCCTCCAGCGCTCTTTGGTTTAATCTTCACAGTTGTCCATTTTTGATGGGAAATCGGTGCCGATTTCGTGGTGGCTGTTCAGAGAAAAGTCACCACACTTCATGGTTATTTCATAGCTTGGGGGGTAAGTAGGGAACAATGTTTTAATTAGGTTCCTGGAATAACATCTCAATTTCCAAGTGGCTGCCCATGTGTATTAGCATGGAATGATCTCAATTACAGTATTTCCTTTAATTATGAGACCTTAATGCTGATGGAAACTGAGAAAAGTCCAACATCATAAACTAAACCAGAAACTCTTTGCCCACAGAATATGTATAACATCCATTAGTGCAGTTCATCCTTCCTCTCACTGTGGCCACATCCACATGCAAATATCTATACCCATATCTAATTGGCATATCGGTGACAATGCTGCTGGGTCAAGCCCACCATCTAAAAGCCAACCCTGGAGAAAGGAGCATCCTGATGCACAGATCAGTGGAGATAACTTGGATTGCAGACTAAGGAAAAGCTCAGCCCAAAAGCTGGTGGCACCTCCTCATTCTTGACTTCAACCCCTCATCACATCACATCTCCCAAAATCCCATCAATGTAAAATTCATCTGTTCTACCAACGCTCACACAGCTCCACAAATTAGACAGTGTGTTTTGCCTGTGAATTTCAGGAGAAGGCATATAGCCAACTTAACAAGTCTTGATGATCTGATCGTGTCCAAAGGACTGGGTCAGACTGTTTATGGATGTGTTACTGTTGACATAAATAACAGGGCAAATAAAACATAAATAGACCCCAAAGAAAAACCCACTCAGTAGCGTCTGCCTTCTAATTCCTCATTAGATAGCGTGTCAAAGCCTCGGCTGATCTCATCTTACTGTACAATCACTCCATCTGTTCCAGTCTCTAATTTCAACACGAATCGAAATAAACGTAATTCCTGAAAACGTAAAAAACCACCTCGGATTTCCAAGCTCCTTTGTCTCTGAGCAAATTTTATACCCTCCTGTTTGGCACAGAGCGCTTTTCAAGTGCTACCAAGCTGATGATATTAGAGAACACTACAAATTGGATAACGCGAAACCCTCCTAGAGAGCCCTCGTAAACCTCCATGGTTGGATGGAAACTGGAACAGATGGGCGAGCTCCACCACGCGCTGTATTAACCCCGCTGTTCTCGGAGCGGTGGCCAATAACACATGCAAAAAGTACAGATCTAAAAATAAAGTCTCCAAACCAGAAGATGATCCAAAGCTTTTAAGACACGGCGACAAGACAGGTGACCGCTTGGTGACATACTTCTGCTGTGATGACAACCAACTTCTTCCATGGAAATAAAAGTATTTTGGCATTTAAAAGAGAGGACGACTTGAAAAGGGAAAGGCATGTTTCAAGGCAAATTAGTGGCCATTCGTCCATTACAACTGAAATACTTCAACCATCACCTCATTACATATAGAGTAATAGCAAAGGGAGTGCAACGAGGGCCGTAATTGGACTAGAGAAATGGAGCAGGAGTCCTGGGGGGAGATTCACAATGCTCCAGTCGATGCCGCTCTATAAAAATATCTCTATTTTTTGCTGCCGAGTACACAAATTCCCGTTAGATTCACCAGGAGCTTTGGGTGCCCGGAGTCTTTTAATCTCAGCCCATTTGAAGTTTTAAATACCCATCTTTCCACCGTGCCACCGGTGAGTTGAATGACACGTTTTCACAGCTGGCCTGCGAGTTCTGAGATGTCACACGGTGAGGAGCTCAGAGATGTCAAAGGAATTCAGACAAGCTCAAGATGCTCTGAAGGGGGCTGACGTGGAAAATGCTCTGTCTCTATAGCGAGGATCTCTCCAACTATGGAAATGGATTTCTTCTGCAAGCCACCTGTGCAAGGCAGCACCCTCATCCCAGGAGCAGTGGATTGCTGCCGATCCATCCCTCTCATCATTCCCGTCCCAGCCCAGAAAGCCAACCGTGTCCTGGGCTGCACCCAAAGCAGCGTGGGCAGCAGGTCGAGGGAGGGGATTCTGCCCCTCTGCTCTGCTCTCCTGAGACCCCCCTGCAGTGCTGCCTTCAGCATTGGGGTCCCCAACATCAGAAGGACGTGGAGCTGTTGGAGCGGGGCCAGAGGAGGCCACGGAGATGATGTGAGGGCTGGAGCACCTCTGCTCTGGAGACAGGCTGGGAGAGTTGGGGCTGTTCAGTCTGGAGAAGAGAAGGTTCCAGGGAGACCTTTCAGCACCTTCCAGTACCTAAAGGGGATACAAGAAAGCTGGAGAGGGACTTTGGACAAGGGCAGGTAGTGACAGGCAATGGCTTTAAACTGGAAGAGGGGAGATTTCCATGAGATCTAAGGCAGAAATTCTTCCCTCTGAGGGTGGTGAGGCACCGGAACAGGTTGCCCAGAGAAGTTGTGGCTGCCCCATCCCTGGAAGTGTTCAAGGCCAGGTTGGATGGGGCTTTGAGCAGCCTGGTACAGTGGAAGGCGTCCCTGCCCATGGCAGGGGAGTTGGAACTGGATGATCTTGAAGGTCCTTTCCAACCCAAACCAGTCTGTGATTTTTCTATAACATTATTCAAATCCTGCCAGGTAATACACTCAGCTAAAGGTATTCACTGCTGGGCAGACACCTGAGTGCTTTTTCTTGTGCCAGTAGCACAACACAAGCAAAGCAGCACTGTCTGTGCCTTTGGTATTGTCCCTAAAATCCAGCCCTAAGGGAACAGCCTAGTCCTGGGGGAGGAGGAGCCAAACAAAGGAAAAATCCCTTTAAAAATCTATTGCTTTTCCCTGATTAGGCATCAAAAAGCCTCGTCCTGCAGGGAGCAGATCCCACACTTGTTTGTAGATGATCGCTCCCCCAAACAGACCAAACGAGCTCTGTTCTTCGTTCTTTATGCTGCCAGGCACGAAGGCTAATTGTTTAGAATTGCATTTCGAATGTCCCAGCTGAGCTAAGAGCCAGGAGGTAGAGGTAAATCACACAACTACCCACTTGCTGCCTCAGAGTTTAAATAAATAGAAATTCAGGGCTAATTAATATTTAGGAAATGCAAAACATGTCATCTTAAATCAGGCTGAAACACAATAATCACATTAAGTGCTTACTTCAGCAAAATACCACCGAAATGCTAAGTGTTAGTGAACTACGTGCGTATTTATCCACTTAATCGACTCCTGGCGCTGACAGAGCTCTATTACCCAGGAGTTAGATGGAAATTTAATTCCAATTGGTGTGTTTGCACTCAAGGACTCCTGTTTGACTCCAGCTTGTCCTCAGAGGCAGAACCGAAGGGTTGCGTTTTGCCAGACGTAACGCTACCAAGTCGAGCAACCAACGCGGCGTCCAACTTTCCGCATGATCATAGAATCGTAGAATGGTTAGGGCTGGAAGGGACCTTCAAAGGTCATCTAGTCCAACCCCCCTGCAAGGAACAGGGATATCTCCAACTAGATCAGGTTGCTCCGGGCCTCGTCCAACCTGGCCTTGAACGTCTCCAGGGATGGAGCATCCACCACCTCAAATGATGATGACCTTCCGTTTGCGTTTTGGGAAATTTTTCATCCTGTTCCACATCACTTTCCCTTCCAGGGGTCCATTAAATAAAGCGGCTACTGGGTGAGAGAGGCAGCACGGAGCGCAACGGAAAGCATTACAGACCGATGTGCTAATTGACCGTTCGCCCACCGCCTTCCCACGCAGGTCGCCGTTACGCAAACCCAACGCCCCTCCATGTTTCGCCGCTCTTCGATCCACATGACAGCTTGACACAGCAGACAGCTTCTCTTAAAACCCAGACTAATTAAAACCCCCCATCACTTAATAATCTCTCTGCTGCAACGGGATGAAGCGCGATCGCGCCGCTCGGCTGATGGCCACGTGTTCACTGAAGGGTTTTCGCACCGAATCGGGCCCTGGGTTGGCAGCAGCGAAGGTCTGCGCTTTGGCTGTGTGGAGCACTGGGACGTTCCAGCGGATTTCTCCATTCTCCTTCCCGCATGAGTTCTGAAAAACCCGTTTCATTTCTTCCCGCAGGCACAAGGCTCGAACGGCCCCGCTGCTCCTTTTCAACTCTCCTTCTGCGTGCGACATTTCAATATTTAACAAGTTCCTGAGATGTTTGTCACTGCCTGCCTCGCCTGCGCTAACACACCACTACAAAAAATCTTCACGTTTCCTGCTCGGCACCTTTCAACATGAACCAACACCAACCAAACTCATTACGCCTCTCAGATCGAAAGCCGATTCCAACCAGCATCATTCTGAGATTTACCGTAGTTGGGATCGAGCAGAGGAACATAAACAAATTTACAAGACTGGCGGCACGTGGGACTTCACCGATTAAAAACGGTGCCTCGAATCGCATCAGGAAACAAAACAGAAACCCCTCGAGAAGCGACGTTGCCTGTGCCACGCAAAGAAACCATGTCGAAATCCACGGGACTCCTTTTGCAGATCCAATATTTGCTGAAGCAGGTCTTGTTTCAGCGTCTGTAGCCACTTTCTGAGGGTTTTCAATGAAATAACCTGGCCTACAGGTGAGAAAGTTGAGAGTAGTTCAATATTGACGATTCCTGGCCCAAGTACTGACGTTAAACACTGATGCCAGCTCTTGGTTCAAGAGAATCCCCAATATGAGAGAGATGCGGCGCTTGCAGGGGATGAAGAGAGGTAGGAGCTGGTGCAGCGAAGAGGAGCACAACAAGGGGACAACACGATGAGGTTGGCAGTGGAGGGGATACGCCTGGATCTGAAACAAAAAAAGCCTCTGTGCTGGCGATATCGGGCACAACAAGGCGAGGGACTCCGTGTCTAGCTCCAACGCTCCGGACAAGCCAACTGCGACAAAACCGCTCTCCTCTGCCTCAAGGAAAGGAAAAAAATATATAGGGAGCTGGTTTTTTTTCTGCTCAACGAGGAAACCGAGATAAGGTTCATGCACAAAGCCAAAGTGACACTCCTGCTTCACTTGAAGACAGAAATCAATGTTTCAGATCCCTCTTAGAGACCTTCAGATAAAGAGAGCGCCTTTGATTTCCACTCTGCAAGGACAGGTATTGGAACAAAGCTTTTGATGGATACTCCAGCCCACGTCAGCGCCTCGTCCTTTATCTAGTGACTGTAGGGCTTTGCTGGCACTATTCCGAGGACAAACGTGATGTTTTTGGCTCTGGCCTCCTGCACCAGACAGTCAATTACCAGAAGGTGCTTAGGGCAGTGTGGATGCCGGGGGAGGAAGAGCAAAACATGCTCTTTGTTCCGTGTTCTCATGGCCACCCATGTCCGCCAAAACCAGGGAACGCTGGAGCGAGAAGGCCTGGCAGTGGGGTGGAACCTGTCCCCCCTTCCAGTGGTGGAGAGGTGACCAGCAACATAGGCACCTCCATGCACCCTGACAGCACCGGAGAAGCAACCGTTTGCACTGGCAGAGTTAAATCCTCACTGCAATGGGAGACAACTGCACCGGTGTCCCTTGCCTGCGTTTGGGGTGTCTTCTAGAGATGCAGGTGCTAAAGCATCACTTGAATAATCCTGCTTTTAATTTGTTCTCATAAAAATAAGCTGCAGAAAAGACTTGTGCAGAGTTGCAAGCAGGGCCTGGAATAGCTCATTAAAGGCAGAGCCTGGCAGAGTCATTATTATCTATATGTCAGGTTTAATTCTGCAAAGAACCGAATGTCATTAGTGCTCTTCGAGTAATCAATATGCACCTCCTATCTGCCTACAACAGGGACCAAAACCTGTTGGGGGGGGGGAAGCAACACTCAACAACCCACCATGCATGTTCATGAAGTTGAAGCACTCTGACTCCGCTCCTTTGTTTCCGTCCTACCCCTAACTTGAGTCATTAGGAGCCATTTGGACTGTCTCGGCCACGAAGACTTTGCCGCAGGCCAGGATTAATGACTCTGACTTCTGTTGATTCGTTGGTACCCAGATCACAAACACCGGAGCTACAGCCCTCGAACTTCCAGACAATACATGAAAAGAAAAGCTCTTGGCAACGGGAGGGAGGCCCAGACCCATGACCAGATAGGAGCTGCCAAGGGCCTCATCGTTCCTTTCTGTCTTTCACCAACTGCATGACCTTCCAGCAGCCTTCCAGTACCTAAAGGGGCTACAAGAAAGCTGGAGAGGGACTTTGGACAAGGATACACTGTGATAAGACATGGGGCAATAGCTTTAAACTGGAAGAGGGGAGGATTTAGATTAGATCTAAGGAAGAAATATTTTACATTGAGGGTAGTGAGGCACTGGACCAGGTTGCCCAGAGAAGCTGTGGCTGCCCCATCCCTGGAAGTGTTCAAGGCCAGGTTGGATGGGGCTTTGGGCAACCTGGTGTGGCGGAGGGTGTCCCTGCCCATGGCAGGGGGGTTGGAACGAGATGGTCTTGAAGGTCCCTTCCAACCCAAACCATTCTGGGATTCCATGATTCTACAAACTGAGGCAAACACCTCTCCGACCTTTTCTTCTGCAGCTCTGAACAATTCACAGGAGGTGAATCTGCACAGAGGGAACTTGCTTGTGCTCGGACACAGGCACGCGTGCGCCTGCAAACGCGCAAACCCACCTACGTCTACGTAAGTCTGCGCTGAATTAAATGCACATGAAAGAAAGGGCAACTTGACGTCGACAACGCAAAATAACGCAAAGCGCTTGTTCGTTTTACAACATTGACTCCAAAACAACCTCCCTGAGCCGACACTGCCTCGGGTGCTGCAGATTTGCTCTCACAAAGCAACCGGCAAAGCCACAATGACCTTGGGGTGGCCGGTCACAGGGTCTCTTGCTGGTCAGTCCCTCTAGTCTTGTTTTATTCAAACTAACAAATGGTCCTCTCGGCAGGTAAAAAGAGCTGCCTGAAGTTAAGGGCACCAGCCTCAGCCTTGCTAAAATCTCCTGTGTGAACGAGAAGTGACTTAAGCCTGCGTGCCTCAGTTTCCCTGTAAAGCTGAGCCAATGTTTTCCTACCATACACAGAGATTGTGAACATTCCAGTATCACAGTCGTGGCTATGAACAGGTTACATACAATATGGGTCACAGTCTGTGTAATAACAGGCTGCTAATAACCCTCGTTCTTTTAACTACACATGCCTGCATTAGAACACCTGAATTTATTCTTTTTTTTTTTTTTTAAATTGCCTGTTCTGACAGTTTCAGTTCAAAATTGAGCTCCAACCTCAATTTACCAGTAAAGAAAATGGGGATGGCTTCATCCCCGCAGAAGGTCCTGCCAAACCAAGCCGCCTGTTCACTCTGCACCTCTCCTTTTTTAGAGACAAAACCCGCCTATGAAGGTAATTAAACCGAACGAGTTTGATTACAAACATGACGTCGTTCCACACCAGATCTCAGATGGGCTCCAGACAAACCCCCTCGCACCATGACCTCCTCGTTCCACGCACCCCTGCGCTTCGTCGACGGCTCCGTACGCTTCACCGAAAAGAAATCTAATTACCTTAATTGACTCCATCCAAAAGTAGAAGAGTAAACTATATGTTTAATTATAAACTTTCCACTTTGGGCAGCTGTAATTAATGACTCGAGGAATCGTGCAATATGCCTAGAGCAACCTTTATTACTCCTGAGGTACCCCAGCACCACTCGTGGTTTAGAGCGAGTCACTTCCGATTAGGATTAGGAGCCTGAGTACCTTCCGAGGGCATTAATCACGGAGCGCTGCAGCTCCAAGAGCTTTAATTATGTGCAGCCGGAACGCTCTACACGGACCGCACGTGCGGGGTGATGGTAATAAATAGCCTTCCCGGGGCTACTGAGGGCCGTGGTGTGGTTTATTCCACGTTGTTCAGTTTTCTGTAGGATCCAGGTGAGGTTGTTTTAGGAAAAAACGCAACTGGGATTCCCATCGCTGCACCAGTATGGAGTGGAGCGAGCTGGAGCTCATCAGTCCTGAAGAGTTAATGCAGCCCAGAGCGTGGGATGCTGATGGGGGAGCGAGGGAACACGGGCACCATCTCCAGCTCTGCCACTTATTCGAAAACTCCCCTCTCCCCGCTCTGAGAAAGTCTTGACCCCGCTGAGAGATTCCTCCAGAAATCTCTCCTCTCCTTCTGTCTCCCCCCAGGTCCTGCACTAGGATTTCTGGATCATTTTATCATTTTTCCCCCTTATTTAAGTTAAAACGGCATGTCAGCACAAAGATAACGGCAGCAAGCAAATTAAAATTCCCTCCGTGCTCTAAGGAAAATGGTATAGAGGAGATAGATGGTTTCCCAGATCCTCCACTTTTTCTTCCTGGATGAATGGCTTTTACTGAGGTCATTGGTAAAATGAAATGTGAATGGATGGAGAGCAGCCCTGAGGAGAAGGACTTGGGGATGTTGGTTGATGAAAAGCTCAACATGAGCCGGCAACATGCGCTGGCAGCCCAGAAAGCCAACCGTGTCCTGGGCTGCACCCAAAGCAGCGTGGGCAGCAGGTCAAGAGAGGGGATTCTGCCCCTGGGCTCTGCTCTCCTGAGACCCCCCTGCAGTGCTGCCTTCAGCTCTGGGGTCTCCAGCAGCAGAAGGACACGGAGCTGTTGGAACAAGGCCAGAGGAGGCCACGAAGATTATGTGAGGGCTGGAGCACCTCTGCTCTGGAGACAGGCTGAGAGGTTGTTCAGCCTGGAGAAGAGAAGACTCCGGGGAGGCCTTCCAGCACCTAAAGAGGATACAAGAAAGCTGGAGAGGGGCTTTGGACAAGGGAGTGGAGTGACAGGACACAGGGCAATGGCTTTGAACTGAAAGAAGGGAGATTTCGATGAGATCTAAGGCAGAAATTCTTCTCTCCAAGGGTGCTGAGGCACTGGAGCAGGTTGCCCAGAGAAGTTGTGGCTGCCCCATCCCTGGAAGTGTTCAAGGCCAGGTTGGATGAGGCTTTGAGCAACCTGGTGTAGTGGAAGGTGTCCCTGCGATTGGCAGGAGGGTTGGAACTAGATGGTCTTGAAGGCCCCTTCCAACCCAAACCAGTCTGTGATTTGATGATAGAGCTCGGACTCCCACTGGTCTCGGTCCGTCAATTCACTGAACACCCCTGTACTGCCAAGGGGTCCCAGTGAAACAGGTAAAGCAAAACCAACAGAGTTACCGGAGGAACAGAAAGCTCAGAGGAGTGAGCTCGCAATGTTCCACTGAAATGGAAAGGTGACCCCATCACTAACACTTGCCCACCCCAAAGGCTGCTGTAGGGAAGATCCAGAGGCAGAATCGCCTTCTGAAGACAGCTCAGCACGCCAGGACGCCTGTTCGAAGTGATCAATAAGGACCTCGAACTTCAGAGGAAATACACTACATCAGATCAGTCACCATGTTAGTTTCTCCTAGGTAGAATCAGAAAAGCTTCCAAATTTATCTTAACTCCAGTAAGGTCAAAACCCCAGCTCCAGCTCCTGGAATCACGCCTCTTCCGTGAGCACCACCGAATCACAGAATGTCAGGGGTTGGAAGGGATCTCAAAGGATCATCTAGTCCAATCCCCCTGCCGGAGCAGGACCACCTAGATCAGAGCATCTCCCAGTGGCGGCTACACAGCACTCAGCACCCATCCGAATCCAGCCCTGACCTCTCCGATGGGCTATCTCTGAGATATTTTTGGGAATATCTGCGCTTACCTCTGTGGGGAAACGTTGTGGTTCGTGCCAACTTGGGCAACTCCTGGGAAATCAATCAGGCTACTCCGATTTCCATCAGCTGTACTCCCTCCCACACTTCTTTCCCCCTTCGCAGGATCAGACCTATATAATGACTGTCTGTAAATGTAAATTAGCACTTAAGCACTAATTATTACTATATTTGATCGCCTATAAGCAGCTATATTTGTGCTTCTTGATGTAACGGGAAAAGAGGAGAACATCATTTTAGGCACGGTTCTTCCTTGCTAAATTTATCAAAGATTTTAAATGAGATAGGTTTCAGAGAGAATTTTGGGAATACGGAAACTTGATAATTCCTTAGATAGCTGAGATTTTGTCTTAATTATTTCCATTTATAATATTTACTGGGGGGGGGGGGGGGAAGGAGTCTGCTGGTGATTCTCTAATGTATTAAACACATCCTCTGCCTTCAAAGCAAGCCGTGCCTCAGGAGCAATGAGGCCAAAAGAGACAAAGATTTGCTCCCAGTCCTGAATTTACTCCTTGGCAGAGCCTCAAATTAAACAACTGCTGAGCTCCACCAAAGAGCTGGGGAAAAAAAAAAAATTATTCTCCACCAACACCAGTTCATTCTGCAGCCAAGTTCTCTCTTTGATATTTCACAGTTGGTGTTTAGTGCTATACAAAAATTCCATGAAAAGAATTACTGAGGGTTCCTTCCTCTTTCTCTCCTTCACCCTCTCCTGGAAAATCCAACTTAGATGTTTTCATGACCCATAAAATCCGTTTCAGTACATCTCCACCTAAGGAACCACCTCGTGCACACTTTGCTGATAAAAACTGCAGAGGTGGTAACTGATTCTACGCCAATCCCAGAACTGTGGTTTGTCGGTTTGCAGAAGACAGGCATGTTTGTCAACGTTCTTCTACATGATCCCCAGAACCATTTATTTCAAAACAAATTTTACATAGTGGTATCCCTGTCTGCCAACTACAAAAGCATCCTAATTTTTATGTCAGAAAAAAAGAGGATTTTTCTGCTCATTCAGAAATGTTACAAAGGAAGAACGAAGAAAAAAGAAAAGAAAAAAAGAACAGAGAATATAGAGGAGATGAACACAGATAAAGATTAACTTTGCATCTTATCGGTGGGAATAAATAGAAAAATAATTTGGTCTGATGGTGGAACACGGAATGAGAGTGACCTTTTCTTGGTGGGCTGTGCTGGAAAACCTGAAACGGGGTCAGGATGCTGAAGTAAAGTTTTCCCACACAGCTGCAAACTAATCTCACAAGAGTTAGATAAGCCACAGTCGTGTTTGTTCAGGTGAGTGAAGCTCCTTCATTCCATCCAAAGACCACGCACCAGAAGCGGAGGACGGGCTGAGGTTATTGGACAGTTATTCACAACAACCGGACTCAGAACCTGGACCTGGCATGTTCTTTGGTCATCTCACACACACCACTTAACAGACTGCTCACACCACTCAACCTTAAAAGCCTGACGCAGTCAGCCAAAGAGCCACCCACACCCTCCAATTCTTTTCCATTCAGGAGAACCAGAGATGCCCTTTGGAGCAGGAGACATTCACCAAACTAAGCGCCCAAGAGCGATCTCCCGTATCTTAACAAGCGCAATAACCCCTTCTGCCACCACGCTGACGTCACTGTCTAAGTAGACAACTTCTTGGTGCAGAGATTTACTAGAGGTTTCCATGGCTTTACTACAGGCTTCCACAGCTTTGCTTCATACGGAGCCAAGACTTCACGTGACTTTGAAGTCTTCTTCATCCTCTCTGTGATCACGTGAATGTTTTGAGTTAGACTATAAGGGTCTTTGTCAGGAGTTACGTTGTGCACCTTCTGCCCATATCTGAGCTAAAGATGACGTGTGCAGCATTTATTGACTACAGACTCTATTTAAATACATTTATTAATGGCTGATCCTGGTGCAAGCACTCGGCACCTTTGTGCTAGTCTTTTCACGCTTGCATTCATTTAACCAGGGCCAGAGATTAATTTCCTTTGCATTATCATTGCGGCGGTGACCTGCAGTAAATGTTGAGTTATGGCCAAACTTATCACAAGATACTGTTGCTGTTCATCATACCTAGCAATAATTCTTATTCTTACTCAACAGCTCAAAAATGGAGAAGCAGTGAGATTCCTACAGTAAATCTTGCACGATATCGTCTGTTAACATTTAATGCATGTCGCCATGGTACAGTAAATAATTCCTTCTGTAAAACACCTAGAACTCATCCCGCTTTATTATCCTTTGAACACTGGTGAAGACAACAACAAAATCCAACTTGTATATTAAGCAGTACCTCTGAGGTCTTTAAAAAGTCATGATTATGTCAAAAGAACATCCTCCACCTCACACACGTTAGCACCGAGTGACGTTCGGCTACACAATACGCGTTACTCAGTGTTGGATACGTAAGAATCACCGTAGTGGTTCACACTAACAGTTTTTGGTGATGCCTTTGGTTTTCTTTTTATATCCTGTCATGGGAAAAGAAGCTGCAAGAGGAAGCATGACTCAGCCTTTTGGGTAAGCTGTCAAGTGCTAGAAAGCAGAAATAATTTGAAGAACGTGCCAGAGCCATGGCTTGTTCCTCCTGCCCATGGCATGAATGACTCCTCGTTCCTCCTGCCCCACGCGGCCACCACTCAGTGACACAGAACTGAGGAGTTCGGGTCTTTCCAAGCTGGTATGAGAACCGAATGCAGCATTTTCAGTAATTCCTAGGAAGAGCATCATGGGATCGCTCTCCCACCCTTTTCGCCCTGGCACTGCCATAGTAAACATCTGCCTTTTTTAAGGGTCCCTGTCCTGCCCGCCCCTTTGGTTTTTCTGGAATCCATCTCCCCTGCGTGGTGAGCGTTCCCTGCCTTACCCAGTCAGCTTTACTGACCAATGCCATACGCTACAACGAAAATTTTTACAATTGGAAAGTCATCATTTTAATGACTTTACAGAGGACAATAGGTATCCTAATGCACACCTTAAATGGCTGCTTTGGGGAGATATGGGTTCATTATCTTCACTTTAGGATCAATCACCCCCTTCCAAATAAAACAATATAATTTTATTCAAGTGATTCTTTGTTTCTGTGACAATTTTTCCATAACATTTTCATATGTGTGTTTTCAAAAAACCACATTCGTAGAAATCTATTAATTCATTTATACTGAGATATACCCTAGACATAGAGGTTTACAAAATGCCCTACAGGCTCTGATTCCTGGTCATAGAATCATAGAATAGTTTGGGTTGGAAGGGACCTTCAAGATCATCCAGTTCCAACCCCCCTGCCATGGGCAGGGACACCCTCCACTACACCACGTTGCTCAAAGCCCCATCCAACCTGGCCTTGAACACTTCCAGGGATGGGGCAGCCACAACTTCTCTGGGCAACCTGCTCCAGTGCCTCACCACCCTCAGAGGGAAGAATTCCTGCCTTAGATCTCATGGAAATCTCCCCTCTTTCAGTTTAAAGCCATTGCCCCATGTCCTGTCACTCCACACCCTTGTCCAAAGCCCCTCTCCAGCTTTCTTGGAGCCCCTTTAGGTACTGGAAGGTCTCCCTGGAGCCTTCTCCAGGCTGAACAGCCCCAACTCTCTCAGCCTGTCTCCAGAGCAGAGGTGCTCCAGCCCTTGCATAATCTTCGTGGCCTCCTCTGGACCCTCTCCAACAGCTCTACATCCAACATGGTCCAGTGGAAGTGACCAGTTCTGCCTCTGAGTGGCAATACAAGATGCTATTTTGGTAGAACACCCAAATCGAGCCACTTCTTTGGTCTGTTCCCCCCACGTTTCCAGAGCACCCAGAAGTGCCATACCTAACAGCCCTTCTAGTATCCATTTTTACACCCATTCTCTATGAATTTGTGTAATCCCTGTTTGACCCTCCAACACTTTCTGCCTCTGCAACCTCCTGTGACAACAAGTGCCAGAAACTCACTGCCCTCAGAGTAAGGAACTATTAGCTGGTTTAAATCAATCTCCGAATTTTATACAGTGCTGAAGTTGCACCCTAAGCATTCAGATTTGAAGACGACTTGCTGTGAACTCCATCCGCAACTCGAGGGGTCTGCAACGAGCTGGGGCATTAGCTGATGCAAGCGGTTACTTCACCAAGTCAATCCTGCTGCTTTCTTTTAATCACACCCAGTAAGACAAATGCCCTGCGAGTGTTTTAAAAATGAACTATTGATTCTTATATTCTTTCAGACAGAAAAATGAAAACCAAGGGGAAAGCGTATGACCGGAACTCGCATACGATGCAAACACAACCTGCTATCGAAGTGCGATCGGGAAGGTTGGAGGGAAAAATACCAGTTTGAAAAAGGAGCATCAGCATGGAATTCAATAATTGCAGTCACACAAAATGGCTATTTTACAAGCAAAGTGAGGCTACAAAGGGCAGGAGGGAACAGCACGTGATAGAACCAAAACCAGCATCAAAATCATGCTCCAGCACACGTTGATGACATGCACCTTCCTTTTCTTTGGGTCTTTGTTCCTTTAAAAACAGAAGATTTATTTACTGCACTAAACACATGCAAATCGACTATGCTGTGTGCTGCCTTTAGCCAAATTTCATCTTCCCAGTATAGTCCTCCAAGGAGACACCACCCCATATTTGAACATACTTCATTAGCCCTTACACTTGCACGGGAGAGAGACTGAATGCATTTGCTGTGATTATTGCAGAAGATGTGTGCCAGTATAGATGGAAATACTAATAGCCTGCAGTGACAAGTCACTGGTTTATTTTAAGCTCAAGAGTTCTTCATGATAGATTGAAATAATCCAATTTTTTTGTGAAAGATACCCAGGCACATACAGATCTAATCATCGTAATTGGTAATAATAATTTTGTTGGAAGACTGCGCTAAGACTGATCAATAAGAAATCCTCATGGCAGGCAGCACACAAACAAACCAGCACCAGTAGCCAATTCCCATCTTAAAGAGCTTATGACCTAAGTATGAAAATGTCAGTGGCAGCCCCAAAAGTAGAATCTAAAAAGAGAGGGGGGAAAAAAAGTCCCAAACTGGACCAGTATCCCACACTGGGATAAAAAAAGGAATAAAACTACCACAAGACTGGCAACTTACAAAATGCTACTGCTTTCAGAGTGAAATATTCAGGAAGAGGTATGACTTCTTGGCCTTGGTATCACCAAGTTCACTGACAGAACACTGAGGCATCCAAAACCCCAGCAAATTTATCCGTAATAAACCTTGAGACAGGAGTGCTCGGAATGCACGTGGAGGGACTGGACTTTCCCAAGATGAGAAAAGAAAACAGAACACAAGAATGACTTCAGGCAATTGCAAAGGACATCAGTGGAAAGTTTTCCCAAGAAATTAGATGGTTATCCAGATAAACCATCCGCTTCGAAACAACCAAAACAGGAAAACTTGGTCAAGCCAAGATGATTTCCAGGGGTATCTCAGTGCGTGCAACCTGTTTTCCTCTCCAGAAAAGAAAAGGCAAGTGGAAAACCTTCCACAGCTCTAATTGAAAGTCAAAGGCTCCTAAAGTTACGTGTTTTTGAAAGCATTGCCTGAAGTGCTTTCTGTTTGCTTCCGATCCCGTAGGGCAACTTCCAGTCCTCACGTAAGCTTCCTAATCCCTTGGCAGTTACGGCTCCAAGCTGCCAATATAATTTCATGTTTGATCCCCCCGCTCCCAAAACCACGCTGCTGTGCAGCTGCAAACGAACTCTGTCACCACTGCCCATGAAATCGCTTGCTGTGATTTGTTTGCATATATATTGAAAAATCAAGTGATGTTAGGCCAGATTTGTGAAGAAGGGGCTGGGGGAGAGAAAGGGGAAAAAAAAAAAGAAAACTAAAAATCTCGTTGCTTACAGTCCATAAACCGAACCCAACCCGCTTCTTCACGCTGTGGGTACTGGTACTTTCTCCATACCATGTATCTATTTATGGTTCACATGGAGATCTGGGAAAATCACCATTAACTTGGAGTTAACACAGCAGCCGATTCATCACAGGTCATACCACATAATGGTCAAAGAAACATAACGAATGGCACCATTGAATTTCAGTCCAAACCCATCAGAAACGCACAATAAGTTGATGCTCTTGTGCCTGATCCTTTGTTGAACAGCACCCCTTCTACTCACAGGATGGTAACCTGGTGGAGAGGAGGGTGTCCCTGCCCATGGCAGGGGGGTTGGAACTGGATGATCTTTGAGGTCCCTTCCAACCCTAACCAGTCTATAATTCTATGGTTTTATAGATATATTTATATATATTTTTATATATATACGTTCCCCCCCCCCCCCGGAAACTAGAGGGGAACTAGAGGATCTTTAAGTTCCCTTCCAACTCAATCCATTCTATGATTCTACATACAGAGGGCCCAGAGGACTGCTGGTGTAAATCGGCGTAGCTACACTGCCTGGTGTGGGACGGTGCCAACCAAAGGGTCTGGCATAAACACCGTAATACGAGGCCAGGAATGACAAACGCTAAGGAGAACAAAAGAATTCAATCCAGGAGAAAATGAGAAATCAGTACTCTTCATTACGAGCGCTGCTTGCCTCCACCAGCTGAGCGTTCCGAAGCGATGGAGAATAAATTCCGGTCTCAGCAGTCCGGCTGCATTGTAAATCCAGACTGACAACTCCACCGCCCCCCACGGCTTTGATGTTACGTTTAGGAGTTGACCTAGCAAAGGACTGGAACAGCAGGACCTTGTCGCACCGCTCCAGCCTGAATCCATCACGAAGCTCTGCCTCCCGAAAGCACTTACCCCTCCGAGTCACTACACCATGGGGAACAACCAAGAGGAGGAAGAGGAGGCGAGGAGCAAGCTGCAAACACTGAACCAAAACAACAGAGTCATCGTGACACCCCGTACGCACGACAGTGCTCCACGTACGTTTCGCTGTGCTCCAGCTGAGCGACGCCCTACGCTCGGAATTAAAAAGCACCGGAGCTGTGAAGGTTAATAATCGACAACGGAGAGTAAAGAGTATCTGAGCCATCTCGTTCAAAGTCAATGATGCTAAATGCATAATTGTCCGGTACAGCTCTATTTGTTTCAGGTGTACCGCAGACCATTTCCTCGTGCCCGAGATATTACTCTCCTGTGATCGCAGGAATATCTGAGCCAGATCAGCCTGCAAATGCTTCTTGAGGAAATTGGGTTTCTCCGCTCTATTAGGAGCATTTCATTTTTATGATTAAAATCAGAAAACAATGTTCTCAGTTAAAGCAAAACGTGCTAAATACGACTTTCCTATAACTAGGTTTCCAAATACTTATCTAAAGTGCTCTGAAAAGGCATTAATAAATAAGGATGAAAAATGAAAACTGCACAGCCAACAAGTTTCATAAACCATACTTGCTGTGAGTTACGGACAACATGCTTTAGAGGAATAATAATAATACTTTACACTCTGTACAGCACCTTTCACTTGGGAGACTTCCAGAAATAGAACACCGAGCCTCCATCAGAAAGGAAGGCATCAACTTCTTCATTACACAAAATCAGGTAAATCGAGGCAAAGACTAACGACCAGCCAACGGTTAAAACCACACCAGGCAAATTTTTGCATTGACTCATTGACTCAAATACTTCGACGTGTGCTCATGATCCACTCAAATCAAAGGGACATCAGACTACAGATAAAATTCAGTCAATACCTATGTGGTTGGAGTTTGTGTGTTTTGGTAGATGGGTTTTTGTTGCAACGGGATGGGTGGTTGTTTCATGGATGGACAGAGAGAAATATGAATGGATGGATAGACAGAAGAATCAAGACGGTATCTCATTCCGGAAAGCACACTATTTTGGAAGATGTCTACAGCAAAACAAGGAACGACTTCTGACAGATCCTAAAGATGCTTGGCCAACTGGTTCCTGCCACTACGACAAAAATTAGGTACCAAAATACTTGGGATCATCTGGGCCCACATGATTTAACTGAATGTCACAGAGGTTGGCTTGGTCTGCCTGAAGTCCCTCAGGCACCACATTGCCAGCTGGACCCATCTCCGTTGCATCTAGGCAGCTAAGTCAGCTAACGGGCAACATTTCGTGTGGTTGGTGACTCACGGAGCACACCATGGGGAAGAAAAAAATTATGTTTTCATTCTAGTACGTGAGCTCAGATTGCACAATGGCAGAAAAAAAAAAAATCCAAAAGGAAAAGTACATACAGAAAACGTAACACAACAGACAAACAGAAGGAACCGAGAGGCCTTTTCTTCAACGCAACCGAAAACCCCTGGGTCCCAGGGCTTTACATCTTCCAGCTCACAGAAACGGGGAGAGCAGCAGGCTTTTGCAGGTTACAAAGGTCTAAAAAACGTGCCACTTTGCTTGTGATGAAGGGCAGCTGAGAAGAAAGGAGTGCAGTTGAATTTTAACTAAAAAAAAAAAAAAAAATAATGAAAGTCCTTGAGGTAAAAAGGCAAAAAAAGAAAGGAGGGGGGATCACTTGGCCTACAGTGGTATGCAGGAAGTTCTGAAAGACCAGAATAATGCACCACCAAAACACAACCATTTTTAAAGAGTACCTTTTCTTCCCTGCTCAGGTTGTCATCTTTTGTTCCGTCTCTTTGAGTGACCATCAATACATCTGTCTTTTCCCTTCTCAGCTGGACGTGGTTGACAGCAATCCAATTGGATACGAGCCCAGACAAATTTCTTTCTTCCTTCCTTCTTTGTAATCTGCATAAAAAGCAAACCCCACAAAAGACAGATGTTACTTACAATTCAAAGTCAATCTCCATTTCAAACTAAGCCCCCACCCTCGCAGCGAGAAAAAAAAAAAAATCACAGGAAATTTATTGCAGAAATTAAGCTGATAAAAATGATTTCCTTTAGTGTGGCAGGGCAACCTGACTCCGATCATCTAATCCACTAAATATAATGCACAAAAGAGTTCTGAGGCATCTTTAATCAGCTAATAACACTGAACCCTGCGCTAACAGGGTGGCCAACTCCACAATTTCATACACAGCATGGTCGAGGTCGGAAGGGACCCATCGGGGATGGTCTGGTCCAACCCTCAGCTCAAAGGAGGACCAGCTCCAGCCGGGTGCCCAATGGGACAAGATTCTGAGGTTTGAATATCTCCAAGGATGAAGACTGCACAAAACCTATCTGGGCAACTTCTTCCATTATTTGATCACCTGCGTAGGAAAAGGAAAAAGCTTCTGTTGCCAGAAGTCATAAGTTTCCAGTTGACATCGTGATGGGAGTCTCCACCTCCCAACTGCTAAGCACAGGTTCTGCCTGCACCATCTCCAGTACAGTTGGGGCTTCAGGCAAATCACAAAGTTCAAGGTCTCAGAGCTCCGATCACTCTTTCCCATCACCTCCGATGCCGTGCAGCCTGCTGAGCTCCTTTATGTGGCGAAACAGACCCTCTGCTATGGCATCTCTCCTGCTGGCATGGAGATCATCTCTGCCCTGTCCCAGTCTTGGCAGGTTTCATAACCTCAAGTTCCCTGTTCTTAACAGTAATGCCAGGGCCTGTAACCAGCAAGAAATTCCATTTCCCAATTTTCCAGTATTCTTTAGCAGCCACTAATGCACGTGGATGACCAGCTACCAGGAACACAATAAATAAATCCCCTCATTTTCCACCTTGACCTTTATCTGCCGCTTGACAACATTTAAAACAAAATATTTTAATCGGAGATGGTTAAAACTCAAGCTGGTTATTTATGAAGCAGGTATTTTCCCCTCTCCTGTTGCCTCCTTTGCTCCACTTCATCACCATGGTCATTAATTTTCACTAGCACTAATTGCCATCTTTTGGCCTTTCCAAGCACATCTCACCCATCTGCACTGGCAAGACCTCAACACATTAAAAACCGGGTTTGAGTCTTGTCAAAGCCAGGGAGGACGACAAGGGAGAACATGCTAAGATACACCCAAGCTGGTGAAGAGGAGGTGCAAAAGACACCATCTGGATATCCCCCAGCACTGGGTGGATTTGCTCAAAATTAGGATAGACAATGTTGAAGCGGTAATATCACTGCTCTCCTTCAGGGCAGCCACTGTTACTCTAAGTTTGGTGTTTTTATGAGCAATAAAACAGCTACAGCAGGTCAAGGGGTCCATCCAGCCCTGTATCAGCACAGCACGTTGGGTCAGTGGTACAAGAAACCGCCTGCGAAACAAAGCTTCTCCGTGTGCGCTCTCCGAGCCACCAGCAAGAGAGCTTTCAAGGATCACATTGCCATCTCTTATTAGATATCCCACTTAATAAGCAGCCACTCTGAAGCTCTTATAAAGACCCCTCATGCATATAAGAGTGTGTGTTTTCATGCAAATATTCTAGAAATCTGCATCTTTCCAGGAGGCACCTGAACGAAGAAAGTCCATCAGCCTCTTCCCTATGGAGACAGACATGCTAAAATAAAGACATGGCACAAAGTTAGAGACCAATGTGGGGTAACAGGCTGGTCATGCCCCATCCCTGTTATTCGAGGATAATTGAGTCTAACATATTTGAAGACAAAAGCCCCTGCCCAAAGTCAGCTGGACGCTGGCTCATGCAAAATCAAAAGAATTTAGGACAAAAAGGAATTATTAGGTCCCCTAGTGTGACATGCTGTGGAGTTGCTCAGTATTGAGGCCAAGCTCAACAAAGCCATTCCTAGGCTCGGAAGTCAAACCAAAACTGAAATGGGACTTTTTTAGTTGTCTTTGTGTTTGTGTAAAGTTTCTTCTTCTCGTCTTTGGTCATTTCTTTGCGCCAATTAGTTCCGAACGCAGCACCTTCTGACAAAATCCGTCTCCTGCTAAATTTACAGCTCACTTTTATACACCGCAAAAATTCTCACGCTTCAAATAAGCCAAGGACAAACTTGAATATCTGAAACAAACCTCCAAACCTTTTGAGTTTTCCCCAGCATATGCAAGGCAGGCAGCTGCCAATCTCAGTGTACATCGCGTCAGGCTGCTATTCAGAAATATATAGTAGCTATTTTATAACAGAGCTTTGCTATGATTCAACTTAAGTCTGAGTTTCCATATTCTATGACTAAATATTGGTTACACAAGCAGAGTTTTGGCCCAGTTTTTCTGACGCTGATCATGGCATCTCTTTGCTTGATTAATGAACAGTGACACTGATTCGTCTTTCGTTTGTCCATCACGTCTGTTCAAACTGCTCAACGTGAATTTGTAACACTGTTTGCAGAAGCTGGAATGTGTTTGAAAAGTTCCTAATCCTGCTTCCATGCCGGCGGAAGCAATGAAGTTTTGCCAGGGTAAAAAAACGATGTATGATGCCAGTCCGGCCGTTTATCTTTGGGATGAGAGATAAACTCTAAAGCCTCAACCCTGGCAAGGGCATGGAGTGACAGGACACGGGGCAACAGCTTTAAACTGAAAGAGGGGAGATTTCC
This sequence comes from Tauraco erythrolophus, assembly GCF_009769465.1. Classification (NCBI taxonomy): domain Eukaryota; kingdom Metazoa; phylum Chordata; class Aves; order Musophagiformes; family Musophagidae; genus Tauraco; species Tauraco erythrolophus. The sequence continues at coordinate 4,414,870 of NC_141493.1, read as the reverse complement.
ATGAGATCCAAGGAACAAATTCTTCCCTCTGAGGGTGGTGAGGCACTGGACCAGGTTGCCCAGAGAAGCTGTGGCTGCCCTATCCCTGGAAGTGTACAAGGCCAGGTTGGATGGGGCTTTGAGCAACCTGGTGTAGGGGAAGTTGTCCCTGCCCATGGCAGGGGCGTTGGAACTAGATGGTCTTGAAGATCCCTTCCAACCCAAACCATTCTGTGATTCCATGACCGTTTTTTGGTCTGAAGATGTCCCGTGGCACACAGCCGTTCTAAGTGTGCACCTAAAACATTGGGCTGACCCCAAACATAAGTATGAACAATTGCTTTTTTTCAAAATGACTCCTTGTGCCCTGTGAGCTCCTGAAGTCCAGGGAAAGCTGTGTCTTCATGGCCTGAACTGGGCAAGTCCAGCACTGAGGTTGCGTTTCTCTCCGCAGGCAGCAGCGCTGAACTAAAGCAGACCTGGGATCTTGTGAGTATTTCCCCTTTTTGAACGCAAAACCACCGGTTTGTCCAACCACTACACCAAATCAGATTTGCAAGCTGGAAACAGACCAGAAAAAGTAAAAATAACACAAGTTAAGCAGTCATCACAGCTTTGCTGCAAAGCTTTTCCTAGTTAAATTCAACCTCAGCTGAAGGAAGGATGCAGCCTTTCTCCTTGTGTTTCTCCGCACAGGGCACCTCTACAAATAAACATTGAAGAAACACAATCTTTCTCCCTCTCTCTCGCTTCCTACCGCTGTGATTTACAAGGTGAAATTAAAAATACACACATCCCAGTGCTTGGGGTTTTACATCTCGGGTCACTGATTTATCAAAGCTGCCAGTGAATTTTAAATGCTTCGTTTTGATTTAGAAATCATTGCTTGAAAGTTGCATTTATCTCAAATATTCAGCTGTATTGCACATCGCTGGAAATCTGATTTATGGATTGCAAAACGTACGCAGATAGACTATAAAACATATTTATAGATCGCTCCCCCTAATAACAATATATGCAGCTCACCCGTACTCATACACATGTGTAAATGCATATATGTGAATACATCTCACATTTATCCCCAAATCTTCTCTCCCTAACCTCGTTTTTGAGGCTAAGAGCAGGTACCGTGTCAATACATAACGAGAGGCTCTGGGATATCTTCCTTCCACCCCCTCACCTCATCATCCCTACTAACACGTCTAAAATCCAGCTTTCAGCTCTATTTCCAGCTCCCCGGGTGCCTCTTTCTCCTGCTGCTGCTGTCAAAGGCAGAGAGGCTGGATCCCAGCACGAGAGCCCGGAGTGGCAGGATTGCAAAACCAGGCTGAAGTAATTGGATCCTTCATCCCACCCCTTTGGTGAGGGTGGGGGATTGCTTCTGATGTCCTCTATCCCCAACATAAGAAGGACATGGACCAGTTGGAGAGGGTCCAGAGGAGGGCCACGAAGATGATAAGAGGGCTGGAGCACCTTTCCTACGAGGACAGGCTGAGAGAGTTGGGGCTGTTCAGCCTGGAGAAGAGGAGGCTCCGGGGTGACCTTATAGCGGTCTTCCAGTACCTCAAGGGGGCCTACAAGAAAGATGGGGAGAGGCTGTTCAGGAGGGCCTGTTGTGATAGGACAAGGGGTAATGGTTTTAAAATAGAGGGAGGTAGATTCAGATTGGATATCAGGAAAAAATTTTTTACCATGAGAGTTGTAGAACACTGGAACAGGTTGCCCAGAGAGGTGGTGGATGCTCCATCCCTGGAGACGTTCAAGGCCAGGTTGGACGAGGCCCTGAGCAACCTGATCTAGTTGGAGACATCCCTGTTCCTTGCAGGGGGGTTGGACTAGATGACCTTTGAAGGTCCCTTCCAGCCCTAACCATTCTATGATTCTATCCCCACCGAGCTTATCTCTTCCCGCTGAGCTGGAAAGAGACGGAACGGAGCCATGGAGGCATTGCTTTCCCTAAAATCGAAAGGAAAAGACCTGCTCTTCCTTCTGGATTCATACCGTGAGCACCCAAAGAGGAAGGCCAGATCCTTCGCAGGAAAATGGAAGGACCTTCGGAAGAGCACGTTTCACAACAGCTTCATTTTCTTTTCCCAATTTCATGTCTTTAAAAGCCAACAATTCCTGATCTTTCCCGCGCAAAGCGCATCATCTGCTAAGAGCGTCGCACGCCTCACCACCCGCTGATTTTGATGAAATAAGCCCAACGGCGGTAAGAAGTTGGGTCCTGTTGTGTGAGATGCTCCAAAAAGCTCCGGCCATAGGGCTGCCTTTCCCACCAAACATTCTCAACCTCAACCAGCACTGTTTGCAGGTAGTGGAGTGGTTAAAAAACCCACACAAAGTAGATATCCACACTATTTTAGTCAGCCATTAGCACTAATTGTAGGTTTTCCCACCCGTTTAGCTATTTTCAGCTTGAAACTATTTCACTCTTCGTGCTACTGGACGGAGGACACAGGCACTGCCCTGGAGGCTCGTCGTGACCTCCCTAAATTCGACGCCGTAAATCCATGTACTCACACCTCTGTCCACACTCACCACTGCAACCTCCTGCCCGCTTGCCACAACCCAGACCCATCACACTGGGTAGTTCGTTAGCAAAACCGCTCCCGGGGCAGCACCCCTGGTCCCCAGGCACAGCCACATCCCTTCTCCCTGCAGAGCTGATCCCGGCAGCCGTCATTTTTCCGCTCCGCAGCAATGCCTCTTGTCCACCCCCTGGAGATGTTCTGGGGCTCACTCGGTCCCTACCGCGGAGTGCTTGGAGACCACCAGGAGAAAGGCAAAGAGAGGTGTGAAAAGGGCGTTTAGAACATCTTAACGTTGTGCAAAGGGCCAAAAACAACCTGGGAAACCCTATTTTGCAGTTCACCCTTAGGCTGGCCCCTTTGTGCAGGGGTTAACTGTGCTCAGGATTAAAAAATAGCCAGCCTAGTCATTGGCAATTATTTCTAGGCTGAAGAGGTGGCAGATTTTGTGGCAGCAATGCTTTTCAAGCTGATTAAGTTTGTGTTACTACCTCCCGTACAGTGGGGTCTGCTGACAGCCGGTTGTTCTTACAGGTTAAACATTACACTCTATCAAATCACAGGTACAACCTCATTAGACCTTCCTCCCTCCTCTCCCGAAGGCCATCGAGGACACCAGGCAGCTGCGGTGGGGTGGGAAGGAGAGGAAGATCCTCTTTAATCTGTCACATATGGAAACAGATTAGAAGGAGATCCACCACGAATCTACTTGACTGATCCAGCCTCATATTCCAGCTCCTTCCAGCTGTTGAAGACTTTGCCTTGATCTGCTAAGCTAAGGAGGAGGTTTCATTGTCCTTACTCCAGAGGTGGCCCGGGGAAGCCCAGCTTCGCATCCACAGTCAAGTCCCTAAATAGTAGAGGGGCTGTGATTTTAAGGATGAGCCAGCACGGCACGGCGCGGGCTGTCCCCTACAAAGGGAGGAATTTGTGGGATTGAAAATTCAATTCATCCTTTCTATAGACTAAAGCGATGGGGCTTATCCATGGGTAAGATGTGGGAGTTCTCAAGGTTGTCTCTACCAGAGGTCTTGTAGTTTACCCCACATGTGAGAGCTGAAAGTGCTGAAGAAGTCGGGCACCTCGGGCAAGCCTTTGAAAACCTGATGCCAAACCCTTCTGAATCCAAATCCAGAAGTTGGCATGGACCACACAACAATCCCGTGCTACTGATCTGTCTTCTATGTTCTCTTCCACCAGCCTTGTGCAAAACCAAAGGAGGACGCTGCAAATTCCCTTCTTCATGTTGGTGTCAACGCCTACAGAGCTTGCAGGGCTAACAGAGAATTGAAGTCACATCTCTTCCTCCCCGTGGAGTCCCTTTGGTGCAAAAAGCTGTCCCAGAGGAGAAAATGCACCCAGGAAGGGAAAGAAGGTGAAACCCAACATTTGGGACAGTTATTTGCTCAACTTTCTGCATAACGACTGCCGTGCGTATAGTACGGTTAGGGAGCATGAACAGGTATTTACTCAGCCAGGAGGCAGGTTTATGAAGATGTTCTATAAAATTACAACGTTGAGCAGAGATAAATAACAGTAATAAAAACATAATACATGTGAATCCATTATCTGGCTTAAATCAGGGTAATTAAAAGCTACGTATTCCAGCTGCCAGAAGTGGCAATTCAAGTCCTGCCGTGACTTTACGGACACATCTCCATTAAGACCATCAGTTATGTGCAACATAATTTCCTCTTCACTGGGCATTGCTTACCTAATTTCACCTTTTCCTTAATAATATACATTACTTAATTCTCCAAACAGCTGTGTAATTTAACTAGGCGTGGTAAAAATCCACTGATTAGCCTGCCTGCAATTCCGAACATGCAAAGCAATGTACAGAATATCATTCTTCAAAAAAGGTTTCCAATTTAGGACAGCAATGGGATTTGGGGCAATAGTCTAAAAGGTGCAATTATGATAATATGCCAGGAAGGCAAAAGATTAAGGTTTTTATTATTCTGTAACATTTTTTCTATTTTATTGCCAATAATTACATAGGTTTCTTTTCTATTTTCATTGCCCCAACATCTCGCAGGTTAATTATGTTGTCAAGATCATGTCAAAAAGCCACCGCTAAAATTATGATTCTCATTACATGATGATCTAATCAATTTTGCGTGGTAATTTTGGTCCGACCTATTCTACCAACATACACATTGTCTACATGGAAAAATCTATTTCTCTCTCACACTGTATTACGCTGTTTTTCTTGTGCCACTACAGCTAAGAGCCTGTCAGCAGTTCTGCTACAACCTCTTATATCCAAGGTTTATAAAACAGACATTAAAAAAATAAAATAAATTATTTGTGGCTGACACTTGACAGGCTTTTTCATTATGGAGGTCCATCATATTTATTTGGAATTTCGGTTCCATTTGAATAGAGAGTCTCAAGTCTCACCTGTTATCGGAAGAGCTGTTAAAACTAGGGATTGAGGCAGGAACCAGAACCTCAGATCTAAATCACTCTTGGAAAAGAAAAAAGAACCGTGATAAAGATCAACAGCTGTTTAAATGTATGGATGTTTTTTTATATATATAAATAAAATATATTTAATATTTAGTTATATAAATAGGGAATTACCAGTTCAATAAGCCTTGTTCCAAGACAGAAAACAGTTCTGCTGTCCAGCTGGAGGTGAAAACATGAAATAAAAGGTGAGAAGCACGTGGGAGAGCCTAGAGATGGCCAGCTCCAAAGAGAAAAGGCAAAAGGAACTTTCCATACTTTCTCCTTGCCGTGGTTAACTCGGTACATTTCAGCCCTGCCTGTGTGCCCGCATCTTCTGTTTGCTTCCTACAAACATTTCAGTGGTTGGCTTTTCACTGCCAAAAATGTCTCAGGGAGGGGAATTTTAAAATGGCACATGTGAATATGCATAGTGGCAATGTTGTAAAACATACTCGTGTGGAAGCTTTTGCTCCAGAGCAGCTGGCACGAGCAGTTGTCAAAAATAATGCCAAGCAGTTTACCAGGCTTATCGCAGAATGAGTGAGGGAGCCTGTGCCACAGATTGCCAGGAGTGAACGAGAAAGATCATGGAATGCTTTGGGTTGGAAGGGATCTTCAACATCATCCAGTTCCAACCCCCCTGCCATGGGCAGGGACACCCTCCACTACACCAGGTTGCCCAAAGTCCCATCCAGCCTGGCCCTGAACACTTCCAGGGATGGGGCAGCCACAACTTCTCTGGGCAACCTGCTCCGGTGCCTCAACAACCTCTAAGTGAAAAACTTCTTCCTTAGATCTCATCGAAATCTCCCCTCTTTCAGTTTAAAGCCATTGCCCCGTGTCCTGTCACTCCACTCCCTTGTCCAAAGCCCCTCTCCAGCTTTCTTGGAGCCCCTTTACGTGCTGGAAGGTCTCCCCGGAGCCTTCTCTTCTCCAGGCTGAACAGCCCCAACTCTCTCAGCCTGTCTCCATAGCAAAGGGGCTCCAGCCCTCACATCATCTCCATGGCCTCCTCTGGCCCCGCTCCCACAGCTCCATGTCCTTCTGCTGTTGGGGACCTCAGAGCTAAACGCGGCACTGCAGGGGGGTCTCAGGAGAGCAGAGCAGAGGGGCAGAATCCCCTCCCTCGACCTGCTGCCCACACAGCTTTGGGTGCAGCCCAGGGCACGGTTGGCTCTCTGGGCTGCGAACACACGTTGGTGGCTCATGGTGAGCTAAAGATGGAAGTAACTAAAGCACTGGAGAAAACCAAAACGTTCTCATGAAACGTAGCTGCTCCTACCAGCGATGAAGCTGAATTACCGTCACGTGCAAAGGCCAAAAAAAAGGCCCTGAGCGCTACTCCAGTCCCACCAAGATCTGAGCAGCACAGGGAGCTCAGCACAGAGGAAATGTTCCACTTCAACTGAATTACTCAGCACAAAAATATTTTCCAAGAGGTAATTACCTTGGCACGCTTTGTTCAGAGAGGGATACAGGTGGAGAAGGTATTAAAATCCTAATCTCTCTGATCACAACGCGCCCGTCTCTCGCAATCCCTAACTGGAGTACGCAGCAATTTAAAACACATGGGATTTCAAAGCAAAATTCAATATATATACAAATAAGAAATCAGGCAGGACCATTAAATAAGACGGGTCAGGTCTGCTCAGAGCAGCCCAGCCCAGATGAATTCAGTAGAAATACCAAAGCATTCGTGAGCCAAGGATCAGGCACAAGTAGTGGTGAGTTCTACTGCTGGTAAGATACAGATTTTAAATGGGCTTTGCATTTAATAACACATTCAAACTCACATATAAAAAAACAAAAGAATTCCCTTCTTGTACCAGTCAGAATCATAAAAAAAACAGGTTTATTCAAGACTTGATTTGAATGCCTCTAAACTGCATAAACGTTAAAAAAAAAAAAAAAGGAAAAATTGGTTGTTGGAAAGACTGAAAAATAATTCCAGTTCGTTCTGAAGTCGTGTGAATGCTGTGGGCTAAGAGCAGCAGAGGGATCCACACCAGGACCCTCTGGACACCTCCCCAGCAGCACGATGCTCTGCAGAGGCTCATTTCCAGCAGGGCAGCGCTGCTGCCCCGGCAGCGCGGACAAGCTCACGTGCTCCGACTTGCCTAAACCGCAGCTGAACCCCCGTCCTGCAAGAGGCTGAAGTGTAGGGTCTTCAATGGGTCAGTGGCAGGCACAGATGTAAAGCAGGAGACAGACAGAGAAGCAAAAGGACCAGCAGTCCCTGCCCCGGCACCACCATCACGTTGAGTGGTGCAGCAGTGGTCACGTAGGACAGCAGCCCTGTCCCTCTTCCTCTCATCCCACCCCAACCAGGCTTCACCTGCCATTGGACTCCGTTCATAAAGGCTACCAGTAGGTCTATTTCCCTTGCCCAGCACAACTCTTGCCTCCTTCTCCAACATCTTGCCCCTTCTGTAGACCATGGTATTACAACAGGCATTTACATTGTCTTAGATTCTCTTTGAAGAGCCTGGGTTGGAGAACAGACCACCTCCTGACCTCTTAAAAGCAAGAAACCAAACTTAACCTCTGCTGAGGTTTGCCACACGTGATAAATGTGTTCCGTACAAACGAGCGACTGTTTTTTTTTTTTTTTCTGCTCAGCCAAAGTCTCTGTAATTTTTCAACTGACAGTCAATCACCAGTGAAGGGTAAATAGGTTGCTCCGTGGCTTGGCTAAGCTACCTATTAATCAACTGGATTAAAAAGATGATGGCAAATCTCCCATAATTATGCGGCGTAATTAAAAGGCTGGGAAGCCTGATTTAAGGCTTATTAGCCCTCTAAGTTCTTCATTAGCCATATTAGTTTCCTGCATCAGATCTCAAAGGGAAAACATTACCGTTGTGTCGTGAGTCACGAATATCTGACCAGTACACTGAAATATTGCACTCGCTCCCGAATTTTCTGACCTTTGGAATCTCAGTACATAAAACCAAATGGTTTTGCCCTACACTCTAAGTGGAGATGATACTCACACATTTCATGTGCAGCAAATATCCATTTTCATAGAGTAAACCAAGAACGAAATCCATGGTGAACATCCTATTTTATCCTAACGGACGTACCTGTCCTCCTGACCTTTGAAATGGATGAAACACTCATCTTGCTTAACGAAGCGTTTCGACATGTGCCTGTTCTTTTTCATCTTACACACGTTTATATTTCTCAGGTGTATTTACTCTTGGACTGTTGGGAAGAAAAGAGCGGGCGAATCGGTGACTTGAAGGCAACCAAAAACCCAAGTCAGGTACCATGACCTAGCCTCACAGCGTTTGTGCCTCTTTAATTAGCGTTAGACGACCTCACCAAATTTGCCACTAAAACTCAAGACGATGGAGGCAAACATCAGACAAGGGCAGAGCTCGCCCAAGCTGTCCTGTAACCCATCCCATTTCCCTATGGGCAAGACATATGAAACAAAAGATAATTCTTCCCAAACTTGAATGCCAAACAAATCAGTCCGACGCACCGAGGTCAAGACAATCCTGAAGACATGGAAGCGATGTCAGGGATCTCTAGAGATCTCAAGTTGCTCTGTAGATGAGGAGAGGGATCAGATGAGACCCTTTCACACAAGGATGACCTAGCTGAGTTGAGTTTCTGCTCAGCAGCATGGGATTGTCCCCTCCCAACATTTAGGAGGCAGAGCTGTAAACTGTAGGACGCAAATGCCAAACGAGAGAAGCGATTATTGCACAGACAGCATCTGGCACCTTTTGATGGGCTGCATAAGCAGATGCCATTGCACTAATGCCAGTACCTGTCAAGTGGTTCACCCAGCATGATATCAACTGGCTACCTTCCCATCACCCTACCAGCTGCCAACGACTCTTCTACGCAACCTTCTCACCTTTGAGCAAGAATTGACACGGCTCTGTAAAGCTAAGGAAGATATGTTGGTTTTTTTCTTCAATAAACACAGATGTCTTCTGGGTTAACAGAGACTGTGCTGTAGACCAACATCTCCCAGTGTCATCTTCTCTTTTTCTCTGCTCTCTCCCACATCGCACTGCAATCCCATCCCTCACCTATGATGGGAGTACAACCAGACACTCAAGTCCCCCACAGGAACTTCTCATGCTGCAATTTTCAGTACCATTCCCAGACTACTGTCACATTGATTAAGGAAGCTGTGGATCAGTAAATAAGAGTCCCTCCGTAAACAGAGGCACAAACAGGTTCTATTCTCACCTTAGTTTCTCAACTTTCAAGTAAAAAAAAACCTCACCACTCCACAACTGCTGCCTCTTTCATCTCTAGGCTGCATCTCATCTTTGATTGTCTTGGGCAGGTATTGGCACAGTCCCTATTAGCATGGTTCTGCTCTTTAGTTCTTAATGAACTTCATCGTTACAATCTCGATCTTGTTTGCACTTGGTGAGCAAAAAAACCTTCTCATCTACATGATCAGATAGCGGCATGCTTTCCTGACAGAGCCCGTCAAAACAGGAGCTGCCGTTCAGCTGAGGATAATCACGCAAGTCCACCCCTGCCATCTAAATCGGGGCAGGATCTACCCCACCCATCACCACGGCATCCAGGCTGCCGTACTCTCTTACGAAATAACTGCTTGTCCTCCAACACACCTGTAAAATGAGAAGCTCCTCCTGTCTTCCTCCTTGACGGAGCTTTCCAAGCCTGATGAATTACTATTTTGGCTTGGGTGGCAATAAGCTAATCAGAGCTGCTTGTTCCTAAAAGCCTTTAAAGCAAAATCCAGATTGCTGCTTGTCTCCGTGGTGCTGAGGCACCACTCTTCCTCGCGCTGAGGACGATGTTTTTCTACAAAACAACATCCCTGTTGCAAACCGTGAAGGGATCCGTTAATTAAGTCAGATTGCCAGTGGCTCCTGGGTTGGAGGCAGCTGCGCGTTCCCGTGTTCTAAAAGCTTCCTGGTGTTCAAAGAACGTCGCCGTTATTTTCCGTATGGCGTCCTCCCCGACACTGTTAAACGCACTGACCCAAAGCATCTGCTCACACATCACATCGCAGGTGATCGCGTTCCACTGGAAGACTATGACTTGTGTATCGCGTCTACTTTGGACACATCTTCCCAAGTGGGACGAGATGGTCCTGGTTTTAAAGAGCTTACAGCCTAAACGCATCAAAAGAGGAGATAACAGCTAAAACCACTCAACAGCTAGCTAGGGTGAGAAGCACAAGGGAACACCAGACAATTATTTTCAGTGTTTCAAGCAGGCACAGCCAGCCAGCTGCTCTGCCATCACTCGCACTTAGGATTCGCGCTACCGCTTCATCCCCTTTAATGATGCATGAAAAGGTCAACCCCAAAAAAAAGGCCCTGAAGCCACCAGTTCCAGCTGTAGAAAAACTGTCACCACTGTCATCGTGGAAAATAGCCACGGACTGTGCAAAGAAAAAACTCTCACAATTCTGGCCAGGATTTAGGGTTTTGTGGGGAGAGTCTGGGATTGCAACGCCACACCAATACTGAGCAGTGAAGCCCAAAGGGGTTGAATTTTGCTACTCATCCTCTGGCTGAGCAGGTGTAGCTGTGCTGCATCTAGAGCACACCAACACCTCACCCAGACCTGCTCCAAGTGAGTGTGGTAGGAAACAAGGAGTTAGGAGCTCAGATAATGACCTCGCCTCTTGCACAAGCCCCGCTGCGGATGTGCTGGCATCGGTACCCTGTCAGGTAGCTCCAAGCCAGTGCGGGCACGTCTACACAGCTACACTTACCGCTGTGAGCGCAGAGCTGAGCTAAGGCTTCCTGAGGCACTTGAAATGAGAGTGGTCCAAAGTTGGGCCAAAGTCTTCCTCGCCCATCTTGGGATTAGAGATGTGAGCACAGTGAAGCACCATCACAGAGCTGTCGAGAGAGAGCAGAAGGAAGAAGGTTGAAGGGATTTTTAGATCACAGAATGGTTTGGGTTGGAAGATGGGGACAAGATCATCTCGTTCCAACCTCCTTGCCACGGGCAGGGACACCTTCCCCTATACCAGGTTGCTCAAAGCCCCATCCAATCTGGCCTTGAACACTTCCAGGGATGGGGCAGCCACAGCTTCTCTGGGCAACCTGTTCCAGTGCCTCAGCACCCTCAGAGGGAAGAATTTCTGCCTCAGATCTCATCTCCCCTCTTTTAGTTTAAAGCCATTGCCCCATTGTCACTACCTGTCCTTGTCCAAAGCCCCTCTCCAGCTCTCCTGTAGCCCCTGTAGGCACTGGAAGCTTTGCACACATGCCTGTACACTGTCCTTTCTCTGGAACCGCGAAGAGGAGCACACGAAGACAACGGAGCTTTTCACATCAGTGGTTCAAGTGACAAGATCCTAAAGCCTCAGTTTTGTTCTGTTCCCAAAACATTAAGAGGGCATAAAAGCGAGTTCACCAGCCCATGTGGAACACCACCGCCGAGGGGGCAGAGACGACAGCCATCTCCACTCCTCTGACACCCCGCGACGGGTTAGGCAGGCCCAAGGGCTGAAGGCAGTTAAATGTGATGCAATTAGATCCGTGCTCCTCCTCTTCTGCCATTCGGTAGACAAGAAGAGCTTAATGAGTAGGGTGAGAGTCAATGAGACGTGGAATGTGAAAATCACCTTCTCCTCGCACCGACCAACAGGGACCCCTCTAGCTAAAGAGAGGGTAACCCAGAAAAACCTTATTTTGCTGGTCTGCACTGGCAGAGCACCTGGGCTTTCAGTTAATAAAGAGAGGCGGAGAGATAACTGCTACTATTACAAATAATTGCCAGGATAAAAAAAAAAAAAGCATTAGGGTAAGAAAATAGGGTAAGAAAATACAGAGCACATAAAAGCTCTCGTTAACATTCTTCATACGTGCTTATCGTGAATTTTCTACAGGGTTAAATATATTTTCTGGTGACTAACACTGCAAGGCTGAGGATTAAAAAGGATAATGTACAATGTGATTTATGAAGTTTTAATGGAAAATCCCCATGGGTTGTGTATAAATCTTATTTATAGCTTTAAAAGTATGTAATATACTTATTGTATATTTAAAAAACTGTGGGAGTGCAGTCCCTGTCATAGTTAATCCGTTAAAAAAAGCAACTCCTGGGGGGCTCCCAGGGATAAAGCATTTGATATTTTAGAGACTATTGGTGTGTTCAGCGTGAAACGTCCAATATGATTTAGTCAGTGGGGGAGAAACGGGGAAGAAAAGAACCCAAACTGTCTTGGAGGAAGGAACAAAACGGCTGCTTTAGATGTAAGCTCAACCCGTTCGGATAAAGGTGATGAGTGTTGGGGGGGGATTAAATATCGTGCTGTGGGCTCTGACCTGATGCCTTTGGCAGCTAATCTCTGCCGGAGGCCTCAACTTAGAGCTCCAGCTTTGTTTTTTAGATCAGAAGAGCCACTACGGGGCCCTGCATCTTAGTTGTCAAACGATGCACAGTCTCCTAGAAGAAGTTAATCATATTAAATGGAACCCACAGAACGCGGCCGCTCTGTTTGGGAGGGAAGGCACGCGATGGTCTACCTGGTTTTGTCAAGCTGCTTCCCCTTCTCCTTGCGAAAGCCTTTTATTTTTTTTTTCCCCTAAAGGTTATGGAATCAATTTTACATCAATTCAGGATATCAGCTGAGGGAATCTGTGCTTTAGCCTTAGGGGGGGGGAACAGAAAGGGAGCCCAATCTGAAAAAAAACTTTGTCACCACCCATGTAGATAAGCCCATTAAAGGGCTAAGTAACAAATTTTCTGTTTCAGACCATGCAGGTTTATTTTTTTCAGTGGTGAATGCTCATCCTTTAAGCACCAGCCCAAACCAGCCATATAGCTCCTAATGAAGAAATAAGATTATCTTGCAAGATAAAAATCAGGCTTTATGAGAGATCCTGGCATATATTGCGCTAGGCTGTTGTTCAGGTGTCTTTAATAACAGGAAAAATTCCGAGGGTCTGGCCAGGGAAACGAAATCCCTAATCTCATCTGAGTTAGGTACAGAGGACTGAATAAGGGTGTCTGAAAGTTAATTTTGCTTTCTTGTATTTCTTGCAGTTTCTTAGAAGGATGTTGATATATGGGAATTCCTAGACTAGACAATCAGAGCCAATTATTCATTTCCAATGTGCCAGAATGAGCTAGCACGGTACTTTGGATGAGAATATTGCATGAAATAAGATTTTTTTTAATGATATTTCTGAGAAATGAGGATTCTTCTCTTCTAACATACCCCACTCAGATTTATGCTAATTATGTCATGTTGCTCAACATTATTGCTGGTGCCTTAATAACAACGTGAGGGCTTCAGATATATTTCAGCCTACCCAGAGAATAAATCTGTACCTTTTGAAAGGTGCTAGACATGATCATTCAGGGAATATATTGCTGTTTCTTACGTTTTACATGCAGGTCAACCGCTGATTTTCTACTTCAACAAGGCAACATAAGGATGCAAAGCAGGATTCGCTGCTGTGGAAATCAGAATAAAGAGCAGCCTCATGAAACTGGATGTTTGAGGAAATCCATTATTTCATGCAACTGTAATAAATTTGGTTTTCAATGGAGCACAGATGTTCCAGGAAAGACTAAAATCCCTCTAGGCCAAACAGACCCACATGGAAAGAGACAGCCCCCACCTGAATTAACCTACAAGCTCCATCAACTCAATAAATATAGGAAAAGTTAACACCATGAGTTACAGAAGGAACACAAGTCTTCCTGACCTTACAGTGCTGCCTCTTATCAGAGCATCACACTTTCGTTTCCCAAGGTAAGACTATCATCCAAATCTGCTTTCTCCCTTTCAAGTCAACACATACAGATATATCATCTCTTTCATGCACAGGTCCCTGCAAAAAAAAAAAAAAACTGGTGATGGTGCCAAGGGCTGGAGCATCAGCTGGAGTTCCCATCTCCAGTAAACATACTGGAATCCCATCAGCTTGTCTAGTGCAGTCATGGAGTCATAGAATGGTTTGGATTGGAAGGGACCCTCAAGATCATCTAGTTCCAACCCCCCTGCTATGGGCAGGGACATCTTCCCCTAGAAGGGCATCCCTAGAAGAGAACCCTCCCTCAGGTTGCTCAAAGCCTCATCCAGCCTGGCCTTGAAAACTTTCAGGGATGGGGAAGCCACAGCTTCTCTGGGCAACCTGCTCCAGTGCCTCAGCACCCTCAGAGGGAAGAATTTCTTCCTTAGATCTCATGGATATCTCCCCTCTTTCAGTTCAAAGTCATTGCCCCTTGTTCTATCACTCACCTTCCCCCTTGGCAGAATAAATCAGAGCCCCCACGAGCGATGGAAGAAGTTGTTAGTGTTATTCCTTCCCAGAAGAAATTGTCCGAGATCTTTCCACGCCGTCTCTTTTCCATGGTGTCTTCATTGCCACTCTTTTTAACCTTGATAAATTGGCACGCGCAGTCTGTTTCTTCTTCCTGCAGTAAATTACCTGCTTCAGCGATGGTGCCACACACCAGCTGCACTCGGCATATGGCACGCAGAGGACTGCCAGCGAGGCCCGTCGCAGGCTGATGTGCTCTTCATTTGAAAAGAAGCCGTGCAGTGTGAGCCCAGGCAGAACTGCTGCTCCCTCTGAGCTGCCATCGCTGGAGAAGGGACCCACATCATGGGTACTTCAGGCATCTAATTTAGGTGGAACTCAGTAGATTTGAGCAAAGAACCTCAGCTGCCTTTACAAAGGAAGATGGTGACACTCCTCAAGGAATGAGTCAGAGCGTTTAAGATAGATCTCAAGTAGTCTAAGTGGATCTTGCCCCTGTATTTTTTACACTGAGGGTGGTGAGGCACTGGCACAGGTTGCCCAGAGAAGCTGTGGCTGCCCCATCCCTGGAAGTGTTCAAGGCCAGGTTGGATGAGGCTTTGAGCAACCTGGTGTAGTGGAGGGTGTCCCTGCCCATGGCAGGGGGGTTGGAACTAGATGATCTTGAAGGTCCCTTCCAACCCAAACCATTCTGTGATTCTATGATTTCCACATCTTGGGGCACTTTGAAGCTTGAGAAGAAGGGTAGACCAAGGCCTTGGCTACCGAAAGAGAAGGGACTAACCAGCACTTGCACCACAGCAGAGGAGCAGCAGGAAGAAACAGCGTCACGTCCCTCACCACCCATGAAAACACATCACAAAAAGGATCCTTCAGGCCCTGAAAATACAAAATAAATAGAAATTTCCAAAATCGAGCCCATTGCCATTAGATGCCATGCCCGTTTCTGCAGCAGAAAGGTGAACACAGAAGCCACGTGCTGGTACAATAACTGACGACGTTTTATCAACCTGGCCCAAAAGGTTCTCGGGGACTTGAAGAGGCGCAGATTTATTGGAAAGCCAAACCGTCACCTATAAAATATTTACACTCCTGACAGCCTTATAATCTGAAATTCAGAGGGAGAGAGATCTCATCAGCATTTTTCAGAATGGGAGAGACAGCTGAGAAATTAAAGAAGGGTGATAAAGTTTTACCAGATAATTGCAAAAAAGCAAGCTTGGAAGCAGCCCAGCTGCAGACACCTCACCCAGCAGAACGGGCTCTCGCTGTTATCGGAGTAATCCTCAGGGGCATCTTCGGTCCTATAGAATTTAATAGGAATGAAGCCCAGTAGGATTTTGTAGAAAGTGCATTAAAAGTCTGTTTTTGTTATAGAAAATGATAACCTTTCTATAGGGTTTTAGAAGCTCTCCAGCAGAATTATAGAGCCCAGCCAGCATTTTCTATTACACTTTATAGGATGAGTTAAAGCCTTTTTCTTTTTAATGCCAACGCTACAGATATTGAAAAGATCACTCCTGTTTATCTTAGAAAGGAGGAAAATGGTGGTAACAGAGGAAAAGTGTGATGTAATAAACCCTAGGGAAAACAGAGTGAAAACTCCTGTACAGCCCTTCATAAAGTATTAGGACAAAAATAGTTTCTTCCAACATCATATTCAGATATCACCAATAACAAGAACTCGAATAATTTCAGAAAAACGATTGAGAATAAAAAACATGGAGAGTTTACAGGACGAGGGTCACAAAATATTAACACTGGGTGTGTTTCAAAAGGGGTAGAAAATGCCATGTATCCTATGTCTGACCAGGTTTGGCCAGAGAAGTTGTGGCTGCCCCATCCTTGGAAGTGTTCAAGGCCAGGTCAGATGGGGCTTTGAGCAACCTGGTGTAGTGGAGGGTGTCCCTGCCCATGGCAGGGGGGTTGGAACTGGATGATCTTTGAGGTCCCTTCCAACCCAAACCATTCCATGATTCTATATGAAAATACCAGCTACTCAGCTGTCTCCCAAACACAGCTTAATGGTGAACTGGACATGGGCTGCAAACTGGAAGATTGAAGGAATTTACAAAGAGCTAGAGACACCCACGTGCGCAGAAGGGTTGGGACTGAAACGTGTACGTTTGTGCATTTAGGCAGCAGTAAGATTTGCACTGACTGTTGAGAAAGATACATCCCAATGGTTTGCACCAGATGTCCTCCAATCTGCCCACCCAACCCCTACCGCCGCTCCGTTTTGGATGGGGTGCGGAAGCGGCCGCCTGAGCGCCGGCGATCATTAAGAGGTCTGGTGGCCAACAGCCCCAGAACCACAGCCAAACTCCCGTTTGCTCTGTCACCTGCTGCCTAACTAGAATCTTTTCATGTAAAATCACTGTACGGTTTTTGACGTGAAGCCAAGTGAAACCCTAACTGCAAAGTTTTGCAGACTCTGGACCGTTCTCAGAAATAATAAAATGAACCGATACCAGGGAAATCCCAGCCTCCAACAGTGTATTACAAAAAATGCAGACAAGGCAGACAGCTCACGGAGAGAACGGCTATTTCTCTCCAAAACCAGTGAAACAGAGACTGAGATAAAGAGATTTTGATATTTATCCAGGCTACAAAATCCATGGTAGGCATCAGAAATGGACCCAGATGTTCAGAATCTGCCACCTTAGCCACAAAACCACCCACCTGCAATTGATGTTATAAACGTGAAAAATAACTCGGTACCCATAAGGTCAGTCCAGATCATCCTGATCTTAGGGACAACATACTTGTGCAAGCTGCCTCCGTGGCAGGAGACCTCCAGATGGAATCTCCTAACGGTGACCGAGTTCAGCAGCCTACTCCAACACGAGCCCTCAAACATCTCCGAGGAGCCGGGCTTTACCCCGTAACGTATCTGTGCACCACGGATACTCACGTGGGCTCCGAGCTGGGCACGATCCGCAGGCTAGCACGGCCCGCTGAGTCAGCACAGGGTGGCAACCAGCCTAATTACCCACGTTACGAAGATAATTATCCCAGGTAAAGCACCATAACGATGCTGCTTCTGGGATTCCAGCTCGTATCTCCGCGCAGACGTAGCAGTTTGCTGAGGTCGGTACGACCGGCTCGTGTCGGGGCTCCCTGTGCCCTGCTGAAATCCAGAGCTCCTGGATTTCAAACCCACCTTTTGCCTCTAGCAACCAGCACGCCACGTTTCCGTTCAGGGCAACTAGGTAGAACAGGAGCTCTGAAAAAAGAAAACAGCAACGGGCTACCTCTACCTCTGCAGTAGTTAATGTTCCAGGACCTGCAGAGACCTGTGGTTGTGTGTCTGCATCCATTCTCTTTTTTTTTTTTCTCTCCTACTTTCTCATTATGACTTTCATTCTTCTGAAATCTCAATTCAAGGGCTTTTATTTTTTTTTTTTTTTAAGCAGAGCAGTACTGTATGGCAACAATCACAATTCACTGAGAAGAATCAACAATTCATTGAGAAGAAAAAAGTGTTTTGGAAGAAGAATATGTGGGGGTGGAGAGGAGAATGAAAAGGACGATGCTTTGTGGGCAGCTTTTCTCTACGAAAGCAAAGTGGGTCGTGGTGGCAACGTACGGAGTGAAACTCGGGAGCGCAGAGAGTTCAAGATTCACGTTAATGAGGCATCCTTGATTAGTCCGGGAGGAAACGCGGCAGCAGAACTTCACTGTGAAACTGCCAAAAACACAGCTTGAAGGCGAGTGCGAGTCAACGATCCGGGACCCGGCAATAACGGGGGGCTCCCTGTAGAGCTCCACATCCACAGAACACAACGCGCTTACAAAGGCACGGAAGGATCTCTCCTGGCACTGCAGAATGGGGAAACTGAGGCAGGGGAGGGGTGTGCCTTGCAGAATGTCACTCGGCAGGTTAGTGGCAGAGACAGCAGCAGCACACGGACCTCTCGGTTCCTTCCGCTGGGGTTGTTACGTGAAGTTGTTTGCCAAATAGATTAGATATAAGGAAGAAGTTTTTCACTCAGAGGTGGGTGAACAGGTTGCCCAGAGAAGCTGTGGATGCCCCATCCCTGGAAGTGTTCAAGGCCAGGTTGGATGAGGCTTTGGGCAACCTGGTGTAGTGGAGGGTGTCCCTGCCCATGGCAGGGGGGTTGGAACTGGATGATCTTTGAGGTCCCTTCCAACCCAAACCATTCTATGAAATATGAAACAAACTGGCTAAGGCTCAGGCAGGGCGTTCTTTGGCATCTTTCAAGTGATGGATAAACAACAACCGCAGCAATTTCTCCAAATACTCCCTCATTTGTAAAAGTTTGCACCTGATTTCTAGCATGAGATGAGATTTTTTTCCTAGACAACTTCCAACTATCAGAAATTGTTATTTCATTATCTCTCAAAACAAGGAGCCTTTTATAATCACATAACTTCTCCCGGTGGGGACAGACTGTGATCATGTTTCCTTCAGCAGTATTTTGATTAATTTAATAAATTGAACTCCTTAATACTTTTGTTGCATGGGGTATTTCCACCCCTTTTCTCTCAACCTGATCTTCAGAAATAGTGATACCCCCGAAGAATAAAAGCCTGTTTTGCTTTCAATCACAGAAGTCTGACGACAAAGGAAAACTTGTTACTATTAGTGTCGCACATTTTATCTGGAGTAAGAGAGAAACACAAAACCTGCAGCTGCTGGTAGAAAAAAAAAAATATATAAAATTTTCAAAACTGAGCTGCCCCATAAAGAAACCTGCCAAACAAAAATTTTGTTGGCAGGGGAATTTTGTTCTACAAAGTATTGGCTTCTCTATATTTGATCAAGACACTATAAATCCCCACAGACCAGAAAAGCAAAGTTTTCAAGGGATACGCGTTACCTTTGTGCCTTTTTTTTTTTTGGTCAACAAATATGCGTCTCCTTGATTTTCAGTGTCATCCAGGCTCCTAAGTAATTTTAATTTAGTAAAGAATTATATATTATATTGTAATTAAATAATTATACATGATGCAATCAATAACAGAATGCAGCCTTGAGATCTCCATGGTTTGTTTGAAGGTTTTTTTGATCCGTACCTGGCAGCTAATCCCAGAGCTGCTAATTCACAGTTCATCCAACGACGGTGGAGGGATTGCTCACAGTGTCTGGAAAGATGATAGGAATTATTAGAAATCACAATATTGAAATTCAAGTTTGCTACACATTAACGATATGCACAGAACTGGAATCAGACAGACTCCTAATGCTACTGAGTCTACTCCTCAGCATTGCCTCAAGGTTACCTCCAGCTCTCTGGATGAGTGAGCTTCTCACGATGCGTCCTACTTGACATTTTAGATGGTTATTTATTTATACTTCATGTTCTTCTTGGATTTAGCATTTTATTTCTTTGAGCTGACTTGGTGAACCACTCAGACTGCACCGCGTCATGTTCTCACGTGCTTCACGAGTCACTTCAGCAATACAGGCTCAGCAGAATAGCCAAGAAATCTGGGAAACTTTTAATCCAAAAAGAAGAGGAAGCATAAAAGGAAAAAAGGGTAGAAATTTTAAGTCACTAGAAAGATATCAAACTAAACAAGGAATTACTAATGTTATTATTGCTATCATAGAGGCTGGTGGGCTAAGAGTTCTAGCAACAAGAGAAACTCCTTGTTTCAAACCCACTCTCACTCTAAGGGCAGATGATTTTCAGCAGCACCCAAGCTAATACAACTGGTGCAAGAATCCATCCTCTCCTCCCTCGAGGTTAACGCTGTGGGAAGAGCTCAGATATTCTTTCACTTTGCAACTTAAAATATTTATCTAGTTGCAACCTGCTCAGGTCAGGGGTTCAGATAAACCATATGGCTTACACCTCTTCCAGAACACTTTTCTCCTACAATACAGGATGGGTATTTTCAGTTCAGTCTCTGGACTGAGCATTCTCCTTCTGAACAGGAGAGTCTTTTTGTCCAAGGGCACCGGTTCAAACGTCGCTGTCAGCTCACGTTTTTCTCCTCCAGACATACCTGTGGGTTTGCACCTTACTGCAAAGGCACAGAATCATAGAATGGTTTGGGTTGGAAGGGACCTCAAAGATCATTTAGTTCCAACCCCCCTGCCATAGGCAGGGAAACCCTCCACCACACCAGGTTGCCCAAAGCCTCATCCAACCTGGCCTTGAACACCTCCAGGGATGGGGCAGCCACAACTTCTCTGGGCAACCTGTTCCTGTACCTCACCACCCTCAATGTAAAGAATTTCTTTCTTATATCTAACCTAAATCTCCCCTCTTTCAGTTTAAACCCATTGCCCCTTGTCCTATCACTACACGCCCTTGTAAAAAGCCCCTCTCCAGCTTTCCTGTAGCCCCTTTAGGTACTGGAAAGCTGCTATAAGATCACCCCGGAGCCTTCTCTTCTCCAGGCTGAACAGCCCCAACTCTCTTGGACGTTGATTTTCCTGTTCTAATTCTTCACCTGGTAAAGTAATAATCCCCTAATACAATTCTTTTTTTTTTTTTTTTTTTTTTAAAAAAAACTTAAACAGATAAAAAAATAAGCAGTTGTGCATTCATGTTAGTTTGTATCCCAAGTGTGGGAATGTCACTGTAAGCACTGGAAATACTTTAAATACTTTGGTGGTGGCAGAGAATGTAGTCCCTTCCACTGCCAGAGCCTCAGCACGTTTTACTGGAAATAGCATCAGTGCTGTGATCGACAGAAGTCTGAACACTGGAAAGACAACATTTAAAGACAGGTAGAGTTCACCGAGGGGGAGGAACAAGGTTCTCCTGACTGTTTCTCACTAACTTCCGTACGATCGATGCAGAATATTGCTACTGCTCTGTCAGCAGAGTGGCCACGACACAGCAAATAAATCAGAGTTGGCTTCTTCCTCGACTAGCACGTCCTGAGCATCTCCCAGTTCCCAGTGAGGGTGCTCAGACTGTTGGTATTTATCCTCCAGGGCCTCATTACACTGAATATTCAAACCTCAGGCAACGTATCTTTCGGTATCCTCTACAGAAATGAAATCAAAATCATTTACTGTGCCTACAAATTGCCATTAAAAGCCACTTTTCTGAAAATAGGCTCAATAATTACTATCTTTGCACAGACAAAATCGTTCAGTCTGTTAGAACACATTTTGAACACCAGCTTTCACTTCCCATGCAAGGGGAGAAAACTGAAATTCCCAGTACTCCATCCGCACAATCCCAGGTACCACTACAAAACCAATGAGTTTTCCAGGCCACTTGATGCTAAAAAGACCAGAGATATGTTTTGAACACCCGTGTTATTGTCTTTTTCAGATGGATCAGGCTCGCTATAAATGAGCAGGACTAGAAAAGCATAACTTTAGGGTTAGTATGAGCTGTAAACATTTCTATTGTGGTCTTACCCAGATGTGCCATTTGAGATTGAGTGCTGGTAGACACTGCAGAAGCAGAGAGAGTTTCTTTTCCTTTGGGCACGCAGTCAACGAGAAGGGCGTAATTAGTCTGGTATGTAAAGTCTGTAAAAAGGAGTCAATAAAGAGTTTATAATGCAAGAAACAGATGTAATACAGGAAATAAGTTGTAGATATTAAGCACCACCTTACTCCTTCCCTGTGCAAATTGCCTAACCCGAGATCCACAAAGATTTTAAGACTCCCAAGTCTCATTGAACTCGATATTCCGGCCTCCTGTAGCTGCCTCCTCGGTGGAAACAGCCTTCTGTGCTCTGCAAAAATGCTTAGCACCGTACCACAATCATCACACCGCTTCAAATATACAGGATGATGGAAACTCCAGAAGGGACCCTTCAGTCAGACCTTCACAAAGGTCTCGCTGCACCAAGAAAGAACAGATTAGGAGTATTCTGAGTTTCTATTGATCTCGATCTAACACACCCCTTTCCAACTCCTCCAATTTTAGCAGCTATAAAACACGTGGAAAGACCTGGAGGACTGGCATTTTGTGTATCCCCTATGTGATGGACACCACAGCTTATGTTCTGCAAACACTGAAGTACTGAGCACAAAAAGTCCTTACCAATGGTGGCTGCAAAGTTCTCTAAAGCCATGTAATATACTGGAAAACTCAAAGTTGTGAAATCAGTCAAACACAGGCTCACTGCTTGAGGGGAAGGAAAAAGAAACGAAAGAAAACAATTCATAATTAAAATGCTCATAACGTTTATGTTTGTTAGAACAATGACAGAGGTGGAATGGTTGCTCTAAGAGCGTGCTGGAAAATAAGCATCTCTCAACAAAGATAGATACAACCCCAGGTAATGGTTGGAAATGAATTCAAAGCCAAAGTGACAGGTTTATCTACGTGGTTACTGCTAGCCATATCGCAAAATATTATCTACAGTCACTGAGATTTGGATAACTGGAAAGGGTATCAAGATGTCCTGATTTTCTATAGGTGAAAAGACGTAAAGCAACTGCAGTCTATGAGTGATCCCAGGCAGGACAGGCAAGGCGTAGGTTGAGAGGACCGTATCTCTGGATCTCCCAGGGGTTGTATAAGGCACAAAGGAATTGAGTCATACAGCCACTGGCCTTGCGGCAGAGTCAAGGACCAAAGTCCCATCTCCTGAATTTCTGTTGATTCACATGAAATCTCTTGTCTTGTAAACCTCTATAACAAAAGTAGGCAGTGGCTTCAGCTGTACTCACAAAGGCTCTGCAGATCTTTTCAGCAACAACATGATCATCCAGTAATTTTGAAAGATGTTAAGTGAACCAGAAGAGTCAGAGTTATGAAAACTGCATGAATAAACCCAAGGCAACCTCGCAACAGATGGGCAGGAATTTCAGCAACCTCTGTTCACCATATTCTAATTACTCCTCTGATTTCCTCTTCTCTGGCCCTCCAAGTGACCACGCAGAAACAGCGGCGCTTGTGATACGCGGTCAAGGCAGAGACAACTGCTGACAGTAACTGGATTTAGCAGGTTTTTGGAACAGAAGGCTGGTACAGACAACAGCCGTAACCGCGCTGGCAAGACAGATCTAATGGCCTTTAAATTCCAATGCTTTGCAGAATAAATCCAGTATTTGGCAAGTGCTTACACCAGCAGTATTATTTTGCTCCTTAGCTCATAATGAAATCTATGCCACCTGACATGGTTGTGCCTAAAATGGGAGATGGAGAGGGCTGTTTCTGACTGGACATTTTTGACACCAAAATTCAGAATCAGGAATGATTTTTGACACCGCTGGTTGTGCCTATGGACAACTCAGAGCTTCATCATGTAACCATTTTCCCACAGACAGCTGAGAAGCTCCATCTCTTTTCAAGAAGAGTCTAACTGGGGACTTGATCATAATTTATAAGGACTTATTTAAAGGAAGACATTTGCTCAGCTTTCATAAGGCTTGGGAGCAGTGTATTAATCTTCTGGATCTGGCTGGAAAAAGTCAATGGCCAACTGATTCAGAGTAAGGCCACAAGAATCATTGAAAGTACTGGAAATTCATACGGAAAAGCTGAACACAGCTGTGTTCGAAGGGAGGCAGCAAAACAGCCTGCAAATATATAGACAAAAATTCTAAATAGAAACATTTTCTGTACTTATATAAATACTAAAAAACACTGCCCCAAAAAAAGATATTTTCCAGACCCATAGATAGAGCTTTGCTTATACCAAAATACACGTGAGTCAAGAGAACAAGAAGAGTTCTTACAGCTGAGGTGGCACTGCCAATGCTGCTGCTTCTGAGGTTGAAGAACCTCTGACGAGAGATCCACCACAATAGCTGAGACCCTCAAATCAAGTAAAACAAAACCCGATGCCTAGAAGACCACGTGACGTAAATTTAGCCAAAAGATACATGGTTTCTGAAAGCAATCAACTACTCACACAGCGTAGTTAGGGAAATGGCAAATTCTCTGTCACTTGGAGTCCCAAATCAAGGCTTTATTTCTTTCCAAAATGTATTTGAGAGCTCTTGGAGACATTAAATATGTGTAAGGTAGATGTTAGGGAGGGAGGGTTTTCCAGCCCGTTCCATGGGATGCAGAAGCTGATTATCAAAGTGATTCCTTCTGGTCTGAATAAAGGAGTATCTCTGAATTAGGGGCTGCAGAAGAAAAACAGAGGCTTCTTTCATGAATTTGAGAAAGATGGCATCAAAATTCATGTCTTAAGGTAAATTACAACATTACTCAAAGTCCGTGAACAAATCATTAACTTGCAGGCTAGAAAAATGAAGATCACAATGCCAATCCTTCAGGCAGCAGCATGCAGCTGAGTCTCCTAGAATTCCTTTTAATCTGAAAAACATGTAGGCTAAGAGCTTTTTTTTTTTTTTTTTTTTAAGATTTCACTAGCACATAGTAAAATAAGCAGCTTCAGGATGTTACAAAGAAGAAATCCTGGGCTGCACAATCGAGACGGGAGGACCAAGTCCTGTAAAGCTCTCACCAATTACTACCCCATGGAGGAACTACATTAATAGGGATCTTTTCTCAATAATAAGCATATTTTTGCTTGGTTTCTAGGTGCCATTTATTTCCCAACAACGTCCTGGCTGTCAACACGCATACGCAGAAGCACTCATTAGCAGTATTGAAGGATGGTTTATAGAAGGTCAAATAATGGGCCATGACAATGCAATTATGTTCCCTGCTATAAAGGTCACTTTTACTCATCATTCTAATTATCTTGACAGGACTACGTTTACTTCAACTGATTTCAATGCAGAAATGTCTTCAGTACTTTGGCCTTTCTCATTTCCACACTGCGTTCGCCCTTATTGCTCTCACTAACGCCCGCTTCTTGATGCAAGACAAACAAAAACAGTCTCCTAGGAAAAAAAACCACCAGCAACTGGGCAGTGTTGTAATTAAAAGTTAAGGAAGAAGTTAGTGTGCAGTTTTAAGGACGGATTTCCACACACTTGGCTTTCGCTGCTGCGCGGGGAATCCTTACGGTGCAAAAGGTGAAATTTTCAAAATAGTACATAATTACAGATTTTCAAAATTGTACATAATCACACGTGCCGTTGAAAATAGGGGCATTTCCGTTTTCGGGATCTAGAGGATGCTACAAGAAAGATTTTCAGAAGCACTGTAGGACATAGCCTCAGACTCTTAGTGACTCTAGGTATTGAAGGCCAACATTCTTAAAAAAAAAAAAATCTTAAAAATGTCATTGCACATGGTCCCACAGGCAGCCAGCCCCAGAGGTGGTCACTGGACAGTGTATCCTGACAAAGTGATATGATCCAGCAGTATATTTTCAAACTCATTCTGCCTTCCTCTCTATTTCCTCCTTAATTCCCAGATTGCCCAACCTTTCTTGCCAACAGCAAACTCAATCAGTACCTTTAATAGTTAATTGGTTTAGACTGATCTATTAACAGAAAAAGGCTCACGCAATCTTGCCATCTGTCAATCCTGTCCAATAAAATCGACCGATCCCTCTGAATTTAACCATTTTCAGGGGTACAGAAGTCTGAGTTGGTTCCTGCACGCTTCCCGCATCCCTTTCGGTTCCAAGAGGCGACGGCCGGGCAGCCCAACACCACGAAAGTGCTCCTGGATCAGCCTCGGAGCTCGTAGCCTTTTGCTCAGTTCAAAGAAGGAGGATTTGGGTATTTACAAGTCTCTCACTCTCCACATCCCTCGCCCCGACCCCTAAACAGACATTACTTACAACAAAGCAAGTAGGAAAAAGTAATTTATCCCACAAACTCGCAGTGGTCAATGTCTATTAGGAAGAAAAGACACGTTTTGTAATTAATTTCCTGATACGGTGGGTTGGAAACAAATTCATAATTGCAGTTAACCATTAAGACCGAAGAAGGAACAAGGCTAGGAGGAAGACTTTTGTGAATGGCTCTGAATAAAAGAGATAAATAATTGGTGAAAGTAGACAACTCATGTTGCATGCTTAAACTATGGAAAAAACATACAGGTATTAAATAATGCACGAGTAATTTAGAAATATAATGGGTAAGGAACAGGTTGCCCAGAGAAACTGTGGCTGCCCCATCCCTGGAGGTGTTCAAGGCCAGGTTGGATGGGGCTTTGGGCAACCTGGTATAGTGGAGGATTTCCCTGCCCATGGCAGGGGGGTTGGAACTCGATGATCTTTGAGGTCCCTTCCAACCCTAACCAGTCTATGATTCCATGATTCTAAGGAAAAAGCTGTAACAAAGTTCTTGAAATGAGTTGGTAAAATATCTACAGCTCTCGCAGTGTTTGACATAAATGCGTAAAACAGACTTGGACTTGGAGATTAAAAGTAAATAGACACAATCTCGCAAACTACGTGGGTCAGATCATCATATGGGGTAGGTAGGTCATCATATGGGGTATTCCATGTAAGATGGTGGACTACACCAATGGCTTTACTGTTTAACAACGTTTTGCTAATTAATCCCAGGTAAACATACACCCGGTGCGATCTAGACCTCGCGTAGCAGCAGCGGGATTAGGCAAGTAATGTATGTGCTGATGTCACGGCACGAAAGGTAACACAGAGCTGGAGGAAAGAATAACACAAGAAAGTTCAAGCAAAGGGAAGAAGGTGGCGTACCATGGAGGGGACCGGTTTATCCCAGGCTGCCCATCAAGCCGAAGAGGGCTGCTCATGACAGCTTTCTCGGTGCGGCAAACACACTAAGCGTTTGCTCGTGTTCTAGAACTACTCAGTCTCTCTTCTCAACCACTCATACCATCAGCAATTGCTCATGACCATCATGGAATAAGTTTTATTCCTTCAAAATAGCTGTTACAGAGAGACCTATGACAGTGCCTTTGCTGTGGACACGATACGGACAGACTGCACGGAGCCACCAAAATCGATATACACGTAAGTTGTCAGAATATTCTCAGTTCTCTGTGGTTCTCTCATCATCCTTTTTTAGCAGCAGGATAAGCATAAAAAAATTAAAAGATTAGAAGTCCTTGATCCTTCACTACAGTCAGGACTATGCTCATGACTGCAGCGGTACATGGCCCCATTTCAAGGCATGAGCAGCGTGAAGGGTCACGGTGTAAGAGAGAACGAGGCAAACGCCGACGTCTCTTCCCAGCTTTAGTTTGTTGAACTCTCCTTGGCTGAGCGAATCTGCTTCGCTGGTGGGTTTTTAATTAAGGAGATGATAAGGGTAAAGAAAGAGGGAAAAAAGCATCTTGTTCCTATGCTCTTCTCCAATATTGTGTGCAAACAGGTTTATGGCATCTCTGCGACACAGCAGGCTTAACTTTCACGACTCCTGAGCACGTGAAATTCCCACTAGGTTCAGGTTGTGCTTTGAGCCCCTCTGAAAACAGAGCCTCGGTGTTTGGTGCCACCCCATCTTTTCGTGTTAGGGTCACTCTTGAAAACAGATTTCCATTCTGCTTTTACGTGCTACCATCACCGACCAGCTCCAATCCGTCAAGTCGCTGCACTGCTGGATGTGGATGACCTGCTCCGGGTCAGCCTGCGAGAATGACCAAGACCCTGATTTTGTAGGCAGAACACGGGGTTAGTTCCGTGATTTGATTTGCTGGGTCACCATAGACAACTCACTTTATGTAATCGGGCAATTATGATGTTCATATTACTTTGCAAAGTGCTTCGAGGCCACATATGAAACGAAAAGTATTATTAATGAGACAGTAACCATCACTTTTCGGCAATAAACCTTTTCTCTCTGAATTGGAAGTTGACTTCCCCTTATTAAACTCCCAGCGATTCACTCGCAAAGGACAGGCAGGTCTCCCACACGGTGAAAAGGGCTGAAATTGGACAAACGAAATGTAAAGAGCCCCCACGTACACAGAGACAGCCCGAGCACAAAAACCCTCACCCTCCTCTCAAAGCATCCACAGTGCCAGGAAACACGGGATCAATCAAACAGAGGAGCCCTCAGGTCGATGGTTACACACTCATAAAGGTCAACGATTTGTTTACAGCCTTCCTGGCACCACACCATGAGACAAAGGGGAAAAATAGTTATATATACAGCTCGTATAAATCATCTTAACTAAATTACTGGCCTGCTTTACTCCATACATCATGAAGAATACTTTACTGAAAGGAGAACCCACTCTCATTTACCACGAAAAAAAAAAAAATGAAGGAAACTAACTCCTTCTCATAGCAGAGCAATATGGTCATGATCCCATAAATATGTCATATTTCAGATTGTTTTTAAAGTAATCTTTATAGGAAGTTCACAGCCTGATTTATGGGCGACGAGAAAACGCAGTGCCGAAACGGCCGTAAGTGCCAAAGGGAAAAGGCGGCGGCGTTTCTCCTCCTGATGCTTCGACTCTGGCTGTATATAGCAACAGCAAAACTGGGGCAGAACAAGATAAGCAGGTTATTTGGGAGAAATAAAAAAAGTCAGTTCCATGTTGGGCATTAAAACGGCCAAATTAAAAAAACAAATAAAAATGAAACTCGACCCAAAGAAAAAGGAGCAATCCAAAAACGCGGCCACGAGTATCACGGTGGGGATTGTTGAGGACTGACTTTAGAAAAATTCATTACTAGTGTAAATTTGTAGTCAAAACCTTAATGCTGGAGACTCCTAGCCACGACGTGATGAACACAGCCCTTCTGCAACCCCACACCGTGTCCACGTTCCCTCGGGCGTGCGGACGTGGGCGACGGTGTGACTTCCCAAAAGCTACAAACCTTTCCAAGGAGCACATCAGGCACTGTGAAATCTGTCTAGCAGGAGCAGAGAACTTCTGAACAAACGCAGTATGTCAGGGGAAAACATCCAGTTTTGATTTTTAAATGAGTTTTAAAAGTCAAATAAACTCAAAAAGGAAAAAAAAACCACCACTGGTAATAAACACGGCTGTCATCCAGAAACCACACAAATGCTCAGGCACCCATTTCGTTCCAGCACTGTTTTCCCTTAACTATTATTACCTTGATGAACATGTTTAATCATTCCCCAAAAAACTCTCCCCACATACAGGTATTTTTAGGTGAGACAGAAGAAAATACACCTGATTTCTCATTACCTATTGCTATTTCTGAGGCGTCACCAATTTGCGTTTAACGCTAACTAGAAATGGGTCCCAAGGAATACAGGAGGCTGTTTAGTCATCAGTTTAACTCTAGATTCCTTTTTTTTTTTTAATATCAAATTGGTGTTCTAATCAGCAGCAAATATAGGACACTTACCTTCCGAAATTAACAGACCTTACCATTAATTTCACTGAAGCAGTGTAGCCCTCAAGTATTAATTAAATCTTAAATTGCTTTCTGGGGCAGAATGACTGGTCTAGTTTTTATGGTCACCGAAGCACTACTGAAAACAGACTCTGTGCCATGGCCAAAGACGTTCTGTGAATCCATGCGAGACCCAGAAGAAACGACAAAGAACCGAAGAGTCAAGCCTCAATGTTCCCTGCAAACACTCCGTACTTTAAAACGAAATGAATGAAGTGGCCAGAGAGAGAAAAGCGAGGACAAGACAAGAGCTCAAAGCTCACACCGAGAGGGCAAATTCTTGTTTGACCAATTACTTGATCCCAGGGAAAAGGAGATGAGAACACAGTATGAAAAGGATGAGAAAGATAACAGATAATGAGGTGGTTTTTCATTTACACCAAGATCTCCCTGTAACACTCAAGCCTTCAAATGACAGAAAAATAGGCCCCAATAATGTATTTTTTGCAGAGACTGTTACCTCTGCAGCCAACACAAGGACTTGCCTCTTGGTACCGTTGCTACTTTCAAGGTGAAGCGAGGAGCAAACCAAGGACATGCTGAGAAACCCATTACAAAGGATGGTATGTCATCTGTTGGCTTAGCCAACACCACTCCGAGTTCACCAAAAAATTCATGGCCCTGAACTATGGGAAGCACAAAGATGTCTCAAAACTCTATTTGCTTTGTACTCCCTCTCTCCAAACAAGTGTTCGAACAGTAGCTGAAGATCAGGCCAAACACGCTGCCAGCTACGACACCAGCCTCCCAACAAACAGCCAGGAAATACACTGCAGAGCAGATGTCTGGCATATATTTTTCAGCTTTGCCTGAATAAACATAATTTCCTAACACTGAAGGACAGGCCTGGTTTCTATAGCACAATCATATTTTCCCCACAGACAACAGACTCGTATTTACACGTGAATTAGGAAACACAAAAACCCAAAACAAAGCCATTTTTTGTTTTCAATCACATATGCCACCAGTAACGCTCATGGTGGTGTTCCTTTATCACCTCATGCCATCCTACAGAGATAGGAGGCAGCTTAACACATCAGAGAGTTCAGAATTATCCAACCTGGAGCCCCTTTCACAATGCAACAGTAGTAAAAAAGGACAGGTGGAAAAAACAAGTATCACCTCCGCTTCACTCACCTTCAGCATTTGCTTACAGCAACCTCATCCTCATGATATTTCTTAAGCTGAGCTTATTTTTCAGGTCATCAATCCAATTTCTCAGCTTCTTACAGTTTTTGGTACTCTCTGTTAAATAATATCAGGTCAATCAATCATTATCTCAGGGCTTCAATTCTCCTTTCCAGACTCCACCATTTTAAAACCAGAGTTTTCAGTTCCCTGTCTTTACTTCTTGCCTTAAATTCACCTACTTCAACTACTCTGTATCTTCAATTGTCACCTTCCTGATTGTATTTTATCTCTGCATGCTTGGTTGGCAGAGATAACGCCCACACACAAGACTGGACTCATCTCACCTGGACTTCTAGGCATTCTGTTTCAGCGTACTGACATTAAATATCCCAGAAAAAAAAAAAAAAAAGAAGATACTAAAAGTAATAATTGCTTTCAAACCCAATAGAAATAGTTGATTCAAAAACTTGAAGTGTGGGGAAAGGGAGAAAAGCATATGCCACAGCTTTAAATAACGCCTTAAACTCCACCACACTTCAGATGTAGGACTTGGTCAAACTCAGCTCTTCAAAGTACTTCAAAAAAAGACTCCGAGAGTACACGGGCAAATTTTCAAAGCCTTCGGAAAACATCCTCACCAAAGCCTTCAGCTGTGAAGACATCCCTAAATGCAATCACTCTGAGCTGTTAGAGTACAACGGACTGTATTTTGAGGCTTCTCTCAGCTGCTGGAAGGACACAAATCTCAGCACTGAAACAAGAAAAAATAAATCCCAAACAACAGCAAGTGAGATTCTGACTCCAGAAAAAAGTAGCAAGTAAAACACTAACAGTTGGCAACTGTGTTACGGAAACGTGCGAGTTATTTGGAAAGATGAGCTTTGACAAGCCGACCAACCTGCGCGTTCACTGCGTTTTGGAGGGCTGCACGGGCAGGAAGTTGACCTCTTGTAGAACAAGAGTTGTAGAACACTGGAACAGGTTGCCCAGAGAGGTGGTGGATGCTCCATCCCTGGAGACGTTCAAGGTCAGGTTGGACAAGGCCCTGAGCAACCTGATCTAGTTGGAGATATCCCTGTTCCTTGCAGGGGGGTTGGACTAGATGACCTTTGAAGGTCCCTTCCAGCCCTGGCCATTCTATGATTCTATGATTCATTTTAGCCTTTCATCGGAGCGTGGTTGAAGTTTCAGTCAATAAAGAGCAACCCAGGTTTGCCTGGTGAAAATTCCATTTAGCCATTAATATATTAAAAAGCAGTAATCAACAAAAAACATGTTAAAAGGAACACATTGGTGGAACAAAGAGTGGTCAGCTGATAACATCAGTGGCAAGAGACCAACCACTATTTAGCAATATCCCAGATAATTAACGTGTACATCATTAAGACTTAGAAGTTTTTGGTGTATTGGTACTTCCAACACCTATCTGGCTTTCTCCCGTAATCAACGACTACTTCACGCGATGTACATCACGTGATGCTGGAATTTTTGCCTGGCAACATGTCGTTCTCAGCCTAACTGCTCGCTGTTGCATATTGGTCACTGGTGAACTACTATGTCGCACCTCCATCAGATCACACGCTCCTCGGAGCAGGGAACTCTTCTTGCATATGGTACAAAAAGCAACGTGGAGTTCTGCTGAGAAATAAGTCCTAATCTGATACAGGACTACTTTGACTTTTCTTGGTGTAAAACCAATGTAGAATTGAAGCCTGTCTCTTCTTGCACGTATAGTAAGGGGGTTGTGGAGATGCTCCACACAGTTAGAGCTCCACACAATGTTTACAGCCACGAGTAGCTGAATATAGTATCTTTAGGAAACCCTGAACCACAGAACTTGTGAAAGATTAAAAATCAACTGGCTGATGCTTCCAGTAGCCAGTAAACCTTCAATTAGATATTCTTACAATATGTTTAGTCAAGAGAACATGTCTAAGCTACGTCAGCAATCCAAAGAAAAGTAACATCAAAGTTATGGAGGAAAGAAGCCAAAGCAACCAAACAATTCTCTTCCTTCCTCCACCCTTTCCTCTTCAAATAATATCAACTCTGCTTCAGTGGTTTCAACAGATCCTGAAAACAAGTATTAACTTGAAGCATAAATCAGACCGAAATGCATGAAAACCGCGGCCCTACTTTTAAGCAAACATTTTTTTGTTCACTACATTATAAAGGTTTTTTATACGGACTTCAAGAAGCATTGCAGCTTCCTTGAAACATGTAGACTTTGTGTTAGTATTTTCAAAGATCTTAGAAGATTTTGGGGCCCACAAGAACTCTGGGTATGAAGCAGTGTTCAGAAGGATGGCGTGACTCATGAGAGGCAGGATTTAGGTAGGTGGGTTGTTATATTTGATAGAATATTTCATCATCTTTATTTATCAGGAGAGAATTCAAGAGTCCACACTAACCTTTGCAGGGTTGGTTAGAAGAAAACCTGCAACGATAAAACACATTTCTAAGGCTAAAAGAAAACCAGGGGAAGTATTTAATTGGTTACACACTGTTGGAAACGTGATGGATTTATACGTGTTCTGCTGAGCTGCTACTTTCCAGGAGCCTGCAAGACAGATGAATTGTACTAGGAAGAACCTGGAAATCTTCCAAAATGGTACAGGGCAAACACGAAGTTCACCCATTTGTTGGTGAGCTGCTGTTATTATGCTTCAAGTTGATTAGTAGCAAAAATTAACATTTCATTAAACCCTCTGACAGGAGACAGGACCCTTTCATTAAACACAAAGTATATAATTATTAATACTAAGTGTACCTGGGGGTTCTTTGTGCATAGTTCATTATACTTGAGATGCAACAGGAAAACACTCTTTGCACCCTGGATGCAAAGAGATGGTTGAGCTGGAAGACATCAGTGCATTAAAAATTATGAAACAATGAAAATATAACCCCTGTTGCAGATAGCTAACGGTTTTGGTCTGAGCTACGTATATTTTATGCCTTTAAACAACTCCAGGTCAGAAAGTTTGTTTTAATTGATGCAGTTATAAGTGTAAGACACAGTTGTATGTGTTTGAAGTAACAGAAAGGCTCTGTATTTCTATGTGTCCTAATGAACTCATGAAATAAATCCTATACTTACTTTATCAGTGAGGTTGCATGTTGCTTGGGATTGCTGAGACTCTTCATTTATTAACAGCAGGAGTTTCAACAGGAAAACGTGGCGGTGTTTCCTAAGGGGAAACCCAATCTATCTTCACATGTAACCAGCCACATCCTCGCCTGCACTCAAAAGCCCCTAAGTAATTCCAAAAAAATCTCTTGGCAGAGGCCAAACCTCATCAGGGCAGTGGCTCAACAATTGAGTCCATAACTAGACACCCAGAGGTTCCATTTCTTGATGTAAATGGTCTCTGAAAGATGCCTCAGGAACGGGGATGTCAAGGAGACATGTTTTATATCTGCGCAGTTCAAAACAAGTGTGTATTAGCAGGTGTCTCCCTTTTATCCAATTCTTCCCTGCAAGGGCTTATCAATTTTGCACCAGATTCAGTCATGGTCCATTTCTGTCACAGACTTATCAACACAGTAATTCGGATTTTGAAGGTGTCGTCACACCTACATGAATACTGATGAGCTAAAAGTCTCAGCAGGCTTTGAAAGATGTGGTTCCAGCGATCTGCAGCCAGTCCACTCGGTGTATTGCGGCGACGCGAACGTGCGACAGGCACGACGTCAGAGTGGGGGGACCGAAAAAGAAAGGTACCTCAGGTATGAACTTTCATTTAGGACACGGACCTAATTTTTGTTAGATGGGAAAACAGCAAAACAATTGCAATTTCTATTCATTTGGGATGACAGAACGCTCAACGTTTCCGGCAATGCTGTCGCTAAGATTTTATTTAAAGCACTGTCAATTTTGGAGACGAGGTAAATAAAAACAAGACCTTGGTCCCAAGTTTTAATGAGTCCCAGAGAAGATTCACTATTCAGTGTTTGCAATTCATCAATCATCTGTGTGATCCATGGTAAATAAGAAAGGGCACAAGGCTCGAATTCAAATTTCTCAGAAATCTTGGAGCTCTGGAATTGAAAAGCTAGTAATTTTCCATGTCAAACATCTTACTGGGAGAAAGTTTTTATAATAATAAAATCAGGAATAGTATGAGGGTAGCATTTTTTTGGTTCCTCCTGCAACGAGAA
Source organism: Tauraco erythrolophus (assembly GCF_009769465.1). Taxonomy (NCBI): domain Eukaryota; kingdom Metazoa; phylum Chordata; class Aves; order Musophagiformes; family Musophagidae; genus Tauraco; species Tauraco erythrolophus. Next base: position 4,380,255 of record NC_141493.1, on the reverse strand, counting down.
GGAGTCAACAGAAGAAATTTCCAAATGAGAATCACTGAAACATTTCAAGCTGATTGTGCCAAAAAGAAACATCTAGCCGAGGTCAACAAAACGGACAGAACTAGCCATTCAGATACCTAATGAGATATTTAACATTAAGTCCAATTTTTGCATCAACATGCTGTTGAACTCATTTGGAGGCACCTCAGATGGGCACTCAGTAGAACTACTTACTGCTGAGATCAATGCCTCAAACGCGGGAGCATGGGGAAAAGTTGCTTTTTTTATGTGGACACTACTTTGTGCTGACCATCTCTGTTGGCATTGCTTAAATACCGCACCATCGGTGGTCAAGGTAGCACTTCAGCATTTAGACCAGGATTTAACCTGGCACAGCTGCACAGAGATAAATTTCACATTCTACATGATGATATGAACATTTTAAATAAAAAACAAAGGAAAACACACTAGAAAAGATCAGCACAAATCATAAGCAGGACAGAAGCCATCTAGAGGAACTGGTTCAAGTGGCCTGAGTTGCCACTGCTGCAACTGAATCCACTTAAAAGCTGGCAAGAAAAGCCCTTTCCTTCCTCTCCTTTAATTATTTTTCAATTAATTTCAGTGCTTTATCCTCCAAAATAATCAAGTCAAAGAGGTCAGTTGCACCACTGCACTGGAGCTGCACCATTTAACATCAGGCAGGGCTTTGGCTCATGCTGTATTTTAGCAGAAGGAAGAAAATGATAACAATCCACTGTGGAAACTGAAGAAAAATATCCTGTAAAATGTACTTTAACGCGTATTTGATGTAGTGTCTCTGCGGACACACTTTGTCCTTTCTAAGGGTCCTCTTTGACATCAGCAAAGTTACATACATTACCTAATGTAACCTATATATTACCTAATCTCTTTTACCCTTGTCTTTAGGATGCAAGTCAAAGTTTTTTAACATCAAAAAAGCATGGCAATTGCCCAAGCCACTGTCCTAAAATGCTTGCTATACAATGGGACTTGGAGAAAGAGAATCGTGGAATGGTTTGGGTATGAAGGGACTTTCAAGACCATCTAGTTCCAACCCCCCTGCCATGGGCAGGGACACCTTCCCCTACACCAGGTTGCTCAAAGCCCCATCCAACCTGGCCTTGAACACTTCCAGGGATGGGGCAGCCACAGTTTCTCTGGGCAACCTGCTCCAGTGCCTCACCACCCTCAGAGGGAAGAATTTCTGCCTTAGATCTCATCGAAACCTCCCCTCTTTCAGTTTAAAGCCATTGCCCCGTGTCCTGTCACTCCATGCCCTTGTCCAAAGCCCCTCTCCAGCTTTCTTGGAGCTCCTTTACGTACTGGAAGGTGCTGGAAGGTCTCCCCGGAGCCTTCTCTCCTCCAGGCTGAAGAGCCCCAACTCTCTCAGCCTGTCTCCAGAGCAGAGGTGCTCCTCTCCTACGAAAACGTATCAAGACAAGACAAGGAGCACAGAGAAGATTTGCTCCCTGAGCTCCTGCTATCATCACTGCCACGTGGCAGGCCAAATATGTAGCGAGGTTAGAAATGTAGTAGACAGGAGCACATGTGACTCAAGGGAAGCGCTTTGAGGAACTTGTAACTAATACAGATCTCAACAACTCAAATATTTTTAACCGTGATGCAGTGAGAAGGGAGAGACCTGACTAACCCAGGACAGTCCAGCTCCCTCATTTCCATGTCGTGCATAGTTGCAAGACCTTCCAGGAAAGGTTAGCCTCCCACGCTATTACCAGCCTTAACTTGTAGAAAAATTAACAGAACCATTCATCGGTGGTTCTTATAAATGTTGGTTACGAGTCTCTTTTTCACACCCCAAACACAGAAACCCCACCAGTGGCCTCAGCAGAAACTCAAAACCTTCAGCCATTCTGCTTCAGAAGCGATCGCTGCCCACATTCTGACAGCCATATCTGACTTTCCCTCCCAGCAGACCTTGTACGTAACAGCTGACCTCAGAATTAACTCTTCCTTGCTAGACTTTATTTATTCAGGTTATTTAACTGCTAGAGATTGTAAGATGGTAGCCACATGCTTCTCTGCGCATTAACCTGGTGAAAACGCTGCCCAGATTCCTAGGAAATGAGTTTTGACATCCAATGCTTCGTCCTTTGTAGCTGGATGGTCCCAAAAACAGTAGCCCACAAAGTGAAGCTGGTCCCTCTAAAATCTAGGAGGAACCTCTCCTTGAGTGTAATATTTTCCTTCACATTTGCCTTTGCTGACTTGTTTAAGGATTCACAGCACGACTTCAGCTGTCCTTCCAGAAACCCGCTGAGCAGCAAGGGAACGGCCAGCCTTGCCAATATTTTTTTCTGTGCTGACTGACAACTTTCCAAGCTCGCAAAAGACAGATGATGGGATTGGCTTACAAAAATCCCAGGACTTCTCTTGTTTCATCCTAAATCCCGCCGACGTGCAGCACAAGCAACCTCCAAACGCACACAAGCGCAAAGCAACGGATCCGTGGGAGGGGGTGACTTATTTCAAAACATGGCTGCAGCGACAATAGACAAAAAACCCCACGTGATTACGGAATAAGAACGGCAAATGGATGTGCCATTCATGCGACGAGCCCCTAGCTGTGGAGACACAAAGCTCGCAAGCTCGTATGCCAACCAGGTCTTGGAAACACTTGAGTAGGTTTATAGCTGTAGGAGACGCTGTGGACAACCTGGCACTTAAAGAAACTCCCTTTTCATTTCTTCAGGACAGGAGCCTGCCTGAAGCCTAATTATGCCCTCTTTTGTCTAACAAGCATAAAGAAACTTGAAGTGTCACGTCCTTCAAAACCACACGCCTTTGGCGGTCTCTCAATCCACCTTTTCTACAAAATAGGCACGTTTGTTCGTGCTCGGCATCAGGTCAGTTTAACCAGGTATCAACAGACATTTCTTTCACACTTGCTCTCAAGGATACTGGCTAGACATCTTTCAAGACAGTCCAGTGCAGCTATTAATTCCTGGAAATGTCCTGTGTTTGGTTTTACCTCGTCCTCCCACCGCTTCGGCTGAACCACGCTCGAAGGCAGCAAAGGCTCCGGCAATCAGTGCCACCGGCTCCCACGAGTTCTACGGGATTTGCTGCCTTTATTCTCCAGCTGGTGGATTTGTGGGAACACAGAACAATCTTGAAGTGGAGACTCAATTTTTTTGCTTCTGCTTTTCATGGCTGACCAGGTGAGAAAGATGACCCGAGAGGAAAGAAAGGGTAAGAATTGAAAAGGCAAATAAAATAAATAAGGTAAGTTAAGCAATATGCATCAGGCACAAGGAGGATGGCAGAAATGTATGTAGAGTTGCCATATTCTCTTTGTCTGAGCAGTGGGGGGGATGTATCTTTATTGGGCTGGAGCACAGAAAACAGGAGCTGGAGAGGTGCTTTGGACAAGGGCATGGAGTGACAGGACACGGGGCAATGGCTTTAAACTGAGAGAGGGGAGATTTCAATGGGATCTAAGGAAGAAATTCTTCCCTCTGAGGGTGGTGAGGCACTAGACCAGGTTGCCCAGAGAAGCTGTGGCTGCCCCATCCCTGGAAGTGTTCAAGGCCAGGTTGAACGAGGCTTTGAGCAAGCTGGTGTAGTGGAGGGTGTCCCTGCCCATGCAGGGGGAGTTGGAACGAGATGATCTTGAAGGTCCCTTCCAACCCAAACCAGTCTGTGATTTTAATTTATCTTGTCAAATAACTCATACTTCTATGACCTTTTCTGAAGGTGCACCATTTTGCTTTCATTTCATACAGTCGCAAAAACATATCCTTAAGGAAAACTGTCCATGGCAAATAGATTCTGTCCACGGGGAGACTCGACAGGTTCTCACACCTGCCCACAGTTCTAATTTTTGGTGCTAACATATTGCACAGAATAAATTGCTGAAATATCTCATTACATGAGATGGTTCCATCAAACAATTTTCTCGTCATTAAGCGCTCCGTAGATGCACTTAATGGGCAGCACTCAGATGCTAACAGAGAAAGAAAACCAAACCCTTCTGACCACTAACCCCAGACTAGTTATTCATTAACTTAAAACCCCGCTGTAATAGGCAATTATTGAAAGAGCACTATCTAATGCTGGGTATATTTTCACCCAAGGAAATAATAACTAATCAAGAATGGTGGTGTTGCTAATATTTGTCTCTGGAAGCTTCACTGATGACGTTCATCATCCTCATCATCTCCTTCCCTTGGTACGACTCAGGCTACAGACCAGACAAGCAGCAGAGAAAAAGAGCTGTTGAGCTCCCCAGGGTTTTCAACGGGGATTGCAGATACAGGGAGAAGAAATGCTCCTGCATGCTCAGCATCCATTTTAGAATCCAGACAGAAGCACGACTACAAACACAGTTTTTCCCTGTGACGTCGCTTCGACATCAAGGCTCAGCTAAATATGAGCAAGATCCTTACTCGGCTGTTGTGCAACTTCACATTAGCCTGGTGAGATAAAGTTTTACATGAAAAAGGAAATAAAACAAACCAAAAAAGGCATCTGTAAGAATGGCAATGATTCCTGGGTGAGAGAACTGTATTACCCAAATCTACTTGTTTTTCCCTTGGTAATCGAATACATAAAGATCTGAAAGATTCAATTATATTCACATGTTTAGGCTCCCTTTCTTCTGCCTAAGGAAAATATTAAGCACAGGAGTCACTGTAAAACCCTGGTGAGGTTGGTGGAGCTACAGCAGAAATGCTCTCCTAATCATAAGTAGCTCAATGGATAATTCTGCACTGTCATCTTCATAATACCAAGGCTCCGAGATTTTATTAAATCACAAAATGAGCTCTTACTGCTTTTATTAAAGTGTCATGTACAAATTCCAATCACAGGCCAGCCCCTCATAATGAAAGGTCTTATACAAACATAAAAACAATGAAACATCTCCCAAAGAAACAAAACTGAGGGCAACCTCAGGTGTTTTGTTTTTTTTTTACCCCAGTCTTTAATAAAGGCCAAGATCCTTTAACGAGGACCCTCTGTGATGATGGTTTGTACCAAAAGGAGGTGACTTCAAAATCCTTCACACAACTGCGTCTCACCCTGCTACCTGCCAGCTCCACATCAAGAAATAAAAGATTCTCTTCCCTGATGGGTTTTTCAAAGCTGTTGCACGACGCGCATCAGGTCGACGTCTCGCAGCAGCTCATCGGCTTTTGGCGCAGCTGAGAACCGAGTTGACGACTTGTACAGCTGAGCTTCGCTGACCTACCTACCGCTGCCTCGGGGCAAACTCTCCGTGTTGCCCTTCGTTGTTCTTTCCTCCTTGTCCCACCAGGTAACGCTTCTTCCCGCATTCCCAAGAGACACGGGAATCGTCCTGGCTAAGCTATCCTTTCAAAGCGCCGCTGTCACGTACCCAACCTCCCTTCCTGCTTTAGAGTACAATGAGATCAGCACAAAAGCACCTCAGTATTCTAAACCCCTGTGCTAACTTAAATTACCTTAATCTCAAACCATGCCTGCTTTAAAATATCTTCTCTTTCTTAGTAATACTAATAAGGAGCCAAACTGCACGGACGCAGCAGAGAGCGCTTTGGATTTAATACAACACATTTAAATTAAATGGGCCTAACACGCTGCTTTCTTTTCCTTCTCAAGTACCATCTTTCATCTGCAGATCCTATAGTTGTCCCAGCCTTGATAGAGTTACAAAAATTGACAGCTCCAATATATAAATGTTTTCGACATGCAAGGCAGGTCGAGATCCCAAGGGAAATCTCTCAGCTTTTCCAATATTCACATTTGATTATTTATGCTGTTAAATAAGGAAGGAAATTGCTAACATATCTACGCGTAGGTTTGGCACGCTCTTCCAGCTTGCCTCTCCTGTTCTACGCGTAATCGCTGGCTGATTAGGAGGGAGGAAGACTGCTCTCACTCCGCTCACTGGAGTGGGACTTGAAACCAGTTCTCCTAATTCACAGCTCTGCCAAAACCACCAGACAAAACCCTGGACGAGTTATTTGCTGAGAACCCATATTGTCCCTCCATAAAAATGGGAACAGCGATGCTTCCTTTGACTCTGTTGGTGCATTTTAGAGGTGAGGTCTTCGATGCCGTGGCCGCTCCACGCAACAAAACCCTTCTTAAGACACTGACATATATCTGCTCTGCCACAGACATCATGACACAGAAAGAACCACATCAAACAGGTTTAACAGTAAATATGTCCCACTATGAGCTCCCCAAACAGAGACCTGGTTCCTCAATGTACTACTGCACATCCCCCTTCCAACACCATCTTTGGAATAGGAGGTTGAAAAGAAAACACACCAAAAAAAACAACAAAAGACCCTTCTGATAGAAGTTTAATAATCTGAAATTCACCTGAGATGACCATGCTGCCCCATTTAATTCCACTCTAAAGCAGTGTCAGGATGAAGCCCATCAGTTTTAATCTCAAATCAATGCCCACATCTGCTACTGTCTTCTGCTGCTTACGTCCTTTCTGCCTTCTCGTGGCCTGTTTGTGCCTCGCTCCCCTCGTCGTGTTGGGGCAGCGCCTTTAAGCCAGTGTCTGGAACTGGGTTCTGGTCCTACACCCAAACACAAATCCAGCCAAGGGCTGAAGGAAGGCCTGAGAGCCACCGAGCCTGACCTTCACCAGCCCTAAGAAAGGATGAACAGACCAGCCTAAACGCACTTCTACTTAAATAACCCAAACGTCGGCTGCGTGGTTGGGATCTCTCTGTTTCCATTGAATTTGTGTCATCTCCTCCTCTCTCGAACAACACTTTACCGTTATCGCTAGATTTGCCTGGGAGCGCTGCAGAAGATATTACGTGTGAAGAAATTTTGCCTCAAATCACTTAAAAATTAGTCCTTTCTTCCCCTTGAATACTTATCTGCTCATGTTTATGAATAAGTTACAGCTATGCAGAATTCACTGGCACCAGCGAGCGCCTTCTGCTTATGTCGTTATCCTTTTCAGATCTTACTATTCCATTTGAAACATTGGTTCTGTAGTTTTGCAACTCGCAAAGAGGTAAATTGGAAGGAATGTAAGTAGACAACTACACACCCTATTAACCCCGGCCACGGCAGAAGCAACACAACGGCACTTGCCACTTCCCACCCACAAACACGAGTGAACAAGCACAGAACTTCCACTGATTTCGGTGGGACCCGCGTATGACGCTTCGTAGTTCTGAGAACCAAACCCAAGAACTGGCGCTGTTATGTATCCGTAGATACCGACCGCTGCCAAAGGGTAATTGGATCCTGTTAAGGCAGCATCCTGGTCTGAGAAACTGTGTTCAGCTCTGGAGTCCCCAACACAAGAAGGACATAGAGCTACTGGAACGAGTCCAGAGGAGGGCCACAAAGATGATCAGAGGGCTGGAGCACCTCTGCTATGAAGACAGGCTGAGCGAGTTGGGGCTGTTCAGCCCGGAGAAGAGAAGGCTCCGGGGTGATCTTATAGCAGCCTTCCAGTACCTAAAGGGGGCCTACAGGAAAGCTGGAGAGGGACTTTTTACAAGGGTGTGTAGTGATAGGACAAGGGGCAATGGATTTAAACTGAAAGAGGGCAGATTTAGGTTAGATATAAGAAAGAAATTTTTCACTCAGAGTGGTGAGGCATTGGACCAGGTTGCCCAGAGAAGCTGTAGATGCCCCATCCCTGGAAGTGTTCAAGGCCAGGTTGGATGGGGCTTTGGGCAACCTGGTGTAGTGGAGGGTTTCCCTGCCCATGGCAGGGGGGTTGGAACTAGATGATCTTTGAGGTCCCTTCCAACCCTAACCATTCTATGATTCTAAGAAGAGACCTAAGATGGGCAACCGATAAGCAATTTCTGTGCTGGGTGAGATCACGCATTAAAGGGGAAATTGCAGAAGTCACTTTTCAGAAAAAACAGGCAGGATAAGGAGTTGATAGTTGAGACAGGGAAAATCAAAACGTTCTATCACTCTACCATCACACTGATGTTTTGAACTCACTTTTAAACAAAAGTTTAACTTGTTTGCATGTCATTTTTAATATTAAATACGTGCAAGAATGGCAAAATTAATGCTACCCCAATTTCTTAGCTAACACACTTTTCATCTTTCTGGAACTTCTGCACACACTTTTCAGTTATTGCAGTATCTAGCACGTCAGCTTCCAAATTGCTAACTTCCTTGGACCAACGCACGGAAAAAGATACGCACACGTACCTATACTCAAAATGGAAGAATCACCTCCAGTGTCTACATGCCAACTCCATCCACTCCAGTAGAGACCTACTAATTCATAGCAACCAACAGCGTAGCCTGTATTTGGTAAGACTGTCTTCCAGTAATCAAATTCATGACCATCTACCACAGGCATGAAGACAATTTTCAACTATTGACTTCAATCATGCAGAATTTAAACCTAATTAAAAGTAACTGAAACTGTCAACCTCAAGCTTGGCTTTTCATTTATCTTGTATTCTGACAGAAACACAGAAACGAAGCCAAATAAAGAACGTAATCAGCTCAGTAGTTTCAGGAGTTATGATCATTTCCATTTGTCAGTTTTACTGGTATATATTAGTGTGTTCCATAACATCTAATAATGCTTGTTTTTGGGCTGCGTTTCTCAGGATGTCAAAAGGTTGAATTCATCATGATGCAAATCTGACACCTGAATAGGAATGTTGCAGGATTCAGCCCTTTAAAATTTCAGGAAAACAGCAGCAAATTAGAACTGACAGGATGTTACTTTGATCTGACGATCCCGACTGTAACTCACATTGAATATTGAAGATCAGCTCCCTTCCAGTTCCAAAAGAGTGGATACACACTACACATCTCATCATGTAACAACTGACAACACCAATAAGCTTCCTGAAAGCAGAGTTGCTTGGAAGAACTATGTATATTTTGCTTTATTTTGACACCCACATACTCAATAGAATATATCTGAAGATATATTGAGAGTCACGTGCACTGGCAAAGACTGGTAATCTGTCACTCACCATGAGAACTGTATCTTCTACAGAAATACTTCTCTTGCTGATGCAACAAAAGGAAGTGGGTTGTTGAAGCAAGAAGAATTTTCCATTTGCAGTTTCTATATTCTGTGTGGTTTATACCAGGTTGTTTTCAGTTAACAGATAAGTGATAACTCTATGCAGTGTTACATTATCAAAGACTGAAATGCCATTTTCTTTCTATTAAACATCCTGAAATCAGCCCTCCCGCTCAGTTGAGTGGGGGAAAACATTACCAACAGAGCTACCACAGTTTCAGGGACTTCAAGTAAGCAAGCAAGCATTAGAAAATTAAATTCTCCCTAAGCAGGAGCTAGACGAAATTTTGGAAATGACATTTTTGTGCTCTCGATCCAACAAAGTACCTATAAAGGCATAGAACGTCGTGGTTTACGCTCCCTTAAGAACCAACACCACACGTGTGCGCGCACAATCTGGGACTATACGCCCCAGCGTTGGCATTTATTTTCACATTAGCACATCTTCCATCCCCAGTTCACGATCCAACTCTCTTCAGGTTTGTACGCTCTTGCCGTTAGCAGGATACTACCATTGTCTCCCCCTCTGAAGGTTTGATTGATGAACCTACATAACTGAAAATCCATCAACAAACCTTCCCATGGCCAACAGTGAGCCTTCAACTTGCGGAAGGAATGAGTCTCACACATCAAGACTAGCAGCAATGACTGGGACATTTCAAGTGACCAGTTTGCTCAACCCAGTTGTTTCCAAAACCACAAGTGTATCTGAATTTAGTAAAATATTCAGGCCAGTACAAAAACAGAGCAAAACTACCACAGTCATAATGTTTCAACAAAGTCACAGTAAATGCTTGTGTTATTCAATGGAATTATACTCCATCAGACCAGGAGTTTATCACAGTTATAAACCAGTTTAACTTTACTTTATCCTCCATCTCACATTGTCAATCTTACCAGGACAACATTACTCTACATCGCTACAGTGATGATCTACTGTCATTTTAGGTTTTTAGCCTACACAAGTGTCTGAAAATCTTCTGTGGGAGAAATGACACATCCAGCTGCAGTATCTACACAGAATTAAGTGTCCACACCAGGTCCTCACTACTTGAGAGGTAGAAAGATACCGCTAAAGATAGAAACTCAAATCTACCCTGAATTAACTGGTAAAATAATTTTCCCAAAGGCAGAAGTCACTCTAGTCTAAGCTACTGCCACTGCACAGTTAAGCTATTTGTGGTCTCAACTCTACACAGACCCCGATGTCTCTTCTGCGCTCTCAAATCATGACAATTAAATCCATCTTAACATAAGAGAACACTTTTTTACTGTGAGGGTGGTTGAACATTGGAACAGGTTGCCCAGAGTGGTTGTGGAATCTCCATCCACGGACATATTGACTGGACACCTTCCTAGGCCAACCGCTTCAGCTGACTCGGCTTGGGCAGGAGGTTTGAGTTAGCTGATCTTGAGAAGTCCCTTCCAATCTCAACAATTCTGTGATTCAGTTATGGTGGAAAGTGGACAAGATCAGACCAGCAGCTAACACTTTCAATTTTTCACCAAATATTACTATTTTATCCTAATAAGCATTGGACACAAAAATGATGTTTGCATATACAAATGAAACAGTCCACATTAAATGTCTCTTCAAACGTGCTAAGTCAAAGCAAACTTTGGGAGTTAAACAGGCAGCACTGAGATCATTATGGGACTTTCTTGACTCCAAGATGTATCGGGCTCTAAACATAACACCAAGCACTTCCATCACACTTTAAGTCTTCAAAGTATGCACAGACATCCATTCACTAAACCTTAACTAAGTACTTTTTTCCTCTCTTTGAAGAGACATATCCCTGCTGGCATAATTTCACATCGGAAAAAAAAAAAACCCCGACAAAAAAAGTCATGAATAAATGTAAAGACATAAACTTACTGCCATGAGTTGTGCTTCTTGCAAGGTCAGCTGGCCCAGAATCATTCAGGACACGGACAGGACGTTACAGAGCAGCTGCCAGATGATGGAAGAGGCAATGCTAGTTATAGGCACCAAGGCTTCTTGCTAGTTGTAACCTTGTGGTATCTCTGCAAGAGTTCTGAAGCTGAGGCAACGATGCTCCTGCCACCTTCAGCACCCTCTGAGCATGATCAGGAGAGTTTCAGAGGCACCTGGACCGCTCCAGTGTCAGAAGACTGAACCTAGTTCTGTTTGAAGAAAATAATGCTTGTGGGCTCCAGTTTGCCCCTTTCTTTGGTGCAAAGGGACCATTTCCCCTCAGATATAGGGAAAAGGCATCTTCCAACTAACAAACAGGTCTATCTGCTGGGAAGGGAAATCTGCAAGCTGGCCTTTACGCACCTATCTGGCCGCTTCTTCTAAGAGCTGGTTGTCAAAGTACTGACTAGGAACAGAGCAAGTACCACAACAGTCAACACTGAACCACATCTCGCTGGCTACTGAGGGCTTATATATCCCATCGCTCAACAGAACTGGTCAGGAGCATGAAGATGTGACACTGTGAGGTCAGGAAGACGGATCCTTTTCATGGGCTTGGTCAAAAGAGAGTGACAACACTGAAATTCTTACTGTGATCTTCTCATTTCTTATCAAGATAGAGGTAATCATGGTTGAGTAAGAGAACTTTGTATCGTAGTGTGAAGTCAGCAGCACTGTGTCTTCCTGGTAATTGAGAAGCCACAAACATTAAAGTTGCTTTGACGATCTCCCTGCACAGCTCCTGAAAAACAAGAGACCAAAGAAGGAATTCAGAATGTTACTGCGACTGGGAGGCCATTAAAATATTCCCACTTATTTGCAAGGAGATGATAACATCAATCAGGAAAGGCAGGAAAGACTCTTCAGTTGCCAAAATCTGTCATCTTTGAGCATAACTTTGTCACGTTCAGCTGTAGAGCAGAAAGCTTTTTGTGAGAAAATGCCTTAATACAGTTGTTTTGAGACAGATACAACGTTTAGACCTTCCAGCATTATTTCTCCTCTTCACAACACTTGCCAAAGAAAGGCCATAGCCTTCCATTTGCAACACATGGCAACCAGGTAACCACACGGTGTAAGACACGTTATTATCTCTTATTTCTTGATAGGTTACATTCTTATCGTACACAACAAAGTACATCAAGTAGCTCTGTCAGCTCGTGGCAAGCAGCAGTGTGGTAGGTTCTCACAGTCCATGTCAACCTCATGCTTTGAGTTTCAAGCCCTAAGGACTGTATCTCCCTCTAGTGTCTGCTTGACTTACCCAATCATGACCTGCAACCAGCGGATCCTCTGAACACCTGATGGCTTGGAAGAGGCAGGATTCAGAACTTTAGTAGCAGAAAACTCAAGGAGATCCTTGCCCAAGGAACAGATGGAGTCAAGTCCTTTGTGTTAACTATGCAGGTTACAGTTGTGACAGAGTACGCTCCTAAAAAGTCAATTTTGGAGACAAAGGATTGAAAGCTGAGAAATATTAGCTTTGCTCTTGCCTAGTACATCCTGAAGTTAGCTGTACTGCTCTAATGCGCATCCTTCATGATCACATCCTTCTTTCATCTCTTCCTTACTCTCCCCAGATGTAGGGTCCATGATGTATAAAGCAGGTTCTTTTCACTTAAGCAGCAGCTATTCAACACTTTGTCATGTCCTTTATTGTTCAGTGAGAGGTCCTATTCCTTATTTACTGCATATTACTCTAAACCTTCCCTGAAGATACAATTAAGCTCCTCACTGGGGTTTTTTATTGCTCTCAGCACTCTATTTTTGAGTTTTTCAGAAACAATTTATTTTTCACAGCATCTCTAAGAGATAAAAGACATAATGTCCAGATGACAAACAGCAAACCGAGAGAAAGAGGGTCTTTATGGTCAAGGGAGACCACTAACTTCAGGTGTTTAATTTCCAGTGCCCTAGAACGTGTTAGAGACAGTAATACACATCTGGATCAGGGTTTTCCATCACTTTCGAGCGCAGCTCTGACTGCTCAGCACTTTTGTACTTGATTATGCAAACCAGTAACATTTTTACTGTAATAGTTGTGAGCATATGAATGAAACTATATACACCAGGAGAGAAATCTTCTGTAATATTAGTTATCCCCCAACCAGTACGTTTGCTTCCAGGCACATCAACTCCCCAAAGCAATTTATTTCAATCAGTAAGGACGTTGCTGTAAGATGAAATTTATCCCTATAAAGAGATACAAGACTAGCTCCTATAAGCAATTTAGATCCCATTTTGGGGCTTTAAATGGCACCTAGACCATGTGATGACAATTAAGACAGTGAATTTCATCTTGTGCGCTCTATTATGCTATTTTCTGTTCAATGTCACCATGTTTCCTGTTGCCTCTCAATACAAAACAAAAATGCCCTTAAACAGTTGCTAATTTTAGTGCAGATTTCAACAATAATCTACTGAATTGTTTGCTTTCCCAGCGGACATGATCAGGTAAGACCAACTTGCATCTGCAAACACAGGTGTAGAGATTACACCGCACCTAAAAGCAAACAAAAGCACTAAAACTGACCATCAGTTGGTGCCAACCAGAAATCTAAAGAGGCTGGAGAGAACAAGCACCTGTTGGCCAGTTGCTTTAACAAAACAACACACTTTTCTTAAGTCTGCTTAATAAAATAACTATTTCTGTTCCCAGGGCAGTTGAAATAGAACATCCCTTTGCTTTTCTGTCTTACTCGATATATTTTCGCCCCCTGAGGATTCAGTATTCAAGACTGAAGACAGACACATTACCAAGTCAACAGAAAGGCCATTTCCAACGGCTGGTCATTGCCGAAGTCACAGGAGCATCCCCCAAAAGCCAGATCCCGTCATGGCCGATTACGCACATGCACAAAGCAGTTATGAGCTCTGTTCAAAATAGCATCTGCTTAACTGAACCAAGCCAGGGAGCAAGAGAGATGGCCCTATTTTGCAGAAAAGTGGTTGAAAGACTGAATAACTTGCCCAGAATGACAAGGGAGCATGTGGCAGAGGTCACGTTTCAGACCCTCCTATCAAGTCCTTTAACTTATTCCTCTCAGCCTTTCAGTCAACACAACCAGAGCTGGTTGTATGGAAATACACTGGAGTGCTTCACACAAGGCTTTATCATGATAAAACCATTGACACTGAGAAGTAGAAAAACAGTGGAGAAAAAGTATCATCGGGAAATATCGCCTGAAGGGGCTAAACTAGCGCAGATTGCGATGGCTCTGCGGACCGTCAGCAGCGAGGAGTCATCTGTATGAAACTCAGTTTTGGTACAGTTTAAGACTACTGTTCATGCACATCCTAATTCCAAAGGAGGAGTGGAAGAGAGAACAGCAACCCTGAGTTCCACTACTAAACAGCTCTTTCTCTTTTTTCCTGTGAAGTCATCTCCCTCCACAGGATTTTCTACAAATTTTCTGTATCTGTTCATAAATATGGAGTTTATTCAGATGGGTATAAGAGACTCACTTTGGCAATCTAGTGCTTCATTGAGCTATAACCAAGGAGCACTTTTCTATCTGTTTCTCATGCTCTCTCCACCCTAACCAGGAATCCAGTTATCTACAGCCTTTTTTCCCTTCCAACTTGTAGGCCCACGAGCACGACGCAGCAGCAAACAGCACCCTTCTCACCCAGCGTCCTCCGAAACCAACACCCTCATCACCTCGAAGGACAGGACTTTGTCCCAGGGGCTCTGGCCACGTTCTAGTACCCTTTACTGCACTTCACGCACCATGACGAGTACCTTGCACAATAAAGCGAGATCTTTCATCAATGTGGGAACAAAACGAAGAGACTTTGCCAGTGTTGGTCAGCACGTCGGCCCCGTGAGCGGTCAGCGCAGCCTTAGGACCAACCACCCAACTTTCATGCTCAGCTGTGTTGTAAAAACGAGAGGGAGAAACAGGAGAGTTAAGTTATCCTTTAATTTAAACAGTCCGTTCCCCAGCAACCGACTTGGCAGCATTTTTTCTCCTCCACTAGAAGCAGGCACAAAACTTCTCCTCTCGCTACTTTCTGCTAAGGGGACCACTGAAAAGACATTCATGGATCCGCAGACTGATTCTCATCTAAATTAAGAAATGGTAGCACGGGTTGCATTCCCCCATTCTGTATTTTGGTACAAAACTGCACTAAAAAAGCAGCCAACCAAAAATCCTAACTAGGATCATCAGCACTCACAAACAAAAGAAAAAGTCAAGATGTTTCCGTGCTTCAGGCTTCTCCCTTGTTCTTTCTATGAATCACCTAACGAGGAGGAAGAGGCAGGACTGTGGCTGAGATGAAGAGGTTAACCTCTGCTTCCTGAGCTTCTGCAGATCTGAGAGCACAGCACAGCTGGAACCCACAGCTGGAACCCACAGCTCAGAACTATTCAGCCCTGCACTTTGTAAAACCACGTTAGTGTCTCGTTCACGGTATCGCAGGAATGGCACAAAAATGTTCTTTGGAACAGCTGTTGCTTCCCGACGTCTGTAGAGAGATGGTGCTTGGGGAACGCTGGACCAAACCGCGGCTCCGTGGTCAGCGCAAGGACAGCTGCATTCCCTGCGTGACACTGCATCTGCTTCGAATTCCAGACATTTGTGCATTAGGTAAGGTCTGGTCAGACGGGCCGCAGGCTTCGATGCCAATTTCTGTGTTTTGTACAAAAACGAAACAGCTCTGCTGCAATCAGTGACATAAAACGGGGTTTACTGCAGGGTAACTTAATGCACCACTGAAATATTGCCTCAAATCTTCAGGCTCTTGGATCCTAAGACTTTTTGCACAATGGAGAGTCTTCCCGTCCAGCTGTGACACTCCTTATCTCCTGCATGATATCATTATGCTGAAATAAATCTGCTGGCTGAGAGAGCAGCAAAGCAGGACCAGGAGAAAAGCCACATTCCTCCTTGTAACATCACTCTTAGGGATGTTGCCCTCCTCTCCAAGCCATAATTCCCCTCTCAGAGCAAGCCCCCACGTGCTAAGTAGGTACTGGTGGTTCTCCTTTACTCAGATCACCGGCTATCAGCACAAGGACGTCTGTTTGCTCTGACTCGTGTGTCTCAACCACAGAGGTGGTTCACTCACCTAATTTCCATCCCATGCAGATCTATGCAAAGACACACGTGTGCTCCTCAAAACCAGCATGGCAGCTGGATTAGCAGAGCTCAAGCACTTTGCCACCAGCATCAGGCCTTAAGTATGTGATTCAGGGCATAGTGTCAGAGGGCCAACGCTCCAGGGAGACCTTCCAGCACCTTCCAGTACCTAAAGGGGCTACAAGAAAGTTGGAGAGGGGCTTTGGACAAGGGCGTGGAGTGACAGGACACAGGGCAATGGCTTTAAACTGAAAGAGGGGAGATTTCCATGGGATCTAAGGCAGAAATTCTTCCCCATGAGACAGCTGAGGCACTGGCACAGGTTGCCCAGAGAAGCTGTGGCTGCCCCATCCCTGGAAGTGTTCAAGGCCAGGCTGGATGGGGCTTTGAGCAACCTGGTGTAGTGGAGAGTGTCCCTGCTCATGGTAGGGGAGTTGGAGGTTGATGATCTTGAAGGTCCCTTCCAACCCAAACCATTCGATGACTATGAGTACAGATGGTTCTGAGGGCTTTACAGAAGCCCCCTCCACCTACCAGTACCTGCCATCACTGCCGTCCCTTCTGCCATTCCTTTTATCCAGCCTAAAATGCTGCTTTAGCCAAATTGGTCTAAAATAAGGCTGAAAGCTTAACTCTGGTATTTTTTAGTTCTCATTCCCTGTGCTCTACCAGTCCTCGCCCTCCTCCTCTCCCCAGCCACCCCCACCCCGCTCCCACTGCTTTCCTCTTTCAGCAGCTCTGCTGACAAAAACAAATGTTTGTTCCAAGTTCACCAGCTGAGAGCTCTTAACCACTTACTGCCGAGCTGGGAGGGAGGGGAAGACAAGGGAATTCAGGGGGCAAATCCTTCAGCTCTGCAGCCTTGGGTGAAGCATCATTTTCCCCCTCCTCCTCCTCCACCATCGGCACAAACACGTCAGCCTGGGCTCCTGTCCTCCTCACCCCAACCGATGGCCCATCTGAACTTCCCAACCCCTCCACGCCCCTTCTCATGATTTCCTTGCAATCTTCAGTCTTCCATGGATTTTTGGTTCGGAGAGATTAGCTCAAAACACGCCGTTGAGATAAACCCAAACACTTGGCTGGGACCAGCCCTGGCCGCGTGGTCACAAGCGGCGGCTTTGATCTCCACGCGCCAGGCCAAGGAACGGAGAACGCTCATGAATATACAACACCACGAGTGTTGTTTTTAATTTTAAAAATAATTAAAATATAATTTCAAAATAAGCAAGGGCACGAGCAAATATCAAAGCATAAACTCAAGAGTCCTAGTGCCCTCGAGGGAGACAGCTCAATCTCAAGTGTCCTTTAGGTAGAGCCCGACGTCTTTGATAGTTCACCACATTTGATCAAATAAAGCTATTGATCCTTAGCATGAAAGTCCAATACAGGCTATCAGTGCTGTCAGAGCAGGACAATAAAACCCTCGGTCTTTTTTGATCTCTGCTGAAGCATTTCATCCTGACATTTGTTAAATGTATCAGTAGATTGCTTAAAATGAGAATAGGGTTTTAAAAGCTTACTGGAAAAGTAAAGCTCATAAAAAAATTCAACTTTTACATTTGGTAACTTTTACATTCGGTGCTTTTCATTAACTGTATCGCCCAGCCAGGTATTATTATCCAATTCCATTTTAAGCAAGATGGTGAGACCTAAATGGATTTCTAAATATATGTTCTTAGCTTCATTCTCACAAGTGGTTTTTACGACGGTTTTTCTGCTTCTGCACCTTTGCAGTTCATCGTTCCTGCAGACCACCTTCTGACCCCGACCCAGCAACAGAAACAGGGGGTTTACACCAGAATATCCCCGAGCAAGACAGAAGCCAAACACCAATGTTAACAAGCAAATAAAGGAGGGAAGAGGAACGAGAAGAACATTTTCAACCACTTGATCCTCTGCAATATTTGGGGCAGATTGCCATCTCAGTGACACCAGTGCAAACCAGAAGCAAATGGCAAAAGCACAGATTTTATTACTGAGGGCACGATCTTGTGAAACTGGGTATATACATACACCCCCGCAGCGAGGTATATATATCCAGTATACGGATATTTATGGCCCAGTATATCCAGTATGTGTTTTACGGAGGTGGTAAGGCATTCTGAATCACAAAGGACTTCCTTACCATTTAGAGTTAGTAAGCTCCAAAACAGGTTCTGCACGGATGTTACTGCATCTGCCTCCTTCAAGACTTTCAAACCAACCTTTGTAAGGCCAACTCAGGTTGAAGATGAGCTCTGGTTTGAGGAAGAAGCTGGATTACCTGATCTGCAGAGGTCTAATCCGCAACTTCCTACGAGCTCATGACTTAAAATTCTGAACACGTAACGACGGTCATGGTGCAGTATTAAGTCATTGCTAATTTCTCACTCCTTATCTCAGCACCGGTCAAGAAGCCAGAGAAAAAGTCAACTTTTTCAGATATCTGGCCTGGACAAGGCCAGATCTAAAATCTGAGGTAGGAGGAGGGGAGTTGAGAGTAACCTTTATAGGGCCAGGCTGCCCTAGATGGATATAGAGACAAGTCTAGGATTTACTAACTGTCTGACTTACAAACTTGTGTAGAAGACAAACCACACACACACACAAAATCAGACTATGTCACAGTCACAGGAGCAGCAGTATATATGTTTGGTATATTATCTCATATAGTCTTCATGTAAGTTATTCTCTACTAAGGTGACCTCAAACATTCCAAAGCTATTTTATTATTCCCAGATGCACACGCTTCTTCCTTCCATTAAAGCACGGATCACATAAAAACCAGGTTAGAGTACTGCACTGCCCCGACGTTTGGCTCTGCCTGTAATCCATCCCAGAATATCAAACCTTGATCTGCCAGCGTGTCATGAATCCTAAAGGCTAGGAATATACAATCTCGGGGTTAGATCCTCAGCTGGAGTAAAATGATGTAGTTCACATCGGTTTATTAATTTACACTCTTTAAGGCGCCGACTCCTAATCCGTATCTTTTGAGAGAACCAAGACTTCAGAAATATCTTTTTGTTTGATTTTAAATCCAGTCAAAGCACTGCGTCTGACATTTTGATCCTGAATGCATTATCCCTGTTGCTTTGTAAAATGGGAAAAAAAAAAAAAAAAAAGCCTGAGGAAGGCAAAGTGAAAGCATTAGGGAAGCGAGGGGAACTGAAAACAGAAATGGAGGTGGGAAAAAACAGAAGACAGCAAAGGATGTTCTCCTGAGAAATCAATATTATGAACTTGATTCTTCCCTGCCACACCATTCCCCGTGCAATGCCAGGTCCATATCAGAGCACACTTGGGGTAGGAACAGGTTTCACCGACGATTATCACATCCACCGCCTGAGCAGCCCCATACACAAACGTGGCGCAGTGACAAACGGGCTTCTCGACTTGTGGAAAACAATACAGCCCCATGACCTCTAACCATAGAGTCATATAAGGGTTTGAGTTGGAAAGGACATTTAAAGATCATCTCGTTCCAACCCCCCTTCCCCTACACCAGGTTGCCCAAAGCCTCATCCAACCTGACCTTGAACACTCCCAGGGATGGGGCAGCCATAACTTCTCCGGGCAACCGGCTCCAGTGTCTCACCACCCTCAGAGGGAAGAATTTCTTCCTTATGTTTAATCTAAATCTCCCCTCTTTCAGTTTAAAGCCATTGCCCCGTGTCCTGTCACTCCACACCCTTGCCCAAAGCCCCTCTCCAGCTTTCCTGTAGCTCCTTTAGGCACTGGAAGACTGCTGCAAGGTCTCCCCAGAGCATTCTCTTACAAGAGCAAAGCAGGGGGCAGAATCCCCTCCCTCGACCAGCTGGCCACGCTGCTTTTCTAATGCTGCTTCCTATGTTCTTAAGTGAGCAAGACAAGACCTGGAGGGTCATGATGGGTGCCCTACAGCACATGCCCGGTGCTGCCGTCTTCTTTGAGGGGAGTCACCTTTGGAAGCAAATGGTTTAGAATTACTAGTAGGTCTCCGTGGATAAGTCTGTGTGATTTCAAAGAAGATTTCAAAGCCTAAAGAAATAGTGAGAGCTGCATGTATGCAACCTTGAACTCCTGATGTTCCCCTGCCATCAGGAAATGTTCTGAGGCAATGGAAAAAAAAGTTAGCAAGTAACTTCAACTCAAAGCCTTTCTTTCCCTTCTTTGTGGTCATCATCCAAGAGGCCCTGCTGAAGAGAGATCAGGCCGAATGACTGAAAACAGAAGCACTCAGGGGAGCTGATAAAAAAAAAAAAGGCAAAAATAAAGCTCTCTTCCCCTTCCCTTTAAGCTAAGTTTATAACTGTGTTGGAAAGAACAATCAAGAATTTCCTTTTGAGATGAGAGGGCAGGGAACGAGGGGAGAAAGAGGCCAGAGTATTTCTGTAAGGGCTTCTTTTTTAAATTTTTCCTCCGGTAATATTAGTATCAAAGAAACCATTGTTGGATTTGCTTAAATTCTGGGAACTGGACCGAAATTTGCTACTAGGCAAACTAGTCAAAACAAGACCTGCGGATAAACTGCATCTCCCGAAGGAGGAGTGGAAGAATTCCGCAGTTAATGAGATTTATCTTACAGAAGAGCCTAGCAAAACCTGATGACGAGCCGTGTAAGATTTTCATACAGACCTAAAACATTCCATACACAGGCCCACGTTCTTCCTTGAGCTCATTTGGCAAGTCCTGTACTCATATGGGTGACACGAAGCTGCTATTTGGCAATGAGACAGGGAGGGCAGTTGTCAGGTTAAAAATAGTCTCTAGGTCCTCTCTGTCCTTGAAACAGAAGGGCAAGGAGTCTCCAGTGGGCAGGTGTCATAGGGTCTGCAGGTGTCTCCAGTCAGGTGTCATAGGGTCTGCACGAGATGTATTTGGAATTTTTTAGGAAGAAAGAGAGAAAGCCGGCATGGCTGTGGGATATAAAGCAGCACACCGGGGAAGGAGGAGGGCGCTGAAGGGCTCCCACATCTGCTGAAGGGACCACGTTGCAAGCTGCCCACATCCCATCAGAAGACAGCCCTCAACAAAACCGGTACGCCTGGGTACCAGCTAGTCTTTCCTAGTGACACAGAGCAAGGATGCACCTTAGTCCACCAAACAGAGGCAAACTCAGAGGTGGGCAGGAAAACACACATCACACCAACCGAAGCATCCAAGTCTTCAAAGAGAGCCTGGAGGGGAGCGTGCTGCAGCAGTCCTGCCTGGAGGTAACACAGCCAGCACCGTTGGGAAAAACATTCACAGGAAGACAAGGCTGAAGCAGAAAAACACAAAGCCACAAAAAGAATCTTGCTTTGCTTTGTTTTAGAGCGTTTTTGTGCAAGAGAGGAAGCAAACCTCGCTGCAGCCAGAGCTCTACTCAAAGTAGTGTTGAGTGCTCAACCTCTGCTTTGGGATGAGGTGGACCAAACGCGAACACTGAAGGGCCTCAAGCACAACTGGAGCCAAGTCAGCTGGAACCAGTAAGGATCCTGAAGCTGCTCTGTAGCTCTACTAGACAGGTCAATACCCAGTATCACCTAGAGAGGACATCTGAGATTCGTACAGGAGATGCTATAAAAAGAACAAGCAAAAAACATTATCTGTACTCCCCAAAACTTCAGAGAGGGAAATAAACTTCCCAGAGTGTTTACAAAACCCAGTAACAAAGTGAGGAATCCAGCCCCAGAAGGCCTAACCCCGAGTCCTCTTTGCCTCTTCTGCAACGCTGCCTTTAACAGCCGCTTCGCGAGAGAATAAGCTGAACCAAACTAACCGTGTCATTTTTTTCCACTGTGCTTTTCTACAGCTCTAACCTCTCTCCATTGTTGCCTGGCTGGTTTTGAAAAGCTTAATCAGAGATGATACTCTAAAGCTCTTCTTGGCAACGTTACTAATCTGTTTATTATTTTCCTGCAAAAGCACAGCCCTGATACGCAGCCTGACATAACCAAAACGCTTAATTACATTCTTTCCCTTGGGATGGGGAAACCATTTCAGCTGACGTGAAAGCTGGACCGGTCTTGGTGGAGAACACCTTTATTAGAGAAAATGGAGCAGCACATTCCAGGAGAAAAAAAAAAAGGGAATGAAACCTTTAATCAAACGATACCACTACCATTATGCCTCAAAAACAAGGTGCTGTATAAAAGATGAAGTCCTCATGTAACACTCATAACGTATTTGTTAAACGTTGGCCTTGGCTGCAAATTTTTAATTTTCCAACTATTTAATGAGTTCTCTGTCTACTTGTTTTCCTTCAAACAAGCAAAGCGAATCAGAAAGTGCCCTGCAAAACCAATAATTGCAATAGATGTCCTCAGAAGAGCCTGCGGTGAGACAAAGAACGGCTCTCACGCCCGTTTTCAAGATGGCAAACTGGAGAAGAGAGAATCATAGAATCATAGAATCATAGAATGGTTAGGGCTGGAAGGGACCTTCAAAGGTCATCTAGTCCAACCCCCCTGCAAGGAACAGGGATATCTCCAACTAGATCACGTTGCTCAGGGCCTCGTCCAACCTGGCCTTGAACATCTCCAGGGATGGAGCATCCACCACCTCTCTGGGCAACCTGTTTCAATGTTCTACAAGTCTCATGGTAAAAAATTTTTTCCTAATATCCAATCTGAATCTACCTCCCTCTATTTTAAAACCATTACCCCTTGTCCTATCACAACTGGCCCTCCTGAATAGCCTCTCCCCATCTTTCCTGTAGGCCCCCTTGAGGTACTGGAAGACCGCTATAAGGTCACCCCGGAGCCTCCTCTTCTCCAGGCTGAACAGCCCCAGATGGATGTGAAACTCCACCAGCCTAAGGAAAGGCACTCAGCTGAGGCACCCCAGCTAGAAATGCACTTGTCCCACGTTCTGTATGTCAAGAGAAACCAGACAGACACCCTCAGACCACTGTTCAACTCCAATGTGATGAATCGGTCTCAGGACCTGCTGCTCTCTCTGCCAGCCACAGGGGTGCCCCATAGGCCAATTCCAGTGCCTAAAGTGAGACGTGGTGAATCTGGGAAGGTTTTGTACAGTGAGTTATACAGGAAACGCACGACGGTACAGAGGATTAAATCCAGGCTTCCCAAGTCGGTATCTTAACAGCATGTTTTTCCTACCCAGTGTAATCTTACGTAGATTCACGGGCTATGATCTCCAGTCTCCGTGGTGTAAACCTTAAATAACTCATAGAATCACAGAATGGTTTGGGTTGGAAGGGACCTTCAAGATCATCTAGTTCCAATCCCCCTGCCATGGGCAGGGACACCTTCAACAAGATCAGGTTGCTCAAAAGACATTGGCATCTCAGGAGTGGAACAAACAGGAATCACCTGCATTCAACATCACTGAAAGCGGACAAAAATCATCAAAATGTGGTATTTGGGTATCCTGGCTTAAATCTAACAGTAGAAAACTTGTTTGTTGTTTAGAGGCATTAAATTACGCTTCAGGAAGCTCCACGGATCTCCTGCCCAGTGGGCAGATGGAATGGCTGAGCTCAAAAGAACATGATGAGGTGCTCGTGTCCTTGCTCTTCTGCAAGGCGCTCCCCTGCAACTGTTAATGCCAGACTACCTGCAAACCACACACAGACCATTGCTGGAATTTCTCAATAGTAAATAAAAGTGTCTAACTCTCAAAAGCAACTTTTTTCAAGTGGTACCTTGATTTAATACTTCTGAGCATCAATGCAAAACCAGATACACAATCCTTCCCATCTCAAAGTACCGCTAATTTTTCAGTAGATGCTTATGCATCTGGATGAAGGTGCATAAAAACAGATCTTTTCTTCTGTTTGCTCAAATGTAACATTCTCAGCAGATATTTATTATTTAGCACATAAAATAAGTGCTAGGAGTAAATTTCTTTACCCAAGGTCCAGTCCTTTAGGTTGCTGAATAATGCAAGCTACTGATCCTGTCAAGAGCTGGAATGTAACATTGATTTTCCTCAAAAAAAAAAAAAAAAAAGAGATTTTAACTCAAGATTCTGAGGGTGAATTTCAAAATCAAGAATTGAAATAAAATACTAGTGACAAGCTAATCAGATTTTCTTTGGGTGGTCTTGAACATATTTGGTCAACGAAAAACCAGGAAGTACCAGAAAATGTTTCATAACAATGTGAAAACGTTCAAGTCATTTTAACTGGAAATTTATGAGAAGTTCATGAAGCCAACAGTATCCCAGTGCTTCCCTCCATGAGTTCAGAAGAGAATCCTAAAAGCAGGTGCTGAAGACTAAGAATGCTATCGGCCCAAGCGACCAGCCATTCTGTTCAATAATAGAATTGGAAACATATCCAAAAATGACAGCAATATCCCAACACTTCTTGTTTATCAGGTCCTGCAGCAACAGTGATCTCAACAAAATTATGAGTCTGTTTATTAGCTGATACATTTAGGCAAAAAAAAAAAAGAGCCAGCCAGCCAGAGAGAGGAATAGCATCAGTTATCTTTGTTTTCATCTATAAATGCCAACGTGCAGCTGCACATCACAGACTAAACCAGAGTAAGGTCAGGCCATGGAAAGGTGTTGGCATTCATCACGCGTCCTTCAGTGCTGCCCGGTTATCGCTTGCACCTGCTACCAGGAGGCTGTTTGGTTGTTCTGGAGCCAGAGCTGAGCTTGTTACAAGAGACATGACATTGCTGTCCAAAAAAAAAACCAAAACCCAACCAAACCAAAACCCAACCCCAAACTCAAACCAATGACTGCAGTGGTCCTTCCTCCACTGCCTTTCAGAGATCTCGCTCTTCCGATTCAACCCTGGAAGAGAGATTTTTGTTTTCAAACATTTCAGAGCACCTTACGGCTGCTCCTGCAGAAGGAATGGATGAAAAAATCCCCAAGTTTTGGATATTCCTCCTTTCTTTTGTAATAACACACACCCCAGGCCCAGTTCTGCCGTAAGAGCACAGCCACTGTCTTATTTACAAGTATTAAGCGGATTAACAAACCAAGAGGATATTAACTGTATCTACATACCTGTTACAGCTATTAATCTGTGCGCCATTGTGCAGCGTAGAACAAGCTGCTATTAAATACAACAAGGAGCTAATCTCCCAAAGGGTACGAACCTCTGATAGTCCCATCCCCTTTCCTGGAAATACACCACATGCGTAACTAATTTTTTTTTTTTCTTCCAGGTCACAGGTTCTGCCAGATCTAGCTAAGAAAAATGTTTTTGCCTCAGTCTATTTCTATATGGTTCAAGGCATAAAAAGTGGGAAAGATTCAGGTTAATTGTTGGAACAGCCAGCAACGTGCTTCCAGAAGGGACCGATTCCTTTTCCACAAGCGGGAGGATGGTGAGGAGATGCAAAGGGACTGGGGCGCGAGTAAGACCCCTGCTCTCACGTCTGAACTGCGCGAGAGTTTTGCATCTACTCTACATCCAGAGCCACTGGATCTTTGAAGAAGGAGTAAGTGAGAAACAGGCAGGGAACGTCTGAGGACAAAGTACAGGATAGATCTGAGAGCACCTTTGGGACTGTGCAGCAACAACACAAGGTCCATTAAAGCCCCTCAGCTGACAGCGCAGGGCGAGAAGATGTAGGACATCCCGCATACTATTAGAGGAGTTGGAACTACGCTCTTCGCCAACCCTCTGGCACCATCAACATCACTCATCACCAGAGCGACAGAGAAGCTGACGGAGGAGAACAAGGACCTCATTCGCACCGGCATAAACCAGGAGTAAGAGCACAATTATACCAAAGTCAATGAAGTTAAGATGAGAACAGAGTCAGCCTCATTGAAGAAGGTATTTGGATATATTATGTGGGAACCTTCACAATGTAATATTTGGCCTTGGAAATGACACTGCAATTTCATCAGGTAATTAACAGACTGAACCAAATAATGCTTTAAAAGACACTAAAAAGATGCCCCTGCACCTAAATAGTACTAATGTTAGGACTGAAATAACATTAAAGGGAGAGACTAGTTCTGACCTTACTTCAACTAATTGAGAAAACGTTGGCCAGACGGTTTTATTAGGCAACCAAAGGTAGAAATCGCCAGGTCAGCTGTCCCTATATAACTTAATTAAACATCACACACAACTCCAATGCACCGTACACAGTCCCTGGGGAGAGGAACTGAGGAGGAAAAGGTTGTGGATAACAAAGGTTAATCACATTCCCTGATACACTTGCATGCTCCAGTGGCCAGGAGGGTAGAAAAACTAAATAATATCTCCGACAGCATGTAGACATCGCGGATCAATGCGGGACAGATGCAGTTAAGTCACGTCAGAGGTAACAATTGCTTTGTGGTTTCCATACAGAACCACTGGAAGGCCTTCTAAAAGACATTAATGTCTTTAACGAGATACTGGGGGCTCCAGGAAGATAATTTAGAGAAGCAATTGAGTTTATGGAGCAGAAAGACTATTTATGATGAACTGCAACCAGTCAACTCAGAAACAAATCAGGACAAGAAATCTGGGACTAAGACAAAAAAGTCCAGGGAGATGGGTAATATCAAAAGAAGCCTTAAGCACATATTATTACTATTACTACTATTATTTATTTTAAAATCAGTGGCCACTTACCGACACCCGAAATCAACAGGAGCTCTTGGTGAGGGGGTACGGGAGAGCAGACTGGGAATTGCATCTGGGGATGTAATTTTAGGGACTGCGGCTCCCCCTCCCCTTCCCCAGGGCAGGGGCTGGTTTTGACAAAATCTGTAACTATAAACACCAATTTGTGACCAAGAAGAAAGTTTCTCCAGTCCTCTAAGCATTAACATTTTCATTCCTTTGAAGACTGACATCCATATTGGACTGTCCTACTTGAACAGAAGTTTGTCATAATTTCCTTCAGATTTTGCTGCTAAACCTGAGAAACACTGGTCAAAAACATCATCCTCTAAAAAGTTCAGAGGAGAGTGAAACAGAAGAAGATTAAGGGATTGGATGACACCACCTCAAGATGAAAAACAAGCTATGTCTTTTCAATCGGTACCTAAAAATTTGGAAAAACACTTCCAATCCACCGTGTCTACGTAGTTGTAGGTACATTGATCCATTGACCCAAGAGCTGGTGCAGAGTTCTAAATGATACTACACCGTGTAATTGATGCCATTAACAAAATAAACAGTTTCTTTGTTTGGCAGCAGGATAGGAATTATCTATAGATCTTTTGCCTGAATCTTGCTACGAGATAGATCCAAGGTGACAACAAAATGCTCAGTGCGGGGTCTTGTATTAAGGCCGTGCATTCAGACTCCTCAGAAACTGCAATTTCTCTTCCAAATCATTGCTAAAGAGATTAGATAAGGTGTTAGATAAGGTGTTTCTTACCGTATTCCCATCAGCCTTTGGTTTACACCAGTCCTTTCTAAATCAATCTGAATGCGTCTCTGAGTTCGATGTAAGACGGTACCTGAGGCTTTGCAGAAATGCAAATATTGCTACAATAATTCATGAGGGGTCTCTCGCTCCTACTACGAGAGGCTTGTCTAATAACAACCCTCCTTTATTCACCCAACGTTGTGTGTTGTGCGTGGATCTCTCCCTGACCTGAACTCTGCCCGTTTCCGCAGAGCTGGGCCCTTCCTGACATATTTACAAGGTGGTAATAACCAAATTAATTTTCCTCTCCACTTTCAAAAGCCATTCTCAGTGCAGGAAAAAACAGAGTGCAACAACATGACCTTTAAGAATAAGGGCTATGGAGACTAGGGTAGTTTCACAAAGAGCAAAATGAGTGCTCCTCTGTATTAAATCACAGAATCGTTTAGGTTGGAAAAGACCTTTCAGATCATCGAGCCCAACTGTTAACCCAGCACTGCCAAGTCCACCACTAAACCATGGACTTAAGCATGGTGGCACAGCTACGCGTCTTCTAAATACCTCCAGGGATGGTGACTCAACCACTTCCTTGGGCAGCCTGTTCCAATGCTTGACAAGCCTTTCAGTGAAGAAATTTTTCCTAATATGCAATCTAAACCTCCCCTGGTGCAACTTGAGACCGTTTCCTCTCATCCTTGTTACCTGGGAGAAGAGACTCACCCCCACCTCGCTACAACCACCCTTCAGGTAGTTGTAGAGAGCGATGAGGTCTCCTCTGAGCCTCCTTTTCTCCAGGCTGAACAATCCCAGTTCCCTCAGCCGCTCCCCTAAGACTCGTGCTCCAGACCCTTCGCCAGCTTCACAGCCCTTCTCCGGACATGCTCCAGCACCTCAATGTCTTTCCCGTAGCGAAGGGCCCAAAACTGAACACAGCATTTGAGGTACAGCCTCACTGATGCACTAAAAATGGCATTTTTTAAGACAGCAGATGGGTCATAGGCCTATTTCTGATCCCCGTGCCCACAAAAAGCACGCTTCAAACCCAGCCTGAGTTACTCGCTGGGCGATTTCAAAGGCATCATACCTGACAACTAAGCTCAGCTTGCCTTTTCTCCAGCCAAAAGCATCAACCAGATAGGGACTGCACCCTCAGCCTCACAGACGTCCTTCAGACTGAAAGTTTTTTAAACTTTCCAGAGTTTGAAATATATCCTACTAACCCTAATGGGCCCAATCTTCCACTACTTACAGCCACGCATAGTAAGGCATGTGCAGAGTAACATCTAAGTGGATGAAAAGCTATTACTGCGATTTGGCAGCGTTTTACGTTCACTTAGTGCTAACTTTGCACAGGCTGAAATGGCTACGCTGGGTGCAGGGCAGGGGAAAAAAATAATCATGAGCATTGAAGTCAATACAGTTATTTCTGGCTCAAAGAGGATTAAGTTTAGGCTGAATGAGGCTGCTGTCTCTTTGCTTAGATGGCAGAACTATTCCTAGCTCCCCATCCATCCCCTTTGAGCACTCGGAGGCAGGGAACTACGGGCAAAACGCTATCCAAGAATAAATCCTGATCACTATTAGAAATATTTCCTTAGCAATAGCTGCAGATCTTCATCTAGTGACAAATAATTGTTGTTTGTTTTTTTTTTTTTTTCCCTCCCCATTGAATCACTGAATTTGAGAGAAACACATCGTTTGTATCAGCCAAGGAAAGAGAGCTTATGGGAAGGCTGAGACCCCATCCTCCTTCCAAAGGATGCTACAACAGTAAAATAGAACAAACCATCCCTCCCCAGCATCTCAAGGGACACTGCAACCTTCCAGTTTCTGTGGCCTGGCAAAACCAAGTCCATAAAACATGAATGAGATCCCAGTCAGCCTGAGTCATTTAGCAATTCCTGCCCTGAAGCTAATGAAGTCATGAGTTCCCCATCTCCTAATGCTGCTCAAAAATGCGCGTATGAGATGAAAGGAATTCATCCTAGAGTAGATATTCTGGCTGGGGGGGGGGGTGTTAAAGATAATTTTTTTGGTGAGACATGGCATTCTGGAGAGTGGCTGCAAAACCGAACGAGGAGCGTGCGGATGCATCCAGCTCCCACATCCAGGGAAGGGACTGATCTTCACTAGTGAAGTTATACAGGATTGCTGCAGAAAATGAGTTACAGCTCTGAATAAAGCTTCAACTTATGACCCTTGTTCTTTGCTGCACTTTATGGAGTAATTCATGTTAAAGCAAAAAGAGTGCTAAATGCTACCGAGTCAGCACGGTGGCTTTTTGTTCTAATGGATGAATATTACTCCAGGGAAGCAAAAGATGCAGCTCTGCCATGGGTCTGAGACAACCTGGAGTATCACCATCCTTTTTGAGCAAAGAATGCAAATAAAGAGGAAAGAATTTGTCTTCTGATTTCTCTGGGCTGAATCAAGAGTGCAGAAAGCTGTGACGCAACAAAACAAAGTATATAGAAAATTAAATACAGAACATCTGTATTTAATTTAAATTTAAATACAGAGCTCGGGGTATCCGCTTTTCAGGGACATTAAATGTCCTCTTGTCCTATCAAAATGACTCTCCTTCCGCAGTTATACACCTTAACTGGCTCAGTCATTAACGATTTCTGTAGGTCTTCAGGACTTAGGAACCCTGCCTGCAACCACAGCGAGCTGTGGGCTACTGAAACAACTCACCAGATAGCTGCTAGTTCCGATCATCTGGGCTAAATACGCAGAAATAAGCAGTTCCACCAACCGTACAGCTGTGCGAGATCAGAATCTGGCGTCGGGTGGAACAGAGCGTGGTTACTGTAAAACCAAACTGAGCGGTAAAAAACTGTTTGCCTTAAGCAGATGATGATTATTAAACCCAGGAAGATACACAGTGCCTTGGAAGCATTCTGAACGATGCTGTTTTAAGGAAAGAATCAGTCATAGCAGCTCAGATGATGTGACATGGTTATAGTAGGGTTCAGCTCCAACAGAAATTCGTATCGATACAGTGATAAACGAATGACTGACGATCCAGGGAAAAAGCTCTGAACTGAACCATCATCATTCCCTTTAAAAGGAAAACCAGGGTGGACACAAAAGTTGCTGCATAGAAGAGAAAGATGCTATTGCTGAGCTCTAAACAG
This sequence comes from Tauraco erythrolophus, assembly GCF_009769465.1. NCBI lineage: Eukaryota > Metazoa > Chordata > Aves > Musophagiformes > Musophagidae > Tauraco > Tauraco erythrolophus. Next base: position 4,349,851 of record NC_141493.1, on the reverse strand, counting down.
GGACATCTGGAATAACATCACTTGCTGGTTTAAAATCAGCCTTTCCACTGGCTCTGACAGATTTCTGAATCATTTAGTCTCGCAACGTGGTTTCAGGGAGGAAAAAGTCTCCCCAAAGCCACAGCAGCAGACGAGGTGCCCTGTTGGCAGCCCGTCCCCGAGCCCGCTGCGTGGTCAGAGGAACCCAGACCCGGCAACGCATTCCGACACGCGTTGATGCTCACTCTGTCGGCAAAACCGGATCGAATGCTGTAAAACACAGCTGCAGAAATGGGAGTGAGAACACAGAAGAAAGAGTGTGTTTGTACAGGGCACAAAATCCCTGTCCCAGAAGAGTCAGGGCTCCATAGATGCCTCCCCAAGCTCTGCCACGTGATGTCAAGTTGGCTACTCGAGCACTTCATGTCTCAGCTTCTTCCTCCATAACATGGCATAAAAATATTTGAGAGGATGCACATGCCCCGAACAAACATACATCGCACACGCAAGGAACGGTGGCGTTACCCGGTGACTGATCCCAGACACGGAGACCTGAACTTCGCTGAGAAGTTCCCCTCCGACCTTTTCACCCAAGTGCCATCGCATGAATGGCATTTATCCACAACACCGACCAAAACAAGTTGCCACCCTAAATTAGAAAGGCACCAGCAGCTCTGCAGAGGTCAGCTGCTGTCGTGATTGCTCACGCACAGGAGGTGCTGAGAGACCATGGTACAAAGCCACATAAAGTCCTGAGATTGAGGAAAATACGTGCATGGGCAAAACCAACAATACCAACGCTTTCCAGTCCCTTCACAATCATGTTACAGGATTCATATTCTGATTTTACACCACCACAGTAAATAGCACTTGGATATACTTGGATATATTGCACCTCTCCTATGAAGACAGGCTGAGAGAGTTGGGGCTGTTCAGCCTGGACAAGAGAAGGCTCCGGGGAGACCTTCCAGCACCTAAAGGGGCTACAAGAAAGCTGGAGAGGGGCTTTGGACAGGGGTTTGTAGTGACAAGACACGGGGCATTATTTTGTTTTCCCTTTTCATTAAGTGTCTTCTGCACCTGCTTGTCCATCAGGGTCCTGCAGCCTTCTGAAGCATTTGCCATCGCCTGCTGTGAGTGCAGGAGGTCGTTGGTTCATTATATTGAGTGTGACATGAGACATCTGAATAGATAAAACCTGAACTTACATTATAAAAAATAAAATCAAACGAAAAAGCCTCCAAAGCTTGAGAATAAGAAAGAGAAAAAGGTAGTAGGAGATTATTGAGGAAGAATAGAGAGAATATTATAAACACCTTAGAGAAAAATTTCAAAAATATGTTTCTATACCAGCACAGTCTAAAAAAGAATATTGTCTTATCCTTTAAATTCTTAATGACCTAAGTGACTGGATACCCAAACTCTTCTCCTGGTTTTCAGCACAACGGCAAAAGGAAAAAAAAAATATCCTGGTTTCCGGGCAAAGATCTGACAACGGGGTGCAACGTATAATATTTTTGGCTCAACTGCTATCTAATCTGTCTCTGTGCCTGCTTCAATTTTTGAATGTGCAAAAGATGGTCTTGTAAGGTCCTCCAGAAATACCCGAGTCCTCTTGCACATAAGAATGTCAAAAAGTTCAAGTCCTCACAAGCATCCTGGGATCTGAGAATAATAAGACTGATAAATGCTCATTTAAGCCTCGATCCAGCAGTATATGAACAGAAGCCTTGAAAAGTGCATCTCTGCACGTAAGACCAAGTAGTAACTATGAGTGTGACTGTCTCCTTCCCAGTCCCACAGCATCCAGCACAGCTCCAAGTGCATCTACCCCCAGGTTGAAACGCTTCCCCAGAGAGCAGTCAGCGCTCCCGCAGGACTGAGCTCTGTCGCAAGGGAAGAATGGGATGGTTTAGGGGCTCAAACACATTCCTACAAGTAGTCTGCTAATAGCAGCAAGACTAAAAACTATTGGGAAACACCTTATATGCAAGGCTGAGCGGTCCCAGAGGTGGCCAAATCTCAGTGATAGTCACAATCCGCTCTGGCTTCAAGATTTCTTCTTTTTTTTTTGTATTAGTCCAATCTCGGAGTAATGAATTTTTTAAACTCTCAAACCTCTATTATAGCAATTGCTGGAGTTTTGAAATATGGAGGAAATTAACACAAAGTTACAAGAAAAAAAAATTTAAAAAAAAAAATCAAAGTTCAAATAAACGTCTAGTAACTTTTAATATTTGCAGTAATAGGATTTGGTGCAGTAATTTATAATTTTTGTACAAGCAACAGCTAAGATTAATGCTGGTAGTTATTACATGCAATAATTATAGGCTTTTTAGAAGCTGCCTGGCTGGAGGGACACTGCCTGTTTGTACAAAAGATAATTATGGGACAAATTTAATTTTCCCATTCCCCTAGTTAGGCAGCTGCTGTAGATAAACACATACCTCATTTTCAAGTGCTTGTTCCTTATCGCTGTCTTTGAAGTGTCACAACCCTCATCAAACCCGGAATTTTCCCTCACTGCCGGAACATCTCAGTACTCACACAACTCCTGTCGTTAGTGTTACTTTAGTACTTTATCAGGCTGACAATCTGCCAGGCTAAAATCCCTGCTCCAAAACAGGGGGCTGCTCCTACGTTTTTCCTAACACCAGGAGGAAACTACAGCACTGACAGCCAGCTCTACCTGGAACCTGAGAAGGGAAATACAACCGTTCACGTAACCCTGATGTGATCCCACCTCTGAGTCTGGAGGGGTTGGCCATGCCCTGGCTTTCTCTCCCCAACAGAAAAACAAACCAAGCTTTGCTTTCATAGATTTCATAGATTTCTAGGTTGGAAAAGACGTTAGAGATCATCCAGTCCAACTTTTCCTTAAGTTGTAGAACGCTTTTGATGGTATCAATATCAGCAGCTTGGTTCGGAGCAGCAGAATGGATTTTGAAGCAATTCCCAATTGTTTTCACTTATGGCATGTCGGCTCAGCCCACAAAGCAGTTTTGCCATGAGCAAAATAGCTTTCTTCCAGCTTAGCTCTGTTCCAAAGACTTAGCAGCACGTAATGGGGCTGTGACCTTCCAAGCTCCCTTGCAAGCAGTACCCTGGTACCTTCCAGCAAGTACCAAACTCCTCCTACTCTACAAACCTCAAATCCTGTTGGTTGTGAAAGCTTGGCCCAAGAGACCAGGCTAGATGTTACCTCAAGTGACCTTCCCCTGGATCACGTACGGAGCCTCAGCACCAACTACTCCAGCCTACTGACGTGCTCCTACTCCGACAGCTTACGTGCCAATACAACCTTTAAGCCGAAACCGCAGCCGACCAAGAGCAATGCAGCAGGAAAACGTGCAGTTATGAGGGTCCAGATACCTCCATCTGCCAGGAGAGTAAACCAGGAACACCCCATTCTGGTTAACTCTGGAGAAGCGTAGAGCACTTGATGTATTTGGGTCTTTTGTTTACCCAGCACACCCCAGAGACTCGCACCTGGAAGGTCTTTCAAATACAGTTTATAACCCAGAAGAAGCTGGAAGGAAAGAAGCTGCTGCAATGCTTACTCGGTCTGTTTGGTCATACGACCCATGCCGAGCATTTTCCCTTACAGAACTCCCTTCTCCCATCTCAAGCCAAAGAGTTTTGCCATTAATTTACTGGATTAAAAGCCGGATGAGGCTTTCAGCCCAGAACTCTGCTGGCTGCTACCTGCTAGAAGAAAAGCCTTCGACCATCCCCCTTGCTGCTACACAATTAATTTATTTTCCCCGCAGGCTTTCAGAGTCTATTGAATTTTACTTTTTTCCCCTCTGTTGACTCTTCCAGCCTCTCTAGAAAGTGTTGCTTAGAAGTTAACAGGCAGAAAGAGAATTAACGAGATGAAAACAAAGAGACCCCAAATGGCTTCTTCATTCAGAGCAAACTTCATCCTGCACTGGGTTGCCCGTTTCCTGTAGTCAAAATCAATTGTTAGTAAAAACAGAGGCTTTGAAACCAGTAATTTCCTGCTATCTTCCTTTTTGCATCAAAATATTTACTTTCCTTCTTTATTTCGGCGCTGTCACCCTTAATTCTGCTCTTCAAAACTGCTGTCACGCTGGGAGCTGCAAACCACGCGCCCAGGCGTTCACATTCCTGCTCTTGGAATAAAATTCACCTCTTTGGCTCAACTTTCCTTCAGCCCTGTTGGTTTACAGCCATGATCTGACAGTAACTTCTGATTTCATTCCCAAGATATTTAATTCCGCATTCTGGATCTCCTCCCTCCAGAAAACACACATGACGTTTCTGTGATTCTTTCTTATCTTTTATCTATTTGGATTACACAGTTCCTGTGCCAAGGGCTGTTTCTCACCAAATTTCTGCAACGCCAACATATTGAGACGTTTGTTTGAAATAAGAGTTCAAAATTAGAATCCAATTAATTTTTTGAAGACAAATATAAATAACTCGGACGACTGGGGATTGTGTTCAATACAGCAGGATAAACTCCTGAGCAGTTACAAATGAGTTAATCATTTCTTCCTTTCCATGGCTTTTCCTCCCAGAACAACATCTCTTTTAGGAAGTGTGTGCAGCTTTGAAACCAATTTTCCTGGGTGTTTGTTTGCTTTCATGGACATATCACGGCAGAGAAGGGCTGTACCAGTCTCACCCTTCTGAAGACTCTTCTACATACATTTATCCTTGAACTTATTTTAAATAACATATATTCAAAACTCTGTTCTAAATTTGTCCTTCAAGTTAAGAAATCTGTAATTTGGTGCTTGTTCACAGAAAGATAAAGAACATCAAAGCAGCTGGCAAGTACAAAAACTCAAGAACAAAACTAGTCTCGATATCAAAAACACATTTCAGTATAATGGACCATATAATTAATCCAGGAATGAGATGACAAAGTCCCTAATCATAGAGAGAGCTGGCTGTTTCTTTGTCGATTTGGTTACTAACTCAACTGTTTCATTTAATACTCCGAGTTAATGAGGGGTCTCATATCCTAACAAGCTGAACATTAGTGCATTTCTACACTGAATGGAAGAACCTCAGAAGGTTTAGTGGCAAACAGAAGCTGTAATTATTAAAATTAAAAGGTGACAATGATGTTGGGAGCTTCTATGAGTTCACAGTGGGTTCAAACCAGAAATAATTACCTTGGAAGTTAGTTTTACTTGGAGATTTATTTACTGAGATGACAAAACTCATTAGAAACCGATTTCAGTGCACAGAAAGAAAACTCATGCGATTACGAGCCTGTGCGGGGAAAATCCCTTCCTGGTAAATATTTCATACGAAATAAGGTTAACAGCTGTAAACACCTTTCAGCAAAGGTCTTGGTGTGTTTCTTTTTCATATCCCAGAACAAATCTTCTGATAGAACTGCTTCCCACACAGATTAACGACCTGGCGTTATTAAAATGTTGTTTAGCATTTCCAATTAAAAGCCTTTTTTTGTTATTTTAATTTGCATAATGACATTGGCCATTACAGGGTCCAATTCTCCTTTACCCCAGAGTCTCTTTACACCAAAGCATTACACCTGAAGAGCTTTTCATTTTACCTGTGGCACTTTACTCCTCCTTTTAATTGCCAGTCCCGAGTCAGGGGCAGCTGCTGCTGTTTGGGCTGCAGAAAAGTCGATCATCTACACTGATATTTGTAGGAAAAAACAAAGCAGCAAAATGTGTAGCAGCGCAGAACGTAAACCTAAATCAAGGATATGGACAGCTGTCCTTGCGATGTGTTGTTATTTAGGATGTTCTAAATCATCATTAGTTTAATTGAATATATATTTAAATGGAGTGTTTCAATGGTTATTCTGAATGTACAGCAAGTTGGAGAAAATTAACACAATCTATTTACTTCAAAAGGCTTCGGAATGAGTAAATCAACATCATTTACAAATTACGTTATAGCACTTCTAACAATTTTTGTCATTGAATTCACGAGTGCTGTAGGGAGCAGTTTGGTTGCAAATGTTTTGGGAAAGAGCTGGCTTAGGACTTTGGGAGGTCCATGAACGCTGTATAAATTCTCACAACAGCTAAAGCCTATGGCCTCCCCTTGTTCACCACACAGTGCTACTCAGGAGAGTTTTGGGAGCCTACACTTTAAATAGTGCTCTGCTTATAGGAGTGGAAAAGAAAAAAATAATAATAATAATTTAAATAAGCACATCTCTCCCATAAATGTGTCTTTCCTATAGTTTCCACATGTTTAGGATATCCTGAAAAACCTTGCACAAAAGAACTCAAATTTGGAGCTCCTACCTGTGCTATCCCAGTGCATCAGAGGGACCGCCCGATCCCATCCCAGTGGTGAATCAAGGCATGGAGCCCAACGCGGAGCTTTGGCAGAGCTCAGAGCAATCGCTCAGGGCTTGAGCGCAAAACCACTGTGGAAGAAGATTGCTCGCTTTGGGTGAGCAAAGAGACACCTTCATACCTAATGAGTCCAGGGGTAACGTGGACGAGAGATTGCTCAGCTGGTGTCCAAAGGCTCCTCGATCTTCAGAAAATACCTGGCACAGAAAATTCCCTCAGAGCCCTCTTTGTGCTAAGGATGAGCATTTTGGTTTGTCTTTGACTCCCCTGGATTCCTAAGACCGCAGCTCCTCCAGCCCCCCGAATCCTTCAGCAATTTCAAGGCAACTGAAGGGCAAACTCACCTAAACGCACAAAATATTAAGACTAAAAAATTCATTCCTGCATATTTCTTAACCTGTCTGCTTATAAAACAACAAGTAACGGCACACACGTGTGTGTGTGTCATGGGATGGGACACATCAATGATTCATTTTCTGCCCGTTTGTGGGATGAAACAAAACTTCCAGTGAAAAAGTTGCTTAAAAAGACACACGTTTAGCAGCTCTTGCTGTTACAAACTAAGTAAAAGATTTCCATCCAGCTTCTGCTGTAGCCACAAGTCATTATTGGCATATTTTTTTTATCTCTGATGTGTATCTCCAAAAGTAACCAAGACAACCCCAATTTATACGTTCATCTCCAACATTTGAATAATTGAATTACGCTTTGTGGCCACTGTGTCACAAGAGGAGCTGCCAAGTTTAGGCTCCAAAGGCAGATTGGGCTCGTAGTTGAAGACAGACATCAGAGGTGCCATTAGAAGGAACAGAGACTAGTTCACAGCCAAGGGTTGCCTTTCAGAAGGACAAAGGACATATTCCCAGTCCAGGTAGCTACACACAGTCTACATCCAGCTCTTACATAGCTGATCTCTACAGGCTTCCCAAATTCAGCAGTTTTTTAACATGATCTGCCTGACCATGGATCGAGAGCAGCCCTGAGGAGAAGGACTTGGGAGTACTGGTGGACGAGAAGCTCAATATGAGCCGGCAATGTGCTCTTGCGGCCCAGAAAGCCAACCGCATCTTGGGCTGCATCAAGAGGAGCGTGGCCAGCAGGTCGAGAGAGGTGATTCTTCCCCTCTACTCTGCCCTCGTGAGACCTCACTTGGAGTATTGCGTCCAGTTCTGGAGCCCCCAACACAAGAAGGACATGGACCAGCTGGAGAGGGTCCAGAGGAGGGCCACGAAGATGATAAGAGGGCTGGAGCACCTTTCCTATGAGGACAGGCTGAAAGAGTTGGGGCTGTTCAGCCTGGAGAAGAGGAGGCTCCGGGGTGACCTGATAGCGGTCTTCCAGTACCTCAAGGGGGCCTACAATAAAGATGGGGAGAGGCTGTTCAGGAGGGCCTGTTGTGATAGGACAAGGGGTAATGGTTTTAAAATAGAGGGAGGTAGATTCAGATTGGATATTAGGAAAACATTTTTTACCATGAGAGTTGTAGAACACTGGAACAGGTTGCCCAGAGAGGTGGTGGATGCTCCATCCCTGGAGACATTCAAGGCCAGGTTGGACGTGGCCCTGAGCAACCTGATCTAGTTGGAGATATCCCTGTTCCTTGCAGGGGGGTTGGACTAGATGACCTTTGAAGGTCCCTTCCAGCCCTAACCATTCTACGATTCTATGACACATGGGAGCACGGCCGTGTTGGTAAGGGAAGGAGCCACTGGTTCCTCCTGGTACCCGGCAGCAGGAGAGCAGAGCTCTGTTAGCACTGGAAGGACTGGAAGGACTCTATTAGGACACAGAAATCCTGTCGCCGTGCTCAGGACCAGACTACGTCTGCAGCAAACGGCTCACAAGATTTAGCCTGATGGATATCTTATTTTACATCCCTGAGCATCCCTAATGGTTTGTGAAACAAGAGTAAACAACATAATGGATCAAAGCTGGGATGAGTTATTCTCCAGAAACTTGATTTAGAATAATAAGATGAAATAAGCTATGACAACTTAAAACACACTGGTACAAAAGCAAGATAGGTATTCACCATAAAGGGGCTGAGAAAGACCTTGCTAATACTTTACCCTCTTGCACCCCACTGTCCATAGTGATTCACCACAAATCTTAATTCTCCTTGCAAAGCTGGTGGGCCAAGAGAAGTCAATGGTGTTATTAGTTCTTTTAAAGTGTAGCCACGTATTTGAGGCATTTTGTTGGACTGGATCTTTTCACTGAGGCAACCTGCAAGTGTTACATGGAGCTCCACAAAATGGGGTGACTGCATCCCATCACCGAATTTCTGCCTTAAGTATTGTAGAGCTTGTTTATTTTACATTTGACTTGATAGAGTTGAAATGGTTTTAGATTTATTTAAATGGAAGAAAGATCCTCTTTTAATAACATATAAAATTATTAGCTATAGAAAACTGCACAAGCAGACCATAAGTTGGGCTCAAAACAGCTGTATGTTCCTGATATTTAATTAAAAAAAAATTAATCTTTTAGAGTTCTTAAGAAAACCATGGGAAACGAAGTCTATTAATCTGTTTTTATGCTGTCCTACAACGGTCATCTACTTACATGGTAGGAAAATGTGTGTTAACTCAGCTATTTTTTGTTATCATAATTTTAGAGAGCAGTTATGTATTCTGATAAATGGATTTATGGTAACAGAAAGTATAAATAACATTAATAGATGTGTACTTAATTGTTCTGGAGAAAAAAGAGAAGGAAAAAAGAGATAAAAGGAGGAGAAAAAGGATAAATGTGACGATCCAAAGCCCAGTAAAGTCAATAGGAAAAGGTTCCACTGGACTATGCACCAAGCCCCAAACCCAGGGTTATTCTCTCATTTCTAATGTTCTTGCATTGAATTGGCAGCTGCAGTCTACTGGATTGTAGAAAGGGCAGAAAACTTCTTTAAAACCCACTCAGATGAGGCACTTGGAAGAGGAAGCAAATAAATGAAGCAGGTAAAGACATATTTTTCAGAAAGCCAAATGTGTAAAAAAAGTCATTTTTGCCCAACACACTGACAGAAAGCACAGAATCAGCTCGAAAGGGAGTAACAAAACGATGCTTGTGTATGGACACCCCTCTAAATTAACCACTGATTACGGTCCGTTCTTCCTCTCCCTTCTGTACAGCAGGAAACAATAAATGAATGAAACTGCATCCAGTTTTCATACACAAAGCTGACAGCAGGGTCCAGTTCTCCTTGAGACTTCCCAATGGGCAAGGGCTCTAAGCTAGCAAAAAAGCCCAAATTAGTGAAAAATACAGAACTGTAACATCCTTCAGTGAAGACTGGCCAGTTGGCATCTGCTGAGGATCCCACCTCTCTGTATTTGAGGGCAAAGGACTCTATACAGAAGAGTTGATATAGTGGCCGTTAAAAAGTCAGCATGTGCCAACCGTTACCGTGCCGGGGTAGCACCAATAACCATCATCTGCCTCTGTGTCAGCCTAAAAAATGACAGTGACAGTTGTGTGAGCTGTTGATTATTATTATTTTTTTTTAATAGTCACTACTGCACCAGCACGCAAAGCAAACTACTCATATGTTTTTTCCAGTAAAAAGCAAGGGAGGGTGGGGGGAAGGAAAAAAAAGAAACTTTTTTCCATATTAATTCATGCAGGGTTGAGAACAGCCCGCAGGCTTAACCTTTAGGATTACTCAACCCCTGAAAGCAATGACAACCCTCTGCATCGCCCAGATAACCAGCGGAACGACATCCCCATTGCCATGTTTAGTATCAAGACATATCCCCGAGCGCTTCGGGTTTGGTTGCAACACCACCCTGGCCTGAGCTTCTCTACCAACACATCCGAAAAGCAAGAGAGATGATCATCCAACTGATGCCCCGAACGTGGGCTGGGTGAAATATGAGGTCACTGACAGTCATTGCTGTTCAGCTGATACAAGGATGGAGACACCTCAGAGCCCAGGTCTGCCCTGACAGAATTCTGCTGTGTGCTGGTCCAAGCACATTGTGGTCCAGCACTCCGTTTCCAGCATACATCAGTGTCATCTTTGATCACTTCGATCCCAGCTGATGAAGCCAAGATCCTCTTGCTGTCGGACCAATTCAACCGGACACTTCACCTGCGCCAACGGAACGGCTAGAAATGGCAAACAGCAGAAGGGATTAGCATAAATTGCTCCCTAAAGTTTGCTTCTCAACAGGTTGTAGGGAGGAAACGCACCAGATGCTCAGCTAACGCTAAGTTAGATCCCATCTACACAGCCAAGCATCTGCTTTATTACGTTTTAATATTTCTTTAGGAGGAGTGCACTGGAAAAGGTCATTACTAACCTAAACATCAAATTCCTGCCACGTGTAAATCAACATAGCTTCAAGGTGTCTTTCTGCTTGCACAAGTTAGGTTAACACTAATTAAACATCTAACCCAAGAGCAGCTAATCAATACACGGAGAGACAGTCGAGTCAGATGATGCTCCTACTTCGTAGGATCTCTGACACAAGTATAAGACCAACCACACCATATTTTGCCTCTGAGCCTCAGGGCATTCAAAACACAAGTTACTACAGAGTGAACCAAACAGGCAACTTTGGGGTAACACACGAATTGTAAGTCATTCCCTTTTAAAGACCATCACTTTATTTTTTCTCTGCACGTCGGTCCACAACACGTGTTCATTTAACACAATTAAGGAAGTTACCAAGCTCCCCTCATTCTTACTGCAACAAAGACTTGCTTGTTTCTTTAACTACCACGTTTCTTTTCTACAGAAATTAGCATAGCCTAAATTTTTAAAAAGGCAGAAAAGAGGGCAGGTAAAAATAGCTTGAGAGGAAGTTGTAGTAGGTAACCACTTCCCAATCTTATGTCAACACATCACTGCAAGTTACTGTTACTGGTATAGCTCCGCTGATGGATAGATGTGGATGTGACAGCAGTGGAAACCACGTCAATCAGGCTTTGTAGGCAATGAATATATTCTGCCTATGACACATCTAGTTAAGTTGGAAGTTTCTCGTACAAAAATGCTGTCACCTGGAATGGTTTTTGCTATTGCACCAGCACAGATCAAGGAGACTGGATAAAGAAAAAGACCATACTTGGTCCTGGGCCACAGCAGAATCATTTGGAAGCTGAGGAAATTTGGCCTCAATGATCACGCGGTTAGACAGGTTGAAGATGAGCCGACACTCCAGGCTGGGAGAGCTGTGCCAGTTTGAAAACGCACATTTCCTGTACATCATTCCAATCTTTTCCACAGGCCAAGAGCTGAATGTTTCCCAGTTAACCCTTCCCTACGCTCTCTCATTTGCATCAATTGCAACACATAAAACCAGGTTATGTTGATCCAAAACCAACGCGTGAATCACGAAACGCAGATGAAAAACCAGCTCAGGTGCCAGAAAAAAGCTACACTGGAATTCCGAAATTAATTAGAGAATCATCTGAAATATTAGAGGAACCAAGTAGTCTATCAGCATACACCCCGAGATGTTACTAGAACAATCCATAACACATCACACGAGCAGCATAACATCCCACAAAGAGTTTGCATCTGGCCTTGAAACCTAAAATTTGCAGATGGTCTCGCAGCAACCAACCTGTGCCAGCCCTTGCACTGGGAAGCGGTGGGAATGCTGTCGTTTGGGCTGGCCCCTTGGAAGGAGATCCTGGCTTTGCTGCAGAATCAAACAGTCAAGAAGCACAGCCCAAAACGAAATAATTAACGTAGAACTCACGTTTTGATTTTTTTTTTAATTGATTCATAGATTCTATGATTCATAGATTCATAGATTCTATGAATCAATTAAAAAAAAATCAAAACGTGAGTTCTACATTAGAACAATACTAATTAATAAAAAGGTAATTCTTCTTCTATACTAGATTTTCATGCACAGGACACTATCAGTTTTTACATATCCTGAATAGAGTAGGAGAAAGGGATAACTCAGAGCTATACAGGGAATACAGGGGAAGAGAGAAAGCTTCCTATCAGTTACTGCATCCTGTTGAGGGCCGTACCCTATGAACCATCTAATTAGCTACCCAGTTGGTCCAAAGGGGTCAGGAAAAGAGATTACAGACACATTTTAGCCTTTTTCCTAGTGACACTGAATTCCCCGAGGGCAGAACAGATGAACAGCTGCTGTTACTCTGCAAGTCTAAGTCATTATAGTGCTGCCCTAGAGCGAAGGCATGATTTATTACTGTCACTCACCGGTATGAGAGAGAGCCTAGATTTAATCCTAAACTGAAATTAAGAAGTGGTTGATCTCAGTCGGATGTCAAACTGCCAGCTGAACAGATACAATCTAAACCACGGTGCTATTTTAGGAGAATTTTATATAGCAGCTATGCACACAAGCTTCCTTCCCAAGCCCGGCACCTATGGAGCCATACGTGTGCAGCAGCACATTGACCAACACCTCGTACGTGCACAAGCACCTTGCTGCAGAAGCAAGGTCACACGTCTCCGCGTGGTTTGTAAGGAGTTAACCCCATCATACATACCCAAAGCATCAGCCACATCTTTAAGCCACACACTGATTTAAGAGTTCTGCACTTATCAGTTATTTTTAAACTTTCCAAAAAAACCCAATGAGCCTGTGCATCTAAGCCAATGTTCATCTGCTAGAAGTAGATAATAAATATCAAAAAAGCCTTTAGTTTTCAGTCAAATCTCAAAACAAAGAGGGTAGTGAGTTGAGATATTAGAAGAGTCCTTCTTTCCACATACAAAAAGGCCAGCAACTGGTCTTCCCTCATCACAAAGAGGCAGAAAAGAAACTCAAATTATTCTCTTCTTTGTTCTAGCAAACCTCAAGAGAAGTTGAGAAATGGTCTTCCCCACCTTCTGATGGAAGTTAAAATCTGACTAACACTACCCGTCCTGTGACATGATGTTTCTCCCATCTGCACACACATCTTTCATAGAGCCTGTTGCTTGTCAAGAGGACACCAGGAGCTCCGTGGCATGTCTGGGAGGGTCAGCTTCATCCTTATTTCATACCAGAAAGCTTTCTGAGGATGGCAGCGTGATCCAAGCCACAGACAAGAGTACCTGTCCCATCTGAAGCTTCTTCCTTGTGACTTTCCTATGACCTTTGCCAAATCATAGAACCATAGAATGGTTTGAGTTGGAAAGGACCTTCAAGACCATCCAGTTCCAACCCCCCTGCCATGAACAGGGACACCCTCCACTACACCAGGTTGCTCAAAGCCCCATCCAACGTGGCCTTGAACACTTTCAGGGACGGGGCAGCCACAGCTTCTCTGGGCAACCTGGTCCAGTGCCTCAGCACCCTCAATGTAAAAAATTTCTTCCTTAGATCGAATCAAAATCTCCCCTTTTTCAATGTTTCATCACTGTTGTTTTTTACAGTCCCGTTGCCTCTTCTAAACTTTTCCCCCGTAATCAACTTTTTACGTCTCTCTGGCTGGTTCGTTAGCGCTACTCGCAGCACGTTGGACACTGGTCTGTGTGGGGACCCACAGGAAGAGCAGACGTACAGACAGGCAGCTGATAACTGCATCGCTCCCACCGCTCCCTTATTTTGCAGCAGTTGCCACCATAAACCAGTGACTTGGTTTAAGGGACTGCAGCCCAGCTCTCACCCGAGTCGCAGACACGTCGGTCAACCAGATACGAAACGTGATGTGCCCGAGCTTCAAGGCAGGGGCTGGAACTTGTAAGGATAATGGATTTATTTTTTTGAGAGAGTCGCTGTGGTGTTGGGGTTTTGTTTTTTTAAAATTCATTCCAGTAACGCAGTCGATTGACTCGTTGCAGACAGACTGCCGTGTTGAGACCATTTGATTTTCTAATTCCAAAGCTTTTTGCAAAGGAGCTGCTTCCACAATTTTGTTGATTACTGTTATAAAATAGAAACATTTGATCTATTATAAACGCTATACAGAAGACAGGTTTTTCTTTCGTGCTTTTTTTTTTTTTAAGTGTGAAATGACTGATTCAGGGACTCCTCATGAAGCGGCTGTCTGTCCCATCTTTTTGATTTATTGCTCTTATACGACAAGATTGAAATCTCTAAATGTTTTCATGACTCAAAGATTCTCATTAGGAGTTATCAACAGAAAACTTGAAAAGGTGAGTTATTTTGGTACTCAGGATTTGAAAGACAGATCAGTGTTTAACAATGACTGTTTTTTTTTCCAATTCTCTTTGGGGAAATGTGTCTCCTTTATCACAGACAGTGTATCTATATTCATTCATAACTGTTTGGAGAATCAGCATAATATTCCCTTCCCTCCATTATCTTTTCTTAACAACTTTTTTTCTGCTTAGTGATTTTTTTTTTTCTTAGGCAGTAGTTTAATATTCTCTTTGGACAGTAAGAAATATTATCCCTGAATAATGATTGCGATTTACTAACTTTGTCCCTTTATCCTTGACTCAATTATTATTCCTCCTGGATTTTATGCCTGGTACTTTCACTGAACATTTGTGAAACTAATGTTTTAGGGAGTTTCACCACTCTCTCTCAAAGTTGCAGAGGCTACCAACAGGATGACCTCAGCTCTACATCCTACATCAAGTTGAGCTTTTTCTGGAAATGACACAGGGTTCAATGGAAGACTTGAACCCGGACTCAAATACTTGGATTTAGTTCTCTATCTTGTACATGACCTTGGACAAGGTCTGCTATCCCCCCATTTGTTTTCATTTCTCCTGCAATTAGAGGTGGGAATACCATCACTTCTTTTGCATTGTAAAGCACTGTGAGCTCTACACGTTGTTTTATATAAGTAGATATACAGGATAATTTTTGTTATTAACTGCATTTTGGTTTAGTAACTCAAGTTGTAGCAAGGGGAAAACCTGCAAGAAGTTTCAAAATTTTAAGATCAGGGAGGAACATCGTCTCTGAATTCCTACCTAGCACAAGTCATCACATCTCATCCAGTTACTCCTCTTTTGAGAGCCTTTGAAGTCACATTCCCAACATCCAGGCTGGCAGGATCCAAGTGCTGGGTCACACCCTGAGTAACAGAGAAGACAGAGCACAGACGCTGCGATACAGGCAGGGCGGCAGCAGGTTGGGGACGAGGGTCCACTTGCCACACCGGCCAGCTCACAGGACAAAGGGAGGGCCCAAAGTACAGCTGCACTGCTTTCAGTCTACCTCTACTCAAGTCTTTCCACATGTCAAGGTCAAACAGTCCAACAGCTTCTTTCTATACGTGCACAAATTCATCATGGGTCTTTTTACATCACGCAAAAGTGATTATTTCTCACCCAAGTATGGAACCGCTCACGTAAAAGGTGGAAGACACTGGTCCAGAAGCTCCGATATGCAATCACCAGGAGACATATGTTCAATTTCTATTCAAACTAGAGACTTCTAGACTGATAAGGGGTAAAGCTAATTGAGGACCGTTTGAAAATTGGATGGCAACCTCCCAGCTTCAAGCCTTGAAAAGATCTCTGTGGCTTGCCTGTGATTTAACTCATCTACAAAACGGAATCAGTATCCCATTTTCAGCTAGTGCTTTTCTATTTTTTTTCTATTTTTTTCTATTTCTAAAGTTTTCTATTTAGACTCTGAAGATCTTTCAAGAAGGAATAGACTCACCTTTCCCACGTACCGCGATGCAAATGTAAATTATGAGGCTTCAGTCGCCTGCTGCCACGAACTCGGGAGCAGCGAAGCAGCACCATGGGAAGTAGTTAAGGGCATATTTTGGAATGCATGAGCTCCACATCAGCGAGCGTTATCAGCCGCAACTTTGCATCTTTTTCCAATTCGCTTCAAGCAACCCTCGTCTCTCACATCACAAATTTCTCTTGAGGTTTAACCAGAGGTGGTTTTCACATGTTAAAAAAAAAAAAAAAAAGTATCTGCATTTTTAAAATTACCTTTCACCCCAAAGTGACACCTTTCTGGATGGGGCAAGCAAAAGGGAAGAAATTACGCGCTCAAATACCAAAAGTAGTAAAACTTTTTAGGGAATGAAAGACTGATCATCTGAACACACCAACTTCAGCGTTTGGCATAGACCCTGCTTAAAGTAAGGTAAGATGCTGACAAATTACATAATCCTCCAGTACTTAATCAGTTACAAAGAGGCAGATTAGGGAAAAAAAACTGCCAAAATGATATGCACTCATAGACAGTGTGATGTTTAAGCAGCTCTGGACAAGCTGTGACTACAATGCACGTGAAAAAGGGGTTAGTATCCTGACGAAGCCCCAGTAAACCCTGCTTATGGCCCCTGGCCAGGTATTGACAGATAGCTGAAGGCCAGCAGCTTTCCCATCAGCAGAACGTGAACTCTGGAAGCCACACCGAGCATCGGCACAAAGTAGACTCAAGGAGTTAATAAGGAGGGGAGACGGGAGAATTTTCAAGGTCTGACTGAAAAAAAAAACCTTTAGAAAGACCTTTATATTTCCTGTCCCCCTGCTATACTGGATATGGAAATAGCAGGTGGCAAATCAGATCTGTAGTGTCTAAAGAAAAAAGCATGAAAGAAAAAATCAAGTGTTTCCAGCACACGCTCCCTTATGCGAGACGAGATACGAGCTGAAGTGCATCCAGTCTGACTGTCCGGCGATGTCAGGGGTTGAAGTGTGAGTATATGAGAAAATAGCTAGTAGCCAAAACACAACAGCTCAAAAAGTAGATGTCAGAATAGCTAAAGACAAGGTGTAAGACTATCAGACGCAATGGCACAGAAGATCTTTAAATATCTTCCTTGGACCGAGCGCAATCTAATTCCCTCAGGGGAGAAAAATACTTCTATTTTCACCAACACATTCTTAAGGGCACCGGTTCTCAAAGAGAGGGTGTAATGAAAAGGATAAAAGTTTAATGTATTAAGTAAGTCGGCAAAGAACAGTCTATGGCTACTTACAATATTTATGATAGAGTCGTCTGAGAAAAAAAAAAAAATCATTCAGAGGAGAAGTGATGGGGCACTGATCACCTCTCCAGAACACACGGGAACAAACAGCAGCAGCATACTCTCATTAATCTCAGTAGATTTACTGCAGTCCTTCCATTCCCAGTTTTAGCAAGGGCTAAGGAGAATATGCTAACTAACCTAATTATTCTAATTAACTTCTAATGGACCTGATTAACCTTAAGGAAAAAGGGTAAAAATCTCTTCAAACCAAAGTACACAAGCTATTTTTCTCACATTCTGCAGTGATATGGCAAATGATAAGATAGTTAACTTCTAAGGTTTGGAGAAGGAGGTTACATTAAGTAAAAAGCTCGTGTGCTACAGGTCCTTCAACTCCATAAAGAAGTCAAATGAAGAGAGGTGACGCTTCTCCCTTAACATCTCCCAGTGAAACTTAGGTGTCTACAACAGTTGCTACCCTGGAACACTTGCTGATGTGTTCAATCCAGAATTCACTGGGAATAGCACAAATCAATGTAATTCCACCTCTAATTCGGACCCACGCCTTCATCTGAATTAGTTTATCTGTGTGCATACACTAAGTCAACCAGATGGATATTTTGAACCATCAGTTGGGCAAGGAAAGGATGAAATACTGCAGGACGTCAGACATGGTGTTCACCAAGCAAAGTATCCCGTGTTTGACCTACCAGAAGCAGCAAGAAAACCAGGAGGTTTTCTTGGTACATGACATAACTAGGTGCTCCCAAAGGAAAATAAATAGCAAAGCAAAAGTAAACAGTGTAGACCAGAAGCAGCAACATTCCTCCGGTCGGTAACGGAGGCGAATTTGAAGAGCTGTGAATGTAGGAGCCTCCGCGTCTGCAAGCAGTGAAATCAATATTCAGAAAATTTCTGTGGTGAAAGATATCCCCTACGGTTGGAGCACGGTTCATAGGATGAAAGAAAACTGGCAGAAATTAGAAAAATACCATTTATCTGCTGTAAGAGAAAATTGGTAGATGGAAGCTTTCAAGTCGTGTGGCTCCAATCCTAATTCACCCAGAACATCCACAACCAAAAAGCAGAATAAACCAAACAAAACAAAGGCATTTTTGCCCACCCAACTGTTAAATACGTACAGCTCTCGTGGCAGCCGGATTATCAGCCGGAGCCTACGCGTTATCGCCACTTCCATCACAAATTCAGTAGATGCTTCGGAACATTCATGCTTAAGGAGCACCAGGATTGTGAGACTATTTTATTTTCAAAGCTTCTTTAGTGTCATCTCTTGCCATTTTAATTGCACTTATTATTTATTAAAATCCCCAATTCTAAAGTCACAAGATGATGTCAAAAGCACCACGTTTTTAAGCCTCCCAGCTATAAAGAATGAAAAGCGTAAAAATATCTCCTAAAGGGCTCCACATTTATTTTTCATGATTTCTGGGGGACAGGGGAAAGTGAAGATGATTTATGATTTTTCAATGCTTAAGTTGTCACAGCAACTTCGCTCTCCTCTGTTATTTGGTAACAAAATAGAGCGATCCATTCTTAACGCATGAATAGAACAAGAATTTTCATGTTTTGCTGTAGAAGAGAGGGAGACAGCCTCAGAAACAGAAGCAAAAAGCTTCTCCCAAACGTTTAAGGTGTTCCAACCTGACTGTCGGTACTCTTGCTGTGTAAAGAGGGAGGACCAACAGCCAAGCACCCGTGTAATCCGGGCTCCAGGTTGCCACCACGCACAACGCTCCGGAAAACAATTAAAAATAAAAAAAGACAAAAAGTGAATGGCTATTCCAGTTTCCTCCAGCTGAGCTCTCGGCTTCTGGTGACAACACAGATCTGCTCCGGAACAACAACTCAGCTTCTCACGTCACACTTTGGTGAATTATATTTCCCCTGTATCTGCTTGTGCAAGTAGCTGGTGAGCACAGCTCTCCTGCACGTTCTTTCCTCACTTTCATGCCAAAAAACACAACAAGTTTCTTTTCGGCGCAGAGCACCACCAGTAAACTCACGCTAAACGTACAGATGTCCGTAGTCTGCTGGCAGTGGGGCAGAAGGGGCATCGTATGGGAGGTCTGGTCTACATCTGGGTCGTGGCAATCCCAGGCACAAATACAGACTGGGCAGAGAATGGATCGAGAGCAGCCCTGAGGAGAAGGACTTGGGAGTACTGGTGGACGAGAAGCTCAATATGAGCCGGCAATGTGCTCTTGTGGCCCAGAAGGCCAACCGCGTCCTGGGCTGCATCAAGAGGAGCGTGGCCAGCAGGTCAAGGGAGGTGATTCTCCCCCTCTACTCTGCCCTCGTGAGACCTCACCTGGAGTCCCGCGTCCAGTTCTGGAGTCCCCAACATAAGAAGGACATGGACCAGTTGGAGAGGGTCCAGAGGAAGGCCACAAAGATAATAAGAGGGCTGGAGCACCTTTCCTATGAGGACAGGCTGAAAGAGTTGGGGCTGTTCAGCCTGGAGAAGGGGAGGCTCCGGGGTGACCTGATAGCGGTCTTCCAGTACCTCAAGGGGGCCTACAAGAAAGATGGGGAGAGGCTGTTCAGGAGGGCCTGTTGTGATAGGACAAGGGGTAATGGTTTTAAAATAGAGGGAGGTAGATTCAGGTTGGATATTAGGAAAAAATTTTTTACCATGAGAGTTGTAGAACACTGGAACAGGTTGCCCAGAGAGGTGGTGGATGCTCCATCCCTGGAGATCTTCAAGGCCAGGTTGGACGAGGCCCTGAGCAACGTGATCTAGTTGGAGATATCCCTGTTCCTTGCAGGGGGGTTGGACTAGATGACCTTTGAAGGTCCCTTCCAGCCCTAACCATTCTATGATTCTATAAAAGGCACCCAAAGCTGTGACTACTTTTTTCTGGCTGAGTCAGCCAGAAGCTCAGTAAAACCTGTCCCTCTATAACAGAAACCAAACACAGTTAAAGAACAGCACTGGCCATGGAAGACGGCAGAGACTTTCCAGCTGCTACTGTAGCGTCAACGGGGCAAAGCCCTTGGGATTTCTTGTCGAGGAGCCTACGCCAACGCAAACTTGAGGAGCGATCGGAATGGGAATTACACGGCCACAGTCCCCGCAGAGCTGGGGTGCGAGGTGCGGGCAGGAGAGCAGCAAGAAGGAACAAACATCTCGAGTCCCACCTTGCCCAACGCTTCCGGCTGTCCTCGCGCAGGGTGATGTATCGCAGTCGCAACTCCCGCTTCAGCCAAGTGCTTCATCTATTTCTAAGCCAGCGGGACTCCAGTACTTACCAGGGAGTGTGATACTGTTTTACTAACTGGTTTGTGCTGTCAGGAACACAAAAACTGCGGGAGAGGATCACGGGAAAATTTCAGTTCACCTTTTAGTTGTATAATTAACAGCACGGGCAGCTGCTTGCGAAGCCCAATGAAGATGGAAAACCAGGCTAAGTTACGGGCCAAAAAGACACTTCCAGCTCTACAAGAACACTTACATCAAAAGGCACCGCACAAAGGTGCCTTTTTCAGAAGCTTCCTGCACCCTTTTTGAAGTATCTGATGCTTGTAGCTATCTGAAATAGGATGCAAGACTATGGTCCAGCACTGTCCAGGTCCGACTGCCACAGCAACCTGGCTGGTCCCCGCTGCCGGAATCAGGCACAGCACAGATCCAAAGAAAGGCTGAAAGAAGAGTTTCCAATGCCATTTCACATAGTCTGCAGCACTGGCAATCTGCACAGACATCTTTGGGATCTGTAAGCAGAGAAAATTTGATCTGGGAGTCTTGGAGAGAGCATTTATGGCATTCCCCAGGTCATTTATTTTTCATAGCATCATTTTGCTGACCATAACTACGTTTTAAATGGCAACAGCAGAGAGACAGTGAGGTTTCTAAATTAAAATGAAAAAGCCCCATGGTTTCTTTCTCCTTCACTGAATAAACATATTTAAAAGCAGAAGAACTGAGCTAGAAACTACTAGTAACAAAGAATTTTCATCACAGCTTATCTGTGGTAGCCTCCAAACAATATGACACCATCTGTACTTTTCCAATTTCAGAGAGCAATGAGTAATAGCATTGGATTGTCTGTAGGAGTCAGGAGGAGGAAGAGGACTGAACTCTATTCTACCACTAAATTCATTGTTTTATAAAGACCAAGCAGTCTCATCCTGATCCTGCTTGCACACCAGTACTAAGTGACTCCCAGTATAAGCTCTACTGGGAATTAAGCTGCTGTGGACACACAAGAGCTGAGCAGTCACCCCATTTGGCTCTGCTGCTCCACAGGAGAGACCCTGATAGGGGCAAGAGTCGATCTAAGTTTTCACTGAGAACAGAGAGACCCTTATCCCCTACTCTGCATCAGGCATTCCTGACTCAGGTCTCGTAGATCGTCTAAAATTCCTTATTACAGGCATTACAAAAAATACTCATCATACTTTTGCTAGCAATATATTTTGAAAAACCTGGACTAAAACTTGAAATTAAAACATTTTTTGTAACTATTCCAGTTCCTTCCACCAGCTACAAGAGTTTCCAGCCCTTCAGTCCCTCTCTTCTGCATTCAGTTAACACCACTTTCATTAACACCAGCTTTTTGTTCAAGAACCTTATCTTCAGTGATAGCTATTTAGCCCTAGAATTCTTCCCCAATCAGCTAATAAACCATCCCTATTCCCTGTTGCCTCTCTCCTTTTGTCACCAAGCAGCATCAATTCCCAGGAGCGGAGCCTGGACAGCAAAGCTACAGACAAGGCCATGTAGTGATGCCATCCTCCTCCTTTTGGGAGCATGGCACACGCGGCCCACGGCATGCACACGCTGCTCGGAGCTGTGCTAAGGGATCAAAAAGAAGAGCTGGAAAGACCTATCCACAGATCTTACAGTGTGTTTAGGGGACACAGAAATAACTAGCTGGGGAGGATGCCAGGAATTCACCTAAATGATGAACTACTTAAGGATATGGTTTAATGGGAGATTAGGGACAGATGGACTGGATTATCTCTAAGGTCTTTTCCAACCTAGAGATCTATGAATCTATAGCTGAAGAGTTAAATTCAGCGAGTGGAACAAGGGAGAGGCAGCTGCCACCTTTCCTCTGCCTTCAAGCGAGGGAGCAATCAAAGAGAGCTACCTGGACTTTCAACAGTCAGTGCTGAAATCAAGGGCTGCAGCTGATTTAGAAGTGTGCTCACTTACCTTCCTAAACCCAGAGTCATTTAACCTTCCCATATAAATCAAGGAGCTAAAGAGAAATAGGAAGAGGCAAAGCAGCTACGGTAAATCAAGTGATTGAGCGAAGGAGGCCAGGCGGAGCGCGGAGCTCCTCAGCCACACAAAAACACCGCGTATGTCGTCCCTCTCCGGAGAGTTACGATCCCAGATCGGGATGTTGAGTAATAGTTTGCGTTTATACGTTGCCTTTCATTCGGTAAAAACAGAAAGTGCTTTCCTGATTATAGATAGAGGTCGGTCATCTCCAAACTAAACCAGTCCCTGACGCAGCAGAACGCGGCAGCGGCTCTCTGCGTAGTGAGCCAACGGTTGCTGAAAAGGGAAAACAGAGCAAATTCTCTGAAAATAACATCTCTTCGTGTTTTGGAGATGCAGAGTAACATCAGCTTGGCAAACGTTTAGCTAGGACAGCACGACTGCTGCTTTTAAGTAGTCAAGGTAGCTCAGGGGATGCAGCACAGGTCAGAGTGGAATGCGGGTTTATATCCCTCATTTACAAGGCATCCATCTCAGCTTCATACACTATCAGGCAGCTGCCTGAATCTTCTGGGTCGAGAAAACAAAATAAAAACTCAAACAAAAGAGTCTGTAAGGAAAACAGATCCATTTGATCTGAGTCACTTCAAGTGCTTTGGAAAACTGAACAGTCAAACCCAGCAGCTGATCCCTTTTCGCGCCCAAGCCATCAGCCCTGGTGTCTGGGAGGCAGATGGAAGGCACCAGGGTCAGATCTTGAGGAACAGTTGATTTTCCAAAGGTACAGAAGGGACTAAAAGAGGAGAGACCACATGAGATGATACTTTATCAAGCAACATAGCTCGCTTCCCTTCTGCAACTCCACTTGTACTTCTATGCTGCATGCCTTCCTTCCCTAAAACCCATTCCTACAGAAAAAAAACAAACCCAAAACCTAAAGGAGTATCAAGGAAAAGAAAAAAAAAAAGATTGTTGCAAGGTTGACTGGCTCCTGGTATGGTCTGTGGCAGGAGTCATATATTTCGCTTAATTAAGATAAGGCTGTTGCTTCTTTGCAGATTTCACTAATACAGAATTTATTGATGCAGCATTACACAGCATTTTAAAGTGATAAAATACAGCTGACACAGAAGCCAAAGGCACCCTGAACTGAAAACCGGAGAACACACTAATAGAGACAGATCTCCACGCTTCGGCCAAGCACGAGTGCCTGTCACCAAATCCAGTATCGGGTCCCGATTCAAGGAAGCAAGTACTTCAAGTACTGATTCAAAATTAATTCCTGCCAGTTTTAAATTACACACAAGTGTTTGCCCTCAGTCCAGGTGTTCAGCCAGATCCCTACACACCGTTTTAAGGAGTCTGGCACGCCACAAATTCAACCTGGGTGTCGTACAAGCACCAAGCGGTGATGCTTCTGAAACCCATACCCCAATACCTGTTTGATGACCTACACCTTGGTTATTGAAGATGACACTATCTGAACACTTGATTGGTGTCCTGGATCTGCACATAAACCCAGCTATGTTCCTTGCAGTCTGATCTGCAGAGCTGCACCAAGAATGGCGTTTGCTTTGGGGTTCCCAACACAAGGAGGGCATGGAGCTCTTGGAGTGGGTCCAGAGCAGGCCACGAAGATGATCCAAGGGCTGGAGCACCTCTGCTATGGAGACAGGCTGAGAGAGTTGGGGTTGTTCAGCCTGGAAAAGAGAAGGCTCCGGGGAGACCTTCCAGTAAAGGGGCTCCAAAAAAGCTGGAGAGGGGTTTTGGGCAAGGGCGTGGAGTGACAGGACACGAGGCAATGAATTTAAACTGGAAGAGGGGAGATTTTGATGAGATCTAAGGCAGAAATTCTTCCCTCAGAGGGTAGTGAGGCACTGGAAGAGGTTGTTCAGAGAAACTGTGGCTGCCCCATCCCTGGAAGTGTTAAAGGCCAGGTTGGATGGGGCTTTGGGCAACCTGGTGTAGTGGAAGGTGTCCCTGCCCATGGCAGGGGGGTTGGAACTGGATGATCTTTGAGGTCCCTTCTAACCCAAATCATTTCACGATTCAGCTTCCTTCTGGCACAGGTTTCAAGCACCACGTTACGAGGGCAACGAGCCTGTATAACTGAAGGTGACAGCTGGTAATAGCGGTGACACATGAGCCTTCCGGAGGCTTCAGAATTGCGCACAGTATTAACAAGCCATGAAGAGGTTTTGCTCCAAAGAACTTCACATGCAAAGTGCAGTTCCACAAATCTTCTGCAAATTAGTGAAAAGGGTAACAGTTTTCAGGCTAAAAGAACCTTTCAAGCAAAATCATGTGTTTCCTGAGCAATGCTTAATAATGGAAACCAGTTGCATTCAGACATCAAGGCGAGCGCGTATTTCTAGGTTC
The DNA here is from genome assembly GCF_009769465.1 of Tauraco erythrolophus. Taxonomy (NCBI): domain Eukaryota; kingdom Metazoa; phylum Chordata; class Aves; order Musophagiformes; family Musophagidae; genus Tauraco; species Tauraco erythrolophus. Next base: position 4,325,152 of record NC_141493.1, on the reverse strand, counting down.
AGGGACCCAGCAGCCCAGGAGCAAGCAGCAGCAGATGCAAACACGCTTGTTGTTACAATTATCAGAAGACACCACACTTCCAAATCCAGTCTTCAATGTCTGATACGTTGCGTTGCACCACGCTACCGAAATCGCGTCGCTTCGCGCCCAGTCAAAATCCAACAGGTTGCGATACGAGATACAGTTGAACAGAACAACACACCAGCTCATGTTTAATCCGGTCTCCATTTGCTATGGATGCTGATTATCTCTGAGATTTAGAAAAACAACTGTGATAAATTACTTGACAAACAAGATTAAAATCCCTGAAGTTCTCCATTGTTTCCACTAGCTTCCAGGCATTAGAAGTGCTATGTCACATTAACCGAAATTCCTTTTTATTCTCTTAGACTTTGAACGTCAAGTGTATCTTGTTCCAATTATTTTCAAGTAAGAAAATTATTCTCTGTATGCACATTGCACAATCCCTCAAACCATTCTCAAGGGAAATGTCCTTATATCTCAAGGCCAGTTTGGATGAGGCTTTGAGCAACCTGGTGTAGTGGAAGGTGTCCCTGCCCATGGCAGGGGGGTTGGAAACTGGATGGTCTTGAAGGTCCCTTCCAACTCAAACCATTCTGTGACTCTATGATTCTATGAAAAGTGTTTCTTTCAAAGTGGACAAACCTTCCTGAAATCCAGAATCTGCTACACATGTTTCCAGCATTAGAGACAAGCAGCTGGTCTGCGGCTGGGCACAAATGGAAGCTTAAAATCACCACAAACAGCTCTCAACTCTGCAAGGAAAGAAATAAATTCTGTTCCTGCTGTCTAATTGTTTTAAACTGAACATGCAGAGCAACATTTTAGCAGTTGTCTGATGGCTCAAGCATCAGCCCAACACAAACCCCTACTCCGACACGTGCTGTGTGCCACTGTTTCAAAATAGGCACTCGACTGAAAATGCGAAATTCAACACAAAAGTGTCAGACCTTTTGGCCCAGCTTAGAGAAACGTCCTGAAACCCCTCTGCTTCCAGAAGCATTTTATCTGGACAGACCTCCTGTTTCTGCCAACTGGACGGGAAAGCTTTACCAGCACAGGTTTTTCCACATCTGCCAGAACCTCTCCAGTTTCCAGCCTGCTGAACACGTTGCAGAAATGCTACTACTCCCTGTATCGCCTTAATGTTAGTGCTGCTCCAGGTGGGAAATGGACACAAGTCACAGCAGTGAGATGATGATTATTATTACAGTAACAGCTCTAAGTCTGAGTTATTACTCCAATTATATTTACTGATTAGAAGAACAAGATACTATCAAAAGATTTGTAGGCAAGTGCTAATTTTTTTTTAAAAAAAGAGGAACATTATGCTGTTGACATAGGATAAAGGAAAAAATAGGGCACTCATTAGCCTTGTAAATAAACTAATAGCTCAGGGAATTCGGGGAATAAGTGAGAAATCAGCTAAGGATTCAAACTTTAATATCATTCTGAATAAATTTATAACCCTCTGTACAAAAAATATGTATGATTTTTCATGCGAAGTATATCTAACAATAAAAAGGATAAATGAAGATAAATACACTGCTTGAGATGCCAACTCCCAACATCCATGTATATGTACACATATCAGATTAAAATACACTATAAATATATACTGACAGTTCACAGTGCTATGGATAGAATTTGTCAGATCTCACTGGCAGATCTAAGTCAGATTCCTGACCCCTGAGCTACGTAAAGAAACTGGATAAATAGACCAGAAACACACTCCCAGTGTGTCCCATTCCGAAACGAGATGCCAAGCCAAAAAACCCAGATGCCATTTAGACTACAGGAAGATTTTTTACGATCAGCATGTCTCAGAAACAGTTTTACCACTTTAAGCAGACTTCTCTTGAAAACAGTTTTCAGAATTTTAACATTACCATACGTATACCTCAATTTTTGTCTTGATTTTGATCAAACCCAGAAACCCAACCAACTAAAAAGCTATTCTTTATGATTGGGTCCTCACCTGTACGTACAAATTTAAATGGAAATCCAATCAGTCATCTCTGCCAAGAGTGAGCATCAGTCATTAGGAACAAAAGTTAAGCAGCATAATCAAGGCATTCTTTTCCACCTGCCACTTGGGAACTAGTCTGCTGCAATCTAAACAAAGGAAAACCTGTCACATCATCGGATATCTAACGCTGCGAGAGACACGAGTCATAGGATGAGATGAAGATATGCTGTTAGAAAACGCAACTTACGATGGAAAACTGTCCAAAAATGATTCTGAGTTTTGAGACACATGCATGAGTTGTACGTTTTCCTTAGCTGAGCCTGTACCCTCGCTGTGGGATGGACAGACTGGTCAGATCTCGTAACCCATCCGTACTCAGGTCAGATCTCGTTACCCATCCGTACTCAGCTTAAAGACTCACTGTGGCCCAGCCCAGCCTCAATGAGCAAACCCTTCTCGTGGCTGCTGGAACAGGAGAACTTCATGTTAGTCAGATTGTTTTACAGCCTTTGGTCAGAGCATCTCTCTCAAGCATGTTGCACCCTCTGGAAGCCAAATTTCTTAATGTAGTTAGAAAATGATGTGTGCACTTAGTGCAGCTTTTTTTTTTTTCCAATATCAGAAAAGGTAAACCAGACTTCTTAAGATTTTGTACAGCAGAGTTCTTGCTCCTTTACTCTTTGTCAGCAATTCAATAGTTCTTTCTCCTGAAGGTTTTGGCAGCATCTTGGCCCCGCGCAGTCCAGCAGTGTTACGCTATGCCATAGCTTTCTCCTTCTAAAAGCTTTCTGGAACCTACTTGGTATGAATTCCCTCTGTACCTGCAGCATATTCTTTGCACAGTAGCTGGTGTAACGGAGGGCCATTCCTGGGGGCTGCAATAACTGTGATTAACAACAGTTTGGAGAAGTAGCATGAACTGAACCACCAACACACATTGAAAAATATCCCGGAGGTCTCCCATCCCATTTCCAAACACTCCTGACCCAGCTCAGCAGCATAAACCAATATTGCTGGAGGCCATCAGCACTATGCTCAGACCCAGGGGAAGGTGGTGTTGTGGCCAAAATTTTCATTTCATTTAAGTGAACTAGGCTTGGTAGGAATTTGAGAGCAAACAATTTTTTTAAAGAAAAAAAAGGTAGAAAATAATTATGCAAATCCCAAAGACAAATGTTTTCATTTTCAATAATTCAAACTGTTTTTAACATCGTTTTGGGTACCAGATTCTTGTCTAAGAGCTTAACAATACCAGCCATTGTACAGAAACACCTCTGAAATGTCACAGCAGGGTATAAAGCATCACAAAACCATCTCCTCGAACGAGAGAATCCATCTCACAGACATCACTCTAAACGCTTTACACATGACTTCCATAAGTTCACATGAAGTCCAGGTTCAAAAGGGGAAGAAGAAAAATTGTACTGAAGCATTTGACTGGCAGCTGCAGTCTGCTTGGAAGGCTTTGCATGGCTGCTATGTTAAGCTCCAGAGGGAAAAAAAAAAAAAAAAAAAAATAATCCCTCGCCTTGCACCTACCCTAATATAAAGTCAGTGGGTGAGCTCAGGCGAGAAGTTTCCTCCCACCCACCAGCCTTGCTGGCCCACTGCACACCATCCATCCCGGGCAGCATTCCCAGGCTCCAGGAGAAGCTTCACATCCAACAACGAACCCCGCGTGTGCGTACAGAGCATCAACGCTGACGCCTTCGCAGCTCGTGAGTCTCCTTCCATTAAATCTTCTCCGGGATTTACACCAGGGAACCAGCGTGGGCTGCCCCATGCCCCGGGGGGCACAGAGTGGCACTGAGGTCAGGAGCCATCCTGCCCTGAAAGCAGCTGCTCTGCTGTTAATCATGTTCCAAACTGCACCCTTCTCGGTGCTTTACGTGCTGCTTTTCGTCAGCTGCTCTGGCTCCAAACAGAAAAGGAAAGAAGAATAACGGGGCTGATGATGTGTCATCTCCTGTCCTGCCCCCACCCCCTTTACCCCAGGTTTCCTGAGGATTATTCTAAAGCACACAGGGTGTCTCTAATTAGTGGATCAAAGCTGCGTAACAAATGATGGAAGCGCCTACAGCAGTCAAGAAAGAGAAAATGGAGTTTAAGAGGAGAGAGGGGGAAAGGAGGACACTCCGCAGCCCTACGGATCGCTGCTCACGGTCCTGAGGGATGTAACACAGCGCAGACTGGTTCCAAGGTGTTACTATCCCAGTTCATGTGAGAATTCCCCAGGCTTCGGCCACACATGTTTGCAGAGGATTCTGGCTGCTCTGTAAGAATTTACTTTTACCCAGAGAATCGGGCTTCTGCGCCCCTCTAATGGGCTGGATCCTTGGCAGATGGAAACCGGCATCGCTCCACTGGTGCCAACAGCCACAACTTGCAAGGAATGACCGGGACGAGGGTTTGTCATCAACTAATCTCCTCTCCCTCCCCTTTCTATTTACTGGTGCTGGAGAACACAGCTCGTGCCGGGCACGTGCCACGAAAACACCCGCAGCAATGGCCATAGATCCTGCCCTTAACCAAAAAGCCTCCCGTGTACCTGGGAGACCGAGTCACCGCCTTCCCGGTGAGACAGGGCTCTGCAGACGTGGCACAGCCTGTGCCAACGCCAGCCTGGCGCGGGCACCCGAGCAGATGTGTCTGCAAGGGGCCGCCCTACACCTCACAGCTGGAAAACCCCCCTGCAGCCCACTCAGGGCCCCTATAACGTGTGCTCTTACCGAGTATCCAGAGACATGAGGACTCCAAAGCGGCGCTCAAAATATGCCAAAAATTAGTAGTTAACAATGTAAGCTTTAATGACAATCCTCATCATGTTACAAATTTGTTCTCCAAGGAAAACAGCAATTTTTGAGGGCTTTTGATTTGTTTTCTAGCTATGAACATAATATACTTAGCGGTTATCCTTCACAAGGTTATACTCCCTAGAGCTATAGACTCTATATAGCTCTCTCTATAGATTTTATATATATAGACAGACTATATAGCTCTCAAGTAGCGAGCTGCAGTCTCTGCATGTGCACAGGATACCTGAAGACTGAGCTTTAAGAAGATGGCAGGTATCGGTGCTGGGTCTGCCACCGAGTTACATGATGGGTGGAAAACACTGGGCAATAAGAGACAACACCACAACAGAACGGGGTGTACGTATCTTGTGCTTTCTAGAACCATCTCAGCTTTGGAATCGCTTTCCAATAGGCTCAGAACACTGAAAACCCACAAAAGATGCAACGTGCCATCTGAGTTATCAGCATTTATCACCACTGCTGGTGTGTTCAGGGCGCTGCCAACCTCCCAGGTACCCCAGCCCCTAGCAGCCAAGATTTCTCCCAACTCAAATCTTCAAAGCAGCCAGAACACTGGGTCACCAACAGCTGAAGGTCTGCTTCGATCTCTGATCCTAGAAGTCCCAAAATGGGTATCTTCAGATAAGCTTCAAACAGGCACAGAAATGCTGCCAGTGAGCTCTTCAGCTGGGCGCTGTGTGCAGAACTGCACCCATACATCTGCTGGATTTCTGTGAATTACCATGATTCTTTTATACAAATCCATTTCTATGTAATTAAGAATATTTAACAGCCTGGACAACTGGTGGTAACCAGCAAGAAAATAAATCGGTTTCATTTTGGAGCAGAAAGCCCTACCTACCAAAGCTTGTGGTATTACCAATGTATGTTTAACTACCCTCGTGCAACTATCAAGGTGTCACTTAAAGAGTGAGTAATGGGGAGGGAAGGATTTTAAATGATTCCCAACAAGACCCTGACCCTCTTCTTTCTAGCCATTAGCAAGTTTCTGAAGCCTTCAGAGCAGTTTCATTTGTTCTCAATCACCAGGAGTTTTAACTGTGGAATTTAAATGATTCTCTCCCAGACAGATCTAATTTTAAGAGCCATTCAAGTGACATCCCTCTGAGCTACAGCACTTGGAGGAGACGTTCCGCCAGCATCCGCAGCGGTATGTGCTCCACTGGAGCAAGGCAGACAAATGGGACTTATCAGAAGCGGTCCCTGATCCGGGGGATAGAGCCGAGGAGCTACTCGCAAAGGACAGTACGTGCAAAAAAAAATAAATCCCTGGCAAATCTGGCACCTGAGTTTGCAGCTGGAAATCTCAGTGGAAGCCAGCGTGTTTGCAGAGACACCAAGTACCTGCAGCCCCTAATGACTCCAGAAGCATGAAGATCTTCAGCCCTTCTGAAAGATCCCTGAGATTAGGGTCTGGCTAAAGGAAAGATTTGAGTGTTCACACTGAGACGGAAATGTTTATAAACCAGTCACCGTCTCTTTGGCGCCAGCGTGCCAGTCCAAGCCAGAATTTCGTTTACAGAAACCAGGATAACCTTTCATAAAGCCTTGTCTATGCCAGCCAGTGAAAACCTGCTAATAAAAACCAGAAAATGAATAAAATTTGCAGGGCCCGAAGCACGCAAAGCTTACACAAAGCACTCGAGCACTTCTGCATCAGCTTTGCAGAATCTGTTACAAACTTTTAGCAAAAAGGATAGAAAAGATCTTTAAAGTGCCGACACCGCTGCACACGGATGTCGTCTGTTTAAGAGACCGGTCTTTTTCCAAAATGTTTGATCTGAGCCACAGAAGCAAATTACTGCAGATGCTGAAGCTGTCAAAAAGAAACCCAAACCCAACGAACAAGCCAATAAGTAATTGCGTGTTCAGACCAAGCCCCAAGGTTTGTGCCATCCCTGTCTCCCTGCGAGTGCTGATCCAGATCACCATAACCTAACGAGAACATTCCACTTCAGGAGGCTTACACCACCGTGTCGTAGCTGCTTTGACATCATGGTTTCAAGCAGATGCCAGAGCAGCACGCAACCACCCTGCTCTCAGCTCGACAACCGCCTTCTTGTGCTGCGTTTTGCACAGAAAACATGTTTTCAACATCTCCGTCGTGTCAGTCTAATTCAGTCCCTAACCTTTTTCTGCTCCCGTTCCTCTCCTTAACACACAGGAGAGCAGCTCGAGCAGGCTGGGCCTTTTAAAACTGGCCAAATTCTTTACTCTGAAATTCAGCTTTTGCTCCAAACACGGCCCGGGTTTAGTCCAAGGCTTTAAGCTGCAGGAGAAACGCCACCGGCTTCCTTGCAAATTTTACTCACTGCACATGCTGAGAAAAAGAGGTTTATGCGAGAACTTTTCTCCAAGAGGAAGTTACAGACGTATTCACAGTCCAGATAACAGCGTCACGTTCTGATCTGCACGCAGGAGATAAGTTACTTTTGCTACAAGAGAGTACAACGCAGACATAATTCTCCGATAAGGAGTAAATCAGGCGCTTGGAGCAGAGTACAGCATGCCAGCTCCAGATGTTAAGAAAGAACATGCAGTAAGAGTTACACGGGAGGCCAATAAATCTCTCCATGCTGATACAGACCCAGAGGTGTTTACTAACCCAAGATCTCCGTGATACGCGCGGCAGCACGAGCAGGGAAAGGCCAGAAAAGCAGGAGAGGCAGAAGCAGTGCTGCTTTTCCTTCCGCGGGTTTCTCTGAACAGCTGCACCATCGGAACACCAAGTCACAGGCCTCCTCGGAGAATCCAAACCTGACCGACACGTTTTCTGTATCAGAATTCAGTAATAGAGCATCAAACTGTTTTGCATGAACAAAGCATCATCTTTTATAGACGCTGTGGTACTCGGCTATGGACGTGACCTCCATCGACAACAGCTCTTGCGTGCTGCAGTCTTTAATCTTATTAGACTCGACTGCAGATACTTACTTGGCACTTGTCATTATGCATAATATTATATATTGCTTTCTCATTAGAGAGGGGGAAAAAAACCACAACAGTGTCCTCTGTTCCCAAAGTAGACTGCCAAAACGTGGCATGTCTTGCCTGCAGTGCCCACTTGAATGACTCATATCTCTCTCCTCTGCTGGGAGACCTACTCAACATCACCCCCTTCCCTCCTACCCATGGGACTCATGGGTAAACACTATGAAGAAACCGTGTAGGAGAACTTCACAAAGTGCTAAAAATAAAATAAACCATTTTATTAAATATCAGCCGATTAGCACATCCCCAATCCATTCTTCCATACTATATCAGTTTATAAAGCAGACTCGCTTCAAGCAGGTGCATACTGGTGTGTTCAAATGACTGAGACACAGAGAGCTTGAGATTTACAAAAATACAAAAGAGAGCTAGAAGAAGCCTGCCCTACTGAAAATACTTCCTCTCTCCTTTCCGCCTTGAGCTGAAAATAAGGCGAGGACTGGTAGGGACAGAACAAGCATTGCTAACCTGCTAGGACATAAATCTGTTCTTCAGGCAGAAGACTGGATGCAGGTCTGCAGCGATGGACAACAACAAGATTTAGTGAGTGGGAAGGAAGAGAATGACTTTTGTCTTCATAAGAGTTCACTACGTAGATACCTTTTGGGGTAAATATGTCTTTTTTGGGCTTAATTAAATGCAGGTTTTGACACGTGAACAAGAAAAGGCTCCAAGTTCCTCCGTGATTTAGCTGATCCCATGGTGGGAGCCCCTTACTGCCAAGCAAACCCCTCTCCACCTCGCTGACCATGCTGCCAACACAACCGAAGTGATGGGAACGATGCTCCATCCCTGGAGACGTTCAAGGCCAGGTTGGATGAGGCCCTGAGCAACCTGATCTAGTTGGAGATACCTCTGTTCCTTGCAGGGCGGTTGGACTAGATGACCTTTGAAGGTCCCTTCCAGCCCTAACCATTCTATGATTCTATGATTTCCCCATTCGAGCCCAAATTGTGCCCACGTAGGACCACAGCAGCAACCTGCTTAACACTCACATTCCTTACCATCATTGGAAACCACTAAACACAGAAACTAAAGGAATTATTAGGCAAATACCTGCTGACTGAGCTAAAAGATCATCCGTGCAATTAGTCACCAAACCTGACACTTATTTCAGGGGAAGAAGGATCAGTCCAGAGCCTCACCTATTCGCAGCCTCAATGATGACAGCTCAGCTACAGTAGTCGAAACAACGGATGCTTTACAAGGCAATATTCTAGATTTTAATTTTTTGGTCATATTAATCCATATACTTGCTAATTTTCAGAATTTGGCAGATTGCAATGGCTCTTCATCTGCTATTACAAAAGGCATTTAATCACATTAGCAGTGAAAAGATGTTTGCAGTGTAACACTCCCTATGCAATTTTCCCTCCTTATCATTCTCTGAGCAGTGTTTCATAGCAAGAAGATGTGCAGCATAAAATCTCCCTGAATATGAAATTTTCTGAGTAATTCTGTCGCGAGTCTCCCAGGATACCCTAGTCAAGGATGAACAATTCAGTAAAAGCCCTACAGAACAGGAGAGAAATTAATCATGCATTTTTAAGTGTTTTCAAACTCCTTGTAGGATTTAATGAAGAATTCTGTTGAGTTTTTAAAGGTATAGGGGGGAAAAAAAGTCTCACCTAGTCTATAAATCGAGTTCTCGGTGTAAATTAAGTTGATTAACATGAGAGAAGTTCTTGTCCTATCCAAAGGCCATTCTGAGGCAACCCCAGATTTCTTACTGATCTTTGTGATTATTTTTTTTTTTAATGCCTACATGATTGCAGCCATTTCCGCAGAAGCCAACAGCAAAGGTGTCATTAACTGCGGACCAAATAACTTCCGAATACTCGTTCCATTTTTAATGTTCCAAGAGTGGAAGTTATCCACTGGCTACTACATAAGCTGGAAATTTTTAGCATCATTAAAAAATAAACGGTTTTCCTACATAAAGCAGGGAGTAGCTTGCTTCTGAAATTAACCCTTTCATTTTCTTTCGTTTAAGAAGCAAAATTGAGAGCAGGTACCAAGCGTGTCACAGCTTCCCCAGTAAGCACAGTGGGTCCAGACAGTTACGAACTTAATGAAGTGGCTGAGAAATTGCTTTTACCCTTAGATGAATGCAATTAAAATATGAATGCTTTAAAATATCATTTCAGGATAAAAGTTCAGCCAACGTCACAAAAGGAGTGGGCATTTACAGGGATAACAAAACCACCCAGAAGGGTTGCACACACACCCCCCACCCCCAAGCCCAAACAGCCTAACAAGACTTTCCAAACCCATAAAACTCCTTACTTGATGCAACCAGTCTCTAGTTAATCGATGCCAGGAGGAAATCCTCCCTCGAGGGTGCATTATTCTACAACTGCATAACAGAAGGTATTTTTGCTGGCACTGACTGCCACCAAAAAGAGGATATCGGCACAGCGTCTGACTCCGGGCAGTGCTACGTGTATCCAGGAACAGTGGAGAACAAAGAGCTGCTACCAACAGTACAGGTGAAAACTCTGGATGTTGAATCATTATTTTAATTTTTTTTTAATGGCATGCGAAGACTATGTCAGTAGCACTTTTCATTATCCACTTCACCAGTCCAGAACTACTTGGTAATTATGCCCATCCACTCTCCTTTGACAGTGCTAACTAACAGAACAAGAGCTTCGGATAATACACAAGCTTCTTGTAAAGAATTCATGTGAGAAGGCAATAATCTAAGTAGCAAAGCTGACGACTTTGCACAGTGCCTTGCTCTAGGGAATATGCATTTTCTCTAGCATGGAGCAAGAACCTCATACTTGGGGAGCAAACAGATGGACTAATATAACTACTTTAAAAACTGTTAAAAGACAACTCTGACAGCCCCTACCTTTGCCAAACAAGCCTGCAAACAGAACTAGAGAATCATCTCAAAATAAGTAACTTGCTTCTTGTCAACCCCAAACAATGCGTTTTCCCCTGTACTTCCAGGTCCTCCGAGGAGAAGAAAAAACTCCACAATTCACATGAGAGTACTAAAAGCCAGACAAGGAAATCACATTTCCTAATGAAAAGCCAAGGAAGTTTCGTTCAGACAGAAGTCCTCTGAGCATACAACTAGGTGTAAATAAAAAGCTCTAATACTAAGGCCTGATTGAACTTCGGTTGACTTCAGCTAAAGAAAAATCTTCCCTCTTCAATAGTTATTGGACTTGCTTTTTAATAGCAGTTCCCATGACCATCTCTTTCCATCTTCAAGTTGAGTATGTTGGTATTGTGGAGGAGCAAGGACCTTCTCGTGGCTCAGCCACAGCAGAGTCCCAGCCCTGGGAGTAACACGCTGCAGCTGGGAGGAGGGAAGAGCAAAAGTCCCCGTGATCTACCTTACTGTGCCAATTAAAGGAAATATCACAGCCTGGGCTCACTGTGCACACGTGGAGAGGGAAACTGAGGCTCATCTTCCTGCGTCATCTGGGGGCAGCTTCAGAGAAGCTTCAGCCATAGCGTCTCTCTTCTGTAAGGGTGAAATCAGCCCAATTTTCCATAAGTGCTTTTAAATATTTGTAGGTAGTTATGCATTTAACCCTTACTTGTATACAGAGGCAGCAACGGCACACGCTACCGACGTCTCACAGGACAGGGCAATCCTCACACTTGCAGGTAGTTCACACTAATTTGCAGTTGCTCAATCACAGGAACAGAGATGGGCAAGTGCAGAGAGATGACGGCGCTTCCAGGCAAGGGGAGGGCGTTGAGCAGAGCCTGGGTCTCCTGCCCGCCCAGCCTGCAGCCCTTTGGGCAAGGCAGGGCACCCTGTTTCTGCTGCAGTGAAAGGGCAAAGAGGTTTTATGGGCATAACTCAGTGTCTGCACACTCAATCATACCTTAAGGATGCTTAAAAATGGCACACTGAATTGGAACACATTTAGGAACGTACGCTCCTGTTCCCTCTAACCCAACTCGCTTTTTTTATTTTTAAGTGTCCTTCTTATCTTCTCCTTCACTCTTTAAACAAACAACAGGAGTCCAAATCACAATCACCCCCTTTGCATAAATCTCACTGATAGCTGCTAAAAATCTCATTTTCTCACCTTTTCTCCACCTATTATTATAGAAAATATATTACAAAACAGAACTGAAAACACGTCAAGATAATCTTAAGAGAAAACCTATGAAGCCTCAGATGTGGTATTCCCCACTGGCAATAAAATGAATTTAAAATATGAAAGAGATTCGTAGAGCCTTCGTTTGTCTCATCACAATCTACGGCACTCCTTTAAGATCACTGCAAAATCTATAGGAGCTTAAACCCATTTTCTGCTGAATTTCTAGGATACAACTTCAATAAGTTAATTGAACTTATCAGCTCAGAGATCATCACCATAGTAGCATAACAGACAAAGTTCTGGATAGACAAACTGATGTATCAATGGGTCTCAGTCCTCGTAAAATATCTGAAGATTAAGATTCTTGGCTAGATCAAATACACTAGGTTAGTAATAATGACATATTTCAGGCTTTTTCAACCTATATTCACAGACCAATCTTCTCAATGCTGTAGTTAAAGCTGCCTCATTAGACAGTTCTCTATATAAAGGCATATAATATTTCAATTTTTCATCTCCTCATACCTTTAAACCAAAAAAAAGAGAGATACTTTATTAAAAAAAAAAAAGCAAGTATTTCAGCTATTCACTGTGACATTTGACAGGATTTCGCACATATGACTTACAGAGATCATAAAGAATTTTTAAGAACCAGCAGTTGGGTAAAAAGTCAGCCTGTTGAAAAGACTTTTTTATGGGCAAAATATCAAGTTCTAATTTTTATACTGAAAATGCTTTGGAAGACTTATTTCCTAATCCATCCATCTACAAAGAAATCAAAGTCTATTTCACCCAAAGAACGATTTTTTGAGGTTATCTATGTTTTGTCGTCATCTCTAAAAACGACACTTAGGGGTTCCGTTATTTCACACGCATCAGTTAATCCCAAAGGTCCGTCAGACCCTCCATCGTGGCAAAACCCAGCGCTCGTGCCAAGTCTGCCACGACATTCTGCTTGGTGCCAAGGTAAAATCTTTGGCTTCAAATTGCCCACTTCGTTACGGAATAGGACTTTTCAGAGAGCAGGTGGCAGGTGACACAGAGTTTACGTTTTGCTTTACGCTCCAAATATCTGCCTGTCCCCAGGAAGCAGCGCCAAGGTTTCTGCCCGTGAACCATCCGAAACGGCATCTCTCCCAAAGCTGGGTGATGCTTCACGCGGGAGGGAATTCCTGGTGTCCACAGGAATGGAGTTTGCTACGCCGGGGGGCAGAAGGGGTGAAAGGAAAGGAAATAATTAACATTCCCCAAAGCACACAGCAGAATCGGGGAAAGAATCAAAATGTGAGGCTGAGCACTGCTCTCGATTCCCTCCAGCACCGTCCCCTGGAGACCACCTTCCATCAGGTGAGAACATCCTTCTAATCAGCTTCCTTAATTTCAATTGTCATTTACCTCTGGGGACATAGACTTCACTTAAAACTATATCCCATCGCCTTCTTGTTAGTCATCCAAGTATTTATATCCCTCTTGTACATTTTATTCCATTAGGAGAGTTATAAAGAAATAAATTAGAATCACAACACATCTACAGCTTGTTCTGAAAGAGACTGTTGGCACTTGACTCACCTACTTACATGTCAATTTAGCACTCTTAGCTGGATTTAAATTGAGTTGAGACCGAGCTGCTTAAGACAGGATCTGCATCAGCACACCCAACGCTTTAAAGGATGAGGATGGGAGAGGAAAAAAAAAAAAAAAAAAGGTCAAATATTACTATAACATGGGGACATTCAAGAATTCAGAGCACAACAGGTTCGTTCCTCTGCCTCATTCTCCAAATGTGAGTGTTTCCCAAGCACAGAACAAGTTTTTAGTGCCGTAAGTCCCAGCTGCTGAACACCCACCCTCGCCCCAGCTCCCTTAGGAAAGGGCAGGCTCAAGGGTATTCCCTGGAATCTCCTCCTCCTTGAATCTGCTCCACAGAAACGATGAACACTTATCATTCCGGGCTGTTATTTTCAAAACTATCTTTCTAAATACAAACCACCCAAGATTTTAAATAGCAGCCACCACCAGGTATTACTTAGGTCTTCCCTGGGAAGAAGAGCAGCTGGAATTTTTAAGGAGCAACTAAAAAGCACGTGAAGGGGCACTTAGTACTACTCTCAAGTTCCTCCTCTCCACACTTTCCCTTCTTTAGCTCCTTAGGATCTCTAACACCAGCCACCATGATCGTTTTTGCATGTTGTCTTGCACATGTGTGAACTCTTTGGGGGAGATATGTCTCCTCTTTGCAGTATCTCACACAAAGATTGCCCAGTTGCTAACGGGATTGCTGCATTACTCCTAAGAGCAGTGACTTTAGATACAGTTCTTCTGATACCAGTGTGACCACTGGTATCAATATAGACCCTGTATTTAACCCACATTACCTGCCACTAATACCAGCTTCTCTAAATTATGGGGATCTGAGGTTGAGATACGCCTAAAAGTAGGAGTAAGATCTTCAAAAGCAGCCAATAATTATGTCTATGTTCTTTTTTTAAATAAAGTGCCCCAACCCAGAAGCCTTAAAAGACTTGATTTTTAAAGCATCTCCAACAATTTCCCAAACCAGGCTCTTGCTCTAATTCAGATGCACAGTCAGTTTTGAAAGCTGGTCTGGATATTTAATTATCTGACAAAAAAAACCCTGAGCAAAATCAATTCCACCCATTTATTACAAACCAGAATTTCTCTGCTGACATTATTACCTGCGACGAACACTCTCCTACACATTACTGAAAGATATAAGAATATCTTTAGAGCACCTCTGATCTCTTCCCGACCCAAGCCTCTTAAAGCACACACGAGCTGACGCTCAGCTGTCCAAGGGGATGTTCAGCACCTCAAAACCAACCCTGGCACCTCTCAGGATCACAGGAACATTGCACCAAGTTTGTCAAACGCCTTTTGTCACAGACTGCATCGCTTTCTTAGCGCTACTCCCTCTTTGATTTTGATATCAAAGCAGTTTCTTAACTATTAAATCTAATAGTGGAGCAGACAGAAGACATGCACATGCAGCTACAAGCCATGACCGCACGCTCAGAGATGTTAACATCACCGAAGGAGAAAAGCCTGCTGCCCCATCTCCTTGGAATCATCAATTCCGTAATTAGGTGTATTAAGAGCTGTGTCTGTTGCATTTCACTCATTTCCACAGACATAAGAAGTCACATTTATAAGTCATTAAGCTGAAATAAAAGCTTTGCTGGGCTTAATTAATTTAAATATTCATGGAAACAGGATAGCAGGGGAAAGTGTTGTTCTTAATCAAAACAGACATTGCTGTTCTATAATGCAAATTGCCATTTCTTATGTGGACAATGCCCAGCACCTACAATAAAAGGGAGCAGAACATTAATGATATGCATATGGAAAACGCAGCTAAAAAGGGTGCACGCTGTCCTTTACCTCTTGAACAAAAGGGGGAATTAGCTGATCTGAACACATGCTTAATAATAATGTCATGCCTAATACAGTAGTAGCTTCCAGGGTCATTTATCACAATTTACTCAAGCTGAATGCAACAACTCCCTTTCCCCATCCTTAAAAAAAAAATAAAAAAAAAAAATCAAGCCTGCTTTCTAAAGGTAGTTATTCATTTATGTGTCAATGAGTATGCGTAGAGCCCTGGTTGTAACCCACAAAGCCATTAGCAAATCCAGTTCCTCATGAATCACATCACAGACCACTGCATTACAAGCTCCAGCCCAGACCTGCTGCAGGCTTGAGGTTTCTCCAACCTCCCTCCTTCCTCCGTGATGTCACTCCAGCACATTTAGAACCAGGACAGGTTTCTAAATCACAACTGTGAACCTGCACCCCTGCTTAGCTCCTCCACGGAGCAGGTAGCACCGTAGGATGGGCTTCCAGCTCCTCAGGCCCTCTGAGCTGCAGGTCTGAGGGATGGTCAAGTTTAAGAAAAGTCAATAAGGAAGCTTTTGTCTGCCCGGGAGTTCTTATAGCAAACCCACCACTCATCCACGGAGATGTGCTCTCTCCTTACAATGCCACAGCAGATGTAATTTTCTTTTGAAGATCTGGCAGAAGTGGTAGTGATTGCTCCACTTTATACAAACCTTTGTAGGAAGGGCACATGCCTGAGAGGTGGGAGATCAAAGCTCCTCTTCCTTGTCTGCCAGAGGGAAATCCATCCAACCGAGCTCCTCAGGATGGAAGTACTCCCCCCTCCTCTGGCGGACCCGTGCTGTTTAGCAGAAAAAATTATACAAGATTCATCGGGTTGAAAAGTGACACAGCAGATTGCTAAGATATGTGGAAAAATTACTTTAAAAAAAAAAGTAAGAAGAAACTACAGTTTCCAATTTTTGTCCGTTAATAGCAGCTTTGGTTTCATTATCTGCCATCGCCGTGTTCAGCTTTGGAGGCAATTAACATCATCCAAATGAAATACTTGATGGAAGCAGCAACATGTTTACTGGTAATGAAATGTTTATGGATCAATTTGGTACACTAGTAAAGAGTGAATGAATTTACTTCAGGATGAGAGACAACAAAGTGTAGATAAGCGCTGAAAATCACTTTGGCTCCAGACACTCACAAAACGTTATTATTATTCCCCCCAGAAAAGAGAATATTGATTGCTGAGAATCATTTGGACAACGACAACAATGTGTTTTCCTGATAGAATACGAGCCATTTAGGAGATGTCTGTACGGAAAACAGCACTGACCAAAATAAAACCCCACGTTTAAAATCTCCTTTGATAAATACCCAGCAGAGAAAACCTTGACGTGACCTCCTCTCTCCTCCACAGCTCTCCTCTCTCCTCCACAGCTCTCCTCTCTCCAGGACACTGCAGTTGTGCTCAAAGGACCAAGTGCCACGCGTTTAATTGACACGTGACAAATCATTTTCCCCGGCGCTCCTTCGTTTTCCACTTTTCATATGGCCAAAAGACTGTTTGCATATTTATAACAACAAGAAAAAAAATTAAATTAAGTTCCTAAGGGCAGGAGCAGATTTAGACAGTGCCTGGAATAAGAAAAGCCTCAGCTGGGATGAAAGGGGAACAGCTATCTCCACTGCACCAAACGTTTAAAAGACGTTTTGATCTAATGTAGTTTTAAGTCATGCCACAGAGGGGGAAAAAAAAAAAAATTCTCAGCGAATTTTGTTGCTTTTAACAAAGATTAAATGCTACACATCCTTCTGGGTTCGGCCACTATTAGGAGCAGCATCACATCACCAGCCTACAACTGAATAAGAAAGGTTCCGATGGAATCAGCGGGATTTCCTCGCTGCTGTTTTCACAGTGGCAAAAATGAAGGAAACGGGTCTTTCTCTAATGGGATGGAAAATAAGAGTTTCATGCAAATCGCCAGCTTTTTCTTTACGTGTCTAGATGGAATCACAGCTGCCTCCTTTCTGCACTCTCCTCCCTCTGCCCCCCATTCCCAGCACCGCTCAGACCCGGTTTGGGATAAAGGCACGGAAGAGCTGTAGCTCAGGGAAGCGTCATACACAGGGAAAAACAGGGCAAGGGAAGAAAGGAAGGGAAAGGAGACACGGCTTGAAACGCAGGAGAGCTGGAGAAGCTTCACTCATCTCAACAGAACAAAGGGTGAGGAGTAACACGGATCAGATCCTGAAGGAGCCGCGGCACTGCAGGCGGTCCCGGGTATTCCTGGAAATTGTCTGGACTGCAACTTCTGCAGAGGACTGAAGGCAGGCTCAAGAAATACATTCATCCCATTATTTCTGTTGAGGTGGCAGGTTAACCCAAAGACAAAATTTTTCATCTACCATGTTTAATCCAAATCAGTGGTCCTCAGCCATTTTTGACCCTGGACTCTGCTACAACTGATAAATGCCGAAGGCTCCACCGAGGCTCCCTGCACCTCACCCCTCCACTTCGAAACAGGGAAAGACAAAGTCATAACAACCCCCTGACATTTCCCCGTGACCTGCAAGACACAAAATCCCCTTGTTAAGATCCGCTGCTGTGCCTGCAGAGTCGTTTGGGTTTAGTTTCCATCTCAAGTGACAGCGAGGTCAGGTCTCAGAAAAGAAAATAACTCACCCCAATTTTGATCTCAAAGTGCACTCACTAACAAAACCACTTTTGAAAACAGATACCTGCCCTACCATCGCAGCCAGGTGCTGACCATCATGGCCAGCAGCACCTCTTTGAAGAACCAGATAAATCTCATCTGGCTGCATCCATTCTGCTTTTTTCTTTCCCCCTGAAGCATAATAAAGTTGAAAAGTCATGATTCAAACTAACTGAAGTGGAAGAGCCAACTCCCCCAAGAATCCTGACAAGCAACAAACGAACACGGTATAAAATATGCAAGGAAAGACTCATCTTTGCCTAAGGACTGGAAAAGTTGCTGAATCCCAGCCCACACACCTAAAAGAAGGCTTTTTTTGAAAGAGAACCAATGTTCCAGTACTTCCACTATAAGTAATACGAATCCAGATTCCATCTAGGTTAATGCTCAACATCCCAAAATGAGACACCAACCAGAAACAGGCCATTAGTTAAGTTCTCACCTAAAAGTTCATTTAACTTTCCAGCTTCAGGTGAACTTTTCTGAAGATCTCAGAACCAGAAGACTTCAAGGGCCTCCATGCTCGAGCATCCCATCTGAAACACTTTAATTCTACTCAATTTTCCAAAAATACTCTATTCCTATCCCTCAAAACCAGGATCCTTTTTAAGGCGTTGTAAACAGAGTTTACCAAAAAGCCTCTGCAAACAAGGATCTTGGGCTTCCTCTGCACTGCAAGCTGAGTCATACAGCAGCGTTTCAGTTCCTGAATAATTCATGAAACTTTATGCACGACCTTTTGTTATTTTTAAGGATATTTGATCCTAAACAATTGACAAATTATTTTGGTTTGGTCCAGAAAGAATTATGAAGTAACTGCTGTATAATGTAAGTAAGAGTATTCGGCCATTCCTCCATCAAATTTATACCAGCCTGGAATGCAACATTTTATAAAACTTCAATATCATATAGACTTTCACTGATCGAGAATAAATGATGTTCTTACGGAACTTGTTCCATGGATTAAAACGAAAGCCTTATTTTGCCAATGTCAATTTCTCTATTTTCAATTTATTTTCAATTTATTTTCAATTTGTTCAATTGCCTTCAGGGTAACCAGTGCGATGTTCTGAAGAGCAGTGTACCTCTCAAAGAATTTACCAGTCTGTTTATTCATTACTCAATTGATTTGACCTTTACTGGGTCACTTTGCACTCGAAGTCATCTTCGGGGAATCTATTTAGTCACCACACTGAAGAAAAGTTCTTAAATCTGGTTTCAACACAATCCCCTACCTTTCCTAAGTGCTAAGGATCTTCATGTCCCAAGGACTACAGAAGAATCTGCAAGTACCCAACAGCTTCTAAACAACCTAGCTCAGGTCATGTGGCAAATTCCAGATCCATCTGCAAAATTTACTAGAAAAGCGGTTAGAGGGAAAAATGCAACAGAAATAGAACAGATATATGCGCAGAAAACACACTGCTCAAAATTTCAAAGACTTCTGAAATTTTTAGTTTGCTATTCGTAGAGCTTCTTCCATCAACAAGCGAGAAGAGACTTCTGACTATCTTGTGCAAAGGTTTCCATTACATATCAGTGGTATTTCAAAGAGGTACGAGTTGCATCAATTTGACACAAATCAAACGATTTTCCCCTCCTTTATGTTTTGTATTTCCAGGCTGACGCAATTCAACTGAGAGGGGAACAGATGCAAAACGTGCTTTAACTTGATGACCCCTCCATAGCAAGTGAGATGCGTGTCAACTTTTGCAACAGTAGGCATGCAGATGTGCACACGTGGGCAGGGGAGGAAGAAAGAAGGTACGTATCTTTTGGGGGGGACTTTTTCTTTTTCCTTTTTAAATCACTACTGGTCAGGAATCCTGTTAGACCTGGTATCACAGTCCTGTCTGCATTCTCTTCAGCAGAAGAGCTCTTCACACCTCAAAAGCAGGTCAGCAAATGACAAAACCATCCATCTCCCACGTTCCTTGCCACTGTCAGCAGAAATATCTGTCCAGCAGACGGAATACACTTCAGATTACACAGCTAACTGCTTCATGAGCCTTCTCATCTTTTCTAAACAAACTCTTTTAGCTTTCACAACATCCCCTGCATTGTTGTGAGACGTATTCACAGACGCCAGCTCCAGTTTAGTGAGGTTAATCTACTGACTCCATCTACAGCTAATGAGAGAAAAGAAGATCCTTTCAAGTACGATACATACAGTCATTCCCATCAAGTCACTCCATTATTCCCATTGCTGTCAAATATCTGTCAGTGCAAACCATTCTGTACTACTTTAAAGCCAATTCCAATCCTCTGTTCCATTATGTTTGAAAACAAAACAAACAACAATGCTGTGGAAGTCCACCCAGTTACTAAACAAAGGCCAAGCTGACAACCCCAAAAGCATCTCACCAATTCGTGTATTTTCCATACTGTGAAATTTTTGACAGGTCAGTCCCAAACTTCCACATTACATAAATGTGAAATTTCGAATTAAAGAACAACAAAATGGCTCGCTTCCATCATAAAACAACTAAAATTAGCTTGTTTTGAACAGATTGCTGTGCTGAACTAGGAAACAGAATGCTCAGAAGGATGTTCAAACCTCACAAGCTGGTTCTATCCCATGCAATAAATGTTTCATCCACTCAACTCAGCTGAGCCTATTGGCAGGAATCTGCTTCCCATCAGACTCCACCTGTTGAGGAGCTCACTTGTTCCACAGACAGTAATTCTTAAATTTAGACAGAATTGCTTGTTCAACTATGACAACGAGTAGTTACTTACAAGTTTCAGAAATAGAAGCAAGTCGGCCACATCTCAGGTGGAGCTGCTCTACTGAAATCAATAAAGCCACAACATACTTACACCAGCCAAGGATCAGATTTCTTAATGAGGACCACAAAAACCAAAAACAAATTCCCAGCTAATTCCTCCTTCCATCATCCCAGCTCACAAAAGACTCCAAAAATCATCTCTTCTATCACTGATGTGATTTAAGCTTTAACTAACCTGCAGAGCCTCACCGCACCGCAGGTATCGTCTGATGGTACAAATGTAATATAGAACTAAAGGGTTAACATGTGAAGAGCACTCGAGCTCCAGGAAGGAGTAATCTCTATCAGAATACTTTTGATAGAATATTTTTGCTCTAGGAAAATGTCATTTCACTGAATTGTTTCAGAAATCCTGTCAATTCTGGTAAAATCTTGGAAAAAACAGTTTTCTTTTCCAGAAAACGTGAAATGTTGTGTTTAACTTTCATTTCTCTCTCATTTTTAAGATCACAAAGTTGTCAAAAAGATAACGAAACATTTTTCTACATTTCTCTACTTTGGATTCTTTAACTTGAGGCAGCGTCTTCCCCAGCCACAAAGACTCGAGGCTGCCTCCAACGGTCAACGGGTTTCAGTGGTGGAAAATTTAAGGGGAAAAAACGCAAAGGACAGAGATTGTCATAAAACATGGAAATTGGCAGGTGTTGACTTTTTTTTTATGTCCTTGCATAACATCAACATAGCAGGGACCTGAGTACATGCAGATGAAGATTAGGAGGATGAGAACACTAACAACGCTTTCTTAGTTACATTTTCTGGTGTTTTGGGGATTGCTCAGGCTACAGAAATCGGTATCGCATCATCGTCTAAGACAAGACTGGGTCCCATCCTGCGTAGTGCTGAGAAGCTTCCCTGGGAGGTGAGGGTACTCTGCAACTTGCAGGTTTTTTTCCATTTTCATGGTATACAAATGAACTAAAAAGCTGTTTGGGGATGCAGTAATGAAAAGAGGGACAGAGTAATGAAAAGCAAAGAGGAGCTGATCCTGTACTACCTGTTATAACAGCAGTTTTGCTGATGATTTCAACAGCAGCAAGCAATCTAAAAAAATGGGAATTCATTTCCAGGGCAACATTAGTAGCAGGTGAAACATAAAAGTGAGTGATGGGTTAATGAAAATAAATGGTCTGAAATAACAGTAGTTCAGTAAAGCAGATATTTATCGTGTTATCCAAGTTGGCTACATGAGAGTTATTAAGTTAAATCAGCCCTCACAGAAGCTGAACAAATGGAGACAATTCTGATGATCCCAATGCTTTAATCTCACCGTTCAGACTATATTAGTCAGGGACAGAAAGAGCAAGAAATTGTCACAATGAAGTACCTTAATTTTTAATGTAAACCTTTTGCAGAAAAGCCACTTTAAAACAAGCGCATCGCTTCCAGTTCCAATTAGGACGTGTCAAAGTGATTATGAAAGGAACTTCCAGAACCTACTTGCCAGCTTAAAAAAACTGTTCAATTGCGCGGGCAACGAGGGCAGCACAGAAGGACAATACCACCAGGAACACCTACTAAACCAAATTTTGCTGTTTGCTCCTTATCTTCCAAGGCCATGGAATCTCTGATAGCATCAATATCATTAAATATAAGAATAAATTAAGTTTGTTCAGCAACAGTGAAAAGCTGACGGCTGTATGAAGGAATAATGCCAGGAACTTTGGATCTTGAGAGATCGATCTCGCGACTCTCACAAGAATAAATCCAGCACATCTCCATTTCAGCTTGTGTTTTTACGAAGCTCGTCTTCTGATCCTGCTACTGCATCAAGATTGAGAGAGGACTGCCATTTGGAAACGTATCGGTCACTGTGCCTTCTCCAAAAAAAAAGGCAAAGAACAAAAAAAAACCCCATACTCAAGGATATTAAAAAAAAAAAAAAAAGAGTTTGACAAAGTTTTAGAGAAAGAAAGTAAAGATCAGGCATCCTCGTTCCCCAAATGAGGACGTTTCAGGTCCCAGATATCCCAGCATTTCACCCACTCAAAACTAAACATTGACTTCAACAAACACAAGAAGTTTCCTCCAGATAACGTGAAAAAAAATAAAATTATATCCTTACACCTTTCCCCTTGCCTGAAAAACATTTAGCATTATCTAAACATGGATTTTGCTCAGTCTGAGTCTATTTTTCATTAAACATTCCCCTTGCCCTTGCTCATGCCAGCAAGAGGGAAGAGCAGTGGTTGTGGGCCAGGCTGAAGGTCTAGAGAGCACGAGAGCACTTCTCTGATCTTGGTGGATGCTTAGTAAAGGCGTGCAGGAAACGGACAGCTTATGATCCCTTTTTTTCATATACTCTTCCAATTTCCACAGAAACAGCAATTTGTAGAATTCCAAGCCAGAAGAACTTACATTATCATCTCTATTTATTGGTCCCTAGAGGTTCTTCTTTTGTAAGAGTACCTTATCTTCTCTCGGAACTCATTTGAAATTTCATCCTTCAAAAAACCCTGTGGCAATGAGTTCCACCACTTGACAACGTGCTGGGGGCGGGGGGGGGGGGGGGGGGGGGGAACCACCCCAAAACTGCCTTTTCTTAAAATTTTTAAATCTGATGATGAGTTTTAAAAGACCACTGCAGGATACCCTGCAGATGCTTTTAAGTTTGAAATAGAAATAAGTGGCAAATCATCATCCCTACCTGTAGGCTCAGTTTGAGTCGCCTCATTTCAGACTTAGTTTTTCCGCCGCTGCCATCACGAAACTGCACCCATGTAATTGGTCCCCAAGTACCGTGTCCACAAGGAAGTGCTGATGATGGACCCATTTTTGCACTGTTGCATCAATATAAATCCAGAGCAATTTCATTTACTTTGTTAAACCATAAATTTAACCAAGCACTGTTTTACTAAAAGCAGAATT
Source organism: Tauraco erythrolophus (assembly GCF_009769465.1). NCBI lineage: Eukaryota > Metazoa > Chordata > Aves > Musophagiformes > Musophagidae > Tauraco > Tauraco erythrolophus. Next base: position 4,301,566 of record NC_141493.1, on the reverse strand, counting down.
TTGCCTAGCAACCTCCTGGTTTTTTCCTTCCAAAACCCCCACGTTTTACATAACAACGCACCAAGTGCAGCTACTGTTTTATAGACCAGATTATGGATCCACAGCTACACGTCATGCAATTCTCCACTGAAATATGGACACCTCTCAAAAGTTTACAGTATAAAGAAAGTTGGAGTAACAGCCTACATAAACTGAAACCAGACTTTTCGATATCTTCTTACCGGTTCACTGTTGATGGTCATTAGCAGACCAGTCTCCTATGCCACTGAATATACAGAGGAATTATAAAGAAACTGAACACTACAAACACGTTTTTTGCTGCCTTTTACCTTACTGGCTTCATTATTTCTGGAAAACACTCAAGAAAAAAAACAAACCCTACCTTACATACCTGTTCCCACAAACCAAGTTTTCAGGCTAAAGTCCATGAGATGTTGCCCATCGTTAATTCCCATGAGAGGTTTTAAGATACAGATGTTTCCCTGCAGTGAAGTCCACTGCTGGTCTGTGGTCATTCCTTTGCAATCTTGCAAAGGGCATGACATCATCTGTTAAGATTAAAATGAAACTAGAACTGAGACTCCCTCTCTCCTGTAAATCAAGAGATACCAAGCGTGAATCTACGCCCCTGAGCACTTTACATCCAGCAGAAATGCAAAGCACCTATGGGGATCATCAGCCTTCTTCACTTAAGGGTTCACTGGGCCTATTTATATCCAAAAGACATCACTGGGGAGGTATGTTGGCTCTCAGACTTAAAAAGTCATTTTAGTGGCAATTCTGCCACAAAACATAACGACTGTTACAGAGGTCACAAGAAGTATTTTCGTAAAATATTACCTTCCGCTGACACTATCCTTCGTCAGTGCCTTGGTCAAGTGCTTGGGACTGATCTCCACATTTCCTCCAAAGGTCTGCTCCTCCTCCGGTTGTTGCTGTAGTGCTGCGACATGACAACCTCATAAAAATTCCAAAGGTCAGCCTCGAGCTTCAAGGAACACATCAGCAAGAAGTAAAACCTGAGCTAAATTGCAACTGGCTGCACAAACAAATGGAGGGCACCAACACTAAATATAACATTAATGCTTAACAGCTGTTTCCACCTAGACTCACAAAGCAAAACCAAGTAAAGGTGAACCTGTCCTATGAGATAAATGTCTCATATCTTGCTCCTTTTCTCTCTCATCAAGGCTTTACGATGGTCTCTTTCTGGGGAGGATGCTGCTGCAGTGAACCACCACAGGCAACATGTACAAGATAATTAAGCCTTATATTAACACCACTGCCCTGTAACTTACTAATTCCACGTTAATTCGGCTAGAGCACACTGCTGGCCTCATTTTGATCTGATATTCCATCCTAATGCAGGTTTAAGTAAAATCTGCATTTGGTTGGATTAAAGACAACTCGTCCAAGTGTTTCAACTAGCTCAGCAGCAAGTTGCTTCCAATGCACCAGATCCAACATTCAGCCTCTACGGTATCAAAAAGCTCCGAGTTCAACGTGCAACTTCGGACGAAGGAAAAAAAGAAGTCCTACAAAGTTACAGCAGTCTCACCACCTTTGCTCTGTTACTACCTGATCCTTAGTCAACAGCCTGAGAGTACATGCCACCTGCTGTTGATGAGAAGGATTTGACAATAGAGTAAAAGTCATTATTGTATCTTCCATGTGCATCTTCTGCCCTCCAAGGCTACCAAGGTCAGCCACGTTCTCCTTGTTGTGGCTCTCCACAGTTTATCTGGATCAGTCTGGGCACGAGTACAAAGCCATAGAAACTCTACCGATGGGTGTGTCGTGCCCTGGATCTCTAAAGCGCCGACTTCTGAGCTGTGACTACCTTTCATAACGTTGACTTTTAGGTTCTCTCTGTAGTGGCCTCTTCAAGGCCCCTTGCCAAGCCTTTTCATCCAAGTCAGACAGTCACATCTACTTTCTTGGGTAGCTTTGAACATACTGTTGTAACAGAAGGAAAAGCTCAGTTGTTCTGGACCTTGGCTCCGTTTCATTTATTGTGGCTTTAATGGCTGCACAGCACCCAGTTTTGTGAGGGAGGTCAGGAGGTTACGGAAAAGGTGCAAGAAAGAAACTAACCTGCCCAAGATAGAAATTAGTGCTCACAAAGACGCATGGGGGAAAGAAATATCACAGGATAAAACCAGCTACACTTATTCCAGGGGCTGCAGGGACTTCTTCTAGTACAAGGCCATTGAAACTATCTACAATTGAATTAGCACTCCACAACCAGAAAAAAAGTCAAAACTTCATCATATGAATAGTGAAAAAGTTAGGACTAAAAGTCAGTGCAACTCATGAATATGGCCCCCAATAACAGAGCTTTGAAAAAAAAAAAAAAAAAATCTTGTAAATGAATCCAAAGATGCTGCATGTTGGGACACAGAAAAAGCACCCTAATTGTCCACAGTGCCTAATCAGATTTGAAGTCCATCGCAGTAATTGAAGGAACATTGCCCCCCATCTCTAAACCAAACTTATTCCTCCACTTTCCCTCTCTCCCTTTATACTTGAATGCTATTAAATCCCGGCACGTAAGAAACCACGCGCAGAAACTTACTTCCCACTAGTCCACGCTACACAGCCAGCCCATTTCTCAAGGCTTTGCCAAAGCGTTGTCACTTGGACAAGATCAGGCAGAATTTACATGGCCTGAACACGGCCTTTGAGGCTCAGGCTGTCCCATCCTTCCGTTAAACCCCGGTTGCATCACAAATGGGCAGCGGTTACGGAAATCGGGTCACGGGAGTGTCAAACTTGGAAGGACTGAAAATTCAGAACAGGTTAGACAGCGAGAGGACCACTGTTGAAGGGCTCAGACATCAAGATGAATTAATTTCCTCCGGCAAGCCAGAGCTTTTTCCATGTTGGGACTAGTTTTACTGCCCCTCAAAGAATCCCCTCTTTCCAGGGTTTTGTGGAAGGCAAGAGGTCATTTGATTCTTTTCATGTCACTGCAGCATCTCTGTTGAATGTTAATGCTCATGGATGCTTGCTTCTTGCAAGCTTCAGTGAGACTCTGAACGAGACGGATCAAGAGCTCCTACTCTGGAAGAGACAAGGAACCCAGGTTGACCCAGCAGAGATTAGAACCTGAGGCACCGATTTCTAGCATGGAAAACTGCTTGAATTTGCAACGTGATACTGAGATGAGACGCATGATGGAGATGGATTTAAAAATTCATTAGATACACGTACAGGAGGGGAATAAATAGGCCACAGGGGAGAATCTGTACAAGTATACAAACACAGAATTCAGCAAGAAGGTCCTATGTACAGGTTCACCTTTAATCTTGGCCATCGTGAGGCATTTGCTTCTCTCCCCATGGTCAGTGATAGTGAAAGCAGGGAGGCAGGAGAAAGGTTCATTCATAAATAGGAGTTACAGTCAACCCATCTGCTGCTACCTTTGCTGTCCATGCTCTAACAGAAGTTCTCTCCATGACTAGCACAGGAGGGGATAAAAACCCGTTCACTTCTAGCCCTGTCCAAGAGTGAAACCATCTGCAGCAGTAGCCATGCCACAGCTTTATTTTTAACTTCTCCTTGTGTTACAAGTGCTCAATTCAAGGGGCGCAGTCGGACTGACCATACCAGAGCTGGGTACGTACGTTATCGTATCATGACAAGCCTGAAGAACACACAATGGGCAATTTCACAAACTCAAGCTCTACACAAAACCCCAAAATGTGCTAAAATGTATTTCTTGTATATTTTTGTACTCCTTAGCTCTGCATTATCATAAAACAATATTAAAACGAATAGATAGCTGGCCAGAAGGTAGGTAACGGGGTTCAATTATTTACAACGTCTGCTAATTTTGCCTGAAGTTGCTCAGTAGCACCGAAATTCAGTGGTTCCTTTCAAATGGAATTAAGTTTCAAAGGCTGCTATAGCTCCCTTTACCTTTAATATATACATCGAAGAAAAAAAAAAATCATTAAGTATCAGCAGCATCCTGTTAGTCCTGTAATAATTTGCAAGTATGGGAAAGAAAAGACCAAAAATGACCCTCTTCGGAGAGCGAAGAATCAGTGGTACCACAAAGAGTCTTTCACTGTTATGTCAAAACTAAAACAAGAACAACTTCACTAAGCTCCTAGGAAATGGAAAATGTGTTCATCCTCTAAGATGCCAGGAGTTTTAAGGCTGCTGGAATGTGGAGAACACATTTTCTCTAATAGTTGTTTCCAAAGATGCGTAACCACAACCAATGTAAGAACAGATAAAAGTCCAGATTTTCAGCAGAGCTCAGCACGTTGACACCAAATGCTTTTGACAACATTGTTCATGGACAGAACGCAAAGGGCAAGCGACACGCTGAGCGATTTGGCAAATCAAGCCCTTAAGACTGAAAGGAGAACACGGCTTTAAAATTACAATGACCCCCAGTCAGGAACACGCATAGCTCAGCAACTGCAGCCAGTTACACCTACTGCAACGTAGATACCTACAGAAGATGAACATAGCTCGTACATGGTGTCCATGTTTTCATCTTGTGGGAAAAGTCAAGACAACTGACCATATGGAAATCGAAATTTGATCAACATCTCGTATCTTCTTGCCGGATGGCTTGACACAGCTCTGAGGTCTTTACATTTCCACGGACACAGGTAGAAGACATGCAACGCTAAGAGCCAGTCAACAATGTTCAGCAAACAACTCCTGTTGCTGGAAAACATCACCCTGTTGAAATATGCAGCTCTGTAAGAATCAGAGTGGTTTGCAATAGAACTTCAACTCAAAATAGAAGAAAGAAACGGAGTGGGTATTCATTCTCAAATTGAAGACATTTGCAGACACTCAGCTTCAGTTGATAACTATGGAGCACACAGTCTCCGAACACAAAAGGCCTCAGCAGTTCAGGCCGACACGAACTGTGACATCCCCTCTCTCCATTTTTGGCTCAGCTCTCTCCACTATTTATAGGAGCAGACAACTCACAGGTCAACAAAAGAGCATATTAGCTGTAATTTAATTTGTTACACACGTAGATACTCAAAAGCACTCTGAATTTGCATAAGCCTACAACGGTCCTGAAACCAAAAGAATTGACTCCTGATTTGTAGGAGACCGCTGACGTCAACCAACTTATATCCCAAAGACGAACACGGCTCTCGGAGTTAAATTGAGACGAGATGTTAACAGGCACCAATTTGCCACACTGTGTATTAATAGATCACTCCTGCCTGCTTCCCGAAGCGTTCCCGGAGGTGGAGGCAGCTAGCTGACAGAAACAAACTTAACATCACCAAAATGGTTGGAGCACATTCGATGCTTTCCGTGGGCACGTGCTACCTCTGAGCACGCAGTGGGAAGCAGCGGAGAGCACGCCGGCTGGGGGAAAAACCTTCTGCCACAATGACACGAGTTTGGAAGAAGAAAACCCCAACGTCCCGAGGGTTTTAGGGAAGAAGGAAATAAGCACTGCATGGCCATCACCACTTCGGCAGAAGCCGATTTCTCCGTCCAGGTAAAATTAATCCATCACAAAAGCGTTATTAGTCCCGGGTACAGAGATTTGTGCTTGTTTGGGAAGCTACGTGAAACAAATCTCCTGCTGGATCAAGACAAAAAACTGGTTGTAGCAGGCGTGGGATCTAAGATGGCAGTTTGGTCTCAGGAAGACACTCCAAAAGCCAGGACTAATTTCCATATGACATGGAAACACCATCCCCCATTGCCACCAGCAGTGACAACTTCAGCCAGAACCTCCTGGTCGGCAGCTTTTTGGGTACAGGTAGGTAGAGATGAGCAGATCAGACCCCACTCTCTGCAATTTCCCGGGATATCGCTAAAAGGCGCCAACGCAAAGCCTTATGGGACACACGCTGCCGACCTTCCTGCAGAACCCTCCTCTCCTCGTGCTTTCTACAGAAAGAGAACGAAAGAGAAATATTTTCAACTTTTTCTTTTACATCAGGGCAGGGAAGCAGAGAAAAAGCAGAGAGAGTTTCCAACTGTGCGTTTTTGGGAAGCCAACGACCCTATTTGTTAGTTCCACTGGAAAACGAAAATATATATATATTTAAATTTTAACTATTCCTTTTTGTTGTTGTTGTAATGTACAAAAGAGCACTAAGAAATCTAAAAATATTTTGATCTATGTGAAAATAAAATCAACTTTTTGAATCAAAGCAACTGCATACCTCTTCTGAAACTACTGACAAAGCAAAAAGTGTGTGTTTATCTTTTCACTCCTACAGTTCTACTGCTGATTAATATCTCACTGACTTCAGACAGGACTTTGGAGACCAATGTAATCAACTTGTGCACAGTTTCTATTTCAGAGCTTTTCATCTACATTTTTTGGATTATATAGAGGACTTTCTAATGCCAAATGTATAGTCAGGCAAATATTTTCAAAAAAAATATATTGAACAATTCAGAAAAAAAAATACATTTCTCAAGTTTCCTTCCAAAATGTATTGAGAAAATATTTGACACTCCTTAAGCAGAGGTTCCAGACAAGCTATGAGGAAGCTCAAAGGAGAACTGGGCACCAATCTCCAGATTTATGAACTTCTAGGTCTCAAACAAATCCTAGAAATCAAAATAGCTTATAAATCTTGCATATTTACTTTGAGAATATCTATGCAGTTTCAAAACAGATTACCATTCTTCCCCCAGAAACACAAAACCAAGCAGCCAAGCATTTAAATCACTTTTTTTTTTTTCTTCCTATCATTGAAAGCAGAGTTCAAAGCTGCTCACCCTTCTTCCATCAAGACCTGTTAGCCTAGTGGAAAAAAAACCCAACCAGCTTCTGTTTCAGCATGGAGAATCACCACATTTATGTGGACAAATCTGAACTCTGCTTACTAAGCGCTAAAGAAAAGCTATTCAAGTTCTCCATATGCTCAGCAGGACGTGCTAATCCTGGGAGCACCCACATCACACATGCTCTACCCAACTCCTCTTCCCTGCCCTGCCTTCAGCAGATGCTACTAACATCTACGCAGCTGTTGATGCCTCCCAAGTTGCTTTGATGTGCTTTGGGATTTGAAGGGTACTTTCTGTCACACCAGCCCGTCACGGCAGCTGGAAAGCACACAGGTAGACGCAGGAGGTGATGGGAATCCGAGAACAAACAGGAAATTGTTTGCTCCCAGTTCCTCTCTAAGAGCCAAACCCTGAACCCCGTTCTAAACTTAGCCTGAATCGTGGACACAAGTGCTTCATGTGAGCCACGATTAAGCATGAAACCATCTGCTTCTACTGGCACCAGCCATTCCGAGCTCCAGGAGCTCTGTGAGCTGAGTCATCCCATTTACCTCTTCTTTCAGAAGACTGCAGAATGGGGGGTCCTCACCTCTTGTGCGCTTCGGGTGAACGTGACGAGCAAATCAAGTGACAAGCTCTTATTTTTTTTATCTTACAAACAAAACATTGCTGTTCTGTTGATTAAAATTCTTCACTGGTACCTCTGACTGCAAGATTTTGTGGTGAACGCAGACGTTTGCTTTGCCCACAGTCTGTTGAACGTACTCAAGCGTTCGCACGCATCTGGCTGGCAGGCTTCTCTTTCCCAGGCTCCAGTGCCTCCATACCCCGTTACTCCAACTGGGGATTCAAGCTAACAGCACATTAGCAAACAAAGATCCTGTCTTATTTCTTCAGGTTTTTCCAAACCCTGTGGTCTTTAGGGAAAAAAACCCAGATAATTCAAAACACAAAACGTTATTAATGCTTGTGTTTACGTAGTGATGATAGGCTTTAAAACCTCTGGTTCCCCAGCTCCATCTGTTCTACCTATAAATAGTAGATTCCAAAGCACAACGTACATACTTGGATCCCAACTCAACCTCTATGAAACTCATCAAGAGAAGCTACTGGTTTCGGTGGCAACTGGGTCAGATTCCTTGCACAGAAGTTGCGTTTTTTAATTTTTTGTTGTTGAACAAATACTGTAAGGAGCTGTTGCAGCAAGGGCTATGGCTGCATCAACTCATCCCCTTCTACTGGCTCCATCTCTCTGGTCATTTTCCTTCAAAAAGATTGTTTCCTGCTTGTTCATTGTGACTTTTATGCTCAAAGGCTACAAAAAGCACTCGGAGAAAGATACTACACAAGAAATGAAAAACTCTGTATAGATAGAGCTGCTTCCTCAGATGTACTGCTGAGAGCCAGAAACAAATCCTGTTGTCAAAACCAGAAACAAAGTGGATGGGCACACGCCTGTGAGCGATGATCCCATATACTCTACGCCCCCTTTTCCACTGCCTCGCACCTCTCCTGTAGCACCAGACTGTACCAGTTCAGCAATGTTTTTACACACCCACTTAGCACTGGTGTCACCCATTAGATAGCAGAGAAAGCAAGAAAACAACAAGAGAATTCAGCCTTACTTTACTCCTTTGGATTCACCAAATTGCCAAGATATGACATCAACAGGCAGAAAAAAACACTCCAGCTGACACTATCATCAACTCTCAGTTTACTGGCTTAAAACCGTATCACTGCCCTCGCCATGAGGCACTGGATTAAAGTCTTTAGCTCTAAAGAGCAGGGGCAGCTCATCTCCTCCAGAATCAGTTCCTAAACAATCATTTTTCAGCTCAGCACATTAAGTCAGCATCTGAAGACAGGGCTGATGGCTGGGGACTGCAACACCTTCACAGTGCACAGGGTGGATTATGGTGGTCCCACATCAGCTACGGGACACGTGTGCAGTGGTAAACTCAATAGCAAAAACATAAGCTATTTTTTGTGTTCCTGTTATTCAATTCAGAAGCTTTTCAGGGCCACTAGTGATGGGACATGACCAGTGGGACTAGATGAGCCATCCCAGTAACAACTGCATTAGCAAAGCTGCATGAAATGGTTGTTTCTCCTGGCTTGTCCATGACTGTGTATTGTCACTATCCCCTTTCCAAGATCTTCCACTCCAACTACAAATACAGTCACTCCCTAACACAGGGGTGTGCTAAAATAAAACAAACAGCAAGACTCTTCGAAAAGAAAGAGCCCTACTATTTAAGATATTTCAAGTAACCTAACTCATCAGCAAAGGACAACAGCATTACAGACTAGAACAAGCATTTTTCCTTCAAAATGTATGTCTTCATAGCTGGCTCAGAGAGCATCTTTCGCCTACCTGCATCCGCACACAGGGAGGCTTCAAATCAGGTGACACTTTCTCCCTGGGATAGTCAGTCATCCTCGGAGAGATGCTAAAATGCAAAACAAAGCTGTCACTTAAACTGATAGCCTGCCTCTCTGGCAGGGAGGATGTCAGTTCGACTCGTCGGGGTGCTGAACGTCTTCCCTGTGGGCTGGCTGGAAAAAAAGCAAGCTACATGTCATGAAAAAAGTCATGGTTTGCATCTTGTTTCCATAGCACAGCAGAACAAAACAAGACCTTATGAAAGGTGTGGGTTTGGGTTTTTTTTAAACAACAAAGAATCAAACCAAAACAACCACCTAACCTAGAGAATGCAGCTTCTCAGTAGTCAGAGAAGCCACCTGAAATGATGAGAGATTTTAAGTTCAAATTCTATCTGGCACGGTGCAGGAAGGTGAAGCTGAATCACTGCTATCCCACAGGAATGTCCTGTTCCTAAAGCTGAGGGGTCTGCCTTTGTAAACCTGTCCATACACAACACAGAACAAGCTTAGTGAGAATAACTCGGTGTCTGATCTGACAGTTTGGTACTTACAACGCTTCTCCGGAACACGGAAAGTGAGCGGAGCAGGAACTGGGCACCCAGCTCTTCCCCACTCCAGGGGAACACTCCAACACTCCCGGCTGTTCTGCAGAGTCTGCCTGTCTCCTGCATCAGGCTGTAATTTTGACAAGAAGAGTTTCTTAATCATAAACAATATGCTTCCCAAAAAAGCTTTGGTTTTGAAAGACACATCCTGCAACCAGCAGATTTTTCCTAAGAAAACTCCCTCCTTGGGTGTCCAAGTCTGAGACGTGCAGCGTACACGTGCGCAGAAGACAGACAAATACCCTCTCCAAACCCTGGAAAAGGCTCAAAGAACAGCACAAGGAATTATAGGCGAAACACCTACAGCTCCAAGCAAATACATCACAAGCAAGAACACCGTAAAATCTGAAATTGCTTTGCAAGGTGGCAATTTATAGCCAGGCTGAGGCCACGGTTCCACATTAGTACCCGAGTTTAACACATTTGCTCTACTCCAGGCACCTGCTCCCCCTTCCCCACCTGAGGATCCCTGTCTACCAAGTGACACCCACACGGAGCAGCAGGAGAGCATCTACGTGCCAATCCCAGTGCGACTCTGCCCGTTGCGTCACGAAGACGTGCCCCAGCTGGAGCATGTCTGGCTCCGAGTGGACACCGCTGAACTTCCTGCAACACCTCCAAGGCAGTCGGGATGCTCCTACCCAAAGTCCCGGGATACTCCCAAAGCAGCACCCCAACGCTTTATCTGCAAGCAAACACCCACTCCTGCACAGAGGCATCCAAGTTACTCTAATGTGATTAGGCCCACTCTCTATTTGCCATCAGTTCTGCAAACCCACAGCATCTCCTCCCTGCACCCACACACATCTGGTCACGATCGTTTTCCTTCCAAAATAAACTTCAGAGAGCAAAGCAAAGTTTCTAGGGCTTGGGCTCTTTTTTTTTTTTTCTTTTTTTCTATCATCTCTGCACTTCAGCTGCCTATATCCCATTAAGTGTGGCTGTTCCACATCTGGATATGCCCTGTCAGGTGTGGCAAATGCTACAGCAGAGATCAGCAGCGTTTAGCCCCTCTGTTTTGCACCAACGGACACACGCAAGCAGCCTACAGCAGTAAATGTCAACTCCAATGAATCACCACTTCGACTCCAACAGCACTTCTTGTGTGCAGCCCTTACAGGATAAGAGTTTTTCCTACATCCAAACACAAAGGAAGTCTTGGTAGTTACATGCTGGGTCCTGCTCTTTGGTCCCGTAATCCACGTCTCATGTCGATGCATCAGAACCTCCCTCAAGATTCACCCCAGCCAAAGCCAGCAGCAGATGAAAAGTGCAATACTGGGGCATGAACTGGGTGAATGCTGTTATTGCCTAAAAACACCAAATTGCACAGAGGAAACTGAGCTCGGTTTGCAGCAGAAGGAAGCCACCAACGCGAAGAGCGGTGCCTGCTTTGTCCTGGGGGGTTTCCCCTCCGTCACCATCAGCTGGAAGCACCATTTCAAACCAGCACCAGGTCTTGGGTAACTCCTTTCTAAGGAAAGATGGCCAGTTGTGCTCCAACACCCACGTCTGCCCCACAGAATGAGTTAATTGACAACTTGAAACAAGCCTACTCATTACACGCTTGGAAAACAACCCCGCAGCACACTGCGGATCGCATCCCCTGCGGATAACACACAGGTCCCTGCTAACTCAATTAACCTGCCCGTTGCTTCTGGGGTACACGAGGCTTTGCTTGCCATAAAGCGCACAGGAGGGCTAAGGCAAGGAGTCAGGAAACGCTCTCAAATCAGGCTTTGTGGGGGGAATTTATATAAATTAAACCGTGTCAAGGGCACACAAGGCAGGTGTGAGAGAGGGACCGTGTAGCTGCATGAGAAAACAGGCTTGCGAAGAAGCCAACTGCAGGGCTTCGGCAAACCCCTCTGCTCTTCGGACAGTGGACGGGGGAGAGAAAAGCTTGAGTGTTATGGAATCTTTGCAGAAGTGAGCAGGGATGGCTCCTACTGCTTGTGTGAATAATAATCCTTAAAGGAAATTCCCATTGGCTTCAGTAACAGATTCACGCTTCTACACAAACCTCCTGCTCTGAAAGGTCCCATCACAGCTGCCGCTCACCCCAGTAAAACGCAAACCTAACCACAGCGTGCTGCACGTCACCGAATGCAGTGGGACAAGGAAGGAGCAGCAGACGGATCGATGGCCTCCAACTCCACAGCACAGCCTCAGCCACCTCATCTGAGCTACATGTACCTGATCCCCTGAGTCAGAGCACGGATTGAATCGAGGACCTCACGCTTCTTGGCATCAATGTTTTGATGAAGCTGAAAGGATAACGCTGCACTAAACCCCCTCCACTTAGCAAGCACGTGTCAAGTGCCCTTTAGAAGAACCGAGCCCTGGAGGGGAACAAAGACTATATGAATGTGTGGTCCTGAACGAATGTACCTATGGACAGATCATTTCCACTCGGGGAAGATCAGTGTCTATGCCACAGGAGTGTCAAAAGACTTCACTACTCCAACATGAGGATGGACAGCTTTTCGGATGACAATCTATTAAGCAGAGTGGTGGGTGTATTTTACTAACCTGTATTTTACACGCACATGTGCTGGTACTTTTCCTCAGCTGGGTTTTTTTGTCTCAATTTCTGCAGAAAACAATACAAATGCTTCACGACGTATTGGATTACAGTAAACTCACAACTTCTGCAGGAAACCTCGTTTGAAAACCACAGCAGTTGACTCAATAATGGCTGTGAGACACTGAAAACTAACAGGCATGTACATTTGTTTTGAACAACACCTACAAGCACAGACCCTCACCCTTACAGAAACCAGTAAGGTGAAAAATATAATAGGACATGGGAAAACTAAATGGATTTTGACTAGATCTGAAGTTATCATAAACCAACATTATCAAGCCTTAGCCTTCAGAGGCTGAGCTATTCTCAGGCTGGTCACAGAGAGCTCTGTTACGTGGGACGTATTATTTCATTTCACCTGCCCGTTACAGGTTCGTGCCTTGGCCCTTGTCAACACCAAAGATCAGACGAGTGTCAGATCTCAGCAAACACAGCGGTTCGTCCCCGCTGCTGTTCGCACACAGGTCTCCATCGTGCCTGGCCAACAAAAAGTCTGAGCTTGGCGGGCAACACAAGCCGGTGATAGTCCTTACTCGTTCAAGTTACAGCATCAAACATAAGCACATCATTGTGGAAACTTTAATAAGTGCCATTTCTTCAGCAAAACAGACCTTAAGGATTGAGGGCACGGTTTGATTCACTGGAAGTACAACAATTCTTATACAAACATGTTGCTTTTGGCACAGCCATATAATTTCTGTGTATCCCTCAATAAGCACCAAGTAATACTCAGTACAGTACAAGGAATAGGTAAAGACCTGGGTCCAGTCTGAACTCTCCTTTCTAGAGTAACCCATTGATTTTAAGAGTCAAATCTGTACGGTTACGTCAACAATACTCCTCAAAAGTCAGTTTGAAGACCTTGGACATATAAATAGCTTCCCTACACACAAAACCCCTCACAGTGTTCTATACTCTAATACAGCATCCAGTGACGTTAAAAAGTCAGCAAAAGAATTATCAGGAATAAAAAAACCCAATCAAACCACAAAAAACCTTCCCAACTTCACAGGTTATCTGGATGTTGGGCTATAGTCTGTTAGATATTGAAAATGGTGAACATTACTGGACAAAACGGAGCAGCTGCCATCCCTTTCCTCCCAGATTTGTCAATGGATCTGTCATGGGTTTGCTTTTTCAAGTAACAGACACTCATTTTTTTCCTCTTGACATGGTTGCACATAGAGAGCACGGAATGACACCGAGCAAGGGGATGGCCCTGAATCGAGACCTTCGGCACGTGGGAGAAACTCTTCTCCCTCCCGTCCCCAGCGTTATCAATTTCAAGTTTAAGTAAACGAGGGTTGCAAAGAGAGGAACAGCCAAAGCCCTGTCGCTGTGGTGTGATTTACACAGTGTCACACACCGTTAGTGGCACAACGGCCCCGGGTCAGCCCCACTGACTGTGACCCTTCCGCCATCCGAGAGGCAGCACCGCGCGATCAACGCTTGCCAGGAGGCACCTTCTTGCGCTGCATCACCCATTTTCACAAACTCGTAGGGATTTGGTGCCTTTCAGGACTCATCCTATCTGACTGAAACCAGTCACCAGGTTCAAAAGCACTGCGGTTCCACAGACACACACGACGTGATCGCCTGTGTCTTCTTTCCTTAGGGAAGCAAAAGACACGACTATTTCATTTTTTTTTTTTAATGCTTCCTCTCAGTGCTTGGCTTCAGGCAACCCATTCTCCTTCTGTTTATCCATCTGTGAATGTGAGACAGCATCTACCTTCCCCACGGTGACAGATGCTTAATTAATTCTAAGGGCGAAATCCACCCTCTGCAGCCAGCCAGCACAGGACCCAGAGAGCACTTGCACCCTATTTCGAGGGTTTCAAGCGAAACGCACGCAGCAGCACACGGAGAGGTTACGAATGTGAAGTCCCAGTCGACTTCTTAAGGCAAGCGAAGCAGATGCATCTGTTATCAAGCCACCAGAGGAGCATTCCCATCGCAACGGATGAAGCAGCACCACCACTTCTCATGTTCAACAGAGCTGTTGCCTCATCTCCACGGGCCCCACGTTCGTGCTCGTTAGCATTCACCCACTGTCACCTGCCCGACCCTCCTCAGAACCAGCATCTTCAGTATTTCTGTGTGATACCTAACACAATCCACCCAGCATCAGTGCCAAAGACTCTTCTGTAATACAGCAACAGCACTACCTCCAGCTCTGGCTTGTACCCAGGTATGTGCTTAGTGGATACTAATCCAAGTTTGTTTTACATGAATACAATATTCACAGGCAAATGCTTCCCTACACATCAACCACTATTTGCTGTACTCTACAGGACTATTGAAACACTTTCCTCCAGAGAGCAGATGCCATATGGGTATGTAGGCTCAATTAGCACATGCTGACAGATAGCAAGACACTTCAAAAAAAACTCAAAGTCTTGGCAAGCTTGAAAAGTTACTGTATCGATTATGTCATATTGCATCTCATGGTGCCATAGCTTTTGAGGTTTTTGTGGTGGGAAAGAAAAAAAAAAAAATCAGAGAAGCAATAGGAGGGATTATAAGAAGATGGAGGGTGGTCTTCAAGGAGGCACCAGGTTGGGAGGGATCAGCAAGCAATGTGGCAGAGACCATCTTGCCAGCTTCCCTTGCCAAGAGTGGGCAAAGGTCCTCCATGGAGCAGACGTTTTATTACTCACACATCTCTGACTACCCAAACTGATCTTAAAGCACTTTGGCATGTCCCAAGGGTCATTAGAGATGGCTTCCTCTCTGCATTAATAATGAAACGGCTCTTACCCAAAATTAAACTAGAGCAGCTTAATAGCATTTTAAAATTGACAAATCTCAAACAGCTAATTTGAGATTGAATATTTAATTCCCCTCTTGCCTATACAATTAGCAACGGGGAAAAACGTCAAGGTTTTCTCTCTGAAGAGATCCTAAGGAATCCTCAAAACTTCTACAGCAGACAGAAGAGAGCAGCACCCCCTCTCTGATGAAAGGATCTGACACCATCCTTAGTGCTGTGCAGGGACTCCACAAAAGCTCAGGCAATACGTGGCTGAGCAAGATCAGAAACGGTGGCTGGTTTTCCCTACTGGAAAAATCGATGGCATTGCGAGGTGGGGGTTCATCCTCTGCTCTTATCACAGATGGATGATTCACTGAATTCCTTCCGACTGGGAAGCGTACGTGTTTGGGTACCTGCTACCACATCACGCAACTTCAGTGCACATCTTGCAGCGAGCACCAGCTGGACAGAGCACATGACCCTTCGCCTCCTGGTAAACGACCATCTGTACCTGCAGACGCAGTCACAGACTTCAATAAAAATTAAAAAACACAGAACAAAGAACAAGACTTTCCAAGCCCACCTACGTGCCTTAGAAGCCACTTGAAATTTGCAAAATACAGCAGGAGTTTCAGTATCTGGAGCTCTCAGGTAAAGCTCCCGAGCGCTGCAATGATTTTTGAAAAATGATTTAGGCTTTCTCCTTGGGATAGTATCGTCACAAGAAGCGTGGCTGACTCTTCTGCGAGAGTCCTCTGCCCTGCTCCTCAGCCCATGAACGTATGGAACGTGAAATCAAAATTCACCAGTGCTCTGGGAGGGGAAGGGAACCCCCTGACTACACACAGAGCAGCAGACCCACCAACAAGCCAGGGTAGACTGAGGATGCTCTACAACAACACAGGTCTTTCCATTTCTGTTTTAACTCATCCAGGAAGAGCAAAAGAAGGAAGTCACTGTGACAACCCAGGAGGAATCGAATTGCCATTCCTGTGATCTGAGATGAGCACAGCTTCCCTCCTCCAGAAAGAGCACCCAGCTCCACTCTGCAATGTTTCTGCTACAGCATCTGTTCCACCGAGGCTCCGACACTGGCACGACGCACCCCAAACATCTCATCTGGAGAAGTGTGAGAATAGGAGAGCGACAAAAAAGGTTTTCCCTCCTGTCTCTGTCAAACAGGAAACAAAAATAAAGGATGAAACCAGCCCCTCCATGTAAAAACCAAACCCAACTAGGGAAAGAAAACAAAAAAACCCTGCCTGGTCATCCCATGCCGATCTTGCAAGGGCCTGGTGACCAATATGCCAGAATAAATAAGCACTTGGACACGTTAATCGCCTTATGACAAGACTGCTGTGTGTCAGCAGGAAGCAAAGTAGGAATTGGGTGGGGGAGAGGCACGTGCAGCCTTTCCAACAGCCCTGCCCACCACTCAAGTGGTGGGTAACTCAAGTTACCACCCTCAAGTGGCAACACCACTTGAGCAACCAACACATTCATCTCTGCTCCAAACAAATGTGGTGTATTTAATATATCCTGGGTGGAATCACTCTCAGCAGTGAAGACTCATCGCATTGACTTTACATAGAGCTGTGCACGAGGGGACATCATACCTGAAGGGCTCTGTAGAGACAATTTTAGAGGGTGTTGGGTCCTTCTTGGTTTCATCTCAGTGGTTAAATATGGAGAGGCACTTCAAAGCCCCAAGTAAGTTCAGTGTCCCTAGACAAAAGGTGATTATTAAAACTACAAAGACTCAACCACTTCTTGCCC
Source organism: Tauraco erythrolophus (assembly GCF_009769465.1). NCBI lineage: Eukaryota > Metazoa > Chordata > Aves > Musophagiformes > Musophagidae > Tauraco > Tauraco erythrolophus. The sequence goes on along the minus strand of NC_141493.1, from coordinate 4,284,720 downwards.
CAGTACTTTAGGCAAATAGACAGACTTGCTGATCAAACAGCAACTGGGAGCAACCCTCTGCTCTGCTCCTAAAATCACGCTGAGAACCTCTTTCACACACTTTTATAAGCATCAACTCAAGGGAAAGGATTTGAAGATGAAGGAATGGTCTCACATCTGAGGATGGGGACAAATGACCTCTTCCAGCTTTGATGAAATAGCAAAGGGGAAACATCCTTGGCTGTTTTGAAGGGAGGGGAAAAAAATATATGGCCATGAAAAGAAATAGATTTCTTGGATTAGACAAGCGGAAAAGCATGTTGTGGAGCACATTTACGGAATGTTTTCAGAAACCTGCTGCAAAGCCTGTGGCAAGAACTTCAGCCTCCGACAGCACGCCGGCTGGCAGCCTATGAGCAATCTTCTGCTGCAGTCCTGCTGCTCTTACAAACAGTTATTTCGCCAGCGAGTTCCACCACCCGACGCTCGGCTCGCTCGCAGCCCTTCCTCACCCCTGTCCCTGCTGCTCCGCTCACTCGCTCGTCGAAACGGACGTAAAAGGGGGCACGAGAAGGAACAGTCGCTTATCCCCGAGCGGTGTCTCAGCCTTGATTCCTGGCCAGCTCCTTTCCCCCTTCCCACCTTGGTTCACGCACCGCACAGATGTTTAACTCTGATGCCTGTTACTTTCTCGAGTGCCTTATTGCAGCAGCTGCTCCCCCGAGACCGGCTTCCTTCCCGCGGCTCTCCCGTCTGCTACGGGCAGAAGGATGGCTCGCTGCTCTCCTGCCTTCGCACGTGGGAATGCTAAAGCCCTCCACCTCTCACTTTAACTGCAAAAACCTTGAAAAAGAAGGTTATTCTCCTTCCTTCTCTTTTCCTTCTTGCCCAAGCCTACGCCTGTCCCAACCAGCAGTACATCAAAGCCTTCATCTCGCACCCGGCTGCTGCGCCGACACCATGGAGTCCATCCACGTGGCAAGGGTGGGGGAGAACACTTCCAGCAGATTTGGAAGAACTCACATTGTGTAGGATTTAATCAGGGCTGAGATTCAGCATTAACACCAGTATGCCAGTCACTACCATAAAACAAAAGCTACAGGGAACTTCGCAAGGAGCAAGAAGAGAAAGGGTGTGGTGGTGTCTACATCGTAGAGTGAGACATGAGAAAATTCACCTCTCCCTGTTAGGCCCAACGAAAAAAGACTCAAACTGTCATTTCCAAATGATAATGTATTTTGATGGGAGCCATTTTTTCCTCTTCCCCAGGAGAATATTAACTGAGCTACGAAGGAGGAATGTTGATTTAAGCAGCTATCCAAAACCCCCCTTCTGTTCTCCTGCATTCATAACTTCTCAATAAACTGAACTTCTCTGCCAGGTTGAGTTAAATTTAAGCCATATTCCAGAAATATAAAATCTCTTCAATTTTATTAAAATTGAAAAGCAGTCTATCAGAGGTGTATTTCCATGACATACAGTTCTTGGGCACTGTATCTTATATGGATATAATTATTCTAGCTATTCATCACAGAACCACAAATCCAACCTTCAAAAGTATCACCCTGCAAGATTCATTGAATCCAGCTGATATTAAATATCAACAGGGCTCCATTATCAGTTTTTGCATCTGAACACTGTAATATCAGCTATTACTCTTTTATATTAAAGTTGTATCCTTGGAAGAGAATTACTCGGCAACAAAGGTAAATCTTAACTACGTTGAATATTTCAGTCACATATACATTATGTATAAGATTGTGATCTGCTAAACAATAATGGAGAAAAACAGAAAGCGACAAAAAGATTTGCTTTGTGAAAGATTTCTTTCTGTTCTCAAAGAAAAAGCGCCCACTATACAAGGAAAAACATATTTGGAAGAACCTGTCAAGTCTTTTTTCCACCGGGATGCGAGAACCTGATTTAGTTATTGCTGAAAGAAGGGAGTTCTGCATAGCAAAACAAAGCATTAAAATAAAACGGTTGATGTTATTTGTATGACAGCGATGCCTAAAGACTCCAAGCAACACTGTGGCGAAAGATGTAAGGCACAAAATGTGCAAAGGGGGCAAAGCAGAATTGGTCCCTGCTGCCTTTCCTGCATGGTGGAATTGTAAACTCTTCCCAGCACGGATAAAGCACAGCAGAAAGAAACAGTGAGCACACACAGATCAAAGCGGACTACGGCGAGAACCCCAGTTTAGAGCACTATCCAACAGGTCACACCGCCTCGATCCAGTTGCTTTCATGCTCCATATTGATGTATTATTCCCATCTCCAGGATCAGGCGAGCCAGCAGGTTTGGCAAATCTGACCAGATCATCACAGAATCACAGGGATTGGAAGGGACCTCAAAGGATCATCTAGTCCAATCCCCCCTGCCTGAGCAGGACCACCTAGATCAGATCACACAAGAACGTGTCCAGGTGGGTTTGGAACATCTCCAGAGAAGGAGACTCCACAACCTCTCTGGGCAGCCTGCTCCAGTGTTCTGTTCCCCTTACTGGGAAGAAGTTCTTCCTCACGTTTAAGCAGAACCTCCTATGTTCCAGCTTATATCTATTTCCCCCTTGTCCTGTCATTGGATGCCAGTGAGAAGAGCCTGGCTCCATCCTCATGACAGTCACCATCTGAAGCCTCAACCTCTGATTTGGCTCCCTGTGCTCAGACCCCATGCTGAAGTCGTCTGCAAATTCTAAATCTCATTGCTTTCCCAGAAAGTTATGTAAACCAGCACTAGCATCAGGTTTAAATTAATGTTTACATTGATAAGTAAATTGAAAATTACATCGCTTGCATGCATTACACAAGCTAATTCCACATCCCTATTTGCAAATATTTACAAAGCTCTAACTCAGTCATTAGACCAGATACTTACAAATCATTTGGAAACTACTGGTTTATGTCAACTTCATCTCTCATACAGGGATACGAGGCACTAACGACAGCACAGCAGACGAAACTCCCCATCATTTCTTGTTCAAATTCACGAGGCAGGAAGGTGGTTATCCATGTTAAGGCTGAAGATTCGGCTGTGTCCTAGTCGTGCCAGGTTAAGCTGCTGCTGTTTGCTACTGTCCTTCAAAGAGTAGCTGCTCCTTCCCTTTCCCAACCAGTTTGTAGCCAGATTTACCAACTGGCCACACAAACAAGTATCTTGAACAATAACCTGAGAAGCAACAGGCTTCTAAAATGAATATTGTCACCAAGAAGTCGTCCAAACACATGAGCCACTATCTATCCTGTCTGTACCAACCCGTACACCTCAGCTGCTGGTTTAACTCAAGCAGGACACAGCTTTTGAAACTTGTAGGTCTGTATTAATCATCCTGATGCCAGAAGGAAGTCAGAGCACCCACGGTGTTGCAGAAGAGCCCACAAAGACATTACTTTCAGGGGTACCATACCTATTCCCTCCTGCAGTAAGACGAGGGTGTCCTTGCTCCTCACAAGTGGCGCTTGACTTTTTCCATACTCCAAGTAATTTCACCAAGAGCTCTCGTACCACTCAGCACCAGTATCTGCATTGCAATCCAGGATTTGATAGCTTCCACGTAAAACTTTTAAGCATATAGATGTATTTTCATGTAGGTGATAGGCAGTCACAGGTGGTAATCCTTGCTCATTTAGAAACTGATTTTATTTGAAAAAAATACCCTAACACAGCTGAGTGTGGAATGTTACAGGTGCTCTTAAAACCCAGAAAGCCAGAGAATCTTTAACAATATTAATGAATTGAGTAATTATTGAATAATATACTCTATGTCAGCCATTCTTCCTGAAACAATCTGTATTTTTTTAGATGTAAAAGCATCTGTAAACATTGTAATCTGGTATCAGAAAAAGAAAGTCATGTCACCATACACCACATCCTAAAATCTTACTAGTTGTCCAATCAAACCAATGTAGGTTTGTATAAAGGTGAGTTAGTAAACCCATTTAAATTTATTACTTAATCTTTTGGTCACTTTTCCATAGTCTAGCACAAAGTTAAAGCATCACTACCTGCCTACACTGTCCACACACACTAAGCATTTCCATTTTCAGTGTCTACCCAAGTTCTCTGTACCTACTCGTAGTCCACTTCAGAAGTCAAACAAGAAAGGAGCACCTTTGTTCTGCGACAAAAACAAGAAGCCAAATAGAAGCAACACTGCATTAGCACACCCCTCCACAAGTTCTTCCTGAGTACCAGAGGACCACGTGGAACCAGCCCCTGGCACGCGTTTATGGAAACCAGCATCTCCAGTTCAAATAAGGGCGACATAGGGGAACAGCTGGGATTTTTACTCCCTGTTGCAAAAGGAGGGCAATACATTTCATTACCCATCACTTTGTTGCCACTTTTCCGAGAAACATTTAAAGGTCTCTGTAAATTCATTACTGAGGATAAAATACACAAATTTAGGCTCCTCCAAGAACCATCAGCATAAAGCTTACCACAAAGTAAAAGCCAATATTGGAACATCATTTCAAAAGAGCCCAAACCATTTGATGGGCACAACAGAAATAGCACAAAAAAGAACTGTTGACATTTCCTTAGGAATCTTGCAGGGCTAAACGTGCAATGGCTATTGATTTTTTGTTTTCTTCACAAGTACATATCCATTATTTAATACAACTGACCAGTTTGTAAACCAACTTTCTTATGCTTTGAAATATTGATGTCTCTTAGAAGGTTGAAACCTCTACTGAAAACCTCACTTCCATGTATGAAGCCTAAAATGCTGCAGCTTAATCTATACAAAAGCAAAACCTAAATATTTTGCTTAATTGACAGGGGGCTCTTTGTGGTTTTAAAAAGCTGATGTTCATCATGCTCCACTTCTCCCTGCAAAAAAATTCACTTTTTTCTTTTCTTTGTTCAAAAAGGACTGGTTCCCTTTTCCAAAACTGCAGTTCTTGCAAGTTCGAAAGTTTTCATGTTAGGCCAGCAGCCTTTTTAATTTAGTAACATCACTCCTACTATGGCCAAAAAAATCAATGACTTCAGAGAATACACCAAGAAAATTTGGTGCAAACAAGTATCAAATAATCTTTGCAGCTAAACAGTCAGCTTACCCTATTCAGTCTAAAAGGCTTTTATATTATTTACATATCCTAACAGGAATACAGATGTTTTTGTTGGGAAGAATTCAACCGTGCTGTTGCTATTTACACTAAAACAACCACTAATACTTCAACATAAATATCCAGAGCCAGCGTGCCAGTGTTCCCTGCCCTCCCAGCCAAACACCAAACCATTACACAGCCCAGATTCACAAGAGACACGACAAATACACATCAGAGCATCCAGGCGAGGAGCTCACAGCTCTCCAGGGGGACCCCGAGGTGGGTGACATCCCATCTCGCTCCAGCTGCCCACCAGCTCTGGGAGACCTGGGAGCCTCTGAACAGCAGGTTTGGTGTGTTAAAACATAAAGAATTTGACATTAAAGACAATCTCCGCCCGCTAGTATCACCAATCAGCATTTTCTAAAGGCTTTTCTGCACAGAGTTTGAGACTAGTGCTGAAAATATGCTAAAATTCTGTGTGCTCTGTTAATGCAAACAAGAGGTAAAAGCTTTTGGTGTTTTCCACAGTGATTTAATTCAGGCAGGCAGCTACATGAGGGAAACTGAGGCACAGAGTGCTGAAGAGGCAGCCCCAAAGGCAGAACTCAGAGGAAAAGGCAGTTATATACATGAATACATTGTAGTTACAAACTAATGGGTTCAGTCTATAGAAGAAAAAGGAGGAAGATAAGATGAAACATGGATCACAGTTGCATTCTGCCTTTTCACATCACATAATCCCTCACAGCTATTTACCAGTGGCTAAAATAAACCTGTTAAGACTGATGTGATCACATTTGAAGACCTACTGGCTCACTGCCACGTCACCTGTGGAAACACAGGCACCTGTGGAAAGCTAATAGGAAACACCCTCTGCTCTCTGTAGCAGGATTTTACTCACCTGGCAAGAAAATAACTGTTGAAAACAAGACTTTGCAATTAAACACCCACACTCCCAGGCCTGTTCCTGCCCTGCCCACCACCTAAAACTGACTTTGCACATAGAAGCGGAGCAGAAGCACCACATAAGGTCCCTGCTGGGATAAAAATCTCACATCCTTTCTTTGACTTTACTCCCAAAACACAACCTGTGTAGAAGTCCTCTCACCATGGAGCCAGTTACAGCTGTCCTCTGCAGCAGCAGAGCATTGCCATCAGCCCTCCTTCAGCTTTCCCCTCCGTAACAGATGCAACAAGCTGATGCACATCACACCTTGTTGCCAAGTTCAGGCCCGTGTGTACATTTTCCTGTCCTTACTAAGCTGCCTGGTGGGGATACAGATAGAAACTCACCGTGCACAGCGGATCGGAACGCCAGCATCTACAGCTGCACCACCCAAACCTCAACAAGAAGCTCACACGAGCTGCATTCTGCAAAGCTTTGAGGAACACCCCTCTCTGTCATGCACATCAGCTCATTTAACTCTGAGCTTTCAGCTGCCACCACGCAGACTGGTTTATCTACATCTCTATCGACCCGTCTTAACTCTCTGCCACTTACAATATTTATCAAAGCCGGACGGCTCGCACAGCGCTCCACCAAACGACAGACACTGGACCAGCCAGGCTGTGCCCAGGCCAGCTCATCGCTGAACAGGCACAAGAGTCGTGTGTGCCACGGCGTCTGCCAAAAGGTCCCAGAGAAGGCAAATTCACCGCCCTTCCATCGATACACCTACGTGTATTATACCAATAATCCCAGGCCTGAGCAGAGGTCAGGGATGCTCACGAGGGGACGGCTCCCCGCGGTGCTCCCTGAAGCTTTACCTCTTCCTGCATCCGGATTTCAAACTCATTTTCTTTGCCTGAAATACCCTACACTACCCAGGGCTATCAATGAACCTTTTCTTTCCATGGTTATGGCCAGCTGGAGCCTGGTAACGCACGCTGAGCACACGAGTCCCACGTGTTGCTGCCCCCACCTCATGCAGCCACCCAAAGGTTGCTCTGAAGGAAGCCAGCTAAGGAAGTGCAAGCACAACAAGCACTAATGCATCCAGACAGCCCCAAGGAGCTCAAACACAGTTTTACCTCTACAGAGCCACTCCCCAGAAGTTTATTTTCAAGAGAAAAGTCAGAGCAAAAAAGAGCTACACAAATCCTGCCTGAAATTTCCAAAGAGTGCTATTAGGATGCTTTTACTCAGAGCCAGTCCAGTGTGCTGCAATTATTCCCCAAAAACTTTATCAAACGTGAATGAAACACATCAATTAACTGTCATCAACCAAAAGACACCAGAGTGTCTAGGTATGTACCTGCGTACCCTAGTATCCTCCTGTTGAGAGCAATTAATATATTTTATTTTATTTATTTATCTTCACTAGGGCATTAACCATGTCTACATGTTTCTACCACCCCAGAGAGATCATGGATCAAAAAAAGCCAACTCCACACTTCAAGAATCACAGAACCTTAGAATAACTTCTTATACCTTAAGAAGGTTGTTTTACCTATGTAAACAAGCACACAAGTAGATAGGGACGCACACTTTACAAACACTCTATTTGTACAAGTTATTTTAATTTCTACCGTTCTAAAACCAACTACATTTTCAACCTTTTTCAAGCAAAAAGACGACTCCACGCTGATCTACTGGACCAGAAAGAATTTCAAGCACTACTTCAAAACTTATTTGCATAGATAAATATAAACCAGCATGCATTTACATCTCAACAAGTGCAATTTCAGTTCTTTAAAGACTAAAGCCTCCTGATTTAGTGTGTTTTAAGAGTTATGTGCTCTAGGTACTTACTTCCAAGCCTGGAGAAAGAAGTTCATGGCTGAGATCTGCTGTTACAAAGCCCCACACAGCAACTGAATAAAAATGTGGCAACCAAAGCCCCCCCCAAGCAGCTTAAGGAGCATGTGATGACCTTCAGGTGAAGGAATTTAACCACTAACACTAACAGAGCCCTCCTCTCACCTGTGTCCTACCTTCCAGCTGCTGCAAATCTGGTTGTTTTTGGTGTGTGTTTTTTTTTTTTCTTTTAAACAACGTGAAAACTCTTTGCTAAGGCAGCAAGTAACTGTAGACTTTCGATCAAACACGTTATCAATAATCCAAGGTTTCTACAGAACATTTTCTAAGACCTCTTAGGTGCTCCAGAAAGCACAGGACAGGGTTAAAAAAAAATCCATCTTTTTCAGAAGGCTTAGCACCTGTTATTTTAACCTTGAGGGTTTCACCCTAAGGGCTTCCAACACTTCTAAGTCATTTCATACTTCCCAGAGAAAGCAGAGGAGGGGACAGAGAAGTCATCTTGGCTATTAGGATCTGGCAGGAAAGTGAGAGTCTCAGTTCCTGTTATGATTTCTGGTTTTTTTTTTTTTTTCCCCAAATGAAAAGCACCAGAAGGCTTTTAAATCTTTAAGGTCTCAAACACAAGCTGCACAGTGAGAAATGCAACACATGAACAAAGTTTCTACTAAGTCAGTCTGTATGGAAACAGAATAGACTGATGACTGAGGGATGACAAAAAGAGGAGGACGTCTGAAATTTGAAGGTGGAGAATGTGGCAGGTTGAACTGGAAACACAGAAAAAGCTTATGGCCGAGACTGGATCAGTCCCTGCTGCAATCAGGGCGCTAAACTTAAGCTAATTGTTGATGAAGGCACTCCAGGTTATCCTGTCTTCCTCAGCACCTCTAGTTACTTCCATCTGCTGTTGGGTTTTCAACAAAGATGCACAAAAGAGGGACAGATTCAGTTCCAGACTGAACGACGAACGTGAACAACCACCAGGTCTGGCACACGATCCGAGCCAGCCTGCACGCCCTCTGCTACTCGGGCTACTGAGAAAGTCTACTGTAAATCATTCCCAAAGCACTGGCAGATAAACTGTAAACTAATTAATATCAGAATTATTGATGCACAGCAAATATTTTGCAAAGAATTTATCTGAAACTCTGTCACCACTTTACACTTTACAGCATTGATTTATAAATCACTGAACAAACAGTGGCATGTCCAATAAATACTTTATGAATGTTTGCCAACAATTTATCTTACATAATATGATATAAATACATTACAAATACTGCAATGTTTGAGAACGCTCTTTATAAATTACAACCCATGTACCATCAACTACAGCTTATAGAAACATTTGTTCCTTTGCCTCATACAAGGAATTTAAAAAGGAATCTGGCCTCACACTTGGGGTGCAGCACTACACCTTCGTTCTTATTATCAGCCAAGCGTGTTTGTTCTTCCTCCGGTGCCTCTCCTGAAGCTTTGGAGCAGCTCCCCATAAACATGCATGATCTATAGGCTCCTCCACCTGAGTTTAGGAGGAAAAAGCTCCTTGACATCGCTTAGAATGCTTCGGGGTTGGCACTGGTTTTTTTAACCAACCACTATGTACCAACATTCCTATTTCCAACCCTTACAGCTGATATTCTGGTCGTGTCCTCTTTTGTATGTCTGCACCCATCTGTTTTCCCTTCAGTGATCCTCAGATGAAAAGTTCTTCAGGCAATTACCTTTTTCTTACATTCCTTGAAGCAACTAGGACTGCGGATCTTGGATCCACGACTGGGGTCATGTGCGCAGTAAACACAAATATTAACTCAAACAAGATCTGATTCATTTTCTTATTACATCCCTTAAATGCTCAGTGTCCCGGCCTGTGGGGCTTCCGAGAACACGAGAAATATGCCTGAATCAGCCAAACTTCCTTCATGTCTGCCATAACCTCAAAAACGTCCTGTAAGTACACATCTGTCTAGAGGAAATCACAGATCCCAAGGTTTTAAGACCAGAAAGTGCTACTGTGCTCAGCTGCTCTGCCCTCCTGCACAAGGCAGCCTGGCAGAGCTCCCCCAGCCCGTGACCCCGTGCTCACCGAAACCACCGGAATTCCTCACGGCAGGCGCCGGGCAGCCGGAACAGGGAGGCTGTGAGCAAACTGATGGAACTGTGAAGGTAACTCTGTGTTCAGCAGGAACCTGATCTAGATGACCTCCAGAGGACCTTTCCAATCCACGTTTTCTGACTATTCTGTGATTTAATTTGGCCAGCCCTCTTGCTTTTAATGAAGTGTCCAAACACAGTTAAGTTCAATCTTTCCCTGAAAATTCAGCCTGAACAAAAAGGCAAGTCATAAGATGGTGACTTAAGACGTATTTTGCTCTAAATTGTTGGGACATTCATTTTTTTTCTTCCCAGCAGAACACTGCCGGCACTGTATATGCTACTCCACTCTCTTTTTCAACTCTAAATCCCAGGAGGACTTTGGAGGAAAATGCTTGCTTTCTCCTTCTTCATCAGCCTATCCAGATCCCCTCATTCCTGCTGTTCTGAGAACACACTTTTAGCAAATGAGAGTGCTTCAGATCACTGGGGAGTCCAAAGCCCTGATTGAAAGTCACGAGCTACCATAGTTTTCGTGTTATCAAATTGATTTTGCTTGTCTTTTTAATACGCTAAACATCACTGGGGGGTGGCGAGGAAGGGGGAGGACACAGAGGGCTTTTCTGACTTTATTATTTATTTCTGTTCCATTTGCACCAACGGTTGTCACTGAGACCAAGGCTGCCCTGCTGCAAAATGCTGGGCATGAGATGCAGGCTCTATCCTGAAATGTTTGCAATTTAAACGAGACACACTAACAGCTAGGAGAGAAGAAAAAAAGGAAAGTGATATTCCCAAGGTCATATAGTAAAGCAGTAGTAGAGTCAGAAACACCTGACTCCACAGGGTTGAGGCAGCAGGTCTCCCTGGAGCTCCTGCAGTCCCTAAATGCAATGAGCTGTCTTAAAGGCCATTGTTTCACCACCAACAAGGCCTTACTCCGTGCTGTCCACAGGAAAGTAACAGGAATAAGATCTACTACCTGGCCAGGTGGCAGCTGATCATCTGCATCTCGCCTCCAGGAGAAGCAGTAACTCCTGAGTTACTCAAGGCTGCTTTGCAGATGCACAATATTTCAGCTGCACTGAGTTTGGAATGACTCTCTTCCTTTTCTGCCCAATTTTGGATATTTCCTAGAGAACAAAAAGATACAAAAATTACTAAAAGAAGGAGGAATGCATTTGGCAGCTTATTTGTAGCTATTTAGAAAACTTGTCTTACCTGTAGTTCAATTGTACAACAAAAATAGAGAAGAAATGCTACATATATTGCTCACTGAATTTTTGAAGTCACCCAAATAATTGCCGAGGATGATGTATCTTAAAGTCACTGAAGCTCATCATGCAGATAATGTTCACATCCATCTCTGCAGCTCACTGAAGACCTCAGAAGTGCTGAGCCAGCACTGGAGGGCGGCTTGGCAAAGACTTTGCTGGAAAGAACCCTGCGATCTGCCTGCCTCAAATGTAGTTTTATTTTTGCCACGCTAGAATATGTCTTAGCACAGTAATGACGACGGTGTAATGTATCCCTTGACTCCAGTAATGACCGATATAATTCTCTGCTGTAGACTAATTTACTTTAACCTGCCTACACGTTATTAAAACACCAACCACCAGGGCATCGACGCAAATAACGGGCACTAAGGACTAGTGAAGTAACTGCACGAGAAACAAATGAGGGAATATTTGGTACTGCTACTCCACTTAGGACTCAAAACTGCTGTGTTTTGGGGTTTCCTTATTCTACATTTGACCCATCTACTCAAGTCTCTCTGTTTAACCCTTTCACCAGGACAGTGTTAGGTTGGCTGTATTTTCAAGGAAAGGGCTGGTTCATTCGTATTTGCCATTGATAATTTCACTTGCTAAAATAATGATAATCAAATCTCATCTTTCCAGTGATGAATAGGACCCTACGGTGATCAGGAAGAACATTTTCTGCTCTCACAGGGCACTGGGGAACACATATTGTGTGCCCCTGAAATCTGTCTTTCCACCTGTTTTCTGGGAGCATGGAGAGATTTTAATTCTTGCCTTCTAACAAGCCCCAACTCAACGAAGTCTGTCACAGCCTTCTTTACTGCTCTTAATGTTATGAGGAAGCCATTCCAAAGCTTGTGCATGGGCAATCATATCAGCCAGGTAATTCTTTTTTCTTAATTTAAGGCAAGGTTCCAGCTTGATGGACTTAGAGCCTTATCAAATTCCCTTTCCTTTATATAGGTTTAAAAAAGTGACTGGAGACATTTAAAGGAGTCCAACTGCAAGAACCACCTGAAAATTAATAACCTTCAATACGTAGTACATTAGACCCCTAAATCTTGATGCAGCTTAAAAAATATCTACAAAAGCACTAGATTTCCCACATACAGTGCGCCAAATTCCTCCAGGGACTTTTTCCAATGGGGAGTCAAGATAAAATTGTGTTTATCAATCTTGAGAACACTTTCAATTCATTATGGAAAAGGGCAGCTTGTTCCAAAAGATTTCTAAATCTCAGGGCGAAATATCGCCAGCCTTGGAAATAATTCCGAGTGGCAGGTCCTTTTTCCTTGGTTGCAGATCCTGCTCACAGTGGCATTATCAGGACAGTATAATTTCAGTGCCCTACTGACATTTGCAAGACAATTATCAGGTAGAGAGACGGGCAGCAGTGAATTTTTCCCAAAGTCTTCCAGAACCTGTTATTCGGTCACATTGGTGGTTGCCTTTTGCACAGCACAAAGTTCAAGAGCTTTGGTCTGAAGGTCAGCCTGATTTTTTTTCCTTGCTTGTCTGGATCCTGCACAACCACGAGCTCTGGCAGCAACGGCAGCTTCTTTGGGAGCTGCGCGGCACCCGGCGCTCAGACGCTGTGCAGTGACCATAAAGATGCCCTCACAAGGAAACGTTCAGCAATGACTTGATAGGACAAGGGGTAATGGTTTTAAAATAGAGGGAGGTAGCTTCGGGTTGGATATTAGGAAAAAATTCTTTACCATGAGAGTTGTAGAACACTGGAACAGGTTGCCCAGAGAGGTGGTGGATGCTCCATCCCTGGAGACGTTCAAGGCCAGGTTGGACGAGGCCCTGAGCAACCTGATCTAGTTGGAGATATCCCTGTTCCTTGCAGGGGGGTTGGACTAGATGACCTTTGAAGGTCCCTTCCAGCCCTAACCATTCTATGATTCTATGACTTTTCTCCAGTATCGCCCTATTTGCTGTTTGTTCGGAGAGGAGTCATCAGGGACACTGCAGAAAGTTTGTATTTCTTGGGTCTTACCTGGACATCCGGTGAGTTGCTCCATCCTCCCTTTCGGAGCAGCCACTTCCCTCACAAGAACTGTACGAAGAGGAGTGGAAAGACCTGCCCTAAGAAGAGTTTGGACATATTTTTAAGCTGAAGTTTTAAGCTGAATCACACGATTCCAGGAACTGACACTTTAAAAATAAAAAACAAATATAAAACATGAGTTTTATATGAGTTTTATAACACAAGACTGGAGATGGACGTATTACAGTCTTGGCTTTTCGCATTACAGTTCAAGAGCAAATTTTTCATTAAATTTCTTTGGCTTTAATTGCAGCCACGGTAGTTTATGTTTCAATTTCTGTTGCATCTTGAGTCCCAGACAAGCTTGTATGGAGCCCTTTTAGTTTGATAACCCAACAACCACGTAACATTAGCTCAGGCAGCCTGGCACGTGCTGCAACGACTTCTGCTTGGATCCAAAGCAACCCATGACATAAACATTTAGCACTTTACAACCTTTAGCATTTAAGTAAGATATAACTTCATGCCTTCAAAACATTCTTGGAACATTACCTCCTTAATTGTCAAGAATACAAAAAAAAGTTACAGAGTTCTTGCCCAAACTGGCATCAGTGTATAAAAGGCAGAAATCCAGCAACGTTTCAGGCAGAAAAGCATGAATTCATCCAGGAGACTGCACACACAGTAGTATGTTTTGTTCTCCTTGGGCAGAACAATTCCCAATAACTGCAAAGAAAACGTGTAGTCTAATGCCAGTTCCAAACATCCCCCAAAACACTGCCAAACTTAAGTTATTATGCAATCAGGAAACGAAAAAAAAAAGGACTTTGTTTGATTTTACCTTCCCTTTCAGAAGTTACAAGGTTGCTTTTCCCAGAGCGTGGGGGTAAGTCACACTGATGAAGATTATAAACAGAATTAAAAAATAAACAGCTATTCTCCAATATTCACATGACACCAGCAGCTGGGGGTTTAAGGAAAAAATACATAAAAAGACAGTAAGTATTCCTGCTTGACATTTCCCTCTCTGGTTTTGCTACTATCTGGTTGGCAGATACATAACTGCCCTCTTAAAAACTGAACCAGAATTATACAACTGTCTTTAATGAACCTTTTAATAAAAACATTACCATCCTCATCTTTTAGGAGCATGGGAATACCGTTACACTTTTGACGCTTCTTGAAATGCATTCTACTGCTGATCCCGAGCCCACAGGAACCAATGGGAGTTCTTCCATTTTCAGCTCAATAGGCTGTGGGTCAATGTTTTAAACTCAATTTGAAGGAAACCAGAGTTTCCAGCAGCTTTCTCCCTCTGTCTGCAGCAGTGCTAAAGCTGACAGATAGCCAGATGTCTAACAGAGCTGGCTGTAAACTCATCCCCTGGCCCTTCACTCCATTGTCTTTTCATTTCCTGTCTAACACTTAATTCTAAATACGTTACCTTGGATGCATCAAGTTGACTGTGTACGTCCACGTTTCCCTGCAAGCTGCCTAGCACTCAGAATGCGTACATCCATACATATTCCTCCTTTCCTTTCAGAGAAAAATACGTAAGTTTTTCAGGTGAGAGACACAAAAGACAATATTACATCATCATATAGGTCATACAAGATTCAGCACTTCCAGAAATTCATTAAGCCCTGAGCTTGTGGCCAAGTGTATTTCTCATAAAAACACCCAATATACTTGAAATAAACACCAAGTTCGTTATGTCCTAAATCCCACTGTTGAATTATTAACACTCCAGTTAAAAACTTATACTGTATGTTCTAATCCGAATTGGTTTAGCTTCAGCTGAGGGTTTGCATCCCCAAAGCCTGCCTTCTGATAGAAGGAACAAAAAAACCACCTTTAATAAAAAAAGGCAGCTTGTCCCTCTTCCCTTCCCCCAGGCCCATATAGGTGTTCTGATAAAATCACCTCTTAACCTTTTCTTAGACAAGCCAAATAAATTGAGCTTCTTCAGACTCAGGTTTCTTAACCCACCAAACAATTCCTTGAGCTCCTTCTAAGGAGCGAGATGGAGGTGAAACAGGACAGAGCATCGTTCCCTCGCTCCACTGAGCCGCCGTGTCACACATCCAGAGAAATCATTCAAACAGTAGCTTGGCTGCGGTGTCCCAACCACAAAATAATATGTTTATTTTTTTCCACCACTTTTTTTGTTGTCATTTTATTGATAAAAACTACACAAAAACTAACTGATCATAATAATTAATTAAAAAAACAAAAAACCAATGTTACACATTCGCCTGTGTTTTAGAAATTGTGTCAGCCAGTGAGTTTCACCAAATACTCCTGCTTTAAAAGATTTTCCTTCTGATCCATTTCAAGCACATCACTTCCATTTTGGTTCCCAAACGTCCATTAATTTTACTTAACAAGCACCGCTGGACTGTAAATATGAGAGTCGTTACTCCGTTGCATGTTTTTCCCTTTTTTAGAGCCCGAGAAGTAATTATAGTGTCAACAATGAAGCACAATGAAGATAGTACAAATCAAAAGCACCCTCTGTAGTGTACAGCCTGTGTCTTAAATGTACATGCACCCAAGTTTCTTTGTTTCTGCTGCATCAATTGCCAAGGTCCTTTTGGTTCAACATAAGCTTTAATGCCCATGTCTGAAGTTTGAAATATTAGAGTTTGACCACTTAAAAAACCAAAAAAAACGAAAAACAAAAATCGAAAAACGAACCCCCAAAAGAAAATATATATCTATCTTTTGTTTGTTTAAAAAGAACAAAAATATTAAACAAATCTTTGAAGAGTAATAAACACTCAATAAGGAAACATGGCTGACCCGCCTCCCCAAACCCTTACCCTCCCCATCCCCTTTATTTTTACCTGTGGTTCTCCTTCCCTGGAACCGTGCAATGTAGAAAAATCAAATATACAAACAAAACTCTTAATCCATCCCTTTATGTAGCTAGAGTGAAATCTATTTTTTTTTTTTAATAAGAACTCGACAATCTCTCTTTAATATTTACATTGAGGAATTTGTTTGAAAGTTTAAAGCAAAGAAAATCCTGAAGTTCTCAGCGTGTACTGCAAGACAGCGATCCCACAGTCTGCGGAGTTTGCTTTGTCCCCTTCCCTTGGTCTATGTTGGAACATTTGCAACTGGAATGGTAGATTTTCGTTTCTGGCCCCGGTCTCTTCTGAGATGAAAGGTCCCTCAAAAGATGTCCCTACTCCGCCCCTGAAGAAGTTGTGTCCATCGTTAGTTTGGTATTCTCTCAATGTAAATGGCCGGAGCAGCCGAACGCGCGATGGTCGCTATGAAGCTGTGGTCTCGACTGAGTTCCAGGTTGGTGGTCTCCGCCTGCTCCCGGGCCATGGCGTCGTACCCCTTGTTCACGTGGAGAGGCTTGTGAGCCTGGCAGTATCCGATCACGGGCTGGTCGTAGCTGTAATAGGGTAAAGTCTTCATGTGGTGAGGAACCTGCACCAGAGAGAGAGAGCAAAAGAGAGAAACGTGTAAGTAACGTGGGCAGTCATGCGTCTGAACAGCATCCACAGCAACGTGGCCTCAGACCCGCTGGTGCTCAGCACAGCCATGTTCATCACACCATTCTTGCAGCAAGAGAAACCTCTGGGGCTTCTAAGTTCCTGTAGCACAACACGCAGGTCCCTCTTGAGCTGGACCTATGTCCACATCGGCCAGTGGGTCCCCACTCGTGTGGACGGACGTCACAGCTGCTGAAAGCCTACGTGGTCCCAGACTCCTTCGGGCCCTCTGCAGTCGGCTGAAGCCACATCAGAGGGGGCTACAGTCCATTTAGATGACTATGTTTGTGGGCAGACTTTCAAAATGGTCTCGCGTGCTGAATTCTGACCTCTTTTGGACAATCTGGCAGTGAGGGGTGAACTGGAAGCTACTGGTGATATAAACCTTTTAAAAACCAGCCCGTTTTCCAGTGCCTCCAAAGGGGCTGAGCATTTTTACAAAACTCGGACCAGGACTGCAAACTCGGCTGCCAGCAGCTGTAGCTTCCAGCACAGCTGGAACACGTGTTTATTTCTTCTACGACAAAGCTGCTTGCCCAAGGTCACAATTTCCTGGGTTCTTTATCTTACAATCTCACCAAGAGAAACGCTACCAAAGAGCCTCAACCCATGTTCATTGGAGCCGAGCAGATCCACACCTTGTAACAACAGCCAGGTATGTGAAAAGTCTACAAGATCTATCCTGCATCCCAGCTCCATTCTTCATGTAAATACTCAGAAACCGCTAGCCCCTCACCTTCTTTTTTTTTTTTCCATAAATGTTCTATGCTTGCAAATGTTAATCCTACAACTAAATATGATTTATGGCACAACATCAGATACAAATCTTCGCAGATAATTTTATCATCTACAAGAGATGAGCTGATCAAGTCGAAAGAAATATGCTCTTAGGGAAAAAAACACACTCTGCAGGAGATACAGGCAAGAGTTTATTCTAACACTGCTAGAAAACCTGAGCTCATTATAGCTGGAGATATCCTACACATAATTCAGTCTTGTAACAAATGCCTTTTTATTTTCCATGCCGAACTTCAAGCAAAGACTACAGAGCCAATTTATCACAAATTCCCTTCGCATGGCGCATTTCATTCAAAAAGGTATGAAAAAAGCAAAGGCATTAAGACTAATTATAAGTCTTGCAGGGTTAGAGTTCCTCTTGCATTTAGAGCTCCTCAGCAGTTAGATTCCTCACCCTGCTTCTCTGCAGAACGTTGGAGAGATTCCAAAACTCTTCCACTAGCTGGAATTGAGCTTGAAAACGTCATTTTACGTGACAGTTGAATGGCGAGAATGCAGAAGACAAGCTGCTCGGGAGAATTTGATGGGACACCTGTGTTCACTTGTGGATCAAATTCAGCCACAGTGCAAGAAACTATAACTCCCTTTGGATCCAGTAATATCTATGCCAATTCGTATCAGGGCTTGAATTTGTCCTCAGCCTTTAAGGCAGCTCTTTATGATTCTATAAAAGCCAAGGACTGTTTGTGTTCTGGAGAGTTGAGAGATTGAGGTCCTGGCTTTACAGCAATAATACACAGTACATTAACCACCCGAGTCCTCTGTGCAGCACTGTTTGCTTGTTTTCTCCCCTTCTCCAAACAGGAGTCAAAAGGATCAGGATCTCAACAACATCCCTAAACGATGGATAAACACGCTTCCCTTTTCAACTGTTTCCCAAAAGCTTTATAGAATCTCTCGCTTGTTCTCACTTAAAAGCCAGGTTTGCATGTGTCTGAAATCATATTAATAAGGGTCGCTGTACCGTGTGTGGGGGAAAGGTGGATATTCTTTGTCAGAGTGAAAAATAAAATAAAACAGGCGTATCAGACAACCCATGAGATTAAGGAGTTGCAGGCTGATTTGTTGATAGCATTTCCAGGATAATGGAATTGCACCCACCTGTTCTCAGGCCTGGCCCTTGTACCACTCTTCCTCTCTCTCTTTTGGGTCCCAGATCCCATTAAGGGAATTAAGAAAACCCAAACATGTCAAATGACTGTAAGAAGCATTATCCTTGAGGTACCTCCAGTAAAGAGTGAATGAAGAAATACCAGCAGTCGTCTCGTCCCCCCTAGTTAGTTCGTGTGGTGCCTCTAGAATCGAGGTAACAACCATACGAACAGTTCAAAACAGAACCTTCCTGATCCAAGGGAAAGCCTCCAGAGGACTGTCCCCACACAACAGGGAGTCCTTTCCTTCTCTGAAACATAACGTTGCATTGTCAGAAAGACATGAGGGATCAGTTTTCATTCGCAGTGAAATGACTGTACATGAAACCCAAACCCACAAAAGCTTTGTCAAGACACAGCCTTGACTGAAGACAATAATGCAAATGTGGGCAATTGTACCACCACTCAGATCGATGCAAGTGAAAAGGATGGAAAATACTCATCGTTCACTCTAAAAAAAGCTGATACTATCATATTTTTTTCTGATTCAGAAATCAATAAAACATATTTAAGAACATTTAAATTGTTGAAAATTAATTTTATAAGTATTTTTGCACCAGGTTCTGAAGTAACTTCTTTTCTGTTTCATTATTGCTGTGGAACTTACGCCTGAGCTACTGAGAGATGTGACATTGGACAAGTCATTTTATGAGCTGGAAAATGAGAAGATTGAGTCCTGTCTCTGCTTGCCCTTGGAGCTCTTGGAGGCAAGGGCTGTCTGCACAGGGACCAAAACAACACAGCTCTAACCTAAGCTGGGGCCTTTCAGCTGCTACGGCCTCTGAGAGACAAAAAAACAGATGACTACAGTGAAAAAAAGTCCAAACAGGTCACTAAATACCCCGGCAAACAAATCACAGAATGGTTGGGGTTTGAAGGGACCTCAAAGATCATCCAGTTCCAACCCCCCTGCCATGGGCAGGGACACCCTCCACTACACCAGGCTGCTCAAAGCCCCATTCAGCCTGGCCTTGAACACTTCCGGGGATGGGGCTGCCACAGCTTCTCTGGGCAACCTGTTCCAGTACCTCATCACCCTCAGAGTGAAGACTCTGGGATTCTGTCATCTCAAGGGCTTTTCCACAGAAGACCCATTTTTCACCAGCTAGAAGGTGGCAGTAGGGCTGAGAATTCACCTGCCAGCAAATCAAGGGCAGAGCCAAGAGCAGAGCTGAGATCCTCCAGCAGAGTCCTTTGCTGTCTCCTCCACGCCGCTCCGCTGCCACTAACCACCGCCGTTTGCGCTACAAAATTCTTTAAATTTAGTTTTGGAAGAAGTTCAACTGTAAACGAAGATACAGAGTTGCTCGCGTGGAAACACAAGAGATATGAAACAGAACTCTCTCTTTCATCTCATCTGTCAAAACATCTGGTCCAGTTCTTGGCTTGGTGTGCTCCCTCCCGGTTACGCTCCGTGACAGCACGGTCCGGTGCGGCTTGTGGAGCTCAGGGGTGGGACACAACGCCACGACGTTTAGCAGCAGATGATGCGCGTGTCTGTTCACAGCATTTCCAGAATCATTTCTAGTTTCATTTCTAAAAACGACGCTGCCTAATACTTCCTTGAAGGATTAAAACTTCTTGCAGTGGGAAAAACATAAATCAACGAGAGAAGGCACTCCGAAGTCACTGATGGACACGTGATGGATGTTCTGGTTTTAGCCCACGTATGGCACCAAGTAGGACTGTCTTCTGCCCTAACACCTCATTATTCAGGAGCACACTGTTTATCCAGTGTCGCAGAGAGCTGACTAAGTCAATGAGGGAATCTGTGCTCTGAACAAAGCACTGACTCCTTCACACTTAGGCCTTACAGCCCTGGAAGTGTCCATGTGGGTTTTGGGCTCATGGGCTGGATCAGTTATCTGGTATTGACTCCCAAAGTCCACACCTCCGTAGAGCTTCGCTGTAAATGCAACAAACATCACATCGTAGCGGCCGCAGTGTCAAACAAAGGTTCTCTTACAAGCAAAATTTACAGAAATCCCCAGCTGCAGGAGGAAGAGAAAAGATGCAGAGGTGGAAATTTAGGAATGCAAATCTTCCCTTTCGCAGCCGAACTGACACTGGAGAGGTTAACAGCTCAACCGCCTCGCTGCAGCGGAACCGTCCCTGCCAAGCACGCTGGACTAACTGCGCTTTACCTGGAATTCATAGAATCATAGAATGGTTAGGGCTGGAAGGAACCTTCAAAGGTCATCTAGTCCAACCCCCCTGCAAGGAACAGGGATATCTCCAACTAGATCAGGTTGCTCAGGGCCTCGTCCAACCTGGCCTTGAACGTCTCCAGGGATGGAGCATCCACCACCTCTCTGGGCAACCTGTTCCAGTGTTCTACAACTCTCATGGTAAAAAATTTTTTCCTAATATCCAACCTGAAGCTACCTCCCTCTATTTTAAAACCATTACCCCTTGTCCTATCACAACAGGCCCTCCTGAACAGCCTCTCCCCATCTTTCTTGTAGGCCCCCTTGAGGTACTGGAAGACCGCTATAAGGTCACCCTGGAGCCTCCTCTTCTCCAGGCTGAACAGCCCCAACTCTTTCAATTCAAGGGAATTTTGGCCTTCATTAAAAGGTATTTCTCAAGATTCCCTGTCCGCTTTTCCTTTGACATTCGGCAATGGTGTTCAGTTAAACCCTTAGTCATTCCAACACGCAAACACGTGTATCCACATTCCACTTCAGGTGTTTTGGTTTTTAATTTTTTTTACACTGCACTGAATGTTATCAGCAGCTCTACTTATCTCTGTCAGAAACACTGGGAGGTAAATCAGCTAACTTATTCTTTACATTTTGGATGATTATTACACAGTGAAGTCCAAAGGAAAAATTAAATTGTAAAAAAACTCAGCTCAGACTCCTGCTTCTCATGGGTGCTGCCATTAAAAACTACATTTTTATCAAAACATCAATAAAAGTCCTTAGTCTGGACCTTGAAAAGTGCATCAGTAGAGATGAAACCTCACCATATAGCCACTGAATCTGGCGAGATTAAAGAATATTGGGTTGGGGCCTAAGCGAGTACCAAGTGATCTTATTTCTAAAATACTTTTCTCTCTCCACCACCTCCCATAGTATGTTGGACACCCTCATACACTCGTAACTGGTTGCACTATCTCCTAATGGGATGCTTCAGCAACCCGAAATTTGGCCCCGATATGAACTCTAAGGAATGACACCTCCTGATCAAGCAATGCCAAGAGAGTTAACAGAATATCAAGTTCTTCATATTGACCTCAACTCCTGCCTAAGTATTTTCTCCAGTGCTCACAGCATCAGACTTGCTGCAGTGGAGACTGGTTGAGGATCAGACAGGGCTGAACTCTGTCTCACCTGGAATCGCTTGCAGCTCAGCAGCATCTTATCACTGGCAGTCCCAGGTTGAAATAATTTCCTGGTAAACTGTTAAATCAAATTTTGGCAACACAGGTTTTCAGAACAGATCTATTTCATGTTGGAAACATTACGAGTTTTTCTTCATGCTCAATTTTGAAGAAAGATCTCCCATCATTCATTATCCTGCAGAGAAGGAAATTCTTTCTTGAGACACATGAATGTCCACGGATGCCTCAGTGACTCAATACCAGAGCCACAAGCAAGAGGACAGAAACGTAACACAAGGAAGGACGGACAACCCCAGCACAGTTTCTGGGGGAGGTCTGTAGCGGGATGGACTGTGCTTTATATTTTTCCCTGAGAGCAGAATGGTGCGAGGGCACAAACTGTCACAAGATCCTCAGACAAAAAACTGCTTTGGCAAGAACCTAAAATCCAGAGCCTGGCAGTAGAAGTGATGTGCTTTCTGGGGACCAGACTGTTTCCACTGTCACAGGCTGGGCACCTTGGCTTTATACAGTCACTGTTTAGGCACTGCAGTTTATATGTCTTCATAGAATCATAGAATCGTCTGGTTGGAAGAGACCTTCAAGATCATCGAGCCCAACCATTCACCCTGCGCTGTCAGGGTCCCTAAACCATGTTCCTCAACACCAAACCCACACGGTTTTTAAACACCTCCAGGGATGGGGACTCCACCACCTCCCTGGGGAGCCTGTTCCAATGCTTCACAACGCTCTCTGGAAAGAAATTCTTCCTGATATCTATTTCGCCTGGTGCAACTTGAGGCCATTCCCTCTTTTGTCCTGTCATTCATAACGTGCAAGAAGAGACCAACCCCCATCTCCCTACAGCTCCCTTTCAGGTAATTGTAGACCTTCTGTTTCCAAAGAGAAAAAAAGACTCTGTTTTTAAAACTAAAGACATGCTCCATTCATCCTGACGGAAAATGCAAGAGGACAACCACCGCATCTTGCATTAGATGCTTTTTCCTTCTCCAAAACAAAACAGAAGCATGAATATTCTCGGGCAGTTGAACATTATCTGGTTTCACATTTCCTGCTACTCTGTAATCCAGGTAAACTGATTTATGTGCAAATACTTGCCTAGTTAATGATTCCATGATTAAATTACACGCAACTTTAGAAGTTGGCCATATGTAGTGGGAACTCAGAGTTAGGAAACACGGAAGCTATGTTTTCTCATTAGTGCTAATACTTAGTCTCAGAACACCATGACTTCATTGCTGAATTAGCATCATAGCTGTTGATAAATCAAATTCAGAGTTCATTTTAAACCCTATCATAATTTAGAGTAAAAATAAGCCAGATACACTATCATGGCTTTACGATTAGTGAAGCACACAGCTTCACCTTACGGATTGATTAGGCACATTAGGCAGATATAGCTGGTATAAACAATTTCCGCGGATTTCACGCTGCTGAAAAATCACAGTTAACAGCCCTGGAACATCCCTTTGGAGTCAGTTCAGAAAAACATTCCTACTCAGGAAAACGCACCATCATACACTTCCTATTAAACCACTAAAAGGGACAAACACAGACACTGAAGTCAGTTCTGAAATATGAATGGGTACGTGTTTTCTTCTCTTTCCAACTGGAACAAACACAAAAGTGCCTGGCTATTCTTTTAAATAAGGCTTTTGTTCTAAAATTCGTGTTTCCTAAGGTAATTCTCATATTGACCAAAAAATCAAGATCTCGTTTATTAAAACAATCCAGAACTCAGAAGCCCGAGTGCTCTGCGACGAGGCGGTACGAGGTCTTTACGAGTACTGTTGGTACTGAAGTTGTCTGTGTGACATCGGAGCATTTCACAAAAACTATCAACTTGATTTTTATCTGAAGGTCTTCAAAATCTTTAATTAGCCCAGGTTTTCTAGGAGTTACAGATCCCGCTGGGGACTTGGCCTGAGGTTGGTGTGCCTACCTTAGGCATGGAGCATTGAGCAAGAATCTTACAGCAGCTTCAATTGTAGGTGCAATTCCCACAATCAATTTCCTGCATTTTCATATTCAATTTCCTTCCCACTCCAGACAGAAACCACTTCTTTGCTTCCTCTATCTATTTCCCACCAAAATCAGATCAATGGTCTATGAAGCTCCCTCTGGGACACGAAAGAGACAAGAAGGAAGACTCACTCTGTAGCTAAAGGTCCCACGCTACACAGTACTGAGCCCACTGAAAGAACCACCAACTCTGTACATCCCAGTTTTCCCCGAGAAATCGAGGGCACACTGCTAAACATCCGCAGAGGGCTGGTCTTCCACAGGGATGTGTAATTTTGTCAACTCCTGATCTCTTCCACACTTGTACATACACATGCAAACCTCTAGGTGAGGCTTTGAGCAACCTGGTGTAGGGGAAGGTGTCCCTGCCCATGGCAGGGGGGTTGGAACTGGATGATCTTGAAGGTCCCTTCCAACCCAAACCATTCTGTGATTGACTCTTAAGTCAAAGTGCTGTACCAAGTAAGCTTTTCTTCTAAATAAAACACAATTACTCCTTCGAGGCACTACTCTGTGGTGTCCACTGTTAACAGTCCTACGAACTGATCTCAGGAGCATCCTACACCCACTCAGCCCTCTGCATGACGTGACTCACACATGTCTCAGGAAGCACATAATGAGAAGTGGATCAGAGATGTCATCGGTCCTCTTGGACCCCACCAGTCCAGCTGGAATTGGCAGCCTGCTTCCTGACCACATCTGAGGTCTTTAGAACCAAGCCCGAAATCTTTTGAAGGACGTAGGGGTTGGAGGAGAGCACAGGATGGCTTCTTCCAACATGCAGAACGAAAGCCTTTATCCAAAATTAACGTGGAGATAAAAGGTTGTGGTTGGCAGGTCAGACCATTTCCTAGTAAAAAAAAATGGTATCAGCAGAAATGTGGGGCCTAAATACCACGAATGACTGACAGGTGGATCAGTTATCTTACTCAATTCTTGTATTTCTGTCTGGGAAAACGTGTTCTCAAAATTAGCATAGGCTGTCAGAAGAGAGGTCTTAGTATGAAGAATGTAAAGAAGCCACAGACAGGAGACAGGGCAGGAGACAGCCAGCCATCGGCTACGTTTGCATGTCCTGCTAAAGACCTATTTATAGCTCATAAAAAGTTAACTGATAATGAATAGACATACCAAATAACTACAGGAATTAAACAAACATCATAGCATTAAATGTGATTATAATCATACTAACCTAATAAATTATATGCCATGCTAATAAGCAACTTACTGATATATGGGACTAGATAATTGTCTGCAAAATTGATTGATTTTGTACAAAACAAAGTTGATTAAAATATATCTATTAATGTCATATGTGGCATTAAAATATTCAGCAACTTTTAAAAACATCCATACAGCTATTCAGTATATACCACAAAGACAGAATTCTAGGATTTATTCGGTTATCCTTGCCGAGTGTATTTCACGTTTTAAACCCCGATATAACATCACCCTGTCAGTCCCATTGGCACTATGAACTGGATTTTAAGCTTTCCTTTCCTTCCCTACAGATAATTTCCTAATCCTTCTATCCAATCACACAAACGCCTTTCCCCTCGAAGCCCGAACCTCTCGACGGACAGTTTAACTAAGTGTGCTTTTCTAGAGATCAGGAGAAAAATCACGGCACACCCCACTGCTCCCTCTGTGGGCAGATTTGATCTTTCCATAAGTAAATGAAAAGGTTTCCCTAAAGGAAACTCCCAGAAAGAAGGAAGGCTTCTAAGCCTTGTTATTGTTCCTTGGGCAAAATATTTCTTTTAAATTGCTTTATCTGTTTTTTTATGGAGGATCTCGCTCCTGACAAAAAGGCCCACTGATGAAAAACTTGGAAGTGAGATTCACAGGAACCTTCGATTTTCCGCCGTGGTGGGCCGATAAAGTAAACAAACTATCTAGATATTCTAATTGGAAAGCCATTAATATTGCTTTCAGTGCTATTAGGATAATTTCCTATAGAATTCAATAGGAATAGAAGCCTGATGGTTCAAAAAAAGCTTTTACATTGCTTAGGGACAGAAGATTAGTTTTTCAAAAGCGATGCAGTACGTTGTAGCAGTTACCTACCTAGACGCAGAAGAGTCCCTTTGGGTTCCTCTCCATATCTTCAGGCACCTGACTACACAAACTTTCAAAAATGTAGTCTATTTTAAGTCTCAGCTTTCATATAGACACTTTAAAAAGCTATATTCTCACCAGGAATTTCTGCTCCCTATGCACTGCATTAAGAGCTGCAAAGTGTAGACCATTTGTACTTGATCAGGACAAGCCAAAGAGCCACCAAGCCAAGTCTCCAAGGGATGAAGAAGAAAGTCAACAGCCCAGTAATAACTTCCACAGAGCATTCTCCTGACCTCCAACACTGCCAGCTTCAGTTAGATTTCTGAACTGCTGGCATTTCAGGCCTGGAATGCTATGGAGTTGGACTTTCCAATGTATTTAAGAGCCTGAAGCATCCTCACAGGTCCTAGGTCCAGTGCAGCCATTTGGGAAACGGAGCACACTGCGTCTGTCGAGAAAGAATTACGACAATAAGGCAGCAGGTAGAGTTGTTTTTCCATGCAGTGATCATAAAGATGGCAACCTGCTCCATCCATTACTCACCATAAAGAAGTACAGTATTCAATATGAACATCTGATAACGTTGCTGCCACAGTGACAAATGAAGGCACTGGAGAATGAGTGAAATAAGTCTTTGTCTCGCATTAAAATACTGCCTTTTCATTAGATCTGCCTAGAATTTATAGTGTGCAGAAGAGCTATCCAGAAATTGATGGCTTCTTTGAAGATTTTTAAATACTATTTAAAGTTGTACATGGATTCTGTACATCAAGAGACCAAAAATCTACTTCCTAAAGCTAGAGAAATGTGACTCAAATGGCACAATATTTTGTCTTTCAAGACATGAGTAAGTATAAACAAGGCAACAGGATGGCTCATGATTAAAACCCACACCAGTGCTAGAAGAAAGGGATACTGAGTGCCTTATCAGACTGATAAAAGAAATGGAAGTTTTTCCTTCCACGTTACGTAGTTATACTATACCCAAAAGGTTTTGGCTGGAGTCAGATGACAGTCTCAACCCATTTTTGATAAAGAAAATGCTTAGAGCCACATTTATAATTGACACTAATTCCATTTAATATGGTGATATTAAATATACAGATAGTATCCAGCCCCTGCGTCCCCAACAAGCTATACAGAATCCTTCTCCTCTGTCATTATTTCAAATTCAATGCTCAACATCATGACATTGACTTAAGAGAGCAGATCATTTGTTTTATTTTTTCAGTCATCTTAAGACAATTCGAAGGGGTCCTTCTTTATAGAAAATAAATGCCAAAGAAAAGAGTAACTGACAGATAAAATAAAGAAAAAAGATGCTCACGCTACTGTTGTTTCACCTGATCTGAGGATCAGATGGTCTACATCAGACCATCAACATCCAGAGCTGTTGATCAGCTGTTGATCTTCAACTAAAAGAAGAGGAGGAAGCAAAGCATCATGACCGTAAACTCAGCACACGTTCAAGGAATTATTCATTTCTCCTGAGAAAATAGTGAGACAAATTCACTCCAGTGGCAGAGAAGAAAGAAGCCGCTGGCACTACAGACCTTCTTGGACACGGGAGGGAGCTCCTATTATACTGGATGTCTCAGCAGGATTCTATTCATGAGAAATTACAAGATTTTAATTGCCTCCCCTGTCTCCTAGCAGAGGAATCAGTGTGTACGGTGGCACAAACGTACTGGCAAGAACATGAATCCAGTCGCAGAAGGGACAGCTTCTCCTCCTGATGCGCGCCTGTCACTTCCGTTAGCACTGATGGGAGCAGCACGTCTACACCCAGAGGAAACTGCAGCCTCCCAGTTTCCAAAAGGCACTGATACTGGGGCAAGGATTTACATAATTGCCATCTTTGCTGAAAGGTTAAGGAACAGCCCCATAAGTCAAGGTAGGGTAGGGCAGAGCTAGAGGGAAATGACTATTATAGATTGGGGGAGAGAAAATAATTTAGGGATGAGGATGAAGAATTGGCAGGAGGGCGCCCAGCTGCGGGTGACACGTTGCCTGGTGCAAAGGCCAGAGGAGCTGGTGTCAGGGCTCCTTGAAGGCTGTGGCTGTAAGTCAGCAGGCGGAACGGCTGGAGCGTGCCCAGACCCCGGGAGACAGCCCGGCTGGGAAGGGATGGGGAATAAACACTCAGCTCTTCCCAGCTCCTCTGCCAAACCCACTGAACACACCAACTGCAAGTGCAACTCCTTACCTGGGGTGCTAAGGGGTGATGCTCTTCAGAAGCCCATCAGCTCCAAGGAAAATCTGTCTACCTAGACCTCGGAAGCTACCAGTCTGCCAGGCTACAAATACATTCCTGGCAGGTATAGCTACGCAGTTCGCTCCCCACCCACCTGCATCAAAACAAGACACTACGGGGTAACGTGAGGACTTTAAGGACTTTAACAAGCCTTGAGACCCTTGGATGTGAATGGCTATGCCAGCTCCCTGTGTTCCTGAAGCCTCTTCCCTGTGCCAGGACAAGCGTGTCCTGCCACTGCTCATCTCCGCGCGCGTGCCGTGTGAAGGAGCGGTGCGACGGCAGCATCGTTACCGCTGTCTGAACGGGCTCCTGAAATGGCAAACAGGCAGCACAGACAAGGCAGGGCAAGGACTCGCACCGTACACAGTATCTGGAAATTAATAACAAACACGGGTTCATGCTTCAGTCATGTTCCATAGAATCTTTGTATATCAGAGATCAAGCAAGCAGAAAATTAATGCAAGACTGTCCAGCATTGCAGGCAAGGACATTGCACAATGATAGCATTATTTTTTAATACTCTCTAGAAAACAAACGACTGTTTCATTCCTCTGGGCAAGTTTTATAATGTGCAGGGAAATTATCAGTAAAGACATACTCGGAATACCTGAGAAAATTGGAAGAAAGGTTAGAAAAGATTCTTGGCTTAGCAACCTTTGCTGCTACCAAGCCAAGCAGATCAACTCAATTACTCCATGAAAGCAAAAACAATGGAAACAATATTGAGCCACAGTAGTTCAGTGACACTTTTGAAGCAGAAAGGAACGACTGGATGACATTTAAAAAAAACCAAACAACCCAAACAAACAAACCACATGCTAAATCCTCAAAACAGCCATTGTAGAACATGAGAGGACAGTGCAGCAACTACAGGAGAAAAAACTTGAAACACCAGAAACCAAGGTTTAGAGGTCAACCCACTGAGAATTGGCATGGAAACTATATGGTCAAGAGGTTAAGAAGTAGAGGAAAGGACAGATGCTCCTAGCTGTCTAGAAATCAGCAAGTCTCCGTAATTTTGTCCCATTCCTAAGTACCAACAGAGAGCTTCTCCAGCCAGAGGTTCAGGATGGAGCAGCTCTGGGACTGCTCCATGTCAGGATCCCCACTCTCCCCTTCGGAACAGCTGTCAGCTGGCAGGAGCCAAAGCTGTAATTACTGACAAACACATCGTGATGCGTAAATCTGACCGGAAGCCTGAGACAAGCTCTGAAAAAACCAGAAAGTGTTCAGACACATTCAAACAGAAACGAAGCTCCTTGCCCATACAGCTGAGCACTATTGAATTTAGCCAGGAGAGGGCTGTAGAGTCCATGGACTTTGGTGCCGGCTCCCTGGTCGCGCTGTACAGGCTCTGGCGTTTCAGGAAAGCCAAAACAAAGCGGCCTCGTCCCCGTTCCGACGCAACGAACATTAATAAGCAAAAATAGTTGTTGGCTCCTTGGATCGTTTCTGTGCTGGAACACAGCAGCAGCGATGGAGTGGAAATGAAAAAAAAACAGGTTCAAAGAATCCTGCTGGAAAATAAAATCTGCCCTGTGAGCTGGGATTTTGAAAACCAAACGAGCTGCTGGTAGAAATATCCGCAGCTCACGTCAACAAGAGACAGCAAAGAGGTAAGTAATCCAACTTTTTCTGGAGTGTAGTATTGCTTTGGTGCATTACTGGCAGGGTGGAACGTGAAGCTGTAACCATTAACAACCTCCTGCACAGGATCTTTCCTTCTGACGGATCTGTACCAGTTGCAGCCACCCAGAGCAAACATCCCATGTTCACCTGTAAGCTCAAGGTGATGCCATGACCCGATCGCTCACTACACACGGCTGAAACGGGCTGGGAGAAGAAATATAAAGAGATAAATAAGCCTCCCATCATCCCAAATCTGTTGTTTATTTGCAGTGCCCAGAGGCCTCGACCAAAACTGAAACTGCTCTATGGCAACCAACGTTCGCGTGTTCAGTAAGAGCCCCTGCCCTGGAGAGCTTGTGCTCCAGACAGGCACGACAGATGAAGGGTGGGAGAAAGGAAAACAGCAAACAAGAAAAAGATCTCTAAACCGATGCACAGATTGAGGGACAGATTTTTCCACGAGCTAAATACATGAATACAGATCTTTTATCCCCAAATGACTTCCCTCGTCATGTGGCCGCTGTGACTGTGTATATATTTGTAAGCAATACAGCCCAGTATGAGCAAACGTGCAGAGCACCAGCGCTGGTGTTGAGCACACAGCGCCCACAATGTACACATTTCAGAGGATTTACATCAAACTGGTGCCAGGCTGGTCTCAGACTCTCAGGGCCGATCCGGTTTAGCTTCATCTTAAAGAGTTTTGGTCTCTGTTCTCTTACGACTGTTCTGGGATGTCAACTGCAGCACATTAACTGAGGACAATCTCGAGACCCACATCAAAAGTACAATTCTGATCTGAACTAAAGCATCAATATAAATGCATCGTTTGGGAGTCAGGGAAGCGATTCAGCTCTCTCATGTCCTGAGACAGCACAACAGGACTCAAACCTCCCAGTTTGAAGGTGGTTTTGACTTCGACACCAGAGTTTAAGGTGATGCTAGAAACCTCCACGCACGGGTTTTGCCTACCGCTCTTTTAAGAGCCCTCTCTACTTTCGCGCACTTAATCCAAGACCAAGGAACCCTTCGGAGAACTGAGCGCTTGCAAAGATGGATCCTTCAGCAGGTCATGCTGGGCTTCCTTCTGGAAGTAGCACACAGCCATCTTGCTGCATCCCAGAACCCAAGGAGAAGAGCTCCTTGGCAGAGCTCCTCCGAATCAGATCTGCAGCCCAAAAAGCTGGCTGGGTGCTGAAGATGACCTGTGCAGTCTCGCGTGTGTCTCCGGCAGGGCACCGTGGCTGCCATCGCTCCCAGGGCTGTGCAGACCCCTCTGCCCCTTTCCTCTCTCTTCACTCCGAACTACAAAGAGAACAAAGATGAAGCTGTGACTCCAGGCCACAGCCCGTGCACTCCTCTGGTGAAGAGACAGAAAGAAGAAGGCTGAAAAAAAAAAACGATCCCCCAGTAATTGCAGTGGGAAACAAACAAAAGATTGTGGAAAAGACATTGGATTTCTATTGCACTAAGGTTTCCCTCTCAAGAGCAGAGCACACTCTCGAGAACACACTCTACGTGGAGGGTTTTCACCGCCAGCAGTGAGCAGCGTGAAAACCTCGAATAAGCAGAAGGGGTCAGATCAAACGCATACAGCCCCCAGGGTCCCTGGAAAGCAAAGAGACTCCAAATATCTCAGAGAAGGTTTTTGTTGTCACCAGGGGGCCTGGACAGGCTCCCTGAAGCACAGAGCACTCTGTTCAAAGATACACTCTTTATCTCTCATCTGCCCCACAAGAAGGATGGAGCAAATGAGGGATAGCAATAGGTGTATGAAGATGAATGTGGAATACAAGAAAGGCAATTTATCTCAATGATCTGAGCTCTGTAAAAAAGAGCATGAAGCACTGGCCATTTCTCCATATCCTTTACCATTATACACATAATCATGTTTTTTAATCACTAATAGTATGGGTTTGTGAGATTATTGGGTATTTCAGGAGCCAAATGATCACCCATTCTCTTCACACTGGTGGAATGGCTTATGTTTGGCAATCAGAAATAATTCAGACTGCACGATACGAGATCTACTGCATTTGTATCTTCTACAAAGTAAAACATGGATATTAATACTAATAGACCATGACTCACAGCAAGCGTAGCGCAGCCCCGTCAGTGTTCACCCATCAAGTCTTTGCAAAATTTTAGACAGAGCATGTTTTCAGCCTGCCACGTTCGTAAGTCAAATCATGGTAGCAACAAGAACAAACATCAGTTGTTTGCCCTTGTGCTGCACCTTTCATCCACGGGATCTGCAATCATTATTCAGATAAGTCTTGCATTGCTTCTCTGAGATGAGCAGATATCATTACCCTCAATTTACAGATAAATAAACAGAGGTCGAAGAACTCCCCCAAGGCAATCTGGAGAGTTAAATACCTACATCAAAGGGTTTAACAAAGACTGATATGATTATTCCTACCAAAAAGATATGGAAACAGAGACAAGAGTCGAAGCTGTTAGCCCAGCATCTGATAACTGGCTCTGGATCTTCAGTCTTTAAGATAACCCCACCTGAGAGTTGTCTCCCAGTTTAACAATTCGTATCAGATCTATCTAGAAACAACCATAATAATTTATCGCACCTTAATGCACCCCTGTGCTTGCTTATTGTATATTCTTCAAACAACGCAAGTGATGAGTTTTCCACACTAATTACATATTTCGATGGAGTTTCTGGTCATTGTTTCTTACTGTTTTCTGCCACTGTTTGCCTGGTGCTTCACTTTCGCAAGCGTATTCCTTCCAGTCTCCTTCTGCTCTGGAGCATCTTGCCCATGGCCTTTGCTGAGAAGGGAAGGTTCACGATGCTGTGACTTCTGTGACCCATCCCGTGGTCAAGCTTCGACCCCTGGCAGCTCCGGCTGTTTTCTCAGCTGTCTGTGCCAGCTGTCAGGACGTGGCAGCAGCAGAACCAGCCTTGCTGCTCATCTAGCATTGATAAAGATGTGATAAAGTTCCTGAATAATTCTTTCATATATTTAATGTTTTAATATTTTTAGTATTTCCCTAATCCATGAATTTTCTACTGGACTTTTGGCTACGGCTAATGCTAATTTAATACTTAAAAATATGGCTCTATTGTGTGAAATGGCCCAAATACAGTCAGTCATGAGAAGTGCATTGACAAAAGACTTCGGGGGGGGCACACTGAAAGGGGCTTGAGAAGTCTCAGAATCTTAAAACCTGGCCCTAGTGCTGCAGATCAAGGGCCATTAAATCAATTACGGATGGTCTTCCAATTCAGAAAAGCGAAACTATTGTATTGTTTCTGCAGCCCAATATATAGCCTTTTATTTCACTTCCATCAAATTCAACTGGGTTTATCCTTTATCAAATCAACAGGTCTTCTATAAGGTGCTGTAAGTGTTCTGGTGATGGGCTCCTCCCTAACGACAGTCGCACACGGTGCGGAGCAGAGGGAGGCTGTGATCACAGTGAGAGTTACAGCATCCATTCTGCAATAATTCACTATTAACCACAACACTTTACAGAAGGGACACGAGCAGCGGGGTCCTTGGGAAAACCTGAGTCCTCTGGGTGCCACCTCAGTTTAAATATTAAATACAGCCTTTTACTTTGGCCTGTGTGTTCTCCCACTCATATAAACAAAAACAAGGGAAAGTTATTTGAGTATTCATTAGTTCCCCAGTAATTATGTTGTTCCCCTCCCTATTCTTTACCCTGCAATACAGTACACAGACGTGCACCAAAACACAAAAGCAATCAGAAAGACCAACACGTACAGCCATGAGAAGCAGCTGTTCGCTGCCTCGACGCAATACTCACCGCTCCGCGGAAGAGCCTCAGAGCCCTCATCTCCTCGCTACAAACAAGCCACCGAGGCAGGACGAGGCACGGTGACTGGTGGTAGTGCAAAGTGCTGGTTGCCAGCTGGACAATGGTTGACATGGTTACCCTTTTCTTTTTTGTGCCACAGGTATGTAGTAAGTTCAGCTTCAAAACCTCACTACAACATAACACAACGCAACGCAGTCTCTTCCTATCACCACGGAAGAAAAGAATGTGCCATTGACAGACTCCCGTGCCCTTTCAAAGCAGAACGGCTCTGACATCAAAGCTCACAGCACTCCTCTGCAATAGTTGTTCACCGTGTCTTTGTGGTCAGGAACTGAAACGTTTTTATGAAGTTCTAAGGGAAAAAAATTATCTCCTGAAAATGAGTCTCTTGTAGTAAGTGCTGCAAATAATGAACAGCTGCTCTGTTTCCTTTGGAAGGTGAAACGAAGGAAATGAAGTCTTAATGTGCATTTAAAGCAGGAACGGGTCAGTCTCCAAGATGTTTATTGGGCATAATGGAAACATTCAGTTGTCAAAGGGAACATTAAAAAAAAAATTGACAGAGGTAGGTAGGATGCATTATTTAAACACATATTTATCTATCAGAAAGAAAACAGCTGCAGATTAGAGGAGAGTGTGATCAACCATGGCCTCAACCATATGGGTTTTGTCTGACAAATCAGAGGACTATCTTCCCCCCCTTTGCAAGCGGGGCCCAGGTATCACGATACAAAAGGAAAATAACAAAATACACATTTTCCTCCCAAAACATCCTTTCATTGAGGGCTCTGCTGCCACTCGTTGACATAAATGACAGTTTTCTCAGCACACCTGCTGCAGTGTGAATCTGTACACTAATGGCGCGATGACAGTTCCTGCGCTCGGGCTCTGCCGAAAGCCTGATATTCCATCCCCTGATCTACCCTATTATCCTTCAGCCTTCTTTTAGAGGGAGGGGTCTTTATCCTTTTCCTTCAACATCAAGCTAGTGGATATTTCATTCCAAAGACCTTGTTTTCCAGGTCAGTTCTACAGACTTCTGCAACAGCACACTCCACCTGGTCTGCTCCACATACATCAATGCTCCAACATTATTTTTTTCTACATGCGTCACCCAAGATAGTCTGGGGGAACAAAAAAAAACCAAACACAAATCTAAACACCCAAACCATACTGCAACATAAGCCTACTTTACTTTAAAACAGAATAAAATATTAATAATTTATGTTCCTCTTGTGATATATGCAGTTGCTAGAACTGTATGAATTTGGGGGAGAAAAATTTACAGCACAACAAAATAATGAACATTAGAAGGCGACAGAAGAGAACCGATGGACCTGCACGCACAAAACACTTGGCTGGTCTTCCAAGCATTCTCAGACAGACTCTATCACAGCAAGCTAAATACTGCACAAACCCTCTAATATACAAGGTAGAAACTACAGAAGACAAACATATGGCAAAGGATGTTTGGATCTTTTTCGGCCGTACAGCGAGGGAGGGAAGGCACAGTTAACAATTCACCACCACTTACTCACATGTATCCGTGGAATTGCCCAGCTTGTTGGGGCCACGGTTGCTTTGGTAGGAAACACTGCATGGATGGAGCTCAGAAAAGATGCTGGATCTGGTACCCATAGCACAGAGGCCCCACGGGAGCTCTGATCCCAGCTTGAGACCTCGAGGAGCTCGAGTAATACACAACAATTAATTCTGGTCCTGTTGAAGACTAATAGGACCTTTGCAATCGATGTGCCTGGCTGCAGGATGCCCTCTCAGGCAAGAAAGAAGAACAAATTACTTTTCCCTTCCCTTTTTAGAGAAATCAGACCTTTCAAGTAGTGGCAAACGCAATTATCAAGCCACAGTATCTTTTCTGTTCTGACAAGTCGTACTTCACCCAACCCAGATGTGAGGCAAAGTCCTCATTCTGCAACACTGCAACCTTCATGCCTTCCTGAACATGAATATTCATTTGATAAGCAACCTTAATGACGGGACACAACAGAAACTGCTCTTGCCCCCATACATGCGCGTGCTCTCAGAAGCAAAATTCACTGTAAATACATTTTGTATAAAAACAACGGCCGCAAAACACATTCAGGGAAAACGTTGTCTCCGTTCCACATTGACTCTGAAAACAAACTACAGCAAACCTCTCCTATCCCTGATTCTCCCTTTGTGTCTGTGTCTACCCGAGCCCGAGAGCTCAGCTATGCTAATCGCATTAGTACAGCTATGGAACCACTATTCTGTTGTCCAGCAAACAACTCCGTGGCAATATTAGCCTGCGCTGGATGATTTTGACTAAATAAATCTGCAGCTCAGTCTAAGCAGTATGCAGAGTCCATAGCGAGATTATGACTCCGTTTTCTTAACCCTACAGAAAACATACTTCTATCCCTGGAGAGCCAACATGCTACAAAGGTACGGTAAGGTTCCTGTGAATTTTAGAGACGAGTAAACAGAGACACTACATCATCAAGGACCTTCTTTCATAGAACTGTAACCAGTCAACATTTGCTTTCAGACCTTTCTGCTCAACTTGTTTTATATTGTACAGGGCTTTTTAACTGATCTGGATAAAACGATGTTACCCCTTCCCGTACCGTGAGAATCCTTGCGTAATCCTTGCTTGGCGAGTGCATAATCCTGCTTGGCTACTGTTGCGATAGCATTTTATATAACGTTAAAGATTTCATCCCATCTCACCATCAGTCATCTCTCTTCTGAGATGTGGGATGACTTCTATGTAGTTTTTAAGAGCCCTATCAAAAAAAAAAGATCTTGTATTTGCTACTTTTATCATTCAGTGACTGATAGCAATAGAGCCCCCACATTTGCTAGCTTAGCAATTTCACATTACAGCAGTCTCTACAAGTCTGAGGTGAAAACCATTTGGTCCCAGTAATTTGTTGCCATTCATGTTATGGATTTGTTTTAAAACCCCTGCTACGGATCCACCAGCCCCCAGTGCAGAACAACTTCGGTTTCATTCTGCATCAATACCAAGTTTTCCAGTTGTTCCAGGGAGTTCAGGACTCTGGGCAGCCACTTCCATCCAACATCATGACTGATTTCCAGCTTGGTCTGGATATAGCAATTCATTTAGACACATTTCATCCCCCTAGAAGTTCGTTGATTTGTTTAACTTTCAAGGGAAGTAGCATCACTAAAGTAAATTGAGATATCACTCCTCAAAGCACACAGAACTATATCCAAACGTAAAATTAAACATGTGTTTACTAACTAAACTAACAGAAAACAAGCTTTGACAGTACGATCTTTCGTGGCACTGAAAGAAACGTTCACATAATCCAATCCATGTAACAGCAGCAACTTCTTGGCACAGTGTAACGACGGGCATTTGTCTCCTGAACACTTCCCTACGGAGATAAGGCAAACAAGGGCTTTCTGCACTCCGGGTTGTATCACGCGGAGTTCTCTTTGCTCGTTGTCACCAGAAAGCTCTGGCTACTACTGACTCCACTTCTCACAGCTGTTGAAAGAAGGTGAGAGAAGTCCCTGCTCTTAAAAAACCTTTGGGTCACAATCCCAAACTGGTAGTTATCTGTTCCCCTTATGGAAAGTCCATTACTTTAAATTTGTCCCTAAAAGTAACACTGACTTGACATTTTTTGGGGTGAATTTCTTTTTATTTCCCCTGTCCCACTTCCATATTTTCAAAGCATAGATGAAGCTTGGAAAGCTTACACCTATTCTGAAATTCTTACATTTTTTTTTTTCTTTTTAATTTAGCAGCTCAGTATAAAGCAGTAATAAACTTCAGGAAGTTTATTCCGAACTTTATTACTGCTTTATAAACTTTCTTCTTTGTTCATTTATCTGTTGCGGTGTTTTGTTGTTTGTTTTTTTAAACTACCTTAGCTGTATAAAAACAGAGGTATGCCTCACAGAACTTTCAAGATACCTTGGTTGCAGGAAGATCCGAGAGTAAGCAAAAATATCTTATGCATTTGCAGGTTTGGATCCCTTGTATATAATTACTGGTTCCAACTTTTCCAAGCTTATTGTTTCCCGGAGGAAACACTTGGAATAGTGTTTACAGGCACTATTGGCCTGTAAACTATTGCCAAACTATATTGGCAAAAGCAGTGTCTAGAAACAACACTGGAGTTCCTGCTATTTCAGGCTCTGTTTCCAGAGGTTAGTTGTTTTTTTTTTCTTTTACTGAACTTTTAAAGAGTCACAAGTAAAACATGGAGACCCAAGATATTTAACTACCTAAAGATGGAAAACTCATTCATCTAGTGACTTTCAAAACTGTTTTTGGAGACAAAAATTGTTGGAAATTAAGGAAGTTGGGTCCCAGCCTTCTGAAACACTTCTGTAAATCCCGTAAATCACTTTTCTAATATCTTTAAAATACCTGATAGCCTTTGGAAGTCTGGTTCCAATGTTTCATGTGCTTAAAGAAGGGGAAGCTGTTCAGATCAGTGTTTTAAAACTTCTTTTTAGAAATTAGATTCTGCCCTGCTGTTCTTCAAATCTGCAGCACAGAGTCCACTGTGGAAGAAGCAGCTGGACCTCTTCTAGATTCGCAAGATGTCTCCAGTGCTTCTTGATAAAACCAAATGGGAAACTAAATTTTCTGGGAAGCAGGTTTCTTCGGAGGGGACACCCTGACAACCAGCTGGTGTAAATGCCCTAAGACCCGGAGGGTGAGGCTTGCTGTTGTAGACATAAACTGAACGATTGCAACTGTGTGCCAAACCCTGCTCAAACATCAGGATAAAATTAACTGCATCTCTCCTGTTTTCCCCAGAGGTGTTTGCTTAGCAGGAATTTCTTTGAACACGACACATCTTTAATGATTCTATCAAATCCATGTTAACAGCTCGGGGACGTATAGCCATTTACTCCAGCATCAGAAATGCCTGGTTTAGAGCTTCAGCACACACGTCTGGTTTTTCAATTCTCAACAAGGTTGTTCTGTTTAGCTGGATCTCATCATAACTCGTCAGTGCTTAATTGTATCAGAAACCACGACAACAGCCTTCAATCCTGTACCTCTACCAAATCTATGAACTAGAAACAAAAAACTGAGCCTGTTTCCATATGAATATGTAAAATGTACGCATATTACCCTCTATACACACAAGTAAAAGTAAGGATATGGGGCTTATACTCCTTTTAGTTATGCTAACTCTGTTGATGCCAGAAGAGTTACTCCTGATTTATACCGGTATAACAAACACGGGGTTCATGATGCACGTTTTGATACGTGCAGAGGAAACTAAAAACAGCATCAG
Organism: Tauraco erythrolophus; assembly: GCF_009769465.1. Lineage (NCBI taxonomy): Eukaryota > Metazoa > Chordata > Aves > Musophagiformes > Musophagidae > Tauraco > Tauraco erythrolophus. Next base: position 4,245,732 of record NC_141493.1, on the reverse strand, counting down.
ATTTCCATCATGAAAATCTGACCTCTCTAAAAATCCAGTATTGATGGCAAGAAATGGTGTAAGCACTAAAACAGAGGTCCAGCAAGTTCCCCACTGCTGTACAATCTCGTCTTACTAACTACAACCAGCCTCATTGCATTTCTTTGTTCTTCACCATGGTAACATGATATTGGTTTCATAGAGCTGATTTTTAACATTATTAAATGCAAAAACCCGTTGAAAGGTTGTTCATCCTAAAAACCAGTACTTTATGTCAGAATGGTATATACATTTCCTTATAAATTGTGTGTTAAAATAGAAGGTTGGTTGAGTAATAAAAGGATTAGTGTGCACGAGCACTATTATCACCATACCCAAGTTTTTGTAAACAGGATCATGCGATTGAATACAGAATTTGTAATTTTGTACATTAGAATATTTTTAGCCATGCTGTACATCATGGAATCTAACAGCAAGCTGATGTTCAGGGAGGGTTTGGAGCACAGTTGCAAGTAGCTGAGCTATTATCTTCAAAAGCAAGTCTGACCCTACTGAGTTTAGCTCATTTCCACCCACTGTTTGCCTCCTACAAAAATCTGCTTCCCATTAATTTGTGTTCTTTTGATGTTATCAAATCACATACTGAACCCAAAATACCCAGCTGCCCTTAATCATCCTTAACCTAGATGTCCCCATGGCCTTCTGGTATCCCCTTCCCACGTCTGTATCCCCAGATTAGCACTCTTTTGTCCCACAACCGTCTTTTGGAAAGCCTTGAATCCAGAACCTGGGAGCAAGGCTTCTAGTTTTTTCTAAATTCCTTCCAGTCCTTAGCCAGGGCTTGATCCAAACTGAAGAACAAAACAAAATGAGTAAAGCAATTCCAGCCCCAGCCCCCTAAACAGCCCTGGAAAGAGCTTGTAGGTTTGAGACACTAATGCAGATAGGCAGAATTGAATGCAAGTGGAACAGAATTAATTCGAAGCCTTTCCAAAATTTGATATTCATGGACAATGCACTTTTCAATCCACCAGATCCAGCAACAGTCCCAGCAGAGCACAGGGAAAAGCCAACTTGTTTCTGACAGCAACTGGAAGCAAGTACATGCTTACTCCGAGAAAATCCCTCCTTGCTGACACCACCAGCAGATGCGTTCGGTGGAAGGATGAAGGCATCTCCAAAGAATACGTTTCCACTCACTGAAACCAAGACACTGCAACTCCCCTGGCATCATATTTTCTCATCTTTTTGTCACTGAGGTTTCTGCTGTCTCTTCCATACGGCAGCATCAGCTCACAGCTTGAACAACACCCGGAGAAGACGCCCCTCTCTTCCCTACGAAGCAACGGAGAGGGGGGAAGGAATCACACGGGCTGCACCTACCCACTCCTTGTTTTCTCGGAGATTTAACCCAAGGCGCTGGATTCCTCAGCCAGGCAATGAAAGCTCTTTCCACAAAAAAGACTTCAGCTGGAAAATACGTTGCATAAATGAGTAACACGAAACACTGAATTTGGTGCTGTCAAAGTTTCACTGTACATTTCCAAATAATTTCTCCTCTTCTGTAGCTAAAGCTGGAAAGTAAACAGTTCCTTATATCTATCTTTAGTTCATTTTAATATATAGATGGGAAAAATATTTATGTTTTTCAGGAAATAAAACCAAACTAGTCACCCATTACAACCTATTCAAAAGTTACTGATATCATTAGTCTCAGCATGTTCAATGTAAATATGACCAGTATGGAAAAGCTTGCAGCAAGATTATTTTTGGAATTTCAGAATTATTTTTTCAGAACTCATGTTCAATTAAAGAGCATGATGAAATTTCCAAGGGAATTACTTGAAAATTCAAAGGCATTTTGAGTTGGAGTTTGTGCTCAAAACCATTGAAGTGCTTAGCAATTCCTGCCTAAATCTGGAATTCTTAAGACTCGATGCCTGTTCTGGGAGCAGCACAATGAGCCGTTCTAAGTATCAGGCACAAAAGAGATCACTACAACTGTCTTACAGATGTCAGGACCACGTCACAGAATCAAAAATCAAAGGGAAGAGATCACAACATTCTCCTATCAAGGAGGAATCGTTCTCTAGAGTACATCAACGAGGATGATGAGCTCCCGTCTCCAGTTGAGGATGGTCTCATTCATAGAGTTTCCTACACGCAGGTGCTCAAACCCCTCTCTAAACAAACTCTCTTGCTGGGATTAGCGGATTGAAAAAAGGTGATGCGTAGACTTTCCTTTACACCCTGCTAAGAACATTCTGTAGTGCACAAACAGTCAGATAAAGATGAAAACTGTTATCTTCAACTGTTCTGCATCTTTGACTCAACTACTGAAAAAAAAAAATCAAAGTACTACATTTGTAGTACTATGGAGTACATTGGACTTTTGATGCCTACTTAACAACTGTCGGAGCAGCGATGCTACAAAGGCAACAAAACGCTGCTCCGCTCCAGACCAGCTCCTGAGGAAAGCGTTTCTACATTGAGCTTTACACCAATAGTAGCAAATGACACACTTACGGAGACGCAGCAAAGACACGTACAAGAAGAACAAAACCCGAGCACAATTAAAGAAACCAGCATGAGACCTCAACTTATGGAAAGCGTCGCTAAGTGGAACAGCAGCAGCCGGAGAGAAACGCAGCGTAGAGAAGCATCGGCCAATCTGTTAGCGAGCTAATTTCATTCTGTTCCCAGGAAGGCGAAGCGACACCGAGCGCACCAGACTCCTGCCCTGTGCGGGTGGCTCCGGGGAGATATAAATTCATTCCCCTCCCAGGCACTGTAGGAGCTAATGAAGTCAAATGGAGACCATCGGGACAAGTTTTCTCTCGCTGTTGCAGGCTGCTGCCACTCTCTGCTACACCAACACGGCGCCATCGGCTCCGAGTCGTCTGCTGGTGACACCGCAGCGTGCGGAAGCAATAGGACTTTTCCCAGCGGACTTCAGCTCCATCTGTGTCAGTCCATCACTGCTTCCTCCTGCTGTATCTAACTAAATGGCACTTAAAAGAACCAACGCGCAGCTCTTCTATTATTAAGTGAACCCTCTTACATTCATCTGCTCCCTAGTTTTTATCTCCAAGTGCCTTCACAAACTTAGAAGAAGATATATAAAATTAAAGACCAGCAAAGACACAAAGATTAATATCCTCTATAGGAACTGCTGACTGTGAGTGCCTAACTTTAAAAACTTTAAAAAGGGGTCTATTTTTCAGAAAACAGATATTCATTTCTCTCGGCCAGTCATGCTTCTGTTGTACAGCTGCTAACTAAAGACCCCAATGCACTAGTCACAGAAAAAAATTCAACCCAGGATCTATCCCTGGATGTGTTTAAGAATAGGGTGGATGAACTATTTAGGGATATGGTTTAATGGGGATTAGGGACGGTTGGACTCGATGATCTCTGAGGTCTTTTCCAACCTAGAAATCTAGGAATCTATTTATCTACTTGCAAGAAGCAGCTCTCCAGCAACTTACACATTTCCTCAGCAGTCTTGCACAGACCAGGAAAGGAAATAATTTCTAGAATTAAAACAACCTAGAAAGTTTAAAAACTGATCGTAGAGTTTCTTATTTAAAATACACTCTCTTCAAATACGGAATTCCTTGGCTAACAATAAGTACATTTTAAGGGTTCTACTTAAATTTCTCTGCTTTCCTGCTCTGCTTTGAAGAAGTAGTTTCTAACAGCATCACTAGTCAGAAATTGTGACCGGGACTCAGGAGACCCACCTTGGTCTCGGGCTCGCTGGGTATCTTTGGACAGACCAGTTCTTTCATTGCTTCTTAGTTCTGAGATTTTCGAAACAGCACAATTTTTTACTGAGTGCTTTGGGCTACACCAGTGAAAAGAGCCAGATATTGTGATCGCTCTTAGTCAATCTGAAAAAAGCACCATCAAATATAATCATTGTTTATCTCCATGTCTTTTCTACAGGCACCCACAGCTTCTTCAGTTGGTATTTCAGATTTGCCAGTGTCAGCAGACGCTGTCTAGGACAGCCTGCTTCTTATGATTGTCCCAGCATCAGACACAGATGAGTTTTGAAGCAGCTACTCTGGAATACAAGAGACAAACACATGTGAGAGCACTTGGAGAGGCAGCAACACCACCCATCTGCACCACAGAACCAAGGAAATCAGCTGTCCGCGTTCTGCACAGGACACACAAAGCAACTCAGCTATATAGTCCCTGCTCCATTTCATTTCATTCCCTATATTTCCTTGATTGCTACAACAGCACTTAATAATAGTTTTATACTAGAATGTGATTTTTCAAATGAATAATAACTATTCCTGGGCTCAAAGGCAATGAAATAATGAACTAGACCCTCTCAAATCCATCTCATTGGCCTGGGAAAACTACCATTTCTAAAACCAATTATGTTCATTCTTCTTTCTTCCCTTCCTATCAGTGAAGTAGGGCAGAAGGACGGAGAAAGGTCAGAGGGACAGCTTTGGAGATTATCCACACCACCATTCCAGGTTTCTTCTGCAGCCACTAAATTAAGAAACCTTCTTGACCCGCAAAACGAGCTCGGTGTCATATTGACACGACTCTACCAGGCAAAGCCTGGGCATCAGTTATTGCAAAACGTGTCAACACTGGGGGACCAGACCGACCGCAGCGGTGCTAACGGGAGCCTTGGCAGTGCCCTACGTGCTCACACGCAGTTACAGAACGCACGCTTCTCATTTCAGAAGTGCACCGGCTGTTTGAAGGAAGCAAGAGCTCAGTTTCAGTGCCTATCTGAACGACAGTAACTCTGGGAATACTGTGGTCACTGGCCTCACACCCGAGCTAACCGTGAGGGCAAATAACCGATCAACACTTGTGAAGCTTTTGGACAACGTGTAACGTAAGCGTGCAGTGGTACGTGTCAACTGGAACAACTCATCTGCTCACCACACGTCCCAGCCTGGAGACTGATATTCATGCAACGGGCGTATCCTTCTACACAACAATGGCTTTTCAATGAACAATCTACCAACAACAACCACTTTGAGTATAATTAAGTAATTAATTATATTTTCTAATCTATTAAGCCTTGATTGCTTATCAAAGCATTCAGCTGGATCATTTTCCTCTTGTCATTTCCAATTAATGTTGCCTTTATTTTTTTTAAGCAAAGGAAAAAAAGTCTCTCAAACTTCACGGGGAATCAGGGCTTCAACGGAGCAGAAAAAGTAGTTGCTGTTTTTTTCAAACTATAGCTTACTGAGAGATGATGATGTATAAATGATTCCACGTAGGTAGAGTAGAAAGTTTGATTTCTGATTGCTAGAAACTATGACGTGCTTATCTTTCACGTTAGTGGAAAACTCGTAAAGCCAGTAGTGCTTTTATGGCTCTAATAATCCCCGAAGCTACGCAGTTGCCTTCACCACAGTGCAGGATTAAACACCGCAGCATGGGGTAATTAGCGCAATCGGGAATTAAACTCATCTGGCATCACAACTGCAAATCGATACAGACTGATATGGAATGTTCGTAAGTGCTAAAAAAAAAAAAGACTGAGACGTTCTCAGATGGCTGAAACTTGCACAGCTTCATCAAAGTCCATGGGATTACTCTGCTGCTGGAGAACTGGAAATCCAGTCCACATTTCAGTTCTGAATGTTAAAAAAGAGCTATGCACTCTACAGTTTTATCACAAAATAACCTTTTTTTTTAATGCTGTTTCTGGAATTGTACGTTCGCAGTTCAGCTCTGGGAATTTTCCCTCAGGACACTGCAATCTTGCATCCTTTCTTGCAGTTGTAGAAGTCTCTCCAAATCTAACATCTTAGGTGTCACGAGCACCTAAGATTTCCTCATTGGGCAAGGTCGTTAACGTTCTAGTGAAGCTGGGAGAACAGGACTGGAAAATTACCCACCTGGGTACCAATACATCACATATAAAGTACAGTCAAATGGCATAAACCAGACAAAATTAACTGCATTCACTTCTGAGGATAACGATTTGAAAAGATGCTTCATAAAATAAAATGTAACGCTAATTATGCTTTTATGGAACGTGTTTACTTAGCTTCACTAGCTAAAGGGAGCGGACCATCAAAGCTAATACCCACTGAAGACACAAGCTGTATTCCAAAAAGGTGTTTTTCAAACATTTTCAACTTGGCTGCTATAAACCCTGATGCACCATCGTGCAATATTTACAACATACCAGCCAAGTTTGTAAACTTTACTACTTATATGATTCTATGAATCAGTTAGAAATATGGTCTTGGTAGCTGCAAGTCTTCTATTCCAACTGACCCCTTCTGTTGTTTGGCTGATAGCCTTGAGCACCCCCAGGTGAAAAAAAAAGAAAAAAAAAAATCAACAAAACAAAACAAAAACTACTGGGCAAAATATAAAAGAGAGAGAACTTGAACATTTTGCCGGGAAAATTTTCTATTGAAAACCACTATTTTTGCAAAAATCAAAAGCTTTCAAAGGAACATATCGGTCTTGATTGATTTCTTCATCAGTAAAACTCCAAATTTTATTTCAATTATATTGAAGAAGTTGCCTTCCCTTCTTTGCCTTTTTTCTTCGCTTCTTTCTAAAAAGAAAGAAGTTTTCCCAAGTCAGCGCGCCTGCGAGGAGCGCGACACAGAACGACGGCGGCGTGCTCTGAACAGAAGGGCTCTTTACTCCCCTTACCTGGTGAGAAGGATTATCCCACTTGAACATTTGCTGACTGTCCCCCACCTCCTTCCCGTTCTTCCAAAATAGATTTGCTTTCAGGAGCCTCAGATCTGGCACATGGGAACAATCCTTGTCCTTAAGTGACGGTTACATTTTGGCTACTAATGACACAGAGACTGGCCCCGTGCCACCCTTGTGCTAAAGACAGGGATACAGAATATAAAATTATTTTAAATTGCTTCTCCTAGGATCAACAGTGGAAACCTAACAATTGCAACAGAAAAATTCCCTAGGAAAAAACACTGAAATCTATGCCTGAGATTCAACTTGGTGAAGAAATTCATTTCTCTGTCAATACCAGAGCAAACAGGCTTTCTCATCCTTCTCCTTGGCTACTGAAAGTCATTCATTTCAAACCAGATACATAGATGTATTGCCATTTTTGACTGCTGAAACAATGCACTAGAAAGACAGTTAACTGCCTCTGGATAGTAAACAAATTTCCTGCCTTATTGAGTGAGGTGGATACAAAGAGATGAAGCACTAAATCCTGCCCATGGCATGCCATCTCTGTCTTACGTTGGCATGCCACAAAAATTGCATCTAACTCAGTTCAAGGAAATTCTCTCTCAGAAATATTCCTATTAAATATGCTGGGGAAGACTCGTGTCTCTGTTAAATCTGTGTGAATCTGCAAACTTAAGCACGGCTCTGTTTCCAGAGTTCAAGATATTGACAGCACTATCGAGGAGAATTTCATCTGATGTCCTGAGTAGCTTTCAACAAGCACTTCAGCAGCAGAAAGAATCTGTACGAGGAACTTGTGCTGTGTCTCTTGAACTCTCCCAGGTCACTGTATGAGACAAAGCAGTTTTAAAAACGTGGTTTCAGAGAGTTGTAATCCTGAGTGCATTAAATAAATCACAATCACTGTAATACCTGGCATGTCCCTCTCCAGATTCACTCCACTAGTCTTGCCCATCCTCAACATCGACAATCTTAACGTGCTGGAGTGGTGGTTTGCTGCCAGGCACATGTGAGACTCACAGCTACCTTGGACTACGTGTAGAAAGTAAACCCTGAGAACAGTGATGAACAGATCAATTGTGGCAGTTTAGGTAGATGCAAAATACAACAGGTCCATATCCAAGGGCATCCAATTGTTGTAACCAAACACTTTGCTCTCTTCTCCATAGCCCGTTTCCCATACTGTTGTTCCAGCAAAGCATTAGAAGGTGCAACCTGATTTTTTCCTTTTCTTAAAAAAAAATATTACATATATTAAAAAAAGAGAGCACACCATTTTGAAGTGACTGGACCTGCTCCTGGAGGAACAGTGACAGCCATGAGGATTCGCTATTTGGATTTGTGTCACGGAATGGCAGAGTTTTTCAATCACATCAGCTAAGAGCTGGAGATAAAATAGGGCCAGAAAGGGAATTACATGGGATATACCCTGGTATAATTTGGCTTTATGGCTGGGGAGAAAAAAAAAAAATAAAATCAGAGGCAGCCACTGAAAACTCTAGCGATTTTAAGATTTCTTCTTCTTTAAAACAACTTATTTATTAGGAGTCAAAACTGGGATGCTTCAAAAAGTGTCTCTGTGGCTTAAGAGCTTGAATCTGGTTGTCAGACCTGACTTCAGCACTCAAACTTCAGTTTAAATTCTGAGTGCCCAGGCGCATGAAAGCAGCCGAGATTTTTACGGTTTGGGGGTTTAGAGTTTTTTTGGTTGGTTGTTTCTTACAAGAGAGACTACCAAGTGCCTATACCACACCTGAAAAGGAACCTTTCTATTCCTGAACCCTTGGAAAACTTACATTAGGATAGAATTTCTAAAAGCTCAAGAGCTTTTTTTCACAAAAGCTCTGACTTTTCTAAAATAGGCAGGTAAGAATACTCCAGGGAAAGAATGTAGGACATTCAAACAACTGCCTGCCTGCATTACACCCCAGGTTAACTGTTTTTCAGGTGTTTCTATAGGACCTGGCACAATGAGCCCTGATGCTAATTGGGGTCTCTAGATCTAACGCTGAGGACTGAATGGTTATGTGACCCGTTCCGAATTGCAGCAAACCAGCAGCAGTTTGCTTTCTCAGAGTCCTCTCCTCTAACCATCAACGTGACAGTTGCCTCTGGCTGAGTGACATTTTGGGTGTAGGAAGTGAAGACAAAGTTAACCACAGCCATTTAAAACACTGAGTCATGGTAACAGCTACAAAAATAATATACTTCCACTACTACAGGCTCATGCTGCTTCAAGGGAAAGCTTTTTCCCTCCTGGCCTTCCCTGACTCCGTGTTAGGTGGTTTGCAGGAGGGCAGCAGATGTCCGGGCTGCAATCAGATGGAAACCAGTAGCAGCACCTGCTACAAGTTAATTAATTCTTCCTGGCTCCAGAACAGCTGTTGATTTTGGTGTAGGTTTTATCTTCATTTCATGTTTCAACTGTTTGTTCAACGGAGCAGGAAACGGGGAGCCCTGAGCATCTGGAGTCACATGAAGGCACGTCGATGGTTGCGAGCTCAGCTACCAAACCATAGTCTTGGCTACAGGAAACGTTCCCGAGCAGGACCGTGTTTGAGAAACAAACAACGACGAGAACCAACAAGCTCAGGCTGGTTACTATGGAGAAGGTATCACTGATTTGCTGCATGTGCCTGGAGTTCTCTGCTTTGTTTTGTTTGGGTGTTACTGAAAAGCACTTCTCCCTCTCCAACCCCTACCCAACCTCACCTTCATAAACCCAAGTTTATCCAGACAGATTCCAGTCCCTTGGCCCACCACCAAAGCCTCCAACAGGGAAAAGAAGTGAGCTTATCCATGCATTATATGAACGCCTTTTTACTGGGAGCTGTGTTGAGACCAACAAATTGGACCACCACATGGAAATAGAGCGTGTGCACAGAGGGCTGGATTCACATGTCCATCCTCCGACCTACCAAACGGAGCCAGATCCTTTCTGCACAGAAAAACGGTATCGAGTACTCAATTGGAAGAATTTTGGCCCAGATTATTACCAGGCTCTGTCCAGTATATTCTCCTGTTAGGTAGTACCAGTTTCCTCCTGTAAGTTATCCAAGAGGGTCGACTGCATTTGTTCAGTGACTCACAAAACGAACTGTGACAGTGTCCTACGAATGAGTTCAGCACAATCATAATTACAGCTGATCAAGAGCAAATTCCCAGCTAATACTCTGCCTCTAGTCCACTAAAATCAGTCCCTTTTAAAAAGTATGATGATCTTCAGAGGAAGTGCATGCTCAGAGAAGTAGCCAAATTAAAACAATCTGATGATTTTAGCTGTCTTAGAAATCTAATTATACACAGAGACTAATACCGCTATGCGTTGTCTCCACGATGAGTTGAATGATGAAATTGGTACCGAGTACATGACCACCTACAACCAAGAAACTGAAGCTTTACAGAAATAGCAAACCAATCAGCAGATGGCAAACAGATGGATACAAGATTCTGAGATGTGTACATACAAAACTTAATTGAAATTAAAATTATTATTCATTGCAATAAATTCAGCTTGGGTGGATGAGAGGCAACATCCTTAAGTAAGTAAGGGGAAAACCAGTTTTAAATAATTAAGGCTCTATTTATGAATGCCTCCTGAAGCATTCATGAGAATCTCTTCATAGGGATAATAAAGAATATACTGCTTCCACGTGACAAGCACAGGTATTCTCAGAGCTATAACCCCTACAGATGAAAGCAGTATCTGCCAGTTTGAAGAGGCTGAAGTACAGCTAAGAAATCCCAGCTTGTGGACTGGAATAGCAAACTCACTGGAACCTTTGGAAAAGCTGCTGTGGCTCAGGCAAGCACCCGTCCAACCCTGGAGCACCAGCTCAGTGACACACACCCACACATAATACATATTTCTAATTATCATGCTGACCACTCTTTGCAAATGTTCATTACCAGTAAACAAAGAATTATTTCTTGCGTTGTAACAGAGTGCTGATCAGTTAATTGTCGCATTGCTCTACATTTTCCTTATCCAAGTAGTGCCAAACACAAAGAGCCCAAACTGGCTCCCAGAACCCAGCAGCGCTGCTTTGCACCTTCCAACGACGCACAAACGGCTCCCAGATACAAGGCTGCTCAAAATTTCCCAAAATCTCTTTGACCCCAACAAAAGCTGTGGGATCCCGGCAACCCACACGATATTCTCCACCACTGGGATTACAGGGTCTGCCTTCGAGGATGCGGAATACCCGCAAACCCTCTGGGATTTCAGTGCATCCTTCAGCTGCTCACCCCACAGGACAGTCTGTCCTTGGGACAATCCCAGTGCAGCTGCAGAAGCAAGCAATGAAGCCTGGCAACCAACACCTGAGAGAGCACGAAAAAGCATTCCAAATCCTGTCACTCGTATATATTATAATACAGCAAGAAGACAGAAGGATTTATTGTATGTTTCCCTCCTTCCAGGGCAACAGCATCAACCAGCAGCGCGTCGCAGGGACAGAGAGAGATGAACTATTCTGCTAAGCACCTTGACACAGCCCCAGTGCAATTCCTTAACGTCAGAGCACCGCATCCGACCAAGGGCTGATGATGGGCTGCAACGGTCAGGGTTAACGCCAGTGCAAGCTCTGTCCTCCTAAGGTGCTTCTCCTGCTCTTCCAGCCTTCCTTCCACCTCAGAAAGGGCTAGGTTTGCTCTTAGTTTGGCTCTGCTCTCACCCACTCTGGCAGCTGGTTTTATTTTTGCAGAGAAGGGGAGACGGCCCCTACACGCAGATTTGTCCCACCACAAACCCTCACGTCTGATTTCTGCCTCTAGCAACCGAAGGAACACAACAAGGTTTTCTTTTCCAACTGAAACCGCAAGCAGAGGAGAGGAAGTTGGAATATTATTACCTAGGTTGGATAACACCCAAAAGCAGGCCCCCACCTTCTCTTTAAAGGAAGGAAAGAATAAAGCAGGTGCTCATTTCTGAGATGCATATAATGGTGCAGAACTAAATTAGACAGGATTTGAATACAACGTTCATCTCCCAGATCTTTAGAGAGACACAACAGGTCTCAAATTGCACACAGCAGATATTTCCCCTACTGCAGGTGGCTGCTGTTGAAACAGGGGAACGACATCCCAGTCTGCCACCCAGACACTGTCTGATTTTAATGAATTGCTACCGAAAATTCATTCGCCTGCAAGTGCAATTCAGCCCTCAGGTAAATAAGCCCAAGTTCAGGCTGGGGAAAAAAAGCTGCTGTTCAGTGTAAATCAAAGCTGGAAGCTAAGGAGCTGCCCACGGAAGATGCTCCAGGACAGAGCAACACTCACGTGGCCCGGAGAGCCCAGGAGAGCCCACGGCAGCCCCAGCTCCGTGCGCCCATGCAGCAGCACCTGGAACTTGGAGCTGATTCTGGCACTAGAGCCGTTTGCCCCAAGGGCTCAGAGGTCCTGCAGACACTATCTGCACCTTCCCAAGGGGTACATTTTCTGGTGCTGCACCTGCTTTTGCTGGCAAATGGGCTCCAAGTTTACACTGGGATAAGTCAAGCCTTCCCTATACATGCCGACACCAGAGAATGTAACACTGGCCTGACTTGACACGCAAGAAATTTTAGGTTTTGATGGACCAACGACTTCCAGAAGTGAGCGAATCCATGTGCAGAAGTATACAGAGATGCTGTTTATTTGCTCAACCCCAGCATGCTCTGTGTACCCTCTCCCCGCAGCGTGCGCTCCGTAAGCCAGCGGAGCAGCGCACCGAATCCGTCACCGCTGCCGAGCAAACCGTGCGCAGCCGCTCCAGTAAACACCCTGCCACTGGGAGCCTGCCGGTTATCCCAGGTTTCTCTCCTTCTCTCCCTCTCTCTGTTTCTATAATTAAAAAAAAACGGACAACCTCCACGCAGGCTCCTGAGCGTGCCCGCCATCCACAAACCCAATTTCACACGATGACAGCCTAATTAATCTTCTTCTTTTGTTGCGATAGCATACGGTCTCCACTCAACTGTGGAATACGGTGGAATCTTGCTGCGAAACACATCTGTCAGGATTGCAGTGTGAATAAAGGAATGCAGCAGGCTTTTGTGCGATTATATCTGTATTTATATAGCTCTGTGCCTAGCGAGCGCTCCGCGCGCACGTAGGATGGAACAATCTGCACAGTAATGTCCTGAATTTCGAGCAACACCTGTGATGCCAGACACTGGAGCATCAAAATGCAGCAGGAAAGCCGTCGTTCTGCCCAGGGAGACATCATTCCTCCCACACACAGCACTCAGGTAAAGAAACATTATGTGACTTGTCCAAGGTCACACAGAGAAACTGTGACAGAGCTGGGAACTAAGCCAACGTCTCAGATCGTGAACTTAACTCCTAAGACGCGCTTTGCCCTTGTTTTGCAGGGTCCGCCTTCCCTCCTTCCTTCCAGCCTTGTAATTACTAACAGCTACTGGCCCGTCATCAGCACTTCCACACAGCTGTGAAACTGGAAAAATTCCTGCTGAGAGCAAAGTGGCAAACTGAGATGGTCACAACAAAGTTCCACTCAGCTGAATGAAACCAAATCCAACCTTTTTGCTCAATCTCTACTCAGGCATTAAGAACTTCTTTGGCCCTGGGGTGCCCAGGTCCTGGGTTAGCTGTCTACCCTCTAACCAGTGGCACCTTGGGTCATCTGGGATGTGAGAAGGTTGAGTAAAAACATCTGTAGAAGGTCACTCCTGCAAGCAATGACACCCCAAACTGTGCCAAGCCTTGGTCTGCTTACAGCGCTGAAGACTCTTAGGGTTTCATCATGTCTGATAACATTTGTTCATGTTCTTAATACTTCGGTTTCTGACACCACAAAATTATGAGATCACCACAATTTACACTGAAAAAAAGGTTTCAAGACCTTTCACCTAAAACATGAGCATGAAACAAACCCTCAAGAGCTCCAAAGAAATTAAGGACTCCAAAGAAATCAGTGTGTCATGGTCTTTCGATTGGGGTTGGAGGCCGGTGTGCGAACGGGCAGGGCTGTCAGCGCTGCGCTTAAATCACTTCACCACGAAGTAATGAAAGGTCACAGGATTTCAATCAAGATACTCAGCCTGTATAAATCTTGTCTCTCCTTGGAAGCACTTGGTGCTGTATAGACTTCTACCTGCTAAAGTCAGGCTCAATTTATAGTTTCAATGTGAATCAATAAAATTTGGTGCCTCGGTTTTAAATACAAGAGCTAAATTTGTCTCTACTTCGAGGGAGTGCAGCTACATCACCTTCAGTGGAGTTTCTTGCACTTACACCAACAGAGAACCTGATCTGCAGCTGGGAATTTTCTAAAGGCAAGAGCTCTGCTTTGCACTACAGCATCGGCTGCCTAAATTTCTGATAATTGCTAAAGAAATTATTTGGCTAATAAGCAGCAATACCAACCATTTTCATGGGGAGCTACAGCGATAATTAAGAAGACAAAAAAAAGGGGGAGGGGAGGCGGAAGAACCTTCACGTTCTTTAGGATAATTATAATTTGTGTCAAATAAGACAAATATTTCAATTTCGGGCAACATGTACCTTCAGAATAAATGTGGGCTGTTTTAGTCACAACATGTCACGGGAAGTAGTCTGATCCAATATTTGCAGTCATACAATTAAACCTGGCATGTAGTAATTAGGCAGGCAGGTGTACTCCATACATACTACGACGTTTCTTACTAGCTGTTGTCTTACATTAGCCCGTCCTTGGTTAAGCGATCATGGAGACAGAACGTAGCTGCTTACAAATGCCCAAAGGACACAAAATAGAGGTGGGAGAAAAATTATTTATGGTGGGTATGATTAAGTGCAATGTGAAGTGACTGAAAGGAATTGGAAATTAGTAAATGGGGAAAATCTCCCTGCCAAAGACTATGAGATCGTAACACGCTCTCAGTGGAGAAGAGCAGGAAAACTAATCCATGTGAGTCAACTTCATGGGAGCCTGTGGAGTAGCTTTCTGAAATGTAATAGGGAATTATCCTATCCGAGGTATTTTTCAAGAATTAGGCACCCTAATGCAATTAAGCACCCTGAAAGTGGAGAATGATCTACAGAAAAGCTGTTGTGATGCACTGGATGTAGCATATTCGACTACATTCCCAAAACGTCACTGTGTCTTAAAAGTTATTTTTGCAGATTTGAGGTTTTGTAAATCTCCCTGACTCTCAACAGAAAATCCTGAACACTTGGGACCACATCTACTACCAGTGAAGCCTCCTGAAATTCTGATGCCTGATAATCCTCACAAAATCAGTCAAAGAACAGTTACTACTAACAGCAATAAACACTCAGTACTACCACCTTAGAGAAAACTCATTCCTCTGTTAAACAAGCTCCCCCACGAGTGAAAACTGGTGCTGATGAGAACTGTTGTTCACATGCCAGTGCACAGTGAAACAATTAGGAGTTTTGTCCTACTTCATAAATACCAATATTGATAAAGTAGTAGAACCTAAAATACCATTAGACGTTTTTATGATTACTAAGAACTTCCTGAGTTATATTAAGTGGGCTAAGGAGTTAAAAAGGAGTATAAACTCCCAAGCTCCAAGCCAACAATGAAGTGCTCAGAGTCAGGAAGAAAATGTCACCTCCAGAGCACGTCATTATATCATTGTCTACAACAGGATTTTTTTTTTTATCATCTTATTCTGAAGTATCTGACACTAACGAACTACATATACAATTCAACTAATTCTAAATGGTTACTTTTATGCCTCCTACTAAAAGAGAAGATTTTTCAAAGCTACCTGGGGCATTTAGATGCTAAATTCTCATAAAAATTAATGGGAACTGAGCCTCCTAATTCCCCAAGCGTCTTTGAAAACCTCAGACCAAATATATACAAGTTCTATTCGTTCTGAAGGCTCCTAATGCACTTTACAACCATTCCTAGTTCTACACAGAATAGATTTCACCAAAATGTAGCTACCTCTGTGATGAAACATGGCATGGGAACACTACATAAAAGTTTAAAGACTGGAAGTGAAGAATACCCAGGGGTAACTGGGTGAAACTTAATGGTCTGTGATACACAGAAGTTCAGAGTAGATGATCTAATGGTCTCTTCCGGCCTCAGATGCTCTGAAATTAAAGTGACAACACAGCCCACCGAAAGTTCAGGAAGATCTGGGAAGGTGAGGTATGTGGCTGGAGGGAACCGACAGCTCCAATTTCAACCTTTTGCAGGGTTGGCAGTGCCAGTGCTGTGCAGGGAGGTGCCAGCTGCCTTCCCCTCCCGCAGTACAGCCAACGTGGTACCACGCTGGAACTGCCAGAACATCAGAATTAAACAGATGGGTTGACAAAAGCGTCCGAGTGATGTACAAAGGCTCCAGAGTGGTCAGGAGCTCAGCTTTTGTCCTTTGCAACCCTTGACTGGGAGATGAGTGGCCTTACGAATAAACATTTACGTGGCCTCCACTAAACCAGCGGCCCCAGTGGCCACCTGTGACTCTTTGCTGCTCTCCTAACTCAAAGGATCTGTTGGAATAGGTCAAAAGCACGTGCAAAACCACGTGTTTGAAGACAGCAAACGATGGTTCCTCTGAACAGCAAGAAAACAACCGCCCTCCTGACACCTGTGTCATTTCTCCATCAATTTCATGGACAGACCTCGCTGTGTTTCGGGAATGATATCGCTTTTTTCCTGCAGATACTGACACAAAGGCACATAAAATACTGCACGGGAAAGTCTGAATATGTGCAATTATGAATGAATATATTGTTTGGAGCATGCTTAAAAGGATTATCATTTCATGACACCAAAAATTATAATAATTACATCCACCGTTTTTTGTACTTACTCATTTTCAGACTATTATGGGTCCTCTTTGGAAAAGTGAAATTGGTGCTTGCAGCCTTGACAGCAAAGGACAAATGCCTTGACAGGACATAATGCTTCTCTAAGAATAATTAAATCAAAGTATGGTATAAATCCCAACGGCGCCTCTCCATTGGTAGTATTTCTATCAAGAATCTTCAAAACCTTAAATCCAATATTTAAAATTTATGGGTTTCACCTATGGTTTCAAGGTGAGAGGCAGCTGTAGCAATGCTTTGGTGCTTCTATCTCACCTTTTCTTTTAGTCCGATAAACAGCAGAACAAAACTCTCACCTGCATGCCACGGCATAAATAATTTCTGTCTGAACAAACATAGGTAAAAGGGTTATGCATAAAAACATATAAATAGGTGGCCCAGGCAAGGTCAGGAACAAGTATTAGGAGACATCACAGACAGGTGGAACAGAACTCTCATTATCTTCACTTAAAAATAGGTAACTGATGCACAAAAGGGTTCAGTAAATTGCCCCAAATTATGCAGGTTTCTGTCAGAGAACTAGCAAGTACTTTAACTAAACACCCTCTGTTCTAACTGAAATTAAATATAATTGAGACGAAGAAGAGACACAAGAAAAGAGACAAACTTATTTATCCTCCCAGCTACATCAACAAGTCAGAAAGGGCCTTCCTATCTGCAGCAAAAAGAAGGAAAAAAAGCGTATTTTCATGAAGAAGCTTGTAAGGTGCATTGAACCATTCTGATAGCCACCATACGAGTCATTAATCGATAACAGCGGGATTGGGGATGTCACAGTATTTGATCACAAGAGTTTCCAGTTTAGTCCAAAGTAATGATGTCCATCACAAAGATACCAATCTTTTGAACTACCCAAGTTCAAACCTTAAGTTCTGTTTTGACATCAAGCACCTACACACTCTGCTGAATTCTGAACCTCTCTGGGTTCAGCTGTTAATAGCAGCTAGAAGAAATCTTGTGTCAGGAGCTCTGGGATCTAAGAAACACGAAGGATTGTTTTCCTGTTCTCACAGTCATCGCTAACAACGGCATCACTCTATTAACCTCTCCCACTTGGATTTCCCTTAACCTGTACATGCAACTTGAAGTCCTTTAAAACGTTTCCTCTGTCCCTCCTGTGGTTTTAAAAGCTCAAGTTGCACTATGATCTTTGCTTAAGAGAAGTTACTGAAGCGATGGATTCTAAATGTTATAATCCAAACGGTCATGGCTGGATGAAAATCCAGTTTATTCAGTAACGCTACCGCCCCGGCATGCAATCGTATTCATTTATGAAACCGTTACTGCCTGATGGGTTGAATAATGAAACTGCGGTAACATCAGCTTTGAAGATGAAGAACACTGGGGCACAAGTTCTCCTAGTTTTAATAAAATATCTGTAACATCGTTTAGAGGGAAAACAGCTCTTTTAAGACAGTCCACATCGACACACTGAACTTGATTTTCACCTTCAAAGATCAACTCTGGTAGTGTGCCAAGACAGTAAGTGCTTTTAGACCTTGTCCATGTTGGGATTTTGTCTCCCAGCTGATGGCCAGCTCCCAAACAAAGCCCGCAGGCCAGCTGCTTAGCTGGCACAGGTCAATCGCTCCCACTTCAAGCAGGGAAGGCAGCTGTGCCAGTTTGTACCATCTGAGCACTTGGCCCCAGCTGTGGGCAGGGGAGCAGGGATCTGCAGCACAGGTGATAGCTCTCTGGGGACCGTTCAAAGCCCAGGTTCTCAGTGTAAAAATCCTTCCCTATTTGTCTATGTGCACAAACACGGTCTGTAAGCTGGAACACTCCCGTTCATTTGCAGGCTGGAACAATCCAGAGAGACTTGGAGAACTTCATTCCTTGGTGTGAGATGGCCACCTCATTCCAGTAAACTTTAACTGGTAATTCCAGGGCATCAAAAAAAGCGAGGCCTAGGCTCTGGGGTTGTTTAGCCTGGAGAAAAGGAGGCTCAGGGGAGACCTTATTGCTCTCTACAACTACCTGAACGGAAGCTGTAGAGAGGTGGGTGTTGGACTCTTCTCCCAAGTCACAAGCGATAGGACAAGAGGAAACAGCTTCAAGTTGTGCCAGGGGAGGTTTATATTGGATTTGGGAAAAATTTCTTCACCTAAGGGGTTGTCAAGCATTGGAACAGGCTGCCCAAGGAAGTGGTTGACTCACCGTCCCTGGAGGTATCTGAAAGATGTGTAGATGTGGTGCTTAGGGACATAGTTTAGTGGTGGACTTGGCAGTGCTGGGTTAACGGTTGGACCTGATGATCTCCAAGGTCTCTTCCAACCTTAATGATTCTGTGATTCTAAAACAGTGATCTATTATATCAGTTAGTCAGTATACTAAAGGAAAGGATTTGATTAGAAAGGCAGGATAACATTCTGATTTAATCTACACTGACACACAACACGATCTCTCTGCCACCCTCCAACTACCCAGGGACTGCAGCCGAGCTCAAAGACTGTTATTTTAAACCTCACAGAAGCCAATGGAGAAAATGCAGAAGCAGAAAGAAAGCAAATATCGTGGTGGGAGGGAAAGTTTACTCTTCCCCACAAAAGCTTCGAGGCCAGCATCGCTGGGGCTCTGTCCCTTAGGCATGCTGCAGCGTAAGCTCTGCGAGAGCTTGGCACCCGACGCGGAGCGCAGCACGGAGTCCGCGGGGCACTGCGGCTCAACCCGTGGCACCTTGGTTGGAACACCCCAGGGAAGGTCTTATGGTGGCAACTCAAGTGAGTTAAATCCTACTGCGCTCACTGCTACGAAACGCCGAACAAGCTGAAAGGAATGAACGAGATGTCATATTTGTAACTACTTAGCAGACACACTAAGACAATTACAGTGAAGAAAGCTATGCAGGCAGTACTGTACATCACACTTATTTTGCAGAAGTCCATAAATAAGTAATTTGACTTGGAAAAGCACTCTGGGATGGCTTGAGGTTTGGAAAGTGATACCACAGCACAAGCAATTTCATACCTTCCTCAATGTATTTACATTGCAATGCAATAATCAGTAGGCTATAAATGAATAGTTGATGCCCCCTACCACTTATTTTTTGAACAGAGGACACTGTTATTGTTTAAGCAAAAAGATGTGTTCAAACGGTGCCATGTTCACAGATATTCTCAGAAACGGAGGCTCAGTTCTGAAACTATTTTAAAAAGTGGCATGGAGGGAGAGAAGCAGCCTGCCAAACAATATAATACATATAAAATATAGAATCTCAAATCCAAAGTAAACTTCCAAAAGTCTTTCCATAGGGGATGCTGAACAAGGAAGGTGAAAGGATTAACTGCTGTGTAATGGAATAGAAAATCGGGTGCAGGTGATGTTACAAGTATCTGCTTAGAAGATTACTAAAATACATTAAAACACTCATCACATGAGAATAGAAGGTGTCTGTAAAAAAACTAAACATCACTGGAAGGAGCTTATCAAAAACTTTTAACAGACGTAATTTTTTGAGAGTGTTAAGAAAGGATCTCTACTATGAATTGATTAAACAGGTGTATGCATAGATAAAATATTGACACAGAAACAGTACTGCTTTGATTATTGACCTGTTGAACACAATATCTACCTCAAACAAATGACTAGTAGTTTATTGAAAACATCTAATGATCATCGACTAATCTTTTATAACCCATTAATAGATGACCTCTTAATAGGGCATGCGGTCCAAACACCTAGATAAGAAATACCTTGGGGACTCTGATGCAACACTGTCTCACAGTTGTCTGTCATCATTCAGCTCGTTTTTCTCTCCTCACATCCAAAATATTGTAAAAAGTGCAGGTTTGATCCAGAGCTCACTGAGGAAATCAAAGGGCACTTTTTTATTCTCTTTGGTACCAAGAGGGTTAAAGGAATGACTGATAGAGAACAGGATCATGCTCAGAGATGAAAAAGATATTCTACTCCTCAGATCTCTTTTTTCAAGGATGGAGATAACCCTGTGACAGGGAATTTAACATATGTTCAAGTGCTGCTGCACTTCAACAAAGTCAAAAGGCCAACACAGGGAGGAGGAAATGTCTCAGGTGAGACATCCCTGGGTGACCTCATCACGAGATGCAACACACCACCATTTAGAGGGGTCTGAGTGCACACACCAGCAAAGGGAAACTATTTGCATCAGACCTAGAAGACAAGATTTTAAGGACAATATCATTAATTCCTACCCCCTGACAGCACCTCAATGCTTGATCTCCACAGCAGGCTACACATCATCTTTTTATTTCCCTGCATCTAAATTTTCTCTCTCTTACCTACGCGGTGCCTTGTTCCCACTGTTCTATCACCCCAGGGAGAGCAGACTGCAGGCAGAAATAGAGAAAAAGCAGTTGTATCCGCACCCTCCGACACGCACACCATGCCCGTGCCCTGCCATCCCCTGGGACGCCCAAACACAACTCACCCTGCCAACAAGATCAGCTCTGACAGCCCAACTATTCAGTGCGTCTCAGCAGGGCTGAGTTAACGCTTTAACCTCCACTTGCTGTGCTGCATCGTGGACTCTGGCGCTCTGACGAAGCAGAAGATCAAGAGCACCCTTCCAAGAGCCCACACAGCCAAATGACCTGCAACGAGGTCCTCAAATAGACTGGTGCCATCCTGTACAACCATCATTTTCCTCAACTCCAGTCCACGTCTTTGCTTCTTTTATAATTAGGATTTCATTTCTAGCTTTAGCCTTTCTAATTAATTTGTTATACATCATTAATTTTCCCTGTAAACTTTTTCAACACCTCCCTTCCCAAGATATTTTGAAGTCCAGCAATTAACTTCTCTCATCTCCCTTATCATACTGCCATCTCCGCTGCGTGCTCACAGTTTTGTTATTTAGGTTTTTAAATCACATTTTTTAGTTACTGACAGCCAGTGTCACTGTGTGAATGATAGTCTCTCATTAATTTTTTTACATTACGAAAAAAAGAGTACGAGCATCTAGAGGGAAAAGAAGAAGCTGAGAAAACCACCAGTTGCTCAGAAAACAGCTCATAGCAGCAGTAACATCAACAACAAACTAAATTAAATTTTGAAAAAGAAAATTTAAGAGATCCTAAAAAGCTCTGTCAGGGAATTGTCTGGTTCCTGGGCTTAGTCTCGGCGTATTTAGCTTACAGAATGCTGTACTGTGTAGGGGAGGCTACACGACAAGACCAAGTGATACCTCTGGCCTCAACATCTCTGAATCGACGATACTGAGAGCACCTTCTCCTGTGATTGTGCCAGATGAAAACCAGTATAAACCACCTTGATCAGGTCACTTCAGTCTCATTTCAAAACAATCAACTGTTCTTTGAAGGAAGAGTGTGCATGGAAAAGTGATCCAAATTATTACCAGGTACCACACTGTGTATTAGAGGACTCAGTAGAACTAAGATGTGTACATGAGTCCCTGCGCACACAGAAACGCTGCACATCTGTGGCCAGAGAGGTGCTGTGATGCTGTTTCGTACAAGGACCTGGTTGTGCAGATATTCTGAAGATCAGAAGGAGCTCGGATTCTGTACTGTGCAAGGCACAAAAGTCGCTTGGATTTAGCGTACTTTCTACCTCCAGCGAGGATTTGCAGCTCTGCATTTTGAAAAAGATAAGAGTCACAATAACAAGGCTTTGCTACGCAGCTGCAGCACAAACACTGTATCTGCAGCACACAAACCCATGGGGTTCGTACATGATGCACAGATCAAAGGTACCGAAACCTGCACTGACTCAAGAGATGCTCACGGTTCCTCTGGAGGAACCACTGAGTTAGCTGGTAACTCACGGATTAACAGTCCCTAATGTCACATTTCAGTCACAGACTGTATCTAAAAGCATGACTATACATAGGTCAGTCAGGAAACAAGTCCAAAGTTATGTCAGAGAAAAAAAATCTCAAAAACTTCATTAAAATAAAACGGAGATGCTGCATTCAACCATAGTTTACAAGGACATAAAATGATAAATTAACCAAGCTTGAAACGGATATTGCACATGGTAATTACATGATTTATATTACATAAATAATGAATTAATAATAATTAATTCCAGAGATCTGGATTCTGTTCTCAGTTAACACAGTACAGTTCCTATGCAAAAGAGACCTTCATCACTCCATCCTGGTCTGTTAAAAGAAAACAACTTTCTTTTACTACTTGTGTTATTGTCACTATTCAGACTGCAAACTCTTAAGGATGAAGAAATCGTTCTTTTTTAAAAATTTACAATATTTAGAGAGTGCCTTGAGACAATCCCAACAGAACGGACGCTACCATTATCAAAAGCTGGGAGGCTTTGAAAATAGCACTGCTTTGTTTTTTTTTTTTTTCACAGAAAACCAGATGCATTCAAGAGGGAAGCAATCCGCACAAGAACGTAAGTCCAGTGCTTCCCACTGGATCTTACTGTCTCCTTATCGGCTCCATCTTCCTGCACATCCCTGTTAACGGGCTGCCAATTTGCTTATTAGGATAGGCATGCAAGGAGATTGCCACGGATGCGACGTGGCACAGCAGCACCCTCCGATACCAAAGTGAGACTCCTGTGCAGCGTGACATTCCCTGGGACTCTGACGCCAGTACAGCACTTGGAATGCCACGGACCAGCAGGACCAGCCAGGCAGAGCAAAACGCAGCCTGCGCAGCATGCTACAGACATCACTCCCCTGGTTGCAGAAGAAGAGTAAATGCCTTAGCTCCTCTTGATAAGAATATTTTGCAGTGTAACAGTGCAGTCATTGGCCCTGCAAGATCCAGGCTGAAACGCAGAGAAGCCCATCACGGTGTGAAAGACATGACGTTTTCCAAATTACCATTCTCTCCTTGCTAGAAAATTAAGTCCAGCCTAATATATTTTTATTAGTGGACGATACTTGCTTAGTGGACAGGGGAAATTTGTTGGGGAAATACTGTGCCACCATATCATGCTTAGTTTCAGCTGTCTGGATATAAACCTGTACGAGAAAGGTAACGCCAGGCAGAAAAAGAAGAGAGGAGACCAGGACAACAGAGAAACCTGTTATATCAAATGCCTGGTGCAACTGGAACCCGGCGACAGTGATTTATCAGGCAGTATTAAAGTGTCATAGTGTAACTGTCACTCTCAGTGTTCGGTGAGCTAAACCACATCAGCTGCAGACAGAGCCTCCACTACAGACCAGTGCTGAGGAAACGTAATGGGATCTGACACTTCTTGTTCCTCTCCGAATTAATGCAATTCAGAAATAAGATTTTCCATGACACTGCTGCCGTAAATTGGAAGAACATTTTGTCAGGCGTGTGTGTAGAGCTGTTGAGTTTCAAGTTTTATGTAAGTCATCAGTTTGGAGGGGAGGATGTGGATGAGGTACGTGTAAGACCCTCAACAACACACAAGTTGTTTGCAGTTCTGGCAGGAAAAAAAAGCGGATGGACAGCCCGGTTTGCTTTCACAGTCAGTAAAGCAGTATCAAAATCACAGAGCTTCCCATCATTTTCTTGCCAGAGAAAGCCCTAATCCTGCCACCTACTTAACTCTGGCCTGGTGAAAGGGCACTGATGAGGCTCTGCTGACATTCCAGGATGGAGAGAAGAGAGGAGGCTTAGCACCTTGCACTTCAATTGCTTCTTTCAAAAACAATGCCCAAGAAGAACTAGACTTTTAGAGTCCCTTCTTATGAGGAACTGTTGAAGACATTGACAAGGAACTAAACTGTGGCTCTAGAACCTGCACTGCATTACATGAATTTGCACCCTACTATGGTGCTCCCCATCCACCCACGTACACGTTGCACGGTGCCCTTCCCCACCCCAGCTGGACCCGGGGCTGGAGAGGCCGAGCAGTCGCCCTGCTTGCTCACCCATGGAATTGC
This sequence comes from Tauraco erythrolophus, assembly GCF_009769465.1. Taxonomy (NCBI): domain Eukaryota; kingdom Metazoa; phylum Chordata; class Aves; order Musophagiformes; family Musophagidae; genus Tauraco; species Tauraco erythrolophus. The sequence continues at coordinate 4,221,458 of NC_141493.1, read as the reverse complement.
ACGTTCTGCCCTGCAGCCACACAAAGCTCCCCCTGACATTATTTTTTGTATGCAAAGTGTTGATTACCTTGAGAGAAAGTTAAGGGCCAACGGTTTCAACAACTCCTAACGAATTTTGGTCCGTAACTTCAGTCGCAAAGTTACGTTAGAAAATAACAACCAGGATTTAGGGTATTTTCATTTCTTAAAAGACACGAATATAAGCACACTTCATACAACTAACTATCCCAAATAGGTGGTCGATGACGTATTAGACATTGAATACACAAGGTGTTTACCTGAGATTAGACATTTGATGACAGCAGATGCCTCAACAGGTCTGGGAAGTTCTGACTCCAACGCTGCGTTCATACGTGGAGTTTCTCCATAAACCACAGCATGGCACAGAATCTCAATTTCAGAAGTCTAATGCCCACTTTTTTCTGAGGATTTGAGTATTTCAGTAAAGATCACAAAAGAATATTTGCACGTACTATAGCCCTCAAATTTGTGGAACTTTAATCTAGGAAGATTAGGCCTATTCCACTTCAGATGGTTAATAAAACAGATGGAAAAACCTTAAATGCAATCTTTGTGGTTGAGAATCCTTCAAAACCCAATGTAACCACCGTAAAGTTAATTTTCTCATTAAAAAGCTGTAATTTCAAATGCCTTTTTTTCCTTTTGTAGGATTTACAGTGATACAGCTATGTGCTCATGAATATCCAAAGGATAGCTTTATAGATTTAAAAAAATCCTGTAACTCATGGGAGATTTATTTTGCTAAGGAAGAATGTAAATTTGGCAGAGAAGTGCAGAATTGGGATGATGTTGATAGCTGTCTGAGAAAATTATTGGTGGAAACTTCATTTCACTACTGGAAGCAGATACTAGCAATGGGATGAATAACTGGAAAAACAATTTTCCATTAAAAACAGTTTCACAGGGTAGTTTACAACAAGCTGAAAGGCATCTACATATACACGTGTATGTTCATAAATCATGTTCAGACAAATAGCAAGTGCAAAATTAAATCTGAACCCATATTACACATATATCAGCATATATAGATAAATATACAGCAACTCAGACTATATTTTGCTTTGTGTAAGAACTTTTGAGAACAATATTTGCTGTTTGCATCAAAATATACCTCTACTCTAATTTAAAGAAGAAAAATGTTGTTTTGTAACAAATACTTAATTCTGTGAAGAGCTATTTGTCCTTAAAAATCAAACATAGGTAACTTTTCCGATGTTCTATTACACTTGCACATGCAAGGCTCTTGTTGCTGGGCTGTTTTAACTCTGATTTACGCAGTGGAAAAGGTGCATCCGCTAACATCTTGATGTTTTAACTAAACAAAATGCCACGCAAAGCACGTGTAACAAGAAATGGTGTCAGCAGGAACTTTCCATAAAAGAAACTCAATGCATCTACAGAGGAGGTTACAGTGTCGAGCTGCAGGAAAGCACAGCTAAGGCAGATTTCCTTTATCCAAAGAAAGTTTTAAGGGCAATCATGCCTCTTACACCATTTCTTTCATATTTGTATTAATTTACCTCACTGCATTCATCATGACACGTGAGTAAAGGACACACAGTAGTGTGTCCTTAGTATAGGAGACTAAGCAAGGCAAAAGAGAGAAAAGAATCTATACTTTCCAAACTCTTTATTAACACCTTGACTATTAGAGTTTCCTCCTCCTTACAGAAAGCAACTAATGTTTAACCCGCTCCTCAACTTAACCCACTCTGATCTCCACACACACAAAAGGCACCTTTCTCCTCTCCTGACCCCAACGTTCTTCTGGGATAGGGAACAAAAAGATGATGAAGAAATAGATATCTCTATTTTACGTTATGATGTTATTTAACGGATCTTTTTCATGTCGAGATCTTATCCTTTCGTGAATAAAGACAAAAAAAATTTAGATTTTATTTTTCTTCTCCATTGCTTTCAGGTTTGCATGCCTTCGTCTGATATAAAAGAGAAGAACACAAAGAAAGTAAATCCATCACTGAGAAGGATAGCGTGAAGTAAGATATAATACATATGCCATACATGATTTAGAGCATTCTGGCATAAGAACTCAATAGTAACCCACTCCGCATGCAGATTCATCGATAACGCAGTAATTTATGTGACAACATTTAAGAAAAAAAAAAATTATGTAGGAGGAATACACAAAAATAAATTTCCTTCAACACAGCCTAAATTTAATAAAGCAATCTAGCAACTGCCAGCGAATACCAAAACTCCAGAGTGATTAAATAAGTAGAAGCATAAATTATGCAGCACACTTAATCAACGTGCATGCAATTTGGAAGAGCTCTTCTGCACAGCAATGCAATATTCAAAAAGCAAAGCGCCCACTGCATCGTGCAGCCTTTGCAGCACGGACGCGCAGCACCCCACGCGCACGCAAACCCTCGGGTCAGCATTCCAATGGTATTTTGCAGGAGGGTTTTTCCCTTTGCAGCGCTGCCTGTTACTGGGGACACGTCATGCTGTAGGGAGGCTTTCTCTGATGCATGTGTTTTAACATACAAAAAGGATTTCCTTCCCCCATCCCCTTCTCGTTTGGAAAGATTAAGGCTAATCTGAACAGTGCCCAGTGGAAAGCTAGGATTTATTTTCCATACTCACTTTTCCCACTTAAAAGCACTAGCTGGAATTCACGACACATTTACCGTTGTGTTTAGCATCACTGACTACCTCTATTAATAGCTTTCCCAATTTCTAATGTTAACATAAGTTTCTTCACATACGTACAAGCACACGTTCTTCCTTTGCCGTTTTAAAGGCATAAATTTACGCTGGCAATCTCAAATGCATTTAATCGGCGTTAAAATCGCATTTCAATGAGACGAGCGGCTCCGTCATTCCCTCACCCACCTCAGACAAGGTTGGTTTGGGTGCCTGCTCAAAACTTTGATTCAGATGGCTCACGTAGGCCCTTCTGTTCACAGGTATTTCTGTGTTACTCCCTTCTAAGTGTCGAGCCTTACGTAACTATAATCTTCCAAACATCTGAGCCTGGAACTTTCTTTCCCTCTGTACGTTACTTTCAGCGTCTTTAAAATTCATGTTAGTGAGTCCTGAATTCATCAAGATAATGAAGGCTGTGCATGCTAGAAATCAGGAGGTGTTAGGACAATTTCAATCTAGCCGAGACTGACAACTGTCAGGCTCCTTTGAAAATCACAGGTTTAAAAATAAAGTCACTATTATTAACAATTCCGGGTGCAAAGGAATCCAAGCATTACAATCAAAGACCTTATTTTCTATTAATTGTTCCCGCGCCACTACCATTAACACAAACAGGATTCAAATACCTTTTATACAAAACGAGCATGAATTCATATGCCCTTAATTCATGGATTCTTGCTTTTTTCTTTTTCAATTCAGTCCCAAGTATCTCAGATGAATTGGTGAACTAATCTCCACACCAGAATAGGAATTCAGCCTTCTGATCCACTCCAGCTCTCGGTCTCAGTCCGAGAAGCACAGAGATGGGTTCTTGTTAAAAAAACGGGACCGCTCCACAGGACAGTCTGTCTTATTTGCTATTCAGACGATGCCAAGACTTGCCACTTGAACAGACTAAAAAATTTTTCCTTACTTCAATGGGATCAGAAAATGGATTTTCTTTAGTGGCTAGTTAGAGTAAAATACAATATATTTATGTCATGAAAGGGCTGATACAGGTTTCATTGTACAGAGACCAGTCAGAAAAATGTTGGTGCAGTGAGAGGATGCAACTGGCAGCTCATACACATGCGAGTCAGAACGGAACCACGGAGTGACCCCACACCCAGAGACACGGGTGCAAGTAGACCGAGTGCTTCAGGGTACTCAGCACTTGTAGACAGATATCCAAACCCCATCAGAAAAAACAACCATATAATACACGTACACTTTCCAGGCTAGGAAGCAGATTTTAGATAGCTTACCTCGTGTCCTTTGATAAGCCAGAGGTTGCAATGGAGCCCGGTGAAACATCCTACAGCTTTTGATACCCCAGATCTTTACTCTGGGCAGCAGGTCACACCAGGCATAACCCCTGACAAAGGGTGTGTAAAACTGTACTTCATGAACTACAACAGACACTCTTCAGCTTCACCTACAACAAACACCGAGCAGATTCTTCTCACCTTCACTTTGTTTAGGGCCAAACAATTGGGCCTCCAAATAAACATATTTTGCCAAACTCAAAACTTCCCGTTCAGGTAACCTACGCCACCAATTTCCTTCCGATTTACTTTTTCATGAAGGTGAAAAGATCAAGTCATGTTTTTCTTTCCTTAGAGTTTCACACAATTTATCACCACCAAGTAACTACTGCGGCGCTACGGGACATCTCGTAAAGAATTAAGAGTCGGGCAATATCCATCATTTCACAAAGTTAAATCTAAAGAGAACGTGGAAAAAACACAGAAAACAGAATACAATCTCCGTTTCTCTGAAAGAGACGGAGGGATTTGGATACCCAACAATGCTAGAAAACTACATAATGAATTTTTACCTTCTCTTCAGTTTGACAAAACTCAAAACAAGTCAAGACTTCCCTAATTTGAAGGGAAGTCAATTGGAGATAGCACTTCACAGTTATCCATATATTTTATTTTTGGGAGCTAACGAATTCACTCTGACAGCAAGTGGACTGGAATGATACCCTTGTAGCCTTCTATCAAGTTGCAGAAACATCTGAATACTGCCTGAGATGCATTTTTTGTTCTTTTTCATTATTTATCTGGCATAAATCTCTCTACACAGTGACCGCCCACAGTACGTTATTGCTCAAGATGCCTGAAGGCAACGCAGGCTACACGTTGGCTACACGTTTGGTTGCCAAACACCTTGGCTACCTAAAAGCCTTCTCTCACATCTATTATTTCGCCTCTACTAAGCCTCGTGTTCTAAAAACTAAGAACAACTTGTCTGACAATTTCTTTAACTTCTGCTGCACGATGAAAGCACCAGACCTATGTCAACCTTGGGATAGTCTGTGGAAGAGAACAGGGCTGAAATAACCCAAAAAGCCTGGTCCACAATGAAACTTCTGTGTAGTTCTGCTGCAGAAACAATTGTAAAGTGAGTATCTGTTTGTCAAGAATTTAGAAAATTAAATTAGTGGATTAAACTTAGCCTACGACTTCTAATATAAAACTTCCCATTTTATCCATTTAAATATTTCAGTTTAAGCCTTTCTGAAGAGATTTTTGAAGTGACAGAAATGAGGCAGCTTAGAAATCACAGAAGTTTGACAGCAAGCAAGCAGTTTGTAGCTGTCTCTTTCCTGCCTCAGTTTACACCTGTAATTCACAGCTGAAAACACTTCCTCCCTCCCATCCAGTTGCTATCTACACTATGTAGATTAAAACTGTTTAGCACGTGGATTGTCTTAAAATGGGCACATACAGGGCCTCAGCACAACATACTCATCTTTGTGCTATTTTAATTAAAATGTTTACTAATTTATCCAAAATTATAACTAAATCAGCAACAACTGAACAGCAAAACTTTCCCATTAGCTCAATAAAGCAGTATATTCCACAACTTTACGGCAGGTTTAATTCTGTTGATCACATTTCTCCTCTCCCAACAGCAGAGTGTTTAAAACCAGGACTTCTCTGGACTTTTATTAGTGGAATGATTAAAGCCATACTAAACAAGTGTGAAAGACAAACTTGCTTTACCACTGTTAAATCAGGAATTATCTCACCTTTCTCCAGGATCTGGAAAAAAGCCTCCTGCAGTTCTGGCTGAGTCCCTAGTTCATGAATTTCCAGCCTTCCTATTGCGATTTATGAATTATGCATCACGCCCAAACAAACCAACCCATGCAGGATTGCTTGTTCAACAGTCGCACACTACCGTCCAAAACAACCAAACACACATTGGGATTTATCTGTGTGACCTTGAGCAGCAATTAATCAGATCTGCTGCGACTCGTGACTGATTTATTCCAGGTGACCTTCTGAGACTGTGCTGTCCAAGAAGTTTTACAGGGCAGTGATGAACGACGGGCCCGAAGCTTGAGCCATCTGACATATGTTTGATGGTTGTGACTGACCCACTGCCTCTGTCCCAGCACCTCCCAGGAGCAGCAGATGATTTGTGTCCTCTCTTGGAGGACCCAACATCTGGCTAGTGCAAGCAATGTGCCAACAACATGTCCTTGCAGAAGGCCAACACTCCGGGCTGCTTTCGGCAGAGCGTTTTCCCTCTACTCTGCACCAGTGAGACCATATGGATGTGTATAAAGCTGTCCTGTGTCCAGTTTTGGGTTCTCTGGGACAGGACAGGCACTGCACACAGTTACAGTGACAAAGATGATTTAAGGGATTGGAGAATCTGATGTATGAGAGGTTTGACAGAGCTGGGACTGTTCAGCCTGGAGAAGGTATACTTATCTGATGGGGTGGTGGTGAAGAAGTGGTTGAAGAGAAAGTTGGAGCCAGATACTCTGTGTGCAGTGAGAGGACAAGAGGCCACGGGCATAAACTGCTACAGAGAGAACTTCACCTGAACATCAGAATGAGCTTCTTAACAGTGAGGGTGCTCAAGCCCTGGGGCAGGCTGCCCAGAGAGGCTTTGGAGTCTCTGTCTGTGGAGATATTCAAGCCCCAACCCTACATGACTCTGCCTCAGCTGGAGTAGACCATCTCTAGAGGTCCCTCCCAGCCTCAGTGATGGATTTTGCAAGGTATTTAAAGATAAGCACGCTGGATGAAGAAGTTTCCAAAACACAAGGAAGCTGGTACTACCCATCCCCTTTCTGAACGTCAACGAGAACATAACCGTCTCTTGAAACAGAGTTTTAATGAAGATTATCTTGTGTTTTCCCCTTTTCTCCAGTAACCACTGCTGTTCTGTGCGAAATGGCGACTACAGAGCCTATATCAGGGCGTAAACTGTGCTATAATTCACTGCTCACATAGATTCCTTACTGTTAGGCCTCCATCTGTTTCTCTGTGCCTGAACTTCGGAGGAGCTGAAGCCTCTCCTTTGCCCTCACCCTTCACTACTCCAGTTCACATCCATGTGATTATCACAGCTTTATTTTGTTCTATCCCTCTTGCTCAGGATCACAGAAAGATGCGTGTACTCTCGCAGGCGGTCTCGGTACACTTTGCAAAGCAATCTTCCTAATCATCATCTGAAGCAAAATCCAATTAGGGGCCCACTCTTCTGTCCATTACGTTACTATTAGCGAAGATAAAAGCTATTGCTCGTAGCACTGCCCTCCCTCTCTGCTGTCCTAAAACCTCCCACTCTGACAGCTACAGAAATAATAGCAACACACACTGTTATGGAAGGATCCATCAAGAGGAATATCTTCCCTTCCAGTTAGCAGAAACGAAGGGACCAGCTGCTTTTCTAACCGACGGCGTACGTGAATCATGCTCATTACAGCCCGGATTTGAGCAGAGCTCAGCACCCGACCGCCGTCTCCTGTAGGCACCTACCGGGGCAGACGGCTTTTCAACACTGCTCTGAGCTCCACCGTTCTCACAGAAGTCTTCTGGGGTTTGATGCTTGGTGCTGAGATCTTTTGATTAAAAAAAAAAAAATAATTCCCGCCCGCAACCACAACTGTTGGAAACTCTGGCCAAGCACTAACAAATAGATACAGGAACAGTCTCTCTTCTTTCTCTGCACCTTCCTGACCTCCGCTGCTGCAGAGCGCGGCCGCGATGGATGCGCTGTGCACGGACCAAAGGGAGCGTCTCCAGAGCAGCGAGGAAGCCGAGCACAGGGCTAAGTGAGGCTGGAAAGGGGCAGCAAGGTGACAGCAGAGGGAAGGCAGCGGCGTTCGAGGGACAAACGCGCTCACACGGGTCCCTGGGAAGCAAAGCGGCACGTTGGCGGGGGCACTGCAGCGACCACTCACGTCTTCTCTGTCTTTGACATAGCCACGGGTTGACTTTGCTCCCTTTCAGCCACGCTCCAAAACGGAGGCACAGGTACAAGTTTGCTGCAGCAACACAGGCAAGAGAACGGGGCATCTAATGAAAGTGCTCAACTGGCTTTGCCATTTATTTCTTGTGGGATCTACCAGTTCACGGGTCCACACCATTCCCCCCTTTATCTGGCCCGTCTGTTCAGAGCAGGGACTGTTCTCCTTAAGCACCTGCACATCACTAAGCACAACAGGGCCCTCATCTCAGGACACCTCAGCATTCCTCTAAAATAAATAATAATATTCTTATTTGTATATGCTGATAGAGCGAAAAGATTAGAGAAACACTAAACTCAGAGATTCCATTGAGCTGCTCCAGTGGTGAATTTGATCCTTTGCATACAGACTCCCTTTGAAGTTTTCCATCCCTTCCCATTGACTCACGTTTGTAACACTTGCTTCTGAATTACACCCCAGCACTAAGTGGAGCAGCACAAGTTGCTTCAGATAATTTTCCATCTATTTAATTGTACCTGTATGCCTTGGATATATCCATAGGAAACCCTTTAGTTTACTGAGGTCTTTTTCATTTTTCACCCTTGTAAAGTAAGTAAATATAAATATAGATATAAATGTATAAAAACCAAAGGTAACATTCATTATATCAGAAGTATATACAAGATTCAACTCCCTGAGATCTCAATACACTTGTTGAGATGATCCTGGCTTAAGGATCTTAACTAATTTTCCTTGACAAGGATGTCTGGGGTGATATTCATCCTCAACAGACACCTAAGAAGTCCACCCACTAACAGAGGGGTCTGAAGTGGCCCATTGCTTTCCTTATGATCATCCACAGGGTACAGTCGCTGTGCAAATGAGCTTCCTGTTGAGGTGAAAAGCAAAAAAGAAATGAAAGAAAAGGCAAGGGGAAAAAAAAAAAAGGATTCACAAAGAAAGCTAGAGGCCTAATTTAACTGCAGTTTTTCACACACTGAACCAAGCTTTAGGTTTTGGTGTTTACGTTTGATGTTTCTGCAGAAACTTCAAACTGCCAGAGGTACAAGCGCACGAAAAATCACGAGCAGATACTGGACTTTAGAGCTGCTCACAGACACGCCATGCGAATACAGGCTCGTTTGGTTTGAGGTATTTACCACCTTGAGCACAACGAAACGTGACGTTGCTGCTCACTGCTAACTCACACTGCTCCTCCAGGCTCCTGAAACAAAGTGCTGGATCCGCAGCGTGTTGGAAATCTCAGTATTGCTTTGCAGAGTTGTGCGAAATTGTACTTGTTTAGGAAATGCCTGGCCAATTTTTTCCATTTGCCTATGGCACTGTCAGTGTACCTATCACTACAGTCGTAAGCACTCAAGGAAATCTGTGCAATTCTCAGATTGGAGAATTCATCCCTGTGCAGGCTCAGGGAAGAAACAGAGTTTCCAAATTGCCTCTTTTTATAGCGCATCAGTGCGTTACATCGCTGCGTTTGGGTAATTTCCTTCGTGTATTTTTATGTAAATGTTCACACACTTTGACAGAATGTGGATTGATAATTTTTTTCAGCAAAACAAATCTTTAATGAATATATTTGTATCTATATATAGTACCATTTAATACGCATGGAAACTTCGTAATAGGGAAGAAATTGCAAAGGGTTCTCAACATGCTGTAGGAATTATTCAAGGTATTAGAATCCTGTCTTACAATAACTCAGCTGAGCAGCTCATTCGGTGAGGATGGTAGAGATTTTTTCAGTTAAAAACAAGGCTAATTTGTTCAAACCAACATTTCCTTACATGAAAGAACACTTTAAGAATTTCTCATTTCAAAACACTGTGCAAAGCTCAGACTATTAATAATTAATTTCAAGGGGAGGATTAATCTCATCCAATTTCGTAACACTTACACATACGTGGATGCACACACATATGTATGTTTGTCCAAGTGTCTAAAATCAGCCTTTGCAGATATTCACTAATATCATTTTGGAAGACCAAATCAGGATATTTTAGCAATGGACTGTGGGCTTTGGTTGCCTAAATCTTTCCATTGTTTGTTAAATCCTCTGCCCAATAAACGATAACTGTAGGATAAAACTCTATGATGATATTCTGAAGTCAGGGAACAAGAGATTAAAGTTTGGGGGTTTGGGAGTTTTTTGTGTTTGTTTGGTTGGTATTGTTTAGGGTTTTTTTGCTGTTTTTTTTTTTACTCTAAATGCATTCTGAACAGTAGGTTGCTCTTTTATGCTAACTATGTCTGGGAGAGAATGGAAATACTTGCTGAGAGAGAGGCATAAATAGCTTTGATATCAAAGGCACTGAAAAGCTTTATTTACACTCACTCTGTGTGAGTACCAGCTTCCATATGGTCAAACCCATGGATTACAGCTCTGTGGGGGAAGGTGAATAGGTTATCTAGAGCTTCTTGTACAAATTGCAGTCTTCCAGCAAATAACACAGTTCTCAGCATCTTCTGTTTTAATAGGGCTATCTGAACTACTTCATCATTCAAATCTGTCATGAGCTGAAGTAACGTGGAGTTGCTCTAAACTAAGTGCATAAAACTGGAAAAAAGAAAGCAGAGGAGATTGTGTTGATCTTCAAGATCATTGCAACAAGTGTGTTTTCTCTCTAGTGGGGATTAATGGAGGGGGCTGTTAGAAACAACAAGTAGTGGAAAACCACTTCAGAGTCCTCTCTTACAGCCTTTTTTATGCAGTTGTGGTACTACAGAGTGACACAGCGTAGCACTAAAGACTGGCTGACCCAGGGCAACGAAGCTGCGGCTTTTGCCACTGTTGGAGTTGAAGAACAGCTGCTTTAGCAGAGATACAGCATTGGATCTTGGGCACGGTAAGAAAGCTTCTCTGCTAGGCTTGTAACAATTAAACACACTGAGAAAATTCTCTCATCCACGTACGATACGACACTCCAAATACCTGTCCCGGAGCAACAATGCGAAAGCAGATCTTCCAGTGAGCTGCTAATTGGTTATCAAAAGGGAGTCAAGGGGACAGAAAGGAGAGAGATAAGTTAATACACATCAAAAGCTTCCAACTCTGGCCCAGACAGCACACTCAAAGCCACCAGGCAGAACTGGACCTATCTCACCCACTGGAGCACATGATATACGAGAAAAGGCTGAGAGAGGGATGAGGGGTGCAGTGCTCTATCTACAGTGAAGGTCTACAGAAGATGGAGCCAGACTTGTTTCAGGGATATACAATGAAAAGTCAAAGAGGGAACGGTCACAAGTTGCAAGGAGGGAAATTCTGATTGTACCTGTTGGGGGAAAAAAAAAAAAAAAAAAAAAGAAAAGAAAAGAAATTACCAAGAGAGTTGTTAAAGACTGAAACATGGCCCAGAAAGGTTGGTGAATCTTCATCCTCATAGATTTTCAGACATGGACCAGACAAAGCCCTTGTGCAATGTGATCTAGCTTTGAAATTAGCCCCGATGAGGAGGTTAGATTAGGTATCTCCCGAGGCTGCTTCCAAAAGAAATCTTTCAATTCCATGATTCCAAGTTCTTCCATCGTGTTAAATCCTCATGTTGTCATGAAGATATGCCCAAAAAATGTCATGTCCTATGGCAATATAAACAAGTTAACACAGTATCAAACCAGAAAAATTAACAGGATTTCAAACAATGGATGCCTGCAGACCGTTAGTGCCTTCAGAAAAACAAGAAGCTGTCAATACACACTGGGAACATCTCAATTGCCTTAAGAAAACCACCGTCTCTAATACAGCAACATCAAACATGAAAGCCTCTTCACTTTTCTGTAGATTCACATATAATTTTTATAATTCACTGATCTTGCAGATATTAAAGCTAGCTAATGATAACCCTTCACGCTATTCTTCCGTCAGAACTTCTACAATATTATTTACAGACAGAGAGAGCTTTGCTTTGATTGCTGCCTATTTGAGCCATTGGTTGATCAGGCAAAAATAAAACCCCATTATTTCCGTGCCTGTACAGTTTCCCTCATCTGACGCTTTTGCAAGACTAAAGAAACAAACTTGCACAGAATTTACGCTTTACTTTGTTCAGCAAAACAATTAGCTCTCTCAGCTCCTTCAAGATAAACGCCACTAACTGTCATTTTGACTACTGCCTTGCTTGCCATGGATCATCTACGCGACAAAACGTGTATTGGCAGCGGGCGACTGATCAGCCTGAGGCCAACAGGAATAATGTAACTTTTGACAGGAACTGGCAAAGGAGCCCAGTGCTCGGATGCTCACGTGGGTGGTCGGGCACCGTGTCGGAGTCACGGAACGCAGCGGAGTCAGACCCCAGAGCGGCAGGTTAATAGCACGAGCACGAAGAGGGGTAGGACTCGGATTTGTTCACCAAACTCTCTCGTTCCCAGTTTAGGAGCTTAACTTCCTTAGTCCCAGGGCACATTCAGAAAGCGGATCTGATCTATCCACTGAAAATCTCTGAGGACTAAAGTGACTATAGTCCTAATTTGAAGCCTTTCATTAAGTAAGAATCCAGAGTTTCATTAAACATGCAACATTTAGCTCATCCTGGAGTTAAAAACAGTGCTTTGCAACTCAAAGAGAAAACAAATAAACACACAGAACATTGGATTTTTTTTTTTTTTTAACTCACTATTTTTCAGTCAATCCATAACAACTCATAATTTTTACAAGCTTGAGATTGGCACCACTGGTAAAGGATGTTTTTCTGTGCTCTCCAAACCACTTTAGTAGCAATTGTCTGTTAACCCAGGGACTTCTCCAGCAAGCCAGCACAGTGCTTGTGCCAAACAGCTGATTTCCATGCAGCTGCATGATTCCCTACAAAATTATTCACAGCTTGGTGATGGAAAAAGATAATAAACATATGGAATAAGATGGAGAGGGGTTGGAGAACAGAGGGTGTAAATAAAAATTTGAAAATGCCAGCTGGGGAAATATGAGACAGAGTAGGTACAAAAAAGAAAAATGGGATCAAAGAGACAAGACTGACTTTCTCGATTTTCTGAAAGGAATTCCCTTTATAATGAAGAGAATGAATGGAACAGCTACCAATCCCAGGCAGTAGTAACATTTCCAAAAACTAATGCAAGTAAAGAGCTGAAGGTTCATTTTCAGAGACTTCCCAGTTGCCGGTCCAGAAGTTAAATCTCAACGAATGCATGTTACGTGCCAAAGTCACTTTCAAAAAAATCAGTTTTCACCTATCCTGTTACTTTGTTCTGGAAAAAATATATCTGGAAGCTGATCTATGTTAAGAATTAACTGAAATCATCATGCCCCACAGCAGGAGTAGGAATCTCATAGATCAGCAGAAAATAGAGAGAGAGAGCGAGCTACACACATATTACATCTACTTATCCATATATAAGATTTTTTTTAGTTGCTTTAATAGCTGAAATTCACAAGAAAAAGAACAAAACACAGGCAGAGAGGGGTGTTCTGTGGTCTACTCAGTGAAAATAGCATCTTCTTGCTCACTTTTGCTTCCCAGTTCCCATAAAGCCTGCTGAAAGCACGCTGAGCTTTTAACTGCTAGAGGGCAAGGGAGGACAATATTGCAGAGATGGACAAACAAACAGCAAAATGGCTAATGGAAGAAATTACAAAGTCAGCCCAATTTTGCGGTTCTCAAGCAAGCCAGTCTCTTGCAGATGTGCAATTGGGACTACACCAGTTGCTGGTCAGGCTGGAAAAGAATACCACACCAACAGCATTCCAAAACTTTTGGCTCAGAGAAAGAACTGACAATTACCCTGTTTTTTCGAATGTCAGGATGGAGTAAGCAAAATATTGCATCTCTCTTGACACCATGGGAGATACCCAGTTCCATTCACAACCACACCATCTGGGCTGCCTGCCTTCTGTTGCACTAACCTCCCACTTCTGTAAACAGTTACTCTTGCTGGAGGCAGTTCTGTTTCCTAGAAATGCCAGTGTAACGTGGTCCTTGGCACGAGGAGGTACCAATCTAAATGATGAATGTACACCCTGGAGTGTTTATTCCAGGGTACTGCATGCATGAAGAACACCGTTTGCATTCTGCAAGTATTTAATGCATCTCTGCAGAGGCCAGACCAGGAAATTAGAAACTGCACTAATTTCCACCGGTATCAGCATCAGCTTAAGTAAAACAACAGAAGCTACAACGGAACAGACATCTACACTAGATTTCCACTTGAAAATCTTTAAGATAATATGTTCTAATTAAATCACTGCTGCTGTAGGCCTTGAAATATTTGTTAAAAGTTTGACTTTAATGTTCAAGATCCCAGATCTCAGGATTTTAACTGTCCCAAACTGGGTAGGACAATGCAGAAATTCACAGTATTTTCTCTGGTATCCTACAGCACATCTTTGAGACACTGGTTTATCCCAGACTTTCATTTAGGACATAGGATTTTCTCCCATTCCTCTCTTCAAACCAAGCACTGGTATCCCACCTATATCCCGCAGGAGACTGGGACCCAGGTCTTGGGCTGCACCGTGGAGTGAGCTGTAGTTACGATGTTTTTTTGGATAAATACCTGGTAATACTACAAAACCACTCTGGGATTCCTGCTGACTAGCTCCCAGACTAAACACATGCTCTGAGCACACGAATCTGCTCACTGAGTATCCCTCGATCCTGGTTTAGAACAACCTAAGGAGAGATTACAGGATGACTGTGAGATTTCGTATTGCATTCTCATCCAGCCCAGGCAGGACAGAGACAGGGGACGTTACAAGAAATATCAGTCTCTAAGTATCTCAAAGTAAATTTTACAGACATAAAGGTTTAAGTAGTTAAAAATAACCCAAGAAAGTTAATGGTTAATATCTTGCAAAAACACCATTGCTTGCTTCTGTGCTGTCAAGAAAAGCTCTGAGGAAAACCGTTTTGAGGAAGGAGGATGAAAGGACCTTTCGAACACTGAGTAAAATGAACTGTGGAAATCTGTAGAACAGTTTAAGACTCTAAACCCATGACTTCAAGTTCATACCCACCCTGTGCAGGAGTAATTTCGATGCATTTTCAGAGAAACATCTCATATTCCAGTCAATAAGAAAATCTGTAGTAAGTAACATCTACAGATAATGGCTTTAACTCATCTTTTTCCAAAATTTAGAAACAGTGTTCCAAAACACAACAGTGTGGGAAACCAAACGTTGGATTCTGTGCTCTGCCACAGACTTCCAGTATCATCTCAGGCAAAGCACCTGAATCTGTGTCCCCTGGAGGTGCCACCACCCTCTACTTTGGGCACTTTGTGACGAGGAACATTTTAAATAACGTTCTGTGTCTTTAATGTAGAAGAGTATGACGAGTTGTAGAAATGCTTATGATAAATAAACATTCCCAGATGTCACCTTGCTTCCTCTGCAGGACCCAGTGAAACCCCTGCCCCACGACAGCGAGGGCTTTCTTCCAGGCTGAGGAAATCATCTCTCCCTGCCTCTCCCTCTACAATCTCAGCAGTGCTGTTCTCATCCTTGGCAGATGCCAGACACCTACCAGAGCCCGGCTGCCTTCCTCTGCTCTGCTACTTCCACAGTAAATCTTTTTATTATTTTTTTTTTTTTAAATAGAAAAATCTCTCCACAAATTAACTGGAGCTACCTGTTGAGTATGAAGCACTGCTTAATTTACAGTTTCGACTGACACTGAAAAGGCAAGAACCTAATGTGGCTTTTTAATTACCAGATAGCCGGAGTTTTCGTAGCAATACTGATGGAGTCTAGAAAAAATGCTCTGACTTAAGCGCCCCTTGCTTTGCTTTCGCTTATTTTAAAGCACTAAATGGCAAAAGCAGCTTTATAAACTGCAGCTAAGCATGTGGGCATTTTGTTGTTGAGCTCCGAGCGTGTGAGTAGGGTCTTCATTCCCAGTTCTGACTGAAGTCACCTCCATATCCAGAGAATCAGAGAAACAGCAAGAAAAGGGACACCAGATAAGCTTGGCCCCATCCCATGCGGCTCCGGAGCTCCCTGCTTGAACCACCACTTGCCGGAAGACGATCCTTGGAATTACTATTTGAAACACGAAGGAATTCCAGGGATGGAAGATCCCTCTTCATCACTGCATTTTACAATGGGTCTGAAGGTTGTGCTCTCTAAAACAGAGTAAGCCAAATCAAATCATAGAATCATAGAATGGTTAGGGCTGGAAGGGACCTTCAAAGGTCATCTAGTCCAACCCCCCTGCAACAAACAGGGATATCTCCAACTAGATCAGGTTGCTCAGGGCCTCGTCCAACCTGGCCTTGAATGTCTCCAGGGATGGAGCATCCACCACCTCTCTGGGCAACCTGTTCCAGTGTTCTACAACTCTCATGGTAAAAATTTTTTTCCTAATATCCAATCTGAATCTACCTCCCTCTATTTTAAAACCATTACCCCTTGTCCTATCACAACAGGCCCTCCTGAACAGCCTCTCCCCATCTTTCTTGTAGGCCCCCTTGAGGTACTGGAAGACCACTATAAGATCACCCCGGAACCTTCTCTTCTCCAGGCTGAACAGTCCCAACTCTTTCAGCCTGTCCTCATAGGAAAGGTGCTGAAATGACACAACACAAACCAGAGCCACTGAGGTCCGAACGGAGTCGTGTCAATACACACCAGCATCTGCTTTAAATTATCCTTCACCTCTAGGTTTTGGGTTTTGTGCAGGGTTTGTTTGTTTTATTATTGCAATGGGCTGTGCATTGCTCACACACTTAACATCCCAACAGCACGATGGTCACACCCAAAGACGCTGCACACTGATTCCTCTCTCCCTATTGCCATTGTGACAGCTAACGATCCCACACATTGAAATGCTTTTGGTATGAGAGACACCAGCAGGCAACACCAGAGGAAGTCCCATTACAGATACGAACACTCAGCCCAGACCCCTCACCTGCTGCAGGCAGGACAGCTCTGATGATTTCAACACAGCTATACTGACCCACCCACAAAGGACACTGGTATGTCATTAACATTTATTTTCTATACATTGAACTGCTGTCATGCAGTATGGATTTTAATAGTGAATGCAAAACCATCATTGCAAAGGAACATCACGATATTTTACAGTATCAGACACTTTGTTCTCTTTGTCTGACAAGCGTATTTTTCTTCCTTTATTCTGATTCATTAAACTCCAAAGCAAACAGAAAATTTCCCTGCCAATTTCAAAGAGTTTATGAAGCAGATCCTCAGTAAAGCTAGATATACCTTAATTCATCTTTTAAATCATACTACTGATTTCCACACGAATATTCCCTTCACCTTGTGTACTGCAGGTGAATCAGGTCGGATCAGTTTATTCAGGACAGTAAGGTGGAAGAGTCACTCAAAGGCAGAGAGAGATAAAGGATTAGCTGAATGGATTGACTGGGAAGTTGGTCATATTTTAACTTCTGTCAGTTCAAATATCTGACAGTTCATACTGGCATCCTGTGTTTTATCCCAAGTAGAGAACTAAAGCAGATGGAGCTTCCATCATAGATTTCATAGATTTCTAGGTTGGAAAAGACCTTAGAGATCATCGAGTCCAACCATCCCTAATCTCCCATTAAACCGTATCGCTAAATAGATCATCCACCCTATTCTTAAACACATCCAGGGATGGGGACTCAACCACCTCCCTGGGCAGCCTATTCCAGTGGCTGACAACCCTTTCAGAGAAGAAATACTTCCTAACATCCAACCTGAATCTCCCCTGACTAAGCTTATACCCGTTTCCATCAAGTTCATGCTTGAGAACCCTCCTCTAATCGAGAGGCCAACAGGTAAGGAACACAATAGAAACTTCAAAAGTTTCCTAGAAGTAATAATAAAATTAATCATTAACCCATCACCCCTCTCCCAGGTTACTTTCTGGGCTTTTCCTTTGTGATCAATGCAAGCAGAGAAGAGGCCAAGTGGTTTGCCAACACTCCTTCAACCTGCCAGCTGTAAACCCAGAGACACCAAGTAACTACACCTGCTTGGAGCTTCTCTCCTCTGCTTACAGGACTCAGCCTGCTATTGATTTGTTACACACAGCACAGCAACACAAACCCCAGATTGAGTTTCACAATTAAATTTAGTCGTTCATTACTGTCGTGGGCCAGTTGGTATGACAATAATACATCCATTAGCAAGACCAAAATGAGCAGAAAGAGTGAGACAAGGAAAGGTCCAGCAACGGCTTATTTTGAAGCTTCTTTAAAAGACAAATTGAGGGCAGATGGGGTGACTCTGAGCAGAGAGTCTCTGAAAGCGCTTTTTAAACAGGAATTTAGATTCGTCGTACACTAATTTAAATGTGGGCCTGTAGACAGATGTGCATAATGCATGGTGGAAAATACTTCAGGGTATGAATGGGGCACACGTGCAAAGTGAACTCAGGCAAAGGCGAATTTGCTTGCGTAAGTCAACTGGGACGATGTGGACTAAGAGTGTTATTTTCCTTCCTTTTATCAGGAAAGTACATTCTGTGGTGTTGGAAAGCCATGTTCTGGTTTGCACACTGCAGCCTTGCAAATGGTTTTTTCTTATTTTTCTTACTTTTCTTCCCCTAATAGGAAGGTAAAGTATTATTTTCTCTCACAAAACACGTACCAGTGGAAAGGACCTAACACTGTTAACACTATTTTGCCTTTCTGCTGCAGCTGCAAGAGCAGCCAGGGATCCAGCTGCCCGCAAGGATTTGGGCCTCTGCAAATTCTGGCTTCACTGACATCAGTGGTCCATCACATGTTCACCTTAATAACGCTGAGATTCCATCCTTACATGTCCATTTGTATGAACAATCCTCATCTGATGCCAATTCTAAATCCTTGACCGCAATCATTAGTGTTATGCTCATTCCTATTCTTCAAGCCTCGCTTCCCTTCACTAGAGGCCCACAACTATGTCCAATCACTTGCTATCAGAGACAACAAAGACATAGGGTCCTTTTCAAGCAGATCTGGCTCATTTGCTGGTCTCAAAATAAGGGATTTTCTTTTGTCTCTAACATTCTGAACACTACACTTGCATGCAAATAGGCACAGCTCTTCTCTCCTGGAGAGAAACTTGGTCAACTACAATTATTAATTCTCCATTGTTGTTATGACTTTAAACTGTTCTTTAAAGCCACTGTGATCTCTTTCAAGCAGTGAAGAAAAAGAGCACTTTAATCACTAAAAGTGCATTAAAAATTCAACGCTTGAATCCTGCCTAATAGATTGATATTTCCCATGAGCTGTCAGGGCAAGATTAGCTATTAAAAATTCACTTGTCCACAGGCGTGTTAAATCTACCTGAAATTGGGCTCTGCTTGTTTTCTTGCTTGTTTATGTGTTTAGAGATGATGCTTAACCCCCGATCTATCCACAATTTAAATAAATCAGAGAAATTTATTTGAGTCTTTTTACAATGTTTTAAGACCAACTTCCATTCCAAGAGCCAGCTGACACTCGATCCTGCTTGTCCTTTCTGAAGTGTCACGGCTGTCTCGATGTCTGCACCATACCCTTGATAAGGAGCATGGCACAATTGTTACTGTACCGAGTTATCATTTGAAGCCATGTGTCTTAAACTCATAGAATCATAGACTGGTTTGGGTTGGAAGGGACCTCAAAGATCATCCAGTTCCAACCCCCTGCCATGGGCAGGGACACCCTCCACTACACCAGGTTGCTCAAAGCCCCATCCAACCTGCCCTTGAACACTTCCAGGGATGGGGCAGCCACAACTTCTCTGGGCAACCTGTGCCAGTGCCTCACCACCCTCAGAGGGAAGAATTTCTGCCTTAGATCTAATCTAAATCTCCCCTCTGTCAGTTTAAATCCATTTCCCCTTGTCCTATCACTACATGCCCTTGTAAAAAGTCCCTCTCCAGCTTTCCTGCAGGCCCCCTTTAAGTACTGGAAGTACTTAAAAACTCAGTACTTAACTCCCAAAATTCTGCTTTGTCACCACAAACTTTTCCATCAGCTGGGATGAGGCCTAAATTAGAGAAGAGACACAAACATCTGCAGAGAATCGGGAAGCCCAGTTAAAGCTTAAATGAGCCTCTGAAAGTACATACTCCTCTCCACCAACTGAAGGGATTTAAGGTACACAGGCAGGAGTCTATCCACAGTCTAAAACCAGGCAGAAGCACCCTGTCCCTTCCTCAGTCCTTCACTCCTCCAGGGAGCTGCAGGAATCAAGTCTCTGTTGATCCTGGCAAAGCATCAACATGTTCAGCAACGGACACACATTATTTAAAAAAACCAATCAAACAAAAAACACCAAACACACCCCCACAACTGTCCCACCCCCCGAAAGGCAGACTTTGTTGGTGGCACAGCCCAAGATGCTATTTGCAGAATCCATGGATTTTTTTTTGTTTTTTCCCCTGGGATGCATTAGGAGCCCTGCCACTGGCCAGGATGCGAAGGTGCTCCATGGACACAGAACTGAAGCCGTCCCCTCCTCGGCGAGCTTACACGCAGGAATAAGACTTCAGGACATAAAAAGTGAGTCTGCAGTAACATCAATCAGCACGGTAAGCAGTTGTCACAACGTCTCAACAGACTGACTGTTGTCGAGATTTTTTTTTTTCTTTTGTCTTTTCCCCTATAAAAAGAGAAAGAACCTGAAGACCTTGGATCCCAGCAAATGTTGGACATCTTGTAGCTTTCTGATCATAAACAAGTAATACACAACATTTAATTTAGAGGGAAATCTGAACCGTGTTTGCCAGTCTCAGTGAATTCTCCTATGACGCAGATCCTATAGATAGCTTTCTGTTTCATTTCATGGTATTTCTTCCACCGTGATGTTACAACCAGAAACCACACTGGGAACAATTTGGGATTGAACAGAAAATGATAGTGTCTAGACAGCAACTATGCCTGAAGTATTTTCAAGGAATATAAAAAACCAAGCATTACTATCAGCTCTAATAGCTAGAAGTTAATAAAGACAATGTTAATTTTAATTTTAACTGATGCAAGGTAGCTATTTAAAAAAAAACAACCCACAAACCAAAATCAATGACCTGGAATAAGAATTCCAATTTTCAAAGCTGGACAATCATTAATCATTTATATTACTCAATTAATACCAACTTTTTTAATGAATAGTATGCTTTATGTCCCCATCTGGTATTCAAACATATCATTTGTTTTTATTCTTAAGAAATAAACAGAGCTGTAAAGAGTTTCGATGCACAACTATAAGGAGGACAGTGAAATTAGGCATCAGATTCCCTTTTGCATTCTAGAAAAATCCTTCCCACGAAAAATATTTTTTTTTCTTTTTAACACGCCAAGGATTTAATGTCTTATATTCCATCTGCACACCTCCTTTTTCAAGTAGCCTGCCAACATTTTTATTAATGGAATATTTTCCCTGTCTTTCCATGGTGCTAGGAGGTTGGTTAGGTTCAGATATTCAGAAAGAGGTCTCCATGCAAATATTTACACACTGAATGACCTAGACTAAAACTCAGCACTTCATCTAGTCAAATATATTCCTACAAAACCTCTTTTTGTGTATCGAAACAGGCTGCTCTGAACCAGTAAGAATGCCTTACAGGAACACGTCACATCAAAACCCTTGCAAGAGAACTTCAAAGCATTTGGTCTACCGAGGTCAAATTAAGTCAAACTGGCAGTATTTAGTAATTACCTCTGTTGCATGAAAAAAATTACATGCTTTTATTTTTTTTAAAAACAAATATGAATTTGAAATTTAAGAATTTAATGTTTTTAATGCCAATCATGTCCTGCCAGAACAAGAGGAGTAGCTAGGGCTACCTGGATCCTGTGGGGTCAAGTATCTATCAGAATCTGTTCCTTTACGTCCAAGTCAAAAAGCACGTTTTTAAAAGAGCTCATCTAAGTTTTGCAGCTTGGCTCCCACTGCCAATGCTGCAACTAGCTTCTGGACTTTTTCATGAGTAAGCAAGAAAAATTAGAAAAAGAAGAAAAGCATCAAACCACTCCATCCTGAAAGTGGCAGAAACCTTCACATTAGTGAAACAGCTTCCAGCCTCAGTCCAGCACGATCACTTCAAGGGAGCAACAGAAGTGGTCTTCAGGGTCTCTAAACCAAGTGGCTTCATCAAACGTTACCCTTTCCATAATAATGCCATTATACTCTACTGGTGGAGTCTCTGCACGACTGCAGTGATAATGAAGTCCATAAAGGATGCAGTCTGCCTTCTGCCGAGAGACTGGAGCAGCCACTGCCTGGCAGGGAAGGAAATCGATGACTCCAATGCAAGCACCCTGTTGGCTACAGTGTGGAGTTATCAATTTTCTTCCCAGCTAGACGGCAGCTGCTTCAGTCACTCTGCTAAAAAAAAAAAAAAATAAAGAAGGGGAAAAAAAAAAAAAAGAACACAAAACCCCATCCTCCATACAGCAGCTGGCCACGACAGCATAAATCAGGTTAAAAACGTTTATAGGGAGGAAATTCATATTCCTGTCAAGCTGAAGATCTAGGTTCTTTTGATAAGATTCCAATTTTTATCAAGTACAATTTCCAGATCTTCAACCTTAAACACCAGATCACATGTTCAACTTCACACCCGGACCCAGCTCTGCGAGCAGATCATCTCAGCTGCTGCAGAGCCTTGAACAAACGGCTCTACAGATGGGGCAGGCTCGACCACTAGGGCAGTGCCTGGCCCGCTGTCCTCAACCAAATATATTCCATTTAACATTGGTAAAATGAGTCATCTATTTACAGCCTGATTTTCCTATTAAAAAAGAAAATAAATAAAAATTTTACCTGTAACCAGGCAATGAGCAAAGAGAAAATCATAAGCACGGCTTCACCCGCCCAGAACATGCTGCTTGTGCTTCTACCTAGCACGAGACTTTTTAGCGTCGAGCCAGACCCTGACCTGGTTAAAACAGTCACTGAAAGGAATGGTCTCATGCCACGTTTTTAACTGTGGCTGCTCCAAGGCCCCACTCCGTACACATTCTGACTCTTCATCTTAAAGAAGGGCAGAGAGAGACACAAGCAGATCAAGATTTCGGCTAAACAAACTGTTGTAAGCACGCCCGTATAGTTAAATTGGGACAGCACTTTTCAGAACCAGCATAAGTTTTGTAACACGAGAATGTTCTTTAATGTGTTTTCCTTTGTTAAAAGGACCATAAAACTATATCGCATTAAAGCACTGTTACACTGAGAAAAATTCTGAAATAAACATAAACTCTTCCCTTAAAACCTCACAGACAAGACCCACCTGGTCTTCCCATAGTTACGTTGAAAAGTAATTTGCAGAGCAGCAAATGTAATTCATAAATCCCAACCACAAATCAGGTTTTAAACTCACTGTACCTAACGGTAACCACCCATGAAGTGCATTTATCCCACGGTAAATGAGTTCTAGACAGTATCTTCCTTGGACAGGAAAGTAACATTCCGCTTATCACGGATCAGGATGATGGCACGGACAAGACGGACGACCTGTAGTAAACATACACCTTGGTTGCCCTGAGGACAGCGACTTGCCCACCTACTCAATTTGCTGTCCTGATGAGTTCACAGCATTAACACTCTCAGGGCTTCTGTATTAAATTGTTTGTGCTTTTCAGTTTGTTAGACTTTTAAATTAATAAAACTGCTTTCCCCTTCAGTGGTACACAATGGATAATGAGAACAATCATCTTGCATCTCTAAAATATTCTAGGATGCTCAATAAACTTGATGCAGTGCACGCAAGCCCATAATTTGCAGGGGAAAAGCAGCAGATATTTCATATTTAAAACCACTGCAAGTGTCACCTCTGTGTACATGCATCACTGAAAGACTAAGCGAAGAAGAAAAAAAATAAGAAACTAATAAATATATTTATTTCAAACAAACCGAACACTAGGCATTAAGACAGACAGCACTAGCTTAACTAATGTTTAATTTAAAGCTTGGGCTGCTACACTAGCATTATCAAAGTTATTGTATACTGCAAAATCTGACCATATGGCTTTTATTTTAATACTCTGCCATTAGCCAGTGCCCTATGCCAGTTCTGAACAGGGCCAAGTGGAAATGAACACAAACACTAAGACTGCCCATGCAAATTCTCATCCTTTTTATCTTCTTTCACCTTTCTAGGACTACTACCGAACTAAACTAGCCATTTTTACTTTCACCCAGGTGAAGATTTATGTGGGCTTACTGCCTCCTGAGCCCCTCTGCCCGCGTGCCTGCCTTTTGGGTGGCAGGAAGCTTATCCAGGAGCTAACAGGGTTAAGCCTTCTTCCACAAGAAGTTTTGACTTTCAAATGGAAGCCTTCAGGATCAAGACAAATCCATCATTCTAATGCTCAGAACTAAGCTGTTGAAACCAAAGGAAATGAATCCATACAGTGGATCATTAGCCATGTGTGGAGCACTGCTCCAGGAATTAATAGATGCTATGTCATGCCTTGGGAATACTTTCAACCCGTTCCCAGTCAGCTGGAAAAGGACAGAGGGAAATTTCTATTCTATTTTTTGCCCTGCTCTCTCTCTTTCTTCCTTCCTGCCTCCTTTTAAAACCCACACTGCTGAGAACTTCTCCACAGAGTAATTCATAATCTAACTCTATTAAAAGAAGTGCTGCTGCTAAGCATAAACCCAAAGATGAATTAGCAAAACAGTAGAAAAATACTAATAATGAAGAGCTGTAAGCTCTTTCCAGGCACGGAACTGTCTCGAACGGAATGTCTGTCTACCCCTTGAGATCAGCACTCCAAAGCACCACAACATCTGCATAGGAAAACAACAAAAATAAAGTCTGATTTTACTGCTCAAATGTTGTTGAACTTCGGTGCCTCTTCTGGTTTCAGGCTGACCGTGAAAGCGCGGAGCGATGCTTACTCTTGATCACACAGCAATAATAAAATCTTTGTACAACTATACATCCACTAATGAATAATTAACGTATGCTTCCTTTTACCTAAAGGTTTCCTGAGCCCTACGAGACATCCCAGGGACCCATTAAACAAACAGCTCCTTTCAGACTGCTAACACTGACAACATCTGGCTATGTAGGAGGAAAACCCAAACCCACTGAACATTCCCTTGCAAAGCAACAGGTCTCACACCACAGTCAACTTTAACCCTGGGCTCAAGTCCTACTGCACCCAAGGAAACGTTCAGTTACCACCACACTTCTTTGGTATCTCACTTCTTCCCCTCTAACCCAGTCAAGGGCCATGCAGCTCTAAACATATTTTTTCAGCACAAAGCAATGAATAACAGTAAGTTCTCTGTGACGTTTGCAAGTCTTTTTGGGCAGTGTTCTCAGTCATTCAACCTGTCCTTCCAGTTATGAACATTTTCGAGTGTTCTTAAATGAGTAGATCCAGTTTGGCCTCTACTTCAGTGGAGAAGGTGGAAAATATTCAAACATCTTCATTGCAATGGTCTTCAAGATTTTGTACACCAGAGAGCAAACGTTTTATGTTAGAGTGCCCATGAATAAAACGGGGCAAAACAGGGGGAAGGGAGACAGATGTTGGCAATATCAGCTTTTGACTGTACTTACAGAAAAAAAACCCCAAAGGTCTGCTTGCTAAAACACAGAGCAGGGACTGACACTTGCTCCGATGAACCTTTCTTACGATGCACATACAAACGGAGGGATCCCTTTCAACTGAAAGGCTGCACTTAAACTAATTTCAGGTGGTTATACATACCCTATCTTTACATACAGAAAATATTTTAAATTGCTATAATCAATTGAAAAAAACACCATTACAGAGCAGACCAAAAAAAATATCTATGTTACATAAAGTTCGTAATAATGATCTTAATTCTATGCAGATTTCTTCCTTTCTGAAAACAGAACAGACTCCCAAGATCACACTTCAAAACTGTTTACAGCTGAGAGGTATTCACCATCCTTACAATTTCAATAATTATTGCTATTGAATGAATCTATTGATCTGTGACTTCTAGTGATGCCAAGTTTCCTTTTTGTTGTGTTACAGCCAATGGAAATACAGTTTTTTATAAGTATGCATATATACAGTGTGTGTGTGTATATATATACATGAACAGACTCAGGAGCAAGTACTGAGAATGAATAATTTTGGTTTTGAAATCATGTAAGGGAAGCCAAGCCAGGGTACTGCGGGAGAGAACTGCAGCATTCAAAGCACTTCACTTGATAGGAGATTTACAGCTTGCAGTGAAATTAAAGCTATTAACATCAGTCTTTTAGCTCCTTGGTAAGCTGAGAAAGATGACAACAATACCTTAACTGTCATACAGCTCGGTACATCTCAAGACACTTTTTAAATTGTTCCCAAATGGAAGGGATAACGTACTTTTTCACAGTCACAAAGTGGACTACCAGCACAAGAACAAACCCAGCTCCACCACCTGCCACTCCAGTCTCCATTCTCCATCCCATACTGGTGCTGTCCCCCTTATAACTGTAATTTTATCCCACATACACATGACTTCAACAGACTGAGCTGCTTGTTTGACTTCTGGAGAAAAGGCTTACAGCAGCCTTGTGGGCACTATACACTGGATGTACACGTAGGGATATCAAAATGCTATGGTCACTTAAATACAAGCTGGATCATCTCTGCAGCTATAAAGCACAGATATAAATACTGTTCTGATCTAAGCTGTATGTTTCCTCACTTACTATGCTATTACTTAATTCTTTTACTCCTCTACAGAAGTACTTCACTGCTGAAGACATTTCAATGCTAG
The DNA here is from genome assembly GCF_009769465.1 of Tauraco erythrolophus. Classification (NCBI taxonomy): domain Eukaryota; kingdom Metazoa; phylum Chordata; class Aves; order Musophagiformes; family Musophagidae; genus Tauraco; species Tauraco erythrolophus. The sequence goes on along the minus strand of NC_141493.1, from coordinate 4,194,924 downwards.
ATCAGAGTGGCTATCTCCTAACTAGAGCAATTTTACAGGCAGCCAAATAGACACTTTCCATCCCAGATCATACTATTCCACTTGTTTCTCCAAATAAATCCAGTAAACAGTACAAGTACAGTTGTATATTCTAGGGAAATAATTCTTGGCATATGAAAATACGTGAGCTGCCAAAAGATTTTCCAATTTGTTCACTGCTGTAACAAAGGTGTTCCCCTGAACTGGAACTGAAACGGTGCACGACTCTGCCCTCCCATAACTGGAAATGAATGGAACTCATCAACACGTCTGCTTGAGGAACAGCACATCTTTGATCCCTCCTGGTAACTTATGCAGATTTAACTCCTAAAGCATGCAAACATTTATTCACAAGTGCATTATCTTAGACACTCAGATGCTACCAATAGCCATAATATCAGCACCACTACACTGAAAGCGAACTGATTTTCAGAGATGCGGGATCTGACACCTTCAAAAATTAAGAAATAAATAAAAAGAACAAGCTGTTGGAAGGGCAACAGATACAAATTCAAAATCTCTTGATTTTATTCCAAGTTTTTGCCAGTGACTTAATGAACAATCACAGACAAGCCACTTCATGTTGTTTCTCAATACATTAATTAGAAATAACAGCGCTCATCTCACATACAGTTCCACAGCTGAAAGGTGCTATGTGGCAAAGATTTCATTTTTATTTAGCTGAAAAAATCTCAGCACCTGGAGATCCAAATAATTTGCCAGGATTCTCCACATCAAAACAAACAACTCCCAAAGAATGCCAAAAGCAATAACAATAAGCTTTCTGTACACTGAGTGGCACTGTGCAGATCAAAATTCATTTGCCATGAAGAGCTACATATTTAGGGCTACGCTCTACTAAATTAGAAGGAGAAAGCCTCAGAAAATTTAGTCGTAAGAGTTTTTCCATGCCTAACTACCCAATTTAAAAGAATATATTCTATACAAAAAAATAGACTTTCAAGTTGCCAACACTCAAAATTCTTGCAGAACGCAATTTGCTTTCCATGCCCCTGTGAGCTGCAAAAGGAGCAGTCTCAGAAGCCTAAGCCATCAAAACACTCTTGTACTGGAGCAGAGAGCACAACAGTGGATCCTCGTCCACAAAAGCTCCAGTTTTCATCTTACAAACCCATCAGCATGTCATAGCATTCATTCTCACTACACATCAGTATGTTTACCCAGGCCTTAATTCAGTACCCCAGCCCAAAGGTTGGAAGAAGGAAGGGTTCTGCTCCAGTTCTATCCAACAGATGACAAGTATAGAAAGATGGCTTACCTTTTTACAGTGAACTTACAACAGATCGGAAATTGGTTTTGTATTTGATCATATGTTTTCAAGACAAAGCAAAAATGATTTAGTTATCGTCATAGTTATGTTTCGTTTTGTATATCCCTTTGTTGAATACTGTATCAGGTAAATTAAGATAAGGAATATAACAGCTACAGTTTAATTGGCTCAGCATAAAGAAAACTGCAGAGCCTGCATTTAAAATCACATCTTACATTGAACAACACTGCTGATTTTTCAGCAATCAAAACTTTTATCAAGTATATGTTGTGTCAAAATTATGCTCTGAAAATTTAAGCTTTGTTCTAACTAAAGATCATACTATTACTTGCATCAGTTCCAAAAGAACCAGTCAGGATGATGTAATGTTTCAGCTAAGGAAGGAAAAATCTTCTTAGAAGTACTGAACTATGCTGTAAGCTTCAAAACTTTTCCAAGGTAACAAAGCTGCAGAAGAACTCTGTCCTCTGTCTAGAGAAATACGCGTAAACATTTTGCACACTCATTAGTGATTATCTGAATTTTGAGATGACCACTCACCTTTGACGGATGAAGAAAAGCTAGAGCAGAGAGTTCAAAGCCTTTGTGCAAACCCAGGCAACAGAAACGGAGGTTCCTCTGCTTGAAATGCTAAACCAGATCCTGCCCTGCCTTAAGGGATGTCAGCTGTGCTACAAAGCAACAGGAATTGCCCCTGCCAGTTTGTTAATTCAACCCTACTGATGACATAGATGGCTGTTGCTTTGAGTAACTGATTCTAATACCAGCTGTAATTGCTACCAGATCACAGGTGCCTTTAATGTCAGAAAGGCTGGACTATCACTAAAACACACACCGTATTGCAGGTGTGTAAAATTATATGGAAACATAAAAGACAGAATGAATATGTTATTAAAATGTCTCACAGACATAATGTAAAAAGTCATCGTTTAATCTTAAAAGTAATCATCTTTGATCATTTTAAGAACTCTTTGACATACCTCTCTTGAAACAATATAATTATATATAATTATACCTGCAATCTGGAATTTTTGGCAGAGAGCACTACCAACCTCTGGAATTCACTGCTGCAGTGAACATCACGGTTACGTATTTCCTAGATATTTGAATAAATGAAGAAGACTCACTAGACAGAAAGGAAATCAAGCAATCTGTTTGATACTACATTTGATCACTAAAATGATCTGGGGTTTGCAGGTGATTCCTAACTGTAGCAGATCTTTCCTTGTAGAAACTAGGCTCCGTACTGGAACCAGCAGCTCGTCTAGTGCCACACCATACCCATCTGTTGTGATAGAAGGTGCTTCAGAGGACTCATTTGTTAGTCCCAGCCTGATGTGTTCAGTCTTCCATACTACAGTCACTTACAGGTGTTTAGTCTTTACATTACACCACTAGAACAATCCTGCAGAAATTACCAGATTCGGTGGGAATTAATCAAACTACAGCAAGGCCCAGCTATCTCCTTTTTCTGATGCAAACACTGCCACTAAACTAAAAAATAAAAGGTGCCAAAGCAGCAAAACTACCCAGCGAAGGAGCCTTTTCATTGCTTATGTGTAACTGGACCTGGTAAAAGAATGAAACAACAGGATCCCATCCTCTGTTGCAAGGAAATGGAAAACCTGAAATTGAAAAAAAACCTCAGACCAACATCCACTCCTCTGGACCTGGAGCTCATTTAACAGATACAATAATTTGGGCTTTGCAGCAGCAAAACTAATTGGAAGCAAATATTTGTAAAATATACAGAGGGCTGTTAATGGTTTTGTAATGGCTTGACGCAAAAGCGGCACCCACCACGTACTGTCTTGGTGGCAATGGGACCCGGGTAGCACCGGCTGTCCCGGTGCTCCAGGACACATCTTTTCAGCATGCAGAGCCTGTAGTTCTCATTGGTTTTTGGTTCGTTGCTGTTGTCACTTTCTTTAAGTGGGAGAAAGCAGAAATCTTTCTTCAGCCATATTTCTTAGCCTTAAATCTTCCAGCGAGTTCGAATGAGCTGCTCTCGTGATTAAACACAGGACTCTCTTTTACTCCATCATTTTCAGTATTATCACCCAGAAGAAACACATAAAAGCCTCCCTGTAAATGAGCACAGCTAATGAAAAAGAGTCATGTGAGGCTTGTAAACCATCTCACTGTACCAGATCTCACTGCAACCTATAGCTTTTGCACATCACCTTACTTAGGGAAAAAGTGCTGCAGTGCAAATAGATCTGTAAATTATCTAGGTCTAATGCAGGTAATTGGGAACGGCCAGGACGAAGAAAGCATCTCAGCTGGAATGATCCCTAAGAAAAACAGAAAAGACATTGAGAGGAGGAATTTGTGCCTGAAATTTAAATTTTCAGGGCTCAATTCTCATTGCAGCCTGGCCTGACACAAGGCTTACCGACACCAGCAGACAGAGATGGTCTGATTGCAGCGGGTTTTGGATCAGACTCCTACACCAAAACACATTTACCCAGCGCGCATTAGAGAGAGCTGTGCCTTCTCATAGCTGAATATTCATTAAAAGAAAACAGCAAACTGACACAAAGAGAAGACTATAATGAAACAGTACATGACTCAACTATAAATCATCATTCGCTAAGCCCTCCTGAACCTCTCCACATGATGGAGAGCAAGCCCAAAAGGAAGCCACGCACAGACTGCAACACAGTCTGCAAAGGACCACAAAGGGCTTGGCAAATCAAGAGCAGTTACCTGGCTAAAGCTAATTATCCTCTTCTTTCCGATTATTCAAAGTAGATTTATTAATTGTATGGGGGGAAAAAGCCTACTATGTCCTTCCATATATCCTTTTATTAATCCTTAATTAATTATTAGGATCTACTCTGCAATGTCCTGGATGAATGCTAATAATGAAGTCCAGGTATTTTTTCTGAATTAAATCTGACCTCAGCTCTTGGTGGGGGAAGAGTGGCACTTGGTTGATTTTCTTTTTTTTTTTTTTTTCCTTCTCTTTTGAATAAGGAAAATTGAGGAGCCACGTTTGTTTATGACACCAACAGAATAGCTGGTTCTTAGCAAGACAAACACTACACCAAGTTAATTTGAAGGTAGTATACATAGCGCAGCGTATCAATTTTGTATGACAGATGGGCTTGTGCCTGCATAATAACAACTTAAAACCAACATTGTGTTGCCAGTGACAATTACTATACTGTAAACCATTTCAGTGGGGCACACGTTAATTTAATTCATTGCAGCAAGCAGGTTGGCACGCACTGAGAAAAATCACTGCAAAATGACGAATGCTTTATATTTTACAACATAAATACTTCCTTCAGGCCTACAAACCCCTGTCATGACAGAAGCACCTTCTGGTATTACTCCAATTTATTAAGTCAGCCCCACTGCAACAAGAAAACCTAACTGCAAACATACATTACAGTCATCGTCAACGAATGCATCCAGGAGCTTTCATCTAAAAATCGTGGAAGAGTACTATGAAATACAGACCTAGAAGCACTTCCCCCTTTTCTCTTACAGGCAACAAGTTACCTGTAAACAAGCCCTGAAAATTCACGACTCGGGAAACATTTCACGTGATGCTGTGGGCAGCACGCTCAATTGGGGATCTCAAAAGAGCTGGATTCGTTTTAGTTTGACAGATGTATGGTTGTGCCAGTTTTCCCAATGATGCTAATATAATAATGGAGAATTCTACTCCTTTTCGTGGAGCTAAAGCCTGTACGGGAGAGTCTCTGTACGGATCTGTACTACTGCTTGTTCCTCGAGGTCAGATCCTGCAGGACTGCCCAGCCATGCTGCTGCTGATGTTGAAAAGCACTGAGAAGGATGAATACCTAATTCATACGGGAAGCTTCAGGGGTGCACATGTACAGAATACGAACACAGCGTGACTGTCTATTCCTGCACTAATTTAATCTAACCAGCATGCCTGAGAAAAGAATAGGTACAGTTCTGAAGGCCAATATGCTGGTATCAGCAAGGGGTTCTCAAGAAAGAACACACAAATTACGTTTCTGGTCTCAGCAGTGGACCACTGAGCTTACTATCTTGTTGAGGGTAACAGTGCCTTCAAGCTGCTTCAGAAAGGTTGGTAAGAACCCATCAAAATTAGTTTTTTCATTGAACAATTCCACTCTTAAACTTCCTTTCTTGTTTCTACCTCCAAATGAAATTGCATTATACACAGGAAGGGACTGTGTCACATCCAAACTATTTTCAAATATGCTGCGGAGACATTTCACGGTGTAAGGGCCCTTGTTTAGCATTTGAAAGCAATGGGAAAACTGGAAAAAAAATCCCAAGTCACAGAGTCTTAAGCCAAAACACTCTGGGGGCTGAAAGGAAAAGAAAAAAAAAAAAAAAAGGAAAGTCAAATTATCCACTGTTAAAAATCAGTTGTAAATGCAGAGAAACTTTCTACATGCTCTATAGAAGTTACTTTCTCATCCTTCCTATCAACTATTTTAAGCCATTTTTTCCGTTAGCGTCAGTTGTTGCTAACCATAGTAATCTCCTTTTACAGAAAAATAAAAAGGCTTCATGAGATTATGTAAAGACAACCAAGAATAGATATGAATATAAATACCAAGGAATATATCAGCTGTTAACATTCAAGACAAGATGCAATCTTTGGGAAGCAACAACATTTAGATGTCTTTAGTAGGCATTCACCCATTTGTGTAAGAACTACAACATCCTGAACTGATCTATTTAGACTTGGGTGCAGCAGCAACAGCTTGCTAAAGGATGAGGTCAGTAGGATCGCAATCGGGACTCAGCTTAACCAGGGAGAGTGAAATCTCCCAATTTTGGTACTGTAGAAAAACTGACACCTGGTCTTTGTGTTTGTTAGGGGAGGAAAAGGTGAGTTATTTAAGCGAGTTTCAGGTTTTACCACTTTTCCTGCTTTAAAGATAGCCCTTTCTCTCTTTTTTTTCCCTTTTTCTTTTTTTTTTTTTTTTGGTGTGTGGTCACATTTTTAATTCTCTTCCTTTCATCATCATAATTTCTCTTCTTCATGGAATGAACAGCCTGAAGCAGAAACTGAAGATGTCTGTAGTCCTGACCCTAATCACACAGAACCCTGATAGCACGGAAAAGCTTTGCAGAAATTAGCTAGAGCTCCCAGTTCTAATGAACCAGGTTAAACAGAGAGAGTGTTTACACGCAGGAGAACCAAGCTTACTCCAATTACTGCCACTCTCCTAATGCCATGTGCCCAGGGCTGCCAATTCTCTGTGGCTGCAATTCCCAGAGGTTTAATTTACATCTTTGTGATACCTTTTCTCATAGCTGCTGCTGGATGTGATTAGTAGCTTGAAAAAAAAAAAAAATTAAGTGAAAGCAGTAAGAAATTTTAGATGATTTGGCTCTGCAATGCTTGGGAGTTCACACATTTCACCTCAGCATTCTGGGTCATTCTAGAAGACTGAAAAGGTAAATTTTCATGTTTCTCTGAAACTGCCCATATTTCTGCTCATCTATTACAATGTTTTGCAACTTTTCTGTAAGAAAAGCTTACGTGAAAAGGATGCCACAACTGCCAAACCCTTCCACCACCATCAAAAACTTTAAAAACTAAGCAGTGAATAAGTGTAGCTGACAAATAGTTTGCTTTTAGGGAAAGGAACGATTAGCACTAATACTAGATCATGTGAACGGGGCACATGAATGCCTTCCACCACGCATTATAATGAAACTCGCAATGAAACTGTTCACAACACTTTTTTTTTTTCTCTCTAAATCCTGTGTTGCAGAGTACATGAACTTCTCTGTAGTTCCCATAATAATATTTCTTGGCACGCAGAGGTCACACCACTATTCTCAATGCACTGCCTTACCCTGCGACAAAAGATCTCAAATATTGGCCATTACAGAGCAAGGTATAAAACAGAACAGGGGAAAAGCAACGCAGTAGATGAAGCAAAATACAGTTCAGTGCTTCTTTGAACAGCATGTGCATAAGCACTTTCTTGAACGATGGCCTTAGCTTGGAATCTCGTTAAATCAGATGAAACTGCTGAAAGGACTTAGCAGGCTTTAGCTCCTGAAAGTCACTGTAAAAGACATTTTAGGCACTTTGGAGCCCATGTCTTCTCAATTTATGGCTCCTACGATCACTGAGTCACATCTGCAAGTCGACTGAGCCTTGGCACCACCCTGCAGCAACAGGTTCCTGCCCTCACCAAAAAGCTACCTGAGCATGGCGCGTGTCCTCAGCCACCAACACTCATGCACTAAAACATTCAGGTACAACAACAGTGATTTCCAGCCACGTTAATACAGCACACAGCAAGCCGACAGCCGAGGAGCTGGCATTCCGGCACTCCTTCCACAGGGAAGATACCAGGGCAGCCTGGGATCGCTTCTGCAGTTTGGAAACCAGAGCCTCTGCAGTGTGAGCCAGGCTTTCACGGCACCAAGAGCTACTTGGTGCAACGCCAGCCGGACCAGCACCGTGCACAGCCGGAGCCTCCTGGTATAGGGCTCTCTCCGTGTGGCCATCCTGGTCCCAGACCTACGCCAGGTACCCTCCCTTGGCACTGCGCTGTGCTGCACGGTGACCAACTGTTCAGGCACACCTCGGGATGCGTTATCGTACTGAGCTGCACGGAACAGTACAGATTGCTAGGAAAACATAAGCAGGTCTGTGAGCAGTTAGTCTACATTAGAAATTAATTTTATACCTGTCTTGTTTAGCAGCAGATACTTAAGTGTTTACAAACTTGGCCATAAGTCACAACTCAAAATATTATCTTTTTGCCCGCCCCCAATCCCTTTCTGCCCATTAGATCAAATCAGAAATTCAGAATACTGAATATAAAAAATAACACTGTCAATGTCAACACGAACTCAGTATCTAACACGTGTGTATAGCACTACTCTGACACTCAAACACAGAGAATAAAGTTTAAAATAGATTTCAAGTCATCATGGTTAACAAAGTTGTAACATGACCCCTCTTAGAGCATGAAAAGCCAAAGTAAGACACACTCCATTTTTAATTCATTCCACTAGTTACAAACAATACAGATGCTTCAGAACAGTGACTTACATTCTCTCTCTCACTCGAGCACAGCAATAAGAATGAACAATGAGATGTGACTATGATGGAAAGCCAGCCTTTACGTCTAAATTTCAACTGAGCAGGCTTTCTGCATACCCTTCCTCATTTATACCATTGCAAACTGCAAATACTACAATGCTATCTGTAAAGTAATTAATCATCTTACTTCTCTCAGTCTCTCATCTACCAAACTATTGTGAAAAATTCTTGTGCATCCTGTTTCTGTAGTTAAGATACTACTCCTGAATTATCTGCATATTGAGCATTAATGATGAGATGCCCTGTATCTCTGTAGGATAAGATGCCTCCAAGTTTAAAGCTTCTAATGATTTCCTTTGTGAAATAAATCTGTTTGCCTGATAAAAGCAGTTCTCCATCCCTGACAGACTGCATCGGTATCACCGTGCACAATACAGATGACACATCTGTGTTCGCAGAAAAACAGGGTTATACCCTCATGCTTTGCAGCCACACAAGAAAGGGTTAAGAACTGCCAACAGCAACCAAGGCTTCCTTCCTTCCCACGTATAACCCTACCTGTCTAAGCAAATATACTTACTTAGTATAAATCCTGTGAATCTCTTAAAGGTGCTGCCATTTTCCTGCTGCCAAAAAGCAGCAGGTGGATCCAACCATCAACTGATCCAGCATTTAAACTGGGGAAGCTAATACCCCGCAGAGCTACAGTTTCACGCTGGGGATTGAGGCACGGCACACGCAGAGGAAAACTTGGCTTGGAAAGAAGCGTTCCGAGAGAGCGCTCCCATCTTACCGAGGCAGCACTGGAAGGGAAATATCCCACGACTCCAGGAGCTGACCTACGCCAACAGCACCGGCGATAAGCACGCGTTACTCATCTTACCCATCGGCAAGAAGACATTCCTGGAGGCAGGCTGCATCCTTGGGAGCCGTTATCTGCCTCATGGAGCAGCAATGCTCTCTGGCTGACTTGGTACCTCCTCTTCTTTCTTTCTTGGTTTTGATCCACAGCCAGGGACCAAGCCTTGCAAAAGAGAAACTCGGCTATTGTAGCTTCCAGTTAATCTCCCCTCCCCTTCTCATATCATCCTGGCTAATTACTGTGAGTGGACAAAACATGTGCTCTTTGCCAGATGAAATAACATGGTAACCAGCAACAGTGGGCCAAAGAGACATATCTCAATTGAAAAAACCAAAACCACCCAAAAACCACCACCATTGAGACGAATATCTGGATTGCCATATCTGGCGTTGATTTGTGGCCCTTCAGTGATTTTACTAGGAAACTGAAATAAATGTATCTTAAATTTGCATACGTCTATATTATACATTGAAATCTTCCAAGTCTTTTATTAAGAAAGCACAGATAATGACTGAAAGAAAATGCTAATTTTATTTAGTGGTGCCCTCTCCACTCAGCTTCACTGATCAGACAGACAAATTAAGAAAGATAGCGTGCTTACCCAGAAGCCATTTGTTAGACATCTTCAAAAATCGATGCTTGACACAATTGAGTATCTTTTTGCAATAGAATTTTATTTGTCATGTTGGGCTAGAAGTGTCAGTTAATAATTCACTCCACAGTTCCATAAACCTCCACTGCTATCTTTCACACAACCTTGCAGTTTCACGGGCTGTTGTTAAGAGTAGCTTAAAGTAGTCTGTTATCAGTCCTGACCCTCACTGTTATAACTCAAACAGATGCACTATCTGTGATCATTCTGACAAGGAAACAAAATAAACAACCCAGTAACTTTGAAAAGGACATATACACACTGAATACATACACATATAATGGCTCACCTCTCAAGAGCTCACACTGTAAGCAATGGAAAGGTCAAATCAGCGACACAGAACTGCTGTCCCAACCTTAACTATGGAGTGGAGATGGGACAGAGGAACTCAGTTCTGATTCAGATGCGGATTTTCTGTTTTCCCAAGTTCTTGGATGCTTGCATGTATGCAGCTGGTTTGAATAACAGAGTTCAGAACAGTCAAGCTGCAGGTCAAGGCAGCTGGACTTAGTGTGATTTGATTATGCAGGTAAATATTCAGAGCAGCCAGGCTTAGTGATCTGCCATGAGTCCCACAGAAATCTCAAAAATGCAGAATGAAAATATTAAGCGGGCAAATTAGCTCAGAAATTGCACCTCCTTTGAGTAAAACACACTGTTCTTAATTCTGCAGTGTCAAGAGACTCCCCATCGTCAGTCACAAGCACATCGTAACTGGTTTAGTTCAGCTTCCTGATTTTCAAGCTCCTGAAGGAGCGTGTCAGCTCTAGGTGTCAGCCTGGACTTCACTGCACTATAACGGCTACAGCTTATATGTGCCCTAAATCTTCAGTTCAACAAATAACACTTTTTGTCCAGCAACAGAAAAACCCACACAGAGACAGAATTCCTTCTCCCAGCCATGACGTGTCGTTGCAGGGCTCTACACGTGCCCCAGGCCCTTGGTGCACAAGCTAAATCCAGCTGCTTCTCTCCAGCTGTAGGTACTTCATAAGTGATGTTAAACTATGGCACGTAAGCACTTCACCTGCGAGCATCTTGGAGAAGTATTTTTTGACTCCCCAGGGGACAGCTTAGGCTCTTACCCAATAAACAACAACTCCCAGAAGATCTGTTCTTCCTGCAGTTACTTATTACAGAATCCCAGAATGTCAGGGTTTGGAAGGGACCTCAAAGGATCATCTAGTCCAATCCCCCTGCCTGAGCAGGACCACCTAGATCAGATCACGCAAGAATGTGTCCAACGTTATTGCCTTAAGACTTCACAAGAAGGTCTGCCTAAGGGTCAACAGCCCCCAACAAGAGAGGGGTCACTCGACCCCAGAGGCGAAGAAAATTCCAGAGCACCGGGAATGGCTGTGAAAGCTTCGGGGTGAAATTTCACCTCTCCAAGTCTGCTGCTGTTGCAAGTGCTCAGCTCAGTTTGTTTCTGCAGCAGCGACAAAACTGCCACTTGTTTTGACAGCCCGGCAAACTCTCCGTAGACTCCCATTATCTCTCTTCCACTTGGCACATCTCGATAATGTAATGTTGTCTCCGCAGGCTTGTGCATTCGATGGGCAAGCAATTGCAGAAACAATTCCACATGCTACTCAAGGAAATGGAGAATTATTGGTGCAGGAATTCAGAACAGAAACAACTGGGGGGCAGTGCACAGCACTCATTTATAAATGCGGCGGGGGGGATGCTGCTAATAAAATTTAACTTTTAACGCAATAGGAGTTCCTCAAACATCTGACTTTGATGGATTCTATACCAGCATGTGAACACACCTGTAGATTTGACTGCATGATGCCAGCAAGGAGGCTATTTTGGTGCCACATTGTTTGCAGTCTACAGAAACAAAACCTGGCAGAGTGAAGAAACACTGAGAAAGCAGACAAGCTAACCCAAATTCATTGTCTCACTATTGTACTCTGCCTTTAAAACGCAGGATACGCAGACAGATGGGAGTTAGGAGCAAAATCCATATGCTTTCTTTAAGAAGTCTCACAGAAAACTCTGAACTGTATTTGTGGAATTAATCAGATGAGTGGCAAACATTACAGATTTGTAACGTGTGTAAGCAGTGTTGCTATAGCTAACGCTGAATTGTTCCATTACAAACTCTGATGTTATAAGTTTAATATTCCCAGCTGTGAAAAAAAACCACTTTGGGCTGAATGCATTGAGAATCATACTGAAAAAATACCTATCTGGTTTCAAATTTTGTGGCACTAACACAGAATATATTTACTACTGAGGTAAAAATCGATAGAGCAAGAAACAGGGGAAAACACCTTCCTATCTATGCAAAAATTAAACTAAACACCTATTCATTCCCATTAGTTTATAAGAATATCATTAAAAATTCTAAACACTGTAAACAATCTGCAGGCAGCACAAGCAAGCCTAGACAGAGAATGAATTACAATTGTCAGCAACACTTCAAAAAAAGACCTATCTCTAGTTTTACAGCTTTGCAAATTTGTAAATAACCAGATATTCTCGAAGAAGGGAATGTTACTAGCATAATTCTCAGAATTACTAACCAACAGATGTTACTACGATTAAGACAGAAATTAAAAAAGAATAGGTTGGGAACTTTTTTCCCATTGTAATTGAGATGTTGTTACTCAAGGGCATCTACAAAAATAATTTTCTAGTTCCAGTGTAAGCTCTTAAGGATAAGTTAATGGTGGGTGAACTACAGAAGGTGTTTGGTCCCACACTTAGCAATCTAAATGCCTGCATGTTCTACACGGTGTAAGCCCCAGGACAGGTATGGCTCCCCATTTTCTGTTTTTCAAGGGTAAAGGAAGTAAACTCCAGTAGCTTATTTTTACATAAATCTTCATTTGTTGTAAACTATCTACCTGGGTCTGGAACAATGGTATCGCAGCAATTGCTTGTTACTGTTGACTCATTTTCTCTTCCACTGCCTAAAGCAGGTTGTGGCCAGAGGTGTTTCTGAAGGAGAAATAACACATGAATTCTGTGGTTAGGAAACTATCAGAAAATTAGCCCTAGGAAAGGATGGAGGAAAACACTACCAATCTGTCAATGGACTGTATTTAATCTTCATATGTTATAATAAAACCTTTATTAAAGAAAACATCTTTTAGCTCAGCAATCAACAATTCTTTATATTGATCACTGCAGTGATTCATAAATGAGCTCGATCATGGAACAGGAGCTGTAATTTTGTGGTGCTGCCTATTGGAAGACACTTCAGCAAAACTCTGATCCACGGCGCACACAGCACTGTTTATAGAACTTGTATGACAAATAAAACACTTTGTAAAGAATATACAGAAAAGCTTTGTGCTAAACTCCTTCTCATTATATAAAAGCTTTTAATGTATTACCAGTTTTAAACAAATCTGCTGAGGGGATATTGTCTCTGCATAACAGTAATGGATTTAGATTACACCATCCTCAGGAATCTCTGTTTTGGTGGTTGAGCACAGGCTAAAGGCTTAATGCTCAAAACCAGGGTTGGCCTCACTGATTTATGAGGCCTGAAGATTCATATTTAAGCATCCTCCCACTTCCTGGGAAACTCATGACTTAAAATGCACATAATATACTCCTCAGTACTTCTTTGTCTTATAAATATACATATGTATAGAACCCCTTACATGTGCACATCACAATGAAAATCTAAACTGAAAGGATAGCATGCAAATATGTAGTTGCTCACATCACAAATTTGATTACTTGGATACAAGAGGGCTCAGTTTTCCTAGTTGTTAACTGCTAACAACAGAGTTGAAGTAATACCACAGTAGGGTCCCTAGGATCTGCTAGGCTACAAAGATTCCCCACAGGACATGCTATATGGTTATATAAAGGCACTTCAAATGTCAGTGAAGAGCCTGACATGATACAACAGCATAATCAGGGAGGAAAAAAAAGGTTCAAAGCTAAAAAACCCCCAATCCTTCCTCCTCATCGAAGCAGAGCTGGAGTCCTCTTTGTGTGCTGCCATACGGACATAAGTTTGAGGCTATCCCAGCAAAGAGGGATTTTAAAAAATGTGAGAGAAAATAAGACCAGACATTTGCCTGTACAGTATACAATTAAAAGAACAGTGAAGAACAGGTGTGGCATGCTAGTTAAATTGCTTTGTTGGCTAAATTTAATTAATGTCATTATTCCTGGCTGCCTAGTATATCAGAACTGTAATTAAGCAAATACTCTCCTCTGATTAAAAAAAAAAAAAAGTGATTGTAACTAAAGGTTTGAAACAAAGATATCTATATATCTATCTATAGTTGATAACAACATTGTAAGGTGGTTCTAAGCCTGTACTTTAATTCTGAGTAGACATTAATCCCAGTATACCACTCCATAACCGGGCCATGCTTTCTGCAAAAGAATATTTATCTGTCAAGTATTTCAAATTAGATTCTTAATTTAAAACTGGATACCTTGTAATATATGCAAAGGTTAAAATTTCCCTCCCTTTACCAGGAGAAGAGTTTGTATCCATTTTTTCCTTCAAGCATCATCAGATGTAGCCTGAAAACTAGAGTGGAGCAGAGTGTACTGCAGCACATACAATTTGTATTTATATTATATTATAATATTTTTAAAAGTAACAAGGTCAAAACAAGCAGAAGCCATTTTAATCTTCATCCCTTTTATGCTGGAGTACTTTGATCACTTTAAAGGGATTCAAAATAAAGGTCTGAAAGCCATATGGGACAACACGAGCACTAATCCAGTTTGCCCTCTGTGCCCTCCTCCCTCCCTCCCTCCCCCTCCTGCCCCGTCTGCCCACTGGACACATCTCATTTGTGGTGTTCAGAAACGACTCGGAGCTGAGGTCAGACAACGTGCAGAACGCAATAACCCTTCCGCTCACTTGACATCCCCACGGATTACCCCAACGTGGGATTAGAGCCGTGCGGGCAGCCGGAAACCTCACCCCCTCCTCTCCCTCTGCTTCCACCCACTGGGTGGGAGGGGGGAAGACATGTACAGAAGTACTCGTAGACATCAGCTTGCTTTTTTGGGAGGCAGGGGGTCCTAATCCAGCTGTGTTTAAACTTCAGCCTGTGGTCTTATCTCCTTTTGAAGAGACCAGGAATAACCCACTGGCTCCTCAGGTGCAAGAAGGCAGAACTGGCTTGAAAAAGATCTCTGGGCTCCATCTAGGGTTAACGACTGAAATATTTCAGTTAGAGAGGAGACTAAACTGGATTATCTAAACGTTCCTTCAGGCTTTAAAAAAATACATAGAGAAATCTGTGAGAGACAGCTGATTATCTGGCTCAGTATCCTAAGCCTGAACACCGGGCTACTGAAGAAACAATTCCAAAACACCAGCTTACGAAAGAAAAAAAAATGGAAATACAACAGCACGTAAAAGGTTTCTAATTATTTATTGTTACCACTGCCACACAAATCTGTCCTTAGGCATGCTGTACATTCCTGCGTGCTCTCTATCCCATGGATAATTGCGTGGCAGCAAAATGAAGTCCCACAGGTTCAGGTAAGAGCAGAACCCACTGAGTGTCCAGTCCAGCCTGCTGCAGTCTCTCTCATTTCTAGGTCTGGCAGGATAAGACTCTACTGAATTTTAGCTAATTTTTCTTAAAAAAAAAAATAAAATATCCTCTACGCATATCCATCTAGGATCTCAAATTTTCAGGAAGCCAGAGCTTTATTATTGCCCTCTGTTGTTTCTGTGCTACGTGGCACACGTGCAAAACACAGGCAAACCAGCAAAGGAGCACAGATTTTACATCCCTGTGGCACAGGGGTAGGCAGCCACACGAAGTACAGGAAAACCCCAGGACAACACGCAGGAAAACCCACCCAAGTCCCAGGCTCCCCACAGAAAACAGACGACAGTACACAGTGTCATCTGTCCAGTAAGATAAGACACTGTGGCAACACATATCTGACCCAGATGCAAACACTCACCAGCAAGAATTCTAGCACTGAGGGAGAAAGGAAAGAGAGAATAATTCCCCTAGACAAAGATACAGACCTCCTTAAATTAAAATATAAAGCACGAGCAGGATTATAGAATTTTCTTATTAGCTTTGAAAAACTACTGTGTATTAAAAAGACAGAATGTATTTCATTTTTTCAGCCCAGCAAAGAAACCAACTGACACTCTGCCGTTTGTTCATTTACAGCAAATATTAACATGGGACACAATTTTCTGCCTGACACAATCATTTTAATTTTTACCAAGACGAATGTTTTGAACCGCAAAGAATAATTAAATCATTTTCTATTCCAAAAGAAGCCTCACGGTCTCATCGTGTATTTTCACCGTTTTGTAAATCATCTAATGATTTTCTGCCAGTTTAAATATTACCTCCCCATACCAAACTGATTAGCTAATGTGAAATATACACAGCAGAGGGACTTTCAGCAGGCACAAAGTTCCTAAATCATCCAAAGATTTCCCGCTGCTGCGAATGGTACTTGCCCTATGAAACAGGTGAGGATAAGGCACAATCAGCAGGGCCAAATTCCTGTCTGTGATGTTTCAAAACAAATAATCTGCTACAAAAAAAGAAATGTCACCTTGAAGCTCAAATTTCCAAATTAACTCTTCAGTCACCAAAATGAAAAATACCTCTGTTTGGTCAAGATACTCTCTCTCTCTTCAAAACAAAAGCTGCCCATCAGCTATAATGTATATTTGACAAGGCTACACAGAAAAGTCTATCTGTAGACATAAACTCATATTTTAAAATATAATTCAAATCTGATATACAAGGGTGATAAAACAGCGAAGAGCTGTCATTCTCACTTTGTAAAATGGTTTAGGTAAGCAATGAGTAGCTATTTTCTTTGTAAAGAACATGGTCTGTATTTCACTTCAAGTGCAGTGTTGGAGAATAATTTTACCGAAGTGATTTACAGATCAGGTCTCTTATTCTTTGTCTTGCTCAAAAACGGGGGAGTAATGGGCTCACCTCAAACACGGAAAACCTGACAGAAAAGCATTCGATGCTTTGTGCACTGCGTGAACCTGTAAAAAGTTGGGTGTCTAAGTGGATGAGGGTATCTACTGCTACTGAAACCCAAAAATGCCTAATGGCAAAGCTGTCTCAAGCCTCTTCATCTAGAAGTTCTGACCGAGGGATTCTTAAGAAATGTTGAGCTCAGTTTCATTGAAAATGAAGCTAAACTGTTCTTCCTCAGGAGTATCAGGAAAATAAACTCATTTTTTTCCCACCTTTAAAAACATCACCCTCACTAAGTAATTCTGATCTCTCTCTTGGCTACTTCACAGCCACGAAACACTAGCTAGATGGCCAGTTTTCCCAGTTCTCAATAACATCAGAGAACCAGGCTATCAGAAGGAATTCCTTTGATTCTGCTGGATCTCAGAAGCAAGTCGGGCTGTTTCCCCGGCAAGCGTGCAGCAAACACACCCCAGACCAGGAGGCCTGCTTGCTGCTGCTGTAATTCTGGCACGGGCTCAGGCGTTCACAGCCCGGGCACGACTGTTCCGCCTGCGGGCACGAGAAACAGGCTTTGCTGGAAACAACTCTTGATTCCAGCTGATGTGTTGATGCTCAGAGATGCAACTGAACAGCCCAGCTCAGCGTATCACGCCTGCCACGACGACACCACCACCATCCCATCAATCATGCGCATTCATTTCTGGCACTTTCATGTTCCTATTATTAAGACTCTGGTTCTGCATCTTACTCTGCACAGTCTGACCTCACAACGGGATAGTTAAGTTCATGGTTCTGAAGCTTCAGTGTAGAGTTTTGTGTGATAGCACACCAGAGACCGGCGGTGGGATTCAGTAAAAGACAAAGCTCTCAGATTCATACAGAGTAGCTAACTTGGCATCCCAATGAAGTACTGCTCTGTTTTGCAAATGTGAAAACCTGATAAACTGAATGAATTTCTCAAGGTCACAGAAGCAGTCGATAGCAATTTCAAGCAGAACCCAGCTGACTGACACCTTCATGACAGATTGACCACTCATTTGCACTTTGACTCACCCACAGCAGCGCGAGGGCGGATGGAGGCTTCAAAGTCAAATGCTTACATTTTAATTTCACTTTGCACTGGTAGAAACAGGGACACAGGTATGGGACAACAGCTAATCCTGTATCTAAAGAGTGAGCTCTGTGGAAGCACGGCTGCTTCATAATCAGAATCCATGTGCCTCCTCCTTGAACCACATGTGCCTGTACAGCTCCTTGGGTTCTGCTGGGCTGCACCAGTCCAGAGTGAGCTAATTCTCTTCTGCACCACACATCAGGTGTTCAGATAACCACAGTGATGGGAGCAGCAGAAAACCAGACCAGAACAACGAACACGTCGTCACACTGGGAGAACGAGAGAGGAGGAAGTAGGTTTATACTTTGAATTCCAAAATAAGCTAATTACTATCAGAAACTAGAGAGCAGGATCAGAGATTCCTGTACTATCAATTTAAAGATTTATTTTTCTTGCTATAATACGAACCACTGGGTTTTTTGTGGGGAAGAAGGGAGGAGTACGACTAGTTAACAACGGTTACAAATTATATTAAAGTCTTACTGAAAAGAAAGGAAGACTTGCTTGCATTTACACGCAGCAGAACTGTAACCTTTTCTGCCCACACACCTCCAAAAGCACCGTTACTCTACTCTGCTGTTAAAATTACAAAAAAATAACCCTCCGCCCCAAGAGATAATGCAATTTATTAGTATTTCAGTGCTGAATGCGCTTGTCAAATATTTAATCATCCGATTCTTTATATTAAAAACTGTGCAGAGGGAGCCTGCCACTAGGGAATAGTAACAATCCACAGAAGCGGGAATATTTTTGGAGGATACTTATCAGGAAGAAATGGAGATATCGGTAGGAAAGATGGTACTGCTGCTATTGTGTGCTGAGGAAAACATTAGAGGTGGCTGGGGAATAGAATATGTGAGAACAGCGGGGCTCATCCATGCCTTGATTTGCTAAATGCACACTTGAGAAAACTGGTTAGGAAAGATTTGCACACCATGATCTAAGCATGCCTTTGCATACAGAAATAAGAAATTTCTTTTAAAGGGGCATGGAAGCAACAATCTGTTTGACAATGCTGCCCCCTTAAAGCCTGCTTGTTGTAGAGATTCCAGGAAAGTCATCATCACTGTTCAACGAGGGACATAAAGTCAGGAGCTCAAGCTGCTCAGAGGCGTGTTGTAAAAGCTTCAGACCTGGCAGTGAAGAACAGGGTAAGGTGATGGAGGCTGGAACTGGAGTGACAGCTCAACAGGATAGAAGGCAAAAGTCCCAGTCCCACTCTCAGATATTCCTTTGGCTCCCTTATCACAATAGCATGAGCTGACAGAACAGAACAGAATGGAGTATAACTCAGAACTTAGAGCTGACAAGTTCTTTAACTTTGCATCATCATCTCTCTCTTCTTTCTTAGCTAATTCTTTCATTACTTTTCTCTTATTGCTTCTCCCCAGCCCACCAGCTGCCTCTTCCCACAGCTTGACCATTCCTGCTTTCCCTACGACATCAGCAACGTAAATCGTGAGTATACAGAAAATCCAAGTGGTACAATAACTGCTCACTTAGGAACAATACAAAATCCTGACAGGTGACCTTTCGATCAAACTCGATCCATTTACACTCTAACGAATTTTAAATTTACCTTGTATGAGGAACTTGGCTGGTTTACATCTACAGAGGTTTGTGTCTACAGACTTAATATTTACCTTACGAATAATCTGCTTGCTGTTTTGCTTCAGCGTGTAACGGATCACTTTGAATAATCAGAATCTCAGAGTGAAGTCTTTCTTCAGCTAGAAGCTAGTCAAATTTGTTTGCATCAGTCATTTCATGTGAGTCTACCTCAGCACTCCTACCCTAACACCTGCACTGCTTATTTAGCAGTTACCTTTCATCAGTGTCTCAGCCTCCATTTGCACATCAGGATCTATGGATATTGTACAGACAGATCAGAAACCTGATTCCCTGACCCAGAACAGCTATACTGAAGATACAAGACACGAGTTAAAAAAACCAAGCCAGAGAATATACAAAAATCACATACCAGCTGGTATTAGAGCTGCCCCCAGAAGATGAAATTTCCCTCCCAGGGAAATTCTGCTGTTTCAAATTTAATTTTCCTCTAACAGAGGAACAAGAAAACACCTGCTACTTTCAGCACAAAAGAGCTGAACTTCTTTCAGCCCTTGTAAACAAAAGCTTTTCAATGTTTCTAAGAATGAGTAACGCAAAAACCAAGAACATCGCCACATATTTCATTTTTATATACATAACACCTTAATAGTCACAAATCACATGTAAATCTAAGTAATTTATACTGATTCATCTGCAGCCTGCATCAAAATAAACTATGAACAAAACTGTGTTTCTCCTAAAGGCCTTTACATTCCAGCAGGTGTCCACACTGCATGGCTAATGATAAATCATGTCTTTCCCCCCTGCAAAATGGCAAGCGTCGGAATTATGACACAGGTAAGGATATATCTGGAATTCATAGAAAAATACGTGCACCCCTTGCTTCACAGGACATGTTAAGAATTCATCACCAGGACAAGAAAATAATACTCTACACCTCGTCTCATTCAATGGTGTTCCAAGAAGCAACCTTAGCTCCCTGTGCTCTTTCTGTAATGACCTGAGAGAGGAACCACAAGAGTATTTTGACAATACAGTACCAATCATCTAAAGAACCTGCTACCTTGTGCCAAAAACAACTCCTCCCTCCCTACATGAGAGAGGCATGACTTTGACTGATCATACAGAAATTGTAAGTAGAGAGAAACTCAAGAAAGAGAAGCCTCAAATTTGAGATTCCAGGCAGCAACAGCTCTTAGGAACGCAGCACTGCTTTCACTAGTGCTTTGACACCAAAAAATGAGAACTAACACTGCTTGCTTCTGTCTTTTCAGGTTAGCTGCCAGGAGGCAGGCTCAGTTTTTGAGCACTGTCTGCTCAGAGGCACACGGGACTGAAACAAAACCTCCAGCCAGCAGTATAAGAACGTACCCTATGCTAGAATGGCTCATTGCTATGGAAAATTTAACAATTAATATCACTGAGACTTCATCCTCATCGACTAAATCTACTTCCAGCCCAAACCATTCCATGGTTATACTTCTGTTGGAATTCCAGCAACCCTTCAAACAACAGGACTATGGTATTACTGGTATCAGCCACGTTCACAGCAGCAACAGCAGCGAAATCCCAGAGTAAAAAAGCTAGACAGTCACAGCACTCACTACTTTTTCAGTTTATCAGTTTCTCATAGTCACATGAGTGTGAAGTTTCTTTTAATTAGAGACGTGTGATCCAAATCAGCTTGACTGTGACGACTCACCCATTACTAAGGTGGCACATGACCCCTAAATATACCATACCTTCTAGCAAAGGGATTGAGTCACTCTGCCCACTCCAAAGACATTCTTAGCAATGTGCAGCACCAGGAGCATCGAGACTCAGCTACTGTTTCAAAATAATCTTATTTTATCTGTTAGTTTAACAATAAGTTCTAGAGTCCCTCACTGAAAGCGTAGCTCCTCGCTACCAAACGCGGCACACATGGACTGTCACAAACAATTTATTTCCTTAAAAATCCGAGAGATCAAACAGCCGCAGGCTTAGAATGAAAACGGACAGAAGAGGAATAAATAAAAGCAAGGTATATAGTCCACATATGTAAAGTGTCCAAGGCAGTGAAATGGTAATATTAATATGAAATTAACCCGAGACATTTTGTTATGACTACCATATTACTTATCAGTGTACGAGGGAGGGAGGAAAGGTAATGAAAACTGACAATAAAGGCATAGATAATTCTGAGGTATTAGCTGGTGGAACTGAAAAGGAGAGGTCATACATTTCTCTTCCATATTTACTTCACTATAATCATGGTTTTGATCTATGTTACTGACATTTACTGTGCTGAAAAGGCCATCAGAGCTCACCTGGTGAATTACAGGGAGCCGTTCCAAGCAGGACCCTCCAGCGCCCTTTGTGCAGGAGTGTGCAGGTGTAAAATACACGAACTACAGCACCTGGTGGTAATTAATTCCAGCCTCGTTTGCTTCATGGCAGCCCATCAAAGCCTCCCTCAGAACAGAACTTCTTTCAAACATTGTCTTCGTAAGAAAAGGTCACTGAGGTCATACATGGTTTGGCCATAACACACCGTGAGCTGCACCTCCAGCCATGGGGATATGAACAGCGCCTGGTGCACGCACCCTAAAACAACTCATAAAGGAACTTAATTCACAGATCTACTGATGAGCTGGCAGAAGAATCACTTGGCCAAGGAGCAGGAAGTTCCCACTGCCGTCAGGAAAGACATGACAACAAAACTAAACCCTGGTAGTCTCCAAACACAGCCTGGCCGCTGTGCAGGCAGTTCCAGGCTGTGTTATATATCCTGGAGTCTCCTTCTGCCAAACTCAAACACTGGAAACGTAACTTTGCCCAATTCACTGGATGTCGAAACAGGAGCCCTCTGGAGAAGGGAAATAAATTAAGTTAACCAGTTAATAGCTGCGTATTTTGAGTGCTGCACAGTGCCATCTGGACAGCGTGTGCTGAGCCAGGAGCTGAAGGTTTGCTGCACAAACAGCTCAGGTTTAGCACTCGAGCCACTGCTACGCTAAGTGCTCCTCGGATACGAGGTCTTCATTTGAGACTACGGATAAATCATATTAGCTGCTTCTTGCAGCACTCAATTGCATTTCTAATGTGCAGAAGAAGGCAGCAGTTATGTTCTAGTGACTTTTAGTTTTGTTTAGACTTACAATTCTGCCTGGCAATGGTGAACAGCAATTCCTGGATTTCAAAAGCAGCACCTTCAGCACAAGGGAGGTAAGTGACACGATTACACAGCGAGTCAACGATCAAAGCCCTGATGCTGTTTTACAATTCTAGTCACTGGACTGCTTTAGCTCCTTCAGCAACGCTCTCAGATCAAAAGAGCCTTGCCTTGACAAAGGCCCACGTGCGCAGTGATGCAATTTCTATAAATAGCGAGACATGAACCTCAGTGGTTGGCACAGGCGACAGAATATTGACTCTCGTGGTTTTACAGCGGTTTAACTACAGCAAGAGCTGCTACAGACATCCACGCAGGCTAACGAAGACGACAGCGCCTGCCTGAAGCCACTTAGCATAAATCTTGGTCATTCCTCCAGTACAAAAGCCACCGTTCAGAGGGTACTAGCACAGTCCTACGCCAAAATCCTGTCTCTATACCCATCTTCCAAGATCCATGCACATGCTGTAAAATATCTGTAACTCCAGTGACCCACGACAGGCTCCTACCCCCTCCCATGAATCCCACTTTTCGGAGGCAGGGAGAATACCACGGTGGATATTACTGGAGAGCACACACTATATGTAAAGCTGACGTCCCCACGTCACATCTCATCTCTGTAATTAAGTCACTTGCCCGATTGTATTCAGAACTCAAACGCTACTTTCCTAAACTCAAACCCAGAGTTACTGCGAGTGTACTCAGAAGGCAGCACTGGAATCAGATTTCTACAGAAACCAGTTCTCTTCCTCCTGATATTTTCTACAGGACTCAAAGTGTCTACTTCACAGAATTCCCTATTTTACTGTAGCATCCTGATCACTTTTTCCTCGCTGTTCTGCATAGAATATTTTGACACGCTTTTTTTTTTTCTTCATGAAAAACTGTTGTCATATGTTTAGTGAATAATGAAACATAAAAATAACAATTCATTTTGTAGTGAGGTTTCCCTCCCTAAATTAAACAACCTAATTACTCCCTACTCTCATTAAATAAGTCACTTTTATTAGGCTATTTTACAATATACCTAATGTAACTTGGCTCCCAACTATCCTGAACACAATTATAAAAAATGGTACCATCTTTATTGCGTTCAGCCCATATTATGCCATTAAACTCCCGGCTCCTGAGAATAGTTTTATAAGATAGGTTACAAGAATGGAAATCAAAATTGACATTCAACCAGTAAGTCTGGCTGAACAATCCCAGACATTTAACAGTAATGGGTAAACTGAGCCAGAGGGTGATCCACTTGCCACCTAACTTTTGACCTTTTCTGAACGGATATATTTTGCATACAGAAGGTAAGTAATTTCAGAAGTTAACACAGAAGGGCAATGGCAGAATTAGAAACGAAACTTTTTGATTCCTCAGTCTCAATTTTCACATAAATTTATTAGTCAGTGAACTAATTTGACTCAAGGGGAACTATACATGACAGAACAGAAGCATTCAGCCAAAAAAATCCTCAGGGCCAGATCTTCTGTTGATACACAACAGCACAATTTTACTGGCTTTCAAGTTAACCCCCAAACACGTGGCTGTACTTGAGAACTGTAGGCTTAGAGAGACGGGCAGGAGTAACTCCCAAGGGCCAGGAGTACTGCAAAGGAACCAGCACTGCAGTTGTGGTTTAGGAGTTACTACAGGAGTGAGGAGAGACATCAAGCTACAAAGTCACCCAGTGAGCAGGCAGGAGCAAAGGGCCACCACTGCATGTACCGCCCAGGGCCTCGTTTCTCCCACTGCTTCTGACTGCAAACATTGTCACCATCACATAAAAAAACATTATGCCATTTCCTTGGCTTTGGAGCTTAATGATAGGTTTTAGAATGAAGGACCTTTTCCAGTGAGATTTTGAAACGTTATGCATGAAGCAGATATATATAGATGCATTTCCAAGCTCTGGAAGCATTTGAAGGAGTAGTTTCCAAAGTTTTTATTACACATTAAACCACAATCTCATTTCTTGGTGTCACGGGGATTTGTACGTGTTAACAATACGATTCGGCAAGGCATGCAGTTTTCACGAGGGGGTGGGAGAAGGCAAATGCAAACTGTCAAGTCATATATATGAGGGCTAAAATCTCAATCGAGCATTTTGAAAGCTTGTCAGGAAAATTAATTACCCTCTTGATTTAAAGGAGTTCATTTTTGTCCCCACAGACAAAGGCAGCATTTAACTATTAAAAGCTTATACTGGTCGGCAACTGGCATCCAATCCATAACATAGCCAAAGGCAAAATATGGCATATTCAAAATACAGATCCCCCAGGCACCTCGTTCTTTACCCCTTCTCTGTATTGTTTTGACTTTTGTCAGAATTCCCCTAACGGTAAACCTGATTTGTCAAGAAGTTCTTCGATTCATCATTTTACTTCCTCAGAAGAGCTGTTTATAACCTTAGTTTTCTGTGAAAATAGGACACTTCAAGAATTAACAAAAATCCCCACATTAGATGGAAAATGCTTAATTGGCCCCAGAACACACGTACTTCATGCCCTGGCTCAGAAGTAAGCTGTCTCCACTGGTGGCTAAACTCTGACAAAGAGAAAATCAGGGATTGCTTCCTTCCATGCAATTCACTTGTGTCCTTTAAGTTCACCATGAAAAGGGAGCCCAACGAGTACAAACATCTCATGTAAGACACTGAACAGGCAGAAACAGAGTGTGTGCAAACATGACATGAAACAGAGCCCCTGAAATTAAATGTTTTTTTTTTTTTTCTAATGAGAAAATGGGTCATGGTCTATTTTGGAATGTAATTTTTATTTTTATTTTTCTCTAGAAGAGAGAGTCAGCCTAAGCAAACCTGGAGTCATGTGTACTCAAACAGAGGAGACAAATGCAAACCACACACACACAAAATCTTCAAGTATGTGCAAGGCAGAATATAAAGAAAGAGAATTCTGTTCTTCAATCATCAACCCTTATGATGTGGCAGCAATCACAAAAGAGGAGAAACGGTAAGGTATATATAGAAGAAACAGTACAAAATATAACGTGGTAAATGAAGATCAAAAGCACATACCAACAACAGAGATTTTAAAAAATTTTGCATTTTCACTGCAAAAGCCTTGCCCGTTTGAGATGGGAAACAACGGAAAACTCATGAGGACATCTTTTTCTACCTTCCTCTACACGTGAAACCACTCCTCAGCAGCGCTGTCCAGCCACAACTGAATTAAGTGTCTCGATTACTTTATGAAGTAGGTAAGAATTATCACCTATGTTGTAAGTGCACAAAAGGATTTCTCAGTCTCAGCAGATGAGTCAGTAGTGAAGCGAGGCCATCACACAGCTTACTGTATCCCATAAATCATACCAGGACGAATGAACGTGTCCAACTTTATAGCCATTCAAGTAAGCAGAAGGCTGCCAATATCATCAAGGCAAAGCAGCCCACTAATATTCTTTTCCTTTTCAGATTTTTTAAACTGCTAATCTAACACAAGTCAATCATCACTGTTCCTTCTGCCTTATCTGCATGAATCTCATTTCCAGTACGGGACAGAACAGCCAACTCGACATGAGGTTCCCTGCTGTAATTCCTCTCGAGCCCTTAACACTGTAAAAGTCATCAAGTGATGACTTTATTTTGAATGCAAGCAAGGCACATTGTCATGAAAACAACAACAGAATCACCCAGCTCAGTCTTACAGGAGGTGTGATTAGCAGATGCGCCCCAAAATGTCACAGTCACATGAATGTTCTTATAGCAGCGCTGAGCCAGGAGACCTTCAGACATTTAACTCCTCTCCTTCATGTTCTTTTTACTCAATAATACAAGAAGAGTATCAGTAATTGGCCTTTGAGCTGACTGACAAGTGCAGTAGAGAATTTCTTTTAATTTGTCAGCGTTTCATCATCTCTGTGTGGTCAGTGCACAGAAAACCATTTGAGGTTTAGGGGATTTATGCTTGAACTCTTCTCCCCTCCCCACATGATTAACATTGGTTTACACTCCATTAAAAAATTAGGCCGTAAAACTGCCCTAATGCAGATGATACGGTCTTCAGTTGTGCAAAAGAGTAAGTGAAAGACCCGGCTAATTTTATTACCGAGATTGATTTCTTGTCACCATATTAGCTTTACACATGTAAAATACTACATGTCAGCTGAGCAGCAGCAGAAATACAAGAACCTGGACTCAGCCTACCAGACAACATGGGGAGAAAAACAAAACAAACTGGGGGCTTTGGCAGGAGAAGCGAGGGACAGAAGAAGGGTGGCCGGGGAGGTAATATTTCTGGATCACCTAACATGACCTGGTTTAAAAACAAGAAGAACAATCCCACAACATACACAAAAACTAAAAAACCAGAAGAAACTCCTAAACATTCACATGAAGTGCCTCCAGCCGAGTACCAGAGGCCAAGATTTTGAACAGAATTCAGCGCCCAGCACTGGAGCTGGCAATGCTGGGCGACTGCTAGTTTCTGGAGCTCCTTTCTGGCCTCATCGAAGGTGTGAATTATTTGAAACTCTGGCCCCATTTTTTTTTTTTTTTTTTTTGTATCCTACATTTTCATTTCAGTCACGCTCACCGTTTCCTCCCCAACCTTCCCTCTTCCCCGCAAACCGACACGGCCCAATACTACAATAAACATACTGAAGGCAGGCAATTACCAACTTGCCAAAATGAAACTCTCGGATACCTTATGTGCTGCAGGGACTCCGCAGCACAAAACAGAATGAATCATGTGTGTCCACTGAAATTAAACCAAATACAATACAGTCTAAGTAGAGCCATTCATCACTCGGAGAGCCAAAGGGACTGTCATATTGTACAACACACTGGAAGCATTCTGAAGAGAACATTTTCTCTTTGTAACTTGGGATGGACGGGGAGACTGTGATGCAGTGGTTACCATGACAAGAGAGGGTGAAGCCATCACTTGACTTAACCTACAAAAACAGATCAGACAGATATTTTTGGGATTATTCATAAATATGAACAATTTTGCAGCATTTAGCAAATGACCACATATATTGCAACAGCAGTCAGAAGATGATCAAAGTAACTTTTGGAAATGCACCAACACAAATGAATGTTCCCGACAAAGAGATTTTCAAGCTAATGATTAGATTGAAGAAGACAAAAACCACGAATATTGGTGAAGCAGCAGCAGTCTCACGATTAACTGCCAGCTCCAAGCACTGTCCAAATGCCGTTTCAGACTTTTTTGCAGACAGCGTGCTGAAAGGAGTTTTGAAAGAGCAATCAGGGTTATTTTGCAAATTACCCTGTAAAATCCGCAAGCGCGTGGGGAGAAGGCATGAGTGTGCTCGTAAATTTAACATAAAGAAACAAACACAATTATCCCAGACACAGCCACTCAAATTGCTACAATACTCTAAAACACATACCCTGACCTTAATCAAGCCCAGTGCAGTTGGATAGTGAACACCTCCCGCAACGCGCGGAGCGCCCTCGCGGCTTCCTGACAGCAACAAGAATTAGGAGCAGTTCCTAACAGCTGCCAATTTACAAAGTTGGTAGCAGGTGAGAGTTACCTGCTTCCAATTCTGTCCATACTAATTGATTTACGCGAAACACGCTTCCTCAACCTGTCCCTGGCCAGACTAGCTGTGCTCCTCACTGGTCTCCAACGCTTCTCTTCTGGGCACAGTAAATCCCAAATAGATATGAACACCACAACAACTGTCCTCGTTACCAATTCTTCCTCAACAATCTTCAGGACACGGAAATCACCTTTCCAGCCACTCTCCTTCGGAGGATGCTTTTATAGGATCTGTTACATGATGCTCCTCACCTGAATATATGAAATATAGAAGATTTACCACAATGACACTAGCGAGGCCTCATACTCTGTGCAATGCAGTTGTCTGGACACACAACTGCAAAGCAGAGCCTGTCTGTCAGAGGAGGGAACTGTTTGGCCCTCATCAATCTTGTATCCAAGCACCCGATACCAGCATTCCTTACTCCCTTAACACCTTTACAACAGGAGAGCCTAATTACCAGTTTACAAAGAGAGAAATAGGAGATTAAATCAGTTGATGAAGTAAAATCAACTGGAGCCGGGAATACAACCTATACCTGCTGTGTCCCAGTTTTGGGCTCTGCCCACTGGGTCAAACATCAGGTACAGTGAGAGACTATCTAAATCTCATGGGTTTCAGTCCTCTTACAGCTTTGTTTGCAACGAGCCACCCCACTATTCAGATCTGTAAAGGAAAGTGGGGGGAAACACACACAACAAACCCAAACAACCTAAACCACAACCTCAGCAAGCTCACCAGCATGTTCTACTCATCTTGATTCTCTATTCAATAATTTCTCTTAAAGGAAGCCACATCATGTCTCTGACTTTAAAATGTGCATAAATAGTCTGAATAATTCATGAGTTTTGCACTCTATAACCATTCTGCACTGAATATGGATTCTTTATTTTTTTTTAAGAATAAAATTGAGAAAAAAACAATTGATACATTAATAACATTTTGGAGGATGAGAAACTTTCCTCTTCCATTCACCCCAATGAGATGAAAGCTGAGGGTTATATGAAGCAGTCATGATACGATCAGGCAGTTTCTTCTGTCTCATGGGAAGAAGGTAACTATGGAGATAGTCAGCAAAATCAGCATAACTGGCTTCGTTAGTGCCTGATCCAGAGCACGCAGGCTTTGGGCAGATTCAGTAACCTTTTTCCTTCTCGCAATTACTGAAAGGACCTTGCTTTTATCTGGAACAGCTAAACTGAAGGTGGCAGTTTGGGTTTTACGCTCTGCATTTGAAAGAAAAATATTAAAAGTATCCCAATCCTGGCTCTTAAGAGCCTTCATTACTGAGTGAGGATGAGCACACATGTTTCAGGGAACGGTTTTCTGTCAGAATGTACAATTTCATTAAAATCGAAAAGATTTCATGGAAACATGTCTGTACTGGCACAGCAACTTTGTAAGTCAAAACGTTTTGTTTGAAGTTTCCCTTTTCATCCTGAGAATATCTGGACATTTGGTTTTGTTGAGATGAAATAATTTGATTTTAGCATTTATAATCCATTCATTTCAGTGTTTATATTACATGAGAACATCAGTCTGGTTATGTGGGATTTATTTTTCTTCCTCAAAAGTTTGCTCCATAAAAACAAAACATATTTCATTTATGTTCAGTTGAAAAGGATGGATTTTTTTCACACGCAAAGCAAACCAACCACCTAATTCTAACCTGTCCTTGCAACAAGAGAGACAACATCTCCATCTCAGAGAAAGCCTTGGCTCCACCTTATAAAATACTGGGTGCTTCAACTGAAGCAGTGTGGATAGCTCTTGCAGCCTGCTGCCAGCACGTGGGAGCAGCTGAGTTGCAACGGTGTGTTGAGTTTTCAGGAGATGTATGCACTGTTTCCCCATAACTGCTGTATCTCAAATCAGAACATGGGCTATCGGATTTGAAATAAGCTGCCATTTCCTGGACAACATCTGGGGATCTCAAAATGAGCTCAACTGCACTTAGTGTGGGCCCAATGGACGCTGCTCATGGTAGTGTTCTATGCTGTCGAATATTGGAACCCGTACAAACCGTTTAAGCTCTGAAATAACAAAAAGGGAGTCCAACATGGAACATAGAATCACAGAATGGTTTGGGCTGGAAGGACCTCAAAGATCATCTAGTTGCAACCCCCCTGCCATGGGCAGGGACAACATCCTTAACATTAATGTCCCTTAATGATTTTTTGTCTCACTGTTGAGTTTGAGAAGGATGATATCAGGCATGGCAGTAAAATAACGACAGGTAGTACTGGATTTGTTAGACAGGGAATTACTAGTGGAATATTACAAGACAAGGCACAAACACTTGTCACATTTCGAAATGGCAGCCTCTTCATTCCCCAGCACGAATATGGTCAAAAAAAGTGTGGTTTTTTTCCCAATGTGCTCTTACTCAGTAAGCAGCGATAATAAAAAAGTACTTCTGGCTCAGAAAGCAAGCAAGGCTGAAGATAGACTAAAAGAAACAAGATGACACGGTAAAGGATAAACTTTAAAGATGCTGACAAGAATGCTAAAGCAATTTGTGCCTCTTACTTTCACTGGTGCTGTACTCCTGAGCTCAGGCCATGTTTCACATTTTAGACTGCAAAACACAAGAACAGTGGAGGGTAGAAACCTACAGGATTTGGTCCTTCTTCCTACCCCAGCCTCACAACAGACACAAACAAACAACTCCATAATCTTCAGTAAACCAATTCAATAAACTCTAGCAGAAAAAAGTATTTTTGACACTAATCTCACCAAAAAGGGGAAAAAAGGGAAGCACAACCTCTAGGCCAGCCAGGCAGCGTGGTCGCACGCACGCTGCCAGTGCAAAGGCTTCACTTGCAACTGTCTACAGTGTTGGACAACTCGAAATGCCACACGTACCTACTTCTGCGTTACACTTGCCTTAGACATGTGCCACCGTTAATCCTTCGTGTCAAAATACTAGCTACTAATGAGTATGAAAGGACACAACTTGTGCAACTACATGAAGCCTTAAAACCTGAGAAACATTTTTTTTGCAGAAAGCAAACAGTAAATCTCTGGATAATGA
Organism: Tauraco erythrolophus; assembly: GCF_009769465.1. Taxonomy (NCBI): domain Eukaryota; kingdom Metazoa; phylum Chordata; class Aves; order Musophagiformes; family Musophagidae; genus Tauraco; species Tauraco erythrolophus. The sequence continues at coordinate 4,163,757 of NC_141493.1, read as the reverse complement.
AGAATTGTGAATATTTAGCTCACACAAGAAGAATGAATTATAAACAGATAGCCACGAACATCGAGCGTTCTTCAATTTGTAAAGTGCTTACCTAATTTTTAACAACAATTTTTTCATTATACCATTTTCCCTTTTTCTCCCCACCCCTTACAGAGATACTATTGTTGGAGGATGTCATCAGTGCTGTTTCAGATCTGTCAGATATAATCTTCTAATCTGCCAACTTTTCACAAGGAAGAGATGAGCTCATGTACTGACTGACAAGATGTGCTGAAAAGTCTGGGCTTTCTCGAAGCCTGTTAAAAGTTTAAGTTCCCCCATTGTGTGAATACTGTCAAACTTGGCCCTGCAATTTTCATAATGACAGCTGCTGTCAGTTTAAAAGGGTAAATTATTCAGTTCAACTGGGAATGCTGACAGTAACTGTAAAAAGGGCCTTAGCAGTGGAGAAAAGAAAAGGGTTCCAGGTATCTAAGAAAAGATGTAGTAAATTCCCTAAGACACCTCAGAAATACTCCACTTGAGCTATTTTTCTAGTCTCCTTCCAAAAACCTGGGAAGCTATTTACTTTGGCAAGAAAAGAACAACCTAAAATTAAACCACATCGGTAATAAAGTTTATAAGACCTACAGCCAAGTTTACAAAGATATTCTGATGTCCGTAATTACACACCTTTACACCATTTACAGGGTCATCATGCAAATGAAATTGTCCAACGCCTGTGTACTTTCAAAAGAAGATCTGAAGTTATCTGACATATTTTTTAAGGTAATGAAAAAAAGCTCCATTAGGTGCCTATCTGCATTTTTTTGGAAACCTCTTTCCACTATTTCCTGTTACGAAGGGGACTTACCATACATACTTTGCCATTTCTTCTCCGACCTACAGCAGAGCTAAAGATTCACTTTTGCAAAACACATTTTTGAGATCAATCCCTTTTGGAGATGGACACAGAGAAATAAATTGCAATTTCATCACTCTGCTTGTTTGAATGAAAATGAGGAAAACAAACAGAAAAACACGACTTCTCAGCACTGCAGTGTGCGTCATTCATGCTTTGCCAACGCCTACTATTCCCATTCAAGATTTTCCATCTGCTCCTTCCGCAAATTGTGCAGGTATAAGGGGTGACAAGTAGTAGCAAAAAGTGGATAATTTACTCTCCACCATCTACAACTGTATCTCCAGCTTCCTTCTGGAGTAGGTGAACATGAAGGAGGTATCAACAGCTACTTTCTGCTCTTACTGGGAGGCACAGCACTACTCTAAGCCTGGAGCTCACTAGGACAGTTCAAACGTGAAATGCCTGTCGTAACAGATACAGAGCATTTGCCCTACGTTGTTAATTTATTTCTGGTTCCTAGCAGTCAGAGAAGATATATACAAACTAAGGCAGATGTGGCGCTTTGAAAAAATGGGGTTCGTTTAAACTGAAATGCATTAAATCAGTCTGGAATAAGATAAAATAATATCATTACCGTACACACCAGCCTGAATAAAGCATAATCTATATCCATTCCAACTTGTACCATCTATTCTCAATTACAACAGACACTGTGATACTTGTACATGAGCTATCAGAAGCATTAAATTAACTATGAAGTGATACGATCTCCCTCCGTAATCATAGTCATCATCTTTCTACTCTCTAAAGAAACACCTCTTGCTGGCTGTAATTGCATGAGAGTTCAGAGCATCTCTGCTCACTTGTGTTCCTACTAATTCCATGCTCTGTTATCCATGTCTCAGCAGACTCATCTACCTATTTGGAAATAGGATTTCAGTCTCTAGAAGAACATAAATTCTACGCTCTGCACGTCCTGGCAGAAGTAGGCACTCTTTACTTGTTTCCTAAGGCTGTGAGAGGTGAATCAATGCTTCAGTTCTCGGGGCTAGGAGAGGTTGAACATTTACAGACTTATGTGGGTTCATCTTCATCTCTCTCTTGTCCAGCCATATTTTAAAACCTGATTGCAGCAACTGTAGACAGACTCAGAGTTATGTGGATTCAACTCCAAAGGAAATGCATCACCCCATCTGTGAAAGCAAGATGGTTAATGAATACCCTAAAGTTGTCTGTAGCCTTTTGCTATTGCCCGGGTCAAACGAGCACTCACTCTGCAGAGAGATTTGTTACAAGCTGTTAGCCATTCCCTTAAGATATCTGCAGCACATTCTCCTCCTGAAACTAGAACTCTCATAAATCTTCTAAAAATGATTCTGAGTTCAGAAAACTTTCAGATCAGGCTTGAATTTAAGTTTTGTTTCCCCCTATAGCTAGTACTTGAATAGAACCATAATTTACTGAGAGTATCAGGCAGCCCACAGCACACTGTCCAGCACGGTCTGTAGCTCAGAATGTTCAATCGCTCCCTTCCCCTCTCACCCAACACCGAAACCAGTTCCTCTCAGTACCTAATTGTGCCATTAACATTAAACAGATTATGAGGCTAGTGAGATTTTATGTGGCTCCCAAAGTCACTTTAAGACTGATACTTACAAAACTGTGCTTAATCTACAACATAGTTTTTAATAAACCATGTCTCCTCTTTATCTGTTGATAACATGCCTTCTTAATAGTTACATTTAAACTTGCCACAAACTCACGTACACAAACATGCCTTTGCTATGTCAGGCAACAAGGCCACCCAAATAGTCTCTAGACACTAAAGCAGAAAATAAAACTAAATAAAACTTCTGCCATTAACCATCCGTGCTGCAAAGAGGAACTGTGCTCAGCACACCTGAGCTAAGGTAGCCATGTTGTGAAGAAACAGTAAAACAGTTTGTCCAAGTCCATCAGGACCCAGGGGCACTTAAGAAACTCTCTCCACGATGCAATCAGGACACCATGCCCTCACTGTATGAGCTAGCTCAGACAGGTCCACCTGTGATGCAACCAGGCTTCAGCAGAACACTGCAACAGGTATTCTCCCTGAAGTATCTCTACCTGATAGCTCAGATCAAATGCAGCTCTGCTGAGGAGGAGGTAAGGCCAGTTCAAAATTCATCATCTCCTAAGGAACAGATCAAACATGTTACAAAGCAGGAACGTCTTTCTACAAATGTGGAAGGAGCCTCTACCAGATCACAGTCTAGTAGCCTGAGGTTTCAGGCTCCTATTTGTTTTGCAAAACTACCCTAAAAACAGACCTCAAAGACTACATAAGTCTTGCATGTTTTTTATCTCCCAAACAGTTATCCAGCTGTTGCACTTGTAATTAACACCAGAATAACCTTTTGCCATAGTTCTCTTCATTTCTACTTCTAGGGGAAGAAATGATGAATTAAGAAAAAGGGGAAAGGGAAGGTTTTTTTTGAGAATCAAGAATAGCTGGAACAAACAAAACCCCTCCAAATTATTCCCAGTTCTTACTCCTGCCAGTGGGTCAGTGGCTTTATTCAGATGATCAGTCAGTTTCCACTCTAAAAAAGATTAAGAGATTGATCTTTGACTAGGATTAGAATAAGGCTTGTAGTATTTTTGCACATTTTGAGTGGAAAGCTTTCCTTTCTGGCCTGAGCTGCTGCATCATTAGGAACAACTCTGATCCCTTTCTTCCCTCACAATCCTTCAGTGTCTCCTCTCATGGATGATCAGATGACAGTGCTACATGTACAGCAGTTGCTCGTGTAGTGATGTTAAGAAAGTATCTAAGATAAATACAGTTCTATGTATGTAGTATTGTTGCTGAAAATAAGGAGGAGGAGCTGATCTTACAGGAACAGCTAGCTCTCCATGAACCATCAGTGACCTACAAATCACAATTTAGGAAGCTCTGTGTTGTAAAGAGCACAAAAAAGGGTGACACTTGTGTTTCGTCCGTAATGATACCGTTAACTCGCGGCCGTCGCACAGCATGCTCTTCTATCTTGCAGAGCTGGAGAATGCTATTGTCACCAATTCTAAACAAAGTCAGGCTCACAGGGTCTTTCAAGAAAGCATGATTGCTATTACTCATTTCACAGCATCATTATACACCAGAACAAGGAATTTACAGCAGGGGAAACCAAACAAAACCCCCTCTGTACACATGTCAGTGCTTCAGATGGTTGAGAAGCTGATGGAACCTGAAAACCTTCCCTCTGAGAAAACTAGAAGGAAATAACACACGCACCAGTTTTGCAAAACAACGCCCCTTCTTCCCCGTCCCCGCAGTGCCAGCTGTGTTTTAGAGCCGATTTCAAGAGGTCACTGCCCTTGGCCTCAGTTCCCTTCTCAGACACTCCCCACCTATTGTTTTCAGAGCAAGAGCAGATCTGATCTCCGCTGAGCACCGCACTCCCCTCCGGCGCTCCGTGAACAAGATCCCGCAGACCCAGCACACGGATACACACCTTCAACGAAGAAACAGGGAGGAGGCGTGGAGGACCAGTGATCAGCATCATACCTCTGCGTTCACAAGACCTTCTTTTAACTTCCCCCAAACACAGATTTGGCTGCTCTACCATACCTTTGTGTATTTCTGTCTGACTAAGATCAGCTTGCCCCCAGTACTGCTTTTTCCGTTTTGCAATATTCTCTCTGCAAAGAGGTCATCGAGACCATCGGGTTCCAAATATAGCCTCCTGGAGTAGTTCTACACCCCAGGCTAGAGTACATTATCTACTCCAACATAGATCTGATGCTTCATCTCCTGATTTTATTTTGGTATCGTTTCCTTTATTGCTTTTAAACACCATAACAAAATATTTAGCATCGCATTCTCCATAATTTCAGTATTTCATAGCAAATAACTCCATTTAAAAGCAATTTTAAAAGCGTCTTCAGCATCATTTTAGTTATATTTCTATCCAATCAGAAGCACAAAATAGTCTTATTTTCATGTGACGCTCAGTGCCTGGTACAGAGAAATGCCAAGCCTAAAAAGCTCCAGGACAAGCGTAGCTGGCTCAGAATCCTGACAAAAGCTTCACATCCTACCAGTCAGGAGACAGGACCAAAACATAGTGATCCACACTTAAAATCTGACAGACCATAAGAGTAGACTTAGGCAAATAATTTATCTGGGTTTCCCCCTCGATTTCCTAGCTCTCCAAGTTTATTTTATTAGTATCTAAGTCAATTTTAGCACTTGTCTGAAAACCACTGATGCTGAGCACTGTACAGCTATTCACCACTGCATGGTGAAAAAGCTGAAAAAGAAAAAAAAAATTAAAAAAATAAAAATCACAGATGATGCTATAGCTACATCATTCCAGAATTCATACTTTTTCTATTGCAAGCAATGGACAAATTGGCCTTATAATTAGTTAAGTAGTTAATTTGGACCCCACCTGCCTTCATAAAACAACAGCCTCTAACTCAACATGTGCTCACCTCCTGGAAACAGAACAGACAGACCAGACTGTGGGTCTGTAGCAGAAACTACCTGATAGGAGCTGAAAAACTATTAAAGAAGAATTTCTTCATTTCCTTTGTTCAAAAACATAATTATTGTTGTCACAGGTTATTTGTAGCACAGTAAACAAATGGTGTGGAAACATAAGTTGGAGTTCTGAGTCCTTAAAATGAGTGGAAACCACCAGGGGACAGATTACTTTTTTTTTTAAATCAATAAAGTTGCAATAACTGAATTCATATCAAATGCACAGCCACGTGTCACATTCCAGCTTCTCTCTCAAAAAGTTTTGACTAATATTGCATCTGGGTAAGAGACAGGAAGCTCTGGCACTGCTGCCACCAGTGACTCCACCACCTGAGCACACAGTTTCGTGCCAGATGTTTTGCTGTGTGCAGGGGGATATGCTGAACAGACACGCACAAAGGAACACACCCAGCAAGCTGCCACCAGCAGAATTCCACAGTGAGTCTTTCCTACTGACTTCAATCTTACAGAGTAAGATACATCACCATGAACAAGACTTCAACACAAGACTACAATTTTGTGGTCTTCAACATAGTATCATAGAATCATGGAATGGTTTGGGTTGGAAGGGACCTCAAGGATCATCCAGTTCCAACCCCCCTGCCATGGGCAGGGACACCCTCCACTACACCAGGTTGCTCAAAGCCTCATCCAACCTGACCTTGAACACTTCCAGGGATGGGGCAGCCACAGCTTCTCTGGGCAACCTGTTCCAGTGCCTCACCACCCTCAGAGGGAAGAATTTCTTCTTTATATCTAATCTAAATCTCCCCTCTTTCAGTGTAAAGCCATTGCCTCGTGTCCTGTCACTACACACCCTTGTCCAAAGCCCCTCTCCAGCTTCCTTGTAGCCCCTTTAGGCACTGGAAGGTGCTGGAAGGTCTCCCCGGAGCCTTCTCTTCTCCAGGCTGAACAGCCCCAACTCTCTCAGTCTGTCTTCACAGTAGAGGCTCCTGCCTCGCATGATCCTGAAATGCTACATTTTTCCCAAATGGATGAAATCCAACTTTCCTAAGCACTTACTGTAATTAAAAATTCTGGTTAGGCCAAAATTCTAGCTGATTTACTGCAGAGATCTTCATACAGAGACAGGGAAGGAGACGGCCTAAAGGCAACTCTCTCCTCACACCTCAATGGTAAATACAAACACATTACAAAAAAAGGTTCCATTTAGTTCCAGCCAAAAGATCCATTTAACTTTGTTGGAGCATTTGCAAGAAGCCTCTGGCTTCTGGCTCAGAATTTCTCAGCACTGTATTTTGTATTTTTATTACCCCTGTACCTCTAGAAGGGGAAAGGAATTCTCTGTTTGCTCTCACTAAGTCTGTGTTGTTTTTTTTTCTTTCAATTCCACTAGAATAACGGTTGTATAAAGAGAAGAAAGTACCTAAGAACAGAAGGATCAGAATCTGGATTCTTGAGTCCATCCCTGACCATCGGCCATGCATCATACAAGCTGAAGATTTCATTTAGAGCAAGATTTGCAAAAAACCATTCAGTTTTGACTTCCATCTGCTTTAATTCAAGTCACTGAGAATGGTAATTGTCAACTTCAGTCAGAGGAGAGCTAGATCAACAAAGTGGGATTTTGGAAATCCCATCTTCAATATATTCACTATCATGCCTTGCCATCTTACAGAGGTGTTGAGAAGATTTAATTAAAGCTGATACAACTCTGAGGTCCCAGTTGTGAACAGCAGTAGATCAAGGCAAAAATTTGTTAATTAAAGGCCTGCTATTTAGATAGCTTTCGAATAGTTGTCCTCAAAAGAGGACAACAAACAAAAAGTTGCAAAAAAGCATTTTTGTAACAAATTTTATCAGTTAACTACTGTAAAATTCTTTACCTGTACCAGCTTTTTCCACTTTTTCAGAAAAATATTTGACTATTAGATTCTTACATCAACAGAGCTAAACATTTTGTAAAGCATCTATGGACAATCAAAAAAAATGAACAAATTAACACAGGTAACATTTTGAATGTAGTGGTGAAAAGACAGATGCATTTTCAACAGAACTAGTTTTAATAACAAGTAGTCTGGTCTGAGTTTGATGACAGTGGTCAAGTACACTGCAGCATCCTGTAAGAGTGAGCTCTACGCTGGCAGAGCTGCGGGAAGTACCGAAGTTGAATGACCCCTTTTTCACCTGTCCCACTCTGTGTAACTTGATGACACAGGGGAGGAAGCAGCCAGTCTCCTGACCAGGGGGCAAATGTGCCCCCTGGCACATTTTAACTTCCTCAAACACAGACTATATACGCCTTCCCTTGGCTCAGTACACAAGTTAACTGCAACTAACCTCGAAACACCCATGACTGTCATCTTGATGAGGTCTCTAGTCCAGTGCCAGACCTATGATCATCTCGCGAGGCGGGTGATAAGCAAAGGTTATCAAAAAGGCACGTGTGAAATTCATGTTTGATGCTGGAAGCATCGTAGTTTTACAGCAGTCCTAGTTTTACAACCGGGCACAGAAATCTCTAGCAAAAAACAGGTTCACAGGCCATCTACAGACACAAGGTGATGGCAAGATGTTTCCATCCAGGAGGAGCACTAGAATTCCACTCTGGACTAGTGGAGGGTGGGGGGTGTGTGTATTTCAAAACAGGGAGAAGTATAGAAACAAGCCTGCATAGATGAATGGAAGACAGATTTTAAGCTATACAACTTCATCCACTAAAATTACACCGAATGCTTCGTGCATCATCTTCTACTACTGTTCCCTTGAGGACAGAGATATGAACTGAAACTCACCCTGCAGCACCTGAGTACTGAAATCCCACCAAAGCCAACAGGTAGCAATGAGCAACCACAGGATTGGCAACTGGTTGTTAGCATTTGTGCTTCCCTTGAAGCACGAAGGTTGTTATGTGCACGTCAAAAAAGGTTATATGGAGGCATTGATGCCAAAAAGCAAAGTTTCAAAGTCATGCACTGATTTGAAATGGCTCTATTTGACCTATCAAATGTCAATATTTCCAAATATTGAACATTTCCCAAATGAAGGCTTATAGATGTTTGATTTGCAAGACAGGATGACAAAGTTGCACGGTGAAACACTAGCTACAGCCAGTTTTGAGGTAAGTCCCTAGATCTGGGAAACACTCTCTGGCATAGAGGGGAAAAATAGAAGGAGAAAAACAAACCAAAACAAAAGCTACCAGTAATAATCTCTATCTTATTAACCAAAAGGAAACAATGACATGGATTATCGTACCAGCATTACTGTATCAGTACATCTAATTCTTTACGAGGCCCTGTATAATTTTGGGACAGACATTCAGCCTCTGCTCACGCTCACTAGCAGTGGAACCAGAGGCGTTTCTGCTTTTGGGCACTACAAGGACGTTTGCAAAACAGTAGTTTGAATTCTTGGTAACCATCTATCCTTTTGTATTTCACTCAAAGAAATGGAATAGAAATGGCTTGTCTAACAGCATGTACCAGCAAGAAAAATACCCCAGTTCATACTCTGTATCATGATAGCACAAAAGCAGTTAATTTGCAGTGTGGAATAAATTTGTGCAGGTGCACAAGGTTTTGCAAACTATCTGCTGAAGCGCTTTCACGGTCTGAATGTCACAGTGCTAAGTACTATAGAAAGTAAATAAATATTTACAAAGAAACTAGATAAGAGAGACAGACCTTAGATCAACTGCTGTAGTTGCAGAAAGCTTGTGGCTCCTGTGCAATTCCTACATCAGCAGGGATAGGATACAGGCCTGAACTATTATTTAGGCACAGGCACAGGCACACACACTCCTCCTCCACTCTCCATTCCTGCCAACCTTCTCCTTTTTGATGGCCCGAGGCATCACACAGAAGCAGCAGGCTCCTGTTGTGCACCAGAGCTTTGGTCTTATTGCCTCCCTCTATCCAAATCCTTCACCCAGTGACTTTTGGAAAGAAAGGCACTCCGCTCTGCAGAGGCAGACACTTCAGTGCAAAGGCAATTCTTGCCCTGCTGAGGGTTGAAAATTCCTAACACAAACGCCATGCTGCACATTTACCTTTTTACACACAAATAAATCAAAGCCTGATACATACTAAAGGACAATCCAAGGTGTGGATTTTTTGTTGGTGATGGGTTTGTTTGGTTTTTTTTACGAAATTGCAGTGTTACCCAAAATTTTTTCCACTTATCCTTCAGACAGCTTAAAAGCACACATGCAAAATACATTTTGGATACGTATGCGCACACTAGAAGCCTTGTAAGCATCCTCCTTTATTCGGTGAGAAAAAAGCAAGTATGATTTAAGCTGCAACTTCAATAAAAAGAAATGTCATTACAGTTAGTGGGATAATACCTTCTGCAAGGGCTTGACAGCTGAGAGAAATAACATAAGTTGACTTGGAGTAATGGAAATAATTAAAGGGGAAAACATTAGAAGGCAATACTGCTGTAACTAAAACTGAGCGGATGCATCAGTAAGCTACTGTGTATGCCAAAAAGCTCATCCAGGCCTAGATCAGAGCTCACCGAGGTGATACAACAAGCAAAGTGAAATATATACAAAGTAATTTAAGAGTCATTAGCGCAGCGTAAAGGTCTGCACTACATTAAGCATCATTATCAAGGCCAACAGCCTGAAAAAACATACACAATAGGTGATTGATGATGAAAGCAACAGGTACACCAGTCAGCAGGGCCAGGCACAACTGGGAGGTCACAGAAAAGGATGAAGGAGCAATAGACTGAGCCTGTGGTACCACATTCTGCGTGAAGAGACGTCGAGACACATGGAGCGGCACTGAAAGTGCAGTGAAAGGATTAGGGAGACTGAAATAAAAGGGAAAAAATAAACAGAACGCTCTCCTCTAGCCCTCTTCTCGTGCTCATTCATCTCGTCTCTGCTGGCCATTGAGCTACTACAGACAAAGAGACAGCGTTCCCAACCCGAGACACCGGTAAACGTGCGGAGGAAGGCAGTGTGAAACAACACTCTCCTTTTCCTGAAGACAGGGAACAGCTGAACGTCTTCGCTCGTACGCACACAAAGCCGGGTAGGTGTGCAGCCCCCAGCCTCTCCTGCCCTGGACACAGTGAGAGTCTGCTGTGTTACCACCATGTTATACAGGAATCTGCTCTAAACTGGTGGCACCTAAGCCAGAGAAGTGCATAAACCACCATCTGAACGACTATTTCTTCATTACTATGAAGAAGCCATGGATGATGTTACGTGATTTCCAAATCTTCATTTTGTGGATCTCCTAATAATTAGCCTGGAGTTTCTAGAGGGTATCTGGAATAAAGCACATCTTGCTTGGTTTTGGTGATGCAAGAGGGGACAAGATTGCACCGCCTTATATTTTCCTCCACATTTCATCACACACACAGGTTGTGTATTACCAGATGTTGGAATCAGATGGATGAAGTATGCAGCTGCCCAAGACTGAAGGATGTCTCACCCTGGTTCTTGTTGCTCAGCCCAACTAAAACTACTCTGGGAAGCGAATCGGTGAAATCAGTGCCCACTCACACTCCAAATGGAGCTGCTTTTCAACTTTTCCCAGCATTAAAGCAGCATGACATACATGGAACAGATACCTCTTCCAGACTAGTTTATTATTTCAAACGTTGAACCTTCATGCTTGAAAAGCGTATAGCCTTCGGGACCTCACCAAAGCAGCAGTAATAACTAAAGCTTGGAAAAGAAAGAGGAAGAATGAAGAGGATTAAATTTATCAACTAATGTTGGATGTTTGACAGAAGTTTCTGACCAAAGAACCCATATTAAGTGATGGAATAGAGTTAAGTGGAAGCGACACCTAGGAGCGGGAATGAATTGTTTAATACAATGTGACACAGAGAACACTGAAGGTTGCTGTTTCCCTCAGTTACTGTGATTAACAATGTTGTCCACAAAGATTGAAACTTAATTAACATTCTTAAATTGTGCTTTGACATTTTTAGCTCTTCCTATAAAAGCACTCGTGCAGCTGTGTCGTTAAAACACAGAAGCTTCACAGCTTTAACTGTTTGAATCACTCACTCACTGGAGACTGATTGTTTTTAGACTTTTGACAACAGAAAAATACCTTGAATCCAGATGTAACTTTTTGAACATCAGCAAGGTACATCAGCATTTAAAGAATTTGCTACAAGCTACTGAGGTAATTCAGTGACCAGAATTGCACCTCTCCTCCTGAAACAGGATTAAATCACACAAAAAAAAAAGTGGTATTAACTTTGGGAGAGGAGTTTTGTTCAAATAGTATCTTTCAACGTCAGAGTACAGTAAGTTTGACCTTGGTGAATTGACAGATAACACACGGATCTTTCGGTGAAAAGAAAAAGGAATTGAACCTTCTCCAAGAACTTTTTGTGCATCGCTCTCATTAAATTTCAAAAGTAAGCTTCCCAATTAAAGCAAAAGTACCAAAGAAAATGGAGGAACGGGACAGAAATGTTTCCTCTCCTTGTGCAAGGGCAGGGCCTGCAATCAGCTCCTTTCTCCCCCCTGCTCCCAGTAACGCCCAATTCAATGCACAGACTCCTGCAGGCAGGAGCCTTACGGAAAATCCCACGGGACACAGAAATGTACAACCCAGCGCGCTTTTTGCTGCTGACTCCCGAGTTCCCGAGTACCACCCAAGACATTCACTCTTTAACCTACGTCTACGCATCTGCAGAGGAGCTTTTTGTGGATTTCTGCAGGAATTGTGCAGGGCTGCTGCAGCATGAAACTCAGAACTGTATTTAACATTGACTTTGGGGTGCCAAAGGCAGACTTCCTCCTGCATTCCCAGTCTCCCAGCAGTTTACCCTCTTTTACAAGTCACTCCTTGGCAGTTTCACAGGTTTTGATCCAAAGAGGGATCTCTTTGGTAACTGCCTTTCTTTGACAATTAAGAAACAGAACAGAAAGACATGGAAAAGAGATATGGAAATTTTATTTTCTGGAAAAGAAGGAAATTTTATTTTCTGAAGACAGAATAATGATTCTGTTAAAAGAGTAAAGGAAAAGATATAACTGCTTTGTGTTATACACAAAGTAAGGGAAAGAAAGAAAAGGTTGTGAGGAAAAAACATTTTTACCAAACTGATGTAAAATTACAGTCCCTTAAAGCCTCTTGCATGCAGCAGAAAATGTGTCTCATCTCCTTTCGAGTGGGAACGCAGTGACATTTAATAAAATTCACTGTACTGGGCAAAGGAATTTTAAATAGCTGGGGTTATATATACTGCAACAGGTACACACTGCAACGTGTACATGTGCCAACTAAGACATGCTACAGTAAACAACTGCCATTTGTTTTACTGAATATTTAACAGCTTCATTTAGAAAGCAGGGCTATTTTACCTTTTATATGTGCACTAGGTGTCAAGACACAATTACATATCAATCTATTCAAATCAAACCTAAACCAGAGCCTCTTACATAAATACGAAATGCAATTAGAAGGAAATGGTCATCTCAATATTGCCACACTAATGAGAACTGCCTCTATGAAATGACTATATTCATTTAATTAAAAAGCCCATTATGGATCCCATTCAAAATGCTGTTCATTGAACTCTTTCATATAAATCTAATTTGCTTTTGTAGAACGTTAGGAATATTATGTTTATTTGTACAAACGGGTTCTGAAGAACAAAGTCTTAGGAAAATAGTCAGCCTCTCATGAAAGGGCTTAAAAAGAGTCAGCTATGAAGACTAAAGATTATTTTCTAGAATACCCATGACTCAGATTCGTGAGTAGTATGGATGTAGTAGTTTCCAACCAGCTCCCTTCCCAGAGTACCTGTTCCACTCCTGCTGCAGGGATGGCTCAACCGCACGTGCAGCAGTTGCTGAGTCACCACAAACTTCAGACTGTTTCAGAAGCAGCTGTGCCTTCCTGTTCTGGAAGGAGGAACCTCAGCAGGATTAGCTGCAAACCTCTACAGCAGTCCCCCAGTGCGACCCATCCCTGCTCGGCAGTGAATTCACACGGGCAAAGACGCGTTGATCATACCCGGGTTCCTCGCATACAAAACACAAATGATGAAAAATGCATCAGGACAGAATTAAGGGTGGATACAACAGGAAATGACATTTTTCAACAGCTGCATACACTGGTTTTGGTCTTCACTGAAAAAAAAATAGCTGGAGTTGAAGCTGAAAGATGCTAGCGAATATGAACCATTGCTCTGTGAAAACCTGGGGGGAAAGCACTGTAATTTCTTTTTACAGTAAGTTAAAAAGCTAATACCAGCCGGATCCACAACTTTTGCTTTGAAAAGGCACTGCAAGGGCAGGCAGTTTGGGTTTTACCTCCCTGACCTCAGAGGCACAAGTGACAGGGAATAAGACCACCTCCAATATGCAGAATCATTACTTTAACAGACAAGAAAGCTCCAGAAAGGCAACATCAGTACAGGGGCATCTGCAAGATACTTGTCCCCGCAAAAAGAAAGGACATCTTCAGCTCAGCACCACACTTGAGCTGGCCTAGCTTTAAGAAACACACTGCAACACACAGACTTACCTGGATTCTCAAAGACTACTACAGCAGAAGCCTTTGCACTGCGCTGCTTTGCCTAGCTCAGGCACACCCCTGCGTCCTGCACAATAAGTATCCCCATCTCCTTCACCCACCAGGCCCCCAGTATCCCCAGTTGACCAGGAATGGCAAAGGGGGAGGGGGGTGGAGAAAATCTGACATGCACATCTGATCTGTTTAGCTTTCCAGGGCTTTGGGATCAAGTATTGCCTATGCAATGTGTGTCTAAGTACACGCGAACTCCAGCTTGGGATAATATCTCAAAGTTCAACAGGAACATAGAAAAGTTATGGCCAACATGTTAAAGACGTACTCAATTCCAGGGCTGAACTGTAGTTTCAAACATTAAACTTTGGTCCAGACATCACAACACTTGAATTATTTATGTGGTTGCTAATGTTAAGACCCAGCATTTAAAACAAATGCCTTATGCCCTGGTCTTTGGCACACACATTTACTGCTAATGAAGGCATGTAATGCCAATGACCTCCATTCCAGATTTCAGCTACTCTTAAAATTTAGTACACTGGAGACTGAAAATCATGGGCTGCCTGTATTTACATCCCCTGCAATCCTCTTGAAATTAATAGAGCTTTGTAGCATACATAGCAGGCAATTTGGCCCAGAGTAAGCAGAATGCACACTTTCAGCTTTTAGTGCAGATTATGGCACATTTTGTTAAGCTGTCAAGCATCTCTGGTAAACTCAGGCTAAAACAGTGACAAGCCAGCAGTGCTGCCCTTTAGTACTTCACATTTTGCAGCATTATTAGTTTCCACAGCCCCTCAGAAAACAGGATTTTAGGAGAGCCTCATTACTCATAACGTCTATTTCTTGTCAATGCAGTTACGTTCTACCAGATGTTGCTACGTGTTTTGGACAGTCTTCTCTAACCTACAAGTCTGTGTGGTTGGCCATCACCACACCAGCTCAGAATTTTCTTGTGTACCACGTAGGTATCAGAGAGGTTAACGCGAGGTGTCGTGGATCTTTCTGTTTGGGCTTTGCTACTGATGGAGATTTGGCACTTTTCTGAAAGTAAAAAAAGTCACCGAGGATACACAACAGTGATATAAAATGTCATTCTTGATCAGAGCATTTGTCAGAGAGAGAACCATTTGACTATCATTAGCAAACACCGCCAGAGTCTAGACATGTCCGGCTTCTTCTGGAAGCTCATTTTCTGAACTCTTAAATAAGAATATTTTGTTCTCTTTCATATGTCAAAAATGAAAACCTAGGCACCATAAAGGAATTGCTTTCTTAAAGAAATCAAGAGCTTCATTTTAATCACATGCAGCTTTCACATTACCAACATTATATGCTGAATATCTTTGCTACATGTCCATGGTGGTAATTTAACCTGGACAAGCATAAGTGGGAAAATCTCAGACTACAATTCAGGCAGGAGCACCAGGTTTTGATTCTCCTCGAGTCTCCAGCACACAAGTGATCAAAAGCTGCAGACCATCTCCCCAGTTACGCAAGGACAGATGGAAGAGGGTGGCATACTATATTTGACCTGCCTAACCATCACTGCTCTGCAAGGAAGGGAACGTGGAGTCACAAATGCAGCTTTTCTCCCTGCTCTGCTATACAGCCGGAATGAAAACTTCCTGCCTGAGGAACAGAACAAGGGTAAGAAGAGCCAAAAGCCACTTCAGTCGATATCCTGTCCCTGTTAGACGAACCACACACTATCAAGGAGCGTAGGAACACGGCAAGCATATGCGGTCTTCTTGCGGCAATGTGACTTTCTGATCCAGAGCTGTGACTTTCTGATCCAGAGCTGTTCCTGTCATGTGCAGACAGAATCCACTGGCACGTCAGAGACGTGCTACACAGGGACTTTTGCAATTCTACAATAACCAGCGTGTAGCACCCATAGGCATCTTTCTGTAAGTTAACAGAACAGGCGGAGGAGAAAGAGAGAAAAAGACCTATTTCTAAGCCACTGTTAAAAACATCATATTCTTACCAATAGCAAGCCCGAGCAGACAGGTCTCAACAGGCCTCTTCCCATTCACAAATTGTGTCTGGGTAATGGGGAGAAGGTTAAACTGGGCAACGAGTTAAAAATATGAAAGGACTTTTTTTTGCACTTCAGGTTATCATTATGACTGCAGAATTCCTGTAGCCCCAAGAGCTCAATTTAGGTAGCCTCTGTCTGTTATTCTGCAGTGAACGCTTAAGGAAGACAAAGCATTAAATTTTGCCTCATCTCCTGATCACTTCCAGAGGAACCCAAGTGCTGAGACTGCCTTTCTGCACTTTCTTTGCGGACCCGTTTCCACTAGGATAAAAACTGAGTCGTTTAAAATTGTATCAAGTGTTTTAAGGGAGCTATTCAGAGGCAAAGAACTGTTGAATTCGCAGCTGCGCTCATGAGCTTTCATAATTTGATTCCAAAATCAACCTTCACTCAAGCAGTTGTCAGTAGCAAGACTAAACGGCCTCTGTTCTGCACTCAGCATGGCTCGGACTTCAAATGTTTCCCAGAGAAGCAAACACTGGGAATTACTGAACAAAGCTAGATGGCAGACAGCTTTGCACAGCGCCCATTTGCCTAGAAACTGCCATCCATCTCCAAGCCATATGCAAAAGCAAACAGAAACAAAAGATGATACAGACCATAATTTCTTTTTTTCCCTTTCAGCTCTTACAGCAACAATGCAACAGTCAAACACGAGTGGGAGTGACCATCTTGTTGGGTGTCTGCACACCAACACCACCACCGGTGATTGCAAACGTTTCCAAACGAGCTCCAAGCCTCAAGTGAGGCGCTGAACGACTTGTTCTGCCTTAGGGATTGTTTTCAAGGAGGTTCAGAGCCTGGAATTCAAAAAGTCAATCAGGAGTTTCGACACGCTGCTAGTAAGTCAAAATGAAGGTGTGTCAATAGGTTTTGACAGAAAAGTTATTATCTGCGTTATATAAAACACACGATTTCACATGACTATTCCCAGGCATATCATTAAAAGACATCGACATTTCAATTTAAACCATCTTGGGTGTTGCTGTGACTATCCTTGAAACTACTGCTCATCCTAACAGGGAGTGTGCACTAAAGAAGGCAATGAGCTGCTGAAGGACCGGATCCATCACGGGCAACACCTTCCACTCGAGGATCAGCCAGCAAATTCAGGTTAAAATTTGCTTCTGTAACAACGCCACCTTCTCCTCCCTGGAGACAGGAGGTGGCACCAAAGAGGAGTGGGGAAACCAGACACCCCCCAGTCAGAGCGCATGGACGAGGGGCAGCGGCGGCCTCCCCCGCCCCCCTTCCCCCTCCCCCCCCCCCCCGCCGCTGCAAACACGCACCCCTCCGCTTCTCCTTCAGGGAGCGCCCTGCGGGCACATCGACGTGTTCCCGGGGTACATCGACGTGTTCCCGGTGCACATCGACACGTTCCCGGTGCACACCGACGTGCTCCCGGTGCACACCGACGTGCTCCCGGCGCACACCGACGTGCTCCCGGTGCACATCGCCACGTTCCCGGCGCACACCGACGTGCTCCCGGTGCACATCGACGTGCTCCCGGTGCACATCGCCACGTTCCCGGCGCACACCGACGTGCTCCCGGTGCACATCGCCACGTTCCCGGTGCACACCGACGTGCTCCCGGTGCACATCGCTCGTTCACACACTCACCCTGCGGCTTCTCTCGCTCCCCGCTCCTCGCTCCGCCTGCGGGGCGACCCGCGCCCCCGCCCCGGCGGCCCTGCGGGAGCTGTCGCGACAGTCGCGGCCGGGTCGCTCCGCCCCCGGCGGGTCTGGCCCCGGCGGCCCCGCGCCCCGCCGGCAGCGGCCGTTCTACTGCAGGATGCGTCACCTTAATCAGCCCAAGAACGGGACGATTCATTTTCGACGGAACATTAATTGCGGAAAGTGAAACCTTTGAGCAGCTTAATGCAAAAAAAAAAAAAAAAAAGGGGGGGGGAATTGTGGATGTCCCACTAAACTCAAGCAGTTAAGGATAAAAGGTAAAGTAATAGCTATCATGGGAAGTAGTGTAGAGGAAATTCATCCCACCTTTAAAAGAATAATTAGTAAGATAGAGAATGCACAATCAGGAAAAATAATAAAAAAAAAAAACAGTATGAGGGCTTGTCTTGTACATGGAATTAAATCCAGGTCCTACAGAAAACAGTAAGTACTAGGGTTCCGTTTCTCCATACATAAACACACACTTATTCTCAATTTAAAGAGAAGGTGGGAGATTTACAGTGGCAGAGAGATGGATATGCACATGTCCACGACAACAGCATGGTCACAGCCAGGCTGGAGAATGGACTGCACGCATTTCGAGCCATTTTCTCTCTTGTAAACATGTCCTAAAATGTACAGACTATTATACAGAATATTCTTCCCAACAAGGTTTTCAGAGAATTTAAGGGATTTTCTTGGCCAAGTCCCACTGAAGTTAAACAAGAGATAGGGATTATTCCTTAGGATTGTCTTGAAAATCTTAATCATAGATGTCTGTTAAGTGTCTTACACCAGGAATCCTTTCATCAGAATGCAGCTGACAAAGCAATCTATGGAAGAGGTTCTCCACTACAAAATGGCAGAGTAACTTCTATAAGATGACACTATGTTTACAGAATCCAATACAATTTTACAAGTTTTTTCCTGACTGTTACTACTTTTGTCATGATGCATAATTTTGAAGTACTATCATGTGAACTATTAGATCACACCAGTTCAGTTTTACTTAAGATATATCAATGCTACATTTTTGTCTGCAATATTACAAACATGCTGAGTAAAGACTTATTTCTGTATTTACCTAAAGCAACCTGAAGTCCCCAGCAGAAATGCACAGTACATACATTACTGCTTGTGTCACTAAATAGGATTCTGTTACCATAATTATACAAAAACTACTTCAAAAAATTAGAAAGTATGAAATGCTGACAGACAAATGCAAGGAATGGGTCCTACTCCTAAGTGCTGATACAACTTCAGATATTGTCAAGTTAATAAAGATTCATACACGAAGTGAATCATTAAATAACTAGAGGGTACGGGGGGAGGATTTTTAAAGCTTTGAAGCCATGTGAATTCAAATAAAAGTTTCATCATCAAAAATGGACACAATGTTTTTGAAGAGAAAACCATTACATTTCGACATTTTCAACACAAAATGATTTAATCTTAGAAATACCAAAATGGTTTGGGGTTGGGTCTTTTTGGTTTTGCTTTTTGGGTTTCTTTGGAGACTAAGCTGTCAAAAGTTAAAAACAAGTGCTGTACAATAAGAAATTCCATGGAAACTAGGATTTATTCATTGCAATACTCATCAAGCTCCTTCCCTTGTTACACCTGCTCAGCAGCAAGAATGGCTCAAAGCAATGGGCTTTTTTTGTGAGTTTATTCCTAACTATTCTTTTAAACATTTGTTATACTCCCAGGTAGGTTTTCATCCAACTACTGGGTTCAAGAAGCTTGCACCATTTGGGGTATCATCCCACAACTTTTTTCTAACTTTATGTTTGTGCTTGGTAAAAGACACCTTATTCTTGTCATATATGAAAAGAAGGAACAGTTTCCTCTTTCTTCCCTGAGCGAGGCTATCAGCAAGCCTACTTCTGTAGCTCCAGTCTGTCCCTAGGCAGAGATTTGGGCTTCCTCTCCCAAATGCATGGATTTAGTAAGAGCCATAATGATCATTTGCACTGTAAGCCATTTGTCCCACTTTGCTGCAAGTCTCTGATTGTCACCACAATACAAATACCAGATGGAAAACTGATCACTTCCTAATCACCCTATGTCTTCAGTTTTGGTGTGTTTTTTTTTTTTTTACAGAATGCCACCACAGTGAGTTTAATATATTGCCACCGTATCTGGTTAGCAAGCAGCCTGCCCCGCTGTGGCTCTGCCTCTGTCACTGCACACACACCGAAATCCAAAGCTTTACATCAGATTTGATGCAAAACGTGGAGGAGGAACTGACGTACCCAGGGACACACTGCGGTTACAGGAGGCAAAGCCAGGAATTGATGCTCAGCTCCTAGGCATCACTGCCCCTCTGATGTACACAGGCAGAGCTGATCGAGTAAAACAGTGAGTGATTATCCCCACTGTCCAGGGTGAACCTAACAAACAGCATTTATCACCTTTCAACAGCTCTTATCCCAAGGGAAGCCCACAGTCACATCAGGCTGCATGTGCTGTTTCAGCAGACCAGTCCAACATCCTTTTCACATGGAATTTGAAGAAGAAAAGCTTCTTGTTCTAAGGTAGATACAGAAAGCTAACTTTTCTCTTTTCCCTCTTTCCTACTTGGCAGTCCCTATGAGTCACCTGCACTCCCTTCACTGACACAACCACGGAGGATGGCAGGTAACGACTTGCAAAGCTATTTCTAATCAGTTGGCTTACTTTGCATCACCTGTCTCTACTGACTGGTCCTACAAGAATGGAAACACAGCTCCAGCTAATTGGCAGACTGACAGCAGCGATGGCAAACTGAGAAGCAAACTGACTTGAACTTGTAGGCCCTTGGTTCCTTGGTGCTGCGTGACCTTGTCTACGCTGACTTGGAAAAGACAACAACCTGCTACCGAAAGGAATCAGGCCGTGCTTTGCTCATTCCAAAACAGGAGAACTGAGATTCATGCTGTAGGGAAGAAATATTTATCCCGTGGGTGAGACGGTACGCAGCCAGCACACGGTGTGCTCGGAGAGTGTCTGGAGGTGCTAGTTTGTCTGCAGGGGACAGGCAGACAAATTTAGAGCAACCCCTAAGCAGCCCTTGAAGCACCAAGCCAGCATGGAGGTTATTTCAGGCATTTCCTAAGAGCAGGTCTGCTTTCTGTTCTCTCCCTTACGTACGAAAAACTGAAAGAACAATATAATTATGCTTATGAATCAGCAACACTTAGTTCTCAAAAATATGGTAGATTAATGAAAGTAGCTCCTTTCTGTTTAATTTCTATACTTAATGCAGGTTTATAGTTAACATTAAGACACTAGAATTGGCGTTAAAGATTGCTGCTTTGCCTTTCTTTCTATAGCCACTATAGTATCCACCAGATAATACAAACAGCTTTCACTTAACAGGCAAAAGAGAAGAAATGACAAGGTCTGGCATTATATTAATATATTGGAAGGCATACTATTATTTTGTTCAAATATGCTTTTGGAAAATTATCAAACTCTGAGGATATGGCTCAAAACCCCATCATTCTCTAGAAAAAAGCAATAGGTGCCCCAAAGCCTCATATGGACATCTGTCACAGAGCCCTCCCAGCCTGAAATGTTCTATTATTTAACTCTTGCAATATTTCACGTTTACGTAAGGAAGAAAATTTCTTTATGGTGTAACTTTCACAGATTTTGCCAATTCTTTATTCTGTCAATTCAAGGATTGACAGATAATGGTGGTATAAATCTCATGTCAAGGACGTGAAATGAAGACATGTAAGAAATGGACAGCTGGGAAGAGCTGGAGCTTACATGAGTGGTCCCACTGCAAACAGTAACATCAACACGGGCTGGGCACAGAGGAATTTCAACAACGATTTGGGGCTGGAGAAACACAATTCTAACCTTCCTTTGCAACTGTAGACATATGAAAGAAAGCTCTGTTTCTTTCCATATGTAACATGGTACTGGAGTCTAACATCAGGTTCGCATCGGAATTTAAACAAGAGCTGCAGTGCGTACATTAAGAGTTACGTTTGCTAATACTGCTTCTTAATTGGACATTTCTGTGCTTAATTGAGGTTACTCCTCCACCCCCCAATTCCTGGAGCTTAATGCCAGAATTAACTCTTGCATCCACTTAATCTGATAGCGTATTTATTATAAATAGAAACTAATCTTGAACAGGTAAAATCAGAAGCCAGAGAAGAGTTAAATCAAAAATCTCCAGCTCCTGGGAAAAACAGGTATCATTTTTTCTGAGCTTTTCCAAAAATAAAGCAAAAGGCAAGCCTGAAAACATACCAAGTCTAAGCCTACATAGATCAAACTTGTTAAGAAGATACATAAAAGCTCTAAGTGTATATAGCCTCAGCCTGTTATTACATCCATCCCTGACCATACGAACGGTGTTGTTCAAAGTCAACATTTCATGATACTCCAAAATGTAAATGTTTCTCTCTAACACATCAGCAGACTATACCCTTAACCCATGATCCTGACAATAAACATCTCATTATCAGCCTTTTCCTTGTGGCTCATTAACTTTTTAAAAAGAGGGGAAAGAAATGAAGAAAACACTTAGGACACATCAGTGGAGTCTGATGTATACTGCAGCCAACAAAGGTTCTTTGTGTTCCGTGTCTCCGGTTTGTCCTTTGTACTCCAACCTCTGCATTACTCCTACCTTATGGTAGGGTTCCAGACCCATAAAACAAGACACAAACAATAAACTGTGATTCGACTAAGCTGAATTCCTCTTTAGAAGAGACATCTCTTGAGGAGAATGTTGTGCTGAAACAAAGGGCTAACAGAATTAAAAATGGGGTATGGGAATAGGAAAGAAATTTGCATTTGCAAGTAAGTGAGAACAATGCACCTCCAACTTGTATGAGCTTTTGCTGAGGTTAGCTCCCTCAGGCTGCCTTCAAACCAGCTGTCTGCTTCTCCTGAGATAACTCCGGAAGAAAACACTTAGGAAAGATTTTCAAAAGATGTCAAACGCCCAAGTCCGCTTCCACTAACTAAACAGTACTCTGCCCATTTACTTCCACGGGAACGAAGCTGACAGAACAGCGGAGCTGCTGGAAATTTCAGCCCCAAACGGCCACGATTTCAAAAGAAGTTGGCATGACTGGGTGCACTTCCCAGTGGAAATGCCAGGACAGCTGTGGCTCAGCATGTGTCCTACAACTACAGCCCCTGCCACAGACACTGGAGCCACTCCTAACTCCTGGCAGTGGGAGATGAGCAAGGATCAGCCTCTCAGGAGAACCCGGGGCTGACACTGGTGAGTTACCAGTGCTTGTTATACTATTGCACAACACCAACGAGGGAAGATGTTTGTTCCTATGCACTTCAGAGAAGTACTAGAAAATGCAGATATTTGTATATGCATACCCATTGTTTATACAACAACTGAAATAAAGTGCTTTGCCTTCTGAAACTGTAGCACCCTGGTCCCCAGCAAAACAGTATCATCCCTAAAGGTTCACATGATGCAACCGTTTCCTCTGCTCCCAGAATCTACCTTGGTGAAACGTATCTCCTGAGTGGACAGAACAAGATAACGTTAACGGACAACCAGTGAGATGCTATTCTTGTGCTACACGTACACCGAGGCTCAACCGTGATCCGAATGACTCCCCAGTGTTTGAATTTATGTGCAACTTGGGGACCCTGGGTATTGTGTGAGCTAAAACATTGCAATCTCCGTTTACAAATCTTGGAGAAAAATGCATTTTCCTGAGCTGCAGCTATGGCAACAAGCAAGCCAATATTGAGCTGGGTTGCATACAGAGGGTTTTTTTGTTAACTTCTGAAATAATTTATTGGAAAAACTGGGGCAATTAGACTGCTGTCCATGTATTTATTCAATATGGATGGGTTTCATATTCTGCAATGCTGTCTAGTAAAAACAGAAGATCTTTTTTTCCCTTCGTTTCTCAGAGCTGTTTTGTTTCATTTTTAAATAAAACAAACTAACAAAAAGCCCCAACTGACACACTCCAAACTTCAAATTCTGAACTTCTGTGCAAACCTGCGATTTCACACTTGGCCTTAAAGATTCCAGCTCTTCCAGAAATCATAAACATCTGATTTCATAATCATTCTGAACTTTGGGGATATCTGTTACCATGACATTGTTTTGACTGTGAGACACCTTTGTGACATGGATGCAGCTGTTCCTGAATTACAGCAAAGATGGGGATAAAGATCTAGGCCTTAAGCCTGTGTCTTTACTAAATGCAGCTCTAAAATATCTACTTTTGCTGCTAAGTATTTGAAATATTCAACTTCTGGCACCAATATGTTTCAATTAGCAGCGTCCTTGGTATCACCTGCTTACACATTCTTAGGATGTTGTCACTTGAATTAATCACTTTGCAAGGGAAAACAGTCATTCTTGTGCTATTTTTAAGAGATAAATTAAATCAACCTTCACAAATTATTAGTATATAGTTATTTGACCAAGGGAGTGACATTCTTTGTTTATAGGCAATGCATGGCTAAAATCAGTCAACAAATCAATATATGCCTCTGTACCTCAATTTCCCCTTTTGTAAAATGAGGATAACAGAACCGGTCTCCTTTGTAAAATACCTTGAGATCTGTCAAAAAAGGTTAGGCATTATTGGCAATATCCAGTTTGAACGTGAAATCCCTAAGTGTGTCTCTTGCAGTCCCAGGCAGTCATAAAGTAATTGAGAAACCTGTCTGCATACAAATTACCAAATCATGGACTCCAAATGCTTGTATTTTCTTTTATTTACTCCTAACACTGCCGCAAAAAGTGCAACCTTTCTTAACTGTTTCGGATGTCAAGTACTTACATTCGCCTTTACCCTGTGTTTACCCAGAATGTTGTTTTCACAGCTGCTGAGAACATCATTATCAAAGAAACAGCCAGTCTAAATTATTAAGAAAACAGAACAATTGATGTTTCTATAATACACAGTATTCCCCATCTGAGCCTTGAAATCAATTATGGAAAACATTAGGCTCCTCTGTCTTCCCTTGGACCAATTTCAAGATCCAGTATTTTATCATCATTTGTTCCAACGTTATAATTGTCCATTGACTTTGATTGAGCTCTTTTTAGCCCAAGCTCTTGAGTACGAAGACTCCTTCTTGACTCTGGATGCATAAAGCAGCTTGCTGTGTAGGGGTTCCACCACCCCCTTCACCATACTCTTTATTTTTTCTTGCAGCTGAATTGGTTATTTTCAAATTATCTTCTGCAAACTTCTCTCCCATAACCCCTAATTCCTTCTTATTCTCAGTCTTTATAAACAGAAGTAGGTCCTGTTCTTCCTTAGGTTTCTTTTCCTGGCTACAAAGTCCTCAGAGTCGGAAGCACATTAAAACAAAGAGGTGCTCAATTGCTGGACACCTGCTTTTTGAGTTTCAGGCAGGATTCCACATTTCTTGAAACAAATTACCATAGCTACTGAAATTCTCTGCAACGCTATCACTTCTCTGAAATTCTGGGGTGTCCAACTTTGGCGCAAATTCAACATTTTAAATGCAAAGCACCCAAAATGCCAACTCTTCACTAACAGCTCCACACACTCATTCCTCCTGGATGTCAAGACAAAAGTAGTTTGAGCTGAAAACCAGGTTCCAAAACTCCGAGATCACCTATGAAGATTTTGGTCTATCTTGGTTTCTCCAAGATAAAAATGACATCCTTATGCCATAGGGACATTACGTTTTAAAAGTATCTCGTCTTACGAAAATAAAAATACTGTAATATTCCTAAACGTTGCTGAATGTCCCCGATTTCACTGTTTCCATGACAAGATGAAGAGAGATGAAATCATCAAGGATCAGGCAGGAACAAGTCCTTTGCTTAACTGTTAATAGCTGATAGAGGAGGCTGGCAAATACTGAATACTGGGAAATTCACCCTATACTCTGACACTGTAATGCCCCAAGCAGGGCCTTTCCTGACTATCTTCTTAGATGTCTGTCCCTGATGAAAGCAGACCTCCTCTGTCCATCTCCACTGATTCTATCTCACCTTCATTTTCAATTTTCTGGCTGAAAACCTGTGGATTGGAGCAAACAAAGGTAGAAGTAACACCCATTTTAATAAAGAAATCAACACGGATGAACTTTCTGAACCTTGGCAGGACCCTCAGGGTTCCACTGTTCCAACACAGCCACTTGCCCTGCAAAAAGTGTCTTTTGGCCTGAAAGAATACAAGGAATCAAAAAAGGTGCCCGTTTCTAGCATTTGATTGACCCATCTGCCTCATTTGGCAAGGTTTTTAAGCACATACCTTACTCTGAGCAAACCCTTTGGGGACTATTTGTGCAGCTAAGTAACTTACTCAGCCACCATCACTCTTATCACACTGTAATTCTCCATTCCAAACAAATTAAGGCTATAAAGCTTCGGTTGGACCACTGAATTTCACTACAGAGTGGGGAAGGTATAAAAGAGAGAAAGAAAGTGAAGGCTAAGAGGATTTGTCAGGTCTGCAGTCCTCATGGGACAAGTTTAGATTAGAGCCCAAAACTGAACTTGCAGGGTGCTGACACGAAACGGCCAGAGTTTGGAATGAATATTGTTTAGCTTCCTTAAAAACCAGTCCTTTTGCTGGCTGCTGCTGGGAATAGAATCTAGTGCTGGGAATAGAATCTAGCCACTTGGGTCAGGGCTGGTTTGAAATCATTATCAGTCAAGCAGAAAGTCCATTATCCATTCAGATATTCAGCATAATTCTTTTTTCTTTTATTTTTCCCTTCTTAATAATACTGCACATCACAGGATCGTATTGACTCATCCTCTTACAAAAATAAACATTCTTGGATGCTGAGAGCATATTTGAAATCAATGTCTTTCTTGACTCGCTGCTGCAAATATCCAGATCTTTGGGCTCATTTGGGGTCCTGATTAAACTGAAAGGCAAACCCCTTATTAGAGACAAATTGGCTCCGTAAGTAACACAGATCCCTGAGACCCTGCAAGGTCCTGCAGAGGGAACTTCCTTGGCAAACGCCAGCCAAAGCCCTCATCAGAAAGGTTAGCACTAGGCGATTTCATCCGTAACCCACACGCCAGCTTTCTGCAAAAGCAGGCAGGATGCAAAAGGGCATGAGCAGAAACACTGAATGGGTTTATCTGAGGAGAAACGTACATCTCGAGTTCCCTCTCCAGCTTTACAGCTGTAAAGACCCACATAACACAGGCTGGAAGTAGATACGCACAGCTCCAGTCACGGACCCTTCCCAACTTGGCTTCCATGGTTCAGCCAATTGAGCTGGTTCAACTCCACCGCCTGGAGAGCCGATTGCTCTGTAAAACCTCAAGTTATACATCCTCCCCCTTATTCACTGCCTTCTACCCTGTGCTTGGATGCTTGGCCCACACATGAGGGATCAGTAGGATCCTGGAACATGTAGGAGAAACATGTACCAAATGAAGGAGAATTATGTGGCAGTGATGTCCAGTTTGGTACTGCAATTTCCAGAGGATTTTGGAACGTTGGAATAGCAACGGCAAGACAGGCAAAAATGACTGGCAGGCTTGAGAAAACGTCCTGCAGCAAGAGACCTTAAGACCTCAGTCTTTTAATAAGATATAAAATTTATCTTTTTAAGATAAATTTTAATTTATCCCATTAAAAAAGAAGAGTGATCAGCTTATGTATACACGCCTTTTGAGAAAGCAAATAGAAAGTACCAAAGAGATTTCTAAAATCTAGTGTAGAAAGATATCAAAAGAAACAGTAGCTGGATGTGAAATGCCAGACTCACAGACACTGGAAATTGGGATTTATTCCGTTATTTATACAGTGAAGGTGGTTAACCACCGGAACAAACTGCCAAGGGAAGTGCAGGCATCTTTGTCTTTTGGAGTGTTCAAATCAGGACTGAATGACTGCCTGGGCAGCGTGTGTTAATCGAACAGAAGTTACTGGGTTCGATAACCCCAGGGGCAGTGTACAGCCTGCATACTCAGGAAGCAGGACTAGATGTTCTCATGGTCCCTTCTGGCCCCAGAATGTGTTAATCGAGGGCACAGTGTTAATCATTTTAACAATATATTGTGCTTTCCTCTCCCTTCGTGCGTTTTAATGAGCAATTCCAAATGCAGTTTAGCTCCCCCCTACCTCTGGATCCAGGCATCACACTGAAAAAAGCTCAGTTATGATACAATTGATTAAAAACAGGTGTAAATCACTAAGGATGTTTCTATATTGTCGTAAAAACTACTGCTAGCTACTATAACGATGGTTTTCCTCAGTAATTCTCAGAGTATCTGGACTCTGCAATACATTTGGTAGCAGGTGCTTTAAAACTGCAGTCCAAGGAAATTTTATATGACTGGGATACAAATGCTTCTTGTATAGACGTATATGTATATATATAATATGTGTATGTTTAGAACATGCCTGTCTTTCCCACACAGCTAAGAACTGCATTCTCTGCAACAATTCTGTCCGAATAAGACCTTGGATTCTATTACTGGATCCCAAGCAGGAAGATTACTTTCAGTGTGAATCAAGGTGACAAGGCTTCCTACCCTCCCTTCCCTGTGCATGCATGTGCACACGCCAAGAAAACAATAATTTCCTTACAAACTAAAAATATCCCTTCCTGTAACAGCTGAACAAACTCCTCTTTAAAAGATGTTTTGCTGTCCTGATGGGAATCAGTACACTCCCTTGAAAGTCTGCTAACGTAGAAAGCAACATTTGAAACACATGCCACATTGAAGCACTTTTTCCTTTTGTTTTAAATGAGAATCTCTCTCATTTCTTACAAAAAGTCTGACTGGGAGTTGCAGATTCCTAAGGACAGTATTGTCACTCGTGTTCTCTATAGTTTTTAGCATATAATGTGCAGACTTTTAAAGCTGAGATTCAGCTAAGCAAAGTTCTTGAGAAAATAACGTCTTAGAGAAACTGAAAAGCAGATGCAGAGTATCTTTCACATCTTAAAGGTGTGAAAGGCCATCTACCTGCTCCTACACAGTAAAATATCAGCTGTTTAAAAGTATTAGTCAGCTTTCAAAGTCAGTCAAATAAGAGCAGAAATGAAAATGGGAAAACACAGGTCTAAACCGAGGGTCATGCTAGTAAATGATAATTTAAGTCTTATATTAGGAAAAAAAAAAAAAAAGACATTTTCTAGATCATGTGGCTGAGCAAAAAGATACACTCCAAAAACTTATCTTTAAAATACTGTACTTTTCATGGCTATCTTAAAATTCTTTCTTCAGCCACCATCTGATTTTCTCCTCTTGGACTTGTTGAGTTTCACACAGCATCTTGCACAAGGGTCAGCAACAGACACAGTAAATCCCAGTAACACAGATCCTACAAGATATAATTTCTATTTACTTCAGTGAGAGCTGGAAGGCATTCAGTACCCTGCGAAAAGAATTCAGATCTCTTTAGGAGGGTCTAATGAGCTGTGTATAATTTACAACGTAGAATGTACTACCTCATCAGCTTTTCAGCAGGTACCACTGCAGCTACGTTGGAGAATAAAAACAATTCAACCCAGCTAGGCTGCTATCTCTATCTATCTCTATATACTTCTATTGAAGATACAGGTTGGAAAAGAAAAAAAAAAAATCCTTTCTTGACCTTTTTCTTCTGGGTACTGTACATGTTACAAAACTGAACCTAACACATCTCAGAAGGTGGCAGGTAGGAATCAAGACTGGAAGAATTAGATTGTTAATAGCTGCAAAAAATAGCTACACTTCTAACCACTGCAAACCAGCGCTGCTGACAGAGTGATGGAAAGCTGACAATACCTTGCCAAGCAGGGTGAGGCTATCATAACCCAGCAGATGATTAGTTTTAAAACTTTTAATGGATCTCTGTCCACTGCAGTCTGATGGAGTGAACAGTGCCGATACCCCAGGGAAATGTGAAACTATTTTATATCTCATTTGCAGGAATGAACACCCAGGAGGTACTTTCTTTTGACAGAATACATAAGACCTACCTGAATGCATTGCATTAGCTTTCTGTGCTGTTCCATACAGCAGATGCTAATATTTTTTATCCTGGACTGGCCTCATTAAGCTGCCTAGAATAGGAGGGAAAAGTAAACCAAATAGAAATTTTTAGTTCTGCTTTGTGTGTTTTGTGGACAAAACGCACTGGCTGCGTAGGAGGGAAGCATTAGCAAATAGTAGCAAATAATAAGCTGGGTTTAAGACACGGGGCAAAGCAGGAGAGCTAAAAATGAGCTTCCCTAGAAATGCTTTGGGAATGGACAAAAGTACAGTCGGACTTAGTAATGACAGCATGAAAAAGCCTATTTTGTCCCACTGTAGGAAAGGGTTAATGTCCATCTTAGACACAGGGGGTGCATGGTTTGTAGGTAGGTCAGCTGAGAAAACAGTAGCTTATTATTAGTTGCTCGCTGGATGGCGGCACTTGTGTAGCTCCAGTGCCAGATGCCTGGCCAGCAGCGTTGCACCTACAGGCAGGCCCTCCAGCTGCAGAAATAAAACACACGGAGCACAAGGTACCACAACAGAGGAGCTAGAGAGGCTACAGAGCGCGGGCTGAGCTACAAACTACAAGTAATCCATCAAGCCGGACATACTGGAACATTGTCCTTTGTTATTCAGTGGCTTGTCCTCAGATCAGACTTACAGATGGCTCTGCTTTTTTTGGGGACTGTTGTAGGCTCTCACAGAGTTACTATGTGACCTACCTCTAAGGAAAGTGAGAAAGTGACTCAGGTCCCTAAATCAGTCACTTCTCTTGTACTATCTTTAGCTTGTACTATCTGCATCTTTGCTCCATTCCTGCCGGAGCACAGGCTGAACATGGCATGCAGGTTGTGTCTCGCAGCAAGCTACGACTTCATTTCGGTGCCTACAAACCAGTCAACAACTGGCCATGTAGGCAGTGAACTGTTAATTCTGCTTTTTAGCCAAGCTCTGCTGGTTCTGTTGTTACCTCCTCACGTGTTTCATCTGCTTGCAGCAATCCATCTAGCCAGCAGACGGGGAGTTCTCTAGGGAAGTGCCTATATGTTTGTTACAAAGCAAGGGCAACGCCAGGCACACTGGAGCCCAGATTCTTGACTGG
The DNA here is from genome assembly GCF_009769465.1 of Tauraco erythrolophus. Taxonomy (NCBI): domain Eukaryota; kingdom Metazoa; phylum Chordata; class Aves; order Musophagiformes; family Musophagidae; genus Tauraco; species Tauraco erythrolophus. The sequence goes on along the minus strand of NC_141493.1, from coordinate 4,133,180 downwards.
GGCTATAATGAAAATTTCATATTTGTGTTAACCCAAAATGAACCTACTTTGCATAGCTCATGAGCTTCTCAAAGCAATCCCAGAGATTTCATAACAACATGTTCCCACAAAGAAAGATCTTTCACTGTACAGTATCTTCAGAATATTGCACATAAATATTTTAACAAACAAGATTAAAATTCCAGAATGCACTTTCTCAGCCCAAAGGTATAATCTTCACCTAAATAACAAAAATTATAAAAACATTCAGAAATGTAAAAGTTTCATTAGTTTGCAAAGTGAGTGTCGAGTCACAATTATTCCAAGGAAAATGTAATTTTGCAAAAATTACCAGAGCCATCCTTTTTATTAACATTACTTGATAAAATGTGAGCAGGATCATGTTAAAACTATTACATTAATATTCCTCAGAGAGTTGTACTATAATTTTAGCTTCTCTTTCTCTCTCGTTTTGCCCTGTGAGTCAACATAGGAGGACGGCTGGCAATCAGCTCCTGCAATTATCTTCCTCCCTAGATTTGAATTGTTAACCGTAGCTTCCACTAATAGAACTGCAAATGAATAGTATCCTTTTCACTTGTATTTACTGGATGAACATTATGCTCAATGACTCTTGTGCTCGAGGCACCATGCTAAACAGAGGGCAAAAAGGACAAGTTTTATTTCTATTAGCTTGCCTAATGGCTGCAGCGGAGATAAAGACAGGAGAAGGACCAAAGGGCCAGACTCGCACATCCAAGGTGACCGGATGGCTCAGAAAGACTAAATGGATGGCAGAGTTCCCCATTTGGGGAATTCTTGCACATACACAGGATAACATTCTCTTCTTCTAACAGCTGTGTCTCCAGATCTGGGCCAGATTCACTAGCCACTCCTGATTTCCCATTGATTTCATTTGCAGGTTACAAGCAGAACAACTAGTGAATCTGAGTCCTTTGCGTGTAAGTCCTTTTGGAAAATGGAATTTATACTCCAAATCCGATTTCGAGAATTTTCACTCGGTGAAATTTCTCCATGAATACACATGGTAGCTCTCTACTGGGGAGACTTCAATAAAATGATCTCATCATCTTTCTCACCTGTCTAAATGCTCACTTCAGAAGCCCAAAAAGATGGAAAAAACAAGGAAAACGCACCTGCGTACTCCTTCTTGGACACTCCAGGGACAACATGAAGACCATTATGGATCTGCAGCAACAGACATACTGACACAAAGTGTGCATTGTGTACCACCTTTGCCTGTGTGCTAATAGATACTTTCAATAACCTTTTGCTTTAATCTTGCTTTTCAATCGTCGTGCTTTTTTAGCTTACAGAGGACACGCCTTTCAGTTCTAACTGTGCCAAGTTCTGTTCTGCCCTACTGCATGTGGTCATTTTTCTAGGTAGCAAAACGGGACATGTCAGAGTCCTGAGAATGTCCTTGAGCAGAAAAACAGGTACAAAGACTAACCTGACAAACTTCAAGACCATACTTCACAACACTCAAGTAACAACGTGAGCTTTCTGCAAAGAATGAAAAAGTCCACCAAAACAACCTGATAATAATTGGCTTTTTCTGCCTGCCAAGTACACAGCTGGTCCACTAGACTGCAGGCCACAAGTCCATCGATTTAGCTGCCCTTGGAGCTGCTTACATGGATCAAGAAATTCCGGTCAGAAACGAACACTTGGTGTTTCATGCCCATAATTTGTTATATGTGACAGCAGTAATTAATTACATGATCATATGGTTGCGGGATGGTTCTGTTCATTGAATCACACAGGTAAATTCTTGTTAACAACGCTCTTTGCCAGTGTCTGGAATTTTTTCACAATCCAAGACAAACACTGCAGGGAAGCTATTCTAGGCTTACAAAAAAAGAAACCAGCTTTCAACCTAGAGATAGTTACAGTAAAAAGAATAAGGGGAAGAACATCAGGATGTATTTGATGATGGCACATTGCTTTCAGAACTCAGGTAATTACCTAGCTCTGGAAAACGTTCCCCAGAGAGAGGATTTGAGCCAATGGCACTATAAATCTCTGCGGATCTATAAATTGTACAGCCTGTGGAAGTTCTGTACCACAGCCCAGAGTTGCCCATCCCTTGTCATCGGCTGCTGGCAGACAGGCTGCGAGATGACACAGAAATTAAACAATATGTTAATACTGTTTTAAAGCTTGGCTCTTGCATTATTAATACTGCTCCTAAAGAAAAAATAAACCACAGATGTTATACAGTATGTGAAACATTGACCCTAGACCTAAAAATTTCAGGTGGTTCATATTTCCACGTTTTTCTAAATGAAGAGCACTGTTTGAAAATGTCCTTGTGCAGCCATGTGTTGCTTCGTGGCTAAGGTGCTCCAAGGTCAAACAGCTGCACCATGTGGTTATCTGATCACCCAGGGAGGGAAAAAGTCTACTCAATTTGATTGACTTTCTCTGCTTTTCAAAAAATGTACTTCTAATGCCTGGCCCTTTTTATATTGCTTGTACATCATTATTCCTTTTCCTTAAAAAAAAAAAAACCCTGTTCCTTCTTGTCTTTCCTAAATTTAAGCAAATCAAACCTGAAAGCAAAAGGCTTTTCACTTTCATCAAAACTTTCAGCAGAGGAAAATAATTTCCTTTTTCTCACCTCTTTTCATTTTCTGATAGGCTCTAATCAACATCCCACATACTACACTTTTTTGAAAATCCGAAGTGGAATTATGCGATTCAAAATACTCATTTGCTTTCAGTAGTCTTTATCCAGAAGATACTTTTCTCCTTGGAAAATCTGGTGTATAATGACTAAAAATGATCTTTCCTTTCTGCTGTTTGGCTCTTTAATACTCCCAGGTCTTGATACCCTTCTGCTGGCTCCCTTTCAAGACTCCACAAAATTGCATCCATTTTAAACCATTCTCCCCTGACACTTTCAGTTCCCTACACCAGAACATACATGGGCTTTTGTATTCATAGAAAGGAACCAGTGTTTCCCAGATCTGCTCATTACTCCTTAAAATTAACTACTAGTTCTTCTAGCACTGAGCATTGGTTGTGAAGGCAACACCTCTTTGATCTCTACATCACCGATCCAAGCCACACGAGCCAACTACTGACCTTCTGGATCACTGCCAAAACTGGCACTGGCTTCGGTTGAAACGGAAACAAGACAACACCAGTTCCCTTTAGGAACTTCTGACATGACTTGAACTGCATGATCTGTACTGAAACCTTAAAAAGTATAGCGTAAAATTAAGGGGTACATCTTTACTGTTCGCTCGTAACAAATTAGCCCCCTTCAAAAGGATGCACAGCAGGAACGGGGGTATCCTTCAGTATTTAGCCAGTCACAGTAGCCACATTTGTCAAATCCCATAGAAAAAAACTAGCTGATACAATCTAGAAAAATTACATGTACTGGATCACATAATTCCTACCTATGAAGCATTATAAGCAGCAGAATTCCCTGTTCATTCAGCCAAAAAGCAATTATATAAGCAGAGCAATGGGGAAGCATCTTCACAGCTTCAACAAGGTGGAGAATAGATCAAACCGTGAGAAAAGGAGGTCAGGACTTCTGTTCCGAGGTCATTGAGTTTAAAGCTGGTTTTGTTATGGGGATTTTTTTTGTTTGTTTTAAACAGAAAGTTTGCAGAACCTACAACGCTCGCCACCGCCCAGAAACCAGAAAATACATGGATGCGTTAAGACTTAGGCTAGAGAAAATATTAAATGAGATTAGCAAAGAAAGGCCATCTGCATGGTCTGGATGGTCTTAAAAATCTTTCCACTGAAGTATGTCCTTGTAGTCTTTGGCATTTCCTTACATAGAAGCAGACGGGGTAATCACGAGAATGTTTCAGTCAGGAAGCAACAGAGTATGTTCATAAAAATCACAGCAATCATAAATCATAAAAATCATAAACATAAAAAATCATAATAATAAAACGCACAGCAAAGCAGAATATGACCACTGCTAGACACCAGATCCTGTACTGAAACTGAACAACCCAAATAATTCCATGCCAGATCATATACTAGGTCTAAAAAAATTATTTCTCCTACACAGAAGCAGCAATGGCTTGGGTTTACCAAAGCAAATCTAACGATATTGACAAAATTATACTGGTAAGAAATTTAACTTGGTGTAAACTTCCGTTTCACATGCTACTTCACAGTAAAGACTTCAAAAATACAAAACCATAGGCACAGTTTTAAAAATAGTCAGTTCCTAACTACTGCTAAACAAGGTGATAAATGTAATCACACGGTTGGTTTTTTCTACAAGAGGTTGAATGCTGAGTAGCTTTTAAATTCCCATCGCTTACTTACAAGGCAAATTTTCAAAGTATCCCAATGCTCTCTTAAAACCCAACCATTGTTATGGTAAAGCTCCGCTCTTTCGAGCTCCCTGTGTGATTATGCTCCCTAGAAGCTTAGGTGTAAATGCTTTTGAGTATTTCTAATCAATACATCTGCATGGAAGCTCCTGAGCTTCTCAAAATAAGATGGAGTCAGTGTAAACAAATAAAGATGCCTATCATACCAGTAATATTCTCTTTTCTATAGCAGGATATTCTTAATATGCTTTTATCTACTTACAATGTGCATCAAGAAGTCTTCATAATTGAGTAACACCTGGAAACTCTGTTGCTAAAAGCTCCATCTGCTGGTTATGGATGAGCACGGAAACATCAACGTCCACCTTGCCAGCAGTTCATAAATGATGTCGGAACATGATTTAATTCTTGTTCCCTTACTTCAGATTTTCCTCAGGTTGCCCCCAGGCTCCTGTAAGCTACTCTCAGTGGTAAAATGTCTTGCATGGATTTTGTAGATCGCCAAGGGAAAACTTGAGTGAGTTGTGAATTTCATAAACACGCATGACTTCTGACAACATTAAGAAAGAAGAGACTGTAAGAGCATTCTCCTGGCTGTTTCTCTATCAGGTTTCAAACATGCATACAATACCAACTCCAGTTTAAATTCCAAACTACAGAGACAACCATCCAAGGGCATAGATGGCTTTATCCCACTAGTGACCCAGGAACGGGTCAGATGTAAAACCAATGTCTTAGCTAAGTTTCATATAACTTAGAAATTTGAAGCAGAAAGCTTAAATTCAATGTTGAATACTCGTTACTCACTACTCACGTTTCTTACTGCCTTTTCATCACGGTAATTATTGTCTGGCTTTGCTTATTTTCATTACTGAGCCACTGAATGCATTAATGCACTAGAGCATTCATAGGGTGAAAATCGGGAAAGAAAAGAGAGACACAGGTACAGATGAAGGAGGGGAAAACATTTTGTGTGCAGAGACTACTTAAATACAGGTTTTTTTTCCAGAAATAATTCAATTTATCAAATTACTTCTAGTCAGAACAGCAATTCTCTCGTAACCCTGTTTTCTACTTTGCTCATAACAACTGGGTTTTGGCAGTGACCTCATGTGCACCTCATCTGAAGTGCTCTGTGGAATCGGAGTTAAGGAAGGATCTCAAGACTCTTGAGTTTTCTTGTGTTGGTTTGTGAACCATTTTGATGGCCACTGAAAACTTCCACAGGTTAAGGGGTTCAGCTTAGGCCTAGGGAATACCTGAACCACGCACTTGTGCCACCCATCGTAGAAGTCACCTACAGATCGATCACTACGGTCACTCTAGCCTCCATCACTGTTTCGGGTCCTAAGCCACCTTGGTGGACAATTCAGAACTACTTTCAGCCTCTCACTTTGACTGATGGAACATACTGAGTATTTTGTGTTTCTTCAGCGTCGTTCTCTGCAATACTACCATGCATTTTACTAGAAGTAATTAAACTGTCACTCCCTTTCTGACTTCTATTTAGACTTAAAGATGCAGCTACTGAGACATGAATACACCACATCATTTATTCAAGGTCCCACAAAGAGCCAGAGACCAAGCCAAAAATTAAAAATCCCGCCTGATCAATCCACACACTTCTTGTTAGTCAACACGCTTTCTTCCACAGCACTTCTGTGCTGGCTTTCAAAGCTCTATTAACACAACTCTTCACCATTTTTCTGCTTCCCAGTGAGTTTCACAAGGCTGTCATATCCCCAGAATGATCAACACACTGTTAAAACTTCAATGGAAAAAATCAGCAAAGGAATAAAATACCAGAAGCCAATGAGGCATCTTGAAAATCATCTGCATTTTAAGGAATAATTAATAAAGAATGGCATTATTCCTTCACAGTGTTGGGAAATCAAGGCTCTGCATACGGCTGCTGGAGAGAGCTGTCAGATGTGTCATTACACAGAAGCCCTATAAATCAGATATTACTATTTACTTGTTCTTGTAATACAAGGAAGAAAAGGAACGTTCATTGAAACAAATGAAAACTGCAGAAAACATAATTTTCATTTATTATTTATAAATAATACTAATATCTATAGAGCAAAAGCCCACGTATCATGAGAACTACTGTGCAAATTTTTAGTAAAGGAGAATTTTTCCTCCAGACAGTTTGTAATCTAAAAAGAATCAGATGAACACATTTGTGAAGGGCTTTTTCCAGGCACTTATGACAGATAAGCAGCAGAGCTGGATACAAACCTCCCATTCTTCTTATACTATCCACTACATTTCCTACGTGCTTGTTGTTTTGTTTGAGTTTTTGTGGTTTTTTTAAGTCCTGAAAGTGCAAATATTTGTTTGACCAGCATAAAATACAACAGGATTGCAAAGTCTGTTTAGAATCACAGGATGTTCCTGCCATACAAATAGCATATAATAAGCAAATTAGAGCCAAAATTTGGAAGGTTGTACCTACAATTCTGTAACTTCTGCATCCCAAACTACTTCTCCCTCCCTCTGTCCCGGCTAAAATCATGTCTATTTTCTCTCAGGCAGCATAAATAGTAGTACAAGACCTGTAGGAGATAATCTGTGGTTTGGTAGAGAAACAAAAAGGGCTGACACTGAGGCCACAGTTCATTGATACAACAAATCTAGCTTTAGGGCTTCTAGAAGCAGATGAAAACCACAGTGGCCACATGATGCAAAGCAATGATTTGTAGAAACTCAGTCTTGTGAGTATAATTTGATTACAAAAAACTCGATGTTTTAACCACGCGAGTCTTACAGGCTTTATGCTAGATCAGATACTGTTTGTCTTTCCTATCCATGTGCTCCACATTTAGGCCAGATTGGGTACAACTGGGTACTGCCTGTCCTTCCACAGCCAGCGGTGTGCATCAACTGGCAAAGCTGGAATAAGTTCATTATCTTTTTCTGTAGCTTGAAATAAAAGCAATCCTACACTCACACCTGATGAAGATCACATTGGTACTATTGGTAACGCACAGATGGAGTATAAACAACTGCAGAACTACAGGCTGGCCCTGTAGACACAAAAGGTTGAAGAAATCCTCTAATTTACTCGACTTCATTCATGCTTTGCCCTAGAGTAGATAAAGGAAATATTTGCAGTATTATTATTATAACACAACATTGATCATGAGCTTGATAAAGCTGCACTCTTGAGTTTCAGAACATCTGTCTGTTACTCTACCAGTCCACACCTTTTTGATTCTACAGTTTGTTTCTTTAAAAAAAGAATTTCTGCTGTGACTTCTCACGTCTACTGAAGCATGGAAAGAAAAATTTATGGTTTCAAGATGATCAAAGTTGCCCACCAAGACTACGTCAAATTCTCGCAGGCTATATTGCACATGAATACTGATGAGCACGTTTACTGAAGCTCTAAGGCGAGCAGAATCAGAAATGTCTTCCTGAATCAGGGCCAAAGCCTATAATCCCAGCTCTTTGTTTTGCTTTTTCCAGCAGGGAGAGATGCCCGTGTTTCTCATTAGCTGAGATGAAGTTCAGTGTTCACAAGAACGAGCGGCAGACGCGTTTGCGCGAACTCAGACTAGAGTTTAGTGTTCCAAGCAACGTAAAAGATCACTCTGCTCCTTAATTGAGGTGTTACTCAATTATGAAGACTTCTTGATGCGCAGTGTTATCAGGGAAACGGTGATTTTAAGATGTAACTTTCCATCATGAAACAGGTAGCTGTAAAGTTAATGATAGTTTGAACTGGATATGCAGGATACCTGTTAAAGAGGCCGTGCTGGAAAACAGGAGGGTGCGCTCAAGCTGGAGTGCCCTGAACCCCACTGACGTGTCATCGTCATCTTCTCTGTCCTGGCCTAAAAGCCAAAACGTATCGACATTTCAAGCCTAGCTCCAGCCCAACAACCCAAAATGCATATTATGTAGAGATTGTTTATGTGCACCATGGATGATCTAGATCTATTATTCATTTAAAAAGGCAAGAAAAAAATATACAGAATTTTTAATAATTAAAGAGCCTCTGACAAAACAATTCGGAAACTGATTCTTAGGAGATGCAAGAAGGTAAAATCTCACGTATTCCACCAAATTCTCTCCTACTTTGTGTCAGAACTTGAAAGTCTGGCTGGCTGTGTGGATTTCAGAATTTCAAAGCTTCAAAAATACATGTCTGAGAAACAAAGGAAAGGAAAAGAAACTCTTTCAGACACTAAAATCACCTGCTGATCTATACACTTTCGAGCTTCCCCCAGCACCTGGCAATGCACTGGGCCAACCATGCAACGGGAAACTCCAGCACAAGGAGTATATCATAGAGAAAGTGACAAAAAGGTTTCCTTTTTTATGTCAAAACTTATTAATCTAATTTTTATTTATCTTGCTCTTTTATTAAGTAGAGGCAAATACTAAAGAGCTTGTGATATTTACACTGAGAATTTTGTTAGAATTATAACTCCTTTCTGTAAGTCTTTTCAGGAAGCAGGGTGCTGGCTGGTGACTGAAGCACTAGCTCATAACTTGGAAAATAAACAGTAATAATGACATTTTTACATTTCAATCAGGCTATCTGCAAGTGCTGTACAAAAGAACTCTGTAACATTCTCTCCATTTACAAGTGGGGAAATGGAACACTGCAATGAGCTGATCAGGCTCACTCATCATCCTGACGAGCTGAAGATAGATTCCAAGTTTCACAAGTCCTAGAGCAGGTCTCTCTTGCGTTTCATTCCTAGTTCAGTCAGACTCACATCCTCAGAGTAAATCAAATTACTTCCTCTGTAAAATGTGTTATTATTTTCCTATCATCTATAAGGTGCTCAAACACTACAATTTTGAATGTTATACACATATCTGCATTTCATACCAGTTCTGTCTGGCTTCAATTTTCATAGAATCATAGAATCATAGAATGGTTAGGACTGGAAGGGACCTTCAAAGGTCATCTAGTCCAACCCCCCTGTAAGGAACAGGGATATCTCCAACTACATCACGTTGCTCAGGGCCCCGTCCAACCTGGCCTTGAACGTCTCCAGGGATGGAGCATCCACCACCTCTCTGGGCAACCTGTTCCAGTGTTCTACAACTCTCATGGTAAAAAATTTTTTCCTAATATCCAACCTGAATCTACCTCCCTCTATTTTAAAACCATTACCCCTTGTCCTATCACAACATTTTCCACAACTGTATCACCTGTGCAAAAAATGTATCTATTGAGCACAGAAGCATCAGTCAGAAAATAATGAAAATTACCTTCCAGCCTCCCTGAGCTACAATATTCCAGTCAGGAGCTAATATGAGTTGCCTGAAGAAGCCATATGCTGTAAGTTATGGAAGTCCTACAAAATGCAAAAACCTTGCTACATTTTTAGCACTGTCTGCTGGCACCTCGCATGTTACAGCCATGTCTGTACCAACAATCACAAGGGTGGATTGTGAAAACTCTTGTTTTCTGCTACGCATCACGCTGCAGTCCCTGGATCTGGCTTGACACGCACCACTAAAGCAGTGTTGATTAAGGTATTTTTTTTATTTGAGTGCCATAATCCTCACTCAAGACACAGATTTAATTTTGCTCCCTAAATTTGTATTTCTACTACTTTTATGAAAGTTTCTTCCCTTGAGCTGACTGTTCCTCAAGTAGCTCTGTGTTTTGGTAAGGACATCTTCTCTAGCTCAAGTGTTAAACCGAAATCCTGATCAAAATGGATTTTCTTGTCCAAATTCTTTCTGCAGTTTCATCTGGAGGTGTCCAATGTTGTTTATCTGCTCTGTTCAAGAGCTACTGTTCCCCTCCAGAAGGAGGTACAATTCAGTGCTGGCTATGGAAGTCTATCCTGAATTCCCATCATATAGGAATAATAGGTACTGTGTTGTCTTTCTCAGATTGATAGAGACAGCAGTGTTAACATTAGTTATTTCTACACTCCTCAGATCTGAAACATTAATTTCACCTCTCTTTCTTAGGATGAACACCTGAAATAGGATTCCCTATATCATATCCTATTAAAATCCCACCACAGGGAAGCACTGGGTTACACACTTCAGCAAAACCTCCATTGACTTTTATGGCCTTCACTACATGACCAAAATTTAGCATAATCTTAAATACTGTTTTGAAGAGGAAGACTTCCCTTAGCTGATACCTACCGGCCCAAGATTCCCAAAAGAAATCCCTGTATTTCGTAAGACTTCACAAAACTTTTTTTGCATAAGAAGCACTTTGAACTCCCTAGAAGAAAGGTCCTGTGAGTATTATTAGATTCATATTGCCTTGGAGCAGCTGATTGTATGACACTAATACCTTGCTAAGAATCTTCACCCCCCCCAAAAAAAAGCTTTCTTCCTCTCTCTGCTAGCAGAAACTGCAAACTTAGAGCATTTCATTTTTCCACTGACACCATTTCTCTACTATGATTTAAAAAAAAAAAAATCCCAATCTGTTTAGCACTTTCTGAATTTCAGTCCTCCCATCGTTCTTCTAGTCCTAATTTGTGAAGAGGAAAAGAAAAAAAAAAACCTACATAGAGTCACCTTGAGAACATATTTGAAATATATGAGACTGCAAATTAAAATGACTGATGAGAGGCGAAGGTGCTGTGAATGTGTCATATTTTTAGTGACATCCATTGAATCAATCAGCAATCAAGGAAGATTAAATTATTGCTAGGTAAAATACCTTCGTTCTGTTTATCTTTCCAAGGATTAGCCCTGGTGTTCTTCTGATACTGTGCTTAACCTTCCCTTGAGACTTGTACCTGCTTGAAGCTCTTTGTTTAGGCCTCATCATAGAGGTCTGAATAATAATTAGAGTTTCATGATGGAGAGCCATGTTATTGGCTAGATTTACAGCACACCAGATGGCTGGGGGATGCCAGATAGATTCCAATATTTGACTGCAATGAAGAGTAAATTTAAGATTTCCCTCAATGACCTAACACAGAGGAGAGAGATTACTGTGGCAATTACTGTATGATCTCTGTCACCTCTATAACATTTTGTAAAACCACTGGAAATGCAATTAGTTTTCTGCATGACCCACCTTATTTACAATGTGCACTGTTGTGTTAAATTATTTGGCAAAGGACAGTGATTTCCAAAGCGATGGCAGTTCCAGGTGTTTGCATTTAACGGAGGTATAACAAGATATGGTAGGCACAGAGCACAGGTCATAACTTAGAAAGTCCACTTACGTGGCTTGGATGAGTGAGGTCAGGAGAACTTCTGTTCTCCTTGCCTACAGTCAAACAACTGCCCTGAACAGCTGCTCCTTTCAAGGCTGACATTGCAACCTGAGCTCCTAATCATACTACATTATGTTGACATTAGTGTTGTTATTGCATTTATCAAACTTGTAATCTTATTAAAATAATAAACTGGTTTAATAGGACCTATATCTACGGTTCAGGCTCCCAGGGAAGGAGCAGATGATCTTGTGAGTCATCCTGCTGTATGCTCATTTATGGTTACGGGGGACGGGCTTGTAAGACCCCACTGCTCCTTTCAGCTCCGTGCGTTTACCAGCACATACCACCTGCTAAACCAGACTTTTTGGGAAACTTCTGCCAACAACAATATCACGCCTGAAACAACATCAGGAAGAGGGAAGAAAGGGAGAGCAGTTTGTACAAGGCTACGTACACGTGTTAGATTTTTCCATCGCTGCAGTAAAACTTACCTCGAGGCTACCCGAGCAGCAGGTTTTGTGCAGTACTTTGCATTCCTGAGGCAGTGTGCCCAGTCCACCGGCCACTAGGCTGAGATTGCAAAGGTCTGTTCTCTCTGGGGCTATTCAGCTTTGTGAGTTGGCAAATTCACCTCTCCGTCTCTTTGCTGCTCCTCCCACTGGAAGTTTGTTCCCAGTACTGAGGAATGTAAGCTTCTTGCTACATGGAATACCAGTTACTACAGGCTCACAGAGTTGACAGTAGGCACCCTTTGGAGCACTGCAATAGAAATTCATAGCTAATAAGATACTATTTGCATTCCCATTGATAAAAGCATGCAAGTGAAGTCCTCGTTTCAACTGCTAAGTCAGCATCCTCATGCCAGGTCACAGATGTTTGCTTTATCTAACTGATTCAAACACAAAACACCTTGAAGCAATGGAAACAACATATAACCTATTAACTAAACATTGAAGCGTCACTCATTTGTTAAGAAAACAGATTTCTAGTGTATTCTTCATCTGCTCTGCTCTCAGGTTGCCAGTTCATTGGTTTCCAGCCACAATCCTCAGTGCCCTCCCACAAGAGAAGATATTCTCAACTCTAAACTGGTGCCGTTTTTTTTCTCTTCCAGGACAATTTCTACTTCTGCAGGACATACAAAAAGCAAGTCAAGAGGAACATGAGTCTCCACAGAAACATCTTTACATTAGAAGTAGAGAAAACATTTTTCCTTATACGTGCATGAACACAAGCACAGCTCCATTCACACGGCAACTCTACGCCGTCCCGTGTGGGACGACATTAGCTGGCGTGATACAATCACAAACTGTGAACCAGAAAATAGCTTCTAATTTTGCATCTCAAATCAGCTCTTTGCTAGTTGAGCTTTCGCATTTCACCAATCTATACAATGCAGATATCTTAATAGAAACCTATTTCATGGCTGTGGAGGTTTCTATTTTGTTGCAACATCAGTGAACACAGTATTGCTTTTAGCAAAACACTAAGTCATAGGTTCTTTCATTAAAATACTTTCAAGATGAAAAAGTGTTTTCATTATTAGGTATCAAGGTATCTTTTAAAGTAACAACAAAACAAGAATCTGCACTTTAAAAGAGGCAAATTAACAAAGGGCTATGAAAATTAAAAAGTTGTTGTGAAAGTGATGAACACTACAGGATGCATATAAAATGCTCAGGCTTTCTGAAAATACTCTGTGGTACTTTCCTTTTCAGAGGGAGTTAGCTGACTCACAACACACCACATTGTGTCAACAGATAAAAATCTGGAGGGTATTGGTTTTTTGTTTTAATAAAGTTTAGAGAAGCAAAGGGCAAGTTTTTCTGGAATGCTTCCCCTGCCCTGACAGCTCCCAAAACAAATGAATGAAGACATGATTTTCAAAACCTAGAAAGCCCCAGTGAAGTCACAGGCCATTCCAGCAAGCTACTATGTACATAGAAAAGATAAGTCCATAGCAATTTATCTCCTTTAGTATGAACTATGGTAATATTCGTTGCATCTGGCCCACCAGAGGAACCTGGGGGGACTTAGTTCATTACTCAGTGGGGCACCTTAAATTGTCTGAACAGTATGTTAATGAATCGTATCAGAGGAGTGGAATGACTCTTCTCTTTCCAAGCCTGACATTCCCTATTTGGGTCAAAATCTGTCTGCTAAGTTTGTCATCCTTCACTGTGTCCCATGTCACCCTAACTGTCCTCTGCACTACCTGCCTCAGAACATGGGAACACTGAGAACACAGTGGACACCTCCTCCCCCTGCCTTGTGGGACCTGCTAGAAAAGCGATGAGAAAATCCTCCACTCTTTGTTTCCACGTGCATCTGAGAGCCGTCGGTTTATCCTTAGCTTGTTCCTCTGTAAATGTGCTTATTCATCCTCATCTGAACGGGCATGGCGACCAGACAGAATAATTCGAGTCAAGCAGGTATTTGTGCAAAGATACACAAGGTATGTCCATTAGGAGCTTTCAGGCCAGGGCCATCTCTTTGATCTCTGTTTGCACAGCTTCTACCACCGCGGGCTGACGATCAGACGCCACCCTTGAGCGCCAACATCGCAATAATAGAAAATGAACAGCGTACCAGCGCCTTCCAAACAGCAAGGCGGGAGTTGCTGTACAAAGACAGGGGTTTCAATCAGCAACAGCCTATTTCTCCATGTTCCCAAACTCCACTGGACCTGTCTAATTCACTTACACAGCCTCCATTGCCATGGTAACGGAATACGTCACGGTCTTCACTGTACTTATTCTCACCACACAACTGCAGAACATGGAAGCACAGGAATCCTGTGGGCAGATACCCAGATTAGTGATTCACAATCCAAACCCTGTCACTCTGAGGTCACCACCATTGCCCTCCATGCTAACTAGGTTAAAACCAGTCTGCGTATGGCTCCTACACATAGGTTTTTTCCCATTTGCTCTGAAGTCAGTAACTGGGTGAATGCCCAGAGACTCCAGCAAGCTCATCCAAGCTAGACCAAAGCCCAGAGCTGGAGAATCCTCTCTTAAAACTGCAATCCACACCTACCTGGATGAGACGAATGCGTGTATGACTACCTGCATTCCAGCCATATATTACCTTGCTGTGCAAAATACCCACAGCAATGTGAAATTAGCTTTCATTTCCTCTTCCCAGCCCATACACCTATCTGCCCTGTGTCACAATGGATCCCAAGACGTTCTAACACACAACACTGTGCATTTATGCCAAGCCAGTCATTCCAGCTTAACTCTGAGCTGTGACAAGAATAGTAAATGACTAACGAACACTTCTCCAAAACACTGTCTCATTAAGAGTGTGTCCTCATTAAAAGGGGCAAATTCACCATAAACAATTGCATCCCTTACGCACAGACCTCAGCAGCAGCTGAGCATAACATACAACATTTACCCCCTGCTAACCAGTCCACAGTAGCACTGAACACTCTGGAATTTTAACCAAACATCCTATGTGGACAGCTCTCCACCCAGTACAGCCAAGGAGAAGGAGATCCACCTACAATGGGCTCTGTTTAGCCTTCATTTGGGATATGTGGCATATCATCCCATACATCTGTTCTGACATACACGAACCCCTCTACATTATACAGTCAGGATACTAAGGTACTTTTAGAAATTCCATCAGGCAAGCGATCTGAATATTTTAGCACATTCAATACTATTGAGCAATCAGGCCTCCAATCACATATTTACAGTAAGTCTTAGGCACCAAAGTCTCCTGCATGAAGTGCCTGAACCCTGCGCACTGAGTCCCTGAATTGACCCAACAAAAACTCCTTTTCTCTTCTGCATGAACTCACAGCATGCTCTGCAAAAGGAGTCTGGCGTGCAAGTCAGCGCAACTATGCTGAATCAAGACATCAATACTAAAACTACTGTGAGAGGCAGCTGCCTTTTGAGGGAAATTTATTTATTGTGTATGAATATAACGAGGCTTTCAATTATATTCAATCTTTAAAGAAAAATTAGACTTAAGAGTCAAGCTTACACAAACTCTTAAAAGATGGACAAGCATACAACCTAGTTCCAAAATCCCCTTAAATGGAGACTCTTCAATTAATGCTCTCTCCACATGATGGCCCTTTTACAAACCACAGTAATGTAAAGGGGCTTTTCCTATAAGTGAGAATTGGGTTCAAAGATTTTTCATCCCACTTATACACGTATTTGCAAATAACTCATTTGCTGGACAATGAGCGTATAATGAGAACATTACAAACCAGATGATTGGAGGGAACCTTCATCTGCTGAAAAGCCACAAAGGCTAATCTACAACATAATGTTTTAAATCAAAATAATAACAGTTAGTCAGCTCTGCTCAGAAAATGTGTATGGAAGACAATCTTATAATTCTCCATTGTAGAATTAATGTGCAGCACTTGTTTGTGTGGTTAAGAACCCAGCTGTTGGCCTGATGACCTCACTCTCTCCTATCTCTAGGCTCTTATCTTTCAAAAATCAGCTCTGTAGACATCATGTCCTGAAGATTTCTGGATTTTTTTTGGCCATAACCTTAGTGACACTTGGTTATGCTCTATTTCCATAAGCTCTAACAGTATCACGAACATCCAGGAAATCTCGTAGGAGTCCACACAGAGAACCTTTTGGAGGCACACAGTGGCTTTTGTTTGGTCATGCAGTTAGGTTTCCTTTTGCCATCACCGTGGGATATGGTGCAGCTGGAGACACGGTCATAAACCGACAAACGCTCTACGCAGACCGTGCGCTTCAAACGCATCTCACCACTGCATCCCCATCAGCCCCTCTAGTGACAGGGTCACCAGGGAGTCCTGGCACCAGTTCCAGCACAGCGGGGCGAACACATGGCATCCTACTGACCGGGCCATCTCTGCTCCCCGTGAGCTCCGAAACCGTCAGCGCGGTGTAGACTGGCGTTGGGAAAACGGACAACAGGAAGTTGGAACTGAGAAACACATTTCTCCTAATAAAAAGCACACACAATTAAAAACCTCTCATACACCGACAAAGTCCTAATGCCCTCGGGAGACTTGTGATGAAAGGTGTTGCTCACGATGCATATACACATAGGTGCCCATGGGCAGAGAGGCAGGATACAGGAATATGTAAAATCAGGATATAGGAATATGTGAAAAAGAGCATGCAGACCTCAAAGTTCATTTTGCATATTCTCTCCCAAATAATAGAGTTCAGGACCCATCCCCCTCACTGTTTTTTGTTTGTTTGATTTGGCTTTTTACCTTCCCAGACACACACACAAAAAAAAAGTCAATTAACATAAATCTTACAAGCTTTTAATTAAAAATCATAAATCTCCCAACAATTTCAATCTAGGTGCTTATATATATATATCTATCTATCTCTACCTCTCTGAAAACAGGTTTTTCTTACACTTCTATTGACCTGGAAGACAGAGAAGATGCAAATCACATTCAAATCTTTTAATTGATTCTACTGAGCATCCCTTTATTGCTTTTACATAGCAAGCAGTGGCACCTCCTTTGCTACGCTTCTGGCCACATCTCTACTTGCCTTCCAAGCCAAGCGTTTGGAGAGAGCCATGCTGAACGACTGTGTCTCTTTAGGCTTAGGACAGGTGACCTCTGGTTGGTCTGATGAAAACATCTGTCCATTATCTCTTCTACCCTTGCTTTCTCTTCATAGTTCTCCCTCTCCAGCTTCATTTCCCAGTTGGTGTGTAAGGGCAGATTGTACCCAGCGCCGTTACGTTAGGTGCCTGAGCAAGGAGAGCTTCCCCCTTGGCCCTGAAGCCCTCCCAAGAACAGGTCACAGTCGTGGTGCCCACGTTCCCCTGAGACTCAACTTCTTCCCGGCAACTCGGGAAAACACGGAGCAGCGGCAGCAAACAGCGGAGTTATCATTTTCCCGTTTGCACAGGTCACCGCACGGCCTCGGATACGGAGATTTCCTAGAGCACCTAAAGGCCTCCGTTTCCGAGGATCTCAAATACAGAATCCCCCTTCCCAAGAATGTTTAACCCTTGAACTCCCCTATGGCCTCGTCAGGGCCTGATACTACTGACACACACGTGCTTAACGTCAAGCACACACCAGCAGTGACGCTGACTTGTAAGCTTGTGCCTAAGCACGGCTAAAACGACCATCTCACATCCCTACTTCAAGTTGTGTCTTTGTTTTCTCCAAACAGCTTTAGCTTAAAAAAACTAAACAAACACACACCCCCCAAAAAAACCCCAACAGAACTTTCATCAAGATCTCACAAAATTTGGTGGCAGTGAAATGAGTTCACACAAAAAACCCACCAACAATTACTTTAGCTTTGCTCTAGAAAAACATATCCGGATTTGTTTGGCTGATTTTTCCCCTTTTGATTCACAAAGCCTTATTTTATTTTTTTTTTTGAGGATTACAGATGTAAATGCAGAGCAGCAAAAAAGGGCAGACATGAGAAAAATCTCCCCTGCTTTTCTCATAATTTTCCTTAGAGAAAAAAAGAAAGGAAAAAAAAAAAAAAAAGCATTTCCTGACTGGCTGCAATTCGAAATCCTCACAAACAGGGACTCTCTTCATTTCTGATAGGATATACTTCTAAGGGTTCTCATTCTCTGGTTGGAGACGTAAAGTGTCCAATATTAAAAAAAAAACAACAGATGAATGAGAAAATGTAACACTCAAAGCAGCCTGAAATAATACAGCATCTGTTGAGGTGGATTAGTACCACTATAACAGGTGCCAACCGGTAAGCAAAACTCAGAGACATACTCAGTATATTCAGTTTCCTTGCAATAAACCATCCAGAAATGAAAAAAATACTTTAAGAAAAAAAAAGATCTAGCATGAGAAAAGTTTGCAGAAACCAATTGTGCTGCCTGATCTGACATTAATTAGGAGACCCTCGGACACCAAAGTTCTGTGGTCTTTAGATTTGTTCTCAGACATAATGTTATACAAAAATAACTCCATTTATTCTTTTTCTTCCCTACTTTTACTTTAAATGCACATCTTCAGACGCTACAGTCTAAAGCTGGTTCATTTCCAGCTTCCCCTTTATGTACATTATCTGGTTTCTTTTTCTGCAGTTGCCATAAAAAATATGTGACTCAGAAAAAATAAAAATGGATATATATTATATCACCCCACAGCACAAAATAATTATAGCATTCCCTACCGAGTGATGGGCTGAGATAGAAGCCTCACAGCCTGTCCATTTAATCATGGACATTTCTATTAGCTTGTGAACAACTGGCACCGCTGTGTCCAACTCAACTCTCCCAGTACCTGCACTCCCACTGCGGTGCCTTCCCATGGCCTGGAAGGATGCTGCTGGCTTGGATCATCAGAGAGGGATATAAGCATTAAAAGCTTAACGACGCAGCTCATTTAACCACCGAAGTCAATGAGGCTACTCACATGAGTAAACGCTCACCAGTACCAGCAAAACGTCCATAATTTGGTCCCTAAATAGTTATTGCTTTTGTTTTTCACACACAAACAGAAAGAAACAGATGCAGGCCAACGACTTCTGAAGGGGCCACCGCTGACATGCTGTAAGTCAAGGCTTAGAAGCCAGAAGCATCCCAAATTCCAGTAAAAGCTGATGGACCTGCAGCACCCTGACAGATCCAGAAGCAATGCAAATTGCAGACTGCCTTTCCCCGAGTCACCCGCTGGAGCTGCTGGATAAAACGAGCACGCTTGTACGGGCCAAGCAGTCTTCAGCCTCATTTATCACAAGTCCCACTGCACAGTGCTTTTTAAGAAGGGAAGAGATTCCAAGGCTTCCATCCTCTTTTGCTCCCTCGTTTCATTCTTTATCACTCAACATAAGAGCGCTGTGTTCCCCAGCAGGAGAGCAAGCTACCCTGTGAGCTTGCAAGCAACACAGGCATGAGACACGTTGGCCACGGTAATGCTCATGCAGAGGCCCTGGCAGCAGGTACACCTTGGTTTTAAGGCCGAAAAGAGAGCAGTTGGAACTCTAACCTCTTTAAAGCAGTCCAGCTTTTTTGGACCTTCTCCCACTTGTCATAATCGTATTCATTCTGCATATGCCTGAGCGACGAATTTTCAGAGACACGAGTAAAACAGGTTTTTATGCAAGTTTCATGCATATCTGAATTTTCTTCCCCAAAAAGCCTTCATTCTTCTTCTCCTGAAAGCTCTGCCAAACTTAGGTGCTATTTCTGGTTAGCAATTAGCAAAAGAATCAGTCCCAAAAATACTGCCGTTACCAAGCAGCAGGGTTTAGGATAGAGAGGAAAAAAAGGAAAAAAAAAAAAAAAAGAAGGAACACATGCTAGAGCCCACTGGCATATGATATTCTTTTAGAGTATGAACAGGATTTCACATCACATGCTGTGCTTTAATTTGAGAACCCACTTCTAATTGTGTGCTCTTTTTCCTCTGCACCACAATTAGATCTTATCATGTCCTCAGATCCGTCTGATTTCCTGATCCCTGGCACATCTAGCTAATTGACCACCTGCATCTGCCGTCACCTGACATGTGGGGCGACGAAATGTCTCTTTTCTGAAAGTTCAGCTGCCGCTACGCCGGTGCTCTGCCTGCTGCCAAGTAACCCACGCACTGCCCTTGATGAGATGGGTGGGAATTTCTTTCAGGCTCCACGTCTTAAGGACAACACATCACTGTCAGACAGAGTCAGCATTAGCAAGTCTCAAGCACTTCACGGTGAAAATCATTATTATTATCCCCACTTTACAAGTGGGGGAACAGATATCTGAAGAAATATAATTACTCGCTCAAGGTCAGCGGACCAGTGGCAGAGACAGACATGAAACCCAGGATTCTTGAATTCCAGTCATACATTCATCTGGACTTCCTGACGATGCAGCATCAAAAAAAAATGATACACAGCACACATCCTCCAGTCACTACTGATTGCATTTCCCATTGATTCCAGGAGACACCGCGTCTGTCATAACTGCCAATAAAGCTATACCCCACTTCCTTGGAGAACCAGGCTTTGCCTCTGGGAGTTAGACTGGAGAGGAAAAAAAAGTTAACACGTGCAAGAGGCATTATGTTAGAAACAACAGAGAAATTCAGAAGTGCTTTCTCTCACTGACAACTTTGTGTAATTCTTCTTTGTTCGCTTATACCAGAAGTAAATTGTTCTCCAGTGTAATTCTGGCGAACGGGAAGGGAAATGGAGCCCAGGAACTGTCTAGTTCATGCCTCAGTGGTGCCAGAGGAAGAGCACAGATGGATGGCTCTACCTCCTCCTTCACATTAGTCCTTAGCACAGAGAACAGGTATTCACAGGTGCCTCTTGTCTATGCCCAGGGTTAAACGGGCTCACAAGCTGGGGTGCCTTCTCCCTCCAGCTGTTTAGCCAGCTGCAAGCCGCAGGAAGCGCTCTGTGATGGGTGCCGTTCCACTTTTTAGCCCACAGATTTATAAGGAAAATAAACCACTGCCTTTGTAAAGATTCTGCAGAACTGGGCTGCATTTGAGATTGATCCAGGCTTATTTCCCTACTGGAATAACGAGCACACAGGAAACATTCAGGACATGGGAGGAAAGAAAAGTCCATCCACAAACAGCCTGAGAAACTGTTACCGAGGTTTAGCAAGGCGCCTCTCCCCATGGACCAGAAGACAGAGTCCTGATTTGCAGCATGTATTTTCTGTTGACACGTAAAGCATGTAGTGGAACAGAGGGCTCCTGCCTCTGCTTAGCACTGGGCATAAACACTTGGTGATTAATGGGTCTTTCCGAGCCCTCTCTGATGGCAGGTAGCAGGGCTCGTCGCTGGAGAACTGAGCAGGGTGAAAACTATGGTCAAGCTCCACTAACTAGCAGTCATGTTACTCACTAAGTAACTTCTGTACGTGAGATCCAGCTACCAGCTGCAGCAAATTGGGCCTGACTGATTTGGATACTGAACGTTAGCAAACTGGCTTTACTTGAAGTCTCAAGTTTTCATCACTTGGCCGTGTTTTGCTTCAGATATAACTCACAGAGCCTTACGCCGGTGCCTGCAGCAGTGCAGGGAGATCACAGTGGCAGTTAAGCAAACACCCTCCTTTACCACTTTCATAAATATTGCAATGAGCCTGTTTCCTTCTTTTGACACCCAAAAAACTTTCAAACTTTAGCTTCTAGGACAGTGATCTACTTTTAATATCACAAACTGGGACCAGAGTCTTGCGCAGCATTCCATGTTCATACAGAATCTTACAGCATCGAGACACCTCAGCAGGAAATTAAAGGAAACCACTACCAGCCACTCCAGAGAATCTCCCCATTTGGGTATCTCCTGTTTTCAGAGGTGTTAATTGATTGCACTTTACAGAACCTGCTTAAATTATTATGTAGCTGCAAAAGGAAGATAAACACATAAACAAAGGATATAAATCAATTTCTCTTGAGTAAACACATACAGTGACATACACCACATAATACCAGAGCAAGTCCCTAAGCAAAGCACCACAGACATCCTAATGTATAGAACCCACTCCTAGCACTGGAAGGGGAAAAACTAAGGGCAGGAGGAAGTGGGGAACATGAACCCGGCCTCAGACCATTGGTCTGAGCAGTAAACCATGCTGCCAAAGGAAAGGCATCCACTACTGGAAGATGCATCCTCAGCATTCAGTGTGCCCAGTGTTGTCAGCATCTGCAAAACTCTTAGGAAGTACCCATTCAGAACAATCTACAGGTAGAAACTGGTACAGGTGTACACTGCACACTGTCAAGGACGTGCAGCAGTTAGCAGTTAGATGGATAGATACCTAAGGAATCTTTTCTGCAGGAATTAATTCCTCGAGAGCAGATGCACACAGGGACATAAATACTCAATTTAAATACACGGAGATGGTACATATGACATGGAGGAGGGAGAGGCAGGAGCAAGTTCATCAGAATTGTCAACTGCCAACTGAACATCCAAGAAAAACAGGAAAAGTGGAAGAGATGCTGGCTTTTCAAAGCTGGCTTGTGGAGAGATGCTGCTACTTCTTAAAACGAAAATCAAGAGATGACTCCTGAGATTTTGATCATGAGATCTCTTCATAAGATCAAATCTTGGAATGCCCCAGGGATCTTGCTCAAACATTGTCAGACAGATCTGAGTGCCCAACAAATCTTTCAGTGCAAATGTTCTTGCTGCCACTTTCCTTGTCATCATTTACCCCAAATGCATGCTGCTTATCAAGGTCAATCAAATCAATCAAGGATGAAGGATGGAAAAACAGGATAATGACAGTTAGCCAAGCAGGGTATTAAATGATCAATGATTAAACTCAGAGACAAAGAGATGATGGATAGTGGGGTGTTACTGAACCTGCAAAACCAATGATAGGGGAAAAACTCTAATATGGCATGATAGTCTACGACAAAGACAAAATAATCCTGCACAGAACTGGGAAGAAGATGGTACATGTGAGGAGGCAACAAATACAAGTTCCTCAGATCAGGCGATAATTTTACTTAGACAACTTCTAAAAGTCAGCCCGCTGTGATCTGAGCAGGAAACTAACTTTAGCCTGTTATTACACACAGACGTACTACAGACTGCAGGAACTCAGGTGATGTGAAAGGTGATGGATAACCAATAATCCCCATTTGGTGACTATCTGGATGCTCTTCAACATCTGAGAATCCTGCTGTTGCTACATGGTGCACTTGACCGCCTCCAAGTATATGGTTTAAGTTGCAGCCACAGCTAGAAAAACATCGGACAAAAGATTTGTTATAGATTTATATGTAAGTGCAAAAGTGAGATGATCTATCTAGAAAAAAACGCTCCCAGAACAAACAGCGGCTCTTCTAAAGACATTCTTTCAGAAACAGTCGAGGTTAAGTACTTTGTTTTGCTCTTACCAGGTTGGGAGAGTAAAGTGTTTTCAGCATACAAATTACTTCAGAAAAAATACGACTGTCCCTTCATATTTGCAAGTGCTCAAGAGACTGCAGTCAAATCAGTTAGAAACTGAACACTACTGTAATCTAAATTAATCTATTAAGCTATATCAGTTAATATTTCAGTTGCTGAAAACCATATGCTGCTAATCATAGAATGGCAGAATGGTTTTTGTCAGAAGGGACCTGAAAGACCATCTCGTTCCAACCCCCCTGCCATGGGCAGGGACACCCTCCACTACACCAGGTTGCCCAAAGCCTCATCCAACCTGGCCTTGGACATTTCCAGGGACTGGGCAGCCCGAGCTTCTCTGGGCAACCTGTTCCAGTGCCTCACCACCCTCAATGTTAAGAATTTCTTCCTTATCTTGTCCTATTGCTTGTGTTCTTTAGGTTTCATAGGTTAGAATTTAACCATAATTTGCATAACTAATAACTGATTTAGCATCACATTTAATAACTTATTCCAACATTGAGGAACTTGAGATAGTTTCCAAAGAACTGCATAAGCAAAGAATACTCATAGGTCCCCAAAACTCCACGCATGTTGGTACGCAAAGGTCTGCCCAGAGCTCCCTGCAGAACCCCCTGCCTGCCTGCTGGAGCCCCCAGAAGGGATCTCTGCCAGTCTTAGATTTTTCAGAGAACCAAACCACTTCAGACCCTCCTCACGTCTTCAGCACTTCATCCAGAGGAATTATTCTAAAACTTGAAAGTGCAGTATAAACGAGAGCTACAAAGTATTTTTCAACACCATTAACTAGAATTAGCCCAGTCAAGCCATTGCACATTGACTGCATGTATTTTTCATACATAAAAAGCAGAGGGTGGGTAGAAGTAATGCTTGGGATATGCCATGCAGTATAATTTTAGTTGTTTTGATGTAGAGGGGAAAAAAATAGAATTAATTCAAAGGATGATATTTTAGGCTGTGTTGCTGCGCATGAATCCAAGTGCAGCAAGTTCCTCTAAAAATAAGTCTATGCAGAAGAAATTAAAAGAACAAAAAGGAAAGGTTGGAGGTGTGATGAAATGAGTAATGGTTCTATAATAAGTGAGCAGCTTACTGCTTAGCTTCATCGCTCATTTGGCTGTTATTTTTGTCAGCGGACCAGCACTGCAGTTGATAAGTCAATGCTGATTATTCATTTGTGTCTCAAGAACCTCGTTTTGTTTTAGGTGGTTTAATTACTACATTTTTATTACCAGAATTATGATTAATACAAATTATCATTGTATTACCACATATGCATCAGTCTTGACCCAAAGCCCCTGCAAACTAATGAACACGATCAACAGAACTTGAGACTGGATACAACTCCAAGTCCCTGCTGAGCGAGTTCAAAGAACTCGAGGCACACGCATCAGGAGCGTGTTACTCCAGGCTCCTTATCTCCAGAGAACAGTTCAGCAATTGCCAAAAAATCTCTATTTCCACTAGGTGTCTGGGTATCTCTTCTGACAATACAGCGTATTTACGGGAGTGATATTCAGATGCCTCACTTAAGTGCCTAGCGTCACCTGGAGTGAGTTCTTGCCCAAACAAATCCAAGAGAGGACTGACATCAAGCTCTTGGACCATGACTTCAGGGTCTTGGATCACCTCTATAAAACTGAGCACTCAACACAACAATACAAGAACACAGGAACACCAAAGCAGTACAGGTGTAAGTCACAGAAGATCGGAATTATTAACGAGGAAGTTAGCAAGAGCACTATCTAAGACTTCCAGTCAGTAGATCTGTTCACTTATGTCTCCTCACTGACTTTCCAAGAAGTTCCCAACAAATCTTCCATTATGGTTTCAAAATACAGCCATTTTCCAGTAGCCTTTGGAACTGAGTCAGCAGTCATCCTTCTTTCAGGCGAGCCACACTGCTACTGATGCACCTGAAGACATTGTCATGCCACAGGTGCATGAAGATGTACAGAGACAAACTCAGCCACCGTCTCAACTCAGGAAACCCAGCAGGTTGATTTCTGTCGTACTCACCCTGTATCTTCACACACTTACCCCAAGGGCAGAACTGGTCTTAACCAAACCCCCCATCTATAAAACTAAGCACTTCACCAGATAATTAAGTGGCTATTCGGCAGCCTGGCAACATCAGTGTTTTTCCCGGATCTGTTTGGTCGAACTTGGAATAGTGATAATCTAGTTTTCAAAAGTTCTGGTTTTGTCATCTTTGAAATTACCTGGAACAGCTTCTTGGCAACCTGAAGAATCGTATTTTCGAATACTCAATATGCAAAAGTGGCCATCAGACCCTATTTAAATACCTGTAAACAATGGTTAGATTTTGAAAAGAGCTCCAAAAAGTAACCCTATTTTAAAATTTTTGTTTTAAAAAATATATCCAGTCATTTCCTTAGGTGCAATAAGCAGAAGCTAACTCTTCAAATATTCTGGTTGTGTTTCTAGCTGTAAGAGGGTAGCAATCAAATTCTGGCCATAACCTTTCTGTGGCTTGGACTCTTCATAAAACACGAAAAATATCTAATTCTTCTATGCAGAGTGCTCTGAGACTACCCATCACTAATAATTATTCTGATCAAGTGCTTCGAAATCTGCAGATAAACCGGTTGCAAGCCGTACCATTTGTTTTCATTACCTAAGGAAGGATGTTTTTGGTTTTACACAGACCTAGGAAGGCCTTTATCTCACACTCAATTCCAGCCCTCCTCCACAAAAAAAAAACAGATGGCATTTAGCACTGTGATGGAAAACAACATTTTCATTTTATTCTATGGTATGTGTTAAGGTGCTTCATTATTCTGGAAGCACCCTGTTTTGCCACATATAAAACTAACGATGGATATGCAACCTAGACATGTGAAGCTTTTTAAATTAATTTCTCTTCCAATCACCTTCCTGACTTCTCAGATGAGGTCAGGCATCTGTTCCCTTCCGTACAGGACACGCTCCCTGACAACACATTCTCATTACTGTCAAAGTGAAACGCAGGCTGTTCCTACATTCGAGTATTTCAAAGAAAACTTTACATTTGGCAGTAATTGCCTTCAGATTCAGAGTTTAATAGAAAGAAAGAAAACTTGCTTTTCTTTTTATGGTCTGTTTCAAAGTGACATGCTCACTGCTATTGTATTTTCTAGTGTAAACCTCAAATCAGGCATAGCATCAGTGAGAAAACTCTCATGCTCCAGTGCTAATCGTCTATACAGGTGCTTGTATTTCTCAGCATAGAAGTATCTGAACTTCTTCCAGCAGGTATTAAACTATGTTAAGAGAGGCCCAGATGAGTAGCTCTGTCTCCCTCTAATACCAGTAACATAAATGCTCTGACTTAGATCCTAATAAGAATGTATCTATTGCCTTTTGAAAGTAAGTTCTGTGAAGTAGTTCCTCCAGATATGTAAAACACCTACTACAGAAAAAAAAAAGAAGAACAAAAAAGAATCATCAAGGAATGGTCTCTGCCTTCTTGACAGGAAAACGGCCACATTAGTGATAGTTACTCATTTCCTCAGAGGAATTAACGCACAACGTGGTGGAACTGGCCCTCAGAACATGTTTGCCTCAGCACTGATGAACTTTATACAGAAGCATTTTTAGAATCGAGAGAAGAGTCCTCAGTGTTTTGCAAGGATCAAGTCTTCACAGCCAATTAGTCTCAGTGCAAATTAATACGAATAGAGAGTACAACAGAGCGAGGCATTGTGTGACACAGTTCTGGCAGCCCTTAGGATTCAGTGCAATTGTAATGGAAGTATTTTCACTGGTTGACAGCAGAACTTGAAAAAAAAAAAAAAAAGATCTGCTGCAAGGTTGGCATGCACCACTTACCCTGCAGAAATTAAATAACAGATCCAACTGACACAGGTCTGACTGAAGAGCGGCGTGCTACGTGCAGCAACCCAAACTGGACTTCATCGATTTCTGCAGAAGCGAGCATCCAAAGAGCAATAAAGAAGAGAGGGAAGCCAAGGTACTGGTCAGTGTGTTGTAGGAGAGGCAAAACACTGGGGAGGGACAACACAACAGGAAAATGCTGGCTCTGGGAATTCAGAGAGCCATCCGTCTGTAGGTCACCGCTTGTGAGTTGGAAAGAGATGGAACAGAACAGGAAACTGTTGCCTTCCAAGCATCTGATTTGAAGTCAGCTTGGGAAGGAAAGGGGAGAAGGGCTATCCTGGCCATCCTCACTAAGTAGCCCCCTCAGGATTAGGACTCACTGGCACCCTCAACCAGGCCAGCAGCAGATAAAAGCTCTGCTCTCCAGGCTGAAAGCGACTTGGTCCGCAGGGCAAGACTGGCTCCTGTTCCCAGGACCGTCAGTCCAGCCTCCCAGCCAAGAACTAAAAGCAAGCAAACAGTATCATATCTGAAACACTCAAACACCACAAAATAAGCCAGTACTTAGGCATTTATCTTGGCTGTAAATTTTCTGTCACTCTAAGCCTCCTGTCCGCTCATATTAAATTAAAGGTAAATGCCAAAAACCAGTTTAAATACTGGCCTCTGTTCAAAATGGTTTGGTCTGTCTTGAATAGTGATTCAAAATCCAACTCTGTGATTTTCTCCGAGATACATTTTGATGAAAATTTTAGTGACAACCGCATGTTATGTTTGAAAAACAGCAATAAATAGGATAACAGGAATGCCAGGATCTCTAAGACTGTCCTGTGCATACCTGCTTCTGGCTGCACCCAGGACTGGATGGTTTGGTGGAGGAAGCGCAGATGATTTCAATAAAGAGCAGCAAAACTAGCTCCTCCTTATTTCCACCATTCATCAGCTTCAGTCTGAGGCTTTTTGCCTGGTTTAACCGTGTGCAGGACACGCCAGGCTGTGAGCAGAGCTGCAGCAGCACAGACCTGAAACGTTTGACACGTTATCTGTCTGCCAGCAAGCACGAAACACCCATTACAGAGTGCTCGTACCTTGAAGGACAGAGATAGTTTTACTCTTATTTTAAACTACCTCGTTATTTTCAGGCAAGCCTTTTATATGGAGAAGCATTACACAGCCCAGATTAGCCTGCAAGGGACTCGATTGCAAATCAAGCCTAGAAATTAAGGATGAGGTTAAAACCAGCAAACCAGAATTGTACATATTTCCAAATCATAGCAAGTGTGTAGTGCAGAGTCCATCTGACTATAAACCCAGGTCTCTGGGCTTCTCTTCACAATGCCTGGAAATTCTGTATGATTTAATGGCATGGAAAAGAAGAGGGGTCACAACGTCTTCTCCCCAGCCCCCTCCAGCCCTAGAAAATAACGTTTTGTGGACTCGCCAAACAGAAGTAAATGACTCTGGGCAAACTGGAACTTGATGGGTTCATCACTGGGACATAGAATCACAGAATGGTTAGAGTTGGAAGGGACCTCAAAGATCATCCAGTTCCAACCCCCCTGCCATGGGCAGGGAAACCCTCAACTACACCAGGTTGCTCAAAGCCCCATCCAACCTGGCCTTGGACACTTCCAGGGATGGGGCATCTACAACTTCTCTGGGCAAACATGGGAGACAACACTCACTAGTTCTCAGGCCAAACTTTTTGGCTGAATGAAGCACCCACTTGTGCTCAGAACACAACCCTGGGAGACAGGATTCTTCAGCTATTTCTGGTTTTAAGATGGACTAATCTAACAATTCAAGCAGGTTGGTTACAAGTCAGAACTTCCGGGCAAAGTAAATTCTTTCAGTTGTTATAATAAGCGGAATAGTTTAGTCAGCTGAATTATTTGTTGTACTGTGATGGAAACTAGAGCTTCTAGCAAAGGGGTCTTTCGGGGACTGACACTGACAGAACGCCTGTAAGCAGGTTTTGTACTTTGAGACACAAAACTGCTACATGGAGGAAAGGAAAAGGATGGTTTGGAGCCTGATGACATGCAGCAGGGGCCTGCCACAGGCCATTCATTCAGTTATGTTCCTCACTTCTTAACCTATAAAATAAGCATGATAATGGACTTTTCTGTCTTACCCCTTCTGGTTTTAAGTTCTGTGGAAGAGGATCTGTCTTCTACTCCTTGAGTCCTATTCACACATTCTCAGTTGGATACGGTTCTAAAACAAGTAAAGTCACACTACTACTCAGCCTTGTTCTGCAACCCAGAGTAAAGACATCATGTTCACTTCAGTAACATTTTTTTATCTGCTGTGGTATCCAAATTAAGCCTTTTCGTTATGACAGCATTGTTATAAACAACTAAAACTGCAAAAATGTACTTATTTTATTCCGCACACAATACTGCACAATTATAGTCAAAGGCTCTTTGATTTACTGGCAGAAAAAAGGAAGATTGTGCCCAGTCCCAGCCAAATGCTTTTTTTTTTTTTTTTTAAATATCTGGCCTGCCCACCTACCCCTTGGCACAGTTTGTTCTAGAAAGTTTAATGCTACTGCGGCTTCAAAGGGGACAGGAAGTATTTCAGGCCTTCCTCTTTCACCAGCAAAGTCAGCATTGTGCAAAGATTGATAGAAGATTGGTTGCAATTACCAGATCATGAGAAAGCAGCCCCAAGTGTCCGTGGGGAGGATGAGAACTAAGCAAAACCTGTGTCATGGTTAAGGTGATTATGTGAATGGTTCATTCTGGTGACCTTGCTGGTTGGAGCTCATGCATTTACATGAGCACTCTTTTACACTTGCTTTTTGTCTTCATCCGGGAGCAGTTTAGAATTAAATTTACAGTCATTGCACCTCAGTGTTCACTTCTGTTTATGCCATGAAAAAAACCCTACTTACCCAGCTCACAGAGGAGCAGGGAGCTTAAGAGTTAATCAAGCAAAGCAATTTCTACTCGCTCCAAACATACTGGGAGAGACTCTGCTCCGAAGGCTGACACAAGGTCAGGAAGAAGCGCATCCCTTGCAGGGAGAACACAGGCAGATCTGCCTCACTCAGAGGGGGACAGAGAAGCTCAGAATCACGACTGCTGCAAAAAATGAGAGGAGGACAAGCCATGTTCTGGGACACACTGCTTTTGAGAGCTCCCCTTTGGACAGTCTCTCCTAGGTCACTTGAAGTACTCCATTTTTATAGTATTTTTAAAAATTATTATTGCTACTACGATTATTTTCAAATCCTTGGATGAAAGGTGTCAAGCCAGATGTCCAAATCTCTCGCAGGAGGCACTGGGGGTGACCATCACCGCTGGTACTTCAGCAGGTCCGTGCTGCACCACATGTCAGAGGAGTTTGTGGTCTGAGCAGCTGTAGTAGTTTGGCTCCGGGAGCATCCAACTTTGTTAATCCTCAGACTACTTTCTTAGAATTAAGCTGTTCAACGCTGCGTCGTTGCCAACACGGGGAGAACCTTCCAGAGGGGCAGGCTGTGAGCAAGGACACCACGGGAATTTGAACAAACTGGAATTGTGTACTGCCTGTCCAGCCCTGGGTGCGATGGGAGCTGGGGCCGAGACCTGCCAGAGGCTCTGGAGAGGCCGTGGCAGTGCCCGAGCACCCAGAGCTGCCGCCAGGGCCCCGCGCCACACAGCTGGAGTGCCACCACCGCCCACCCGGCATTCTTCTGGACCCACCACCACCCCGTGAGCCCAGGTCACGCTCCAAACCGCTGCGCTGGCTGCCCAGCTCTGCTCCAGGATGGCACCATCTCCTCGGCTGAACATGGGTGTTGTGTCACTCCTTGGCATTAAATACACCTGTCACTAAAAATGCTTTGGCATCAGCCCATTTCACCTCCACACTGTCCGTTCGGTCTCACGCCACAACAACAGGAAAGGTAAAAAGAGTGAAGGGAACGGAGGCAAAGACATCGGATGGAAAGCGGAACCGAAATTTGGCCGAGGTTGTACTTCTCCAAACCGCACGTGACAGACTGGATCTGGCACCAAACACGTGTCGTGAAGCGGGTTGGAAACGGGTATGAGTTAAAATTTACCGGCTATTATTCTTTTATCATACACCTATAAAAACCAGGAATGACCTTCCAGACTTCAGCCCTTGTTATTTAGTTTATGTCCTTGAACATTAGACTTGGCATCCCTACCAAAAATCCTGACGACTTTGAATATTAATTTTAATCCTGAATCTCCTCATTAATCATATACGTCTTTTGAAAATACATTATTTTTACACCTTGTTGCTCTCTTGATTTCAAAGCCATCTCACAGTCATGAGTTCCAAAGAATGACTTTATGTTACATAACATGAAAAAAATACACTGAAAAGCTTTTGTTTTAAATGCTTCTTGTCAGCTTCTCAGAAGATTCCATTATTCTTTGGGCTTTTAAGTGAAATTCAAGTACTACACAATGCTTTAACTGCCCTCCTTGATGAGCAGAGTCTTGCCCTTAATTCAGAGCATCACAAATTATATGTCAGATGAAGAACCGATGTACATTTTGATGTAAGATCTAGCATGTTGTAATTTTTAAAGCAAATCAGATCATGAGAAACCTTTATACAGCCTATCTGGATATTTTCCCCTTTCTATGTTGTTTCAGAAATGATTTATCATAATTAACATGTGGTATTTGTTAAATGTTGTGCAGGCCAACAGGATCTTTTCCTGTGCAGGAGGCCTAAGTGACAGAGGAAGGTACAGCAAAACCTCATATTTTATTTATTGTTGAATAGGAATGAATTTGTGTGCTGAACTGTAAACGATCAAATTAGGTAATTTCAAATCCACCTCTGAACTCCAGTCATATAGAAGAGCTCCCATTTTTTTTCAGAAGCAATGGCTGATCTTCACCTACAGATATTTTCTATTCCTCGCCTTCTGATTTTTGTGTACAATATCCAACCCAGCAGTTCCACCCAGATGATAACAGATCATTTACAGCCTCCCCTGAAGTGACTAATGGATTCAACCCATTCAGCACAGACAGAACTGAAAATAAACTGGATCAATAAAGTAGAAAGAATGGAGTTCAATAATCAGATTATTTGACCCCAGGCATAACGGAGTGTCTACCTCTGTTTTAAACCAGACAAAACTTTGGTCACAATGCATCCAAGAAGTGAACTGAGCAAAAGGATACAGATAGTTTATTTAAAGGATTTAATGAGGAAAAAACCCCACAACTCTCTGATGAAGCACTGTTAAGAAGCCAAAAATATTTACACACTCGGATTCTATGATCATTCATGGGGAATCACATTGTCCACCTCTGAAAAATTAGCACCATTGTAAGCAATTCCTTGGTAGCTCAGACTTCCACTGTGCCACACCAAGAGCAGCAGAAAGACCCTTCACATGTCAAGTTCTCGTTACACACAGCTCACTTGGCCACTTGTGGAATGCAAGGAAACCCGCCTGACGTGCGAGTCCCTGCACGTGCAGTCTAACACCATCTGTTTCTCCCCCAAAAAAGTGGTGGTGTATACGGAACCTCCGTACACACGCACCGGAAAAAGCCAGCTCACGTAGCAACACCGTTACCGCAGTTCTGCACGTGGCTGCTGAATGCAAATAATTGGTTGAGTGCCTGCTGTCCCATGAAGGCAGCCACCCCCAGGAACCTCCCTGGGCATTTTGCCTGGAAAGACCCCTGGATACCACTGTTAGTGAATTGTATAGAAGAGTTTCTGCCTCAAGAAATACCCTCGATCTCCTTTTGCTTTAATGAAGTTGGTTTGGGTTCCCTCTCCCTCTCTTCAAACTCTGGGGTTTCTTTAAAAATTCAAAGGCTTCATCACTCCAGCTTGAATTTAAGCTGAACAGGTGAAAATATCAAGCAAAGGGCTCTGTAGGTGTTTCTGTTTGAGGTCAAATGCAGGCACGAGCAGAAATCCTATGAGAAAACTTACTCTAAGGTTTTCGAGCCTCGTGTTGACTCAGACAGCTGCTAAATTCCAAACTTCCGAGTTTGAACTCTCAACGTGAACTTGGTGCAACAAGACTACCAAGGGCTGTCTTCAGTCAGACATGCAGTCCTGCATCTGGAACCTGACAGACATCAAGAATACACAGCTCTTGAAAAAAGCAAGCAAAGCCAGTGATAACACAGTACTGAGCCACTGATTTTCCAAAAGGCTGGGTGACAGAGCGGAGCAGATGGAAAGCCCGGACTTCCCACGCGCGGCCGACACCGCCGCAGCGCTGGCGTAAGCTGCAACTCCTGCCTGACTTCCCGGACACTCGTCCCACCTCTGTGCTGCCCCTCTC
The DNA here is from genome assembly GCF_009769465.1 of Tauraco erythrolophus. Lineage (NCBI taxonomy): Eukaryota > Metazoa > Chordata > Aves > Musophagiformes > Musophagidae > Tauraco > Tauraco erythrolophus. The sequence continues at coordinate 4,099,744 of NC_141493.1, read as the reverse complement.
ATTGTGCTGGCACGGATCATTGTGCAGCTGCACGATGAACTGGATCAGGGAACTGGTCCAACTCAACAATTTTCTACTTATTTTTCAGAAGTAAGTACCATTGGGATCAAATGGGAAATGACAGGCTCATCAGGAACATCTGAGAATGGATAAAAACATTATTTCTGAAAAATATTTTCCTTTCGAATGAAAGTAACTTATTTGTCCTTAAAAAAGGTAATAGCTGACAATGAAAAATACTAACCAAAACACAGCCTGTGAAATAATCTTTTTTGCTGTATCATTTTATACAACAGTACTTAGACCACATCAGATTCAAGTAAGCACCAACCAGCAATATTCCAATTTGGACAGGAATGTCTTGCTGTAGTCTCATTAGACAACATCCACCTAAAAGCATTTCAAAATTTATGTCTCTATAAATTGCATTTTCATGCATGATTTGCATTATATTTCAAATAGGAGGTAAGACGAGATTTTTCTGCTTTTTTTTTTTTTCCCCTCTGCAGTTGAGAACTGACTTAATTCCAGTTAAATCTGCACAGTTTTGCTGTAACTGTACTCGTGGAGGTTGCATGCTGACCAGTGCAATGCCAGTGTTCATCCTGCTGCGGTACTGGCAGCGTAGACAGCTTATGGCTCTGTCTTGGAATTTATTAATCTCATCTGATTCAGCAGTGAAGGCAACGAAGAGACCCTAATTAAAACCATCTCTCTGATACTACTGAAGCCAACAGATGAGACCTCAATGCAGTGCCAACATGTGAAGTGCCACCATACACTACCCTGGGATCCATTTCACTCCTGGAAATGGCCTGACACTACTTAAGCTGTCCTGCTCCACTGATGTCAACCCTATCTTTTACTTCAATTCTCTTTTCTTTTTCCATATAAAAAGTAAATTGTATTAATTTGGTTTTAATTAGTTTGAGGTTGATAAATCTAAGCTTTCAACTCTAACATCTGTGGAACCATAGTGTTTATAACAGAGCTTTTAAATTCATTACGAGAAGAATCTAAATCAAGTTTACACCTGCTATGTACTGAAACGCACCTCATTTCTGCTCAACCAATTTAATTCAAAAGTCATGGTGGCAATATCACGTTCAAAGAAAATTGTGCCATTTTGGGGTTTTTTTTGCTCAGCCTGGAATCTGCATGCTCAAAACCTGCAATGAACTCGTGCCCACATTTTATCTACTCTTTACAAGTGAGACCTGTACAAAAGGTTAATTTTGCTTCAAAAAAACTCAAACTCTTACTCCATCTCATAACATACTCTGCTCTGGGTGTAACTTTTACAGACAGGGAGAAAATTCTGAGCATATGAATGGAGAGTCCTCCAAATCCTCCAAACATGCAAACAAATGGTGGCAACTTCAGATTGAGGACTGTACGCTTCCGAGTTCTGTCAATTTAAACTATCTTTGGGATTTTATGGAATGCATTTCAACACATGAACTCTCAATTTTGGGATTAATCATACTTGTCTTCACTCTTTACCATGAGTGACATGGCCTGTACATGCTATGCTCATTCCTGCAGGTCAGATGGGCTGTAACACTTCCATCCCACATTCAGAGTCTCCAGATTAGAGAATGTTTCAAGTCTGCTTCAGCATTTCCCATTCATTTCACTTCACAGTGCCGTATTCAATGTAACTTAAAACATTCATCTAAAACATGATGTTCTTTAGAGATTACATCAGTGTTTGTAAAAGATGCAAGTCAAAATACTCCCTGTAGTAAATTAATGGATAACTTATGTAACAGTTAAGTACTGTGCTTTTATTAAGCAACATCTCTAATCCGGAACGAATGTGCCCACTTAAACACACTTGCTGACAACGTGTAATGAAGCTCCCTAGAACATGGCTCTTGTAAGATTTAAGGGTCATTGTTACTAGTAAAATTATAATTAATTACTAGATTTGCACAGTGAATAAACAAACTTTGAAAAAGGAACAGGGCATAGACAAATTGCTTTTACTTTGGGTAAAAAGAATTCAAGTACTTCCGTGGGTTGGGAGCCTAACTTCCCTTGATATTGAGGGGCGCTTCACCTCTGAAAACAATTGGGCTTTTCTTTAAGTGTAACTCATTCCCACTGAAAATATTTCCCGGACAAACCACCTGCTTTTGCCTTAGCTGAGCCCAGTGCCATCGGTTTCAGTCATGCACTATTCAGAATATGTTCTAGCCATGATATTTGATGTGGCTGACATATTCCATCCAAGTCTTTATCAGCTGAAAAACTCTGTAAATGTGTGCCATGTCCCCACATTGCATCCGAGTCCTCCTTTCCTAAAGCTGGATTTGTTGGGATAGAGCTAGAACCAAGCCTGGGCCCAGCGGGATGGGACGAGCAGCCCCACTGCGCTGCGCCCGACTGCACCGCTTCTGCATCGCCCCAGTGGGATGCTGCCCTGAAAAGAGCATTTGAGAACCTGAGATTACAGATATTAAAATCTCTGCTACTAAAAAACACAGTACACCATGTTTTTCACAAGAAAGACTCTCTTCAACCATGATTAATTTGTAAAACAGCTGTGTTCTGCCAGTGCGTTGCATCTGACCCAATTACAGTAATGTGCATGGAATAGATTCGATTCAAGCGGCACAAACCACGGCACTGGGAGTCATGGACAGTAGTGTGAACAAACAGATGAACATGTCCTGGCCATGGGCCACCTGCTAGTCGTGAAATATCTGTGCTCCAACCACACATCCCCACTCACGTATGGATCTTTAATCCCAACGTTTGACCCCACCTCAAATTACTTACAGCCATTCAAACACAGTGTGCTTCATAGTTTTTTTTGTTGTTCACAGAAGGATGATCAGAACACAACGCTCCCCCATGGGATGCAGTACCAGAGAAGAAAAAAAAAGAATGCACTGAATTTGTTTTTGACACCTGTCACCCTCACAAGTTTGGTAAGTGCAAAATTTACCTGTTTCTTCTATGCTAATTGATGTCGATATTCCCCGAGGGCTGTTTAGACAAATTGGAATGTTCTGCCTTTTAACATTTTTAAAAACAGTCATCAGAAGAAGGTACTAAGATAATGGCCCAATTTTTAAATACTGTCATTAATAGTCCCAAGCACTATTAAGTACCAAAACAAGTCTAACCCCTCATCCCACAAAGCAGTGGTTATCATGATGAACATGTAGATACTAGAAAAAACAGGTTTAGATAAAAAATCGAACCTAAATTTCTGGATTCTAAGTAGAATTCTCCAGGGAATTATCTTTTTTCTTTATGGGATTTGATTTTTCATAATCTCTGTTCTGATATTGGAATAGGAACTGCAAAATTTCATGAAGTAAAAAAGTCTTTTAAGCTGTAAATGCCTTTTCATTTTTTCTAAATCAAAACTTTCATGTAAGATAACAAACACCCTTTCAAGTGGAAGAATATTTTATTATTAAATGCACATTAAAAATGGAATTTTTGTTTCTTTGCCTGGTTAGTGGTGTATAAGTTCAACACAGCATGTTCTAACAGAAAGCTTCGCTTATGGCAATTTTTTTTCCTACAAAACCCAAATTGCTTGTTTAGTTTTTCTTAATCCTCTTTTTCTGATTCATTAAAATTTTCAAATTCGAGGGATGTTCCCAAATCTGAGGCACGGCAACACTGTCTAGTTCTTCTGAGCTCCTGCACAGGATCAGGCAGAAGCAGATGCCCAGGAGATGAAAGACATCCTTTTTACTAACTGTGCCTGCGAGCAGGGAAGTTGTGCAGGATGCACAGGGTAAATGTTGGGTGGCTCTGAGGTTTCCATGAGAAAAGGTGGTCAGTTTGACCATTGGCTCATTCAGACACCCCCACACCCACCACATCGGGCCGATGGTTTTGCACAAGGGTTACTGGCTGCCACTAGTCACCAGTAAAGGATATTGGTAAATGAAGCCGCTGATTAAATCCTGGATTGATGGAAGGCAGTACCCAAAGACCTGTCAAGATGGCAAAGGCTAAGCAGAAGCCAGGCTGAGCGAATGGGTTTCCTTAGGGACCAAGAGCAACTGTAAGGTATTGACTCCAAGAAGTTGAACAAGGATTAGACCTGCTGGCGTGAGGAGCATGAACGTTTGCAGGAGGGAAGCAAAGACAACATTTCTGGATGAGCAAGGTGTGCTGAAAATGCAGCCTTGGAAGTGGTGAGCATCAAAACTGTCTCTTGTTTCTGTATTTTCTAAATACCAGTATTTCCGAGTTGCACCAATGAACTGTATGTCATCTCATTAGATCAATTTCTCTTTCACCTAAAAGCCTTGAACCTTTCAGCCTGTGAAATTACGTGGTTGAGCATCCAGCTTGGCCTACGAGAGTGCAGCTCACTGACACACAGCATGCAGTAGCACTGTGCCTGCGAGCACCTGTGCCACAGTCACCTCCTGCCATGGCACCTGCCATGTGCCAACACTCTATTGCACCAGCACTGGCTTATGGGCAAGTCATGAACCAGATCGATAATCTGAAATAGCGCCTCGCTCTCTTTTTTAGAAAACCCAAAAAACCCCAAAAGCAGCCTTGCCATATTGCTGAGCAGTGACTGGCTTCTCATTAATAAGCGATGCAGAAGTCCTCATCACTTTCATTATTGTGAGGGCTACTGTCCTTCAAAAGAGCTTTTTCTTTCCTGCCCACATGTACGCACAAACCGTTAAAAACAAACCCACCTTTCCTCCAACACCGAGACGTTTCACATCAGGTTTCACTTCATTGCTAACGTTTCCTGCCACGTTAGACTCCTGAGAACAGGGTTGAGAACAGAATGCCAACAGCCTGAGCTACAATGGCAAACTCCCCCATTTCAGCAGGTCCTCTCCTTCGCTTCCCCTACAACACATCCTCAGAAACACCTCGATGAGACGGCATTATGCAAAAGAGCTGTCACTGCAAAGCATTTTATTATGCTTTGCCTGATTATGCTAATTCTAACTCTACGGAGCCACTTTGCTTTCTCTCCCTCTCTTTCTCCTCTGCCCTCCTCCCCTTCCTTCTCTGTGCTGCTGGCAAATGGTTTTTATTGAAATGGGGAACATGAACACAGTTACGAAACAGAGCAAATTAAACCCAACAGTTGGGATCACTTTTCCTTCACAAGACATCGCCTGCGTTGCGGTTACAGGGCTATAGGAAATGGCAGCTTTACCTTATGCACTATCTGGTTTTGTTTTTCAAATAATAACATTAAACACAAAGGAATACTGTGGCCACCATGTTAAGGGCCGGATTTTCAAGAAGTCCAAAAGCATAAGGCCGTGTTCCCCTGCACCCACCCTGGACCTGGCGCTGCTGACCTGACTCCAGAGGAGTGGGAAGGACCATAACTTGAGTTAGAGGTTCTTATTCTAAAAGCACAGAAGCCACATCCGTGCGCACAAGTGACTGAAAGGTTTCCAGTTCTGGAAGCCCAACGGTATGTACACATTGGTTCACTCACGGTCTTTATCTGACTCATTATAGTATTAATAAACCTGACTTCAATAAAGGCCTGAATCCCAAAGATCTCTAACAGTAGGGATGCTCATACCAGCAATATGAGACTGGAGGTGACAAAGTCTTGTCCCTCATACCCTGAGACCAATCACTCAACAGAAATCTGTCAGACAAAACTCACAGCCATTCCACTCGTATAAATGCCACGGGCAACGCAAAACTAGTTTTGCAGTAAGAGAAAAAATTGCAGAAGATATCAAGGATCCTTGTGAGAGCAGGAGACTTGCTGCTGAGGAATGAAATGCTCCAGCCTTGACCCCGACTACAAAGGAGGGCAGAACATGGCTGGCAACTGACCCTCAAGGAAATATTTGTCCTCGACTCTAAATGCAACAACTGGCTTAATCCTGAGCCCAGGTACAACCTGTACCAAACAGGCACCCAGAAATTCCATCCCAAATTCGATTTGTGGCCCTTGCTGATCTCGAGTACTTCAGAGGAAGGAAATGAAGCTCCCTGCAGAAGTTGTCACATACCAAGGAAGGGGCAAGGGAAGGTATTTTCTTCCTGGTCTCAGCAGGCAGCCAGCAAAAACCCCAAAGGATGGGATTAGTGCAATGCAAACACAGAAACTTTGTTCCTGACTAAATGCCAGGACAAGACTGGCACTGGAGATGCGGGAGAAACAAAGATGCCCCCTAACTCTCTTAGCAAGAGCCACTCGGAGTCTACTCCCAGTTTAACTGCATTCCCCTACAGGTCCCTGTTCCGTAACGCTGTATCACAGACACATCCCTCCCACAAACACCAATTTCTAGGAGACATGTTTGCCCCTGTCCCTGTGGGAAATACCCAACTCCTTTGGGAGTATCTCACCGAGGTAAATTTGGTAAATCAACAGATCACACCGTCCTTACTTAACACCTGCAATTGTTGTGCTCAGCACCAAGCAACTTCCTCCTCAGGAAAAGGATTTCTCCTGTTGCTGTGCCATCAGTCTCCATCCTTCATGCAGTGAAACCAAACATTCTCAGCGTTCTCATTTATTTTTGAGTATTTGTCTCATATTGTCCTCTAACTCTTGTGCTCTGCTAATTGTGAATCTAACAGATTTATCACCTCACTTTTAAAAGGCACTATTGTTTAATGCATGCATAAAAATCATAAATACAGGACCTTTTACAAAAGAAAACAAGTTTTAGTATCGAGAAGTAGTGACAAGAGAAGACAGATGAGTGGAAAAATGTTTTCTTTTATGAATGGTGTGTGAACGCATCGTTCAGCAGATCTATTTTCATGCTTGTACTGCAACAGCCCATCTACTTGCAAAAAACATACATTTTGATCTCAGGATTTCTGCTGAAGAGATTCTTAACAGCTGAAAGAAGGCAACATACAGAATGACAGGAGCTCGTAAGACAAGAGCAGATGTGGTCAGGGATAAGAACTGGTATCTGGGAAAGTCTAGGTTGCTTTTTTCCTAGGGACTGAATATCAGGAGTCTGTACGTACCTCATTACACACTGCCTTTCCAGAAAGAAAACTAAACCCTGGCATTGATGAGAAAAGGACTGATGTCTTAACAGTATCACTTACTGCTTCAGAGACCACTCTTTCCACCTGTAACCCTCAAATTCTCTGTACGTGAGGTCTTCCTATGGCCAACAGTGACACTTCAGCCATTCTTTTGTCACCTGCCTACTTCCTACTCAGTCTCGAAAACGTGAGCTTCTGACTTGCAGGGGTGGGGATGGGAGAAGTCCTTCACACTCAGCATACCCAACAGCTGATTCCCCACACCACGGAGTACATCGTCGCTTGGTTTTCAACCGCTCTAGAAAGAGAATGAGTCTCCGTAAACTCAAGCTGCGACAACACCTTTTTGTCTGTGGTTCCAGCTTAATTACTTCCTCTTGGTTAACTGGATCTCTCATCCCATGCTTTATCTCAATCACTAATTAAGGATGGCTTAACATCTGAATCTATACTGTTCGGTCAAGACTTCCTTCTACTTTGATATCTGTTGATAATTTCTTTGATCTTCCAGTACGTCAGCACCATGGGATAGCAGTTTTGCAGATCTTTCCAGGGAACACATCTGAACATCAGATCTTTTTCTTCCTATGAGACAGAAGTCAGCTATGTGTTGGAACAGAAACTTGCTTTTCTGCTATTCAGATTAATTTCTCTGGGAGTGAAGAGGAAAAGGTATTTTTGAAAGCTCATTTAATACCCTCAATGTTTCAGAAGTACCTAAAGACTCCGTGGAAAAAATAATTTCCTTGCAATCCTCCCAGCGTTAAATATCATTATATAAATCACCTTCATAACAGCGATGCCTCTTTCTGAACATCTGGTGACACAAAAGAGGCAGTCTATTGCAAAAAAAAGTCCAAGTTATATTGAACTTAAAGAAGATTCAGGAGCAATACCCCAAATTTCTAGTGTTTTGCAGTAACGGCTGATATTCCTAATTAACTGTGATAAATCCCCTCTAACAGTCTCTTTCCATTTCCAAAGCCTGCCTGACTCAGAACATATGGAAAACCCAGGCCATGTAACTGGAGGATGGTACTAAACAGATTTTTTCAAAAACTTGTCTCAGGGTTGTCTTTTTTCCTATCACTACTGTTACAGAACGGTAAGTAGAAAAAAATGAAAACTCTGGTAACGATTACAGTGTTTCCAATGCCATCCTGAGGCGTGAAAAGCACATCTGCATTTTCTGGAATGCATCTTGCCCATTACCTCAGATTTATAGAGGGTCCCTTTCTGTTCCTATTTCTTAAGGAGAAAAAGAATTCTAAGTGTTCTTTAAAGGAATTTACAATTCATATTCTTTTAACAACTATCCTCCCCCAGTCTTGGAAAAGTACCTAAATCCAAAAAGACTCTGAATTCACACATGCAAGCTTTCAAACATGTTTTGCCTTTTCCTTCATTTAATTCTATTCTACTTGCCTGCCTGTAAAGACACGGTACTTCCATCGTCTCCACCAACTGAAAGTTTTGCAATATTAATAGCACCTATTTTTTGACCATTCCATGTTGACCTTTCTATGTTAAACACAGAGCACCGAGGCACGGGGTATCTATGGAAGGTTCTCAGAAGCATGAAGCATTCAGAGATGTGAATGAAAGTTGACCGCAACTGACTCTTTCTCTGGCTTACCTATGAATGACACAGTTGGTCTGGAGTTTGCTGGGTTTTGTTGGTTTATTTTCCTTGTTTGTATTTTAAAGGTAGCTGGTATAACCCAAGCCCAGCTTAGAACCAAACTCCCTGTAACACTAAGCCAGGCACCAAAGCAGCACACACAGCACCCCAGTACGGAAAAGAAACGCGACCACAAAGGACGTAAAGGAATCCTCATCATTCACAGCTGCGTATATCCACCAAATATGTGCTCAAGACTTATTTTTCAATTAGCAACTAAAAGAATTAAAATCTGCTACAGTCTTTCTCACCAAATACTTGAGGATTTTGGCCTCTGCGCTTCACTGTAAGATAATGCATTGGCTGTAGTCACTTCTGCCACGGAACAGCAGCAGTTGAGATAATATCTTATTTATTTATTTTATTCATGTTATTCATTGCCCTTAGACTTTGAGCTCAGTTCTAGAGCTGTGAAACAGGATGTTAATCATTATCTTTGTGACAGAACACGAATTTCACACTTTTTTTTTTTCCCCTTATATAAAGAATTTCACATCAAACAAGGGAAAACAAAGAGTGTGTCCTTTACTAGTTGGGTTGAAGAGGCTTTGACTAAAGCAGAGCAATGACAGACCTCGAGTCAATTCTTGCATCCCAGAGCCCTGTAAGAGGGATGCCAAATTGCAGTCAAGGAGCAGGAACAAAAGACAGGAGAAGGGAAAAGGCAGGAACTAGGCCCTTACTGCTAAAAAATGTTTGTTGCGTAGCCCCACGTTCTTGTTAAATCTAAATAAATCACTTCAGACCAAGGTTTGAACTGTGTTCAGTTTGCTATGAGGAAGAGAAATCTGAGTCAAGAGCTGGTCTGAACTATAATTAAAAGCAAACCAGTACATAGATACATAATGAATTTGCAGTGAAGGAGGAACACTCCTGTCTCACCAACTACCTGGCTACAGTTGCTGCTCAGAAGCAGAACATGATATTCTTTTAAGGACCAAGTACCAGCTCCTCCAACTCCCGCTCAGGTAACTTTAAAAATCTTGCCTGGGCACTCTGTATGCTCAGTTTCCCTCATTTTGGCTGTTGGTCAGCAGTTTCAGGGTTATTTTTATGTTCTGTGATCCAATCTGGGGTAGAAGCCTGAAATGCTAATATAACACAAGCAGTGATTTCACAAACACTCTCCCAATAAATGATGCCCAGCCCAGGTTTCAGTAAAATAAACATTTTCATTGTTGTTGTCATACATATTATTCTACTCTCTTCTACTTAAGATGTTTTGTACTCTGATTTTGTAAACATTTATCCTTTTAGTGATATTTTCCTGATAATGGAAAGACAGAACAAAAAAGAACATGCAATGAAGTTAATAGATATGACCTATAAGAGATACAGGTAGGTGCAAAAATGATGGTCTAACCAATATCTACAGTCAGCAACGAAGAATTATATCCGTAACGCATTTTAGTTGGCAAACATGGTAACTTGCTTCTCTAGTGTCTGGAATGGAACTTGTTTATCATCTTAACAGCATAAGAGTTTTCTCAATCATACACTGGGGACACCACATGCAAATGATGATTTATATTCAGCAGAGATGAGCTGCTACAACACCGAAGTGCCAGTTTAAGGGCAGCTGCTAGGGAAATAAAGTTTTGCATCTCTTCATCAAAGGAGGCAAATACAGCTAAAACCATCCAAGAGGTATTGGCTTCAGCTTCAAAATAAGCAAGTGCTCTCTCTGAAGCAAGGACAGGCAGGTAATCGATTCCCTTCCACACAAATTCTTTTCACAGAATTCCCTACTGGACTATTATTGTTCGTTTACTCACTTCAAATGGAATACTGGTTCCGTTAAAACCACCAACAAAAATTCTTGGACACCTGATTTCATTTTCGTCTTCTGCCTACCCTGGAAACACTGGTGGGTACTTTCCAAGGAAAAGAAGCTTCTCTTTGGTATCCTGACATAAAAGTAGGAAGAAAGTAGGATGAGGGAGGTAAACAACCATCATGGAAAAGCACAAGGTGCACTGAAAACCAAAATCTCAGCTAACGACAGGCAGCAGGGAAGGCAAATATCTAGGTACTCATTAGCACGACCCCATCGTCAGCGGGACCTGTACAAGGGTCTGACTTTTCTCTAACAAGGCCAGGATTATTGCAGTCATCAATCCAGTGAAATCAGTTACCTCCTGTCACAAACATAAAGGCAAAAATACATGAATGACTCAGTAGCCAAACACAAACGCGTGTGTGCACACACACAGCCAAAAGTGCTACGATAACAGAAGGAGCAACAGTTCTTCCAACAGACTCCCAAAATAACATACTACATTTAGGACAGAGGTGACATCACTGCATCACAAAATCGTTTGGGTTGGAAGGGTCATCTTGAGATCACCTAAACCAACCTCCCTGCTCAAGCAGAGTCAGCCAGAGCAGCTACAAGGAAAACATCTGTTCCATTTTAGCCAGGAAATAATTATCCTGAATTAAGACCATCAAAACCAATTTGAGCAACACAAGCATTTAGCCTCACTCCTGCCCCTCTTTCTGCACGAGCGAAATAAATAGATCTTGCAGCGTATTCCAATTCTTAATAAACTCTGCCTGCCTCAGATGAAAGCAGAATGGATTCCAACAATAATTGTGTCTCAGAAAACGTGTTCCTGCCAGCAGCTCCCTCTTATGTACATCAGGAGGGTTCAAGCTTGAGTTCCTCTGTTGACTGCAGCTGTGGGAGGGAGGTGATCTCCCAGACACATGTCAAGCCATTCAAGACTTTAGAGGTCAAAATCAACACCTGAAGTTTAACTGGAAATAAGGCCATCATTTCCCATCCCAGAATATGGGATGTAAATATGGGTGGAGAATGGATTGAGAGCAGCCCTGAGGAAAAGGACTTGGGAGTGCTGGTGGATGAGAAGCTCAACATGAGCCGGCACCGTGCACTGGCAGCCCAGAGAGCCAACTGTGTCCTGGGCTGTATCAAAAGCAGCGTGGGCAGCAGGTCGAGGGAGGGGATTCTGCCCCTCTACTCGGCTCTCGTGAGACCCCACCAGGAATACTGCGTTCAGCTCTGGAGTCCCCAACAAAAGAAGGACATAGAGCTACTGGAACGAGTCCAGAGGAGGGCCACGAAGATGATCAGAGGGCTGGAGCACCTCTGCTATGAAGACAGGCTGAGAGAGTTGGGGCTGTTCAGCCTGGAGAAGAGAAGGCTCCGGGGTGATCTTATAGCAGCCTTCCAGTACCTAAAGGGGGCCTACAGGAAAGCTGGAGAGGGATTTTTTACAAGGGTGTGTAGTGATAGGACAAGGGGCAATGGATTTAAACTGAAAGAGGGGAGATTTAGGTTAGATATAAGAAAGAAATTTTTCACTCTGAGAGTGGTGAGGCAGTGGAACAGGTTGCTCAGAGAAGCTGTGGATGCCCCATCCCTGGAAGTGTTCAAGGCCAGGTTGGATGAGGCTTTGGGCAACCTGGTGCAGTGGAGGGTTTCCCTGCCCATGGCAGGGGGGTTGGAACTAGATGATCTTTAAGGTCCCTTCCAACCCAAACCATTCTATGATTCTAATATCAATGCTGTACGACACCATCGCGACACGGCACGTAGCGGGCAGGGCTATATGGTGTCTTCACCAGGTGAAACACCAGTGACAGAGCCAACGGAGAGCTGCAGCGGTAACACGAGGAGCAGCAGCACCAGCCAGAGCAAAACTTCCAGGTCAAGTTCACAGCGTGGATGGCCACGGAACTACTACGGAAATCCCGCTACACGGAAATATCCTGTCTGTGCAAATTACTGTTGGTGTTTAGTAATGCAAAGGAGTCCTCACTTCAAACATATCTCAGTGTCCTTAAACAATATTTACAGAAGGGAAAGACAATATAAAATAGAGCTTTTGGGTTCTGAAATTCAAGAGAAATCAATCTCACCAGATATAACACTGTTATTCCTCTACGGTTTTAAAAAGAACGAAACTCCCACTTTGCTTCCTGTCTCTCCCCATCACAGTATTCAACGGGTATCAGTAAAACTTCAAACTCTGTCCCCTGAAGCACCAGCTAAAATGAAAATCTATTGTAATTATGGCTGACTGAAAAATAGAATTTTTACTGTGTAGAGAATTCAAATTTTTTTTTTTGCATTTGTTATTGATCCAAACCAAAGAAAGAAAACGTTCAGTAGAACAATAAGTTCAGCAAAAATCTATCGAAAAATTCTAGAAGTATTTCAGTTCAAGTCAGGCCCTTATAGAGACTGCAGTTAGGAAACTCTGCACCTCCACTTCTCCCGACGGTCCCATTCCACAGCCGGACTTTACCCTTTACCCCAGCCATGACTGTGGTCACCCTCCCAGCCCCAGAAGTCCCAGCAGACTGGCAAATTACACACTTGCCAGGCAGCGGGTCTCAGCAATTTTGTGGCTCATTTTGAAATGAAACATTTTATTCGAACTTCAGAACTCCAGAACTTTCATTTTCCTCAGAGGACAAAAAATATTCTTTGACAAGATGTGTTTCACTTGAACTTCCCCTCTGTAAAAGGGATCCTCTAGTCCATGCCAACCAAGTGGGTCAGCAATAACGAAGACGCGTACCTTTTCTTTCCACCTTTAGCTTCTGGCTGTTCACTGCAGTGTTTTACATCGCAGCCAAGGGTGTTAGGATGAGACCACAGCACAGACACCGGCAGAAATGTGAGGGCCATTGAACGTTGTGTTTACTCTAAATGCATCCCAATTATACAAAGACCTGGGCTAAATAACTTTGTGCTCATGAACTGCGAGGCTTCAGTGCTTAATAACGCGCAGAATTTCTCATTGCGGCGTGGCGGGGCAGACCAGGGCTCCCATTCCAGGCTGCAACGCACGGAGCTCTTCCAAGGCTGCTTTTTCCCACATCATCTTCTCAGATTTGCTTTTTTTGCCTAGTACTTGTCACTGTGTGTTTTCATGCACTTGCATTTCATTATCCAAGCCTCTTTGAGAGGGGAAGGGAACAAAACAGCTTTAAAGATGCTGTTTATGGGATGGAAGGAACTGACCTTTCATCTAGAACTGAGATCCAGCCACCCACTGGAGCACAAGGCAGCACGGCCACTACCTGTTACAGTTAACGGGCACACGGGAGTCTCGCTTAATTATTAACTCTTGACTGCCTTCACCAGTAAACCGCAGATAAACAAAATTAAAAAGTGCTAAAAATTCTTGATCATTATGATAAAAGGACTCGTACTCCAAAGTCACATAAACTCTTCTGAAGATCTTGTCATAGTATCCTGAAAATGTGCATACTCCTCCAATTAAGACTTCCTTATAAATACTCCTTATGCCCAAAGGTGCTATCTAATTTACATATTTATGAGCCTAATAAGAAAACTGAAAAGACACAACTCTGATGCTTGTGTTCCCTTTCTGCTGGTGAAGTGAATAAGCTTTCTCTGAGAACACAAGCTGGTGAATTTTGCTACACCTGGTCATCACGGGGAAAAAAAAGGCCACATAGGCCAATGCTCACGGACATCTCGGCCACCTTTGATACTCTCTGGTCAGCTTCCAACACCTACTCTTACCAATCTGGTGCTAAAAGCTGCTCTACAAGCTGATTCCAGGGAACTGACATATCCCTCTCTCTAACTCCTGCATCAATTCCATGGCGTAAAAGAGCCAGAGGGAAGAAAAAACCCCACCAGACTTATTTAGGGACCGTGAATTATAGACTAATTGGAAGAAGTGAGACAAGACCCAGTACACACTTCTCCCTAGCTAGGCTTATTTTTCAATGTAAAAGTAAAATATTAAATTAAAACAGTGACTCAATGATTTTAAACTATTAAAAAATTAGGTTATGAAAGTCAATTAAATGTGCAGTCTTGAAGCTTAAATTCCAAATGTTTGGCACTTAGCGTACAGAACAGAGTTTTCTTTCTTTTATAAGCACTCAACACAAAATATGCAAACCTGTCCTTAAGAAATCCCCCAATTATCATCTGCAATAAGATAACAAAGCAAATAAAGGAATCTTATTTTCTCAACTCCCTGTTAACACTGAACCTTCCACAAATGATAGCTTGGTACCGAAAAAGAGAGCTGTGCCTTAATTTGTTACGACGACGACTCTATTAGCTTGAAAGGATTTAAAATCTCTCTGCTGAGTTCCATCTCTTAATTAATATGACCTTTCAGTGCTGCTGTTCAGCTACATTTCCACTTGGCCAACAAGGACCACTTTTATGAATTTCTGACCAGCTAAGGTCTTTAGGATAGTTAAGGAAACCAAACCACATCAAATGAAAGTTTAAACGCCAAAAGAAAAGAGACTTGATTAAATATGCCCTTCAACGTGCAGGAGATGGTTTAAGCTACATCTTCCTTCACCTCATGCCCTAGGAACTTCTGGTACATTTCCTCAGCCTCCGAAATGAAATCTGTTTGTTGACTCATGCGAGGAAGCAAGGTGATTGTGTTGATGCTGAATTTTGGGCCAGGTGTTAAAGCAGCTTGACCCAATATACGAAATGCAACAATAACATCAATAGCACCGTGCTCTTAGGAAAAAGAATATAAATCTTTCCTTGTGCCAAGGCATTCTGTTAGAAAAGATTAAGCACCTGTTAAAAGGAACATAAAATTACAGATCTTCCTGCTTTCAGCTGCTTGTCCTTTCACCTTCTACTGTATTAAGTTTTTAAAAATCCTTTATTGCACGAGTGCCTTGAAAAGAAGGTTGGCCCACTCGTTTGGGAACAAGCCTTGACTCAAAGATCGCTGTTCACTTCGGTGCTGTAGCCCAGAACTGGGGCAGCTTTGGGCAAATAACCCTCAAACAACTTCTCTGGCTCTCATCATCCCATCGAAACCAACCAAAACTTCCATTCTGAGACACCGCTCCAGATTCATCCCTTGTTTTTCCTGTACTTCTGTTGCTCAGAGCCACGGAAACAAATCAATTTTAACTAAGGCAGATTTAAATCGCTGAAAAGATCAGGACTCCCCTTTGTGCCACTCACACAGTAACATTTTTTTGTGTTTCCAAGAAACTTAACAAGCTAAATAATCACAACAAGGCAGGAAAGGGACATAAAGAGAGAAAAGTTAGCCTGGATATTTTTATTGCTAGCTTTATTTTTTTAACATTAGGAATTAAATAACTAGAAGAGAACTGGACTCAAAGGACGCCCTAAATGCAGGGACTGCAAGCATCCCACATTTTTGACTCTTTTAGAGATATTAACTTAATATTTGACTAGGACAGGATAGAAAGAAAATGCACAAATGATTATCTTTGCCCCTTTTTTCCACGAACTTCAGAATGGTAAAACAAATTTTCATCAAAAGCGTACAGTTTTTAAGTAGCCCTCGTTAGTATCCATGACAGATGCATGTAATAGTGAATTTCCACCTCAACAAAAAGAAATCAGCATGATTGCTCTCATCTCATGGCCAGGGAAATGCCTGTTTCTTTAACTGAACTTTCGCAGAATAAGCCCTTTGTACTATTCCCACCATCATTTTGGGACTACTTGTGGAAGTGGAAGCGTGCCTATGCATATATGCGTACACAACAGTACGTGGTGGTTTTTTCTTGTTCCTAATCAGAATGCACTTGGATTTGATAGCTACATCCACCAGTAAGGAGTAAAAAACCACGACAGAACAAACTCAGATGCAGACAAGTCTAGACAGTCTATGCTGAAGCTGGGAACAGGTCTCAGCTCTTCTCGAATATCCTATTCCCTGGGAAATTTGGCAACAGGCTATAAATTGTGCTTAATCCTAAAAATATTTATCAGTTGACCAATCATCTGTTACTCTTTGGTTGCCAAGGAAACAGGCACTTCTGAACATCTTTTTCAGACACACGATGCCAAAACAACAGTAGCTGTAACGCAGGAGAGCAGCCGGCCAGACCTTTCTTCATCCGCCTCACTGGGGCAGAGCGGTGACACGACGGCTCTTGGAACCACCCAGGCACCACGTGGGCTTTTCAGGGAATCTCCCTCCACCCATCCCACTCCCCTCACCGCGACGTACACCATTTTCAGCCGGGGCTTCCAGAACATCAGCTCTTGCTCCCCAAAGGCACATCAGTTGCTGCCTGTATCCAGGTGCTCATGCATTGTGGGTAAATCCTACTCTTTGGCCACTAAACCAGCAAGTTAGAAGGACAAGGAACTGCTGGAGAGAGTCCAGCGCAGGGCCACGATGATGACGAAGGGAGTGGAGCATCTCCCTTATGAGGAAAGGCTGAGGGAGCTGGGGCTCTTTAGCTTGGAGAAGAGGAGACTGAGGGGGGACCTCATTAATGTTTATAAATATGGAAAGGGTGACTGTCATGAGGATGGAGCCAGGCTCTTCTCACTGGCATCCAATGACAGGACAAGGGGAAATGGATATAAGCTGGAACATAGGAGGTTCCGCTTAAACATGAGGAAGAACTTCTTCCCAGTAAGGGGAACAGAACACTGGAACAGGCTGCCCAGAGAGGTTGTGGAGTCTCCTTCTCTGGAGATGTTCCAAACCTGCCTGGACATGTTTTTGTGTGATCTGATCTAGGTGGTCCTGCTCAGGCAGGGGGATTGGACTAGATGATCCTTTGAGGTCCCTTCCAATCCCTGACATTCTGGGATTCTGCGAAGTTTCCCACCCACAACCCTCAGATAAACGGATGACAGCCAAAAGGAGCCCTGGCTTCTCATGATGTCATTCCAGATGTCATTCCTCACTTGGGAAATGAAACTCCCCAGGCACAGGGACTTCTGACCCATCGTCACATAACGGAGTAGTTTACTTCTTGACAAGGTTCACGCATGAGAGCTACTTCGAGGATTAATTAATGCCTTTTTCTTTGAAATTCTTAGAAGATCAGACAGATAACTACACCCGTATGGAGTGAACATGAATTCTGCAATCGCATCAGATACGTTTATTTCTGAGGCATGTATGCCCTTCCTTTTATTTTCTCAATAAAATCTTTTTATACTTTTTTTTTTTTTTTTAATGGAACACCATTAAAATCACTCAGTGTCAAACTACGAGGAACAATTCAGGAAAGTACATTCCAGGCAGATATTTAAAAATTCACTGCATTTGACAAGAAAGTGGCATTTTTTAATACTCGCTGCAAAGAATGCAAAAACCACCCAGTTGCTGTGGTTACCCTAACGATGCTATGCCCACCGTGATCGACCCCGGAGCTGTCACAGACTAACGTTCTGCATTCGGATCGTATTTGTATTTTCACCTCCTCTTCTTTAAAAGAGAGTAGAAAAAATGACAAGAGGAAGAAATGAGAGACTTCCTTGCAGATCTATTACCCTGTTCCATCTGCATTCAACATGGAAAGTTAATGTGGTAATTTTTAGTGTACAGTGCACCAAAATCAGAGCAACTGTTGACAAAAAGCGTGACGATGGCAGGCAGGAGAGGAGGTCCTGTAAGAAATGCCACATATGGTGGCATTTTCCATAAAGGGACAACATTCCTTAACACAGAAGAACTACCATGTATTTAAGAACCAGGACCTTTCAGCTCCATCATATAAATGTAGATAGATCAGCTGAGGCCACAAGAAACTCTACAGGAAGAAGATGAAAAATAATTTACCAAACAAGAAAGTCATCTTTTTCGTCATGATCTGAGACTGGCTCTTGAACGTGAAGAATGACATTTTATATCTGTGTATGTTTTTAAAACGTTGCTTATGACACTTTTAGTTATTCCTGTTCAGTTCTCCTTAAAGCAATGATATCTCGATCCACGGACATCTCGTGACAATGACTTCCACAGATTTCCTTCTTTCAGTGAAAAAAGATATTTTTTTCTCATCTATTTTTTCCTTAGTTTCCCATCTTCCAGTTTCACTAACTTCTAATTTTTGAGTAATGAGACAGAAGAGAAGCTCCAAATAACTATTCTCCAAATCAGTCATTATTGAGAATACTTTCATCATGCTTCATCTTAGTCATCTCTTTTCTAAGATTAAACGCTTCCAATCTCACTCATGCTCCGAAAAACACCAGGAAAGCAACAACAATTAAATAGCAAACACGAATACAGGGACATTTGCAACAGAAGTACTGACAGATGATATTTCACTCCCGGTGTGTGTATGTGTGTGTGTCAGTGTGCATCACTGCACACTGCTAAACGGCGCGGCTCCTCAAGGAAGCACTTCAAAAATTGGTGAGCAGAAACGCTTTGGGATGCCCAGGCACGTTGCCACACGGGCTATTTGCAAACAGCTTGTAAAACCAGAGGCGAGCCATCTCAGCACATAACAGCAACTCAGGGCTGGGAAAACGCAGAGGTCCCATCTGAATAGTCCCCTCTGTTCCAAAGTGTTCCCACTGTGCCTCCAGCGAGTGCCACCACCTTCACGCCTCCTCACACCCCCACGGCCAGACAGTAAACATTGACATCAAAGGGGGCCTACAGGAAAGCTGGAGAGGGACTTTTTACAAGGGCGTGTAGTGACAGGACAAGGGGCAATGGCTTTAAACTGAAAGAGGGCAGATTTAGATTAGATACAAGGAAGAAATTTTTCACTCAGAGGGTGGTGAGGCACTGGAACAAGTTGCCCAGAGAAGCTGTGGATGCCCCATCCTTGGAAGTGTTCAAGGCCAGGTTGGATGGGGCTTTGGGCAACCTGGTGTAGTGGAGGGTGTCCCTGCCCATGGCAGGGGGGTTGGAACTAGATGATCTTTGAGGTCCCTTCCAACCCAAACCATTCTATGATTCTATGACCTGGTTTAGAGATAAGAAAAGAGAGATTTTGGAGACTTAAGCAGCTGCTGTGACATTGCAATAAATTGTTTTGACCTAATTAAGAGAAAAGGTGTTGTCTAAGGGAATGGATTTCAAGAAACCTGCATTTAATTCCAATACAATCAAGCAAAATGGATTTACTCGTCACGCTCCGTGATCATGGGCCAATCATTTATTCCTTCCCTCTGTATCCATTTCCCTTCTCACCATTTTCTTCCCTCTCTTCATAGCAATTCACACTCAAGCCAACGAGCATAAACGTACAGCACCTTGCACAGCGAGCTCTCACACTGCACTGGGCCTGGAAGTGCTGCTACGAAACCAATAATAGCCACAAACACCATGGAATGACTAAAGGAATTGATTACACAGAATAGAAAGGATACCTTTTACTATCGTTATGGCAAAGGTGAGACCAACTACAACCACAACACCTGGGAATATTTTGCAAATAAATTCACAACAGTAAGGCAAAAAAAGCAAATTTGCTGGGTAATTTATTCACGACGACTAATTCCTCCAGCTCTAGTAGCAATACATAATTACATACCATGATGGAGTATTATGTATTAGTTGGGGGTACTAATTAGTTAATGTTTGTACAGCTTCTTGAAGATGTAATGTGCTTAAGCATTATTATTAACTAAGTAGAGCATTCAGTTTTAAATTATTTTTACTGTAACTCAGAGCAGTATCACCTACACTCTTTCAAAGAGCTGTGATCAGTTGAACATGGTATCTACTGATCCTTTGTCATGAAGTAAAATTCACAGCACAAATTAGGTACTGGGAGGAAGTATTAACAGCTCCCTTGTTGCTGAGCAGATTAAAAGTGAAATGATCTATTGCCATTTTAAAGGATTCTTCTCTGAAACAGAGGTGCGACTTTATCTGACGCATGAGATCGCACCAGCTGAAGCTTATCGGGTAAGATCAGATGGACTCTTGATCTGACAGAATTCCAGAAGCTTCCACGAGCTTCAGAGTGTTCCAGTAGATGCTCAGTACCTCTGGTAACTGGGCTCCTACAGTAATGAAGCCACACAGGTGCCTTGTATTGATATTGCTTAGATTAGAGCAGTCAAAAGCCACTGGAAACGCCTGTACTTGCCCAAGCCTGAAAACTTACTGCTCAATTACTGCAGAGAGGAGAAAAAAACCCAACCAATCCAAAACTATTTCATATTAAAAGCTTTAGTATCTGCTTCTGGGACTCAGAATGAATGAAGTCTGAGGAAGTGCAGCATTACCATTAAAAAGGGCTTTTAATTTAGTAAAATCTCCACTATCCACAAGACAATTGTAACTTATCCATAAACATCACAGGTTAATATGCTCCGAACAACCATGCCAGACAGTGCATTCCTTTCATTTTTCCCCCAGTTACACAGACAAGAAGTAAAGCAAGTGGAAATTTCCAGTGTCAGAGTAGCCCACCATCATTTGGAAGACGGTACATTGGTATTTGTAGCTGCCAAATTCAATCCAAGGGACATTATTGTAAGCAAACACACCTGCATTTTTATGCTAAAAGAACGAAGCATGACTTTTCATGAAGAGTTTCATCTAAAACCATCTAGCTTTCTTTCAAAACTTTCAACATTTGCATTTTTTAATAGTTCTAGGCTCTAGGTAAATGACCCATGAAAGAGAATATAATGCACATCCACTTCATGCAAGATCCACAGAAAACGTGTGTCAGTTCTCATCTGCAAAGGCCAAGCACTTCGACTTTTGCCTCTGGAACGTCTCCAGGAGTGTCCCACACTAAAAATCTCTGGGACTGAGGAGTCTGGGTCTGACAGGTGCCTTTCTCACATGCGAGTAACTATTCCAGGCCCAAGGAAACGTGTAATAAAGACAGTTGTGACACTTGGCTTGTTTGTTAAAACCGCCCAACGCGGTTTCATAAAGGGTTTTGGCCTCCGCTTCTGAAGTCAGAGAGGAGATTCATTACGCAACTCGCAATCACATTCAGTTCCTGACAGTCTATTTGTGCACATACATTACTCTTGGCAGATGCTAAAATGAATGTCTCCTAAATCAAGTGCAGCATGAAAATGAAAATCAAATATTTTATGTTTAGATGAGTCATCGCTATTAATCCCCTGGATCTAGATTCTTCTGGGAGTCTAACTCCACAATCTCATCCCAGTGCATTTTTTTTAATTACATGTGAAACTACCACAATTGAGTGGTGGATTGTGCTATTTCACAGCTCCCTTTGAGAGTCCAAGTTTGGATACCAACACGCAAACACAGGCGAGGTTGGTCCGACTGACAGCTACCGGATGCATTAGCACTCTTGGCGTGGAGCTGTTCAGTTTAAACTCTGCAAATAATGAGTAATGGCTAAAGAGCCCTTGCTTGAAGAAAGAGATGAGTTGGCACATTTTCAAGGCCAAATTCAGAATTTAGAAAATCGCGCCTGCGTGTATTTGCAGCAAATGTGTTCACTTTTCCCTGAGATTTTTCATCCATCCGTTACAGCCACTGACGCAGCTTCTGTTCATTCAACAGCATCACAGCTACTCCATGCTTAATTCAGTGGTGTAGCACATTGGCTGAGCTAAAACTCATTGATGAGCACAAAACATCATTTTAATGATTCAAGTTACATCACATTCTCACCAGGACATAATTATCAGCAAACTCTTGCATCTCCAACTCAACAGGCTCTTCCATACCTTTGTTTCTTCCTTCCCCATCCCCAGCCCCTCAGTCGTAAGATCAGACTTTGCAGGCACAGAAACAAGCTTTTTTTCCTAAGGTTATTCTTGGTTACTGTCCTGTACCGCAGGTAGGCTGTCACTCGGTCACCTTCACTTTCATTACCTGGTGCACTAACTTACTCTGTACAACCTTTTGGTTTCATCGCAACCTTGCCATTTAGACAACTAAGGCCACTGGGCAGTGTAGCAACCTATCCAAGACCCCTAAACAAGCTTAACCGACCAGCACAAATCCCAGATCAGCTCCACATCAACATGGCCTTGTTGCCAGGCTAACTACCCCTGCTTCTCAGCACCCACAGATGTCCTTGGGAACACAAACCTCAGACCAGAGTATGTTCTGAACCAGGGGTAGGAGACACCAAACAAACAGCTGCTGCAACAACCCCTTTCAGACTGCCGTGCCGTGCTCCAGGAGTTGTAGCCACCACAGCTGCAAAGTAGGAGTGGAAAATCCGAGTAAAGCATAGGATCTGTGCAGGTATCTGTGTACGCCAAGAGCCTGGATCAAGAGCTCTGTGCTCAAATAACCCTGTTCATTTCAGATATGAGGTCATCAGCCACTGCTATTAACTTAGGAGTCAAAATTACCCCTTTTTCTTGAACAACTCCTTTACCTTACTTGGGTCCAGCTGTGAGCAGACTCCAGTTCATAACAATTGGGAAGAGAGACAGCACAGCATACGAATTCATACATAAATTGACACCTACTTGGCCATATTGGCAGTACAGTCTGTTGTAACCTCTTTCATCAAGTTGCACCATCGAAGTGGGCAGCACACAACCTCGCACTCCTCGCTGTGCCTCAGGACAAGCCCTGCCTTGGGCAGAAAGCCCGAGCTGCCACCCCAGCTGGGGAACAGGTACGGTGAGCCTGCAGAGATCGCACGGAAACTGGGTGGGAGAGCACAGACCTGAACTGAGCAGACCCCAAAAGTCCTAAACTATTCTGCTGAAAACTTGATCCTCCTTCTTCTCTACGTGTATATAGCAAGGCTAAGAGCAGTGATCTCTATCAGAGATTATAACACAAAATTAATTAGCCGTTTAATTACTTACAATTTTAGGAGCAAAATGACTACAGAATCCTACACAAACATACAGATTTCATTCTGCAAGGAGTCAGATCGCATGATACCCACTGTGAGCCACAGTTGTCTGCTTCCTAAATTAAATATGAAAAATCCAGAGCATCTGTAAGTAGGTTTCTTACATCGACCTTGTGAAAATATCTCTGGACACTTAAGCGAGAAGTACCCATCTTCAAATAGAATCAAGAAAACGTCCTCCAGACATTAACAGTGACAAGGTTGAAGGTAATTCTGAAGTAAAAAGCAGACAATGCAAATCAAGATGATGAATAAGAAAAAAAAGACAGGAGCACAGCTGGGAGAACCTCTGCTCTTCTGAAAACGGTGACGAAGGCTGCACAGGACAGTACTGCTAGCACAGGGCTAAGCAATTCCTCTTTGCCGAAATGAAAGACTCTACCTCATGGCATCCAATCAAATGATGGTTCTGATTTTTATTTGGCATTTTTATTTGCAAACTTTGTTGAAATGTAGAAATATATTGATATATAAGCAATTCTATTAATACCACTTCACACTCAAGGAAGTATAGATAGATACCATTTGCAAACCATGACAAAATGCCGTTATTGTTTATGAGCGAGTGCCACCTTCCCTCTCAGTTGCAGTGGCAACAAAAAGACAGGATTGTTACTTCCAGATGAGATGACAGTTTCCAAAACACAAACGTTTGGAGAATACAGTGCACAAACATCTGCGAGACGAGCCCAGCCATAGCACAAACGCAGAAACAAGTTCTATCTATAGAAGTGCAAAGAAAAGATTCCTTCAGGAAGTCACGGTCACAGCTGTGAATTCCTACGGAACTCCACACAGCAAAACCAGAGGGCTGCTGTCATCTGCCCATTTTTTCAGACTCTGTACCCTTTTTTCATTCTCTGAGTGAAATGGCCTCACGACAAATCAGTCTCCTCAAATCTAGTCTCTTTTACAATTTTCCTCCCCAAAAGCACTGTAATTCTTTGACTTTTAGTTCTACAAAAGCAGTTCACTGGAAAATGGAGGTGCTTTCATCACTGCAGGAACATACCAATTTCGAGGTTGCCCTATACCACTTTCTTGCAGTGGTTTCACCTGCCAAACTGGTTAAAAATAACAATCAGGTCATGCAAATAATTGGTTAAATATACATATGCAGATGCTGTAACAGCGGTATGCAGTCAACACCGATACTCTCTTGATGATTCAGCTGACGTAAATAACAAAGACTTTGCAGGGCCTGATTCTAGCACATAAAGTACAGCAGGGTCAATAAAACAGACACACACGATTGTCTTTAAGCATATTGTCTGTCCTTCTCCAAGAAATTTTTCATTAAAGCTTTAATAGCACAGTCATCCATATAGAAATAACTGGGGTTTTTTTAAATCCTTGGTTAAAAGTTGATGCCCTCTAGCCAAGAATCAAGTGCAGTATGTCACCTCTGATAGTATCTATTAGCATTACGAATACTTCTGTGGTTTCCTAGTAGCACTTGTTCACACTTGGCTAAATCAATAAGCAATTTCCCCATACGTATGTAATCTACAGTAGCTGTGACAGGAACCAGATGGCATATTCTATCTGCAATTGAGTTTAGCATTTTACAAAAATAATAATAAGAAGAATAAACAGAATGAATTTTCTACATAGACAAAAAACACCCTTTGCTTAATTCCTCTCGTGCTACCTACCGCGGCCATGACAAAACCAAGAGGCAGACCGGCATCGCCAGGCAGCGGAGAATCGGCGACTCCGCCGGCACCGGCACCGCGCTGCCAACGGAACCGCATGGACCAACAGGCACACGGCACCCGCCACGCAGACCATCCCGGTGGGCAGAGATGGTCCCAGTCGGGGTCAGCAGGGCGTGCGGGGGCACAGTGGCCATCGCAACCACGGCGTGACTGCCGGGTCCAACTCTTAGCATTCTCAAAGGATAAAATTCCCGCAAAGGCTAACGCAAGACCACGCACAGGTGAAATCACGGATGTCTGAGCTTATGTTTCCCTTGCACAAAAGGCAGCTCAACCCTCTGCCAACTGCAGCTGACTCAGTATGTAACAGGGAGAAATATGTTTATCTAGTCTGTATACAAAACGAAACAAAACCCACAGGGAACTCAGAAAGCAACTGGCAGACCAAGTTTTTGCTACTTCTTGCTCATATATCACGTCCAAGGAGCAGGAACAACCTATTACACAAACCTGGGGCTCGAGCCCTGGCAGCTCAGGTGTCTCAGACAAGTCTCAAAGCATTCTGCAAACCAGATTCTCCTTCCCCCTAGCTATACACTGTCACTCCTAAAACACTCAAGGGAACATTCATGTTAATCATTTAAAATGCACATAAACACCAGTTTTATTTTTAGATTGTCTTTAAATCTTTTTATTAAGCATTAAGGAAAATGAGATTGGTTCAATTAAAAGATATTGGCCATTACTTAGAAGAAGAAAGGCCAAAGCTCATCACACAATGAAAAACAAAACAAACAAACAAAAAAAAAAAAAACACAAAAAAAACCCCAAAAGAGCTCAGGCCCATCAAAGTCAAGGGAGGACAGAAAAAAGAGGGGAACATTGAGAAGGAAGTCTTCTAAAGTGTCTTCTTTTCTCCTTAATTTTCTTTTAAACAACTTTGATAGCCCTCTTGTTCAAGAGCTTGTTAGTTTGGTTTCCCTTGTGCCTTTTTCTAATCCTGCTCAGGCAGCCCCCGCGTACGAGCGCGCTAAACGATTCCTATTTCTCAGCTCCCTGATTCTGGAAAGCATCTCGTGAAACCACGGCGAGCGCCGGGGAAGTAAATGTTTGCGAATGACATTTTCATATGGTTATGTGCTGCCTGCTTTTCTAAATGGCAGCAAAAGCTAAAGACTAACGTGAAAAGGGCAAATTTATTATTATTTTTATTGCTGTAGCCTTCAGAGGCCCCAATGGAGGCCCAGGCTCACAGCCCCAGGAACAGAAGTCATGCCCAGCCCCGTCCCAAAGACGTTTACTGTCCAAACTGACAAAAGGGAAAGGGAAGACTGAACTGCAGGGAAAGAAGCAATTTGTTTAGCCATGAAGAGGGATGTGAGGATTGGACCCAGATCCTGTGGCTCCCAAGGCAGCGCTCTCCGAAGGAACAATTCTGCTTCCCAATTCTATGTTTTTCCTATTTAAGTACAAATGGAAAAACTGACAACTCTTGCTGTTGGAGACAATCCAGAAAGCTCATATTTTCTTTCAGGTTTGAAAGAAGAGGTGGGACCTCAGTCAGGGCAGTACAGACTCTGAAACCTAATTTTCTCTCTACTTTCTTGATGACATAAGGGGTATTTAAGAGAAAACAGCTATCATCTGTTTGTATATGATGAAATAAATACCAACAGCTTGGGATGGGCTCTATTATTTTGTTTATTCATTTGCATGTAATTTAGTAGAGATTGAAATAAACTGCATACACGGTTGGGATGTGCGTTACTGAAGCAGATGGATTCCTTGTGTGGGGGAATTTTGTGTTCCAGATTGTCAGCTCTAGAGACAGGAGTCCTCTCTGCAGCCACCAGACAGGTACAGCAGCTGTGCCACCCCCTCCGCAGAGCCTTTCGAACCTGAGGCGGAAGGAATAATTGAGTCTCTAATTCCTGGTATGGCTGTCAAAGCTGCCGAAGTGCTGCCTCTGCACGGGACCTCTGCTGCAAGCATTGTTGCTTTTTGTTGTTGTGGCTCAGGAACCCAGCGTCCTGGGTGCAACACAAATGCAGAAAAATGTTTCCACTCACCCTTCAGGAAACTACCTGGGAGTGCGTCGGTGCTTTCCACGTAGGCCAGAACACTACAGAGCTTTGAATCTTTTCCTCTGCAGTTGCTGGGGTTGGATTTAAGCTGACAAACTGGAGGTAAGATCTGATACGGATTGCCCAGTGGCAGTCTCCTGTCTTTCAGATTGCACTCACAGAGACGTACTCAGCACCTATAGCCTTCCCTGCTCCGCTTCCCAGCGTGTTTCCTTCGGCCACCCAAATCAGCCGGGGCACTGGGATGGCAGAGATGCTCCGGTTGGGCACGACAGTCCTCTTGATAAATGTTTTTATCAACCCAGGCCATGTCCTGTGCATTAAACACATAGTTGTGCCTGCAAGCCCGTCCTAGGTGGGGAGCGTGTCACCCTGACACACGCTCCACTACAAAAGGGGCTCAGTGCCTTCCACCAGGCTCTGCGCTTTCTCAAATCCTAAAGTTTTTACTAGGAAGCAGTGATGACTCAACATATTGCAGGAGGTCAGCGACAGTTAAAACTTACACTGTTCCTCTCCGCCTGACACTTTGTTCCTGTTAAGATATTTCTCTGTTCTGCGATGACTGTTTCATGAGTTGATCATACAACGCTCAGCACCGCACAAAGTGTGGCAAAAACGGGTCAGCACACGCTCGTACTCCCCACCACCATTATAAAGAGGTTTTCAAGGTCCTTCTGTAATTTTGGAATGGAGGAATGGCACACCCCAATTTTCATTTCTAGGCTTCGTTTCCATAAATACTTCTTGCGTCCCATTTCTGCTATTGCACATACACATAAAACTACAATTTTGTGATAAGCTTATTCTGAAGCAGATCAATTGAAGGGGATGAGTATGTCTCTCCTGAATAGTTCATTCCTCAGATCTTGGGACTGTGCAGATAATCTCCT
The DNA here is from genome assembly GCF_009769465.1 of Tauraco erythrolophus. Lineage (NCBI taxonomy): Eukaryota > Metazoa > Chordata > Aves > Musophagiformes > Musophagidae > Tauraco > Tauraco erythrolophus. Next base: position 4,071,882 of record NC_141493.1, on the reverse strand, counting down.
AATTGGCACGTTTCATTTGCCACCATGGTGTGCTCATTAAGAGGATTCCCCTGCACGGGTATCTGAAGGGACGGCTGGGCAGGAGAGACCTGGCTGAACACCAAAGGCAACGGTCAGTGAAGCCCTGGGCACATTCCTGTGTGTTAATTAACGGGAGCCAGGGGTGGTCCGAAACCTTCACTGGTCTCCGTGGTTAACAGAATACCCAAAGAACATCCAAAGGACAGACGCGACGGCGTTTCACACCTGCCCCAGCTGCCTACCGGACCGTACTGCTCCAAACACTCCCAGACATGATGTCAACTGTCTGCTAAACGGATCCCGCACGGCAAAGGCAGAAACCATACCCTTCGGGTACTGAACACGACGGTGTGCTAAACCCAGCTGCAGTGAACAGAATTTCTCAAATGCTTCTGAAGGAAGACAGCAATACTTCTCAGGGTGGCTCTGTAAACATCCTGGAAGAGGTGATATTCTAGAGAAAAAAGTTATTTTCTGGAAAATTTTGTTCTATACAAGCTCTAAAATGAGAATCAGACTAGAGAGACTGGGCATCTGGATGGCTTGAAGAGAAAACTTGGCTTAAACCTGGTTAAGTCCTGATCTTGTTGTCTGTTTACACGGTTAAAGCTATTACACAGTATTCTGGCTCCAACAGGATTCTGCACATGAGAAAGGAGATTATGAAAATCAATTTATAGGCCAAAGGTCTGGTTAACAGCACAAGAGGAAAAAGTTGTAGACAGACACAGCAACCTTATAGCCCAGTCACTAGACTAAGAAATGAAAGTAGGGAGATACACTGCAGGCAGGAGACCTGCCTGTCTGTGAGACAAATGCCACATCTCATTGCATGGTGGGTCTCTAGTTGGGAACAGGGAGATAAAACCCACCTACTGAGTGACAGAATCATGGAATGGTTTGGCTTGGAAGGGACCTTCAAGATCATCCAATTCCAACCCCACTGCCATGGGCAGGGACACCTTCTGCCAGATCAGGTTGCTCAAAGCCTCATCCAACCTGGCCTTGAACACTTTGTATGTGGTCTATAAGCTAAGCAGGAACTTTTAAGAGTGAAAGGAGAGAGGGAGAAAACAGCAGTGAGAACGAAGAGCCCTTTGCGTTGTATCCTGGCGATGCAGGAAGGCATCTGAGCCCAGAGCACACTGTTCCGAGCTCAGGTACAAGGTCACACTAACACAGCAATATTTTTAATTGGTCTGGAGCTGCCCTGTGTCACAGCAGCTTGGAGCACTCGCAGTGAGCTCAGTTTTGTCCCCACTTGCCTTACAGACCTGCACTTAATAAAACTGACAGACAATTTGACTACAATTCGTAAGTATTTTTACAGGCTGTTTAGACAGCCAGTTCACTGTAGCAGAGAGAGTCTAAAAGTGCATACAGCATCTGGGACGGGGAGGGTCAAACTCAGCAGAGCCTCTGTGATGCCATACTACAATAAATAGAAATTACTGCTATGAAAAGCAAAAATGGGAGGAAAATCATGATCAAACTTTCAATGGATGAAATGATTTTTTGCTAGAAAATTTAAGATAGTCTTGTAAAACACGAGGAGGGAAATATCACTTCAAACTGCCTTTTAAAAAAAAAAGATAAAAAACAGGCAGCAATAGAGCAGCACCAGCCTTTTCTAAGGATCCTTACTGTAAAGAAATCTGGCCAGTTCAAGGACCTTCCTTAAAGAAATCAGCTTAGGCTCAGAGGTAGGTAAAAAGACATGTCAAATAAAAAAAGAGAGGGGAAAAGAGAAAAGAAATGCTTCAGATGATAGAACATCAAATGGATGAAGAAGTTGAAATAAACAAAAAAATCAGAGCATAGTCATTGGAAGGGAGACAGGTGGCAATCAAAGCCTCTAACGGCTCTCTGTTTGATATTCATGCTGTTGTCTGATTTAAAGATGATGATGAAATAATCCCAAGCAAACACTTTCAGAAGGAAACAAAGCAAACCTTGCATCCACCTAATTAGCAATCAGCACAAGGAGAGAGGAAAAATATTTAAGTGCCTACCTGAAAGAAAAAGAATATTGCAGTGCTCTGAAACAAAGCCACAGCCTGATAGCCCTAAACACCAGCTTTCAATGAGATGACAATATAGAAATATTGATTCAGTAAACATATGCAGAGAGAAAAGCTGATTTTTTGTTCTCCTGGTTTTGAAAGGTCTGTAAAGACTCTGGAGTTCAAGGAATAAACTGTGCATGTTATCTGTAAGTACCATGGCCATACGTAACACCACCATGCACTTTGCTTTTTTGCTACAAACACAGGGCATTTGTGGCAACAACTACTTCACTGGAACCATTTCTGCCACGGAAGAAACCACCACATAGTGCTGCTTCTCTTTTGGAGAGGAATGATGGTTTTGCAGGCGCGTTGGTGTTGCGGTTTCAAGTTCTAACACTTCCAGACCTTTCCTAACTGTAGAGAAATCAAGTCTCGTTGCAAGACTTGCCTTTTTCACAGAACTCCGTCTTGCTCTGACTGATGCAGTGGACGGGACCTCCACCACGGATGCACACGAAGCTCAACATGAAACAGGCAGGCAAACCCTTGCAGAAGTCACCTCTGTCTCCCAGGGATGTTTTGCACCAGCGGGAGTCTTTGGCCAGCCCGAGTTCTCATTCCCACCTGTCCCCCCTGGATAACGAAACCTTTGCTGTAAATAAACTCTACTTTTAATCTCAGCATCAAATATGCACAATTATAAATTACGTTTTGTTCACTGAATATTTCAACCTAGTTCCCCCGAGCCAGTGAACTGCTGTTTCTGTGAAGCAGACATTAGTTTTCCAAGGATTTCATTTGCTCCATGACTGCAGCTCATTTGAGCATGCTTCAGATCCGGCATGCATTTGTAAACAGCCTATCAAGAATTAATAAATAATTAATGCATGCCGTAAGAAATTATCAGAAATCACATGTGACCTCTTATTTATGTGCTTATCCTGTTTTAGAATTCATCAATGATTCACTAGTACTTTTAAACTAGTACAAAATGTACACGCAGTGACTAATTAATGGCTATATTAAGTTTGAAACATGGCTCACCCATACCCGCTCTGACTGGCCCACCCAGTGCAGATTCAAAATCACAACCAACAGAGGTGAACTGTAACATCAATATATTAAAAAACCCAAACAACTAACTAAATGGAAAAGGTTAGGGTTGGTTTGTTGTGGTGTTTTTTTTTTTTAGTGGAAACGTTTTCCTTTAGTTTTCTTACTTTTTTTCTTTTTTTTGAAGCCTTTGTTGGCAAAGAGGCCTTGATGTAACTGAACAGGAATTTAGCAGCGTAATTTCAAGTATGTCTGTGAAAGAACATATTCATGTGCTAATTTAACTTCGTGTCCTTGATAATAAGCACATAACAGAACTTAAACATTACTGCTATTATGCTGCTCAGAAACATGGTTTAGAGGCTGGAGAACCAGGCAGGAAACCCATTGATTTCAATTCTTCAACAGAACACACTTTAAATCTGGTCTTCAGGTCACTTATTCCCTCTGCTCCTCAGTTCTCTGCAACAGAGATAAACCTTTTACGCACGCCACATCAAAACCGTTTTGCAAATATCACCAAAATTATTTCCTATCACAACATTCCATGAGAACATTAGTTTTGGAAATAAAAGCTAGGAACGGGATGAAAATCATTTTGTAAAGCAACGTTTTGTGTTCTGAACATATAGAGCTGGCCCAGATGTTTGCTGCATCTGCATTTCCACCCCCACGAACACCTGTACACGAGCCAGAAACACTGTGCACACCGACAGGGCGACACGCACGACCTCCCCCCAGAACAGCCAGGTTGGGAAAATGTTTGCCTAAGGACAAAACCCAAACGTGGACAAATAGGCCATTACACATGGGCCATCATCCCAGATGACAAAAACTTTCACTTAAGCCATGAATTGCTATCACAACAGGTATTAAAAAATGTATATGAAATAGTTTTAGAAAAGTATGTTCTTTTAGTACTATAGTCAAGTAGAACCATTAAGAAGCTTCTACAGAATCTTGCTACTGAAAATTTTGTAGGTAGAACTAAGCAAACAAATGAAAAAAACTCTACTTGAACAGAGACAAGAATCTAATTTTACTATCTATTTACTAACTGGCTCACAACACTGCTCAAATCCCTGGATGTTGCTGGAAGTCTCCCCAGTCCTCTCCACTTACTGCCTGCTTACAAATTTCCTTATGTTTTCCGTTCAGTTTTGTATGGCTGTTCTCATTTTTAATACTCTGACACAGCGACCCTGTGGTCACTATGGTTGTCCTCTCCTTTGCTCCTGCTTCCTTCTCACAAGCAATCCTTTGTGCTGTATCCCAACACTGCCAGGGTCCCTGGACAGTATTATTTCTCGAATTCCAAGGACTGTAACCCAGTGGCATCCTTCTCACTGCTTCCTATGGACTCGTGGAAATCTCAGTGAACATCACTTCAGTTGTTTCCTCTTGCTCACCCACCTCTGAAGGAAGTTCTGCTGTGCCCATCATCTGAATATTTGATTGCTGGATCCATATTTGAAAGCCACAGCAATACTTGTGAAGTCACCAGGACATCTTCACTCTTAAGAAGATACTTTATGTGCAAAATAATAAACCTCAATGCCAGATTTGTCACCCTGACCAACTGTTTGCCTTAAAGAACTGCCTTTATTACACTCCTGATCTTGAATCAGACCTTCAGAAGAGCCATACAATTCAGGCACACACCAGCTCTCTCTTCTGCTGCTTTTTGTCAAGAGGTGCACACACACTCCACCCCAGCTCCCAGTATATATAATGGGAAACATCTCCTGCTGTTACCATCCTGCTTTCACCAGCGTTAGGATTTACCAGTGATGCTTCCAGACCTGGGGTGTGCACCTTTACCAGCTAAGACACCAGAGGAGCTCTGCCTGCTGGAGAGCTGCTTCGACATGGAAAGGGGCACTGTTTGACCCAGCCTGGTCTCCACACCCATCCTTCTTCCCTTCTCTTCCTTCCCAACCGCTGCCGAGCCGCGGCCCGGGACCGGCGGTGCCGCGGAGGGAAGAGCCGTGGGCACAGGGCTGCTCAGGGAAGGGGGAGAAGAAAACTGTGCTTGTGTTATCAGGAAAAACAAAAGCGTTTTAAAAAACAAATGGGAAAAAAACATCATTGGCTTGGAAATGGTGCAACTCCAGATTGTAAATGAAGATACTGCTGTTTTATACATACATACAGAATATGTGAATGAATGGGAGAAAAGCCTCTTTATTTCCATTGAGCTGAATTCAGCTGTATGCTGCTAGTTTTGATTAATATTTAATCATTACTTAAGACAGAGAACATGAAATAGTTAAATCATTCAAAGGCATGGTGGTTGTTTTTTTTTTTGAAATAGCAGGCAAGATTAAAACTGTTCTGCGAATGCCCCTGCTGAAGGAAGGGAGTTAGTACTTGCCAGGAACAAAAGGAAATAATTTTCATTTTTTCACCTGACACATTTTCAAAGGGAATAATATTTTTTCCTTTCAGATCCTGGTGTTTCTGCTTACTGATGATGTAACACACTGTTATATCTAAAACTAAAAGATAGATTGTAAGCTCTTTCAGGTAAGGATTTATCTTACAGTAACGTTCTGTGTCTGTAAGATACCTCCAAAAGTAGGACCTTGACCATGAACAGGAATTCTAACTACTACTGTAATGAAAAGAGGTAGAAAGAAGTCAACATACTTAACTGCTGCCTTTAGCAGCCCTGACTAAAATCATCACTGATTTTTTTAGATGAAAAAAAAAATTTTCTATTCAGAAATGAAAGCATCCATAGGAAACATCCATTCATGATAAGATTTTAGAGATAAGTACTTAATTTTTTTTTCTTTTTTTTTTTAAAAAAGGCAAAATCTTGGGCTAGGGATATGGCTGGCTGGTTGCTTTTTTCCTGAAAACAAATACCTTCAAATTTGCAAGTTCAAGTTTTAACAAGGATATAAAAACCCTAAGATATTTCTGGGGAAAAAAAAAATCACATTCACAAAAACTGTCTTCTTGTCCTGCAACAATTTCCTCCAAGCTCTACTGTTCAGGTTACGACCTGCAATCAAACTGTTGATACAAAATTAAGAAAATAAAACTTGAAATGTAATTCTCAACTTTTACACGGATCTGCAAGCAACTAGGAAGAGAACACAAACCTTATTGATCTCAATTTAGAGACGGAAAAAGAGAAGCACAAGACCCCTGAATTTGTAATCCCCAAATCCATCAGCAGCAAAGGCTGACCGAAGTCCTACACGTGCAAATCCAGGGCCTTACCTGTCGCATACAGAACAAGATGACCAACGTCCTCTTGTCTTGCAACGCTCTGGTAGCGCAGGAATCTCACACTCCGTATTTAACTGCTGATCCCTGCCCCACTCGCCTTTCAGCCTCTGCACTCTCACAACACCCCATGACTCCATTCCGATTTACACGGTCCGCAGATTTGTGCTATGGGATCCACTGGAATCGTCGCCTTCCCCGCAAACGTGTCTGTGCTCAGAAGCTCCAACCACCCGACCGAGAGGAGTGGGTGATCTGGAGGAGACCCCGAGCGCCACGGTGCTACTACACGCCTACCAGCTCTGCGCTGACTGATGAAGGAAGGTTGTGAACCGTGTCGACGGCATCTGCTTGCAGAAGATGGCAACTGCCGCTTTGCTCTCAAACTGCCGGTTTTGTCAATGAGAAGACCTTATGACCAATTGTGTCCAAAACACTGTGGGAGTTACACACGAGGGGGAAAAAAAAAAAGAAAAGAAATGCCTAAAAATTAAGCCACTAAGTATAATGTCTCCACTCACATACATACCATCCCAAAGAGATACATGTAAATATTTGAAGCATCGTGCAGATTCTTTACCTGTAGCTCTCCAAAAGTAGAAGAGCTGTTAACAAATAAATAAAGTAACAGGAAATCCTATGAAGATGATCCCAACTGTAAACAACAAAACGGGTAAAAAGGCACCCAAGTAAGCTGGGTGCTGAATCTGACTTCCCAAATCAATACAGAAAGGTACCGCTGAGAAGCATCACACCATGCTGAAGGTATAATTTAGGCAATGCTGACAGCCAGGTAGAAGGTGGAAAGATATGTGCTTTAAGGAGAGAACAGTGTGATGGATTGAGACAGGGAGAAAGACCCGGGCACAGAAGCAGCTCAGAAGTAGTACCACAAAATGGTGTTAAATGGAGCTTGATCCTGCATGGCATTTCAGTTTTTCTTAAATGCTGAAATAACTGAGAGCTGAGTTAGCTCCAGTAAGTGTTTTGTAAATTACCACACTCTTCTGACACCAACTTTGAACCCATCTTCAGCAGTTTATCACGCCAAATTAATGGGAGAAATAAAACTGGTACAATTCCTGGACTCATCAATGATTTTTACTTAATTACCTATAACTGGAACACTTGTTAATTCTGCAGAACAAGACAGACTTGGTATCACTGACAAATGCCTTCATTTTTTCCTTGGCTCAATTACCAGAATCCTGTATTTACAGAAGCTCTTGAATATACTTACTCTAGAAGAATTCCTATCCTTCAAGAGCCTGTTTCCTTAAGGGTACACTTAGCTAACTCAAGAAATCATTAGCAATCACATCGCCATTGTAGTTCCTTAAAAACAAACCAACAAAATTCCACGTAGTTGAGACCAACAACCCACCACGTGTGGGGGCTGAGGGGGTAAAAGCGTCTTTTATTCAGGCTGCTCTAAAGCAAACAAGCCAAAAAGGCCCTTTAGAGTTGGACAGTAGATATGGAACAACTTACTAATTGCACTGAATAATAAAGGAAACACAAGTTTCAGAGTACACATCAACCTTAAAACATACCACCAGAGCATGGAGCTTTGCTTACAAGCAGTGCCTTTTGCATACATAAGGCTTTTTGAGACTTGCAAGTTAAGGCAAACTGGGATTACCCTGCTCTGCCGACGTGCCTTAAATGGTATTTCACAGTATGATAAACCACTGGTGTTCTATAATGTTATCATCGTTCCATGGAAATAAACGTGGAGCTTGTCACAGACTTCAGTCCATCTGATGGGTGGTTGAGTCCCCATCCCTGGATGTGTTTAAGAATAGGGTGGATGATCTACTTGAGAATATGGTTTAATGGGGATTAGGGATGGTTGGACTCGATGATCTCTAAGGTCTTTTCCAACCTAGAAATCTATGAATCTATGAATCTCCCAAGAGGTCTCTCTTTTTCTCCTCTTGGTCTGGGCGTGTAGGAACATTGAGTCCCTGCATGAAAGACCAGCGGAGAACCCAACACAGAGCAAGGCAGGACCATGAGTTAGAGATCAGCAGCTGGAGACCTGGTCGAAAACAGGGTGAAAGGAACAGAAGGAGAGATGTGCTGAAAACTGCTTACTTCAGCAGTTTAGACAATTATATTTTCCTATAACTATTAGATTAAAATGTAATTTTCTTGAAATCTAGGAGTGGGGCTATTTCAGCGTGCAATGACGTATGCCTCCGCATGATTTTCTGTGGTTTTGCTTAAAACTGCTCTTCACTGAGCTGGCCAGCACACACAGATACCCTCAGCCACACATCGAGTATCAGATACGTCGTCCTCTCGATTAGCTTAATGTCATTATGGAGACAGGAATGATTTTAACAGCTGGACAAGTTATTTTTCACTGTGAAGGTTATTAACCTTTCAAACAAATTATCAGAGAAGTGGAGTTTCTCTCCAAGTCCTCAAGGGACTACCTGAAGGCACTTCTTAATCAAAATAACGTATTGGTTTGTAAACAGCGTAACCCTGTGGAGTCCTGTGGCCCTTGATAGGTTAAGAGGGCAAAGCAGCTGGCTAACTCCCTCTTCACTTCAAATTTTAAAAATTTTTTTAAATTTAATTAGGTTAAAATATCCCCCCCTCCAATCTTCATTAGACATACAGTGAAATATGAAATATTATGCCTACCTTTTACTTATAACCTACGTGCAAAACTCACTGAAACACCATTAATTCTAGTCCCTTGTCTATCACAGAAAAACAAAGAAACCTAGACCTTGTTCTCAAAAACTAAAATCATAAATGTTTGGGAGCTAATCATACATAGAAAAAGGTCAATCAGTTCCTCAAATCGTCGAAGCTTCGTGCACACCAAGACTCTTAATATATTCAACAAAGAAAATACCCATAGGTTTTGTTTTCAAATGAAAATTTCTGAAAATTCAAAATCGCCGGTGGGTTGTTTCCTTTTCTGATTTGTACAATTTGCGCTCCGACTGCACAAACACACCGACCGCCTTCGTTTCCCCACTCCACTTTGCAGGTGACATTGATGTGGCTTTTTAAGCCCGAAGCCTAACGTATGATTTAGGGGCTCTGGGAAAGAAAATGGTAATGCTGGGGAAAGAAAGGGATCAGAAATTCACATGAAAATCACGTAATTGTGCTGCGCTGCAGAAAATGACCGGGACAAGGGAGCACCTGAGTGGCTGAGTGTCAGGCTCTGTCGCGCCTGAGCACAGTGTAGACGTTTTAAAAGAACTAAATAGGCATATGCTAATGCCACCCCGCTCGAAGCAGACCACTTCAGACTGGTTTTCATGCCAGGAACAAAACATTCCCAGTTGGAGTCCCTCAGGGCTCCAGACAACATTCTTCTTTCATGCTAAAGCAGCAGCTCAAGCCCCAACCCTGTTCTGTTGGCCACCACGTAGGAAGAGGAAAGGCAATCCTCCCCAGCTGGCCTGGGAGGGCAAAGACTACAAGACAGGAGAAATTTTCCAGGATTTAAGGATCCGTTTCAATGCTTAAATTCTAATTAAAGCCGACGTGACCTTGGTTTCCTTTTTTTCTTTGGAAGTATGACAGTTTACAATGAAACGATCTCTCTCTGCTCACACAACAAATTGGCAGCACAGTTCAGAATGGTTCCTACACCCTGTGGCCTCCAGCCACAGCTGCCTGGTGGATCACCTCGCTTTCCAGATTCACCAGGAAGAAGGATACTCTCCAGTCTTGGAAAGAAAGGTTGAGATTCCTGCGTGGAAGCTCTCTCCTACGTATTCTTGAATCTTATTTAACTCTGAATTGTGCCAGTCTGCGTGACCCATCTCCGTACTCAACAATTCAACTCAAAGTGGTAGGGTTTCTTTGTGTAATTGGAAGAATAAGAAGGATTCAGAGTAGCAGACTAAGACCTCGCCTTAGGTTCTTCCACAAATTAGAGCTGTAAACAGCGTGCAGACCTACATTAAAGGGGAGCGATGCATAATTGCCGAAAGGGATTATGCATAATGCAGACCTGAGGGTGTTCTCACCAGCACCAGTTCTACCTCCTCCTCACCCACATGGGACAGAGCTGCTCTGAAGCCAGGGAAGATCAAAAGTCGAGAAGAGAGCTTTGTACAAATTCCTGGTCAACTTCAGTATTTGTAGCATTTTTTCCTTCTCAGTACTGAGAATGACAAGAACTGCAATCAGAGTTTGTTTCCAAACAACGTGTAATCTTATTAAGTTCTCCTGCCTTTTGCCAGTAACGGCACGGCAATTACACACCTGCCCGGGTGTGTGGAGCCTATCACATGGCAGCAGCAGAGGAAAACCATGTTAAGGACACTGAGGCTTCTATTTCCACAAGATCTTGGATGAGACACGACATGGTAGATGGAAACAAAATTATTACTAAAATGTATTAGTCTTAGGATTTGCTCTGCACCTTCTGAGACATGTTTGTGTGTGTGTACACACACAGACACTGAACATCTGCCCTGACCTTCAGTACTGCTTAACACACATTCTGTTAAATTAAATGGATAATGATGACCCAGAAAAATAATTTCTCTCATCTTCACGTAATGTGAGAAGTGCACGGTAATTAACCAGCCTTTAAGGATGACACTGTGGATTATTTCAGGACAATTAAATAATAGCAGAGAAACAGAGTCTGAATGGGAAGGACAGCGTCAGATGTACAGTTCAAACAATAGCTGTTTTGCCTGTCATTCATATCAAATTACTGCAGGAGGGGGGAAGCAAAACTATTTATAACCTGTCAGTCTCAAGAAACCACAATTATGATGATTTAATTAACACATGGAGAGGCTTCAGGCAATCACATCGTTCTAAATTTCAGAAGTAGCACATTTCAGGCCCAGGATGATTTAGAACATTAACAAATGCTAGTTGAACCAGGGCAAGAATTTGATGGCCTTGTTGGTTCCCTTTAAAGCATCCATCACGGCACAAAGATAATCTAAATGGATGTGTTAGTGAAAGATGAGAACAGTGAAGAATCATCTGGGGTTTCAGAGGCCATCACGCAGAAGGAGAAGCTGATTTTTAATGAGAACTGAGTTTGAAAATGAGCAAAACCACACAACTCAAGTCTATTCATCAAAGACACTTCATGCACTGGAAAAATCTGGAAAACAAATGAGTTTGGGTGTATGAGAGCACAAGACACTAAGAGTGAGCCTGACCTTCCCAGGGAGAACTTGAAGCTGGTACTCAGTGCCAAATAGGTCCTTCCTTGGGCTGATGCCCAGGAGTGAGTTTTAACCTGTGCACAGTGCAACCACCAAACGTGGGATGGCCTTTCCCTGCACAAGACTGAGAGCTGGAGTCATCCAATTAGGAGAATATTGTCAAAGGTTTCTTAAAGCCTGGATTGCAGTACTCACTGGTCAACTCATCTCCTGCAAGTAAATCGCTCTTAGAGTGCTTCCTGTTCTCCCAGGCACAGAATGATTCCTTCAGTATTTTCATATGGTGATTAAACTTTGGGAGTTGTCAGCTACTACTCAAACACAAATAGTCGTAGTAATAATACTACCATTACACTGAGCTTACCTTCTTTCACTTTCTATTGCTTACTTCTTAACTGGATTAAAATACAAGTAACATACAGGAAAAGCCAACTTCTTCCATACAAGAAACAAAACATCTTTATCACAGTTTACATGGAGAAAAAATGAACCTTCTCCTTTAAAGACTTCTCCTCTTTATTGTTGGTCAAAAATTGGAGATGCTTTTTCTACAATGTCTATTTCTATCAGTGTGTGGTTGGAAGCACTGCACACACCCCCAGTGCTGAATGTATCAAAAGATCTTTGTGCACTACGTAATTACTAAGTTCTGCCTGTTGCAGTGAAGCACATGCCACATCCCCACAATACAGTTAACACAAAGTGACATAATGACCACCTAATTCTTCTCCTGATGTAACACTTTTGCAGTGCAGCTGAAATATTCAGATAGAAAATACTAAGTACTTTTATATGATGAAAGAACTTACAAAATTCAGTTATCAAAATCAAGATTGAGGTCAGCATTCCTCATTAAGGTCTTCACATAAACAAAACACGTACCTAGAAAAGCACACAACGTCAAGGGTGCACCTTTCATCAGAAACAAACCAACCATGCTAGTTTGCCCCATAGGCTAAAATCAGAAATATCATTTTTCTTTTTATTGTTGTGTATTTCAGAGGAAACTGAATAATATGGTGATGGTGAAAGAACAGGAAAAAGTGGAACCTTCATAGCAAAGAGCTGTTGCATAAGATTGTGATCTACGCAATACAGGAAGTAAAAATTAGACTAATGTTACTCATAAGTTTCGAGAACTTCAAATAAAGAGTACTATGCAAAAAAGTCCTTGTCTTTTTCTCACACAAAGGACAGAAAACAAAGAAGAGAAATTCAAGCATCCTCTTAAAGTCCTGTCATTTTCTGTAGGGAATTGCCCACTGACAGAGCCACAGCCTTGGAGCACGGAGCTTTTAGGAAAGACCCTCTGGCTTGCTAGCATCCATCAATTCCTCATATTCCAGGCAATTTTATTTAAATATATCTAAAAATCCACAAAAGTAAATCTATACTTGAACTAGGACACAAAGGCAGAGATTTTGCTGCAGCTAGAACATACCCCAGATGGTGAGAGATTACAGATGACGAGCGTTTTCTGGCCTTTCTTGCCTGCCCATTTTTGCAGGTGGAACAATTCCCATTCGAGTGCCCATGACAACAGGATGACTGATGTATCTACCAGGAAGAGCCTCCTGTTTCCTTGTGGCTTAAAAAGGCAAAGACAAAACAAACTCACTCGGCCAAGAAGCCAATATTCCCATAAAGCAGTACCCTCTCACGCCATCCCTTCACTGTATAATCTGGATATTGGAATTTTGCAGTAAGGAACAGAGATGACAACTGCCAGGAAATCCCCCAGAATTGATCCAGTCATCTTTTTTGTGTAGATGGAGAGATCTACAAGCAATCTAAGCTTATTTGGCTGCACAACAGGCAGCTGCGATAAAAGCTGATTAGTGTCAAAAATGTTTACTGCTGCAGCCCATCTGTGTGCAGCCCCACAATACCTGGCTTGAAATGACCAACTACCAGGATGTTAGTAGTGCTATAAACACAAATCACCCCGGAATTCTTCACGTCAAAACGTTTACAACATGGATAGCACGACAGAGGGCTGCACGCTCCCGTGCGCCGGAGGAGGATGCATCTCCCCAACACAACCGAGACCCCTTCTCCATGGAAGCTGAGACCTGAGCTGTAGTCCCAAAGGCTTTGAAATATTTAGGTCCCTTCCACCAGGGGCAGATTGTTTGCCAAGTGGAGGATGTGTCCAGGAGCACCACTGTGGAGAGGCAGAGTAAACCAGCAGGACGTAGCTCTGGCTGTTCCCGGGATGCAGACCGGCTCAGGCAGCTCCAGGAAGTTCAGGTAACAGTCTTAGCATCAAGAATCAGGTCAACTCTTTTATTCTGCAGCAGAGCTTGAGGAACATTTCCAACAGTGAGATACTAATAAGATTGTTTGCCCCTTTTAGAGCATGGGGTTTTGGTGGGTTTTTTTGGTTGGGTTTTTTTTCCGTATGTTTAAAAGAAAAAAAAAAAAAACCACAACCAAATGAATAGGTTCAACAGATTTCTTTTCTATTTCTGTAGTGTCCTCCCTCCTGGCATGAGCTACATAATGGATTAAAATTGATTTTTTTTTTTTCCTCCTCCTTAAAAAACTGGCAGCACATCACAGAGTTTGAGCAAATGCAGGAAAAGGGGTGAGAAAAAGGAAGAGAGAGACGGAGAGGGCAAACTGCATGTCACAATTCCAGCAATGCAGGAATCCTTCATCGGGCCTGAGCAACAATTACAATAGGAATACGAGTATTTTCTTTTCTTGCACAAAGCTTTTACCATGCAGTATCCTTTTTATTTGAGCAGTCCTCACTCTGAATAACTCAAACCATGAAGTCTCTAGAAAGCAGCTAGAAAAATTAGGGGAAGCAGAAAAAGAAGTGATGAGGAGGCAGGGAGGATGACGGTCCATCAGTTACCCTCCCGGCTGGACATGGTGTTTGAGACTCTGAATCCTCAGTGTTCAGAGTTCTGCCAATTGACTGTCAGCCTCTGGATGAGCCCTAGCAGAGCCAACGTAATGCCTGAAACGTGGCTAGAAAAGTTCCCAAGCATATGTGAGAAATTGGGAGATGTTGGTTCAGCTTCTTCCTTTGCCACGGAATAATCTGCGTCATCTCGGAGGAAATCACTTCCAAGGACTCAGCAGCACCTGTATTGCAAACTCGAATTTCAGACAAGCTGATCTCACTCGGGCACCTGAAGGAGGACTGAGTAAGACTTTCAGAAGCGTTCAGCATCCTCCTGCAGCTCCCTTTTCAAATCTACAACCAGAGTCTCAATTGCTGCTGATGCACAGCTGGCTGCCTTCTTCCGGAAACACGGCCAGTCATTTTGGTATCATCTTTGGGAAATCTCACACTTTGCGAGCGCTGAGCCTGGGAAAATTTGCCCTTGTGCATTTACTGCTACATCACGGGTACCTCCATGGCACAACTTTCTGCATATTGGCATTATACTCGCAACAATAAGCATGCAATGCTAACGAAGGCCCTGAACGGTAACAAACCCAAATTTCTACCTTGGGTCTGAATCCTGACGACATTTCTAAAATTTACCTTCTCCTCAAACCTCTCACTGGCCCTGTGCCTAAAAAATTTCACCTCTGAGCCACTTCTGACATATTTCTTCCAGATATACTGCACTGAGGAAAAGCACTATCAGCTTAGCCTTTGCTTACTCTCCCAACACAAACACAGAGCTTATGACAGAGTTTCACCAGATTGATTCACCCTTCAGTTTACAACTCAAGCAAGAATTCCAGGTCCATCTATAATCACGGAGAGGTGGAGACAGAGAGGCAGAGAAAGAGTGATAGCACAGAAGGATACGAGAAAGCTAAATTAGCAATGCCCATCCTACAGCGTTCCAAAACAGAATCACTGGAAAGACAACTGCACCGCTTTGGCCCTAAAACAAGGACAGTAGGCTATCTAATTAACAATTTAACAATTACTGCTTCCCATACTCCTCCTGTATTCTTCTCTTTGTAACACATTACCTGTGGAATCACCTTCCTTTTGCATTCCCCCAAGCTATGACAAACTTGCATCTCTGCCATGAATTCCTTGCTAAGTATTCCTTATAAAAACATAAGGCTGATGACCAAAGGAAAGACAATCACTGTTCTTAAAAAGAAAAAGAAAAAAAAAAAACCTGCCAAATCATTGAGTGATTTCTCTCACAAGGTTGCAATACCCCACAAGCTCATGCTCAGCCCTGCCAAAGTTGGGTTACAGAACCATGAACCTCCTCGCAGAACAGGAACCTCGGACTAAACAGTATCTGGGCCACGGAGACTATTTTGTTTTTTCTTTTTGCATCCTGTTCAAAACAACACAGTAATGGTGTTTAATAAATAAATAATAAACAACAGTTGCATGACAACGATTCCTTCTAAATTAGGCTCAAAAGGAGGAGGTCAACAGCAGCCCACCAAGCCTGCATATGTTGCATTCCTTTATCCATCTATTTCTTCCCACTGGCAAGAGGGGAGGAAGCAGAATTCACAGTGAACCTAATTTGGTGTGACTGATTTAGCATGTATGAACACAAGTGACAAACGCCCCGGTTTTCACCCCGGTGGAGAACACGGGCGCACCGCAGCAGAGATGTACTTGTACGTGAACAGGTGGGCTTGTTTGTCGAACACGGGGGTATGGTTAGACATTGAGAAGTGAAAGTGTAAAAAGTAACCTCACAGGCTCAGCGTCAATCGCCTCCCAAAGGGCTTTGCATCAGCGGTGCTCAGCTAACACAGAAAAGATGTTCACTCGTTGGGTTGGTTGGTGTTTGTTTTGTAACTGCCAGCCTGAGACACGGGAGATGAACGACCTTCCAGGAGGATGGAGGAAACATTTTTGCAGCAATGTTCCTTCTCCCCATATACCTTCCTATCGTGCTACGTACAGATATTTTGTGTGTGATATGTATGGAAAACATAATATTATAGCTTGGTTTATGAAATTGCTTTTTACGGCTCCCAGATCTTCAGTAAATGTACAAATAAATATGAAAGAGAGAGGGAATAAGACGCACATGCACAAAGCAAAGCAAATACCAAAATGAGATAGCAGCAGTCTGCTCACTGGATGGTGACAGCCAAAATCGTAACCATCCAGTTCTTTTAGAAACCTTTGCCAACAGACTAAATAGAATAGCACAGGCCAGGTGTCAGTGATTATAATCCCACCGATGCCAAGAGAGCTGCTCCCATTTACGGCAAGCCTGACTTTGGCTCTCTCTGTAGTACAACAAATAATTCACAAAGCATGGACCCGCCACAGTGGCCGTACGAACCGTACCTGCAACTGCCCTACTGGCTGGAAGGACCCAGCACAGGGCAGATCTCCTGCACTGCCTGGCCGTGTCACACGCTGGAAACCTCACCCAACTCAAACCAACATCCCCTCTGCTCACGTGTGTACCCGCGTAGATGCCTAGGCATTTCGAGGGCAATTCTGCCACAGAAAACAAGTGGCTTATGGCTGAGATGAGCTGGACACTTGTAAAACCAAAATAATCACCGTGACCGTAACAGGCACCCTCACACCTCGGGCCACACTCACAAACCGTTCGTTGTCACCAACTACCAGCAACAGAGCGTGTTCCGGCGTCCTCCCCGGGTTAAAATCGAAATAAGCCATTCTGTATTTCCTGAAAGACACGCAATTTTGGGGCACCTTAGCTGCTTACAGGCGTGTGTGGGAGTAGACATGTGAAAGCAGACAATAATTTGAAAAATATTACTAAGAAAAAAGTAAAATCTATAAACTCATAAGCAATGAATTCTGAAAACCCACCTGCCTTCGTTTTGGTAACGAGACACTCTTGCCCCCTCTAAGCGGTAATTTTTTGGGAGAAACCTCAGTCTGAGCACAGTGAACGAGCAACTCGGACAGGAGGATGGACCTGAGCTACATCTCACTTCTACAAAATAATGGTTTTCCCACAAATATGTACATCCAAGTAAATTAGTAAATAATGAGATGTTCCATTCTCTTTTTTTTCCCCAAACATAAAACCTTTCCACTGTTGAAGACACTACAAGGAATTATTTCTTTTCTTACCATTTTTAAGTACCGTACAGTGCATATCTATCCTTTTACAAGTGGAACCTTGTAGCTATGGAGACCAAGAATGTTAAATCCATGCTGAAGATAGTATTTCAGTGGGGGCTTAGGGTTGCTACATGTGCTTTCAGTGATCTGCTGGTTTCTGTCTCCTCAAGTCTTCTGTACTAATAGCCAACACATGCTAAATCACCACACAAATACAGTGGCTGGTATATCAACCAGCCCCAGCTGGGACAGCACCATCACCTTCAGCACAGTCATACCAATTTACACCATAACCAAGAACCCCACAGACAACACGATAAACAGCCCGAGTTCTGCAGAGTTGTGCACCAGCTTCACATGAACAGAAAAGCAGAAAAAAATTGTTCTGGTACTGCAATAGCACCTGGAAACCAGACAAACTGGGGTCCCTCCCTGTTTGGTGCTGTGTGTAACAATCGACATCAACGTGAAGAAATTATGCCACATTGACCTTCTGTTACTAGACCTGTTAGGACTCTTCAACTTTTTTTTCTGTCATAATCCAAATAATCTGAATTTCAGCCTCCCAAACAACACTGCATATTCCCTATCTTCTGTGCACTACAATCACGATCCAAATTCTGTTACAGATTACAGTTGCATTTCGGTTATGGCATGCAGAGTCAGTTGTCTTCCAAATCATCCTGGTGTAAATGAAACAGCATTTTATTCGAGTTAATGAAACTTCAGCGGTGTTAAACTTCAGCATGAAGAGGAGACGGCCTTTCAGGTCAAATTAGTGCTGCTTGTGACAGCCAGTGAGAATTCAGAATACCTTTGTTAGCACCAGTTACTTTCTACTTGTGCTGCTAACAGAACTAAAACCCCACACCTTCATTCACATGATACTGGTAGAAATGACAAGGTAGGATAGGTGGCTTTCTTTTTTGAAGACAACACTGATCCAGAGAAAGTAACTCCAAAATATACACTTTTTTTTTTTTCCCCCTCCTTTTCTTCCCCTAAGCTCTGTGGTCCAAAAGCAGCTAGGGATTTCAGGTGCCAAATGTGAAACATCTTAAAGAGGCTCTGTCAGAAAGTGAAAAACATCCACTTTTTAAAAACCAGGATGCTGGAACTGCAGTCTGCTCAACACTGCTCATCCTTAACACGCCTTTCGAGCCACCTGGTTGTCAAAGACATTGGTTAAGACCTCCCACAGTCAAACCACATTTGCATAAATGCATTTGAATGTATTTCACCAGACACATTAAGCACTCCCAGGTAGGGTGTCCACAACAAAGGAAGCAAAATCAGCCACGGTCCCCTAATACCACATCACGTGCAGGATTAAGTAACGAGTGCTGAAAAGTATCTGCACAAATATTCCTTACCAGGAAGAAATAAGCAATGGCATTCATGAGTAAAAACATTTCTTACATACACATTAATAGAGTTGTTGACAATATAGCAATGAAAAAATACAGTATTTTCTTGCCAAAGCTGAACAACAGAAAAAAAAAAAAAAAAAAGGCAGCTCTGAGAGCTTTTGCTATTTGTATTTCCCATGTTGCTGAGTCAAAATCATAACGTGGCCTTAAGTGCGTGAAACTATTAACCACAGTAGAGTTGTCTCGCGAGCTAAGCCTTCCCTGACCACTAAAACGAAATAAAAACCCCAAGAATTCCCCTCTCCCAACCCAGATATTTGCAAACGTTCTGTTTGGCTTGGGGCCTTGACAAGGCTCAGGTTCAGCAGAGCAGCTTCTTCGTTCCTGCTTCTCCAGGAAAACGAGTGCCTGACTCTAAGGCTGTGCTGCAGTCCCTCTTGTCCCCTGGTTTGCTCCTGAATCAGACAGAAAATGCAGAAAATCTTTGGCATAAGCCACAAACCCCTCAAGATTTGACACGGAGTCTGGAGTAAAGAGGTTTCTATATGGACTTTTAAAACAGAAAAGGTTCTTCAACTCTTCTGTTTGTACCAACACATTAAAAATGGGCCTCTCTTGTAGTCACTGCTAATAAAATGGGTGCAAACAGGAGGAGAGTAACACTCCAGCTGCCTTTATCGTAGTTGATTACTTCAACTTAATACTTTCTTCTAAGTCTGAATTATTCAAAATAATCACCCTCACTTCCCTGATTGTTGTTATTTAACAAGACGGCCTAAACCACGACACAAGATAACGTTTCAAACCCCAAAGCAAAAATATCCCATTAATCTTTCTAGTGTTTAGAGACACCTCAAGAGCTTCAAACATTTACCTCTCCTTCCCAGCAGCTGAAATGGTTTTAGGAGGATCATGGTTCATACCTCGCATTCCCTGGAGCCAGAGATGGTATAGGTGCAGGGCCCAGATCCATTAACGGATACATCCATGGTCTCAGAGTTTGTTGGCTTGTAGTCCACGTAATACTCCTGTAAAGGGGAGTTCATTTGCCTTTCGGACTCTCGGGCCTTTTTCCTGCGCCTCTTCATGAGCGAGTGCTGCTGGAGCTGTTTCATGCTGGCTGGGTAGCGCTTCCACGACACGTAGATAACCAACAAAATCATGGCCACGGAAAGAAAGAGGGCCACACTCCCAGCGATTATTTTGTGAAAGGAAACGTGCTCATACTCTGGTTCCACTCCGGGTGTTGGGAGCTCCGCGGAAGGACTTGGCATTACAGATGTTGGCTGATTGCTTTCAAGTTTGGAAATGGTAGGTTTAGGAATGAAGACAGGTCTCTGGGGGGTTTTGGGTGGCTGGTATGATCTTTCAGTAACCACCACCTGGATTTCAGCACAGATATTGTATGTTTCCACAGCATCGCTCACTTTTTCACCCTGGATATGTTTAGGGCCTGCACATATCATCGTGCTTTCTTTATTTCCCTTGAAATTCTTAAGCCACGTAAACAGAGGGCAAATGCTTCGAGTACATTCCCACATATTTCCGGACAGAGTGATGGAGATGAGCGAGATCCATGTATTGATGGTCTCCTGAGAGATGTTGGTGAGTTTGTTGGAATCCAGGTTCAGCTTTTGCAGGTTGGGGAGGCACTGGAAGGTCCCGGGCTCTACCCCTGTAATGTCATTTCCTGATAAATCCAAGTTGTGCAAGGAACTCCAAGTCCACGTTAACCCTTGGCTAATAGACCGGATCCTATTCCACTGCAAATAAATCGAGCGAAGGTTGAAGAGGCGTGGAAAGTGGGCAAAATTGATCTTAGAAAACTGGTTGTGCTCCAAGTGGAGCTCTGTCAACTTCAAAAGGCCAGCGAAAGCATTACGGGATAAGCTTCGCAGGCGGTTGTAGCCCAAATCCAGAAAGTCAAGGTTTCGGCAGTCTTGGAAAACGCGGATCGGCACGGTTTTCAGCGAGTTAGACCGCAAGTGCAAGATCAAGAGTTTACGAAGGCCCTTGAACTGCTCGGACTGCAACACCTGCAACTTGTTGTAAGAGAGGTCCAGATTGCGGAGGTTGGGGACCGGGTGAAACGTTTTGTTGTGCAGATGGGTAATTTTGTTGGAGCTTAAAATTAATTCCTTCAGCCTGCGAATCCCCTGAAACGCATCCTCATCCACCGAGCTGATGTAATTATGGTCAAGATAAAGCCATATGAGCTGATTCAGGCCCGCAAACTGATTCGATTTAAGCTTCTGAATGCTGTTGTACCGCAGCGATAAGCCTTGAGACCCTCCAGAAATATTCTGAGGGATGTCTCTGAAGGCGTGCGACTCGCAGTACACAATCTTGCCATCGCATCTGCAGCTCTTGGGGCAAGCTCGCTGAGCCCCCGCGAGCACGGCAACCAGCACCACGGGAAGCAGCACTAACGCCACACTCATGCCTCTCAGCTGCTTAATTACATGGAAACCTACAATATTAAAAAGAAAACAAATGTGCGTTGTGAAGCTATTAAAATAAATCACCAACAGATTACTAACGTCAAGGGGGTTTCTAATAAAGCATTAGTGAAGCAGTGGGTTTTGAAGACAACCTGTTTGCCTCCTGTCTTGCACTTTTTGTTGTGTAAACGCCTGTTCCTTTGAGTTTCCAGCTTGCCATCTCCCCTTCCCAGTACTACTCTTGTTATTCAATTACTTGGGTGTGATTTATGATCCCTTAGAAGGACCAAGAGCCTCTTCTCTACAGGCTTTTCTCCTGTACATCATCTCTCAGTGTAGCTGGTATATCCTCATCACTAGATGCTGAAGTTTTAACAATAAACATATTTGTCAAGTCACTGTGCTGAATGCTCCATAGTGCTGGCAAGGAAATGAGCCAAAGCTGCTGGTATCTACGTGCTGCTAAACGTGTTCTTTAATAAAAGCAATTGCAAGTGCAATTCCTCCAAAATTTACTGCAAAAAATGAGAAATCTACTTATCATAAACTTTGATCTGTCTTCAAAACGTGTATTTATTGTAAAATTAGACAGTAAGTAAAGGCTTTACTTTTTGCACCAAGTGATTTGTTTTTAAGAGCAGGTTTATCCATTATATTTATGTACCTAAAATATAGAAATAGATGCAGAGGAACAAAGTTCAACCACACTGAGAAGTATACCATATAATGCTAGTATGGGACCCCAACACCAAGGTAATGGCAGAAGACATATTTCCTTAAAAGGAATCATAGTCTTAACACATTAATTTAAAGTTATCTACATGTAGCTGTGAATATCTAAGCATTTATTATTTTGTATGCACATTAGATACTCTATGAAAATATAAACACAAATACTTACATATAAACACTGTCTTAGGAGCAGTAAAACACAGAAAGTTTAAAGGGGTATATTTGTATTTTCAACTCTCCTCTCTCTTCCACAGCTCTATTGATTTCAAGATTTTGGATTTGAGATGTCACATTTATCATCTAGCAGCAATGCTGTTACGTGAGGACGGTCACATTTGCCACATTCTTTGAATAATTATGAAAGGAGGTTGGAGGGACTGTCAGAAAATCCTACATACGCACGCACTCTTCCCTTAGCCTGTCATCATTTTAGGACTGGTGCCTCTGTCCAGAGTTGCAATCCTGCTAAGAATTAAAATGCATTCTTCCAACAGGAAACATTTTAAGAGCTGGTATCTCCTCAATAAATAATTACTTTATTATTTGTCTCGCACACAAAACCACCCCTGTACTGCAGTTATTTACTCCGATTTTAAACCAAAGGGCAATCTGCAAAATAATTCCTAATCTAAAACGCCCCTGAGTATGTGCCTCTGCCTTTCACTTTAATGGTTCGATTTTTAATTTAAATCCTCATCTTTTGCTACTGCCTATGTGCCAGCAGCAGCCAGCTAGAAACATGTTCTGGCTGTTACAGACTTAGGGGTTGGGGGGAAGGAAGGAGGGAAATAAACCTGTCACACTTGAAAAAATAAGACTGGCAAATGACTGCTGGAAATCCAGCAGCAATATTAGGGGTATCTTTGCAAAAACCCAACAAGCCTTTTCAAAACCACCTATACAAGAAAATCACATCCCCCCCCCCCTCCCCTCTGCTTCCCACATACTGCAAAGTGTTAACAGCCCTTTCCCACAGCCTGAATAACACCACTACAGGCTCATGGAATATGAATATAAACCCAGGAGAAATTCCATGTGTGCCTGATGCATACATGTACTTATCTCTCCGTGTGCAGGTGCGTGGGCGGGTTGTGCAGGCAGCAAACGTGCTCTCTCCAGTTGTGAGCACAGGCATTTACAGATGAATTACATACAAAACCACTGCAGGAGGAAAGGTGCGTGTGTGCGGGGGGGGGGGGGGATGCATGATCTAAAAATACAATAGCAAGTACAGTGAGTCACCTGGCAAAGGAATGCGCTGCTGCTGGTTAGACTGTTTCCCCCTCTTGAACAGCTAATAATGCAACTGAAAAATATACCATACAGCTGCAGCTGTGCTAGCAAACAAACAAGAAAAGTTCACTTACCCATCCTTTTGTCACCAACAAACGTCCTCCTTTGCCTTTCTCCAGCTGTTTTCTTCTCTCTCTTTCCTTTTTTGCTTTCCCTTTGCCTCTCTCTCTCTCTCCCCCCTTTCAAAACTGGTCTCTTTTCTTTAAACCATCAGAATCTTCATGCCACAGCACGGCTGCCACTCACACCACCGCCGTCCAGCGTGCATGCCAGTAACCCCCACAAAGTTCCCTAGAGAGGACAAGCAAGAATTTTGGGGATGAGGAAGGGAAAGGATAGGGAAGGGGTTGGGGGTGGGGAAGACAGGACGAAGGACGGGGAGGGGGGGAGTGTGTGGGGGGGTAGGGAGGGACTCTAAGCTCTGAGAGCCATTGTGTAAGTCATCAGAGAACCATCAGCGTTAAGTGGCAATCAGCAAGTAAAAGCTACAGCGGACCACGAAGGTAAAGCAACTTCTCTGGGAGAAACACAGAGATCTCTCTGCCGGTACCTAGCATTCCTCATTCCGCTGCCTTTGGCCATTCCCAGCCCCAGCGATCCATCCTCCAGCTCCCCGGGTCCTGGAGCAGGGAGGCCTCCCGTGCCGCACAACACCCCCGTTTAAAAGCTACGCAGGGCAGGTTCATCCATTTAGCTGGTCAGGTTTAAGTGGTTTGTAGCTGTGCTGAGAGGCAGCTCCTGTCTAATTCCAGAGGCTTTCCAGAGACCGATGATGCTCGGGAGCTCGCTGGTGCTAACGTCCCAGTTTGTGATGCACCGAGTGCCCTCCACTGGAGAAAACCGATCGCACAGGAACGGCACGAACAAGCGATCCTGTCATCGCTACGCAGACTTTCTGCCTTCGGAAAAGAAAATTAAAGACACAGGGATTGCCTTGCCCACCAGCACCCCTTCCCGGACCCCCCCGCCTGCCCCAGCCTCTTCAACGCCCAGACCGCGGCGTGGCTGGCCGTCGGCGAAAACCACGAAATCAAACACAAAATCAAACACGAAATCAAACACCTGTTCCCTGGGTTTTGGCAACCTGATCTTCTTCTAATCCACCTGACCTGTATATTTTTCTTTGGCAAATTCTAAACTGTTTTTGTTTTCCTGTATTGGCCCAGTGAGAACAGGAAAAGGAAGGTTTGCAGATGAAAAGTGAAAGTCGTGGTAAAGGGGGGGAGGGCAGGAAACGCTCAAGCTGCTGATCCACGCCACAGGCATTTAATTACATGCATCAAATCCAAACACAAACATACTGAAAACAGCTTGGTGGTTCTTTTTTAATCTAAGTGCCTTTTAGTCAGTAAGCCACTGAGTTTGATGAACAACGCAGAACAGAAGCTGCAGATTTAGTGACGCCTTTTTTTGCTTCTAAACTCCTCTTCTCCCCCGCTCTGCTCCGATCAGGAGCGGTGCTTTCTCGCCGCCGAGAGCACCGCTCTGGGTTTCAGCAGCTCCAGCCCCAGCGGTGTGATCTCGGGTACCACACGGTACCCAAACAGCGCTGCATCTCCTGCCATGCGCCTGCTTGGCTCACGAGGGCTCGGATTAGTTCCCACCCGGTCCAACTGAAGGATGCCGAAGGGATTTGGAGCAAGTGCAGGGCCACGCAGAGCCCCTCGGAGTCAGTCCTGGTGAGCCCTGTTAACCAGGAGCAGTGGGGAACACGAGCCTCCCTGGGTTCCAGCACGGACACACGTGCACCGTTCCTGGACTCACAGCAAACCCAGGGCAGGGCTGTGCTGCACCTCAACATTTTTAACCTGGGTTCCTAAAGCTTTTGCATCTTTTCTGTCCATCCAGCTGTTCCCTCCTCTCCCTGTGCTACACAGACATCACATATTTTGAAAACAATTCCCTACCTAAACCTTGAGTTTAGATGCCAAAACAGTGGAACTACTTTTTATCAAGTCTGTCATGAGCCAACCATTATGTGTTATTTATTTTTTTAAATCCTTGTAAAGTGTTTTCCCTCGTGACTAAAGAGCACCCTGCTCAGCATTTTACAGCCCATATCTCTTGAGGTTTCCGGGTACTACTACACATAATTCCACCACTATAACAAAAATGAAAATCACATGAAACTCAAGGCCAGAATCTGAGCTCTTTTATTCTAGTTCCTTATTCCTGGCTCAGATAAAAAGACCATTGCCCATCCCTGCAACCTACTCCAAACGAAGACATCCCTGCCCAGCCCCACTACTGGGTCTCCTCCAGGGTCTCCATCAGAGCAGAAAGGCTGGGACACGGAATGGGCAAAGTAGTTCAATTCCATTAAAAAAAAATAAAATCCACAAAACAATCCACAGAAGCCAATTTTTCATCCCCTATACCTGCACCCAGACTGCAGCATCAGCTTCTGAATAAAAAAGCTGGGTTTATTTGTCCCATTACGAGAATTCGTTGCCATCTACGAATCAGAGATTGATTTGAGTAAGAAAAATATCATAATTTATCACTATTTTCACTCTGAATTGGCCAGCAATACGCACCTCCCTCAAACAAGACTCAGAACTTAATTATCATAAATGATGTTGAAAGTACTTTTTCCATCTCTCTATTAACTACATCTGCATTACGGTCAGTATCATTTTAGCTAACATTCATATTTATTCCCGATATAATTTCCTAATAAAGGTAAAAGCTGAAGTGTGCAGTTATTATACCTTCTCCTGATAATTCTCCAGGAAGAGTCCATTTGAAACTCTGCCAGATCCAAGAGTGAACTGAGGAGAGTGACATCTAAAGAAACTACAGATTTTCAGGGGATGTCTTTTCCTGGATCCTTTTATCCTACGAGAGCTGAAGCAGCACTGGCATAAGCTGTCCTGCTGCCATACACTTATTGAGATTCAAAAAGGCCACATTCCTACACAAAGTTTAAAATAATTTTGTTTTCATAAAAATCCTGTGATATTGTGATGGAAAATTTCACAAATCCCAAACCAGAAAGCTTTAGTGCCTCAGCTAAAACTAAGCATAGAAAACTCAACAGTATAAAGGCCACAACACTCCCCCCACCCCTTTTTTTTTTTTTTCATTTTCTGATAAAATAGAAAACAAAACCATCTGAACACTTGCCAAAGCAGAAGAAATGGGAAAGTTTTAGTCTACATAAGTGACTCTAAAAGGTAAAAACCTCACAGAAGACAGGAGGATGAAAGCGCCTGTTTGTGGTTTTATTCCATTTCTTTAGAGCAGCGAGAGGAACAGGATCCCTGCACCCAGCTGAGGGAAACCTGGAATGTCCCAAGTGCTCAGCTGCTCCTCGTCCAACTGGCAAAGTTTCCTGCCACCTGACCAAGAGTTACCTGGATCAATTATCCACGCTAGTAAGTTTGTGTGTCATGAGATCTATAGACTCCCTTCCAGGACAATGGATGTGTACATGCCTAATTAAGTTTTTGATCAATGCTAACAGTTGTGATTTTTTTTTTAATATATATCTATGTCAAGTGTGTATATATCTACAAATAAATGTGTATATATATATAAAATGTGTATATATATATATAAATACACATACTGTCAAGTACACTTGGAATTTTAGCCTTGAGCCTTTAGCCTACCAATTTCTTTCCAGGCACAAATACATAAAAATCAACAACAGTAATATTTACACCTTACACCGACTTTGCAAAACGTACCAACACCAACAGCCCTCACAACCTGCCTATAAGGAAGAGAAGAACGTGTCTATACTTTCCTGTAGTACCAGCTGATCAGTTACTGGAGATACACAGTCCTGAATAACTTCTCCTAGTAGCATCAGTGGTGGAACTGGAAGGAAATAAGCCAGTGCTCTGTGGCCAATTTCTTATTTTCTGCCTACAGAGACTGCTAAGGTTTGCATTGCTCCTGCACAGTCTATTCAAAATACTCTTTGGTGAAAAATTAAGAGGTTTTTGGGCCTGTCCACAGTATTGCCAGATCCAAGTTTACAAAGCTCATGACTCAGGCACCAAATAGCACTTTCTATTTCCCCTTGATCTACTCAGCCATTAGGTTGCATTTGAGTTGCACTTTCAAGGCTTTTACAAAATCGTTCAGACTTCTTGGATAGGTTTAGAGGTTTCAGGCACAAAAAGAAGAGTTACAGTCATCCAGATAGAATACAAAACCGGAATCCTCCCCAAAATGTTTCCACAAGAGAGCCACCATTTCTGCAATGACATCTATTTCATAAAGATGAGCAGTCTTTATTTGGAATCCACGCAGGATGGAAGAACCACCCAATTCCTGCGCACGTTGCTGCTGTGTGTAACAACTCACACTGCTGAAGAGTTCCAAGATCCAGAACTCTCTGGGAGAGTCTGCATTCAGCACGAGCATTCCCCAGCATCTTCCCCCGACCAACTTCAGTCTCACACCAAGTCACACACGAGCCTCTGCTCCCAACATCTCCTTTTTTACCAGGTGCTAATGTAACCTGCTGATGTGTACAACAGATCTGCTGACGTGCAGCCAAAGACACAACCCCGACACTGCCTCTAACTACAGAGTTTTTGCTCTTTAGCACAACTACGACGGTTGATAGGACTCAAAGCACACAATCAGATCATCCTGGCTGTGGTGATCCCAGCTTCAGGCTCTGCATCTCATCCAAGGTGACAGGTAAGACTCCAGGGCAAGCTGGACTCTACCCTAGCCCAAATACTGGTTTTAGATGCTCTCCAACTTTCTGCCAAACCATTATTCTCACAAGCATATCATCTTCACCAAGATGCATTTCCCTTCACTTAATTAAGGTTTTATTTAAATTTCTCTCAGCCATCTAATAGCTATTTTTATTTATAAATTTATCTGCTTAGTGACAAATGTCTAATCTCAGCTCTAATTGCTTTTAAAGCATCTAACAGGCTTAGCAAACTCAATCTAAAAATAAACAGGCAGCCCAACAATACAGATATTGCATATCCTAAGATTAACTAGAACACAACTCCTCCTCAAATGCAAGCCCTACTTCTCCATCCAAATGCCAACTCCTTAGTTGTATCAGAAATTGCTGCCAGGACACTTAAGATGTTTACTGCTGTCAACATTTTGGAAACTGAAATGAAAAGACGGTTGCAACCACAACAGTTCGACCACCCTCCACCTTAGCTGGGTGTGGGGCACTGGGCAAAGTGGAAGACAAAATGCTGATACTGTTTTTCTGGAGTAGGTAGAAGCCTGTCCTTGGCAGACAGTAGGAAACTGGAACATGAACCATTGGTAATTGGTCTGACTTCAGAAAAGAAGAGGAAATTGAATTGATGTACGTGCCCAAATCCTTCCTTTTCAAAGGAATTATCATAATGACTTATATGCTGTAAAATTTTAGCTAGATAAACCATCGACACAGCATGATCGTGGCACTGGAGTGCCACATCAGTGCATCTTGGTTGTAAATAGCGTAGAGTTTTGCCCATATAATAGTCTTGTAGATAAATTTCGTCTGAGATTACAAAGGCTTTTTTCCTTTTTTCTGTTCTTTTTATTTTATTTTATTTTTAAAAATCACATCACTGTTATTTGCCAAATAACAACACATCAAGGAATTGGCTGAGCAGTGAGAAGGTAATCAATGAGTAGTATCATAGGTACAACATCAACTCTCCTGGCAACTGCCAACAAAGAAAAGCTTGCCTACCCGAAAGATAACACATGCACACACATGCAAACACACGAGTAACTAAACGCAACACGAAACTGCGCCAACGAGCTCAAGATTAAACAACTTCTGCTTCTTTGTTGTGTTTGGCTGCAATAAAAAGGCAAACTCCCGCCCTGTGCTGTACTTACAGCAGGATGCGTGTTCCCTCACGTGTGCTGCAGCACGTGGCTCCTCCGTCGACAGCCGGACACGCCAGCAATAAGAAGAGTCCCAGAGGTTCTAGGCAGCTGGAAGGAGGATTTTTAAAACTCAAATGTTGAGAAATGCAACAGAAATGCAGCAAGAAAAGGCAAGACTAGAAGGCTGAGCCCACAATTTTCAGTAGCGGAAGAGGAGGCAGTCAAACAAGAACGTAGTACTAGAGGTGATAATCTCCTAATGCTGCATCAGGACTGTTCTTAAGATTTGGGCAACCTGGTGTAGTGGAAGGTGTCCCTGCCCATGGCCGGGGGGTTGGAACTAGATGATCTTTGAGGTCCCTTCCAACCCAAACCATTCCATGATTCTAAGATCAGTCTGTTGAGATGCTTAGTGGCTATAGAAAACAGAGCAGAATCAGCACAAGAGAAGAACCTGGAGTTGCTAAGGTCTCATCTACTAAAGACAACACCCAAGTACAGATCAACCACTGGGCAATACCTTGAAGCACAGGAGTTAGACCACCCTTGTCAAGCAGCTGGGTTTTGGCAGACATTTCTGTGGGCATTGAAGTCAGGTTTCATTTCAGCTTTTAAAAAGTGTTTCATTAAAACAGATAGGATTTAAATAAATGAATTCATCCCAAAGGACATCTGGACATCTGTTATGTACCAAAGTAAATTTCTATTTAGCTAAATCCTGAGGCTTTATCTATCAGATGGATAATCTTTGGCATTTGTATTCCCTCACCATTCTACCTCTACCCCCATCGTTTGGCACCTGCCAATCTTGAACACACATTCCAAAAACAACCCTGCCTATCTACAGAGAAGGGACTGGGAGAAAAGGAGGCTAATGGTCCACATCCTTGATCTTGCCTTTTAAACCCCCTAAAAGTCAGTATTTTTTAAACACAAGCAGATCCCTGAAAGGTGACCTGGACAACAGCTGGACCAGCTACTGCAGAAGCCACCAACCTATCCCAGTCTAACATATTTGTCAGAGAAGAAACATGTATTATATCTGAAAGTAACAAGAAAACCCCCAACTTCTGTTAGTGAAACATTCCTCTCCTCTACCTATTAAACTCAAGATGATGCTGAAGCATGTACTAATATGTCATTTCTCCTGTCTCTCCACATTTCATTTCTCCTTTCCACAGTGATTGTGTTTAAGGTCATCATTTACATTGAAAATCATCCTTGAGTTAGTTAATTGAATAAAAGTAATTCACATCTGGCAATTGTTAATAAATTCAAAGTCCTACAATTTGGTTAATCCTCGGAACCATCAAGAGGCTAAGAAGTCACTTGTCTTTATGTCTAATGTTATTAAAGATGGAAACATCCAAGCTCTGCAATATTAGGTTGCTGCATTAATGTTCAGTCATTTATGTTTCGATGTGAAAAATGAAAGTGAACGGCAGTCGCGATGATTTTTAAATCTAGATCCACTAAACACGTCCTCAACTTTGTAACAAAACCCATTTTACGTCAGAGGGAATATTTTCACACTCCTCCAGAAGATTTATCCAAAAATGTTAACCAACAGCCATTCAGATGATCACCTTTTGGAGGCTTTTTGGTTCGAACCTTGTTCGTTTTTTTTGGCAGAGAGGGAGAGTGGAGTCCAGATGATGACAATCACTTGGAAAATCCCAGGTTTCTGATGTTCCTGTGTTCACAGCTTGGATAAACACAGCCCACTGCGGGATGACATGGTGGGGGGGGGGGGCGTAGTAGGAAGGAACATCTTCAGACTGCAAGTTCAAAGCCTTTGAGCCATCTGCACACTCTCAACAAGACTTCTTGGCAGTTAAATCATCAGTCTCAATTTATTCTTCTTCCATGTAGTCTTCATGAATCTACGGATTTTCCTTCTGGTGACCTAATATTTCTTCCTGTTTTCATTTGTTTGTTGTGTTGGGTTTTTTTTTTAATCTAATTGAATGAAATTGTTTGTAATCTGTGGAAAAAAAACTCACTATAACTCCTCATTGCATTCTGAATAAACTTTCCCTTTTCCATCTAGTTTTATTTTACACTTTATTTCTAAGCTCAGTCCAAAAATGAGCATCATGTATAGGAACAGTACTTTGGGAACAGTTTATAAGGGCTAAATACATGTGTTAATACTCTCTTAATTGGCAGCTGCAGTTCCAACAGATGATTTATAATGACATCTTAACCATCTTTAACACCTACAAACCACACATGCACTGGCCATTTAGCATTTGTTAGCCCGGCATAAATCACACGTAACTACAGCCCTAACATGAAACACCATCAGCTTCCCTCTAAGTGTGGAATTTTCATTTTAAGTTCTTCTTCTATACACAACCCATGGAAAAGTGCTTAAGCACAGCAAAGTGCTTTTGCAGGAAGAAAGCTTACAACAGTGTGAATCTGAAGAACTGTAAATTCAGAGAAAATACTCATGGACAAGATCTGTGAGGACGTGGGAAAACTGGAAATAAGAAGTTTCTTGATAACCTCTTTGCGGTTTTCCTAATGGTAAAAAGATACTCTACAGAAATAGCATATGTTTACTT
This sequence comes from Tauraco erythrolophus, assembly GCF_009769465.1. Taxonomy (NCBI): domain Eukaryota; kingdom Metazoa; phylum Chordata; class Aves; order Musophagiformes; family Musophagidae; genus Tauraco; species Tauraco erythrolophus. Next base: position 4,040,161 of record NC_141493.1, on the reverse strand, counting down.
TTTTCTCCTCTTTTGAGTATCAAAAAAAGGCCAAATTAACTAGTTAAAAAAAACCCCAAACTTCTTCCTCCACCTAACAGCATCACAATCATCTAGCTGCAATATAAACTTCCCTGTTGTCCCACCAACATGCCTCATGCCAGGAACCAAGAGCTGGGAAGGTGTTTCTACCTCCAGTGCACCAACTGGACCTCTGGCTGAGCCAGCAAGAGGGTCGATGAGACGGCAATGGAGTTTTGCAACATGTGCATTTGTCCAGCAGACCCTGAAGGAGGATGAGCAACTAATTTCTGTACCAAGCATCAGACTGCCACTAAATAACCCTGGCTGGAATCAGAGCAGTCTGGACTCAGACCAACGACCTCTTATGAAAGGCTGTGTCAATGTAATAGAATCATAGAATCATGGAATGGTTTGGGTTGGAAGGGACCTCAAAGATCATCTAGTTCCAACCCCCCTGCCATGGGCAGGGAAACCCTCCACTACATTAGGTTGCCCAAAGCCTCATCCAACCTGGCCTTGAATCCCCATGTGCTATCAAGACACAGAGATACTTAATTAAAATAACAAGAAGTAAGAGCCTGTTCCAACTGGACAACGATCCAATCCGACTGACGATGCATTTCATTAAGAGGCTGTTAGAGGCACAAGCCATGTCCGTGTTACTGGGAATTGCACCTTTAAGTGAATTTCTTCCTAGCTCCAGGATTCAGGAGGTGCCCGTTATCAAGCAGGGGCTGTGACAACTGCCCACTCGTTAAAAGGAATCCCACTCCACGCTATGAGTCCAAAGAGACTGCTGAATAAAGGATCTTATCGTGGGTGCATCGTTGCTTCCAAACGTGCACTAAAACGTTAACACTTCCCAGCACTGAGGACAGAGGGAAGATTTTGTTCATGCTCTCAGCACGGACCATCGCTGCACACAGCCTGTTCATGCAACATCTTGCAGAGACATCTGGGATCTTGTTCTTCTCCATAATATCACGCTTTGTCCTCTTTGGCCTTAGCTACACCACTACCCATCAGCCACTCTTCCCAACCGAATTATCCCCAACGGAAGTTATCGACACCTACAATTACCCTGTTGAGCTTTCAAGTAAAGAACTTCAAGTCATTGCATTCAAAATGAGCTTGCAAATTCTATAGAATAAAAATGTGTACAAATTCTCCGTGCTAATCTGGCACATTCTGAATGAAACAGATGTGTCTACATTTGATGTGCACGAGTAACGTACGCACACGGATAAACAGGAATCTTTATGCATGGAAATGGGCGGGTGTATTTCATGAACTTGCCTGCACATCAAATTCTGCTTAACGTGTACTTTGCACAACGCCACTGAACTGAGAGGGACTGCAGACATCTGTAGGATGGGAAGTGGCAAACCTTTCAAAACACGCCTGCCTTCGATGCAACTTACAGGCAAAACAATAATGAGAGGGGCATTTCTAAGCTATTTATGAAGAATTTTGAAATGCATCTGCAAATGAGGGCCAGTTAAGAACAAGAAGGAAATTGGACTCTACCTGCCTAAATTATTTTAGGAGAGTTTCCTGGAAAACCGAGCACTGGGGTGGAAGTGCAGGCGGACAGGGACAGGCAGGAAGGGTGTGTGCACGTCTGCTTTTCAGTTCTCCAAAGTAATCACCTCTCTCATACTCGAGTGACAGCAGGAGCCAAACCCATCCAAAATCTGCTTCTACAGTTTCCGACCCACAAAGACTCGTAAACCTCTGTGGTTTTCTGCCACAAAGTGTTGTCACGATCCTGTGAAGATGACACTCGGCCTCTGATGACAGAGCATCCTCTGCAAGAGGCGCGCAGCACAGCTGAACTGATTTAAAAAATCGGATGCTTCGCCCATGTTTTGTAACCAGTAGAACTTTTCCAGAATACACTGGTTAACAAATGCACACAAGAAGTTATCATGTCTCGCTTCTCTGCTTATACAGCAACTGGTATGATGGGACAGCAGTTCAGCATCTCGATCTCATTAATACATTTTAACTCATGGTGAGCATTGTCATAGGGATAACAGGCTTCAGTACAGAGACATGAACCAGCCAGCAATAACAACTTAAAGCAGAGGATTAAACGCTACAAACTCAGGGTGGGTTTTTAGGGAAATGAGAATGTTTCACCACATCATCTTGACTACATGATTGCCTTACTTTTGTTAACATTTGGCTCGGTGGAATGACTTGGTGAGAAGATCTACTCTGAGTCCACCTATCTGGACTGTACTCACTTGCTTCCTTTTACCCTGCTCTCATTCACCAAGGCTGAATTAGAGACACAACTCAGAAATCAAACACTGCAAATAAAGCTAGCATGCATCTTCGTTTCAAGGGCTACTGAACTCAGACCTTGGGTTTTCCTTCCCCTCTCTCTCCCCACTGCTAGTCAACTATGAATAAATTAGCAACTGGAGTGTAATGGCTACAGCAACTTCATTAATATACTGTCATCCTGTGCAGAGGTACAACTTCCGACATTGAGCCGCTAATGTCCAGTGAATTATTGATGGAAATGTATATACACCAAGTTCTTATCTTCAACTCTTCCCATGCTAAGTGTCTAATTGTCAACAATTCATGACCATGGGCACTTGGCTGCTCATTTCTCCCTTGTCGCCCTGCTTCTTATGCTCCTCAAACGCTGTTCATAGGAATTCTTAGCAGATTCATGACCCAGATGATCAAGAGCATAGTCACCTACTGTGAGGACTTCGATTGACCATAAACTCCCCAGACATTATGACCAGGTTGTTTTCTCACTAACATGAAGAGGAGGAGGAAAACACTGGCCTCTATCTCTATATTAAAACTGTAGGTAAGCGTCAGTATAGCACATCCACACTACGGGCAGTTTGTGGAACTGTGCGTAAAAGACAAGACAGAAAAGCAGGCTATTAAGGATGATTTGCAAAAAAAAACCAACCCTATTCATACAAGCTTACCCCTGCTCAAGTGCTAGTATGGATGCAGAGACCTCAATCATAGAATTATTTAGATTGGAAAAGATCTTTAAGAACATTGAGTCCAACCATAAGTTGAAATATTATTAGAAGCCACTGGGATCCAGCTGCTGCTGGTGGGCATTTTTTCCTGCATCATTAACTTCCCTTCTCGTACATCGGAGTGGGATGGCAGCTGAAGGTTTTGTGGTATGAAAACTTTCTGATCCTTCTCTGAGCCCACTGGTGTCATCGTGGCAGGTATACCTGCTGATCCAAGTGAACGAGTCCGCAGTCTTAACATCACTAATTTTCATGCACTCATGGCACTTGTAGGTGTCCTGCTAGAAATTTTTCTAGCTACGGAAGAATGATGCTATTCATTTGTTTTCCACAGACTGCTGGGCAGCCTAGGGGCTTCAACCCAAAGGAAAACCTCACTGAGGGTATGAGAGCATACCGGTGTCCACAGTACTTTCTCTGTACATTGCTATTTAAGTATGATATTATTTATTGTTTGCATTGCAATGACATTTAGAGTCACCATTACGGACAAGGGTACCTATTTCTGGGCAGACAGATTAAAAGATCGCGCTGTTCAAGGAGCTAATAACAAACAAATTCAAAAAGCAAGAGGTGGATACAGAAGGACAAACTTGTTCCTACCACAGAGAAGGATGAAACACAGACCTCACCAGTGCGATACACAGCAGCATCAAGTTAAGCTAAAATAATTAACTACTTATACATTTTCTAGAAGGAGAAAGAGGCAAGAAAAGAGTTTCAGAGGGGAAAAAAAAAAAAAAGACACCATTCTTACAACATATAACCTACAAAATCCTCTCAACTCAAGGATTCACCTAGAAAAATATTATTCACCATGATTTTGGAAACGCATCTTTCATGTTCTTCCTTATTTAACCCTACTAACCAGTGAAATTTACTGCCACAGGATCTCGTTAACCGAGGAAACAAGATTTTTTTTTTTTTTTTTTTAAAAACTTACGGAAATGTATAGTGATTACCAATGCCTTCAAATTAATAAGGAGCAAAACAACATCCAAGTTTTTTGAAAGGGGGCTAAATCTTCTTATGGACCAATGGGTGCTAGAAGGAGTATTTCCTAGTGGAGAGAATTACCATCTATTTCATTGTGTCCTCAAGAAGTTAGTGCTGGAAAAGAGAATATCCAAACAATTGGATCATTTGGGTCAGTAACTGGGAAAATACTATTTGACACCATTCTAGAGCATTATGTTACAGAGGTTGTAATTTCTAGGTTCGATATTCTTCCAATAAGACTACCTTACCCCGAGCTAGTTAAATATAAACAAGCTTAACCCAAGGACTTGTATGACAGGCAGGTCCTAAAAGACAACGCTTCTTTCAAATTTTCTTATGAAAAACTTATTTTGTTTGAACGCTTAACTCATTATGGACAGGGACACTAAAAAAAAGCTGAGAAAGTTCCCACAGGAGGCATGAAATGTGAAAAACACCAAGTGCACCAACAAGAAAATTTTGCCTTGCCACTTCTCATTATCACAGTTATTACCACTGAGGTTCAAGCCTTGTCCCACACACTTAAAACCGACTGACATCAAGGGCACTCAGCACCTCACAAAATCAAGCCTTACTTCCTCAGAGTAGTTACCAAAGACACTTGTGGCTCTTGTGCAAACGTGGATTACACTTGAAATAAATAACTGAACACACTGTATGGAAGAGAGACTTAATGTAGTGGGTTTTCAACTTAAAGATAATTTACAATGCTACAGTAATACACGGGGCCTTACTGCAACTGCCCTGAATGTTTTCAGAACAAAAAATGAAAATAAAACCTAAGGCTGATTTACAGAACTGCTAATCTGCATTTGTGAACGCTGCTGTCAGGCATGAGATGTACTTGAGGACAACTCAGGCCAAATCCTAACTTGAATTACCTGGAGTAAACCCAGAGCAGCTCATGACAAACCCTGCCTCTCCACGTCTTCAAAAAAGCAGTGGAAACACTCGCTGTGTTTAGAAATAACTCTACGTGTTTCAGCACAGGCTTTCCAGCATTCCTCACTCCCATCGCTACCAGCATTGGCATGAAGCAGCTCACCTACCCCATGGGTGGGTGTCCCATCACAACCACCACCCCCATGGCACCAAGTGACTGCTGGTAAAGATCTCTCTTCCGAGAGACCTGTAACTGCACAAAACACCTGACAGAGTCAGTGCTGCCAGCATTCACGTGGAGCTCGCAGCACAACTGCCTATTGATTTGACCCTCCCAATTTTTCCTGTGTTAGGCCAGTCTGGGTTGGGACAGCTGCCTGGACACAGGACCCATTTCAAACACCAACAGCTGCTGGCAAGCTTTCACTAGGTGGTAGATTTTTTTACTACATACACTATTCCATTAGAAGGCTCATGCACAACAAAATCTTCATCAAAGCCCTCTGGATCTTGCATCCGAAGCACTCTTCCTGGATGGCAAACCCCGCATCCCTCTCCCTTTCATTCACCCTGTGCTTTATCATTACCCGTGATAAGACACCCCAGGGGTTTATTCCCCTCCAATCTTGTACTTCCTGCAAGATCACTAGCTACAGACCAGACAATTTGGGTTCAGGCTAATATATTTTATATGACTTTTTCAAGAAATCTATATAAAATGGGCATGAATAAATAGATATATACATCATAGGACAGAAGAGTAAAGTAGTACAAAGAAGTGCAAATTATCAAAAGTAACTGCTTAATCACTAAACGGTAGAAATCCAAACCATATAAAATAGCTACAGAGTACGGAAAAATGAGGACAAAGACTTTTAAAAAATAAAACATATTAGCCAGAAAAGGGAGTCAAAGTACCAGCAATGCTCAGCCCTGTTTTCTACACGGTTTTCAGAGAAAATGCTGTTATTCAAAACTGGTGGGTAATTGTCTGCACAATATCATCCTCCAGGACTCAGACTGCCCTAAGCCACAAAGCCTTGCTTGTAAGGAAAGGAATTGTAGTTGGAAAATCCCGTCCCCGTTAGTATTCTGCTGCGAATACTCGTTCTGAGTAAAAGCAAGCAATCACACTGCCTGAGAGACTCACTGATGAACCCTCAAACAGCCACTTAGCAGAAACCACAAGCAAAAGCAAAAATAAAGGTCATGTATTTAATTCCAAAATTTACCTCACTCCTTGCGTTGTACTAAACAAGCTATAAGGGCGACAATTAATTGAAGCGGATGCACATCCTGCCAACCTGGGAAAAAAACCACCCTGTATTTGTCTCTAACCTTTCTTATTTTTAGGATGATGTTTGCATTTTCTCACTTTCAAACAAACAAGTCAATGCAAGCATGGCTGGAAGGCTAAAATGATTATGGGATAATTTGTGTTTGCAAGAGCAAACAAAATCAATTGCAATTGTTTAGGAACCAAGCACATTAAATGGTGGTGAAAAGATATTTGCTGGACTTTTACAACATGGCTTTTTTTTTAATCCCAACGACGATGAGGGATAGACTGACAAAACCCCTTAGGAACTGTTCCAGAAATGCACACGCTGCCCAATCCACAGCAGTAGTGGAGGGATGTCTGTAACTGATGCAGGTGAAATAAAGTGGATTTAGATAAGACTTAAAAACCACCCGATCCCTCCTGAAAAACAATATATGAGAGACAGAGAGAAAAATTGATTGGCTCAGGAAGTCAATTGAATTCTCTGTTATAGCAGATTAAATATAGAATTACTCAATTAACTTCAGATTAATTATGCCTTTCAGGTAAACATGCCGACTGTCATCGTGGCCAACACGAGCCACTGAATCACAAGGTATTGAATCAACTGCTTCTCACCCTGACAACAAGACCTCATTAGTGATCTAAAAATCCCAAATCATTCCCCTTTCCATTTATAACAAACATCCTGCATTGACTGGATACACATGATTCACAGTTCCTGTTCTGTCCTGGAGATTTCACTGATATTTTTTTTTCCTAAGAGCTGTTCCTTTTTAGGGAGGAGTGGGGGCTAAATCCAGTGCACCGTTGTTCCGGTTTTAGTTACATACCATGCCAATTTTAATTTTTGGTCTCTGCTTGAAACTAGAAATGCAAAAAGAGAACCAGATCAAATCAGAAGCACCCATTAGCCGAGGAGAGGCGGAGAGCCACGACCGTTGGGCCTCTGGAAGAGAACGCTCCGGAGCATCTTATCTACGTGTCCAAGTACCTGATGGGAAGGGGTAAAACTGATGGACCCAGAGCCCTTCTGCTGTCCAGAGACAGGATAGGAGGCAACAGGCACAAACTGAAATGTGGGAAATTGCATTTAAACATTAAAGCTTTTTACTGTGAGGATGCTCAAACACTGGTTGCCCAAAGATGCCGTGGAGATGTCACTTGGGGAATATTCAGAACTCAAAGGACGCCGTCCTGGGCAGCCTGCTCTATAGCTGATCCTGCTTTCAGCAGGGAGCTTGGACTGGTCCATCTCTGGAGACCTCTCCAGTCCTAACTGCTCCGTGATTCTCCGAGAAGGATTAAAACTGCAGTTCTGTGTGTCGGAAATCCACCCTCACCACAAATCACACAGAGCGTTAAGGGGCACGAAGGGGCCTGAGGAAGGGGAAAAGAAAAAGTTCTCAGGTAATGTGTCTTGGTTTGATTATTTATGGAGATGCTCGATGGTCTCACATGACCTCTGGGTAGTGTCTTCGTCCTTCCAGATTAATAAATTATTGTGACACAAATAACTTTGGCAATTACTTCTTCTTCAGTGCCACAGAAACATGGGTATTTTTTTCTGAGGAAAAAAAGGTTGATTTTAACGCAACCAAATGTCCTTTAGAAACAGACAGAATCATTATACTCAAGAGGCCAATTATTCATTTTTATTCCTTTTTTTTTTATCCTAGTTTTTGCTTTATAAGACTAGGGCAAGTTGTGAGGAGTTATCTTTACTGAGGCCCTTTGCACAAAACACCTAAGAGTATTCTAACATGCAAAAAAAAATTGTCAGATCTGTACAATACATGCATTGTCAGGAAGCATCCATTTTTAAGGCACTGATTCTTATTCTAACTTAATAAATTCATATATTTTTTTATTTATCTTCAGAATGCCTCCACGATACAGAAGTACTCGCTCTTTAAGGATAGACAGATTGCAGAATTCCCATTTCCTGGAAATTACAGTCTTCTGGGGGAAAATCAAACACTTCAAATTAGGAAAAGTCAGTGTCATACAGACAAAACTGCACTGTTTCAGTACAGAATCACCAAACTATACTACATACCCAGCTAAATACCACAGGGATGAAATACTCATCTAAATAACACAATGTGGGTTTGTACTTGAACCTGAAAGGAAAAAGTGGAGGATTCCAAAATCATCTCCTGAATTGAACAAAAGGAGACTATTTTTTTTTTCCTGATGATACGACTATATTTTTCAATTAAAAATTTTCCCATAACAATTTTCAGCTAACACAACTGCTGTCCCTACCTCTCGAAGCAGTAAAGGAAACTGTATTCTTGGCTACACCCTCCGAAGAGCAGACCTGTCTCGAGGGTGCCACATTATTTAAGCACTGGGCATGTTCATCAGCAGGCTGACAAAGAGGGACACCCTGCGAATCATTTTCCCAGGTTACTTTCAACATCTGAGCATCCTATTTTTGCATCTTTGATTTTCCAGTCTCACCAGCAACTCGCAGTTGGTGGGTTTCAAGTTCAAACATGAACGAGGTCTTTCATCCTTGCACGTGACAATGCAGGGCTGTCCCACCTGCTCCCCGCAGCGCTGAACTTCTCGGTGAGCTTCAGCACACAGGGCACACACCTGATGCATGAAGCAACACCACTCAGGACCATTCCAAGAAAGCCATCCGGTGAAGGGGGGCCAGCTGCAGGTGGCAAAACTCCTTCTGATACGTGCTCAAGGGACACAGCTACAGGAGGGGGACGGAGGGATATTTTTGGAGCGGGCTTCTTTCCCATCTCCGCCCAAGGAGGCGCTTTTATTTAGATGCAACGTGTCTTCAGCTACCACAGATGCCTCTGAAGATCTCACTCATCACTTTGAATGCTAGTTCCTACTTTTCCAGCTGTTTCTCAAGCTACAAAAGCCCATCATTTAGGCTTAAATTCTCACATAGCATGAGAGCGATTCAAGATTACGCACAGCAGCAAATGCCTTGAGGGGGAAAAAGGCAAGAATCCACTAATCCACTCACAAATTATGTGATCTATAACTATTGGAGTCAACATTCAATTGTGATTATGAATGCTCTAAAAATGCTGACCTACACTAATCTGAAAAAAAAATACATTAGGAAATAAAGTACGAGAAAACGCACAACAAAAATATATCATTCAGCAGACAGCGTGGGATGAACCTGGAAATCTGGTTTCTATTTCTGGCTACATTTTGACAAGTTACCTCCCCTGTCTGTTCTCACCTTTCCTCCTACTGGGACAAGGTTCTTCTCCTGCAACGAGTTATGTATGATTTATGCCGTGCTGGCATCTAAGAGTGTAAACCACGGACTGTGTCCAGAGAACCTCAAGAGATGTTCCTACTCAAAAGAAAGTGGCACAAGACACCTGTGACCTTGGCTGGCCTCTGTTAACTCTGGCTTATCAATAAAGCCTGTGAATTTAAGCAAAGCAAGCACAGTATCATGCTGAGAATTGTTTAACACATTCTTCTCAACAGTGCTTGTGCAGTAAGTGCATGTTCATCAGGGAGCTAAATACGGAATCACACGAGAATCCAGGAAGGCTCTTCCATAGTGAACAAAGTCCAATAAGCAAATAATGTTTTCTCACAATTATAAAAATTTCTATTTAGCAAGAGTGAAATGCTTCTGAAAAGGCTGCTTTAGTCTACTCTTTAAACATAAATTACAGATGCTCAAAAATCTACAATGCATAAGGAAATATCTTCTGTTAACACGTTTATTTACCTGAGAGGTTGGAAGTGCCCCTCACATCTACGTTGGGTTTTAAAGTTTTTAATAAAATCAAATATAAAACCATGTCTTTATACTTCTCATCTATCAACACACTTAAATAGCTCCTCAGGAGCTGCTTTGGTCTGTCCTATACATAGTACTATACTTGCAGTAGAAATTGTTCCAGGGACCCAAATTGTTGGGAGGTGTGGGGGGGTGAGCATGGCACCAAGAAACAGCAAAACTCTTTCCCTCCCAGTTAAAAAACCGAATCCCAAACACAGACAACCGGTGTTCAGGTCCCTCCTTCACCTGACTTTCACAAGGCAAACGGGATAAGGGTGGGCTTCAAAGCACCACTGATTTCCAGGGTTTCCTGGCTCCAAGCATCCCACTGAACACTTAAAGTAACAGTATATATCTTGGATTACTGAGGATTCAGGAACAAAGGGAAGTTCAACTGAGGAATAACCGACTGGATGAGACAGGAAATCCTCCCGTTTGGAGCTTTGGAGAATCGTGCTCCATATTACCTCCAAATGGTATCACGACCATTACAGCAAAATTTGCTTCAGCTCTTTTATTTTCTAACAGTAATGATGAATTTCTTTCAAACTTACAAATTCAGCCTCGGATCAATCCCCCAGAACTCCAAGGCTATGCCTCGCATCCCTTCACGTACTATTCTATTAAAATGCACTGTTTCCTAAAGGATTAACAACAAGTAGAGCTCATTGAACAGCTACATCATCCTGATAGCTACAAGACAAGAGATCTGAAGAAAACAGGAATCTGGATTCCAACTTCATCAAAGATTAGGAGTACTTGCCAAATTGAGTCCTTGCTTATTTCTGGCTTAACCATATTGAACAAGAATATACGCATTCTGAATGTGCTTGTTATTTGAAGAGACACTGATACAAACATACCCAAGTTCATCTCCTCGCTGCTGCCACTAGCACAAATCTTAGTCCCAGGTGACGTCCTGCACAGGCACCTCTGAGCCATCTCAGCCACTAGGTTCTTGTGGGTGACTCCAGTCTATCAGATATTTGCTGGAATTTGAATGCAGCAGTGAGGAAACAGTCCAGGAGGTTCCTAGAGTGTCTGGAAGACAACTTCTGATACAGCTGGTGAGGGAACCAACCAGGGAAGGCTCCCAGCTGGACCAGCTGTTTACCAACAGAGAAGGACTCATTGACGATGTCAAGGTTGGAGGCTGTCTTGGACATGGTGACCATGAAAAAGTAGAGTTTTCAGTCATAGAAGCAGCAGGGAGAGGGGTCAGCAGAACTGCTGCCTTGGACTTCTGAAGGACAGACTTCAACCTTCTTAGGAGACTGAAGGTTAGATATCAGGAAAAATTTCTTTACAGAGAGGGTTGTAAAGTATTGGAACAGGCTGCCCAGGGAGGTGGTAGAGTCCCCATCCCTGGAGGTGTTTAAAAACCGTGTGGATTTGGTGTTGAGGACCATGGTTTAGGGACCCTGACAGTGCAGGGTAAACAGTTGGACTTGATGATCTTCAGGATCTCTTCCAACCAGATGATTCTATCATCTCACAGGGAAGTGAACACATTACAACAATCACGCTGTAATTTACTCTCCTCGTATCACCTGCCTCCCTGTAGCTTTCAAACCTGCAATAACGGACCACTTGAGTTCAGCAAAATCAGATGTTTGTCAAAAGGTTCTGCACATTGCTTTCATTTAGGCCTCAAGTCAGCAAAGCATTTAAAATATGCTTTCCTTTAACATCTGGTTAAACCCCACTGAGGCCATTCGCACACGCTCAAGTGCTGTGCTGAAGAGGACTGGAGGTAAGCACGTCTGAAAAGCAGAAATACTAAATATATATTGAATGGGTCTGGCTTTCTACAACAATGCAGAGTTATTAACTCTCCTATTATTATAACCACAGACAATTCCTTATTACACTATTACATAGAGGAAATCTGATTTTAAAAAAAATATATATGATTATTTACTGTCTGGCGCTCTAGGAAGCCTCCGTTCGTTAGTAAAATACAAATGCATTACAAGAGACAACTCATAGCCAAAGGTCAACATTTTCCTCCCATCCTGAGAAAACTGCCAGGGCATAAGTCTTCTTAGGGCACGACTGACCCACACGCAAAAAAAAACAGAGCAGAGCGACCAGAGCCACATCAGCCACAAACTAATTCCTGCCGGAACTCAAAGCAACAGAGTCGTGTCAGCACAACACTTCTAGACTAATTAGCCTCGCTGAGAGGCAGAGCTAATTAGCCTCCGCACTGCCCTACGACCACTCAACTGCTTTTAGACACATCAGCCTGCTCCAACCTGCTTTACCTGATGGGGACCCAACCTAGAAGACACGGCCCCCAGCAGGGACTGAAGCAAAAGCATTAAGAAAATTGTGGGAGGAGGTTCCAGCATTGTCCCTTTTAGTGCTGAAGAGGACACTGAATGCTACACCCCAATCCACAGGGACAAACAGGAAAAAACGTCCTTGCAATAATTAATGCAGTGGATAATAACGGCATTGATTCGAGTAGGAAATATTAATTCAGGAGACTCCAGTTTCAGCCATTTTTAGCATACCCTCTTCTCTCACCCTCACCCCTGCCATCTCCCCGACTGCTCCTGCTGCTGAGCCCGGGTGTTCTTTGCATATCTCGGAGCTGCTGTGCTGGACAGATGAAAGGTTCATTTACATGCCTGTAGCAGCTGTAGTGGAATTAATATTGGTCTCATTATCTTAGCTTAGGATGTACAAGCCCCTGGTTTTGCACCGCATACTGATGCAATGAAGAGAGGGGAAGAAGGAAAAGCAAACTGGCTGTTCTCATGCTGAGCGATATGGGAAAGAGCTGAGGGAATCCTGGAAAGGAGAGAGTTAATCCGGAGTAATACCCTGGAAGCTAATAGCACCTAATGCAATTTATTAAAAGAAATCTGTTGAAGTACGCAGTCTATGCCACAGTAGTTTTAATTAAAAGGTGGAAGAAAAGTGAAATCATTTATCCAAATCACCCTTCTTCAAGTTAAGGCCCAGTTTTGAAACATCCATTTCCATACATCTACAGTGTGGGCACTACCAACTCCAAGATTTAAAAATTCAAGAGACTATTAAAAACAAGATTTATCGGTTGCTGCTGTTTAATGAGGCAGTAGGAGTCATTTAGGTCAGCTTTTTCCAACTTTTGTCCTACAGTTACATAGATAAAAATCCCTGTCTTGGGGCGGGGAGATGTTCAAGTAGTTTGGACATTAAGAAAACTACTGGATATCGTGGGACTTCTCCACATCAGAAACGGTCAGCACCCAACTGCCAAAGGAGAGGGAAGGGAATGGGAGGTTTAAGTGGACTTCAGTAGTAAGTCCACGACCCCGTGCTCCTTCACAAATCATCTACTGGTATTGTATGCGGGAACACACCCTCGAGCACAAGCTCTTCCCATCAGGGGTAAAATAACGCTCCTGTTTCACTGGTGTCTGTGCTTTATGCAGAGGGACATGTCAAGAACAACACTACGGTGAGACACGGCCAACTCACGGTGAATCCAGACCTTCCTCACTGGCTAATAACCATGGCACCTTTAGAGATCACCTGGCACAAACCCACGAGGCCTGATCCACCACCCGCTCGAGTCGGTCGCTCTCCTCACCGATTTCAACGGATCCAGACCAATCCCATCAGCATGCTGTGAAACTTCTAACAAAACAGGATTTGAAGCTGACTGCACAATGAAGAGATGTACCAATGGTTTAATGATTGATGAGGGAAATGTCAGACCAATTATTTGCCAAATGATACTGGTCCATCTGTTACAGGATTTTGTACGTAACGACAGAAAGAAATTAACTGTATCTAGTTCATATATAGAAATAATCTAAACTGTGAATTATCAGCTCTTTCCATAAACAAGTCCAGCATCATTATGGCCGTTATCCAAGTACAAAAACTGAAGCATTAGTGGAAGGGTAGTCACAAGCCCTAACTTGAGAGACACAAGGTGGCTAAATTAGGAAGCAAGTCTAACACAGCACGGTCAGTGAAAGGAACCATGGGCTTCTCCATTAGCAATTCAAAATTCACTCCTTTCGCAGAGGTTGCGAACTACACAGAAAGCTTCTGATCTCCAGTTGTGGGGGCCTGAAATTCACTGACATGAGTGCTCCCCCCAGATTACTGTCTCAAATCATCTAGCAGGACATGGGTAGAACCAGCCAATTTCAGGTCTGTTGAGTCGCAGACCTCAGGCCCTCCAGAGCTGAACTGTGCGCTTGCCAGATACTGATTTTTCATGCAACTCCAGTTGCCTCAATTCCAAATTCCACTGGTGTGTTAGATCAAAGTGTGTTTGAATGTAATACCATTCAGATTTCAGTAATATTGGAACTGCATCGCTTATTACTTTTTTCCTCAATATATTTTTTGCCTCAAAGTTAACTGTTTGTTCCCTCTCTAACCTGCTTTTAAAGAATAAAAAGAACACATCTTTTCCACTATGTTCTTGCTCCACTTTCTCCAAAAGTTTGACTCATTGCACGTATCTTCCAATCTCTTCATCTATTTGGACTTCTCAAGTCGAGAAAATTACTTCAAATGAGGCAATGCAGTCCTCAAGACACTAAATTTCATTAGATTTAGAATTACATATCCCTCCCAGAGAACCTCAGAATTTCTAAGACTGCTCTAACATTATGAAAAAAAAAAAAATTACAAATCTTGCAAGAGGAACATCACTGTGTCACAGTTTTTAAAACTGCACTACTACAGTCAGTAGTGCAACGTACTGAAAGTAACTGAAAGGCATCAAAAGGCAAAATACAAACATCTAATTTTTTTTTTTAGTCTGGGAATGACAGTTTTATCATGAGCGACACTCTGCCCTGATTTGCTCTTGACTTCAGTTAAAAAAACACTTTATCTCCAACATTTCACACAGGCCGAGATCGCGTCATGTCTGTGCAACACTGGGGTTTAGAGATCTTCAGATTTAGGAAGCGTTTCTCCAGTCTATCTCCAGCCAAATATTATTTGCTGTATTTTGTAGCCATCCAGACAAAAGATCTAGACTAGATGATCCTTTGAGGTCCCTTCCAATCCCTAACATTCTGTGATTGTGATCCAAAGTAGTAACTTAGCCTATTATAACCTAACTATGCTCGCTCCTCATTTTTAATTCATCTTTCTCCTTTGACTCCAGAAGACAATCCTTCTTTACAGCCGATGAAAAATTCACGAGATGTAGAAAGGAGAGATTGAAAGCAACCCAGTAAAGAATGATTAGGCAAAATCAGGATTTAGTCTAGGATTGAGAATGTCACTCAGGAGGTCTACTTCTGCCAAGTCAGGGAAGTATAAATCACTCTAAAGAAAAGATTTCAGATGGCAGACTTTGAGCTTGTGGGAGCAGGTTGGGGCAGCTGAAGTTCCATCTGTAGGGAAACCTTGCTGATAGGAATTGCTGAGACTGATGCATTGAAAGACAACAGATCAACCCCATCATCTCTCTCTCACCTCTTTTGGGAGGTTCTCTCTGAGGCCTCTGGCAAAGAAACGCACCAGATACTAAACTGTCTGTGCCAGAGTGACGACAGATTCCCAACAGGGGTAAGCGGACTGAAGATCTGGTTCCTGTGAAGTACCAGTTCTCTATGGACGCATCCTCAACTACGCATACAGGGAAAGATTTCAAAAGACAAGCAAAAGACCGTAATGTCAAATAAATCCAAATGGATTTATGACAGCAGTTGTACCGGAAGGCAGCTTCCATTGCAGTCTGTCACATGTATGTTCTTCCACACAAAATCCTGTCT
The DNA here is from genome assembly GCF_009769465.1 of Tauraco erythrolophus. Lineage (NCBI taxonomy): Eukaryota > Metazoa > Chordata > Aves > Musophagiformes > Musophagidae > Tauraco > Tauraco erythrolophus. The sequence continues at coordinate 4,024,447 of NC_141493.1, read as the reverse complement.
CTGCATGTGGAGTTTCCGTTGGTGGTTTGCAGATCTAACAGTGCACTTAATACACCCACTTCGCTGCAAGCAAGCTGGATCCTCTAAGCCTGCTCATATGCTTGGTACTAAGAACACTTTGGGTTTTGGTTAAGTTTATCCCAAGCACCTTTTCCAAAAATTACGCAACTAATGAACATTAAAAATTATAAAATGCTTCCATATATACGGGTACAGCCAGAAGGCTCCGAGTTTATTTTGAAAGCGTAAATGACAATGATTATCAGAATAAATCCTATACATCGAAGATGAAGTGATTTCAGAAAAATCCTGATTCAAGAATTTAAAGATTTGATCAAACAGCATGAAGGAGACTGAAAAGATTCCTACTGATGTCGCTTGCCATTGGATTAAACCCCAAGTAAAGATGAACTCTTGAGTACTCAAACTAAATATTAGAGTTCCCCGAGTTTCTCTTTCTACTGGTAATAATGCAGTCCCTTGTCTGTCATCATGTCTTTGTAATGCACACACACAAATATTAATGTGCTGCTAAAAGGGGAAAACCACACCCATTAAGACCAAGGACATGTCAGTAAATGTCTGCAAGCACCATCTGCCATCGAGCTCTTTTCATAAATCCATCTGCTGTTAATTTTTTTTCTTCCCCAGACCTGTCTGGCCAAGTCAGATACACTGAGAATCCAAAGGCTGTAAAAGGTCAAGCGATGGCGTTTGCTCTCTTTTGGTAAGGTGTTTCTCCCTCTTGGAAAGCAAAGATCACCAGTTTTAAAAAATCTGGATCACCTGTGGAAGCAGCATGGGTCAGACAAGTTGCATAAAATGATAAAATATTTCTGAGCCCTTTATACCCAGCTGAAATTAAGTACCTGTAGTGAGCTGGATCCCACTGTCAGTGTTGTGTTGGGAAGGATTTGGTTTTGGTTTCTCCATTGTTTCTCCTCTTGAGCAGAGAAAATTATGGGGAAATACATCAGGTAAAGAGAGGAAAAGCAGTAAAGAAGGAGGTGAAGGAGGGAGGAAAAAAAAAAAAACAACCCGCAACTATGCTGTCTGGTCCTGAAATATTGAATCTGAGAGATGTAGCACCACTGACAAAATACTGCTTTTGTCAACTTAGTTCACATCATCTGAGGAACTTGTGTAGCAATGCCAACAGAAAAAGTTTTGTTGGCATATGCTGTAGTTCTACAGGGAGAATCTGCCAACACAGTTTTGCAGAAATAATTATAAAAGCAAAGATGTGTCTTTGCTACCCTTCAGCTCCTGAATCTGAGAGCTCACATATATTATCCCTACTCCTTTCCCTATTACCTCCAAACACAATCTTGGAACAAGGAAAGAGAACTATGACAAATTAAAGGAAGTTTAGTGTTCTCATCTGATTACTGGCTCCTTATTGTTATGTAAATTAGATTTAGCAACAATGCCCAGGAATTACATAGCAATAAAATAATCTCAAGCATCTCCCAATCTCCAGTAATAACTGAGCATCATTATAGCCATTTTTGGATGAGTAAATTGAAGCACAAGGAAACCAGGATCCTTTCCAACACGCTTGTCCACACAGCGAGGCAGTGGCACGGTCCAGAGGAGGCCACGAAGATGATCTGAGGGCTGGAGCACCTCTGCTACGGAGACAGGATGAGAGAGTTGGGGCTGTTCAGCTTGGAGAAGAGAAGGCTCCGGGGTGATCTTATTGCAGCCTTCCAGTACCTAAAGGGGCTACAGGAAAGCTGGAGAGCGACTTTTTACAAGGGCATGTAGTGACAGGACACGGGGCAATGGGTTTAAACTGAAAGAGGGCAGATTTAGATTAGATATAAGGAAGAAATTTTTCACTCAGAGGGTGGTGAGGCACTGGCACAGGTTGCCCAGAGAAGCTGTGGCTGCCCCATCCCTGGAAGTGTTCAAGGCCAGGTTGGATGGGGCTTTGAGCAACCTGGTGTAGTGGAGGGTGTCCCTGCCCATGGCAGGGGGTTGGAACTAGATGATCTTTGAGGTCCCTTCCAACCCAAACCATTCTGTGATTCTATGATTCTATAATGACAGCCCACACATAGCTAACAGCACACCCTGTTGCTGCTTCCTTCCCACCCCACCAGTCTACTGAAACAGACTGGAGACTGAGATGGAAGAAACGCTCCTGCATCCGCTAGCAGGGTGGGACACATTCTCTTTCCTAAAAAATCTGCTCACTTCAAGCCATTGGCAGAACCTCTGCAATCCAGCACCCACTGGCACCAGGCCAGCAGTGCCCGTGGCGGCGGGACACGGTGGCACCCCCAGGCAGCGAGGTCAGCGCGTCTGCTGTGCAGCTCCGAGCCGCCTCGTCACAGCATGGAATCCCCAGGGAAGTGCCCCAGTTCTGCGCGGTCTGAATCCGCCGGCCACGATGCACCTCAGCAAAGCTGACTGGGGAAGTTCCTTGTTCACGCAGGTGAAGAGGGTTCTAAAAACCCAGCTCACACAGGAGAGGATCGTTTCAAGTTAAGGTAACATGGCCTGATTTTAATTGTGTGATTAAATAGTCACAAACAACAACTACTTTGAAATCAATTCTGGCACTACGTTTAACAATTACTCCAACAAGGTATGACCAGTCCGATATTTTTACATAGTTTCTTTCAGAAATCATACGTACCAGTACGGAGGATGTCAGCAGCTGCCAGCTGTGCTGTGGTGCTAAGCGTGCGAGTAGCAAAGCGTGTGCTGCACGAAAGCCCTGTTCCATTCGCATAGCAGGGCACCCAGAACAGACCAGTACAGCTCTTCTGTTTATGAATTAATCCTGTTGCTGGCAATGGGATCAGCATCAAGAACAGACGCAGAGTAATTCATGGTGCGTTTTTCCAGATACAAAACTATGCAGAACGGTTATTCTAAGTGACAGAAAAGGTAAATTAATGCTGCAGTTATCACAAGCACAATGAAAACGTGCAGCGTTCCAGTATGGATTCTGGTCTGAGTACATTTACAGGCGGTGGAGTGTCAGCAGTATGGGGACAAAGCAGATGCACTCGCTGTCACACTACAATGGCAGAAGCAGAAGACTAAAGTGTTCTGTAAGAAATGCTTCTTATTTAAAAAAGGAAGTACTTTGTGAAGGTATTTTTGGACCGTCATACTGGAGATAATAATACCTTTGAAAGTGAATATCTTCAGGCTGCTTAAAAAACACCACATCTTGAAATGACATTTCCATTAAAGTGTATATAACTGTAACACCTATGTCACTCTGGGTTGCAGTCTGCTCTCTAAAATTCTCCTCTCCTGCTCTATGAGAAACTGTTGACCAGTAGACTTGACTAATGTATTTCCAAGAAACTAAAATCACCAAGGACAAAAACTACAATTTTCTGAGATTTCAATTTTTGCCTAACGTACAGTCACACAAATCAAGAGAACCGCTCAGATTTCACCTCACAAAAACTATTTTTACATGATAAACACGATTGTGCTTGACTGCAGAAAACTGACACCAAGTCTTTATTTATGAAATACGGCAGGGCCAAAGCAGGAACGGATTTCAGACTGATTGCAAAGGCACGGAGAGCTTTTCCTTGGCCTTACAGCTAACAGGTCCCCAGCAATCTTGACCCTACTTTCACAGTACAGAGCCAAGAGCAGCAAACCCAAGATGTTCTTGAGTCTGGACACACAGCAACACAGAGCTGTACGGGTGTTTTACCAGAGAGGTCTCACCAGAAAGGTTTCCCCTCTTCTACATCACGACAAGAATACACGGGCCCGATTCCTTATCCAATGAGTCTGGAATGGCCTCACTTAGCAAACCAGATTTATAGCCTTCTCCTAGCAAAGAAAATTCAGCTCTCAAATATATTCTTACGTATAGAGGTGGTGCTATAATTACCTTTACATGTAGTAAACAAGGAAGTAAAGCCCAGCAGCGCCAGGCTCATATTGGCTGTATCAGGAATGCTGTATCCTAAAGCATCCTCTCTGGTTTAGCTTCTGCAGCTCTAGATGAAAAACTACAATTATAAATTCAAGTGAAATGAACGTTGATCTTAAGGTCCCATGCGTGTAATAACAAATACAATAAAAGGAGCAAGCATGGAGCTGGAAGAGGTATTTCTTTCGGATAATCCACATTCTAATATAAAATATCCTCTCAGTTTTGTTATAAACCAGGAACAGGCTACAGAAAGAAGCAATCATTTTGATTCTTTCTTTAATTTAATCTCCCATTTCACACCACAACACCTTAGGTGAGCCAATCAGACACACTGTCAATAAATGGAAATTGAGGTCAAGTTATCTATTAGGGAATTCGAGTTCATATACAAATCCTGTAAATTGGAACCACAATCTCAGGTTATTATCCACATTTTCACTAAAGAAGTAATAAATAATACTTGGTATTCCAGCATGCTCCTCACTGAACGAGCTCTGTGATACATTAAATGAATTTTAATTAATTAAGCCTTCCATGGGCAGAGTATTACACATATTTTATGACTTAAATCAGATTGACCATTGCTAATTACATTAAAGAATCTCATAGAGGACCTATTTGAAATCCAAGTCCATGGTGCTAAGGACTGTTTTTATGGTAATATATGGCAGACCTCTGAAGAACCTGAAGTTTAGATGTAGAAGATAGACAGAGACAGGAGGGAAAGTAATACATTGCCCTTATTTATGTAGATATGGAGGTAGAGGGCAAGATTCTGGGGAAAAAAAAAAATAATATTTTAATACAATGAGTTTAACTTAGCATGTAGGATTGTAGTAAGTAACTCGGATTTTCGAAAACACTGAGCAAACACCAAATTCAATAAATGCTAAGAACTTGCCAATTCCAAAAAATTAGGCCATGTATTTCAGGCTTCCTACGTAAGCTTCTATTTTTCCACCTTCTTCACCCAAGCACCGCGTCAGAAGCAAGGCAGGCTGCCTATCACAAAGTTTTCCTGAGTGACAGATAATGACTTCTCCACATCACCTGCCATTACAGACTGCCTTCAAAGATGAGTGCCTCTTAGTTTCAGTCCTTTCCACAGCGTGAAACGATTCACAGGTAGCATCTGCGAGTAAGGCATGACCCACTTCAAACTTACTTACCACACAAAATGAGGAGCAGCACAATACACAGCGGAGAGTTTTCATTTACAAAAATATTGGCAAAGCCTGGTCATTCCTCTCCTATATATTCCTTTTAAAAATTCTAATAATTTTGTTTAAAAGCACAAGCTTTGTGGAAAGTTGGCTTCTTATGCATTAAGATTCTTTGAATCAAAGATATATTTTATTCTCTGGAGGGATGCCACACGTGTTCATTTTTCGGTTATTAATTCTTGCTAACAGTTCAATCTCTGCAAGATCAAAGATAGTTTTTCTATTTAGGTCAGTCATATTTTTCCCAAAATGAATCAAATGAAAGTTTATGCACAGAGCTATTTAAAAATAATAATTAAAAAAAAAAAGTCTTTCAAGACATTTGCATGCTCTGTAAGAAAAAAATTAGTAGGAACAAAAATTTACAATAAAGTTTACTGCAATAAGAATCATCCCAATAAGGCGCAACCCAAAACCAAAACAGACACAGGCTCACAGATTTTGTTTTGAATCTGCTCTGTTACTACTGTTCCTCTGTCACTGTGGTCCCCAGGCCCAGATCACAGTGGTGCTGGGAGCATAATGTCTGTGCAGGAACTAAGTCCCAATAAAATCAATATTATTTTGGCAACTAAATACCTTGTGGGATCTACAAACCAGAACGTTGCACAACAAAGCCCTTGGAAGATGAAGCTTCGTAAATCCACTGGCATCTTTCTACTTCGCTTCTGTACTGTCCACCCAGAGCACCCAATTCAACTTGTTTTTGTTTTTTTTTTTTTGCATGCTATAGAGTCCTGAAAAAACAGGGTATAGTGGACATCTTTTATGAGTATGTACTTCCCAATTTTAAACACAGTCCTTGTCAATATGCGGTTAGCTCAACTTTTAACCAAAGTTTTTCTCTAATGTTTTATGAGCAGTGGATTTACTACTTACTCACATTAAAGTTATGCTAGGTAGTCTTTTGAATGTTGTCATGCTGTCCATTTATTACGTTGTGAAATTAATTAAAGGGAGCTCAATGTTACAGACTTTTAATGCAAAAAATGGGAATACATTTTCCCAATAATTTTATATTCTGCATATACACCAATAAAAAGAAAAACAAACATTATTTAACCCTGTATTTCATAAATTGTCTAGGAGAGAACACACTGGTCCCATTTTTGGGGTGCAGTGCCACCAAACATTTGCTGGGCACACTTTTTTCTGGCAACGTAAACCTTAAAAAGAGCAGCAGAAGTGAGAGCTGGCATAGCCCGGAAAGCAATTTAGTAGATTATCATAGCGCTAAATTGTACCTCCAGAAAAGCATATGTGGACGTTCCAAAAATAATCTGACAGTTTATCAAAAGTGGCAGGCACTGCCCTGGGTCATCAGCATAATGGCTCACAAGCTAAAACCATATATCACTGATGGAAGTGGATGGCCGAACTGGAAAGCAGAGGGGAAGGGAAGGGGGGGGGGAGGAAGCGAAAGAGAGGGACAGTGCTAATTAGCATGCCGAGCTGACGATGCCCGGGCTGGTGTGGGCACAGCATACTAATGCAGCCAGTGCCCAAGAAGGATCAATCTGAAGCGTCGCTCTCCTTTAAGCCTTACCAACAGTTAGGGCTGCTGTCAACACGCCTATTACCCAGTATTTTATCATACAAATAAAAGCAGATGCAAAGAGATCAGGCTTTTTCTTCCCCTATGTATTCTCCTGCTGCCCAACCATCTACTCTCTTCCCATTTTTTTTTCTTCACTGAGTAAAACTGCAAAAATTTTCCCTGCTTTGCATTATTTTAATTCTATGCAATTCTACCCATTGTCATTGCAGGAGGAAAATGGTAATGTGAGTTAACGACATTAGAAAAGGAAGCTCTCTTTTTTTTTTTTTTTCTGATAAACATCAACAGCCAAGTGATTGTGCTTAGTGAACAGGAATACAGAAATGCTCTTAGGAGTGGAAAAGAATCCAGACATAACAAAAATATTTCATCTCCAACCCCAGATGGAGATGTGTCATCACGCCATGACTTACGCTAGGCTGAAGACAAGGCGAAGTGCTGTACACATCACAGGTTTCCGTTCCAACACCGGGTTCTGAAGTTTTTTCCGCTCCCTTTTGGTGGAGTTCTACTTCATTTGCTGGGAGAGGTGGGTTTTGGGAGGGATTGTGACAATCTGTGCCCGGTCTGCCGTTCACCAAGCAGTTACGAAAATCCCAAGTCAGTACCAGGCATTATGAAGGCTGTTTGTGTTTGTTATATACATATATACATATATCTATATATGTAAAAAGGCACGAGCACCAATTGACTTGCCCCAGGCTACAAACTCTGTAGCAAAGCCAGAAATTGCTGCCAGCCCTCCTGTATCTTCTTCCATTGCCCAAGGCCCCTCTCCCTGCAAAGCCAAATTCAGTTATTAAAGGAAAGAGAAGAATCTTTCCTGGAAGAAGAATTAAAGATGGGTTACACTGTTGTTACATAAAGAGATCTTTTCATGGATGCTGGCAATCAGGTTGGTTTCCAACAGGAGACAGCAGCACATTTTTGGCATCTTGAAAAATTTTAGTAGGAGCCTATTTCTGGTCATGTTTTGAACAGCAAAGGGTAATTCCTTTCAGTAGCACGGGACGTTAACATTGACTTGGGCACTCCTTCATGTGCCTCGTGAGTAAGGGCACGTTGCAAAAGGTGAGACATGGAACAACTGAGCAGTTTGCTGAAGCGCTGGGCAATCGGTGGCACCAGCAAGAACAGAATCCACCAGGCGTGACCTAAGCTTTGCTGTAGCTTGAAGGTTCCCACTGATATCCATGAGGCAATGGAAAGAGAGCAGTGATACTAGGGGAAATTTTTTTCATAACCTGATTGACTTTGAAGCTGGAGTCTCAGGAGATTTTGAAGCGAGTTTAAGTTAAACTTAGGCAGTAAACTCCAGCATAGATGATTTTTGAACAACTGACCATGATCATCATGTTCTAACAACATAGGCTGTGTAAAGCAAAACCTCCCTGTTGTAGGTGTCTTCAGTCTATGTGAGAAAGAACCACAGAGATAGAGACTGATAGAAAGTGCAAGCACAGAAAACACACCCCCGAGTAGATTTAATGAGCCCAGAGTCTTCGACTCACAGCTGAATCACAATAAACTGCTACTTTTCTACCCCCATCTTACCCGCTTGCTCCTTGTAACACCCCAGTCCAAGCAGTGCAATACTGCCTAATCCATTTCCAGGAGTGCAAAAAAACCTCTGGTTACACCCTCTTCATTTCATCCTCTGTCACAGAATCACGACCAGTTAAGCAGTGCTATAGGAGGAAAAAAGAGAACTGGTGAAGCTGAGAACTTGCTGAAGCCAGAGCAGTTACGGCTCCTAGCTCACCAGTGGGTTACTACAGCTTTAAGATGTTTGGCACAGGGACAGAGCACAGTCTGCTGAGCCAAATCTCACACAAGCTCCTTTTATTTAGTTTGCTACTCACTGAGGGGGAAAAGGAGAGCAACTGTGGCAGAAACAGCGTGTGACATGAACACAAAACAAATGCCTGAATTTCAACTAAATTCCCTAAATTCACAGAACTTTATTGCAGAATACAGACAGAGCAAAAGCAAAGGACAAGAAGGGTTTGTGTCCTCTGTAGACAGAATAAAAGAAACTAATAGATCAGCTCCAGGATTTTCAGCAGCAATTTTTGTAGGGAATCCAGTCCAGAGTTCACTTCCATAAACGTGTATCCAGAGCAAATCTATTGACAGGGCAATTGTGAGTGTCAAACCAGAAGCAGACCCAAAGAAACAAACAGGCAAGCCTGCAGTAGCCAACAGCACACACACTGAAAACCAGGAACAAATAATGCAATCCATTGTTTTATCTCCCTAAAAAGGTCTAGAGATTATCTAATTCTGGATTTACATGCCTAATACATTTGAAAATTCCAACCCGCTTCCTACAGATCCTTTTGGCACAGGATAAAACACCGTTTACCGATAATTATTATTACAAAAAAGTTTATGAATAATTTAAGGTATCGAAGCACTTCAGGCTGTAAACAGTTTGGAAAACAAAACTGGGCAGAGCGCTTCAAAGCGACATTTCTCAGTGTTTTGCAACAGTTGATGAGAAACTTCATTTCAAGTTTGGATGTAGTCACATATCTGCTACCTGCTCTTTTATCAAGGAAAGGAAGCTTTGATTTACAGAGAGCCACTAACAAAACTGAACATGAAAAGGAAATCTGAGGAGCTTGAGATTTTCCAAGCCAGATGACCCGAGTTTGGGAAGCTGCCTTAATTGAGACACTTCAATAGATCATTTTCTCGGTAAAGTATGATGAAGCTGAAGGTCGCTTAACTTCAGCAGCAGATGAATTTTTTGCAGCGTCTTGGCAGTCAGGTACCATGGCATCAGAGAAAAGTGATCAGAATTGCCCTTGTTATCATATCCAACAGCCACAACGAGATTCGTCTCAACTAGTAAATATGTTTGCCCGTAGTTCTTGTTTTGTGTGCCAGCTAATAACGATTTTCATCAGGGTCGTTCTTCATAGAATCACAGAATGGTTTGGGTTGGAAGGGACCTCAAAGATCGTCTAGTTCCAACCCCCCTGCCATGGGCAGGGACACCCTCCACTACACCAGGTTGCCCAAAGCCCCATCCAACCTGGCCTTGAACACTTCCAGGGATGGGGCACCCACAGCTTCTCTGGTCAACCTGTGCCAGTGCCTCACCACCCTCTGAGTGAAAAATTTCTTCCTTAGATCTAATCTAAATCTCCACTCTTTCAGTTTAAAGCCATTGCCCCTTGTCCTGTCACTCCACGCCCTTGTCCAAAGCCCCTCTCCAGCTTTCTTGTAGCCCCTTTAGGTACCGGAAGGTGCTGGAAGGTCTCCCTGGAGCCTTCGCTTCTCCAGGCTGAACAGCCCCAACTCTCTCAGCCTGTCTCCAGAGCAGAGGTGCTCCAGCCCTCGGATCATCTTCGTGGCCTCCTCTGGACCCGCTCCAGCAGCTCCATGTCCTTCTTGTGTAGGGGACCCCAGAGTCGAACGCAGTATTGCAGGGAGGGTCTCAGGAGAGCAGAGCAGAGGGACAGAATCACCTCCCTCAACCTGTTGGCCATGCTTCTTGTCCATAGTAGCTTCTAACCAGCTATTAACAAGGGTTAGGCAATACCTGCTCCTTTCCTAACCGAAGTAAGGTACAGGAATGACTTCCTTAGCAGAAGGGATTGAAACAGAAGGCAAGGTATCAACTCAGGGTCACCCAGTGATCCAGCGAGAGTTGAGTGACACAGGAGTTTTCTACTTCAAGCATTATATCACACTGCTACAGATTTCTTAAAGGTTTGAACATGTTAAACATAAGGAGGTCATCCTACTTGTAGGGTTTTCTTGCATCAGTCCCTAACTGTTTTGATCTCAGTATTTCTAAAGCAAACAAAATTCTGTAGAACAGCGGACGTACAAAACATTGCCCCATCTTTGTGCTGTTCTCAATGTGTGCAAGTACTTAACAGCCACTTTTTCACTCCCCTGTCCATTAAGCCTGAGGAGAAAACAAGTGCCCAGTGGGACTTGCTTTCATTCTGTTAAAAATAAAATATTCTTCGACAGCTCCACCTTTCGTGCTGTTGCATTCCTTCAAAAGCCATATAACCATTTCACTGCATGCACGGATAACACAGGAACAGGAAGTTTCCATTCTGGCTTCAGCAGAGCGTTGTGTTCGATTCCTTTACGCAAGGTTCTTAGTAAGTCTCTCCTAATTCTCACTGTCCTGTGTACTTGCTGGAAACCATTTTTAGTGTGGCTGTTTCCCAGCATGCAAAATGGAATCCTGTGGTTTTTCCTACCACTCAAAAAAAGTGTACGATGACCTTAAACATCAAAATATCTTAGAAGATCATAAATATTGGCTTCTGTTTGCCTCAGTGAATTTTAAGGGACCACATTTCTAGAGAAGACGACATGTATTTTTCAAAGGCTGAATCTCACATGATGATGTGATGCCTGCAGACAGTGGGTGAGGAACCCACACATAGACTTCATTAGGCTGTCTGAGGTGTTGTGAAGAGGTTGTTCAAAACTGATCATTACATATTAACTTTATTCTGCTGAAGCCTATGACAATATTCCCTATCATTTCATTACAAAGAAAGAATCATGCTAAAAGAAGTGCGTCAGGGATTAGCTTTCACTGCAAGTTCAAGATCACTCTTCAATAATTTAAATTTTATAGGTAGAACAGCAGTAAAACGTTAGATGCTGATGAGGTTTATTCTGAATATACAGACCATAATATCCTTTTCTATTTGCATGCACTTGAACCCCCAATTTCAAACCCTACATTTCTTTATCTCGGAAAACAGTGATCATTACAGAGTTATCTTATTACAAAACCAAATCCATGATGCTAGGGTGGGTTTTTTTTGTTATTTTTACAACATAATCTTTGCTGAAGAAGAATTACACTGATTACTTTGCCAATGCTTGAAAATCCTGACGCAGAGTGGGACAGGGCTTTTCATGCGAAGGAACTCCCTGCCCTCCCCTCCAAAGCCTTTAGGTCACACAGATCTGATAGTTAAATTCTTTGACACCAGACTCCCAGGCTGGCAAGCAGAAGATCAAAGAACAACTCTAGAACAAAAAAGCCTTCTTTTAGGCTTGATGTAAAGCAAACTACTTTCTACTGATTTCCATGAAAATCTGTTATTTTCAGCAATTAGCTCCGTTACACTCATTTTTATGATCTACATGAGTCAAGTAAAAAAATGTCTTAAGTGCTAAGCCTGAAAAATCATTTTGCCACTGTAGAAATGTCCATTATAGATCTGTTTCCACTCGTACTAACGAAAGACCTTTCTGAAACTTCAGGCCTTTGAAATAGATCCCCAAAACGTGGCATAGTTAGTAAAAGATTCTAGCAACTACAAGCAGCAAACCCCACAAAATTCGTGACCACAATGAAAGCTCTATATCCACGAGTTTTGAAAAAATCTGTATAAATACATACAACCTGAACCAAAAGTTAGAGCTCTCTTTCTGTTTATCAAGAATCTCACTTGTTAATAAACTGTGGACAAAACACACAGAGAGATATCTACTGGCCAAACAATAAAGAATAAATAACAAAATGTCACTGCAAGGACGCATGAGCATTGATTTAAAAGATTAGGTCTTCCCTCAGGTAATATTCTAGCCCATCATCTCCGTTTTAAAATTTAAAATTTAAAAAGATCCATAGGGACAAACACGCTCTTCAGTTTGTCTCAAGTGACAGAGAATCAATTCTCACGAGGAGCTGTGCAATTTTGCATGCAAGCTGACTTAATTTTCAATTTCTAATTGAAAAATGAGAAATATTTAACAAAAAAATCTCACCTTCTTGGGTTTTATAGGTCAGATCCTACGCTTAAAAATCAAGAGATGTACAGCAAAGATGACAAAACTCTAGTTGCACGTTCTGATGTCAGGAAGAAGCACCAGTAACCTTCTGCTATAGCTCACAAATGCACAACAGCGTAATCCTTTTTTAGGTATAGAGATCCCTGGGGTTGATATAAACACACCAGTCAGAAAGCATCATAATTATTGCTGTATTTTAATGATTTTAATAAGCTGTGAAAACGAAAGGCAGGTTAACTATTCAGATGTATCTGACAGATTTCATTAAAACCACACAGCATCTCGATGCTGAAAGGTCTAATTTGACACATTTTATCTCCAGGTCAAAACACACCACTTTAATCTTTTCCAAATGGCATCATATTGCGTTTACAGTATCTGTTCCTCTCCATAACAAAGAAAGATTTTAAGAGGATAACGCAGGGGAAAATACTGTCTGACAAATGAGGTTTAAAACCAGTAATTATCCCTAGCATCACTTAGGTTATTTGTTTCTCCCTCTGCTGATACCACTTCATCAATTACCGGCAACGCGCACTGCAACCACTGTGCTGGGAACAGTGCAGTTTCACAGCAAGAAAAAAACCCAACCAAACAAAAGTAAAATCTTGCCACAGTGGAACTATTATCTTCTTTATTTTATTGATAAAGAAGGACAGTGCAGAGTGATTGAAACAACATGAAATAAATCAAAAAACACTGAAGAACAACAAACTATTTTAAAAGAATTGAGGGGAAAAAAAATCCAGCATGTTTGGTTTTAATAAGAGACTTCAGTATTTTATATGAAAGGTTTTACAGCTCTTCCGCATTGTGAGCACTGAGGAGCTGCAGGCACACACTAGGATGAGGTGCACGATACCTTTCCACCATAAGGAGAGAGCAAGGGCCCTCCCTCCATCCGAAATCCAGAAGATGATGGAGAATTTGATGACCGAAGCAGACAGGCCTACTAAATACAAGGACATCATAAATGGCGGTGAGGCCAGATAATATGATAAAAAGCTTCATGTAAAAACTTCGTGTTATAAAGTAACTCCTAGAGTCACACCACAGAATTTCATCTATCTCACGTCCTTCCTAAAGGATGCTTAAAAGACAGGTAGAAAGAAATGCAACCTATAAACCTTTTTTGTAGTTCAGAGCAACCGTCCAGCTGTTGTCTGGCCAAGTTCCCCAATCATACATCACCTTTGGATGGACAGAGAATGTTGGTCAGAACAGCATGTAGTGGCTGCAAGAGCATGAGATGAGGGCTGCTCTGTGACCGATGCCAATACAACAAAGATCCTTTATTATTAAAAAAACCCCTCACCAACAAGCAAACACACACACAAAAAAAAAAACACAAAAGAAAAAAAAACCACCAACACAAAAAACCCCACCAATCAAACAAAACCACCCCACAACCCCCCTCAAAAAACCCTGCAAAACACCAAGACCCCAACATGTTTCTAACAATATCCTGGGCACAGGAAAGGTCCACCCACAAGGAATTCTGGCCTCAGACAAAAGCAAGAGGTTATGCCCCAGCCTGACGGGCGTGTTCACAATGTGAAAGAGCAGAAGTGATGCAAAGGGTGACCTGGCGCACACACCCCACTTGGATTGCAACTGAAAGACCAGGAATGCATTCCAGGACACCAGCAGATCACCTTACTTTTCTAGTCCATTATGTCCTTTTCTCCTTTAGCCATTCAAGGTGCAAGAAGTTTGCTGGCAGAGCTGCTTGTTACTATTCACTGAAGCAACATCACTCAGCTTCAGCAGGAAAGTACGACAGGAATTTCAGAAATGGAAACACAACAGATGCTCATAAGAGATGCCATTAACAGCAAAAGGTTTTATTAGGAGACTCTCTTTTTCTCAGCCCTACCGGCGATTCCTTCTCCTTCCAGGGACACTGACACAGAGCAGGCAGCATTGTTCCTACAGGATATTCGAGAAACATTTCAAACCACTCACTAATATCAGGACAGTAGGAGAACACCATAAGGGAAATTAGCAGCCAAATAAAGATAATGGCAAGAAATTAGAACCATGAAAGAGGATTAGCTGTACTGAGCTTAACAGGATCACAGATCACCTATGCCAGAAAACGTACGCAAACATGGGCAGCAAAAACCACTCTCCCTCCTCTCCCAAAGGCACGTCGTAGCTACAATCAGCCATACCCTTGGCATCTCTTTAGAGAAAACATTGCCATTTGAGGTTTCTAGGAAATAATGACTTACGCTAATTACTCTAATGAGGATTCTACTTTGCACTCCCTCGACTTCCCTCTTGCTAGATTTCTTTTCTCTTTAAAATAAAAACACAATGTTGGAAGACCTAAGTCTAATGAGTTTCATGGTGCTGGTCCAGTTTCTCTTGGAGCAACCTCCACAGCCAACAAACCCAAACACTAATTAGGCCCCTTGTTGCTACTGTCTGCAGAAAAGCCAAGGACAGAAGGGATATTAACCTGCCTCCTTTATTGCTGCAATCCTAAAGTGATCCCCACAGATTTGAACTGAATTACAGTTGCAAAGGGTCAGGAAGAAAAAAAATACATTCAGAGTCCTCACCTCAGGTTGAGGACAAATCAAATATTCCGAAGTTTGATACATCCCTGACCAATGTAATTAGAGCTTCAGTGAAATCATTATATCGATTTGAAACAGGTGAGAACAAGAGAAGACCTTCCCCGCCCCTGCATAAACAAGGCTTTGAGGTGAAAACAGGAAAAGTCCACAGCAATGGAGGAGGGATCCTTCTTGGTCTCAAGAAAGGATGGTTCTTTTTTTTTTTTTAAACTAAAGAGAAAGTTTCTATTGTCTCCAAGAACGTTCCCCATACTGAATTTTCAGCAGAGAGATGGGGTAGATAAGAGAGAAATCAGCTCAGCGGAAATCACCAGTCTGTGAATCTGCGGCTGTTGAAGACCTTTTTACCAGTACGTGGCTGCTTCCTCCTGCTGGCCCCAAGTCAGCAAAGCACAGAAGGAGAGGAGACAGCACTTTTTTTTGGGTGGAGAGATTGGCAATCTCGAGTTTCAGATACCCACAAGTAAATGCCATGCACAGAAAGGGAGGACAGCTCAAAGTTTACAAATCAGACTCTTGTAAATCATTCCAAGACTGAGTTGCCCAAAACCAAACTAAAGAGCTTAGATCAGCAGTCGGTTCCGAAAGCCGCATCCACCACACCTCGGCTTCACTACGTACTGCAACCAACAAAAACCAGTAGGACAGTGACAGAGTCTTTGTACGCATCACAGCGTGACACCCAAACTATCTGAACACCACAGAAGAGATCTCTAGGAGTTTCCTACTATGACTGTAGCTTTTGCTATGATTTTTTTTACAATAACAACATTTAAGAAAATAAAAGACAAAGTGATTATGTTGGTTGAAGCACTGTTTTAAGGAAGGCTTGCTCTCAGAAGGTCATAAAGCAGCATTTGGAGAACATGCAATAGGAGAGTTATACAAGAAGGGGTCTTGGAAGATAAAGTGATAGCAGACACGTGCATTTGCATTAATTGTGTTTTGTTGATGTTTGTCTTTTATTTTTTTTGAAGTCATCAGAAATTGCCAGCTAACCAGAACCAAATGGTGGACCTCGCTAGGCACCACAGCCATATTCTGCACTCATTATTCACGCACAACTCCTACCAAAATCCATGAGAACACTGAACAAACAACAAATGTCTGCTACGAAATCCAAAAACCTCAGCAGGAATTCCACAGAGAGACCAGGGCCTCTTGCTGAGCTGTCCTATAGCTCCGTCACCCTCGGAATACAGAGCAGGTGTACATTTAAGTGCAACAAAATTCAGGCCAAAGGGTAGAAAACAGCAATTGATGTCTTCTCTGATACAAAGCCCACTGAAGTCAATAAGGGTTTTGAAACAAAACTGAAGGTCTAATAGAGCCGTAAATGCCAGGAGGAATATAGCAGCGAGCGGCCGACACAACAGCAGCTACAGATGTTCCTCAGTGTTAGTATCAAGAAGAAAATATCCTGCTCAAGAGTGACTGGATTTTGAATCTTCCTTTGAAGAGGAAGATTAAGCTCAGGCCATTTCTGTCTATTGTGCAATGGGAGAGGAAAGACTTGGAATGTGAACATCCACCTTGTTTTCTTCTCTTCTGGCTCTACACTGTTGAAAATCTACCAGTTCATAATCTCCTTTCGGAAGATTTAGTTGGATTTATATGGCTGAAGGAAGAATAGGGTGCAATGGGCACAGGAAGAGCAGGGAGGAAAGAAAAATCTTTAAATTGCCATCCATCATCAGAGTAACTGAAAGCTACGGCTGATGACTTCAGGTCAGGATTTCTTGCAAATCTGTGTTGGGAGCAACTGCGTGTTTCTAGGGACTGGCAATGAGAGAGCACCTTTTACCTCTCAGGAGACCAGTTCAAATCCAGGCCATTAGAGGCTTCAAGCAATAAGAGGGACAGACTGGAAACAGATTTTCCCTCCTAATCCAACAGCAAAGTGGAGTTAGAGCCCCTCGCTCCCCTCCTCGAACGCTGCCCCGACGCTCCCCGTTCTGTTCCGCTATAACTGCTCCTTACAAACTGCTGGAAGCATCTGGGGACTCACAGGATACACACTGCTCCTGGTTAGCACTGTCCATTTAGTAGCAGTCGTAGTTTCCACAGGTACTAACAACCGTTTGTACTTCTCCAGACAGGTAAAATCATAATACTTTTCTTTTTTTAAAAAAAAAAAAAACAAAAGACACTCGACACAGACACGTTATCAACACCGGTAGTCAGCTGTACCTTCCTATTGCTTACAATTCCGTTGTCAAATAGAAGCTCAAGAAAGAAAAATCCTGGATATTTGCAGGGGCACGAAGAACATGCACTCTACTCAGGAAAAAAGGATCCATGATCTCAGAACACGTACTGATCCACTGCTTAAATCAGTTTTTGCAGTATTTCCATTGACAAATAAAAATTCCAAATCATAGAATCGCACTGGAATTTGTCATACAATGCTAGAACAACAACAAAGTTAAAACTTCTCACTCCAATTAATCAACTTTTCCACCAGTTCAATGAATGGCTGTGCAAGTTTTTTAGTGCTACTGAAACTGTTTCAGTGTAATAATTTAATTTTTCCTTTTCCCTCCCATGCTACTTTATGGAGAATTATAATGATTCGCTATCATTTGGGGCAAGAAATATTTCAAAACATCAGCTTCCAATGGAGCAGATATCCTGAGCTTCACTTCATGCTTAATTTAGAAGGAAGACAGAGAGAAATTAAGGAGTAGATCCACAAAAGAAGAAAGAAAAAAAGCTGAGACTTGTATCTTACCCATATTCCAACACAAGTATTTACTGCTACAGGTTAGATCCTTAAAAGGCTTCTCTCAGTTGCAGAATATCTCATAAACGCTTCCAGTTCACAGATAGAGGCGGTTCCTTTCCTCTTTAAAAGTAACTTTTTCCCTGTTTTCATCCTTCAGGTTAAGAAAGGTTTCCCTTAGTCCCCTCCTTTCAACTGAATCATCCTTCCAGTTGTCCAGAGTAAAAAAGACCCGAAACACAAACCTCGCAGCAGTGAGCTCTGCGATCTCTACAGCCATGTCCCTCCTGTATGACTTCTGTGAAAGGTACGCAAGATCACACACCTGCTGTACGGAATTACAAAACCTACCGGGCCCTCTGATTCCCATCCTTCCCTCGAGTCGGTCACTGCGGAGAACTGAGCAGCCCTGGCATGAGGTCAGCTCTCCGTGTGCGAAAACTGCTCTCAAAGTAACGTACAACCCTGACGTGATTTATGAACTGGAGACTTAATCTGGAGTCTGTGGCCCCTCCCCAAATCAGGCATATTTAAGATAAAAATGAGATGTCGTGTTAGCCCTTCCGAGGCTCAAACAACTGTAGCTCTGTAAATTAAGATGTTCCAAAGCTGACATTTACACAGTCTCTTTTATCAGTAGTAATGCAAGTGCAGGCTATGCATGATGATCAAATTGAGTTGAATTTCAAGGTGAATACAAAGAAAATTCATGCATGTAAGATTTTTGGATTTTCCTTGCAAGTAGCTCTTAGCACCTGACACCACTGCCTTCTTGAGGATCCCTGTGTACCGAGAACTAGGTGTACCAAATAACATCCCAACGTGGGATAGTTTGGCATTTCACGCAGGTCACCCCCCCAGTACAGACCAGCATTTGCCATTCCTCTGGTATGAGGGTGGCGAGTTGGCAATAATCCCTCTTAGTGATTATTGAGTTTGGTCACACTGATCTGAAAGGGTGGGTTTGCTCTCAATCCGTGTAGGAGCCTGAATCATCAACTTCAAAGCAGCACAATCCGCTCACAATACTGAAACACAGAAGACCTTTTCCACAGCACCCAGTCCCAGTAAATGAAATTATTTCCATAGGGCTGAGAACAATTGCAGAGCATTCCATCTTAAACACTAACTGCAAGATGTGTTCTCTTGTAGCAGCACATCTTTGCTGAAAGCTTTTTTGGGGAAAAATCTAACCTTACTACTATCAGAATTTGACCAGATAACAGCTTCTGCAGGGAGAAAATAGTGATGAGGTCAAATACAAAGAATCCATAGACAAGGGAACAGGGCAAAGTAATTTTCAGAGCCCAATCAGAAATATTTTAGAAGGACTGTGATTTCTACGCAGGTGCTCAGAACTTCTTAATGCTCAGCTCCACCAGGTGCCATTAGCTGGGCATCCAGCAATGGAAGGGTAGATTCTTCAATGACATGCCTGACAAGTCATAAATAACTAGCTTTTCTTATCTGATTTCATTCCTAAAACATACTTTCTGCTAGTTTTTTGCCAGAGAGAATAATAAAATGGAAATTGCTTTGTTTTGACAAGTGTTGAGTAAAGCTTGCCATGCTTCAAAACATTCAGAAGTATTTTATATAATATATAGGTTAACCAAAAAACATAGAATCAAGAAAAGAGAAAACCTAAATATTCACAAAAAGGCATATACTCCTCTTTTTTCATACACTGATTAAACACAACTTATCAGAACAATCTGACACAGTAATTACACCGAAATATTTCCACACAAAGGCTGAAGGTAGAAAATGTTCATTATGTTTTTGCATTTCAGTACGATTCTCCAAATTTGGCTGCCTCACCATTCATATGTCAATCAGGTGCACCAGGAAATAAAAGCTGAAAGCACAAAGGTTCTTCTGAACGCTCCCTAGCAGCAAGAAAATATAACCTGCAATAAATTCACCCAACAGCCCACTTTGCCAATCAGCAGTTCCTGGTGTTATGGTCTCTGCTAAGCCCTTTTTCTTAAACAAACTGCAAGCAACTTGCTCTGAAAAAGATGGAAAATTTAATAAATCCTACCATATGAGATAATAAATATGATAAATCTAATAGTAAAGAAATAGCATGGGCTTTTCCTTAACGAGGAACACAAATTACCTACACTGAATGACTTATATGAGGGAGGTTGTGGGGTCTACACAGTTCTTCAGGAAGTGCACATCCTATCCGGTCAAGAAATCCAATTTCAAATCAAATTCCTTGCAGAAATGCAATTATACCAGCAAAACATGTTTTCACTGGTCTACTTTACCTTACTTTCCTTGGTAGTGTGTGTTCTACTGCACATTGCACATTACTAAATAGGAGACATTACTAAACATCCAGTAGGAAACACCCTCTAGAGACCATTCTTTGTAGGTTCTCATTAGAGTTGGCTTCAACTTTTATTTTCCTTTTGGTTGAAAATAATTTTCAAGTTTAAAAACACCTGTGCAATATATCAAATAGATTTTTTTTAAAACGTTCAGAGCATGACGTTCTTCAAGGCACGCACCTATACAAAGAGAACCCACATAGTGCCAAGAGGAGATCAGGTAGACATGACAAAGAAAGGAGAAACTATACAAGAAGGAACCAGGATTATCCAAGGTCGAATCAAGTGAAAGGCCAGTCCCCAGAAATTCAGATTTAGTCATGGAAAAATATGACCTTCATCCAGGGTCACAGGTGGAAGACTAATGCAAGTGATTGTTTAGAGCCAGCAGAACAAAAAGCACTTTTCTGCTCTACATTTTTAAGACATGCCACCCGCACAATAGAAGTTTCTAAGTATAGATTGCTTGTAGAAACTTTATTAACTCTAGATATTTCCATAACACCATCACAGCTGCTGACAGCTCTCAGAGATAACAATCACAGCACGTTTTTATTACGGTTTCAGACACCGAACTCCTGGGGAAGGACACCAGAGCTGGAGGGTGTTTAGACTGGCCTGTGGCTGGGTGGATAGGTGGGAAATTCAGATCTGAGTTCTTCATAAGCAGCGTAACATACCAGCCTGCAACTTGTGTCTGCACTCTGATGACAAGCCTTCTGGATGCTATCTGTAGTATCACTTTCTTATCTCTGAGTACAGTTGGACCTGTACTGTTTTTCATGTGCAGAGCAATACTGTAAGCATACGTGAAACATATTTTGACCACAGTCACTCATTTGCTTCCCACAGGGAAGATCTCCCATGGCCCCCCTGATGTCAGCGGAGTAGGATGAACTTCCCCAAAGCACTACTCAGTAGAGTTACGTTATACCTCTGTTGTGTTCTGCCTGCTGGAAAGATGCATGGAGATATTCTTGACTACAGAGATAACCTCAGAAATCAGCCTCCGGTATAAGTCTCCCACAATGGCACACTTCCACAAGGAGACAGTCAAGGACTGAATTCCTGGACATCCAGAATTCTTGACCTGAGGTCACAGGAAGATTGCAGGATACCTACAGAGTAATCCACATCGCAGGCCTGCTCCCTAACTATTGAACCCTTCTTTTCTAAGGGTTTAGAAAATAAATTTTCTAAATTTTATTTTTCTTTTTTGGAACCTCTGCATTAATTCCCATGCTATTTACACTGTTTCGTATGACAGAGAATACCTAATGATAGGCAGGTTTTGTTGAAGTCGGTAGCTAATTTAGATCTGGCTTTCCTTAACAAACCAAGAATCTTCATCTGTCCTTTTAAGTTATCCTCAAAAGGCTTTATTTCAACACTGCAGATGAAGACACAGTCTTTTTAACTAACTGTTTTATCCTCTTTGGGAGGCAATTAAAGAGTGCAAGAAATTACCCCCTTCTGTTTCTATTCTTGTCATGGATGGATAATTGGTTTGTTTTAAAGAGAGGGAAAACTAGTCAGACATTGCCAGTTTCAACATTTCTAACCACTTAAAGATTATCACTGCAAAAGCAGCTCTATCAAACTGAAGGACAACACTTCTCTTAGGTTCCCCTGAATTCTCACGCAAGCAGATGCACTCTGCAGCAACCACTATCTGTCAACTATGGGACTACTCAGGTCCTCAGAAACACATGCAATCCTGAGCAGATGCCATCATCAACACGGCTCCTGCCATCACGTCCCTGTCTTTCCTCCGTCTGGGACATCAGCAAAGTCATAAAACAAGCACAGGTAAGTCTTTGCAAGATCAGGACCCAAGTGTGCTTTTATTTTCCTTATTACATCACCGCAGTGGTGCTGTGCTGTTTTACCTGAAAAGCCACCTGTACATGGCACTGAAGGCTGAAGGTAAACACAAAACGAAGTATTGAATCTTCCATCTCAAACTGACAAATCTTTCATGTTGCGAATTTAGTCCTCTTGATTGGTTTTAAGTTCCCTGAGTTTCAGTCAACATACCCGGTATAGGAAGAGGTTAAAAAGAAAAGGATGAATTACAAATTCAAGAAGATGCTTGTTACCCTACCCAGCCTCTGCAGGAAGGAGGAAATGATGTTCCATTTGCGTTCCAAAACAGCTCTGTTCTGCAGGCGCTGTCAGCATCAATTAGAAGCGTGACCTATGTTAGCTTTTTGTCAATACTGTAACTAGTTTAGAGATTGCTCTTCAACTGCAGTCTGGGAATCCACTTTTGGAAAGACAAATCTATATAATCGCTAAAATTGATCAAGAGCGGACAAGGGAATTACAGAAAGTTTCTGAATTGGATGTATACACAGTGCACACACCTAAACTTGAAGGCTTTGAAATTCAATTACAGAAACTAAAATAAATGACCATAATGTTTTCTATTATCAGATACATACAAATCATTTTCCCTTCCTTCCTCTGCCCCAATAAAACAAATTTCAATTACTTTTTCCTAATCAACAAACTTGACCTTCTATCAGAGTCCTTCAACAGCATACAACTTTTAAAGTTAAATAATATATCATAACTGTAGAACAACATAGCAGAGGATTTTCAGTTTCAAAATACAAAATCCTGCTTTAAAAAGCAAGCATTAGGTGCTTATAATGCATCTGGGCTAATCAGACAGAAAGTTGAAAGAGGCCAAACGACTTATTGTATAATTTTCCATCAACACACCGGGTGGCTCAAGACAAGGCCAAAAGCATGACCAAGCACTTAGTATGTAGGTGCCTGAGCTGTGTTTGGCTAGGACACAGCATCCCAGCCAGGTTTCCATCACTGAGGGCTGGGATCTGCAGTCAGCACAGTGGTGCTGATAAAAGTCCTCAGGATATACATATGGATACGCTAGCAAAGGTACTTGATCTGACACAGAAATTGTCTGGAAGACAACTTCATTTCTGAGGCACATTTTGAGATCTGAAGCCTGTCTTCATGTCTTTTGAAGAACAGACCTGACATCTGAACTTTCTCGAGAGATGAGTCCGGAAGACTTTGTAGCCCAGTTACGGCAGGACTGGCTTTAGCTGAAGAACCACCAGGCTGAAGGCCTCAGCTTCACCTGACTCATCAGTCGCTTGTCTTTCCCGATTGCTTTTGATGGAAGGAACACTCTGATAGCCAAGATCAGTGTCCTAGCTGATCAGGCTTTTTAGCACAAGAATTTATTTCGATAGCATTTTAAATGGAATTAAAAAACTCCCATATAGCAAGATATATTGACAAAACAACCCGGTTTAAAACATTACAACCACATTTAAGCTGCCTCAGCTACTCCTCAGCTTTCCTTTATAGGTACATAAAATCTGCATTAGAAAGGCATTCCAAGCCTTTTCTTCTCAGTCCTCCCTCTTCCTCTTTTAATGGGATACGATTGAGACTCTAGTTTTACATCTCCACACCAAAAAGGAAAAAAGCAAAAAAAAAAAGCCTTTTTAGTTGTCAGAGGAGAAAAGAGAAAACAAACACAGAGTTGCCAAGGTTACTGCCAATCCTTGCTGAAGAGATGAATGAAATTGATAGGGAGGAGACAGGTACAAAAAGACACTCAACTCCATTTTTACAGTCCTCCTATTTCAGATGAGACTGGTCCTAGATGTTTTTTTTCTTCTGGGCAATTTAAATCAGTTTGTAATCACAGAATTCTCCATCTGCTGCCCTGCAACGCATGACTCCAACCTACGTAAGAAATTGCCGTAGCCCGTAACAGTGTTGATCTGCTGAAGCACCTACAAACCACGCGACGTTCGAATCACAGAGGTGCATTTATACCGTCTCAGAAATCTGAAGCCAGAACAGTAAAGCTGAAAACAAGGCTTTTTCTTCTGCTACATGAAAGAAGAATGAAGAAGATGTCATTCATCCCAACCACACTGAAATCAATTGGCTGTCATGCCTGTACCTTAAGACAGTAATTTCTTAATTTGTCTCATAAGTCCTCTACTGCAAACGAGTTATCTCCCCATGGCTCAGAGACAGAGAACAGCTAGAATCTATGATTCTATGATTTTCAAACATGAAGATGTAAGTTTCCCTATCATGGGTGGGAATTCTGTGTGGTTTTGATCTAAATCTATCTAGGAATATCCAGTCAAAACTGGAAAGAGCTTTCTGATACAGTGGTATATTCAATGAAACTATCTTTCTAACAGTCTGGTGCAGCCTTGAAATTCCTAACTGGTTTCTAGCTACTTTCTAGTACAGCAGATTATTAGGAGAAGGATCATACTGGTGAACTACAACAGCAACCTAGGAATGAAGGAACTCAGCTGGGTTTACCTTACAGATGACACAGTCTCTGTCTTTACAACCTCACAGCATCACAGCTCTATTAAGTCAATATTTTTAACATACTGCTTGATTATTAGTGTGCTCATTTCTTTCTCCTCTTTCAGGGACAGAGATACTAGCAGTTAAAGCTCAAGATCACGTTCGTAGCCTGTGGTGGAGAAAGGAAGGAAAAAGACTGGATGTAACTAGTGCTGTGAAAAGAATAACGCAGCCCTTTAGCTCTGGTGTGATACAAGAGAGCACACTGCACACTAGTGGAGTTATGATGAGGGAAAAACTGAAACCTCCTGCAAATCCACATCTGAAGAGATTAAGCAGCTGATGCAGAGGTCATCAATCCCAGTCCAGAATGTTAATTATCCTTCGTCACAGCAGATAAGATTGATCAAGAGATGAAAAAGCGTCAGTAGTGGATTTTAGGGTGTACACTGACATTGACCTCAGCAAGCAAAGGCCATCCAACCTGCTGGCATACAGCCAAGAGAATTCTGAGCCACCCTTCTCATTCAAGGACCTCTTCATTTGTCCATATCCTCAATTCAGCGGCCCCTGCAATGACAGGAAGCAGTTGCTACACCTGGAACTCCAGAGAATGACAGGCATGTACCTTCGCCCATTACTACTCATTACTCATTAATTTCAGGAACAATCAGTAACAGTCACTCCTCAAAGAATTCAGATTTGAAGATCAATTGCTTCACTACCGTACCAACCTACCCTCAAAGGAGCCAACACGCTCCTTCCCCTCAGCCATACACAAGTATTTCCAATTTTCTGGTTTTATACATTATCCTGCCATACCAAGCTGTCTAATTGAAGTGAAAAGCCTCACAGGAATATAGTCAAGGAATTGCTTCAGATTCATAGCCACTGACTGCACTGGGCCTAGGACTTGACACCACCGACGTTCAACCAGATAGTGCGGCCTGCTGGCTACAAAATTATGGTTTTGCTTAGTTGCAAACATAAGTTTGTTTTTCTTAGTCACCTTTCACAGGGCTCTCCAACACAGTCTTAAGAGACCATTCTGAAAACCACGATGCTATGAGACCAAAATAGCATTACAACAGCAAAGCACTCCAGCACCAACGATCTCAAGTGCTGGAAATTAGGTACTTGATTTCTAATCTTTGAGCTCACTTTTTCAGGCTATTATATTCCAGACTCTCCTTTGGTATCAAAGGCTTATTACTCTCATAACCAAATAAACCTTAAGTCATTCCTATGGATCCAAAGATCTTTAACTTTGGATCAGAAACAGGCTGGGAGTTACCCAAATTGCACGCGAGGACCGTGCATTTGAACATGTTACTCCCAACAGAAGAAGGACATGGAGCTGCTGGAGCGGGTCCAGAGAAGGTCACGAAGATGATCTGAGGGCTGGAGCACCTCTGCTATGAAGACAGGCTGGGAGAGTTGGGGCTGTTCAGCCTGGAGAAGAGAAGGCTCCGGGGTGATCTTGTTGCAGCCTTCCAGTACATAAAGTGGCTACAGCAAAGCTGGAGAGAGGCTTTTTACAAGGGCATGGAGTGACAGGACAAGGGGCAATGGCTTTAAACTGAAAGAGGGGAGATTTAGATTGGATATAAGGAAGAAATTTTTCACTCAGAGGGTGGAGAGGCACTGGAACAGGTTGCCCAGAGAAGCTGTAGATGCCCCATCCCTGGAAGTGTTCAAGGCCAGGTTGGGTGAGGCTTTGGGCAACCTGGTGTAGCGGAGGGTGTCCCTGCCCATGGCAGGGGGGTTGGAACTAAATGATCTTTGAGGTCCCTTCCAACCCAAACCAGTCTATGATTCTATGAATTCTATGATTCTATATTACAAGACAGGTCTCAGCGCTGTAGGTGACTTAGAACTTTTGCCAATTAGTCATATGCATGTCACCTACTGCCAGGCATTGGAACTGGAATCACTGCGTATGGAACAGGGAGGTGGCTGGGGAGAGGGACTGGCTGACGGAAACAATTCGGCTCTGGAAACAGCCAAATTCAACTCGCCAAATGCATCAAGATTCACCAGCTTCAGAAACTGTCCCAGAAGTCTCCATGAGGCCTTGCCAAGCTCTCAGATCCCACAGATCATTTGTTTGGGTAACGAACTTCATGAGACAAGGACTGAGTTTGTTATGAACAGCAAGTAATAGGCGATGGTTGACTTGCCTCCATCACAGTCCTAAGAAGTCGCTTATTCCAAGTTTGTTTTTCAGAAGCTTGATGCAAAATAAACATTAAAAATCTGCAGCCAGATTGGTAAAGATCTTACGAGCAGCTTTTATTGTAGGCTGCTGACAAAGCGAAGACAAATATTCTACGTTTTTGGAGTCTTGCTTCTAAATAAAGAAGGAGACTCTCTGGGAAGAAGCATACTTTGGGACAGAAGAGAAAGCATTTTTGAGGACTTTTAATCTTCATTATTAACCTCATAAATCATGACTCGTGGAAATTAATTAAATTTTACAGCAACAGGAAGTTCATTCAAGGGAATAATCTAGCAAACTAAGGGAATATGAACACTGCAATTCTTCAAGCTCTTGAAGCAAGCAGGACTGGTCCATAAAGCAGAGCATAGAACTGTCCTTCGGAAAAGGTCTTCAGAGGAAAGAATAAGATAAACTCCTCATCACTGCTTGGCTCCAGACACCAGCACTTTCGGAAAAGTAGATTTGCAATAAAATTATAAGAGTACATCACCCTGTAAATAACATTTGTCATTACAAGATTCTTTTGAGTGGTGGGAAAATTTTATCACTTTGCAGAAAGGGAACTGAGAGGCACAGATATTAAAACTTGGATTCATTTTAATGCTCTCCTGATTTAAGTGCCAAAACGTGGTGTCCTAACCAAGAGGTCACCAGATAGCCTGCATGGCAGTCCAGCATCTTACTGGACAGAGATCGCAAGGTGGTATCTTCCAATGGAGAAGACAATGAGTTAACTACCTTATTTCAGTGAATGCTGTTCTTAACTGAAACTCTCCCAGCTCAGGTCCACAACAAGCTGCACATTCTTCTTAGAGGCTTATCTTCCATTGCAGCACCATATTTAACTGCAATGGTTTCTGGTTCTGCACTGACTCTGCAAACATCCCCAGCACAGACTAGAGACCATCATTGTTGTACTTGCTTTGCTTACTGAGACCTAACTCCACATGGATTCTGGGAGCAACAGTAAGATCCCTACCTGTCAGATCCTTCTCCTAACAGTTTACAGTTTCGACAGAAATAAGCATCTTCGCAAAAACTGCAGTTTCAAAAACTAGAGATTTGTCTAATTTAGATCATCGGAAAAGGACGTGACTCAGGATCAAGGTCAGCATCCTAAACTGTGTTTTGTAAGTAAAGCTGAAACTGTTCAAGCATCAGTTCTACTTAAGGTACCACTAGCAGGGAGAACATATTTCAAAGTACACTTTTGGGGAGTTCTGAGCAGTATGGACAATAGCCTCTGTTTATAAATAAGATGGTAGATGTGAGAAATCCCATTTCAATAAAATTCTGTCATATAATGCAGAAAAAGATCTTATTAACAAGTTTTACACAGAAGAAGAAAAGCTGTCACGACAAGTTAGAACTAACAAGCTTTGCTTAGCACTGGCTGGTCAGCTAAGACAGGGATGTTTAGACTCACCGAGAGGCAAAAAGAAGGTGCCACCACGAAAAGGACTATAAAATAAGCTTGCTGAGATTCATTTGCCACCAGCCCTTGAAACGCACATGACTGAAACAGCCGTATCACCACAAGATTTAATTGTTTCTCCCTTGGGTCCCTGACTTGTCTCATGTTCTCTATTTTAAGCAAATTCACATGTGGTGGAGTTCAAACATTTATTGGTTTTTGACAAAGAAAAATCTGGTTATTTAGCCAATTTCTTAATTGTAAAACTATGATCTTATTAGATTAGAAAGTTTATTTCATTGCAAAGCTATTTCTCAATTCAGAAGCAAAGAACCGATGCAGAATACATCTTAAAGAGCCTGTATTTGTCACATAAGACAAAAGAACCTGTGATCATTTGTGTTACACACCTAAAGCCAAAGCCTTGGTTTGATTTGACCTGTAGGCACTGCAACAGTAGGAAGATCAAGATGGGGAATGATGAAATCCAATTGCATTTATCATAATGGAGTTTAAGGTTCTTCTATAAAAGTCTGGTCTAAAGAGAGTACATAAAATAACTAAACGTTCATAAAAGACTAACATCAACTTGCTAGTCCCATGACCCTTCAAAAGAGGTAGAAAGATGAGTTTTGCATAACTGAGAATCAAAAATAGCAGGAGTACACTTGGAATACAGTCACAGGTACCCAACCTGTAAGCACATAATGTGAAATTCCACATGTTGGGACAGCTGAGTAGGACACGGGCACGGAACAGAGTGACTATCGTCTTCGCTCCTCCATGTACAGGGATGAAACGGAAAGCAGGCACAGAGACACCCAAACTGCTCCAGGTGCTTCAAGCAGCACAGTCTTTTACTGAGACATCGGCAGGTATCTCATCTTTCCAAGAGTAGCTCATATAGTAGCTACTCCTTGTAGTACTGTCTTACTCAATTCACCCAGGCTTGGGTATTTTCTGCATATTGCTGTGGGCAAGGCAGATAAAGCTTAACAGCAACACTATTTCATGTTAATAGAAGGAAACCTTTTTCATTATTGTTTCCATACACTTAATCTCAATGACAATTATATACTGCTTTCAGATTGGTGTTTCAGCACATAAACATTACAGTAAGAAAATATAATAATTTAAAACTCGCTTCCAAAATCAAAATTTAAAAAATTGGGATCTTTATAGGACATATTCAACTCTAGAGCTGCAGAAAACTTTCTATTTTCTCAATTCAGCAGAGGAATCCGACTTTAGTACTATGTTATTAATACTCTGAAAGTCACACTTTGACACATCCATATGCTACATGCTCTACTGGATATCCAGCAAACAGATTAAGCACGTGTTTCAGCCAGAGTGTAAAAATGCACTTGACTGAAATAAAGGGAAAACATCGCATGTCCATGTGTATGAACACGATAAATGAGATTTGACAGGTTTTAGCAAAGCCCTTCTTAAACTTTTGTTCAAATAACCAAGACTCAGTTACATAATGAAAGTGCTCTTGTGGTAAGAATTATAAATTTTTCCGTTTTTCAGGCTGTCTCGAGGATGTCTCCTGAACAAAATCTTCTCATAAACACGAGCTATTTCATATCATATTGAATACGTAAACCTATTTTTTTTAACTTTTGTCTAATTTTTACTTTTCCAAGATCACCTCAATGTCATTTTACCAAACGAAGCCCTTGTGTGTCGAAACTGTTAAGACATGCATTAGCCACACAACTACACCTCAGGTAAAATTGGCTGACGCTACTCAAACTCATATTGCATGTGACCTTTTCCATCTTTCCAGTCTGATTTATTTTTGGACACTTTCAGATCATGTCAGGATTTGCAGACATTAGAGGGTGAAGGATCAGAATAAATGCTGATTACAGAGAAGAAAAGATCCATACTTCTAAAGAGAGCAAATACCAATTTCATACTGGAAACAAATCTCAAGAATCTGAAATAGCTAAAGCAAATCAAAAGCACCTATTCCCCATTCCACACATAATTTCTCTTATGGTCACTACAATGTGATCTCAAGGTTTTTGACTGTTTGCTTTCTTGAGTTTGAATATTTTAAAAAGCGCTATTAGTCCCTTTGATACTAAAAAAGGGAACAAAACAAGGATCTGGTATAATTGAGTCCTGCTGTTTCAACACACAGTATTTCTTATTGGAGATTAAGAAATAGTGATGACTAATAGAGGCCAATCTCTTTCAAATAAGTGAAATAAGTATAATTTTGTGTCTGGTAGAGGAAAAAAAAAATTGCTTTCTGACTCCATCTATCTGAAATTCACCATCTTCAACACATGATTCAGCATTCAGCTTTCAGATTAATCTGACTCAGCTGCCTGGAAGCAGGAGCACTTGAATTTTTATGCCAGTATTATGCCAAACATCACTATAAGAGACTATTGTCCAGCAGTTGCAGGCAGAAAGATTAAGCATCAACATTTTTTTTCCCCATTTCTAGCAAACTCTCCTAGTCACATTCCTGTAATACCTCTATTACTATGGTATTGAATAGCAAAGCATAGCAAAGATCTGGATCTGTCGGTTGAGCTTTAGGCAGCTCTTTTCATTTCTCTCTGCTAATGTGTGCTCATTTCTGGAAAAGCTAATTTTTTTTTGCCTATTTAACTTGCATATTAATCTCCACTGAACTATACAAAATGAATTTCGATGTTCATGTTAAAAAAAAAAGGGAGGATGGTTTTTGATTCACATCCTTCTTGATTTTCATCAATCAACCTTTTCTGCTTAAGTACTGTTTAATCAAAAAAAATCCCAGATGGCTTCTAAGATTTACCGTGGCATCACTGAAACAGAAAACACTGTACCTCAGCTCCCGCATGTAGTTGCTTATGAGACCAACTTAACTAATCAAATACATATATACGGAAAAAATCAAACCTCACTCCTCCAAAACAAAAAAAACCCAACACTCCTACTTGCTTCTGCCTCTGAGAAACACCAAAGCCTTGTCCCTCACGACTCTGCTCGTACAGACACCTCACTCAGCTTAGCCATGTCCTCAGCAGAAGGACATCACCATCCCCTTCCGAGGCAAGAAGGCCTGCACGTTCCTCATTTACCTCTCCGACGCATTCGGAATATCCATCCCTCCACAGGTGTTGCCTCGTTAACACTTCAGATGAAAAGAGCTCTAGTGTCAAGCAGCGTGATGCAGTATTACCTCATCTTTAATTTCTGCATGTCTCTGGTTTTATCACGTCGTTATATGGAAGCAAAGGAACAAGTATTGCAGCAGGGCCCGGGTTCAGGGAGTACCGACGGCTAAAGGTTGGCATCTTCTGCCACTACAAACCTTAAGAATTACGGAAGTTGCTTGTCTGTCTAGAGAGAAAATAAAGATGAGTGAAAAAAAATCTATTCACAGCATTCATTGTATTGAAGAATTCACTTGTAAAACCCTGTAGCATTAAACAGTAATGATAAAGGACAACAGTGCAATTTTCAGTAGTGCGTCCGAGTTCCAAGGTTTGCCAACAATACAAAGTGGTAACAGCCAAAGCCACACAGCTGTGGCTACTCTGCAGTGAAATAATTACACAGAGTTCACCCCACACATAAAAGGGAAATAAAATCTATTTGCATAAAGTGTAACACACTTCTACGTTCCAGACCATGCTAAATTATGTTGAGCATTAGTATGCTGTAATGGCTTTCCTACTGCCCTACATGTACTCAGTACGATCAAATTCTGGTCCCAGTTATAACAAGGGCATACATATTGCTATAAAAATTTAAGATACTGCAAATTCAAGGCCTTTTCCAAAGCTCAGTGGAGTCCTTGAGCACATTCGTTGGGGTTGAGTCATTACAAATCATTAGAAATTCGAACTGGCAGTTTTAACAGTGCCCAGGGGACTTAGGCTCTCAGCTTCCACTAAGTTTCAATTTAAATTAGTTATCTAAGATCCCTCAGAACGCTTGAAAATACCAGCATAAACAAGATCCAGAGTAAGTTACAGCAAAACAGAAAACCTGAATAGAGAATTAAGTGTCTTACACAGTGTTTCTTCTTCAAACACATTTCAAACCACGTTTCAGAAGTGGTTTGTAAACCACACGGGAGAGCTGTGGTCTATTAAAATCTACCAAGAAGTCCTCAACGTAGTAGTTTTAGCTGGGATAGAGTTAACTTTCTGCTGCCTACTGGGGTTAAACCACGACACACAAATTATTCAGGAGTTGTTTTCTCCTAAGAATCCACACATTCTTCAGCCTTCTATTCCTGATATTAGAACAACTCGGATCATTTGCTTCCCTCTCGGAGCCTGGAGAACACATCAAGGAGCCAGGAGAATGTGTCTCTATTCAGTAGCAACAAGCCTACAGGAAAGGTTTTTTGAAAGGTCCTTTTCTTAATATTTTTGCTTTAAGTTTACTCCTGAGAATTTCGATTTAAAAAAGAAAACCGTATAAAATTGACTGAAAACATCAGGTTAAAAGAACCAGAATGAATAAAATAATACTGCTGCTACAAATGCTGTAGAACAAGTAAACGCTGTTGCATATGCTGCAAGATTGCTCACATGTCAAGATATTTTATGCAGGGATTATAGATGGACCAGATCTATTGCTAAAGACAAACATTCCTTGGGACTCATTGATTTTCATATTAGGACTGGCTGAAGATTCAGAAGGACCATCAAGTACACACAGACGTGTACGCACACACAAACGCTCCTCCTGAGGGCAACACTGACTGCCAAAAAGGAGAATACAGAAGCAGAAATTCTGCCACTCCGAGTGTTAGACACAAAGAAAAAGAGCTCGCAAGATGTCTTAAATATGTTGTGGAAGTAAGAATTTGGGCACTTCGTTCCGCTCTGAGGAAAGTGCAAATTAATGTTAACATTCAATACGTACAAGCAAATAAGAAACCAAAAATAAATAAAAAAACCCACCAACGAACTTTACTATCTGCATTTATAATTTCCTAGACCTAATCTGCAAACCCAACCTTCCCTACTGAGATGCATCCCCAGATCGTCTTCAGTGAAAGCTCTCCTGCTTGTGCCCAACTGTCCTTCCGACAATGCTCGAAACGTTGTGAGCTTCCATATTCCTTGATCAACGGCGGAACAAAAGGCAAAAGTAACCCAGAGTCTTTAACCTCTTCCAAGCTGGAGCTCATTCAGCTCCTGCAGAGACTTTTACAGTGCTTCCCCTCCCAAGGAGCCCAGAAAAGATTGTTTAATGTTCACAGTGGCAACAGGCATGATATATACCTTTCATCACAATAATTGATCACAGCTTTAGCTGTCCTTTTCTAAGAAAAGGATGACAAAAACATCAAATCCATCAAAAATTCTGATGGAGGACCAATACTTAACACTGACAAAGCTGCAGAGCTGCACTACCTGCAAGCACTCCTTTTGTTACGGTGTGGCCTGAATTATTCTCTGTCACTGAGATCTGGGGCTCTGTATCTGGTACTGTGGGTACGTGTCTACAGCTCAGAAGGAGCTCTGGCTCCAAGTCATGGAACGTGATCAAGAAGATCAAACCCAAAAAGGCTGTTTGGGGAAGGACGCAAGGCACAAACCGATGTGCCCGAGGTGACACCACTTCTCACAAGCCTCTTCTTTCCCCCCAAGAAAGCTACAAATGTTGCTTCACTGCTGAACTTATTATGGAAACGGTGTAATACACATGGAAAGTAATATCTGACTCGGGAATCTGAAGCAATTTTATTCAGTTTATCTGAATAAAATAATGACGATATAGGTACAGAAAGGTAAAAATTCACAAATGTGACATGTATTATTTACCGAGATATAAAGATGTATTTTTTTTTGTAAATAACAATTCCAAAGAACTGACCTCTTGGTAATTTTTTGCCCAGCTAACTCCAAAATAACATTTTGACAGCTACTGAAAACAAGAATTGTTAAACCTGAGAAGAGAAGAGCTCATTCTATCTCACTGTCTCCAACGGTTTCCCCCATCCCCTCTCTAACAGCAAGCAAACCCCCAAGTAACTAGGAGAATACGAGACCAGGGCACACAAAAAATGTACTTTTTCTGCCACAGTCTAGTGATTTCAATTAATTACTGGCTTAGGGATCTCCTGAGCCACAGGTGGCCACTAGCCCATTGCTCAAACCACCAGGAACAGTGTCTGCACATTTGGGTCTCATTCAAACTGCCAATGCTGCTGAACCAGCTCACCCTGAACACCGAACCCGCACAGCCTCAAGTCTTTAGGCATTTAAGAGCCAGGAAATGAAAACCACCACAAACTCCCGGGTTTGTAAGATGATCTCAGTTCCAACTACTTTGCTATAAACTTTACATCAGTCCATTCCTTTTGCCACCAGCATACAAATCACTTTACTATTAATGCTGCATATTGTTTACTATCACACAAAGCTTCTCTCATCCATTTTAGTACTATAAACATAACACATCGCTCATCTTTGAGTTTTGTGATTTTTTTCCTCCTTCTAGATACCTCCTATCTTGATCCCTTCCATACTACTCTACAGAAGTTGATCTATCTCAAACTACGCCGCACTGTCCAAAGAAAAATCCTACTTGTCACTTTATCATTAAATAGCTCCTTGTTTCTCAGATTTATCTGTGGTATTAAAATTCTCTTTGTTTTAATTAGTTCTTCTAGATGATTCATGAAATTTCATGACAACAATAGCTGTTCTGGATTTTTTTTTTCCCCTGTTTAATAGTTCTTCAGGTAATTTGTGTCAGCTGTGCATTGCTTTTCGAGACCGATATCAATCGAATATCAATCGAATTCAAAGCAAATTCACTTTGCTCAAAGACTGCTTGCCACTTGTGATTAAGTCGAGTTGACCATTCATCATGACTATTAATTGGAGGCTCAGCTCACACACCTCTCAAACCCCTGCCTGAACAGATTTTTTTTTGTGTGCTTCATTCAGGGAATCCCATAGCTGATTTACTACAGGACTGTAAACCGGAGGATCAAAACGAGCCCTTCTGATCTTGTAAAGTATGAACACACAGAACAACACTTCGCAAAGACGTGCTTAAAATTAAATTATGTGCATAGGACAGACTCATGAGTCAGAGTCGCAAATCTTATTCTATGGCACAAACGTTTTGAGCTTCAATCTTAGGGGTCAAGAGTCGTCAGTTCAGCTCCTCAATCTGCCCCAGTTTGGAATGAACTGGACGATCGCTACTCTACCTGAATTTACCTTGTTTGCTGATAAGCTCTTCCAGGTAGAAGACGCGCGTGGTCTTAGTATGTCTCATCCTGTGGCTGAGGGACACACACAAATACCGCAAGCAGGAATGAGAACCAACTTACCTGAAGCTCAAGTTTGAAATCAATACTTGAGTCCTTGACAATAAATCCATATCAAACATTTTCAAAGAGATTTAGCTTGTATTTTCTGAAGGGCTTGTCCATGTACAGAGGGTTTTGTGTCATTCATTCTACTAACGTGCGAATTGCTGCAAGGCATCCAGAAGTCAGCCTTGGAGATCAGCCCATGCTTTTAGAATACTTTTCATCTAATTACTGCCAGTAATCTTTCCATGTGGAGAACGGGTGAAAAGGTTAATTATTGCCAACAGATGACCACTAGTGGTTGAAGTGGAAGAAAAAGAAGTAGTAGTTAAACATGGAATCGCCCGTCTGCCTTTCCAACTAATAAACGTAAGGAAATCTCTTCTTCTCTAATGACTCTTCCACAGGTAATGTCTCATTTCTGAAACTCATGCAAATTCGTAGAGAAGAAAGGGCAGAGTAAACTTGAATTATTATTTGTGGACTGAAAACACATGCAGTGAATACGTTGCTTCTTTATGACTGTAATACTGAATTTACAGATACTATTCTGTTCACAAGGTCTTTCTTCTGACTTCCACTGCTAGTCCACCTGATGGTAGCACTGCACACACTGCACAGCTGCCTTCCAAAACACGTTTCACCCCAGAGATACAAATGCTCCTGGTCCCTCTCTCCCTACTGGTTCCACTCTTACAGCACATTGCCCTAGCTACCAGCCAACCTTCTTCCCTAGCAGGGAAAGAGCAGGAGCCAACTGCCCGTTCTGTATCCACCCTGCAGTCCTCTCCTGGGTACAACCACGTCACAATACAATTGACCAGGAACTTCTGAAGAGGAAGCAGGCGGACTGAACATCAGCAATGACTCAGATTCGTAACACTAGCTGAATGAGTCATGTGCTGAA
This sequence comes from Tauraco erythrolophus, assembly GCF_009769465.1. NCBI lineage: Eukaryota > Metazoa > Chordata > Aves > Musophagiformes > Musophagidae > Tauraco > Tauraco erythrolophus. The sequence goes on along the minus strand of NC_141493.1, from coordinate 3,988,155 downwards.
AAATACAGTATTTTATGCATATGCAGAGGAATTAGCAAGGCTGAGCACGGAGAATGCGGTTTCCCCCCCTCCCAGTATCACTCATTCACTACAGAGTCATATCTCTGCTCAAACAATGAATTCTCCACCACCTCCTAGGAGACAGTTAGCTGCAGTTCCACTTACACAACTATGTCTGCTTACCACCCAGCAAAACAAACCCCCTGGATGCAGAAAAGACAAATAAGAGGAACTAAATTATCGCTGCGTTATTTTGTAGGTGGCATGGCCAGTATCTACGGGAGTAGAAAACAGCAGAGAGTAACTAACCCCGTGAAGTTCTTCCTCCGACCAAATTCTCCCTTAACATAGTACAACATGGCCCAGAAGTATCCTCTGATAGTATTAAAAAAACATTGCGGGGAGGGGTGGGTTAGTCAGGATTTAGAAGCCTGGAAAACATACGGCTCTCTTGAGACAGTCATCCATAGAGCTAAGCCTCACAATCTATTTAGGACTTTCTTTTGAACCTTAGTGAGTTTTTAAGCCTTATCTGATAAGCATAATGATATTAAACTGGTTTTCATTACCCATAAAAAATGAACAAAAAGGCTAAAGCTGCTAGAGTCTCGGGCTATTTGACAGGAATCAATAGTCTGAATCCCTCAGTATATCCTGCTCATAAAAAAAACATTTTCTTTAAACGAAAAGGAATTATTTGGACACGAGAAACTAGTTTCACACAAAGTACCTTTGCAAAAAAATCCAAAATATCCTAGGAAGATTCAAGAAACAACTGTAAAACATACTCTACGTGTGCAGCCAGATATAGGTGTATGTATATATGCACATATACATTCATATACAGATAGAAAGCTCCAAATTCACCAGCCTGGAGGGCGTTTCCAGTCAAACACTAGTCTAGGTCACAACTCAAGGAAATTCCATAGAGTTAAAACAAGGCAGAATAGGATAGAGTAAGCTTGAGGTATCAGGTAAAACAAAAAACTCTTCCCTATCTGAATACCTCAAAAAACCATCGTTACCAGTTAGTAACTCCCTACTGGTCCGGCTGCGCTGGGCCAGGCAGACACACAATCCTGCAACGAAACACTGCAGATCCAGAAGCAGAGCTAATACGGATTTTCCAGCGCCATTTTTTTGACATAAAATATTGATTTGTTGAAACTGCAACTTTCCACAGGAATGCATCCATTTCAAGGAGGAGTCGTCATGGAAGTATTCCCACCTGACAACTTCTGGTCAAAATGTGAGCAAGAATGTTTACAAGAACAAGAACCTGCTTTTCAGAGCACTTGCTATATAAAGAAAACAGGCTCAGAATGTCTGTTTTATACATTATTTGTCTAACTTTAGGCTTCAAGTTCCAGCTCGGCCTGATTCATAGAAAGGCTTAGATATTTTATGAACCTGCTGGGAACAGCACTGAGCTGACCAGTGAGGGTCTTAGCTTTCCTGATATAGATTCTTCCCTTTTTTTATCACAGAACTTTTATTTTAATAGTTTTTATTATTGCTTTTTATTTTATTATTTTGATAAATATTTTATAATACTTTTATTTTGATTCATCATGAGGAAGAAATATTTTACTGAGGAAAGCAAGCTATTATTTCTCAACAGTAATCAGAGGTGTCAACTTTATTCTGACATGGACCACGCCATGTATTCATCTGGTTTGCAGGGAGAACAACTGCAGCCCAAGACACAGTTAGGAAAAAAAAAAATTAAACCATTACAAAACCTCTGTGATTCGTAAATGGGTTACTGTTCTATCGCTTTAAAACTACTTATATATCTACTCTATACACTAGAGTACATATATAGAGTATACACTCTATACTCTATACACCCTATTATACACTGAATGATTAATATCATTCTTTTAATAAAGAATTCGTACACGTTAATTTAGGATATCCAAATCTAAACCATCTGAGAGAGACTTAATCCTCCCATGGTGTAAATAAGGATGATTCCTTTAAAGTCAATGAAGCTAAGCCAATTTATGGCAACTACGGATCAATCCTGCCTCCAAGGCTTAATTAACTCTATGTACCTTTTCTATCACATCGTGCTCTCAGATGAATTAATGTTTAAGCTGTTATCACCTGTGAGACGTGGAGCATGTAGTACTCAGAGCTGCATGAACAGGATATTATTCTATTTATATTCTTGCGATGGCCTCCCAGACACTGGGCGAGTTTCCCTTCTGAGGAGCAGCAACAATTCTTGTATTTATACATTCAGTTTGACAAACAAACACACAAAAACCATCACTGAGCAGCAAGCCTGCCCACAGGTAGTCCTTACGACTGAAAGGTTTCTTGTGACAAGAACAGTATTGCCACACACACACAAAATACTTCCAGCTGTCTCATCAAACTGAGGGGCATATGGTATCATATGAGCACTGGAACACAAAGCAAACGTGAGTTTGCAAACACAGCTCAAAAAGGGAAAAAAGTCTTCACCCAAAAAGCCTTTACCATTGGAAACATCAAAGATGACGAAATTTTTCACTCTGAGGGTGGAGAGGAACAGGTTGCCCAGAGAAGTTGTAGATGACCCATCCCTGGAAGTGTTCAAGGCCAGGTTGGATGAGGCTTTGGGCAACCTGGTGTAGTGGAGGGTGTCCCTGCCCATGGCAGGGGGGTTGGAACTAGATGATCTTTGAGGTTCCTTCTATGACCATTCTATGATTCTATGATGAATTTTGTAGGGGACACTGGAGGTAAAACCAACAGTACATGTAATTATACTGAAATTTTTATCCAGTATTAGGGCATGGGGGTGAGAGGTGAGGAATAGTTGTCAGTGCAGCTTACTGAGCAGTTCACCAAGGCAGGCACTCAAAACCTGGCTGTGATCATTAGTCCCACCACTTTTTGTCAAGGCTGTGAAAGTAACTCTGGAACATCTGTACTATTTTTAAAGGTTTTTAATCTTTATTGCTTCCATCTTTGGTTTATTCTAGTATATTGCCTCACAGCAAAGTAAAAAAGCACCATGTCGTTCTGAGGTTGGCATATTAAATTTTCATATGCAGCTATTGGAGACAGATTTATAAACTAATTAAGTATAACAATCTCATAAGCACTGCTTATATCTGAAGAGTCTCATCTCAACCAGCTGAGTTATTCCAATGGATAAAAATCCAAACTTATTCAATAGGAACACTTGCAGAATCAGGCCAAAATTATTTTCTGTCTAATGTAAATCAACCGCTGTGTAAACACCTCGTGCAAACATCTCCCCAAGTTATTAAATTACTTCATTATTGAAAAAAGAAAACTCAGAATCATTGCTACAGTCTTACTCGTTTCCCTCCTCTGTTCCTGTAGGCACTTACCAATTTTTCTACTGCTTCTAATTCAACTAAAACTAAGCTGCCCAAGAGTGCAAGAACTGCCATGGTTCCCCCGTCCTCACCTCCCCGAAGTTTCATCTGCTGTTTCTCTCTTCGCAGATGCAATTCAGTCTTTCTGCCCGTTGCCATTTTTTGGTAATACTTCCTGTACTAGAAAACGTTTATAAAGGCACTCCAAATAACAAGCAAATAATGAGCAGTATTTTGCAATCAGCTTTACTAGAACAAAACCACAAACAACAAAAAATTAGGGAAATGTAACATTCTGATAGACTGGTGATGAGTTTCGAACAAAGAGCCGCTAAAGCTATTTTTATTCCCGTCTCTATTTTTTTTCCAGTGCAGGAACACACTAGATTCAGTTTGTTGCACGTTTCGTCCTATGTCTAGCGTGTATTTTCTGAACTCTTAGTCACTTCAATCTGCACATTTCTTACAAAAATTCCATAGCAACCTATATTTAAGAACCTATTTCTTCTACTGCAATTTTGTTATAAACAGGCATTGAAGCAAGTTTTAAATTGCCATTAACTGATGAGCAAATATCTCAAAATGTTTTTTCAGTTATTCTTTCATCATAACAGCCTATCAAAGAACAGTCTTTTCTGATTCTCTGTTATAAACTTTGATTGTTTATAATCAATTTTCAAGAAGTAAAAAACGCCTTCCCTAAAGAACCGCACTCTTGAACATCACTGGTGTAGGTGCCCGTATATTCAAGAGACTTGCCAAACTCCCCCATTTAAAACAGGCTTTTCTTCTTCCTAAAGCTGCACTGACAGCACTCACCCCAAGAAATAAAGCAAGAAGCCAGGAGAACCACAGCCTGACTCTGGGATTCCCACTGGCTGCAGTCAGATGAGTTCATTCAGTACTGGTTCCAGAATTTTATTTTACTCAATGAGTCCAGGCACATCATTATTGATGTGTACTGACTACTATTGATGAGTATTGACTAACTGCAAGCACCACAATACAGTATCTTGTCCTTCAACATTACTTCAGCTGAACCCAAGAGCTGTTGGGTCGATGTTTCTTTGAAATTCCTGGATCCGAAAGACAGAGGTGTGCAAGAAAGGAAACCCAAACTGCAGCTCACCACTCAACCACAGACAGCACAAGGTCCTCTGCTCCCAAGGACCCTAGGAGAGAGCAAACCACTTACCTTTAGCCAACTTCCACAGTATTTGCCCTGCCAGGTGACAAGATGACCACTTCTGTCTGGCTCAGCCACCAAATGGAGGCAATATCTAAGAACTTGCCTCCAAACACAAGATGTATTTTCAGGTTTGCTTTTGACACTGGGGATGCACAACATTGGCAAGTCTTTAGACTTCTTGTAATTTGACCTAATGTTCTTTTCCTGGATAAAACTCTTGTAAATATGAATACAAGTACATACACATGCACGACTGCAAGAAACCCTGTTATAAATATAGGCAGTACTTGCAATTTCTCTTGAATCTGAAACTTTGAAAAGATTTTTCCACTACAAAAGTCTTCAAAAACTCACGTTGGGCTGTAACAATCCAGTCAAGGGCTGTTTATTACACAGTTTCACTGTTAATAAAACTCAAATTATGACAAACTGACTGGAGAAGGAACCAGATTACATGTATGAACCTTTGGTAGACATGAATCAGTAAAATACTGATAAGTAGAATCACACTGGAATAAATCCATTATGACCTACTCCTGCTGACAAAGGTAAAGATTTAGCAAAGGAAATACTTGACTTGGAGCTGCTTTCCTGGGTCTGCTTCGCTTAGCATACACCAAAAAAAGTCTTAGAGCCTGTCCAATGATTGATGGGCTTCTATTACTGCTCCAGAGGCAGTAATATGGAACCCATTGTTTGGGTAATAACTTAGATGTTTTCTTACTTTACAAGACTGTTCGCTGTTCACTGTGGAGTTTGATATATGAAGTGTTTTATGCACATCTACACAAAATACAAGTAATTCATTTTCATTAAGGAAAGACAGATGCAAATCATTTGAGAACAGATTCCAACACTTCTATTCTTTTAAATAAAAATCTAACTCCTCCCACTGTGGTGAGTGGGATGCTTCACAATGTGAAAGGATTTCTTTTTCCCTTGTTTCTCTCCTCTTTTTTTTTTTTTTTTTGTTCTTTCTTTTCTTTTTGCATGTGGTATTTGAGGGGACAGGTCTCTTGGGAGGCTCTAAAACGACCTCCTCCAGCCCATTACATTTATTTATGAAGCTACCTTGAAACTGGTTATATTTTGCCTCTGACAGTTTCATAACCCATTTACATGTGCATGTAGGTGCTTCTTCAGCGTTTTAGACTTCTCACCCAATTTACATACTTGAACTGTTCACCAAACCCCAAAGAAGATTCTTGCTCCTACATTTAGCATGGACTAGGGGAGATATTAAGAATCGCACGGAAAAAAGCCTTTTCCAGCACACATTAATTATTTTTTATCAAGCCTACAAAACCTGCTAAATATAAGAAGTATATTTTATGTATTACATGTACAATATTTTCTGCATACTAAATGTGCATATAAGCATATATTTATACATATCATATATACACACGTTAATAACCCAAATGAGTCTCCACACAGACACAGAATTTCTGTGGAAATTCTCAAGAGATTCTGAGATTTCTGAAAGACAAAAACTCTTAAGTCCTTCGGACCTGTAGCCAGGGAACGTCACTGCAGCACTGAATCCAAAGGGTTTGGGGTAAGCTGCTGCAAAAACAGGAAGGGAGGAGCAGAGCTTTGCACAGGTATTAATCGGCTCAGATCCTAAATAAAAGTGGCTGTACTGGATAAAACAAACTTACATCTAGTCTGGTACCACAGCTCCACTTAGTTCTCACTAACCTAGGAGAACTTCACCTACAGAAGAGTATAACATATTTAGAAATGTATTTTATATATATTTTAGATTTTTCTATTTCTATAACAGCTAAGAGTACTATATGTGTACTCACATTTTCTGAAGTGATTTGCATCTCAGAGACCTTCTGAACAGGTATTATATCTTTGGGTTGTGGAGCATCTAATGGATTTTTCTTCCAAAAAATTCTTCCCTTTATTTTCGCATCCACAGCGTCTCATGGCAACATTGTTTTGACCCTTTCACTCAGCAGTTTCCTTTGACAACCTGTAGGTCTCTACAACTCTGCAGAGTGATTCCCTCTCCGGATTTCATGTACATCTACCACGTGCCCCCTCAAAACGTTTCTTTTCAAGGCTGATGAATCTTCAACCACTCTATTTGCAGAGTGTTTGTAAATCAGGACAGGCACAGGTCCTTACATATTATAAATTTGACTAATTCAATTGAAATTAAGACTGGCTTAAGATCCAAATTGACTCCAGTGGTCACTGTAAAGCTTAGATTCACATCAGTACTTGTCCACCACAGAGAATGGACCCCACTGTTTCTGTGACCATCACCTACTGCTCAATGGGGGTTCCCATGCAGGATGGCTGAGTTATTTCAGTTCATCCCAGTTACTCCAGCCTGTGTCTCTTGAAAAATGCAGTGGGTGAGAAGCTGACACTAACCAGCGAGTATTTTAGGGTAATGAGTACACGTGCACATGGCCTTGCTTCCGGACCCTACATCACCATAGGAATCATTGAAAGACAGAACAATTTTCTTCAAGGAAAAGGCCTTTTCGGGTAAACCATTTACAACACAGACAGAACAAGGACAAAAGTGGTTCAAGTTCTACTCTCCCATCAGAAGGGAACAGATTGATTGACTCTGCTACATTTGGAGAGGTTTTCTAGATTTATGTTGATACAACAGAATTTGTCCCAACGTATCTGAGATATGAACAATTGAGATGATGATATAACATCTGTCCTCTTTTCCAAAATCCTCACTTTGTTATTTAAAGCCAGTACAGTGGAATAATGCACAATCATAATATTTAACTGCCGGGCACTTGCTTATTGTAAATCTGTTTCAATAATAATTTCCTATTCCTCTAGGTGACACATTCCTCTTAGTGGAGCTTCCAAGTTCAAATTCATTCTCAGGGTATATGGTTCTGCTCTGTTGACCTCCATCAAGGTCATCCTCCATTCCTGTACAAGATGACAGAAATGTGGCCACAGATCAGACATTTTGCAAAAAAAACTTCTTATTTTGGAGAGGAGGTTGGCTATAAACAGGTATTTGCATTTTCTGTTCTCAGTACTCTCAAGAAACATGGGGATTTGATAGCAGATGGGCAACCAAATTAATTTTGAACTTCAAAAAGCCATTTTGAGCAAAGTTTCAGTATTTAAAGCAAAGCAATTTATGCATTTATAAATCATAATTTCATCTCACCCATTGCTAAAATAAGCCACATGCATTTTTAAGTAATTTTATTAAGAAAGGGTCTTAAAGGCTTTTGGGTTAGGGGCTTTTTTATTTCATTTTTTTATTCTTTGGGGGGATATGGGGAGGAATTTGGGGTTTAATTTTTCTCCTACACCTTTTTTTCTAATTAACATCAAAAATATATTATATTAGAAGACATGGGAAATTGCTCACAGAGCACTCACTTCTTACAGTAGGGGAAAAAGATGCTTTTTTTTTTCCTCCCTGCTAATCCTCAGTTTTAAGAGTCTTTTAATATTCCTATCTTTTTCAACAGCAGAGTGAATCCATTAACAAAGATTGAGAGCAGAGCTGAAAAATCCAGAATTTGCTCATCTGTGAATTTTTCCTCCTGTTTGCCTACTGTCCATTTCTACTACTAATTTAATCAACTTCTAACATATCTGCAGCATTTATCATAAGGCTACTTTAAGCTAAAGATTCTAAAAAAGAAATAAAATCATGGTATTACATTGATCAGAAATAAAGCTTATTTAAGCCAAAATACTTAGGAACTGATTTAAATACTAATGAGGCTGACAGCTTCAGAGTAGCAGAATGGAAACAGGAGTACAGAAAATACCAGTGGCCTGGCTGTATTGTGAGCCCTGTAAGTGTAATTAGCTACTGAAGAGGATCTTCACTACTGTTTTAACTATCAATATCCCTCAGAAGTAGACTAAAATCAAAATTCTGCAAACACATACTTTCAGCTTGTTTCTGGTACAAATATAGAACTATACTTGGGAAATGGCATGTAAGTGGATGTGAATTATGTCACATCTTTGGGGCACCAAAAATCAAGACCTGTAATTTTTAACTTGTTTTACTCTCTCATTTCCTTGCTTTGGTGAATTCTCAGACTATCTATCACCCCTCCAGTGCTAACGGGAAGTCTGTGAACAGGCAACAAAGAGCTGAAGGATCTGTTATCACATCTCCTCATAACACGTGACTATAGGAGAGAACAGAAGAATGTTCCAGTCTCTTATCAACTGGAAGAGATCAAGTTTAGCTTCTCAGTAGACTCAAGACTTCAGAAGGAAGTTGCAGGTTCAGTGCTGTGTCTGATACCTGCTTTTTGCTCTTTTGTAGACCTGAGAGCAAGTGATCACAACGCCTGGACCCCCACAGAAAGCCACCTACACCTCCTCCCCATCAGGCTGGCAGAACACTAGGAACGACGTTACCTTGTACCACAGGAAGACCCTGAAAACAATTCTCATTTCCAGTGGTCTTACACAAAACAAGAAACTTGACTGCTACCCTACTGCACAGATTCATACTATAAATCTAGTCTATTATTAAGCTCTATCAGCAGTTAATTGAGCCTCATTTTCTTTTTCACTGATGAGATTTGATATTCACTAACAGCAAGGGGATGATTCTGAGAACTAAAAGCTGTTGACATTTTTCAGACTATCTGGCATGCCAACACAGAAACTTCCCCAGGTCTTTACTGACTGTATCATTGGGTTTTGGTAATACAAGACTTGCTATTTGAATAGATTGTATTTTGAGAAAATCTCAAGGGTCTTGTATCTCAAGCTTGTATTTTGAGAAAGTCTCAAGGGTCTGTCTAGGAACTGGAAACCAAACTACGCTAAAGCACTTACAATGCCGGTGTCAGTTGACATAAGAAATACATACAACGAAAGGAGTAGACATATTAATAAAAGAACGACCTCCTTCTTTGCAAACAAAATGCCTTATTTGGAATAAAAATTCAGAACAGGAAACGTGAGGGAAAAGCAATACTGATTTTCCTATTTTATCATTGTTTCCCATTTTGACTTCTAGTATACTTCCTCTTCATTTACTCCCTTTTCAAAAAGTGATGCTTGTATATTCCAACTATCAAAAGCCAGTACAGCTTAATTCATTCTTGTCTGAAACTCTGTAGTGAGCCTGAAGTTGATGAACATTTTCTTTCTCTAAAACTATATTTTATGGAATAATATATTTAACAGAAAAATTAACTCCAACTACAGCTGAACAAAAACAACCCTCAAAAGACAAAGAAAGTACAGAGATTTTATAGACCAAAATTTTCCAAGGTTTAAAAAGCTGAAGCTTTCCAAATTCCAGCCATTTTTACAGATATTGCTTTGCTTTCCTGGGAAGTCTCCATCTCCGTGACCAGCACACTACAGGTACCAGACGACGGGCAGTTATCACGACAGATAGTCATTTCATCTGGCAAACAAGAAGTACAGAACCTGCAAGCTGTTGCTAACTTCAAAGAGGAAAAAGTCTGCTATTGCCACTGTACACATAAAAAGAGACACGACTATATCACTGCACACTAGGTTTGGTTTATATACAACACTGAGAAAAAAAAGCTGAGGTTGAAGTTCATCAAAACCCAAGTTGCCACATGCAGCAGGCAGTTTAATTAGAAAAAACACAGCGTTTTGGCTGATGTGACCACAGCAGGCAATAACAACTACATTAGATTTCTAAAATTTGAAAAAATATTTTAAACTTAGAGCTCCATTCCTTTCATCTTCTCCCTGACCTTCTACTTCAATTTTCCAAAGCATCTGCCCTTTCACTCACCTTTGCACTGTCCTTTTAACACTGCTATTAAATATTTATATTACAGTAGAGCCCAAGGCTTAAATCAAAAGCAAAGCTCTATCACAGAAAGCACTCTGAATTCACATAAAAGCACAGCTCTTGCACAGAAGAGCCTTTAATTGAAGAAGTAATGATACTGTTGTAATACAGTAAGACAAAAAGTACTGGCACAATAAGAAAAATATGCTTAACCCAAAACTAATTATGGTAAAGCCACAGAAAGATTCCAGACCTGTACATCCAGAAGCCTCTGCCCAACCACAGGTGCCCCAGGAGCAGAGCTGCACGTAACTTTTCATCTTTTGAGTTGTACAGTTGCATGTCTAAGATACACAACCAGGCAGATGACTTTTCAGCTTAACTGGCAACACATCAAAACTTCATTTCCACAGTAATCCTTTTCGACTCTCAAAAGACAGGACTGACAGAACATAACACGTGTCAATTGGCATATGCAACACCTCTGAGTAAAACATACACACCTAAACATGCACTGTTACTGACTGTTAGTGAAGTAACATATTGTTATCAGTAAAAGGTATAATCTTATCTAAAAAATACACAGCTCCAGCAAAGAAACGTGAAAGCATCCAGAAAATTAAATTAAGCAGAATAGTCAGCAAAATACGTATGGAAAGAACTACCAAAATTTGCATTACATAAAAGAATTAGTTCAAAGGTTTCATGTGTGCCCTGTAGTCACAATGCCTTAGGTAACTATCTCCAAGGCCAGAAGAGAGTAATCACTGCCTTAGACATCTGCAAACTTATTTTATTTAATCTTCTTCCTTCTGCATTTTATTTCGTCTAAGTTCCTCCCTGTCCTGAGGAATTCATAGTCTTCCTCCTCAGAGCTGGTAAAGCTTAACAGGAGTAGAAATGGGTTACAGGGGTTGTAACTTCAGTCAGATTTGCTCTTAGGTTAGGCCCAGACTTCAGCTTTCAAACAAAAGGCCACGCCAGACACTAAGATTCAATTTCTCCTTAAGAAGTTATTGCTCTGCATTTAAATATTCTCATCTTCTAGATCCCTTTTCTCTGTCCTTCCCATTCACATCTTCTATCTCATTATACCGATGAAATTCAAATGATCCTAAAATCAATACAGCAAGTTCTCTGCCGCTTTCCATCTATTTTCATTTGCTCTGTCCCAATTCAACTTTCCTTGTCTTTCCCATATAACTTATCTTCATTTCACTATCTCAGATTTATTGAATAATTAAAAAATAACAGCTTGCTGTCCAGAAGCCCACCTAAATGCATTTAAGCTCCAACAGTACTCGAAAATAAAAGTCAGTTACTATCTGCTGTAATTCCTTTTCTTCCCTTTGTGTTAGCTTTCTATGTTTGGAAAAATAAAACCTTTGAACACAAGGGCAAGGGGTAAAAGTTTCTATTTCATGCTTTATGAATATACTTCATATTGAGTAGAATTACACTGATCATGGTGTATGATAAGAAGGTGTGCTGATGAGATTCGTTATCTTCACACAATTGGATGTAGATATGGGAATCCAGCTACACTGTAATCCTTATAAACAAGGTCCACCAACATGCAACGTGAGCGTTAGGCTCAGCCTGAGGCTTTGTTGATAGTAAGCAATGACTTGGTAAGTCTCTGACTACTGAAAAAAAACATGGAAATAAACTTTTTGGCCAAATAAGACCCTGAGTGGTGTTTGTGCAGCTGTTCTTCAATTTGGGAAATGTTTTGAGTGAACCAAAAAGAATAGTGAATTCTCCCTGACCAAAGTAACAATGTTATTTAAAAAGATCTCATGATGCTTTCAATAAGAATCAATTGAGTCTCAGCTTAGCTCATTCACTCAAAGTTTATGGCACAATCTGAGAAGCATCTACCGAATTCTACATCAGGAAAAAAAAACACATTTCACTGACAGATCAAACCTTCCAAATGAAGATAACCACATATTGTCCTGATACGCCCACTTCTCAGCAAGCAGTGTTTGATGATCACCTATCTTATATCCTACCTTCTCCAAGCAAGACCTACAGCTGTCTGCATTCACTACTGGTTTTGGGAGACGTCGTTTCCAATTTGTATGCTGGAAGGGCTCTGCACCGCCAGCCTGCACAGGTAGATGCCCTATTTATAGCACAACTAAGTATTGAGGTAACCATTAAAAGCAGGATTCACTTTTAGTAAACAGTCTATTTTCTAACCAGGTGACGTTAGGATATTGAGATGTTAACATAAACTATCTGCTTACCATAATCAGATAGAGATAATTAAAGCATCTTAAGAAACCAATAATCCCCTGTAAGAAGCATTTAAAACTAATTGTTTGATTACGGATAAAACTTTAGATTTATAGGAAAGTCCTAGAGACAGAGTTTCAATCTAAATTTCATTCTTACAGATAAAATGGATAAACATGCCCTCAGTACCCATATTTAGGAAAGGAAAAGCTGAACATAACAGTGCTTATTAAAGAAATAACATCTCAGTTAAGGAGTGAGTGAAGCCTCTTAAGACTCCTTGCCCTGACTGCTCCCTGAAGTGCAACCCATCTTAGAAAAAACCAAAACAGCCTGAAGTAGCAAGATGAGCATTTCAGGTATTTATATAGTAAATGCTTTATTAAGCTCCACATAGACAAAAAAAAAAAGGTTTCTTTTTAAGAACACATGCTTCAATATCTGGCAAGTGCTAAAAGTAGATTTTGGGTGGCCAACAAGTAGCAGCACTTCTTTCTCTGGAGACTTTTCTTGCCGACTGAGCCGGTCTCGCAGCTCCCGGCACGCTGCGACGACGTCAGAAACAGCCACCTCCTACCACTGAGCACTGGTAAGCCATGCAGCCACACCAAGGAGAAAGTCCTTGAGCCCAGTCTTTCTCGGCACAACCAAGTTCCTCTGATGGAAAGGATGCATACAGAATCCGTATTATTCGTCAGTAAGTTCACGATAAATGGAAGGACACCCATTGGTTGTCAGCAGAAACGTTGTGGGGAACACCTGGATTTGGAGATTTGGCTCTTACATGTATTCCTAGCAATTAGAACCCAACATTTAACTGTCTGGAACAAAGCCCAAGTGACTATTTCTTCCTATGCCGAGGCCTGATGTTTCCATGTATTTATTTCATTTCAAGGTTATATTCTGTTTATGTCTTTTTTATTAGTTCTGCAGCACAACATCATAATTGGACAGTTTGATGATCACACTGATTTTTTTTTTGGTTATTTTTATGACAACGATTGGTGTGTACCTGTTTTTCCTCCCCCCTCTATTTACATCTTATTAATTCACGGCTCTTCTTTTAAAAGTCAAATAAGATTGGAACAGTCGAGCGCTGTTTCCAAAGCAGGCTCTCTCTGGGAGCTTTGAAAACTGCAATCATTCTTCTCCCTACAAAATATTTTACAACAGTTATGGCAGTGTTAACCATTCTGTGAAACAGTATCACGGCTGGTAGAAGTCACCGCTGCTAAACTAGTGTCCCACAGCCACCCAGAACGACAGTAGCAGTACTACGGCCCTGTAGAAGTTACCAGAAGGCCATCTCCTGGTAGTGCCTCTCGAATGAACATACTACATTCTTCAACATAAAACACACCGAACTCCAAAGAAATATCGTGGGTTTGGAGCAAGCCTCAGCCTCAGGCTTTCGGCAGATCTGTATTTTCAGCTTCGAGAAACGCTGTGGTTCAGTGGAACCAAAGAGTTTACAGGATAGCAGAGACACCACACACATCTGCATCCAGTGACACCAGTAAGCAGCAGACTCACGCTGCACTCACGTACCAGCTGTGCCAGCTCCACAAAGCGTAACACAGAGAGGCAATCCAGAACTACTGTAACTTACATTCCAGAATCATAAAATGGTTTGGGTTGAAAGGTACCTCAAAGACCATCCAGTTCCAACCCCCCTGCCATGGGCAGGGACACCCTCCACCACACCAGGTTGCCCAAAGCCTCATCCAACCTGGCCTTGAACCTTCCAGGGATGGGGCAGCCACAGCTTCTCTGGCCAACCTGTGCCAGTGCCTCTCCACCCTCTGAGTGAAAAATTTCTTCCTTATATCCAATCTAAATCTCCCCTCTTTCAGTTTAAAGCCATTTCCCCATGTCCTGTCACTACAAGCCCTTGTCCAAAGCCCCTCTCCAGCTTTCCTGTAGCCCCTTTAGGCACTGGAAGGCTGCAATAAGATCACCCCGGAGCCTTCTCTCCTCCAGGCTGAACAGCCCCAACTCTCTCAGCCTGTCTCCAGAGCAGAGGTGCTCCAGCCCTCAGACCATCTCCGTGGCCTCCTCTGGCCCCACTCCAACAGCTCCGTGTCCTTCTTGTGCTGGGGACTCCAGAGCTGAACCGACAGCCAAGAAACCAGCCACCTCCTTTTCCAGCCAGTGAACTCCTCAGTTGTACCCAAACCACAGAGTTTTAATGTCTCACACCCACACACAAAGTATCAACGAGTGAAGCAAAAACACTTTCTCTAAACCATGTCAACCTCCCCACTCACAGCATTCACCTTCCCAACACGTCCCCTTTTACCTACTCAGGTCAGGGCGATGCTAAAAAAAATTACTTCTCTATTAATAGGGGCACTGGAAGTTCACTTCCAAATTTATGGCTCCTGTTTCAAAGCACTAGAAAAGATCTTCCCTCCCTCATCAACAAATGGGTTTGATGGAAAGTCTCCAGGAAGATTTTCCTCAAACTGCTGATAAACTAAAGAGCTCAAAATGCTAAACCACAAGTGAAAACAGTGATACAGCCTGAAGAGGTTTCCACACAAAAAGTACAGAAATTATACAAATTAGGCATCTTGTGAAATTACGAAGCTGTAAAGAATTAAATACTGAGTAAGAATTCACTATTTTTTTTTCTAGAGACATTAATGCTACTGCAGCATGCCTTAGAGGCAAAAAAGAGTTGAACACAAACAAGAATTTTCACTTACATTATATATATAGAGAGAGAGATGGAACAGGCAAGAAACTGGTGTTATTTTTTTTAGACACTCTCTCCCCACAGAGAGCATGGAACAGTCCTGCTTTAAATGACATACAAATAAGAAAGCAGATCCAGCTAGAACACAGAAAGTGATGCTGTTTTTAAGAAGTATTTACAGCAAAGCTGCAGCTTCAAGAAAAATACTGTCCAATCTTCTTGTCACAGATCAAGTAACAGGTTTTATTGTTTTAAAGTTTAGATTTTAAAATCTAGTTTTTTATACTGTATTTGATGATCATATCTTGAAAAAAAAAAAAAAAACAAAACAGAAAAAAGTCAAAATATAGGCTTCAGTTTGAGAAGATTCCTCTCTTTCCCCTCAAAGAACTCCTCTGATGGAAGCCAGAGCTCTGGATTGGAAATTGGTGTACCTGGGCTTAACTCCTACCTACACCTGCCCTCCGGAAAGTTACTTCACTTTCACACAGTTGACTATTTCTAAAACAGGGATGCCAACAGCAATTGGTTTTTAATGATACTTCTATGTTCTGCTGATGGCAAAAACTATGGAAGAAGCAATTTGCACACCCTGAATAACCTCTGCACAGAGTGCTGTTCCTGGATCACCTGTAGGAAAAGAGAAGGATGGGAAGCAGCAGGGTTCTCCAGGCAGAGAGAGTTGGCCTTACGCATCGGGGGTAGGAGGTGTATCAAGCAGAATGTGGGTGATTCAAAGGAAACCTTTCATGGGGGACATTCCTGCTATTCACAAATAAACTGTGATTTTAGTCATGAAGATATGAAAATACTTCTAAATGTCCTTCTAAAGGGATGGTCAATCTTTAATTGAATACTCCTCTCTGTTAACAGTTCTCACACCACCACTGCTTTGAGAGCTGCGAGGAAAGAGAGCTAATACTTTCTAACAGCACGTAGAGATTACGCCGCTGAGACTGACGGAATCTTTGGCTTTGTGTCACAGAACACAAATGCCTTCTTCTGTATGATGGTGGCTGCCACAGAAATCCCTTGAATTGTGGGAAAAAACATACAGGGAAATCTTGTTTCTACTAAAGACAAGCCAAAACAATGAACGTTACCTTAACTTTTTATTATTAGTAGTATTAAAACAAGCCTGAATCTAACATTATTCTACTCAATCACAGCAAAGTGAATTTGAGCACTTAATCGCCTGCAATTCTCCATAGCATAGACTGCAATATCAGGGATGGGTTCCAACTAGGGGAAACCTCACTGAACAACAAAGCCTGTGCAAATGGACACAAAGGTGTCATGTGAATGTGAAACAACAGCAGTGAATGACAAGATTAGGGACAATAAACCTGATTATTTAAAAAAAAAACCACTACAAATTATTCCCCTTGTGAGCATGACTCTACCAGATTATGGAGAAAATGGAAACACAAACGTCATTCCAGCTGCAGGTGACAGGCAAGTGTCCTGAACGACATGTCTAGCTCGTCTGCCAATGGTACTAAGGAGGGTTGGTCTAACACAGTTAGCACTTTGAAAACTGGGTCTTAAATCTGAGAAAAGAAAATCTCTTAATTATTATTTCCGCTAACTATTGTATGAAGGATCATCTTCTTTTTGCGTCTCATCACTCTCCTACATGCACATTTCATGACCCTCAGACCTTTACTGGAAAACATTCAAATAGCACAAGGCTGCATGACTCACAACTGGTTCTTTCAGTGAACAAACTGGTCCTTCTTACCCAAACAGGACCCTCACATCAGACAGAGGTTTAAGAACATACAGTCTCGGATATTCTTTGTAGAAAGCATGAAGTAGGATACAGAAAAAAGGGCTCTATTAGTACTATTAATCCACATTTTGATGAAAGCTTAAAATGTAAATGAAAGAGAGAGAATAGGGATGAAACATCTTTAAACTTGCAACAAATCATTTTATATTGATAGAGTCCTGGGCTTAAATCCAAGCACAGCGATTGCCTTAATGCAGACTGATTTCAGGAGACTTAAAATAGCCAAGACGCTATGGTGATTGGCAGGCATTGTAGAGACAGCTGCCAAAGTCAAATTGATTTTTTTTTTTTTCCTTTTGAAGGACTCCAGATAATTCAAGCAAGGCTACAATTAAAGCGCGCGCATATGACTTCTTGATGATTTAAAAAACACAATCCCCAGGAGGAGAGCTATTCCTTCAGCCTCACCTTTGAGAAGCACGGGGAAATCACGTGCAGCCCGACCCCGCAACGCTGGGAAGGGTCCAACGAGCGATCTGCTGCAATCTTGCTCTGTGTATGACCATGCCCAACTCAGCTGTTGTCCTCAGAGCTCTGAAAAGTATGAACTCTAGGGCTTCAACAAACGGCAATTCCTCGTATTACGCACTATTACAGACGGGACCAGCTCAGGATTTCATCAGGCAGAAAACTCAATTACACTCCTACCTACCTAAGGTAGAGCTGCAACGAGAGGTCCTGCAGGCTACACAAACAGGTACGGGTCACTAGCAGTATTCGCAGGAAGAACTCCAAACGTTGCTAAGCTAGAGAACGTGCAGAGGGCAGCAGAAGGCATGATTCCAGGTATAGTAGCATTTTTTTCTTTCTGGTGTTAAAATCTTCAGTTTGTAGCAAAAGGTCAGGCAGGCAAAACCAGAGAGGAACTGGGAGAGGCAGGGGGTGGTGTTTTGAAGCCTTTCCTAATCCACTGAGAATGCTGTCTGCTTACAGCATAGAATCATAGAATGGTTTGGGTTGGAAGGGACCTCAAAGATCATCTAGATCCAACCCCCTGCCATGGGCAGGGACACCTTCCACTACACCAGGTTGCCCAAAGCCTCATCCAACCTGGCCTTGAACACTTCTAGGGATGGGGCCAGCCACAGCTTCTCTGGGCGACCAGTTCCAGTGCCTCACTGCCCTCCGAGTGAAAATTTCTTCCTTATATCCAATCTAAATCTCCCCTCTTTCAGTTTAAAGCCATTAGCCCCTTGTCCTATCACTCACGCCCTTGTAAAATGTCCCTCTCCAGCTTTTCTGTAGGGCATCCACACGTCTGGCTAAGGTTCTTGAGATACTGCTTCCAGCAGCAATATAAATGAATCCAAACATGCATTACAGGTCTGATGAATTTTCAGCTAGCGACGTTTTAAAAGTAAAACACACATCAAGTAGGCTCTGTGTCATGTGGCACACAATACATCTCCAAGTGCTTGTACCTTCCATATGCTGATCTTAGTAAAGCTCAAGCCTCTGATTGTTTCTGGCTGTTTCACATTCCAGAGAGCTTTTAAATAAATAATACTGGACATTGTTTGTTGCTTCAGCAGTAAAGGTAACAAAAATGAACACCAATCCACTCTGCTTCCTGTTATTTATATGGTCTGGGTATACAGAGCACTACTTAGTGTGGAGCTTTTACATAAAACGTTTGTGATGCTCTTGGCCTTCGGTTTCATGCTACGGTGATGTGACAACCCTCACTGGATCTGTATGAAGCAGAAGAGTCCTGTAATCACCTTTTGCACATAAAAAGCACACAAATACAAGTGGATTTCACAAAGGCTGTTACCATCATCTCCTTAGCTCCCCTTTCCAATCTAAGTGCTCAATGCAGTGAACAGCATTCCCCACTCCCACTGAAGGAGCCTAGGAAGAGGAGTCTCACAGTGACAAACACTAGCCATTAAAAATATCACTTATGGATATTAAGCAACTTGCTGGAAATCACAAGTTATCACGACAGAAAGGAGCGTTACGTATCAGGAAGGACTAGGGTATTGCCGTCACGTCACTGCACCACCCTCTCTCCACAGTCAAATTCCAACCTTTAAAGATATCTGAGACGTCCCCCTCATGTGAGACATTTACTTGTCGGGTTCAGTAATCAAGGGTGAATTCATTCACCTAATGAACTTGTTTAAAGCTTTGATATTTACAATATTAGTATTTGCACACACATGTACATTCATACGTTCTCTAAAGAACTAAACGCCTAACACAATAAAAACTCCTAAAAGAAAAGCTCACTAGACCGAACTAAACTGTGAATTCAGAATTCTAGATATAAAAGATCAAAAAATATTAGGGTTTTTCTTTTCTAAAACGCTTTATAACTTGTGATGTATTTCTCTTGCAATGAACAGATAATCATAACTATGTGCTTAACATTGCCACTTCAGTACAGATACCATCTCTGAAAATACTGCAATAACGAACACAAGCAAACACTAAGCATGGCTTTGTTCAAACTATCAGTTTCTACAGGCAAGGATAAAGTGACAAAGATTTGATATCAGAGGGCTGATCCCTTCCCAAAATCTGCATTTGAAGTTGTCAGATGCCCTTTGATTTCATTGGGGTTTTTGGCTCCAACCTCAGTGCTCATTCTCACGGGCCTGGGTTTCCCAGTGTGGCCACTCCGGCAAGCCCAGCATCTGCCACGCTACACACTTCAGCACTGCTGGTTTATTACAAATCTCTGTAGGGGGAGACTGGTGGGGGAGGCACTGGTTCCCCATTATAAATTTGCCTATGCTAAATACATCCTTGCTGCAGTCACCAAACAGGACCCCCATTTAAAGACCACCTTTACTCAGTCCTCCAAGACCATTAAAGCACAAGCATCCATTACATGTTCTGCCCAGCCTATTAGGAAGGTCAAATGCTGCAAGACAGCTACCTTTCAGCTCCAAATGTCATTACGCTTCCTGAAAAATCATACTGCTTACATTTTTTTTTAAATACATAATGAGATTTTATACAGAAGCAGCTCTGTAGAAATAGCATTTTATAGCATATCAAGAGAAGAAAATAAGATCTCTGTTTAGTTCAACTACAAGGCAAGAATGACAAAGTCACAGAAGTTCATTCTGAACATTCAGAGCCATCAGGAACGGTTCTATGTTGCTTTAGAAAAATAATTATAATTAAAATCAACTTCAAATTATCTTTCATTATTACAGATAAGGCACAATTTCCACAACAGTCTAACATACAAACTTAGTGAACAGTGTATCATGTATCAAAAACAATAAATGTTTTATCCTTATCTGTGTCACCACAGCCACCCAAAACCCACACGAGTGAGGATCAACTTTGTTTGCTTATGAAACTATTAAGACACATAAACAAAATGCAGTTCCTAAATAAAAAAGCCCAGCTGTCCAGGCCTCAAGCATAGCAACAAATTGACAAAATGGACAAATAAGGGTGGGAGACATTAAGTCAAAGCGAGAAAAGACAACAGCTTACTACAAATCCTGCAACCTAATGATGCAACTTGTTTATCTTTTAGAGTAAATGCAAGAAAATTATTATTTCAAATTAACTGAGAGTGAAATGTTTTATCCATGCCAAGGAGCATTACCTGATGTAAAAATAAAAAGTTTTGATACTTGGGAGACGACACTTGCTTTCCCTTTCTTTACTGCCATGGACAGTAGCTTCTGGAGTCCAAAATGCATCCTACAAAAATGTGCACATTTCTCAGAGACCATGCCAACAATCAAGGTGGTTCACTTCTCTTCAACGGAGACATTCAAGTCCTTGACAGTTTAGACTAGAAACAAAAATAGCGAGTTTTGGTACTATGCAATCCTGAAGATTTCTCTTGCTTTCTTCTAATGACTGCTGTTTTCACAGATTAAAATTTGCTCTGCAAATGAAAGCTGTTGACCTGCAGCTCTTGCCTGCAGAGACAGAAGCGTCACTGCTATTGTCAGATGAAGTTCTCTCCCTCAAGAACAGCCAAAAGCCCAAACTGTTGATCACACACGATGAACACTCTCACACGGAGCTGAAATCTGACGGCTCCAGAAAGAGCATTCATTAGAGAGGGAGACTGTCGGTGAATGCTGAACGTCAACCACTTTAAGCAACTCCAAAATGCTCAATGTCGTAGAGTTTAACGGTGTCTTTTCAAACTCATATGGAACTTGAGTGATATCAATTTCATCTTTCTTGCCAGCCAGCTCACACTCTATCATCTCCACTGAAAGTTAAGTGAATGGTCTTTTCAGCAACGTACCATACATGTATCTGGGTACAGGACAAAAGCAGCATGTTTTGGGGCTGATCACTGCTCATGACCTGCCAGGATCAGGTTTCTTGCAAAAGAATGCGATGCACTAGCATTTAATTCATGAACCACCATTAGCTCTGTTACCAGATTTGAGAGTTATCAACTAGAGAGACTTCTTTTTTTTTTTTTTAAAAAAAAGGCACACCAAAAACACTGTTTCACAAGATTGAAATCTCATACTTGTCAAACGAGAAATTTGGGCAACTGTTGTCAGCCAGATAAAGTAAAAATAAGCTTATTAAATTGCTAAAATTTTCATTTACAAATTTCAAAACGGAAAAAAAATTACTTTTTATTTGGAAGCATCTGTTCTAGGGAAAAATTTAAATACAATTATTAAAAAAACTCTTTAAAAATAGAAAAAAACAGGTTTGATCCATGCTGTCAAACTACAATTAAACTACTACGTTTTTTCACAGCTAGCATTCTTTTTCTTCTGCTCTCTAAGAAATCCAAACCTTTTCTTTACCTAGCAAACAAATATTTAGCCATTATTTGTTCTGTTCTGCTTTGCTCAGCTGGAGAACATTAGGTGTTTTGTACCTCATATATTAATTCCCAAATATTAAATGGTAGAATACTGAAATATTATTAATCAACAGATCTATAGAGAAAGACTTGGCCAGGATCATCCTAGAATTATGTGACAGTGTTCAAAATTACACCCTGGTTGCCCACCCTCGTGCTGACAACTGGAATACGTTTCTTCTGTCGAATTTGCATGTTTCCCCCTGTGCAGGACTGCTTTCTACTCTGGGTGAGGAAAAAAACCAAAATGATCCTGAACTATCATACTGGAGCAGGGGAAGAAAGGCATTTAACAGCTTTATACTTGTGTGATAACTACACAAATTACAGTTCCCTGAAACGGTGGTAGTTTTCCCTGAGTCTGCTTTACCAGATGCAAGGAAATATGATGGAAGGTCTAAAAAGAGGAATTTTTTCTGCTCAAGAGTAAGTTACAGTGCAGTTTTCATTTGTGGCTTATTTTAGATCTTGAGAAAGTGGCATTTTTAATGTGAGAAAGGTCAGTCTTTTCAACTTAAAAATAATTAGTGTTGTACCATACGAGTTGCATGTTGCTTCACAGAATCCCTCCACCTAAAGGTCTCTAGAAAAGCATGTACATACATATACACACACATGTACAGGTTTTTTCCTCTCTCCTTCAGGAATGCATAATTTTTGAAGGATTGAGAATATTAGAGGCTTTTCTTTCTGTATATGCCAGGAAAAGTCCTTCCCAGATAAAATGGCCTTGGCTGTCTAATGCCTTACAACTATTTGATAGGTAATATGCCCAAGACTGACAGACAAGAGACAAAGTTCAAGGTATACTAATGGGAAGAGAGTCCATTATCAATTTTTTAACATCTTAATTGCTCTTAAAATGCAGGATTCTATATCATAGCCCACCTTAGAACTATTCCAAAGCTCCCTAATCCCAGTTGGCAGTCTGTAGCAATGCTGCAGTGGAAAACCACAGAGCAATTTAAAAATTAAAAAAAAAAAAAAATTCTTCATAACAAACTTGCTATTTAGTTCACATCTGGCACAATTTCTCATCTCTATCGAGGTCCCACATGACCCAACGCACGAGAAGACTTTGTAATTACATGTCTCCACCACGTGTAATTACGTGTTCTATCCAGAGTCTACCCACCTCCACAAGGACGTTCCCCTTTACCTCTTGCTCGGTGTCACGATTGTCACTACCATGACTGAGCACTGAGCTTCTCCTCGGGAGATCTTAGTGCCTCACGAACGGAGTAAACAACCTTATCATCGCTTTAGCTACAGGACGTGTTTGAGTGCTGTCTCACAGCAGGAGAACAGTTGAACCAGGAATTCTTTTTCTTGTGGGAAGTTGAAAATTGATGAAAATATTAAGGTTGGCAAACACCATTTGGTTCAGCTAGAATAGTGGAATAGTAATGCATCTAAATTTTCAACTTAGGCACATATCTTCCCATAGAACTCCTCACAGAGATGAGACAACCACATACATGCCACAATGACATTTTGACAAGTCAAAGTCCAGAGCTGACACTCAGCCTTTACTGAGTTTATCTTGCTAACTTAAAAAAACATCCGATGAGAATTTCATTGGTTAAGGACAAAGTAACGAGTAAACAAGAACAAGTAGGAAAGAGAGCTGATCCAATTCTGTCATTATGTTTTTGGAAATAAATTCATCTGTATCAAGAGTTCCATCCCTGTAAAACCCAGACCAGACAAGTGCAGAATCAGTCACTACCAAATTCGGACCATCTCACAGCCTCTGAGTTAGCATCTGACCTTTTTGCTGTTTGCATGTGAGAAATACAGACATCATTTCCAAGGACAGAGCATCCTTACATCGTATTCCACACAATATAAATGCACAACTGCATTTTCTTTCCTCACTGGAACTTCAAGGCATCTAAAGCAGTAGAAATGGGCAGTCGTGTAGGTACGGGATGACAACAATAACAATGCACCACAACGCTCCTTATACAATTTTTTCCAGACTACTTTGTGTTATGTTCTACTATCAGAACCTCATTACTTTTTTATTTAAAAAAAATTACCAACATTTTCTGTTGCTATGGTAAATGCTTTGTCTTGAAAAACCCAGGTTTTAGACCGAGCAGCAGCGGGGGAAGCCTTTCACTACATGGAAATAAAACTAAAATCCGAAAATACACCATGGAATTTCATAAACATATTCCTCAAATATGCAACATGCAAGCAGGGCCTGCCTGAACAGAAAACATAGTGGAACTGGGATAGTACTTTGTAGCCAAGAGGAACACAGACCAAAAGTTGAGATTTCCAGATGTACTCACTGATTTGCAAACGTGTCTATCTCGTTTTTAATTAAAGTTGTGCAAATTTCCTATTACTTTTCAGCTAACATTTCCTCTCCTTTTTTTTTTTTTGTATGCTAAAACCATACTTACTCAAGGACTTGCTTTAAGGGGTATTTTGCTGTCCTTTACACCAAAAAAAAACCCACAACCCCAAACCCCAAACAAACAACATTAAAAAAACCACACAAACCCCACCCCACCCAACTCCAGCATATTAATGCAGCATTTTACATTTCCCATTAATGTCATCTGCTCCCCTGAGGAGTTCTCTTTCACATATTGTTTCATCATAGAAGACGTTTCCAATGTGACCTTTTCACACAGCTGTACTGCAGTAAGAAGGTACTACACGAAGATAGTTGGAAGTAATGGTCAAATATGATTTTCATTTACAGTCACGTCAAAATGTATTTTCGTCCCAGTCAGGACAAAATGTTGAAACTTGAAAACATGCTGGGCGAAAAAAAAAATTGAAGTATTTCAACCGGAAACAAAAAGTCCTCTGGGAACAGTTCAGTTCCTTTATACTGATAAATCCTATTATATTAGTACACGGTACAGACGACAATGCTGTATTTGAAATTAAAGGGTTTGAATTTCCATAACTCTTGCACTGAAAAAACAACACTAACGTATTCCGAGGTACTTCAGTATCAAAAATTTTTTGCCCTGTAAAACTGTTCCAGCAAAAAAGAAACGCAAAATAATGACCAGAGTAAGAGTAGCCAGCACCTTTTAAACTGTTTTTTTCTATTAAACAAGCAGTTTTCTATTTTAGCTGCTTTTCTATGACCTGTGTGGCTCTTGCCAAGGCCAAACTCTCACACATGCTCAGCTAACAGTAGTTGTCTCTATTCCCCTCAGCAACCCCTGGGTACAATGTTCTGCCATAACCTTGCCCTGCTCAGTGTGGTATTTTGTTATGCTCTGACCTCAATCACATCCCTTATAAGATCCTTTTTTCTTCTTTTCACATGAAAGTTTTTTCTCTCAAGACTATTTTAAAGACCCTTCCTGCTAAAGTTGTCCCTCATTCCACTTCTTAGGTGAATGGAAGAGCTTCTGCCAATGTTTCCAGGGGCTCACTATAAAGTCTGAGAGAGTTGTGTAAACACATTGTGTCTAAGAGCTTTCATCCTGCTGCGATGCTGTGAGCATCAGTGGCAAATCCCCCTGGGATCACAGTGGTCTACAATCATCCCTTAAAACAGCTGTACTCGCTTTCAGTGGAAGTTTCATTTCGATCATCCATCTAATTGCGTAATGTTCATTAACTCCGGCATATTTAAACTTCCATCCCTTCTCCAGAGTAGCGGAGAGAAGGGAAAAGGCAGCGTTTAACTGAATCCAAGGTCAGCACTTAATACTCTTTCACTGCTAGCCCATGGATGGTGGAGGTCTATTTAATTCCTTTTAAACTGTCAGTTAACAAGTACAATCCCTGTCAATAAACAAACCCTTGCATGAACAGGAACTTTGGATACTTAAGAACAAGGCTAAACAAGCAATGAGAAACATCTGACAGTCTGATGTACTAACCAAAGCCTGTCTTCTGTGCTGCTTCTGAGCTCGGAGCTCAGCTTCAATGCACCTCCCCAATGGCCTCTATTCTAGAATGTTTTTATTAAAATACAGTATCTTATTTAAACGTGGGGGGAATCAAGCTTTACTGTGCATAGCTGAAGTCTCTATCTACTTCTCTTCACAAAGGAATACATTCATCGAATCACAGACTGGTTTGGGCTGGAAGGGACCTCAAAGATCATTTAGTTCCAACCCCCCTGCCATGGGCAGGGACACCCTCCACTATAATTAAAGTCAAACACCAAAATCGCAACCGGTCCAGATTACCTTGTTTTACTTTCAATTTTGCTGTAGCGGGCTGTTAGAGTACGACGTCAGCATACACTCTTTACTATGATGGGAAGCTTCCTGCAACACACAGGAGGTGGAAATGTAAACTTAGCCCTCCAATCCAGCCATTAGTCTTTTTAATGATTCTGAACCATAAAATAAGCTAAGATAGCATCTCAGGCTGCTCATCCTGCCGGTGCTTGAGCCATCGATGCTCAGCAGACTCCCGATTTCTTTGGCCTTTCATGAAGCTCAAGTCTGGATGGGTGTGAGAGCTAAAGGAAAAGGATTACAGGGGTTTATTCAGAAAGAAAATCCCTGTCTCAATGCCAGATGCATTAAACTTTTGATCTCACAATTGCATAAAATTATCACTGGCATTAAATCTATGCTAATTCACCCAGAGCAAGAAAAGATTATTTAACCCCAAACCCTTTTCCAATGTCATTCAAAAGCTCTAATTAGAAAAGTGTTCCTGTTCTCCTCTCACATTCTATTATGATAGGTATTATTTTAAATGTATTATTCATATTCATTAAGCAGAATGAGAATAACGAGGGGACACTTACTATGTAGTTGAGGAATGCTCTTTAGTCATACCTGGTCACAGGTTTATTTTCTTACAGAAACATTAAACTCACATTACATAGGTTTTTGCTTAGCATTATGAACAGAAACAGCACGAAAGCATGTTCTAAAATGACCACTAACTGCTACATATATAATTTCATCCAACTGAAGAGCAAAATCTTTTTCTCCTTTCTTTGTACTCCTCCTGCCTGAACTTTCAGGAAATAAGAACTTCCACCAGTGAAAAAATTTTCGTCAGAGCGGATCTCAGTTGGCTGTGGAACACGTCACATCATCATCAGATTAAGATAAAGAACTTGACAGAAACACACAAAGACATATAATATCTAAACTATGCTAAGGATGTAACTGTATTTCAAATCTAACAGCGTTACTAGAACTTCCATGGCCTTTTTCACTTAGAGGTCTCAGAACCTTCTTACAGAAAGGTAATCTGTATCATTCCCGTAGTTTTATAAAAGAAACGACCAAATCTCAGAAGGACGAAATAATTTGCCCACAAGATGCCTAGCACAGTGACAGAACATGACAGACTATGCCCCATGTCCTACTCCTCGCAGCTACTATGATCAGGCACGGCGCAGAAGGGATCAACAAATAAACCCATATTTTTTATGCAAAAGTTTATGAACTCAAACACTTTGGAGCTCAGAGTACCGTTAGAACAGACTCTTCCATCAGAGAGATTCTTCTACAACAATCGTTTCTACAGAGGCCTGTTGTAGGCCTTTACATTTCCCTTTAATGAGCTTGGCACACATTCCTGGTAAGACAGCCTATCTGGCTAGACAGATCACTAGTCTGATCTAATATGGCAATTTTTGTGTTCTTAGGGGGAAAAAATAAAAAGCAGTGCAATAACACACTCCAGGGAGAAATCTAGAAAAACCTAAAAATTAAAATAAAAACATAAAAATCGCAATAAATTCATTTTCCCCTCCTGTATTGCAATATGATTTTATGTGCAACATTAAAACTACAACATGAGTTATCCTTTCAAGCCTTACTAGAAAGTGACTACGACTAGAGGCAGGCAACTGAAATACACCCATCCTGGTGGATGAACCGAGTTTATATCCATTCTAATTACATTCATAATCCACTCATTGAACTACCATAGGTATTATTTAGATGTATGCTATACATTCTGTCTAAAATAAATTGAAATAAAAATATAATGCATAGCTGAAAAATATACTCTGTACAAAGTACTGTATCTCACTGACAAGTACTTAAAAAAAAAGGCTAAAAGTAATAAAAATTACTGCTAGAAAAATCGAAGTGTTCCATTCCTAGATTTTATGGGGGCAATAAAAAATGAAAAAGCAGCTCTAGTTAAGCTAGACTGATGAAGTGATATACTGCCAGAAAGGCATTCAAGGTTGTGTTGAAACAGATTTAAAATTGATATATATCAAATACAATAATTCTGGTGCATATTAAACAGAGTCTAGATAGAACGCTAGTGCAGACTTTCACCAGATGATTGTCAATTAAATAAAAAAATAAAGTCTGAGCCGGACAAAATTTGCCATGCAAAAGAGCTCGGAGGAAGCTGTTAATGGCAGTTTTAACCCTTTAACTCAGCTGCATTCCAGCAATACTGAAAGCTCTGTCTTCCTGAGTTGCAGGAGTTTCAGGAACGACCTACAACAACTGCCATTTTAAACTCTTTAATTTCTTTAATTGTAACAAAGAAATGTTTCTAAATGATGCGCAGAAGCACACAGAACGGTTTTGGGTTTTGTCAGACCAGCTGACGAAAGGCTACATGTGATTCCAAGGGTGTTTTCCACAGGCACAGCTCAGGGAAACATGCCCTGTCCTCCAAACGGAGCAGTTCATCCCCTTTATCCACAGCAGCAGTAGACAGAGCACGAGCTTAGCACTGGGAGTGAGACCTCCGTGTCAGATTTCATTTTTCTCGCAGAGCCAGTGGAAGCCTCTCACTGACGAGTACTTTGTGTTCAAATAACACGAGTGAAAAGCAACGCAGCATCATGAACATTCTGCGTGGGTTCAGGGTATGACACCTCATTTATTCTCTTAAGCAAGATGCTTTAACCTGAGTTCACTGGAAAGAATGAAATGATTTTTTCAACACTACACAATATTCATCTTCCTCTACCAGAATTAGATAAACTAAAGAACAGGCTTCAAAAAAATTCCCAAAAAGGCTGTCTGAAAAAAATCATGAAAAAGTTTGAATTTCAGAGCGTTCTGACACACACATTTGCTTTGCAGTTACTCCTTCTGAAACACACCCTCAGCCAAGGACCAGCACAGCAGCTCCACGCGACCCTGGTGATAAAGGAACTAGATTTTGATAAAACAAATAGCATTTGGAAGCAAATAGACTTTGTACTCTTCCAGCACAGAGGACGATTTCAGTTTCCTCGCGTTTTCACGAGGGTTTAGCTAGTTACCCAGGTCAGGATTACAGAGTGGTCATCCCCTGCAGTACCAGAGGCCCCCAGGGCAAACACAGCACCACTAACAGCATCCCACTTGGAGACACCAGTATTCTGCGCCTACAAAATTGCTCAATCCATCTGCACCAATGAACACAACTGATCTGTGGACAGCAGAAACTGGAAAACACTGTCAAAGATAAAGCAGGGTAGTGTCTGACAGCCCGAGCATGCTGTACCAATTATCCTGAAGGAATTGTAACTACACCATCAGCCTCTTGCAGGGCACTTGTATACGCTGACGAAGACAAAGCAGGAGTCTGCTTTTGGAATGTTCACACCCATAAACACTCACCAGCCCAAAACATTCTGCAAAAACAAGTTGCTTTGTCAGTTCAACATGGAAAGCATTCAGGCCTTACGTACACCAGGAGATGCTGAATTATTTGCAACAAAATGTTATAAACTTGTCTGCTTGATTACTGATCTTAGAGACAACACTGTTCAGCCTGGAGAAGAGAAGGCTCCGGGGTGATCTTATTGCAGCCTTCCAGTACTTAAAGGGGCTACAGGAAAGCTGGAGAGGGACTTTTTACAAGGGCGTGTAGTGACAGGACACGGGGCAATGGCTTTAAACTGAAAGAGGGCAGATTTCCATGGGATCTAAGGCAGAAATTCTTCCCTCTGAGGGTGGTGAGGCACTGGCACAGGTTGCCCAGAGAAGCTGTGGCTGCCCCATCCTTGGAAGTGTTCCAGGCCAGGTTGGATGGGGCTCTGAGCAACCTGGTGTAGTGGAGGGTGTCCCTGCCCATGGCAGGGGGGTTGGAACTGGGATGATCTTTGAGGTCCCTTCCAACCCAAACCATTCTGTGATTCTATGATATGCTGAATTATTCGCAACAAAATGTTATAAACTTGTCTGCTTGACTACTGATCTCAGAGACAACACCCTCCTCTCCTCCCCTTTATGGGCTACAGACTGTTTTCCACTTAAAATCATATTAAAAAGCATAAGTGCATCATGTGTGTACAATGACAGTGTGCTCCAGCCAGTCTTACAGACACAGAGCTGCTTCTCACCACTGCGCTGAGCCTCCCTTGGGGTAGTTCAGACCCAATACTTCCGGTCTGACTTCTTACAGACATGGAAAATGGACGATTCCCTCCCTTACTGCAGAAGCCTTTTACTTTTCTGCAGACTTAAATAAGCTACCCTCAATTCCCTGTGCCACGCCAGCCAGGTTTCTTTTCCTCCAATAAAAAACTGGTTTACAATACAAATATTTACTATGGATACATAAGAGAGGATGAGATTGAGCTGTCACAAGTAGAAGGGGCCTTCTACTGGCTGTTTTAAGAATATGGTAGGCATTTTTGGTGTTGTGATTTACAATAGAATTATATAGGAGTGCTATAAAGGTACTCTTTTTTCTTCTTCTTCTTCTTCTGTAGTGCTACTGAACCTCTTGTGACTCTGTTGCCATGTGACTTAATATATTATTAAAGCCCAAGCTCCCGAGTTCTTTTAACATGAGGTAGAAAAGAGGACAATTTCAGTCCCATAACTGCAAAACCAGGATTTGAATCACAAACCTCCAAAGACCATAAAGCAGATAATTTCCCTGATTTTTAATGCAGTCTTGCAAATATTTGAGCCATGCAGAGAAATTACCAAACAGCAATTTTAAAATAAATAGAAGACTGTATGGGATTTAAAAAGAGATTGACTAAATTCCTAAAGGAGAGATTCACTCACAGCATCAACTGCAAGATAATAAGAACACAATTGTCTGGATGCCACCTTCACCTCCTGAAGTTTCTGAACCGCTATTTCAAAGAAACTGGGGAGAAGTTTCAGGAAAAGGATCACTTGCTATTCTGTATTTGCTCTAGTCTCGTACTATTTTTCCTTAGCATCAAGTAGACACTGTTGTAAGTGAGACTACTGACAAAGACAGATCTTTATTTATGATCTCAGCTCACCAGTCACGTTCTTAAATCTGTAGATATAAGGTACAGTAGTTAGATTTTTATTTTAGATCAGAATTGCACAGAAAAATCAAACAGTTAGGGAGAAACAAACTGGGACCATTGTTCCTCTAATATTACCATTGTTCCTCTAATATTACTCTTCTTGCCCTGGAATATTTTTTTTTTTTTAAGCCACCAAACATGTACACAAATGTACAGGTTTCTGGCCTAGACAAAGCTTGTTAAATTTATGACTTTCTTTAAGATCATAACTGAAGGCAGTTTATCTCCAGATACAAAATAAATATCACAACGAGGAAGATCCAGACAGAAAATACAAAGGCTTGAAAATCACAACGGAATAAAGCACTGTGTGGATAAGAAATCAGTCTTTTAAAGTAAACCAAAGGGATTAAATCAAACTCGGAAAGAAGACAAGTAAGTGATAAACGACACAAGACTGTAACTAAACTAAATCTTCGGTGTCTAAATGAAATATAGAGGGCTGAGGAGATTATGCAAATTGAAATGAATCAGACTGAATCAAGACTTACAGCTGACCTGAAGTGCGAGGGAACAGGCTGCATTCTGCAGCCAGAGCCATTATACAACCTGGGATTGAACGGCTGGCCAGGGGATAAAGGATGGAAATTGTATTTGGCCTCCAGAGTTCTCCAAGAACAACAGTGTGAGTCAAAGGGGAGGGGGGCATCCATCTCCACAGCTGCCAAGGAGGGTTTTTGGGAGGTGGGGCAGAAAAAAGAACAAAAAAGCTGTACAAAACACGTGTTATGGCTTCCTTACTTAAATACAAACATACTTTTCATTTCTAGCAAGCCAGGTGAGATCTCAAAGCCACACAGAGACACTACTATGAGTCTTCAGCTACAGTACTTTCAAAATGACATCGCAGCTGCTTTGCCCCAAAATTCACTTGTGTCTTTAGCAGACAGTAGCACACTTTTTCAGAAATGGTCCTAAGACAGACTGTTCTGCATTGTTAGCTCTGATCACTACATCTGGAACTCAGATTCCAAATTTCTCAGAAGAATTTCAGAAACTTCTGATTTCAGTTTCAGATTTCAGATTTTCAGTCCAGATTTCAACTTCTGGTTTATTTCTCCTCTTTCAACCCCTTGGATAATTATGTATTATAGAAACATAATTGAATAGAATTGGTAAACAAAGAAGTTAAGCAATGAGTTAAATGATCCAAAATGATGCTGTATTTATTTTATTCACTATTACTAGCAATAACAAATCATAATACAAGAGCCTTTTGACCTTTAGGAATAACTGACACAGTCTTTTGCAAGCTGAGCAAACCAGCCTCCCCAAGAACACAAGGAAGGGGAGGACGAAAGTCAAGTGCTCTAATTAGCTGCATAATTATTCTCCAAAATAAAATGTGCAATCTTCACCTCTCTGGCACTGAATGGCGTCATTGGGGCTGCTATCATTAAGCTGCCATCACTGCACTATTATTATGCGGCTGATAAGGAAAGACAAACACTTGGAGATCCACTAGAGGATGTGTTTATTTCCCAACTTTCCTCTACTAATACACTTATGTACTTATTTTTGTGGATGACGGGATTTTGAGGACAGGAAGGAAGGTCACTGACACTGGAACCAGCAGGGATACGAAGCGTTTTTCTCAACAGGAACCGAGTCTGATGCTCTAATAATCATTATACATTAAATCCAACCTTTTTTTTCAGCCAATGACAAAACTCTCATCGACTTGAACAGGGTCAAGATTTTAGTCCAAGCTTGCAGCCACTTAGACACCACAAGAATAAAGTCAATACAAGAACTAGAGCATGAAGGAATGGGAAGAAGGAAACCCAAGTCCTTAAGAAACATTGCCTAAGTGAAACTCTTTCCTGAACCTACAGAAAACAAATGCATGTCAAGAGGGTCCGAGTCACCCAATACATCTGAGAAAATAAGCTGGATAATACTGTTTGCATAATGAAACAAGAATAACTCCAGTTGTTTAATTACTGTTGTCCCAGAAGTATGTCGTTACGCAGTGTCTATCCAACACTTCGGGTATTTCTGATCTTGGATGGCATCTGAACTAAGACTCAGTAACACACTATTTCCTACATAGTTGGCACACATTAAATTATATTTGCATTTCTGGGTTATTTTCATAGCTTTCCTTCATTTCCCCTTATTTCCCAGGATCCTGTTTACTGCTAATAAATAAGGTTTTCTTTTGTCATTTTGTTTAAGTCCGGAAAAATAGTAGCAGGCAGAAAGGGCAGGATCTAACCAAGGTAGACTCTCTCATGAAGAAAACACCCTGAAGAATTTCTGTCTCCCCAAACAACAACAAAAAAGAAACAAGGAAATCCCCCATAATTGGGCACGTGACGTAATTTCACACAGAGAACTCTAGATTCTACAGACACGGATTATCTGTGTTCACAAAACACATGACAAAACGTTTAGCAGCCCGCTGTGGTACAACAGACAGGGACAAACAGAGTCAAACAGCTCCAAATCATCACACACCAAAACGACAATACCCCTAACTGCTTTTGAAAGGCTCATTTAATGTCACGACCCGCTGAGAGTAAGGTGCAAGTGGACGTTTTTGCAGTCAGATTCTCTCGCAGCTACCAGGCACAGAACTGAGATGAGATGTTTATTTGCTGAGGAATTGAGTCACTGAACTAAATACTACGCTGCTATTATCTATTTAAAACAAAACCAGGATTACTCTTTATACTACAGCAACAGAAGCTCTTCTCCCCCTGTATTATACAAAGCAAGCACGGACTGGAGAATATGCACTAAAATATATCATCCAGAAAACTGATCATACAAAATTGTACATTTTGCCCAGCCCAAGGCTTACCATGCTTCAGTCTGAGGTCGACACAAACAACAGAAGTTACTGCAAATACTATGAAATCTCAAAGTGTCCACAAGTTGCTTATTTTTTTTGAATTTGTTTTTAAACACTATTTTGCTGAGAAAGCAAGACAGGTCATTGAGCAGATGAAGGAAAGCAAATCTGCATGTTTAGACAAGCCAGAGCAATGTAACTGGTGCTAACTGTGTGCCAGCGTGTGTCTGAACTCTGCAGCAGGCAGTCAGCATTACTGTCACATTAACAATAGCTCCAGAACAGGATGCTCCTCTCTCCTCTCAACCTGGGGAGCGAGTGTGCAAGAGGCTGCAGTCTTTCTCCACAACTACTGCTACCATTGCCAAATCCCAGATTCTTCTCTGAGATTCTGCTCATCAGTGTTACCATGGCTCCCACTGCTGCTGCATTTTTCCTCGTTACAGCCCACGTTCCTGTTATGTCATCTTGAAATTTCACGGTACTTAGTGAAATAAGCATTGGTTTGTAGTATTCTACATTGTAATTATTTACACAGCTTGTACACTTCTGATAGGATAATCAAGAATTACTTCCTACCTCAAAGCAGGACCTTCTTCTAAGCCTTCCTCTTCAAGGAGAATCATAGCCAGAAACCATTGCAGGTTGTTTGCTTCAACCACGTCTCACAATTTCACCAAAACTGAGCACCTCGACAAGGAGTTGAGGTCTTCAACAAGCAGGACAGCAATATACCATTTCCTCTTAAGCATCTACAAGTAGAAGGAAGACACTGAACTGAGCTAACTACATTGGTCAACATGTTAAAGTATCTTAGGAATTCATACATATCTCTTAAGCACAGAATTTTTATTTTGAAGGGAGCAGAAACACAACTACCTTACTCAACAGCTGTACCAAAAAGAAAAAGGACAAAACCAGGAGAATGTATCTGATAGAAGGTATAAGGCAACTGCAACACTGGACCAAAATTTCACTTGTTCGCATCTCAACCAATAAGCTGCACATCAAGGCATTTGTTCTTCGAGTAGACCTGGGATCCTCAGAAAAATCAACAGGAATCCTCCAGAGGCACAAGGAACAATGCTCCCAGACCTGCCTGCAAGTTCAGAGTTTTATTTAGATTTTCTAAAACCCAAACCATCACACAAAGCAGATGGGTTTGATTCTTTGCCACCCCCTGCAGAGCATGCGGGATCCACATGAGTTCAGATGTAACTGCTAATTATTCTTCTCACAGAACAGCAGGTACTGTGCAAAGACTAAAGCCTAACGCTGAAGTAAGAGCGTTCCTGTCTCTTGTCACTGGTTTGAAGTGTGAAATACCTGTAAGAGAAGGACCACTGGGGGATATGAGTTCTTGCAAGACCTAAAAACTTCAGGAAAGTAGTCAGCAAATTTTTTTCCCAAGGCCATAGGCAAAGAGAAACTATGAGAACAGGCAACTGCCAAGGGAATGAGCACAGTAGGAACATCACAGGTTTTGAGGGGTTTGGGCTTGTTTTTATGAAGATAGAAAGATTTAATTATTCAAAACAACAAAGAACTGAAGGAGCCTGTCAATTAAAGTGACTGATAAAAGTTTATGGTTGTTCTGAAATATTTAACAGAGAATGTTGAATTTTTTATTTAAGAAATATTTGTGCTTGCACCAGAGCCTAACTTCAATACACAGAAATTAACGCAAACATCAAACTAAGCTTTCAAACTCACATAAAGGCAGCTAAGCAAAGGGTTTGTCCTCTTCTGCTGGTTTCAGAATGAACACTAACAGGATCGAAACGAAGACCCGTGTAACCAGACTCTCATGTCAGCATGTCTATCCCTATTTGTCACAACACTGAGTTCTAGCTGCTCATTCAAATCTGTTCCCAAATGTGGATTCCTTGGCATTTCATATCTAGTTCTGACCATGATTACTTCACTCCTAAAAGCCATGAAGACAGGCAAAGATTAACTCCAGGCTTCTGGTTCTGTGTTTTTAATTGAACTTGAGCTAACAAGCACTTTTAAAAATAACCAGGCTTTGAAATAATCATTGCAGCACTGCATTATTTTCTAAGACAATACAAAGTAAACAAGTTGACATGCACATAAGTTTAAAAATGGATCCAAATAGCCAGCCAGATTCCCTTGTATCACTTTTATTTTTAAGTATTTTTCCATCTTTCTGTGCCATACTTCCAGTGTCTAGTTCATGAGTCTTGTCAAACTTAATCAACAACAATATTAATGCTACTATATTAATACTTGAAATCCTTGTGTAAATTTATACATCTATGCAAAAAGGAGGTTCTGGGACAGCTGATTAGGGAATAAATGGTTTAAGTAGCCTGGCAAAAATGCTAATTATTTTCATTTGGATGCTACATCATTACCACTTTTGCATCATTACCAACATGTTTTCTAAGTCTGTAATTAGGCTTTCACTGTCCACAACCAACTCATCCAAGCCCCGTCACGAGATGTAAACTCCAAAAAACAATTTTCAACACACCTGCAGTTTCAATTTTCACCCCAAAGGATTCCCCGCCACAGACTACTACACAGAACGCAGCCTCAGCATTAGGTGAGGCTGCTCTTTCATGACTCGTGCACATATCGCAGTACAGCTCTTTCTAGCAGAACTCTGCAGTGTTTGATTGAAAAAAGGAACAACTGAAAAGTAAGCCACTTTCTGATATTACAAAGAACAATAACGAAGACAATCTTTAGGGAAGATTTAACTTTTTTGTTCCTTGTATAACACACAATCAGGTAAAATCAGTAAATGCATTGGTTTGTATTTTGTATTCCTTCTAATTCTAGGGAACAGACAAGTAGAATCAGTTGCAGTCATTACATGGTCCATTCAGTACCATCATAATTATAGCCACAATTTCTAGCCTTGCAATAATAAAATATATCTCTGTTAAGCTGAAGCAAGAATATAAGTCAAAGTTAGCCCCGAATACTTGCTATTCTTATCAATCCAGACAAAGTCTGAAAGCCAAATTTTGCCAACACTCATGAAAATGCAGAGCATTTCTAGTAGACCATCCTCAAGTTTGAACTAGCTCAAACACACTTCTCTATAATTAACAGTAGATCCATTCTTCAGACACCACATAGAACATCTGTAGCTGAGGACATGTTCACAAAAATCTCAAAATAACATTAACATGCAAAAATGATTTTAAGTGTGCATAAATAAACCTCTTAACTACAAAGTCTGATATCTCATTCCTTCATAAAATTGAATGAGATTTCTTAATTGAAGCCAAATAAAGTATTTCTCCTCGGGTATTGCACACCACATCTATCTTAAATAAGCAATATTAAATGCCATCTAATTCCTAGACTCTGAAAGGCATAAACTCATTTGTTTTCTCCTGCATGAAGAGAGTCTTACCTTATCAGGCAGCGTGTAATGGCTCAAAACCACCTTTCCTCTCTGCATTGCAAAGATGAGCTGAAAAAAAAAAAAAATCATATCAATGAATTGTTACTTTTTGTAGGGTTTTTACTATTATCATCATATATCCCCAGTATAAACTGGAATATTACCATAAGTAACCTGAATTACTCAAGTTTGTGCAACCATCTCCTAATTTTTTCATTCCATTTCTTTCCTAATTAGCCTTAGTGTATCTTTTTATGAAATATCAGACCAGGGTTTTTGTTCCTTTTCTAAGTGTTTTTATAGGTTTTAGTAAGGGCGATGGTTCTTCCCATCCAGTGTTACATCGTTACTTTATATTATATATATATATATATATAAAACTTAACAGCGACAGCAAGACATGGAATGACCAAAACTGTGCTGATGGTACCTCCTGTCCATCCCACCCATTAGCACTAAATCCCGAACTTTCCCCGAGCTTCATGCGAGTTTCTACTCTATTACTAACACGAAGCGTTCGGTCTTGCTTTGCCTTCTGATCCAGGAAACACCTTCTACCAGGTATTTGAGCTTTCCTTGGCAGCCACCAGCACTACGGTGCAAATACACTTCCTCACACACGGCTGTAAGGTCTTCAGCATAAAAACCACGTTCAGTTTATGGCCACAGTCCTAAGACAGTGGTAAAGCTGACTGGGATTTTCACAGTTGGGCAAACAGAAGCGTTTAGCAGAAGGACAAGACGGGTGCAGGGCCGGCAACGCACAGCGACAGGGCGGAGAAGTTACCGCCGCTTTGCCGCACAGGATGAAGAGGAGCCACCTTCATCCTTCTTCACAGCCATGATATTCGCTGTTTTCAGCCCAGCCCGTGGCTCCGTTTCCCATTACCGACAACGTAACACGGTGCACTGCCCACACCAAGCTCTGCTCGAGCTCCTGGCTGGTACTGCGGCTCCCCGGCTCCGGTGGGACGGTGCTGCCCGCCTCCCCTCCCGGCAGCCATTCTGTCCGGAGCAAGTCCCTGCCCGCCGCCTTCCCCGGTCCCAATCCCCACGCTCAGTCTGGTGCTTTCTGCTCAGAGACGCTTCTCCTCGCTCTTCGCGGCAGTTTTTGTCAGCAATTTACCAAAGTTTTCCTTTCTCTCCTCAGGAGCTGACGCACACCCACGCGCGCTCCCAGCGCGCCTTCCCGCCTCTGGTTCCGCACCCCGAGCGGCGCTCTCCACCTCCCGACCATCCCGCACACAGCCGGGGCCCGACCCCCTCCCGCCCGGCGGCCGCCAGTCCGGGCCCGGATCCGAACCGCGCTCACCGCGGCTGCCGGCCCCGCTTTCCCCTTCTCTCTGCAGGTTCAACACGCAGCCCCCGGCCATGACAAACCCCCTCCCGCCGCGGCAGGGGCGCTCCATCGGAGCCGCGCTGGGCTGAGGGTCTGCAGTGACCCGCTCAGCCCCAGAGGGAAACACGGGAACGAACTCCCTGTTTCCCGATGCCTTTTTGAACGCAGGCAAGGCTGCAAGCTTTTGCTTAAATGCACTTAGCACAGAGTAATCATTTTAATAAAATTTAACCTAGAGGAGACCGAAAATCATTCAAATACAGACTGATCTATTTGCAAGGTTGTGAGACATCTTGCTAATCAAATCTGAGCAGCCTGCCATCTATATAAACTCCTGGAATAAACTTAAATATAGTGACTTATTAGCAGGAAATAAATACCATTAAGCAGATCAAGGTGAATCTATTGCTGTCATTAGTGAAAAACAAATTACTACATGCGCCTTTCTCTCCCTCGCTCTCCCTAGGGAACTACTCATGTCTACAGGGCACGAGTGTAACAGCAGCGTTTATGTTAATATACTTAACTGGGGCTGGAAAAGAAATATCTTTTATTTATAAACAGAACCCTCACCCCACAGCAGGGAACTTGCTATTCTTGACAATATGATTAGGCAAGCACAGGTCTCTCGGCTTGGAAAGACAGACTTCGGATGTCCTTTTGCACCAAACATACCTGAAGTAGCAAAAAGCAAACTAAGTTCTGGAATAGGAATGCAATACTCCTAGTGAATAGCTACACATCATCCTATACGAGACGATCGCTTTGTCAGGAGGATTGCGGGCGTCAGATGTAAAAGGTTTGGGAAACGTGATCGAGTAGATGAAGCTCTGGAAGAGGAAGGCCTCAACATGGTTTGATGTCTCTTCAAGCATGTTATCTTTGTGATCCTGGGCAAGTTCTGCAGGAAACCTCATTGGGTTTTGTGTGACACGCAGCTACCCACCTTTGTGAGGTGTTTGGTTAAACAGACAGGCTCCAGGTAGCTTCCTCAGGCACTGAAGGCGAGTGCAAAACACCTTCCTGAATCAGGGCAGAAACACTACATAAATGTCAACATCGGCTGAAGTAATGTTCTGTATTTATCCTTACAGCTTAAGAATCCCAATTGCATATGAAGGAATTGAGAGAATTGCAGGAGCAAAAGCATTCACGAAGAGCAAACCACTAAGACGTGCCA
Source organism: Tauraco erythrolophus (assembly GCF_009769465.1). Lineage (NCBI taxonomy): Eukaryota > Metazoa > Chordata > Aves > Musophagiformes > Musophagidae > Tauraco > Tauraco erythrolophus. The sequence goes on along the minus strand of NC_141493.1, from coordinate 3,948,414 downwards.
GTGCAGGAGCTGCAGTCGCTCAGCCTGAACCTACAGCAGCAGGCTGGTCCCGCGCCCGCAGCGGCAGGCTGGTCCCGCGCCCGCAGCGGCAGGCTGGTCCCGCGCCCGCAGCGGCAGGCTGGTCCTGCACTGGAGCAGCTTCCAAGCAGCTTCCTCCCTGCAGCTGTCCCAGATGAGTCTTCCCTGTGCAGCTATTTCACTAACACCGTGATGCACTGCCTGGTTCTGGTTCGTACAGTCTTATTCGGGAGACCTCGTGAAGGGAAAAGATTAGGAAGCAGTCCGACAGCACACGGACGATATTAGACAAAGAGCAGCTATCTGACATGTTTTGGAGAGGATGAGGATTACATCCTGTTATTACACAAGGACACAGAGGGGTTTTCTCCAGATGTCAGGTGGGCTGTTGAAATGATGAGTGCTGTTGGGGCACTGTGTTATAAATGATGATGCGGCATCAAGAGATTGTCTACATCACATAATGCCTTCGTAAGCAAAAAGAACGAACCAGGGCTAATTAGCTCAAGTGAACTGTTAATGGCTCTACTCTTTCTGGCATTGCAGCCAGCACCCTCCCATCCACACAACTGCTGCGAAGGCACACAAGCTCATTCATCACTATCTCAGGTATCTCTGGAGCCTTCAATAAAGGTCTTATTATTAAAATTCCAGTGCTTGATCTTGACTGAAAGGCCAGGCAGACAATTACAGTATTTACTGTTGCAGTCTTCCGTCAAAGTGAAACAAAGGTGAGAATCACAAGATACATGCGCTAAGTCAGATTCCAGTCCTCCTCTTGTATTAAATTTTACCTGAAATTCAAAAATTTCCTCTCCTGATCCTGCCATTTGCTGTGGAAACGTTACTTCTCTGCGCTCGTTTGCCCTGTCCTTTGTTAACTTCTTCCTTCTACTCCTTTTCCCCCTCCCTTACTCATTTAAATTAAAAATCTTGAGAATAGATCTTATGCATTGGCCATGCATTAACACAACTTCATCCTGGTCTCAAAATCTGCTACGTGCTTCTTCTATAACAAGTAATTTTTCTCCTTTTCTGTGAATTTGTCTTTAAAAGTCCGCCAGTTAAAAAGAAGATGGAGTTGTTTTCTTTAGCATTTTTAAAGTATATATGCAACAATCCTGCTCACCTCAGTAAAATAAAAATGCATAATTGCCAGCCTTAAAGCCATAATTTGCATTAATATTGCAAAGTAAACCTCTTATGTATGCAGTGCCATAATGGTCGCCTCAGCAGTTGTGTCTCCTTCTAGGTGGGCAGGGAAAAATATTGCTGAACACATGCATCACTGCTGACCATCCCCGAACAGAACTTCTCTGATTAGATTTGGGAACTGGCAAGGAATTGACTTTATCTATGAACTCCATTTCCTGGATAATGTTATTAATTTATTCATTAAAATGTTATCAAATTATTGAAAAGAAATCTCCATCCTGCGCGTTAGATAACAGCAGCTCTGCTTCCCATCTCAACGCTACATTCACTTTAACAGGACTTTTAACTAGCAATATTGTTTAGTGATTTTATTATTACCATTTTTCAATTCAGCCAAGGTTTGTTTTTTTTTTTTCCCACTTCTTCTTTGCACTCTGTTTACACTTTTTAATGAGGTTTTAATCTTCCCTGACATATTTATTCAGGTTATTTGTGTTACAAAAGGAAAGGGCCTTAAGTATAACTAAGGAAATCAATGCTTTTTTTCAACCTGGGTCCAAATATCTTTCTAATTCTCTTATTCAAATATTCCTCAGCCTGGGGGGGGGCAGGCAGACAACACATGGGTTTTGGAGCATGTGCGCAAGAAAGTCAGAATTTTTTAGATAAGTAAAAACCAAATTCTTATGGCAAAGCAGTGAATACTACAAAGCCTCGTAAGAATAACCAACTGCAAAATTAACTTGAGCCTTCAGAGATTCACAGATAAATTTGAAAAGCATTTTTAAAAAAAAATGCATTAAGTAGCATGGCAAACCTTAAGCTGGCGTTAGTCGCAGCAAATCAGCACTCCCTTAAAACCCAATTGTGTGCGTTCTTTCCCATTACGTTCCAACAGTGTTTGCGTATCTTGTTTGGGTTTGGTTTTAGAGGGATCAGCATCTTGGGTGTATGTTGGATGATCAGCCTGAGAAATCCAACTGCAAGAGCAAGAAGCGTGAGCAGCTGGATTTCATGTGAAATAACCTAGTATCAGCTGTGGATTACTAGCTCTCAAAAATTTAGCTCTTTGGCTCAAGTTTCTCATATAGGAAAAAAACTCTACATCCATGTAAAGCCATGGGAACACTGGAAATGAGGCAGGCATACCTAAGCCTGGAACCACTGACGTTTCAAATGAATCCTGTCCTTACAGAGTACAACAGAAAAAAGGCTGAAAAAGTGAGTTGTCTGGAGGACTGTCCACAGTGTTTGCTGAATCCACTCCCCTAGAATGAGTTCTTGCTTCTGTCCTTATTCTGCGAGCACTTTCCACACTACTGCAACAGAGAAGGACCCAGCAAATTCCTTCCACTAGGGCTGAGAAAATATTGCCATGTGGTTAAGGACATTCAGCTCAAACATCCAAAGATGTTTGTTACCCCAATTAAAAAGCCTTAGAGCTTTACTGGAACATTCTGAAGGCAGGAAGGGCCATCATCACTGCCTTTCAGGAGCCCTAAAAGGTTCAACACACCTGTCCCACTCCTCGCTCCAGACCGGCTGTAGTACCTTTCCAAGAAAAGGGTGCTGAAAGTTAGGAATTTAAGTACGGTGCTGACATCTATGAAGGATTTCTGTCCTGTACCACTTGTCATGCTGAATATACACATTACTACCTTACACATAAGATAGCTAGTAAGATGTTTCCCATTTAATTTTCTGAGCAGCAGAAGTATTTAAAGAACATTAATGTAGTCAGACTTAATTTACTCTTTTTTTTTTTCTCCATGACTTGCAATCATTTTTCACCATCCTCATGCTAGTTAGCTATTATTTTGTAAATGAATGACTTCATTTAATTTAGTTTCAGATTTAATTGTTCCTTATTGGAAATGTCAGCTTTCACAGTTCATTAATAAGGGCACTGGTGGAAAGAAAGCAAGGAAAGAAGTGAGGATAGGGAGAAATAAACTTATCTTCCAAGTAACAAAGAGCTTTAGTTAATGTTATGTCCACATATTTGTTTGAAGTCTCTCTTGAACCTTGGTCTCTGGATTGACATTACTGGGGATTTTTGCTGGAATTCAGCAGACTGGCTTCTCTGAGAGGTGCTGCTCACTGACAAGGAGATACAATATAATCCGTGAACCGTTAAAGCTCTCCTCCCAAGTTAGTTGGCAGAAAAATTCTGAGGTGACAATCAGCCATCTTCCTGCGACAGTGGCTTAAACAGTCAGATGTAAAAATAGTTCTTCCAAAGAGGGCCGAGCACTGCTCTGAAAATCTGCCTGAGCATACAAACCTGGGATTTCCCGAGAGAAACGCATTTGGGAATACCTTTGGACAACCTGTGGAGTATCTGAAGTTCTGGTCACGGAACAGAGTCCCACTGCATTAGACAATCCGAAGACGTCTGCTGGAGGGCTGATTCCCTGGACCAGTGGCTACACACCGCTGAATGGTAACCCCCTTTAGTGAATAAATACTACCTATAGTCACTACTGTACCTCAGCTACCCTCAGGAAAATACAAACAAAAACTACTCCCTGTTTTTTCCAGATGCAGCAATAACAAATCCATTAACCCGAGACACTAAATATTACTGTGCTGAATAGCCTCCTGTAGGTAAGTCCTACATTATAGTTTTGGGGGTTTTTAGATATATCTGCTCAATGTGCATGTGAAAATAAATAATAAAAACCTATTATTTCTTTCTTTGCCAAGTAGAATGCGACTGAAATGATTAATTGCTTTCACAGTTTTGTCTTTAACGGTGACATTAGAGTGTTTTCTAAGTTTTGCAGAGCCAAAGTGTTGGCTTTTTTAAACCAGTAGAACAATTGTGATAATGACGAATAGACACAATGTCACATCCATCCACTAACTGGAATACATTAAAAGTTTAAGTTTGATCAAAATTTGTCACTCTCAATCACCAGTTAATAAAGTAGATTACTGGCAGAGCAAAAAAACCTCCAATAAAAAAAAAAATCTTTATGACATAATCAAGACTAGTAGTTAAAACTGATATATAAATCCAGCAGCAAAACACTGCAGTAATATATTACTACAGGAATGTATCCTGCAACCAGTCCTGTATTTTGGATACTTTCTCTGCAAAATGCTTTCTAAGCTCATTTAGATCAATTAGCATTTCTGAAACACTTTCTATGAAATGGCTTTGACTTTGTGTTATTGGTCTCCTTTATGCTGCTTGTACATGTTTAAATGAAAAGTTCCCCACAGCTTTTTGGGAAAGGAAAAAAAAAAAAAGAGCAATTTCAGTTTTTAAACAAGTAAATAGTGCATAGAGAATTGCATAAGGAAAAAAAAAAAAAAGATAAAATTAGAAATAGACTTTTGTATATTTATGCAGAGCCTCCGAAAAGACAATAGCTGAAAGAAAAGAGAGCTTCTCTATGGGGAATTTATTACACATCACAAGAGGCAACATTGGCTCTATTTACCATGTATGGGAAGAAAAGAAAACATGCTGGTTTGCACAGAAGAGATATTAAGAGCTGGACTGAAATAGTGGAAAAATCTGCACTGATTATGAGATGTGCTGGATAAGGCCCTAAGAATAAGAGCTGCACAGCTCCATCCATCCCTAGTTTTGCCACAGACCTGCCCTCCAGTTCAGCAAAACACTAGGCAAACCCTCTGCATTCAACAACTCACTTAAGCAGATGCTGCATTTTAAGCGGATGAGAAGTCTCTTTCAAGAGAAAAGATTTTATATTTGAGAACACAGCTGAGTTGGACCACTAGGTGTGATCTTGGTAATGGGACCTGATTTCCAGAGATGCAAACCACTTACTGCTTCAATTTACTCTGAACAGAAAAAAAACACCAAGAAACATAATAGACCCAGGAAGTTATTGCCTCAGTTTCCCCAAGTATACAGAAGTGGACTGATTTCACCCAATAGGGGTATTGACATGTTTAAACTAGTGTTTAAAAACCACATTCAGATTTTAAGAAAACTACAATATAAATGCAAAATATTTCTATAAGAAACACTCAGTTGTACAAACTATAATAAACTTCTTTTTTTCCTTCTCAAACAGCAAAAGCAAATAAAATACACATACTTATCAAGGTGAAGTTAGTCCATCTTGGAGAGACTATGAATGGAAAATTCTAACATGATATTTTCTTGGATGAAAGCTCCCATGCAAGTGTAAATTATTATCATTAAAATAATGACATTTTTTCCCAGTTTAAGCTTTGCAGCTCACTCCAGAATTGAAAAGTGCTCTCTGCTCTATGAAACTCAGGCGTATAATGTAAGCTTCCACAGCACTCAGTTTTCAACTAAATTCTACAGACACATGATGAGGAGACAAAATCCCATTAAAAAAAGGCTTGTGAGTAAGCACCCAAAGTCATTCTTTCAATTATAATTCCTGGATAACGTGGAGGTCAGTCATTATGAGCGAGTGTAGCTCATCACTTCAAATCTGGGTCAGGCACAGAGTTAAAAAGAAGAGAGCTTTAGGTGTCCTGTATCAAACACGGTAGTTTCGGGTGATTTCCCAGCTGAAATACCCATGTACAAAAAAAAAAGCACCAGAACACCTCTCCAATTTAGGCAACTCTTGTCATTCTCAGCAAAGAAACCCAGAATTAAAGCAAGCACTGAGCCAGAACTGACCTCTCCACACTGAAACTGCTCCCTCAGATGTCCAAGGTTGAGACACGTTGTCCAGCTCCACATTCACACACGCACTTGACCTTTGCCAGTATCACGAATGCTGAAGAAATATGTAAGAGAGAACAGCATAAACTCATTTTCACAGGCTGCCTCTAGACAGGAAGGAAAGAAAAATTTTTAACCTGACTTTTCAATAGAAAGAATTCTCCAGAATCAAGTTGTTTATGGCTAATTCAAAACTTTCATCCCAACCATTATCTTTCAAGATTACATTCTAAAAGACAGGAAAGGATAAGTCAACATATTGCCAACTATTTTGTGCCATAGAAAATTCTATAGTGTCTTCCTTGGCCATTTTGTTTTGGGGAGAAATAAACTTTCAAAATCTCAGGATGAAATTTCTCTCTATTTTCCAGCTCTATTTCTAGATTTTCGGTTCGCTCTTTAGTGGTGTACCTCGTGCTTAGTCTTTGGAGCCTGTGCAGGTAACGAGCACTTACTGATTTGAGTTAGATTTGGGATTAATACACTTTAAATAGCGTTGAGAGCTGGGGCTGTTCAGCCTGGAGAAAAGGCAGCTCCGGGGAGACCTTCCAGCACCTAAAGGGGCTACAAGAAAGCTGGAGAGGGGCTTTGGACAAGGGTGTGTAGTGACAGGACAAGGGGCAATGGCTTTAAACTGAAAGGGGAGATTTAGACTGGATATAAGGCAGAAATTCTTCCCTCTGAGGGTGGTGAGGCACTGGACCAGGTTGCCCAGAGAAGTTGTGGCTGCCCCATCCCTGGAATTGTTCAAGGCCAGGCTGGATGAGGCTTTGGGCAACCTGGTGTAGTGGAGGGTGTCCCTGCCCATGGCAGGGGGGTTGGAACTGGATGATCTTTCAGGTCCCTTCCAACCCAAATGGTTCAATGATTCTCTGTTTACCAAGTTAACTCATTTACAAAACACTGTTTAATGAGGGACTCTTCCACTCGTCCCCTAGTCACTTCTCTCTCTTGGTGGCTTATATGCCATCAATCATGCCCTATGTGCAACGTAATGCTTTCACGTACGGCAGCGAGTGATGCAAACCTTGCCTAAGAAATGTTCCCTTGTTTACTGTTTATGGAGGATTGCATCTCTGTTCACTAATGTTCTCTAACTGCTATAATTTGATTGCTTTGTGCGCTGAAAACAATAAAAAGTTAATTAAAAATAAACAAAGAGAAGTTAGACCCTTGTCCCATCAACGTACAATTGTAAACAGAAAGCTTCAATGTAACAGAAACAGCTGAAGATATTTTAGATGCTGCTTTGATGAGATACAAGCATCTCTCACAAACAAAAGGTGCAGTCTTCTTAACTCAAGTAGGTAAATATTTTTATTGACTAAAGGAGCTGCATGAAGGTGAAGATATGAAACTATTCAAAAGATAATGATAATTATTTCCAGTGTTTGTCTTGAGCAGTACTTGTAGTTGTAGTAATTGCAGAAGATAACGTGCCAGACTGGCAGCAGTCATCTCCTTGACTGGAGTCAACTGCTGCACTTCTGAAAAAGCTATTGCTAATTGAGGACTTTGTATTTCTACCATGGTGCAACTGGAGAACCCCCACGTGGGCATTCATATGAATACACACAAGTTTTCTGCCCTATCATTTCACCAGGCACTTTTGCTAACTTCTCATCATTCGTCTGAGATCTCTCCAGCACAGCAGGAGTCATTCCACTCTGTCCAGCTCTTGTACACGCACAGCCTGTTCCTCCACTTGGGATGAGAACAGACAAAGCTTACTTCACATCCAGAAAAAACGCCCTGCATACATACCCTGCTTTCCCCCGTGTGCAGAGCCACACGTCTCCTAAGCCCGGGAGAAAGGTGGTGCTGGGTAACCCTCCTGAGACTTCTGAGCTGAAAACGATGGACTCTGCAGCACGCTGGAGAAAGCCTGGGGACAGAGGAAGGAGGACAATGTCAACTAGATGCTCTTGGGAGCAAGAGGAGTTGCAGATTTACACGGGTCTCCAACCTGCACCCCTGCCCCAGCATAACTCTAACAAGAAGCAGGCAGAAAGCGTGCTCCGACCCTCCTGCTTACCACAGTTTGCTTTCCACTTATTTGTGCAGCAGCAGCTTTTCTGCCATTGGAAAAAAAATTGTGACTCAATGTTCCTGTATTCTGGAAACTTAGTAAGAGAATATCTCTTGGCATCCGAAAAAGTGGCAGGCAGAACTAATATGAAAAGCCAAGTAAAGAAACAGGATAGGTGAAAGTCATTGCAGGAAGTCTAAAATGTGTTTTACAATTATTAGGCAAAAAAAAAAAAAAGAAAAAATTGATTGCTAGCCTGCAGATGTTCCTGAGCAATTCAGAAACAGGCAAAGCAACTCTTTTGTGGGTACTATCTAAACTGCAGTATCTGGCATTCAGCAAGTGAGGTGCTTCCATCCACAATCACAGTTACTTTGCTTTCTAAATGTTGACCAGATGGTCAGTTTGTGTGTGTGTGTGAGGGAGGGGGTGGGGGGTACAGGAGAAGGATTGTAATTATGAGAATATGTGAAACTCCACTGCTACCACTGCAATAAAATGACTGGAGTAACATCAAATTTAGATGCTATGCACATATATTTCATATGCATACAACATCATAACTGCCTGGAAGGAAAAGCCAGTTATTTTCTTTTTCTAAATCCTTTTTCCTTATCAGCTATAAAATGTTACATTAAAAAAATAATAATCTCAGGGGTGAACTGAAATCCCAGAAGGTGCTTGTCAAGGAGAAAAATAATTGTTAGCCAGAGCCGATTAAACAGCCATATTTTCACAGAGACTGAAATGCTGGCTAAGAAATCACGCAGGAGATGGGAGCCTCAGTATTCTTCACTTGTCGTGAATGGCTAATTTGCTCAGAAATACATTCTAAAGAAGTTGATGCCACATCTTCCCCCCCAGCCATACTAATTGTTTATTAGCATACAAAGGAACCAGTGACCTTTCAATTCGACGCTTATTGTCCCTCGTAGGCAGAAGAAATGAGCCTTGGCACAGCAAACATTGCTTGTTCCTTTTTATTTTTAGGAAAGTAACCTTTTAAAGCAATGAACTCTTCATCAATAGTATTTCAAAATCTGCATTTAATAATCATGGAACTAAGCAGAAATGTGTTCTTTTGCTATTTCATCAAGGATTCAAAATTTAACAAAGAGAGTTAGGGCTATTTTAAGTGTTAAGTCACAGTTGTGCAAACAGAAGTATTTAGGGATTTAAAAGCATACTAAAGAAGTATTCAAGTGTTTCATATCAAGCACCAGAATCACACATTTATGTGTAAGCTTTTTGAAGGGTGCGCAGAACTTGAACATAATTTTTTGGAAGGTGTTGCATTATTCCTCTGCTCAGCATTGTAACTGATTGAGGAGCTTAAGTCTCATTTTCAAAAGCCATTTAAAAGTCTAGGACACTTATCTTCATTGCTTTTCAATATGGATTAGGTTCTTAAAGCTCAGAACCACAGAATAGTTGTGGTTTGGAAGTGACCTCTGGAAATCATCCAAGTCCCAACCCCTGCTCTAAGCAGGATGAGCTAAGAGTAGGCTGTCCATGACCACATCCAGTGAGGTTTTGAGTATTTTCAAGGATGGAGACTCCACAGTCTCTCTGGGAAATATGTTCCATTGTTTGGTCACCCTCAAAATACATTTCTTATATTTAAATGGAATTTCTTGTATTTCAATTTTTACCCAGTACCTCTTGTCCACTCAGAAGAGTCCAGCTCCATCACTTTTACTCCCTCCCATCAAGTAACATGCTGATAAGAGCCCCCTAAGCTTAAGCTTTCTCTTCTCGAGGCTAAAGAGTTCCAGCTGCTGTCAGAGTTCTAGTCCTAATCACTTCCCAAAGCAGACGACACCAAAATCAAACCCAGATTTGTGAAACAAGTTTAGCTGGCCACGGGCATCGTACATCGTGAGAACAGAGAAACCCACCGAGAAATTTATTCCATGCAAATCATCCTAGAAATACTGTGAAGTTCAATGTAGGTGCACTAACAACAGACAAGCCTCATTTTTTGGGTGAGCCAACATCGTGCAGGACAGAATTTTCATACTAGTTTTAAATCTGACCCCCCTTTGCTACCAAACCATTCATTTTCCTCCACGAAATCAAGTTGAACTAATATGGTTAACCAGCACAAGAGAAACGGCATATTAAAATGTGAAAATTTTCTCAACTTTAGGTTACTTCTTCACAGCACCAGCAGAGCTGCTACAGCATCAACCAGTACCAGTATGGCCCATCTACATATACATCTGCACGTATTCACACTCCTTTCCTCCCACCTGTTTTTAACTTAAATAAGCCTTTACAATAGATGATGTTCTTAAGGCTATAAGCTCCTCCTTACTAAGTCCTGAATAGCCTTCAGGCCAATCTTGCTGTGTGTTCATCACCGTTCTGGTGCAAACAGCAAATTCTGACAGCTGGATAGCAGGATACACAGCACACACTCTCCTCCCGTTACTGGATATTAATGCAATGGTCTGAAACGCCCAGCAGCCTTGCAACCAAGGAACATAAAACCAGAAGTATTTCAATCAACATACACGGTACTGAAATCCAAAAGAACCAACTTATAAGACCAGAATGGTCCAGAAGGTGTTTCAAGGCTTCCAGATGAGACGTGTTGTATCAAACAAAAATATTTTTACATATATATATATATACACACATTAAAAAATTGGGCTCCAACTCGCATGTTTGGCTTACCAAACGTCACTGGAAAGCTGTCCAAAAGTGCGGACCTCTGAAAGACCCTGTATCTCTTGCCCTGCCCATAAACACGACAGGATCAAACTTTACACAGAAACTATTTAGTGCATCTATTAGCTAAGAGAACATAATGAAAATGACGTTGTGACTTTATTTTGTTTATTCTATAACAAGAGTATATTGATGCTTGGTTAAAGGTATTCACAAGAGGGACAATTTTCAAGACCTAGTAGAGACCAGGCAATCTGTTAGATGTGAGAGTCTTAGTCCATTAAGTTGCTGAGCCAATTCATGATAATGTTATTTAGTGTAAATTTCCATTTGGATAAATAGTAAAGAGCTTGATCTATAACATTTGTAATTGAATTAGCAACCTCTTTGTTCCCCTATTCTCTTTATGGCCAGGCCATGTATGCATTTTGTGAGCATTCTGAATTGCAGCAGTCAAGCCATTAGTTGGGAAAAGTGCCACATAATGCCCTTTTGGAAGTGGATTTATACTCCATTTAACTTTTTTCCTTCCCGGAGAAGTGATGTTTTGTCATTCACTGCTGTTATCCAGCAGCCTCTATTTAAATCTGCTTTGTTTCACCTAAATTTGATTAGATTCCATAGACTTACTTTGCATGGCTGATATAGTTTGACCCTTACAAGCCCGAAGCTAAGGTTTCAGGATTCATTTGTTTTCCCATTATTTTTCTGGACAGGAATAGTAATGGTAGATTAGGAAAGAAAAATATAAGAGACTAATTTAACAAGGGATTTAAACACCTGCTTAATTACATCTCTGCTGAGGGCAGCACTGATTCAAGTGCTTAATTGGGTGTTGTTATTTGAAAATATGGAAGAACTGCATGAAAAAAGGTTTGTAAAAGTACCTGAATGTACAATAACATTCACCATTTATTATAACAGCATTAAAACAGCCCTACATTTTGAATCCGTCTAGTGGATCCGCATGCTGGGCTAAGACTCACAGAAGAAAATGGATGACTATACACGACCAAGGATTTTCTGCTTCTAACTACATGTAGATGTTTGTCTGGAGTCACATTTCCATTTTCAAATACAACTTGAGCACCAAGAAAACAGAATTCTCCTGAGGTCCCAGGAAACTGTAACCCCACGGTACCAAGCATCCGCATGCCTCTCTGTCAGGACACAATTAGTATCATCTATCATTAGTAACATTACTACTATTGTTTTACCAATGAGGAAACTGAGCTCCAGAGTTAAGTCAGCAGAGTTTAAGCACAGGAAGAGAATGAAAACGTTATCATACCCAAATCATTTACCCCGAAGCAGTCAAGGATTGTACACTGCACCTGACTAGCAACCTGATCTAGTTGGAGATATCCCTGTTCCTTGCAGGGGGGTTGGACTAGATGACCTTTGAAGGTCCCTTCCAGCCCTAACCACTCTATGATTCTATGACTTGGCTCAGCTGTTCCCTACTACTTTGACCTCCATATGGATCATCCAACCCCTCTGGCCTCCTGAGTATCACCGTCACTTTCAGAAACCAGACCTACAGTCCTAAATTAGTAAGTACTTGTGAAAGATTTCCGTATACTCCAGCTAAATTTTAAGCAGCAACAGCTTAGTAAACTCCCTCCAAAAAACCCAAAAAAGCAAATGCACACTGCTTACATGGATACATCATTATACACGCAGTAGTAGAGCGAAATGGCTTGTCTAAAAGGTTTAAAGGTTAATAAGAGTGACACGTAGCTAATGCTGGGTAGGGTGAATGAGAAGAAACTGTCAGTGAATTTACCTTCCTAGGAGTCACACAGAAATTACTAAAACATTTGGAGTTTTTTCCCTTGCAGATATCTCCATTGAACGGGGCTCTGGATCATATTAACTTGACCGTTCAACTCTGAGCATTCTTCCTCTCCTCCTTTGAGGTGTCAGTCCTTCGGGCTCCTGCCAAAACGTATCGCTGCGAGGCAGCTAGAAGAAACAGAGCCAACGTACACACGCTACAGCCGAGAGAACAACCAAACAGCCAATTCCTTCAGGGCCCAATTAATCGCCACAAAATTGAAGGACAGGGATACATTTCTGACTTCAGACACTTCCCAGCCCACTTTCTTTTTTCTGCTGCACTTCAAATAGCAAGACATGAAGAACAACAGCAGTTTACCAATAATGCAATGGAAGATCCTTTGCAGAATTTGAAGCTATTTAATATTCAAATAGAAAACACTGGATATTCATGTAATCATCCTGATTATCCTGAATATGATGTTGCTAAAAGCTATTCTGTGTTGGCGAGAATTGTTTAAAATAACAGCAATGTCTTTCCAAACTACAACTATTTTTTTAAAACCAGTAAACATTTGGGTGCCTCAAGTTAGGACAGTTGTCAGAAGGTGATTTAAAAGGAGCCTGAGTTTGGGGTTTATTTAGGGGAGGCTGTGACTTCGGAACTGTTCCAAATACCAAAAATGGATGGACTTGATCTTCAGAAAATGCTGAACTCAAGGACCAGCTTTTTGTTAAACTCCCCAGCTGGAAACTCAGTTAATACATATGAAATACCTCTTACAAATCAGTAGAAAATGAACCTGTATTTTAAGCACCTTTGGATACATCAGTTGCTGTAGTTTGTTTATATGCTGGACAACAACTGAAGTGACTTCCAACATTTGTTCTAGCATGTGCTCAATTTATTTACTGCTTTATATTAAAAAAAGAAATCCAGAAAGGACAGATTGGCATGACCTCAAAGGAAAAACTGATCTGCATACTGTGACAGAATAAAATCAAACTCTAGGGAATCTTAGCCGCTCGATTTCATCTAGAAAGTGACTCTTACAGCAGGAAAAGAAAATAAAAAAGCTAACCATTGATATGAACTAAGGTATCCCTGGAAGTGTTCAAAGCCAGGTTGGATGAGGCTTTGGGCAACCTGGTTTAGTGGAGGGTGTCTCTGCCCATGACAGAGGGGTTGGAACTAGATGATCTTCCAACTAGAGGTCCCTTCCAACCCAAACCATTCTGTGATTCTATGATTCTACTTGGAAAAAAGTTCCTTGAATAGCAAACTTAATAAATGAAAAGAAAAAAACACAACTGATGTTAGACAGCTGGTGTAAGAAAAGAAGATTGAGCAAATCAGTAGCAAACTGAGGAGTCTTTTGACTGTATCTGTGGAAGGATCACAGTGGCCTTAAGGAAATGGTGGTACATGGACAGTTGAGGTCACGGGAAGAGCAGAAAGATGCAGAAGACAAGCAGGGTGAGTCAGAGGAGGAGGAGTGGGACGGGAGACGTTTCTCTAACGAATCAAACACAGACAAAGCACTGTGTTTGGGCCTACAGGACAACCATGATTCCCTTGAAGCCTCCCACTGTCCATCGTTTTCCCTCTAGACACGACGTTTGACTTCGGGCAGTCCACTCAGTCTCTCCGCGCTGCGCTTTTTACATTTTAATCAAAACAGACATGAAAGGGTATTGCAAAACTAAGCAAAAAGTGACATTGCTATCTTCAAATAAGTGGTGCCACATATTTGCAATTTAATCAACAGGCATATGTTTGACTAAATTAAAATTCAAAGACCTACATGCCAAAGTCAACTAAGTAGCAAAGGAACCTGGAATATGAGTAAAAATTCTCAGAACTAGTCAGTATTGATTTTTAATTTCCTCATTAAGTTTATTATTTTTAAGTATTAAAAGGCAGGATGAATGGGGATGGTTACTAACGGAACAGCTGAAGGAAAAGAAAAATTCTCTAGGTAAGTGTAATTTTTATTTGGGAAAAAAAAAAAATCCAAGATCTGAAGATTTAATGTTATCAGTGGGGATTAGAACCAATAAAACCAAGAATCTAACCAAGTAACTAGAATACTTGCTGCCAAACCTTAATATAGCAAAAAGGCAATAAATAAAATGAAAACAAATAGCATACACATTGCTGCATATGTAAATAAGATTAAATCACGCTGTAGAAATAAATAACCCACAATAGTGCCTTATATCAAAGCTGGACTTCAGAAAAAAGCAGAAATGATATTGAGTGAAGAAATCCAGAAGCCTGCCAGCAGTGTCTCGTGTGAAAAGCTGCCGCTACCATAATTACAGGTTTAATATCTTGCCACACCACTTTAGCAACTTTATTTCCAATCAGTTTGTGGTGAAATGCATCAGCAAAGGGCTTGCCCCGTCTCAATAAATAAATGACCTAACATGTCAACAAGCAAATTATTTCACAACAGAAAACACTGTAAGGAAGGATTTACGCTTTGTGGTGTGAAGTCCTGCCCTTCAGAGCTGTGCAGAAGAGCTGAAACAGGGAATTTTCAAAGCACAGGACTGGGTGTTAAGTTGTAGGACACTTTACTCCAACTTCCAGAGTATCTGACAATTTGAGCGATGGCCAGGAAAGGCGAGGGGGACCCTGCAGAATGAGGTGCCAGCTGCAGCCAAGATGAGAAAGAACAATCCTTGGGAAGCAAGAATAGCAGAGAGATAAACATGTACACTTCAAAAAAAAAAGAAAAAAACCCGTCACACACAGTCACATTGCAGTGTTTACCTCTCGCTCCCTGGAATTAGTGATAATTGAAGCAAAGGAGAACGTGCCCCTCCCTTCGGCCTCTTCCAATCACCCGTCAGGACACGCTTTTTGCTTTTGCTCTGTCACATCATGAGCAGCTCATGGAGCTTATTCAGCCCAGAATCAAGGCCAAGACCCACATGGATGGAGCCTAATGACATATGGACAGGCAAATGTTTGATTTTGCATGATAACGTTGGAAAAACACTTGAAAGACGGGCCAATGGGATAAGCAATCAGCCCTTAGAAAGAAAATAAAGGATGTTCGTAACTATATATTCAGGGCTGATTTGGGAAGAAGAGGGAGGCAGATCCGAAGTGATCGTTCATCCTTTATTAGATCTTCACTCTATATATCTGTTATCCCAGTTAAACAGTACAACTGAGGGTCAGCTCCTGCCAAATGCCAGGCATGCTGAACCAGAAAAGATCTGCACGTAGCGAAGCAAAAGCTGCTAGGATGAAAAAATAAAATTAGTTCTCAAATGAGGTTGCTGAATTCCTAGCTGTACATATAAATCCAGTGAACAGGCCTCAAAAATTCAAGGAGAGTACTGGTATTTACTTGGAAATATTGAACGCATACATTCCCTCCTTCCTTGTTCCTTTTTTCCTTCACACACCCATACAAATCCAATGTAAGAACATTTTGGTGTTCATATTCAGTTACAAATTTCAAACTTTTTCCAACAACAAATTAATTTTCTCCTGAAATTTCAGCATTTTCCATGGAGTGAGTCTCTCCATTATGACCAATAGCAATTACAGTAATTCGAGTGCTCTTTGATACAGGAATGATGCAAAATAAGCATCTTAGCAGCAGACTCTCTTCCAAAAACCTTGCAGAGATCATTAGTACACTTTCCTAATAGTCCAACTCTGTTCAATAGTCCAAGAAAATATATATTCCTTACCATACGCTTTCTGAGAGAAATTGCCCTAAGGCTTCCTCATCTATTTCTCTACATAACAGATTTTTATTACAATCTACCAAGGTTATTGTAGCTTTTAAGCTTGTAATTTATATACAAAAATTTAGATCGTCTCATTGCAACTTGATGAGAGAAGGAAGAGAGGACTGAAAAAAAGGAACATTGTGCAAGTATGAAGCAGCTGTTTCCTACAGTGGGATATGTGCTTATATGAAAAGGGCACCGTGGATTTCACACTCAGTTATGTTTGGGCTTTTTTGCACTTCTGTGCAAGAAAAGGAGGTCACAACAGCCGAAATACCGTAGTTTAGTACCTCGAATACTCAACACAGAGAAGGGATCCTGTACCCTACCCTTCCTCTGATATACTGAAAGGCATTGGCTGAGTCATCCAGTCTCTGTGCCTTCGTTTCTCTCGTTATTTTTCTTGGCCATTTTGCTTGTTGATGCTTCTGCAGAAGTAGCAAGCCCCTGTCACAAGCACATACTCCAGGTAACTGTGGTGAAAGCATTGCAGAAGGAGTAAGTCTCTCTTAGGGCACACGGGCCAATGTGACGATGGGAACGGTGCCCAATTTGCCACAGCTTATCCAGGTCCCTGAGAAGTACCCCAAAAAGTTATGTAGCAGCTTATGTCATGTCTGAACATGACCTGCAGAAGATGATTTAAAAAAAAACAAAAGTCACAACTGAAAAAAGAAAGTTAATACTGCAGGTGAGTTTGGGCTAAAATGCTGCTGTTACGAGGACATGAGAGACAGTTTAATTTACAATGGAAATGACTGAGGAGAATATCCACGTTCATCTGTCACATCCATCAGACCACCAGCTGTATGGCTGCCCAAGGCTACGACAGCGTTACTGGTTTGATTTGTTGTTGTTGATTGCTTGCTTCATGTTAATTCATTCTACTGTACCAGAATGTTTCAGGGGCTCATCTGTTATTATTAATATTAATAATCCAAAGCACTTTCATGCAAAGAACTCAAGGCACTTTACAAACATTAATTAAGCTTCACAACACCCCTAGGGGTAAGTAAACTTTTGAGATCTCTTGAAAAGGTCACAGAGGGCTTGGTTTAAAGCAGCAGCTTTGGTTAAATTCAAAGGACTAAGGAACGGGAGACATGAGTTCAAGTGCCATGTTTATCGCAGATGCTCTTCTCAGAGAAGCAACTCGGTATCTCTGTGCTTCAGTCTTCCAACTGAAAAGGATGGATTATAGGACAGGTTTAGCTTACAGGACCTGCTGAAAGGACAAGCACACAAATTATCAGAAGAAATACGCAGATACTGGAAACATTGGGCTCACAAGCAAAAAGATTGATAGGTGTCTTCAAAGCAGTATCTGGCACTTCTCTTTTAAACTGTGGGCTTGAAGTGCTCCATAAATTCCATAGGAGCCTATAGTTCCTCAGGTACACAAGAACACTATCCAAAGGCAATGAAAACAGAGGTCTTCAAAACTTCAATCAAAGTCTTCACATAGATACTCCAAGTGTGACTATTGCTTCCAGTGACCTGGAGAATGGCCATTTTCCGCAGCAGCTGGAGTCCCTCCCAGAAGCCTGGCTTCTTACAGAAAAGAAAATGTAAAGAAAGTTGGTTTAGCAAGAGAGAGGAACTTCTGTGGGACCTGCACTTCTCCAACAGCACTTCACAGGGAGCTTACTGTAACCGATTTGCCTGGAAGCCCTACCAGCTGTGTTACATCACCAAATGGAAAACCAGACTCTCCTCTTTAAAACCTGTGACACTAGAAAATGAATGAATGAAAAAAAATCTTTATCTCTTTCAGATCTAAAACACAAAAGCCATCTTTTCAACTTGGTTTGTGAGCGCTAATTCTCCTAAATGCAACTGCCTTCTCTTCATTAAGATTTGCCTTTTTGGATTTCTTTTTACCGCTTTTCTAAAGCAAACGACCTGTTTAATCTCATCACCAGTATTTCAGGGAAAGAGATTTTACTTTTGATGGGAAGAACTCAGATACTAGGGCGATGGGCAGTGAGATAAAAACTGAGGTAAGTGCAAGCTAAGTGCCACAGAATCCATTAGGGGAGGAAACACTGAATGACTGCAAATAACTTTAATTTTTTTGTTATTCCAGGAAAAATCTCTGATGTCTAGAATGTGAGAGACCATGCAGGCCAGTTAATTAAAGGGAAAGTTGCGGCAGTGAACTACAGACTTCTGAAACTCACATTAGCTGAAAAAATAAAAACCGTAAATGAAACTATTTTCCAATGAGTCAACAGGAACCCGCCTCAGAAAACAGGGTATAATGCCTTCAGCGAAATTCCTATTTAACCTATTTGAGAATCCTGTTTCTGACTCCCTGTTGTTTTTAGATTCATAGGATCATTTTCTGCACAATCTAAGGGCTGGGCATTTGCTGCTATACTACTAAGAGTAGTATAGAAGAATACAGAATATAGAACCATATGTATAGAAGAATATAGAATATAGAACCATAATAAGAATTCTTAAAGAATTCTATGAGCTTGCAAAACATTAGGGAGAACGTTTAAGAAGGAAAATTTCTCATAATATTCCTATGAAGAACACAACCCTAGTTGTGTTCTAGGGGAAGGTGTCCCCCCCTGGCAGGGGGCTGGAACTAGGTGATCTTCAAGGTCCCTTCCAACTCAGACCATCCTATGCTTCTAGTTATCATTCTGACAGAGATAAGTAAACCAGAACACCCAGCTCATGAACCTACAACGTTCTGCAAGTACGCTTTTGTATTGTCACAAACGTGTTGTTTCAATGTGTTATTCTTTCGAAAATCGTGTTTCTTTAAATATATTGCGAAATTGGTCACACAGAAGTGGTTAGTTGCTCTTCAGGTAGGGACTTGTTTTATGTCTTTTGACTTATCCTTCATACAAGCACAGTAACACTCCAGCTACTCATTAGAGAAAAAATAAAAGCCAACCCAAATTGCACTACGGAATTAACATGCGAGCTGTCTGCCACGGTTTAAGACTTGTCTTGGAAGCTCTACAGTCGCAGAACGCTCACCAAAACCAGCAGCCACCCCACAAATCAAAGACTCTCAGAGGATCAAACATTTATAGAGAGATTCAAGGAGAGAATTTCCACTGATTACAAATGGGAGACCAGGGTTCAGGCCTTAAACAACTAATTACCAGTCAGACAGGTAGACTCTGCAAAGACAAAAGCCTCACAGCAGAAGCGCGGAGACTGGCCAACTGCTTAATAACTGTAATTACCCTCTTCCCAAGTGGTTTTTTATTTTTTCACTGCACAACTCCTCTGTCTCCAGCTCCAAGATAAACTTCAACATAATGAAGACCAAAAAAAACCAAAACCACTTCCCGCTCTCTATAATTTCACTAAAATGACCCGTTTTTGGTCTTTTTTGCATCCAAAATACTGAACGATTTGAAAGGCAATTGCCAACGTGTGCTTACATTGTTCTAAGATATTTTTCAATGCTATATGAATTAAAAATTTTAAAAAATTCCCAAACAATCAAGACTCTGAGACAGTAATTTACAGAACAATGCCACTCTTCCTAAGGTACATAAAATGAATTTTTTTAAAAATCCTCTAAAAAGACCACATGTCCCCATGGTAAGATCAGTTAAGAAACACAGACCCACCCAGTCATTAGCTACAGACGTGTGTAGAACATAAACTATTGATTCCTTCTCACTTAGCAAAATGCTTTGTCAATGCATTTTGTCAATTGCTACGCAAGAAACATCTGCAGATCTCATCAGAATTCCTCCTCAAAGGGCCTGTGGACCACTGGTTGCGTTCTCAGCTCTGGGCCTACAATTACATGTTGCTGTTTGCTACTTTCGTGATATGAAAAAATATAAGTAAATCAAGCCGTTCTTTCGCGTTGAAGAATTGTGAACAGTAAAAGGTTCAAAAAGGGAAAAAAGTTTTCTGAATATACATGACATACACAGGTCACCTTTATCCAACCGTGAGGATCCTATCTGCTAAAGAATGAAGTTCATCCCTCCACTGCCAATGTATTGCATTGCTTCTTTCTGGACTTACAAGCCTCTTAATTGCTCTCAGTGGTTCATTTAGTTTTAAACATAGAGGCAAAAGAAAGGCAAGCTTGCCTTTTTTTTTTCTTCTTCCCCAAAACGATTATTTGTTTTGTGTCAGAACGGTGTCCTTTCTGCCATTCTCTGGGATCTCAAAGTGAATTGTCACTGCCAACTAGTGACAAGTATTAATAGTACACGGAGAATTATTCTGACTGATTTTGTCAGTTATTCTGGAGCAAGAATAAAAAACGAAAAGCACAGCCAACATTAAAAAAAAAAAAAAAAAGAAATTTGTCTAGGTTGCAATTATCCTATAGATGCTTTAACATTATTACATGACTTAAAAATCCCAAAAACCCATCTGAAATTCACATACAAAAAAAGTTACAAAATTTATCACATATTTAGGATGGAGGATCCATAGTACACTTTTACCAACAGAGACGGTGACTCTTGCCATGACCATTATACAACTTGCCAGGACTGATGCTCTCCTCCACGACTCATGTTTCCCCAGATGGGCACCAAACAGGAACCATCGTCAGTACTCCAGAATTATTAATCAAGTAATTTGTCTCCTCATAACTCACTCAGAGCTGGACTGCTACAAATGGATGGCTCCTCCATCTCTACATATTTCAACATGTAGTATAATGGAAGTGATGGTCAAAAACATCCAAGAAGTTTAGGAATACATCGTGATCTGGCAGACAAGAAACAAAACTGGGTATAAAATACAGGTTAACTGAGTCCCTAACCATTCCTGAAGCATGGATTGAATTTTGAGGAGCTAGAGGTCTTCTTAGCTCACTCCTCCAGTTTTCCTTCCCTGCCCTTTTAGCCTGGCTGTCAGTTTTCTAGTTGTTACATTTGGAGGGGTGAGATAGGGCAGGGCTCTGATCAGTGTTTCTAAGACTGATGTGTATATTTCTCACTTCAAAAGACACTCTGGGAAATGAAGAAAAAATTTAAGTCATTTTCTTAACTTCGTGGTTCCCAGAAGGCATGAATAAAAGTCCCATATTTTTGTCATCAAGATGATAGCAGCAATCTTCAGACCTATGTGAGTCCACAAACATTTACCTGGCAGAATCCCTATAAGTCACAATAAAAAGATAAGCCCAGAGCAAATTCCATTTCCCTGGTAGTGTTTCTGTTCAGAGCTATTTCTGAGAAAACATAAACGGGAGTTGACTATTTAAACCCCTCTCAAAAAGCGGCAAATTCTGGCTCTTTGTTGTGTTCTTCTTGGAAGCAGCAGTAGAGGAGCAAGTACTGCCAAGGTTACAGAAGCTTTCCTTTGCTGACACTTCTCCTAAGGCTCAATTTCTTCGCCCAAGACACGAGGTGAACTTTGGATCTTCACCAAAAACATGCAGGTTTGGAGGTAGAGGAATAGGTCTTTTAGGTGACTGTTTCACACTTCTATGCTACACATCCAGCAACCATTTCACCTGCACGTTGCACATACATCTTCACTTGGCAACTCGGGATACCACCTCTGCTCTTCATTTCCAGGCAAGTCACATCACTGCTTTGTGTCACAATTCTACATCTCTGCAAAATGGGCGATGACACAATTTTCCCTAAGTGGTTTGTCGATGACCAAAGCCCATACGGAGGCACCATTCACTGCCAGGGAAGGAGTCTGGATAAGCACTTGAAAAAAAAGCTGTGAAAAATCTTTAGGTTCTACTCGCCACCTACAGCATGCTGCACAGGCAGGATACCTCTGCCTAACATAGTTTCAAATCTGCACATTTTATTTGTGTTTCTCATCCATTTTGTATTCTGCCTCTTCTTATCACCAGCAAAGGACAGCTCATTTTAAAAGCTCCAATAAAAAGCTCTTTGCATTGTACAGATATGCTTAGCAAATGTATAAAACAGTGAAATCCATGACAGACAGAGATTTTAATAAAGAGTTAACACTGAAACAAAGCAAAAAGCATCAACTCATCCTGAGAGCTAAATAGAAATGACAGAAAGTATTGCCTCTTAGGTCTAAAACTGCTTTCGGTATATCTGCATCTTGTAAAGCAATGTAATTCCATTTTCATTTTCATTTACTTCTCTCAATAGCTTTCCTATTTCCTCCCTTCGAGCTCTACATTATTTACTGATTGCAAAAAACACTGGTTGTTCTATTATCCCTTGTTCATGACTAAGAAGCAAAAAGTTTCTCAATAAAAAAGAAGAAAGTGGGAAAGAAACAGGGGGTGGGGGGAAACCACCTCCAACCCAAAGTGAACAAGCTCTAAGAGCTGACTGCCTGGACAAATAGTTTATTTTGAAAAATCCTTAATAGCCTGTAGATGGTGCCTACCTGCTGCACCAAAAGATGGTACTATAAACACAGAATATTTAACTTTGGCTTCACCAGAGAAACAGTGGTTTGGGACAAGCAGAGCAAGGCAGACTGGGCTGGGACGCAGCGGTCCTCCTCTGTGCTGCAGGGTTTAACATGGAAAGGGCAAGATACCCTGAGCAATTTCGTACCCCTAACGACTGATTTCAAGAGCTCTTGAAAACAGAAAGCCAGCACTACCCTCAGATCTGAGACACCTGCACAATGAATAAAACATTTGGCACATTTCGGAAAGGACAGCCGATCCTCTGCTAACAGAAAGGAGATGTAAGAAGCAAAAGTTCGTCTATTATAGTACAGCCTGCAACAGGATTTACTCCTTGTGAGGATCTTGAACTGGTTTTCTTCCTTCTTCTCTTCTTTGAAAGAGATAATAAATGAGGTGGATGATCAATTTTGTAATTTGTGGTTGCCAAGCAGCTTTGAAGCAATTTAGTGATTTGGATACTTATTTCCTCTCTGTACTGATGGCAGGAGATGATATAAGGATATTGAGTCTAAATAATCTATTCATTCCCCTGATCAAACTGAGGGAACTAGAATCAGAAGTATCTTTTTGATGTTAATTTTGTTTTTACAAGAGCCCGTTTTTCTGTTGCGCATTGTCTTTGCGTTCATTTATGAAAGCTCTGGAAAACAAAAGCCCAATTTGAAGAAGCACCCGGACACTCCCCCCAGAGCTCCTGCGCTCATCTATAGACAGACATGTGAGAAACTTAAGATACATTAATTAAAATGGTCAAGTTAATGAACATAAAAGAAATGAGCATTGTCATTCTGAAGCAAAGTATCTTCTGTTCATCACAGTTCAATCCTCCTTCAAGCATTAATGTTAACAACAGAATTTAAACTCACTAAACATCTTATCAGATTGGCATTCACCCAACCATTAAACATTTATTGCAACACCAAAAGCCTGTATCTAATTCTTTTCATTCACACACCTCGAATGATTGCTGGGGTTAGGTAGACAGATGTTGCAGTTTGGAGAAGTCTTTACTACGTGAAGTCAAATCGTTTTTTTGCCCAGAGAAGTTGTGGCTGTCCCATCCCTGGCAGTGTTCAAGGCCAGGTTGGATGAGGCTTTGGGTAACCTGGTGTAGTGGAGGGTGTCCCTTCCCATGGCAGGGGGTTGGAACTGGGTAATCTTTGAGGTCTCTTCCAACTCTAACCATTCTATGATTTTATGATTCTGTAACAGAGGCCTACACACCATTCCCCTGGTGACGTGATGCCAAGGAAGGGGCCCAGACACAAACCAGAGAAGTGACTTACAACCCTACAGAAACGTCTGAGCGAGAACCAGCAGCGGCCACTTGCGTGCTCGCCGCCCGCCCCAGCTGTTTATCCGTTGGGGTGCCGTGTCCTCGAGGGCTCCAGTGGCATCAGCCACTTACCAAAATTTAGAAGCGGATGTTTAAGACGTTGAAAGCTGAACTCCTCATTTTGTATTAACCAAAATAAATTAACATCCTTTCCCCTAATCTTAACATCAATTTCTTTTCAAGAGCAGGACATGCCTTTTGTTTCCCCAACAGATTTCGCTTGCATTGCGCTTCTGAAAGGTCAGGCACGGTTTTTCACAGAACAATACACAAATTTTCAGATTTAAAACAAAGATTTGGAGAAAAGCAGACAGCAGGTGAATATAGAAAACGGTTTCACTGTAAATCCTTTACCCTACAGCACGCTGCAGGAGCAGGTCCTTTCTCAGCCAGAAGGACAAGGAGATGCTCATGCTGTACGTGCCGACTGCCACTGCCTGGAAGGGAAGCGCTGCACACCGGCAAAGCTCCCAACACTGAGGCACCTCTGATCCTCAATTCGTTTCCAACCATTTCTGTAATTTAGGATCTTGCACTTGTGTATCACAGAGGAAGTGGCGAACGCAAAAACTATTTCTGAAAGAGGAATCAACCACTTCAGGAATTAAAAACAGCACAGTCTTTACACACAAGTACCCTCTGAGAAATTTTCTTGACAGAGAATCTCAAGCTGCAGGTACATCTTACAACATGTTTGAGGACACGGAGGTATCTGGTCTTTTAAGTTACGTGGCTGTCTGCAGATGTGGCACCCTGGAAGACAGAGGTGACAAGCTTTAACTAGGTCACCCAATTCCATTCTTCTTAGTAATTCAGTCTCACCTCTACATATCAGACATTTGATTTACACTCACCATAAATGCTTGTTAACTTGCTATTTGGTGCCATTCCTTGTTTTCTTGCTGCTCACTCCTGTTACAACATAAATGAAATCCAAAGCAACCCCTCTGCCAACGGCGTATTGTTCCCCGCAGTACAGAACACAGCACTTGTTCTGAACCACGTTTAAAGATTTCATGAAAAAGGGCTCCCATCTCTTCCCTTAAGAGTCTAGTACACAGCTTAACAGATCTTGAAAGCACTTTCATTTCTGACAATGGTCTGAATTTTCAGCTGGAGGTTTTTTTAAAGCTAATTTCTAAGGCTTAGAAAGTGGGAAATTCTGAGGGAAGCAACAACAAAACATTAACCACAGAGATACAAACAGCTGGCTACAATATTGACAAATAAGGTAAAATCTGATATAATAAAGGATTTACTGACGTACCCACGTGCAGAGTGTGAAATGGTGACTGAGAAAGGGCCCAGAGTAACCATTTATATAGAAAAGTAATATATCTCTAAGGAAACAGGAACGCAGTAAAGATTATTATTATTTTAAATCATAATGCTGTTAATATTGATTCATTTCTGCAGAGATGAAAGAAAAATTTTGAAAGCCAAAGGTCTGTGATACTCCAATAGTACAGAGCAACAAGTTAGGTAACATTAAAGCACAACAAAAGATGTAATTTTGCTGGTTTATTTGTCCAAGTTGTTCTTCAAGGAGGATTATTTGCTCTGGGTTTTGGTTGGGGTTTTTTATTATTATTTTCTGTTATTATCAATTCTTTATTAATGGCATTATGATAGAAGCATGGAGAGGCCTTGGGTGATAGAAACT
Organism: Tauraco erythrolophus; assembly: GCF_009769465.1. Taxonomy (NCBI): domain Eukaryota; kingdom Metazoa; phylum Chordata; class Aves; order Musophagiformes; family Musophagidae; genus Tauraco; species Tauraco erythrolophus. Next base: position 3,922,954 of record NC_141493.1, on the reverse strand, counting down.
TGGCACCAGGCTCTTCCAGCAGATAAACACATCTCTCAGCCCACAATAACACACCAGGAGACGTTCACATCTGAGCTGTGACCTACGGCCAGGCATAAGTGGGATTTTAATCCTCATACAGACTAAGGAGAGTTGGAATCTGCAGGGTACAGATCTAAAGGGGTTTTAGATAAAACTCTGAGTAACTTAAAACCTTACTGGTAATATTTTTCTCCTACGACTATTCAACATAGTAGAAAGTGAAAAGCAAAGAGCTGTGAATATTATTTATGACGCAATAAACAGTCCGCACCTCTCCAGGTTTTTCAAAACGCCTGACACCTGGAGGTAACACAGGATCTAACCTATTTCTGGTCTCCCCACTACAAACTCACTCCTGACACTGGAAAATCAATGGGGCTTTCTGGCCCGCTCACCGTGCCGAGCCTATTTCGGAACCGTTCGTATTGCATGTGGCTTTCAGGACAGAAAACAACTGGGAAGTGGGAGCAGTTCTATACCTGTAAGCACTTCTACGAGATAGAGAACTTCTAGCTTCCATCTGTCAAAAGCCAGGGACACGTACCATATACTCACTTAAGAAAACATAGAATATTTTGGAACACATGGAATGGTTTTGTCTTTAGCTGGTGTGTCTCACTATGCTGTCAGACCTGTACAGAGCACCCCATTCCGTAAACAACTTTATGTCCAGCTCGAGAATTTCCATCCATAGAACAAGCAGTCTTCAGTCAAAACAAAAAAGGAAACTTTAGGTATACAAAGAAAATTTCCATCAGTTATTTAAAGCAGTCTAATTTTGCACCAGTGGAAAACCTTTTAAGTTTCTGAAAAAGACCCAAAATCCCAAACTCCAGAAAGAGACACTGCAACAGCCGGTCATTACTGGTCACTTGGATGCTTGCTTACATCTAAAAGACTAAGATTAAAATAACATTTTTCAAAAGAAAAGAACAAAACAATAGAAGAGTTGCAGAGTGAATTATTTCTCTCAGATTTCTTCCTGGAATTCTGAGTCATCCTAAAAGAAACCCCAAATACTTCTGAAGGAAACAATTTCTGATGTTTCACTGGTAGGCAGGAATACTTTGCCTCCTTTCTTAAAAGCTGCATTCCAGTTTTGTGTTTTCACAACAAAATGTTTGTTTTCTCTTAATTATCATTTTCCAGACCATTTAGTTCCTAATATGGGTTGCTGTCCTCCTCATCACAGAGGGAGAAAACAGAAAACAATCTTTCTTTCCCCACTCTCCCCTTTTTATGTTACATACACAGTTTCCTCACGAAAAAAAATCTTACATGAATTCATGGATTGTGTGACAAGAAGGTCACTACACGTCATTACAACCTAATTAGACAAGACTTTTTTCAAAAATATCTCCAATTCTGTCCTGACCACTCACTTCTGCTCTCACAACATCCTTGCCCATGTGACAGGATAAGTGTGGGTTTGTTTGCATGGTCAACTGGTTTGGGTAATGAATCCAGCTTAAAAGCACCTCAAGGAAGTTAATAAATAAGCTATTTTTCAGTTGGATCAGTTCCATAAACTGCCTCACTGTTACATGAACAGCTATGCCAGCATTATCTTTACTTTCAGAGGTTATCTGGAGCACTTTAACTGAAGTACAACCAAGTGGGAGCCCTATGTCAGCGCCAGGGACACCATCTCCTCTTCCAAGGTGGCATTTGGACACTTGAATCGGGATGTAGTGCTTTCCCTGTGCACAATCCCCTGCTTTGCCCACCCTACCTGCCTTCTAACTTACACAACAAATAAGGGAGAAGCCCTACAGACCATAACTTCGGTGTTTGCATTTCACATGTAAGGACAGAAGGCGAAATACCTGCGGGGTGCTTCAAGTTGAAGCTCAATTACTGGGCACGGCCGATAATGTAGCAAGTATGATTCCATGTTTTAAGAGAGACACCTGACAGCTCTTTTCTTGATTTAAAAATAAAACTTTCCCCTTTGCTTTTTATATGGCAAAATCCTCTCAAACAGTAAATCGATTTCTTTCCTAAAGTTTTCTTTGAATTCTTCTCTTTTGGTCACACCACTGTGTTACTGCGCGGATGACCGGGAGTTCTGAGCACTGAACAATACTATTTTTGAATGCAGGATAGCTGCTAAGAACATATTTCAGAAGTAAAAAGCAACACTGATACTCTTCAAAAAGAAAAAAAAAAAAAAAGTTGAGCCTTGCACGGCCCCAAAGAGGTGATGTTCTACAGAGGCACTGTACCCAAATATCATCTCATTTGTTGAAACTCCATTTTTCTACCCAAGGATTTGCAAGCATCTTTCAACACTGGCACGTATAATCCGTAGCATATCCTTTGTGGCTGTATTTCTGTGTTCCATTCTACAGGAGCATCAGGAGACGAGCAATACTTTCATAGCTATGCAAGCACACGGTGTGGCTTGGGGCAGAGCTCTCAGCAGACAGACTTTCAAAAAGACTCAGTGGCCATCAGGAGTCCTTGTTCTCAACAGTCTTCAACTTTTTGTCCCTTCCTAACAAAGACCTGACATTCTGAGTGGGAGCTTCTGAGCACAGTACACTGTTCAAAGTCCTTCCACAGCTCAGCAGGTCCATACTCCTTGGTCTCCTATGGGCTGATCTGAATCTCACTGAAGGTCAGGGAGACATTACATCGATTTTTTACAAAACTAGAATCAGGCTTCTGCTAGGGCTACAACTGAAATGACAGATTTGCTGACATAGTCCTGGAAACCATGAGGAGCTCCACATCCCACATTTATTTAATTGAATGAAGAATAAGCTAGATAGAACGAAGATAAGCTACAGTCCTCATTTCCAGACTCTTTTCAAGGTCTTTCAGTCTGCTAACACAGCGTACAGCAAGCACACTCCAGGGCACCACCAACACTTGCCTCCTCTCCAGCTTCCTGAAGCTCTGATTTTGTTGAAAGGCACCAGAAGATGCAATGTTGACAGAAGTAATGGCTGGCCGAACAGATGGCGAAGAAAAGTTAATTGATCTACTGGGGCAGAAAGAGTTGGCCTTGTTGAGGAGAATATGCAAAGATCCATAATGAACTTTCATTAGTAATGGAGAAAGTTCTGTCACACGTACAGATTCTGTTATGTGCACTTCATGATGTAAATCCAAATTCCAGCTTAATGACTTCTTGTATCCAGTTCAGGAAACTTCACTCCTTAAAACTCCTCTGAAAACAGTATTTTAAAGCTTTTCCTTTATTTTTTTCTAAAGTCAAATTTATTCTACTCCTGCCAAGCTACCCTCCTCAGTAATAAAACCGTAACTTTTACAGAGAAACAAGACTCTTCCCCTCATGCCCTTTTTTTTATTTTTTTTGTTTGTTTTTGGTTTGGTTCGGTTGGTTGGTTGGGGTTTTGTTGGGGGTTTTTTTGTGTTTTTTTTTTTTAAGACTATGTTAAAATAAAAAGTATTTCTGCATTTTGTTGCAATAGGTCTCCAACAGGAGAGAAAGAAACCTCAGAGGGGAATGCTCAAAAAACCAGAAAATGAACCACCACCAGCAACATCAGTGTTACTCTGAAAAACATACTGGAGGCACATCCACAAGGAAAATTAGAGTACGTTAAGTCCCCACAATAATTTTTTTAAAAAAAAATTCCCATTCTTAAGAATCATTAAGGAAAAAGATGGTCTGATATTTCATGAATGCTAAGTTCTGGGTGTTGTTTTTTTTTCCCACAGCAACATACTAAAAAACATATGCAAGATCAAAAGAAAATTCTGGAAACCTGAAGCAACAGGAAACACCCCTATATTCCTACTAACCTTCTGCCATCCTTTGATGAATTAAATTTACAACTTGCTTTCCTCCACACCGAGTAGCAAACCTGTTGCAAACAAACCAGAAACTTTAAAGTGAGTCCGTGTACAAGAGCTTGACTCTCCAGGAGTCCTGATTTGCTCCATCAGTGCTGGGCCCACTGCCCCAGGACATTTCACTCCCTCCTACTCCAAATAAAATCAAATGCAGCCCTTGAGCACAGGGAAGCCATTCAAAAGTCCCTGCAAGTAAGGAAAGTTTGGTTATTTCCTGTTCTTTTGGAACAAGATGATGATTGCTATAATAATTGCTGGTAGACAGCAGAGTGGATGTATTAGCCGAGGTGCTAAAAATATTAGGATGATGTACTTACAGCAGGAGGGGTGTGCAGTGCAGGCTATTCTGGCAGATGCTGCTATAAACCCTGGCTTAAACACACATATTTAAAAATATCGCGTAGCACGTCCACATAATTTAATGATAAACAAATTTCTCTGAGGTCAGGAGATTTGCCTCCAACAATTAACGCGCCTCTCTAAACCAAACGACTACTGAAATAAAAGAGAAATAAAAGCGCTACGGGACTGACAGGAACTTTTGGCAAAGATAAAAATCAACAAGGTTCTGTATCAAATTCATTTTCTAGAAATCAGTTTTTAAATAGTTACAAGTGGATTAGTGAAATAAAAGCCTTTCCAATAGCATTACTTTGATAACATAGAGACCACCTAAGACTTTTATAGATAGGGTAGAGATTTCCATAGCAGGATTTGTATGAAAACCCCAAAGGCACGTAAGCACCCGAATTCCCGCTGTTGTTCTCTTCTGGATTTCAGGAGTGGGTCTGCAGAAGGCTGTCGTTGGTGGGAGAACACAAACACTTCATCTGAACAGCTGGTGCTGTGCTCCCAACCCACCGATTCAAGCTAAACGAGGGTGAGACCCCTTCTCTCCTCCTCTCCCCCAGCCCACACTGTGCTCTAAATAACTGTTCTCAGATCCACTGTTCCAAGCAATGAAATTACGGAACAGCAAAGCCAAGAGACCGCACAGGGGTTATGAGATGACCTTCATTCAGATGAAGATGATCTAAATGAAGCGTAACGCTCCTACCTGCTCCCAACTGCTCCCATCTCTTTTCCATTCAACAAAGAGACAAAGTGTAGGGCACACCCCACCCCACCAGCTTCCCCCCTCAGTAAGAGGATGTGCAGTGTCCCACTAGTACTCCAGAAGAAGGGAGGAGAGAAAAAAAAATGAAACGATCACCGCAAGAATCAGATTTGTATCATACATAATTAGGAACACCACTGATGGAAAAAAAAAATAAAATCTATGTCACTGCATATAAAATTTTAGTTTTCCATTTCTTGGAATGAGACAGTGCTTCATTCTCCCCATGCAGAGAGACAACAGGGACTCTCCTTAAAAGCTGCTCATCACCCACAGCTTTTACAGACACCGCTTTGAGGAGCATTATTAATCCCTGCGCTGCTGTGTGCAGCACAGGGCTGAGCAACGCTCCCTCCAGTGCTGCTTAGCATGCCGACCTCCAAACCTCACCAAAAGGGCCATTAGGAAGGATATTTGTGACTGCCAGCGGGGTGCAGAAACCCTGAGAAACAATCCCAGGGCAGGAAACGTACGGCAGGGCAGAGGAGAGCAGTTTCCTTGCGGCTCTGGCATTGCTGTGGGTGCCCCGTGCGTGAAGCAGCTCGTCCCCCCACCAATCTGTAGCATGGGAGCAATGATGCCAAGTCTTTCAAAACCCACTGATGAAAAGTACTCTAAGAGGTGTTTTGAGATTACTGAGGAAAGGGAAACTTTATCCTGGGTCTGGGATCAGCTGCTCAGCAACGGTCAGCCCTCGGCACCGCTGTGTTCTCGGAACGGGCTCACACCTCCATCTACGAGGCATTCGTGTGCTTTTTAAGACCAGTAAGTAACATTATAATCATCTTCTGACCTCCTGCAAAACGCAAGCGACACAATTTCAGCTAGTAATTTCTGCAGTGAACTCAACAGTTTATTTTTTAATAACACCATATATATTTTATCCAAATTGTCATTCAGGCCCTCGGAGCTGGGAAAACAAAGACAAACATTACAGAAAAGTTTATGATTCCCCTACTCGGAGGATTTCCACTCTGCACTCATTGTTTTTGGCAGACTTACTGTTGGGAGTTTTCCTTCTTCTCCCTGGTTATAAATATTCCATGCAGACTTTTAATTAGAGTAGCATGTTTGTTGGCTGAGACAAAAGTAATTGGATACCTCCCTACCTTTTGGGCTTCGTTCATCTGGATGGACTGACACTAATACATGAGCATCAAACCTCTGCATAAATGAAGTATATTTTATTGAATTAAAAGTTTAGTAGCTCTTACCAACAGGTAAAGCACAGTTTCAAAACTAAATATTTGATCTGGTTCTCCCTTTAACTAGCAACAGATGAATTAGCAACTGAAGGAAAACATACACTTTTTAGCCTGCTATTGTCTGGGTTTAAACTGATCTTGTAAAATGCTTCATGCAACGTGAATTTGCTTATAGAGTTGCCCCAGATTAGTTCCAGAAAGCACTGGGGTCTCACTGAACCCTACTTCCACGTGAGCAAAGCAAAAGCAACTTTATAAGGAAAGATAAAGCAAAAACAGAGGGGTGGAAAAGAAGGAAAAGAGAAGCAAACACACAAGCAGCATTTTAACTATAAAATACAACAAAAGAGGGTATGAAAGGAGAAGACTTCGTATTTTTAAGGGCACTTAAAAGAAAAAATAAATGGAGGCTTAGACTTCATTTTTCAGATTCATACACTTACTACTGGGACAAAATCTTCTTCCCGAACAACATCATCTACATCACAACTGACCACACGCAACGCGGAAACTTTCAGCAGTCTCCAGGAAGCAAGTTAATGGATTATTTTCAAAAAAATTCGTCATGATCATGGAAATCTGTCCACAGAGGGTTTCTGTTTAGGTTCGGGGTTTTTTTTATTTTGGGTTCTTTGCTTTTTTCAGACTTCTCCGACACCCATATTTGATGTAACTATTTTCTACCATTACAAAGGGATCGTTTTGCTGCTATTTTTCCCTCTTTCTTCCATCAAAGATTTTTATGCCCTGAAGAAACAACAATAAGAGGAATTTGGAAAAGACACGTTTGAAAGGCATTCTTTCTATAACACAGACAGACAATTAGGATATACAAATTTATCGCTCAGCCCTCTTTATTCTGTACAATGCCTCCAATTCACCAGACGTGCTCAGTTTTAAGAGCGACGATCTTCCAGCAGTTTAGACCCCAACTGTTTCCTATAAAACGCTGCTGATGCTCAAATGGATAGTTCCAAAGGGCAGGGGCATGCTGGATACGCTTAAATTTTCACTAAGTCTGAATAAAAGAACAACAATTTCCATAGGCCACCACCTGAGCCACATTCAAATAAGCTACCTGGCCCACAGAGATCTAAGAGCACTGCTTGGTGGTTCATTATTCTCCTGTGCATTGGTCCAGGACACACAAATGTGATTTGGAGTTGGTATTTCGTATGCAAATGTGCAGTGACTTTCTGCATCACCGGCAGAACGAAGGAAAGAAAAGCAGCTGTTGAGGAGACAGCATGTCATATTAGTTATTCATGAGCAACTGGATGGAAAAATAGATGGGCCTTGCACTGTAAGAAGTAAGATAAATATAGGGGTAAGGGACTATATTCTGTACTCAAAAAACTTATCATTGATATATTGAGTCCTCTGAGTCAGTCTTATAGGAGCCATATAGGAACTCGAACTTGGATTTGTGCTGGCAAACGTTTACAGACAAAACGGGGTCTCAAGGGAAAACTGAGTAGTCACAGTCATCAACAAAACGGCACCAATAATTCCACTTTCCATGAGATGAAATTACTGGTTTTCATTTAAAAATTAGTTAACGCTACTCTCGGAAACAAAACTCAAAAGTCAGTGGCCCAAAACATCTTGACAGCCTTATAAATTGAGTGTTTTGCTTGACTCAAATGAAAACTTACTTCTACAGAAGTCACTTTGGAATGCCCAAAATTCCCAGTATCCTGGACATATCTCCAGTCACATAGTGCCCTTTTACATGGCTGTGACAGTGCCAGAAGATACAAACAGCAATGTGAGCCACCCTTCTGAGAAGCATCTGATTTCATGTTTCATGATTTCATGGTTTGCTGATGCCTCCTTACGCACTGCAAAAGGCTTTAGCGTCATCTGTTTGTGTTCCAATGAATCCTGAACTTCAGAATACTTTTAATTTTGCAACTGTTCTATTTTTAACCTAAAATCTGATCTGATGGCCGCACATGGTCTCATTTTTTCTCACTATTTTTCAACCTGTGCCAAGTACAGTAGTGTCAGTGAATCTCTTGTGAATGCAGCTCCTCTGTCACAACTGGTTTTTCAGAAGTACCCATGTAGCAAGGCAAATCTGCAGCAATTTGGAGCATCAGACTTTCTTAACATACTTGCTGATGTGCAAAGATGATTTGACTGGAGTAGGTCAACTCAAGCAATTAAGGACTAAAACAAACCAAGACATTTATTAACCAGAGTGAGCCACCTATAATAGACCTCTTCTGATCCATAATTAACATATATGGACAAATTTGCAAAAGGTGAAAATTTTAAAGAAGAAAAACGGGCAAGATGATAATTTGTGCCAATGCTCCTTTATACCACCCTAGCAATGCAAAATGGATTTAAAGCATGCATAAATGTACACCCATTTAAAAAAATCCTATAATAAACTCAAGAGTACGTATAGAAATTACCACATACACAAAATTATGGCCCTAACGTGCATTATAACGAGTTCAATTCCCATGGAAGGTACAACACTGATTAACCTTACAGCTAATTCAGCTCCAGCTTAGTTAACTGAAGCAGAAGAGACACTTGAGACAAGTGCTGTATACTTCCTAAAAGAGAACAAGCCTTGGAGCTGGCTGAACCTATACACTCTTTTCTTGCAGGACATTGAAAAAAACATTTATTTGCAGCAGATTTTGTTTGTTACCACTACGGGCCCAATTTGATCTCGTGACCCACTAGTAGAAACTCTGATTCCCTTATCTGGCCCCTGCACTGTGGAGTAGGAATTGAGATTGTGTAACGTGAAGGATCATCTCTGTTTCATTTGTGCAGCAGGGAAATGAGGTCAAGAAAAACAGGATCAGTAACACTGACCATCAACCCTTCTTCCCTTGCACAAGAAGGCAAACCGCTCTGCTCCTGGAAAGATGCAAGGGGAGCAGTGAGAGAGGACACCAGGAGCTAACCCTGGGTCAACAGCACAGCAAAACAAGAAATGGAAGTCAATGCCACCTTGTGAAAAAAGCAGAAAGTGACAGTGAATACTAAAGGGAAAGTATCTACTCACCCTCCTCCTAGAAGCTAAAAAACTAAACAGATTTGAGTTTCCATCAGAAATGAAATCCGGATTTGAACTAATGCCTGTTGTTTCCATTATCACGTTGCTTACAGATCATAGACAGGATGAGGCTAAACACTTGGCCAACGAAAGAATTTCTGTCCCTGTGGATTTTCATAGTCTGCAGATAAATAAAATGTGGTAAAAGGGGGGGGGGGGGGGGGCAAGAAAAAGACACTGGGAGAGAATGGTCTTTGGACAAATAACACACCAGATCAACACCAGAGGTACGACTCGTATGTCCCTCCTCCCGTTCAGCGCTCACACGTTTAGGTCTGAATTCTGACCCCAAGCATGTGCTTATACTTAAAACTTTGTGTTTGTTCAGCAACTCTGGGCTTTGCAGGCTAGTCTCATCTTCAGTTTAATTCTCACCGCAGACCTAAAAAGCATTTCACAGAAAAAAAGCGCTTTGGAAACCATAAAAATTCGTGTCCTTGTTCTCATAATTTTCTCTCAGCGTTCCACCCCAGGCAAAGAAAATCATTTGGCTTTACAACGAATTCTGCTGGAAGTCAAGTGTTATTAAGGGCTTCTTCGTATTGTTTATCACGGGAATCTAACTTGATGTCTTCCTGAGCACTCCTATGAATGTTTGTTTATTAAAAGGTACAAGTGTTACTACAGCCCTATAAGCATCACAGTGACAAGCTCCCTCTTTACAGTTACAGAATAAATACTACAAGACCAGGGGACAACTACAGACATTACCTTGTTTGATAGGAGACTATGGCTTGTGCTGCACAATTAGGGATGCAGACTTAACATTGTGTAGCAAAATAAAACCCCAGTGCCTGCGGGGCTAAAGAGCAGCAAGTTATTTTAAGGCACTGTTAGTAGGTGTTTTTCTCCAGTGCCTTGCCCTTACGCAGTCATTTTTACCATGCAAAACCAGTATACACTGCAGCTAACACTCTGAAGCAGTGTCTTGCAACTGGCCATTTGCTCAGGCTCAAAATCTTGCTACAAAAACCTCCTTGTGCAAACAGAAATCCCACACAGGGAAAAACCAGCACACGTGAATCTCTCCGAAGAACTCTGTAGCCTTGGCAAACCACACTGGTACTACACCAAATGGTTTTGTACTGTTTCTTTCTAAACAACTGATTTCAAAGCACTTAAACTTAGACCAGTATCCTTATCCCCAGTTCACATCTGGTGATAAAGGCAGTGAAGTGAGGTACAAAGATTCTTCGGAAAGTAACGGCAAACTGAGACCTGCAAGTGCTGCAGCCCTGAGCCTATAAACAAAACCATCTGTAGCCTCAGCAATAAACACTTCAGGACCTTTAAATAATGAGCATTCTTAAATGGCCATAAGAGTTTTCCCTTCTTCTGAATCCAGCTTCTAGGCTTGCCTGAACTCCCCCACACAGGCTCTTCCTGAGGGGCGTAGAAGGCTGCAGTGTCGATTACCTCTGCTTGCAGGATTCATTCCCTTTGATCCTTTCCTGATGAGCTTGTAATGGATTAAAGAAACAATTCCAACTCTCCATAAAAAAGGAGAGCGAGTTTCTCATAAAGTAAGAGCACATTATTTCATGAGCAAAAAAAAAAAGATAGAATTTAATCTCCAAAAATTAGCATAACTTTCCTATTATTCTAGAGACTGCTTGATTAAATTAGCCTATATCACTTTAAAAAGAATGAGATATGAATTCTAAAGAAAAAAAGCTTAAAATTGAAATTCAAAGAATAAAATCTAACGGGGATGCATAAAAGTGAAAAAACCCCAGGATATTGCCCATAACAACAAACGTCATGTGACCCCATAACACACCAGTACGTGTCAGCCCCCCAGCAGGGGAACAAGCCACCAGGTTTCTGCATTCGGCCAGCGGGACCCCGGCGTCCCGACAACTTGCAGATTGACTGGAATATTCCAGCTTGTTTTCTCCCCCTGGGATGCCTTGTTACTTCCACTAGATGATTTTGAAGATCAGTTCCTCAAGGCCCACACCTAATGGGCAGGTGAAATGCAGGGAGCCTTCCTCTGCTCTTCAGATTGCAGTACTTGCGAGGAAGAGTAGACGGACTGGTGGGTTGAGCGAGTATTTTCAACAAGGCCTTTCTCTAGCTAACACTTGAAAAACGCTTGATATGTACTGCAAGACAATAAAGGTAGAACCTAAGGCTGGTCAAGCAAGAGTTTTAATTGGTACTTTCATGTAAAAGACGCCTTATAAGAAGGTAAGAATAATACTCTAATTGTCATACGTTTACATCAACGTGAATCCATATGTAAAAGCATGTATGTGCTTAAAATATTAATAGAAGGTTTCTCTACATAGTGCAGCTTTGGTAACTATGAGTGAGCACAGCTCACGTTGCGAAGAGAGACCCGAAACCACACACCACACCAGGGCAACGTCCCGCTAACGGTGCCCTTTGAAAGGAGCAGCACAGCAGCTCACGCTCGGCTCTGTCTCCTGAAGCCCACACTGCATGGTGCAACACAACCACAGAACACCCGATCTTGAGGGGCAACGGGAGAGGAGCAGCAATATTTTCTGCACTTTGACCTATCCTAACGTTGTCACCGCCTTGCAATAATCCCAACTGCCTTTCTCACCCCTGGCAAAGTTCACGAGCCCTGATTGAAACACTCATCCCTCTGATCCCTCATGTTCGTTTTGGCAATGGAGAGAAAAGATTTCATGGAAACCATACTGCACTTGGAAACCGTGGTTATCTGAACACAGAAGATCCAGTAATTTTTGCTGATGTGATCATTATCACAGAGACTTAATTGGCCAGAACTGTCAATGACAATTAAATGCTTACAGTTGGGGCTTTCACTGAGAACACTCTGACTCGCTGCGTGTTTTTGAAAGGAGCCCATTTGTTCGGTCACACTAGATGACTGCGACGGTGCCTGGAAACCTGAATTTTATTCTATGGTAACAGTTAAAATACCCAATAAGCAAATCTTGTATAATTGGTAACTTTATAGCTTGCAATCAATTGTCTTATCTTTATATAGAGAAATTACACTTTTTGTGGGGTTTTTATTCCACTTTTCTCTATGGGAGGTTATTCAGATGGGAGACTGTAATTAGAACTGCAGTGAACCATTTGAGATTTGAAAGGTTGAAAACATTATCCTTCTGGGATGCTTCACTGAGAGCTTTTTGGCTGGTGGCCAAGCCTGAGCTTCTTCGAGTTCAATTGCATGATTTAACCTCAAAAGTTTTATGAAAACGAACTACCAGCCTCAAATCTGGAGAGTCAGAAGGGTGGGACAGATGACTCAATAATAGCTCAGAAGGTTGGTGTAGAAAGTTGCCTTGAGAATTTTTCCTAGCGTCGTAAGGTCAACGTTAGCTTGAGAAACAATACATGACATGTAACACTTCTATCTTATTTAGGATCTCCAACATAATGGCATGACCAAACACAGGTCAGGCTCCAGCACTAGATGTTACCCAAACATCAGGAGACACAGTCACTTAATAAGAACATCACAGGTCAGGGTTTAAAAAGCAGGAACAGATGAAGCAGGCAAGATGACAAAGCCCAATCAAAAGTGTACAGCAGAAGTCTTACTGTGATGCATCAAGGACACCAGCACAGAAAACAACCCACTGAATAAAGGTCTGCGAGGTGGGGCCTCTCATTCCAGTCCTGCCTCTGACTTTCCATGCAACTTCCAGCACCTCCAAGTATCTACCTCCACGCACAGGTTTTGATTTCATCCAAATTAAAAATCCCTCCTTCATCTGAATGGGTGCCAGCCCACACCCAGGACAGCAAATCTGTGTTTTGGGGAGAGGAGCTAACAAAAGGTCACTGCTACTGCCGGATTGCCTGTGCCACCGATTTAGCCCTCCTCCTGCCTTCAGACAGACAGCAGAACACCAAGCAATGATTCATCCAGTTTAGCCAATTATTTTGTATGACGTTATAAAACGAGTACACAGCTGGGTAGATTTAGAGGTGTGACTTAAGACAGACATTTTTCCCCACACAGGGTACACATTCTTCCACAGATTATGACTTCTGATTATTAGTGGTCATGAAACAATGTGTATACTTCTACCTTGCTCTCAGCAAAGACTGAGTCTCCTTGCAGACCTGGAAAAGACTGTTCTGTAGAAGCAGGATTCTTTTTTGAGATTTTGTAAATTAAGGGCTTGTCTATCACAGGTCTCTCTGATAAATCAAAATTTGTGTCATGGTGTTTTGATACCTTACCACTGGATAAGAATCACATCACACCAATACCTTTGTGCATGCTACATAGTCTTATTCATATTCTTACTTTTTAACAGCGTTTTATTTTATTATATTTATTTTATTATAAGCCACGGTACAAGAAAACACATCATTAGTGTAAGAATTGGCTTCATGCTAAAAGAGGAAAAAAAAATATTAAAGGGGGAGATGCTTCCAAAGACTGTAAAAGAAAATAAAACCACTGTATAAATGACTACAAAACAGGTACCTTTATCCTAGTCTGAAAGAAAGCTGCACTTTGTAAAATCTGACACTGTCACCGAAAGTCTAAAAAGGGAGACAGAAAACAGAATTTGGATGTTAAATTTGCCCTTTATTTAAAGTCTGAAAATTATAACATCTTGAATTTGGAATAAATCAGTCAACTTCAGTCCCTTAGACTACAGGCATTCTGCGTTACAGATTGTAAGTTAGATAATAAGAATTTGGATGCTAAATTTGTCCTTCATTTAAAGCCTGAAGATTATAACTTCATAAATTTGGAACAAATCAGACAACTTTGGTCCCTTACACTACAGGAATTCTGTATTATAGATTGTACGTTAGATACTAAACGTTAATATTAAGATATATTCCTCTAGGAGTAGTCTTTTTGTGCAGTCTTCATTATTTTGCACAGTTAGACAAGGAGCTTAGAAAAGGCACCAGTGAAAAAGCCAGTCGTGCTATTTCTACTTCTACCCAGAGCAACAACAGGCAAGGGAAAAAATAAAGTAGCCTGACCCTCAGGTACCGAGCACTTGAATTGGAAAAATATTTTTAGCAAATCCTCTGAAAAGTGCAGTGCAGAAAGAATAAGGAGGAGGAAAAAGACGAACACTAAAACTTGTTTCAAACATGACTGAAAGCAAATGCAAATATCCAGGGAGAAAAATTCAACCTTTTGCCTAACTAAATGATTTCAGTTTTTGTTTGATGTGGTTTTTCTTTTTCTGTCTGTCTCTATGTTTTTTAAGTTGGCTTTTTTGTCATTTTTGTTTGGGTTTCTTGCTCTAAAAAAACTAAAGGAATAAAAAGTTAAATATTGGAAACAGAAGGGGATCCAAAACCTGGCCAAGACGTGAAGTTATTTGACTTTTCATTTCAGTCACTAACCCACAGAAGCCACTATTTACTCTGTTGCTCCTACAGCTTCATTAATTTCCAATGAATTAAAGACGGGCTACCTCATTGAGAATCTGGTCATAAAAATATATGTGTGTGCGCTCTTGTAATTGAAAACCAGCTACCTTTAGCAAGAAAACACTTTGGCTAGCAAACCCCATACCTTACTAGGACTCTTTCTTACAAGAACATAACCTCTGTTTGCATGGCTGGAGGTCAACAACAGGCTAACAAGAAGCATCCTGGCATCGTGTCCTCTGATACAACTGGACACATTTGAGCCATACTGTTAAAACATGTATTTTTAAAAAATGATGTAACATCTTCAGGCAGAGGTATGCACGACCCGAGAGCCTGCTCTTAGAGCTCTTGTGTTCAAAGCTGTTGCAGTGAGGACAGAGTCAAACCCAAGCCTCATGCCTTGGAGGTAACAGGTCACTTACCTACTGGGTAAACAGGATAAAATTTTCTTCCTCATTTGTTATGCAGAGAAATACACATACCTGAGCCAAAACTAGTAAATGTGACCTGAATTTGCAAGTAGTTTATTCGTGTTCCATTTTGAATTTTTCAGAAAATATATTGTATAACCACAAAAACCTCTCCCCAGCTGTACCTGCCACATAAATATCAGGCAGCACCAACACCTCCGCGCACACAGCTTGGTCCGCTTCCCAGGCCACCGCTCCGAGGAGCCAGAACAACAGAGCTCCTGCTTAAAACCTTCAAGGTGCTGAGGAATAATTGCAAGTCATATCCAGCTGCCGTAATTAAAAACAAATCCACTGTATTCATTGCAAGCTAAGTCCTGTTTCCACAGAGGGAAACAAGAAAGATTATAAACAACCCACTTCACGGTACTCAGAGACGAAGCCCGAGGAGCAGCAGCGCACAGCTGGCACGCGGTGCAGTACCAGGTTCTCCTGGACCGCTGCCACGCCGGACGGCTCTCACCCCCGGGGCTGCTGTCAGCACAGACTCAGCAGCACTTTCTCACATGGAGTTGGGCCCGTGAGGAGCAATTTTGCAGAAGGTAAAAGGAAGGCAGCCCAAAACGCGAGGTCTGCTGCGTGGGAGGAGGTGATGCCGGAAGTGGTCCTAACTCGTAACTAAACTGCTCCAATTCCCACTCCATGGAGTACGATGCTGCAGCATACAAAACTAGTGCTCTAAAAAAATTCCACAGTGCTCCTAAATGTTAAAAACAACAAGATGCACATGGCTTGTGCGAGCAGATGAGGTAACCCCACCACGCAAGGCAGACCCACGCTTGCAGCTTCACACCTGCTGAGGCTGCAGCCACAGTTTTTCTAAAGTGATAAATTGCATTGGATGTCGAGACTGAGAGACTAAGTAAGTTTTAGACAGAAAAAAAAGAAAATCAGACCTCTCTAAAAGATGTGTGAATTTGGGCAAGCAAAGAAACGGATTCACCTTAAGTAAACTGTCATTTCTGGAAATATTCATCCCTTCATGAAATCATTCCTTGGCAGGAACCTGCCTTTCTTGCTCAACTCTCCAGTAAAGCAAATGCATTGTTTGCAAATTCAAACATCCAAAACTCTTTTGCCTCATCACTTACAAGCAAGGTTTCTATTGAGACCCTAATTTTAAGTTTGAGGGAGGAAAGAGCATGAACCACAAGAGTAAATGCAATGTATGTAAAACTGTAGAACAGACCACAGAGCTAACGGGATGCATCGCTGGAGAACCTATGGACTTCTTCAGCAAAATGGATAGAAAGAGATAGGTAATGCTAAACCTCCCACTCAGTAAGTGAAGAAAGTATGGAAAGAAGGTGAGAGACATAGTTCATGTTTTGTGAACCGATTTTCTAGAGGTCAGAGAGAAACTAATTAGGTCTACAAGGGAAAAATACCCACACAGTAATCGATAAAAACACTGTATTTGGACAGGTTGCCCAAATAGTACAATAGTATTTATAGGATTTTCAGATACACAAGTGCGTAAACTCTTCTTTGCGCTCTTAAAAATCTTGCCTCAAGTGAGGCCAAAGGGACTGTGCTGGAATCAAAACACTATTGCACTAGACAACACCATAAAAAAAAACCAAAACAACTGTGGCAAAAAGCTTGGAATAGAAAATAGAAAATGAAATATAAATATCAGTATTTACAAAAGACAGAGAGTTGCTCAGTTTAAGTAAACTGGAAGAGAATTCAGACAAACCATCTGCTGCCCAAATCACTAAAACTAGATGCACTAACCCTGCATTTTCAACCACCAGTCTGGCAATGTGAGTCTACTCCTCAAATAAGAAAAACTTCTTAAAGATCAGATGTTAAAAAGCACGAAGTAAAATGCATTCAACGTTGCCTTACAAACTGTTTTTGCCCAAATGTTTCATTTTCCTACTATGACAGCAGATAATAGTGGTGAGATGCTCACTGGATTTGTAAACCAGGTGACTATAATGTGGCATAAACATGTTCATTATGCAAATCTGATTGCTTAAGTCTTCAGATGTAGCTCATTTATTTGTATGAGACAGAAGATACTCAGTTCTTTGCCCTTCCTTGGCTAATTCACTAACAGATCTTTCTAGATAATTGTGCATATTCCACCAAAAGCCATTCACATTTCAGTGAAAGAAAAAGAAAGCACCTTACCCTGCAAAACAATTCTGATAAGAGGAGAAAAAGCTACCTGGGCTTTGAGCTTGAATTTTGCTTCCTAATGCAGTGGGATGGGTTGCAACGATAAGAAAAATATAAATGCCTCATCTTTGAAAAATTCAGAGACCTTTTAATCTAACTCTTTGAATACTATTGATGTTGTGTAGAAAGAAAGTCAATTGCTCTTGGAAATCAGAAGGTAGATACTAAATTGCAGGTCCTAAGAACGAGAAAACAGGAGGGCTGAGAAGGGTTAGCTTAGAAAATAACCTCCTTAGAGACAAAAAGAAAGTGGATGCTTCGTCCATCACAACAATATTCCACAACAAGACCATTCATCTTCTTGTATTTGTGGACGAACTGGCTTCCTTACTCTAAAAAGAACATATTTTCCTTTTTCTCCAAAATCATAACATCCCTATTGAAGCCATCAGTGCCATTTTCATGCGAGTCTGCAAAAGGCAACGTGTGTCCTGAACGAAAACTGGATTCTTCTGTAAAAGTTTTCAAGGTATGGCTGCAAACACAAGGCCTCTCCTCTCTACTGGTTTTCCCTAGTAGGGGAATGTGATCCTGTTCTTGGTGTTCTGCTGTGTAGTGGAAATAGAAGTATTTGTGATGCATCTCCTACAGGCCATAAATATATTGTTGTTCTTCCCTCTGTGCTAAGCGTAGGTGCTGACTCTGTGAAATCATCGTAGCTGGCTGTGAATGAAGCATGAAATGAAAAACCCTTGTCCATTCCACAGAGAGAATACAGACAGTGCAGTATCATTTATTACACTGTGTGCTGTACAAACAAGGCAGCTGCCAGTCCTTTGAAATTCTCTCCCACTTTTCATTTTTGCTCACTGTGTTATCCGCTTCTTCCTTAACGAGTTCAAAGAATCAGCTGAGAAAGACAGGCCCACCAAATCTCTCCTTGTAAATACAACAGGGCCTGATTCCTACAAATTCATTTGAACTGACTCATGTAATGTTAGAATGAAAGTGCAGAAATAAATTCAATCACAAAAATGCTGTTACAGAACATTAAGAGCATGTGCATAAAGAGTACCTTTGTTTAAAACACTTTAGAGTGTTTTTTGAAGCTTTTTCTTCAGCTATATTTTTTTCTACCTGATCTGCTAAGATGATGTTTCATCTCACCTGTGTGGGAGAAGCGTAACTTTCGACAGGCCTTTCAGGTTTGCTGGCTGCAGACAGCTTGCTCCACGTGAAACCGTGTTCCCAAAGGGTGCACAAGGCAGGTTCAGGGCCTGCTTCTCACTGAGCACAGAAGGAATCCAGGACACACCTGAAAACCAAAGGTAAAACATTCAGAAGTTCGTAAGAAACTTTATATATTAACAAACTTCTGCAGAGTTTCCAAATGTTTCTCAGGAGCTCATGGTACGTTATATCCTTGAATAAAGAGAAGTCAGGGATCAACTGTGGGCTCCAAGCCCAACGGCACGGGCAGGCTCACGCCCGCGTGCGGCACGGCCAGCCTGCCCGGCTGAGAGCGCTGATCCAGCACTTGGGATTGCTCCTGGGCCTGTGGTGTAAACCCACCGTCAGGGACCAAAGCTTCAGCCCAGACCGGAACCCCGACTTCTCAGCCCACGACTCCAGGTCCTCTCTGAGAAATGCTAATAAGAAATTAAGTTTGTTTAACAAGTAAGAAAAAACACTGCATCCACTGCTGAAGAAAAAGCAGCTTTTTGTATGAGCCCTAAAAGATTAGAGTCTATATTGGACATTGTTCAGAGTGAAGATAACACACGAGAGCAGAAGGAAAGAGAAGCTGCATCAATAATCACAGGCAACCTGAAATGAAAAATGTATTTGTGCTGCAGTCCGTGGAGACAGACTGGTTCCACTGGGCGGTACAAACGGGCAGCTGTGGTGTTTCAGAGTGGAGTCTCTGGCCAGCTTTGATCAGATAACAACTCAAATTAAAAAGCAAAACTAAGTAGTGCTGGGCTTTTCCTCCCTTACATCACATGTATGCAACTGCACGACGTACACAGAACTCTCTAAATCCCACCTCAGCATTTGTGGCTTCTCAAACACAACACAGTGTTGCAACAGCCTTTCCTTCTGCTGCACCACTACTCCTGAAAATGTCCTCGCCAGGAATTAGAAATGCAGGTCCATCAGCACTCACATTAAAAGGTCACCACACAACACAGCAGAGGCTGCCAGAGCATTGGCTCGACAGGGAACGCAGTGATGGCAGCAGTGCTCAAAGATGGAATTATTCCATCACCTAAGAGGGATTGCTCCTGCGCACGGCGCTCCACTCAAATGGGAGGTTTTGGAGAAACCCTATCAGCCAGCAAACACAGAATTACACAGGGGGTACACTAAACAGAGATGGAAGTGATGTTTCTAGGGGGGAAAAAAAAAGGAAGGCTTTTTTGTCTTGTGTTTTGTTGTTTTTTTTTTTTTTTTTAAACCTCCATTTTCTTACTAGAAATCTGAAAGTTGGGATTTGAGAGACTGTTTTAGGAATTGTTTTGTTTTGAGAGATCCGTTCTGCGATCGACCTTCCAATCCTTTTTAAGGTGACAAAAGAAGCTACAAACCCTGAAACCCAGAAGAATCCTTCAAATTTAAATTTGGGGTAAAAGATCTGGTATGTTATCACAATGTACCTAAATACATCCGCTTCAAAAGATGCATCTCAGCTCCTACCCCAGCTTCCCTGGGAATATGCTCTTTCTTGTCAGCTTGTTGCACCAGGGACAGAAGAGCAGCAAGGAGATGTGTACTTAGCAGAGAAATACAAGAACAGGATGTCAGGCTACATTAAAATCCAAGTTGTAAAACAGGGCAGCATTAATTTTTTTTGTGATGAAATAATCATATCTGGAGTTTTGTTTTGTGTGAGGAGGCATGTGTTAGACG
Organism: Tauraco erythrolophus; assembly: GCF_009769465.1. Lineage (NCBI taxonomy): Eukaryota > Metazoa > Chordata > Aves > Musophagiformes > Musophagidae > Tauraco > Tauraco erythrolophus. The sequence continues at coordinate 3,902,836 of NC_141493.1, read as the reverse complement.
ATGTCTTCTCCGTGGTAATTGCCCAGAAGTGAAAAGACTGACAGTGCAATGGTTCTCTGAAGTGGTGCTGCTCATGGACTATGCATGCAGGGTGCACCATTCACTGCACACGGGCTCCCCGCCTTCAGGTGTTCCAGGATCGATCTGATTTAAACTTTTCAGCATTGTTCACCAGCATTTTATTCAGCAGAAGCATCTTAACTTCTCAGACAGGTGGCCTCGGGACACCTGAAAGCAAAGAAAGAGGCGACACGGAGTTGCTGCATTGTGTAAACAGCTGTTTAGAAAACAGTCCCTGCCCTCCAAGCTCTCAATCCAAATCCCAAACAGAGGCAAAGAGACAACAACAGGATGGGGCCTGGGTCAGAAAGAAAAGCAGCGGCAGGAACGCCACTGGAGACACCACTGCTGCCCACTTCTTCCTCCCTGCCGTTCGTCACCCATTTAGCTTACGAAACTGTGATGGGAAGAACATCCTCCTCCTAAGTCTCAGCCTGTACAAGGGTCTCAGGAATTCACGAGGTCCTTTGGGAGCTGCCATATTGCACCCATGCTTATGTATCTATATGAACATATACATGCTTCTGTGTTTGAGTCCCAATCTTCTCTCCAGCCCCTTTTGGAAGGTGTGTTTTGCCAGCAGCTGGGGATCTATGGAATCTACAAATGAAATCAAGCATCACGCACGTGTATATTCAAACCTGCCTTGTCTGCTCAACCTGCTGATATTCTGAATACTTTATATTCTAAGTAAGATCCTGATCCCGCCATCCTCAGACAAGTAAAAAATCTCCAGGGAGTAACTGCAGGATCAAAACCATAATGTGATACATGCCCCTTGGTCTTTATTTATTATTAACTTCTCAGCAGAATGGCTGGAATTCGGGCTGACAATAACAAGCCAAACTCTCTTTCATCCAGGAATTTAATATCTTATGTTTCAAAATGCTTGCTATTATTAGAATATGCAGCACTGCATCCATGCAGAAATGATAGAGAATTGTGCTTCGTCTGGTTAGGATTCTGCACAGCCTGCATTTGGTGATAAAAATTAAGCTAACTCATGTACATAAATGAGTTTAAAAAAAAAAAAAATCTACTGCATTCTCAGTATTTTATTTCCCTGGAGAATTCCCTGGGAGGTTATGATTTTTCATCCAAGTAACTACTATATCTCTATGATAAAACAAAGATTGTGCGATATTTTAAATGAGAATTAAAATACATATAGTGGGCAGAGGGTCATGTGTGAGTCTAAGCTTCGTTGTTAAAAGAAATTTATTATCTAGGCACAAGTGAATGGACCAAAACCAAGAACTTAATGGTCAGATTTAGAAACGTTGTTATTGCTGTCACTGAAGGCATCATTAACTTCAGAATATTTGCATAACTAAGTTGAAAAAAATTTAAATCTAGCAAAAAAAAATTAGGGACTATTTTTTATTTTTATCCTTGCTCTCTAATTACTATTTGTGTGCTTATCTAGACAGAAAGCTCCTGGAGATTTCATCAGGATACGTGGAGATTATTTGATAACCTAGCTTCATGGTATTTAATTCCCAAGAAGATAAAATGATTCTCCAGCAACTATAATATAACAAAAAACTTCTATGTTTTTCATCTGCACAAATCATCACCTTGTTTTTTCTTCATTATGTGAGGATCCCAATGAACACACCTCCAAGATGGATAGCAAAAACACAGTACCACATCAGAATCTGCCCACTGTTCTGTTTCACATTCTTGTCTTTTTAAGGTGAATTTATAGAGTAAAAGAGATTTGTGAACCTTGAAAGGGAAAGTTTAAAAGGCAAAGAATAAATGAACACTTAGCAAAGAGATAATTAAGACTTGTTACATGAACTGGAGTGGGTTTTGGGCCAGCACTAAGTACAATGCCCAGTGCCTAGAGCAGGGACTTGGTGTGATAGCTCAAGACCTGGAGAACCACAGTCTGCTCCAGTACCAACCTTCCGCATCATACTGGGTAAGGAGAAAAGCTTTTCAATTTCTTAGCAGTAAAATGCAGACAGGTAGTACTTCCATCTCTTATTGGGAGGACAGGGAGGGAAGAGCGTTTACACCTCTAAATTTTTCAAAAATATGGCAACAGAGAGAGCATAAGACAGGCAGGTGAGTCACAGTAGCCAGGGTGACCAGATCTTCCAGCAAGTACAGCCTGCAAACAGTTCCACTGACCTTAGCAGAAATACGTGAGTCTGTGCCAAGGGAGGATAATACAGACCATGAACCCTTGGAAAGTTTCTCATCACTTCTTCAAGAACAGACCTCTTTTCATCCCAGAAGGTTTGTTGGTGTTGCATTTCACATAAATAAGGACCTCTGGCAAAGATTTTATGCTTGTCAGGTTTTATATTCCGTATAGAGTTGTCAGGCACTGTTTTAACTCAACTTGGAAGCAACTTCAAATGCCTGTTGTCAGCAAAAGTTGAGACCAAAAAAACTTTAAAACAAATCAAAATAAGAAAAGAAGGAGCTCCAGTCAAGATGATCCTACTGCTATTTCTATTAATATTTCTTTTGCAAATTTAGAAAATCAGAGGGAAACCTCATCTATAGCTAGTGTATAAGCTCCCTAGTGCAAGATGCCACAGGCTTACAGAAATTGTGTTTTCACTGCCACTTGCAGTCATCTAACTCCATGATCAAATCCTCCAAAACATTGCTTTCCCCTCTCTACCGACACGCCACTAAAACTTTTAAAAAGGGGGAGTAATGATGCTAGTGTTGATGTAAACCAAATTTATTTTCATAAAGCCACCTTCCATCCCAGTTAGAATTAGAAATTTCAGAGCTATGTGGACAGTGCTAGTTATGAATCTGGAAATCTTTTCTGTGCAAATTTGTAACTGGTACTGAACCATATTCAAACCATAATTTTGTTGAAAATTAAAGTAATTATTATTCTTAGAATACATTGGGGGGAAAACCCACAGAAAATCATCGCCTGCTGTTGCTAGGTGCAAATTTCAAATGGTAGACTTCATTTTCAAAATGAACCAGTTGGAAACCTTGATTATATTTTTCCTTTTTTGTATTGCCCTGGAGAGAAACTTGGACCAAACATCTGAACTGAGTTGGTACTTTGAGGCCTTTGGGAAAACCAAGGAAGGAAACCTTAGGAGGTTTTCCAGGAGATACCTCACTTAGGACAATAAACTGTAAGTTTTGAGAAGTTGAGCTGTAGCAACAGATCAGTAATGAACAAAACGTTGCACCACATCATCTGTCTCGAGATGTGAAGCAGTGAAACCAAAAGCTTTAGTTCAAACACAGAACACATTTACCATTTCCAACACAGACTGGTGTGCACTGAAGAAGTTACACACCTTGAACAGAAGCAACAGGATCACAGTAAAAATAGGTGAAACCACTGCTAGATTGCAGGTGAGAAAGAAATGGGAAAAAGTAGAGCATCCTCAAGCAATCCAGCAGACGTCAAACACACAGCCCTACATACTTATTTTTGCACTCTCATCTGGGACATGTTCGTTTCCAAAGTCAGTCCAGGGGATCTGAACCTGCTTCCTCCAGACCAGTTCATTTTACACACGTAACTGCTCATCACTAACTACGTCAGCCATTCTGAGCTGCCATCCCTGACCTAGTTTGGAGGGTGGGTATGTGCACAGTTCAGTTTTGAAGGTTCAGTATTTGCTATTTAATATCTGAGCTAAAGCCTCCGCTATAAGATGAATATATAGATGCACCTGCATAGCTTTGCATTTTCTTCTCTTTTTGCCTGTTAAGAACACACTTCCGCAGCCAGCACTAGCTGCAATAAGTTGCTTCTTGCAGCAAAGGAGTTCATTTATGTAATTCTACATTTTTGGACCCAAAATATCTCTGGAAGAGATAAACAGCTTTATCCTGTAAAAAATTCTGCAGTCCTATAACTCGAGCGCAGCAAATAACCCTGAATTAGTAGGAGAAACATATCCTTGTTGCTAGACAAAGAGTTAAAAGTCTGTACTGGGGCTGCTCCATATGCATTGCAGGCCCTCTCTGAACAGGATTATGCTCAAATTCCCCACACTGGTAATTATTATATGTAAATACCCACAGTCGATTTGCCAACTGCATGGTTGTGTTTGACATCTGCGTATTTCTTCCACACCCCATAACTCTGCACGCAGGCAGCTGCCTGCTCGCATCAATCTGCCCTTCCACTGCCTGGATCTCGGGAGCTGCAGAGTAAGCAGGTCAGGTTTTGCGTAAAAATTTTGGAATTAATGAGACCCCACAGCACAGGTATTTCTGGGAGGCACAGGGTGCGGCTGGCTATATTGCTTCTTTGCAGAGATGAGCACCAGTAAAACCCTAATGGGTAATGGTTAGGACAGAGCAAGTCCAGTACTACTGTAATTAAAGCTAAATGCCTTAAAACACATACTTTTTTTTTTTTTTAAAGGATAGATGCATTTAGAATTCATCTCCAACATTTTGCTCTTGTCAAAGTTCTGAATGTGCCTTGAGAGGCCACAGCTGTTCTGCAGTTATTAAAAAATGGAACTGCAGGCCACAGGTTAGGGGTATGCAAAAAGGCAAACCCACAAACGTCACACATCCATTAAACAGGGAAACTTTGAAGTCTTTCAGAAACGAAAGTCAATAACCATTTCATTTTGTCTTGAAAAAAATGTGACCTATTATTTCGATCCATAATTTATTTTTTAAAATAAAAAATTGAAAATAGAAAAAATTTTAATAAAATGCATTCAATACTTCTGATTTCCTTAGATTTTGCTAAGAAAGAATTTCACACAAACTTTTGGCAGGAAGTTTTCACTTAGCTCTAGAGTTAGATGCTTAATTACAGATCTTTCAATAAATGCAATAAAATTTCACGTGTCTTAAAAGATCTACTCTGGATTTTGGAGACATGGGGAGAAGAAAGCAAAAGAGGTCTCAACAAAGAAGGCTTCTTGGCTTGTGTTGAAGTAGTAATTGCATAGAGAAAAGCCAGAGACGCGGAACAACAGGATTATGGTTGAAAATAAAATGAATCAAGGACTCTTACTGATCAAACGATTCATTGAAACAGAAGGCATTGGAAGATTACTTTCAGTCTCTGAAAATTACCAACTATAAACAAGGATCTTAAACAGTGATTTCAGAAGCCATCACAAAGGTGTCTACACTTCTTTATGCATCAAGGCGAGAGAGAGAAATTAAAAAAAAGGATAAAGAAGGGGTGAAATATTACACCCTAGTCCTTGAAGAAATTTCAACCCATAGGATACTCCTGCTGCCATGAATAAAGGAGGTGACAAGGTCTGAGACAAGGTTTCAAAACTGGGAGGAAGAGAAAGTGGAAAAGATAAGATTTATAAGTTTCATCCCAATAGCAAGTAGGATTCTGTTTGCCAAGGTTAGCTGACACAAGCACAAAAATGTAATAGCTATAAATTTGTCTCCAACAAGATCTATTGTCACTTTGAGATGATGGAACCTGTTTTATCATCTGACTTTTAAAATATATACACAGAGCAAGACATGCTATTAACCTATAAAATAATACTGGTTTTGAAATTTTAAGAGGATACGAATACCCAGTATGTATTACTTAAAGTGGAAATAAAATGACTATTTCCCCAAAGAAACATCACTTTCTAGAAAGCGCCCATGAAAGACTTCAGGCCATCTTATTCATGCAAATAATCCTCCATAAATCAACATCCAAAAAAAAAAAAAAAGATAAATGCCTTCACAAGACACTAGTTCTGCTGAAAGCACAAAACTACAACCACTATATGAACAGGGATGTTCCTACTGAAACCTCTATTCTTAGGGCAAACTTTGGATAAAAAAGGACAGTAGACAAACTTACATCAACTGAAATAATCCTCAGAATTTCTTCAGCTAAATAAACGTAAGTAAGCAGTGGCTTTAAAAAGCTAAAAGCTTCTTGTAGGGGATTGTTGACCACTTTTGGTGTCGCAGTCATTAAGGAAGCCTGAATGCCATGACTTGTTTCCACACTCACCAGAGCAAACAGAAGGGATCATCACTGCTCCTTTTCCATTGCTACGTCGCGATTTAGACCACCTCTGCTGTATCTGGTGCTGCTTATCATTCTTTTTCCTTTTCTCTTAGCAATGAGAGAGAGAGAGAGAGAGAAAGAGGAAAAGTCCAAGCCAGAGCAGCAGTGATATATTGTCACTCGAAGTGGCCCCTAGTTCTGGGCTACGAGTGCTTACGAGATCTGCCCAACTGAGTCAAGTCAGCAGATGCCTAGCAAATATCCTACAAGATATTAAAATAAAAAAGGTGAAGATTTTTCTATTAAAAGTTGGACAGAAGAATTCTCTAGAGCATGACAAGTTTTAGCAATTCTCAGGCCATCCTGAAGAAATCAGGACCTCTGTGCATGACCACATCTATTTGTTTGACATTTTAAAAACTCTTACGAAGACACTGCTTTTTTTCTGGTTCTGAAAGTGGTCTCTACAGGAATATTTTTTTAAAGTACAGTGCTGAAAAAAATCCTGAACGTGAGGAGCTACTCTTATTTATTGTAGGCTACCATAAGATCTAGAATAGAGTACGGTAATTCCATCATAAGGTTTGAAAAAGCTGAATCTGAAAGAAACAGTCACAGCTAAAGAAAGTGATATCCTAGATAAGCGATGAACTTGAATATTGCTCCAAGCATTTAAAAACTTAGCTTCTCCACAGCAACCTATCATCCCAAAACCATGTTAACAACTTCTTTCTGTAGTGTTGAAAAAGCAGATTAACCTCAGCTTCTGAATGCACACAACCTGCGAGGCAGAGCTAAAACGGGCGCACACGGTATTGTTGCAAGCAGTGACGTTAATGATCAAGCCAGGAAAAAATGATAGCAGATATTTCTTTGAAACATTCTTAAGTAAACAGTCCTTTAAATAGAACTGTAAATGTCATTTTTATAACCATGCTGGTAATATAAATGCAAACTCCTTCAGACCTGAATGCCACTCTGGGATTTCTACTATGAAAATCTCAGTATAGTGGGTATCTAAAACAATTGTACTAGTTTCATTAATGCATTTTCCGAACCTCAGAAAAAAAAAAAAAGCATCAGTTTTGCTACAATCACTATTATTTTCTGCAAAAGCAATGATTTCACAATCACCTAAAGCAGCACTGAATAGAGTCAGACATTTCATGTGCTTTACTTCTTACTTTGAGGTCGGCTACGCAGCCTTGGAGCAAAAATACTGAAAAATAATAGTGTCTGTCACAGCCAGCCCTTTGAAATAAATGGTCTTTTGAATGATATTTTATCTGCCACGTAGGATTCTTCCCAATGGCACTGGATGTTCAGATACAGGAAAAATAGAGGACTCAATTGCTTTTCCATCTTTTCTCTCTCTAAGTTTCCATGCCAATTGTAAAATGAGTTTACAGTAAAGTTTTTCCTTAAGCATAAACAACTGAAAAACGCACTCGAATATGAAACCGTAAATAGGGCTGTGCTGAAACCCCTTTGCAGTTTTCTTCCAGTAACCACACAAGCTCTGAAGCAAGTCACTTCTAAGAACCAAGCCTGTGAAGATCTGAAGCACGTTCCAGTGCTACAAGTGCTGCAGGTTGTGGGAACACACTGGCTGTGATCCGGGAGCACGTGAAAAGCCGCGTGCACGTTGGAGGAGCTGCGGCCAAAGCCCAGCAGCGCGAGACGCGCAGGCACTGGGCATCGCGTGCTGTTACCAGCACGGGCAGGAGCGCAGCGGGCATGCGGGAAGGCTTTCCTGAAAATAAGACCCTGGAAAAGGCAAATCAGCCATAATATGCAAAGTGCCACCAAGGCAGCAGGCAGTAAAGCCGACGTCCCTTCTCCACAGGAGCTGTGCCACCACTTGCCAGCCTAAGTAATTCCAAGAGATGTTCTCTGCGAGGGAGGAGGCCGCTGCAGAACGCGGTGAGCCCTCGGAGGGACAGGATACACGTCTGTGGCTGCCGATTCACACCTGGCAAACCAACGGAGAACCTCGGCTGGCACCTGTTGCCTTCCCCAGCACTCACTGCCATTTGCCTTTACGAGACTTTGCAGCCATTCCCCACCATCCCCTGAAATATTTATTACCTGGGAAGCTGTCTTTAAAGGGAAGTTGTGCAGAACCACAGTAACTTCCTCCTTTGTTGGTTCGAAAGCATTGCACAGGGGAGTCGCGTTACAGCCACGAAGAAGCGGATCGGAGTGATTCATTCTACAAATTACCCCTCGTATCAACACTGGCTAAGTAAAGGAAGCAAAAATAAATCCCAGTTGGAGAATCTGAGCCAGAATGTATGCTGAGTCCTTTAGTTGATGCAAATTAAACAAACACTTGCAGGTGTCGTTACCCAAATCCATCCCTGGTGCAAACACTATCGAATTCAGCGTGCGAGCTGGTGAAAAGTGCTGCACCCATCAGCATATGAATTGTGAAAAGAGGCACAACAGGAATCGGTTTCCTGCTATTTCTCCTAACATATATGTCTCAGGACAAATCTTTATGTGCCATTGAATCTATGCTCTCTCTGCTTCAGCTGCAAACAATTTCCTATGGATTGCTCTGCACCAGATCTGTGCTGAGAACTCAGATACACTTCACATTAGCCACGGCAAACTAACAAGACTTTCAGGAAGCCACCAGTTCTAAAAATGAGACAATTGCCAGGAGCACTGCATGCCTTCAATCCCATAAGAGTTGCCTCCGCTCCACCTCCTTCCCTCTGTGTTCAGTTTTATATATAGACTGTAATGAATTATTGGAGACACATGCTGGAGGCATGGTTGAGCAGTCATGCACACAAAATGGAACACAGCAACAGAGAACCTACAAGAGGTGCGAGCAGAGGTCGGGGGTATTCAGACAAGAATAGAAAGACTGTCCCAAGGGGCAGCTTCCCTGGAAACAGCATTGTTTTGTTACTAATATGCCTACTAAATACACTAATATGGAAATACAGAAGTAAATAAGAATCACGTGGGAATAAGAACCACAAGGGAGGAGATTTTCTATTCTTTTAGGACCACATCAGCTCATTTCATCCACCAGACCCTCAAGAGCAGCACTCTGCGTGAGCTCAGAAAAATATGTTTATTTTATACTCCTGAGACAGATCCACCGCCTGTTTTACTGAGGGTGACAGATATGTGAACAGCAGCTGGATTTTCAGAGCAGCTTTAACGTAGGTAATTTTACACAGAATTACGTATCTCATTAGTAGAGAAAATGGCATGCATACCCAAAAAAAGGGACAGACCATAACTTTGAATTAAATCCTGAATAACAGGGAACATGAATTTGAGCTAACACAAAGTTTGCTTGGGAAGCTGCCAACAATCTGCCCTATCAGGGTTTCCACACCACTCCTGCTCACCACGGCCCATCCAGGAAACCACAGCTCGCTCCAAGTTCTGCTTTGTTTCCTAGAAAGGAAGGTTTAATCCTACTCCTTGGTATTTAGAAACTGCTTCTTCCTCACCTTAGGTGGCCCACGCACAGGACTGCTGTACTCTCGATAAACGCCTTAGCTTGCTCAAGGATCAACAAGGGACATTTCTTTAATATTTCTCTAAACAATGCTTAGGGAAGATCTAATCTTAGCTTTGAACACGGATTCACTGTGCAGTCTGGGATGAGTTGCTTCAGTTCTCTGCCTCAACTCCCCACCAGCAAAGTGACGATGATGATGACGACAATACTTACCATTAGTTAAAGCTTAATCCCAAGTAATATCATCAGTATGAATGTACAGCACTTGGGGAAGTAAGTGTACCTGGCACCAGACAGAAACAAACCAAGAGGTGTTGTATCATCGTTAAACAAACGAAATATTTCCTCTGCTAAATCAGGATAAAAATACAAAATCTCAATTTTCCTCTAACTGTAGTTGTATAAAAGAAAGAGGAATTTCATCCAGGTTACTTATTCAATGGGCTATATAATTGGTAAAAAAAAAAAAAGAAAGAAAGAAAGAAAAGAAGAAAGAAATAGGCACTTCACAGGCCGACTCATCCCACTCTAATTCAGGTCAGACAAATTGCTTTTATACCCAGCGTAAAAGAAGCCATAAGAACACTCAAAGAACAGGCCCTTAAACTTGCCTACCCAGCTCATATTAACAGAAATGAATTTCATTCTAACGGAAAATCCAGACAAGCTTTAATTTTGGATTAAACTTTTGTCAATTAAATTTTTCCAAGCCCTTCATTTCCTTTTGAAATATCAGTATTCTCACAGAACAATTCCTGACCAGCTCTAACGATGGAGCATAAAATGCAGATTTGTTTTCTTTTCAATCATATTTTTTCCATAACTTATTTCATTAAACATAAACCAAACTTCCAATAAAAAGACAGATTCTGTTGGAGGTAGCATCCCAAAATCACAGAAAAAAAACCCAACCAACCACAAAAATGACTAGTATCTCACCATTTATGCTGCCCATTCTGTTCTACAACTGCACGTGCTCAGCTGGCAGAGCATTTTACCCTAACGAATAATTCGGAGTATTTAAAACACCACACCACGATCAACTCTAAAGTACTCTGTGGCCTTGTATTTTCTGTTGGTTGTCCACATAAAGGTACAATCAGCAGTCAGAAGAGCTGGCAGAGGCACTAGTTTATAAATTAATTTTAGTAAAAATTCAATGATTACACAAACAAAAGTAAAATTTAGTTATATAACTCCGTACTGCAAAAAAATATCTAACACCACCACTTCAAATGTATAACTGACAAAATTGCTAAAAGGAAAGGAATTTGCTTGAAAGGATTTTCTACAAAGCAAACAATGGAATTATTTAAACATCACAATCGTATGAATTATAATTGGATCAAAGCTTCTGCCATATTTTTGTTGTTCATAGGGCTTGGGAAAAGTTGCTTTTCCTTCCATTAATAACACCTTCTGCGATACTCGCTGATTTGAGTTCAGCTCTGCTTCTATTTCCATTCTACTCTTGGGAGCAAAGGGAAGTCCAAGTCTGTAAAATAAAATTCTCTTGAGATTTGCCCTCTAACTTCTAGTGACTTTCTATCCTCTTCATGTTTCAAACTCGTTTCCAACACGAGCCAAGTAAACGACTCCAAATGGCAAAGGTCACCCAGTATGGCTGCTGCTCGAGTGGATAATAGGAAGGAAAGCCCATTACACTTGTTATTTTTCCATTAGATGCCACTGAACAAACAGTGCTCTCATAAGTGCAGTCTTGGCTTGATTCTCCTTTGTAATTAGAGTAGTTCTCCAGTTCACAGTCCTATAAAACCTACCCACTTACTCAAAGACATTTTACCCAGCTCAGGAAGACTGAAAGAGCTGAAATATCAGGCTCGATAATTCAGACCAGGATTCTTACAGTTGGGAAGGGCATGGCCTAGACACAGCATCACAGAAACCTGTGTCACGAACAGTGGTGGTGACAAGTGGAAAAGAAGTTGTTCAGTGTTCCTCATGCTACTAAAAAAGACAGATCTGATAAGCTTCAGAGGTAGAAAAGCTCGAGTATAAAACCAAAATCTGAACATTCTGAATAATTAAACTGCATAACACATTGCCATGGATACAATGGAGGGGAAAAAAAACAGAAGTGGTTATCATTCAAGATTATATCAATAATTCCTTTTTAAGTAGAATCATAAAATAGTTAGGTTGGAAGGGACCTCAAAGATCATCTAGTTCCAACCTCCCTGCCATGGGCAGGGACACTTTCCACTACACCAGGTTGCTCAAAGCCCCATCCAACCTGGCCTTGAACACTTCCAGGGATGGGGCACCCACAGCTTCTCTGGGCAACCTGTGCCAGTGCCTTGCCACCCTCTGAGTGAAAGATTTCTTCCTTATATCCAATCTAAATTTCCCCTCTTTCAATTTAAAGCCATTGCCCCGTGTCCTGTCACTCCACGCCCTTGTCCAAAGCCCCTCTCCAGCTTTCTTGGAGCCCCTTTAGGCACTGGGAGGTCTCCTCGGAGCCTTCTCTTCTCCAGGCTGAACAGCCCCAACTCTCCCAGCCTGTCTCCAGAGCAGAGGTGCTCCAGCCCTCAGATCATCTCCGTTGCCTCCTCTGGACCCGCTCTAACAGCTCCATGTCCTTCTGATGTTGGGGACCCCCGAGCTGAATGCAGCACTGGGGGGGTGGGGGTGTGGGGGAGGGTGTCTCAGGAGAGCAGAGGGGCAGAATCCCCTCCCTCAACCTGCTGCCCACACTGCTCTGGGTGCAGCCCATGCTGAATAAGTAAAAACACACCTCTGAATTGTCAACTTAATTTTTTTTTTTCACTACTATACAAATGTTGGATGGGTTTTTTTATGTTAAACAAAATGGTTTCGGTTTTTTAACTTGTAATTCCTTTAAGAATTTATATTTAGGCACTTTCAACATGCAATGACAGTAAGAGCACTATATCATGAAGATAGTAAGTTGATATATTTTGATTTCTCCCAAAAATTACGAATTTTCTTTAAAGGTATTTTGACAAAATCTACAAATAGTTTTGCTGATTTCTTAAACAGCCCTTTCTGGAAATAAACAGTTTAGTGGAAGTGCATTATTCACCTCTACACACCACAGATGGAACATCATTAATTACCTCTTCTCAGAGCAACGTGCCTACTCCCCAGCGCAGATTCAAATCTCAAACATGTGAATTCATCTTGGGTGGATCTGCTGTCACCTCAATGGTGTTGTAGTAAGGATGCTTTAGACTTCCACACGAGGCTACGTTGTTAGTGGATGAAAACAGGACTCTGATTTACAGAACTCGGGAGCTTCTTCACTAACCCATTTAGACCAGTCCCTTGATCTCTCTGCACATCTTACCATGACTATTGTTAAAGCAGTTTGAAGGACACTTTCATGACTGTCATTTTGCCAGTAAGTCACAGTTGCCATGTTCCAAACACAAGAAACACAAAACAAAGCCCATGTCTAAGTCTGAACTGACTGAGGATGATTCCCCTAGAACACAACTGCAGCAAGGCATTTCTGAGTACTTCGCTCCTTGTGCTCAATAAGCTCCTGCACTTCGACAAGGCCATAACAAAACCAGGATGGCCGGTTACGTCTCTACACACCATCACCCAGTTGTGAAGATGAGCTTATTAAATACTGAAATCCCCAAGTCTTGCCTGGAGCCCAGAATTACATATTGCAAGCTAGGCATTTTTAGTTGTACGCTTTAACTGCCTCAGAAGTACTTTTCCAGCCATCCCCTTTGTCTCCTCCCCTCCCTTTCAGGGAACAGGACTAAAAAACACTCCGCTGGACAAAACCTTCAGCTCAAACGACATTACCAAGTACTGGTAAGACTGGATTTCACGCCCAGGTGGTTCTTGCAGGTGTAAAACTAAAGGAAGGTACCTCAGTGTTGACTAGCTCCCTTTACTTGACAAATACTGTTGTTAGAAAGGATATTGCTCTTTAAAGACCTACCTAAGCATGGAACACATGGAATATGAAGATCAGCAGGTTTTGGCTTTCTTTTTTTTTTGTGTGTGTCATGAATATAATCTATATCAGAGCAAAGTTGCAGCCCAAGCTGAGAACACATTTAGCCCCAAGCCTCCCCTTCTCCAGAAGCAATGAGATGGTTGCAATGGCCGTTCTGGAGATGCCAAGCCACCAGTAGCTACACAGGCTCTGGCACTCTGCATCTCAAAACTCGTACTAGTACACACTGCAAACCTAAAGATGATTTTAAGAAAAGTTTCAGAGCTATGTTTCTTGATTTCCCTCCATATACTGCCCCTTCTTCAGTATCCAGAAAACATCTTCCCAACCAAAGGTACATAAAAGCAGTGACAAAATCATGCCCTAACGCTATCAAGCTTTGCAAATCCCAGCTAGGCAATGCAAATAAGGCTTTTTGCCCTGGATAGGTCCTACAAAACCAACACACAAATAAGGCAGGGAAGGAATCAGAGAATATGCACAACTGACCCTTCTAAAAGATGACATTTTAATTCAAAGTGGCACGTTGACAGGAAAACACTACAAGAGACTATAGACAAAAATAAAAGTCCTACAAGACTGGATCAGGTTGCCCAGAGACGTTGTGGCTGCCCCATTCCTGAAGTGTTCAAGGCCAGGTTGGATGAGGCTTTGAGCAACCTGGTGTAGTGGAGGGTGTCCCTGCCCACGGCAGGGGGGTTGGAACTGGATGATCTTGAAGGTCCCTTCCAACCCGAACCAGTCTATGATTCTATGATTAGTGTGCCCTTTAACAGTTGCTGCTTAAGGACTTTTCTGCTTGGAGAAGTCAGTGCTCAGCCAACTAAGACATGTGTTTCTAGCGTGTGCTACTCCACAGTCATTTCCTACATCAATAATCTGAAGCTACTCCATGCTGGAGTTTGCTTTGAAAACGAAGTAAAATCAGTAAGTGGAAGGAGCACGTACGGTACACAGATGAAGTGTTCACTGTACAGTGTAGCACAGTTAATATTAATTATCAATGTTACATATAACACTGTAGAGAAGACCTTTAAACTAAACTACGTCACACAGAGATGCTTTTGATGTGCATAAAAAGCCATTACAGGAGAGGTCAGCTCCGAATTCATACAGCGCATCACGTCACGCTAACGCCATGTAAACAACTCCAGCATATTTTAAACGCCACGTGAGAACTAACATTTTTGTTCTAACACAGTAAGAGTTACTGGCACCTTCAAAAGGCACCAAAAGACCCCAATTCTGGGCCCACAAATTGCAGTCGCCCTGAGCTGCCAGTCCCTGCGCTGGGGAAGGAAAGGGAGGAATAAAGTGAGAGAGGCCAAGCGCACGGCGCGAGGTTGGCAGATGAAATACGAAGGTCAAGACCCACAATGGTTGTTGTGTCGAGCCCGTCGTGGCGATAGTCCATCTGTGGGTCTGAGATCAGGTGCTGGCATCAAGTGATTTATTTTAACTGAACAAAGTGTCTTGCCCCCTGAGGTCCAAACATAAATACAGCCAAGCTTCTTTCAGCCAGAATCCCAAAAGCAGCCATATAAATTGTGCCTCACTTCAGAAAGGTATTTTCAAGGGGAGAAACAAATAAAATAAATATTTTAAGACTTCTCTCAACTGCAGGTACATTTCCATGTTCTACTCCCATGACAAAACGCTGCAAGGCTCATGTCCCAACTCTACACAAAGCAAATCTCTTAATTAACTCCAGGTAGTTAATTCAATAAGCCACACAGAATATGACTGTAAACTCACAGAAGAGAATTATTCTTTTTCCCCTGCCAGTTTCTGAGGACAATCTTCTCGAACAGGAAAAAAGAATGATTTAAGAATTTTTTTTTTTTTTAAGGCTGTTTAAAGACATATAGCAACAGTAGAGACTTTAGTTCCATCAAAAGCTTTCTTATGCTTTCAAGATACATCTTTGGCATACAACAGTCTTGCTAAAGAGGACAGACACCAAGTACTGGACTTCACCAGAAGTGAACGAACAAAATATGATTACAAATTTTGCATCTTATCACCAGATACCTTTTATCTACTTCTGACCTATCACAAGTGTTGAAGAGCAGCACAGGAATGATGCTGAGCATGTGGATTAATGAATACTGGAAAATATTCTTATAGTGACGTACATCGGCTGAGACCTTCAGCAGCACTGAAAACAGAAAGGATATTAAACAGGAAGGAAAACCGTTTTGCAAAGTATGTCTGTGATAACCTTTTGCAAAGAGGAAAAGGCAGTTTGATGCACAGGGAAGACGACAGTTTTCACTCCTGGAAAAGCAGGCATCCTTCAAAGCACTGTGCTCTACAGCAGCGTGACAAGACATTGTGTCTGCACGGATGCTGGAAAGACGTGCTCCTGAAGAAGCAGCTGACGCTACTCGCAGGAGAAGCACGCTGGCATTTCCCCTAAGTGTCCCATTCAGCCCAATTTACTCATTTTGGACGTAGAACCTCAGGAAATTCTTTTCCCAAGTAGAAACTACAACAGCTAAATCCACAGCACATTCAATCAGCAACATACAATCTTCTGGCCTCCATCATTCCTGCCTTTTCCCCCTACTAATTCTCAGCCGAAGATCAGGTAATTCTCAGCTGAAGCATCTCTTGCAAGCACAGAGCTTTCCTTGCAGGGACTGTTTGCTCTCCTTTGGATAAGCACGATAACACCCACTCAGCTCCACACCAAGTTCTCACTTGGTAACTTCTTCCCAGATCAAAAGAATACGTTCATAAAAATAAACTGGGCTGAGTTATAGACTTCAGATTTTCTGCCAAGGGAAGAAAAAAAAAAACAACCACTGTCCCCCCCCCCCCCCCCCAACCACAAACCTTAAGCCAAAAACCATTCACCTAATAGGAAGAGTGGAAAGTATCCAACTACAGGAGGTATTTATGTTTCCAGAGCTGCAAATCCTGCGCTGCAGGTAACACTATTCTTCCCATGAAAGACAGCCATAAATTAAATTGAAGCAAAAGGAAAGATAAAGATGATCTTTTTAAGGATGAATATGCAGAAAGTGCCTTTGAGCTTTTCTGTTCTGTCAGCTTAGTCTTACCATTAGAGACTAAAGCAAATAGAACCTGGTTTTAAAAAAAAATAAAATAAAAAAAGATAACGAGGGCCAATTCATCTGCTGGTGTAAAGCGATGTGGCTTCAATGTCTTCAGAGCTCTAAGGTTATACACTCCCAAGGAGCGAGTTCACACTGTGGATGCTCTGTACACAGAGTTTATACATCCCAAAATCATTGCCTTTAATGCATTGCATGATGCAGAAAGTTATTTTATATTATTGCTTTCCAATTCACTTTTTTCATAAGGACAACAGCTAATAAGCAGGCACCTCAACGGATAACAACCTGAAAATCTGCCTTATGCAATTTTTTGGGGTTGGTTTACTTAAAGCCAAAGCAAACGACCTAATATTAAGCAAACTGATGTATATTGAGAGCTTGATTCTCCCAACCATTTGCATCAAGATCAACCACTAGTAAATCCATCAAATCCAATGCAATTTTCCATACATAAATTGCAGGCTTGTGGAGTGCACAATGAACAGTTTACTTATCCCCCATACAAGCAGTTAAACTAACATTATTGTGAGTATGTCTTTTAATATAATTACCCACCTTTTCACACTGAATAGAGCTACGAAAAGGCTAGAAGCAGAATGTGCAGCTGCATACCTGTGCAAACCAGAAAGCTGCTGCTTATAGCAGCATTCAGCTTATCTCTGTTCAAGCGGAGGGCAACTGGGCTTAGTCACCTGCTGGCATCAGCTCTACACACAGGTGTTACTGGTGTCAACAGCAAACGGGTAGAAACTCGCCTCCGTGCTAAGTGCCCAGATTCCCATCTCCTGTTACACCCCATTCACAGCTTTTGGCAAGAAAGAGCAACTTGAATTCCTACTACTGCACAACACGGGCACTCCCGTGCCACTTCGTGCTGCTGGAGGACTGCAGGTGTGTGGATGGAACTCCCAGAACACACCCTGTCCCAGTCTGCACTCGTGTTTCCTAACTGGCTCCAAGGGAACTGCTCAGGCTCACTGCAGTCCCAGTGCCGTGTAATAACACCAGGTAACGTCAGCACAGATACACAAAACACAGGCCAGCGAATATTTCATGCTAAAACCTCTTCTCTTGGCCTGTGATTTTACACATTGTATTGTCACGCTATTTTCTCCAAAAGGAAAAAGCTCTCTGTTCTGCAGAGAAGCAATAATTTGCAGCTTCTATGTACTGCTCTAAACTGTAAGAGAGTATGAGATGAAGCAGCTCGACTTCCCCGTTCCCCTCCTGCTTGTTTCCTGCAGGCAGTCAGCTGATAACTACAGCTGCAAGCCAGAACTCAGGATGTAGTGGCTCATCAAGAGCCACACAGGAAGCTCTTAACACCTCTACGCTCCAAGAAAGGGACAAGCAGTCAACAGCACAGTGTAGCCTCTCAAATTTTTGTCTAAATTATTCCTCTTCATTTTTTCTTCATGCTGTTTTATCCCCCACTGAAAGTTATGTCCCCTTACAGCACCCTAAACCACTCTTTCCCTGTGGGTGCACATACCTTTCAACTGCTCTCAGATAACTTCTATAGTTCAATTTTAAAAATTGTTTATTCAAGCCATTCATACTTTGTCACTTTAATCTCTCCTTATAAAGCAAACCCTCAATCATCTTCATCATTTTTGCTGTCCTTCCATAGCAATCTATTTCTTCTTAGTTTCTATTCCTTCTATTTCTATTTCTCTTTGACAAGTTGATAAAAGAAGATATCAAACATTTGGACGTGTCCTACATTTTGAAAATCGCAGTAGTAGCTTTGTTGTACTCTTTTGACCTATTATGTTGTTTACTTTGCCTGTTCACTGCATTCTGTTGCTTAAAAACCTCACTAACCTTTCAGTAGGGAAAGGATAACCAGATAATCAAAATACTGAATACTAAAAAGGTCAACATAATACTGTACAATACCTGAGCTACTACAATATATTAGGTATTAAAAAATAAATTATTATATCTCGCACTTCTGAGAAGACAGCAAGAGAGAAAAAGAGCTGAGGATGGAGCACTAATCCATTCAAGTGTCAAAGTCTGAGGAAAGAAGAGAAAGACATATTCTAAACTACATATCATTTTGTTTTGATTTGTTTTTTCCAAAGGAAATGGATTTCCCCTTATCTGCTCTGAGCTAAATACTCGGAATAAAGCAGCTTTTCAAAAAGATCCTAAATAAAGAAGAAAGTCTGGCCTGGAATAGAACGAGTTGGAAAACTCTGTTAAAAATAACTGAAGCGTTTACTCCAACCATTGTATCCTCGAGATCCTGTTAGTGCTGTTTACGTGATGATAGTTCATATATCACAACAAGACACAGGACTAAAGGATCTGCCTCACAGAGGTTTCCAATTGCAATAGATAGGGCAATCAGTGGTGGAAGATGCTTTGTTATTCATGCTCGGGAACAAGGACTATGAAGTTCCTGAAATTCCTGCAGACAGCTTCAACAGCACATGCACAGTAGTTGCATTTGCAGTAAATAATGAATAAAAAAAAAAAAAAAATCAGCATTTCTAGAAATCAATCCGTATTAGGGTATTGCTTAATGTTGGATAATATAACACCATGTTTTTGGTTAAGACAGTGGCAAAACTGAAGTTCTCCACGAAAACTGCATCTAATGTTGTTTTTCTGTTTTGTTTTGTTTTTTTTAAAAAGGAAGAAAAGTTACAGCACTTCCAAACTAAAAAAAAAGAAATCTGTTCTGCCACTTAAAACTGTTATAAAAGCGTTGAGGTGTATAAACATCAAAAGAGAAAAATCTCAAAACATTTCAGAGTGTTGTGATTACAGTTTTTTTGTTACGTCATATATTTGTTCCAGAGAACAGAAAATATTTATCTGTTGAAACACACACAAAAAGTCCATTTTTAAGATGT
Organism: Tauraco erythrolophus; assembly: GCF_009769465.1. Classification (NCBI taxonomy): domain Eukaryota; kingdom Metazoa; phylum Chordata; class Aves; order Musophagiformes; family Musophagidae; genus Tauraco; species Tauraco erythrolophus. Next base: position 3,883,440 of record NC_141493.1, on the reverse strand, counting down.
TTACAGGAGAGAATTTATCCAGTGCTTTTGGACAATGACAAGTTCTAAGTAAAAAGAAATGAATGATTCATTCAAGAGAACGGAGCCCAGTTGATCTGTCCCGCTGCAAGGGGGGGGATATAACAGCATATGTGTTACATACATGTTTCTTTTTACAGCCCTGCCCCTTGTTTACTCTGTTTGCAAGGTCAAAAATTATATAAACAGTAAGTTTTAACCACGTTTATGTGGGCTGGCAAGGTAAGTGACAGCTATCAGGCTGCAAGGGAACTGCTGAATGAGGATGAAGTCAGTCCTTTGGCTATACATGTGTTACAGACTGAAAGCTTTGAACTGGAAGATGGAAAGGCAGTGGCAGCACACCAGCACTTCATTCATCAATTAAACTCATTTTTCATAGCAGTGTAATGAATATCCAAGGGAGTGTTTAATGCCGAGCACAGGAAATAAAGCGGAGCAAACTTACAGTTGAGAATGAGGATGTGAAGAAGCCTTCTGCAAGCTGGAGAGGTTGTTTTCTTGCCCAGCAATCCATCCTTCACACGAGAATGCATCTATCTCTGTAAGAAAAGAGAGGCCGCTACATTATGATACGAACAAAGAACAAACTTGTCTGAAGTTTGGCTCTTTAACATTCAGCCTAGGATTTTTCCTGTTCTTTCCAAAAGTGTCAGCACAGGCTAATGCAGCCATCGCTCAGAACGTGGGTTAGGGAACAGAAAAAGGAGCACTCCGTGCTAAGAGCACACTCTCAGTCCCCTTAAGCCATCACGAGTCAGGTACAAGCTTTCATTTCATACAAACACAAAACAGCAAAACACAACTTGGATGGATCAGCTCGGGTTTGCAATCTTGTACAGCCCTGTACGTGGGTTAGACTCGGTGTAGTAACTCCTGCTGCTCAGGGGCTGCTCTGGAACAGCGCCACAGGAACACAATCACACCGTTTATGGACCGAACTCACTCAGTATTTATCTGTTTCCATTTCTCAGAGGGTGTCACAGCTTCCATGTAGACGTACCACAAGATCCTTGAAAAGCATGAGTTTAAGATGACTCACTAAGTGGTACGCAGGATGTTGGTAGACTTCTCTAAACTGGGAAACTTTCTCTTCTCACAGCAATGGTGATAACAATGCTGAGGAAATCTAAAATCATCGCAGAAAATTATGTATTCAGCACTTTTTCTGCACTGGAGAAGCTGAAGACATTTACTCATCATTCAAAGTGACTCACCAAATGTCTTTTACAATTATTTTTAGGTCCAAAAATCAACAACGTGAGAAGTTTCTCAGACCATTACAGAAATTATTTCTGTTTACATTTGACAGAATGTAACAAAAAGGAAATTTCAGCTCTGTTTATTTTCCTCCACATACTTCCTATTTAACCGTGGGCAAGCTGCAATCTTAGCCCTAAGCTGCTCTTCCTTCCTCTGAACATTGCTTTGGGCCAAACTCCCTCTGGATAACTGACTGCAGAATTCTTCTCTTTTAGGGAGTATGTAAAAAATGTGTCACTTGGGAGCCTACCAAGAAACTTACTTCAAGCTCTGAAGAACTGAACAGTTACCATTTCTAAGGTAAATAGACCTCTTTTACTACATTAAAGCACATAAAAAAGAATTTATGCCAGATAATGCTGTCATCCTAGTAGATACCTGGTAGGACAACCACCAAGAGAAAAAAGCACTTACGATAGTTAGAAATGTCGACATGGAATGCGAGATGATCGTCACTTAAGTGAACATGGAATAAGGTAGACTGCCATATGTTTTATCTCTCTTGCAGGTTTGTCTTAAGTTGGAATTTTAATTTCCCTGTCCTGAGCCAATGCCAAATTCCAGCATCCAAATTTAGTGTCTACAGAACTACTTGGATTTTCTATTAATTACCGTTTTAAAATAATTTCTTCAAAAAGTTATAGCAATGAGTAGTTACAAAGCATGTTGGGGTTTTAAATGTACATATTATCACCAATAAAGTGTCTAGCACATCTGGCAACAGTAGATGAAAGGCTAAAGAAGTGGGGAAGAATATATTCTTAGGTAGGGGACAAGAATAGGACAAGGGGTAATGGTTTTAAAATAGAGGGAGGTAGATTCAGATTGGATATTAGGAAAAAATTTTTTACCATGAGAGTTGTAGAACACTGGAACAGGTTGCCCAGAGAGGTGGTGGATGCTCCATCCCTGGAGACGTTCAAGGCCAGGTTGGACAAGGCCCTGAGCAACCTGATCTAGTTGGAGATATCCCTGTTCCTTGCAGGGGGGTTGGACTAGATGACCTTTGAAGGTCCCTTCCAGCCCTAATCATTCTATGATTCTATGATTCAAATGACACAAATGGGTCCAACAGAACTGATTTCTGGGGGTTGCCCCCACTAGCACTTACGTTGGGCAGCACAGTCTAAGGACTGGTCCCCTCTCTGCTTCCTTACTATTCCACGCCACAAAAACCAGCCAGCTGAGCTAAACCAGTGTCGCCAGCCTCAGCCTTAGGTCAAACGTTTCTTGAGACGTTCCTCAAGAGCTCTACTGCAGAACAGAAGCGCGCAGGCGGCTGAGCTGTGCTGGTATGGCTTTTGTTACGTTCCTCTATCTTGATTACAGAGCAGTCCTGGATCCTTTCTTCCTCCTTTCTGGATCTCTGCCAAGACGCCGAGCGCTCTCAGTGAACGCCAGGAACACGAGCACCGACCGTTTTTTCAGCAATTTCTGCATGTGTTGCTTTCTAGCAATTCCTCGAGCTGAGGATGCATCCAGCAATGCACTGGATGAGCAAACTAATGCAAATCAACACTCTCCTGTCATCTGACGAGTGGACAGTAATCCGACATCCCTCTGCCTGGAAATACCGTGGTTTTCTCCAAGGCAAAGATTCATCAAAGGGACTGGGAGGGCTGGGAAGTGGAGGGAGAAAGGGAAAAGGGAAGCTGAAGGGCATATATCACCCAGCAGAAAACTGAAACCACTGTGCTGCAACTGAAAATAATAGCACAGCTTTGTCCCAAAAGCTGGATCTCCTCTAAATTTTTCTTCATTAGAATATTTAAAAAAGACAAAAAGACAACATTATCGTGATTTGTGTTTGCCTTTGCTGCTTCGTTTTATTTAAGTCACTTTCCTTTTCGCTTCTCTGATAATAGCTCATTAATAATTTCTTTTTGGAAATCACGATTAAATAAGAGTGGAAACAGACACAATAAATTTCTAGGTAAGTAACTTGAAAAGATATAATCAATAAAATCCTGGGTGGCAATAATGTTACCATATTAAATTTACGGCATCTGTTTAAACAATACTTTCCTTCCTCCACCATTCTAAATGTTGCTTCAGGAGGTCTTTTTATAGACTATATTTTTTCTTTTATGGTGGGACTGTAAACAGGCAGTTAAACTAATATTTTGGTACGTTCAGCATGCTGGGCTCCATTTTATGGAGTCTTTCAATAAAAGCTCATTGCAGCTTCAAATGCCCTCTTACAGCTTCAGAACTGGAACTGCCGAAATTTCCTTCCTACTACACCCCGGCTCAATGTTCCATAACGACAGGTCGCAGTGCTTCACACGGGATGTGTTAGCAGCACATCGTGAAAAATGGGGAAAACAGTCTAAACAAAGACCTCAAGCAAATCCTGGTGAGCACAAACCTTTAGTTTTATGCCCAGGATATAGGCCAAAACGCAAACCAGAGCACAGGGAAGCCTGCTTGTCTAAGAAATATATGGTTAGATGGAAAATAAAGGTTTTTAAAACCAACCTAAAAAGTCCTCCTCATCTCCACATACACCAGACAACCTGCCCTTTGTTCTGGACACAAAGGAAAAAATGCTCAAAAGAGTAGTGAAACACGGAGCAGATTTCCAGGCGTCTCCTGTCCCTCTCCATGGGACCAGGAGCTGTTGCACTCATTTTTTTTTTCCCCTTTCCATTGCTAGCTCACGGATACGACGAGTTCAATGTCCCGTAGGACGCAAGGAGCGTGCCCTGACCAAATCCTGACTCCTCCAGCGAGATTTACATGTAGACCAGCCACCAAGTTGGAATTTTGTGCAGCCAAAAGGAAGCCCTGGTGCAGAGTGAAGAGGAGGGTTGTGAACGCTGAGAAGTGCCACACCTGGGGGAAGAGCAGAGCCGGCTGCGGTGCAAGGCGTCCCGCAACGCGAGCTCTGCAGGAGCAGGCACAGCCTTAAGGAAACGCTGCGGCAAAGCAGAACGCTGGGCAAGTCTCTAGCTGAGCAATTTAACACAGAATTTATGCGTTTTCCCACTCTAGAAGTTTCTTTAGGGCTATGTAAACAAACTGTTCTGTCTGCATCCACTTCCCACTCATTTTCCTATAAAAACAGATAAACTCCAAAACATGCAGAAGATTTAGCCATGGGCATAAATAATTCTCTACGTTGACTGCATTTAAATATCTTTTTTTTTTTGTTTGGGACGGTATGTGGAGGGCTTTTTGGGGTGGTACTTTGTGCAGGAGCCCAATCTTCCCTCTGTGTTTGCAGAGCACTGAGCACAAAGCAGCCGCTCTGCAAGTCACAGCAATAATACAATAGGGGCACCGGTAGGAAATGGCTTCAAGCAAGTGCTTTTCACGCTTTGGGGAAAAAAAAAAGGCACTGAAAAAAGAATGATTTCTCCTGAAAAAGAGTGGATACAGGCTTCTAACCCAGGGAAGCAATATTGTTGTTTTAAACGATGCCACTATCCACATTAAAGTCAGCTCTCCAAGCTGCGGCGCTCACGGGAACGTCCTGCTTTGGTCACAGCTTTTGGGCAAGTGAAATGATTTGCTATCCAGGTCTAAAGTGTCTCCTAAAACGAAGAGCCAGGTATTTCTGTTCCAAGCATTCAGGCTCATTGCAATCGGGAAAAAAATAAAAGGAAATGGAGACTATTAACTCTCTCTGTTTCTTATTTTTACTGTCTTTATTGATGAGGGGAATTAGTGTTCGGAAGGGAACTCTTCTGCAGGAGCTCTCTAGATTCCTCTGCATGCAGGTGTCATAGTCTGTGTTCTGCTCAAGGTGGATGAGTTCTACAGGACTTAAAGGAAATTAAAAACCAAAACTAAAGAATTTTTCATAAAATTAATAAGGCTCTTAAGAAATCATTATAAAATTTTATAGGGAAAGAGATTTTTCTGGATAGAAATCAACAAGCACTCTTCATTGCCTTTAATCAACTTTGGTTTGAAACTACTAATCAGCAATATTTCATAAAACATGAGAGAAACTAGACCACTTGCTTGAGTTCCCCTTCAGAAAAAGATTCCATCCCATAATAGACACCTACCAAAGCCTGGCTGGAGTGCAGCTCTGCTTGTACAGGACAGGGAAACACTTAACCCCACTCCTACAAGCAAGAGGGGAGCAGACAGTGCTCGGATGGGATTTCAGTAAGCGGAAAGCTACAGAGTTATGCTGGATCACAGTCTGGATGAAATCAGCTTTTTCCTCCCATCTTTTTCTAAATTGACCAGTTCAGTTAATTAGAAAACCTTGTTTCTAGCAGCTGATAGTTTGGGGGAAAAAATGCAATCTTTTTTATTCCAAAACAACTGAGTCTTTCAATATTTTTAACAGAAATTAAAAATTGCAGGTATTTGGCAGTTTTGGACAAAAAAAAAAGTCTCTTTTGCAAAATTTTAAAGCACAAGAGTTCAGCACATGCATGTTTAAAGCAGAACATTTTTCCTTACTTGATACCCTACCGTTTCAGTGCTTCTTTGACTCACTTCTTCAAACAATTAGCTTGAGAGAGACAGAGTCAAGAGAAGATGTCATGAGACAGAAAGGAGGGAAAAAAATAACTAATGGGCTATTCATAATTTTGTAATTTGTTGTGGTTGTTGCAAATCTGAAACAAAAATCAATTTTCTTATTGACAGTCTTCTCTTTCCAAAACGTGCATATTCTGCTTTACTGCCAGTGGTTTGTCTACTGTGGGCTCTTGCATTGATTTTTCTTTTTTTTTTTTTTTGGCAAGGATAAAAACCATTAATTTGGGGAAAACAGCATGAAACATTGCATAAAGCAGACAACAAAACTAGGCCACATTCTGGGGACAAGGTTGGATTCCTGCAATATTTCTAAGTAGAAAATTTACACAAGTCTCTAGGAGTACCTGAAGATCAAACGGGATCATTTATACAGCGGCTGGACAGCTCTAATGAATTTGATAATCAGGTTCTTGGGAATTTGCATGGCCACATTTGCATTCTAATGGCTACGCTGACATTGTGTTGGGTGTGAAGGACCTGGTGAGATGATTGATGCCAGAGGAAACAAACCAGAGAGCTACCCCATGTTTCTGTCAAGCTCGCTTTCTGCGAGATAACAGTAGCTTTTGACTAATGCCTCCAAGTACGGAATTTCTGTGGGTTCGTCCCAGTGATTAAAAACACTCAGTGCATTTTTTTTTTTTCACTCTGTTCTAGACTAAAAATGCAGTTTTGTGCTCAAAGTCTACTTAGGGATCTGAAAGTAAGACAGCAGTTTCGCTCCCCCAAAGGGTTCTAGCCTGTCTAGTCGGCCTCGTGCAAACGAGGGCAGGATCCAGTTACGCTGTGGGTTGTCTTCCTCAGCCAGGTCAGTTTAAGTTCCCCTCCTCTCTCCTTTTCTCCCCAGTCTTTCCTGCCAGGGTCTATGATGCACTTACGTGGTCCTACATCCCACATGCATGCAGACCTCTCTTTCAGCCTCAACTCATGCTCAGAAGTGCTTAAAAACCACAGGAGTTTTGTTTTCATTGTTTTCTACGGCTGAAGGTAGCTTTTTCCTTTCTGAAATACTCGTCTTTCCTTATTAAGTTACAAATAGCCAACGTGCAGATAACTAAATCCCATACTGGATTTGGCAGTAGAGTATCACAAGGTATAAAGACATCTATATTGCATTTACTACCTTTTGTTTGTTCTTAAATGCATCTAAGGAGGTTACATCCCCTGGTAACTATAACAAAGAGTGAATATCCTAAAAATTGAGTCCTCATCACTTAAATAACATACTAAAAGAAAGCAGGAAAAATAAACAAAGGATAGGGAAATACCTATTAAAAGATTTTACATCCTAAAGCACTTGTTCATGCACCTAAGCACTTTTTGCTATGTTTCACTTGAGCTAGTAAATAGCACAGAAAATTACACAGTATTGTACCCACACACACCACCTCTCCCCCATCCAAGGTAAAGCATTAATGAACTGTAGTTTTTGTTTTTCCCCCCTCCTGACACGTCTAATACTATCTGACCTAGCTACTTCTGGAAATAACAGACTGAATAAATCTAATTTCAGCCATGGCAGCAAAGCCTGACAGGACATGAGCAGTTTTGAATATTCTTGATTTGAGCAGCAGGTACAGCAATACACACATCACCATGGAAAGTCATCATCTCATAAGCAAGGCAGTATTGCTCCGTATGTCAAAACGAAGGGAAATGAAACCAGATTAACAGACGACCTGAATTATGGATAAAGTATCCCAGGCGTAACATCATAGTACTAAAAAATAATACTGAGCGTTGAAACACCAATATTGGTCCATCATCACATCAATGTCGTGACCACGGATTACACACAACACTACTACACAACGCTGCCTACCCACCAAGCATTAACTAACCACATAACACTATATGATGCTATGAATAATGAAAAAATTATGACAGGAACTAGACAGACCTGACACCCAAAAAAACAACTTCTGTATTAATTTCCAAGGCAATTCTGTCCCTCACTTGAATTTGGCAGCTCCGTTTTTACTACAGAAGCATATAAATAATGAACAGAGACTGCTTGATCTTTCTTTGCAATCATCCTGCCTCCCTTAAAGAAAAAAAGGTAGAACCAAAAAAAAAACAACCATCTAGCAACAAAACAACACTTGATCTTGTCGGCTGGTGTGACACCAGCAGCCTTCCTTCATCTGTCAGCCTCGCAGGTCTGCGACAGACGCGTGCCAGCGAGCCAGGCCCGTGTGCCACGGCGCTCAGGAAGATGATTTGGCCACACGTGATTAGCAAAGATCAATATTACTTTACAAAAAGGCAGGCACCTCCCTCCAGGACCCCTCCGGCCAAGTGGAATTAAGGAACGTGTGTTTTTGCAGAGAAGCAAGAACAGAAGCTCTGCTCAGAACAGCATTTGAGCTCACGCTCCACGACCAGACGTCACCCCCTGCCCGACGGGCACCGCCTGCCCAACGCTGCAGCGGGCAGCGGCGGTGCTTCCACAGTTGGTTCACTGTCAGCTGAACGCTTACGAGCGCACAGATGTCCTTTTGGTTTCCAATTCAGCCTCGCAGCGTGTTTTTAAACAGACACTCAGTATGTTTTTGTAGGAATAAATGGTCTGGTATAGAGTGAGACTCCTGCCCTGGGCTGAGGGGTCAGAACATAAAAGCCTCTGCAACAATTTGTCTCTCAGATCAAAGCGAAACAGCTCTGTGTAAGGGTGATTTCCAAAGTGAGCATCTAGCTGGGCACCCAACAAAAAAAACCACCAAAACCACCCAAACCAATGGGAGTTTGCTACGGGCATCAAAGAAACCAGAACGATGTCCTCAGGCTCCCCATGCTGCAACACAAAAAGCAACCTGAACCAGAGAAACACGTTTGCAATCTGCTTTGCTGAGCGAATTGGTGCGTTCTTCCCCGTCCCGAGCCTGAACTGTCACGGAGGGATACGCGGAGCCGAGCAGCAGCTGACCCCACCTGAAGCTGGACAGGAAGGGAAGAGCTGAAACGTACCCAGAGACAGCACCAGATCTTCCAGTTGAAATGCTGCAGAAGTTTGCTAAGGGCCCACACGACACAAAAATCCTTCTCAGAACAAGGTTGGGAAGAGGCACTTGCAGAAGACAAGAAGAGCCTACTCCGTGGTTTCCCATCCAGACACTGACGGCACAGAAACAGCCATTTTCTCTTCAACATTGACCGTGCCCGATGAGGTGGGAGCCTACACAGAAAAACCTCGATGCCATTTCCAGGGAGAAATCACGGCACCTCACTAATGGCCTGTAGCCAGACAGGTCTCCTGAACACATTCCCATCAAACTCCCTTTGATACCAAGTGAGATCAGCCAGCCACATAAGCTTGGAAGCAGAAGGTATAAAAAGAATGAAAGAAAAACAAGGCTAATAATTGTGCTTTCAAGTTTATAACTCTCTACCTTCCTCTGTATGCAGAAAAAAATATGCTTGTAAGACCCGGACAGCTCAGGGGGTCTTTTATCTGCAGTTTATAGGGTCAAAGCCAATTTCTGTTAATAGCCACTTAAAGATGATTTCTATTCAAAAGCCATTAGGTATCATATTCCTGTACAAGCTTTGACACAAAATTAGTTGCAGAGGTGAAAATTATCTTGGAAATATCTACAAGAAAACACTACAATGTTCGTAAGTAGGTAATTCAAGCTACGACCCAACTTTATCATCTTCTGGGTAGAGTGCTGTGAACAAGATTCTTTCGATGCTATGGGGATGAAAATAAACAAAAACTACTAAGGATTGTTTTACTAAATTAAACATTATTATATAATGTTTCATCTGTATGAAAAAATATAAACATTGTTATACACTACTATATATTTGAACGTATGCACATGAGGCAATAGTACCTTACATTGAATTATCAGAAGCGATCACTGTTGTGCTTGCAACTTCCGGGCAACCAATGGGTTGTAAAATTCAATAGGAAGTGTAGTCTTGTCCCTCTGTGAAATATTCTGGAATTCTAACCATATAACCTTCATTAGGGAAGAAAGCATGGCTGATGAAGTCCAAGAGGCATGCTGACTTCTTCCAGACTTAAGAAATGCAAAATCTAATGCTCTGTCTAATCTGCCATTTGGACTGTAATCTGTTCAGGGAGAAACCTATCCACCATATGTTGATTTATTTTTAGAGATACAAAAAGCATTACGAAAATGAGCGTGGCAGAAATCCCCTCTGTAAAGAGCTCACACTGAAGGCTGGACTAAAACACATATACTCTGTGTTGAGGTCCATTAGACTTCCGTATGATGGCAGAGTGATTAAGCAGTACCCGTATGGATCCAGAAGTCATTTCCTAGAGCTGTGATTTATATTCCCTCCCAAAAGCTGGCAGTGCAAATGAGTACGAGTGTGGTCTAAGATAAAGAGGGGCAGATTTTGGAGTTGAGGATTCTAGTCCCGGCAGTTTTACTTACCTGTGTGCAATGACATTGTTCTGGGATCTGCTTTGAGAACCAGGTTAAAGAAAAAATAAAGAAAAAAAGGAAAGGAAACAAAAGGATGTAAAAATAAAACCATGAGTTCCCCTGAACTGTCATGGTTCCCATATTCATGAAAGCCTCTGACTGTCCAAGATACAGCTATATGTTTAAGACAGTTTATAACTTAAGGAACCAGGCTCTACTCACAAGCTGAGTTACCAAAATGTTGCAGCAAATTCCTTTGTTCCTTTCCAGGAATGGGGTTGTTTGGAAGATGACGACTTTCTGAAGTGTTGGGCAGTGCACTTTGGTTGGGTTAAAGGACTGAGCGAGTGGAGGTGCCCGTGTTCAGCTGTACTCACACAGCAAACGTCTTTAGGACACTTCCACACTGGTCTAGGAGAAGCTTCAACTATGTTCTGTTCCAGCAGTAAACAGGGATAATATGAAGCAGCAGCCTCAAATATTAAGCATTTTAAAATCAAGAGACCTAGATAACGTGTACGTAAGAGTTAAGGGAGGTGGCCTAGAATCTTACCAGATGTGCAACAGTAGCTTTTAGCATATTCTGTGAAATCAAAGTAGTCCAGAGAAAGCCAAGAAACGGCGTTGTCGCAGTATCTTAACAAGGTTAGGTGGGATGATCTTGGCAGTCTGGGCAATAGCTACTCGAATAGCCGATAAGGGATTTGATTTAAAAAGGCAATATTCTAAACATCAATCATATCCAGTTATGGAATATAGACCTCATCAAACAATTTGCTGGTTTTACAGGATTATAGGAATGGATGACAAACGCAAAACGTTGATACAATCTACGCAGACACTGGTAAGAAATGGCACTGCATGACCACTTCATAAGTTAGAATAACGTTAAATTAGAAAGACATGCATCAAACAGAATTTTTGCCTATAAAACAGGCCTCACACCAGAAATGTGCCAACAACAACTTTGTGTCAAACTTTTGTGCTTCCAGCAGAACACTGTGGTGATTTGCTCACTGTCCTGTGCTAGTTAACTCCTTTGTTAATGGCTTAGAGTAGGTTTAAGTGACCATCATACTGACAAAGATGAAACAAGTTAGAGAAGTGGTTCCTGAACAGAGGAGTATGAAATTAAGGGAAAAAAAAAAAAGGAATAAATCAAAGGCAACGTGATTTTAGTTTCCTGCTTATGCCTTGGGTCACATTTCACATTTATGTGAAAACACTTTCAACAACAGGATCAAGATCTGTTTTTTTCCCAAAGCTCAAAACAGTTCTTCCAACAGTGTACTTAGACACAAACAGGTGAGTGAACTTGATGTCAGGAATTTATACCAGGGGAATGTTTTTTGTGGCTGCCCAGCACAGACAGGCCATGTGGCTCTCTCCAGCCTTCTGTATCTAAATGATTAATCCCGCCTGTGCTGCCTGTTTTGTATAAATAATTGGGGCCCAAGCTAAGAAACGATGGTTAATTCCATTACACTAGAAATGCCAAAAAATGCTAATTATTATTTTAAGTTTCTCTCTGAATAAACTTTATTAATGGTTTCTTCCTCTGCATGCAAATTTCAACAACTCTCACACTGTAATTAAGTTAGCATTGTTTATGCTTTAGAGTATTTAAAGTCTGAAATTACAGGCAATAACTATAAAATAGAGTGATAATTAATGATAATAACTCACTCCTGCAGAAACTGGGCTGAGGCTTAGCAGTTACGACACTTTTTATTCCCAACAGCTACTTTATGGTACTTGAAATTACTTAGTAATTCTCCTAAGCTAATTTTTATTACCATGCAAAACTTTCACTAGTAGAGAGGCAGGTTATTGGTGTTCCCTTTTAGATTGCGAGAGTTTTAGACAATTTCTGACTGCTTTCTCTGTGGCACTGAAATACATCCCAGAATTGGATTTGACTACAAGCAGACACGATGTCCAGACACTGAAGACCTTGGACTGAGGCTTTATGTTACGTTCTGTGCTGCTCTGGCTCAGTAGCTACGTACGGATGATGCTGGAGAAGACCCTCTGTGGTTTGGGTAGACCCTTTGCCCTGTAGTAGCTCTGGCCCTTTCCAGTCAAGCACATTTCTTTCACTGAAGAAAACTTCTCCCACAACTTTGACCAACAACAACAAAAGTCTAAAGGGAAGTACGAGCCTAAATTCTCCTTGTTGTAAAAGCTGGTATAGCATCTAAATCTTCAGAAGTTCTTTGTGTTTTAGCATGGAACAAAGCTTTAAATCACAGAGACTACAGTAAAATTGCTTTTGCTTTTTAAAAAATGGGGCCTCATAGAGCACAAAGTCGAGGGCAAGAGATCAGCATGGCAGCAGCAGCAGCTGAGGGATGACTAGAGACACTCGAGATAAAAACTATTAACTCTCCAAACTCCAGATTCCCAAAAATCACAGGACTGAGTTTGAATTATCTGTTTGTCTGTTTTGATAGAGAACTGATACGTTTTAAGCTTCTGTAAACATAAATAGTAAAGAAGTAGTTACACTTTGCAAAGACAAGAAATATTAACCATGTCTGTGCTTTCCAGCTTCAGGTTTATGAAGTCAATACAGAATTGCAGACTCTCCGACGCAGCTATATCCTTCAGAAATAAACAAATCTTTCACTCAAAATGAGCATCAGCTACCTGGAAAGGTGGAATCAGTTTATCCAAGACTTAGATCAAAACTCTTAAACAGTGAATTCTCTCCCACATATTTTTCTATTTCAATTTCCAAGGCTGCAGCTGAAATGAGACCTTATACAAGATGGGGGCTCTCACCTGATATAACTCCATGGCATTTCAAACGAGTTTGAAAGAGCTACAATGAGCTGGTCTGCCATACTACACACAAACACACAGAGAAACACCAGAAAACAAAGACTGGCATTACTTTCTATCCCCATGTGTTGACCTGAGAACTACTCCATGTAGAATCTTCACATATAGCACGTATTTCATGTCCATGCCCCATCCTTGTACATGCATTAAGCAGGCATGAAGTGCCACCCATCAACCCAACTACTGTGGGCAGCTAAGCATGCTGCGGGAGAGCTGGACAACCATCTGCATTTATGAAAGGGGGAGAAGTGTCAATAGAAGTTCTTGAAATCGCGAGGATCAGTTCTGATACGTGTCAGTGTGATTTGTATGACATGAGGTCCGATAGGTCCACCTTGCCTTGTAAATGCCTAACAAAAGACAGGCACTGAAGAATTTATAGTCCAAACAGACAAGATCAATACAGTGTGAGACTCCCCTCTTGAAAAGCGAGAAGAATTAATTGCTAATATTACAGCCCAGAGCCAGGGTAGGAAAACCGAAGTCGCTGGACTCACGCTCCTCAATAGCTATTGAGTTAGCCAGGAATCCATGCTGCTTTTTCTATGCAAGAAGGATTTAAATCCAATTAGAATCCCCATTTTGTTGGCAAAGTCTGTCTATGTATTTACATCACACTTCTTACTGTGGTATCTCAGCATCTGTTCCAGGAAATCTTTCTGAGAACAGCTAGGTCACTCTGTGTCCATCCAGTCAATTATTTTAGGAGTGGTTAGAGATTTCCACTTTTGCAAAAGTAGTTTCTTGGCAACTAATAGAGCTCTGAGGAGACATCCCTCTTGATTAGACCATAGATCTTTACTCTGACACCCCTGAACTTTTTATGGTTGGTTGGAAGTTCTGCAGGCACAGAAGAGAGAAAAAATTCCAACCTTTATCTGCTGACAAATGAACATTTAGCTGCTGCTGCCACCTTGCTTCTCAGCTGGACACAAAAAATGTATTGGTCAACTAGACACCATTTGTGCCTTTGACTTGCTTGGAGGGAAAACATCTATGCAAGGAGTACGAAATAGCTACAAGCACTTCACGCTCGCTTTGCCCTAGTATGAGTGATTTGTACAAGCACAGGGTTTGCCGTGTCCTTCGGCATGGGAAGGAGCAATTTCTCTTCATCTTGTAAGAAACATCTAGGATGCTGCAGAACAGCTGCTCTCTCCCAGGAGCACAGCTGGGTTGAAATGGTGGCTCAGTGGTTATTGATCCCGGCTTCCTTCAGCCATTTATTACTTCCCACTTATCAAATCCGACTTTGATTTGCTACATTTGTGTAAGACAAGGCCATTTTCAGTCAAGCATCTGGACTAACAAACCTGGTATTTAAATCTCCTTCAGCTATTTCAGCTCATTTAGACTGGAACGGGTTTAAAGAAAGAGCAGTTAAACAACAGGCACTTGACCAAACATCTCGGGTAGAAAAATGGTGAGAGATCCTGGGGTGCATAAAGGACCTTAATCTCTTTAGGCAACACATCTGCAGCTAGAGAAAGCAGAGTGAATGAAGCTGCCATGTACTCTCACTCAGTCCTGCTTTCTTCCTCATCATCACCATCATCAGTCCATTAGTACAGAATCCTCTCACAAGCACCAGTTTAACCCTGCCACTTTGTATGACCAAGGGGAACGTGTCACTAAGCTCTCCCCCACATGTACATAAAGATCTTGCAGAAAGGCAGCATCCTCTCTCAAAACTATGCTGGTTTGCTCAAAATACAGAGCTGGATCCAAAACTTCTGGCTCTTACTGTAGGCCTAATATGTCTATAAAACACAGATAATTTCCAGATTATTTCCTGTGTGCAGCTGTTGAAGGTGTTGAGCTGGCAGAGTGGGAAATATATGTGGTGTTTATTTGCAAAGCAGGTACAGCAGGAGCATCACTGGTCCCAGCTTTCTCATGCTGCCCCTGCCAATGTATTGTACTTCATCCATGCCTGGGCTAAATTCCAGCCATGATGGGAGAATGAATGGGGCTGCATCCTATTATCAGTCCTCAGAGCCATACGATCCCCTCAGTTTATGAGCTGTAAAATATGTACTTCTGCCTAGTGGCTTCCTGGGGCAAGCATCTTCAGCACTGGAACCAGCAGAGCTTTGCCAAGGTACACTGCTGGGTGCACAGGATGGCACAGAGGAGCTGCAGGGCTGGTAAAGGGACACAAACACCATAGACAACTCCACTGTAAATAGGGCTGAATGGGAAACAGATTGGCTGGCGTTACTTCTGTTCATCAGATGAGAACGATAAGTGGGTTTATTTTAACTGTCCAACTAAAAATTTGATGCAGGGCAATCGTAGACATTATTATTTATACTTTGTCTCATTGTGAATGTTCACAAGATTTCCAAGCCTCAAAAAAAAAAAAAAGTTATACTTGCCAAATCTGTAGTATCTCTCTACCATGGGATGAATTTTCACGTTCTAGCATTCTCCTCTTCAAACCTTTGAAAATTTTATACTATTCCTACATATATGTTATCAGTTGACAATATCGAAATCAAACTCTAGATCAGAAGAAAAGAAACCAAGTATTTGTTTTCAGCTTCATTAGGGCAGAGAACGGACCTCTCCTCCCTTTTCAGAGACGGTGAGGAGAAATGACATGATCAAACCTATTCATTTTTCTGCCTCCTTATCCCACAATAAGGGACATAACAATAAAACAAACCAAAAGAAATACAGCAGGGCAAGGCTTTCCCACCACCCCAGCCCGGAAGAACATTTACTAATTTAGAGGTATTTGAAGGGGACAGAAAAAAGAAGCTGTAAAGTAGAGATACAAAGAAAGCCTGTCCTTACCAAGGGTTTTTTCAGCTTCTCAGTCTCAGAAGAACAAGTGTGGGGCCAAAGCACGAGCTCACGTAAACTGATGTAGTTCCACAGACTTCACTGAGGCAACAAACCAGTTTTTATTAGTCGAGCATTTAGAAAACTCTTGAGCTGCCCAGCTGCAACCCTCACATAAGGAAAAACGGCACTTCCAATCACTTGAGAACTTGTCCTATAGCACCTAAGTACAAATTTTTTCTTCTCCAGCAGGAGCTCTGAAGGCAGAAGACATTGTTAGAACTATCATTGGAAACTGTTGCCTAACAGCGACGGCTGGAGGTCCCACGCAAAAATCTAAGCTCCAGTTCAGTAACATGTACACGCTGACATGAACTGGTGTTATTGATCTAATATATACATTGATATTTTACCAGACAGGCTGAAGAAACAGATGAATTAACATGCCAACATAAAAAGCAGCTGATGGAAGCAGGGATATATCCAACTCTCCTGACTGCCAATTTGATAGCCCAGCCACTCATGCACCTGCCTCCCCAGTTTGGGAGTCCAGTCACTCAGCCAAACATCTAATGTGCACAGCAAACATTGTGAATTCAAGGCGATAACCATGGAATTAACTTCCAGGCATCCCAATCCAGGTTCAAGCACCAAAAGAAAGTCAAAACAGTCTAACATCTAAGCTCCTCCTTCCTTCTATACACAATGGTATCAAGAAGACTTCATAAATACAAGACTCTCCAACTTCCTAATTTCTATGTATAAAACATGTTATAAATATTCATTTTCAAGGAAGCTGCCTCTCACATGTAAGTATTAATTTCCTTTTTTAAAATGAAGAGCTTCCTTCTCTCCATTAAAAACAAACAAAAAAAATCAAGCAAACAAAAAAGGACAAAAATTACAGCACAAAAATGGACTACCTGAAGCACAACTGCACATAGCGTGCTCCTACAAAACATTTACCAAGCTGGCTATTAATTCCAAGAAATGGCAAAGGAAGTTGGAAGTATATTTCTTTGAATGGGAAACCTATACTCAGGCACAGCAAGCAGAAAATTGGCTGACACAGCAGCAGCAGTTGAACGTAACGGGTTACCCATATGGGCTCCTTAATCTCAAAACCAAAGCTGAAATTGCTTCGTCCAGTTTCTGCTGCATTTTGTTTTCATTCCAGGAAACATCAAGCCCACCCCATTTCGTTTCGAGACCTTCCTCCCTCTACCGTCTGCTATTTTTTTGGAGACTTGCTTTTGTTTGTTGAGATTTTTCAACCCTTCCTTAGCATATACCACTGTGAAATATGCTTAATATTTAAAAAGCACAGTGAATTTCGAAATAAAACTTGACAGCAGTCTACCTGTATATGAAAGAGAAAATAATAGCTACTTATTATTAGATTGCTATATTCAGAGATTACATGGCTATGACCAGTAGATTCTTTTCTTTCCTTCTTCATAGCTATGATCAGTTCCATTAGTACAGGAAAATCTCAACGTGTTGGGAAAAACATCCCTCCATACATGTGCTGTTTGCATTCTGGTCGGGCCATTTCTCACCTGGAGCTGCAGACAGCTCTTTCTGCTCTGCTGTTTCAAACCAGCTTCCAGCTCCTCTGCGCAGCAAAGAGCACTTCGCTGGGGCTGTTTTTTGGGAATGAACTTCAAACAGTTTGTTCACAATTCCCACGGGAACTGAGGACGGCAATAACCCCACCAGCTGTTGCTCCAAGTAAAAGGTAGGCTTTTCTGACTTTGCTTTTTATTTTTTAATCTATATTAAAAAAAAAGGAAAATGAAAAAAAAAAACCAAAGCAATGACATAAAAACATGAACAGAAAACATTTTCTGCGTACGTCACTGGTTTTAGGCAGAAGCTGGGAGAAGCAACCGCACGACAGAGCTGTCAGTGCCCCTAATTAATACACCATCCAAATACACTCAAATACTGCAATGAGAAGCGCAATAAAAGCTGTACAGAAATACTCTGCTCTCTTACAGCTCTTACTCTGGTTACAGATTAAAGAAAAATACCACTCTGCCAGGATGATTGATTACAATTTCATTTGGTAATGAAAATTCCTCTAATCATTATGTTTTACCAAGAAGTGCACAATTTCCCCTTCTGAAAGCCTGGTTTCCACACAGAATACAGAGAAAGTAGAAAAGAGAAGGCTAACATCTGTTTA
Source organism: Tauraco erythrolophus (assembly GCF_009769465.1). Taxonomy (NCBI): domain Eukaryota; kingdom Metazoa; phylum Chordata; class Aves; order Musophagiformes; family Musophagidae; genus Tauraco; species Tauraco erythrolophus. Next base: position 3,865,437 of record NC_141493.1, on the reverse strand, counting down.
ATTTATAACACTGCTGCCTGTAATAGCCCTACAGCCCTCCATAATTTAAGTAAGTTTCCTTCATAAAATGCCAACAATTTTTGTTTAGCATGCTATTTATTTGCTAAGAGGACATCAGTGCCCAGTTGATGTACCTAGCATGGTACCTCCCCTCACCACTGGCTGATAGTAAGACACCCACTGCAGCGCTGGAAGAAACACCAAAGTTACAGAACAACTGTTTCTACTAGTATTTTACATGAGATTGATTAACTGACTCCGGCTACATTGCTTGAGCCATTACTCACATTCTTCAGATAAAGTCTAAGATTATTTAAAGCTTTAATATTAGATTACTAGGGCTAGTATCTGCACAGGACAATGTTAGTACCACACTTTCCCCTTTGAAAACAGCACAATTTATATGCACGGTGCAAACATGTGCATCAAGTGCAGAAGAACACAGACTGAAAGCTTCCTTGCAGGAAAACCTGCAGCCTTTATGTTAACAGAATGCTCCACGCGTAGAGTCAGCTTTGAATCTAATGATGCTCCCAGAGCTGGGCTGTTGCTCTGCTGTTGTCAGGAGCACCCGGAGCTGTGTGTGTAACTAATTCAGGGACCCCTCCCCATGCAGAGCTCTGTACCCTGAGCTGGTGCCTGGCCACAGTGGTGTGTCCTCACAGTTGTTGCTGTTCGATCACGATCTCAAACTTGTTGGGGAATGATTCATCACTTGCTCAGTCCCTAGGCAAGAGTCTGAATGTTCTGCTCATTAATAGCTAGACTGAAATGAACTCGGATTGGAAAAAAAAAAAAGGTATAAAAAAAATTGCCGTCCACAATCCTTCGGAAAAATCAAGCTAAAGAGACTTAGCATCATCACCTGTGCTCCCTACAGCTTCCCTAGTAAAACACCGTGTTGATTCATCCTGAAAAGGCTGGTGAGACTGATCCACAAAACTTTTCACTCATTTCTTTGCCACCGGAGGTATTAGCAGCCACAAAGAGATTTTGGAGATATTTGACTCCTCGTCAAACAAGACATCTTATTCTGCAGTAACCTTCAAAGCATCAGGGAGCATTTCTGAGAGGTAGTAGTGATGCACCAGCTCCAGGGAGGAGGACAGTCCGTGGAGATTTAATGCTGTGCAGCCACTGAAAACGCAGGAAGGCAATTATAGCTCCTGCAAATTACACCGAGAGCATCAATAGATCAAGGCACCGATCCAGCAAAGCACTTAAGCACACGCTTAACTTTAAGAGATCACTCCTCCCAAACCTGATTCTGCACCATTTTAGAGGAGCAGCAAAAATCCCACCAATGAAAAGTTCTTTGCACTGCTTATACAAGCGACAAGGCGTGTCAGGCGATTTACAGTAAAGAAAGATTGTCAAAACAGTCTCAAAGTCCTTTTACAGTTCAGCCTGCAAATTCCTCATCTTGAAGAAGAATCAATAGAAAACTACTGACCATGGCAGCAGATCAAATGACTCCAGGAACTGTAGGAAAACATGTTTCTAATTGGCATAGGGCACTTTTTAGAGCTGTTAAATAACTCTTAAACAAGAGAGATGTGTGATATTAAAAGTAACACTCTGGTTTTGCATCCGTATAGTTTTTGCTCAAGACACCAAAGTGCCCCAAGTAAGTTAAGCTTCATAATTCTTTTAGCACATTCTGGTGCGAGTACACCACAGCCTCCCTCTGTCTGTCGAAATGCCCGATTGATGATTTCTGAGAATTCAAGCATTTTGAAGTGTAATTTCTTGTAGCCAACAGTTTATTTATGGCATCAGCGCTAAAAGAAGACACAGATAAAGCATAAATAGCACAAACGTAAGCAATGGGATCTTCTTAAAGGAAAAGGTTGGGAAGGAAAAAGGTGTTGATTTCATATTGGATTTCAGTGAGATCTAAATACCAATTTAGGCATCCTCAGAAATTCCAGCCTAATTTTACTAATACCATCCTTTACTAATAAATTAGCCTTACAAAGATTCCATTTTTAAGCACTTTCTGTAATTCAAAATCGCTCAACACGTTCTATTACATATATCTCCAATTACCAACTGCTCACAATTATTTGCTGCCACAGCTACTTCAAGCACTGGCAAGGTGCAATGTGTTGCCTTGGCTGTGATCTCGCAGCCAAATCAGAGAACAGAAGAAAACTGGGCAAGTCTGAACTTGCTATACATAAGATTAAAAAAATCTTCTGTAACATGAACGTCTTCACGGAGGTTCACTTCATACCAACATATCAAGCAGAATTTTAGTCCCCTGAAACTTGAAACTTGACTCAGGACAAGGTCTTAGCAGACAGGTATTCAGTCTCCCCCTGTCTGATGCTGCCTTTGTGAGGTTGCACATGACACAAGACCAGGGCTGGTCCTATTCCTCACAAAGTCTCTAAAAATGCTGCTTCCTACTGCTCATCCTCTCCCCATTTCATTTACTTAGGTAACATGCTTCCAGGAGGTGACAATTTCTACTGAAGGCACAGCAGACCACTGATCTTGGTTAGATAACTAAGCATTTTTAAATTAAAATAGAGTATAATTAATAAAGTTAGGATTCAGAGTACTGATGCTGTGGTCAATGGAGCTGGGCAGCACTCTGACAGAAGAGCTTTCTTCTATGGATCATCTAAGAAAAGCAAAGACAGCCCATGCAAACACACTGCTTTCATTGAAACCATGTGAGACATCAGTAACTGCTGAAGCAAAATCACATTTTAAATCACTCGAAGCACCAGTACATTGAAGTCAAAAGGCACTCATTTCATCTTACTGCAACAAAACTGCTTGATAAGGTCAAAACTTTCAAGCGAGGGATACTCATTTTGAGAATTATCTCTGAAAGAAGATGCAATTTTGGAGATGCTCTAATTAACGCACAAGGAATTCTTTTTCTGGTATGACACGCTGCAATCACTTCTATCATTTCAAAATCATGAGACAAGATCTGAGTGTAGACACTACAAAATAAAGGCCTGAACAACTTTATTTCAAACAGCAGAGGTGGTAAGTCTGGACCATATAAAACACGTTCAAGTGGGATAAACAACTTTGAAAAGTCACTAAGACATTCTTGTCAAAAGAGTGCCAACACGTTTTGACACCTTCCTCCTGCCATCCCTCCCCAATTCCAACTCTTTCAAACAACTGCTTCACTAAAATGTGAAATTGGCTGAATAGCTTTTAAAATAAAGAAAATATTTTCAGCCTACGTATCTATAGCATCGAAGTACGAAAAAGCCTAGAACGTGACGCTCCTTCGGCAAGCGCCGAACAGGAGCTGCGATGGCACGCTGAGGAGCGGAAAGCTGCCCTCTCTGGAAGCTGACCGGTCACTTCCAGAGGTAGGGAAGGCGTCCACACGAGGCTAGTGGGCTACAACGTTTTGCTGGCACCAGCCAATTCGTAATTGCTACTGGGCTCTTAATCAATGTTCTACTGCCACCGGCACAAGATAACTTCATCCATGTCCTTGTCAAACTGCAGAGCATTCGGGATATAAAATATAGGCATACACATAGACTTTATTTTCTCCTTGGAGAATTTATGTACCATTACATTCCATTATATTTTTTTCAGCTGAACATTTAAATGATGTTGAATCAGTGATCACTAAACCAAGCCCCTTTTTATTCAGCAAGGTTGGGACCTCTGATCCCCAAATGCCTCTAACTATAAGACAAATCCTTTTATAATACTGATAAATTATTACTTTTCTGCCTTGACTTTTAATTAAATGTGTGGAGTCAGCAGCTGTCGAATCGTAACTCCCATAGCAGCTACAATTTCTAAGTTCTGTACATGACATTAGATCTTTCAAACGAGAGAAGCCAAACATCCTGAAAATGAAACACGCTCATTATTATGCCCATTTGTGATTGAAGAAATGGCTTGTTGTGGGTTATTTATTTATTTAGTTAGTTTTCTGTCCGGAAGGGGATGATCAATGGAATGCATCAATTCATGACAATGCTGGAATGCGTTTTTGAAACGTTGCTGATACTCTGAAACAAACACTTTTCCCTTTGTAAATTTTCTGCAAAATACTTTCCTTCAGCTATCCATTAATCAAAGTAAATTGTAGCAGAAGTTTGCTGTGCTGCCATTTTTAACAGTTTCACACATCCTTAGGATTTTTTAGGCAAAGACACTATACCTGGAATGACAGCAGACACTGGAGCATCAGCAGGACATCACTGAGAATCTAGCTCATGGGCTTCTCTGGCAAAGCTCCTGCTCTCTCCAAAGTCCCACGGGGATTGTTGATCAAATCAGGCGCTGGAGCCTCCGCTTCACACTGTGTTAAAATTCTGCTCATTGACAGCAGCTTCTTGCCATCAATTCCAATTTGAGCTGCAGCTCAGGCCACTGCTTTGTCAGGAATCCATGGGGGAAGCCATGGTCTTGCTGGGAGCAGGTGACCAGGTGGTACTTGTCCTCATGCAAGGCCACAGACAGATCGTGGCCGTTGCCGAACTCAAATCCACGCTTCTCCAAGCGAGGAGCCATGCCCTCACATGTTTCTCACCATCCTTCAGCACAGTTAGCTTAGAGAACACAGGGTCTACAATTATTTCTGAGGTCAGGGACATCAGCCCACACTAAGAGGCTAACACGCAGAGACTGAAAGGTGTTAAACCCTCCACGTGTCAACGTGAAACACAGACCCAGTGGTTTGGTGCCGATCTCCTCGCCAGCAGGTTAGAGTACACCCATGAGGTATTTTTCTTGCCTAAACCTTTACTGCAGAGTTTCAGTGACTGCAATTTCTTGTTAGACACATGCCATGGTTCCAGATTCTATTTGCTCAAGCACTTGGGACATACTCTCTCAGGCATAAACAGCAAGTACACAGGTAACTCCCATTAACTTCCCAGGGAAAGAAGGTATAGAGATCCAATTTGTGCTGCCGAAAGGCCCTGCCAGCCTAACTTTCTGAGATAAGGTAACAAAAGCTTTAAAAAGAGTGTTAGGTATAAAGGAATTTTAGCATATAGATAAAGAAAATGGAGTTTCTTCTTCCAACTCTTTCTTTAGAAAACCATATGAGATTACCATGCCACTGTTAAAAAGACTGTAGTAAAGCTGAGGAAAGACAGACAGGAAAAGTCACTTTTTAAAATTCAGTTTTAAGCAATTACAAAGTCAAATTTTCAGTGGGGAGAGGAAAGAGAGCTTTGTTATTGCCACATGAAAGGATGAATTCCCTTACACTAACTTGGGTTTGTTGCATAAACTGGAAAACAATTCTCCCTTTATTAGTTTTATAATAGACTAACTTTAATTTGTTAATTAAAATCCTAGAATTGCCCTGCACTTCAAGTTAACCAAAATTGTGCATACTGGATAAGCAGTGAGAAATATCTAAGCATGTCATCATCTTCTTTGTGCTTCACTGCACTTGTAGAGGGTGAGTTCATTTTCACAGGACAATTTCCTCTTCCACCACTCTTTAGGGCTTTTTCTTGTGAGGCATTTGGAGTCTTCTACTGAGGAACTACCAATAGCTCAACAAACGCTGTCTGATTAGGGATTAATTCTTCTGGATTGTGACCGCTCACACCCAGGTTTTAACTACAGACACACATAGTTGTAAACCACTGACTTTACACAAACCACAACAGCAACAGCTTAGTCGCAAAAAAAGAGCTAACCTGCCTAGTGAGAAAGGCCAACTAGTAAGATAGAGCAGCAAATTGGGATGTCCTCTTAGCTGGTGAGAAGGCTTTAGTACAACTGTTCCTTGTGCATTGTTAAAGATGACATGGGTGTTCATTCCATTTACCTGTGACTAACAACATGAGGAAATTAAATCTCTTGAGAATAATTACATCTTTTCAAAAAAAAAAAAAAGTATTTTAGACAGTAAAACAAAGGACATAACAGCACACTTCACCTCCTAAAAGAGTCAGGGTCATTTAAGTGCAGAACAATCTATTAGTCTTAACTCAGAATAAGAAAAAAACCAAACACAGTTTGCTTGGTTAATCAAAATCTAGAGCTACAGAGAAAATGCTTGTCATCTGTTCTACTGCAGTTTCTTAAAAATTCAGTAGGTGAGTTGTATCAGGCTCCTCCAGCTCTCATTTGGGTTTAGGTATTCATGGCAGCAAGCAAGAGCCAAGCAACTGAAAAGGAGAGTGTTATAACCAGTTACAATAAACCAATCTTTTCTGGGAAAGACCTGAGAAAGTGCAAAAGTAAATTTAAAAAAAAAAAAAAAAAAAAGGAAGAAAAGAAAAAAAGACAACGCATTCTCCAGTTCCCTTTTCACCTAAGGAAAGGTTTCAAATCAAACGCAGCGATTTGCTCAAATAGAATTAAATACAAGCTTTAATAAAGTTGGACAGAAAGCTTATATCCCACTATCAGCCTCCTCTACCACACACTTAGACTTAACAACACCCTGAGTTGTAAGGAAATATTTCTAATTCCTTTTCTGCGGAAAACAATGTTACTAAGACATAAATTACCTCATCTGAAGTCAGAAAAAGTAAACAGGGAGAGAGAGTAGGGAACACGATATGTATTTCCCTCAGCTGAGCTGATGTGAAAACAATTTGGGTTTTATTTCTGACCCTGAAAATTTCCTCATACCCAACTTTCCACAACCAAACTTTTGGTTTTCCAAGGGTTTCTTCCCAGGACAAAATACAGGTTCCACAATGTCCTTTTTTGAACACCTAATCCTCCTTTCCAAAAGGATTCAAGGGAAAACTCTCGATGAGCACTGTAACTGAGCCCCTGTCAAGATATCAAAGCTACAAGGCTGTTTTTCCGTGTTTTTCCCTTCGAGTCTTGCATGCCTGAATGCTTTCACTTGACTTTCACCCCCACTAACAGAAAGCAGAACATTGCAACAACCAGAAGGTAAATCAAGATATGACAAAGACCTTCTAAGACGACATGAGTGCGTCGCAATTAAAACTTGGATTCTGCTGTACTAATTATTCTCGTCATGTTAATATCATAATTGCCGACATTTTTTTTTTACATAATCTTGCTGCTCCTATCAAAAAAGGAGAGCAACTGGGAGAAAATTGAGCATACCATGAGAAGTTTTCAAGGCAGAGAACAGGAGGTACAGTTAATTTGTGAGCAGATTTTGCTAGAGTGCTACGGAATAGTGTAACGCATTAACTCTTCGTTAAGTTTAGGAAGCCACGCTTTTAAATCATAATTAGACAACACTCATCCCTCCCTGAAAAAAAAAGGCTGTCAAGAACGTGCCTCTGAATAGACATTACAATGAATTTTTCTGCAATAGAATTGTTAATGGATTAATAATTGGGTGGTTTGCTTAATAGGAGAGTGCTTATTATTAACAGAATTGCTAACAGTACAGGTTTTGGGAAATAATTCTAGTTAATGATCCCTTACTATTTTAGAAGAAGGTACATAGCACAATCCTGATGAGAGCATCTCTCTCCTTTCGTCCTTTTTCCACTCTTTCTCTTACTCTCCTAACACATGCATGCTCCGTAACGGGACAGCAAGATCATTTGCACCTGGAATGAGGTATTCAGGATCCTGAAATGTTATTAACTAATATTAAAGAAAACAATCCTCTTCGTTTCACAGAATGTTAGAGAATTTAAGACAGAGGGAACTTGTTTTACACAAATGCGGACTAGGTTATTATCAGAATCTCTTGCCAGCGACGTCTCCTAACTCCTTCTTCTAGGCTACGTTCTCGTGTTGCTTAACGCTCTAGTTGCAGTGAATATTGAAATTCTTTTTCAGTATGGTCACACTTGAGAGACATTTCCCATCGGCATTTCTGCAGCTTACTGCCTCAGCCAGCAACATTTGGTGGTTCAGTCAAAGAGATCATGCTCCCAGTAGACAAACATCTATGTCTCACATATTCCTTCTGTAGTAGGCAACTTTTGATAGATTTTCACCCTTGAACACTCCATAGGCAGGAGAAAGGAAAAAAACAGAGAGAGTCCAGTGGCACTGCTTGAGAAGAATGAAATGGGACTGACATTCATGATGGTACCTGCGTTGGTTCTCTGCAAAGGAGTAGCTGATAGTTCAATGAATGCAGAAGAAATACTATTCACACAGATCTCTCAGAGCTGCTTCACTCAAGTCAAGAGGAACTTCCTAGTAGCTTCATAAGCTCCACAATTTAGCTCAAACATGGCAGGGATAGATAGTGAAACTAAAGAGTGTAAGTGTTGCCTCGAGTAAACTGGGGCACATCTAAATAGAGAGAAACGTTCCTCCTGGCAACATCTTTCTGGCTCTGATGCTAATCAAGCGTATCTTCAAATGAGTTGTAAACTGTGTAAATAATAAGTGACCTACTATTAAGGAAGGCTAAATGAATTAGCTTTGCTGCAGTTTCCACTGCAACACCATTGATAGTGAGTGTCTGATCGTCATCTATTCTAAGGTTGATTTACATCATTTTGGCAGTCTAAAGGGGAATTAAGTGAACATAAACGTGATCTATGTCTACTTTAAGAATCCTTTCTTGCCTGTGTGTTGAATAAAGGGAGCTTACTGTAAATAAGGCTAAGAAAAATGACATTCAGTTTGCTATTTTGGCAAAAGAATAAAGTTAAGTAATCCTCAGGGCAAGAGGTCTGAAGCAGAGTAATTTTAGCACATGACCTGGGAAAGGAGAAAAGGCGTTCGGACAATAAACCCAACTCTCTCCTTTTAGTCAGAGAGACTGAAAAACCATCTTCTGATGCCTTTCCTGCTTAGTGAAATGAAAGCTGAGAAGCATAAGGAACATCACCATCAGAAAGTACTCCTGTCAGCATCAAACTTAAGTCCCTGACCAGAAAGTAACATCAGCGCATCGACAGGAGACAAAGTCCAGCACATTGAAAGTTAAACATTCTGAAAAAGACTAAATGAAACCAAATTTTAAAGCCAAGGTTTAAATGAAGCTCTCCCTCAGCCCTGTACATTGTACATTTAATTAATGAGTCCAGCTCAAGATACAACACCTCAGGTTCACTTGTTCCTTGAGGATATGGACTCCAGAGGGGTTTTATATGCTTCAAAGTCCCAGGGAACTCTCTCAGGAGCATAAAATTATTTAAATTCCTCCTTCCACCTCCTGTGACTAATGACCTCCATAATTCCCAGAAGCATTCTGAGGAAATATCAAATGTAAATAGATTTAAAGGGGCAAGTTTGGAGGAGGAAATATCAATGTCTTCTCGGTGGCCTCTCTCCTTCGCATTGGGCTCAACATTCTGCCAGTTAGGAGAAGATGATAATCTGCCAGGAGAGACTGCAACAAATCCAAATGCCACAGTTACTTCGGTTACTTGTGTGTATGCAGTGAACTAAGAGCAAATAGCATATTTCCTTTCTAATGAAGACAAGCTGATCTGTTTATCCAGGGATACTTGAGAGAAAGAGGAAACTATCAAGTAATTAACAAAAAACAGCGTGTGATGTCTGTGGAAGGGTGTCAGGATTCATCAGCTCTGGATTCCCTTGTAGAATTATTCTGTGAGCTGAGACAAGTCATTTCACTTCTTTTGCTCAGTTCCATACCTACTACGTAAAGAAAACACTTATTTTGCTCCCTGTCTTCCAAAGGCAAGCTCTTTTAGGCAGAGACCAACTGCACATGCATACGCCACCCATCTTTATGGGTTTGCATTTGATATATTGGGGGGAAGGTAGTGTCAGCTCTTCCTGAAGTGTCAGCTCTTCCTGTCAGCTAAAAGTCAAGCAACGAGTTCACCTTGTAGAGCAAGTGCCATCACAATTAATGTCAAAACATCCCAGGCAGTGCCTCTGGTGTCTCAGTGGGATGAGACTTTTGAGATTATTAGATACTGGCAGAAAGCAACAGTATCTAATTGCTTCTCTTTTGTCATCTTATGCTATTTTTCCTGAGACACTTAAAGAATAGCTTGGTATTTCTGTATAAAATCTGTGCGTCTGCATGAGGCTGCATAATGTCAGCAGACACATGCTATGCATGTATTTCAAATTTTTCCTCCAGTACTGAGAAGTCAATTCCTGCCTTTTCTCACAGCTGCATCCTTCCTTGCCAATTTGCTAGGTTTTCCAGCTGCCTTCCATGAAATCCGAGACATGGTACCTCAGCCATTTTTAGGAGCCATCCTACTATTTCCCTTCAAACTCTCTTCTAACACTCTTTTTTTGCAATGACAAAAAAAAAAACACCTTGACACACGTCCCGAGACCACTATCTGTCACAGTGACCAACGCTGTTCCACAGTTTCCTTCAACTCCATCTGCCTGCACCCAATCTGCTTGCTTCTGTTTAGATTCAGATTATTAATGCTTTGAAAACCAGAGTACTCTGTTTGTGCCTAGCACACTAGGGAAGAAACATCACTCCAGATAACTACATGGGCACCAAGACACCTTTGCAAATTCAGCCCCAAATCTCTAGTCGCCTGCCGACCAGCTTCAGTCTCTCTTACGAGGGTTACACCGCTTCAGCTCCCTGTCTGCAGTGGCCTGTGTCAACCTCAGCAACACATTTGTGACTGTCTTGCCAGCCATAAACACCATGCAGAGAGAAAGAGGATCCAAACATCCTGCATTCTGCCAGAACTCCGAGCTGCTGGAGCGTTGTTGTCTTCCACATGCAAGAGGCTTTTAAGACAACACACAGTTCCTTCTAGAAATACTTTCTGACTGTAGGGATAAACACATGGAAACTGATAAAGATTAGCAGAACACAGCATATTCACAGATACTTTCAAAACAGTGCAGACCTAGCACATCAAATGCCCTTAGTGGCAATTGTCACACGTTCCCCATAATCACCCAGGCACAAGTCATAGCTGTTTTGTTAGAGGAATATAGCTGGGCAATCGCAGAGCTTGTGGCTACTAAACCAGCTTGTTTTTCTCAAGGCAACTTGTTCTTTTGATTCCCAGCTGCACTACATATTCGTCTCCAAGATGAAACAAGAGCAAAAGAGAGCAGGTCACATATTTAGCAAATGACAGCAATTCCCTGAAGATGATAAAAAGCAGCTTGTCTATCACCAGCCTCCTTTTGTGTTGGACTTTGAGGCACGTTATCTTTGCAGAAAATAAAACAGACGTAATGAAAGAGAGAAAAACAGAGCCTGTAAACAACAAAAAGCAAACCTCACAGGCTGACGAACTTAACCAAAGTGTAAGAAAAAGTTGAGTGCCTGCCAGTTTTGGATACTACCATGAGGTTCAGTACTCCTTCCTATGTGGGCACTCTCATGCCTCCAGCGTAAGGCACAGGAGAGGCAGACAGCACACACGCTCACAGAGCACGCAAGTCGCTAGATTTGTCCTAAAATGCTCTTTGATCTCTCCCTGCTCACCTTCCTTCCTTCCCACTTAGATGTCCCAGCTGCAACAATCCACAGCCATATGAGCTTGACAGCAGTCTGTCTGAATGAGTAGCCTTTCGTTCAATGCCTTAAATTTTTCCTACAGGACATCATGGTTTTCAACACTTAAAGTTCAGCTTGAGCTTACAATGCTTTGTGTTAAGGCAAAAACCTCTGGTTTTGCTTCTGGTTTGGACCCAAGCACACAGCAGGTTACAATGTCTTCTTAAAAGGTGTTTTGTTCTGGTGCTTCTGGGGTGGTGGTGGGCAGTAACACCACTACTTAGGCTGCGTTCAACAAGAGCCACCTTTATCCTGTCTGTACAGCAACTAACGGAAGGGGTTCATGGCCTGTTACAGACGATTGTAGGTGTCACGGATGAAAATAACACTAAACCTTAGTGACTCGATCATTAAGCCATCCCTCCTACACTCATCAGCTTCAGCATGTCAACACTGCGTGTCGTGACCACGTCATCAAATACTTAGTTTAGTTAACATCTCGTGCAACAACACTCTAACACCGTGTTCAGCATGAGGCTTTACAAAGGAATTATTGCAGAGGATTATTACAGTAAATTCGCCCACCACATCAGGGTCATTCAATCAGATTACACACGATGAAGTCCTCATCGGGTGCACAGAAATGATTCTATACACTAGAACAAGAAGAATGATGAAGCAGTAATTTAAAAAGTATGTTTCCATGATATTAAGGAACCAAAGCTTCAGAGCAAGGATTATTAAATAGAGTGGTAGTTTAAAAGTAAAAAAGTTGAGATTTTAATCAAGATATAGTGGTGTCTCATTTCCATACTTTAAGAAGAAAAGCCACTTGACTGAGGATGAATGGATGGATATAAGGTAGCAGTGGAAGACAGTAATGAATAGCTGTGAAATTAAAAGCACAAGAAAGTAGAAAAATATTTTCTGTTATATTGATTGTGAGTGACCACATGACAGTGAACTCATTCTCGTGATACATGAGAAGCAGTCGAATACAAGCCTATGAAAAACTGGAAGAATATGGCTGCATTCCTTCCATCAGAGCACTTCATTTTTTGAGACTGTGCAGTCAGGTTAGGACAGTGTGCATTTCATATGGTACGTTTTGCCCGTTATTTTCAGCTGCTCATGTTACACTTGACAATTAAACAACCTGTAGTGCAACCAGACATTTACTCTGCAAAACTGGAAACACAAACAGAACTAAACGTTGTTGAGAAGGAAAGCATAAAATGCAAAAACCTGACTGTAGCCAAAACCTCAGCAGCAAAACAATGGTACTATCAACGTGAGGTCAAATTTCAGAAGCCGTTGATGAAGTGACACTATTTCTTTCCAAAGGTGTGTCCAACCCTGCCAAACACATCTGCATTCCAGCTCTGCGAAGCCCTGTGTCCCCGCTGCTCTTATTCTGTTTGTGCATGAGGAACAGAGAGCAAAAGGAAGAGGACTACTGTTTCTGCAAATGAAATTTGGATTAAATCCCCACTAATAACATGAACAAGAGGTTAATTTCAAGTTCAGAAAGGGACTTGCATTTCAGCATTCTGTTAAGATCTATTCTTACTTCAGGCAACAAATACAGTCATATTAGAACTGAACCTCAGGTGAGTTAGACAGTTTACGTCAACTTGAAGCCAAATGGCAGCCCATCACTGAAACAAGTCATAGAATCACAGAATGGTTTGGGCTGGAAGGGACCTCAAAGATCATCCACTTCCAACCCCCCTGCCATGGGCAGGGACACCTTTCAAGAGTGCATTAACACAAGACAAGCTAAGATGAAAGAAAACTGTACAGAAATTTAAAATAAAGGCTTCTGTCTCATCTCCCACAGACAAGTATTTAGTGGTCACATCAGTGCCAGGAGCTGTTTCTTCTGTTCAGCCTAGAGCCTCTCTCTTCACACTCACCCTGCCACACTGAATCATAGAATCATGGAATGGTTTGGGTTGGAAGGGACCTTCAAGACCATCTAGTTCCAACCCCCCTGCCATGGGCAGGGACACCTTCCACTACACCAGGTTGCCCAAAGCCTCATCCAACCTGGCCTTGAACACTTCCAGGGATGGGGCAGCCACAGCTTCTCTGGGCAACCTGTTTCAGTGCCTCACCACCCTCTGAGTGAAAGATTTCTTCCTTATATCCAATCTAAATCTCCCCTCTTTCAATTTAAAGCCATTGCCCTGTGTCCTATCACTACACACCCTTGTCCAAAGTCCCTCTCCAGCTTTCCTGTAGGCGCCCTTTAGGTACTGGAAAGCTGCTATAAGATCACCCTGGAGCCTTCTCTTCTCCAGGCTGAACAGCCCCAACTCTCTCAGCCTGTCTCCAGAGCAGAGGTGCTCCAGCCCTCAGATCATCTTTGTGGTCTCCTCTGGATGTATGACTACTAAATGTATGACACTACTAAGTGTGTGACTACTGAGGGCCTGGCCTACGTGGTAATCCAGCCACCCTTTTATCATACAGCACTGCTGCAATCATTATTTATAAATAAATACGGTAATTAAGATTCAATTTGCATTACCTTCAGCAACCCCTGGTCTTCACCTTTCCACTCTTTGGCAGCTTGAAATACAGCTTGTATAATTTGAGAAACATCACGCCATTCACTGGGCAAAATCTTAACTATCATGCAAATTCCCACGTGATAACAGATTAATATACTGCAATGATTGAGTCTAATTTTATATTTAATAGTGTATTATTTTACATTTAATATTTGAAAGCAAACACTGCCAATAAAGACTAAAAAAAGTAAAAATCAGACAGTCATCCCCTCGATAGCCTTCTCTCCTAACTGCAAACAATAAATCACTTCATGTAAGTAGTTTTAAGCCATAAAACTGCAAATAAGGCATTTTGTGCTGAAAATTGATTTCTGTTGAGAACTATACCTCCATGCAACTTAATTTGTAACTGACATGGATTGCCAACAGGGCTTGCAGTATAAAAAAAAAAAATAGATGACAGTAACTAATCTGGCTGCATATTAGTAGTCTTGCATCTTCAATATAAATGAAACTTTGGGGTGTTTTTTCCATAAATGCAAAGCACCTAAAATAGAAAGCTATTTGTACAAAATTGAAGTGCAAGTTAAAGTGCTGTTGCAATACATCTCTGGAGTTCAACTACGGTGTACTTTAATTTTCCTTTTTCATTTGTTTTTAACATTTATTACAGCAGGGTATGCTCAGGCATTGGGAAGGCGAGATTTAGTGTTTCACAAGAATCAGAGCAGACCTGAACAAAGAGCACTTGTACTGTGACAATACCCAATAATATCTTTGCTAGATCTTAAGATACACTAAAAATAAAAGCTCTGCATTCACACACTATGCTAGCTATGAAAAGGAGCCCCAGAGAAAGTCTTATTTCTGCAGTGTGGATTATCAAGCTGCCAAGAAAGAACTACTGCAAACTATTTTTACGATGCTTGTTACTGGTAACTGATAAAATTTATGTTGTCACGTAGGCAACACGGATTATTAATATTTCCACAGAATAGCAGTTGTCATAATGAAATCAGCCTGCCTGTAAGCCAAAATGAAAATGAAAGTGAGATACTCCAGCCAATTTGGGAACTTTGGCGTAGATACAGGATTGTATGATAGACCTGAGCTTGTTCACCGTCTCCTCACCGAACAAATTAGGTTAGTGGTTAGTTGTTTGTTGCTCGTTTGTTTGTTTCTTGTCATTAGTGAAGTGGCTGGTTCAGTATTACCAGAAACGAGAACTGATTCGATACATTCCTATGCTACATCCTCAGGGAGCCAATACAAGTACTAAAACAATACTCAAGTTCTCCAAAACATTTAAATTATAGTACTCGCACAACTAAAGTTGATTACCTGACCCAAATCCTTTTTGGGATTAGATTTACACTGCTCAGTCTTTTGCAAGAAAAAAAAAATCCTACATAGATTATTCCAAATGACTGGTGAAGATACTGAAGGTACTGAACTTTTATCTGGAATTTTCTCAGAGTCAGAACAATATCCGAAATCTTCATCCCAACAAAAATAAGAGAATTGTATCACCAGCTTCAATGGGGAAATGATGGCTTATAGGAAAGATGGGGCCAAACTTTTAATAGGGCCTGTCGCGATAGGACAAGGGTAACGGTTTTAAACTAAAAGAGAGTAGATCCAGACTACATATAAAGAAGAAATTTTTTTATGGTGAGGGTGGTGAGGCAGTGCAACAGGTTGCCCAGAGAAGTTGTGGCTGCCCCATCCCTGGAAGTGTTCAAGGCCAGGTGGGATGGGGCTTTGAGCAACCTGGTGTAGGGGAAGGTGTTACCCCCCACGGCAGGGGGGCTGGAACGAGATGACTTTTAAAGGTCCCTTCCAACTCAAATTATCCTATGATTTCCCCAAGTGTTTCATTTATAAGGATCTATATGCTTAAATACACTTGATGTAAGGACTTCTTTTTGTTTTCCCTGAACTGCAACTTGATGCAAAGGTTTTTTTTAAGCCAACTACACAAAAAGGAGTAAGACTACACTCACCATTCTGCTGGCCTTTTTGCTGATGTGGGAGCCTTACGTGCACATTAATACATTTAAGTACTCTGTGAAGTTTATAAAGCCATCACAGAATATAATTGAAGGTGTATTTTCTTCCAACTGATTTTTTTAAAGTAGGTTATCATGTTGATTTAAGTAACTGAAATTGTGCCTGTGAATGTTTAATGAAAATAATGGCAAGTTAGTAACATGTAAGCGGAGACAGTTTATTGTCTCATTCCCATTTCACTGGAGTTCCTTATTCTCAGTCACAAAGACAGTTTCTAAAGTTGTAATAAGATCATTTCCTCTCCTCTCCCCTTCCCCCTACCTTTTTATTCTGTGAAGATTAAAAAGAATAAAAGGATCGGGTCATAAAACCTGAAGGATACAAGACTCTCAGTTAAACGTCTCTAATTCCTATTCACCCTGCAGAGCGTCTATCAAGTGGATTCTTTTTCTTGCATTGACAATGTTCTCAAGTAGGTCACTATTTTTTAAAACACGAGCCCGTCAGCAGCCCCAGAAGACACTTCAGAGATCTCTACATGGCAGAGTGCAGCACCACACAGATACACTGACGCAGGCATCTAAGTACAACAGGGGTAGCGTAGTGGTGTGACCCACATTCATAACACGCCCCGCTTCTGGATGGAGTTACAACACCACTCCTACTACAACTCTCCTACTACACACCCCTAAGCTAACACAGGCATTTCTGCTGCGTACGGCACACGATTTGAAAATCAGCTTTGTATCACAAGAATAGCAGGTGAAATAATGAATGAGTCCAGACTTCAGGACTCATTTCCTGAGCTTCGTACCACAGACTCATCAGTCTGGGGCACATCACATAAAGTAAGAGTTACTCATATGAAGCTTATTTTACACTACCCCATTAAAGCCAAAGTAAATAATTTGCTCCCTCTTCAAGTGTATGCACAGAGCAGTTACAGCAAATATGAATCAAGTCTTATGCATGTAAAGTCGCTCAAGGTCCTAAACAAAAACGATCACACACAAAACGAAGACTCTGCGATGTGATCGCGATGATGATTAAACACCACGCGATGATGAGGTGGCCTTGATGTCATCCAACAAGGCCAAGTTGGATGAGGCTTTGGGCAACCTGGTGCAGTGGAAGGTTTCCCTCCCTGTGGCACGGGTGTTGGAACTGGATGATCTTTGAGGTCCCTTCCAACACAAACCATTCTATGATTCTATGACGCTAGCTCTAGTACCAAGTTTTTTTACCACGCTGAAACTTGACATTTCCATCAGCCACCCAGGTAAGAATTACGAGAATTCCGTGTGATCCAATGGAACATACACTGCAGTGAAGGAGAAACATTAAAATCCACAGTTTCCTCTGTGCTCCTTCATTTTATTTTATATACACAGAGAACCTAAATTTTTCCATAAACCTTAAACTGTGAAAAATCAGCATTGCGTAAAAGTTTTTCAGTAAACCAAATCTACAACTATGTTTTTCTGAGAAATCTATTACTACTTTTTATTAATCAGAAGAACACTAAGCAGCATTTGTTTAATCACAGTTCAATGGACGTTCTCAGTACAGGCTTCATTTGCAGCCGCTGACAAAATAGGTGCCATGATTGAACTGAAGAAAGTATTATTGACTGAACACCAGCTTAGTAGTTCTGCAACAAAAATATGACTGAGGGACTTTTTATTTTAAAAAAAAACAAAACTACAAAGATAAGGTCTGTGCAGGACAGGATACTACCTGAGAACCACTACCACTGAAAAAAATCAGCATTTTTGCATACTAAGGCAATTCCCACATGTTTGCAAGATGGAGGCAACAGTGGTTAAATCACAGGAATCTAAGCCGGGAGATGTCTTGTTCCTCAGTTCACTGTGAATTTTTTTTAAAAAAAAGCCATATAATCTTTCTGGAATGAAGTCAGTCAGTCTCTGAAGTGATGCTAAGCATATTTCCATGCCTCCCAGAAATCTTAGGAGGATATCCTTTTTTATCCTGAGGATATGCCTGGACATCACTGCGACTGAGACCAAAGAAAATACGCATTAAAAATTCACCTTCGCTCACAGCAATAGACACCTCTCAAAGCAGAAAAGGTTCAGCCTGTCACAACGGGCTGAACCTCTGACTGCAATTCCACAGCCATTTCGGCACTTCTCAGCCTGGGCTGTTACAGATCCACCTCCTGATCGCCAGACCTGATGTGCCCATGCCAAGCCTGCCACAGGTATCAATGCTTCTGTGATGGCACAGCAAGCAAATTTAGGGAGCTGAGGGCTAATCAAATAGCCAAAACCAAAATCAGAAAAAGGGCTACTTTTCAGCTAGACCATCTCCATCGGTGATCACAACACCTGGGACTCTCCTGGCTTAAACTGCCAAAAAATAGCACAAGTGGTGGTAGACCCTTCCCCAGTGTGCCACCCCTCGCCTGGTACAGCCAGCCGTACCCACTCACCTATTTCGCCAGGCATTTGCTGGTTTTCTCTATATACTAAACACGGTATTTGTTTCCTCTATATCTTTGAAGAAAGCTTTCTTACCACAATTTATTTTCTTTTTTAACAATGCACATTTTGGAACAGCTTTCCATAGCATCACTGCCCACTTGATTAAATTTTATTCAACGTATCATAGATCCATTTACCTCTAGAAATTTGAGTCTTAGCCCTAGATGAAGAGGAGCTGGAAGGGTTTTGATGTAAAATTACTGATGACATTAACATATGGTGTGACACTATGTGAGATGCTGACTGATTTTTCCCTTCTGAACATTACAGAACAGCAATCTGCAAAGCCTTAGCTCTGCTTTACCAGTTGCAGCATGCAGGATCTTGCTTCGCTGCTGAACAAACAGGATGCATGAAAGACCGTGTCAGCAGCTTTCATGGCAGGCAGTGAGCTGAGTGTGGCTCCAAAAGGAGAAACACACTGCTCAAATACAGAAGACTTATACTTGCAACATCTACAGGAAGACTCCAGTGCCAAAACCAGAGGTGATAAATCTTGGTGACCGTGAAGCGTTATCAGCCTGGTTCTAAACACAGGGTGGATGTTGGCCATCACTGCCTCAATCCAAAGCACAACAAAAGAGCCATTTCTGTCACAGGTGCCCCAAGTGACTCAGTGCCAACAACACTCCCTTTCGTAATTACTTTAATAATAATCACAGCCACGGCTGCTTCCTTAGCATCTTAAAAATGACCGAATTCCTTCCTGCAAGACCTTTCTCCTGGCAACGCCATCTGTCCTGACAAACTTCTACACACAAGTTGGAGGTAAAGGAAGTTGCTAATACGAGTTAGCAAGCAGGTTCATGCTTTTCACAGAACCCTGGAATTGTATCTCAGGCACAATGTATACGGCATATTATTTCACGTGGCACTTCCCATCTCATAGAAAGGGCCATGTGTTGATTTCAGTTAGAGCCAACTGACAACCTTATCGAAATGACCAAAATTGTTTTCAACATATTTATTACCATCTTCTGCCAAAACTGCATTTTTTCCCCATTTTTCCAACTATTTTTTGTGAATCACACACTACCCACAAAAAGAGAGGTTTACTATGTAAAAAGTACTTTTTAATAGCTCATTCTACCACAATGTCCTATGCTCCCATATCAAACACCAGGAATTTAAGAACTTCTGCACAGGACCAAACCCAGGATCACATCCTGTCTTCATAGTGTAAACCTTCCAGCCTGAAGAGTGGATTTCCTCTAATCAACTAATCTGACAGCTAATTGGTGAAATGTAATCAAATTTATACAAACACTTGATTACTCCAAAGAACATTTTTTGAAGCTACAAATCTTACCCATTCAAAATATTCCACAAAGTCGTAATGCCTGTTCCCATCATGCTCTTTTTGCATGTCTCAATTTCTGTTGGGTCTAAAATGCAGCATTAGTTCAGCCACAGAAAGTTTCCCATTCTATTTATGCATGTTGCAACATTCCTAAGTGCAGAAAATGCCCAGGAAAATTATTCCAATGAATACTGTTACTCCTGAAAGGGCTTTCAGAGCTACAGCAATTCACCTTGTAGAACTAAAACCAGCAACAGCTCTTCCTTACAGCAGTCTGTCCTCCAGGTTGTGAAAAAGACGACGAGGCTGATTTGTTAGTGGCAACAAACCCTTGAAAGAAACTTCATTAACAATTCAAGTTTGCTTTATGAGCCTTGATTCGTGTTTTGATTGTTATAGTGATTTTATGTACAACCTTGGCATGAGTAACAAACTTGGAATTTGGATGAAATGACACTCATAAAATGCAGGTATTTACTCTTCTCTCACTCTACCTGCCCCCTCATAAACTCGGCTATCTTGACCTGAAGTGTATTTAATATTTAAAGGTTACAATTCACAGACAGGCTCGTATAATAGAAGATACAAACCAATTCCCAGACTGGCGAACTTCATCCACAGGAGTTCAGGCTTGCTGCCCTTTAAAGAGCCTTTGCCTTCATTAACAAAGGAACCCAGAGTAAGAAAGGTCATCTCGACATTCTCCCTTGAGTAGTTATTCTCTCAGTTCCATTTTCCAGCCTCGCCTGACACCTACTACTTCTTCAGATTCACTTCCCAGTAAATTAGGAATTTACTTACCCTTTTTCCTAAAGGAATCATCTGTCAGGCAGTGCAAGATGCTTCAGACACACACTGGCAGCCCATCATCTCAAAAGCTTTCAAAACAGCATTTTTTCCAACCCATTAATTCAGAGTTTAGGAAAACTGATAGTTAATATACAGATTATCTCTCAAAGCATGTTTTTAATTCCAGTCTTGGAAACGAGATGCCCATGATGGTTGCTGGATAAAGCACTGAACTGAGGCTTCTATTCCAAATTCTGCCATTTCCAATCTTGTATCTCTGCAAAGAAGCTCAAGTGACAGGAGCTCTTCTCCCAGGCTGCAAAGTTATTTATTGGGTGGCCTCAAGGAAGGTCACTTTCCCCTCCTTTTCTCACTGTTTTATGTATTTACTATATGCATGTTCTATACAAAATGTTATTAACTTCCTTTGAAAAGTTTTTTGAGGTCTATGAATGAAAATAAGGTGGTATTAGTATTCTTAAACAGGTTGTTCATCTGATCCTGTCAGACAATTCTCTGCCTTTCTTAAGGGGAATTCAAGAAAAATAAACATGGGCATTTGCATGATTGGTATTCACCTTGAAAACATACATCACTGCGGATGGTTATAAAAATAAATAAAAACATTTCTATTGTGTCTCTCAGTGGTGAAGAAAATCATCTTCAGTGACGGATGTTGCTTGAACTAGAGCAAAACTAGAGAAGAAAATTCTTTAACGAGTTAAACCAACAAACCAAATACTAATTCCTCTAACAGATTAAAACTAAAGCTGACAGTACGCTGCTAGCCAAAAAGAAAGAGAACACACACATTATTTGTTTCAGAGTGAGGCT
The DNA here is from genome assembly GCF_009769465.1 of Tauraco erythrolophus. Lineage (NCBI taxonomy): Eukaryota > Metazoa > Chordata > Aves > Musophagiformes > Musophagidae > Tauraco > Tauraco erythrolophus. The sequence goes on along the minus strand of NC_141493.1, from coordinate 3,844,152 downwards.
CCTGAAGTATCAAAATAAGAATAAGAGATTATTTGCAGCCTGTGCTGCTCAGCACATTGCCGTGACGTGTCTGCTGCACTTCATCAGTGCTCAGAACCGAACTGCACAGCCCTGGCAGCGTTGTGAGCAGAGGGCAAAGAGAACGGGCAAACATTGCCAGTTTTCTTGCTGCCCATAGCCAAGCAAACAGTATGTTCTGCCCAGGGTGATGAGCAGAGGCAGCCACCAGCCCGTTTGGGTACAGGAAATTCATCAGCTTCCCCATCTCACCCCGGATGCGAAGCACCAGATCTAGACATTTGACCTGGAAAACCATGCTTGGTGTAACAATTCAAGGTTGATAGGAAGAGAGAGGACAGACAGACAGCTAACAGAGCGCAACAATGCAGGAAAACATGTGCAAGCTCCAAAACTTGATGTAGCTACTGACTCACTGCGGCCAAACGCAGCGCGAAGACTCCTCCATTACCCAGATCCAAGATAACCATGAATCAGCACAGAACCAGATCTCTCATCACCTTATGTGGCTCTACACTCAAGCTAAGTGTCTTAAAAGTTCCTTCACATGAACAAAGCCAATTTTAATATCTGTGCACTTACATAGTATATAAATAACACACAGCACTGAGCTCCATTGCCCAGTCTGTCACACAGAACATCATCTGGCACAACATCTCCTCTGCACGCTGCTATTTCACCTTCTACCTTTTGGCCATGCTTGTGCACGTCTTGTGTGTCTTGTGTCTAGCTTCACAGCCACAGAACACAGACACAGCCAAAACTCTCATCGCGAAGAAGGATGAAAGTTTCAAACACAAAAGGATACTCTGTCTTTGCAAAACCCTGTCTCAAAAACAGGTTTTGTCAGAGAGTCTGAGGAGGACTCGTGCAGGTGACTCTCCTCCTAACACGCTCCTTCCTCTGAAGTTGGCTAAATTATTTTTATATTTCAGGTTAATCAGAGTTAACATAGTTTTTACTTACGGTCACCTAACAATAACAGAAAACATGTTTTCTGAAAGAAGTGCTGGAAACTTACTGCCTAAGCTATGCAGCTAAGCTACAGAAGGCACGAGAGGACGTGCCTAAACGAACCTGGCAAACAAATTATGCAGATGAGCTACGAGATCGGTCTATGCCTTTTAGGACTGTATTTTCCATTTCACTAAGTGCACAGAATTAAGCAAAAAGCCATTTTCAACAAGACAGACTTTAGTCAATTATTCTAATGAGTACCTGACATACTGATGCTAATTAATTGGTGACTGATTATACATCTTTTAGGTGTCAAGAAAACGACTTAATGTCGAATTTAACGAACAAAGCTGGAGTAGAGTTGTGCAGCTACAGTTCATGTCATGCCAAATTAGCTGCATGTTAATTGGATTAAGTTATGTAAAGTAAGTTACAAAATGTTTGACCAATGCTGTTAGGCGATGCTGAATCGAGAGGTGACATTGTCCTGTCTGTCTGAGCATTACAGGATGAGAAGCCAATTTCTTCTCCTAGAAGAGTTCTAGTCATTGTGCCTTGTTTTGGAATAAATAAGAGAAGAAATAGTGATCAGGCAGTACACTTGTGTGGAGAATCAACCAGGCAGAGCAAGGTCCCACATGTCTGCTCCCTGCCTTAAGTGCCCCTTCTGTTTGTTATTTGGGATTGGGCAAGATCTCTCTCTCAAGTTACATCCCTAAATATATTTCCACATAAACTCCTTGCAGTCTTGAAGAAAACACCCAGACTGCTATAGTCAGCACTTCCCACTAGGCAGAAGAGGAACTCCTGGAAGCATTCATTTCTTCAATACTATGTTATTGCTTGCATTAGGGCAGTGTCCAAAACCTCTCAGATGGAGAAAGAAGTTTCTGGTGTTGTAACCACCCAAACATTTGATTGGAGTTAGCATCTAACTATAAAGATTAAGGGTAAGGAAACAACTGATTTGTGATATAATTATAGCACAATAGCAGCAAAGTAGGAACAAAAATGTAATTTCTTCATTTTTTTCCATCTAGTAGACCTTAAGAAAGTTCAACAAAAGCGAATGTCTTAAAAAGATAGGATCTATTATTTTTCCTCTCATCTAAAAGAAAGATTAAATTAACGCATCTCCATCAGATCTGAAATGCACAGCAAGAAATCCACTGGAGATTCAAGTATGCAGGTATGCTTGATTCCCATCTAAGAGAAAGAAACTATACTGTTTCTGGGAACAAGGATTTTGAAGGATTATGTCTGTGGCACAGGATGTAACACAGACTGGCCTCAGGTAGCATCATTTTCCCCTCCAGGGGTGTGAATCTATTAATGCCTTTATTCTACTGCAATTGAATCTTTAAAACTGTAGTGGTGAGGTCTTATACATTTAGATTCAGAAGTCTCAGATTCAATTCCAGCACGAGAATTTTTCTAGGTCTGTTCACAGCGAGATGAACGCTTTTTGAGTACATACTTGTCACAATAGGGGAATGAAAAACTATCAATTTGTGTCTTAAATTGAAGAAGAGAGGAAATGGAAAGACAACTATTTATATTCTGTGAGACAAATGTATTCAAAGTGTAGAACTAAGCTTAGCTTCAAGGGCATTAACAATACTTTGCCAGCAACATACCACGATGCCTAATACTTTAAAGCACAGTTGTTTTAAATGGCTGAAGGACAACCTAAGAGTAAACTACTTTTTGTTACGTCCTGATGCATCTAGAACCTGGCAAAGGTGCGTGACCAGTGCCCAGGATGGGCAGAAAGGTGATGCTTTTCACCCAACAGAGTCCAAGGTCAAACCAAGCAGAGGTACTGCACACTTTCCAGACTAGTCGATGTCAGTGGGAACTAATAGTAGTAAACACATCTGAAAAAACTGCCTACACTTTCGCTCAAAAGAGATATTTCACATGATGGACTCAGAAACTGAACCCGCTCCTTGTGGAACTCAGCACAACACCTTCCGTTCAGTCTTATAAAAAGAGTACTTCAAGAAGTTGGAGTTGGTTTTAGGCTGAATAAGCAACCATAATTCCTGGTGCACGCTTGCATCGTGTCTCCCTTCAACAGAGGGAGCAACTGATGACCAGTTACAGTCAAATTTCACAAAGGGAAAGGGATCACAGAAGAGCAGAGAGTCTCTGCTAATCTTTTCCCATCCCATTCCACCCAGAAATCCATCCATTCTAAGCTTGTAAGACACAGGCATCACCAATGCTACCCAAGTGGGATACTCTGGCTTTTTAGATACCAAACACATCAACTCTAACTTATATGATTTCTTGTTTGTTTAGGAAGGAGCAAACATCAATAAATTTTGATACCGCCACTTTCCTGTACAGACTCTCCCATATTTAAAAACGAGGAAAATCACAACACAACCTTTAAATCAGAGATATTAAATTACAACAGAGAAGTTAAGTCACAAGACACGGAGCCACTGGAAGGCAGGCTTCATTGTCACATCACGGAGCTACTTTTTACTCACACAAAAGCAAACCCACAGAAGATGAAGCGACTTGTAAGTAACTGGGTAATTGTTCCTAAGGGGGAATAACTGAAAAAGTTGACAGCTTTTGACCTAAAAGGGATGGGGGAGAGGGGAAAAGCTGTTTGATGTTTACCCTTTTATGGCCAAAAAATGGGCCTGATCTGCAAATTAAACCGATCTTCTCATCAGCTGCAATAGAACAGGCCCTCTCAAGCCTGCAGAACAGAAAGAACCTAAATGTCACCAACTAACTTTCTTGCACATCCTAACAGATGTTGAAATTCACATTCAGACACACAGGTTTTCTCTTTGTTCCCCACTTCCTCTTGCAAAGGTCATACTTACTCAGAAAGCATTGCACACTGAATTACGTTTCCCCAAAAGTAACAAACTTCTCAGGGGCAACTAGATTTCACCTTCAAAAGCCCCATCACTTAGCTGGGATTCTGTCTCAACACCACTGCCTCCTTTCAAAACATTTTTGTTTGTCCCAACTCAAAATAAAGAATCAAAGGATCCAATTTTTCAAACATATTTCTGTATATGAATATATTACATATTTAAAAACTGGCAAAAGTTACCAGCTGACACACAACAAAGCTCTTGGGAATTATTTTTCTTTCTCTTGTCTATCTAACCATAAAGATCTTTGTAAACAGCAATATAACTCTTACTTTTCAACCTGCATCTTCTAATATGGAATATTTTTAGTGCATCTGATGCAAAGCTTTCTCTTCTGCCGTGGAGTTTTGTCTCATGAGCACTTTAACAGAGCCACAGGAGCTTGTTCAAAGCAAAGCTGAGCACTCTCCCAGGACACAACTGGCCTGATTCTCGACTGACTCAGAATGATACAATTGTAGACCAAGTTGAATTTCTTTGTTCAGATTTTCTTATTATTCCCAAGTATTCTCCTCTCCAATTAAAAAAAAAAGTGTATTTTCCTAAAGGCATCAATATACACATCACATGGTTTCCACATTTCTGCGTGCACGCTCGGATTTCCACCGGGTGTTAGAAAATGAACACACACATTTAGGCATCTGCGAGATGCCTTCTGAGAACAGGACCCAAGGAACAGAAGATGCATCTAACCGAGGTCACTTAGATGTTAAAATAAACAAAGAACGGTCCATGTGCTAGAAATTATTGCAAGTATTTCTTACAGAGGCTGGAGTTTCAGGCTCCAGCCTCTGTAAGAAATACTCCTTTTATTTTACCAGCATATATAACCTTACCAGTAAAGGTCTGCTCCCAGTATATTCACCAGGAATGCAAACCTCTGCACAAAAGCACATACATGCACACATACACAAACATACGGCTACTCCTGAGAATGAAACCCAGCATTTTACCAATACCAATGCATAAAGTCCCAGTAACTATGCTAAAATCATGTCATCTTTACTTCAGAACTCACGGAGAGCTGAGAGTTACCGCGGCAGCCAGCTCCCACGAGAGCGCAGGCACACAGGGTCATTGCATTCTGTGCCTGATGCAATATGCTAGACATTCTGAGAAACGTCTTAATACCCTCTAAATGATAAGTAAAAAACTTCAAATCAGGCAATATTCAATAACAAAAGAAAACCCTTCGGAATCATTCGCATTTTATGCAACAGGAGAGATTGTGTGCCCCAAGTTACGGAGAAAGCACGATCTAGGTGACCTTCACTCCACTTAAACCCACACGTCCCCAAAAAAAAAGAAGAAAAATCAACTGAACATTGAGAGGAAAACAAACACATCCACTAATGTGGTCTGAAGACTGGGAATTGTTGCTCAAACAAGCCTGAATAATCAAGGTTGTCCTTGATGAGTGCTGCTCATAAGCAGACATATTTTATGTTCTCCACCCTGACATTTAATAGAATGAAACATCATAATCCTTTCCATAATTTTATCAACAGTGGTCAGAGCCAGAAGGCAGGCGGCGAATATTGGCAGAAAAAAAAAAGTCATCAGGAAGCTCTGATATCCATCTAAAGGGTGTGCTCGAATTGCTATGCAGCTCGTCCAGTGAAGATGAAATATTCAAAGCATTGGAGGGGATATGACAGAAGTTTGGACGCTTTATTTTAAGCTTTCATTAAATAATGATAAATTACAATGAGAAATCTGTATGGAAGATGGATTCTTGTACCTGTTATAAGCATTGCCAGAGAGTTTAATCAAATTAATGTAATATATTATTTGAAATATTAGATCTAATATTTACATGCAGATAACACAAGAAGAGTTTTGGCAGTTTTGAGCCAATGTTTATGCTGAATTATTGAAGTAAGAGCAGGATTCACTCAAGTAGTTTAGGAGAATTAGGCACCCAGTTCACAGGATCTTTTGAAAATCCCAGACTAAATAAATCACCTTCTGGAGGACTTTTCATGAGCTATCAAAGAACAGGTATTTTATTCATTTTTCTTTGTAACAATTCTTATGAAACACTGTGATTGTCAGAAAAGACAGGCTAAGTTAACACTACTGCACATATCATGAGCAGTTCTGAAAAGAATCAAAGTGTTTTTTAAATAAGAACTAGAAGACAAAAGAATTATGACAGCTGCCAGAGCACACAAAAGTAATGAAAATACTACAGCAGTCACCTCCTGCTATAGTTTGGTAGAAAAATCTCTGACAAAGTTACGTGGGGCTTTAAAGCAGTGAAGTCATCTAGGAAAGGGGAGGCTTTTGGGCAAAGACTCCACTGAACTGAAGAAAACAACATATTTAGGGATAAATGTGTGTTTTATACTCTGGCTATTGCTCTGATAGAATCTGGTGGCTACCATTAAAGGCAATGAGGCAACCCACTAGAGGTCTCAAATTATTTCAAGAGACATTGCCAAAATCCAACCATAGGATGCCCAAACTTTAGCATCTGAGCTTTTTTTCTTGAATTAATCAAAAGGAATTATTTTATTTTTTTTTTACAATGTTTCTGGTTGACTTTTCAACAGGACAAGTCTGTTAGTTCTAGAAAACTCTAATTTTTCACTAGATGGTTGAAAAGTGTAATGCTTAGGCTAAAAATTAAAAGATTTTGACTATACATTGCTATAATGCTTCATTTTTTTTTCCTCTTCTCTAAGATGCAAGTGCTCTTCAGTCTTCTTCACAGTAGGTTAACTGTGTAAGTACAGTACTGCGTTGGAATTATGAAATCTACATTTAACTCTTTTTTTTCCCCCCTCCACAGAAAGAAACATTTTCCATTAAGCTTTGTAAACAGCCGTTTGCAAACATACAGTCTACATTTAAATGCTTACGTGAGAGAACAAAAGGGTCTGGTAAGTGCTACTCCTTTATCCTAAGTTACCCATCTGGGAAGTAAAATAATTAAAAATAAACAAGCAAACAAACCAGGAAAGTTTGTTTCTGCAATGCACTGCAAATCTGAACGGCAGGTTTGAGGCATAAACTCAGGTTTTTGGCTTCTCTTTTTTTTTTTTTAATGAAAACTCAGACACAGACTTAGTCCAGAGCATTGGCATCACTTTGTCCTCTTGGCACCTATCTAGCACGTAAAGCCATACTATTCCCAATGGGAAAAGGCAGCCAATTATCCAGAACAAATTGTAACTGTAACAGTGAAGATCATTTTATTATTGCCTAGAGGGTTTTTGAAGCTCTCCCTATGAAATTGTCTCGTAAATAATTCAATTAAAGTGATTTACTTTGGTGGGGAACTTACAAGGGAAAGCCTTTCAAAAGAGTATTCTGTCAAAAGTTATTTGAATTAATTTAATCTTAAATTCCAAACAAATTGACTCAGATCAAATTTCAATACCAATTAACAAAGGCTGATAATTTTCTGTGTGTTAAGTTAAATGGCTAAAAAGGAGCTAACAACACAGTTATGTTCACTCTCTTCCTGTCCATAAATACTGCAACGTTACTAAGAAGTAGAAGCCTCTGATCATAAGCCACGAAGAATCTGCAAGGACTTTAAACTGGCTTTCTGAAAGCTCTGAGAACATCTCATGCACCAACCGTGTGGCATCCTGAACGGAATAACCCGCAGCACAGCACGCTGTAATTCTCTGGCAAAGCTACTGCCTGTGTTTGGAGCCACTCTCGCGTTCATAGCAGTGCCATACCGAGACAACAGAACAAAACCCTCTTCATGCAACATAAATTCACCCCCACAACAAACGGAACAAGCTTTTCACTCGAAGCAGAAGCATTCACCCGCTTCCTGGACGCATCACATTCCTCCTCCACTCGTAAAAAGCTGCAACTGAAAACAAACCCCTCTTTCCACCCCCCAAATAATCACGGTATGACTGTCCACAACAGACAAAGGAAAAAAGCCAAAGTGAATGTAGCTCCATCTAATGAAGAAACTAATCAGACCAAAAAAAGGGGCAACCAGTCCTAAATCTGAGAAATTCTTGCCACTTTTGGGGAATGCAACAACAGAATTTATTCCTAAATCTACTGTATTTCACCTTGGGAGAATTTAACCTGGAAAGAAAGATCTTAAAGTGACTTCTGTATAGTAAGGAGACTAACAAGACCGTGTCCCACATTAGTCCCAAATGGCATTAGATCTCCAGTTTGCACTTGTACAACGCAAACACTGTCGCACAGGCCCACCTAGGCTGGACGGCATCCACCCGTGGCCAGGAACCGGGAAGGTGTAGGACGAGAGTCCGTGTCCTCTCGTAGCTGGGGAAGGAACGTGACCAAGAAAGCACTTCAGAGATCTTGAAACCTCCGAGTGCTACTACAGATTGTTGTAGCCTTAAACATGTCTAAGTGATTTGCTTAAAGGCAAAAAGCATATTCCAGCATCCAAATATCAACTATTTGTCTGAATGTATTCTGAAATACAGCCAGCAGAATGGAAAACACCTTCATAAATACAATTTATAGTGGTTATCTGATTGGATTCTTTTCTACCCTTTGCTACTATTTTCGTTCAGCTTTTGCTGTGCAGCTATATTTTACAGAACACAAGTATTTGCAAACCAGCTCTGGATGATCTTTTGAAGCCATCTCGTACTCGTGCAAAATTATTGCATGATATCAAACACACTAGATATCGCAGGTTGCAGCATGAAGTCCTCTAAATTAAAGCCAAATATAAAGAAGCACATTTTAAGTTACCACAAGCTCTCTTTCATGAACTGCCTATCCTTTTTTAACAGCCAGGGGCTCGAGAGCCTCTCAGCATGATAATTACAGGACCCTAATCAGAGAATCTAATTTTCAGAGGAAATCTATAGGGAATTGGACTTTTCTACTAACTTGCATGTAGTAAAATGATTTTTCTTCAAATCTCTCATATGATTTGACAGAAGAAAAAAAAAAGAGTAGTAAAGGAATAGTAATGCTGTGTCAACTCCCTGTTGGAGTTATTGTTTCTTGTAGTTAACACAGCTGGTGGGAGGTTATATCAAGTCAATCTGCAAACGGAGCTTTCCTTTTCCTCCCCCTCTCTTTTGTTTTATACCAAGTTTTATTGGAAAACCAAGTCCGCTTAAATCACACCAGCTACGATTAAACACATGGTATCAAGGTTTCATTTGTATTGAGGATGAATACAAAGGAGGAAAGCAAACCATATTACTTTAATACAGCACTGATATATCGTGCTAACAGGCGGATGGCTGTGCCACTTCAAAACTGAGCAGAGCAAAAAATTTTATGCAAGTTAAATTACGGGGATGGTAGCTCTTCACATCGTCTTCCCAGCACTGAAGATCCTTTTGTCAGGAATGCACAAAAAAAGGTTGTGAGTGACCTACCCTATTTCTGCATGACGGGATGGTGCAGCAGAGGGTTTCCATACTCTTCACAACATTGCCACTCTTCACCTCCCCCTTAGACATAAAAGAGGTAGCAGATGCTCTTTGTGAGGAAAGCCTCAGCAGAGAAAGGCTAGTAAGCAACTAAGAAAGGAACCGTAGCTGGTGAAACAAACGTTCAAGTCTGATCTGATTTAGGCCAAACAGGAGTATTAATCCAGTTTTTCCCATGTCCCAGGTGATAACTCCTGAGCTTTTACAGCGTGGATAAGTACTCTTCCATCAGTTTCATTGCAACGAACTCAAAACATTTTTCTCTGAAAACTATTTACTGCATGCATATAAAATAGTTCTGTTTCCATGTATTGACAGGGATAAAGAGCAACTAACTTCAATATTCCTGACTATGATAATTACTACACCAAGCTGAGGTACAACACAGTTGTGCCTCTGGCCTCATTTACATCTCTGCTTGTACCTTTTTGTCCTTTTTGTTCATTTTCTACAACGAGCTACTGTGTGGACAGAATTAGGGCAATCTTTTCTAGAGCTGTGGACAACAGGAAAACAAATGTAAGGTAACCTGCATTTCACAGGGATTTGAAGTCCACTTCTGAAGGACAAATCTCTAATACAGCTTTTAATAACGGTGAAAGTTTGACATGGCAGTTCAGAGAATAATGCTGTTCTACTAATCCTAATCATCAGATGGGATTATGTGACAAACACTACATATTTTAATACCGCAGTAATCACAAAAGTGGAACTTTTTATAGAAATATTTTAAAGCTCTTATCAAATATATTATCTATTATTTATACCCAAACACGCAAATCCATATTTTATGCAACTTACAATTACTTTCATAACACAGTACTTATCAATTTAAAAGCAGTGATACTTAACACCTTGGATTTGACCAGATGGTCAGTGGCTTTGTCATCTATAGCCACAGATTAATTCTTTCCAAGTTTCTCATCACTCTAAACACCTTAGAAGTTTCCTGACCACACTAGACATTGCAGAAGTAGTTCTCTCACATGCTGTTGAAAAAAAAAGTATGAGATGCTCAGGTGATACAAAATGGAAGACAACAGTGAGGCAGCTGCAGAGATACTGAAACAAACCTCTTAGTTTAGAAGAGTTTTGGCAGAACTCAGAGAAGAAAAGGAAGAGATTAAGCAAGTAGAACAACATACAATGTTAAATTCTGCCTGATAAACAAATAACACAGGGACAAACCTAGAGACATTGAGAGAGAACATCCATATTGTGAGAAACGGGCTGAGCAGCTGACAGTTCTGGAGTTCAAGGTGAAGTTTATTTTTTACATATTCCATGTCCACTCTTGAACAACCTTGTCAGTAGAATGGGGAAGAAAACATTATCTTTCCTGCTATAATGCACAGCAAAAACTTATGGTCAGATCTTGACTTAAAACTGATAACCAGAGAAAGAAGCTACCAAAAGGAAAAGAACTTTCTGAACTTTTTCAGTACAGAATAGGAGCAATTCAACCCATGAAAATCTAAATTACCAGCAGCAACACTAACTTTAATCTTAGGTTATAAAGACAAACATGGCCAGCTCTGCAAGAAACTTTTGCAGCTATGCATTCATAATTTAAAAAAGTGTTGAAAAATACTGTTAAAATGTTTGAGGAAAAGGATTTAAAAAAAAAAAAACTAATTGCTGATTAAGGCAAGAACTGGAAGCCAGGAGATCTAGGTTCTTCTCCCTGCTGTAGGGTGCACTTGTTGTAACTTTCAGAAAAGACTTTCAGACAACTACTTATTCCAAACAGAATTTAAACCAAAAGGAGGAAACGCTTGTTATGCTTCTACTCAGAAGCCTTAAACACTGAATGGAAACTGCTAAAAGAGCTCTGAAACAATGGAGGGGACCACGTCCCATTTTCAAAAGCAGAATTTTAAACCTAAGCCCCACAAGACAAAAAACTACAATGCTTACGAAAATTCCATGCTCTGAAAAATCAGAGTATTTTAAAAACATTTTTCTCATTCAAAGATATGCTACATCTCTCTCAAGTTTTCCCTCCCTCCCTAAAAAACGAAATACTTAACTACTAGCACAGTTTTAATAAACAAAGATTTACACATGAAAATCCTCTTAGGGAGGCAGATTACATGGTTAGTAATAGCAAGAGCTCCCAAAAAAATGAAATAGTTGTGTATTTTGGTAATGTTAAAGTGATGTCTGAATTGACTGCTTCAGAACTTGTTCTGTTTCTGAAGTATTTTCTATCATTCAAAATGTTTCTGGAAGAGTGAACAGGAGGAGATCCCTCAAAGACTTATCAGGAACTTCGAACGTAAGAGATCATTACCTTGAGATGACAAGGTTAGTGAAGAGGACTACTAAAAACTTATTTTCTCTTGAAAACAGAAATTTTAAAAAAATATATATATCTATTACCTAGTTTCTTGTGAACAGATATCTGGGTCTCATAAATAACAGGTTTTCATAAATAACCATGACATTAACTTGACAGAGCCTGAGCACAATTTAAAAGGCTTCATTTTCATATTGTCTCAGCACTTGCCTTTCTTTACATGAAAACAAGTACTTCAAAAACAGCATCCAGAAGTGTTTTTTTTAAGAAAATTTGAAGGTTGTTCTTCACCAAGAGAAGAGAAAATTTGGATAAAGAAAATTCATGCAATTCTGCAACTGTTGAAGTTTTCAGTAACTTCCTCACCGCAATATATATTCCAACAAAGGAGAAGCAGAGGACAAGACAGTTGAAAGATTTATTTTGTGCTTTGCACTAATGATGACTAGGAAGCAGTTTGAGAAGTAACAAAATAAAAAGTTAAAATTACTGGAAGTTCTACTAGCTACTCACTTCCTGCAGTATTTTGTTCAATGTCAATCAATTGATAGAAGACTATAGGCTTACTACTCATCTTCTGCCTCACAAGAAGTTAGACACGATTCTTCATATTTAAAACTGTTTTTCTGGATAGCCTACGGCATTAGCAGAATAATTAAAAAATTGTGTCATTCAAAAAAATCATTAAGTTGACTAATTTGGGAAAGAATCCTAATTTAAAGCATTATCAAAACCTTATTTGCAGAAGATTTGTTCCTTGCAAGACTGAAATAAAAGCACTGTGAATCTTTATGTTAACAACAAATACTTTGGTCTAAAGGTTAACTTTAAAAAACAAAAACTGGAAAATGGCTTACAAGTTTGACCAAGAGAAAATGAGGGTTCATCTAATTTGACTAAATAAGGGGGGGAAAGGTCTCATTTTAGATGATTGATAGTACTGGTTAATTTGCAGAGTTGGTTTGCTGTTGGAATTTTCAATGCTTAGGGAACAATTCCACTGCTCTGTTCCTTAGCTCAAGGATTATGATGTTACAGAAATAAAAATATCCTTGTTTCCCAAGTCCTGGTTACTGGTTTAGACTGTACACTGTTTAAAGAAATAAACTACAAACACCTCTGCAGACACTGTCGTAGTAACTACTAACTTCAATAGGGAGGCGGAAGGATAACAAGTATGTGGAAAAGTTCTGCTGCAGGATTTCATCTTCTGCTGTGGCTTGTACAACTGCATGTGGAAAGACGGCTTGGAAACTGAGAAAAGCTCTTAGTCACTGAAACAATCGAGTTCTTTCCAATTTACACAGCAAACAGGACTTGAAAAATTCAGTCCTTTTCTATCACCTGAGCAAACAGATGAAATCACAGCAAGCCAAAATATTGAAATCAATGAGAGAATATGAAGCATTTTGCTCAGGTTGAAAGGCAAGAGGAATGTCCACATTTTCCTGGATTAGTGGGAATATGATCCCCCAATGAAGCATCTTTGTCTTTTACCATGGATATTCCCATATTAAGAGAATTAAAAAAGAAACGTAAGGAGAGTGGAAGTCCTTCCACACACTGAAAAAATAAAGTACCTTCCCCCGACATCTTGCCCGGACTGTTAAAAACCAAAACATCACTTTGATTTTAAGCTGTGTTGTATCTGTAAGAGAACAAATAAAGGTCATTTCAGAGTGTGCAGGGAATGCTAATTCCACTTGGTGAAAAAATAAAAATAAGTAGATATAAATGAGCCTGTAGATTAAAAGAAAATCCTGTCTGAAAGGCTTATTAAGAGTAATTTGTTACGTTTTCCTCCTAATTACTGGAATTAATAGTAATAATATATCCTACACTCCCGAGATTAATGGGAGACATTTCCTTTCTTGGTGTATACTTTTTCAGCAGGAAACAGTTACTCAAAGACCCATTTTAAGCATTTGTTTCATTAGGGAAGCTTCCAACAAGTATGAAACAAATCAAGTGTTAAACGTCTATGTCTAACACGACGGATATAGAGATATAGAAATAATCTCTCTCTTTTTTGGTTAAACACATAAACACAATTAGAGCAGAACAAAGACAAATTTCTTGCATGTTCAAAATATTCAAAGGTGATGACTCCTTTAACTGTAGAAAATGCAGCCCTCTGGCCCCATCCTCAAGTACACCTACAGGATGGTAACTACAAACAGCAGAATTTGGAGGTTGCACAGAAGCCTCCTTAACAGAGGTGTGTGGTATTATGCCATGTGGGGCTCAGAATTCATTCAGAAACACTACTTCCTTCAACGATGAGTGAAAAGAGCAAAGACATTTTTAGAGCAAGAACTAGTTTGTAACCATAGTGGGATCTGCACAGAAAGACAACTACTTTAGTTGTGCCAACAATCCTTCTTTTTTAATATGTTTCACTAAACTCAGAAAAAGAAAAAAAAAGAGGGCGGAGGAAATACCGAAAGTCACAAATCAAAAAAAAGTGCAAATATTAATTTTAAGATCATTTACTTTAAATAAATAAAACATCCATTAGCTATGTCATGTCCTTAAAATAAACGTTACAGCAATGGTAATTGTGTAATTAAATTAGCAGGCTTTTCCATCTCCTTGATTCATTAATCTAAGAACCTGTTGCAGAAAATACGGAATTAATAAGGAACTGGCTTATAAACCAGATTTTTTTGTAATTTATTTGCCAGTTCATTAAATAGAAACAATAAAACAGAAATAAGAAAAGCAGCACAGGGAGCAGTGGGGGTTTTTCTGTCTATATAGGCAATTTTACAGAAAGTGATGGATTACTTTTTGTTTGTTGGCTTCTTTGCCATGAACACCAAGAATATGTATTAGAGAGAAAATTATTACATTTGCATTGTTGTAGGGGCCAGCAATGAATGTCACATTAACTCTACCCCCTCTCACAGCACTTCCAGCACCAAAGGGAAAAGCCACCTCTGCTAAAATAGAGTGCAGACTGATCTGTTTGTCCATGAGTTTCGTTTTTCTCTCTAATGTCCCTGAAAACCCTCTTCAGGTTGTTTTTTTCACCACTGCTACTTTCCCAGGTAGAAACAACACCCAAATGTAAACGTCTCCTTAGAACAGCCTGAGGTTTTGTTTGGGAAACATTTTCCTCAATACAGATCCGATTTCAGGTTTATCACCTTACCCTGGCCCATGTCAATACCTCCTGGGTCCTCCTATTCTCCGAGACCCACAGCTTCTATTACAGCCTGGTGTGAAAAGACAGTTTCTGCATCAAAACATAAAAGACTAACAAGAAGTCTCCAAGTCCACAAAAGCAGCTTGATCAAATATGTGCTCCAGATCCCCTCTCACACAGGGTAAATTGTGACAGAGTCACTGACTTGCAAAAACATCCCGCAGCAATGTGAGAACTATGGCTTAGGGAAAAATCCCTCTGGACTTGTGCTGTGGTACCATCTCTCCTCCTCTTTACACAAACCTCACCTGGGAACGAGTCTGGTGGCTGCGCAGTAGCCAAAGCCCACTACAGCAAACACAGCACGTTTAGCCTTCAAACACTGAGATTTTGAATCAGAATTTCAATTTAGAAGAAGGGAAGGCATTGTCCAAATGCATCTGTCCCTTGCAACTTGTTTTCAAGAGGGAAGCTGTCTAGATCCAGTTGTGCTGGGAGAAGGAAGTTCACTCTCCTGAAATGCTCTTCTCTCCCATGACCTCGGCCGAGTACCACCACATCGCTTCAGGGAGGAAAAAAAAAATAAAAAATCATCTGCTGAACCAGTTTCAGTATTTGCTCCTGTTTTGAAGGAAACAAATAAATGACAACTCACAAGTAGCTCTGCCAGAAGAGTGAGGAATTTGTCAACTCTATCAGTGGAGCAGTGTCGAATATTTAGTGCTGAGGACAGACAGCAGTAACATCTGCCATGGGCACAGCTGTCTGGGAAGGGCAATTCACCCACACCCAGAGTGAGCAGGACTCCTTGCCCTCAGAAACCATTTCCACAGTTTTGCTGCCCTACTCATACTCAGTATTTCTCTGGGAATCCCTATTCCCACTACTATTCTTCTAACCAAAGTAATTCATCAACTTCACCACCCAGATCCACAGTGCTAGCAGGTGATGACAGCCCAGACTAACGAACCATTACTTCTCATCAAAGACACTCAATGTTTCATTTCCATTAACTGTGTAAATAATTGTGCTGGGTTTGGCTGGGATAGAGTTAATTACGGGGATATGTTTTGGATTTGTGCTCAATACAGTGTCGATAATCCAGGGATGTTTTTTGGTATTGCTTACACAGCGTCAAGGCCTTTTCTGCCTCTCACCCCACCCCACCAGTGAGCAGGCTCAGGGTGCACAAGAAGGTGGGAGGAGACACAGCCAGGACAACTGACCCCAAGTGACCAAAGCAATATTCCGACCATATGACGTCATGCTCAGCATATAAAGCTGAAGGAAGAAAAAGGAAGGGGGGAACGTTAGGAGTGATGGCGTCCAGTCATCCCAAGACACCTGCTTTCCTGAAGATGTCTGAACATTTGCCTGCAATGGGAAGGAGCAGACAAATTCCTTGTTTCGCTTTACCTATTAAACTGTCTTTACCTCAACTCACTAGTTTTCTCACTTTTACTCTTCTAATTCTCTCCCCCATCCCACCTGGGGGCAGTGAGCAAGTGGCCACGTAGTGCTTAACTGCCAGCCAAGGTTAAACCATGACAATAATAAAAAAAATAGTGTTTTGCTGCATGCCAGGAATCTGCTTGTATTCTCAAGGCAACCTCCAAACGCTTCCCTCCGATAAAACGTGCACCTGATGGACTAAAAGGCATGCAGGCACCAGGGTACTCACCGCCTCTTAAAAATCAGAGGTCTGCCTTATGTGCACTGTGGGTCTGACAGGGATAATTAGCGTGGCAGGGTGATTGCCCTTGTTAAAGCAAACAGATGAGAAACACTAATGTTTAGGAGACAGGGAAAATGCTTAGTTTCTATTTGCAGCCAGCCTTTCTTGATTTTGCTCATTTGGACAAGGCTGTGGTTCAGAGCGTGCTCTCCTTTCATCTCATTAGGAAGCAAGAAGTACATGCTTTTGTGCTGCTGCATGAGCCCTCCAGCGCCCAAGCTCTAGCAGTGTCAACAACGCAACGGACATCCCATGCCTGTCCAACTCCTGAATAGTTTACAGAAGCACAGGAAAGTGTCACAGGTCTGGTAGCTGGAAACTACGTAGTCTGCAACATGGAGTAATCAGGGAGACAGGAATTCAAGAGTGTCTTAGCACTGATTTTTAGGTACTTTTCAGGGACTGGATCAAAAGCTGCCTTCTTTTCACATCAGATTACTGATAAAACTTGGTCAAATTCTCATTCTGACAGCTGAAAAACTTCAAAAGCAATTTAAGGACCTCAAGGACTCTTGAAAAAAGCTCCCCAAAAGCTTACAAGGGCTGCTAAAGGAAGCAGGACTGACTCTTGGAAAGGGCCACAATCATTCAGGATTAGCAAAAAAGTCATTAGTTCAAGCACCACAGTTTTCAAACTCAAGGTCCAGACCATAAGTGTTACAGATCTCAGAACCACAACTCCCTAAGGACAGCTTCAGCTTTTGATTTCATTCAAGAGAAGGCATGTCCCAGCATGACTCATGGCTCAGCTTTTTTTATGTGTGGTTCACTATGGGGACGGGTGAATCGCTCATGAAGTCATCTTCTAGGATTGTGATGTGGCTATTGCTAAAGTCTCTCCCCTGCCACCTCCCTGTGACCACACATCCCTTTAAAAGCAATCATCTCCCTAAGCATCCCCTAAGCACAACACTTCTCACTTGTCTCCTAGACAGGCCAGCAAAAGGCCTGCCACCATCACTGCATTTCAAGATCATCCCAAATCAGCCCACCAGTCTGCAAGCTCTATTCCTCACAGGCAGAACTGTCTAGCTGATAGTCATGTAAACACGAGTCAGAAGATCTCACTTCTATTTCTGCCTCTATCCCAGCCTTATCCACCGAAAGGCAGCGGCAAGTACCACCTCTCTCCTCCCATCCTGTAGGTTTGGGTTAAGCTGGATTCACACTGGGCAGTGTCTTGTAGCATTTGTACTGTATCTATCACCATGTGGGTCTCCTGATTTCAGGTGGGGCACCTGGTCATGCATATCCAGGGTGGGATTCGGTTCGCCAGAGTTCAGCTGACAGATTTTAGAGCTTTTGGGAACAATGCACCCTGAGAAACTGCGCGTCTTAGCTGGCAGAAGTACAATTTCAGTTTGAATTTCACCTTGCATATGTTCTTAACAGTTAATTTCACTGACAGTTGTCCAGACTCGAATTGGCATAAATGGAAGTCAGAATCAACTCTGCTGAAGTCACAAGAGGCAAGATAAAACCCAAGTCCAAGAATAAATTTAATATCAAAGTTCAGAATCACTTGAAACAGACAACTCCTACAGTAATAGGAAAAAAAAATACTATCCTTTTGGCAATACTGATCGAAAAGGGTAATAACTGCCTTTGTGAGGTCTACCTCACCTCATATTTTTATGACATGACTCATCTAGTTACATGTACAAAGCACTAAAGGGTTTTTCAATGCTTCCAGAAGCCAAAGTAAAGACTTTCCCAAGTTAAACTGCTATTGAGTCAGACCTTAAGATAGCTGTCACTGGGCTTCAAACACACTTAGCGTCAGCGTTCCCTGCTCTGCACATAAGCATTAGAAAAGGAAGCAGTTCTACGAGTTTTGGCAAGTTTAGTCTCGTTAGAGAATTGCTCCCACTCTAGAAATAGAAATCATCTGCAGAAAAAGAATGCTTTAACAGTGGAAAACCCATGAAAAGTAGCAGCCACAGTTCACACTTGATGCCTTCTTATTCTCACGTTTCTGCCCTATCAGCATCTGTGTCCTGGTCTGTAGTTTCATACCCCTACTCATGAATCCAAGATTAAAGAGGAATGTGCGTGACACTCAAGCACTGGAAAGGCATTAATATCCATACGAGCAGAGGCTGAGAGAGCTGTTGTTATTTAGCCTCTAAATGGGGAAGGGGAAATACTGTCCATGTTAATAAATGCCTGAGGGTAGGGACTATGGAAGACCAAACCCGGCTCTTCTCTATGCAGTGACAGGTCAAGAGACAACAGATGCAAACTGAAATACAGAAAATTCCGTTTAAATACAAGAGAAACCTTTTTTGCTGAGAGGGTGTCATACACATGGAGATGTTGCCCAGAGAGAAGGTAGAATCTCCATCCCTGGAAATATTCCAAACCCAGTGGAACACGGCCCTGAGCTGGCTGCTCTAGTTGACCCTGCTTTGAGTAGGGGGGGGTCAGGCTAGACCACCTTCCAGCCTCAAGCATTCTGTGCTGTAAAGTTTCTTTTCATACTAGCTTTAACAGAAAATATATATATAAGTTCACCTGCCTTTATGTTTTGCATTTCTGTTCCAGATAAAATATTAACATTTTTCCTCATTGTGACTTGAAACAAACAAAAATATTAATTTTTCACAAGGAAAAATTTAAAATTGTTTTCATTGTTTTAATGCTTGAACATTGCATTAAATTCCAAATTTCAAACAAGAACCCTGACAGTCATTGTGAAGTGACACATTAAACCCAGTAATTTCAAAAAGGACCTTCTTCGACTACACATTTGGATTTCATAAATTTTTAGTTTCCCTTTTTTAAATTGAAATTTAAAAATTAAATTGAAATTAATTAATTCTTACGGCAAATGCATGCAAAAACGTTTCAATAAAACATTTTAAACCACTTTTTTAGAAAAGGGCAAGCTCCTACTTACACCCCCATTTGACACTGAAAGAGGAGGGGAAAAAAACCAACAAAACACCAAAAAACAACCAACATGTGTTTTGAGGTAAACAAGAGCCCAGAGGTCACACACTGAACCGGCTGTTAGGGGAACATAACCAAAGCCCACTTTGTAAATCTAAATTAAACCTGTCTGATAGGAGAGCTCACCACAGTGAAGTTTTAACTTATACAGATATTCCTACTCTGAAGAGAACTACAGTAGTGTAGCCGTAAAATAACAGGGCTAGATTCTCCACAGCATTACACCCAAGAAAAGTCAGTATAATTCCACAGAAGCAGAAACAAAAATGGTGTAAGGCCAAAAGGTGTCAGGATTTTCCATTAACAAAAAACATTGCTCTTTCCACGTAACGGTTTAAAAAATAAACTGTTAAGAGCTGCATATTAAAACGAGAAGGCAGACTTCACCAGGAAAACCTTGCTCCCTGGCTCCCTGCCACAGTGCATACTGCAGTAGGAAATAATTTGAAATATTAATACAGCAGTTTATCCTGGACATTTGTACAGACACTGAGCTCAAAGCCGCCTTCCTGACTGTTTGTGCCAAGTTCAACTCTACACTGGCTCCCTGGAGAGTCTTTGCTGAGCAGATCTGAGAAGAGGAAAAAAAAAATAAAAAGGCACAAAGAAAAATTGCTGCTTTGAAGAAAAGAGAGAAAGAGACAATGAGTTGGAGGAAGAGACAAAAAGATCCAAAGGACCTTTTCTTTCTATGGCTGTCTTCAGAGGTAAAGAGGTCACAGCTTTTAACAAAGCCTGTGGCTTTCCAAGCCAGGAAGGGGTTTCATCTGGGGCCATCTTCTCCGCTGTGCCCATCCCTTCTACTGTTCATAGTGGAAAGAAGATTCTCCTCATCAATTCTGCACCCTAATCTTGTCCAGGAGAAAGAAACGCTCTGTCCTTTTATTTCTTTTCCTGGACTGGCTTTCAAGTTGAGCAAGAAACTGCATGTTGCAATACACAAGGGCTAAACAATGTTTCCCAATGCTACCATCTCTGTATCTAGGCTAAGCAGGTTAAAAGATGATCTTCAGTCACAGACTACGTATTTTCTGCCCAGGAAATCTAGCAAGCAGGTTCCATAAATGCTGCTATTACCCTCTTCACTGCTACAGGGCTTTGTCTTATTACACTAGATAGGTTTCCTCCTGGGAAGAGGATGCTCAGGTGTCACTTAGTGGGAATGTTTGCACCTTCTACTGCCTCCCCCTGTCAAACACATGCAAACTCACATGCGGTTTCAATACACCACCTAGAAGCTAGTGGTGGTAGTCTGCTATATGTTAAATACATGAACAAATGTAAATTGATTCATGCTGCCAATATGAAAAAAAAACAAACCTCCAAGAGGTTTTGTAGTGTGTACTTTTCTCAGCTGTCTGTTACTGTAGTTCTGGACTCCAGGTGAACGTATGTACCAGTAACAAAAAAAAAAGACACCATGAGAATATTGTAGGGCACTTTCCTCACCTACAGGATGGAGATATATCCTCCACCTTCATTTGTGAAGCACCAGGACAGCACTGGATGAATAAATGTTAGCCAGGAATGCAAAATCCATGCTGAATTACTGCCTCTCAAAGCAACGAAGAATAATGTATGGAAAAGGCATTAGATTAGAAATCCAGCATTATCTTAATTTCATAGAACTGAAACAAAGTCCATTTGATCTCGGGGCAAGTCAACAAGTGAGTGTATTTCCTGCTTTGCAATAGGGGATAATCTCTGTCTTCCCAGCTCCTACCCAGGTAAGCTGTAAAGGTTCAGGGCGTGACAGTCTCTTGTACCTTTTGGTTTCAACCAAGTTTAACTTCATTCATGCTGGTTGTTTTAGAGCTTTCCTGCATAGTGTGAAAATTAAACCGTAATTCCCCCCCCTCTAACTGGTTAACAGAACCAAAAGAAGTGAGTGATAAAACATCAGCAGATTGCAAATTTTAACTAGCCGCAGTTCCCTTGAGTTAATACAGCTACTGCAGGTGTGTAGGAGAAGAAAGGAGGGGAGGGGGAAGAAAAGCAAAGGACACGGTCACTGAATGACATTAAAAAGAAAAGAAAAAGATTAAACAAACTTTTCTGATACTATTGATTTAAAAAAAAAAAGGTTATGAAGCATTAATTAATGTTCTAATGTTTGACTGCAGTTTTCTTCAGAACATCTTTTGTAAACCAACAAGATTACACAAGAAATACCTGACTCCACTCTATTTGTTCTCGAAACGGGAACAACTTCCAGGACTAAAAAATATTTGATTATTCAGGTCCAAATAAAGACAAAGAAGGATGTTACATCCAAAACACAGGAATCTCTGTTTGTTCAGGCATTAGTGAATGCAAATACTGATTAATATTACAAATCAATTTTGTTAAATCAGTCACTGCGAGCTAAATACAGTCTTAATACATTGCCAGTAAAATCAATGGAATTATGTAAAGGGTTATTAATTATGTAGAGGGTTAGTAAACAAAACAAAAACAGACCCACACCAAAAAGAAGAAAACACCAAATCATACATCTGCTACAATAACCTGCCATTTTAAAAAAACAAACAAACAAAAAAACAGGTGCAACTGATTTTTAATCTTATAAACATTATACTATCACTAGCCATTTTACTGCAGACTCTTACCATTTGTCGCCTGAAGCAACTAAGTCTGGAAATTCCTGGTTTTGTTACAGAATTTCGCTAGAGCAGCATGGCAGTCAACACCAACGCTCAGTTTGTCTTCACCTGCCAGGTCTAGGACCTGAGTGGATTAGCTGCCCCTAACTCTGTTTTACCCAGTATGATATGTTACTATCCAGAGGCACAAGTAATGGAGAAAAAAAAAAACCAAACAGGGAGAACGGGTGACCTGCGTTGTCAGCATAAAATACGCAGTAACAGCACAGCAGTTCATAACGGCAAGGAAAACATCAAAGAAATACAATACTTTGCTGAACAGGAGGCATTCAGTGTAATTATTAATGCAAAGAATGAACATTATTTCCATAATGTAACTCAAGCTGCATCTGAACAGGGCTCCCTGAGGGAAACAACTTGATGTATGTTTACAATCGAGCGTACTAGAGAAACAAAAGGACACTCCAGCTAAAGAGACATATTTATCTGTGCAGTATTTAAAAATGGCGAAGAGCGACCTCCAGATAAATCATCACCTTTCTAGGAATATGCTCTTGGCTCTCAATAACAGATCAAGCAGTCTCAATTTATGTTAAGGTTACACCCATAAAGGGTATGCAGACTCATAAATAATTAATAGATGTTACAGATTAGAATAGTGCTTTAAAAGCACATCAACAAAAATTATTTTAGGTGGTTACAAGCAACGTGCAGCTCCACAGCGCGTTCAATCATTTGCTCAAGCATTTATCAGTTATTGAACTCTTTAAATATAGTTCGTAGGGTCAAGCTAACAGATCAAAAAGTCCCGGATCTTGTTAGAAATTAGAACAGAGAATCATGAAGGAGAAATAACGGGCCTCCAGTTAGGAAATAAAGCTCAACTCTTGCTACAGACCTGCTTCAGCCATTTCCCTTTCCCTTCACAATTGCTTATAGACCAAAAGAAGAAGAAAAAAAAAAAATAGAACATTCTTATGCATTCTGTTCAGGCCACAATGGTTGTGTTCTGCCAGTGTCAAAACATGCCAGCATGTTATCATATACCTGAAAAATTAAAAGTTATAAATACCTTAGTGAAATGAATTTGACTTTGTAAAAACCAAGCTAGAAAGTTGGAGTGATTTGTTTTGACAATTCTTCCACCTAAAACTTCATCTAAGCCTACATCTTCCTGGGAAATCTTTCGATTCTGACAAAAACATGTTTTCCAAAGAAAAACTGTCCATGCTCAAAATGTTTGTACTGCTGCTGCAGCACACAAAATCCGACTGAGTTCTCAGCAAGCTCTTTAAGATGTTCCTGTCAGTGATGCAGCGTGTCTGGCATGAACCTGGGGGCACACGATGACCTGAAGGTCTTTGTTGAGCATATTGCTGCTGTTTGCCTACACGTTACTTTCCTTTAATGCTCCAGCACCACCTCAGCCTCTCTGGTCTCCAGCAGATGTTAATACTTTTGTCTTCTGGAAAGAAGTAACTCACAGCTACCTTAGCATAAGCAAATACATGTTTATATCACTCATTTTTTGGAGAGTTTTTGGCAGAAAACTGCCCATTGGCTCACTTTGTAGAAAGCACTTGATCAGAAAACAGTGAACACAGGGCACAGATCCAAATTAGCACAGTTACGTGATTGCTTGCATCAGTCTGCCTAAATAAAATGGTTTTCTTTAGTGAGGTGAGGGCTTTGTTGGTTTTTTAACACTATTAATAAAGTTCATTAGTTATAAAGATTCATTTAAGAGGGTAAGGGGAATGGCCATAAGTGCTCTCTAGGCTGAAGGAAGCCTGCAGGCACCATGAGCGTTAAAACACATTAAACCGTGCGAGCCCAAGAGCCCTCTGGAGTTTTCTTTGAGTGTATTACTTTTAAATTAGAGATGGGAAATTTTCCCTGTTGAAGCTGGACAGAAAACAGCTGTGCTCATTAAAAAAGGAGGAACTGCTAAGTAGTTATATAATCAACACTATGTAATTAACAGAGAGTTATAATAGTCGATCTAACACGGAGCTGGATTTGTGTGCCGCGCAGAATGCTAACAGCTTTGCAGTCGGCTGCCCTTTATGTCGCTCCCCTTGTTCCGTCGCGTTGCCCAGGCTGCAGATCCAAACGCTGCTGTGCTCCTCAGGCTCACATAGCAACTGAGACGAGGCTTCTCCTCATCAGCTCGCTACGAAAAGTTTGCTCAGAGCAGCCAGCCACCACAGCGTTTTCTTTCTGCCAACATGAAGATGTCTACACTGTTTTGTAACAAGAGTATCAGGTAGTCAACAAAGCTTCCACAGACAGGAGACGGAGGAACACATCCTAGAACCCTTGGAGCCTTCCCCTTGAAAACTGCCACGTGTTCTTGGCCACTGTAAAGGCACGCTGAGCAACGTGAAAGGAGTACTGAAGCAGTCCCGTATTTAGAGCTGCGGAGATTCCATCCACGTGAAAAATCCCACACCTGGCACCTGAAGACGTCCCTAGCTCACACCATTTATTTACAGGTCCCTCTCCGTGGGGAACCGCATAGCCTGTTTATTGATGGGATCACCAAGCCAATGAAATATTGCGAGCACGGCACGTCAACGCTAAGAAAGACAGAGTATCTGCCACAGCTAGAGCCAACCTGAACGTCACAAGAGATGTGCATGTGAGGCCAGACCTCCGAGTGAATGTTACAGAAGCAAGCAGCACTAGCATGCAACGTGAGAGATGAGGATTCAGCTTCTTGTGCCATACGAACATCTTTCAAAGATACTCCTGTTGCATAACTTCCACTGATTTTAAGGAGCATTACATATACAAGCACATAAGAAAATCCCCGCCTTAGTCCCTCTATACCTATTTCTACTTTACAGATAGGGAACCAATCACTCTTTCCTAAACCATACAGGTGTCATCTCTGATAAAGGAGCGTGACACACTCCAGAACCACGGTAGCGGTGAGACTCAACCCTGAATGCACAAACACAGGGACCAACAACCCTGTGACATTTTGTTTGAAGGCTTCTGCACAGCATTAGCTGGAGGGCACCTCATGCAAATTCATTCCTTGCTGCCAACAGTTTACAGCAGGCAGGCTTAGCTCTGCCATCACTGTTCAGTGGAAACCTTCAAAATTCAGCAAGAAAAGTGGTTACTGACTGGAAACTATACCCAATGCTCTGCTGCCCTTATCCTGCCAACCTCCACTTCCAACTGGCCTACAGGACAGGATCTTCCTCGTCGGACAGGCGTGCACCACAACACCAGGTACCCAAAACGCCCTAAGAATCCGCAGTGACTACAAGGCCGTGGATTGCCGTGCTGGGGCTGAGGCCCTTCAGAATGGGCTATTGTGGAAGGAAGAAATCACAGAACCCCAGAATGTCAGGGATTGGAAGGGGCCTCGAAGGATCATCTAGTCCAATCCCCCTGCCGGAGCAGGACCACCTAGAGCAGATCACACAAGAACGTGTCCAGGCGGGTTTGGAACATCTCCAAAGAAGGATTACAGCATTTCTCTTCCTCCAACTGCAACACATTTAAGCTTTCTGGGATTCATCCCAGCTTGTTTGCTGCTAAGAAGAGCAGGAGATAATACTGATTACAGTTGATAGAAACAAAAGGTACAGCTGGGAGTCCTCCAGTAACCGCTGACACTGGAAGTGATCATTAGCAATGAACAAAACTACTACTGAAACACCAGAAACTAATTTTAAGCCACCTACCAGCAAATACACACACACGAAACAGCTCGCACTCTCCTCCATCACCCACGAGCAGACTGACAAGCACATTCCTTCCCCCATGCCTGGATTTGGCACCCTGCGGGATATAAAACTGCCAAATTCTAAACTGTTCTGGTCACATTTAAATATGAATGCACCAGAGGCATCCTCCCTGTGTCTCCTGAAATAGGACTGAGTCTGCTTCAAATTGCCTCTGTACAAAGGAGTTCCGGTGGAGCCACACACACCTTCCACATTTAGCTCCTTCCTTTTTCAAAACTGAGAAGTCAGTTGGGCCAAAAGCTGCCTAACCTGTCCCTCTCCTCCCTTCCCCCAGAGAAACGGGATATTTTCAAGTACATTCAGCAACCAGCAAGCAAACTTTAAAATACAACCCAGGAGCCCCGATTTCCTGGTCTTTTTCTTTAACCACTAGATGACACTACTTCCTTATATACCAGCCCACTTTTCCAAGGTCTCTGAGCACTTCCACCTCTTGTTGGTTCCAGCTGGAGTTCTGGATGCTCAGGAGTTCTGGGTATCAATTCCTAACTTCAACACAGAAATCACACGATTAAGAGACTACAAGATAAACAGCTCAGCTATTCTTGCGAAGTTTTTATTTCAGTATTATTCAGTTTTATTTTTTCCCTTTACTTTGTGCTTGACTCTCCTCTTCCCAGCCTAACCAGGCTGTTCCATTTAGATGCCTCGTGCATTTTCAGTTTTCTTGCAGTCTACTGAAAATTCCATAATTACCAAGGCATACTAAAGCAGATAAGTAAGTAACAGCTAAAATCAACTAGTTAATGAGCCTTCCAAACAGCTCTTTAAAGACTCCTGGATGCAAGGTTATCCTTATGAGTCAGGACATCTATTCAGGAGAGATTCACATACTAGAGAAAGCTGAAGGTCCTTATTCTGCAACAGGATCTGCCAGAGCATGTACTGAATCATAGCAAGCATCAGGAATCTTAACCTGAATTGAGTGAACAGGATGGTGGTTACTGAATAGTCAATGTTGCAGTACCGCAAGTGCCACACGATGCATTAAAAAGTACTTTATCAGCTGCTTTTGTATGGGTTTAATGGTGAGGATTGGGCAGACTATTTTAGCTTCCCACATTAAAACACAACTGTGTATTTTATTTTACACTTCAAAACCTCTTTTCTTTTCCTCAGGGACTGGGGTTTTTTAATTGCTTCTGGAATGGCACGCTGTCATGTAGCCCTCTTGCTTAGTCTCATTTTCTACATTCTCTATTTTCACACACAATTGAACTGACTTACAGCAAAATAGAATTTATTAAACTGAAGACAATGTGGGTAATCAACATAATGCACTGTCTGCTAATCCCTGGTTACTCCATTCATTCTTTACTATTTATTCGACTTTTGGTCTACATTGTTTAGAGCAGAGAATATGGATTTTCTTCACTGAGAAGAGCCATTCCATTGGAAAAGGTGTGCGACACTGTGTATGTTGTATGCACAACATAGTAGCCCAGTACTTGATAAAAGGACCATCAATCAAATCAATGCAAGGAGATTTAATCCTCAAGGCTCTGAATATTCCTCTTCTAACAGTCTCTTAAAAGCAGCAACACGAGGTACTGCATTAATGTATTTAGCAAAAGCATGGTCAGAAGGCTTCATTTCAAAAACACACGTCCCAGCTGAGATCTGGCTACCTTTGCATATGGATTTGCATATGCACATCAGTAGAGTTCACCAGTGCTGCAAAGGGTTTGCAAATCAAGATGTCGATCCCACAAAGACCCAAAAATGTGGTTTACCATGCCGATTTTGCTTCACATCATCCACCCTTCCCACAGCTTTGCTATCCCAAACACACCAGCAGCATAACATTGTGGGATGTATGGGACCATCACCTTAAGGAACATTGTGTGAAAGATGGATGGGTGCTCACAGCAGTTCAACACAGTACTATCATTTTACTATTTTAAATTTCCATTGAATTAGCAATCAGTTCTCTAGTCTCTTGCTGCAGCAAGTGAGAACAATAACCCAAACGAACAGCAGCAAGCAGGCCTGCTTTCCAAGGAGTGGGGAGGGGTGGGACATGACGTAACAAAACCCAAAACACACAGTAATATAAGAAAGGGTTAAGCGTTTGGAATCTCAGGTGGTTTGCTCCACATACAAGGAAAAACCACTATCAGAATAGCAAAATCGATCCTACAACGCAGTGTTAGCTTTGAGAAGCAGAAGTATGGCAAAACATGAAACACCAAACGAAATCCAACACGTGTCCAATTTCCCCGTGTCAAGGCATCTACTCTCATCTGAGCAGGCAAACACCTAACCTGAATTATTGCTGATCTGTAGACACTTTGATATCAAACAACAGATTCAGTCAACTGAATAATTGACAGAAAATTAAAACCAGCTCTTTTACACACATCTGATTGCAGGATCTGACAGGGCTTTCTATAATGCAGGGTGGTCAAGGGGAGGAACACGCTCTTATTTATAGGAGATGAACAACAAGCTAAACCCAAACGTTTTACCAAACGTATCCTCAGGGAGATATTTAGCCCTTTTTCTTCTTTGTTTAAAAAAAAAAAAAAGGTATTTTCACTTGTATTTAATTTCACTTTGTTTCATTTCTAACTGACATGCCGTTGTGCTTCAATTTGCTCCCCGTTCCATTTAAGAGAACCCAGAGCATTGTAAGCAGCGTGAGAAAATAACTCCACCGACTACACGCTAAAGCAGAACGAGCACCCAGTCTCTGCTCACACTAATGAGCAACATTTCCATTCCAGAGCCCTCATCTTAGACACGGAAATTCAAAGGGCATTATCAGAGTTAACAAGGAAATGTCAATACCAGTTCATTACCTACCATTACCTGCCATATCCCAACAAGCCACTCATCTCCTCCTGTCTCAGCTATGTGTCTATCATGAGGAAGCAACAATTTTTCCACCCCACAAGGTACTTCTGCATTTGCAATGCACTTTGCTAGTGCCACGATAAGGGAAACAAAAATGCTTACGTAAGTCACTCTGCTGAGCTCACATAGTTGTAGTGTCTTCTAAACTCATGGCATGAGTTATTTTTGTGTCTTCAACAAAATTCTTCAAATTCTTTATATTTGAGATACAAATACGGTAAAATATTACCAAAATCTGGACAAAAGAGGAAAGTTGCATTGGAAAATGTGGTTTCTCACTGCTGAAATAGAAGAAATAATTTTTAACTTGTACAATTTGTACTAAGTTTCCCAGGCTCTTGTTTTCTATAAGCAACACCATAGTTTCCTTTTCCTGTCCATTTCTGCTGCAATAGCAGTGCCCTTGGGAGTTTCACAAAAAGTTTTATGAGTTTGGAGATTACAGGTGTCCTTTGTAAACTCTGTTATACAAGCAATCTACTAAGACATTTTTAAAGAAACAGGAAAATTATGCACTTCAAGCAGAATCTCCAGTAAAGCCAGGATGTTTGAGCATTCAGGATCTATTTTAGGTTTCTGGATTTAGACACCTGTGGCTATTGTTGGCCTTCAAAAAGCCTAGAGTTGCTTCCAGAAGCTGAAAAAAATGTAACAAGTTATCTCAACGTTTTTCCATAATCTTCATGACAGATAAAAGGTTTGAAAAGGAACATAACAGAAGACATGTTTTGCAAATTAACTATTAGCTACATATTTGTGAAGAAAATAAACAACTTGCAGCATTCTCTTCAGGTTCAGCTCTCTATCAGCTAAATTGGATCTTGTCTGAGGCAGAGATAAAATCAACTGTTCCTTATCTTTAATCTATGATTTAATAAACCCATTTTTCTCAAAGGGATAAGCAACCCTGATTGCATTTCTGTACTTTGTGAGGCTTTGGGCTTTTGTCGGTTGGGAGCTTGGGCGTGTGTTTTATCTAAGTTCACAGCATCTTCCACTCTACCTTGAGCCAAAAGACAATGTTTAATGACCTTGTCACCTATAGAGACATAGCTGACAGAGTGCATACACGCTATAAATAAACACTTTTTCTGTGTTCTGACTTTTCTAGCACACGCATTAATGTAAAATTTGGTCTCATTTACCAAAAATATAAGACAATTTAGGCACAAATTAACCGGTACAAACATCTTGGTCTTTGAGCGTGATTATGCTATGAGTCAAACCACAAGCTAGCTTATTCCTACACAGTTACCAAGACGTCCCCTTTCATTCCTCATCTCCTACAGAAAACAATTCAAAATTCTGATGGCTCTCATCCGTTAGAAGTTTTCATCATTTTCTACCCCTGCTGCACCATACCTCTTCAAAATCTCAGCTGTTTAAATTGCATATGTTAAAACTCCTCAATCCTAACACCTGCATCATACTCATACAGTCCTAGCAGTAGTACAGGAACTCCAGCGAGATGAAAAGCCTGTGATTGCTGAGTATCCTCACTGCCTTTCAGGAGTTAAGTGCCTCCTGAGTTATCCTCATGCCGGAGGAGCTAGTCTTTCCTCCATTCTGTCTCTCCATTTCTAGCAACTTATTAACAGTCTTTGGAATCCACATAAACAACAATTTTAACCAGTATGTCCGCACTGTATGAAATCTTTATTAATTTAATTCCTGGCTTTGTGATCTTTGAAGTCATCTTCATCCATTCAACAAGTTTCTGTATTTCAGTCTCTCGTAGAGACCAAAATTATTAGTGTAAGACACTGAGCAAAGATTCTGAAAGTACATCACCTGAAAACACAGGACAAGGGTCAGAAAAACTTAACACCACAGGAGCTCCTTTAAGAACCAAGTGATTTACTAGAAACATTGGGAGACACCGTGGCAGAAGCAAAACACTCCCCTGAATCCAGACCTCATGGACATTCCAGTGCCCGGTCCGCGAGTCCCATCTTTCACCTCTCACAAAACCTATTCCCGCAGCTGAGGCAAGTCACTAATGCACACATCAAAGCTGAGAGCTCTTACACTTCATTTCCAACATGTCTTCCAGCTCTCCCCTCTGGAATGCAATTCAGACCCCAACAGGAAAAACATCTGTTTAAGGAAGAAAAAACACACACACACCCCTCACAACAAACAACAACAAAACCAAAAGAAACACCACCACCTTTCTAGGTAGTCATTTGTCCTCCCCAGTTAACAGAATAATTGGCCTGGCTAATGGAGGATTTCTACTGCTATTTGTTGGTTTGCTTGCTTAGCCTTCCTCTCTCTCTGCTAACCATAGTTGCATCCATTTTTATACTATCCACACCTGCCTGATTTGATAGGTTTTATGTTTATGCCATCAGACATTGGGAACATCCAGTTGGGAAACTCAGCATTTCCGCCACTCGGAATACAATGTCCCAGGGAGTCCACCCAGTATTTGCACACTTACTTAGCAAGCTTTCGTTCCCCTTTTCAAAGAAAGATGCAATTTCAGCTCCAGATTGGCCTATTGGACTGTCCTTCCCAACCTTATCTTGTAAGGTAAGTACTTCACTAAATGCTTAATAAATCTGTTTTTTGAATAATGGAAAACTAGGTTGATTCTTCTATAGCTCCTGCAGTATGGATTTCTTGGAAAAACTGTCATTTTTGACAAATGCAATCTCCCTGCTTTGCTGTGTAATCCTACTACAGGCCTAGCAATCAAAAAACTAATAGGCCCTTCACAGATTATATCTGAACTGGAATTACTTCTTTATAGCCTATGAACATTTTTCATATCGAAGCAGTCCATTTCCAAAAAAAAAAAAGAAAAAAGCTTGTCATTTTGCGTGACTTTTAAGTGTCTGTAACTTGAAGTACGATCGTGTTTACCCCCACACCTTAACATGCAGAGCGAGCAACAGAGCATTATTAATAAAGTTCTGTTTCACCGGAAAAATAAACCCCAGGTTCGGACCTGAAGCTAAGGACCTGGCAGGCTGATGGATATTCTTCTAGTACTTCTCTTACTGCCAAATTATAATTTATGAGTTTATGGCTATCCATATGGATTACAACAAAAGCTTAAGTGCCCTCGAGATAATGGCAGGATGAATGGCTAGGTGGGTATGAGGAATTGAACAGATTAGTAGAATAATAAAAGGATACAGACAACCCTTCCAAACCTCGATTTTTCTCCATATAGTCACAGATCTGTAGTCACAAAAATTTATATTTTGCCATGTAAAAGGCACTGTGCCACACACAATTGGCCCTTCTAGAATTTCAACCTATTAGCATGATGATGTGACTACTTCTTTAATAATGAAGTAGACACATTTGCATTAAGTTTAGACATAGAAACAAAATACTTCAGCTTTTGGCTATCTGTTTTCCAAGTCATTACTTTTCTTGTAGTATTTGGGAGGGCAACTTACCTCTCTAGTGTTATCTCAAGGTACGTTTTAAGTTGAGATCAAACAAGGGGCTCTCTGTTGGTCAGTTCTAAATTCACATGAACTTCTCCCATAAGAACTTGCAATGAAAGAATATGACTATAATTTAAGAAATATCTTAAATTACAGTCATATAGTACAGGGAGACTGCATGGCTTCAAAGTCTCACTTTAGCAGTGAAGAATTTTGGTCTCTTTTGGGACTGACTCTGGAAAGATCTTTAAGATTTCACTAAATACTCTTCATGAACTGGGTTCATTTCTTCCTTAGTTCAGAGATCAGAGTCATTGCAACTGTTGTGCAACACTTAGTTCTGTTTTGAACAGCTTTTAGGGAATGGCTTCCCTTAGGTGACCTAGTAGTTCTGTGGAAGAGCTGGAAACCACATCCAAATCTTAGGCTACGGTTCACAGCACGAGCCACTTGGCCACAGCCAATATTCAACATAAAGCATACAAAATTTGTCCATCTCTAAACGCAATTAATAATTTGCTTCACTACTCCATCCCTGCTGGAACATACTGCAACTTTTAAAATCATCTAGAACAATTTCTTTGCAAAGCAAAAATCGTAGTTAGTTTTTAGCAGCACACGTGAATACACAGACTATCACATCAATAATCAGTTATAATCTCATTCCTCATAACCAAAGAGGATGCACATTCAAAACAGCTCAGACAGACACTAATAAAATTTGAATTATTTACCAGGTTTTCTTAATTGTACTTACTGTGTAAATCAATACCATTCCATTCCTTAAAAAATGATGGCCATGTCATTTTGATATTAGAGATGGACTAAGTTATTGATGCAAGTTACATACACATACATGGATTTACTTGGATCATCAAATCTTAAGGTTCAAAAAACTAATTCATTTTTTCTTCTATTTTTTCAAACTGAAATTCAACATCTGCAACAATCCACTAATTTATAGGATATACTGAATATACATTTCAACATTCTAACATTACACACAGGGGATCTTTTATCATCGCCAAGGTCATAAAAGATGTGCAAATTCAGTATTTTATATTGCTGCCTATTACTTTACATGAATCACAATGGTGACAAAGCATAATATTTCTCCCACCCAAGTCATCATCTTATACCTGACTTTAGGTGTATCGATACGTCACAGTGCCACACAGACTTTATGGATGTTCTTCAAGCACCAGCTGTGGAACCTTCACATTACCATGACACTTGGCTGAAGCTAATAAACTACACAGCCTCAGAGGGTCCCACCAGGCAACCCAGGTCAAGGTACAACTGTATCGCGTCCTGCATCAAAGCTAAAATGTCCATATCCTCACACTGCAATAAAGGATCTCTAACGCAAATTCCAGCATAGAATCGCAGAATGGTTTGGGTTGGAAGGGACCTCAAAGATCATCTAGTTCCAACCCCCCTGCCATGGGCAGGGAAACCCTCCACCACACCAGGTTGCCCAAAGCCTCATCCAGTGTGGCCTTGGATAAGCCTTGACTATAGTCATAGTTTAAGCAAACTGCACAAAGTCTTGCTAGCATCCCACACCCCATCCATATTTATTTGCAATACAAACCCCTGGCAAGGGTAAACGAGAGCCATATGAACTACTTCAACCTATTTCAAGAGCTCAGATTAGAACATGGAAAGACACGACAAATTCCTACTTACCAGGAGATCCTTCGCACCGCCCTGCGCACAAACCCCTACCTCACAGTTGCTGTAAAACAGCTTATCTTTTCAACGCACTTCAGCTCTACCCAGTGACCTCACTTAAGACGAAAAGACCATGCAGGAAGTTATAAAATCATCAAATGCATCAGTTTCTCACACCTAGTAGATCACATTTATATCAAAATTTGGGAGGGATGTAAAATTTCAGCCTGAACATTATAGTTTAACATCGGAGGCTTATAATGAGGCAGAAATTTATAATCCATTACAAAGAACTTTGTTACTTACTGAAGAGAAGGTTAATACGTAAATAGTATTTTTAATCATCTTGAGGTCCAGCAATTCTGAATGGAGGGCAAGTGGAGGAAGACTGAGTTTAAGGAGGGGCAAAAATCCCTGAGCCCAAAGATTTCTGAAAGAAATGGGTTTTTCCAAAAGCTCCAGACAGACACTCACAGGATCAGGGAGTTGTTTGCTGGTTCTAATGTTAACCCAGTGTGTGGCCAGGGCCAGCCAGTTTCACCTGAAACCGAAATGGGCCAGAATAAAACAGTACCTTAAATAGCCAAAACGTACAAAGGACACTACTAACTACACAAACAAGGCACAGAGATCTAGGAAATCTTTCAGAGAACAGTGTTTTGCCACTCTAAGAAATTCCTAGGACAATGACGTACTTATCTAGCTGGTAAATGTCAGGCATTTATGTAACACAAAGTAAGAAATAACTTCACAATGAAGCAATTGACAGACAGGGATAGAGTATACAGTTTAGTGGCTGAAATCTGAACAATTTTTTTCCAGCTGGGCTGTTTACTGCAATTACTTCAACATACATCATCATCTTTCTAATAATTAACAACACTGCATGGTGATTTCCAAGCTCTTATTATAATCAAATTCTGATTAATTGAAGACTTTACTGATGTGCATGGTTTTCCTCCTTTTTTTAAATCTAAACACAGTCAAGCAAGCAGCTAAACAGAAAGAAAAAGACAACTTTGCAGATGTCTGCAATAATTTACAGTCTCAATTTTACTCCCCTAGGTGTCAAACAGCACCTACTCCCACCTGAAAATAATTATCATTCCTTACTATTAACATGGTTAAGCTGATTAGCATATACAGCACCCTTTCTGGCTGATGGTTCTCAAAGCAGCACAGATGTTGCCTTGAAGAGGGAATACATTTAACACACCTCTTCAGTTCAAGAGAAGGGATTTCCTGTGGCTAAAAAAGGCAGTTGTAAATGGCTACTGCCAGAAGAAAGAGACAAGGGGAAAACTTATGAACTCACAGAGCTGAAAAGCTTTACTATATTTCCATAGTCAGTGTAACTTCTTAAAATATGCCTTCAAGCATCTTACCATGCAACCTCAAATTGAGGTGCTGCATACAGAAGCTCGGGCAAAATAGTTTATTAGCTCTATTTATTATTCTATGCATTGTATTTTTTGAAAATTTCATTCCAGAAACACATTTCGAAAAGCAGCAACAGCCATGCACGTACGTTACTGGTTTGACACAGTTGCTCCTATGCACTTCGAATGGCTTTGCAAACTCTCTTCTCAACAGTGAGCGTTCCCAGCTCCTGTCAAACCTAAGAGTGACCCTCTGAACACAAATGCAGTTGCAACCAATCCAAAACATGGTGCATTTTCTCAAAGAAAGATCCCACGGTGGCTTAGTCTCTGGGTGTTTTCCCCTCTCTTTTCAGGTAAAGCATTTTATTATGAGACTTCGTGGCCACAATAGTATCAAAGACGCTGCCCGAAACACTCAAGATGTTTTATTTTCTCCTTGGGAGGTAATTATTCCATGGACCATGAATAGCCTAGAAATAACTTCATTTAGAAAACTCCAGTTGAAGTACCAAACAGGCTGCCTGCTTAGTCATTATGCTACACAGCTCTGTTGGATCTAATCAGTGAACATAGCAAAAAGCACTACAGAGCTTTAAATAGCAGGTATACACTTAGGGCATTCTTTCTTTTGATGCCCCAAACCAACTCTTCTCATTTACTGTTCAACAGCCAAGGTTTTAATTGCAGCCTACTGTCACACACACTACACGCTCCTGTTTCTGAAAATCTGTACCTTTAATGGAACTGTGAAGTGCCGAAATGATCTGCACTACTGAGCAGTATAATAAGTGTTAGGAATGTAAAATAAATCCTCATAAAAATCACCTTTTGCTGTTAAAACTGTATTCCTTAACTATATTGCTCTACTTCCATTTAAGTTCTCTTCATCTCTGCATAAGACACAAACTAGTTTAAAACCAATATAGTACTTCAACTTCGGACTGTGGCTTGCACAAATAATGTAACTTCAATTGCTACCACATTATTTAGAAGGACCATATTTTACTTTATTTTCTCCTCTTGCTGCATTTAAAGTACGGTGGAAAAAAACGTAATGTTCATAGACATATAAAGCCAAAATATTGAAAAGAATAAAGGCTCTTGGAAGCTCTGATTCACTTCAGTGAATCACAACTTAAGTGATTCACCTAAGTTTCACAGAGGAAGGACTTTTTCTTTAAAGTTCTTCCACGTTGGAAGATCCTAACCACAAAACCTGAAGACACACAACTTCGTCCAGCACCAGTAAGAGTTTGGCTACAGAACTGCATTTGCCTTGGAAAATACAGACCAATAAAAGATGCACATCAACTGAAAAAAGTCCAGAGGAAAGTAGCAAGAACCACTACCACAATCAGAGTGGAAAGAGCAAACTGGGTTTTTTTCCATAGGCTGTAAAGGAGAAGGCTGGTTTCCAGCACCAGGAAGGGGGCTGCAAATGAGACAGAAAGTAAAGAGATGATAGTGAAGACAATCCTCTTATCTCCACCGACACAGAACAGCTGTCACCATCACTAGCCTTCTTCCTTTTCTCAGGCACAAGCAGCTTGGGTTCCCCTCCCTCCCTGCATTAGATTGATCTAAAATCCAAGGAAAGCCTCACAAAATAAGACAAATCTTCCAGTATCAGCATCTCTCTGACTACTGACTAGAATATTACATTACCCCTTAACATACACGTACACACACAAAATAGTCTGACTGGCAAAAAAGAATTAAGTCATCCCATGCAGTTTCACTGACCTACAAGAGACCTTTTTCATGACACGTCATCTCTACAAAAAAAAAAAGGTGAAGTTTTGTGCATGAAGACGCAAGTTTCTTAAGAAAGATAAAGCATCCAGTTGTGACAGAAACTGCACGGCAGTCTGATGCTTAGTCTTCTCAGAATCCTTTGAAAAAACCTGTCATAATAAATAATTGTACTGCAATTTATTATCTAGTATCTGCAGGTGTGATTATTCAGTATATTAGAGGTAATATAAATAGCCAATGGATACAACATTTATTAGTGAATCTCAAAGCAACTAAAGAAATCAATTTCATTTTTTTCTACTGAATATATATGAACATAAATCCAATATCTTGAAGTAGAGCCCTAGCATGGGTTGCAGTAGAAATCTGAGTTCTGGAGTCTCAGCCAGTCCTACACTCACTGGACACGAGAAATAACACAAAATGGTACCGTAGGGACGGTGTCTGTATGTTATAAATAGGGAATTTTCCTTCATATTGAAGTAAACTAAACCATTGTTACAAGAAGTCATTTCCCTTGAGAAGTCACATTTTGATAAAAACTCTTTTTTTAAAAAAGACACCCTGACAAAACATTTTCAGTCAACATGAACACACCTACAGATACATATAACATGCACTCCGCATCAGCCTTCATCGGCACTGCTAGTGCAAGCAATAAGGCTTTTTTTCTTTCCCCGATTCTTATAACCTCTTCCTTGCACAAACAGCTCTGAGACTACACAGTTGAACCCCCAGAAGACTTAAGAGTGTATGTATTCTGTTCCTTTCACAGCTCATAATTCATTTTTGGAGACATAATTGAGAATATCTATCAAAATGTACAAGCATTTGCTGACCTGGGGAAAAAATGGCTTCCTGGGACCCTGAAGTAATACACTGCACTAAAACTTCAGGCATTGCTATAAGCTTGCCTGTTTCTGGGTCAAAAAAATCAGAAAGTTCAAACTATATATAATGAAAACCATAAGCCAGTTATACAATTTATTAGTTACAAAAAAAACCACCAACAACAACCACACTACACTTGAAATCAGGACTCCACTGGGAATGTACAATCAAATTACATGACAAAGGTAGGTGAAAAATTAATATATTTATGTAGATGTTTTAAAGAGGTGGCAGCTCAGCTGGAGAAGAGGGAAGGGTGGTGACTACACTTGCATCCTGGCAGCTTTGTAAGCCATGTTTGCAGGGCAGCGACCCAAACCATGCAGGTTCTACTCCTAGCAAATAACCACATAAATGGAGACTCAATTTTGTTGACCAGCTCAACACATCTCCGCAAACTTTAGGCAGCCTAAGTTGATCACTGATGGGTTTCCTATGTCTGGGTTCTAGAGGAGTACACGGGATATTTTTCCCCTGGTTCCTACACAAAGCCAGCTAGAGCCTGGTAGAATTATGACTTAGAAGTTTTCCAATTTCCCCTTCCAGTATTTAGAGAAATCTCTAAATTATTTCTAAATAATTCGAAATGGTGTTCTATCCCAGACATCTTATCATATAATCCCTGTAACTCCCAATCGGTTCCTCTAAAAAGCAGTTCAGATTCTACTTTTTGCAAAAAGGATTAATTCATATCATGTATTAAAACCAAATCATTTCACTTTCACTGGCTTTACATCCCTTACTCACTGACCTTGCTAATTTTTTTGTTTTTAAAGAAATTTAGATGTTACCTCAATTAGTACTGCACCACTGACAAACTTCAATGCAGAGAAGACACTCGGATAATGTAGTTCTCACTCAAATCAAGGGAAGGAGCCTAAAAAGAAACTCTCAGTCCGAGTCTTTTTGTTCCTTAGTTCTTCACTTGTGAAAAGGATAATAGAACTTCCCTAAATCACAGAGGTGTTGTCAGAGTAAGTACATTAAAGATTAAGAGTTGCTCAGACAGTACAGTAATGGAGGACAATACCTAAGATAGTATTTCATTTATTCACAGTCCTACAAAAACTGCACAGCTTCAGAAATCCTGTAATATGCATCTAAAATGCTAAAGTATTCCTAAATCATTCTAAATATATATCACTAAGAAAGAAGAGGTTTGTGGCCAAGTGTAAAACAGCACTGTTCCTAAGTGAAAAAAAAAAAGTGGACTTTTATCATCCCTTCTTTTTTTGTTCTTCCACTTCTATCCCTGTGTTCATTTCCACTTTACATTGTAGTAGAAGTCAACAGTGTAGCTCAAAGCTTTGTGAATATATGTTTGTTCAGTAAACAAGTTAAATGTGTTTGCATAACTCTTACTAAAATAAGATTCAGCCTTTACTGAATGGCTACACATTGCCCATTTCTCTCTGCAGATACACATCAAAAACAGTGAAGGTAAAATAAACACATAGACCACAAAAAACTTCCAAATATGAATCTTATCACAAAGAGGAGAGCAAGTCAAATTGTGCCAGGGAATGTGAGGAGAATGGTATAGCAAAGAATCACACAAAAGGTCCAATATATTTTCAGGACAACTTTGCATGTACTAAATGCAAGGACAAAGAGAATTACGATGCAAAAGTTTCAAGACTAAGAAATATATAAGAAGAAATTTTAAGCACCCATACTCTATTACTGATTTAAGCAGACCTGGTTACGAGGTAAGATACTGAATAAGGTCAGTAAAATTAGCTCAGAGTCTTAAATAAAACCATAGGCAAAAGCGTTGGGCAGTGGCCTAATTCTGTTTCCATTGAAAAAGTGAATCAAAGAACGCTATGTTTTACTTCGGTTTTCAGTTCCTTAGGGAATCGCAAGAACTATCAAAATGTTTTACGCAAACATTTGAGGAATTACAGAAAATCTTCTGCCCAAAACTGACACCTTCTAGCACATTCACTCACACTTCTGATCTGATCCACTGCTGCCCTAGTCTCAAGTTAACTGCCAAGTTCCTCCTAACTGGTCTTTGGTGAAGGAAGAATGACATCCTCTATCCCAGCCTTCAATTTGCTAGCCTTTCCTTTATTTAATGGCAATTTCCTAAAGATGAATGAGAAACACCTAGGGAATGAACCACCTCAGTTTACATCTCTGAAGTCTTTCACAGCCATCTCTGTTATTGGGGCTTGCAGCTGTGCCACACGTATCCAGAGAGCAAAGCCAACATACCAACAGAATGACAGAATCTGAAACAGCTGTTGCACACATACACACATTTACTGCATTAATGATGGCTGACATCAATGCCACCCCAACCGTCTAATTGCCAAAACTCAACGCAAAGTTTCAAGGCTCTTGCTCTGGCTTTCGTTTAGAGACTTGGCTCAAGTGAAGATTGTTTCTGCGTTAGTAAAGAATGAATAATTTTCTGACAGTTTGTGTATAAATATTCCTAGCTTAAAGGCAGCTCTTTGAAGTTGATAATCTCTTCTCTCTTTTGCACTGTTTTTCAAGAAAAGAACAGATGTGTAAACGCTTTATCATGGTGACTCCATCTTGGCATCGTCTTTGATACTGTCTTGCTACGTGTTGTAAAGATAATAAAAATTCTAGCTGCTGGGAACCTGAACACGTCCCCAACTTCTCTGCTGTTTATACCATCAGCTTTTTGCAAAGTGTTTACACAGAGCATTATTAGTGTTACAGTTTCTGTTAACATTGCAGCGTACCCCAGCATTCCCATAGAGAAATGCTTTGCAGTCCAAAAGTAAAAGTGTGCTTCCTTCACTTTTCTGCTCTTATTTAAGTCAGTAATGCTGTTTATTGTGCAAACGGAATTCATGTTCTTGATGGGCCTACTTGTAAAGCAGGCCACCAGCCTGGAAGAGTAAAAACTCCATCTCTTACGTTCCCGTTATCATGACTGTGTCAGCAGTTGGGATACTTGTACAAGGGAATTCATACTTAGCCTCATTTACTGCATGTGCACAGCACTGAATGAATTCATAGACATAATTACACACTATGTCAAAAATAACTGTACCTAAGCAGAACTACCTCTGCTCCCACTCTTTTTGCCATGTATTAGGGATAAGCACACAAAAAAAAAATCTGCATGAATGCAAATTAAGAGTTTATTTACTCAAAATTATCAATTACAGTAATAATTAACAACTGACCAATTTTAATAATAATTAACTATGATTACTGCTGCTCAGAAAATAGTATTCCAAGTACATCTGAGAAAAAACACTGTATATCAACATAAGATACACTTGTCACAACCTATTAAACTCATGTCACAAGAATTCTCTTACTGGACCACAAACCAAAAAGAAATCCTTTCCAAAGAGTTCACTGGTTCTAACATCTAGCCCAATATTCAAAGACTTTGTCTACAGCTGACTGCTTTAAGCAGAAACAAAAGCATGACACAAACCTACCTTTACACAGCTTCCAAAACCAGAGCCTTAAAAAGTTCAGAGTTCCACTTATTTTTGCTCCTTGTAAAGGGGAAGACAACATTGCACAAGCTTTACCCTTGCCATTACTGTATGTAGCACGGTGTTTAAATGTATAAATTTTGTTGATAGATTGTTACTTCAATTAGTTGACTGGCTGATTTTCTATAATTACAATAGTTTGGCACCAAGTTGTTTTCTCTAATTTGTCAGCTCAATTACATAAATTAAATTGATTTACAGAAGTGTGTTTATATAACTTACCTTCAGTGAAGAATTTGCAAACGGAGCTCTCAGTAGGCTCTTCAGCTCTTGGACCGCACCATCCGTTTTCCACTGGAAAGCATCCCCTCTCAGCCTGTGGGAGACAGGCAGAAGAACACTGAGGACATCCTAAAGCAAATACTGCTTATGCAAAGCTGTTCTTTCTTCAATGCTTGGCATTTCACCTAGTCTGTATTTTGGAATACATGAACCCTCCTTAAAAAAAAAAAAAGTAAGAGCAATTACCAGTTCTGTCTATGGCTAAGGGAAGGCATGGAGGTGAATATACTTATGTTTTATTTTCGGCTCTGCCACCAACTTGTCATGAGCCCCTGGGGGACTCATTTAGCCTTTTGGCATCTCAGTTAACTCAAGCGCAACATAATTAATTCAAATATCTAATTAAACATTCACTTTCATCGGGGGACCACAAAGTAACTCCCAAATTATTACCAATAGCTCCAAATACCGGAGGTCACAGCAATGCTGTTAGTCTGCTCAAGGCCATCTTTTTAAAATACTTCACTATATAGATAATCTAAAACATAAGGCAGGTTGGCTCAGCTGCTAAAACGCAAAAGCCATACATATTAAGATTTTTGAAAATTCTTTGGGTTCATAGAAAATAGCATTCCGTTCTTCACAATTAAGACTTGCCAGGCAGAAATCAACTAAGTGCTTAGGAATCCTAAGCAAACAAACAAAAAAGGAAATAAAAC
Source organism: Tauraco erythrolophus (assembly GCF_009769465.1). Lineage (NCBI taxonomy): Eukaryota > Metazoa > Chordata > Aves > Musophagiformes > Musophagidae > Tauraco > Tauraco erythrolophus. The sequence continues at coordinate 3,801,974 of NC_141493.1, read as the reverse complement.
CAAAACCAACTTCTTTCAACCTTAACCTGTACCACACGAAGAAACGTGACACAAAAGTAATTTAGAATTGAGAATGGCTTTCTGTCAAACATAAGGTCAATTCTATAACCTGCACCATTAATAACGTTGCAGAGGCCTTTTTGCTGTAAAAAAAAAAAAAAAAAAAAAAAATGAAACAGGATTTGCATAGAACTTCTCTCCTACAAAAGGATCCTGTTCTCACTCACAGTGGCATAACTCAGGAGTCTTTTGCTCCAGTGAGACTAACTCGGACTAACACAGTTATGTGAGCAAAAGTAACATGAAACATAGAACAACTGTGTACTTCAAAAGCTCAACAAGTTCTACCTTTTGTCTCGTCAGGTTACTCAATAGTTTTGATAACAGTAGAACGAAATTTTTAAAGTGATTTGATTGATACCTTCAAACCACAATACTACCTCTGGAACGGAGTCAGCAGAAAGACCCACATAACCTCCAAGACGTGGATTCGGTTTTATTATGCTCAGCATGCACTACCCGCCTGGAATAGCTCACTGATCCTCCTGTTGCCCCCTCGCACGTCATTTGGATGCCTGCCCCAGGGCACAGGTGCTGAGCAGGAAGATTTTCGCCTACAGCATGTGGAATAACGCAGTGACTGTTGGCTCATCAGCATCTCCGCAGCACTGGAGTGCGTGTGCCATTGCCACACGCTGCTTTACGCTTTGCTGCAGCCTTTCACCTTGGCTAAAAGAAAGACTCAATCAAGCGTTTTCATTGCTCTCCCGTTTTTCTTTTCAAGCCTCAAGACAGACACCTGGCCAACCAATTCCTGGACTTCCTCTGGTAATCCGCCTGATCTTTTGGCGGGATTACATCTGTGCTGCATTTTCTCTCAGAATGTTATTAATAGCAACAGGAAGTCTGGATTTTCTCCTCCTCACTGTTTTCTCCTTGAATAGCAAAATACTGTAGAGATCCCCCTTTGCCCACACACACCCATTCTTTGCTCCGTTTACTTTAACATAATTTCTCCTCTTTCTACAAGTTTTGGCCACTTTCAACCTCTCTGCTGCTCTGCACGGGCTGTAACGAGAAAGGGCCAAATCCTGCATGAGTGAAACGCCGTTCCTGGCAGTTACAGCCTGGCTCAGCAATGCGCAGTGTTGACTTCTCCTGAGACACAATCACTTTGCTGTTTACGAGTATTTAGGTTCTTGATGGCATAGACAAATAAAATTTTCAAGAGTTGAGTGCCTTAAGAACCCGCGCATCCCACTGAGACTTGTTTAGGAGCTTTGGAAAACGTCATCTTCACACCTGCAAACCGCGCAACCTCACAGGGGTATTTGTCGCCACGCTTGTTTCTCATCTCTGGATCCGAGTCTGGTGTCACAGGCAAAAACGGTCTCAAGGCAGAGAATTTCGCTTAATTTACTGCCAATTAGCAGAAGCTTTTAATTACTGGTTATGGTATTAAGGAAAAGAGAGACAGCTAAGGATTAAAGAAGCACCTAGAGGAAACATGGCCGCTGCACAACCAGCGCCTCGGCCGTTGCACCTCACTCCTGCACCTCCGCTGCTGCCGCCGCCTCCTCCCGCCCGGCTCAAAACCCCTTTCCACAGAGCTGCCGCGCGCTCCTCCAGCAGCTGTAGCCTCGGGAAGGCGGCGCGTCCATCCTGGCGGGAAAGGCGGCGCGTCCAACCTGGCCATCAGGCTGGCTGGAACCGGCTGCGACCGGCTCGCACCCCCCCCACCGGCCACCCTGCAGCCCCCGCCGCCGCCAAACCGCCGCTACTCGCACCCGTACAGACCACCGAAACGCAACACCAGGCTCAGGCAACACCAGCTGTGGGTCGCCGCTCTCCCGCTCAGGTGCTGCCACCAGCTGTCCCGCCGCGCTGGGAGCACAGCCCGTCATGGCCCCGCGGGCACAGCCGCCCCTCGGCGCCCACAGACGCGCCTTCTGCAGGGGCTGGAAGCTGCCATTTCTCCCAGAAAGGAGCCATACCCTCACCAAACATGAACAGAGCCGAGCAAGGGCAGCCCCAGCCCTTTCCCGGGAAGGGGCTGCATCCCACACCATGGTCATGCCGGCTCCTGCCGCAGGCACCGCACCAGCTCCCACTGCAAAGGCTTCCCGGGTTTCAAACCCGGTAACTTCACCCTTTGGCCATTCTCCAGGTGAATAAGGCTCCTCCAGGCATTAGACACACACTGTCAGGCATTACCTTTAGCAGCGGATGCAAAAATCTCACCGCAGGGGGTCCGACACGCCAAAGCAACAGACACGCAGCGGAGGTGCTCTCCCCATGTATTTGTTAAACCTTGTCAAAACACACCCAGCATTATTTCTTCTCCCCTTCCCAGCTCATGAATGCTTTGGAAAACAGTCAGGGGTTCCTTAATTAGAGATACGTCTCGAGACATGGCTGCCTCCGAACACTGCACACTGCCTCGGAGCATCCAAATTACGGAGGCAAACATGTTCCGTGTCAGCTTCTGCTGGAGAAAACAGCTTTATTACAAAAGCCTGTGTTGTGTACTCAGCTTTTCTGACAGCAGGGGAAGCCCAATTTGTTCATGTAACCAGGAAAAGAACACAAAAACTAACAGAGTAGGGTTTCTACAAGCCAACGCTGGCTCTCTGGGGCGAGTGTGACCCATGGGCACCGTGGTCTGACAAAGAGAATGACAGCATGGAAAGTGTTATTCCTGCACAGTCAAGGAGGGCGGGGGGGAACAAACAAAAATCATCTCTGTGAGGGGGCTCCTGAAAAAGAGCAGGGTCCTGTGCATGAAGGACACTCGGAGGTGGTGCTGTGGGTGCAGAGGGAAGGCAGAGCACTAATGCCAGAGGAAACAGGACACCACCAAGGGCAGGATTTAACAGGGACTGAGACTAACAAAGCAAAACCTTCAGAAACTAATGTGTCATCAAAACCAGGGCCAGAATTTCATGGTTTGGCATATCGCTGGCTTACTGAGTGCCAGCTGTACAAGAGATGGGCTCCTTTTCTGTGGTTACATCTAGTGGTCAGACCTGCTCATGCTTCTGCCAGCCCAGGGCAGGCTGGTTTATACCTGGTTGAGCTAAATCTCTTTGCTGTAAGCAGAAATAACTTTATTATTTGAATTAGGTGGCTGGGCTCCCTGGATATCCTCTGCTCAGTTTAACTAGCTCTATCATTAGAATTTCAAAGTAGGTACTACCAGAGGTGCTGCAAGTGTCCCCCTAGTGCTCTCAACTATTGAGGGAACCTCAGCAGACCAGCTTCCTTATGCATATTCAGTATGAAACTTAGCCAAGGTGAGTCTCTCTCACACTTTCAAGTTTAAGGGACATTGGAAGAGATAAGCATAACTTCAGTTTAGCTACAACACTGATTGGAGCTGCAGTTCCATGGTTCCATTTCATCCAGCTAACCTAGCACAAAACTAATCCAACCAAAAAAAAGTAATTAGCTTTCTGACCTACAACAGCTCTGCACAGGGTCAGAGAAACACTGGAGCTAGCACAAGCAACGGTAGGGGACTGCAGCACCCAGCAATTAGATTAGCACAACATTAAAGGAGAGGCAGACCACTACAGACAGCTGCAAGCTTGAAATAATGATGAAAGTTTATGATACCATACCCACCTTGGAAGAACTCCAGGATTCCCTCTCAGGGACTATATATTCTTTATAATGAAGCTCCTCAGGGCAGGGATCACGTCTGTAGGAGGAGGCAGCAATAAGAGAAAGTGGAAGAGAGGATGAAATACTGGATGGAGACAGAAACATTCTGGGTCTGAGTCTGTTTCCAGCTGTGATAATTCAGACACTTCTATTCACATATTTAGAATGAAAAGGTAAAATTCCTTCTCCTGCCCTCTCTCAAACTGAGGTCTTTAAGTTGTTCGGGACAAGAAGGGGTTTACAGTGCCTGCCTCAGCTAGACACTGCTTGACTTCAGTAAAAAACACACCAGTGCAATACTAAAGATTTGCAATGAAAACAGAACGAATACTGGAATATAGCTTAGGGAAAGAAGTGGCTGAACACAGTTTTGTATACCACAAGAAATCCAATTCGGAGCCTAAAGCAGGGAAGAAAATGATAAAGGTAATATACTTGACAACGTTTCACAGAAAGGTACATCGGAGAAATCTATCCGGACCATTTACTCCTCTGTGAACAACCGGATAGACTCATTACAGATTCTGCCTTTGTTGCTCTATAGAAATGAAAATGCTAATTGGTTTACTTGAAGTTTAATTGAAAATTAATAGAATTTCACTAGAGATTTGCAGAATAGGACTAGAGTTAAAATGACATTTGATTAAAGTCACACTAAAAATGTACTCAAGGACATTCTGAAGACAGCCATGGTATTCCTTTTTAAAGTGGAAATAAATATTTATCATTAGTAGCAACCATTAACAAACACCACTATTTTTAAAGGAGTGACACCCAGTGATACTTCAGCAAGCCTGTGCCTTTCTCAATGCCTGTGCGACTCAAAGCGAAAGAAGAACTCACTACTTTTCCAAGTTAACAACCCCTCTTTATCCCTTGTTGTGTCTCCAAGACACCCCTTGAGGTGGTCCTGCCTTCCAGCTGTCACTTCTCAATGAAAGATCCTGAAGTCTGCTGGAGTGAATGAATGATCTTTCTTTATATTTCATTAAGACCTACAGTTCTGCTCTTTCAGGAGAGACACGCTTATAAGCAGAAGCAATATTAAGAACTCAAGTAATTCAGAGGGAATTAAATCAAACTTTACAGGCATGGATTCATCATCATATGAGGCCATCACAGAACCGGTGCTGTAGCAGGATGCACTTGGCCCTTTTAGGAATTTGGAAGTACGTAAGAGAACACTAAGTGCTGCCAAACGGGTTTCAGTGTAACACAGCTTCTTGCCCTAAAGCTCTATAAGCTTTTCTATTAAAAACAAGACAGCAAGGAAAAGCTCCAAAACTGAATCAAATCCCATTCTTCTTGCTGTTTTCTGCTGGCTTCATCTAGATGCAAACCAAGACCTAGTGATGATTTGATAACCCTGAAGTACTGGACGCTACTGCAGAACCTGGAAAAAGCAAGACCTTAACTTCAGGCGACAGTTGCAATATTTGTAGCATACTGCTTTAATTCCACAAATAAAGATGCTTTGCCCTTAAAAATGTAAACATTGTTGTTGTTGCAAAACAGCTTTGTGAACCGTCTTTTAATAACTACTGGACTGTGGCTGGCATCAGACTTTGACCTTATTTTCTTTTAGGTTCTAAGGAAGTTCATCCTTTCACATGAACCAGAATAATCAAGACAATGGAGAAGGGCAATCAGTATAAAAGATGACCAAGGCTTTGGACAAATTGTGTTAAAAACTATACTGGACACACCATCTCTCTTTATTTTTCCTTCTGAAATAAACATAACTGAACACAGTCATACCATTTCAATCAGTTTTCTGTGAAGCCTTGGGAACAGGTTAACAATTTTGGATGCTTAAGATCTTTAAATAAGAGGGAGGAAAAAAGAGCGGATACATCACTCTTAAGACACCAGCACTGTGGAATGACACAATTACTGGCCAAATATCTTGTTCATTATCATCCTGTAATAACAGAGCACAGGCCAGGAAAGATTTGGGTGGGCAGGGGAAGGAAAAACTCCATAGAAGGCAAATCCATCTTTCTTGCAATCTCTAACACATTCTGCTTGTAGGCACTGTCACTATGCTAAACAGAGGACATTTAAATCCATATAGCGTGCACAAGGTGTATGTTTCATGAGGAAGATGAATATGCAAGCTTAAGAATAGAAGCTTAACCAAGATTATAGAGGAAATTTCCAGGGAAATCTTGAACAAATCAATTAGAATTTGTTCATTTATCTGTACATGACAGTATTCTCAAACATTGGAAAACAAGAGATACTCAACTGCAAATTGAGTCCTGTGCTGTTGTTTTCCTCCCAAGAAATGAGGTCAGACTATAACTCTTCCCCAAGCAGGATTCTTAGAGACTTCTCTTCCCACTGACTTGGATATCTATCTTCATAAAGCTATAGAAAACTAATAAATATTGAACACTGTCCTAAAGTAACAGTGCAGTTGGCCAGTGTTCAACAACGGTATTTTCACCAAAAAAATGCTTTAAAGAAGAAGGAAAAAAACATTGTCAGCCAACTGTAGAAAATCTGTGCTTGAATATCATCGAATATTGGTATGAAATGAGTGTACAATACCTTTGTGGAAATTAACCGGATCAACTGAATATTCATTTGGTTGACTGAAATTAAATTTCTTTTATCATTACTATGGTAACTGTTTGGATAGCATTTGATATTTACTTGAAACATGTTACTATTTCAATACTGTCACCAGAAGTGGGTCATCTAACTGCCATCTCCATTAATACATACATGCACACTTACAAATTCTCCATGCCTGACTTAATTGCTTTCCTTTCCAGTCAAAGCTAAATCAGCACTAAAGGAAAATATGTATTGATCTGAACCACAGGGCCATCCGTTCTGAATATCGTCAGGAGTAGGCTCCACAGAAAATAAAGACATTCTCCTAAATTATCAGCTGCAATAGTGTTACTACAGAATCCCTTGATCAGTTTTCCTCAGCAGTCAAAAAAAGGTAAGAGACTAATGGTTTACTGGAATTTTAAAGTTTCTGTTACGATAAATTTAATTATGAATTAAATTATGAATGAAATTAAATAAAATAAGTTAAATTATGAATTTCTGTTAATGATAAGACTAGTATTTTCTGCACATTCAGTGGATTTTCTATTTAAGGGCCTGACTGACCACCCACATTCTCAAAAGAACCAGCACCAATATTCAAGGTGTGCCAATTATGCAGCTAACAACAGTGTCACTCTCCAGATCAATAATGACTAGTACATGGACTAGAATTTAAAACACAGCAAGAAAATCTCCTATTTATAACCTGAATTTTAATATTTGAGAATCATTAGGTGTGGTAGACTGCGTACAAGTCTAGCAATACTTATAATGACAGAGGATTAGTTTCGACTCCTAAAAAAGCCAACACAAGATTGTTGCACCCCAAGTCTTCACAATGAGTATCAAGTGGTAGACAGTTGTGTCTAAAATCCGTGCTCCCCGTTTTCCACTCGACTACTGCTTATGTATAACCTTGAATACTAATAAAAGGAACTCTAAAAAATGTATGCCTTCATTGCAATGTATAGCAGAAACATACATTGCCAAAGCTTTAACATTCATTTCTACTGAGGCTCCCTTATTCCATTTCAGCATTGCAAAAAGTCAGTAGGATTCTCTATCAGAACAATAGCCTTGATAAAAACAGGTATCAGCTCTATGCCATCTCTTTTTGCCACAACTAAATTAAACAAGGAAGAAGTCAGTGAGCTTCATAACTCTGGGGTCAAACAGAAGTAATTACATTATATAAGTCTATTTCTTCTTTGAGTACTTTCTCCATCAAGAGGAGTTCAATACACAATAGGGCCCTGCCTATTTCGTAATTTTCAGACTAGAAATGGAATAGCTACGGTACCTTCTCCCTCTAGCAAATCCTTTTCTGGACATACATCCCAGAAAACAAATTTCAGCAATAAAATTCCTGTCTTGTGTCTAAACCACCAAGAGTCTTTTCGTGCACAAACGCGGCTTGTCTGTTGTGTTCTAATGTAGTACATAGCAGACATAAAACCAACCAGAAAACTGAAAACCGCAGTCCACGTAAGTCCTAGAGCATGCGAGAAAACTTAAATACACAATAAAGATACCACATACTTGTTATATTTTACAAAACTGGATCCCTCATCCCCTAGAGAATTAGAAGATACCAGAATTTTAAATTGGTCTATCACTAAGAATTACAGTTAAAGCACTATCTATATCAGGAAACAAATGTTACTATTTCTTTCATCACTAACACCTCCCTTCTCCTGATACATCTCTGCCCAGCAATTTGGCCTTCTAGAAATGACTTCCCAGAGAAAAATGGATCAGAGAGGGGTGATAGCGCTAAAACAATTCTCAAGAGTTCTCAGATGAAAAACGTTTGAGCATAAATCACAGAGAAAACTCTGCAACTATTTCTCTTCACACCAGGAGAAAGTTCAAAATTGGAGAGACTACAAAAAACGGCTGGCTGCACGCTTCCGCTGCGCCTCTGCCTTGTAGATGGGCACCAGAATTGTGACGAGTGACAGCTGTATGGTAGATCTTGACCAGGTTAAAATCCAAGGAGTCGATCATCATGTCTTAAACAATAGTGGTAACAGTCCCAGCATAATCTTTGTAAACAAAGAAAAATCTTTGCCATTCCTGAAGTAATGCCACCAGTAGCCAGCACACCTTACGCAGAACAGACAAAGCCCCCAGTAAAACTCCTTGAACATTGCCACTTAAGGAAGTAATACATTTACACTTTGTGTCAGGAGTCTAAACCCTTGAGTTATCATGGAAACCCCTAAATATTCAGCAATAAACAAGGGGAACAAAAGAATTTCTGAAATGTTGTCTATTAATTCCCTCTACTTTCTAATTTTATTTTGACCGCACATCACGAAAATGAAAGCAACATAAGTAAACAGTACAGAATCAGTTCATGATTCCTCATTATATTTCACAATATTCAAGCAACCACTTTAACAGCCCTTGCTGAACTTCCGAACCCCACTCCTCCAAACAGCTTTAGGGTTTTTTTACTCCTACCCCCAAAATTATTTTATTTGCTTCGCGTTACTTCTTTCCCTTAGCTTTTGTTACAAAACAAACTAATCCTTTCATTTCAAACTCATGTCATTATTAAAGCCTCTTATTTTGTTGTTGTGCTGCATCTGTTCCAGAGCCAGATTTCAGCCTTCTACTCAAGTTTTACACCTCATGGTTTAACCTATCAGATGTATTTTGCATATAACAAAATCGGTCTTTGTTTCCGATTCACAGATAGGCTCACATGCCTTGTCTCCTAACCAGAGGGCAAAGTAACCACCACACAACAAAGTCTCATTTAATTTCAGAGGCTTAAGGTTACGGTAAGACTGCAGAGGATTTATATGGGACACTTTACACTGCTATGACCTCCAGCGTCAGAGTTCACAAATGAGGAGCATTTGTACTAATTAAAGCCATCACACAGCTTGCACCACAAATCCCTCCTTTTAATATCCAAGATACATCAGTGGAAGGAAAAGCCTAGTATTGTTCCCGAACAAGCAACTGTGAACTTCAGCTCCATTAACGTTTAATCCAATGGCAGCTAGGGTTGTACTCAAGAATCAAACCACCAAAATTAGATGCAAAGATATCTAAAGTAGAGATGCAGAGACTTGGGGCAGAAAAGAATTCACAGCCTACGTGAAGACATTCATTGCCTTTGATTGGTACCATAATCACTCTTCCAATTTAGAGCACGGTAGCTAGTTACTGTCGGCGTATACCTGACCTAAAACATTTGCTCTTTAAATATTTAATGAACCCCGTCATTGGAAAGTTATCAACATGCTACTCGTATGCATGACATGTTGGAATCCTGGTGTCCCAGAAGGCAGCTGCTGATCAGAATAACCTGAGCTGTACATGAATCTTTCATCAAACATGAAGAGCCAGTGTTAAACAGCTGTAAAGAAAGAGGAAGAAACAGATAACAATACATCAGTCTCTGCTAGTCAGGCTACGGGCTTCCTTTTGCGTTAGGGCCCTGGGGAAAAAAATAAAAGCTCATTTGGAACTACTTAGTAATTAGAGAATAACTTATTAATACAATAGGGTTTTTTTTTAATAAACATTTCTTCCCTTTTCAATTGAACAACCCCCCCACCTTTCTGTCATTCTCTAACAAGCACAGGGATCAAACGCACCTATATTAATTACACAGGCAACCAAAGCTACAGATGTGCAAACAGTCACCATCAGCAGATGGATGACTTCACAGTCTCACTTTGCATTTTGGTATCATTTAACATGTGCCACTGCCACATGGAATAGGTCAGCTGCCCCAAATCCACACACATTTATTTTTCTGAGGGGCAGAGCATGAGGATACGAATGGAAATCCCAGAGAATGGCACAGAAGTAGCAAGATAGCAGAGGCAGCAACTTATTTCTCAGCAGTGAAAGAGGCTCAGAGACTCCACGTTTCTGAAAGGCTCCCCGTATCACCTTTCTACGCACCGCACAGCTACGAGTACATCACTCACATGCTCCTAAGCCAGCTGATGATCTGCTGCCACTCAGCAGGGTAAAGAAATTCTATTGCTACTGGCAGAAACTCACCACCCTAAATCAGAAGCTGACCATTCCCAGAGCTGCCACTGACTAACTGTGGAGTCTCAGATACATCGCTGCCCATCTTCATCCCTTTGACCTATTGTTTCTTTGCCTGTTCAGTTCATAGAAGTGCCTTGCCTCCACAGACCTTGTGGAGATGCACATTCAGCACGCAGCACGTTGGGGCCCGCTCATTTTGTGCTTCTGGGAACGAGCATAATACAAATCATTAAAGAGCAGTAAAACGGACAAGAGCAGTAATTATACCAGCTAATGGCTGATCTGAGCTGGGCAGTCTGTATACATTATTACAGTCATTCGGTTCAGGACATCTTAACAACAACATCTTCTTATGACTATGCCTATGCAAGGTCAAGCAAAAATAGTAGCGTGGTGAGAAGGAAATCTTTAAGATGAGCACTCAGGGAACCATCAGTAATACAGGCAACATCAAGCACTCCGTTGAGAACACGGAGTCCCCAACCGAGTATTCAGATATAAATTGGTCAAGCAGGAACATTTGAAACCAATTACTTCTTTCCCAAGCAATTGTAATGGAATGATTATGCGGGCGGATGGAAAGGAGAGAATTAAATGCATTGGAGGAAGCGTGGGAGGACAGCAGCTCACTCAGTGATAAGATGTACTCTGTGCTTTTAATAAATAGCAACAAATTGCACGTATCCAAAGTCAAGCAGTAAGGCAAGTACTCGACTTTCCTGAACCGGGTCCAAAAAAACTGTTCTCATCCTTCTTGGCTTCAAAAAAACCCAAACAAACCAGAAACGATTTCACAGAGCACGAAGGTGCCAGTATATTTCTTGTTATCTGGCATATCTCAGAAAGGGAGCTTGTCATCAGCTCCCCAAATTGAGTCATCAGGACTGACATGACTTGCTTAAAATAATACTTTTGCTACTAGGTACTATGCGCATGTATGTGATTCTGATGTAGGTTTTAATGCGTGTTACAAAAGAATTTATTTTTCTAACCAATGCAGCAGTGAAGCACTAAGTTCTCAGGAGAGATGGATAGACCATGGCTCCTCCTGAAGCTGAATTGAGTATTGGGTTAGGTCTTGTTTTTATTATTATACATAACCTTTTCACTCCATCTGACATGAAACAATTCTGACAGGTTTATTAAAACCTTTTGTTATTACATTTGACATTTATGAAGGGTAGATGATAAATAAGCAGAGGAATGACACGTTTGCCAGAAATTCAGACTCCGGTGAGAAAACCTTCTCCCTAGCCTCTTTTAAAATGAAATCTACCCTCCTCAGTCATTCATGTCTCTTGGGGCGGGGAGGGAGATGCAGTTTTTCTGTACTTGAACAACCAGCCTGATCTTGCTTCTAAATTCCAAATATCACGACTTCTCTCTGTTTTCAAACCACAGAGGTCTTACCCAAGTAAGACCAAATGCATCCATTTCATGTAAGCAACAAGACAAAGCACAGCAAGTTTCAGTGTAGTAAAATCACACCGAAACGTAATAGTTTGACAGCAGCCATACTGATTTGAATTGCACATTGCCCGAGAAGCTCTTCAGTAGCCAATAAACTGCAGGAACTGATAAGGAGCAACATGGAAAGCATAACACTGTCAACACATGCATACAGAAAGCATGCGGTTCATTAGAATACTGTATTATTCCGCAGGAACATATTAGAAAATTATTTATAGTAAATCTACTTATAGTACTCTGTGCCACAAATTTTTGACACAGAAATAATAATAAAAAAAAAATACGAGTAGACATTTTTTGAGCACAAGATATAGTTATGAATAAGCCATGCAGACTCATGCATTGGTTCAGCAGGAATGACTGCATCAGCATTTAAGTCACATCAGATGGCCATCACAGCAAGCTCCACAGACTTCACCCCGAGTTGCATGGGGCTTCATCCCTACTGCGAACACACTCTTACTCCCCACAGAGTCAAAAGTGAGCAGGAGAGAGGGTGAACTTTGGTCTCATCCCAGCCCAAAGTCACAACATGATCATGAAGGACACCCAGATTACAGAGCTCAGAAGTGTTCCCAAGTCCCTATATTTGGCGAGTCCTAACGGAAGCTTTTTATATTAAAGGATCAAGCTGAATTCTTTTGCCTTTTGCTCTATCTTTTAAAGAAAGGAGCCTTAGTATTTTCCACATAGTGCCAAGTAGATGCTTTGTTTGTTTCTGTCTGTTATTGTGTTTTGCCACTGCTGTTTAATACCTCCTGGGTCTCAATTCTCTGATATTTCTACACTTCAGTGTTTCGGAGCTCTGGGAGGGCAGGGGGAGAAAAAGGTTGAGGAATCTAGGCTGGCAAGTGATACACCACAGTGAGCATCATCCTTCAGCCTTTGTAGCTGACCAGCTGCATGAGCAACTCTGAGATGATTTTCTCCTTCTGTGCTTTGTATCTCGAGTTAGGTAAGTGCAGCACAACAGGAGCTGTCATTCAGTGTATGTTTGTACAGCATCTACCTCGGTGATCTTGGTCAGAACCAGCAGGCACTACTGTAATAAACAAACCAACAATAAAGGATATTCATTTTGGAATTTATGAATTAATCCAAAGGCCTATCTTCTATGTACACTTAACTTCCACTCAGCTTGTCAGACCAGTGTGAGGGACTTTTTTATTCTTGTCTCTGTGTACAGAGCACAGGCAAGAACCTCTCTGCCCAATTCCTTCTGTCATTGCTCTTTGAACTGTGCACATAAACCAGCAGTTTCCTTGGAGGGGCTGATACTGGTCCATAAAACGGACAAACTTAGACAAGTTGGGCCACTGCTCTGGGACAGTGTTAGCAAATCCAGCCTTGCTCATCACTCCAAATTAAAAACCAACTGCAAGACACTTGTAGAATGCTTTGATGGGATCACCCTGTCACAGGGAAATCTGTGTCAACCTCACTGCAAAGCCAGAGGTTACATAAGGGAATACATGGGAACAGCCATTTCAGCGTTAATGAACTCTCCCTGTAATTCAGTAAGAGTTAATAGCTGTTACATGCAAGAGCCACAGCTGGCCACATCCCAAAAGATGCATAAGGTTGACCTCTGGGTGCTCAGACTGGAGGCTGCTGTAGCATGGGCTGACAAAACCAGTCATTTCTCAGAATTCAACTTAAATCACTCGCGAGGCAACAGGCTTCGGCGGGGGCTCGCTGGCGTTTTCAGCGATCGAGCATCTGCTAATGCAAAGGTGAGATGGACAAACAGCATCGCAGAGCCCTGTTGCACACTGAGGTCGCGTTCAAGTCTCAGCACGCTGCAGTTTTTGCAAGAGTAACTAGAGAAAGGCACAAAAAATGGTGACTGGAAAGCAATGTGACATCCATAAATGTCACCAGGAATAGGGAGCAACTACAGAGCTCTACATTCATCACCGGTTTCGTACAAAGACTGTATTCTTCAGCAATTAGAGCTGGGGTTTAATGACAGGATCGCTGAGTTATTTCCTTAGCGTTATTGTATTATTTAAAGGATGGTATAACACCACAAATAAAAGCGATCTATGTCTGAAAATGTACTCTGGGCAAATTACAAAGTTGATCAATGCAGAGCTTTTTAAAATTTTCTGTGGCAGTTTCTGCTAGGGGAAAAAAAAATCAACCATGTTTCATTTTCAGTCAGTACTATCAAAACACAATCCTTTCACACTTCCTAGTAAAAGTGCTTTGGAGTACCTAAGTTCATGAAAGCTTGAATAAATCGAGAATTTTGCTTTCAAGTACAAGAATTTTCTTTGGGATAGAAGTTCCAGTTTTGATCATGTCTAATATTGTGAATAGGCCCAAAAAGGACAAACCTAAATTACAGAGGAGTAATACAGCTGAGCAAACAGCATGAAGTTTGTACCTCCTGCACTGAGTGTGAATGATGCTGAATGAATGTGTGATTTCTGAACAGATCAGACACTGGAAGTTTAAAGATTAATTTGTTAAAAAGATAAGAAAAATTAATGTTTTCTGTATTTAAAGGAACGTCAAAGCTCTGTCACAAAAAGAGACATACAAAGATTTGTTTTCTCTGAGATTACTGAAAAACATTTGCATAAAAATGTAAGTATAACTGAGAATCCTTAACCTTGTGCAGGAGTCAGAAAACAAGAGAACACAGAGTAATCCCAGCTGCAGCTGCCATACAGCACAAAATCCTCCACAGATCTGGCACTTTGCATTAGGGGAGGAGGCAAATAGCAAGTCAGCCAGCAAAGCTTAACAATTTTCTTTCATATCATGCTTAAAAACGACAATAAGACAATTTCAAAGACACATTAATGAGCATCAGAATTTTTTAAAATATAACTTAACCATTTGGCTACTAATCATCTTAAGAACTAACTTAATACCTGCACCCTGTAACACTTCCCTGAGCAAACTGAAAAATCTCAAGATTATCTCAAGTAAGTCTGCATGGAGAGCAATGAGCCTTTGATGTTTGCAATCTTAAAATACTAAATACAAACACAATCAAAGCAAGACTAGAATGACTGTTGCCTTGACAGTGCTAGAAATAATGATTTTGATTGTTACAAATTAAACAGAAAAAAATATTTAATATGTACCTTATGGGAAATTTTGGGTTTTCCTAACAGGATTTTTCCAGGGACTGAATTCTCTAGCTCTAAATAAGCCCATGTATAACACTACTGCTTTTAAATTGTCCTTACATATAGTCATAAAAGTTTATTCAGAAGACAAATTTCATATCATTTGTAATCATACGGCACATCCTGAGGTCATATTACCCTCTGCCGCAGAGACATTCGTCTGCATTTCATATGCAGATGCCAATAACAGAGACTGAAATCATATTAAATAGTGAGAGACTGTCATAAAAGCACATCTAGTAGATAAAGAAAACCTTTACAAGCAGTGTGATGGACAAAATCTGTAATAGGAAACAATCTGATTCACCATGCACATTCCACGCTGAAAGATGTGCATCCAGGTGCCTTTGAAACGATGGCCTTTGACAGCTTTTTTTAAAAAAAAAAAGAGTAGGGAATGTATGAGAGAAAGGTACTTAATTTGTACATTCCTTTGACAATCAAAACCTTTCACGTGATTCAGTAATTTTGATCTAAGAAGTCATATTCTTGTCTAAAGCCCAATGTTTGAACACTAATCTCGTTGTGGAAATGTGGCAGAAAACACTCACTATTCCCTGACATGGGGATCATAAAACATAGTTCTGAGACACACACGTGCAAGGATATGGATAACACACTCTTAACACGTCCTTTTCTCAACTGTCAGCTCTAGACCACACTGCAGAAATTAGCACAAAGGGCTGCTGAAACAAATGACTCCGTATCTGCCAGCCTACAGCTCTCAACCTGTGCTGTTCAAGGGAGAAAAATCATGGAAAGTATTTAAATAACCGTGGATGAAACAAAACATAAATCCCAATGTTGTCAACCAATAACATATATACAGTAGGACGTCCAAATCCCGTGGCTGGGAGGGTACTGAACTTCTAAGAGCCAGGGAAGCATCCAGAGGAAGGGAATTTTCCCTTTCACTTATCAGTCATTGATTGCCCTACCATTAGATGGGTCAAAATGACTGGAGAGGTATGTCCAAGAACTAAATGCAATGAACTAGCAAATGAAAAAATATTCCAACTTTGCTGAACAA
The DNA here is from genome assembly GCF_009769465.1 of Tauraco erythrolophus. Lineage (NCBI taxonomy): Eukaryota > Metazoa > Chordata > Aves > Musophagiformes > Musophagidae > Tauraco > Tauraco erythrolophus. Next base: position 3,786,080 of record NC_141493.1, on the reverse strand, counting down.
TTTAAAAAAAAAAAAAACCTAAAGAGAAGACAAAGTCACTTGGCAGATTGGTAAGTCAGAAACTATCGGTACCAGAACAGTGACGCACCAAATGAACACCACTGGGCTGTCATGGAGCCTAAGGCCATGACCACTTAGTGAATTACGGAGTGAATATTTGCAGATCTGGCCTCACATACACAGCACATGCTCAGATTGACTGCATCTCAGTTGTTACAAATGGCAAATTGTTATTTTTTAATAAAGCATAGAAGTTACAGAATTCTTAACTAGAAATAACAGAAGACTATTTCTTTAGGTTGTACTTCTATTTCTTGTGAGTTTAATCACGTTATCTAATACTTCAATACAGAACTCTCACGTTAGTCTTCTGAAGGGGCAGATTTCTCTCCTGCTCCCAAAAAAGCAGGTCTCGACTTTGAAGCGTTTGGCTCCAACCAGAAAGATTCGCCATGTGAACTGGAATGACAAGGAAGCTTCCAAGGGAGGACGATGGCCTGATGGGAAACCGGCTCAAAAGAGAGATGATGTGTATTACTGAATGAGCAGCTTTTCTTTTTATTCAAGACTTTCCTTACTCTTCCATCAGCCTGGGAGATGACTCATTAATCTGGTATTTTGTGTTATGTTCTAAGCAGCCTTGCTGCATTTCTTCTGTGTTTTTCAACTGTCAGTTCCGTGTACAAAGCCCTTCAGAAAGCTCTGAGGACAGCTGCTAATTATCTCAGAGAACAAACAATAGTCCTCAGCTGGAGCAGCTAAATGGGAAAGCCTTTGTTAGTTTTCGTACGACGTCTCTACTGCTTTTCAGAATGTTTTAAAATATTGCTTTGTTCTGAATATTGAATTGTTGGAGCCTGTAATAAAGTGCACTCAGCTGGGAGTCAGGACCGCCTTTCTTGGTTCTGCCATTCACCTGCAGTATTTCACAGCCAGCTGTGAGACCAGACATAAATAAATCCACTCACGTGCATGACTTTCTGAGATCAGAGTCCTAAAGGTGGAGAAGGTGGGGGGGGGATGTTCTTGGAGTCAATTAAAACTAATAATTCAAGAACACGTACAGTTGCTGGTGCTTTAAACTTTGGGTTTTTCCAAATTTAAGGCGCTGAAAAATCCATCCTGCTACTCCTCTTAAGAATATCATCATGCCACAGGGTTAAGCTAGATGGAAAATCAAGTGCTAATTAGGAAATAAAATACTAGAAACAGTTTTAACAGGGAAAGTCATGTCAAGCCAGTCAAGTTCAGTATATGAAAGGAAAGACAATGCAAAGAGAATTAATAGACATAATAAGGTAAATGGATGTAATTGTCAGGTACAATTTAGTGAGCCCGGATTAGTTCCTAGTTGAATTTAACAAAGAAATTCAGATCTGTTAACCTTAAATTAAGCAAAATTTATTTTTCAATTAGTTCACGCAACATGCAGCAGAAAGAAATTACAGTAATAAACAGCAATGGCATTTGACAGACTAGGCAAGCATTTCTGATCCTTAAAATGTCTTCATTCTGAGATACTCTCCTAGTAAGGTAGGAATCAACAGAGATGATGAGTCAACGTTGTTGACTGTAACATCTCTAACAACAGCTAAAACAAAGTTTCCGAAGTCAAATTTATAACCACTTTCTGGAAGAATTCACAACACACGAAAAGTAAGACTGATACAAACCCCGCAAGGGGAACAAGACTCAGCTGCATCAGTAAAGCTTGAAACCTACGGGACTGGAAGGGGCTTTAAAACAAAAATTACGGGTTCAAAGTCTTCACGTTAGCAACGGTAAGGGTCAGTGTGGATCTGCACAATTCAAAGCCCTTCTCTCAGGGACCGTACAGTGATTACTCCCAGGGCTGTTGGGATCACAGACATCTCCCAACAAAGCTGAAGACACAGTCACTGTCACTTCGCCTTCCATCTTAGATACCATCCAGTCCATTACGTAGCGCACAGCCCACTCTCTATTCTTTCCAGGGACACCTGAATAGCTCCACACAAGTAATGTACAGTTTAGAAACCCAGAGCCTGACAATATTCCACTTCTTTGACATTTACTAAAGAGTCTTAAACTCTCCATTGACTACAGCAATCGCAATCTCACCGGTGTACTCAGAGTCCACATCGTTGCTAACTGGTTTAGAAGGCACACCTAGCAGCTTGCATATTACAGGTTCAGTCAGTTCTTGCTATTATGGCAAAGGATTTCTGGGGACCATTTTCTGCCAGTAGTTCCTGTTGCTTTTGCTAAAACGTCTGTAATTTACAGAAATACAAGTCAGCTAAATTTTCCAGTCTGTCTTACAAAACCCCCTTGCCAGGAGACTCAAATATTGTAATTCTCTATCGCTATCTTATACAAGACATATTCACAGATAAGCATAAAGACAAAGTCAGTGCCCTATCAAACATCAATGTTCTGAGGCTAAACATGAACTCTGTGTCCTACCCTTGGGCTGAGGAATGTCAAGCAGCACACCTTTCAAACAGCAGAGTGAAAAATCAAATACAGCTGACATTAATAATGCCTTCACAGCAAATCCTCTGCACAGATTGACTTATTCTCTCCTGTGGCCCCAGCAGATGCTCTGCCCAATACATTTTTTGACAGACAATGTAAAAACCTGAGTTCCTCCTACTTGCACACATTCAGTTGTTTCACACAAATAACCACTCCTCATCTCGCCATGACTTTAATCTCCATCTGCGTCACGCAAGTTTTTACGTCTGTTGCCTGCTTGAAATGAAGTCAAGTAAACAAAAGAGAACAAATGCTATTTAGATATCCAAGTTTCGGCAACATGAAAATTGTTCATTATCTTTGAAATTTTTACCTGTAGCCTTCCTGGTTCAGTTACTCAGAAGTTATTCAATGAAGGAAGAGCTCATGCAAAAGACTGGTTTGCTTGAGCTCATTAGCCCTCCTTACTCCCAACTCCACTGCTTCCTTTCAGTCTTGAGCAAGAGGACATGAAAGAGCCATTATGCTTTTCCTTGCCAGCCTGAACAAAGATCCAGTGCTTTTGAGATCACAGGGGAAGGAGGCTGGGGCTCCAGTCCATCAGTCTGATTCTCCTTTTGTGCTACAGCTGCATAAACTATTCTGTATTTCTTCTGAACTACTGTGTCCCATCCTATTTCTCTTCCTGCCCATGAGATGAGGACATTTCATTATCAGGTGAAATAATCCCCATTTGCAGAATTGAGTTCTTTGCAACCTCCAGAAGAAAGTAGATCTGTTAAACACGTATTATTAACAATAATAAATGCTTCAAACCTCTGGGTACTGTTCAACATCCACAGTAAAAGCATTATCATAAAAAACACATTCTTAAATTCTAAAGAAATAAACCTTGGAATCGGTTTGGTTAAGATGGTTCAGGCAGGATATCTATCAGGAAAACCCATTATGATGAAGAGAAGCACTTATAGCACAGAAGGGCTTTGACAAAAACCAGTCAAAAGGTTTTCATCAAGAATAATGTATGTGCACTGTAAATCCCAGCTCACAAACACACCGACACACAAAAGTCTTTTTTATTTGCATTTTGTTCAAGTGGTTACCAGAATGTTGAGTTTATGTTTCTCCTCTCTTGCCTTTAAAGAGTATTTCACACAGACAACTCAATGCCTTTGATTCCCAAGTCACAACATCACAGGGATCTTTGTCCCTGTTCACTCAGCTACAGCAAGACTAAACAATCCAAATGACCCATCTACTCCACTCTTATTCTTTGCCTGCGGAGATGCCTTTCTGCTTCTCCTTCTAGATGTTGGCACACATGCAGCCTATTGTATGGCCTCACAAAGAAGAAAATACAAAAAAAAAGAAAAATAAAAAAGTGAGATGGAGTGTTGTGATGATGAGACTCCTCTTCTCCTCCCCCTACCCTATCTGCGAGTATTCTGGGAGCCAAGAAACAATCTTCAGAGACGGCTCCTTATCAAATCACTGGGTTGTATCGTGCCCTTAACATACAGCTCAGAGTTGGGGACCACAACTCCTCTCATTCACATCCTACTTACCTTTTGACACAGAGACACAACAAAGCAGCAGCTCTACATTCAAAGTCAATGGAGCTTCCCAAGACGCCAAAGGGGAGACGCAAGCTTAGACATTCGGTTAGAGACAAACAGTTGTCACTCAAGCTCTATCACCAATGAACTTTTATAGGAGCATAAGTGAGGATTTTGTATTTTTTAAACCCTTTCACTTCCCTGCAATCCCCATGACAGCAACACCCTCAGCACTGAAGTGCTGATTTGAGAAATATTGTCAGTATATTCTCCTACGTACACTAGTGAAGATTTACCACCTGTAGCTTGCCTTTGTAACCAGAAGTCACACATATAAGTAGAATCATATTCATAGTGGAGAAGTTGCTCCTCACAACAAATGACTGAACAACTTTGCTCCCTTTAATGCACCAAACAGCTTGTGCTCCACAGGCACTATTTGCTGTACAGTGCCAGGGCCTTTTAACGAGATCCCTGCAAAAGGAGGCTGTAGGGAAATCCAGTAGAAACAGGGATGTTGTGATTTCTTGTGCTAACCTGGATCCACTACGGAAATCCTGAAATATGGGATTGGAAAAAGAGAAACGTAAGACAGAAAGAACAGGAGAACAAACCAGCACTTCTACCTATATAAATCCTGACATTTCAGAGACATTTGAGCAGCAAAGGAAGCGAAAAATATAAACCAAAACTATTTCAACTATTTCTCTTCTGTCTGCGCCTCTCTGAGCACAAAGGGGAACAGAAAGTCAAGTCATTCGTTATATATTTTATTGTGGAACATAACACTTCCCCATCATGTTTCTTTTCAATGCTTCCTCCGATATAGAACATTGCACCAAAAGCATAGTTCGGTTTGTACACCAGCAATGCAGGTGCCCCTTCTTTAAAACTGATGAAGTGTGGAGGGCCCCATTACTCAAGGGCTAATTGCACGAACAGGTACACTGCAGAGCGACAGCACAGCCTGGCACGCTCGTATTTGCAGCTCAGAACATGCAATTCAGGCAGAGAGATGAGCACTGCTCGAGGGAAACTGCTGCAACAGCTTCTTGGAAGAGCTGGCAACTGATGTATTTTTATAGCCTTGTTTTGCCCCTTTCCTCCTCCAAAAAAAATGCAAAGGAAAAAGTAGAAAAAGAAGAGCAAGATAAGTCTGTCAGCCTTGCGAGTTCCACAGTGTAGAAAATTAAACCAGGCTGAGAAAAACCTGCAAGAAGCCACTGGCTGGGGAAAGATCCCTGGACAGCCACTGCGCAGCTTATGACAACTGTTTCATGCACTGCTAGGTCACTCTACAGCTGTGGAAGCAGATGGAGAAATTTAGAGACCGAGAAAAAAACAACAATCCTGCAAAGCTTTTTTTTTTAAAAAATCACTTTAAAAAAAATTAAAAGGAGAAGAAAACGAAATTCAGTTCTCATAAGAGAATGAATTCAGAAGCAGAAGTGAACCTGTTGACTGCAAAGACAAATTTGCGGAGGCTTTTGAACCTGCCTTCTACACAAACACATCAACAAACATCTTCAAAGGGTTTCTGAAGGTCTGGACATGGCAATATGACATCAGAAGCCACATAGGCAGTTTTCCCCCCAATATGTTATTACACAGGCAGAGATGATCAGATTAACTGAAGATCTCGGGTGACTTCATCAGCCGTGTCACCAGGGTCCCTCCAAAGCCTCCTCTGCTGCCGTAACCCCAACAGCCGCCCGTGCCAGGCAGGTACCAACCCACAATCTACATCCTGATCACTCCAACACCGAGACCCCAGAACCATCATGTTACTGTGAATAAACCCATTAAAAACCCATGAAATCTGGCACGTTAGTCAGGGGAAAGAGTACTACTGCGCTGAGCTACAAGCAAAGCTAAACACAAACACAGTTTTGGAAGAACTAACAGCTGAGCCAAGAGACCTTTTGTGCTGCACATTTATCACGGCGTGCATCTTGCTTAATAAATCTCTTGCATTTTCACATACGGCTGTATTTTTTAAAGGGTTTTATGAGTTTCATTTCTTTCTTGTTTTCACTGCCTTTCACGGTTCTTCTGCCTCCTAGAAAACTCTGAAGTCTGTATTTCATTAATAAGAACGAACTTTCAAAAAGAAAATATTCCTCTCAATTTGTGAGGGAAGCCACTACTTTAACCTCTCCTGAGATAAACTATTGCTTGTAGAAAAGGGAGAAGGGGGGCAGGGGGATAAGTACAGAGTTGGGCTTCAAAGGTCTGGTTTCCATACGACAGAGTCTGAAATAAAAACATATCAAACAAAACCGCGTGTTTGAGGGCTCGGCATGAAAGACGTACACAGACTGCACAGAAAACTTTTCTTCAGCCCACCCTATTTTTCTCAGCACAGACCTTCAGAACAGATTCTTAAATTCTGGCTTTGCTTCACATCCTTACACCATTTATTACCTGTATTTTCAATATTCCGAGAGACACTTTAATCACCACACTGTGCTTTAATTGTTATTAGCATTTAGATTATATGGTAATCTTGCAGCCAAAAGTCAATATTAAATTACTGTCCTTGCCCGCTGAAGAGTAATATATATAGAACAGAGTTGAAATGTGTTTTAAAGTTTCAGTTCAATTTTATGTCCTAATTACTCCGGAATGTTATGAAAGGACTGTAACATCGTACCATATATTCTTGTCATCCTATAGGCAGCTTTATAGTAACATTACAACAGTATATTGAACTCATTACGGGGGAGCATAATTGAAACGATACAAAGAAACTGCTAGCTGTTAATAAAGCCACGTTGGGGTTTGTATCCTATCTATCCCCTTTCCCAGTATTAAGCTGGATTGTCAGAGACAGACGCACGACAAGCGGATGCGTTTCCGACCGTCCATCTGCTGATGGAGAGCCAGATCCCTGCCTCCCGTCAGTGCAGTTCCACCTGACTTGGGATGTGGCTGTACCACACTGCACCAGTTGAGAATTCCATTCAAAGCATAAATTTTAACTCATCTTCACTGGAGGGATCTAACACAACTGGTGTCAAACCCAGCCAAGCACAAGTTAACCACCTGCTCAGCTGAGGAGGTGCAGCTCTTTCTGCGGGGAGGCAGTTGTTCTCCGTTACACCACCTCAGTGCTTCTGCACACAGAGCTACACGAAACATGCACTGGCGAGTTTGAGAAATTCAGTGGATTTCATGTTTGCTGTATGGATCACAAACATCACCTTTTTTTCTGTGCTGTTCATGTGGTTCTGTTTCATGGCAGGACAACACAAGCCACTGTGTGTCATGTAAGACAACAAAACGTACCATCAGAGAATATTTCACTGAATTGAAATATAATGTGAAATTCTTTACATTGAGGGTGGTGAGGCACTGGAACAGGTTGCCCAGAGAAGTTGTGGATGCCCCATCCCTGGAAGTGTTCAAGGCCAGGTTGGATGAGGCTTTGGGCAACCTGGTGTAGTGGAAGGTGTCCCTGCCTGTGGCAGGTGGGTTGGAACTAGATGATCTTTGAGGTCCCTTCCAACCCTAAACATTCTATGATTCTATGATAGCAAGTTTTACGTCTGACATGACTATTCAAAGAACAAGAAGAGGATATTTGTCACCCTGTCTCCAATGCAGCTGTACATAAACCTCTCCAGACATGCTTTATTTGAGAACATGTCCTGAAGAGTTTTTTCTATCAACCACCACATGGAAATTTCCTCTCACTCAATCGTTTCAATAGAATTCAGACACGTATTCAGCATTATTTGCCATGTCCTATCATAAAAACATTGCTCAGGAGATTGAACCGAAAAATTTTGCCCAGCCTAATTTTAAGTAAATCCAGTAATACAAATTTTACCACTTTCTTCGGGTTATTCAAATGGTTAATAGACACTGAGTGTTATACTACAGCTTCAACAGGGAAAACACTACCATCCTGCTTTTACGAAGAAACGGGAGGATTCAATGTTATCTTGCTAGTCCACTTTCTTCTGCTCCTGTGCCATGCCACAGCTATTTATTTGCTTTGTACATTCATTCTACAGAACAGACACACTACAGAAGGGTTCCTGCCAATATCACTACATTCATTTATTTTATTTGGTGTTGTTTCTTCTCCATTGTTAAGAGTCTCTGCTTCAAAGAGAGTTTCAGTGCTATATCCTTTCACAAACAGCTTTTAGGTACACATTTCAGGCAAGCAAGCCTGCTTAAACCTAAGCACATGTTATTTCCAACTACATCCTTTGATTATCTTGAATCTGATTTTAACACTAATCAACAAAACCCGAGATTTTGCCATTTCTCATTGTGCCTTTGGAATACTTCTCAGGCTGACGTCAACAGATCAGGCTGCAAAACTACTATTAATAAAGCAGATTGTCATTACTGTCCAAAAAACCAGCATGTCTTTTAAAGCCTTCATATAAAGATTACCCTTTGATATTTCTTAATAGTGTGGCAATTAGAAATCAGCATAAAACTGGGAACTTTACATTTTTCTGTTTGGAGATCTATTGATAGCAGTAAATTGAGACAAAGATATGAATCAGGACCATTTATACAGCACAGACTTTGGCCAAACACCCCTTCTCTGAAAACTTATTGATCTCTCATGGTATTTCATCCATATGTGCAAAAGGCTTCTTCACCATATTATCTCAGACTCAGCACATTTTTAATTGCTCTAAAGACATTCCCTTGAACAGCTACTCTGCATCAATGTGAGCAATCTTTAGCAGGACAAAGAATCTATTCCGTCATACTACAAGCAATCTTTCTGCATACCTAGAGCAGATGCAATTCTGTTATAAATGCTCCATGATCCCAAATACGAATGAAATATATAGCCAGTCTAATTCTGACTAAGGTTAATTTATTCTTCTATACTACTCATGTAACATGCAAAATTTAATAATAAAATAATAAAACCCACTAGTATAATTGCTGTTGCTATAAACTCAAATGATTGTTGACAGCTTTATAGTCATCTCCTGCAGGAAGAGGATATAGCCCATTATTAGCATATGATAATCTAGAAGTGCCTATGGAAGAAAGAGATTTTATCATCGATATCCTGTTAATGGCAGGAGGGAAAGGCACTTCTCATGAAGCTAGAGAAATCCTGACCAGAGTCAGACTTCTTTTTCAAGGGAAAAACTGACTTAGCAAACAACGTATCCAGAGATGCAGTGAATTTGCCATTGTTTTCAGACTTTGAAGGAAGATGGGATATATTTGTAACAGACACCATCTATAATAAACAAGTCACAGACTTGGCACATGGATTGCTGGGTGAGATTCAATGGACTGTGTGCATAGAAAGCCCTAAGTGACCACAACTGCTTTTTCCTGCCTTGAAACCTGTGAACACCTGCAATTCTTATCCTCCCTGGGGTTGCAAATACCCAACGCTTGGCTGTCCATTAGTTGCACGTTGTGCACGTGCTAGAGGGTGGGTGCTCTGATGATGTCATATATTGCTATGATTGATTGTTCAGATCTATTAAGCTATTTTGAATACTCAGCATTAAGCTACGCCCTGACCATAACACACTCTAGTGCTAAACTCCTGTTTTTTCTATCTGCTTGGTACCCACAGAAGTTAATTCAGAGCCTGGATGCCAAGAGATTTCACACCACCACAGCAACTGTGTTACAGCCGCGTTACCTGAGGCAGCCCGCAGTAGTCATTGATTTCCTCAGAGTATCTCTCAACATTATTTATTTATTATCTTTGAGTATGCATGGCTTAGAAGCAATATTGTATTCTAACACTAATATCCACGTAATCATGTTATTCATGGAGAGGTTTTGCTCTCATTTGTACCAACTTCACACCAGAATAATTCCATTTTTTCCATGATGTTCCTTCCAATGCAGGAGTGCTACCATTTTAATGTTTCCTGGATGACAATAACACTGTGAAAATGTTACTCAGCTGAAAGTAATTCTGAAAGCTAGCTAAAATGTCAATACTATTCTTGCAGCCTTCCCAGAAGCATGGTGGACAGCGTAGCAGGTGGGAACAGACAAGCTGACAACACTGTGAAAAAAAGAACACATGGCTTGGAAAGTGTCCCTAAAGCAAACTGAGCCCCTGCAAATCAGGAGTTACCGTTTGTTTATTCTGGGAGCAGCTCGTGAACTAGCAGGAGGAGCCAGAAAGGAATTTTACAAGATACTGAAGTCCAGCTGATGGAGCATTGGATGAGGACAGCAGCCCCGCTCTGCTGTGAGACTGAGCACAAATCACCGTTTCTTTCAAATCAAACAGTTAAATTTGTTTTTCAGATCCTTGGTGGTTTCCAATCAAACCCCTATGAGTCATAACACCCAACTGCTGTTTGGGAGTATAAGGCGGCTGAAGCACGTGGCTTGTCCCCAGCCATCTGCAGGTAAACCACCACACCACAACATGCTGCCCCTCACTTGCACCACTGCCAACAAACATGCCAAGGCTCAACACAGGAAGGAATGAAAAAGGCAATCCACAAACATGTTTTCCTAAAGGAATCCAGGTCACAAACCACAAACCTCACAGTGTGTATCAAAGAATGGCAAATAGGAATGGCAAAATACCAAACCCAAACCAATTTCCTTCCAAAAACCACATCAGGTCAAATCTAAAGCTAATATAGGCACACCCCAACTAATGTAACAAACGATCAAGTCCACATCTCCACTTAGGGCAGGGTACCCACCTGGACATTTGTAAGTTGAAACGTGCAATACCTTAATCTTAAGGAATATCCTCTTAAAACTGAGCCTACGGCCATATCCCTAAATCCAGGATATGATTGGGCATGCTATTAAGGTCATATATATACAATAAAACATTAAAGGGGTTTTTAGGCTCCTATCTCAATATACAGGAGCCGATAGTTGAAAATGATCTGAAGTCCACACACAGTCAGAATAAATATTACAATGACATGTGGTTAATAGAAGATGATGTGAGAAATAAAATCAGTAGAAGAAAATTGCTTCAGACATTACATTATTGCTATTGAATTGAGACTTCTCCTGGTGAGAACTGATAGAAAGAGAGAATCATTTGAGAAGAACACTTACAGTATTATGCATTAGACAAAACCAGTATAACATCTAGTATTTAAGTTGTTAGAGCTCTGTGTTTCGCTTTCCATTACAAGATCCTCGCAGATTTGATCACGTCTCAAAAACCTTAGTCTTATGTGTCATCCAAAGGATGATAATTCGGTTACTTCCATGCTGCAAGGCACAGAGTCAGAGAGCAGCGCTCGCCAGGGACTCACTAATGCCAATTCCTTTTCTTTCACATTTCTCATCCAGGTATTGACCCAATCTGACTTTGCCTCCCTTTATGAGAATTGACAAGGCAAGAGACCAAGGAAAAACAGTTCCAAGTAATAAAGATTCTCCGTTTTAATTATTTTATGAGGACACAGAAGACCAGAAGCTTACAAAATCGAGGTTTCCGTGTTAACTCTCTAGCACGGGGCATAGCATTCGAGATTTGGCTTAGTATTTTCCTAATACACAGAATGGGAAAGAAAAAAATAAGGCATCTCAAGAGGAGAAAGCAGAGCTTGAATGCCATAACACTTTTTGTCTTCAGAAGTAACCTGTCCCATGAATACACACAGGCATATTTTTTTAAATTAATCTTTGGCGATAAAAAAGCCTATCAAAAATTATAAAACACTAAATGAGGTTTTTATTAGCCTTTAATTAAGTGCATTTACTAAAACTTGAATTATAATTTTAGATTTAAAGTACTTAAAATTGAAGATGAGCTTTTTGGCAAAAGAAAAATTGTGATTATGTTTGTGAAGTAATTGAGAAGTGAGAAGCAAGGTGGTTTACATCATTCCAGACTTTCATAAACAAGCAACCACCTCTTTTGACACAGCTCTGCTAAGGACAAAGGATGTTTCTGAAGTTTCCAAGAGAAAGTACTCCTGTATCTTGATTGATAGGCAGAAAACTGCAAGGATGATGTAGATAGTAATTATTAATACTGCCAATTCTACAATCTGAAGGTTTCCAAGTGTTTTGCAAACACAACTAGATTCAGTTTCATAATTCTTTTTAGTATGTAATTAAATCCTATCACCTTTCTACAGACAGAGAAGCTCAAGAATACTAATTTTGCTAAAGGTTAGCTTGGCTGCCTGGAAACGAAACCTCTGGGAATGCCTCTCCCAATCATAGCAGTAGTTACTAGCTGTTTTGCAGAACCAGCTCAAGGACTCACTATATTTCAGCTTCATTGCATTAAGTCTCCTCTCAGAGAGAGAATTTCAAGAGCACCTACTTTTAGAGCACAGCCTCTTCTTTCAACAGGAAAACAAGAAAAAATAAGCAAACAAAAACATCCCCAAAAACCAGAAGATGCCTTCATGCTTTCTTTTCATTCCTAGCAGCAATCCTTCCTAGAAGATTTTCCATTACTGCTCCAGACTGCAGCTCATCATTGTCGCCAACCCACAATTTTAGGAAGATTGTGCTGCCCGTGGGATGCTGTTGCTGGACCACCCCATACGCTGCCATCAGGTCCATGACCTCTGGGGACTGTTTTTCTCAGCGTATTTTCCCAGATGGGAGCAATATGCTGAACGTAACTGCTAACAGTCTCTTGGACTTCTGAAAAAGTCTATCTTGAACACTGAATCACAGCACAATAAAGCACATTGAGTAATAACACAAGTACCACGTACAACCTGTACCCTCAACGTACACAACGTAGGCAGGATTTGTACCAGGTGTAACCTTGTTCTGCCCTTTGCAACACGGAAGAATCTTCTCCAATACAGTTGTACACATCTGTTGCAAGTACAGAGTATTAAAAAAAACAAAAACAAAAAACATTTACTATTGCAACAAACGTTTATAGTTTGGCTAGAAGGCAAGAAAATCTAAAGTTAGGTCTGTAACTCCATCCTGTGGTATGTAGGTATTACAACACGTTTTTTTAAATCCAGGGACACAAATATTTTTCAGTTATACACTAATATAAGCAAATCAGAGTGCCTTTCAAGCTTTCCTTTTGAATATCCTTCCTCATGTACATGGCCTAGATATGATGAGCCTTGCCAAATCGTGTTTGCTCGGAGCATTCTTTCGCAACTTCGTTGGGGATACTGAAGGAGAACAGGTTTTGTTTGAGCTGGTACAACTCCACAAAGCTCAGGCAGGCAGATGTTCTTATGGCAGATCTCCAGTCTGATTGTACAACCCCAGGTTTCTGATTTAAACATATACAGAGTGTTTTCCTATTTGCGTGGAACAGCTTAAGAGATGGAGTTATCTCCACCAACTTCAACACGCCGCTGGAAGAACTTCAATCTACTTTTGAAGGAGATGCATTGAAGAAAATGCAATTCACGCCAGGATTGTCTATTCAACCTAAACAAGTGCAAAAGAAACCTAGATCCTAACACCACATCTCTGAATCTCAACATGCGCTGTCTTGGGAAGCTGAAGGGTTTTAGAAATTTGTCAGGATGCCACTTAAATTTTTGATTTGCCTGACATTGTTCTTCCTTTACAGCTCTTTTCAGCACTGTAAACAAAGATGTCCAGCTTTTGTACTGGGAAGGTCAGTGAACAGACACACGTACCTGTCATGCTAACACTGCTCCGTGCTGGGGCTCGTGTCTGTACGGCAAGGTAAGGGGGTATAAAGCTGAGCCTGAAACACTTCAAATCATTCGAGTAAGGTTCTTCAGAGCTCGCCTGTCAAAGCTTACTAGGAGTTCAGCCATCGCTCATCCTGTCACCAGGCTTGTAATATTTCTAAGCAATATTTTTCTTGGAGTCCCAGCACCTGAAATGTGAGAATGCTGCAGTTTTAGAGAGAGTCTTAGAGCTGCAGAACATCACAGTATGAACTAGAGGACTGGGAACTGAAGGACACATGAAAATAGCCTACTGTGACTTTCAGGGTAATCTCTAGATACATACTTTATTGCGGTGAGGGTCCAAGGTGTGCTTTTGTTCATGCCAATACTGAAAAAAACTGCTAATAATATAACAAATTCTTTCTAAATCAGTCTTTCCACCGATCTCAATGCTTCTGCTGCTAAGGCAATCAATGGAAAGACATCTGTTCTGTAAATGGCCAGGTTGGGTAACATGTTGTTGCCTTGCAGCATAACCCCTGGGCTGGAAGTTACCTTCTTCAAAGATCTACAGGTAGAGCAGCTCGTGCTCCTTAATCTGCCTTAAGCAAAGTCAGTCAAGTCAGCTTAATAACTGAGAATGGTTTCGTAAGCAAAGCCGGCTGGCTCCGTTCAAAGCTGCTTAAAGCCATTTTGCATGAGCCCTGCAAGGAGCAGAGATCTGGGACAGCGGTCTCAGTGTGTGCAGTGGTAACTATCTAAGGGCAGGATATCCATTTGCACAATCTGGGCCAGCAGAAAATATCTGATTATTTCCAGTCAATGTGCATCTGTTTAGAAATTAAGTGGTACTGTGTGGAATACTCCGTTATCGAAGTGAGAAAAAAAACTGCGGATGAAAAGCAGATAATTTCCCTCTTCCCCTTTTTTTCCTTTAGCCTCATCTTGTCCAGCTGAATCACCTTCTTGATTTGCTGCACATTGCAATCAGGTATACAAAGCCCAACATTACTCATAAGGAATAAAGCAAAAGAAAAAAAAAAAAAAAGAATCTCATTCACTGCAGCATGTTACCATCAAACTTCTTCTTTGGGCAACTTCTCAGCATCATGATTTTTAAACTCTAAACCAACCTCTTACTGAGAAGGCTCTGACTGACAGTGGAAGGAAGGGAGGTTAATCACAGATGTGTATGCCCACTGGAATTTGTGCTTGAAGACAGACAAGCAAAGGGAAAAGCAATAGTTACATACCAAAACAAAGTGGTACCTCTTGAAAGGAAACATCACAGCAAATAGCATAGATTTTCATTCATACAGACATGAAAAAGAAATCTATTTTCTTAGCTGAAAAAGAGACAATCCTATGTCTTGATTTTTCAAGCAAAAGTAGTATATATTTAAAGAGTGGCTGTCAATTTAGCTGAAGACAAGAGTGTCCTTTTATAGCAGTTTTTAACATGCATTCATGAATTCTATAAGCACAGAAGTGTCCTTGTTAGCTTATCAAGTTCACATTTACATTCAAAGCAAAGCAGAAATTCAGACATGTTTTAGCAGCGGGTTGATCAAGTATGCACGAGCGTTTTCACGAGCCAGCCCAGCACTGAAGGGAGCACGTTTGCAGAGGAGCAGTGGAAGACAGAGGTGCACAGGGTTACCAAGAAGTCCATTAAAAACCTCACAGTAGAACTGACCAAAAGCAATGAAAATTTCAACATGAAGCTATTTAATTTCTAAACCTCAATGAAGCATAGAGCTGTAAAAACAGATCAGCTTTCCAGAAAAGCGAGGAAGGATGTGAACACTCATACTGGTGGAGAGATAGAATCTCTGAGACATTTTGATCGTACTGCCTTTCTTAACTGCAGTTAGTTGTTTGTGCAAATACTGAGTGTAATTCAAGCCTCATATCTGTTCTTCCACCTTAACAGAGGTCCACTTTGTAACAGAGGATTTGTTTAATGCAGCAGCCTTCTGTCATCTGGGAAGCTTTAGTTAGCTACAAGGTTTGGCTAATCAATTTAATTCCTTCTTAGATACATAGGTGTCTAGATCCATTCGCTGCAAAAAGAACACAGCTTCCAATCGGAAAACTATGCAGAATCCAAAACCTCTCTGGTGTCTGCAGATATTTAAAGCTTGGCTTTGTCTGAGCTCTTGTAATCACTGCTGAAGGATGACTTCAGTGTTACATGCAGACTCAATCACATGGCATCAACTGACCAACACCACTAACAGATGCTTTGATCACATCACTGGAACCACGAAGCAGGGGGAAACAATGAACCAAAAAAAGAATAAATTCACTTTCTGTGGGTCTGTCCCTGCAGAAATGAAGGAAGCACTGGGATTGAACTGCCCTGCATCTCTCTAACAGCCTCTTGCCTAACGAGCCATCGCACCCCTCCGAAGGATGGTTCCCTTTCCTACCGTGTGCCCCTTCACCATAACCAACCACTCTTGCTCCTTAAGCCAGGGAAACTTTTTGCCCAGCCTTTGTTCTTCCAGTGCAGGTTACAAAACAAGGAGCCACAAACGAGGAGGAAAGTATTTGGAGGCTGCTGTTCCCAAACGGTGGATAAAGCAAACCATCAGCATTAAAAGCAGCTTTTAATTTGCTTTGTTTTAAAGCAAATTCCTTTTCCTTTACAAATAAGCAGCTCTTAAAGCTTATCTCGTCTCATGGGTTTAAAAAAAAAAAGTTAGAAAAAGGAAAAAATTGATGTTTCTCTTTCATGCTCAGCAGTAGAAATAACTTGTAGAAAGATCTCTATCATAAACTGCCCCAAGGTTTTTAACTTTAACCCTCGAGTCCTGCATACCTGAGGAAAAAATAGCCTGCTTCAAACACGGCCAGAGCTCAACACAGTGCAGATTGTCTTTGCTGTGTCAATAAGTGCAGAAAATCGTAATTGCCCTGTCAGAGGCAATTTTGAAAGCTGCAACTGCACTTAGATGTTGAGGTATTATCCCAATTCGCACCCTACCAGCACTATTTACAATGTCAACACATACTAATAAGCCTCTGGGATGATTTTTTTTTTTCAGCATAGGTAAATACGAACTATTTGGGAGAATGTTCCACTTATCCCACATGCCGACTATGCACATGGACCTGATACGCATCAGTGAACAGATATTATTTAATGAGAATGCCATATTTGGGGGCCCCAAGCTGTCATTTATTACATTTATTATTATTCTTTTACCATCCGTTCCCTTAATTCCTTTGTATTAGAGCTACTACTGTTAAACTGGAAATAGCTCTTGATTCACAATTAAATAATCCAAAGTCATTCCAATTCTGGAAAGTGTTGGAAACATCAGCTAGGCTGGAGATGTCTAATCCCTAATTTGTAATGCCAAGAAATAAGGAAATTCTTAGGAATAATTGTACCCTCTTGCTTCCCATTTTTTCAAACCATTGGCTTCATCTGCTGGTAAATGAGAACCCAGTGCTATGTAAAAAGAATTGCATTCAATAATTAACATGCAAAATTGCAGAAGAATTAAATGTGGTTTATGTGAGTGGGATGGAGTGGGTGGGAATAGACTAATCTTAAAATAGCACACATCTGTGCTGGAAAGCCCGTCACTTCATCCTGGAGAGAAAAATAAAATGGAGAGGGGGAAGCATTTAGCATTCACCACAAAGCATGTGCCGACTTAAGACCATCATACACCCAAAAACTGGAAATCTAACAGAATAAGAAATTCAGTGGTATTAGCTGTGCCCACCTTATTTCATAGTTCAGTTAAAAATCAGCGAACAACTTCGTGATATCTGTAACGCAGATAAGAGAGGTACCAAGATTAGAGGGGAAGTGAAACAGCCTGCAGCTACGTCTCTCACCAGGACTCCCAACACTGCATCTCCTAGTAGGTTTGAGATTTTTTTTTTTCCCTTTTGTATTCTCTGTAATAGTTTGCATTAATTTATTAAGATCCCTTTAATTATGGGACATGTGAAATAAAGTGAAATAGATTAGTTTGTGCAATAGTGATTTTTTTTCCTCTATTTTCCCAGTGAAGCGTTAGAGTATTATAAAATCTGTGAGTTTTGCCCCACCTCCCCCTTTCTTTAAAATCTTCAAAGCACTATAAATTTTTAGAGGAAAACGTACTTAACTTGTTTCTAGGTTGCTCTCTGCTTATCGAAGTGAAAGTTATCATTTCATTTGTATTAAACAGTAAGCCTCCTTCCCTTTCTCTCCCTCTTCCCTGCACACTGACCTCAATTACTCCCACAAATCAGATTAGCCTTGTTGACTTCCATCACTTCAATAATTAAGATACAGAGCGGTGAAACAAGTGCCTTCTAAGCAATTGTCCTCAGAGCTCCAATAACAGCCCATTCTAATAAATTTTGGCAGCAAGGTATGTTCTCTCTGCATGAACTTTAAGGCACCTGAAGATGTATTGAATTTGGCACCGTCTCAAGAAACCCTTTAGGAACTCTGAAGTGGATGCTCACCTTGGATTTTATTTCATTTCCATGGTTCAATAGGATAGATAGCATGATGATTGCACAGAACTGCTAGGTATTTGTCATTGCTTTAAATTCCCCTGCTGAGTGCCCAGAACAGAAGCCCAGTGCTTGTGTGTCCTGCAATTACAGGGTGTTTCACAGGCTGGGACACTGGGGAACAGCATTTACTTTAACTCGACTTCCCTCCTCTTTTCCCTTGCCCATGAACATCGATCTCTTCCCATGATGATGCAGCAGATAAAAGGGATTCGTTTACCTCTGAAAATTCAGGATCAGATTCTCAGGTGGTACAAACTGTTCCAGTGTCAGAGACTTGGAAAAGACTAAAGCGATTTGCTCATTAATTAAAATAGAGAGCATCATGGTAAAATTAGAATCCTAATTACTGCTTTTGTTGTTTGGGTGTTGTGGTCTGGTTTTTAATTAAGTTTAATGGACCACCATCCTCAACACAAGTGAATTTTTACCTGCACCCTTCCTGTTAGGAAGCTGTTTGAAACAAATACAGAGCTTGTACTAACGACAACGAAACTTTTTCTCAGGTCCAGGTTTGGCCACTTATTCTCATTTCAACCTCAGCCTTAAACGTGCGTATTCCTCCTCTTCCCTGGTGTATACCCACATCATGCACTAGCACAGTTTTCTCTGATAAACTAACGAAGCATGAGTATTCTAATCTCCTCTTGTTAATCATTTCCTTGATCACCCTAAAACCCCTGCTCTGCATCTGTTTCAGTTTATCATCTTCGAATACGAGTGCCTGGAATTGTAAAATATTTTCCGGACATGCTAGGTCCCGTAGCTCTTTGTCACGCTCCACTGAGCAACACAAGTTCATACATGTAAGTGTGGACACATAACCAAACTGGGATTTGGATTCTGGCCGTCCGTTATTGCTTACGGTCCCCAGACATGGTTTTTCCCAATCTATGAAATAAGGGATTGGGCTTGATCTCCATTATAAAATATTTTGACGAGTCCTGATAAAATGATACAAAACGCTCAGTGCCCATGTAATACCGATTTTGCCAAATATGACTCCACATGGGTAACCAGGCCCCAGGAGACAACAATAAAGCTGTTGTTAAGATTTTATGGTCAGAGTTCGAGAAACAAAAATCTCAAATGTGGAAGGAAGAGCAAAGCACACCACTACTTCAAATCCCTCTTTTACAGCAACATAAAGTGGTCATCTAATGCAGTGCTATCATAAAATTAAATCATGCTCACTTGTCATTTTGTATGGTCTATACCGACAGATTAAAAACTACATGGCAAAATGTAATTTCCCAAACTGAAGGTATAAGGGGGGTTTGAAATATCTTCCTCTGCAGCGTCTGCTCAGTCCTGCGTCCTCATGGTAATAAAGCAACAGTCACAGTCGGACAGAATTTAGCACTGCTGTCTGCCTTCAGGGTACGAGCAACACTTGTCCTAACAGTGCCAAGGGAAACAGCGAGCCACGATTACAGTAGCATGCCAAAGTTATCTTTTTTCTTTAGAGAAATCCTGGCAAGGGGAGAGCTTTTCAAGTTTAAAATTTTATAAATGCGCAGTCGAGAGAAATGGAAATAGTTTTTCCCCACTCCATCCTGCTTTCAAGTGCAGGGTGGACTCTTATTGTAGCTACCCAAGACAAAGATGTTGAGTAAGTGCCACACCAGTCACCTCCATAGCACGTCAAGATACACAACATCAGCAGTACAGCAGAAACCACTTCGGCGAGACTAACCTTTGCTTCCACAGGAACCCCTCCCATGCAGAGCTAGCAAGAAAACCAAATGCCATCCACGACCTACTGGAGCAGGGGCTGCGTACGCCCAGAGGCAGGTGGTGAGCAGCCCGAGTTCGTCTGCTCCTGCTACCTGTCTTCCATGGAAAAAGCTGTTGTCACAGGCACGGGCAGTGGGTGCCAATTCCTGCTCCCATCTACAGCACAAAACCCTGTAAATATCGACCAACTCGGCCAGCTACGTCGGAGTCGGTTCCAAGGAACCTGGAGGTGGTAAATCTGCTCTTACATGTAAGCAGCAGCAGGAACGAGCAAATTGCCAAAAACATCAGGGCTGCAAATACAGAACTCTCAAGCTCAGCCTGAAGCTCACTGAATCGAGTTACGAAGTGACATCACTGGCCTTTGGCTCCTGCCCATAAGTGACACTCAGGGACATTCAGTCCAGCACTTTGGGAGGTCATGGAAGTGACGAATAAGTGAGGCATGGTGCATAAGGAAGCACAAATATACCTACACATGCATACACATCTGTAAGATTAGCACAACCATTCAAAAGGCCTGCTGCTCGTTTATAATAGTACCTCTACATTATGACACTTGAAAAAGCTCTAAATTGGAAAAAAATCACCCCAGTAATTTAAGCTCAGACTAATCTTAAATCCCTTCTATAAAGCAACAATATGACATCTTAGAGAGACATTTATCCTAAATAAATACGTGCAGGAATTCTGTAACTTTACTGAAAGTCGTATATATTGCAGCTGGCTATGGGCTCTGGCACAAACTCTAAGCTGTATTGATTAAAAGGTCTTTTAAGATTTATCAGACTTGAGAATGCACTCTAGTTGATTAGGATTTCCAACTTCAAATCCAGAGTCGATACAAATTTTCGTATGTAATATAAAGTGGTCAGGTTTCCTCTGTTCCCATCTGAAATTTCATACCAATTGTCTTATTCCCTATGTTGGAAAAGGAGGAACCCAATACATCAAAAATCAAAGAAATCAATTTTTTGAGCAGAAGGGCACCTCATGTCTCTCAGGACCACCGGAAAATATCTTAGCATAAGTGAGAATCAGACTCTAAATAAGCAATAAATGAGAAATTCAGGCCTACAGAACAATGATTCCTGTTACTTCAGTGATACCACGATCAGATAATCCTTCCCTCTGCATAGCCTCATGCTAATATTCTACAGTCTCTTCATAAAAAAGATTTTTCCCTTGGATATGGTAAAAATTACACCTTAATTAAGCAGCACTGTGACTAGAAAGATATCTTAACAAAAAAGTCAACATGCAATTTCTTTCCTTAAAAGTTAGATAATGCATCAACATTTACAAATTCAATCATTTTTAAAAAGATACACCCAAGTTAGACATACACATCTGTGAACTCACTCACATACTCAGCTGGATCCTTAGGCTCTGACTACGTAATTGATTTTCTCTCAGTTTAGCACTTGTGGTCAACTGCATCAATATTTTTGTGACCACACAATCACAGACAGAAATTATAACATTTTAAAACTTAAGCAGTTGCAGCTCAGACACAGTCAAATAGCTCTTTTTCAGTTCCAAAAGGAGAAATAGATTTGTACATGAAGCTGGATCTTTGCACTGATGCTCCCTCATTTCATCTGGACTTAAAATATTTAGAGCACGTGAAGGTGTCTTCTGAAATGAAACTGTAGATGGACTAAAAGATACAAGAGCATCGCCTTAGCACACAGAATGAAGTCCTTGGAAGGAACAGCTTAAAATTCAGATTTAGAATGAGCACTCTTAGAAATCACCTATGAGGCTTTATTGGTCATTTACCCTAGAAACTAGACTGATGTGGTTTGGTTTTGTTTTTTAAAACATTCCTTATTTTTGTGATAAGTAGCAGGTTCTCTTACAGACAAGCTTTCTCAAGGTGCCTACCTGCTTAAACGTGTAAACAAATACTCTTCAGGATTTTCAAAAATACCTTAGCATGTAAAAACGAGAGCAAAGACCTTGTTTAATCCCCCAAAAGTGCTTACGCCTATTTGCTGCTTTAAGATGCCTTAATACCATAAAAAGATGTAAAACTGTGCAGGGGTGGTCAGGCAAGGTGCAGTGTTGAATTCAACATGAGAATGACATCAGTCTCCTGTAGAAGCATAGCAGAAGTCCAAGTTACCAAAAAAAATAAGTCACGTATATATGAATCATCACGGAGCGGTACCAAGGCACTCGCATGTCTGCGAGGTGCTCTCCAAGACTCAGTAGCATCTGTCATCCTAAAAATACAGACCAAAACAACATGTTATCTTAATTTTTGTTGTTTACATTTGTTGGCAACTTTGAAAATATGAAGTGGGATTTAATAGTGCTTAGAGCGTCTCACTGATTCATTTCTCAAAATCTGGACCTCAGCATTCTCTTTGAGTCATCTTGCTTATATTTAGCGACAAACAAGTGCCTTGTGATTCTCTTAAAAATAAATATGAAGAGGCTTTAATCAAAGCTGAACAGAAGAAACTATAACTGTCCCACAGTTGTTCTCTTTGAAAACGCTCTTAATGTTAATTTTCAAGTAAAAAGGACCCAAAAAAGTATCTATTGGAGATTTCTAGCATCAAAATGCTGGAAAAAAAACGGAACTGCCTTTCTCGGTGGTTCGTTGCAGCAGAGATAGGACCTGAGCAAACAGCACTGGGCTCTGCTGACACTAAGGCAGCCGGCTCTGTTCATCGGGGTCATAAAATGCCACAGTATCCACTCTCAAGCTGCCAGGCACCAACACCCATAACACATGGCAACCAACAGATCATCCGAATTAATTCCAGCCCCACAGATCCTCCCTATTCCTTCTCCCATCCCCGTTTCCCGGTTAACGTCACTGCAATCTCATCACAACACACAGACACTTGCCATGCAAGGATCACGCTTCCATCAAAAATTAAGCCAGAAACTGAACTACAGGCTTTGACCACTCTTGTTACATCTCCATCAACTCCATGGGGGGGAAAAAAAAAAATTACTTGTGAGCAGTCTAATCCAAAGCACACGGATTTTTCCTTTCAAAGCAGTGATCCCAAATTTCACTGAAGTTTACATAAATGCCAACAGGGCTGTCGCATGCATTGAAATGTATCATAGGAACTAAATTTTTAAGCAAGGTGTTGTTTTTATGCTGTTTCCATTAATATCAGCCTGGGCTTGCTATGAGCACAGGACAAACAGAGCTGTGTGTGCCCTCGGAGCAGCCACAGCAATGCCACTGTCACGCTCCCCTCTCCCCAGTAATCAGTCTCTACTGGGGAGCTGCTTAAGCTGGTTCAGCACTCCAAGTATCAGCTTCCTTGGTCACTGCCAGCATACATTAGGATGCCTATAGCAGAGAAGCATTTGTGGTGCCCACTTTCCCCACTGATGTCTATTTTCATTGCTCTGACACCAGGTATCAAGAATACATGAATCCATTCAAAGGAAAAAACCATACAGGCAGCCGAGGCCAACATAAGAAACCAAACACAGATTTTCTCATCTCCGTCCAGGTCTTCAGTCTCAGAAGTACCCTTCATAATGCCTGTCCTTTCCATATGTTTACCAGCTTCTCTTGGAATCATGCTGCAAGTCAGTTCCTCCCTCCATCCTACCACTGCGTCTTGGCATCTCCATTTGGATCCTGGCATCGCGGACATTCTTCTATACGTGAGTCCTTTTGGCGATATGTTAGCGCTTCCGGCTGATTTCAGAATAAGGATCTTCCATAAAACAATGGAAAGTCAATGGATTATTTTTTTATTATTATTTATTTTTTGGACAGTGTAAATCTGCTGCTACCTAATAAAACCCATTTATCTGCAGGTAATATTTAAGGCTGACAGGACATTCCTTTTTCCACTCCATCAGCCTGTCTCTGCCAGTTATTATCCACACAAGGTGCACAGCTACCGTTCGGCACCTCTGCATACGCTGTTCCTTTCGGGGAACCTCATCTGGATAAAACACACAGCAGTGAGATGGCAGTTGTCAATATTTGTATTGACAGATTGCCATTTTAGAGAAAACCCACAGGGACAACCCCCGTGGCGAGAGGCACAGTGGCAGCAGATGTATCCGCAGCTGCAGCAGCCCACTAGAACAGTCAGTACAGTGGCTTTTGGCAAAGCGGAAGCAATGTAGGGGGCTAGGTTGGCTCTTCCTTGTGTTTATATTTGCCTTCTCCTCATCTAATAAGGCAGGGAGACAGATGCCCTTTCCTAACAAACACAAGCTAAGCTGTTGATACCGTCCAAGTAGTAAGGAATGCATTTTTAATCACCATATTCTCTTCTTGGATGTAATACAGTGCCTATAGCTTTAACTGCAGAACTGCCAAAAAGTTAGTTGCAAAGTAGTGAAGTTTTTGTCAGCCAATTATTTCTTATATTTAAACAAAACCAGAAATACCCTCTTGCAAATCTCATGTATTCAAATTAATTAGATTTCCAGTCCTGAATGGATGACCCTCCAGCAGCAAAAAATAAGATTCCTGTACAAATAATGAATTAGCTCAGTCATCCAATAAACCAAAGCAGCAAAACAGCCTGTTTAGCTCTCTTATGAACAGAATTGCCACCCTTGCTCCAAATTAATGACTTTTACCAAGTATTCAGAAGGCTGAAGTTGTTCCAGATCTGCAAGGGTGAATAAGAATTTTAGGGGGAAAAAAAAATAAAACCCTGGGTCAAGTGCAAGTATAACCTGCCTGGAAGCCATGTGTTAATAACGACGGGCGCTCACTTCCCTGCTCCTGAAGGCTGTGGTTTTCATAATGAGACACTGGGAAGAGATGTCACATGTTTAGGGCATCGCTTGGCAGGGCAAGAGTCCCAGCTCTCCGGCCACGACTGCTAAACCCCTAAAACATCACTTCATACACAAAACTGAAGCACCGTCGCATCTCTTGACAAAACAGCACAGAAGAGTGTTCGCGGGGAAAGGAGTGTTTGTGTCTGCCTGTTGATGTTAACACCGAAACGTGTTTGTGAAATATTTCACAATCTGCTCCAAACCTTCCTTCTACAAACGTTTCAACACACCCAGCATCACCAC
Organism: Tauraco erythrolophus; assembly: GCF_009769465.1. NCBI lineage: Eukaryota > Metazoa > Chordata > Aves > Musophagiformes > Musophagidae > Tauraco > Tauraco erythrolophus. The sequence continues at coordinate 3,761,194 of NC_141493.1, read as the reverse complement.
AGCTAGATCCAACACAGAACACTCCAACTCCGTGTATACATTTTGAGCAGGTCCTTCTACAAAAATCGATCCTGGATGCTGACATTTTCACAATCACCATCCTATAAACTGGCTAAGGAAGCATTTTATTATTTTTTAATTCATCTTGTACTGCATTTATTCAAGAGGGCCCTAGGCTATGCAACTCGGTTCCCTGCATTCCCAGGATGCAAATAAACTGTCACCGTGATTTCTGATGCAAAGACCCGGCGCAATACTGCCACTGAATTTGGTCCTGTGTGTTCATTAAAAAGAAAAATGGCAATCGGATATTTTCCAGCTACTCACCTACCCAGCTCTTAACCTTCGTCACTTCGCAGCTCCCTTCCCCCTTTGGCAAGCGCAGCCACTTGGCATGAATAAAACCCACTATTGATCTGGAACTGGTGCAAACATCACTTTCCATCACCCGGGTGAGGCCACTGGAAAGCTCTGGTCACCGTCTGCCCCGTGCATTACACCGATGCGAAGCATCACCAGCCACAAAAACTACTTTTACACAGAAAGAAAAATACGAGAACACTACATATCATCACGGGCAATAAACCCAGCAATGTTTGGTCAATCATGGGATGTAAACCCATCTCAGGGCTACAGATCAGTGTTGCATTACATAAATGATTCCTTATAGTATCATTTAAAGATGTGCTTTAATCCCAAAGCCCTACTCAGGCTATTACTTTCTTATGAGTGACTTCATAAACGGTGATTACCACTAACCCACTACAGTAAATAGGCAGAAATAGACAGTTTTTATTTTCCCATAGCAGAACTGCAGGAAAATACATGGATGTTTTATGCTTATTTAAGCAGTAATGATCCATTCTGAGATCTCTTACTGCCCTGACTCTTCCCCTCAGGCAGGCTTCAGTCATTGCTGGGGCAAGATAACTCAAACAGCAGAGCTGGAGTTGAAAAAGGAGATATTTTACAGTAGTAAGTGACTTTAATTGAACATGTCTTCCACCTTCCCACCTCATTTTTACCTTTCTGGACCTGACATCAGGTATCTATTTTTCATTACAACATATCTATTCTCAGTTTGTTCATCACAGAATCTACCGTGCAAGAATCTAAAAAAAAACAACCCCTCACTAAAGACGGTCTGGCAAAAGAACAGACATGTGGAGGACCATAGGCCTGACCATTTTCAGCAAATAATGAGTTTTTCTTTAACAAAGGCACTGCTGTCATGAAAGGATATTTTTTAATATTGATAACTTCTTCATGCACAAACTCCTCCATCAGCTGTGCTATCACAAAGACTTCAACCTGAAACAAGTGCTCTGATAAATGGCAAGACGACACAAATCATAGTAAGAGAAAATCATCTTCTTAGTAAAATCTTATTTGAAAAGGAAAAAACCAAAAGCTTCAGCAGGGCCAAGAACCTTGCTATTTCAGAATTATTTTTAACTCATACAGATGCACACCAAGAGACATCATCATAAAACTACCAGCTGGGTGCAAGAAACGCTTTTAATACCTTAATTTTCTGCAAAGCTGCTCAGCTCACTTTATACTAATCTGAGGTTCAATAAAGATTTTCCTTTTTTTGATTTGTTTTAAAAGAACTTATGCAGAAGTGTGAATCATCTTCTATTGGTTCCAGGGTCACACTTTATCTTGTTCATTGTAAAAGGAGCCTGATGTCTAACACACACTTTCTGAAGCACCTGAAAGGGCCAGGCACGTGGCGTTCAGATGCTCGGGTACTTAGCTTGGCCTCGAGTGATTCTGAATTTGGCCTCTTCACACGCTTTCTAAGTAAGCCAGGCTGTGCTCAACCTGTTCCTAACAGAAAAAAGAAATCTTGCAAAGCTCTGAGAAACAGTTGTTTGGACTGTGAGAGCTGCCAACTGTATCAGAAAACATCACCTTTCATGGTAAAAATGAAGCGATCATCAATATTATGATCTCAGTATACTGGCTAAATGCAAGCAAACACTGAATTACAGCTACTGTAATACAGATTTTTCATACCCAAAATAAATCACAAGGACTCGCTTTAGCTCAGAAACTGCTATGAATGTATAACATAACCAAAGGAAGCTGAGCAGGGTCATTTTCCTCAGTCATCTGCATCCCACAAGAAATTAATGTCACATTTGTAGGTTAGAAAGTGTTTTAGCATTTTAAGATAATTTGAAACTCCTTGCCAGACCGTGTAGACACGGGCATGCTCCAGCACTTTCAAAAGGCCAACGTTCCCTCATCACTTTGACATTTCTCATCACTAAAACACATTGTCTTGAGTAACGTGACATCCGTTTGTATAGCAACCAGATGGAGGAGGCGCTTTTGCATCCTACTGATGTAAAAATACTATTGCACTCTTTCTGATATAAAAGTGATGATGAAAGAACATCTCTCATAATTTGGCTTCTCCAGCTAAACAGAAGTGTTTACCCACAGTGTTAAATGGATGGCAAAGGGGTTTGATGGATTCTCCTACAAACCTGTTAGCAGCAGCAGGCTCACGCTTTATTTCTCTACCAGCACCTTGTGCCCAGGAACACATTAAACCCAGTACCAACACAACAGCAGTTGTGGCACAACATCACTGATCAAGTAAAAGTGTCCCAGACACAACAGAGTGGACAATAGATCCCAACACGTTGGCTCCTGTAACACACAGGCTGGGTTTGAAAGGAGCTTAGGGGCTTAATTCCTTTTAAAAACCTGACCCTTACCCACAAACATAATCTCTCTTCAACAAAGCACTTGAAATACGTCAGCAGGACTCTGCAGAACCTGGGTGCTGAACGTGCCAGACAATAAGGCACAAAATCAAAAACTCAGTGGAGAGGTACAGATTAACGCTATTTTTTTAGATCCGCAGCATAAAGCATCGGCTTTCTGAAACGTATCAACCACAGCAGAAACAGCAAAAACACCTCTAAACTCTTTGGAGTGGCAAGTGAACAACTTGGCAGAAAATTTTGAAGGGTTGTGAGATCTTCAAATGAAAAAAGCATCAAAGAGAAAAAAAAACACCCATACAAACCAATCAGTGTATGCACACAGGAAGGACTCTCCACGGGTGCCAATTCTTCTGGGTCAGGTCCTCCCAGACTCTCAAAGGGCACACAAATTAGATTCAGGTTTTATGGTGTTATAACTAAAGTAAAGGTGGCACATTAATTGCTATCATTTTTTTGGGTTTTAACAGGTTGCTAATCTAAAGAGAAACCCTGTTCCCCAGCTAAACAGCTATGCTGTCACCGCAGCGGCATCCGTCCGAGCGCTTTCCTTTCCAGCGATTACACATCCAGCAAAACATGCAGCAAGGCAAGGCAATGTAAATGACATTTTAGCTAATTATCAAGCTACGAGCAACTAATCACGCAGCACGTCAGTCACTTGAAAAAGTCACCCTGAACGCCAAGGGTATAAATTAGCAATCGAAATATTTACATTTTTTGAAGATGCACTTTGCCCCAAAGGGTAAACAGAGAGAACTGCCGATGATTTCTCCGGGTACCTCATCCCTGGAAGAGGAAAAACCAGCAGAAACTGAAGCAGCTCAGGACCTATTCAGTGCATCACCCCAACGGGCACAAGGCAAATCCTGTTCCAAATGCGAGCGTGGAGGCTCTATTGCCAGGCAAGAGAGCTCCAGTTAACGTTATCAACATCCTAATGGGCAGCCTGCAAAAACACTCAGCAGCTCAGTATTTAAATTCTGTCCTTTTAATACCAAGTCAAGATCCTCTACCCTGTAACTCTGGAAAGCTCCTTTGTCTTGCATGAAACCACATCACCTCCCAGCAGCTGGGAACCAATGCTTAAACATAGACTTTCCTTTGAAAATGTCCCATTTTCTAATAAAAAGATTTTTCAACTAGTTCTGTTATCTCTCTGTGTATTTAAAAGGAACATTAACTATACTTTAAATAGTTTCCAACAAATCCTCCATATCCTCCCAGATTCCAGTATTATCTAGTAAATTAATCCTCAGCCACTTATCTGGCTTAAGGTTAATTGATATATGACTCAATCTCATTTCTTCCTCAAGAAAGCAACACACATGCTACACGGATGGGTAGCTAGCCCCTATTCACAGATTTCTATAGACAATTACCTGTCCTCATTCACAACTCCTCCTCCCTCAAATGTTCCATTATTCATCTTTGTGTATTCAAGAATCACCTGGTTTCACCTACAAATTCCTATACACTTATCTTGCAAATACAAGAGTGTTTGGGGAGAGGGGAAGGACTGGGCAGAAACACACACAAAGGAAACAGCCATACATAGGTACTTAACGAAAACTTTCCAGTTATATTAGATGCCAAAGACAAAGGGTTGACAAGTCTATAAACATAAATGCAGAGCACAGGATATTCTAAAAAATGGGATAAACCATCAGGAAAGAACGAACTGTGGGCTAAGGGATTAAAAACCACATGATGATAGCAAATGGCTGCAAGACTACGGATGATAGAGGCACCTGACATGCCATGAGCTCTTTAGGATGCTGAGGTGAGATTTTTTTGTTTTGTTTTCTGTCCATAAGGAAAGTCAACCTCTTTGTAGGAAAAACTACCTAGAGAAAGCCTGATACCTGGCTGCCTTTACAGAAGAGAAGAGACTCTTTCCTGCTGCCCTTTGCTTATCACCTTGACGTACGATTTCTCTGTCAGCATGTGTGGGCACATCTACTATTGGCCGTAAATATATGGAGAATTTACTACCTATGAGAGGCTCAAGCAATTTTCTGGCACTAGATATGTATCTCACTCGTGTGTGCACGTGTATAAGCACAATCTATAGCTTCTCCGAATTATTTATAGACAAACAAGTAATTAAAATTTTTACTCTGCCCATTTCAAAGGGTGGAAGGAAAAAAAAATTACTTCTTTATTCTTTCATCAACAAAGCTGTTGCCCAATCTCGTAACTCTGTCAACATGCTGTAAAGAACTAAGTGGCTCCTCATCAAATACACTTTGCATTTTATGTGATGTACTGAAAAAGTAAGTGGCTTAGTGACTTCTTCCAATGTCAGAAAAGGAGAGAGCTCAAAACACAGAGCGTTCCACATCTAGTAAGCCACACGTTTTCCCAAATACCCAACTCTCCAGGAGCAAAGATACCGGGATCAGGAGATATCTGCCCAGTACTGAATAAAAGGACCCTGGGGCTTGGTGGATGCACAACCAACTCAACACCTGTGTTTTGCTCTTGACTTTCAAAAACTTTTGAGTCTTTTTTTGATCTTCCTGTGCCTTTGTGCTCTGTTCAACTGAATACCTTTGCAAAGGGTGCCTGTAAGGCTGAAAATGGAAGGTAAGGTATTTATAAGCTCAAGACGGAGAACCAGGGCTCCTGGCTCCTATTTCCAACCAATTCATTTTCTTACTTTGTGACCCTGAAAATAACTACTTGGCCTTTCAGTACAAAACCTGGGCATTACCAATCCTATCTTCCACACGTACGCATTGTAAAGGGTGGCTGCTGACTGTTTCAGAAGAGCTCTGGGTTTCTTCTAAGAAACCAAATCCTGCCCTGGTAGAGTAGCTACCTTGATTTATAGAAAAAGCAGCTGTAATTACATATGCAATCGATTACCTCGGTATTTTAAATGTTTATGGAAGGCCAATGAATGCTTTGAAAAGAAAAACTTGGAGCCAAGGTTAGGGCTGGGAAGTGCCAGGAGTCATATGCAGTGACACTTGGGGACCGTCACTCCTGCACACAAGCCAACAAACAAAGCAGCCAATACAGGACCAAGAGGGAAGCATTTGTATCACCTCCAAAGAAAGAAAAAAAAGGAGAATAACAGACCATCAGGTAGTTAAAAATAAATTGATAAGGCTGGTTTGAAGGTGGTTTTCTTCTTGCAATTGGTTCAAGTACAAAATCAGTGTGAGCTAGCTGTTTTCCTTTCAGATCAAAAATTCCCTCTGGTGATTTTGAGTGTCAGAGAAATTTAAAAGGAGTTAGAAAATGAATATAGAGGCTTAGTGCTTCAGTCGTAATGCTACCTGCCTTCTCAAACCAGGAGGACTGGTCTTTCACAGAAATGTTTTTCCACTGTGAAAGCACTGAGAAGAAAGCAGTTTATTGCCGAGTCAAACGGCAGAAGCAACGCTTCCTCAGGGAACTGCAACGAAATGTAAGTCACAATAGTTTTTCTTTAAAAACAAAACACAATTCCTATAAACATCACCTAAATTATGAGTTTATCAGTAGCCCAGAAATGAATGGCGAGAGACGTGACATTACTGGATGTAAGCAGAGCTTCTCTGTGGACGACACATCTGCGCCAGACTCCCCCAACGTCTCGCCGAGAGTTAAGGTGTTAATACTTGTCTGTTCCCCTGGGCCAGCCGACAGCAAGGAGGCAGTCAGCAGTTAACAGAAGCACCCAGCGCAGAGAAAAAGTGATTTACAGGTTAGAGTGGTGCTTTTACTGATTATGCTAAGGAGAAAGCCGCGGCGCATTCGCTGGCTTTGGAAGCGCGCCGCGCTCCTTCTTCACCGCGAGGTTTGCTCCGCAATCTTTCTTTGCGGCACCATGAATTTAATCGCATCAAAACGTCAGCAAAGAAAAATGAAACACGCAGAGGTCTTTTTCCCTGGATTGATATTTAGCAAAAGAAACAGATGTTTTCTTAAAGAGGCAGGGGGCTATAGAAGGTTTTACACCTCTGTTTTCACCTTTGGGTCCAATTTAGATTCCACTCCCCATGAATATAAATCAGACGCAGTTTTATCATATTCAGCTTCGTTGCAGCTATTTTTTCACTGCCTTCGTTCCTATGCAGCATGGAATGAAACGAGAGCCTTGATGAAACGATATCCAAGGCAGCAGTTCACGCAAAGAACGGGGTGCAGTGTACCCCCGTACATCACGGCTGGCCAAAAAGCCATGTCACCAGTGACACCAAACACCGCTGACTCAACCTTCCATCTGCAAACCATCAGGAATCTTGGTTCTTTCCACCAACTGCTGACCTCCAAAGGAAAAAAATCACAATGTATTAGAAATGCAACGCTTCCACCACCATGCCTCTGTCTGTGGACACCCTGAGAAGGGTGGTGCCTGCGTTAGTTACTATCACCATTAACAGTGATCTCAAAGACAGATAAGCGTGGTGTACAAAGCTGACACGCGATGATACGGTACTAAGCAGAAAATATCAAAAGCAAAACACACAGCACAACCGTGCGTAACTAAAGAATAATGCTTCTTAAGGCAAGCTGCAGTATCTCCAGCAGCACATGACTTTCCCCTCATTCTCCAGCTAATCACGACATTAACCCATTCCGCCGCTATTTAACGAGCTGCACTGAACTAAACACCTACCTCAAAACCCAGGCAGGATTAAATGCAGTTGCTCCAACTAGAAATGTAATTAAAGTGAATTTATATTAATCCAGGAGAGCTAAAGGAAAGGACAATGATTTATGAGCAATATTGCTGGCATTTTCGAGAGGCCTAAAAATCATTAAAAATGAATATCTAAAAACTATTAGTTAGGAAAGCAGCCATAATTGGATAAGCAATCCAGGGTGTCTATAGGGCATTCAGTTCCTACCGAGAAGAAAAACACAGATAATCTCTGAAGAAAATAGAAAACAGATTTGCAACCTTAAATTTTTTTAATGGAAACGATGAAAGAGACTGCTACTAAAATATACTTATTGCCCTATTTGGAACGTTCATGAAATACACCACAGTCTCTAATTTTGGTCTCACTGGAGAAATTTGTTATTTTTGCTAAATTCACTCTTTATTACAATGATAGCTTAATTGAGAGTTTATTGCAAGTTTGGCAGAAATTTTGAAGGTATTTTAAAAAAACCCACCAACCAGTAAGTGTCAGTTGTCCTGGATATGAATTTCCTAGTACCCTCAAAGGCAGAACTTCTTAGGAGTATGGGTTGAGGGTGATTTAACAGAGTAACTGGTCTGTGCTAAACATTTCCCCCGGACTACAGAACCAAAGTTTCAAGTCCCTCCTCTGCTCCATTCAGACCCCGCGTTCCCAGATAAATGAGGCTCGAGCCTTTGACTCTTCACCAGACCGAGAAATTTAGCCAAAGGGCATATTACAGAGCACCACAACAAGATGAACCCTTTACACTGTCTTCAGATGACAGAATGAAGGTAATTTCTGATTTCTATCAATTCTTTTTAGCCAAAAGCTTCCTCTTTTTTTTTTTTTTTAAATAAGCAGACAAGAAAATCATAAACTGGGAAATGTCATCACTTGCCTGAACGCAACCTAAAATATTCCAAGTCCAAACTTTCATTCATTAGATACTCAAGCAAGGGCAGAGAAGGGCCACAAAGATGATTATGGGATTGGAGCATCTGTCAGATAAGGACCGGGTGAGAGTGCCAGTGCTGTCAAGCCTTGAGAAGAGAAGGCTCAGGGGGATCTCATCAATATGTCTAAGTATGTGATGGGAGGAGTAATGACAACAGAGCCAGATTCTTATCTGCTGCCCAGAGACAGGACAAGGAACAAGAGGCACAAGCTGGAATACAGGAAACTCCATTTAAACATAACAAAACTCTTCCTTAGTGTGGGGGTGCTCAAACCCAGGAACAGGTTGCCCTCAGAAGTGAAGTCTCCATCATTGGAGATCCTGAAAACCCAAATGCATGTGGTCCTGAGCACCCTGTTCTACTTGACCTTGCTTTAAGTAAGCAGCGAGAGGTTGGACTAGACTATCTCCAGAGGTTCCTTCCAACTCCAGCCCTTCTGTGAGGAACACCACATACAGCTACTCACCTGATGCACTGAGTGGCCTTTTAAAGCACTTTAGAGAGGTACGTGAAACAAAACTAACCGTTCACATTGCCAAATATTCACCTTTCAGCATTATGCTTGTCTTGATAGGTCATACCCAGTTGAAACATCTTTGACTTTGCTTTTAAATAGATGTGTACACTCACAGAGCAATCAATATGTCCTGTAGACATATTTATCGGTCCCTATTCTCCGTAATTAAACTCAGCGAGAGCAATAACAATACCTTTAGTGTTCATCCTTTAAAAGTTGTCCCCTGGTTACTTTAATCTGCCTGAACAGATGGAGTCTTGCACTATCACCTTGCAAACTTTTTCCTTAGCTATTAAGCCGCAGAAGAATTTAAGAGAAACAAATTAAATGCAGTAATTGTTTAATAATTGCTGTCACTTATTTCTTTGCAAGAGTTTTAGGCTAACATAGATCACCGGTTCATAGAAGGCTGGTCTCTGGGAAGTCAACATAAAACATCCCACTGAGTTCAACACCTTGTGAAAGAGATGCGTAACCAACACTTGCTTCCCATCTTACTCCATTAACACACCAGAAAAGCCCACCGAACCCCCCCAAAATCCTAAATCACAGTTAAGTCAATGAGTCAATAGTTCTGCCAACTTGCCAAGGACGCTAGTAACATTGCAATTCCTTTCTTCTCCGGTCCATAGATCAATCGTTGGGACTGAAACGCACTTTAAGTGCCAAAGCTTCTGTCACATTGGTGAGCACTTAGTCGTAAGATTACTTGTATTAAACTTGGTGAGATTTACTCAATCAAGTAATTGCAAGCAAGAGGGCATCTACAGCCTGGCCCACTGTCAAAACTGAGTGTTTAATACGAGGCATCACTTGGAGTGCAGTATCTACTCAAGGCACAAATGCTGTTTCTACCTTTATCTCAAAAAAAACTACTTAAATGAATAAAGATGCAAATAAAGTGCAAATCAAACCTTTATCACGGCCACTTTTTTTGTGAGGGGGAAGCTTACTGAAGTAAACAAACACTGAAATATCACAGAAAACAACTTGCTTAACTTTATGACACTGAATCATAGAAAATTTCTCCCCTATGAACGAGGTTAATGCCATACCTTCTCTGCACAAAGTATTTCAGATTTAATTTGCCAAATTTCTATCATGCGGTATCTAAGGCAGCCCATATAACAAATACAGAAAATGCAATTCATCTTCATCAGTTCAGACTTTCACATACAAAAATAAATTCCAAAACGTGTAAAAAGGAGCAGGACTGACCCCTAGCCAAAGTACCCACCACAAAACACAACTACCAGGTTACCAAAATTGTCAGAGACCAGTTTTAATGGCAAAAAAGGCCAGGCTCCCTTCTTGTGGATAGTTTTTCTTTAATACAGACATATTAGTTGTCTTCCCAGATTACACAAGCCACTCTGATTTAAAAGAATGAAGGTAAGGATACATGGCAGTGTCCCAGACAAGTTGAACTACAGATTATCAAATGGTACTCACTGATCGAAAAATACAAACGTGCTCAGATACAAAAAGAAATCCGTAAAGTAGATCTACACTAAACCCAATTAAGTTTATGGGTCTTCGCATTGGCTTTAATAGGATTTAGATAAGGATTTAACCTCAGTGTGACTTAGATCACCTACTCGAGCAGACAGCTAAATTGGCTCTCTTCGTATTGGCAACCAGAATCCAGTTCTGATTGATGTGAAAGCTCTTCCTGCAATGGTCATCTCGATTTTAAAGGATGAGAGGAGGCAGAGAGGCTGGAGCACAGCACAGCAGACAGCCTTGGAGAGCTTTTAAGAATTCCCTGGCTCTATCTTTGGTTTTTCAGAGAAATAAATGGTTACATGTAAAACCTGCATTAGCAAAATCTGCTACAGGTTTTAAATTGAAACAGAAGGAATCTCACTTTCACATTTAACAAATTCATTACTATTCCATTTAATATACGGAGTACTGCTACTAATGAATGCTTTTGAACAATGAAGGGAATAAACCTATCAACTAACTTCCTAAGACTGATTTCATGCAGAGATACACCGCAGCATTAACTCTCCGCATTCACAGGGCAAACGCATTCCCTCCCATCATAATATGAATCTTACTGCACTGCCTACATTTGCTCACAACCAAATAGAAAAAGATATCTTCTACTTGAAGTCATTAACTCTAAAAATCAATTGTGGTACAGAGTAACTTACTGAGCACACACTACCCAGGATTTATAGTACGTAGACTTGATTGCTGGCTGTTAGCTTCTCTCGTGTTCATTAATTACCTATTTATAGACACCTCATTCATACAGAACGATTTTAAGACAATTTACCAAATTGAAGACATAGACCATGCAGCCATTATCTTCTTCTGTATGTTTAACACAGCTAACACCAGTGAAACCTTAAGGAGAGGAGAAGCATAATACCCCTGGATGTTTATTTTGGTCACATACAACGTGCTGGAGGCTCACTACAGATTTTGTGCCATGTTGCAAAACACTGATCTGAAAAAACAGTCCTCCAACAGTGCAATGGCTGCACAGCCATGGGGAACCAAGCTCTTCCTCCACAATTCCAAGTCCCCATCACCTGCAGCGCTCATACAATTTTGATGGTGAACCTAAGCTTAACTCCCCAATCCAGAGTGAAGCTCACGCTATCAGCTTTCATTTGCAAGTCCTTCTGGTGCCTTCATACTACACAGGGCCCCCAGAACACGCTCCTTCACTTATCTTCAGTACTTAACAAGTTACTTTTTGAATGAGAAGCTGTTTACAAATACTGGAGAGTCTCTTGGTAAACGTTCTTGAGTTTTGTGTACATCATCTTCTTGCCTGTACTAACTACTCACGTAATTCCTTCTGTTATTTCCCATTGAGGTAAAATTTGCTGAAAAAACATCCAGTTGAGACAATTAAAAATAGTGCATAAAGGGTATCGTTGGCACTCTAGAAAGCTGTTGACAAAATTAAGACATTGCTTACAATTACACTCCTAGTAATTTATGCAGCCGGTAGATGATGCCAGCACAGGCAATGCCAGCTCTGCTAATGAAACCGAAATCAATTTGACAGCAGAATGATGGTGGATTTTCAAAACAAGTACCAACAGTTTGCAGGTGGTTTAGGCAGCTATAAAATTTGATTTATAGGGGCTTTTTAATCCTTATTTTAATTCACCTTGTGGGAATGCACTATAATAAAACATCCTGCCATGTTTCAAACGCCAAGCTGTTCGAGATCCAGTGTGGTTCAAATACAGTGAGTTCTATAGATTTCATTGCAGTTTTCATTTGTTTAAACTCCAGCTACACTCTCCTCCCCATCTCAGATACAGGTTTCATTTCCTGGCATGCATATTTACATCTCATGTATTAGAGACAACTGAAATAACAGAGGCACAACTATGCTTTAGTTGAAATTTAGCTATGCCTTATCGTTAAGGGGCTGTAATTTATGCAGCCAGAGTTGCACATAAAGGCACATGGCTGCTATCAATCTCACCGCAGCACCATTTCTGCTCCAAAGTAATAGGCAGTTCAGTGCTCCTCAGCGTCCTGTCTACATAAAACTGGATAGCCCAAAGGGGACCTCTGAAACAGTCTTTTAAACTTGGCTATGCAATATCACTGTAGTGCACAGGAAAGGTTCATAGCACAAAAAATGGAGTACAGAAAAAAAGAGGAGGAATTTTAAAGAGGCAACTATTTCCCCATGATTACACAAAACATCCTACTTCACAAATAGAAATCTAGTAGCTCATATTCCCTTTCTACTGAGCTGCCAGTACACTGTGGGATTCCTTGCTTTCTGCAACATTTGTATTCCTGCCCTCTGCTGCAATCGATTCAGATGAGATACTATTGCTGCTCTTCTCCTCTGCAAACACCTTCACAATGGAGGGGGATTTCAGAACTAGATTTTAGTCTATTCTGTAACTACTGATCTCTATAGGAATTTATGCATTTGAAAAGGACCAAATATTACACAAGATGAAGTTTACTTAAAGCACGTGAGACAAAAGGAGAAGCCTTATATAATCATGTACATTTGAGAGTAGCAGCGTTCTCTTCTCAGCACTAGATATAAAACAAGAAAAAAAAAAAAAAAAACAAACCAAAAACCAACCAGGGCATGAAGTCTTTCTGGGACTGTTAGAACTGTGGGTTGAAAACAACAGTTTCCCTCTCAGGGGAGGAAAGGAATTGGAGTGCTTTAACTTGACCTCAGCATCACATGGGTTCTTGAAATAGAGGCATTGACCCTGTCTGATCTCGAAGACCAGCATGATCACAAATCAGTCTGGGTGGCAAAAAAATTTATTAGTAGCATTTGTCATGAGCAGATTGTAGAAAGTGACAGGGTTTTGCTGGATGGAAGTTGAGAAAGGTTGAGTTACACTCAGAAATAGAAAAACAATAGCATTCTGCACGGCAAAACGTTACAAAAGATATCCAGAGAAGCTCCTGAAATGCTACCAGGGTGGTAGCAAGGATTATTTTCCTTGCAAAAAAAAAACCCAAAACTTGCCCTGTGAGGCTCCACACTTCCCAAGAATTTAAAAGGAGATATCAACAGAAAACCAGGATGGCAGATGCCACTACTAACTGAGCTCCTGGCCAGCAGAACACTATCTGCAATCCTAAAACATACATAAGAGCATAAGAAGCAATCCTCTCTGTCTGTCTAGAGGGTTAGATCAGGATACAAATCCTCTAATTTGAAGAACCTGATTTTGTTCTCATGTATTCTAATACCATTATACACATGTAAAAGGTCCTCTAGTATTCTCAGTTCTGTAAAAAGTGGCATAAAGCAGACTTGAGTTAAATTAGGAGCAGTCCCAGAACACTCCTACTGTTTTAAGAGGCATTTCCTATAGACTTTATGCGTAGTAAGGGAAGAAAAAGGGACCTTAAATGGTAAACACCACCAAAATCAAGGGGAAGACTCACATTGTAAGTCACCACTGCCAGTCACTTTTATTACAGTAGTTCCTAAATAAGCAACAGGGACCCATCACACACACATTCAAAAAGACTGTCAACATGCTCGTTTTCTGACATAGCACAGGCTTTTCCAGCACAAACATCTAGGATCTCTTTTCATCCCAAACATACTTTTCAAAACACCAACAGAACTTCAAAGGCTGCTCTCAAGAAGAAGGATCAGCTTGGTTCACCAAAGACCTTCAGACACTGACATCTCCAAGGGCACAGCAGAAAGAACTTCTCTCTAACTGAAATATTAGTACATTTAAGAAATCTGAATACACATTACCTTCAAACTGATGGGTGGCAGAAACACTACAGCTACTCTCACAAAGTTGCATGGCATGAACAACCCTCCTCTTCGCTTCCTTTCCAGTTCCTCCTGGGGCACTGATTAAATACCTATTTAGAGAATGAGCAGCACCTGCTGAAACAAAGCATCTGCAGCACCTGGGTTTTCCCTAGAGGTCTCCTACCTCACTGCTAATTCAGCCAAATCCTGTTTAGTTTCTGTAATTTGGTAAGTGCCTTTTGAATGGTTACAGCTGCATAAACCCTTGGGGTTTAGTGCTTCGTATGTCGCCTTAGTTTATTATCCTTTGGGCAACTATTTTCCCTATTCTGTTTTTTAATTTATTGCATGTTTGCCTGCTAGACCACACTGGGAACATTAGCACTTTTCCAATCAATTATATCATAAAGGATATTGTCAGTGTGGCTCTATTAACAAATACATCAAACTGCTGCCCAGCTCCCAGAAGACGCTCTTGGTGTGACTTCCATGATGATATCCTCATAGAAAATTAAACAGAAGAGAGTCTCAGATGCTGTGAGTGGGCATTGCATAACTTATCACCAGAAGGCAGGAAGAATGATGGGACAAAACAATGAAGAAATTGGTTCCTTAACTGCATTTGAACACTTCCTAAATCTGGGTAGCAAGAAGTTTTTTCACCTTGGTCAGATGGACTATTTCAAAGAATAGTCCACACGCATGTGCTGTATAGGTGAGCTGTTACCTTGGCTGTATATTTACAGCACCCCTATGAGGACTGTATGATTAAGAATAAGGAAATGATATTCCTACAAGTGAAAGGTTATTATTCTGTAGAGAGAAAACATGAAAAATTTCATCATGAGGAGGAGGAAACAGGTGGAGAACTCATACGGGTGGTTTGTTGCTATGGGGCAGAGCTGAAGGCTGTTATTTTCAGGAGTAACAACTCACCACAAGTCACCCCATTTATTAGCACTAATTAGATACATCTGTGAAAAGGAGGACCAGAACCTGGTCTGCTTCGATGTCCTTGAAGTCAAAGGGTCTCATGTTCTTCATAAACTGAAACTGATGTGGAAATGACTGCTAATTTTCTACCATTTCCATAGATCTCATATTAGCAACAGCACCTTTTTTTAAGGGAAAGGAAGTCAGAAGTGGACAGGCAAAGGGCATCTGTTAGTATACTCCAGCCAAGTAACAGGAAATTACAGGTCACTTCAATTACAGCTAATTAAACTTCAGATAATTAATTTGACATCTAGATCCATGCATACCCACCACAGCACTTTGCAGCTGAAAGGCCACAGGGCTTTGCTTGTGTTGTATTTACTCTGCAGCAGGATCTCATCCAGCATGTGAACTCTGTCCTGGTCAGTGAGGAGGTGAAACGAGAAGCCTGGATTTCTCCAGAAAGACAGCTGGGATGAATTTGAAACCCGAGTCTGACAATGGCTGCACAACTGTGACATTTTGGGGATCTTTAGCCCTGCAACTTCTAACATTCAGCCTCACATATACTACCACACTTGGTCACAGGGTGAAGGGTCCAGCGTCCTCAGGCTCTTATGTCCCCAAGTGAACAAAGGAGAACGAGATTACAAACAGATTGTGACTTCTTTACACTAAAGCCATCGCAACAACTGTTTGCAGCTTTAGATTTAAAACAAACAAAAAACAAAAACCACAAAAAAAACTCCCTTTTTCATATTTGTTGCCTCTACAAGTTCTGCGCTTCTCTGACACTATGACAAGGCCCCGTGATAAAAAAAAAGAATCAAGGATGGGATCTCTGCAAGTCTTATGTATTTGTCAAGTTTCATCAAAACAACTCACCCAGGGGACCGACTGAAGAAATAGAGAAAAAAACACTATTTCACATTTCTCAAAACCTGAGTGCCACAAAATACATCCTCAAAAACTCCATCTGAGCCTGAATCTCAGCCAAACATTAATTTTAGTGCAGCATTTGTACCAGAAATCCAAACCTCAATTCAACAACCTTTAGCACATACGCGATCTCTAAACAGCAGCGCATCTAGGCTAAGAAATGGTTCCTTAAAACTTAATGTGAACAAACTAGGTCAAGAGCTGATTATATTTTTAAATTACATTTGCTAAAAAAGAGGTAGATCCTATACTGCCTAACTCCCATCTCTGGGTTTAAGAGCACTCCGTGACAAAGAAACCAATTTCTGTTTTACAAACATTCCTGTGCTGATGCAGGAAAATCAGAGAGAATAATTGGAGTACAATGAAAAAGTGGAATTGATCCCTGTGCTTCACTGAGCAAAGCTGGACCATAAGCACATCACAGAGACTAAATGGGATTGAGACACTGCCATCAGCTCAGTGGCGACGGAGGTTTTTGTTCGTTTAACTCCGCAGCATCGTGTAGCTCTCCCTGGTCCCCTCCTCTGGCAGGAACTTTGTGGTAGCATCCAGCAAAATGAAAACCACAGGTCACTGTTACTTCTACTCATGCATTAAGTGGCTTCTCCTGCTTCCTGAATTCTTCTTAAACCAAATTCTAATAAAAGTAACTAGAGTTGGCTGATAAAACTGCACCAAACCCTTGTGTCCTCAACACGACAAGGGGTTCAGTCTGAAATCTCTATTTTCATGCCATTCTGAGACTCTCTCAAGACAAAACACCCAGCTGATACTGCTAGAAATATTTTCATTGCTTCTTTTCGCTCTAAGACTCTGCCATCTGGACCGCTGTGCCATCTCGGTGGCCTGGTCATGCTGATCCAACTGCCCTTAATCTGCCCAGCTCTTCCCTGGGCACTTCACAGGGGCGTTCAGCCGCCTCAGCTCAGCTCACGTTCTGTAATCCCTGGCACTAAACGACAAAACAGATGAACCATGTCCAATTCTGACCAGCTGAGATTCACAATATGTCCTTGGGACCGAGCACAGAGTGGAAAGCTTTCATTTATACATATGGTTTTTAATAGGATTCATACCATTTTTGACCCTTCTCAGTGTTTCAGGACTGCCTGAGCCATGTAAGCAGGCTCACTGGCATCTGGTGGGAAGAAGACACTGTCCCATCACATCCTAATTACATCGAGGACATGCAGATATTTAACCTTTTGCAAGTCCACAGTGGAAGGGAAGAGGCTTTGCTAGTCTCTGCCGTTACCGGCTGATGTTGGGTGAAAGGCAATTTAATGAAAAGAGGGTTTGTTTTACGTGGGGAACAACGGATGAGGGCAGGAGTTGTCTTTAAAAATGAAACCTTCCTACCCTTAGGAACAACTGTAATAAAGTGAATAATAGTGCGAGTTTCCTATAGCTCAGGACAGATGGACAAACCCACAACAGAGAAACGACTCAACAGAAACTTTGTTTTCCATGGGCTGCTTTGCCTTTCTGGAGTAAGTTAAGTTCAGAAATACTCTACATCTGTTATTTTAAGAAGGAACATCTACTTCAGGTAGGCAGGTTCGTTTCTAAAGCAGGATTATAACTTCCAAAGTCAGTCTTCTACAGTCATCTCTCAAGCACAATGACAGTGGACTCTCACACCATTTTTTTTTTCTCTCCCTTTTTTTGACAATCTCTGAAATTTCAACATCAACTAGATAACTAACAGCCACGCTGCTGTTAGTAAATGTGAGTAGGTGGTTCTAGTCCTTTACTTTAACTATCAGATGCAGAAGATGGTTCTTACTATTTGCATTGCACAATGTCCCCCAGTTTCACTGGTATGTACATAGCTTCTTTGTTTCCATCTCTATGACCTCATTAAGATTTAAACTTTCAAATTTATTTATAGTTGAAGTTAATTTATTTTATTAATGACTAAGACAGCAGGAAGCATCTAAGCATCTCAGATGGAAAATTAAGAGCTATATTGTGATCTGCATTATAAAAATGCTGCTCTTTGTACCTCAGCCTGAAGACTCAACACCTTGAAGAGGCAGCTCCTTGGAAACCCCATTCAATTCCACTTAATTTTATTTGCTGATGATGAATATCTAATCCCACGTCAGCATACACAAAAGGAGCAAGGGAGCATCTGAAAATTACAAAGTCTTATCACAACAGATCAGAGAGACTCACACAAGAAAGTGCTTGCTAGAACTTCTTGTAGAATCACAGAATGGTTTGGGTTGGAAGGGATCTTCAAGATCATTGAGTTCCAATGCCCCTGCCATGGGCAGGGACACCTTCCACTAGATCATTAACATGAGGCAAGCTAAGATGAAAGAAAATTATACAGAAATTTAAAATAAAGGCTTCCGGGGGTGGGGGGCAAGTCCATATTACCTCTGTGTGGCAAAACTTGCAATATTTCTCTCCCAAATGTTTTTTCCAGGTTCGGTGGTGAGTCCTGTAGCCCAAATGCCCACTCACATTTGAGATAAAGGATATTTGACTAAAACATTTAGCAAGAAAGAACTAATTAACTCTCTACTTTCATTAGTGAAAAATAATACCAGAATGATCTTGAACAAGAATGATCTTGAACAATTAATGTTAATTGCTTATGACTGTATGAAAGACCTTGACAAATTTACAATAATGATTTATCTTCCTTCCAGCAGCAGAAAATGAGTCACCCTCCCTAGGCTTTAGGGACATGGTTTGATGTTAACCCTGACTTAGTTAACCACTTGAGAGCCAATTAAGTGTATCTGTGAAGAAAGAGGGAAAGAAAAAAAGTACTTGATAATAATGATAACGCAGACAGATGTACCCAGAAATTACTAATTTCTTTCTAAATATTTTTAACGCATTAAAATGAAGATCTTTAACAAGGTTTGCAGAACAAGCAACTTCAGTTAAAGAAAAAGGAAGCTGGCAGGCCCATTACAGAACAATTCGTAAGGCTTCTTTAGGAGAAAGCTGTCAGCTACACATGTTACTTTTTTACAGGCTGTTAGAAAAAAAGAATTAATTAAAATTTAAACTTTATAAAGCTTTTGCAAAACAGGTAAAAGAAAGATCTTCAACTATTAAGAGTTTTTCTCAGCCAAGATATTAAAGACAAAACAAAGTTTCCGTGGAATATAAACACGGAACATAAAAAGCACAACTTTTGCTTTCAACTTCCTCATCATTGAAGCCTATTCAGTATTCGAGCACATACAATATTCAAACCATTCTTGGACAAAATGATATTGAAGGCACACAGATAGATATTAAAATTCTACCGAAAGATTCCTCATGGTCTTTCTGTTCCCTGCCTGCTTAAGACGTGGTATAGAAGAATCCTAATCAATGCCTATAAGTTGTGGATGCTCCCAAATATACTGCAGGCTTCTCCTGTACGAAATTGAGACGTTAAGTCATCTCCCTTTCTCCCAGCTATTGCACCAGAATAAAAGCTTCATTTCACCCAGCTCCAGTTTCTGTGTTAAAATAAAAGTGCTAGGATGTGGGCGGTCTTATTTTGTGTACAGCACATCGAACAGCTGCTTAGGAAGCAACTGGAGCTGCATAAACTTGGCATTCTCGATGCACACACAAGCTGATTAAAATTATGCTCCAATAAAAGAAAACGGAAGTTGAGAACGGAAGGACCTTTGCAAGTATGCAATAAATTTCAAAGCACAAAAATCTTGCAAGTTATTTGAGATTGCTCATGGTGCAAACCACACTATTAATTAGTCTCTGTTTCAAGAACATGCAATGGAGCCCTGGAGATCTTTCTCAATTGCACAGGGAAGAAAAGATGCTTCACAAATCCATGCCTTAGGGTGGGGTCAGGAGCCCCCCAGCTCAGCAAGGCCGTAATCTCAAGTTCACAAACTTCTACAACTCTTTCCAGGATGCCAGCACGTACACGGATGGCAGCTGTTTGCTCCACATCCATGCCGCCTCAAAGCCCGTCGAAGAATTTGCACTGGGCTCAGTGCTGCAGCAGCTGAGCGTGCCGTACTTCAAACGCTGGTCACTCGTGGAAAATGAGACAACAACCCAAGAAGCTGTCTTCTCTTCTGACATTGCCACACTCCGAGAAAGTCAGCCCTCTCATCAGGCATCTTAAACACCATCTGTCCGCTTTAGAATCCATTTCTAAAACTTGCTGAGCCTTATGATGTATGTCCCTTGCTAAAAGTAAAAATGCTGCATGGAAGATGATGAATTGGACAATATGCTTGCTTTAGAGCTTCAAACTGCTTGCAGAGAGTATGGAAATGCCAGGCAATTATTACACACCTCTGTAATTCTTGCTTAAAGACATTTCCCATTCAAATTCTCTTCAGAAGAAGGTGCTAACTACTTGGCTCCACAGGAAGAAAAAAAGGAAAAAAACCCCACATTTCAATATGCATGACAAAAAGAAATAAAACAATATATTTTCTCTTATGCCCTTGAATAGTCCTTGTCTTGGGCCACCTGATAACAGAACTGCAAAGATATTTAAAAGTCTAATATCAGCTTCAGGGAAGATTCTAATAAATTGGGAATCGCCCGTCCAGGTCAAGTTCTTGGTCCCTCCTATCCACTTTACTGTCAGGAACAGCCCAGCTGTAGCAGGTGCTCCAGAGAAAAGCACAGGAGCTGCTACCCTAAGTGCTCCAGAAGAATTACACCCAGAGCTTCAATATTTCAGAACACCTAATCACTGGCACTATTTTAGCTCTAAATTTTCACATTGTACATGTCATTTTCCAATGCTTCCTTTGATCTCTTATTCTTCATGTTCTTTAAGATTTAAAGAGCTTTCTGTAAAATAAAAACAACGTATTGATTCCTGCACGTTTAGTGGAGATTTGGCAGAACTGCGGCACTGAGGTTTGTTTTATGGTCCATTAATAAAGTGACAAATTTGTTGGTCCAAATTGTACCCTCAGGAAGAACTGACCCTAAAGAATAAAAATATATAGTTTCCATGGCACTGAATGTCACCTACAAGGCTTGAAGTGTTCTCAGTCGACACAAGAGTGGATTTGTGTGAAGGAAACCTTTTAGGATCACATCTTATATTTTTAGTGTGGCTTCTAGGACACTACACACATTAAACAAAAATTTGACAAACGTGGTCAACAAAGTTGCTCTTTGCTTTGGAAGCATTGGGAATATATTCTGGCTGAAGAGAAGTTAGAAATTCTTAGAAAAAAAATCACATTAACAGAAAAAAAACCCAAAGGTATTGTTTTCATGTAGCACTTCATATTTCTGTATCATACAGTCGTTTAGGAAGCTATCAATAGCATCATTTTATACATAAAAAAATAACAAAGGCACATAACTAAAGATTTGCAGAGAGTCACACAGCAGGAAAAATTGCTGATAAAAATAAATAAATGAAAAAAACCCACAAAACATCCTCAGACCTGGACGTGCACTAAGTTTCTCAATCGAGTGGTGGCAAAACTCTGCTGGGTATGATATGTAGTAGTCCTTTCCCTCAGGGGCATACAGGCTCCCAGCCTGGAATTGCATCAATCTCCTCCTCTGTAGGTGTGGTCGAAACGCAGCAGTGATGCCTTTGAGCATCACTATACATTTACATCTTCTCTCACAACAGCCCTGTAAATACTCTGTCACTAACAGTGCAGCTAAGATGCAGAAACGCCAGATCAAAAGATACTTCCTTTTGATCAAACAACAACTGTTCAGCATTCTCCAGGAAAAACTTCTATTTGGGAGTGTTTGGATAAAGGAGGATATTAGGATGTAGACAGTTAAACATCACATCTCTCCAAGCACCATTTTCCTAACATCTCTCTGTGTATGAACTCTTCTGTTACATTTTGATTCCATCTCTCACTAGACAAAACCTATTACAAGCAAGCAAAGCATGCTTCAAAACAATTCTCCAAAACAGAGGATTACCCCAAAGAGGAAACAAGAGTATTAGGTATTAAAATGCAAATTTGTTTTAATGTTACATCTAAATTACTTGGCAATAAAGCCAAGGGATTATGCTGTTTTACGAATGCAAGTAATTCTACAGCCTTTTCTTCAGTTTAAAAAACATGTCCTGTACATTCCCAAATTGTTCGTGACAGGCTGCCTACTTTGTCTGAAGACCAGGATTTAGCCAAAACTGTCTCAACAGTGCTTAGATTTAATAGTAATAAAACGCAGTCCTTCTTGTATTCGATGAGTTCACTGGACTCTTTAAAGAAGATAAATGGCTTCTGCACGCTCATGCCTAAGAGGTGGGTGTTCTTCAACAGTTGCCTTTCCTCACTGCAGAACGTCACACCAGCCAGATCCGAGCTACTGAAACATTACTCATATCATGGCACCTGTTGCAATAACGCAGTAATCGTCAAGAGAAATTTAACTGAACCTCACTGCATGGTGAGGCAAGATTGGGTCGTTGAAGGATAAAGCAGTCTCCTGAGTTCCACTCAGCTACGGGACAAACCTCTGATTTGCAACAAGCCACTGCAACTGGATCAATGCCGAAACGCAAAGATAATCCTCGGGTTTTCAGAGAATCCAGTGCTATTTAAAGCCAACAAGAACCTTCCAACGAGCTCCTAAACACTGGATTGAGCCCTGGACCATTGCAGCTCAGCAATATTCATCCATTCCTGCTAGCTGCAGGCACTTCCTTCCTATCGCAAAACAATTTTTAGCCCATCCCAAGGAACGGTAGTTTTACTGCCAAACGCCGCACAGCTAAAGCTCACATGGAAAGGAGCTGGGGCTGAAAATGCCATCTTGTGGAGAAGCCTTCCAACTTGGCACATCTGCTGCACTGACATAGCCTTACCCATAAGGTTTAAGGCACCAAAACACAATCACAGCCTTTCCATAGAACTTAATTCTTCCTTCTTGCCTCCAAAATATCTACATGGCGCAGACAACGATCTCAGAGCTACACCATTCAACTTCATCATCTATTCCTCTGAAGAAGTCAAGTCATACGTGGGTACTTGACTACAGCAGTGTTTTGTAGGCACTTGACTGCAGGAAACAAGAGCAAACAAAAGAGGACTCCTCAAATTCTATGAGACTTGATTCTTTTCAAACCATTCTTGAAACCATCAAAGCATAAAAGCATGAAAACCAGAGAGTATTCTCATACACCGAAGTCTGCTGACACTACTTGGGAAACAAAACAATCTGAATTGTTTGCTGAGATAGGACACCAGCTACTGGTAATCCTGTTAACTTTGTTCTAATAAAAGCGACCTATGTAAAATGTGAAAAAAAAAAAAAAAGGCTTTACTAATATCAACAACAAATCTTTTCAGTTTTTCTTGTTCAGCAGAGCAACAATTCACCAACTGCAAACAAATCAAAAAATACTCCTTCCACTCCAAGCAATTTTATGAGCGTCTGACGTCACATCCTTTTCCATTTTGTAGAATCACTGAATATCTAAGGCTGGAGGGGACTTCAGGTGGTCATACAATCCAATCCCCTGTTCAGAGAAAGGATAACCAGTTATTTCTAGTTCTTTGCTTTCTGAATAGTAATAAATGTCTTTTTCTAGCCGTTTTTCTTATACTGAGCTGTAGTCAACTGCAGTGACAGTATAAAGACTCATGCACAGAGAGCACATAAATTGGGGAGGGGAAAAAAAGAGCACTCAGTAACTGGTAATGCAAGTGTATTGAGATAATTTAACAGGGCAAACC
The DNA here is from genome assembly GCF_009769465.1 of Tauraco erythrolophus. Taxonomy (NCBI): domain Eukaryota; kingdom Metazoa; phylum Chordata; class Aves; order Musophagiformes; family Musophagidae; genus Tauraco; species Tauraco erythrolophus. The sequence continues at coordinate 3,737,574 of NC_141493.1, read as the reverse complement.
CATTCTATTCTGCCATTTGTGCACTAGTAGAGCTCTCCAGCAATCAGCAGTCAATTCTACGCTGCTTTTGTAATGTCAGAGTGACTTTGAGCTAACAGCACTAATGATTCCTATGGTGAACGCCAGCGTCCGTGCTATTCAGGGAAACACTGAAAGGAGAAAAATCTTTCTAAAAATCTAAGATTCATTCTTCATCTCGCCTCCCTCCCCCAGTAAAAATCATTCAAAAAGCGATTCTTGGGGGCCTCAAGGCATACTTTGAGACACACTATGGAAAGGATGTAGATTTTCACTCTAGGCTAACGACAGAGTGTTGCTGGCACTTTAGAAGTACTTTTACAGTAGCTACAGAAGACTTCTTTTAAGGAATTTACTGAGTCTCTAAAGCGACATCTTAGGGAAAGAAAAAAATGAAAGAATCGCTTTCTGCATAGCTGCAGTAGCACCATAAAATGCTAATTTAGGGTAACCTTTCTAAAAGAGCTTAAATGAGCCACAAGCCTGAACACCACTGTGTTTTCAGTATCTTAAATACCCATTTCTTCAGCCCATATTAAGTTGAACTTCAACCAACAGTTCATTAACGACTAAAAAACATGCAAACCTGTTTGATTTTAATTAAAATATTATTTCATAGCTGATTTAATTGCTAAAATAGAAAGTATGGCTTGGATTAATTTACTGTGTGGTGGCATCATAGGACACTGAAGTATTTTTTCAAGTGTGTAATTGAAACATTCAAATAAGCACAGAAAGATGCTTCCAAATCAGCTGCAATCCTGAAGAAGATGTCTAGCAAAGATCCCCTCTGTCTCTTCACTTTCTTTTGTACCTGTTAGATGTTCTGTGTAATTCACTGTTAAAGCACTTCAATATGTTTTTTCCTGTTGAAACAGTAAGCATGCTTACTCTGCCAAAATGACATGAAATTCAAACTCAGATTTTGTTTTTTAAAAAAAATAAAAATACTGTTTCAATTCATTTCTGTCATCTGGGATAATGAAGGCAAAGCTTCCTTGGGAAACACACGTGTGGGCACACACAAACGCATGTCACAACAATCTTTCCTATTGTACGTGAAAATATTTCCTTATATGAAAAATAAAACTTTAGGTTCTGCATGCAGCCATGAAAAATGCAAGTTTGCCTTTTCCAATTCCTTACATGGAATTGTAAGAAATTCCTTACAAGGATGATCCTCTAACATTTTAACAGAAAGTGGAAAAACACACAGCAGTTCTGATCCACAGAGAATTAAATAACCCTTTATTTAAATTTTACCCTAACTTAAGAAGTCTACATGACTCCTCTCTCCATGAAATTATATTTGGCTCTTTTCTCAGCTAAGTTAAATATTTATGTAAACCCAAGCCCCTGTCTGCCTCAGTTTGTCATCTGTAAGCAGGCAGGAATAATGTATCCAACACAAAGGAGTACGGATGCTCTTTTTGTACATATATTTGTATATAACCTTAGCAAAACAAAATAAATACATGCCAAGCAAATGCAGGGAAAAAAATGCTGCACAAGACATTTTTGTTCTGCTTCTAGGTAGAAACAGTGAAGACATTTTTGGTCCAAACACATCATTCTGTTCCAACACATTACTTTATTCAATTTGATGAAAATTGAATGACCGGAACATAATTAATGGTTGAAACTCTTTCTGTTTAACAAATTGAAATACTTTGAATACTAACTAGCCATATGTAAAGCTTATCAATATTAATGAAACTTTCTGAAAAGTACCATTCATTCTTCATGGACAGAATTAATCGGAAATAAGTCTTAGGGTTTTCAGAGGTATAGAAGTGCTTAGAGAAAAATCTACAGTTGTGTCCAAGAGATTTAGAAGCCTAAATTCCGTTTATAACCATGAATTTTCTGAAAATCCCAGCCACCTAACCACACTGAATGCTCAAACAACCTTACAGAAGTGGCCTTCAGCACTGAGAATCCTACTTGTTTGCAGTAAGACACAACATGTGAGATCTCAAAAAGTCCAGAAAAACAGAGAAGGGAAAGTCAGACTCTCAAATTAGATTGTGAAAAAAAAATTGCCATGCTGAAATAAGAGCATTTCAGAGTTAAGACACCTTAAAACCGAGTGTGGAACCATTCATAGAGCTCTCTGTGTTGGATTCCCAGTCCTAAACTTTCCTAGAGGGAGAGGTTAAACCATGCAAAAAGTGAGCCATGCTTTAATTATAACCCCACCCCAAACGTTGCTGCTTAGGCATTACCGAAGAGGAAAAAATTTGCTAGGATACATATGAAAAACCACAAAACCTCTTTTTTGGTTGGGGTTTTTTTTTGGTAACACACTACCCAGCATTTAAAAAACGAAACAGAAAATCAGCCGACCACAACCTTGACATCAAATTTTGCCTGATGTAATGAGCAGCTTGTTATCCTCATTAAGAATACGCAATTCATTTGCATGTCTTCAGGTGCAGTCCTTGAACACTGATGTAGGACATCATGTCAACGGCAAAGGCAGTGTATTACCATAACAATTATTTATTCAGCTCTTCACATAATAAAAATAAAAGTTATCTAACATTGTGTGAATTACTTGAGAGACAACTTCAGATTATTCTGCAGTGTTGTGGACTGACTTTTCAAATATGTATTAACATAATTTTGTCATTAAGTAATTGCCAGTGGAATGTTTGCCATTGTCACCTTTTTTTACTTTTAATATCTTTCTCATCTCCACTGTTCATTAGATTAAATTTAAGAAGGGTGAGAGAAACATGAGTCATTAAATCACCTGAAGGTGCTTCCTGTTTATGAGGCAATAACCATCTTCCCAGGCTAATAAATTCAAGGCCCACAGCTGAACATTTATTAGCCCAAGATACAGTTATTGTTAAACTAATTGGAAGCACCCTGAAGTTGCTATTATAATGAAACTCCTAATGATTCAATATTTGGGAGAAATCATCTGTTAAAGTGTGGGGTTTTTAATGAGAAACTGAGGAGTTTGGGCAACACTACATTTCCCAATGAGTTCTAGCACTGAAGGAAAGCGGTTGTGTCTGACCCAGTTTGAGGCCAGTAACACACACATTTGACATGGAATAGCTCCTAACTTTTTTGCAGTTGCTACACACACTCGTTAGACAACTACTACTCTTTCTCCCTATCTTGAACACCACCAAGACTGAAAGATACTTAGAGATCACCTCTTGTGAACACCAGCAGCTCAGAGCACACTGGATCGATCCATTCTTGTCCCCTGCTAATGCTGCTCCGGTCCAACACACTCCTTGATCGAGCCACCACAATCCTCTAACTTGCACTGGGGTCTGCGACAGCTTCCACAGACCCGGTTGTCATAACTGAAAGAGTGCAACTTCCAGAAAGTCCCCAACTCAGAGCCAAATAGGAAACCACTGACAACCAGTGAGCACCCTCTTTTAGATGGAAATTGGTGAGTGTTTGCAAAACTGCCTCCAACTGCGGTGTAAGCTCCGGCCGGGAGCAGTTACGGCCATGGACAGCAGCACAGCAACACAGGAGAAGCTGCAGCAACTACTGAGCTGTATCAAAACAGAGGTACCAATACTGGATTGATCTGTGAGCCTCCAAAGGTAAAACAGATTGAAATTCAGCTCAATAAGAGTCAATGAAAAAAAATTCCCATTGATTGGGGAATTAATTTCAGGGACTAACTTGTATTTTATTGGCAGGATGGAGGCTTTCTCAATGACAGCCTCTGTCATTGAATGAGGATTCCTAGTGCAGATGGATGCTAGGAGACAAATTTGTACTGCAGTAACAGAGGTCTGCTGAAACTTTAACAGCCTACCTTGGTGTTCCTATGAACCAGAGCCTAAATCCATCACCCCAGGGACTGCATCTCCCTGTTGCCTCACTGTAAGCCAGAGCTAAAGCAAGGCCATGCAGATAAGCAGATTATTTTGGGCTGACTTACAGTGTAACACTCATAATAAGCAAGATGATGAGCTGTCACTCTTTTTTTTTTTATGCAAGAGTTTTGGGGAGGAATCATTTGAACCTCCTGCATAAGGCAGCAAGGACAAGGAAACAACAAAAATCCCACCTGCAAGGCAGAAATACACCCTGCAAACCAGCTGAATGGAGAGCAAAAAATGTTAAAACAGGGTAAATAAGAGAAACTCACCCTTTGGCATGCAGGCTTGGCTTGCCTTGTCTTGCCTTTGATCACCTTTGGTTCCCAAAGCGTCAATGAACCTTTAGCCAGTGTCATTCCACTATCATTTTTCTTCAATTCCATCTCTTTGAGAGACAAATAGATTTAAAATATCCTTTGTGGCTTTTCCCCAAACATCTGGGGGACAGTGAACACACAAAGCCAACTTCCCCAACAGCCCAATGCACACGTGTCCATGGTGCTGTGCCGATAGATCAGAGCTAATGCCCTGCTGAACTGGAAATGGTGGAAAATCCTCCCAAAAATGCACCGATGAGACCTCCCTGCACATCACTGCCTTATTCTCAGTCATTTATTTTTAGACAATAGCCATTTCCTACTGAGCTTTATTTTAAACAGATCTGCTACAAAATGTGGGACAATGATAATTAGTGTGCCAAGTACCTAGAATAAGTTTTAAATCAGTAGTGGCCTGGATGAGATCATCAAGGAGCTATTCACTACATCAGCAGCAGTGAAAGGATTTTGGAAGCTGTCAGTGCAAATATCAACCACAGGAAAAGCAAGCAGGCACACTATTAATACCGAAACTTTCTGAAATTTTGCATTTCAAGGCCTAGAGTACGTATAGCTATGGAGAAATATCTGTCAATAAATACTATTTCCACTCCCTTGAAAGCAAAGACCACTTTTTCCATTGACTTCAACAAGCACTAGATCTGATAGAAAGTGATCTGGCTAAAAGGCATGTAAATGCAGCTGTCATTCTGAAAATCATTAATCCATCTGATTTGCCATTTGGGCAGCTTAAATTAATTTCCCTTGCTACTATACCCTTACAAAGCCCACACAGTGGAAGTATCTATTCCTGACATCACAGCAAAGCAGCAACTACAACAGTTTTAGCAGTTCTTATCAAGGGATGCATATATAAATACACCTTAAAGCTTATAGCAACGTGTGAGCCTTGAAATGTGGGGGTTTTTTTTCCAACAACTCCATCTATTTAATTTCGTAGTCTAATGCATGCACATAAGCACACTATAAATTATCCTATATATCAAGCTTTTTATTTTTCCTCAGATTTTTTTTTTTTGGCTATTTTTCATCTATTATGATGTTTAAGAAAGCCTTATCAATAATTACCTTGAATCACACTTTCCAAGTAATGAAATATTTAATTAAGCTCTGATCCTGTGAAATAAAAGATGTAAATTCAGTAGCTGTTTTTTTGCCTGCTAGGTCCCCTGCAAAAATACATTTGAGACTTGTTTTGCTACCAAAAAGGTTGGCAGGGCCAATGAAAGAGAAAGAACAAGCCAAGTGCACTAGTATAAGGTGGTGTTTGTGCAGGACAGACTGGGGTTCGCATCAAGGCTTGGTCTGAAGGAGCAAAGCAGTGGAATACGTGGAGGTGAAGGGTGGTACGAGCAGGTCCCAGGTTTCTCTGCAGCTCCCCAAACCAGGCACATGAAGTCTGAGCACCGGAGGACACCAAAATTAAGGCTGCATTAGGAAAAACTTATAATTACAATAGGTTCTGATTTGCGATTACTTATCGAAGGCAGCTTCTTGTATGTGAACCAGGAAGCTAGATCTACAGCGTCGTTGCATGTTTTTCCCCTCAAAATATCAGAAAGCAGCTTAACCTTGAAAATACCGCTCAGCTCACAAAAAGAAAAAAAAAATAGTTTATTCAGAAAGTGGTAATTAATTTTCTACAGAGGCTGAAATCACTCTGCCTAAAGCAAAATCCTTCTGACATTATTAAATGTCACAGTGCAGTTAAAGCACAATTATAAACTAATTCACAGAATAAATCTCATTAGTTTCCTGAGGCCTTATGAATAAACTGAAAGAAAAACGCTACCATATTTGACTTTCATCTTAGCTTCCTGAACAGATATACAATCAAAAAGCATAACATTTTAATAATTACAGATGATTAAAACCCGATAGTTCACAGAAACAGCTAGGTAAATCCGACTGCTGGGTATTTGCTGCACACCAGCAATGGAAACGTGCTCCACCTTTACTCAGCACTATCAAATTCTATCCAGGCTTGAAAAATAAATTTAAAAAAACAAGGGTAGAGTGATTTGAGAGGTCATCCAATCTGATGGATCACAGGGTGGTGAACGTAACCAAGCACAACCCACTGCATCTCTGGGACCGTCTGGTCCGTGTTTGTGCCTACAGCTGTAGGTGCAACTGAACCAGTTCAGTGCTGGAATCCAGGAAAACAAGCTCCATTTCTCACTTGCAGTTTAGAAAACAAACGCATCTGAAGAAACCAGTGACTACAAATAGACGAATATTAAAAGTATTTCATAGGGTAAACTTTCAAATAAGATATTTCAGTATTTGAGAATCTTGATGGTTCAGTTTTTGTAAAGAAAGTTGTAGTAAAATCAACAAAAATTTGTGAAGCCTTGCTATTTTGGCTATTCACAGGTTTCTCCCTAGAATTTCTTCAAATTTACCTGTTTTACACATCCCACATGGACACAACAAAGAAAGCAGAAACTAGATGGTCTAAGTCGGACAAAATGCCTTAGTTATTCCTTTCTCCTCGCTTGTGCTCTGCACATAGCTTTCACCTCTACACTAAGGCATTGAGGTCAAAATTTTCCATGGGGACAGATGCTGGGCTGAATCCAGATTGTTATCTTCTTAATAGATAAATTAAATTCTGCTGGAAAATTAGGATGACTAAAAGTGGCCACTAAAGGCAAAAGCTTGCCCCGCTGAGCTGACAACAAGGGATTTATCCTCCTAAAGTCTTTCAGACTGACTCATGAAAAGCACTTTTATGAGCTAACTAACATGACAAAAAAACACATTTATTGGAAAATTCACAAATTGTAAAGACATACAATCTCCCTGTTGGATTCAATTTCAAAGGAGTAATTTCCTCCTCTGTAGCAGATACACACGCGTTGCCATCTCTCTCTGTTTAAATAGGGATGAACCTTCTGGGCCTGGGAATTTGGCTTTGATTCAATTACTGCTAAAGGCTAAGCAGCTTAGCTGCAGCTTAGCTGAAGCAGAGATCCAGCTGGCCCACAAAGCCCAGGTGACAATCGAAGTTTAGAGCAGAAAGGATGGATCCAAAATTTGGTTCAATCCACTGAAAAGACAAAGGCCAATGGGAAACAGTGATAAGGACTATCCTGGGGGCTAAAACACTGGAACGGTGTTCAGAAGATGGGATTTGGGTTTCTGGTTGCATTACAGACTGCACAGAGAAATGACTCAAACTCTGTTCTGTAATTCTACTGCTGCAAAACAACTCAGGATGCAACTCAAAGCGATTCCTAAATATTTTCTTAGAAATATGTTCCTAGGGAACTTCCACTGATAGCTGTGCAAGTATTACAAACATGGGACCTGCCTATGAAAGCAAATAAACAGAAAGGAACCTCTTCTAATTTCACTCTGTATAAATGTGAAAACACAGACCTGTGAGATCTTTACAAAGTCCCTGTAACCACAGACCAAATATTGGACTTTAATGCAACAGCAGCAGAGAACCTGCCTGATCCCATAACAGCAACTGCAGAGAAGTTTAAATTTCTAATTATGAGGTGCTCATAAACAACTAGTACCTGAAAACATAATCCAAAACAAATAAAAAGATGGAGGAAGAGTTAGTTCACTAAATAAAGAATATACAAAAGACTTACATACTGCAGTAAAGAGAACATGTTTACTACCATACTATTAAATGGAATAGTAACATTTATTTTTGCTCCATCTTTATAGCGTTATTTATATCAGAATCAAATTCAAAGGTTTCCTCTTCTAGGTTTTTTTTTGTGTATGTTTCTTTTTCCCCCCCTTAAAATGCTATGGTCAATGCATTACACTTAGCTGATTGCAAAGCTAAAAACATTATGTAATGGGAAATAAATGCAACATTTGCTAAATCACATCGGATAGAAGAGGGAGAAGAAATATAAACCCATCTTATTTACATTAGACTACAATCTCCTGTGACATCTGCCTTGCCGTTTTTTTTTCCCAGTATCCTGGGATCATGGATCATTTTAGGAACAGAAAACTGAATCTGAAGATTTAAAACCTTTTTGGCTTTTTTTGGTTTTAAACAAATTCAATTTATCTTTTAGAGGAAATAATTAAAAAAAAAAAAACAAAACACAGAACACGATTTAGTAAGGACTTGAATATTTTTCTTTTTGCAAAGGAAAGAGATAAACAGTCACTCCAAGACAGAGAACCTGAAAATAAACATAATTAAAGAACCATGGCAAGATGAACCCACTCATCCAAAGAGAAACATTAAAGAACAGAAATCTTCGTAGCTTTAGAAACACACTACTCAAGTTGGCACCGTCCTCTGTATCACTGGGTTTTTTGAGGAAATGAATGAAGTGGAGCATGTAACTTTTTCACGTTACATTCACACTCCTGGGCTCAACTCATCTAAATTAGGAAGCTGCACATGATAAATTCAAGTCAACAGCAGATGATGAGAGAGGCAATTCCTGGGCAAGTCAGATCTGACGCAGGAGTGCATTAAGCAAGGCTGACTACATTAATGCCTAATAGCAGATGAGATGGATTGAATCTTAGTGCTTGTCTGGGACAACCAATATTAGTGATTTGAGGAATTGGATATAATTCAGTCCATACAACAATTGAAGCTGCAGCTCCAGTTTAACTCAGTGGGACTGTTGCAATCATCTCTAAGTAGGTGGACAGATCTTATGAATCAAACTAATCGTTTCAACGATACTTAAAAAATAGGAAAAAAAGTACTTGGCAGCAGAGAGGGAAGCAAGTGCAATCTCAAAAAGTTGCTAAAACAAGGAGGAAACTGCATTTGTTTGTCTTCGCTGCCTGCTGCGGTAATTATCTCTGCAGATTCCATGGGAAGTCTCCGGGAAGGAGTCACTGAGAGCTGTAACACATTATTCAGCAAGTGTCACTTTGTGGGAACGGAACCAGTGTTCATTAGAGAGCCATAAGCAGACTTTTTGCAATGAAATTGTATCAAAGTAGGCTAGTTTGATGTTTGCAAAAGGAATACTAATTTCCCCGCTGTCTCTGGGAAAATCTGCTATTTTCAAGACGACTTTTCTAAACCAATAAATCCTACGCCAGCAAGAAGCCCGGTAAAGATGCACAGATCTTTGTAAGTCATCACAATCCTTTGTAATCTCTTTAGAAATACGACCTGCTCACAAGGATGCGCAACTCTCGTGTTCTGCAAAAACATTCCCAACCGTTTTGGATTGAAGAAGCCGAGGGCTCGGGTTATTTTCTATGCAGCTGAGAAAAAGGCAACGATTCGCAGACTTCAGAGACTCGTGCTGCAGCAGGTGCGGCAGTTGTAGTGCACAGCACCACAGCTGCTAGAGGAACTAACCTCTTAGTTTGGGTTTCCCCAAACCCAAGCAAATTTACACCTTTACAACTCAAATCAGACACTGCTTGTATCGTGCCATTCCACCAGCTGCAAGGGGGAGACAGTCATTAGGCAAGGAGTTTGCAAGGCAGGGCTCACTGTGTTGGGAAGCTCTGCTAACCCTTCTGGAACTTCAGATCTGCAATTTAATCAATAATTTCAATGCCTCTGTTGATGTGGGATGGGGTTTTCTATGCTCCCTACCCCAAAAGGCAACTGGGAGGATCTAGGAAAGGTCAACATTTCAGAGCATTAGACCCAATCTTGCAAAAGTTTTCCTGCGTTTTAAGGATCTACAACCCAGCTCCCTAGAAAAGAGCCAGAAGAACCAGATCTTGTCTCCTACCAACCACCCCTCAGACACATTCATCCTACCACATAAACTGTCTCTAGCCACTTCAGAGATATTTGCGCACAAAATTTGCACTTTGTTAACAAAGCTGCATTAATAAAGATAAGATACTGTCAGTCCGAAGGTCATTCCTACTGGTTTATTTGTTTTTGTATGGAAATGAAAGACGTACATTGGAATTATGTACAGGTTGGCCTAATTTGTCATATTAGTATTTTCACTCACATGAATGTATCTTTATGCGAGACAAAACAAAAACAGGGAAACAACAAAAACTTACTTTCAACCTAAATCCCCACAAAATAAGCAAGAATCTAGGAAATAAACCAGCCTCAGTTGATAATCCAGACTGGAACAAAGGATTCTCCATAGTACAGAGAAAATAAAAACTTGCCTTGAGCTGCAAAGTTATGAGAAAGACATTTGGTTAAACTCCAGTCCAAGCTTTAGAAAACTTTGTTGTTTTTTTTTTTTTTCTGCATCCCCCCCTATAGATTTCAAGTCTGATGGGGAACCAGTTAATTGACTTTCTGATCCACGAAGAGAAGAGGAGGGAACAAGATAATCCTTAACCGACAGAGGAAGGCCGATGGCAAGTGCAAGGGTAACTAATTTATCTTCAAAGTCAACACAGATTCATGCTCTGGGAGAAACGCATAATTAACACTGCAAGGGAAGCTGCGCCAAGCAACGCTATCGATGAACCTGTCCTGCAGGTATAAATTTAGATTCAGAGTTGACAGGACAGTTGATGCAGACCAGCACAGCTCCATGGCTGGAGCCCACCAGCACCAACGGAGCATCTAGCCCCAAAACTGCAGGCAGGGAGCTCGGGAAACAGGTTGGTGTAGCTGCACCTGAACAATTAGGCAAGGTTTTCTCTCTTGCAAAAATTATTTCAGCCATTAACCGAACTCGAGTCAGTTCTCTCATAAATAATTTTGTTAATAAGCAGATGTTAATTACATTCACTGGGCTTCCCCCCCCACACCATTTCCCAAGTTTGTTATCAGTCAAATGAACCAAGGTCAGAGATGTACCAAACGAACGATGCCTGGAGCAGATAACTCGGAAGTCAGCGGCGCTTAGAGACTAATAATTAAGGCCTGATCTTTTGCATATTGGACACTTTAAACTGCAACAGTCCACAGTGCTGCTCATCTTTAAATGAGGGAATTAACTTTCCAAACCATATTCAGGGACCTTCACAACGCAAATCATTTCTGTTGGCTATGTTCTGGGAAGTTTAGGGGAAATTATCTACAGACATAACTATATAACTTAACGGTAGCACTCAGTTTCAAAAAAAACCCAAAAAAACCCAAAAACAAAACAAAAGCAACAAAACACAACAACTACTACATGTATTGAGTACATTTTATCCCAAAGTTTTTATAATCAGGAGTATAAATGCCATAAAAGGTGTTCTTCTTCGAGGTCAGTTTTACTAGATGCTCTTAGGTTTCAAAATTATTTAAACTCTGAAAGATGCAGAAGGGAACATTGTGGACTTCTTGGGGAGAAAAAAAAAAAAAAAAAACAAAAAACAAACAGGAGCAGACCTAGATTCCCCAAGATCATATGCGTAAATCTCCATGGGATCCTAACCAGTAAGGCACTTTTATGCCTAGTAGAAATTAGGAACCTAAATGTCTTTAACGTTCAAAGGCTATGTTTAATCCAGGACTGATTTCTATGGACTCAGGCATCTAACCCAATCAAGCACTCCCAAAAATCCCACTAACACACCTGAATGTTTAGACACATACACACCACTCAATCTGAGCCTTAGTCTCAGCTCCACATGGTTACATCTGAGATTTTCCATTATCAAAGCCTACACAACGGTTTATGACCATGTCTTGGCACATCTAATTAAACAGCAATTGAAATGGCTGTGGCAATTCTGCAACACCGAAGTCATGCTATCCATCGACTCACACTATTGTTTTCTGCATTTCTTACAGGGGACATGCTCCCAAGCTTACTGGAGGCAACAGACAGACCGTCGCTGGTTTCACTGGTGGCAAGAATGGGTATGTTACAGAGAACTTTCATCCTATCTACTCAAAATCAACTACCTTATGTTGTATGTATATTATCAGAAACAGGACAGCTTGAGACAGTTACCTGGTCAAGTAGCTTGCACAGGAGCCACACGCCCTGGTCATGAGTCAAAGAGCAGTACTTGCCTCCAGTAAACTTCGCATGTAATGTGGCATGCAGGCTTTGGAAACATGAAGTAATTCTTAACATATACCTCTTTGATGCAACATTGGTGTAGTCTGATGCTTGTCATCTACAGAAGAGCCATGGGGGAAGCCCTCAAACACATTTTCTGCAACATAAAGAAAGGAATTTTTAGTATGTAGGGAAGCTGTGAGTAATAGAGCAGAAATTAAAATGCCTGTGTCTGGTGAATATCCATGCTGGCCATTAGCAATGGCAAATAAAGCTATTTGAACAAAATTGTTGCTATGGAACAGAAGCATAACCACACTGGAGCGCAGTTACAGCTGTGCGCGTGTAACAGAGTATTTCTGATTTGCCGGAACAAGAAAATTTATGGCTGAGCCTTTATTTTTTGTAAATAAAAAATGTACTTTTTATTTTCCATATATCCATTCATAAAGAACGCGTGTGTATCTCTAACAACAGGAGAAGAAAAACATTACTCAGTGAATCACAATATTGCTTGTTGTGTTGCTTGCCAGGAGCGTGACTAAAACTAGAGGAAGCGAGTGTGTGTGCACACACGTACATACACAAAACGTGCCTTTGTACACATCCACGCATACATAGATTTTAAAAAAAAACATGAGTTCACATCATTCCATGAACAGCTCGACACAGACATCATCTCACTGCTTTCAGTGAGAATTTCTGAACTTGGAGTGATACACTGAGACCAGAACAGAGACAGGATTTAACCCTGAGAAGGTGATAGTTGACTATACAGGAAGCATAGGACACATCATCCACATTGCACGTGACAGCTCTTCGCCAAGAAATGCAGTATTTTTCTATTATATGTTTAAAAGAAAAAAGAAAAACCCACTTTCAAGCTTTGGCCAAACTATAGCACAGATAAAATCTTGACGCTAATGATTTGCCAGTCACAAATGAGACTGAAACTGCAACTTGAAGGCAAGAACAGCAACAGGCTTTGGATGCTACTCCTGGTACTGGGAGCTGGCATCAGGGCTGCACAGCATTTTAGCAGATAAACTCTCCACAGCCAAAGGGATTTTTAGCTCAGGTCTTGGAGCCAGCAGCTCCATTCTCATCTTCTTCCTTTTCCCCCAGCGATCTTCTGCAGCACAGCTCCGGATGTTCATGCAACCTGCAGAGCGTGACGCTGCCACAGATGTGTGCCCAGTTTCATCTGGCCTCCAAAAACAAGGCAAGTTCTGCTACGGACAGGAGTGGGAGCAGAAGCAAGTCTTAAGAGTCTTATTTTTTGAAACTTTGAGCTCCTTCAATTCTTCCACTGCTTTGCTCAATACCTGGGAGGATCAAGTCCAACAGCAAAACACCGAGCTGGGCAAACCCCCTCAGATTTTACGTGTTGAGCCAAAAGCAATTAGACAGCTTCCATGTTCCCACTCGTATCTACATTTGCAGTTCTGTCTCCAGTGCAGGCAATTCACAGAGTTAAAAAGAAAACAGAATCAGGTCTCTAGACTGCCACTTCCTAGGACTCAGGTTTGCTCAAGCCCTTAGTCATCGATATTGATTCATACCAACGAAAGCACATCTCCACTTGCTACCAATTCGCAGTATACATAAACATGCCTTTATGTAGCAGAGACGATCAACAGAGGAACCCTTGATTCAGCAACATCATCCAACTTCCCTACTTGATACAGATCTGCCCACTTAGGAGGGGTCCTTGGACTAGCTGTTAAGAACTTTGTAGAAATCCAGATATTATTTTCTTTAAAAAAAAAAAATAAAAATACAAGATATTTCCACGTACATTTCCTAGTACACTTCCATGTGAAAAAAGTTATGCAAGAGACACATTCAACAGCCACGGGAGCTTTTGCTGTGCAGTAACTAGCCCCACACAATCATCAGCACTGGATACAGTCTAAGCACATACACATCCACACATCTGTACCAATTCCATTTCTCGAGGATGCTTTGATCAAAAACACCAGGCTGGCCTACAGCCTTCCTTCAGCAGTTTGCAATGCAAGTCTGCTCCCTCCTTGCTGCACACAAATGTTATTCTTCAACTGTTTATCACCAAACAGCTGGATGTGGATTCTCCCAGGCAAGCAACAGACCCTGGCAGCTTTTACCTGTTGTTGGCAGAAATCAGTTCCCAACTTCTTTGCTAACTGACATACACAATGCCTGCTTGATTGCTCTCTTTGAGATCAGTCCTTGAGGTGCTGAGCATGTCCTTGACTCTCCTGGATTCACTAGGAAATAAGCAGAAAGAGAAAGTCAATGATATTTGTATTTCTCTCCACTGTCTTTAGTTGAGATGATGTTCCAGGGGGAAAGGTGCTGTCAGTACCAGGAGGTGGGGAGCGCCTCGGTTCAACAGCGTAAGGGAAGCCAGCATTTCTGTATTCTCTTAAATCTGTTTTTGTGGAAAATCAAGAAGCTGTTGGCTCCAGTACAGTCAATTCAGCACTTTACACATCGAAAAAGAAAAAGCCAAATCAAAAAGTGTTCAGAGCTTTCAAAACATGCTCTTTTGTTATCTCAAACAACCTTAGTGGGAGCCAAAGATCTGCAGTGCACATCAGACAGATGTGCGTTTCAGCACGGAGCAGATTGCATGTTTTCAAGCTGCTGGTTTCCATCTGATTTAATATTCAGATTCGTTGGCATACACCAGCAGTAGAAAATGAAGGCCTTCCAGAAACTCAACTTTTCAAGTCATCGTACAATTGTTCATGTGCAACAAAACAGAAAAAGCATATGGGGGCGGCACACCAGTGCTCTGAGTAATTTCCCCTCTCTCCTTATGTTTCTGAAGCTCAACTGGAAAACATTTTGAAATATGGGTTTGGAAAAGGAAACAAAACAAAGGTTTATATACCATTTGTGTGCTTACGTGAGCTGAGAAGGAAGCATACGTTCCAGGAAAGGGCTGCTCTGAACTTTGTACAGCTGCGAGCAGAGCTGATCTGCTCAGAGCAAGGAAGAAATTCCACATGTTCAAATTCCACTAATTACAAAAGCATTATACCAGCCCCGAGTTGCATTTAGAATTTAAAGGTTATCCCGAACACAGCCATATGTAAGTCAAAATTCACCCTGAACATATATGATGGTATCGATTTTATTCAGGGTGACATTTTTCACTACACTATAGTAATTAGATTAAGTTTTGGGATACAGCTGTCTCATGCAATTGAAAATTCTCCCTAAGCTGTCATTTACAGAAGGCACTCCTCCATATTTCCCATGAGGTCCTCCATGGTTGTAATTTGAATAAATAATGCTTCTAAACTTACTTTCAGCCACAAAGTGATTTGAAAATTATCACTCTGATCATGCAAAGTCTCTCCTGATTCTAACGAGCTGTCAAGATTTTGAAACTGGCAGGGAAAGAAAGGTCATTAGTGAGGGCAAGAAAATAAAAAGCTGAGGAACAGATTTTCATGCTGGCAGGAAGAGGAGAAAAATCAGACATTCTCTCTCCTGTTTTTC
The DNA here is from genome assembly GCF_009769465.1 of Tauraco erythrolophus. Classification (NCBI taxonomy): domain Eukaryota; kingdom Metazoa; phylum Chordata; class Aves; order Musophagiformes; family Musophagidae; genus Tauraco; species Tauraco erythrolophus. The sequence continues at coordinate 3,721,977 of NC_141493.1, read as the reverse complement.
TCCATGCTCTAGAAATGCTACTTTGATTTCTTTCAGAAGCTGTTGTCAAAATACTAAGGCTTTGATAGGATGGAAAAGCAAAGATCAAAAGGTATAAGCTGCACCTGGCTTTTGGCCTAAATAATATAATATTATCTCTGCATCCACGGGTAGAAGAAGTCTCCTAGATGGAGATGCCGTATAAATGAGGTTGGAAGGACACAGAAGGACTCAGATGCATTCCACATTTTACTAAGACTTTACCAAATGTTTAGACGAAGACTTTGTCATGTAAACCAAGCCTAAATAGTTTCCCCGAGGTAGTATAGACAGTTAGTGACAGCACGGAGATCCAAAACCTCATTAAAGACCCCAACACCAGCCCGTATCTTATTCTCCCTGTACAGAAACCAGGCTGTCCAGAGACTGATTTAGCAACACAGTCATATCTTTATCCTTTTGGAATAAATCAAAAGTTTCTGCTGTCAGTAAACTCCGACATTGAACGTGGAATTGAACGTTTCACCTTACACCAGGCAGAGCCTCTGGAACAGCTCTATAAAGAGCAAAGGCAGCAGCTGCTGTCGTGTGCTCTCCATGGTGCACTATAACTAAAGACTTTCTCCCTGACAGCGTGCAACAACCACATCATTATATTGCTTTGTGCAGCCAAACACTGCGGGTATAAAGAACCCAAGACACAACCTTCGGAAACATATTACAGACAAATAAATTGCCTTTGACATTCCCCATTCCTCTTACACTTCCAAAGACAGGCTGAACGTTGGAGCGTTATGAATTTTCCCAGAGATGTTCAAGCTAATTTAATAGGAATAATCTGTTTATTATAATACATATAGCTCCAACCCATCAATTATGGAGCGGCTGGGTGGCAAGGCTGCTCCCTGGAGTACCATAATGGCTAAGCCACAGCATGCACTTCAAGCACACTTGTTGACTAATATGTTATGCTACACATCTCAGCAAGAAACCATATTCTCAATGGACCTTACACTTAAGAAGAACGAGTAGGAAGAGAGTCTATGTGTAACCTGCATGAAGCAGGTGTTGAAGACGAACAATAACACAGAAGGTCCTTCTAACAGTAGAGACAGGACCTAACAAGATGACAACAAACTTGGGTAAGGGATGGAGACAGAAAAGGGACAACAAAACATATCGTTACAATCCGTCCCAGGGCTTGAAGACCTCGGGTCAGACTGCATCCCTGGGTGAATATAGGATAATTCTTACACCCACATTAATAGCAAAAGCCCTGTTGTGTCCTTGGGACTAGAATTTCACAGGTATGAGCTCCTAATCTCAGATGAGAATCCAACTTCTGAGAAACTGAGGTGCCTTGGACTCTGGGTTTTGACTCAGTGTGGCTATAAAATTCAGACCTGCAAACAGCCTTCCTTAAAACTTTGGGAAGTGTTAAAATATTAAAGCTTAGATCAGGTCCTACCTCTGCAAAAACCAGTAACCTAGCTTCTTAAGTACAAAATTTGTTTGCAGCTGTGAGTTTTCACACTGCTTACCCGTGTGAACAACTTCCACTCACTGTAGTACCAGCAAAATGTATACAGGGCTTTTAGAAACACAAAACTTTCTGCTAAGGATATGGTTCAGAATGCTTTAACAAACTCCCTCATTCAAGGTCATAGATCCTGAAATAGACTCCCCATCATCACATCCCTAGCCAACAAGCAGGGTTAAAAAAGATATACCCTTTTTGCCCTATATTAGGTCTGACTGTGACTTTGGAGTGCACCTAAATTCCCCTTTGTCTCATTTATTTGATAAGTGGGTAATTCTCACAGATGTTAAACCTATTTCTATCTACACTGGGAAAAGATAGAACCTGTATACAGAGGTCCATCATGCCATGAAGTACATCTACCTACTACCTTTCAGAACAAGAACCACAATGCTAGTTAAAAAATAACACTCAGGATCTCAAAACCATTACATTTTAGATAGATAAGGCTCAGCATCTTTCTGAGTAACACTCAGGTAGTTTTTTCTTATTTTCTTCAACTACTCGGTTTCCTTACTGGAATATCTGTGATTTGAAACCTGGACACATGAGCATCCCAAGCCCAATTTCTGAACCTAATTACAGTGTTAAAAATCTTAAGTTATTCTAGGCTTACCTTCTTACAAATCAGAACTAGGTAAAACATTGGGAGCATGCTAATTTGTAATAGCTGTCATTTCCCAAATTCTGCTAATAAAGTAGGTACAAGAATATACTTTCTCCTAGCCACACTGAATGTAAAGTAGATGAAGGTTGGGGTTTTTTTCCATTTCTACACATTACTTTTTCATTGCTTGTTTTCTATGATTACAGGTCTCCTCAATAGATTGTTTTGTTTGTCTTTCCTTTCAGAGCTCTGAGGAAACACACGAGACCTCAGATCAAACACACTGATTGGAAAAAAAATTCTATTTAAAAAAAGAAATTTCAATACTTCTACACCATCTGCTTTTATGGGGCATCAATTAAAAAGCATAGATCACAGCATCATGTGATACAGACCGCACTTCTGTTCTGCAACATCTTATAGAAATGCATCCATCTCTTTTTTCCTCTCCAAAGATGCAGAAGAGAAAGTGCAACATATGTAAAAAACTGAAAATACTGAAAAAGATTCTCATGTGATGTTTAATGTTTGGAATAAGACCATGTTTAGGTCAACACTACTTAGCAGTTGGCTTCCTTCCAGAAAGAATTAATCAGGTATCTCAACATTTCTCTTTAATGCTATCGTACAACTACTGACAAGGAGAGCCCGAAGCAGCGAAGGTGCAAACAGTGAAAAGATTCTTCTATCAATCTGCGCTGCTCAAAGCCTCATACGAGCATTGCTCCAAACAGTCAGATGCTGAACAAACGGAAGAAACATTTGGACTTTGCATTTTGTGCTACTAACACTAAACCAGCGAATTTCAAATTGGGGTAAGACGGTTTGCTTCTACAAGAATGTGTAGATTCTTCTTAAACAGTCTTAAACTCCCTATGAGGTCTGCAATCAAAAGCATTTGAAAAATTTTGCGTTACGTATATCCAGAACCTGCTTTTCTCTCTGCCATAGATCACTCCAAGTGGTATCGCATCTACCCTAGAGCAACACTCAGGTGGGTACGTGGCCAGTGCTTTCAAAAGGTCACAGTGACTCCTACAGCTGTTAAATTAGACCTTTTTAGAAAAAAAAAAAAACAAACCACCACCTACTTGCTGATGTTACTGCTTTAAGCCCCTCAACCTCAGCCATAGTTTCCTCTTTTGTAAGATAGGTAGTAACTCAAAAGTGTTAATCTTTTGATTTTGGAAAATATAAAGATCTAAACATCAATTCATGTATATTTGACATAGCGGAGCTACAAAGGCTTTTCATCTTCACAGGATAGCTTTGACATCTAACAGAAGAAATGCTTATAAACTTCAAAAATACTTCTAATTCCTGCTTACTCAGTGCATCCATGAACGCATACATAGATATAACAAGGGTATTTCTGCATATATATGATTAAGAATATAAGCATTTAAGAAACCCAAAGAAACAGAGTTTCGATGCAATTTTCACAGCTGAGGCTTTTAAGTTATTTTAAAATCTCAGTCTAATTGGTTTGTTGATATCACACAGAAACCCTGTAGGAGAGCTCTGGCTTTCAGAAATCAAATGCCAATTTAGTGCCTAAATCATAAAACCAACCCTTCCTTTAGCACTGTGCATAATCAGACCTACAGCGTTTTCATCTTTATTACATGCAAGCCCAAGAGGACGGAAAACACACAGAAGACTGTCCTCTGGAGTTCATGAAACTTGAGCATCAAAAAGCTAGTGAACAGCCAAAATATCAGGAACTATCAAAACAGAGAGATCAAAAAAAGGAACTGATCCAAAACCCGCAATAATTTAAGCTTAATTTTTGCCCTGAAAGAATGGCATGGCTAAAAAAAAAAAAAAAAAATAAGGCTGTAGTATGATTATTGATTTCACTAAGGTACATAGACCGCAGTGATTGGCACCTATGCACATTGCAGCAGTACAGTGCAATACGTGTCATGAACTGGCAAACAGATCACGCAGCCCCCTGAGAAAGGAGTACAGGGCTCTACCAGGTCCACACTGTAAATGTCAACATCCCTCCTCCGCAGATGGCAAAGGTTGATGAAAATTCAAGGTGACGTCTAAAGAAAAATGGACTGTCCTCGAAGGCTGGCAGGATAAGTGAAACAGAGAACACTCGAGATCAGAAAGGAGAAAGGGAAGGGATGCCATCCAGAGGGACCTTGATGGGCTGGAGAGGTGGACCTGTGAACCTCATGAAGTTCAACAAGGCCAAGGGCAAGGTCCTGCACATGGGTCGGGGCAATCCCAAGCACAAGTACAGGCTGGGTGGAGAATGGATTGAGAGCAGCCCTGAGGAGAACTTCAGAGTGCTGGTTGATGAGAAGCTCAACATGAGCCATCAACGTGTGCTGGCAGCCCAGAAAGCCAACTGTGCCCTGGGCTGCATCCAAAGCAGTGTGGGCAGCAGGGCGAGGGAGGGGATTCTGCCCTTCTGCCCTGCTCTCCTGAGACCCCCCTGCAGTGCTGCGTTCGGCTCTGGGGTTCCCAACATCAGAAGGTCTCTCAAGAGATCTTCCAGCACCTTCCAGTACCTAAGGGGGCTACAAGAAAGCTGGAGAGGGGCTTTTGACAAGGGCGTGGAGTGACAGGATGAGGGGCAACGGCTTTGAACTGAAAGAGGGGAGATTTCCATGAGATCTAAGGGAGAATTTTTTTACACTGAGGGTGGTGAGGCACTGGAACAAGTTGCCCAGACAAGCTGTGGCTGCCCCATCCCTGAAAGTGTTCAAGGCCAGGGTGGATGGGGCTTTGAGCAACCTAATCTAGGGGAAGGTGTCCCTGCCCATGACAGGGGGGTTGGATGATCTCGAAGGTCCCTTCCAACCCAAACCATTCTATGAAAATTACACCAGTTTCTATAAGGCCAAGTGTATTGAAGGTGCTGGAACAAAACTCCACAGAACTGGCGTGTAGGACTGCCCAGAAATGTTTAAACAACTCAGACAAACAGCGCTGAGATGTACGGGCACACTGAGAACCATGGAGTTTAATTTCCTGTTAAACGATACTGTTTTATAAACAAGATTCTGTACGGTTCATCTTTTTTTTTTTTTTGTTAGTGGATAATAAACTGGAATGGATAGTTAGAAGATAATTAGCAAGAGTGCTTTTACAGTTAATTGGCAAGACTTATTTTACTCTGCACAATGCCAGGTGCTATCTGAAGTGCTCATCTTCCAGGGCACTTCAACCTGATGCTGTTCAGAGACGAGTGGATGATCCACAGCCGGCTCAACAGCAAAGGGTATGTAGACATAGGAAGGAATAAACCCACAAATGTATTTAGGCTGGACTAAAACCAGAGGCACGTAAGGGGCTCTTAACTGCCTCTACCAGATTCACCATAATCAGTCTGATTTTCAACAAAAATTTCAAATAAACGCACTAGAAAAATGGATCGGCTACAGCAAAATATAAATAGTAAATTAAAAAATGTTTCACTGCTAGGCAAATTTTCTAGCTAGAAGTATGGAGCCCATACTGTCAAATGCTTATGAGTGATTAATTTTCACACTTAAGTAGATTACAGAAGGTTTTTTTCATAACATTCTTCACCACCTTGAACCTTCTGAAATTATTTATAACAATGAAAATGGTATACATCATTTTTTTTCTGATCTGACATTATACTGTGATGGCTTTTCACTAATCTGCATAACTATACAAAGCTTAGGACCCCTCATCTTTTCTTTCCATCAATTATTTAAACAGCAATTTCCATTTTTTTTCCATTGATCACTAATTAACATTAACTTACTGCTTTTAGATCAATTTCTTAGGCAGAAAGACTGCTAGTAAATTCTTAGCAGGGCTGAAATTGCATCAATAATTCTTGTTTAAAGTTTATGCCAGCACTTCAAACAGAGAAGTAGCTATATTAGGTAACAAATATTCTCTATATAATATAAAAATATATTTTCATGAATGTAATGATGGACGAGTTTATTACAGACTATGTACCATCTTCAAACTTTAAAGCACTTCAGTCTAATTGTCTTATGACATTTTCAAAATAAATATTTAAAACTTCAAGTTAAAGGTTTAGATTTAAATCTTTGCCTTTTATTCAACACGTCGCCACTGACTTTATTAATCAGGCATCCCAGAAGAATCTGGGGAACTGGCACAAAGGGGCCTCGATCAAATTTCCACCATTTCCATCATCCCAAAACATTTGCTTCTCCTCCCACAGACATCCTTTCTCCATTTAACTAAGTAGTAAGCTGCCAGTTACAGCATCTTACAGCTCCAATACAGAGCAGAGAGGCTTCTGGAGCATGTCAAGCAACAGAACAGTTACTTAATTATCCTGCCAGTTTTAGCAGATATTTGATACAGTCTTTCATAATACAAATTACTTCTACAGGGAGCCTGAACATTTCATTTAAAACACCACAATATACAAACATCAGCAGTTCCCACTTATTAAGTGCAAATGTAGGAGGCTACTTAGCTGCAATTAGCAGCAGCCATATTAGTTTTTTTCTTAGTTTGTGTTTATTTTGAAGATACTAAAGCTTAATTTATGTCTAATATGTGAAATCTGGTCTTGAGTGAGGTTTAGAGAGCTAGGAAATCCCAAAGCAAATCATCCAGATTAGTCACAATGCTCGTAAGAAAATTATATGTCATCAATATGCCTCTCAATCCCAAGAGAAAGAAGTCTTCTGTTCTACATCAATGGGACATTAGTTTTATTAGAGGTAATTGTGTTTATTTGTTCTAAGTACTAACAAGTTGGTGAAAGTCGGGGTGGGGAAAAAAAACAAAATCTTTTTCCCAATTTTTTATGAGTGATGATTTAGAGTATAATACTGCTTGATTAGATTTATAATTAACTTCAAAATAAAACAAATCTCCACATAAAAAGAAAGTGTTTCGGTTTTTTTCTGCGCCGAATACTGAAATTTGCAGTTTGTAAAAATTAAATTTGACAAAATTTTGAGTACATCTTATGTACATATGCTGCTAACTTCTTAGAAAACATTTATTGAGGTGCAGCCAAACGTGGAATACACGTGACAGTGTATCACACAAGCCTGTATAGTCCTCTGTGGTCAAGAGTTGCACCGATTTACTTACGTGGAGGACTTGACTCATGTTCAGGCTTTGGTTTTACTGCCTGGGCATGGACATTGCTGAGCAGAAGAAATCCTTCATTCTGCAGCAAGGCTTAAACTAAAAATTCCCACAAGTCCGCAAATTTACAAAATGCTAACAAAGTACGTGATCACATATCTATTTGCAGGCAACATTTTTGATATCAAAACACTACTTGAATTGCATGGAGTGGCACCAAGTGGAGGGGTGAAACTCGACAAACCACTAATGGCCACACGGAGATGCCTGCTAACGCTGCACCACTACAGCTTTTCAGTGGTGGGTGGGAAGCGATAGATAATTTATCACTAAGTCTTCCTGGAAAAACACACATAACTTCAGCCAGAAGTTATCCTCAGAATCAATTCAGCAATTACTGAGTGCAATTTTATGAGCAAGATTAAACCACAGTAGTCTGTAGTGACCTTAAAAATCCAGGTCTATGAAAATAATCCTGCCCAGTCACTTGGCTTGCTGCTGTGGGTGAGGATAACCACGTACTTGAATGTTTATGGGATTAAGACCCAAGACCGTGAGACATATCTCACCTCTAATTAAAACAGATCTAAAACAAATCTAAAAACCTTCAATGACAGCAACGGTTGAGACTGTCACTGACTCGAATCTGGCTCACATTCCCAATATCTTGCAACAATTTTAGAGCTGTGTACTTAATGGGAATTATTTCTCCCTCAAGAGCAATGTGTTCGTGACTCTCCGAGCTTCTGATTTGCATTTAGACTGCAAGTAAAAAAAATTTTCTTTGCAACAGTCATCTCCCAGTTCTTCACCATTTGAATATTTCTACCCTAATTAATGTCACTTAATGTAAAATATTATTCTGTATTCCACAGAGTGGCTGTAAATTATTTACTTGTAAAACATGTTGACTTTTCATGAGTTGTTTGTACAGTAAGCACTGCACCATCTAAACTGTAGGGGGAGAGAGAAATCAATCATTTGTAATAATACCCAATAGAAGGTTTACCACATGTTATATCAATTTTTATGTCTGACACAAATAGCTGCAGCCATTACTTTGGATTTTTATTTTCTGAAGGGAATTAGAAATTCACTATTACCTTCTGCTTCTCTCATGCTGCCTCAGAAATACACAATTTAAAGGTGTTCAGAGCCTTTACTTATCCACTAATTAAGGTGACACATTAATAAAACACCATTTCAGAATATTCATTAAGCACACAGTCTGTATGAAGCGAAAAGCTAATTTGTATGGAACTTAATGAACCCAGCATAAAACAACGATATAACATCAAGTTAATGAAATGCTTTTAAAAAAAAAAAAATCACATTTAAACTTACGGCTCATTCCATATCCTACACATTCTGTATTACTTTTTGCATGCATTAGAGTTTTAGATATTGATTGCTTTCAGTGAACTAATTAATTCTCTTATTGGTACTGCTTAGCCTTGTTATTCAAAGGCGTCTGTATTAGCCCACCAAAAGACACCCTTTGTTCAAAGACCTATAAATATAAAGCACGGGGTTATTGTCTTGCCAAACACTTCTGGTGTTTTTTCTTTGGGTTTGTTTTTCCTACGCTCCCCAGATCTTCCTGCACCTACAGTAAAAACTCTTATCCACATAGGATAAGCATAAACTTGCCACAATAATGCTACGGATTTAAGGATTTCCCACAGCAGCAAGATGCTGTTACGCCGTGTGACAGATGATCTGTGTTGAATGATGGATCTGAGGCTGTTCCTCTCACACATATTAAGGTTGTCACTTGCCTCGGGCAAGCTTTGACCATCTGAATACCTAAAAGGATCATCTAAAGCTCTAGCACCAGTGTTGGACAGGTCCACACTCCTCAGACACAAGGAGACTTTCTGGCATAAGGATGAAGTTCAGCTCTCCTGAAGTCAGGGCATGCAGGGAACAGGTCAGAGGCTCAGAATGGACAAGGATGAGTAAAAGCCAACTGGCATGAGGCTCACCACAACGAGTCAAGCCATCTTCTGAAACATCAGTACACAGCAGCATGGACATGTATAGAAAACCCTGCCAATGCACTATTTGTGAGGAAAAAGAACAGGAAAATCAGTGTAGGAGAAAAAAAAAAATAGGAAAATCAGAAGAGGAAAAACCAGTAAAAATAACACATTTCAGTTGCAAAGCTAGATTCCTCTCTCCTCCTACTTCAGGCTTGCCAAAGGAATGAAAAGGCTTTTAGACTGCCCTTGCCAACACCGCTGTCCTCTGCCAGCTGCCAGCACAAGTCAGAGACTCAGCAGGAGTCAGACGACCGCCCACCCAGAACTCCTGTTCGCCCACAACATGCCCAGTTCAAACCACAAAACGGGGCTGAGCAAAGCAACTCCATTAAATCTCCACCAATTTTAGGCAGAAAGCATCCCCTGAAGGTTGATTCCATGTGTAACGTCACGCCTTATAGGTACCAGATGTGCACCGATAGATGCAATTGAGAGCCGAAGTCGGAATCGATAGCGCACAGATCTGTAGTAAAAATGTAAACTTCCTCCACAGCAATATTCCACCTTAATTCTAAGCCTGATCCAGAACTCTTGGCGATTAGTGCATACAAAGCACCCTGCCTGCAAAGCAGCGAGCAGCAATGTCTGCCTCTCACCAAAACCACCTCCTCTCTGTCCCGTCGTTTTGCTGTACAGAGGTCTCATTTCAGCAAGTCCTCAAGAGGAGCAAACAAACCATGACCCATTCTGCTCTGCTATTTTTGCAGCAAAGTAACATGTAAGCAATGAATTATGATGTGCATTAAGTTTATGGCATTTAGTATACAGAGAAGCCGTTAGATATTTATCAGTCGACTCAATGGCTCGGTGTCAAAGTGTTTGTTATAAAACTTAAACACAAACCAGACGTACAAAAACACGACTCAGGATGAATCACCAATACCTTCTGTGCTTTGATCAATACTTCTACTTTGGTGAAATATGACAGCAACAAAAACGGACGTCGAAAATGTAACTGAAGCACCAGAACTCCAACAGCATCTTTCCATTTACTTGGAATATTTTACAAAGGTCCTCAAATTCATGTTACAGGTAAACCTATTTTCTCTGTGACAATTGATGTAAATTTAAAAGACCTTTTTATCTCCATTGATGCTTAAAGCATCATTTGATCCAAATTTCCCTGACACTTTCCCCTTTTCCAGCAAAGTTTTCGAGGGCCTAAGTGACTGCAGTTGTAACTTGCATCGAACCAAGAATGTCTGATGAATAGTAGTTCAGACTCTGTTCTCCAAAATTAATGAACAATGTCCCTATAAATAAACAATCTATTCAGAACGACACTGGATGGTTATTCTCCTACTCTTACACTGTGCATTCTTACAGTAATTTACATAACATGATAAATGATTTAGAAATCAATTTCAGCTACAGAAAGTCCAGTTTACCCATTACTCATAAAAAACCATTACAGATACTTAAGTTTCTTATTATAGCCAATTTAATTTATTACAAAAAAGAGCAACGTCATAAGATTTTGATCTATCGTAGGTATCAAGAGATAATGGAACGCTAGAGGATATTATGACCATGAAACATGAAGAAGGGGAAGAAGTGATTTCCATTTATAGTGGAAAATAAATATTTGAGATAATAAACTGGCCAATGTAACTAGGATTAGAATTAGAAATGGAATAGAAGAAGTAAAGAGATCCCATTTTTAAAGGCCTATAGGTTATTTATGCACATGCTATAACTACAAGTTATAAAACGAAGAAAAACAATCTTGTGATAAAAGCTGCTTATTGGAACTAAATCTGAATTCAGATTCTGACTGCCCCTATATGAGATTGTGCAAGTTCTTCCAACTGCCTGTGCTAAAACTCCCCAGCCGTAAAATGGGAACAATATTTCTTTCTTTGCCCAACTTTCATTTCTCTAGCCTATTTAAATCTGACACTCTGGGGGGGGAAAAAAAAAAAAAAAAAAAAAAAACCCACAAAAACAAAAACACCACACCAAACCACACAAACAAACAGGATGCTGCTTTCCATGAAGACAAAATAACGACATCCCGGTCTTTGAAGAAGAATTTAATTTTGCTTCCTTTATTTGCATTTCCTATGAAATGCTTGTTAGTTTCTTCTAGCAACTAACACATGATGGTTTACCTCAGTTTACTATCAGTCTCTCTTTAGAGAGATTGAGAGATTTTTTTAAAAAAATCCTCAAATAATGTCACTAGACAAAAGGACATGGCATATCTAAACGAGGGTCTGGTGAAGGTAGCACCATGGCAAATTGTCCTCCGTTTCAGTGGGACAGGATTTAAACATGCACAAGAGATGAGGTTAGCAAAACGAATTAGACACACTACAAAACCTCCACAGGTGGTCTTCTCCCCTGATTTTGTACACAAAATTTTTCAAGTCCTACATTTTATTTGGCTTTCCTCTTGTATCAGTTATCTAGCTATTTGGGTGATTTGTTCTTAACTGGATACCTTGACTCAGCTTCGAAAAAAAAGGACGAGTTCATTTATGTTATTCAACACTGGGCAATTGACAAGTTATAAAAAAAATGGTATTTTAATCAAACCACAAAAACAGATTGAAGCCAACAGCTGTAGCAATGAAAGGAAGCTGAAAACCATTATACGATTTACCAAGCATCAGTGAGCAGGCTACAACTCCATATCGCGCTCCAGCAGCTCATTTTTTTTCTTAAGTTAAAAAATTCAGTGCTTCATTGCAGATGATCCGAAAATGGCAACTTGCTTTTCTTTTCTTTAAAAATTACATACTGAAAATGAAATGGGGCAAGAAGTCAAAGACAATCTCTAAATGACTGTTACAGTATAACTAAGGAAACACCCTGTAAGTCTATTCTTCCTGATGGGTTTTCACTGAAATACAAAGGTTTATCATGGTTAATGCTTAACCGTCCTGATCAGCACCGGGCTGAAACATAATAAAACATTTATCTCTATCTTTAGATCTTTATGAGTTAATTCTGTTACTGTCTAGACTTTAAAAAAAATTCTGATCTTAACTTCAGGCTTTGAAGTAGTCTTCCTGTAGTAAAATGGGATCATTCATCCTCCTTAAATTAAGGATTTTATATGATCAGAATATTTGAATTATGCCATTTTTTAACACTGTTGCCATTCTGGATGGGTACTTGGACGCATCTGCCTTTTCAGTTTGTGGCTGCGTTGCGCCAGGAGCTGTACAAGTACAAAACAGATCGAAAAGACAATTGAAAAAAGCAAAGCGTCTCTCATTTATTTTTTTCAGGGTCATGCAGTTAGGATGCTGCATCTCAGCCATAAAAGCATCCTTCCTATGTGCCATTAATGGTAACAACACCGGAGCTGCTTCAGTTCATACAGCAAGGAAAGAAGGATGCGGTTTCAGAGGATTCTGAAGACAGTCCCTTTCACTTCTACAATCCTAAAATGAGACTCAAAGCCAAACATAACCTCCTAAATGTGGCAGCTGGACAACAGAAGGAGCCAGACCCTAGCACTAACAGAAATAAATTGTTTTTAAATATCCTACAGGCTTATACTTAAATATCCCAAGTTTAATATCCATTGCCCGAGGGGTGCAACAGCTTTCCTGAATGGAAAGTACGTACAACAAATCTGAGTCATGACTTAATGAAGGTTGTGGTCTGCAAAGTGCTGGAATATTGATGTTGGTTTCCTCCTCTAATACCATGTATTAATTCAGATAAGCTGATGTTAGCATCTTCTTGGCAAGCAATCCGCCCAGAATCAATATATCAAAAAAATGAATTCTTTATTTATGCAGTGCAGCTTAACATAGGAGATTAATTTTACTTCTCCACCTGCCATTTAAGTTAACATAACTCCATAATAATGCTGATGTCATTATCTGAAATGTTAGTACTTTAGCCTTTTTTCCTGTATCATTGAAAATAATTTAGTCAATATGTTTGCTTACAGATGGCAATTTTCCAGACTAGGCAGAGAAATTAACCTAAAGCCAAATGTCACTCTGTAATTGTTTACATATTGTAAAAGATCCATTTATTTTGTTTGCTCTTTCTGGTCCTGCTAATTCTATCATTGAAATTATATGACCAGGCTGTAGGCAAAAATTAAGGATCCGACCAGCTGCAATTTTTGTCTCGCACATGTCCTTAAAATACTCTGGCAGGTGTTCTGATTTTTTAAGACAGACCTTCCCCTTCCCCCGCACCCCCGCCAAGGCAGCTAATAAAATTGAGCTATGTTCAAAGTAGGCTGAGCAAAGATTTGAGTGACAACACTTAGAAGATGGCCCTTCCCACAGGGTCCCATGCTGTCTTTAAGAAAGCAAGCTCCATTTTTCTCCCAGGCAACCGCGATGACCCTTTGCCCATCCATTAACTCCACAGCAGAACAGGTTGTGGAACATTAGACAGGAGATTTTGCTGTTGGTTAGACACCTTGTAGTACGAATAGCCCAAAGTCTGCCAAGCTCTCCTCATGGGCTTAATCCAAATCTCTTTTACAATCCAAGACAGATGCAACTTTACATGTTGAATACTGTCCAGCAGAACAGTAGCTGGAGGACCTAACCATTAAAATCGTGATCTGTGGACATCCCACAAGCAGACAGCACAAAATTATTTCTTCTTCTTTAATAAGCAGCTTGGGAGCCTGCTTGTCTGGAAGGCCTCCTGGGAAGCATCTTAAATTATTCATTTACTCTATGAATGCCACTTGAAAGAATCTTCTCTCCAGACTTTTATTTACTTATTTATTTTTAAGCACACTCAATCATCATCATCTGAGTTCTGGCCTTCCAAATCAGTGAATTCTCTCCTGTCAATACAAATAAGCCCAACCGAGCAGCTTGCCACGTGCAAGGCCCCCAACTTCTGGTCTGCACAAGTCTCAGTAGTCATCACTGTAGTATTTTTAAAACACAAATATGGAAGTCAGAGATGACATCAAAATAAGGCACTGAAGTACAAACTTTCCAGTAGCAACCTGAGGCTCTTAAAACTTATTTTCCACAGTCGTGTTCAGAATAAAACTTCAGACGTTCCGACATCTGGAAAGGAACGCTGCCAGAGTGAATCTTCACAAAATTCCGCTTAGTAGCTGCAACCAGCAGCTCCATTTCTGACTTCCAACAGAGATTATATCAGGCATTGATTTTAACTCACACAAGAAAGCACATGTTGAGATACCTGCAACAAAAGCGACTGATTGTACCTTTCAAAAAAATACCACTTGAAAGGGAAAGAGAAAAGAGCTTGGCTTCTCAGAGATAGAAGTTATATCTATCACGCTATTAACTTAAAAGATGGAAAAACCATCTTATTGCAAAGTCGTCAACTTTAATCTTTCTGAATTGGTTTGAAATACATCTTTACAGTGAAATGAAATATGTGGGTTTGTGTATAGTAATTTCTAGACTGGGGGGGTTCCTCTTTTCTTTGCCTTTTTTTCCCCCAGTTGAACTAGTTTCTGGCAATTTACTGCTGTCTCATGATTGCTGAATAAAGGGCACACCATAACATTCGCTGAGCAACTGCAATTCCTAAGAATTAAGTGCGAAAGATTTTCTAAATTGTGTCTGCTTTTATCAATCACCAGTAGCCTGAACATGTTGAATTGAAACGACTGCAGCAAGTGTCAGTACACAGCAAACTTCTTTAAACATCCAGACTGCACTCAGCATGAACTCCTCCCTAAGAGTGGGCTTTCAAGCAAATTTTCTCATTTCATATAACCCAGTGAAAAACCAGAAGTAGCTACAGAAGAGGCTGGGAAGATGTTATTTCACTGTATGAGCCAAGGATAAGCAAGACAAGTGAGGAAGAGAGAAAGAAAAACCCCTAACAACCGTGAGGAAGGCAAAGAGAAAACCAGCCTAGTTCCACGCCAATGAGATGCAAAGCCAAGGCCCCTCTCTTCTGTCCAGCTAGGTCCTACTGTCAAAGTGTAAATATGCCTAAAGAGTGACTACTCACCCCCGAAGGCCAAGTCACCTCGACTTTTCCATTACTGAAATTATTTTCCTTTGCAATGTCATATCTATCTCCCTCAAGATTCAATTCTTCATGTCTCAGTAGATTCACCCACTCCCACTAAAAGTATTGCTGCATCCACTGTAGTGATGATTATATATTTGTGATCGGCTGCAATTAGGTGTGGCATGCTTCAGCTTACGAGTCTGTCAGGTAAAATGCTTTCAGAAAGGATCCCCTTCTTGCTGAAGACAGGCAGCCATAAAAGCACTTTCCTTTTTCTCTCCACTTCCACAAAAAAATATCCGTATCTACCATTGCACAAAAGAAATCTTCCTTCATAGCACACGTCCACCTCTCACAAAGATCGGTTAGTGCTGGAATACATAGATATAAGCATAGGAATTCTCTATTTAATTGGTTTTACTTAATTACTAAAGGTAAGAACAACAATTACATAAAGTTTCACAATCACATGGCTTGCATCATTATTGGCTATGTTCTCCATATGGATTTTTATTTTTTAAAAAAAGGCACATGTGGAAGGATACCTGAGAATCAACGGACATGTGAACAATCCAACCTTTCCTGAGAGCACGTGCCTGGATGTGGAACAGGAATTTGACACCATGATGACGTTGCTTCCGGGATGCAACCAATCGGGGGGGGGGGGGGGGGGGCCGCGGGCGCTATTGTTTGTATTGTAACCAATCACAGATTGCCCAGTCTCGTTTAGAAAGCTATAAAGCACGCTGAGTGTCTGCAAATAAAGGTGCACTTGTTTGATCACATTGATCGTGTCAGGTGTCCTCACTCTTCTCCCGCACATGGCGCCCGAACAGGGACCCTCAGATTCCTCACGGCAAAGTTGCGAGACTTGGCGAGGAAGAGGGTGGAAGGCCGGCCGAACGATCCGCTGCCCCGGCGGAATGAGCAGTGACCTGCCCAGTCACTGGGTGGGAAAAGGTGCACCTGTTTAGTCGCTGGAATCTCGCCTAGAACAGGTGAGCGGCCGGGGAGACAGATGGGGTTGGATAAGCAACAAGAGGCTGTCCTAAATCTGCTCCAACACATGCTCTCTGTGAGAGGACTTAAATATGAATCCTCGGCTCTTAAAGGGCTGTTAATGTGGGCAGGGAACAAAGAGTTAATCCCCTCAGTAGGAGTCGTTTTTGAACTTGCTACGTGGGAAGCCATAGGCAGAGAGCTACGGGATGATACCAGTTCGGGGGGAGCGAGCGCGAAGGAGGCGAATAAACATGCCACCCTGTGGAAGTCAATTAAAGAAACGTTGCGTACCATGGAAGCCGAACGAACTGTCGCTGCTGCTGCTTTTGCTGCCTTCACCCCCTCTCCTATTGATTCTTTACCGAACACTTCCTCTGTCTTTTCTACGCGAATTTCCGTGCCTGTACCACCACCATTAACCCTCTGCTGTCAAAGTAGAAACTGCGAATTCAGGGAC
Source organism: Tauraco erythrolophus (assembly GCF_009769465.1). Taxonomy (NCBI): domain Eukaryota; kingdom Metazoa; phylum Chordata; class Aves; order Musophagiformes; family Musophagidae; genus Tauraco; species Tauraco erythrolophus. The sequence goes on along the minus strand of NC_141493.1, from coordinate 3,705,343 downwards.
CACGTGCTTAGAACTGCGCCGAAATGGCGGCAGCCAAAATGGCGACAGCACGCGCCAAGATGGCGGCAGCAGGAGGGCAGAGAAAGGGGACTCGGGCGAGAAGGCGGAAGAACTACAAAGGGGCGGGGGAACAGGCGGACGGCCCTGCCGGCCTGAGTCCCGCCTCTACCCCGACCTCCCACCGCCCCGCCGAGAGCTCCACCCGGTGGAGGAACCTTTGTCCGCGCCGATGTCTTTGGGAGAACAACAGAAAAAGGAACTATTTGAAGAAGTCTCGCAGCAAGTTATGGACGAATTATCGGAATTTAAAAAAAATCTCCACAATACACCTAATCCTTTTGCTAGGCCGTTATCGCCGCCGGTGCCAACTGTCTCACCGCCCTTTGTGCCACCCGATGAACAAGAGAGAAGCAAAAGATGGGAGGGAGTTATTCGTGAAGCCTTAATCGAAGGAAATTATCTACTGTCTGCCTTTCCCATTATCACAGACCATGGGGGAAATAGAAAATGGGAACCTTTTGACTGGAAAATTTTAGAAAAGGCGCGTTCTGCGGTATCGCAATATGGGCTTCAATGGAGTTATACTCAACAACTGTTGCAGTTTATTTTCACAGCAGATGTGCTGATACCACACGATTCTCAACAAGTTGCCAATATTCTTTTGTCCCCTTCTCAGCAGCTTTTGTTTTCCAGGGCCTGGCAACAACTATGTGACCGTGAAGCTGCACGACCTCGGCAGCAGGGAGACCCTCTATATGGTGTTCAAGCACAAATGCTGATGGGCCAAGGTCCTTTTTCAAATATGGCATTACAGCAAGGCTTTCTGGGAGAAGTATTGCAGTTGTCACAACAATTAGCTTATCAAGCAATGACTTCAATTAGAGATCAGGGAAAAGTATATTCCTTTGCAAATATTAAACAAGGCCCCCGGGAAAGTTTTCCTTCGTTTATTGATCGTTTACATCAGGCTGTTCGAAGTCATCCTGATTTGGATGAGACAATGAAGGAACAAGTCTTTAAAATGTTTGCCTTTGAGAATGCCAATGATAAAGCAAAAAGGGTCTTGAGCACATTACCTAGAGATGCCCAAGTGGCAGATATGTTAGAAGTTATGGAACACACCACCGGTCCTGCATCTTTAGTTGCTGCTGCGGTATATAGTGCTGTTTGTCCTCTATTGAAACAAAAAGGGGGAGGAGCTAAGCAAAAGAAACACTTGAATTGTGGGAACTCAGGGTTGGCTGCCCAGTGATCGATTAATGAAAACGTTCTATGTCCTGAACTTTTTATGGCTGACAGGAAACAGTGATGAGCCACCTATGATAGTACACAGTAAAGGAATGGGCTCATTCTGGAAAGGAAAAACGCAAGGCCTAGTACTCTATAAAGATTTAAAAACAGGGAAGTGGGAAGGACCAGTAGAATTAAAAGTAACAGGCAGAGGATATATGTTTACTTACAGAAAACGGACCACTGTGGGTTCTGGCGAAGTGGGTAAAACCATATATATGCAAAGCAAACTAGAATGTGGCTTCTTCCCACAGATACATACTGGTTACTGACAAGAAATGGTTCAAAAGACTCATCATAGAAGATTTCATGTTATTATGTAAACTGTTCTTATGTTTCTTGTTGTTTGGTGTATTGCAGGTGTGGGTGTTGCTTGTATGCAATTCGAAAAATCCACTGTTGGCCAGCAGAGCACATACCTGGCGGCCTTGTTGCACGCACTGGCCACGCGTGCAGCAACGCCCAGTCAGTATCTGTTTCAGAGACTCTGCTGAGGGTGTAAAAGAGATGGCTCAGAGCGGGGTGGAAGGAGGCTACAGATAGACAGGGGACGCCCTGAAGGTGCTGTGCCTGCCTCCCTTCTCCGTGATGACCCTGCTGATTGACATCCTCCTGCTCAGCGGAATGAATCTTGGGCATAGTAACAGACGAAGCACGCACTGGGCTTCAATATTTGCACCAGGATGAAAAGTCTTCGATTAGTTTTAGTAGCTATCGCAACGATTCTCTTAATAATTTCTTGTCTGTCACGCTTGCTTACGAAAATGATTGAACGGGCTGTAAAACAAGTCTGGATTGTTCAAAAACAAGAAGGGGGATGTGTGGAAGGATACCTGAGAATCAACGGACATGTGAACAATCCAGCCTTTCCTGAGAGCACGTGCCTGGATGCGGAACAGGAATTTGACACCATGATGACGTTGCTTCCGGGATGCAACCAGTCATACTAAGGGGGGGGCTATTGTTTGTATTGTAACCAATCACAGATTGCCCAGTCTCCTTTAGAAAGCTATACAGCACGCTGAGTGTGTGCAAATAAAGGTGCACTTGTTTGATCACATTGATCGTGTCAGGTGTCCTCACTCTTCTCCCGCAGGCACAGATTAACATTAAAAAAAAATCTCAAACATCAAGTAGTAGTTGAAAAGTAATTTTTGCCTAAAGCCTGTATCTTTTTGATATCTTAAAATGTCGTTCAGAACTTGTAAAACACATATGGAAAACATATGAAAACAGCTTTTCTATTCTGGAGAAAGTTAACCTAAAAAAAACCCAGAGAAAATATTTTAATGACCTACTGAGTTATTTTCTCATACGTAACTGAGAGTTTTTTAAAACTCTGACTGGCACATACAGTAGATGGGCTTTTAAATTTTGACTTTCCTTGGCGATCATTAAATTTCCACTATATCCAAGTGGTCTGTTTGCAGAGACCAAAGATCCTCCAAATTTGGAAGCAGGGCTATGTGGTACCTGTCTGTGTTAGTGAGGAGATGGGGATTTTCCCATCCAAAGACGAGGGCAAAGCCACGTAGCCCCAGTGCCACACACTACTGCACTGCCTACACACCAGACCAGGACCTCCTCTAAAGATTCCTCATCATTCACTACCTCCCATCCATCAGTGAGAGGACAGAGGTGAGGATGGCCCAGGAGGCACTTCTTAAGTCCCTCCTACAAGAAAGGACTAAAATTACAATCTGCTGCTGCTATTTCTTCCCCAACCCATTGCTTAAATCCCCCTCTTGCAACAGCAGCATCTTCCTTTCATCTGCTTCGCATGCCCATTTTCTGGTTGTGGAAACTGAGGCAACAATATCTATTGAACTGATTGCCTTTAAATTCACTGGCAGCAGAAAGATGGACAAGAACTGCTGTTCTGCAGTGGCTGTTCCTAAACTTATTCCTTTTTTCTTAAGCTCTGTATGAATGCCGAGCCTGCTCAAAAGATTCATTTACTAATACTTAAACTAAGAAAACTTCCTTTATTTAAGCATTTAATGCTTTGGTTATTCTCAAAGCAAAGGAGGAGTATGCCAGACCAGGAAAATTTTTTGCATTCTTTTTGATCTTTAAATACTGGATCCCAAGATTTTGCTATTTCACTTTTGCAAAGCTCCTTTTACTCAGCCTTCGCTGCTGCCTTCAGAAAGGTGCAAGTTGCCATGGCAATCCGAATCTCCCTGGCAATGCACCACACAGCAAGACATCATGGTGTCAGCACGGACACCGACCACGAAGCAAACATCCTGTGGGATTACTGGGAAACAGGCTAGGAGATTTGGTGTTTGTAAACACATCACAGGATTAATTGGGCTCAGTCTTAAAGGTAGGATAGGAAGAAGGCACAGTCCGAAAAGCAAGCAACTGGAAAACAGAATAAGGAAAGAGCTAAGGGGAATAAGAAAACCCACTGTTGGAGCTTGAGACCTGTTCTGCAACAAAGCTTGCATGACCACAGCCTGTCTAAAGTCCAGTTCCACCTTGAGCAGCAGCTAGCTCAGCTCCTAATTAACCTTCTCCATGTTACCCTGTGCGGCCTTCGAGTAAATAACTTTACAGTTACTGAGAGCAGTCACTCCTCACCATCAGTTACTCTGCAAACCTTCCCCTATTCTGGTCTCCATCTCTCTTATGCACAATATATCGTGGGGTTTGGGTTTTTCCTCCCCAGAAGAAAACTGACTGCCAGTGACTCAACTTGTTTTTCCTCCTTGGACTCTCCTTCCATCCTGTAGCTTTTCTCCTCCTCCCCAGCACAGTCTGGGGAATATCCTCTCCTCCTTTACAGCTGCAGTAATTTCATCCTACCTCCTGACCTCCTTTCTCATCCCTTGGCCCACTCTTCCCCTTGATCCAATACACCTGCTTCCCTCCCCAGATAGTAAGATCTATTTTATTCTCTCAATAAATAAAAAATAGTAATTACAAATCTGACCACATTTGTTTCTCCAGCTAATGCTTCATCTCCATTTCTTTTCTAAATTCATACAGATTATTTCATTGTTTCTGCCCTCCCACATAAACTGTCTGCATGGAGAGGAACTGCTCCTGATGTCCTTTTCTCCTTCATGTACGTCCTGTCCCTGGGGAATCTCATTCAGAAGTACAAACTCAGCTATGCTGACAGCTTGCAGATCTGCCTGTACTTCTGCCTTTTCCCTTAATGAAAATTACATAGGCTCTAAAGATTAAATTGCTTTTGGGATGGGATTTTCAAAACTGTTCATCCGCTTGGAAATAGATTAGCAGATATTTCCCTGCCCATCATCCATTCCTATGTATAAATTACTGACACTTGTTTTAAATAAATTACTTAATATGCAATGTAAAACCACCTGTGACATGATTCTTGACTTATTAATCACCAAGCCCTAGAAATATGGACCAATTATTTTTACAAAGAGTATCTTGCATATCTTATGTTAATTCTATGTCTACAGACTGCATAGAAGAAAAAAAAAATGTGGATCGCCTATACGTTGTCCACAAATCTGAATAAATCTAATCTCTTTCCAGTATTATTTCTCTTTCTAGGCAAGGGTGACATTTATTTGCTTAAATATCCTTTCAGTCACCAGGTACCTGGACAGTATTTGATCACAAATATAAATTAAAGTATATGTAACATACTACTGGAAAACACCAATAAATCTGACATTGACTTACAACTGAAAGCCATGCAGTAGAAAATTGTTTTTTTCCCTACATATGGAAAAATCTGTTGGAATAAAGTAAGCAGGAACCGAAAGTATTAGAAGAAGTTATAAAATTGAGAAAGAAGGTGAAAGAAAATGAAACCTTGGAGGAAAACATTTACTCTACAGTCCTTATACTGGAAGATAGCAGACCTTTCTTAACCGTATTAGAGAATATCATATTCACGTTCACTGTTATAATTCCACTGCTTTGAATCAGGACAAGATTTCACCACACAGCACAGCATGTGCTTAATTCTACATGCACTGAAAACAAATTGCCAAACTTAACCCTTATCAGCTTTCTTTTCTGCATGGCAGAGCCTACAAAAGCAGCTGGAGAGGTGATAATAAAATAATGGAAAATAGAACGAGCCTAGATTTGAAATGGTATTCAGCTTCATGTGCAGACAGAAATCTCTGCGCAGACTATCCTTTAGCTAATTAGTATAACACATCCTGGTAGCATCCAGGATCGATCGCCCTTGAAGATCAGCCTTAGGTGGGCCTCCAGGCTCAGACAAGATGGCAATTACTGCTAAGAAACACATCCTGGCCCCAAGGGCTCAGCAGCGAGAGAAGGGGACTGGGTTCTCCTCCCACTGGGAAAGGGAAGGAGAGTGAGACTGGATGATGGAGGAGAAACAATCATCATGTTACACCAACAGTTTCCCTGGTCATACAGATACCCAGCTGCTTCATAACGCAGAGCGGCAAAACATTTGAGATATTGCCAGGAAAACGTCCCTTCATGCTGACACACAAGCTCAATGTTTCTAGAAATGTCATTAAAGGCAGTGACACTGTCATTTAGCTTTCCAAGGGGAGATTACACAAAATACCTCTTATTGCTTTCCACTGCACTACTCAGCCATTCATCTAAGTTTCTCTGCTGAATGAGTCCCTACGCTCAGAGCAAATACCGTCGGAGGCTAATGAGCATTTGCCTGGAGAGGAGTTCAAACGCCCGGGCCACTGAATTATTGGAAACCGTGTTACAACTGCAACGAGGGGCCCAATTAGTGCCAATTGTAATGGCAGGTTTTGTAACTTGGACAACCATCCACTGGGAACTGAACTGGGACAAAGCCCCTAAGGGTCAACTAAAAATAATCAGGTCCATGAACTTCATTAAAGTCTATTCCTTGAACTCGGGCTTAGTTACATGGGTGATAAGCTGCTGTGGCAGAAAGAATTTAAACCTCACTTGGCTATTTCACAAACAGAACAAGGGCAAACATATATCTAATTGTGCAGGGATAGATGCATGCCCAGAATAACCAACCAGCCTTTATGAGTTCAAATTAAATAGCATTGAGCCAGCTTCTGTGCCTATAATATTCTACTGGCTTCAGCGCTAGCTCGGCGGTGCAATCAGCTCATATATCAGATTTTCCTCCTACTTATTTTCACTGCTAATCTAAAGAAAATTTTTATTATTACTGCGTGAATAATTGACCCAGAAGAGGAAGAAAATAACTGCGCTGCTAAAAGCAAGCAAGCAAAGTTTCCCTATAGGCCACTAACAAATGCTGTGTTAGATTTGTGTTCCTTCCAGGTGAAGTCGGTACGTGGGATTCCTGCCTGCCTTCACACTAATTTTCAGATTAAACAGGCCTCCAGGCATTTGCAATGGGATAAAAACCGTACACGCGTTTGAAACTGTCCTTCTCAACGTTATCTGCACTTTATTGCAAACCCCCAAAAATAAACAACCCAGGACGGGGAGCGCAGCTCATGTTTTACAGCAGCTACAGGCGAAAGTAACAACTGAGCTGAAGAAGGCAATGGGAAAAGAAGCCTTCAAAATTAATTCAAAAGGAGTCAGCACAAGATTTAATACAGGGCTCCTGCTACTCTGTGGAACCTGTTAGCACGCCCATGGCAGACAGACTGACGGGGAATATTTTCTTATGGTTTGAGGGACCTCCAAAAATAAACACGAATTCTGTTGCAGAACACCACTTAGATGGCACTAGAATCCGCTGCAGCCTCTGCTTTTCCCCTCATAAGCTATTTTATCTGCAGACCAACACATCAATATCTGTATTTCAGTCCCTGGCTCCAGGGGTGCATTTATTGTTTCAACATCAATCAACTTTCTGCTCAAAAAAAATAGTTAAAGCAGCTCCTGCCTCCTTATTTCTATTTTCTCAACCGCACTTTCCCCCCTGTGGTCCCTGCAAGAGCCCCCCCCGTGCATCCCTCTTGCTTTGTGAGCTGATTGCAGCTTTCTCCAGGAGAGAAGCAGCTGATTAATCACAGCTGGTCCTGCATTTTCCTCCTCTAAACAGCCACCATATGACCTGACTCAACCTTAACGATGAGGACTAAGGAACCTTTTCCTGAAGGCAAGTTATTATAAAAATCAGCTGTCACTGCTTTCTTTGATCACGGATCATCTTATCAGATTGCACAAATCACTGGTTTCAGCCAACTTTCATCTACTCCAGTGCAACAAAACAGAATTTCCCCTCCCTTTGGGTCTGTCACCTCCATTTCATTTCTCTCTGGGTGCTATTTTGTTTCTCTCCCGTTCAGTTGTACACCCTGCTCCGTATTTCAAACGATGCTCAGACGAGGCCACAGAGTTTACAACTTTTTCTTCCATTCCAGGGGACACAGATTCATTGGAAAGCTTTCAGCACAAGTTGTAGCTGTGCCAAAAGGACAGAAAATTATAAATACTGAGAGATTAAATCTATCTTTCACATCCAAGGGAGTCAGTTCTTTGGTACTTTTTGAAGCCCCATGCTTTAAATTGTGAATTTAGAGCTCAAAAATCTATGGCAGAAAGATCCCAATAATAAAACATCATAAGCAAATGGGTGAAATTGAAATTGTGCTATTAAACTTTATTATGCCCTAGGTGCTTCGTGACTCAAATGGATTTTGACTGAGTGTCACGTATTTACAGGACTTGTCAAATATTTATTATACTTTGTCAGTCAGCTTCTGCCAGGTGCCACTTACACACTTCTGTGCCTAACACTTTTACTGCCAGTTGTTTGGCTTCATTTCCATAAACCAGTTAGTGTAATCTACTGCATCTGTCAGAGTAACACAAATACAAATTATAAGTGATTTTTTCCTTCCTCATATACCTACCTGACAAATACTTGCGCTTCAGAAATCTCTCCACACTTTACATCCCTACCTCTTAAGACTATTAGCAAGAAGAAGCACTTTGATGCTGTAAACATCAAGCACCCACATCACCCTATGGCTCTTGCAAGTAAAAGAGGAAAAATAGAAAAAGTGCAGCTATGCTTTAACATTAGACAAGCACTATTTGCTTATTTCTGTTCAGAAGTGTTGGATAACGTAACGCTGGATAGATTAATTTCCCAAACTGACACAGGTTTCCTATGGTGCAGTGGGTAGGTTCTGAGGGTTTGGGGTTTTTCTTTGTTAGTTGTTTTTTCTTTATCTCAGAGAATGGAGACCTTCAATTTTTACTGGAGTTAATTAAAGGGGAATTTTGCATTTCAAATGCAAAACCCACATTTAATGAAATAACGTACACGTGCTATAAAAAAACTTAACTAGTACAACGCATAATTGGCATCCGGGAGTCAATTACTTAGTTCATAAAGTGGTTGGTTCTATAAAATTAGTGACAGAATTCAGGCTACAAATGAGTTACATTGCTAATCCTCGACAAGCCTCACCTGCATGATTTGGTTCAATATTTACTTATTTATTTTACAAGTGGTTACATGTTTTCTGGTTTTAAAGTCAAGTCTTAATTATTTCACTACCTGGGAAATACAAGCCCAGCAATGACTGACTGATAAATAGTCCCAAGATTTAAAAGATGTAATAAAGACATGGATTAACATCCTTGATGAAGTATGAGGCTCTGGAAACATATCAAAGCAAGTTTCATGGCAGCTTTCGGAAATATTTGATGCACACACGAGCCTCCACACATTTTATATGGAGGCAGAAAAAGAACCTCTGCCAAAGTGAGAAGTAACTCCAACTCACAAAGGTGAACTGAGCCTTAAGTCTACAAAATGCTCTCAGACTGATTTTGCAAAAAGGTCCAAGTCCCACTTGAATCTATTTCTGCCTCTTACTTTTCAGCGCTGCCCATAATTTATGAGTCACTAAGTCAGTAGTTAAGCCTGAAGTGGAAGAACTCCAGTGCCATGCAGGTTTTTAGGCTGATCCCATAAGGGAATATCACTACAAGTACCTGTTAAAACAACAAGCAGCTACAACAGTCCCATATAGTTGGAAAACTGGCAGTTGCTAATTGCCTGCCTTTTCAATTTTCTGAGAGCAGCATCCGCTAGATGAAAAAGTGCTTGTTCTGATAATTAAATTATAACAAAGAGTCGACAGATACTTGTGAAATTTACATTTTTATATCAAAGATGACATTTGATACTGACAATCCAAATGCCTTGAAATCTGTCTTTTCAGCACTAATGACTCTTACAGTAATAAACACCTTGTGCTGTGACCCTTGCCAGGCTCTTTGTAAAGTTGAGGGGACGTTTATTGCTATGTATATGCCCATTCTGTTAAAGTTACTGCCTAAAATAACCATATTCCTTCAGTTGCCTTGGTGGATTTCTCCAAGTTTTCTTATTTTATACCTCTGTGGTGAAGAGGCTGCTTGCATGAAAATTTAGTATGCTATATAACTCCCCATGAAAAGAGATCTTGGAACATCTGCAGATACACAACACGGCGCTTATTAATAATATTCCTGTAGCTAAAGGCTACAGACAAAATTAGAGTCCCAAATACTGAGCATTTTGCACATACATAAGGATACTAAATAACCATTTCTGGATATTATGCTTTTTGCTAAATTAGTTATCTGCATCATTGCACAAAGGTATAAATATGAAAATTAAAAAAAAAATCTACACACATATGAACAGGTCCTTATTTAAGTACAAGTACATATTTCTTTCGGAAACCTGTTCAAGGAGAGAACAAAAAAAGAAAGGAATAAGTATGTGAATTATTATTTTTTTTTAAACCTGTTCTCAGTCTCCATTCCTCAGCCAATTATTATTTGGATAGGAATTACTGAAATCACAGGTCCAGATCCTTGGTGTGGTACAGACACACATCCTATGGGACCATTTCTGCTCTGAATCCATCACAGCTATAATCAAGCCAAATAAGTAAAGGGGAGGTTATAGAGCAGGTCAGTGGCAGAAGAGGGGACTAGAAGTGCTGTGAATTTTTGCCTTATGGACAGTAGGAGAACCTGAAATAGGTCTGCTTGAGTCCTTCTGAATTCCACTAGCAGGGATGAAATTAGGGCTAGAGGGGAGCGGGAAGAGAAGACAATGGAGAAGAGGCAAAAGAAAGAAAGAAGCAAATAAAATCCCCAGGCTTTGAGTAAGCTTTGGATTAATTTTAGGGAAAGTTTAACTAGTGTTGACATTTAAATTGGGATGGGCGATAAGCAGTAAACCAGCCAGCTTGCTAAATTAACTCATTGTTTGCACCCAGAGCTTTCCTGCATGTCTCTGATGTTCAGTTTCTTTGGAAAATCTCATCTGAATTCTCATCAAGGTGGGGAGGGGTTATTTAAGGGTAGGAGCATATGTCCAAAAGGAGGGTGCAGTGGAAACGTACTTAAGGACAGAGAAGCAGAGGAGGGATGGGCATCAGGGCTAATGAATCATTGAGAGAAATGGAACTAGAAAGACATTTACCCAGAGCACCTTAAGTAAAGGAAATAAAGAACATGTCAAAAACATTACCCTAAACTGTGAAATACATCATGTCAGCAAAAGGCAGATAAGGCAGTGTTATTGTAACTGAGCCTTTATTAATGCTGCCAGGGAAAACAAGGAATTCCACGTCTGAGTGCAACGTTATTTTTACACTGACCCTGCTAACTCATACTTAAGCTATTAGCAAATCCCATGACATGAGCCTGATGAGCAAAAGCGACTGGCGTAAGGAAGCCTAGGCAGCTCAGTGCTAATACATACATTTGGAGAAAAGACTTTTTGGCAAAGCAATGAAAATAGAACATGTCAACACATGAGGAATTGCAGTGTGGGAAAAAGAAAAGCAGAATAAAAACCCAACAGCTATGTTTTTCCTCCTTTTTCTCACTCTTGGCACCTCCTTCTCAGTGATTTCTACCTTCCCCATGCTTGACAAAAGCCCTGAGCTTTGGGGAAAAAGAAAGGAAGGATATGAAATTACAACACCTGTCTGATGAGCCATTTCCATTGAACTTCCTGACTTCACCAGGAGCCAAGCTCTTGGCATCTTGTGGCACCAGCCATCAAGTTTATTCCCTTTTCACACAATTTGAAATCAAAACCAGGAAAGTCAGTAGAAAGGCTGCAGCTGGTGAGTAGGGCCACGCAACACTCAAGACCACCCTTGGGTTCAGGTTCACACGTCCAGGATCTCCGGAGGCCACGGGAACACCCTGAGGCACTGTGCCTATCTAGGGAACATAAACCAGGACACCACTCCAGGACACGTTTCTTTTACAGCAGGAAAGAAATACAGCAGCCAAAGTGCCACCACCTGTAATTTCAATATCACACTGTCACACTTCAAATTCTCCTGAGCTTAAAACAAATATTCCTGGGCAAAAATCAATAAAAATCAAATGCAAGCAGCCAACAGGGCTGACAAACACCTGTACTTCATATGTTCACTCTTATTTATTTAGCATCCAGCTAAAGCCTTTCTTCCAGAGGAAAAATCAAATGACAGTATTCCCCACGGGAGGTGGATTTTTTTCCCCCCTCTTGCTTATGTGATACCGAACATTGCTTACATTATACCAGGCAGCATTTGTCAGTGTTACTTTCAATGACACTAATTAGTCCTTTATTACATTTTCTGAGATTCATTATGTGCAGTAATTGATACACCAGGCTACCATTCAAATCAGAGGCTGTTTAACATTTATGTATGAAGTGAGCTAAAAATACAAATAATTAAAAAAAAAAAGAAAAAATCCACACCTAGAAAAGAAAACAAATCAGACAGCCAGGTTCCTCCAAGACAAATGAGAATACCTGACTTGGCACAAAGAAAAAGCATATAAAAATAATTTGCCAATAAGGTTGGCCCACATAAGCTATGTGCAGGGTTTTTGAGTTTTTAGCCTCTAATTACCAAGCCCCAGATTAGCTAACGGAAGATATAATTATGTGACGTTATATTAATGTATACATATTTTGCTGCTTTTGAAGTAACTCTTGAAAATTGTTAAATCTCTCCTTCCACAAGAATTGGCACCTCTGACTGCTATTCCTCATCTATCCTTTTGACTCCAGCCTTATATACCATGCATATAATTTTCACGGAAGACTAAGTACCTTTTAATATTTCCCATGAATAAAGCATCAAAAGCTTACTGAAATTAAGACTATTCAAGAAAGCACTGACACTTTCAGTGTGAGCAGTCCTTTCAAGGTGCTTAATTACAAATTGGAAATACGTATGATAGCAGAACCATTCGTACTGTATATTAAAAAGATTTCATTACGCACAGGTTCTCTCCAGCAAACACAGTCATTAAAAAAACCCCCATATTTAAAGCAGCGTTTTCTTAATGGAAGAAGAAATCATTAGGTAACAGTTTGTTTGCTTTTTTTACATGAATCCTAAGCCCTGGAGTCTCTTCTCACTTGAGATTCAAATTCCCATTTCACTCAAGCACCCAGCCGCGGTTCAAAGCAAATTTTGTCTGATTTTTAAGGAGCTGGCTCAGATTCTCCTGTGCCAAGACCTCCTTCCCCTCCATGCCTTAAAAGACATTTATTTTCTCTAACTCTAACCCCGATCTCACTTTGGGATGACTGACCTTCAGCAGAGAGACGGGAGAACCATCCCATACTGCAGTGCTCAGGTACCGCGGTGGAAGAGGCCGTGTGGCTGCCGGGAGGCCTCGTTCGGAGCTGGAGCCAAACTGCGCTGGAGGGAAGGGATGCCATCCAGAGGGACTCTGATGGGTGGGCCTGTGAGAACCTCATGAAGTTCAACAAGGCCAAGGGCAAGGTCCTGCACGTGGGTCGGGGAAATCCCAAGCACAAGGACAGGCTGGGCGGAGAATGGATCAAGAGCAGCCCAGAGGACGACAACTTGGGAGTGCTGGTGGATGAGAAGCTCACCATGATCCAGCACCATGCGCTGGCAGCCCAGAAAGCCAACTGTGCCCTGGGCTGCATCCAAAGCAGCGTGGGCAGCAGGGCGAGGGAGGGGATTCTGCCCCTCTGCTCTGCTCTCCTGAGACTCCACCTGGAATGCTGCATTCAGCTCTGGGGTCCCCAGCACAAGAAGGACATGGAGCTGCTGGAGCAGGGCCAGAGGAGGCCACGAAGATGATCAGAGAGCTGGAGCACCTCTGCTATGGAGACAGGCTGAGAGAGTTGGGGCTGTTCAGCCTGGAGAAGAGAAGGTTCCAGGGTGATCTTATTGCAGCCTTCCAGTGCCTAAAGGGGCTACAGGGAAGCTGGAGAGGGGCTTTGGACAAGGGTGTGTAGTGACAGGACAAGGGGCAATGGATTTAAACTGAAAGAGGGCAGATTTAGATTAGATCTAAGGAAGAAATCTTTCACTCAGAGGGTGGTGAGGCACTGGCCCAGGTTGCCCAGAGGAGTTGCGGCTGCCCCATCCCTGGAAGTGTTCAAGGCCAGGTTGGATGGGGCTTTGAGCAACCTGGTGTAGTGAAGGGTTTGCTTGCCTTTCATAGAACCTTTGCTACATCAACTTGATTTCCATCCAAGTCTGTCAGAAAATGCCACAGGGACAATCAGACTAAGTGTTAAAAGTGCCATTTTTTTTTTTTTCTCCCTTTCTCACAGCTTTTGCATGATCCAATCCTTTATAATAGTTCCTGTCAGAAAACATACAACATCCTCCCTGAAATTTATCCCCTTTTTCCTACTTCTAATCACAAAAGGAGAGGTGTTTGCTCATGTTTTCTTCGTGAAAGATAAAACTCTTGCTCTTTTTGAGTGAAAAACCTGAAATTTGAATAAAGCATCAATATAGAGTCCTTTAAAAGTAGCAGAAAATTAAAGCTGTTGTCACTTGCCAAAGAATAAAATGCACTTAGAGTAGCTGCCAGACTGTTTGCTGGGATGCAAACAACTCTGCTCACCACTTCAGTAGGGGTTTTCATCAATGTTACAGAATTGTAACAGAATTGTTTAAATTGCATTGCTTCTGATTTTGAATGGTATCACTGAAAAATTATCAAACTTAGAGGGGAATAATATTTTCTGATAGAATCTGAATTTCCTGAAAGGGAGAGAATAAAGACAGTTTCGTTGTACGGGTCACAGCCGTAGGTTCCCTTCACAAAAAGGTAGACCACTCCAATTCTTTACCTTTGGTGTTTCTGTCACCATTAGGTATCTGCAAGTTTATCACATCTGAAAACGATGCCTTGCCACAATATCTTTGCCTAAACGCATTTGAGCAAGACAAGAATAATGCCAGTGCAGGTGACAGAAATAAACTTGTGCATTGTACTCAACAATAACATCTATGAAAAGAGAATTAAGCACATTGTGTGCGCAGTAATTAACACTTGCAGTGCGAAGTCAATAGCTGTCATCTGCTGACCTGTGCTACGTGGGAGGTCCAACTGTGACACAGTCTCTTTATGGACTTTATTTCATATTCCACAAAGGAGAAGAGACTACAACTCACTTCCCATAAGCCTGAATACAAGGTGCTACTGCAAGAAAGTTCAGCTTGGTGCACACTGAATGACAGCCACACTTGCAGACTCCAGTTTTGCTAAGAATGAAATTTCTGGTGAAAGCAAGGGGCGAAAAGAAGAAACACCAACTGGTGCATTGGCCATCTGCCGTAAACAGCTCCTCTAACACACGAAACACAAGCAACACTTACTACTCCTGTCCCTTCCACAATCATTTACCACGTAGGGGTCATAGCCATGAACCAGAAGCTTAGCTTCCCTTGCTGGACCTCTATAACCATCTGAAGAACAACCGAAAGAAGTCAAGTATATGAAAACTCAGTGACCACATATTTTCCACCTACACCTACACGTGAAACCAGTTAAATCCAGCACATCCTGAGCAAGGCTTGGAGTCCAGCTTGGCCTGGACCATCACGTGTTCACACCTGCCTACAACTCATTCATTCAAGAAGCTTCGCAGGATGATTTATAGAAAAAAATCCTACAGATTTGCAGCGTGCTAAAGACAATTGCTCACAAAATAGCTTCCTAGGCCAAAAACCCATGACTAACTCCTCAGCTTAAAGGCATTCTCAATACCCTGGAAACATGAACTTTTAAAGTGAAATGATCTGCAATGATAATGACAAAAATTAAAACAGAGCTTTCTGTAAAATATTAAAAATAAGCGAGTCTCCCAGGTTTTATCCTCATTTCCATGATGTGATTCTTCTGGATAAACATATTCATGCAGTGTCAATTAGCTAGTCCAACAGGGGGAAAAAAACAAAATTGCATGGCATTTAAAATCCTCAGCCATGGTTTGCAGAACAGACATGAAGGTAAACAATCTCAGCCGCTTTGTCTAAAAATTACTTTGGAAATATCCAGTATTTTAAAAGCAAGGCAGGCTCCTATCACACAAGCTTTTATTCAGAATCACAGCCTCTCTTTATCTTTATCTGTTTCTTTCTTTATTAGATGGCACTCAGACAATTAAGACACAGAATATCCTACATGTGTATTTAACGAGCAATCATTTGGGTTTAGTAAATTGAATCAAGGGGAAAACAGATGTTAAAAGATGCCTGCAAATACAGAACAAGGGATCAAGTTTTGATCCTGAGAGAGAAAGAGACTAGAAATGATAAAGTACTACACATTTTTTGGCTGAAAACAATGGATTCTTTTTCTTCACTTTCTCCTCTTTTCTCTTTTTTCTTCAGTGCCAAGTCTTGGGCTGGTAACTTGAAGCATATTTGCAGTCTGAACATTTAATGTTTGTTGCGTCTCAGTGCAACTCAGTCCAGTGCAGTGAGTTGGGACAAATAATATGAACCAGTTCAATTCCATCAAAACCTCAAGACAAGCCTGAAATGGGACTGGTGAAAAGTTTATTTATTGCTTTATTATTGCATAATCCCGAGCAACTTTGCATATTTATCTCAAAAATGGCTCAAACTGGAGACCCAGGCATCAATCACCTCAGGGGGTGTAAAAGGGATGACTGTTCCAGGAACACCTAGAAACGTGCTGAAGTCAGCCAAGCTGAGCTGATGTGCATATGCAGAATTTCTGACTCTGAACTCATTCCGAACTACACCTTTCTGGTCAAACTTCACAATACAATTTGATCTTTTAGATTCTGTAATTTCATTGTACCAAGTTAGCAACTAAATATTACTCCAAATGAATCCAACTAGATGAGCTTGATTCTAGTTCAAATTTAACATTTTGATTAAAAGTCATTTCTTAAGTCTTTCACCACTGTTTTGGTGGGGTTTTTTAAACAACCAATCAGCTTCATTTTCTTTTGTAGGCAATGCAGAGAGACATTAATACTGTCGATTCAAAGAGCTCCTGCTTAGTCACCCCCTTCTTGGCATGAGCTCCCATGTTCAGAGAATTTAAGATTTAACTGAGTCATCACCTTCATCAAACTCCACATACCTTATTTTTATTTTGTGCATTCATATTGTATATTCACAGGACAGATAAGCCACAAACAGTTTCTAAAATTTGCACTGATGCTTTTAAGTCTGCATCTTCTAGTATTGACATTCTCCAGGACCCAGGAGGGCTGCTGGTGTCACCTAATGCATCAGAAGGAGATGGATGCCGCACAAATTATTTCTGCTCTGCATGTCTATGTGCCAGCCACTGCTTCCTTGCAGGGATCATCACAAGCAGAAATCTATACTAGCTGAGCTGCCAAAACCTGAACTGGCATCACGTAGAGGAGCCAAACGGAGTGACTGAAGCCCTGAGATAACATTCAGGAAGGAATGGCTTTGCTTGTTCCAAACAGGATTTGTTTTGAGGGTGTACGTGCAAGGTGAGCATTAGCTTACATTGCTTTCGTGTTTATACTGTTTGAAGAGAAAAGCAAAAACAAGGAATACAAAGGAAAGCAGCAGGTGAGATGAGATCAACAAGCAGATAGAGGAGGCTGAGGACAGAGGAGGAACAATCAGAGAGAATACTTTTTGCATTACAGCAGCACCCCTAGACCTCCAACAGGAGAAGGAAGGTCCTTCTAAAGCCCTGCACAAGCATATTACACAGCAATCTTTGCCCCAATAATTAGTAGAGCCCATTCATAAGCTACAATGGTAACACCATGATTTTTGTGTGAATGTTCTTATGCTGGTGAAGTAAGCCAACCCAGGTGGCTGTGCTCCACTGCAGCTGGAGAACGTGCACCCTGCACGGATGGTGGCTCATGGTGCAGCCAGGGTGACAGGCATCTTCAGCTTATGTGTATCCCTTCCAGATATTAAAATGAAAAGCTCCCCAGTTTGTGGTGATGAAATAAGAATAGGCATAATTGCTCTGGGTGAAAATTTGCAAGTTCTATCCTCCCTCTCCAAGGTGTGTTATTTTAGTTCACATTGTATAGAAATGAAAGTGGGGATGAGGCGGCAGAAAACACAATCATATCACTGGCAACCTGTTTTTCAAAGAAAAGGTTCTCCTTTTTGCCAATAAGTCTTTCCCACCCAACCCTGCACTCAAAATTCCCCCAATGTCAACGGGATGAGAGAATTAAAGACTTGAAGGAAAAAGCCAAATTTACTCAGTTAGTTTTTTTTTTTTTTAAAAAAGCCTTAACCAAACAAACAACATCCAGGTCCAAACTTTTAGGTGCATCATACTCACAGTTCATTATGAGATTTTTTTTTACAGCTTGTTATCAGTAGACTCCAGCTCTTTTATTCCAAATCTGAAGCAGAGCTGAGCTCTGTGGAAACCTTGTCCAAAAGTACATTCATTCTTCATTTTCATTTTTCATATCAGTCAGAACCAAAGTTAGTGAGAGCAGCACATCAGCTGAAGTTATATGGAACAAATATAAAAACTGACTTGCAAGCCTTAAAACCTGTTTAACCATTAAGAGATGTTTCTTGACCCCAAAAGTAAGATTAAGCCTCAGAGGGCTATCCAAATGGAATCTCAACATGCCCTAATAATTTTCCAAACATTTATCTAGCCAGCTTTTCTCCTCAAAAAAACAATCCCAGATGTCCATGCCTGCATTGAAGGTATTGCCCATCACATAACTGTGTCTGTATCCTATCACCTAGGCACTGGTTCTTCATTACTGCAAACCATATTGGTCAGATTGGCTGCACCACAGCCAGGCATTTTACCAAAGAAAGAATCAGTGATCAAAAGCTGGAAATAGAACCCGGGACTTCTGAGGCAGACTGGAAAGATATTTGAGGACAATTGACTTTGTAATCACCTGGAATGGAGAGAGACCAAGTTTGAAAGGCTTTTTCACTTTCTGGTTCGGAATGAAAAGAGCAGAGAGACTTTACAGCCTGTTAGAAATAAGGAGAAATGAGGTACAGTTTCAGAATGCAGGAAAAGAATGCTGAGAAGGTCCTCATGAGGCGCCAGTCTGTGATTTTAAAATGCAGTCCCTGACAGCCCAAGAGCCATGACAGAGTCCATTCCATGTATTTTTATTTATTTGCTTATTAATCTCCAGTAATCAGAGATGTTTCCACTTCCTCCATGTCTCTTGGCTCCCAATAATGCCTTAATTACCCCTTCAGCAGTTATGAAGAGGAGAAAGGGCACTACGCTCAAAGCATGCAACTGGAAGTACAGAAATTCCTAATTTTCGGATTTACTAAACACTTGCAGGCCCTATTGATTTAGGTACCTCTGGAAAACAAAACATCCCTTTATTACATTCTTTCTCCTCACTCCACTTCTAACTCCGCATCCTTTTTAAATCCCACAAATCACTCATCTCTTTTTCACAATATAGAGATTCTTTTTCTTTTTTTGCCTCCCTCTCACGAAGCATGACAGCCTCTGAGACGTTTCTGCTGGTAGTCCCATAGTGATGCATTGCCTTCATACATCATCAAAACAATAGCACATAAATGATGTATTACAGCCATGGATTACCCGAACGACGGCAGCCCGATGACAAAGTGCCACGGCACAATTAGGGCAACGTCGGCAGGAAGATTGCAGGCATGCCATGAGAGTTGCACGTTGGGCAAAACAAGGATTAATTTTGTGATGTGGGAACGAGCTCAGAGAGGAAAAGGACTGTAGTTACAGTGCACTGAACAGTTACTGTACTTAACATGGTAATGGAATGACAATGTCAGTGTTTGCTTGGAAATATATCACCGTTGCTCTGTGCCTGGGTGCTAAGAGATAATATTGCTCGTTCACCAGCGACAACCTCTTGAAGTTTATTGGCTTGCATTTCATACTCTTTTAAAAAAAAAATATCTGGAATAAACTAATATCCAAATCTGTTGGTTTAAAGCTACAGAAGCCTTCAGATTACCTGCATACATAGAGATAAAACGCTAGCCTGATTCTTATCTCGCTCATTTAATACTTGTTACATTTGTCTAACTTTAATGCCTTAATCTATTTTTCCAGAATTACACCACTGTAATTAAGACTACAATTAGTCCTGTCATTTATAACACTGCAGTGGTGAATACTCACTGATTTCTTTCAACCCATCTTCCATCTACATAGAGCTGCAGTGCCACATTGTCACTCCAGAACCTCTGATCCCAACACAATCAGGAAATGGTGTATTGTACAAACCAGTGGAGACACCCAGTAATCTTAATAAAAATCGGTGGATTTTCCAGAGACCTGCGCACCACAGACTCCAACGCTTCCCTGTTCAATTTCTTTGCTCTCCCTCAAAAACAATGGGCGTTCCTTCAGGAAAAAATTCCTATATGCTATAAATAACATTACAACCTTGGACAGCTTCCATCTTTGTGAGCAAAGCTCATTTCCCCCCTGGTATGTTTGACTAGAGCAAACTGAAACCTTACATTTCAAGTATTTTTCCCACTGGAAAGAAAAAAAATGTGAGAGAGGCAAGCCACACTGTAGAATTGTCAACACCAAAGTGTTTTTAAAATTCAAACTGATTTTGTAAACCACTTGCAGAGTAAAATGAAGAAAAATTGGGAAAAAAAAGTTAGCATTTTCTATATTCTTATATTTAAATGAATAAAATATTCCTTCTGATTACTTAAAGACAACACAAACACTCTTGGCCTTATAGTTCAGTTTAGTCTTAGGTGAAAAAATAATGATTTATTGGGAAAAAAACAAACAAAAAAACACAAAACAAAACAAAACCAGAACACTAGGTACAGCTCAGCCACAAACTTCCCATGCCCTCAAATCCACTCTGAACACTGCACAGAGCCACTATAGAATTGAAATAAATTTTTCTACAAGTATAATGTAAAGTTTCCCATTCTTGCACACAAGACTACCTTCCTCCTCTTAGTGTCCCTTATATCATACATTTGTTACAGAGACAGGGAGAAAAAATGATCATTTTAGTTAACAACTGAACTGCCTCTATATACACCCTTACTGTTTCAGCACTAAATTACACCAGTGTTGAGTATCTAAAAATGTCTTTCCTTTACAGAATAGCTGTGAGATCACGTAGAGAAATCGAGCAGATCCGAGGCAAGCAGGCACCACATCTAAACCCAGTACAGCGTTGGAGGAGGGGACCAGGTGTTGTTCATACTGCACCAGTAAGCTCTTCACCTGCTCCACCAGCCCTTTTTAAACACCGCACATGGGGAGCGGGGTTGTTCTGTTTCTAATATTTCTAGCACCATATTTCAGGCATTTTTCCCTCCTATGCAGACTTCCATTCTTTTGCTAACAGTTATGATGATGTATTTGTTCTTTCCCATCTGAAAAGCATCATCTCCTTACGCAGAACCATGGTCCTATTGTGTTTCTGCACTCACTTGATTGTGTTGCAGCATCAATACTGCTCCTGATTACTCAACTTCCCTGGGTGTTGGGTGTTTTTTCCTCATGGCAGCCTCCAATACCTCAACTCTCTACTTTTCCCCTGAAACATGCAATTTTCCAGGCTCTGCTGTCAGCTTTTCAGAAAGCACCAAGATCAGAGTTCACCGAGATAGTTTTTCTGCCAAGAGTACTCCAGGGAAGGAACAGAACATGGATGATCAGGATTGTCTCAAGCAGTCTATGACTAACACGGAGAGAAAATCAAATGTTCAAGACACTATAGAGAGCAAACTGATGGTTAGAATGGAGAAAGGCTTTCTAACATCTGCTCACAGATTTTTTTGAAAAAAAAAAAAAAAAAACAACGAGTATTACAAGTAGAAAAGAAATTAAGGTGGAAATCAAGAATTTTGGTCTCCATTTCAGCCCCTCTGAGAAGCAAGGTTCCACAAAACAGGGAGCAGGGTGCTGGGAATGTGGGCTCTGGAACAGACCTGTGACACAGATTTGGAGTCTGTCATCTGGCTGCTGGTCAAAATATTAACGATGGTGTTAAACTGATCTTTTTCTGCTTGCTTCAGGGCATGCCTGACTTTTTATTCATGCATAGCTATGAGCAGTGGTACTGCTTATTTCCAGAGAATAAAGCCATGACAGAAATATATTTGTGAGCCTGTTTCGACTCTTTCATTGCCTTCAGTTATCTTCCTTTGAACTTCTGGATTTTTCTGATAAACAGGTTGCTCAGATAAAAACTAATTCTTGACATTTAAGCAGCTGAGATGAAAAATCCTCAGCATTGCATGTTGGTTTCAGATTTTAAGAAAGAAAAGGGGATTTAATTCCACTATGCAGTGACAAGTTTCACTTTCAGAGTTCCATCCCTCAAGTAATCTTAAATCACTTTAATAAGCTTTAATAAAAGCATAATGCTAAAGAGATTTTGTCTATTTTAATTATTTTAAAATCCATTTTAATACAAAACACCTTCAGTTTTGTAACCTAGTTTTTCTCTTCCTCCCCACCCCTTTTTAAACTTGAATTATAAGCTATTATTCCACTTGCTTTTTTGCATGCTTGCAAAGGCCTTTTCCTTTTGGGGAATTAATTTTCAAGGAAAGCAGTGAAATTACCTATACAAACTTTGTCAAATGCAGAAGCTAAAGAGAAATTAGCCAGCAATTTTATATTAGATCTCAAACTTGATTAAAACATCATGTGAAATTCTTAGTGAAAGCTGCTGAGGATTGAGCACCTGGGCCCTAAATCCATTTTCTACATCCTCATCTAAAATGGTGAAGGTAATACTTTGTTTTTTCCATATACAGCCCAATTTTGCTCACTTTTAGAAACTGCAGTATCTAGGACAGGAACAATGTCACCCTGCAGTTTTGTGCAGTTTCTAGCATGGTAATCTCTGATATACTTTACTTATCTACAGCTACATTAGCTATTTCCCACAGTTCAGCCACATGCCAGTTCACTCACCCACTGGGACACTGAAATCCTTGCAGCTCATGTCATTGACCCAAAAAATGACATTTTAACGTCATGAATTGAGTCAGAATGAGCTACTGAGGTGCTCTGAGAGCAGCTCTCTGAAGGATACGAGTAGCCTCGTTCATCCCAAAACAACCCAGGACCAAGTCCATGCCTTCAGTAGTGCCCATCTGCTGGTATTTTCCCTGTTTACCAGCCACATACCCACACAGCTGCCAAGTTCTCCAAAAACAAAGTCAATCTGGCTGACTGAACCCAAATCCCTAACCCTTCATTTTTGGGGAATGAGAAGCTGGAAAAAGCTTCTTGCCCTCCCAAGCTGGTTTTGCATCTCAGGATTCCAGTCCTTTCTCTTAACCAAGCCTAATCCTTTGGGCAGGAGACTGACAAGCACGTTCTATTGCTTTGTGGGAGCCCCCAAAATATCACGACTTCAAAACTTTTGGGAGCAACTACTTACTGTAATATAGCTTATCTGCACAGTGATTTAGTTTATCTGCACTGGCATTGTACATATAGACAACTCCGTGGGAAAATTACACTGCATTATTTATGGCATGCTTGGGGTGAACAAACCACTCTGCATTATTGCTTTGAGCAACACCTGTATAAAACATGCTTTAATGGAAGACCATCACTCAAAGGGTTTAAGGGCTTCTGGATTGTATTTTGTAACTGTGGATACAGTAGAAGAGAAATTATAAAAGCTAGCAGAAACCTGTAGTGTCCTAGGTGACTTTACCACTAGTACAATGGCACAGAGATGGATTGTCAATGACCTTTTCAGTAAAAATTATTCAAGAAAACGCTGTTTAATAAATGAATATTAACACAGCAGAGACTAACAGAATGTGCAGTGCTTCAGGATTTGAACAGTACTTTATTCTAGACTTAAATTTAGCAATTGCCAATGCAGTCATGGAAAACTGTAATTTAAATTTCTGTATAAGAGGTGCTTATACCGAGGCCAGAAAAAAGCTGAGGCTGAGAAGCAGCAATAACACACATACCTAATCTTATGTCTGAAGGAAAGGAGACCACTTAAGTTAAAGACACAGACAACACAGAAAGGTTTACAGAATCAAGACCAATATTAGAACTATTCTGCATAGTGGGGGAGAGGCTTGGCTCAGTCCCCTCTCTACAGAGCTGAGGAAACACAGGGCCAAGGCACAAATGGATTAAGCCAGGAAATAAAAAGCCAATCTCCTGAGCCTCAGACCAACACTGCAACGTAAAGACCTTCTCGCTTCTTCACAGGCTTACGCAACCTGCAAGACTGTACCTAGCACACGAAGCAAAAAAAAAAAAATCCACCCCACCAACCCCTCCCAGTTAGACTGCTTCATGGATCAGAGAAGTCAGAAGGATACTGAAGTCTACTTGTGACTGAGAGGCAGCAGAAACTGTAGCTCCTAAGTCTAAACCTGTTAATACGATTGTAAAACAAGCTTCTGCTAGCATTCAAGAGGTTTGGATGTCTTTTTTTTTTAATTGCATGCTTATTTTTTCAGAAAAAGTCAAAGCACACTCTCAGGAAGGCAGCCAGCAAGACTGGTGCTGTACATATTTGCTATGTTCAGTTTGTTAAAAAGATCACACAGACTTAAGAGCAACAACAGCACCTACACAGGAACTTCCAGCATCTGTTACAAGAACGAGCTAGCAGCCAAGGAATTAACCCAGGATTCAAACCCATCACCTATTCCCCCATCTGCAGGCAGCCTATGGCCTGTCTGTGTCCATTCAAAAACCACAAACGACCTACAACAGGCTACAAGAAGAATGTAGATATCCCCTTTCTAATGACTAGGAGAGTCAACTGGGGCTTCAGACAGTAGAGCAGTCAGGAGCAACGGCAATGAAACCATCCTGCCTGCACCTTTCATGAGCTCAAACATAAACGACACAGCCTGGAAGGATTCAGTTGTGTGCAGGCTTTCCATTTCATCGAGGAAAAGGAAAACCATTTCGGTTCATTGATTTTCTTCCTCTGTTTTTCTTACGAAGTTGGAATTTAACCCAGCTTGCTAGAGCTTGAGAATCACCATCTTTAATAAACACAAAGTACGTAATTAAGTTTGCTAACAGCTGTTGCATAGAAACCACTGGATGCTATTTATATTGAGGTACTATGGAAACAATAGTAACTGTTTTTTGTGATTTTCCTGGTAGTAAAGGCAGCATTACACATATTTGCAGTGCAGGTACCTGGTCAATACCAGGCTGCACAGATTCAATCATTTTAAGTCCAGAAGGGATAAGATTCCTTTCCTGTAAGACAGACTCATATTCAGTTGTTTTTTTTTTTAAAGCTTTCAAAACATTTTCAGAGCCCCTCTTCTCCCAAAGCACCTACATCAAGTGGTTTGTCCTGTAGTCTTTCTTGCTGGGCACGTCACATCCCATTTGGCTGTATTAAACACACTGCATTGGAAGGGTCTGGGTGAGGCAGAGGGAAGCTGACACCTTGGTGTCCTATGCTGACAACAAAGGCGTGACATACATTAGACATAGGCTGGTGAAACAATGTCCTAACTGCGTTCTCCAGACCCATCAAAATAACAAAAAGCACCTAGCACCTTGCAGGACAAAGCCTTAGTACAGAAAACAGCTGTGCCCAGGATGGTTGATGCAGTCAACTGAAAAGAATCTTTTGACCCGGACATCTAAATCAGCTTGTCACCCTGTATGGTGCTGGAAATAGGACTGTGCATTTGGGCAACTTCTGTTCATCACTTTCCAAACATCTGTGACCTGAGTGTTTCAGGTCAGAGAAATGAAAGACAAAGTAGCTCAGCATCAGAAAAACAAGTTCAAGAGGGCAGGGAAACAATTCAGCTCTCAGCAACTCAGTCTTCACACTAAAGTGGTCTTGTCTCTTGAAGAGACTATTTAAACTGGCAGAAACAGCCACATGGTCGTCCCACATCAGTCTTTCAGATGTCCTACATGAAGCACAGGATCTCTGGCTACTACAGGCAGTTCAAGTGAGTCCATCAGAATAATACAGGTGTTACAAATGTGTACATCCCTACTATTTCTGCTAGTAGCTTGCAAGAGAGTTGTAATTCAGTTTCCAATTAACACCAAGCGTGAGTAAAAGCAGAAGAAAAAAAAAAAAGATTACCCAATAGTCACATTCCTTCTTTCCCTGACCACTGCAGCACTGTGAGGCACTTGACTATCAAAGCTCTGTTCTTCTGACTGGTCTTGAAAAAGTCATGTTAGCCAACAGTAGCTTAAGTATCTGCGTTGCCACCTTGGTCTCATAGCAAACTGAACACTCCCTTCCATAAAATATTAATGCATTCACGTTTCCAAAATCTATATGTTCAAGGAAGTATTAGAGTACACTGCAAACCGAGAATGGAGACAAAGAAAATATTTAAATAATGTATCCGATCCATAAAAATATTTGGCAAAGCTGAGAATTGTTGTGAGGCCACCTGTGATTTAGCTGTATTCCTGGAGCAGAAGATTGCTCTTCTCTCATAATGCAAATGAAGAAATAATCACACTGCAGTTTTATTCAAGCCTAGCCAGAGTCATTCCTCACTGCCACTATGTTTTACTCTTTTTCTTTTTCGAAACCTTCTCAAAACAAAAAGAAACAAATATATTTGGATTAAAAGGGGTAAACATTGCAAACCACTGTGCAGATAAACTATTCCTTAACCAGCTTCCCTGCTCCAGGACACGACAGGACACATTTCCACAAAGCAGCAGCAGATAAATTACCACCGTCTAACACAACTCTTCCACCTCCTTTTTTTTTTTTTTTTTTTTTGAAAAGCTGTGCTGAAATGAGTCCCCCTCACCCTAGTCAGAGCCATCTCACTGTTTCTTTGGGCTTCCTTTTCGTCTCTACCCCTTCCCACCATTTTTTTTTAATAGATTGCCTGCAAGCTCCTTAAGGCTAGAAATTTTGTAGCTGATTTTCTGCATTTTCAGTGGCTAGCCCAGAAGAAAAGGCTGGCTACTTCAGTGAAAGCAGCATACGAGTCTGAAAAATATGAAAATATTCACCACCTGGCAGAAGGCAGCACCGTCCCTGGAGCAGGGCTTGGCACTGAACAGGGTAACTTCAGAGCAATGAAATACACCTTTCCAGTCCCCCCCCCCACGTGCTTCCCATGGTAAATCAGAGGTGATTTAAACTGATCTAACCACCCCTGAAAGAAGACAAAATCAACCTGAATTACCCTGCGCTCCACATGAATGAGATCACAAAACCACATATCAGTTGGTGCACAGTAAGTTATTACTCCCCAGATTTTTTTTTTATCAAGCATCTGTGAGTTTGAAAGGTATTAAAAGCCCCTTCCACCACACTAAGTTGCCAAATACTCTTCCCTGTTACCCGATTCCAGTGCTAAACATGGACAAGCGGCTGAAAACCTTACCATGTGCTATTCTTAACTCTGGGACGGTGCCAAACTTGAGCAGTGCTGACAACTTAAATGAGACCCCTGCACTCTCCAAGGGACTCTTGCTATAAAGCAAGAAAATTCTTTGAATTCCCAAAATATTCAGTACTTTTTTCCCCTTCCTATAAAACAAAGAGTCTATGTTCATTTCTGGTTCTCTCCCCAGGGAAAATATAATGGTATAACTACACAAATGTTACTGCAATAATAGTAATCTGGAAATCAAGCATGCCCTGTTGGAACAATGGCAGGGCTGGATGTTGCACCCCACCTGCCTGCTCTCTCAGAAGATGTTCTGTACAACCAAAATGCAGGCTTTGGCAGAGGCACAAGCCAGAGATTTCATTCCAGGCATTGTGTTGCATTAGTGAGGTAAGCCTAGTTGTTAGCACCTTATTTCCTACAGGGTAAATGTAATTAAAATATAAAATGTCAAAAGCCAGTATGAAATATGACATCCCTGGGGGCACTTGGAGTGAATTAAGCGTATCGGCAACTGAAGAGCGGGCTGCAACCCTCCGTTTGAAGGAAAGATTAAAACTATTGAGTAGAACGTGACTCCAAGCTAAAGGACGCCCGTTTGCTGAGCCTCGTGTTTGACTGCACTCCTCGGCCCTTCCCACTGCGTGCAAGATGGACCAGCCTCATTTCTCTGCACTTCAGAAGCAGTGCACGTGTCTGACATGTATATTACACTGTCCAAACCCTTTACCAGCAGTGCTTTCTGCATGACAATTTAGCCTCAAATCTAGCTAGAGATTTTTGTTTGGGAGAGAAAGTGTCCATAAGTGATACCGACTCCTCACACCGAAAAGGAAATGCAATGACAAGAATGGCAGAGATCCATGGGATCAGTGCAGTCTCATTAAAGGAAAACACTTCTCACAGCTCTTGCATGTTCCAACGAGACTCATGCAAAACCTTTTACTGCACTTGGTGAAATCAAGCGAGTTAAGTTAAGGAGGTTCCTGTCTTTGCCTGCCCTTCTCTCAGGAAGGCTCTGTGCAGACAAACACATTAGAAGATTGCACGAGGCTGAAGTACAGAGCACCCTACGTGTGCCCTCCAGCTCGACAGGGCGAGAACTACTGGAAACATCAAGTTGTAAAACCTCAGAGCTTTTAGCTTGATGTTTGAAGCTTGGTCATATCAGAGCATAGCTTCCACTTCGAGAATTACTGGTGTGTCTTAAGTTCTCGGTACTTCTGAGCAAGGAAGCTGATATGAATCCAGCGAGGATCCTCGTGGTCTCTGCATTGCGTAAAGGATGAGTAAAGTGGAGGCAATGGCAAACCCTAACTATGGCACCAATCATTCTTATCCAGCTGGACTGAGTTGAGATAATGAACTACTAATTAACAACTCAACTCAAGGTACCTATCCTGCCCACAAGAGGCAGGCCATTTCCTCCTGGCTGCGGAGGATGCAACAGCGTCCCTGGTGCCGCAGCCCAGGCTGGTGAGCAACAACTGGTGACCCCGACGTGATACATCGATGAGATCCTGGGAAGCCCCGACTCCCTCGCTGAGCCGAGAGCCCTGGCTGCAAAGGAGCCCGAGCCAAAAGAGCCGGAGCCGGGAGCTCGAGCGAGAGTCCTTCGGAGAAGAAGGTAAAGCCGCAAGCCCCGACGTGGTATTCGCGGGAGGGAAGCGTGCTGGAGTTGGATGAATGGGCCGGGTCTCTGCTCACCCATAAAGCCTTTGTGAAAACAAAAAAGGGTAAAACAAAAGGGGGAATTATGGCACCAATCATTCTTATCCAGCTGGACTGAGTTGAGATAATGAACTACTAATTAACAACTCAACTCAAGGTACCTATCCTGCCCACAAGAGGCAGGCCATTTCCTCCTGGCTGCGGAAGATGCAACAGCATCCCTGGTGCCGCAGCCCAGGCTGGTGAGCAACACCTAACTGGTGTTAACTCCCGTTCCCATTTCAGGTGATGGATGCTCACAGAGAAAAACCTTACTGTTCTGAGTGTTCTGCTGACCTTCCCCATCAAACACACGGGAAGACAGCAGGGGAAGGTACATCACGCTTCAGAGCAGCACCTCACAGCCTGCCCAGAAAACTGTGTATGTCTACAAAGGATGCTTTTCATTTTCACATTTAGATAGGTTTTTTTTTTAAGTAGAAAGAAGCCATTCACATGAGAAACACAGAGGGATTGTGTGACATCTACTCCATTATTGCTCAGAGCAGTGAATTCCCACTATATATGGATGGAGAAAAATGCAAGTTAACCCTGGAGAATAATCCCCATCAAGCCAATAGTGTTATTTTAATGGATTAATTTAACATTGTTTCTGTAAGCATAGCACTTATTAATCTTTTTATTTATAGCACTGGAGACTGAGGGAATGCCATCAAATCAACCAAGTGACATGGCTGCTGACGAGACGACAATCAAGCCCTCTGCAATGTACCATTTCTCCTTCCAAACCCCAACAGAGAACGTGTAGAGTCTCAAATGGCACAGACAAATATTGTGATGTGGAGTGTATCATGACATTGAACTATTTAGAAAAGAGTCTCTTTCACTGATGCCCTGTGACGAAATTGTAGTTTCCAAGCAATGTATCATTAACATCTGAATATATATCACAGATGAAGAATGAAATACTGCTTTACATCTGCATAACGACATTCAGCAGGGCTGTGCTCAAATGTCTTTGCAGCCTGAAAATACCAGAGAAATGCTGTTGTAATTGTGATTTGGAGCAAAGCAGGCAAAGGACAGACTCACAGACCTGTACTGTATCTGTCTGAAACTACAGAGGGAATTTCAAATACATAGCATGTAATTATGCAGATGTGATTTTAATGAGGACTTCCCAACCATGTTTATTTTCAGATTTTGTAAGGTTAAAATCTAAGAAAAGGGCCTTCATCCAGATTCAGTTCACTTGGGCATCATAATTTGTTCCATGGTTACCATGACACAACAGTTAACACCTGAATCCTCATCACTGCCAACCTGAATTGAATCCAAATTTATCATATCCTACCAGCGATCCACTAGCACCTCTGCAGAGAATCATTAACATTGCTTAACACTAAAAGGAGAAAAAAAAAATCAAATTACTGTTTAGTACTGTCTAATTCCATGGGAAAAATATGTAAAGATGGATATGTCTGACATCCATTTTATTAATCAGGCTATTTTTAGTAGATAAACCAGTCAAGAAAACAGCAGGAGTTTAATAAAGTATACATTAGTAGAACAATTATGGAGTAGTTGCAGCAGACTGTTCCCTCTGATAGCAAGCAGTAGGAAACATTGTGCAGTTGGAACACAGTATAGCAATGCAGTATTTAAGTGAATAATAAATTTCATGGTGAGTTAGCCTCTGGGTTATATTCTGCAAAGCAGTTTTTGAAAAAGTTCTGGTTTTCATCCACCCTTTCAACAGCATGTTCACCAGAAAGATCTCAAAATCATCAGTGGTTTTATAATCTTTCTCCTGTAAGTATTGATATATGGACTTTACAGACAGGGATACAGTCTAGATTTTATGAGTTAGTCAAGTAAAGCCAGAGTCAGGACCTGAGCCTGTATGTCCAGAGCTCCTCTCCTTCTATATGAACAGCTCCCATTCTACACACTCAGGCTTAAATGCCCCAAAGGCATTTCAAGAAAATAAAAATACAAAAATACATCAAGTATTTTCTTCAGTTGCAAAGCAGACCATTACATCCACGTGTCTGAAAGTCCATTTCAATATCATATACATTTTCACCTACTAAAGTACTAACAGAGTCCTCAAACCTGTAGAAATACTGAGTATGTGACGGATACCATAGGTAATTTATGTTTAAGACACACACTCACAGAAACAAGATGCTTTTACCTTCCAAACTGCCAACTGGGCACAGGCTGGAAGTTTTAATAAAGCTGGTGTTAATCCAGAAGCCCCTAAAGATAATAGATCTCCTTTCATCAACATCAGCTGGTGCTGGATCAGTCCCCATGAACTCAAGTGCTAGCAGATGCACCAAATGATTTTAAGAGATGAAACAAAAAGGAGCAGCTCTGGCTGTGACATCTCACTCTATTCCCTTTTGTCTGTACATTTCGGTAACCGCTCACTATAATTATGGAGGCTCATAAAAAATAAATGTTATATAGTAACGTGTTGGCTACTGTGTTTTGTTTCAAAATAACTTATGGGTATTGGATTTCCCCACTGCGATATTAGTTCATTGCAGTAATAAAGTTGTCACATGCACCATGTGATGGACCACTTTGC
This sequence comes from Tauraco erythrolophus, assembly GCF_009769465.1. Taxonomy (NCBI): domain Eukaryota; kingdom Metazoa; phylum Chordata; class Aves; order Musophagiformes; family Musophagidae; genus Tauraco; species Tauraco erythrolophus. Next base: position 3,674,233 of record NC_141493.1, on the reverse strand, counting down.
CTTGCTCTAACTGCCTTTTTTTTCCGTATTATAACAGTTTGCAACTTCATGTCATCTTCATAAACGTGATCAACAGCAATAATAAAGTTGCAAGACAGATTTTATTTTTTTTTCCCCCACCCCTACAACCCCAAGAGTTACCTTCTCATTGGAGGTAGATCTACTTTGATTCTTACTTCCCAGTTTTAACACTATTAGATTGTTGAACTTCCCATCAACAAAATCCACATTTTTGCTTCAGGCTTCCCTGAGTGATGTTTGTCCATAGCATCTGTCACATGGCAAAATCTCTGACTTGACCATTTCGTGTTCACCAGGGTCCAGTACAAACCAAAACACCTAATGCAAATGCACCCAGAAATGGCACATCCTCAGCAGGAGAAAAATCAGGAAAACTCAGGGGAAAAAAAGAACGATATCAATTCATACCCATCAAGATGGTGACCAAGTAGCTAAATAAAGCTGTCATCATTTAGGTCTGTAACTGCACAACCGGACTCCATCTACTAAAGGGAGTGTTAACAACCTATAGACAGTTTGAAAAAGCAAGAAAAGGTTTGGGCAGATGAACGTTTTTCACTTCTGACGCAAACAGTGAGATCGAAGCTGAACGCATGTGACCGGTGAGGTTAATCAACACAGCTACTGCTAAAACTTGGGCACTTTGAAGTAAAAAAAAAAAAGCTATCACAGACTCCACCAAATGCATATTTGTTAAAATAAGCTTAAAAAGGGGAAAAACACCCTTGTGTATTATTTTACCTATCATTTTCTTAATTACTTTGATTATAAACCACAGGGTTTAAGGAACTGGAAATGGGAAAATCATCATTGCTAACCTGCGGGATTCTATTCCCTCGGGCTCCTGCCTGTGCGTTTTGCTTTGAGTAATTCCGTTAATTTCAGGCAACTCTTAGATAAAGCCAACACACAAAAGTTTACAGAGCTGCAGCCTGAATGAGCATGGCCTCAGGGAGGAAATATTTGGCACCAGTGCCATGCAGCATGACACCACGAGTGGTTTGATCTCAGGAAGATCTACTGTCTTGATGTCACAGGCGGATGAATGGCTGTGGCTGATATTTCCCAGGTACTTTGAGATAGTTCCTATACTGATAGGGCTATGTGCATCACCTGTCAGTTAACTGAACCTATGGATATACAACTTCCCAGCTGCATCCTTCTGCCTCCCTCCTCAGCTACGTGACTCTTGCCAAGGAAAGAGCATGCATCTCCAAGCTGGGTGGCAATCAGAGCAACAGTAGGAGCTAGGCATGCCAACCTCCACGTTCCCAGTGCAGCTTTAGCTGATCTATAACAGTCACAAATCAGTCCTGGTCCTTTAGCTTGACAAAATTTCATTCAGCGTACCCTTACTGTGACCTCTTTACCCTGCTCCATTTTCTCCCAAAACATTGAACACTCAGTTGAAAGATGACCCTGTTGTTCTCCTCAAAAGCAACACACCATCATTCCTTTCTCCCCCTTTCCTTATTCTTGTACTTTCACCAGGAGTCCTTAACAGAGCTGGATTCACTCTACACACTCAGCTCATCCCGATCAGCACGGCAGCTGCTCGGCACTAAGCACCGGGACGCATCAGCAGAGAGGAAGCTAACGGCTTCTTCAGGCAACTGCTATTCTGAACAAGGATTTGTTGCCATTTTCCTTATGTAACTCTGTTGCACCAGGAGATGGCTGAAACGCATCCTGTGGGTTTAATCAGATTTATATAAAATTTGCCTTTCCACAGGCTTACGTGTACCTCAACTCCACAGTTTTGTTTTGTTGTGTTTTTTTTTTTTTAAACAAGTTTACCAGTGTTCACATGGAGGTTTTGTGAGAGATTAGAAGAGTTGCAAAAGGAACAGAAACAGAAAGAGAAGAAGTTGAAGGTGTTTCTGCCCCTCTGCTCTGCTCTCCTGAGACCCCACCTGGAATACTGCGTTCAGCTCTGGAGTCCCCAACACAAGAAGGACATGGAGCTGCTGGAGTGGGGCCAGAGGAGGCCACGAAGATGATGCGAGGGCTGGAGCACCTCTGCTCTGGAGACAGGCTGAGAGAGTTGGGGCTGTTCAGCCTGGAGAAGAGAAGGCTCTAGGGAGACCTTGCAGCACCTTCCAGTACCTAAAGGGGGCCACAAGAAAGCTGGAGAGGGGCTTTGGACAAGGGTGTGGAGTGACAAGACACAGGGCAATGGCTTTAAACTGAAAGAGGGGAGATTTCCATGAGATCTAAGGCAGAAATTCTTCCCTCAGAGGGTGGTGAGGCACTGGCACACGTTGACCAGAGAAGCTGTGGCTGCCCCATCCCTGGAAGTGTTCAAGGCCAGGTTGGATGGGGCTTTGAGCAACCTGGTGTAGTGGAAGGTGTCCCTGCCCACGGCAGGGGGGTTGGAACTGGATGATCTTGAAGGCCTCTTCCAACTCAAATCATTACATGATTCTATGATGTGCTGGTGCTCCATAGAACCAAAAACCAGACACACCTGCACCCAACTACTAAATCTATTCTTCCCAAACTTACAGAAGTTAAATTTTATTAGCAGCTGTAGATCCCAATAAATCTGTAAGATCTGGAGAAGTGACCACATTACTATAGAAAAATGGACATGACAGAAAAAGTCTCATGTAAAAACTCAGAACAAAGTAAAAGGAAATTATGGCAAAAGGGAAAGCCTAGTGACAGTGTGATGGATGAGGAAAAAAACCCTTGCAGTGATGGCTTTGATAATAAGGAATTTCTGAGTGCTGGGCATCAACAGAAAGTCATGTTAATTTAAGACAGAGCGTAACCTTGCAGAGTGCAGGCTGACGGCACCGACTCCAGTGACAGCTCTGCAGACTGGGGCTGTCGTCGTACTGACACCGTGAAATATAGATAGTGGCAGAACATCTTGATCTATGGTAGAGCTGCTCTGTGCTGTTTGGCTGAAATTAGACCCTGATGAGCAAAAAAAACCCACAAGGCTCACCTGGAGAAAGTCAACTGTGCTGTTTTTTAAAATACACTAATTGGGTTCATGCTACCCAAACATGTATCAATCTTAAATACAGAGCTGCACGAAGAGAAGACAAACTACAAGATGATTGAATTTAATTAAACTTGCATGCCTAGTCCCACACTTATTTTTATTTATCCTGAAGACTTTTCCTGCCACAAGGATTTCCAAGGCTTCATAGTTCTGTTCAAAGCAAGAGACATGTTTCTGTGCAAGTTGTTGCCAGGGAGGGGGAAGAATATCTATTGATTAAATGCAATCATTACTATCAGAGTTATTTGAAAAATATAGGGAAAGAAAAGAAAAAACTGGCTTCGACACTTAAACTGGATTTTCAGTTTATCCTGTCCGGTAACAGAATCATCCCAGTTTTGGAGCAAGAGATGAGATACAAGAAGTGACTTGTCCAAGCTCATACAGGGGTTCTGTCACAGGTAGGAAATTCAACTCAAAACTTTCCTGCAGAGCCAATCTATTCTGCTTGGCCTTGCTTGTGTTCAGAGTGTTATTCCCAATTGCTTCTCGTTTTCAACATGCAAAGTCATTTTTACTGAGCTGCAATTATCTTCATCTCTCTATCTGGACAGTAATAGCACCATTACAGACTGTTCATTTTAATAGCAAATGTTGCTGCTGTTCAAGTCATCTTTGCAATCCAAGGGAAGCGAGCATTAAGTGTCCTCCTGTGTCACATCTAAACAGGCCTTTGGTCTCAGATTGCAGCCACTCGTGCTTCTCTGTTCACAGAAGCAGAACAAGTTTCCATCATTTCATGGTGTGATGACCCCTAAACCTGCTGGAGTTGGGGGTTTCACTGTGAGCCCGTGAGGTTTGTGTTGGACAAACCTGTTTGGACCTAATCCTCTGAACCCATCCAAGGTCAGGCAAGAAGTTACTGCAAGGAAGGGAAACAGATACTAGAAAAAGGCAATTAAAGCATAATTTAAAGCCACAGCTGCCTGGATACATCGGTCAGGTTGTGCTTTTAATGTCAGACCATCTCCGTGGCCTCCTCTGGCCCTGCTCCAACAGCTCCGTGTCTTTCTGACGTTGGGGACCCCAGAGCTGAATGCAGCACTGCAGGGGGGTCTCAGGAGAGCAGAGCAGAGGGGCAGAATCCCCTCCCTGACCTGCTGCCCACGCTGCTTTGGGTGCAGCCCAGGGCACAGTTGGCTTTCTGGGCTGCCAGCGCACGGTGCCGGCTCATGCTGAGCTTCTCATCACCCAGCACCCCCAAGCCCTTCTCCTCAGGGCTGCTCTCATCAAAAGCAAGACCAGAGCATTTAAGATTCTGGCCACGCATCCTTTTCAAAGCAGCTGCTTGCCCAAAACCTTCGCCCAGCTCTTTGAACAGCCTCACAAGATGCAGTTTTAGCTTTCTTGCAGAGTCTTTTAGTGGGGCCTTTTTAAAGATTTCTCATCTATAACACATTCAAGCGAATATCTAGGAAAAAACAGCTATTTGACCACAAACGAGGGTACGTGAGCAGCCTCATTGCCTTGCAGAGACCAAAAATGTGCGCCTCAAGAATATGCATGCTAAAGAAAAAAGCACTTTGAGTCTCATATCCTCAGCTAGGTATTGAAACTGGGTTCTCCTAATTCCAAAGTAACATCTTACCACGGTTGGCACAACTCAGGATTAGAAGATGCTCAAGGGGCTCCTGTTAGCTATACCACCATGACAGTAGTTCTTCATTTAACAGAATTAGCATAGAGAAATACCCAGGTTGAGCAATGATATGCTATTACCAATAAATTAGCTGGTGTGAAGGCATTCTGTGATTCCCCCAAGGGCTCGTGCTCTACTGTTTCTCACTCCACCTCTAAGATAACGCAATCAGCCAAACAACACGGGGAAATCCAGAGCACTTCCCAAGGTGCCACCGTGGTGCCCAGTGGCCTGTGTGCTGGTGTATCTACGTGCAAAGTGACAGAATAATTAAATTGGGCAAAAAAATCGACCCACAAGCCACAAACAGCGTTCTCCAATCACTCATGCGCAAGCTTCATATCAGTGAACATGTGCAAGTGCTTCTACAAGGAAAGAAATGTAAGGGACCAGAAAAAAATGGGAAATGAGAAAATTAAGATTTTGGTCACGTGGCTACTAAAGGTGACTGCCTGGTGAAGCAATTACTCACGGATGCATAAGACAGAAATCAAAATGGGTATGAATCAAGAGTGTAGAAGAGCTGGCAGAAAGCAAGATGCTGAACACTAAACAACTATGGAGAAATTCAATTTGTCATGTCCTCAGCCCTGTAAGGGAGGGTTACTGATGGACATGGTCACATCTCTATCACCCGCACGTCTCACCCGAGGTATCGAGGAATCCAACACTGTCACAATTCAAATCAAAATCAATACTAAGAGGAGGTTTGTTTATTAAAAGTGTAGAGCAATTTGTAGAAATTAAAATAATAGGACTAAAAATTACCAAAGCAAACAGCTACACCTGTGACAGAAACCTGAATTAATCAACTGCTTATTTTCAATCTGCAAATTCTGGCCCATGAAAAATTGCAACTTAATTCTGCAGGTTGCCAACCCACGGTGACAGGTACGTTTGGCCGTTGAAAGAGCCTGCTTTTAAACATAATGAAGTCACTAATCTTAAAATCACTAATAATTAAAATCAACTTAAAATTGCCAATAATCTTTACATTGTTTCTACCTTACTGCATATTTTGCTTTAAAACACAGATATTTCATGAGGCACGATTCTTGCTTTTTCCAAGCAGATGTGAAGCACTAGAAAGGAAGACATTGCATTTGACCCACAGAGATGGTGAAGATGAAGGAAAAATACTTTCTTTCTTAAATAATAATAAAAAGGACTACAAATATGTGAGCAAATTGACAGAATAATCTGCAAGCTATAATTTAGGAGAGGAGTACATATTTCACACTTGTCATTTACGAGAGACAATTACAGAGCGAAAGAGCCCTGGTGCTGTGGGAGTGTGTCTTAAACGGCGAATTTATGCTTGTTTTATATGTATTAAAACCTATATGAAAGATGAAAACTCTTGAGGATTTGTTGATGCAACAAATGCTTTGATGACATTTAAGAAAACAGGCTATTTAGCTCAAAACATTTGTATTATAACACAGTTACCATCTACATTTCTGTATGAAAATGTCCTCTAAGCCCTCAGAGAAAATAAATGGAGTTTCTCTAAGTTGTAGCTGCTCTTAATAAAAGACATTCTGCTGTGCAATGAGCAAGACCACAAATATCTATAATTAGCATGCTTCACTGAAATAATTAAAGACTCGAATTTTCAATTCACACAGCCTAGACTGCTTCCACGTTCTATTACAGATGCACCTCAGGAATAGAGCTGCTGGGAAAACAGCTCTGCCTGGTGAAAAAGTAAACGTTATAAAAGGTGTTATTTCTACCCAAACTGAATTAAAAAGAGAGAATTTTTTTTTTTTTTTTAAGGGGTTGCTGGGCTGAGAGAAACAATGCCTACTGTAAAATGGATAAATACATACTGGTTGAGGTTTTATGTCTACTCTGCCTTAGAAATCACCAGCACAAATTGGCACATCGCTACGGCACTCAGGACACATTAGAAATCTTCACGTGAATCCAACTCAACGAGAACATCGGGCAGGATTTCTTTCTAACATCATTTGAAATACTTTGGTCTAAGACTTAATGAATTAGGTGGCCTTTCAAATATCTCAGTAAGATACAATTACCTTTTAGAAATTCTTTTATTCCATCAGCTTTAGCGATAATGGGAAGACATTAAAAAAATGCAGTAATAGCCAGGTTTAAGCAGTTGTTCTGTACAAGTCTGACTGTTTCATAATCCCCTTTTCTACTCCTCTTTGTGTGAAACAGCGAGGACAGCACTAGTCCCAATCCTTACCTTGCTCACTGAGACTCTAAACACCAGGACTGGAGGCTTCAGGAGAAGGTGAAAGAACTTCTAGTCTTGTAACATCACTCCAGAGACAGCACTAGCATGCTCCACAAGCAAGCTCACAGCATTGAAGCAACTGAAGTTGGTGTTTTTTGCCAAATAGCAGAAGATATTAAAGAGGAGACTTTTTGGTAGCTTTTTCCTCCAATGGTGTTTCCCCAATTCCTCTTTCTCCAGGCTAGCCACATACTTGAGAAATGGCAAATGAAGCCTGTGGTGATCACTGATGGTGCTTTTAAAGGCACAGATAAAACACCTGGGAGAGGCAGCTGTTGAAGACAAAGGGAAAATTAACAAAAGCCCCAGGTGGGTTATAGGTAAAATCACTATCATTTCAAACAGGTGAGGCTGAAGTTGGCTGCAATTTGTGACCGTGTTACGTCATTAAGAAACAATAACTGGGGCAGATAAAGTTTAGCAAATAGCTGGTTTTAGTATGTACACCACCAAGAGCTGATGTAATTAAAGTGCTGCTTTCATATCTGAATAAGAAACTTTGGGGTAGCACTGACAGCAGTCGTCAGCGATTCACCTACAAAGGTCAGCCACTCCGGGGGGGGGGAACCAAAAAAAAAAAAAAAAAGGAAAAAAAAAAAACCACAGAACAAAACGAATCCTTCACTTTAAACCCCATCCCAGGATCTTACTAGTTCTTCAGAGTATTTGCTGCCTTTTCTGCTGCTGAGAACAATATACTCCTGAGAAGTGCCTCTGAAAATAAATTCTCCGCTCTGTGGGGAATGCAACTGCCCTTCCCATTTCCTCCACGTGCTCTTTCAGGCAAAAGGACTTCAGCCATTTACGCTGAACGCCGGTGATGTCCCCTTCCAGACAGTGACTGCTCTGCGAGCAGCTTTATTGTGCTTGTAGGAACAGATATGTGAGGAGGTCAGCATATACCTTGCCTGCGATGATGACGACACGTTCATATACATCCTTCTATCCAAGGCTGCTCATGAGAAAATCTCCATACAACGCCTAGGGGGTAGGGAAATATGATCTTTTTCGTGCCTTTATTTCCTGTTCACGACATGACACTGAGATGCTGGGAATATTTTAAGCACGTGCACTGTTCTTATTCAGCAAGGAGATGGAGGATAGCAAAGAGCACATCAAGAGTCCACACATCACTAACATACCACGTCTGGCTATTAATACTGAATATTACCATAATTAATATTAACTGAGTACTGAATATTAACACAGGCAAAGAGCAAAGCAACCCCCAAACTCACGAATAATCAGGGACAGGAGGGTTGCTGAGATGTATGCCATGCATGCGACGGCCTGCGCTGCCGTTGCTCAACACCATGTTGGCCACCGGTCACTAGATTTTGATCGACCTGCCAGTACGTGGAATTTTATTAACACACTGAAACCACTTCACATTGGAAGGTGGGAGGGAGGAGGGGGAGATGTTTGGCTAGCAATACACAACAGGACACGCTTCTGCGTGATGGTTGGTGGAACCTGGTCAGCTGTAGGTCTGTGTCTGATGTATCAGGGCATGACAAGAGTTGTTGGTACAACTCGAGCCCCCCGATCCGACACTCGAGCCTTCCTCCAATGAGCTGCACACCTAGCTCTGTTTTAACACCCCTTGTACTGGGAGACTAGAGTAGGAACTCATTTTAAAAGATACAGCAGAGCCCAGAAACCCTTTTTCTGATACATTTCATTCCTCCTTCTGCTGCTTGTTTGCACTGCTCTGCGTATCTTAATGAACTATCCTCAGATTAATCCCAGACCTGCAAAGTTGGCAATTACTTCAGGTGTCACATTCTGGCTGGGCTGAAAATGCCTTTTCGTGATAGCTGCATGCAAATTCACCAAAGAAAGAGGGCATTTTGACAGCAGCATGCCTTGAAATCCAATTTTACTGTCAGACTGACGCTACCAAAGTTCAGTTTCAAAAGCGGATCGCATAGGAATAAAAAACGTACCTACTAGCTGTAAAACCGGAGATTCATAAAAATTACTCTAAAAAACCTAGCAAATTTAGTTGATGTAGTTTTCTTTGATCAAATTGAATAGTTGAATTATATCCCTGCTGTAGAAATCAAAGAAATCTTCATCTTCCTTTTAGGTACCGCAGTACACAGTTCTAGCTACCTAATTCTGCCAGCTGGCATTGAAAGAGTACACTCTATTCACACTAACCAAGTGAAATAAATCATCTTTCATTTTAAGTATTCAAACAAGTCCCTAAATAAAAAGCTATTCTGAAGTTGCTTGAAAAATTGTGACTTCATGCCTGAAGGAGAAGTAGAGTAAAAAAAATCCCAAACTGTTCATCTTGAGTTTTGCATTTTACAACAGAAAAAAGTAAATAATATATTACACATGAAATTAAGGTCCCTAACTGGTCATCAGATCAAATTAGGTTACAATAGTTAATGTAAAAAGACTGGACTATAGCTAATTTGGCTAGGTTAGATAGATATTAATTGGTTTTAATCTAGTGAGATACTGAAAAATATAATTATAGCTGATATCTAGATAGAAGGGCTGATATATCTCAGGCTGCTACCTATTCACAACTCTGCAATCATATCCTGTAGCACAACAGGAAAATGCAAACTGAAGTGCTCCAGATTAAATGCATGCCATCGGTGTGCCTATAAACCAGTATCCACCTTGACAGAGTCCTCCTGGTACTCAAGGAGCACAAGCATCCTGATGAATTACCCTCTATCCACAACTCAGACCTCAAAAACACGTTAGGAGGCTCACCAAAGACAGAGGATCCTTAGGGCTGTTCAATGGCTGTGGTCAGTGTTTTGCCATCTGCCACTGGACAGGGTTTCTCCTTGAGTTGAAGTCAGGGCACGGCGCGGTGGCTGCCGGTGGATCAGCCTGTGATGACTCTGGTCCTGCTCTCACACTCTCACTCATCCACACTGAATTACACAGGGGATGGCATCTGCCATTAGTGAGAAAAAGGCTCGAAAGTTCACGTTTCCCACAAACTCCAAAAAGTGTGATTACGTCCCACAAAATGGCCTCTCTGTTCCCATCTGTTCATTCCACGGTGTCCTCCTTTCCTAAACAGGAAGACTACTGAATTTAGAGGCACTCGGGTCTCCACATAATTGATTATCTAAGAGGATTGTAAGTATTTTTTTCTCGTATAAAGACATCCAGCTGCCCCAGCGTACTGTCTGATAAGAATTCCTCCATTTTTCCTTAGAACTATGTTTCCTCCTAATGCTTTCTTTAATGCTCCACATTTTTAATCATACTTTAACAGGCAAGAGATGTTTGAGAAGGTTTTCAAAACCTTAGCAGCAGCTTGTATGTCATGTTATCATAAGGGTCTAGCTCAAAAAGAGCTCCCATTAAACTTAAATTCTGCTGAAACTGTACACCAGTCCTACTAATATGTACGTTGTTGGTATAAAACTGTATCTTCCTAGCTAGCAACTTGATTAAAATCAATCCCAACACACCTCACTATCAAGTGAGAATGCTGGTGTCGAGAATTCTGGCTGGAAATGTAGGACAAGAGAGTTGGATGTTTATTTCAGTGTAACTGGTTTCCAGATGTGTGTCAGACGGGGCTTTGCTGGGGCCATGAGGATTTCTTACAGGCAGGGCAGCTCTTGTGCTTCTCCGCCATGGCTCTCAGCAACCAGATTTTTAATTGAATTTCATTCCCTAGTTCTCATCTTTGGATGGAAATATATAGATTAATTTCCTGTATTTGTGGCAGAGCTGTGAATAACCGCACGGGAACTGGTGGCATAAAAACTCAGCAACTTTCAAACCCGGTATAATACTCTGAACGGTAATACCTTAGCAGCAGAATAACCTCAGCCTTCCTCCCCCTCCTGCCCATGATTTATTTAGCTACAAAAATGCTGTTGTGTATTGTTGCCTTTGGGAAGGTGATGGGTTGAGAAGACTAAAAAGGATATAAACTCTCCATATTCACAGCGTGAACCAATTATTGGGAGATAAAAAGAAAAATCTGCAGGTAATTTGCCCACACCTCCTCCGTATAACAGAAATAAAAGCACTGCTGCTCTACCCAGCTTAGTATTAAAAGGAAAAATACACTGAAAGCCTTGAGAGTATCAAACACTTAAATGAGCAGCATATGGGTTCCCATGGCAGTCAATGATTATTGATGGATTTCACGCACAGAGGTGGGCAGCCAGCACCAGCCATGCCTCCAGCAAGGTGCCAGGCAAGGTACACCCTTGCTCTGCTCTAGAGTGGCACATAGAATCATAGACTGGTTTGGGTTGGAAGGGACCTTCAAGATCTTCTAGTTCCAACCCCCCTGCCATGGGCAGGGACACCTTCTACTACACCAGGTTGCTCAAAGCCTCATCCAAACAAGGTGCTGCCAATGCCCATTGCTGGCTCATGTTGAGCTTCTTATCAACCAACACCCACAAGCCCTTCTACACCTTACTAACTGTTGTTTTTACCACTAACTAAACTATGTGTCTGAAACATGAATTTAAAATATGCCCTTCATTTTGGTCATCGGTCCTCGGGTGTCCCTGTATGTGTTGGAGGGAGGAAGTAGCAGGAATTGCTTCTTTTTGCATTCAGTTGAAGCAATTTGGTTTGGAATGCTGTTTTTTAATCACTCCCCAGTTGAGAGCTGGCAATGCAACATTTCAGGCTGGTTTCACGACTAACTACGGCAGATTTATAAGGGAGATACCAACGAGATCTTAACTATACAATTGTTAATGCATTGCTACAGTAACCCCAGAAACATGGAGTAATTTTTATTGGAACATGCATATTTCTTCAAGATGGGTCACGGCATTTTATCAGATTTATTTCTGTAAAGAAAGTTTTTGTATTATAACTAAGCCATTTTACTGTTGCTGTGGTAACTATAGTACCAGTTAAAAAAGGTAACCACAGAATAAATGTAATTGCGATGTAAAACTCATTGCCAAGTTTTCTTTATTATCTAAACAAGGAAAGAGCGGTGCTAGAAATATAAATGAATCAAAATTCAACAGCAATAGCAGTTGGAAATCCAAAATCAAAACTCAGCTTTTCAATTCACTGTCCAGCATCAACTGCTTGTCTTCCACTTGATTTTTATTGGAGTAGTGCTACCAGCTGCTGTTCGTCTGGTTTTGAAATCATCACCTATTTTTTGATGCTCAGAGACCCTAACCTATTTCAACCACAGAATGTCACAGCCACAAACCATTGGATTAGTGATCTGTCTGAGCTGAATGATTTTGATACTACTCTGCTTTAAGGAAACTATATTCACTGCAGATTAATTTTCTCTGGCTCGTTTTCATTTAAAAATACTCCGCTTTGCACTTGTTCTGTATGTTTATTCCTAAATCTCAAAACACTGCACAACGTAGGACAAAATGGTGTGCATAAACTTCTCGCTTCAAAGTGAGTTGTGTTTTTTTCCATCACCTTCAGTGGAGCTGATATTCACCCATACTTTCCAAATCAAATATCCAGAAAGTGCAGAAATCCTGTGAGTTTATCCTAAGGTCTGACTTGCTCCTAGACTTATGCAGGAATAGAAATTGTGTGCCTTCCTCTTCTGAAATAGGGCAGTGGTTCAGAGCGTGACAAACTACAGGTGGGTAATATGTTAAAACCTGTACTGTACGCTCAAGAAAAACTCATATGTAAGACTCTTGCCCAAAACAAGTCTATACTACCAGGACGAGGATTATTATTATAACAACAGCACCCCAGAACAAACTCCAGCACCAAAACTCCCCTGTGCCAAAGAGACAGTCCCTAACGAAAACCTATCAGCCATGACTCATTAAATCAGGAACTGAAAGGACAACTGAGACAAAACATCATGTTTGAGAAGGTGCGTTAGAGTCAAAAGACTCAGGATCTTTCTCCGAGGACCAACTCTTTCTCGGTACAATTTGGGCAGAGGTAAAAAGGGCAGGGGTGAATTGACAGGAAGAATGGAACGACAGTGGGCAGAGCTGCCACCTTAGAAATTTTCAAATCAGACCTAGGAGCAAGTCCAGAAGCATTTCATCATCATGCCTGTTCTCACTCAGCAAAACTTAAACTGCCACGTCAAGTTTGAGGAAGGAAAGCTGTTGAACAGCAGCACCCTCTAGAACCAACATCATCTCCTATATTCAAGGAAAATAACATTAATAAATCATTTGGTATTTGAACTTATTCAGCAATGATGATTACAGTCAATGCATGCTATTTTACAGCCTTCACTGACTGTCATATGCAAATGAATTTTTCTTAGAGCTTATGACAATAAATACTGTATACAGAACTATTAGCTTGCTTCCACTTCCTTGAAACGAGCTGTTGCACGTGGTTGTACACGAGTATCTGTCCAACAAAGCCCTCAGCACAAATACCACTATGGGCAAAATTCAGCCCCAGCTTTCTGTTTTCCACCCTACTAAAAAGTTGTCATTTTCCCTCGGGATCCGCGGGACCTCCCTGGCAGGGTTTACACACGTGTACAGTGATGACACGAGTTAATTGCATCGTTGCTGAAATAATGCTTGAGTCTCTGGGAATGAGACCTCGGAAAGGTCACGGACTCCCTCATTATCTCTTCGCTTTCTTTTGTTTCTGCGCTCTGCCCTTTCTCATCCAGAGAAAATGCTTCTGAATGCTAATGCCACGGCGCTTGGCATCCCCTTCACCAGTCGTGTCAGCATAATTAATTAGGATGGTAGAACAAACACTGTCTCACACAGGTCAGGTAAACCCATTTTGACACCAAAGGAAGAGGAGGCACAGCAGAATGACTCAAAGGACCTAAACGCTTTGCCAGGGCTCAGTAAATAGTAAAATATAACAGCTGGAGGGGATGGGAAGAAACAAAGAGAAACGCAGCCTGCCTGTTGCTGGAAATGTGTTATGCCGTGGAGTCACCTCCCGGGAAAGATGCTGGAAACCAGACCAACTGGAGGTTTGAAGCTCTCCATAGGCAGAGTTAGACCTTGCCTTTAGGCACAATGTGAGCACAGGGTAGTGTATGAAAGCATTTATGGCTCATTTTCCCTTTTCCGCCTGTCTTACTGACTGTCAGCAAGATTGGCACTGAAATATTTTCCTACTGCTCTGATTGCTCCTAGATCTTATCATCGCCCGCAAACCCTTTCCAGGGACTCAGTTAGCTAAAACAGAATCATAGAATCATAGAATCATAGAATCGTTAGGGCTGGAAGGGACCTTCAAAGGTCATCTAGTCCAACCCCCCTGCAAGGAACAGGGATATCTCCAACTAGATCAGGTTGCTCAGGGCCTCATCCAACCGGGCCTTGAACGTCTCCAGGGATGGAGCATCCACCACCTCTCTGGGTAACCTGTTCCAGTGTTCTACAACTCTCATAGTAAAAAATTTTTTCCTAATATCCAACCTGAATCTACCTCCCTCTATTTTAAAACCATTACCCCTTGTCCTATCACAACTGGCCCTCCTGAACAGCCTCTCCCCATCTTTCTTGTAGGCCCCCTTGAGGTACTGGAAGACCGCTATAAGGTCACCCCGGAGCCTCCTCTTCTCCAGGCTGAACAGCCCCAACTCCTTCAGCCTGTCCTCATAGGAAAGGTGCTCCAGCCCTCTTATCATCTTCGTGGCCCTCCTCTGGACCCTCTCCAACTGGTCCATGTCCTTCTTATGTTGGGGACTCCAGAACTGGACGCAATACTCCAAGTGAGGTCTCACGAGGGCAGAGTAGAGGGGGAGAATCACCTCCCTTGACCTGCTGGCCACGCTCCTCTTGATGCAGCCCAGGATGCGGTTGGCCTTCTGGGCCGCAAGAGCACATTGCCGGCTCATATTGAGCTTCTCGTCCACCAGTACTCCCAAGTCCTTCTCCTCAGGGCTGCTCACGATCCATTCTCCGCCCAGTCTGTATTTGTGCCTGGGATTGCCATGACCCAGATGTAGGACCTTGCACTTGGCCTGGTTAAACTTCATGAGGTTGGTACGGGCCCACCTCTCCAGCCTGTCGAGGTCCCTCTGGATGGCATCCCTCCCTTCCAGCGTGTCGACGGCACCACACAGCTTGGTGTCATCGGCGAACTTGCTGAGGGTGCACTCCATGCCACTGTCCACGTCACCGACAAAGATGTTGAAGAGGGCCGGGCCCAACACGGACCCCTGAGGGACGCCACTCGTGACCAGAAGTATTAATTTGTTTATCCCTTCATTCTTTTACCTATATGAATGTACCCATATTACAAAAAGGTCATTAGAAATAACATAACCTTTAATGTTGTACAGATATTTTTTATTTGCATCTTCAGTGAACTGGTTGTGCTCCTCTAGCATAACCTCACACCCACCACCACCTCTCTGATTAATACCACGCTGCTGAGACTACAACCTTGGAGGCAAAAAGCATGCTAGTTCTGACAAACGGAAGCAAAATGTTATCGCTCCTTACAAGATGCTTCAAGGCCAGGTTGGATGAGGCTTTGGGCAACCCGGTGTAGTGGAGGATTTCCCTGCCCATGGCAGAGGGGTTGGAACTAGATGATCTTTGAAGTCCCTTCTAACCCAAACCATTCTATGATTCTATGGTTCTATGCTAAGTCACGCTGAGATGCCAGTGCCCCTCCTCAGTTTACACAGGCACCTTCATGAGCTGCCACTGCTGTATTTTGGGCTTATAAATACAAGGGAACACTCCTCTAAGTCAGAAGTCACTCAGACAGTTGCTCTGATGGAAGGGTTTGGAGCAATATTCTTGCAGAAAAACCCGTCCCCGGTGTCTCTCCAGCTGCACCATTAGCGTGTCCTTACTGCACTGTTCAGCTCAACTAAAGCAGATCTTCCCTTGCTCCATCTGGGTATCAAACAGGCACTTGCCAGGACCAAGGGTAAAACAATTAATGAGGAAAAAACTGCCTCTGGTCTTGCTTATCCTGATGCTTCTTCACTGTTTGTGAAATCGTTTACGTTTGAGCAAAATTAATGTCAAAATGCTTTTAATTTGGCATCTGTACTGCCGACAAACCCATCTCCCAACACAGACATTATTTTATTTTCTGGTAATCTTCCTGCAGAGAGAAGGTAAAAATTGCTCTCAATGTATGGAAAAAAAAGAAGCTGCTAATAAAATTTCAGATTCTAAAACTTTCTGTCTTATGTAAGACAAAGTTTGTAGGAAGAGAGCTAATTCCTGGATCTCTCATACGCCTGATCAAATCTAATATTTTTAAATAGAAACTCCAAATGAAACAACTCCAAATGTCAAAAGGTTTGCCTTAAGGTATTAATATATTGATTCTTACATCCTCTGACACATGAAGAACACAATTCCATTGATGGAGTGGAAAAGTACATTTCTGAGTACTCTAAATGTCAATATGGTCAAAACACTACGTCTGATATCACATCAAGGAAAGACATGATATTCCCTTCCTATGCATCAGAACCAGATTGTACATATTTAGGGGAGGGAATACCTGTTTTGAGACTGTACAGTCAAAGGAAAACATCTGAAACGTGAAAGCCTGAAGAGGCAGCTCTGAATTTTGCTGTCATTTGTTTGCCGTCTGTCAGCCTTTAGCAGATTAGGCTGAACTCAGCGCAGAGGTCCTTCACGAGAAAGAAAATTGAGATTGAAGCAGAGAATGGACCAACTCGGAACTAAATTATAGTAACCAATGGGTCAACCTAAGAGAAAGGAAGAGTTAGTCCTCGCAGATAGACAGAAACATTAGCGAGGGAAGAGAACCAAGTCTTACTGCCTTTGGACAGAGGGAAGCAGACGAACAACAGACATGTTGCTGGTGAAACCCAGCTGCTTCGACTGACAGAGGGGTGGTAGGTACCAAAACCCAACATATTGACACTATGATTTTTAGTATTAAGAGACTGATTTTGATTTTCAAGGTCAACTTTGAACACAACTTGTAGACCTCCCTTGAAAATCCATTAGGATGCTATAAGATGGAGAGAACTTGCAAAAGCATCCATGAAGTGCGTAGATTCAGTGCAGGGCTGTGTCATGCTGCAGGAATAGGAGATATTTCCAGTTGCAGTTGCCTTCACTGCCATTTCTAATACTGTTGTTGTAGAGGTCCACATCTCTATTTTCCGCTGCATACGAGAGAAGCTTTAGCACAGCTTCTCAATAAGCTGAGCTGCTTCTCGCAGCTCCGTGGGAATTTATTTCTTCCTCTCAAAAAGATGCTTTTCAGTTTCAAACAAAAATGGGTTTGTCAACTGGATGGATTTGATAGTTAGATAAATGTGTTTTATCAACGGAATGGATTAGGCTGTTTGCATTTTGTCATCACAATCTCAATCCATCCTGCCAATAAAATATATTTCATCAAAGCTTTAGGCCACCATGCTAACAGAATGTGTTTTGTCAACAGCCTAAATCCATCCTGTCAACAAAATCCATTCAGAAGGAAAATAACTCAATCTCCTCTGTCAACATCAGCAGTAAAATCTTGGTTGTTAGGGTATGAAAAACAAAACCAAACTCCACAGTGAACTGTCCATATTTTCCGGCCAAAATAAGAAAAACACAAAAGTAACCATCAACTTAATGTATGTAAATGAGAACAGTGAGGAAAAATAAATAATGCATTAATATTTCATGATGTGATTAGGATGTGATCAAGCTATGGAAGTGTCCAGGCTGAAGCCTGAGTTTTCTACCACCCCGACCTCAGAAATGACTTGAACATCTTGATCCCATAGATGCTCCATACTGAGTACGTATTTATGAAGAACACTCAAAGACTCAGTAGGCAAATTACAAAAGTTCATAGAAGACAGAGGCCCACAAAACTGATTTCTCTTGCTGAGAGAAAAATCACACTGGTAGAAACATAAACAAAATTGTCTTGTGGGCTCCATCCTGTCCTTCGCACTTTAATTGGAACTTGCAAATTAAATGGACCGAAGCAACTCATACAGTCAGTCACGTTATTCCTTCTCTGTGACTCAGCTTGTTGTGGCTTTCTGCAGTCCCTGGGAAGGGCAGAGCACATCCTTGGTACGAGGATCATACCAGGACAGCCAAAGAACCTTTCCTAGGAAGCTTCAGTGCAGCTGGAGACCTTCTAAGATCATCGGCACATAAGCGGAAGGGAAATGTGGTGAGTTTAAAAGGACACACAGACAGATGGCAGTCGTGTTTGTATGTGCATGTGCACACACGTTTACCTGTAATTAGAATTTTGCATTCTACAGGAGCAATTTCAGGACACAAGCATTCCTCTGCTCCCCCAGAGAACAGATTCATACGGCACAGTGGTTCTGCTCCTCCTTTCCTTCCCCCTTTCACCTCTCAATAATATAATATTAATTTCCAAAATTTATTAAAATAGACACAAAGCAAGATGGCAGGTACTAAAGTCCAACAGCTCCAACTCCTTTATATGCAAAAAAATCCCTGTCTCCCTGCTCAGCTGCTCTCTCAAAAGGGTGTTGTGAATATTAGTACTTTTCATTTCAAGCCCTAAGTCAATCACGATTGATGGTTATCATATGATAAAAGTCAGACGGGTTTTTAAAAAAGGGTCAATGGCTTCAGGTGCCCACCTTGGGATGCTGCAGCAGAACTGGATTTTCCTAAAGGGCAAGCCATATACCTACTTCCAGAAAAGATGGTCTCTTTCAATAATCTGAGTTCAGGCACACAAAATCAACCGCCTTTTAAAAAGTTATATTCACTTTTTTTTCCTTGGAGCTGTGTTACGTGCACATAATGTGAAGGATGCAGCATGGTCACAAGTGCTTGAAGGAGTTCCCTGTAACATGGAGGTTGGGCTTTTCGGCAGGATAGTTTGGTTTTAGGCACATTAGAACCTGTATCCTGCATGTAAAATAGCTAATTAGTTTATTTTTAAAATTACTCCCGTGATTTTTTTTTCCTTTCAAGCCCCAGCTCATAAAGTAATTTTAAAAGAGAACAAAAATCTAAAGTTTATTTAAAAATGAGATGGTTGCTTCTCTTGTGTGTAAGGGAAGATTAACGATTGTAGGCCCTAAAGCCTTCAACATCAAAAAGCAAAAGAACTTTTAAAAACGTTACTTGACTAAACAGTCACATGAGTAAACCCAACTGCTCTGTTTTGTAATTCTTGGAGTTGATAACATCGCAATAGCCTTGAGCAGGGGAAGGTGAGAGAGGAAATGGAAGACATTTAATAATCAAAGGCAGATAAAAATCTAACAAATCATCTCTTCTTCAATAACTGAACAGAATATGCAAATACATAATCCTGGGGCCATTACAAAGCAAGTTTCAGTCTGTTTCTTAGCCTGTCCCAGCTCTTGATGCAAGTACACAGAAAAAGACTCGTGTTGTGAAGATGCTTTTGAGTACTGCATACTTAATTACAAATACATCCCGTGCCAAAGATGTCACGGGATCACTCCCAGGTAAGGAAAGGTTTGCATCATCAGATTAACTCACTTTCCTTAGCATTTCACTACTTCAGGTGAAGTTTCTGCTATTTCAAAATTGGCTTCAGCTTCTTATTAAAAGAAGCCTTCCCTTCCCCCATGTGGTCTGTGCTAATTATCAGCCTTTTGAACTGCACTATTTTCAGATGTATTGTGAAGCGAAAGGATTCATTTTAATCACACAAAACTGAACAATAAAATGATCTCCATGGGGAAGTCAACAATGGGTTTTTGCACCTACAAAATAGTCTTAAGTGTTTAATGATTTATTGATGTAGTTTGGCTTTCTAAGCTTTTTAATTTTGTTTAATATGCATACTGTCTTCCAGACCCTTGATTACACCACTCACCTTGATCATTTACAACTTCAGATCATCTTAGAGGCTCTTCCCCAGCTCTGTTTCATAACACTTGGCAAACGGATATAAACAATAGCTGTAGGTATTTATTTTTTTTATTCTATTAATAGGGCTTGGATCTTGCATTGTGATGCCTGGAAACGAGATGCTGCACCTTCATCAATAACAGGACAAAGTTATTTGAGACAGGGATCATCTATTAATTACCTGCACAGAAATTCATACCACTGCAGAAATGTTGTCTTCATCTGATCAAAATAAATGGCTTCTCTGCCTGCCAAATTCTCATGTGGGTCACACAAGCACTAATCCATTGACAGCTCTGCAGAATGACTTCTGCTCTCTCTTACCAAATTCTTCTATAGGTAGATTCACTCACAGAATCATAGACTGGTTTGGGTTGGAAGAGACCTTCAAGATCATCCAGTTCCAACCCCCCTGCCATGGGCAGGGACACCTTCCACTACACCAGGTTGCTCAAAGCCTCATCCAACCTGGCCTTCAACACTTCCAGGGATGGGGCAGCCACAACTTCTCTGGGCAACCTGTTCCAGTGCCTCAACCACCCTCAGAGGGAAGAATTTCTTCCTTGGATCTTATTGAAATCTCCCTCTTTCAGTTTAAAGCCATTGCCCCTTGTCCTATCACCAGACACCCTTGTCAAAAGCCCATCTCCAGCCATTTGATCATCTTCTTGGCCTCCTCTAGACTCACTTCAACAGCTCCATGTCCTTCTTCTGTTGGGAACCCCAGAGCTGAACGCAGCACTGCAGGGGAGGTCTCACGAGAGACCTCATCCTCTGTGACTTGTTAACAAGGGGTGTCGTTCAGACCAAACAGCTTCAGGAATATCAGAGCTGACCTGGCCACTAGGAAAACAAAGCTTATTTGGCGCAGTCAAAGCCATCAGTCACACTGACAACACGAGTCAAAAGGAAAAATCAAAAAGCTGTGGTAATGATAGCGCAGTAACGAGCTGTCACTGTCACAGTGCAGCATCAGGGCCAGACAAAAAAACAGCAGAGGGAGGAGGGGGGTGTGGGTGCATGCATGGGTATACACACACACATATATGTATATATACACCATCATCTAACATATACCATCTACATATACCATCATTTCTAAGAACAAGCAAATAATTCCAGGGGTACCATGAAGAGACCAATTTCTGTGACAGCAGAGAAAATTGTCACACTCTAAGGAGCAGTGAGAGGACAGCCAGGACAGCTGAGCATCAGACAGATTACTAATTGAACAAGGTACTAACTGAAACCTTGATCAGCCGGACAACCCAGCCCCACAGCGACAGCCGTTCAGACAGCCCAACTGCACCTCTGTTTTCTTTCAGCACAAAGGGATTGTCTTGTTCCTGAGTGAATGAGCAGCTCATTCCCTCTGCTGCTACTAGAAATCAGGGGTTTAGTCCTCTGTTGACTGTCACAGTTTTACTTTACGAGGATTTGAGTAGTACCCAAGGGAAGGAGAGTTTTTATTTCCCCGACGAGTGGTTGGTTGAAGTTTGATTTCTGTCCTA
The DNA here is from genome assembly GCF_009769465.1 of Tauraco erythrolophus. Taxonomy (NCBI): domain Eukaryota; kingdom Metazoa; phylum Chordata; class Aves; order Musophagiformes; family Musophagidae; genus Tauraco; species Tauraco erythrolophus. Next base: position 3,653,013 of record NC_141493.1, on the reverse strand, counting down.
CAGTCAAGCCCCAGGTAGAGTCCAGCACCTCTCAAATCACTACTGAAACCTCAGTTCAGTCCCTTCCCTGCTGTTACTTTGGAAAGTCCTTTCATGTCCCTGTACCTACTGTTTTCACTTCTATGCTTTATTACATATTAAATACTGTACGTTTTTCCAGGCTAGAAATCTATATGCACAGCAACATCTATCAAGGAGTCTTCATTTCACTTGGTCCCTTTCTGGACTGCAGCAGCCTTCAAAGCACAACTGCAACTCTCCCATGACCATATTTCCAGAATATTTTGAATAAAAAGCCCCACAAAAGAGTGTATTCATATTCATCATCAGCATGGCCAGACCAAGTAGATTATTTTACGTTTAAGAACTTACTTCTAGCTCATAACTCGGTGCCTGTGGATTTCTAGTGCAGCATTTCTATATTTGCATTTTTATTAAAACCTTATCAGGTCTAATGCCTCCATTTGTCATGGTACAATTATATGAGACTAGAGATTAGGCAGGGTCTTACACATCCCATTTTTTTGGTATTTTATCGTGTTCTTGTAATGATGGCATTTATCAAGTCAACAACAAACGGCCCTCTCTACTGTCATCTGTACTAATGGTTACTTTGCTCCTACTGCCTGTTACCTTTGTTTTTCCATTGATGCTTCCTTGACAAAATGCCTCTCAATAATATCAGAGCTGCCATTAAAAAATCAGCCATGTGATTTGTCCCAGGCATTTGCAGGAGGGCTGGGTGGAATAGACTCCGATTAGAAGTGAACTCGAATAGAAAACATCCAGATAAGGAACCAAAGGAATCACTCTTAGCCTTTAATCCTAGCAATTTAAAAAATAGAAGCTGCAGGTATATAATTCATGGAAGCTTTCTGCACAAGAGGAAAGGATATTGTGTGCCCCTGCAAAATCCAAAGCATTCATTCAGAGCTCTGAATCATCTCAGATTAGTCAAACACTCCTTTTCTGGGGGGGAAAAAAAAAAAAAAGCTCTGTGAGGCTCTTTGCATTCTGGAAACAAAACCCTGTGTCTATAATACCCTCCTGGAGGAGGGACTCAGCAGCATAAATTCATCCATTCATTTGGATCCTGAACCACAGCTTTAAAATCGTCACTGCCTTCTTTTAAATGCATTTCAGCACTTCTTGTTAGACACTAAATTAAAAGCCCTTTAATTTAAACACAGAAGCAGCAGTGCTAAGCTGACTTCACTGCAGTTCCCAAGGCATCAGTAAACTCAAGCAGTTATTTCAGCCTTCAAGGACCCTCCCATCACTTTTGTCCTCTCTGAAGACGCTACCAGTAATGCCCTCATCCTGGAAGAAGTGCCAGAAAATTATCCTCAGCGCTGGAGCGTCAAGCTTCTGTTTTAAATCCTCATGTAATTTTCAAACCTCTCTTGCATTTGTGCCAGAAGAGAATCCTTCTGCGTGCCGAGCCCTGCGGAAGCGAGGGGGGAAACGGAGCTTCTGCTGCCGTCGCACGGACAGGCAACCTCAGCCCCGGAGAGTCCCATCATCATCTGTGTGCAGACAATCAGGGACAAAACAGCATGTAAAAACATTCCAGGCTGATTCACACCCCGATGCTTTCTGAGAGAGGCTGCTCCTCCTTAGAGAGGAAGGATATCGCATGGCACGACCGTGGCTTTCGGAAATAAACGCAAAGACATTGCTTGCTGAAAACCTCGCTGCTCTGCAAGGGGTAGAAAAATAGAGCAGCCAGATGCCATCAGCTCTGGAGAAAAGATGTCTGATATTGTGCAAAGTGCCTTTGAAAATTTACCCATCAAGATAGCAGAGACGACAGCGGCCGGGTGTCCTTGACTTATGCTCAAGTCGAAGCCCTTTTCTTGAAGGTTCATGTTATTAACCTCAAAACAATTCAAAACCAAGTGCAATACCAAAAAGTCTGAACTCCCAGTGAAGTCAATGGGAAAACTTGAACTGAAATTACGAAGGGAAGAGCTGAGTGGGCCCAATTCCCCTTTCAGCCTGATGGGACTCCATTAAACTGGGACGAGGAACTCCCGGGTGAATCAGAAAGTGTCTCTCCCTGCAGCCCCCTGCCCGGCACCGCAGCTTCAGCCAAAGGAGATGCAATGAGGGCTGGCAGCAATCGTCCTGTAGGGAAGCTTTACTTGCTTGGTTCAGAGAGCAAAGGTCCGTATTACGGGTAGCTGGAAATAGCTTAACAGACTAAATTTTCAAAGTAGACCTCTACAGATAGATAGCATCATTTTTACTCCTGAATTCTCCAGGGAAGGAGACACCTCTCACCTGAGCTATTACCTAAGCTCAATGAAAGAGAGAAGAGGACAAGGGAAACTATAATGTGTGTCTCTAAATTTGTAAGTGTCCTTTTATCCTTCCAGTGAATCACATTACAGGCTTTGGGCAGAATCACAGAACACCACCGTGAAATGATGAACAGCCACCTCCTCTCCCTACTTACTTCCAGCTCAGAAAGCATCTATTAGTTCCATGCTGTGGGTTTCCTGGGTGGAGAAGAGATGCAAATTGGTCCACAGCCGGTAAAGAGCTTCCAACGGATGGGACTGGGGGACAAAAGCAGGGTGACATCTCTTCTTTCTTCTCATTTCAGTTACAGATATGCTGCTGCAATTGTTGTGATTTATTAACCGTGGATTAATTGATAATCCCTTGAACTTCATCTGGAAAGCACCTTCCCTAATTCCTGCACCTAAACAAACTCTCGAGTTCTGCAAAGTTACTTTCAATAGAAGTAAATGCTATTGCCTCCCCCAAAAAAAAAATTTGCAGCAAATCAATGAGGCAGGCTGATGGTGCTTTGAAGCAAGCAGTGGATAAATCGTTGGGAAAAACCTCACTTGGCACAAAATATCATAAGCAGCAAAGCTAGTTTCTAGCAGCATAGAGGAAAAGAGGCTTAACAGCCCAAGCATTACATTTCCAGCACCGTAAAAGCTGGTCAAATAATGGGAAAATTTATGCAAGTATAAAGTCATTTGGTGATAGATGGGGAGGATTAAGCTCTGTTGAATAAGTTATCATCTGCAGAATGTATTTCAGCCTTACCATACTGCTTGACAAATAATGGACAGATTAACTGGCTAAATTTTGCATCATGTATTGTTTCCTAGGGTTGTAAACTACCCCTTTAGCACACAAAAAAAAAGAGCCAATTTTTTTAGCTTAAAAGTAGTTTTCTGAAAATTCCTTCCCCCACATTTAAAAATCTTTATCTTTTCAAAAGAACACAATAAAACTAAACTGCATCGAGTCCTAAAAGGGATTTATTAAACTGTATTAAATCCCCATGAAAACAGTTTGTTCAGTGCAGTTTAATATCCTTCATAAACGGAACACGATAAATCGACCTAAGGCGACTCTGAATCTGGATGAGAATTAACAGTGTGGTTTAATTAATCCGCTCCAAGTTAAAAATTTCTGCTAATTCAAAAAATATGTATTTTTTTGAAATACTTTGGCAGTTTGTCTGCAATGTGGCAGTCACAAAACTCAGTGGGAACTGGGTCCTAAATCCCTTACATGTTTGAGAACATCTACTTTAAGACTGACTTCATGCTACGTTATCATCAGACAATCCATTACGTCTTAGAAGTTGTTCAGGATTTGGTGCAAAGTGAGTCCTCAAGATTTAGATACATCCTAGCATTGCCTCTTGAAACCAATGATGTTGAAGAGATGTGAAGTTGCAAATCAAAACCAGAAAAAAAGATGGATTTTTGTTATTTTTACGTTTTTATGCATATAGCCTACTTAAAACCTGTTTTTATCGATGTATCTCTCACAGGATTGTATTAATAGATATTAAGCTTCAGAATATTTTTACTGTGAGGCAAAATGCCTAAGTATAATTCTAATCCCTGTTGCACTATGGAATATTGTCACATAGGAGTCTTTGTTATGCCAAAGTAGTGTAAAAGACGCTCACAATAAATGATCTGCACACATCTTACTCGAGTCCTCTGGCTGAAAGTGAATACTAGCAGCATCACTTAAATTATCCATAAAGGCAGCAAAGCCATTTTTCTTACCTTCCTGTCTGCTTTCTCCTCCAAAATCAAATAAATTTTAGATATTTAAGTGAATTAAAAGGTAATAAATCCCCACCTAAGAAATGGTAGAAATGTGTAGCAAACACTGTGCTTAAATAATTTAGAAAAATGACCTGTGGTGATACTGTGCCTTCTGAAGTTCAGGTATTTATTAGATTCCCTTCCTTTGTGCTTTGGTTCTTTCATGAATATCATTACACCGGCAAAGGTGCCCCGTGCCAGGGTAATGGTTCAATGACTTAGTGAACCTTTAACAACTCCTCACGTTCCTTTCTGATGGCTGTGGCATCTTGAAAGGAGAACAACGATATGGTCCACGAATTGTGTGAGGCCCAAGCAAGCAGAAAGGCAGAGAGAGGTAATATTTCTGCGGCGCAGTTATGAAGCTTCTCAAAATCCTCCCCAAAATCTCAACGAAAACCCAAGGTCACTCAGCTTCTCCTCCAAATCCAACAGAACTACACCAGTGACAACTGTTGTCCAAAGCAAAATATTTCAAGCCTACATACCCATGAGGGCTAACTGTCCACAGCACGACATCATAGCTCGTTTCTACAAAGGTTAGTTGCAAGTGATCATAACACCCCAACATATTCACAGTGCTACAAAGGGAAGGTGGCTGCAAGGTGCTGTCCTCCTGAGAGGGTGAGCGTTAACATCACATTGTTCCCCATCCAAATGATGTCCTTGCCTCCAAAGTCAATACAAAGCTGAAAAAAAGCAAAATAAAACCAGGTTTCAAGAGATGGAAAGAAGGTGATTTCACTGCTTTCATAAATGCTTTTGAAAAAAAAGCTTGTTTTCTTAACCTTTCCAAGATTCCCCATGTGATTCCAACAAGCCATTTTATTACTGTCCCCCATCTGGAAAAACAAAACGAGTAAATAAAGCTTCCTTTTACCACTCATTACCTTGACTGTAGGATCTTTGGGGTGCAGACTTCTTCTTGATATACCTCTGAACACAGCTCAACAGAATGAGCCCTTGTCTGTGTCACAGCATCCATCCATTGATGGGACACAAGGAAGCAAACGCACTTTCTGGAAACATATTTTTCCACACTCTAACTAGATTTTTGTCACTGCAGACATGCTGCTTAGAGTACCCTAAGTGAATTTCCATAGCAGAGGCCTGAGAAGAAAATCATTTGCTCCAAAAAAATACATAAATGCAAACTCCAGCTCATCAGACAGCACATGAAATAGGAAAGAGCCTGCGAATTGTTGCTCTTCATGTAACATTAAACTGCCATAAGGCTCTGTCAAAATATTCATACAACTTTCCTTGAAAAGCTTGTATTTAAATAAGCAAGACAGGCAAAACCAGAGATAACAGAAGGCCAATTTCCTCAATTTTACAGAAGGGGCTGCAGCTGAGATCCCCATCTAACCTTGATTGCTTCCACCAGCCCTATTCTGTCCTGGCCTTTTCATCCAGGCAGACACAACTGCTTGTGAGGTTGTATGGTGGTCAGAATAAAAAACAAATAAACAAACCAACCTGATCTAGGTTAAGAATAGCCTTTTCTCCTTGCAGGGTTATTTATACGCCTCCTCAGTAACCTTATTATTTCATATATTAGCCAAACCAATGCTTGACCTGCCACTTGATAAGCCAATGTCCCTGTCCCTGGGTGTCAAACGCTGTACCCCTTCCTGTCTCACTTGTCACCCTTCTCAGCTCAGAGCCTTCGCGTTGCTCATCATCCCAAACGAGGTGTTTCATACCCATTTTATAATAAATGTTCACTGACAGATATTGAGCCCACACTGGTAGGTAACTTCATCAATAGTCAGGTCTCCAGCAGTCTGTACAGCAAATTGTAGTTGGCATTTAACAGAACTGCAAAGCAGAAATAGTTTTAACACACCAGTCAGTATTTTAAGCCACATAATAAATTTGCTGCTACCCAGTTACATATCAATTAATAGCACTAAACATCTTTAATGCATTAACAAAGACGTCATTCAGATATTAAAATTCGGTTTAATTAAAATAGCAATGAGGTTTTAAGTGTTGGGTATTTTAAAATTCACCTGATCTTTTTAGTCATTACGAAAGGCCCTTTAACTAGCACATAACGGCCTCATAAAATTTAAACTGCAGGTAAAATTAAACCACACACTTGCAAATCCTGCTACAGCGTGTTTGACTCCAGGTCGGTGCAGAACACACCACGCAGCGCCAGCAGCAGCCCAAAAGCAGCAGAATTCACCAAAAAACCCCTTCAGAAACCGTGGCATTATTTGGCATGATCTGTGCTGGAAGCAGCTCCCTGCACAAATGGAAATCAAGGCAACTGTTCCATCTATGACCTCCCCCGTGGCTCTGCTCATCTGTATATTTTTGCAGCAGTTTCTGGCTGGGCTTTGCTGTTAAGGAGCAAAAAAGCAAACAGGAGCCCGAGAGCCGTGTCTGAAGTGGCACCTGTTGACCTGTAAGTATTAAAGCAAAGAAAAGCAAGAATAGGTCGGGCTTCTGGCACGAGCTTTTAACACGGAGTCACCTCTGAGATGCGTTTTTTTCACTGTTACACACTTGGAAACTTGTCTGTTTGTTTACTCCCTGAGACCAAACCAAAATATTTATGAAAAAAATGAAAAACCAAACCAGTGGTTTTTCCCTCATAGCTCTTTACTTTCATCACGACATTAAGAGAGACATATTTACAACTGGTCTTTCACTTTTTATTCTTGGGACCCTTCACATGGAGATTTCGAAGACCTGAAGTCAGGTACAAACCTTTTCTACACTGTAGGACTAATTAACAAATTTAACATCATCTTCCCACCTCTGCCTCATTAGCTTGGACCCCAAGCTACATCCATCAGCTTTCATACTCTCAGATCATCTCCGTTTCCACATTCACACTTTCTCCCACGCAGCCCCAGCTCACCCTTTGCTGCGGGCTCCGAGAAGCTGCTGGTGCTCAGTGATATTTGCCCGTGCTAAGGGTGACCTTCAGCGTCCGTGCTGCCAATACCCCAACTGCTCAGAGCTCTTGTAATGCTGGTGGGGAAAAAAAGAGAATGGCTAATTGGAATAACGAGTGTCCAGGCAAGGACGTGTAGTGATAGGACACGGGGCAATAGCTTTAAACTGAAAGAGGGGAGATTTCCATGAGATCTAAGGCAGAAATTCTTCCCTCTGGGGGCAGTGAGGCACTGGCACAGGTTGCCCAGAGAAGTTGTGGCTGCTCCATCCCTGGAAGTGTTCAAGGCCAGGTTGGATGGGGCTTTGAGCAACCTGGTGTAGTGGAGGGTGTCCCTGCCCACGGCAGGGGGGTTGGAACTGGATGATCTTGAAGGTCCCTTCCAACTCAAAGCATTCTATGATTTGATGATTTGTTATCGTAGCAGATACATCCTAAAGCCTTGCTGTCCCACCAGGCTGTACAGACCTTCAACTCCTGGTTCCTCACAAGCCGTGAACTGGTGCCACGCAGCCATCTTTGTATAAATCCAGTGGGGATCATGGAATCATCCGAGTCTGACTGCCCTCTGCAGCTGTTCCTAAAACATATTCTGCCTATTCCTGCTGTGCCTGCACTCAGGTCCACAGCCAATTCCTATCTTGTATAGGAATTGCTGAATTCCTATCTAGGCTCTGGTTTATGCGAAATTCTAATGCTGAAAACACTAAATCCCAAGATCTCCTGTGAATTTCTTTCCTTTTGAACAACAATCAAATTAAGCTTGACTTTTACTTTTCTTCCTCCAGCTGGGCACCCATCACTGGGCTCTATCACTTAAAGCATTAGGTGTGTAATCAAATTGAGTTAGACAGGGATCAATATTTCGCATACCCTGTAATTATGGTATTAAAGATCTGGCATGTTGTTTGATGTGAAATGATGTGTGATTGCTAGAAATGAAACGCAACTCATTTCTTCTTTTGGAGTGGGGTGAGAAAGTCCAGTAATGAAGTTCTGGGAGACACCAGCCATTTTCTACTAGCCTTTGGGGTGCACTTCAGTTGTGTACACACAGTTTCAATATTCACCAAAATGGCAGATTGCCTGGCTGCTCGTTAATCCTCAACTGTGCCCCAACCTAAGAGCCTGCCCATCTCTAGCTAATCTAGTAGCACATAGTCATGAACCAGGCTGCTGCAAATCTGCAGCTACTGGAAGCTTCAGAGTGACATGAGAAGCAAAACTGGTTTCAAACCATCATGGATGCTGTTGTACCTGCAATACTGGACTAGGGATTTCCTAAATTCTGAGCTCTCTCAGTATTCCTACTGCTCTGTCCAGGCTCCAGTCTCCCTCCTGTTTAACATCATGGGAAGACTATATTAATGACAGTTCCTCATCCCTATCACAGGTCTCATTCTCTTCCCTCCACCCCTTCCAGACAGAAAACACCTTAGTATAGGGGCTTATCTGCACTTGAAAGTTAATTCAAGGTTACAGTTGGGCATGAATTTAAAAAGAAACAGATATTCATGAATAACCATCCAGAGGCAGCTATTCTAGGATAGAAGGGCTTTATTTAGTTTCATGCAGTTTCTTTAATCATTAATCCTAAACAGGTGATTAGCTCTTTATTAACACACTGAAACCATACCTGAGCCCTTCAAAAGCCATTTCTCAGAATTCCTGGGATAATGAGTGTGGCCACAGCCTGTAATTAAGCTCAGGGTGAGAGAAGGATGTTCTGCCTTGCTGAGCCGAGGGGAAATGTGTGGCAGCCTGAAGCTACGCTCCCCATCCAGGGTCAAATCATCTTGCTTGGTTAATCATTGCACACTCTGGCTAGAGAGCAAACTTCTCAGCACTGGTGGCTGAACTGCCCTCTTGTTTATTTACACGTTCAGGGGAGCTTTGGAAATTAGGTTTTGATAATCTGTTATAAGAACTACAGAGTCCTCGCAATCAGAAATTTCCATTTATTTGCATTACCATTGAAGAGTGAGTTGTCCACAACAAAATACCTTTAGACCACCATAAATAACATACTGCTAAGACTGAAGCTTTGTAAGAAATTTGTAAGAATGAAAGAAACTTACAGAAACTCCAGAAATACAGAAATTATGCAGGAAAAATAATAGAGGCAGGAGATACTCTTAATCTTTCATAAGGAACTAACAGCATTTCATTCTTGGATGATTTATTCCTTTTATTTAAATTAGAAGCATGTCTGCAGAAAGGAAAAGTTTTTCCATGTTTTTTAAAGTAGTCTTGCAAGACAAATAGCCTCATGGCAGAGTCTCACAGGTCTGGAAGGTGGCCCTGTACTTAAGGCCCTAAGGAATCAGGACCTCCCTTTCTCAACCCTCCCGCAAAGCCCTGGAGTGTCCCTAAATAAGCCATAAAATAGAGATTTTTCAAAAGTGCTTGGGTACAGCAGCTGCTTCCCATGGACTTTTGGAAAAGCAAAAGCACAAATCTGTGCAACCCACTCGGTTTCTTCAGCCCTTACTTCCCAGGGGTGTCGGGAAGGAAAATACTTCAACACTGAAAATATATTCAGCTACTTTAGTGGGAGACATCCATACCGTAAGAAAGAATTAGTAAGGAAGTTTCAGGGCTTTACAGAAATCGTGCCAAACATGCAGATTTAACTCACCATATAGATTTCTTTAAGATGCAATTATCTGTTCTTTTCCATTTTTAAATGGTGAGAAAAAAAAAAAATAGGTTCGATAGTGCTTTTCAGTCAGCCTATGAGAAGTCCAACCACAATCCAATAGTGGATTACCAAAGGGGACACTCAATGCTTGGGAGCATTTGTAAAGTGAATCCATATCTAAATTCATTTATATTGCCTTTGTAAAGCAAATTAGAAGGACTTGGTCTAGAAGCAACTGATGCCAGGAGAAGAACCCCAGATTTTAGCCTGTTACACGATGAACATTCAGATCACGTGCTGTTCTGTGAGTAAGACCTGGATTAACTCCATCCACTTCAAAGGTGCTCCTGCAGGTAAGGTCTGTAGGATCACACAACGCACAATATGTGAGCTGTCTCCATCTCAGTTCCTCAATATGCTTTTATCTGGTGTGAAATCACTTAATCCTCCGCTTAGAAAGCATTATAAGCAGTAGAGAGGTTTTAAGAGCAAAGCCTGGCCATTCAAACTGAGATAGGTCCTTGCTATAAAAGTCTGGAGATGTATTCGGGTTCATGGTGTTGAGTACAAGGCTTTTTAAGAGGTCTTGGGTCACTTTTGAAACTCAGATGCAATTCCGGACATTTAAACCAAGCAGTATTTATGTCCACATCCATCTCTAAAAATCAATAGACAATAAAGTTTTTTATTGCAAATTCACCTATCACAGGAATTCTGAGAATTAAACAGCCTTCTCTCAAGTCAGGCTGAATCATCAGTGCTGACTTGAGATTGCAGCTAAACTTCATTTTGAATTTCTCCAAATGTCCCTGTTAGATGCTCACAGAGAATTCCAGGAATGCCACACAAACCTGAACTGAATGCTCTGCACTAGCTAGCCAAGACTGAGTGAGGAAGCGCTGAGTTTTAACCTTCAGAATTTGATCATCTTCTAATATGCAAAGTTCCCCAAGATCTCATAATTGAGATCTGCAAATTCTTCTATTCAAACTGTTTCTCATTTGCACTCATTTGCTTCCATCCCCAAGTGTACTGCGGAGGGTACGCTGCTGTTGTAGATGCACCTGACCCTTTCATTTTCTATCCTTTATGAACTGAAGACCATGCTCTCAGTTTGCTTGGAGTGCTCTACTGGTCCATAGCTCCTTCAGAAAAATTATCTCCACTACATCTGTTTAATTAATTAACTCCTTAATGATGCTTGGCATGAAGAAAAACTCCACTAAAACTGTAGACCTTAACAGTCTGGGTTTGCTTCACGGGCAACCAGCAGCTTTATGGGACAGTCTAGAGAGGGGAAAAGGATGAGGAGAGGACTTGTTCCACACATGCATGTGAGACAATTCAACAGTCAACCTCTTCTGCATGGGACCAGGTTATTTTTTACAGACCAGTGACTGCCATCAGCACACTCTCTTCTACCTAACGATTGTGCACAGCAATTTTAGGACAAACAGCAACTCCATCGTAAGTCTCCAGGGGATTTATACTCACTACGTGTGAACACAGTGTGCAGGCATTTCGGGGAGCCCACAAACGTCGTCAGCCAGAGGGAATCACATTCACCACCCAGCAGTAAATACCTGCCGCAGAACGAACGAGATCTATGGGTTCAATTCTATAAGATGCCGAGCCTTTAAGTGGAGTGAATAATACAAACTGACTTCTTGCACGCCAGCAGCTAAACACATGCTTAAGCACTGGAAGAGTCAGGCAGGCTCAGGATGTTCTTACCTTCCCCAGAATCAGAATCGACGTGAGGCTTAGATGCCCAACTTATCTTCATTAAAAACCACCGTGGGGACTGCATAAATCTTATCTGGGCTTTTAATATTTTCTCAGGCAGTCTGTAACAAAGCCGCTTCTGCGACCTCACCTAAGAGCTGCCAAAATGATGCTAATACTCAAGGCCTCGCTTTGGGCATTCAGATCATCTTTAATTCTTCATGCAAAAGCTCGAGAAGAGCCGATTTTGAGGGAGGTATTCTTCAGGCTGCAATGCTGAAAATAATTCCTGGGGATTAGTGTTTGGAAAATTCAGTAAAAGCTGAATCTCCAGTGAGAAGGGTGGTAAAACAGCAATGGGAAATACCAGTTTAACACCACCACCAGTCGTTCAGCTCCAGTTCACATCATTGGCCATGGTAACATTATTCAGTGCATATGATGAGGTTCATGAAACAACCTTGGTCCCTTCTTCACTCTGTCTCTGACCCAGCTTTCCTCTCCCATTTAGCTATTACCAACAAAACTGTTTCAGGACAACATGACTACTTGTAGGATTGCAGGCAAACTTCAGCGCAAAGAGGTGTATTGGTACAAACAGAACATAAAACTAGTAGCACACTGAAAGAATTGTCAAGCATCCCATGTTTTTAATGTTACAAATTAAAGCCAACAATGCCATCCATTACGCTACTGTCCACTGAAACAGTTCTCCTAACTAGTCCACGCACCATGTCCTGCAAGGTCAATGTTGCTGTATTCAAAGCAAAGATGCAATAACGAGAGCCACGAGGTATTTATAAAACATGAAGCAGGTCAGCAACAGGAGCAGAAACAGAACAGCAACTCCCAGCACAGCAAGGTACCAATTTTCTCCACTATTCTGAGATGTTCTCCAGAAAACAAAGTATTAAGTCCAGAGGGAAATGTTAAGAAGTTTACTACTGCAATTATCACTTTCACAGAATGTTTGGCACCCTGTAGCTCAATTAAAAATAAATAGGTCAGCTGCATTGAATGAAAAGGCACTAATAAAGGCATTTTTTATTTTTAATTTTGCCCATAAGAACTGAATACTCAACTAGTATTTCTATTGAAGCTACCTGATTTGTATAATGCAGGATTAATTAATTTTGAATCACTATTTGATCTTTTATGATATTGCTTTACTTTTTTCCCCCTCCTTGCAAAGTATGATTAGGCTGTGCCACTAATGAGAAACATTAATTTAATAGTTTTTAAATACATCATTAAACTCATTTCTTGAATACATTAATATTTCTGATTTATTTTGAATTCAAATACCAGCTTTCCCCCTATAAGCGATGAAAACTTCATTCTACATTTCTAATGTCATCAGTTGATGCTGTACAGGGGGAATTTGTCTGCCTAGCCCTGTTTCTCTTTAATAAAGTGCAGAAATTGCTAAGTTTGGTCATAGATCTGCTCTTTCTTTATAATGACATTAAAAAATATATATAAAAAAAGAAGTTCTTAACAGGAGAAGTCCTAATGTGTCGTATATCCTTAAATATTCCTGAGTGTAAAATGTACTGCGTGTTTCAGTTGGAGATCCACCTAGGCCCTATGGATGGATCCCTGAACAAGCTAACTACCATTTCATTCCTCCCTAGGAGAAACAACACTTGGCCAATATGCAACAGCCCAAGAGCTTGTCCTGGGTTTCAAGAATTGCCAAGAGAAGAATTTGCCCCTATATCAGATCGCTGAAGAGAACGCAGTGTCTGATGAGAAATGACTTGTTTTCATAAGCATCATAATGGAAAGATGAAACCAACTCTTCTTCATGATAAGGGTGGGGTTTTCTTCCGCTTTTCTTTCTACTAACTGGCGGTGTTACTATGTCTCTGCTCCTTGGTGTAATATACTGCTCCGTCTCATTACACTGAAAAAGAATCTGCAGGTGAAACCAGGAAAAAAAAAAAAATCATCTTTCTGCTAGGTTTTGGTTAGCTTCTTGTCTCTTCTCATTTTAATGTGGTAACAAATACAACAACGAAGAATATCATTCCATCAACACTTCAAACAACAATGGGTCTTCCAAAGAAGGAGCGGTCTTGTCCGAGTTGTTCCCTTCTTTCTATAACGCAAAAGAACCGTGACTGCTGCCTCTGGGATCACACCTGGAAAAAAGCAAAGAATGAGCACAACCCCAAGTTGTATCAGCTGCTGAGGACAGGGTGCCAGCGCCCAGGCAGACCGCAGGCAATGCCAAACACTGCTCTTCCCATCAGGTTCCTTCAGACATCCCGTCGTGAGCCCGTCTCACGAGGAAGGTTCTGGGGTTTTCAGACGTGTTGTATCAGTTGGTTTGCACAGTTCGTTGCCTTCGGATGTGCTTGCTTTAGATTTTGTTTGACTGCGTCTGGAATTTATTTGGTGATGGACAGCATTGAGAAATGTAAGGAGGCATTTAATAGCAATCACATTAGATTGTTTAGCTTGTGCAGTCAGAGAGAAACGTACCGGTCTATACCAGGGTAAGGCAATAATGGATTTAAGCAATGGGGCATAGATACATGTGTGTTTGTGACAGCAACCAGTATCTCTGAACTACCTCCTTCTCCCCCTATTTATTTAACTTCAAATGAGAAAAAGAAGACCAAGCAGATATGTACCAGTCAATGAACGGTAGCCAAGAACAAGAAACCCAAAAATGCACTACCTGGTTAGACAAGACTGGAAGAAGAACGAGGTGCCAACACACTGATGCTGATCACTTTTGCTGTTGGACAACATGAGGCGGGTGGAGCGCATCCATACGCTGCTCAGAAAAATGTTCACTCAATTCTGCCTAATTACACTCATTTCATAAAAACACGTTCCAGTTGTTGCCCATATACACAGGCACGTGGTGCCAGACTGGGAGCACACCTACAACCAGGGCAGCGTGCCACTGAGAAGCCAAACAAGTTGAACACGTCCAGCACACATTTCAAACCTTTGCTGCAGAGACAAGTCCTGCTGCATACGTTCCAGTGAGGGCACTTTGCCAGTGGATCCCACTGAGGAGTCTCATGCCCTTTTTCCTCTCTCCTCCCCTGCTGCAATAGGTAGATTAGACAATCTGTACAGAAATCCTTTCTACTCCATGGTCCTGGGAGCACAACCTGAGGCTGCAAGAGGCTCATTCCTGCCCAGTTTTGTACACCCTTAATAATCAGAGGAGTTTGAGACAGGGAAGGGACACCTGCATTTGGGTGCTGGACTCACAGCAAGATCCAGAGGAAGGTTTTATGCTTTTATAGAGGCTGACTGGTTAAAACATAATTGACCTTTAAGTTCTTTGCAAAGCTTTGCCCTTTTTAAAGTGCCCTGCCTCTTCTCTCTTCCTCCTGGTTATTTAAAAATATTTTAGGCATGGAAGATCTTCCTCCGTGTGTGCATCCAGCTCCTACCACTGTAATACAATACATGGCAGCAAAATTTCTTTGCAAGATCAAGCCCAGGAAGGGTGTTTTTTAATGCAGATCTAATTTATTGGTGAACAATAAGGGCTATAAAAGCAGTCATTTCAAGGTTAACGTGCTACTCAAATATCCAGCAGCCAAGCTGAGTGAATAATCCATAACTAATTGCTTATTTAATTACACATTCTTTGTATATGAGGCAATTGTAATATTCCTGAAGGCTTTAGATTTCCTCCTCTTTTAAGTAAGCTACACAACTTCCATATCTGTTCTTCAACATGTGTACTTTATTGCTTTACTCTATCAACCAAGTGATATTATTTCTGTTCCCCAAACAGATTGCTTCCATAGCCATTCATTAATGGTAGTAGTTCATGGAAAAAAAAGAAATCCTATGAAGAGTTTACATAGTCCACTTCTAAAGATTTTCATTTCTTGGTCAAAATAATGAAAACCAGTTTCAGAAACAAGGATCCTGGAAAGGTAGAAAGAAAAAGACCCACACTGAGGATCTCCACTGCAAGAAAGAAGCAGAGCACAGTATACATTCAGTCCAGCAGCAGTCACCAGGCCAACCAGCATTATTTAATGTAGAGTCAAGCAGCACAGTTATTCCCAGTTACCCAGAACTCAAGTGTGGGGGTAGTGTGACACAAGTTGAATTACAAGCCTGGTTTCAATCATTCCATTGTTCACTGATTATTTTTTTTTTTTTTAAATAGAAACAGAACATTTTGCTTCATTACACTCCAAACATGTTAGACTTTTGAAACTTAACAACTTCACTCATTTGCTTGTTAATTTAACATATAGGAACATCAACATCCAATAGCATCATTTTAATTTTGCTGAAAAACTACTCTAGAATATCCAATCAGGCTTGACTGTTTAATACTAACTCAAGTCAGTACTTCTTGCGTTGCAGAATTTCCTTAAACTGGAAATACCATTATTCTTAAGATATTACTAAAGAATATGGTCCTAAGCATCGTTTGTGCAGGAACTGCCCTAAAAAAATACATAATTGGTTTAGCTAGCAACATCATCTTGCATCATTATTTATAGATTTGTAGCTATACTGTGGAACAGGTAAGGCTGACTTGAGGGTAAAAAGCTCGTTGTACTCTTTCAGATTACCTCCTGACATAATTTGAGTTTCTCCATTTCACCAAGAGTATCTTTTTAAATCAATACTTGGAATGCAGGTTTTTTCCTTATCATGCTATCCCAATTAAGAATAACAGACCCTCAGCCTTCAAGTGCAGTGTTTATAGGAGAACTCAATTTAAACTTTATTAACTTGGTAAAACTTTCCTGCACTTTGATGCAATCATCCAAAATTAAACAGTTCACAACAAAAATAGCCCATACCAATTTATTCAGCATTTCCATGCAATAAAAATGACTAGCATGTTAATCTGCAAATCCCTGAAGTAGATCATAGCATCCTGGAGAAATGTCAGGAATAATTAAGATAGAAACCTAATTTGGCAACCACTGCTACCAGATACTGAGTGGAGGAGAGGAGAGGGGAACAGGAGACGTAGGAAACTTTATCAATAATGCCACTTCTATATTTCTGCTCTCTTTACCAAAACAAAACAAAAACCAAAAACCAACAACCACAAAACACAGGATCACCAGTCAAAATAGACCAGTTGCATATTTAGCAAGTTTTTTTTTCTGTGAATGGAAGCTCTTGTTTTAAGGAACGTCAGATTTAGTGGGTGACCTTTCATTATCCTTATTGATACGAGTTTTGAGGAAGAGGTGGGAGTGTATTATCATCTGCTTTATACAGTTCATGGGCAGCAGCACACCCCCTCATGTTTAATGCAAACGTCACCACCACCATGTGGTACAGCTTAGGTACAACTCCTCTGTCCTTGAAACAAGGCTTGTCAAGAGATGCCACTGCAACCCAACTGCTCCTCAACAGAAGGGACCCTCTTGCAAGGACGTGACAGCAGGAGGTGACAACTGCCTCCTGCCGTGGGAGGGGAGGGATTTGCCAGCCATAAATTGCCTCTGTGCTGCTTTCTAATGCAAACCCAAAGTGGTTCTGCTGTTATTCTGAGTTGGTGCCGTTATTGTCGTTTCAATGGTTCTGCACCGCTACATTAACCTTTATTAACCTTTATCCGTAAGAACAGAGCTTCGATGCACTTGCACTTCAAGCCATGAAGATGTTGTCTACCAAGGGAGCAGCCCCTCTTCCCACAGGGACACTCTACCTGCGTAAAAAGCATTTCTATACCAATTTAGCTAATTCTGAAGGCGGAAACATGCTGTTCAACTATGCCAACACCGCTTAAACAGCAGTTTTCCAGTGCAGACAAAACTTTTACCGTCATTTCCAGTTCACAGAACGCCCTTTTCCTTCCCCTCCTTTCTCCATGCCCTTTTCTACACTGACCTCTGGCAGGCAAAATATCACCCCCACATCTGGGTTATACCCACAAGTGCTTACAATGGAGCAATGACGTTTTACCCTTAGCCAGCACACGTATTTTGCTGCCTGCCTACAGCAGAAGAGAGAGGTGGTGATACATAAACATTCTCATTCTATCCATACTGACACTTACAGTGGAATTCCAGCAATTGGGAAAACCTCTCATTTTCAAGCCTTGCTCACAGGCAAACATCCCAGAAAAGGAGGCAGAAGATTTCAACCCCTGCAAGGAATTTGCAAAACCAACTAAATTCCTACACAAAAACACCAGAGTGTTTTCATTAGTGAAAATCAAATAGTTTAAGAAGCTGTCCAACAGAAGTTTTTGAAAGACAAAGTGATCGTTTCAGACTCAAGGTTGGTCACTAGCCACACATTGGTTAGGAGAGGGAGTGTTGGTTGACTTTTATGTTTGTTTTAATTACACTAAAGCCACTGTCATTACACGACACCGATTCAGTCAAAAGGGAATTGGACTTTTCTTCCTAAATAAGATTTTAAGGAGCTTTTTAGTGCAATACTCTGTCTAATCATGGCAGACAGCACCAGCTGCACAAAGGGTCTCTCAGCTGGAAACAAGAGAACAGTTTCTTCTGACAACAGGGGTACAAGAAATAATTTGTGGTTGCAGCTCGTGAATCCAAAAGCAATTATTTCCATTCCCAATTATAGTCATTTACTGACTGTATTCAACCCATGGTGCAGCACAATAGAAGAACCCTGTAGCAAGGCACCTTTTGCAGGATTTTAAGGCTTTAGACATACTGGCTGGCCACCCATTGGAGCTAGCCCCATCTTTTCAGTAGATGATCTTCCTTTCAGCAAGGCTATTTAACATAGCATTTAAATATATAAAAAGTGATAAAGTCATAAACATGTGCTTCAAGTCTCAGAAGGCTCACTCACCCCTGTGTTTCAAATTAAGGAGAAGCGTAATTGAATCAAGAAAGATCTTCTTCCTCCAGATTACACCAACCACTTTTTTTGGGAAACATTTTGCATAGTGAAGTAGCAGCTCAGGCCACAAGAGACTGGTTCAGTAATTGCAAAGGCAAACGGGCCTTTGCTAAACCAGAGGTGATAAGAGGCTGTGAGAGCTTCAGATGGCATTTCCTTATCATATAATTCATTCCTGTAGCTCAAGTGAAAGTGAACATGCATGTTTGGCTGGTCTGACACCTCTTCCCATATGTACAGTAAGGAAATGGCAAGGGCAGTGAAATTCCGGACCGGTCGTTGGGTTTTCTGCAGGTCTTTTCCTCTCCCCCACCTCCAGGTCCACTGAGATTGCAGATGTGTCTGTTGGTGCTGTGCGAGAGCGATGCTGAACAAGCTTCCCGTTCTGCACTGGGACAGTATTTTATTTTAAAACCTCCTGCAGACACTTAAGTATGAATGTATTTGAAATTAAAACCTGAAGTATTTTCAGGAATGTCTAAATGCAGCAGTTCTCCTAAGGAAAACCTGACACCGGTCGTTTTAACTGACTCTCGTTTCTCAATGTCTCTAAGAATATGTCCAGTTCTTGCACCTAAAGGCTGAAGGTAAAATCACAGCCCATTTCCTTATGTTATGCTGCACCAGAATTCAAAAGAATACTGGATAATGATAAAGAAAATCCTTCCTGTCCTGCAACTGCACTGTTTTCTACCAGAAAAAAAAAAACCTGTCTTGGTCCACCTTTCTCAAAATTCATGTGGATCTAGAACTCAAGTGTACTCTTAAATTGAAAAGAGCATAAAACTTAATTGTCATGTAGTTGAGTTATTGAGTTCAGCAGGAAACCAAAGAATTTAGGCTCATCCAAATGCACTCACTCGGTTTGAATCCATCCAGTCAGTTGATAACGACAGGTTAGTGGCAAACAAATATCCATTCAGTACTTCTGATCATGCCATGTGTCTCATCCCTGGGCAGGAGACATCTCCTGAAGCTGTCACTCCATCCTCTTCTGCAAGGGATGTAATTTCAGAAGAAAACTGCAGAGAAACAATTAAAGACTAAAGCATGAATTGAATTTTTTTTTTTTAACCCCAGAAACAAAGATGTTTAAGTCACTCCCTACCTCTTGGCAGTAATTTATATGGCAGTGGATTACATGGGGTTTTAATATCTACTTGTTTTGTGATTCAAAATGAACTGTTGCCATGGCAATCCCTACATACTATGGAAGATGGACTATTTAGTGCAATGTCTCCTTAAAGAAAAAGCCTACCCAGGCACTCACTGACAGCTGCAAGCTAACCTGTCCTTCCAAATGTCTGCACACTCAAGCCAGCTCAAAACCTGAGATCCAAGAAAAGGGAGGTCAAGAGACTAGACTGGAACCATCAGCCACTTTTTGATTCTCTGATTACAATAGAACTCTGACAAAACTGATGTATTTCTTGCATTATTTTCTAACAGGGAAGCATTCTGCAGAAAAAGCTTTTGGTTTTATGTTGTTGGTTTTGCATTTGGGTTTGTTTTTTTTGTTTGTTTGTTTAAATTAACAGCTTGACTTATGCAGTTCCATAAAGAAAATTCCTTATCAACTACAACATTTTAATCCTCAAGAGGAATAAAGTTCCCCTATCAGTTTATTAGCAGTAGCCTAGAAATGCCCAGTTTATTTTCTATCAGTCACAGACTTCCTCCGCAACCAGCATCTGAAATAATAACTAACTACACTTTATGCTTTATTTACTTTTTTAAAACGCAGAAGGTTAGTGTTTGTCTTCCA
Source organism: Tauraco erythrolophus (assembly GCF_009769465.1). Classification (NCBI taxonomy): domain Eukaryota; kingdom Metazoa; phylum Chordata; class Aves; order Musophagiformes; family Musophagidae; genus Tauraco; species Tauraco erythrolophus. The sequence goes on along the minus strand of NC_141493.1, from coordinate 3,633,043 downwards.
AGATCATGAAGCAAACTTGGACATAACATAAATACACTGTATAAATCACTGTGCTGGAAAAGGCCTTTCTGAGAACCAGCTTGATGACAGCACCTATTCTGCCAGCCTCAGCACTCGTACTTTATCAAAACCAGCTGCCTTAACACTACATGATATTCCAAGGCTGCTAACGAGCAGTGTAATCATTCAGCTGGTTGCTAAAATAATGTTATGACATTGAGTCATTTATTTTAGATGATTAAATAAATAGTACCTAGAAATACAGTCTATTATCTTAGGATTCAATGGGCAGGGATCATTTTGAACCTGGGCATTTGTGGATGTGCTGCAGCCCCGGTCCCTCTTCTGACGGCCAGCTGACGCCAGCACATTCCCTAGGAAAAGTTGGCAAGAGTAACCAAAATGAAACAAAATCCTTCTCTAAAGAGCGTGGCAGCTGGATGCATATATAAAAATGCTTGCACATGATTGCATCGATATTTCTATGCACAAATGCTCATTCTAAGTTAATTAAAAATGCCATACAAAAATAGAGTTAAGAAACCTTACCCTGGGACATATAAGCCAATTACATCTGCTATTAATTGTTCTTCTTCCAAATGGAGGCAATTGAGCAATTCATAGCAGAAAGTTTATATAGTTCAGCACAGATTCATACTTCACTCAACTTACACATATTACCCATTAATTCAGCACTACATTCTTCATACTCTCTACTACATTAGAGGAAAAAAAAAAGAAACACGTGAAGAGAAATTCATCTCAGATTCCCGGATTCACATAATACTGTGGTTTTCTTAGATGTTCTACTCTCCAGAGTAATAAAGAGTTGCCAGGACAGGCTGGAGTCCCAAGACCAGATTTTTGCAGGATCACAAGTGGCATTTCTGAGCCTAGAGAGTTGCAGGGTGGGGGGAAGGAGTTGTCGATAATGCTTTACCAGCTAGTGTATTCACAGACTTGCACATATTTATTTAAACATTTAACAATGCATTTAACGTTTACCTTGATCTAAATAATTACAGTAAGTAAACAAGCACTGTGCTATATTATTACTAAATGTTGGCCATGTTCTTTCATCTCTAAATTCTCTTCTATACTATTTCTACAACTGGCAATTTTAGCAATTTGTAGTTGAAGCCCTCTAGATTTCTCCACTGAACTACAACAGCATTCCTTTACGGCTCCCAACTCTCGTTGCACCATATATATCAAACTACTCTTTCAACGCCTGCACTTCCAAACATTTTAAACACCTTAATGGCTTTTCTCACTGAACCATAAAAATTATTTATAAAATTCATTTTAAGACATTCATACAACGAGAACCTCATAACGTGTCGTGAAATACAAATTATGTTTACTGGAGTATAAAAAATTCTTTGAGTCTATGTATACGTAATGAAGGAAAAAGCCAACTGCTTTTCCAAGTGGACTCTTATTATAAGCAATCACCAAATGCAAGGTGAGAAGGTAATGAATTATTTGCTCCGGAGTAATTTTTTAAATAAACAGCTTGACAAGAAAAAGCAGTGCCTTCTAAGACTTAATTTGAATTAAGGACATTTGGTGCAGTTGCAAAGAAGAATCACACTACTTTATCCAGTATTTTTCACAACTAAGTAGCTGCAGCATCTGCTTTCCTGTAAGGTTAATACTGACACCACGGTCTATCAGTCTTTGTTAACTCTCTGCAGCTGAGCAAGGGAAATCACCTCCACACTGACATTTCAAGGGAAAGGTTTTTAATCAAGATTCATATGTTATTAGAGCTCCAGAAGAAGGAGAGGTTAGTTTTTGAACAACTAATGACATGTGAAACATGGACAGCTGGTAGTCATTTTGGAAACCTTCATCCATTGGAGGCACAACTACACAAACAAGAGTACATTGAATGGGATATGTGAAATTGTAAAAAAAAAAGTGAATTTAAAAAAAAATATAAAAATTAAAGTTAAATTCAAACTCTTCAAAACACAGCCAGCAATTTTGACGTGAGACTCATGAGAATCATGTCCCACACTTGATCTGTAGGTTGGTATGCAGATAAGTCATGCCTTGGGCATGAAACTTTGCCAGTAAAAGAGGGTCTCCCTTCAATTCTCTCTGGTTCCAGATACTCCTAAGCCCCAGGCTGCCCTTCTCAGGGGGCTTCCAACGGCACCTCGTGCCATGGCACTATAGCACAGATCTTCAGACTCCGTTACAGAAAGTCCATTTATCAGCTAAGAACTCTTGAATATACTTTCATGCCCACCTGGCCACCTTTAGGGCATCACCTCAGCCCATTTTGTCATTTCAGATCTTTTTCTAGCTGTCTGTAAGCCACTGTCCCTCTGTGCCACACATTCTCCCTTTAGCCAACAGCACACACAGAGTAGGAGCTCATCATTGTCACCAGAGGACCACTGAAGTACGACTCTTGGAGAGAGGGACTTGTATTTTTAGCATTGATGGACTGGGGCTCTCTTCTGTGTGGCAAATGGGTCATAGCATCTCTTCTCTAGTTTATAGCAAACTATTTCAAAGCAAAGCTTAATCTGCCAGATCCATAATGTAGATTTTCAGTAAGATCCTTTGTGCAAGGAAAAGGACATAAACCAGCTGCCTTTGAATTCAGATGGAAACACTGATGATCTAAATCATCCAAGCCTGGTATATAAATGAAAAGCAACAACCAGACCAGCGATTGATCCCTAGAGAACTCACTTATGATTCACTGTGGAAGACGAAAAGCTGTCTATGTAAACAAATTGTTTATGGTCTGTTAAGCAAAAGTAAAACCAATGGAGTGCAGCAGATGCAATTCCAGCTGAGGATTCAATCTTACAAAAGTGCACGGATCTGACCCCGCAGCCCTTTTTCATAGGAACGGTTTCCCTGCAGACACTGGAACTAGCAAGAACTGCTGTATCTGCCATCTGTGCCCCATCAGTCCCCGATGAAAAGAGTCAAAGCCTGAAGAAGCGCTTTGTGCTGCCATTTCAGTGAACACAGAGACGCCGCAGCCAAAGGCAAGCTCTGGGACCACAACAGCTCGTTCAGTTCTTGACTCATGACCATCCAGACAAACCTTCAACAGCTCTGCTCTTTCAGGTTCCAACCTTAGCTCAGTCAAGAGCAGCCTTTTCATCGATTTGATGGACGCTGGGGCTGGTTCACACGGGAACTGCAAAGACAACGGGGATTTAGGCTATAATTCTTACGAATCACTTTACATCCCTCCTTGCTCCACCCCATCCACACCACACCACTGAAATATGCTCAGGGAAGGATATGGGACACGTGCAAGTGGGCACACGATCAGACGAACGCAGGTTCCAAACGATCTCACGGTGGCAGGTGTATTCAAACACCGCAAGAGACCCTTATGTTCTTCTTAATCAGCCCTGCCTAATTCTCACCCGCCTGCCATTTCTAGTTTATTTTCAGACATCATTACCTTCAACCTTGGATTTCTTTGTTAATCTAAGGAGCTGATATTTCCAAGACCTGAACGGCAGCTGCGCCACACTGAGTGAAGGCAGTAAAACATCTGCTTGCGCTGTACTCATTTGGGTAGACTGGAGTTACAGGGATTCGGCTAATAAGCCCTGATGTGCCTTCACGCTCACCTGGCCACCCTTATGGCATCCTTCAGAGCGTTACCTCAGACCACGTTTTCACTTTGGTTTTAAAATTAATGAACCTTTGGTATTTTACAGGTTCATCATAATTGGCAATGCTGTTAGACACCAAGGAAGGATAAACACACTATCTGTCGTAGCTTTAGGGAAGGAATGTATGATCCTATAACATAAATTTACAGGAAAAATCAGGGAGATTTCCAGTCCCTTCTCCCACTCATCATGTAACTGAGTTTTAGGGTTTGTAACCACCCCACGAGTACTTATTGAACTGGTCTCTGCAGACTTACACCACAAGCAATCTCAGCTGTCCTAACTGCAGATGTATAAGAAAGTGTTTGGCACTGGGAAAGACTCAAACAAAAATCCAATCAAGTGTGAAAAATAGGACACTGAAAATAGAAACACGTAACTGACATTAAGCAGTAAATAATAAATAAAACCAAGCAGGCATTGTTCAAAAGTCTGGCCACTGTGCCAGGAAGTTTGCTTAACCCAGATAATTGACTTTAAAAAAAAAAGGGGGGCAAATATTACAAAATCTGTAGCATTTTCATACTTGTCTGAGATGCACACACATATAAAACAGTTGTCCTGATTCTGAAGGGGATAACATTTATCTCATCACTAAACTAGTGCCAACAGCAGACAGGGAAGACACTATGCCAAACCAGCTCTTAATGATTCTCAAATGCATCTTTAAGAGCATTGTCTAAACATCCACATCTCCAGAAGGCAAAAAAGACTCATAATCACAGGACAAATCTGATCTGAATAAGCAGGAAATCATAGGAGCTTCCCACATCTGTTTTCCTCTTATTAGATTAGCAGTGGTGTCACATCCTATGTCATGCCATTATACACCGACCTTCAGCAACTTAGCAGATTAATTTATTTATTTTTAAAACATCAGCAAAGCTCTTTGGAAGCTACTTTTCTTGGCAAGGAACGTACATATGCACATCATGAAAGGGTGGATTTCTTTAGGAAGTGAGAGTGCTGCACGACTGGGGATTTGGAGAACTCGGCTGCGAAAATCATCACAGGATTCAAAGGTCAGGACACCAGAAACCACCAGCAGTTCTTGGAGACATCTATTACAATTGTTTCTGGTGTTGGCATTTCCAGAATCCAGGGGTATATTTCAGCTGTGTGAGTAACTGAATTAGCACAAACGGTACTTACACACTGGTTTGCAGTGATGCAGCTGACCTAACTCATATTGTCAGGCAGAATTCTCTCTGCCAGGCTGATCGCACTGGGATGGCATCTGGATATATGCAATAAGGATTCAAGTGTGCAATATCTAAGTCTCCAGACAAACTTAAACTAAGTGGTGAAAGATCAGGAGTTTCATCTTTTATCTGGGAGATCTGCAGGAAAGCAGATGGCCTTTAGTCCCTTTTGAGTTCTCTAAGTCAGACATGTTTTCTTTTTGCAGAATTTTTTGCTGTTCATTATAATTACATTTCATATCTTGGCCAATTTCTCCTACCACAGCTATTGAGAGATTTAACAAGTATCCAGACTTCATTACTCAAAGCTGTTTTATATTAAGAGATATTCCAGTCCTCAAAATTTTAATTTTAACAAATATTACTACGGACTCATGTCTTTCAGTTTACCACATCACCAAACATTCTTACCAGCAGATTCTGAAAGCCAGACAAATCCAGCCAAGGTTTTCCCTTCCTCTTCCTCTAAAAACACTGCTGTGTGACAAGGACCATAAACAGTAACAGCATTTTATTTCTTCTTCTGTTGCTGGTGTGGAGCACAGAGGCAAAGAACAAGCAAACACACCTCCTCCAAGCAGAGGAGTTTTGTTTGTTTGTTTTAAAACCAAAAGTTGCCATTTTGCTGAAAACAGCAAAACATCCAGACTTCAAAACATCCTCTCTTACCCAGTACAAAGCAAACAAATATATTCTCCATGAAACAAGCAAAATAACCCTGAAGTACTTCACTTCAGACACATCAAATCAACCTGGTATCCTCCCTATTAATTTAGACAACAAAAGTTTCAATTACATTTTCTGACCTTATCAAGTCACTCCATTTAAAAAGCCTGGCAAATCACTATGGGAAATATTTCAATGGACTTGTGTTTTCCAAGGGAAAATTGCTGTCTTAGAAAGCACTCAGCTACAGCTCTTTACCAATATTAAAGTAGATCCTAATGGCAGATATTCTTGAAATACTTACAGTTAGCCAGACTGCTTTTGGAGCGGGTCAGTGTTAGTGCCATCGCTAAGCTCATTTTCAAAAGCCCCCACATTTCCTATAGTTCCCTACTGAGGTTCACAAAGAACAGATTTTTTTGTTGCTTCCTACGTGATGCAGTGTGTGAACTATTCGTAGCAATATCGGTCAGAGCAGCATCAGAACATCTGCTTCATTCCTGTGCGCCTCAGACAAGGTTGAAGCACATGTTTATCAACTGGACAAATAGCATTCAGCAGCCCACAAAGTTCTTCCCATCCCAAACATGTATTTGCCTTAAAAAAAACAATTTTTAAAACTATAATTTTGTGTGTTTAATTAACCACAGAAGGAGAAAAGGAGGAAGGGAAACACTCCAGAATCCAAACAATTGTGCAATTATGCGACCAACTAATTACCTTCAGGAGGGTGGCTGAGAAACAGCCATAGAAATTTCCAAGTTCACCGCAGACATCCTGGAAAGCTTACCAGAAGGTCATGAATAGTTAAGTCATGACTTTGCCAGGGATATTTTAAGCTGGCAGAGCAGCCCTAGAAAGGCTTTTGCTACTGGCTGCAAGCAAGGACAGCCTAATTTAAGGCAAGATATTGTTTAGTGACTCAACATATTTGAACGTCACACTATTCGTGAAGCTGTGAAAAGGTCTGGATGATGCTGTGACAGCTAGGCTCTCAGTACTGAAGGAAAGGACTATGTATACCAGGGAAAATTCCTTAGAAATCCTCATCACAGAATACACGGACCAGGCTGGGACTCCAGAAGGTATTCCCATGAATTCAGCACCTTTTCATGACAGCTTTGAGGACAAGGCTTGTCTCCCTTTGCTGGGAAGAAGCAAAGCCCCTGGTGCAGCTATTGCCATTTCAGACAGAGTTACGGCAGCGCTGGGCAAGAACACTTCTTTCACAAGTAAGGCTGGCAATATTTCCTGTGCTATCAGGGTGGGAAAAAGGAATCATCTCATTGAAATCAAGGCTCTTCCACTCTGTTTTGTTAACAGACTTGAAAGGGTTGATATTAAACATCCTTCTTATGTCTTTGCTGAAGCTCCTGGAGGAGCTCATGAGGCATTATGTACGTGTTAGTCCATGAAGTGCTACACCTGAAAGTGACACAATATTTATTTTAACCAGACAGGAAAGCTGAGGTACAGATGGGCTTTTCACCTTCATCATGCTCACCAGGAATTCCTCTGAAAGCTGTAACTCACCCCAGAGAAACAAGACTGTTCAATGCAACACGACTTATCCTGGAGTCTGGGAGCACTGATTTGGCAGAGACGACGATGTCCATTGCCTAAAACTCCCACCATTTCAGAGTTTAGAAATCAAATTCTGTTGCAACTAGCAAGTCATCTTCATATTCACATGAGGCTTAACCGAAGGGTCAGAGCATACAGTTGGAGCAGGGAAGCAAGCAGTGAAAAGCCATTCCAGCCTTCTACCTCCAGGCAATGCTCCTTTTCCTATTAAATCCCTGTTAATCCTTTCTGGAACTTAAGAGGTGCAGAACGAGCCCCCTGCAATTGTTTTTAGCCTGGCTTTCGAACATGAATCTTCGACATAGTTTTAAAATGCATCAATGCTTTATGTGTTTATCTATGCTGATGAGCATTACGTTCTGCTTCAAAAATATCTATTTCTGCACTTGGGTTATTTTATTCCCCTATTGTTAAAATGAAAGATTGGCTAAACCATTTCAGCAATGCCTGTCAAGCACTTCCTTTCTCCTGCAAATCCTAAAGCTCCGATTCTCGTCATTAAGTCACTGACAATATAAAGACAGACCTTGTCAAATAAACCGTCATCAACAAAGATAAATGCACAGAAATTATACAGAAATTGGCCTGCAGCATCATTGCATCATAAATAGAACTTTCTGAAGAGGAAATACATCCACATTCACCACTCAGAGCTCAAGATAGAACAATAATGACCTGCATTTTAAAAGCCCTCATGTACCCAATGGTGTGCAAGGATTCAAAAGCGTTTTGGACTTCACAGACCATGTGAGAAAACCCTCTCCATTCCACACAGATAGAGCTGTCAACTCCACAAGAGGACATCAACAACCTAGTTATCAACTATGTCTCCCCATAAAAATTCAAGTCCAGCTGAAGGTCAATCCCATAGTCTGCCTGACCCCATTTTTCTGGTACTGGCTGCTTAAAGAACAGCGTAATCAAAGACAAGAGTGCAAGGATTTGTCACCCAGCCTCCTAACAATCACAGAGTTGCATTGTTTTCAGAGCTGAAAGTGGCATCTGGAACAGGTGACTATGTCCTCCAAGAAATCCCTTAACCTTTTTTTGAATCAATCTGTATTTCAAGTTGCTGCAACATCAACAGCAAGGGCCCCACAATTTAATCACTTGTTTTCTTAAACATTACTTCCACTTTATTTTTGAAACTCATTGCTTTCTAATTTCTTCAAGTACCCGTTCTGCTTCTTATATTGTGAAAAATAGCATTCAATAGTTATCATTCCCTTTGTGCCTTCTTCTCTACCTTGATTAAAATTCCTTTTTTTTTTTAAAATTTCTATCATTTCGCCTAAACTGAAGCCATGCATCTAATCACCCTTCTTATCCTGCACTTGCTTTCTTAGTAGTCTGGGCTAAGGAATACCCGGCAGAGCACAGCCCAAAGAGTCAGACTACAGCTCTAGCAACCCGTATTTGCACCTTCCCCAGGCACTGGACATACAGTTTAGCACTTGTCCAAGCTAAGACTTGACTCACATCCTGAACTAAGCATTTGGAAGTCAACTGGGAGATTACAATAGCTGCAATTAATCCAAGTGTAAAAAGATTAACAACAGTTTATCCAGCTTTTATTCTCCTATGGCTGACTACAGTTAATTCTACTAACACCTCCAACGACATACAGCCCAGACCCAACAGCAGCTTAATTGCTCCTGCACTCTCGATATTCTTTGCTCCGTCTGGAGCGTAGCCTTGGATGCCACAGCGCTGCCAGAATATTATAATCAGAAAGAGACTCAGGAATAGAAGCACAGCATTAGGCAGATGGTTGAGGTCCTTCCTTCATTTGCTTTTCAAATTAACTAAGCGTGTCCAAATGAGACACTTGATAACTGAATATCAGTTTTGCTTTTCCCATACAGCCCCACATAGCCACACTCTGGAAGATCTTGATTTTTTGCCTTCCTGTGGATGAACATGAGTCACAAATGCTCAGTTTATATTTGGGAAAAAAAAGGTAAAGGGTGCTTCCGAACCTGACTTTACGGGGCCGAGTTTTATTAGACATCAAGTATTTTTAAAGCATTTCTATGCAATAAACGCTGCTTCTTTCACATTGTATCCGAAATCACATCAGTGAGATGCTGCTGGAAACTGTGTATATTCCACGCGAGCAGCCTGGGACAGTAAGATCTTCAAACAACACAGCTAGGTCTAGGAAAGTGCAGCTAAGAGACAGGGAAATGTTTTAGGGTATTGAAGCCACCACTTGAGGAGTTGGGGAACTAAGTGTGATGGGGTGGCATGCCAGGGTAACATAAAGCACCTGTGACAGAACTAAAAATATAATGCAGAGGCTTGTGAGGATCAGAGCTAATCCTCCTTTCTTCTCCAAACAGCTCCTGAGGTAAGAAAATAACACACAAGAGGAATGACACATACACACACAAAAAAAATATCACAAACCCAAAGAGAAAAGCCGTCCTCTTTCATTTTGTGGGGTTATTCCACCCATTTGCTAGAACATCTCCTCTGTCCTTTCCTTGAAAGTCTGCAGGGATGGCAACTGCGCAAAACAAGCTTTCTTGGAGCAAGAAGTGCTTTGTAAACAAATAGCCATGTCCTAAAGTACCAAACAAGCAGAGGCAATTTGGAACATTTGGCAAGGTGCAGGTATGTCATGACAGCGTGTTAAATGCATTATTCAACACACTACAAAGTGTAACACATCGAAGTGACAATTCATACTGCATTTACCTCCCATCAGCAAAGGTATTAGAATAGAATGGTTGGTGCTTGAGCAACAGAATAACAGTGGAAGAGATATCCAACCTGAAACAGCAAAGAAAACAGCTCACCAAACTTACATGTCTTGACTCCAAAGAGGAATTTAAGGAAATACTTTGAGCCAGAACATCCTCGTGAACTAACCCCCCATTGCGATTAGTTTGCAGACATCATCTCCTGTGAAAAAATTTTGCAATGAGATTTCTAATATCCCTAGAGCTTCCTATAAAAGTGGGTTCCCAAATTATATCATCTACCATTTTCCTTGTATTCTTAATGATCCAAAGAACCCAAGGGAATTTTCTGCACTTAAGTCTACTCAAGTACAGACGTAGGAGAACTTGTCTGAGTTCCTTTTGCTGAGAGCGTAGCCTGATAAACTGGGGTTCAGTAGACCTGGGTTATCTCCCCAACTTTGCTGCTAGCCTGTAGCCTGGCTTGGCAGGGAGCAGATCCATCTCCCTGCATGTCAGTCTCTCCATTTGTGAATCGAGGAGAACCCTGATACTCACAGCAGAGCTCTCTGCAACAAGTTGAAATGAAACATTCTACTGGAGCAGGCATTATTCTAACAGTGCCATAATTAAGCACAAGATCTTTGCATTTCCCCTCTCAAAAAAAATTCTCTCAGCTACAGGCAAGCAAAATATTCTGAGAAACTTATTTAAGCTCCCAGGTTGAAGCTGATAAAGAAGAAACCTGGGCTGCCTGACTCAGGCACAGGAGCATAAAGGCAACGACTACCTTGAGAGCTCAGAACTCGCCGGCTTTATTGCTGCGGCAGCCGTCGGTGCCGGCCCCGTTACGGCAGCGAAGGGCCATCGCTGGTGTTTACTGTAAGTCATTCACTAAAATGGATGTTCCGCGACATTAAAAGTATGTTGGGTGTCCGGGTGCAATAAAAAATTAATTTACCATTCACAAAGCTTCTCGTTTAGTTAAATCAGCTGTGTTTCAGCTACATTATCTGTATGTTTCTAACGTATTTATTCCCTATATTTTTGCGGAGCTGGCTCAAACTGAGCTTTATTTTTTTTTTATTAATTTAATGTAATTTCTATGTATTCCTGGGAGTAGGCCATGGTGTAACAATTATACTGCCACATTGCCATCTCCAGGCAAGCCAAAGAACTGTGTAGAAAGCTCTTTCAGATGTGCATATGTGTATATATATCTTTAAGAGGAATTTTTTTTAAAAAAATACTCTTTCGGAATACTCTTCTATTTCAGGAATGTATGAAAAGGTGTCAGTCATTTGCACTGTGTTTTACTTCTAGACTATTTCCACAGCCACACCGAGGCAGACTTGCATCCAGAGCAGCAGCTCAGTGCTGACTCTTCTGAACTTGTGCCCTCCAAAAACTGCAATTTGATTCTACGACAGGTTTTAAATGTACACAAGAACTACATTGGTCTATATTATTCCTAAACTGACAAACCCCCAGACAACAAGTCCATACCCTCCCATCAAGCTACTTCCAAGAACTCTGACTGACAAGGACAAAAAGTCAGTCGTTTCACGTATACAACTGACATTTGATACTAACGTATCCTGTCGCATTAAGACTTCCAGCGCATTTATAAGGAGCACTTAAGATATGCTCAGTCCTAAATTTTGGCTGGGAAGGGACAACCAGCACTGCCGTAAGGATTTCTCAACCTTGCACATGCTTTGACTGAAATGTGGAGACACACAAATGCTGTGCTGCCCTCTTTTCAAGATAATTAAGCTGTTCAAACTAATTACTACACCCTTCAAGTATCACGATGAGAAATGACATCTGTAAAACTTCTTGGAAGTGTTGTTCAACTCAGCAACTTCCTTGTTTTAAAGTGAAGGAAGCAAAACTAATTGTTAAACCTTTTCTCATTTAAACACAGATGAAGACTATATTTACAGTAAAATTTTCAGGAATTATCATTGCTCGTAAAAGAACAAGGGCCAGGTTTGCAAAAGCATATATGGGTGCACCATACAGTCTGGGTGAGATGCAAAAGGATGCTGATCCTAACTAGAAGGAACAGAGATCCCCACATCATCTCACGCTCTGTCTGTCAAAAGTGGAGGCAACTCAGCACTGGCTGCAATTTGTAATTGTTCTCAGGTTCAAGTTCTGGAACAGATAAATGGCCTTTAAGAGAAAAAATATTGGCAGAGGTGTAGTTTCCTGATAGAAACCTCTTACTGCAGGGGCTGTGAAGGAAACCAAACCTACTAACTAATAACACATCCAGAAAAACAGAGTTTTTCTGAAAAACTAACATCTAATATTTTATAATAACAGAATAAAGGTAAGAAAGAAAAAATCCTGCCTCTAGAGTAGAAACAGATATAACAGCAGATTTAGTCTTAACTGCTTTAGCTCTTACCCAAACTGGAAAAGTGGCAGCTTAGTCAAATGGAGAAAAACAGAGCATGGACTGCCACTTCACTGCATGTTCCTCATCAAGAAGGATGTGCAGGTACCATCAAAGACTTCAAGGCTGGCAGGAGGAAAGCCCCAGTTGATCAGATTTCAGGTTAGCAACACTTACAAGTACAGCTGCAGCGCAATCCTCTAGAGAAGCGTAACTCTCACCGTTCCTCTAAGAAAAGGTATATTAGAAGATTTTTTTTTATTTTTTTTTTCCCCCCATGATAGCAAGCACCTTGTATACATATGGCTTCCCTCAGCAGAAGTTTGACACGCTGACCTGGCTCTGTTCCCACACCGGATGGAGAATGAGCTGTACCAGCAACATCCACCTGCGCAGTAAACCAACTTGTTTCTCAGCAAGGCTTATCATCTCGGTCTTGGTTTTGTGCTAACACCATTTATACGTCTATGCCAATACCAGAACAATTAGTTCGATTCCAAAAAGTAAAAATTAGTCATATATTTATTGAAAATATTTGTACTTTCACACTGAATATAAAGCAGAAAAAGTTTCACGTGAAGTGCAAACTCTGCTCACCACTGCTTGATACCAGTGAGAACGTGCACTGCAGCTTCACAGCTCTTCGTAAAACCTTGTCCACCATGGCAACAAGGGGAAAAAAATCTAATAATTCTTGGGGAGATTTTTTTTTTTAGGCTGTACTTTAACTGAACAATAAATCATTTAAATTCCATTGGAGGAGTAAAAGAAAACATCAGTCAAATCTCACTTGACACCCTCATCACCCACTTAATGTCAAATCAAAACATTTTGCTTTGTTCTTCAAATTATGAAACCTAAGGACAAATTACCACAGCAAAGTCAGACTCTGCATATTAACACCCTGGTCAAACAATGGGTTTTTTTTACTATGATCATCAACTGATTATAGCTCTACAGATGTCAGAAACAGATTGAGAAATTCAGAGTTTAGACTGCCATTTAGAGAACAAAATTTAGAAATCATTTGGAAGAAAGCCTCTTGGATGGAGTTTTCAAACCAATCACCAATTTCCTATTCCTACTCCAGAGCGTTCTGTGGAACCCTCTGCTAATCATGAGAGCTTTGTCATTTTGTCTAAACCAACAGCAAAGTGGACCTGCTCATTTCTCCACAACTTGTTTGTTCACCATTAGTGTATAAGTACATCTGCATTTCTCGACCCCAGGCTTACCCCTTGCCCTAACCAGTTTAAAACTCAGTTAAAATCCAGAGTAACTAAAAATCCGAGTAAGTTCCCACATGGATGTCTCCTGAATATAGGTCAAGTTCAGCTCCTATGTCTGCACTTCAAGCTAGTCTTACTAGCAAATGTAAGACTGACCAGAGAAAAAAAAGAAGGAAACATATTATTTTATCTCCTCCAAAGCTGGTCTGAAGATTAAGCTATAGCTCAAACATTTTTATGGCTGCCTGTCTGATACTTGTCATTCAAATGCCAAGTACCATTACAAAAAACACAGCTAGATTTCTATACTAATAAATTTCAGGATACTACACAAATGAGGGCAGTATGATTACATTGATTTTACATATTCTCTCCCTTTATAACCAGAAATCACTCTGTAGCCCACTGGCAGAACCAGGAACATAATCAAGATCTGCATAACCAAGATTTAAATATAAAAAGTTTCTGTGGGCATTATACAAACAGGACCAATCTCAATCATTTCACCCACACGCAACATTTTTTTCTGCAAGCTTCTTCCTCCACCCCTCAGCCCCCAAAGTGCTTGAAGGCACTCTGAACATATTTCTTCTAGTTACCTCATGTAAAATCTTAATAGACACAGTGTTGCAGGAGGCAAACAGTCTTTTACAGTTGGGTAAATGTTTCTGAAGTTGCCATCTGTCCATATTTTCCAACTGTCTGGGGAACCATGCAGGAACTCTTCAGAAACCCAAATCACTAGGTGACTTTTCAAAAGGAGACTTCAACACTTGAAAGTATGGTGGGTTACTTTTTCCTCCCAGCAGAAGTGAGCAATAACTTCAACCAGTTGCAGCAGAGAACTTCTCTGCTTTTTAAAAAGGCTGATTTCTGTCCCTGCCCCGTTATCCACAGCTGCATGTCTGACACAATTGAAGTTATCACAGGAGTGCTGAGCGTTAATGCATGCTCATTAAGCAGATTTACTACTCCCCTGCTCCAGTGCTGTCAAAGGAACCATGGAGCTACCTTGTTCTTCCTACTTGAACACTTACTTTACTATTAACCAAGGAAATCAACTAGCAAAAAGGACAAATAAGACACCCAAAAATATAGTACAAATTCCAAAGGAGCATGAACATCTACAGGTTCATACCATATTGTGTCCACAGCAAGAACATTCCCTTTTTCCACAGCTGCCTCTGACAAAACTAGATTTATTCATACAGCTGTCAGATAATTGGCACCTGAGCCAGCAGCCCAAGCATGGAGCCTCTTTAGATGAGGCTTAAATATTGTAGGGATGACTAATCTCCAGGGCTATGGGCAGGCTGATTTACACCACAGAGCTGGCCCTTTGATTTTTTTCAAGCCAATAAGAGCAATTCAACATTTTTGAGTTGTTTTCTACCCCCGCTGAACTGGGGGTAGAAAATATGATTTTCAAAGGTGATGAGCTCTAAGTCCTTAAACCAGGAGCCATTTTTCTCCTAAATCAGCATTTCAAGACTTATGAATGATCTGTTGATCATTAAGTTCTAGCTGTAATTTTAAATGTTCCAAATGGAACATTCCATTTGCAGTGGGAAGGAAGGCCAGCCCCAGCCGAAGCTCTGGACACAACTCTCAGATATAAATAGTTTTCACAAGCCACGTGAAACACAAGACACTGAAGTCATGCAGATAAAAGCACACATAGGAGTCACCCCAAAATACACATATTACTGAGTGCAATCTGGCATTTGTTCATTAGAAGGGAATTGGTCTTGGTTTCAGCAGCCCACTCTTCTTTGAGTAAGGCTTAAACACACTGGCTACTAAGACTTGAATCATATTTTCAATATGAATTTATCTACTTTTCAATTTTTGGCCATTTAGCCATGTTATGCATTTGTCTTTCAGCTTAAGAGCAGAGCTCTGTATTTACTGATTGTTGCTACTGAACCTGCACACATATATTATTAGTATTTTTCTTCCCACAAAGAAAGCGAACTTAAATAATTAAAAAAAAATGCATTTGCCAGCAGCTAAAATATGTTGGCTTGAATGATAGGTAAGAAATACCTTAGTCATGGTCTTCCTGTATTACATCCCTCCTGCCAAGTAAATTCCAGCGAAGAACAGAGTTCCTGCGAGAGAGAAAGATGGGGCCTGACTCTTCATCTGCTCTGCACCGTGTGCATGCATTTGAATTACTGTTGAAGCACTGTTTTTCAACACAATTTCAGGTTTCTATTCTGCCTCAAAAAAAAAAAGAGTCTACTTTTGGCAGAGAAATTCAAATTTTCACTGGGGAGAATCAGACTGACAAGCTGAAAGATACATATACCTACACACGCGTGCGAAAGCATCACTGCAGTATCTCCGGACTTATATTCCCTAAGGCATGCCTAAATTAAATTTCTAAATTAAATCTCTCTTGATTTACTATGGCAAAATATAACAGCATTACACCACAGCAGCTCAGCACAAAGGACAGCACGATATATCACGAGTTGCAGTGCTTAGCCAGAGAACTGCGACGTCAGAGGAGAATATATCCAAAAAGTAACTGAACTACGGTGCACGTGTAGGAACCAGAGGAGCATTTGTAAGTTCAAAGTGTTTGTTTTCAGTCTGAAGTCTTTTTCTCTCCCGTGTTAAGCCTAACTTTTCTGTCAAAGCAAACAGTTGAAAATATTATCAAACATTTCTAACCAAGAAGTTCATAACCATGAAATACGAATACAAAGCGAGTACAAAGTGATGGCAAACATGATGAAGGTCAGAACGGCTTTGGATTTGATTCATTCTAGGGTTTCATTTCCTTAATCAAATTTTGGGCATCCAACTCTTGATAGCATCTCTACAAATAACAGGTTTCTGCCATTTAGGGTTTCTTTGTTTGTTTGTTTTATAAAACCTTTTTACCACAGCCCAATAGCAAATCATCAAGTAAAATACAGATTACAAACAGAAAAGCCTCACCATTGAAGACCCATTTAAAGCAGAACAGCAGTGTGATGTGATCTGCTTTCCCAACGCTCTGTTTCCACAGGGCACCAAGAGTCTAAGGGAAACTACAAATTAATTCAGGTATCATTTTCGAGCTCATTCCTCATCTTGTGGAAAAACGTATGTGGCAGAGAAACAAACAGTTACATGCTTCCCAGCGTATTCAATGAGACCCGTTGACACAACAGTGCTGCTGAGGCCATCCAGGCCTATTTATTCTGACTAATTTCCATAATCTATTGTGCCTGCATCTGCAGGCATTTGACTCCATCCCTTTCACAGATAGCTCAGCTTTCCAGACCTCTTATTTTCCATTCTGCTTCAATAAATGCCTTTTTTTTTTTTTCCTCCTATTTTCACTCACTCCATTTTATTACATCTTCATGTGAAGAATTCCCTTTGGATCACTTGGGAAAGAATATAACAGTCCAGAGGGAACCTAGGGTAGCAATTTCCATGGGGATCTTTCTCATGAAGGCAGTTAACCTATCCATAAATATTCATCACTGCAATATCTAAGGAATAAGCCAAGGTAAAAGACGGCTTCCTGTGGCATTTAAAAAAGTCTAACACTAGTCACACACACTGAAACGAGACGTTTTTCATCTTTTTTCCAGAAGCACCAGGCGTGCTGCTTCTGCAGGACTCAGACACCGCTGGGCTAACAGTCTCAGGTAGGTATCTGTACTGACACCGATAACGTATTGTTTAAGTGCCTTGCAGCCCCTATAGCATTTATCTGCAAAAATCCCAAAGGGGCACGGAGACATTCCCAGTCTGCTGAGGAGGACACAAAAAAAAGCGTACAGCTATTTTCCACCTATTGAAACGCGGTGAAGAAAAAAACTCTCATATTTCAAGCTATAACACTGCTTCCCGCAGAGTTATTTATTTTAATTTGAACTTATCTGCCCTTCTGCGAGCGGATGACAACTCCTAAAACAATTTTACCGTCTCAGAAAAAAGAATCCAATAAAATTAAGAAAGAAAATCAAACATCTTTGAAGATACAGCAGGATACACGAGCAAAGAGACAGATTACCATTGTCTCACTCACTTTAGATCCAGAAACAAATTGCACAGCAACGTCAGCGCAGGGTTTCACTGCAGCTAATAACCTATGATGCTACATTGCTTCCCAAGCCCCGGAAAAATCTCCCTGCAGGGCACCATCCCGTGCCCTTCGGGTGTGTGAGTGCAGGCAAAAGGCAGGTCAGTCTCTGCTGTCTTCCACTGCATGGCAGGAGCATGTCCACAACACGAGCTCTCCTCTGCCATCCAGATCCGTCCCAGCACAGCAGAGACATGTAGAAAAGTCCCAGATTAAGCAGAACAGCAATTAAAATACACATTTCTAAGGAAACAGTCTTGCACAATGAAAAAATGGCACTTGTGCCAAGCCTGTTCGCTGCCCTGCAAGAGGCAGAAGACAGTTTCAACACTGTCTCTTGACAGATGCTCTGTGACAATTAACCAAGGTCTAAATTGGCCCAAGAGTTTACTTTCTCAAACTATGTTCTCTCAGTCTTCGACTTGAAAGAGGTTTGTGGGACAGACTCTGGGTCACGTGCATTGCTGCTGATGGGAACAGGGGATCTCTTCCCCTGTTCTAGGCAGCAACTAAACCAGAGTGAAAAAGTTAAATGCACTGGGGGATCAGCATCCTGGAGCACCAACAGGCTCACTCTCAGAAGAGGCGTGTGAGTCAAACAACCACAGGTGATGGAAGAGCCAGGAACTGCGTTTTCATAGCTTTGCCGAAAATGGGTCATAATTCTCTCATCCGTAAAACTGACAACCTTACAAGTGCCCAGAGTTCTGCAAGTGAAAAGTGTTAATTATATTATTATTAGTATTCGTAGCCATCAATCAGCCACCTTTCAGCAGCGCTAAAAATTCAGTCAAAGCAACTCTCGGTAGAATTGCTCCAGAACAGGTCAGGCTGCATAATGACTATTCTCAATTTCAGGACCGGTTGGCTGATACAGCGTGTACCAGCCCTAGCTCAGCAGGCTGCTCTGCTAATGCTTCCTCATGTACCCAATTATACTCTTGTATTTGTTAATGTTACATGAGAAATCTTTACAATTACAGTAAATCATCCACTATGAATCCTGGAGCTAAAATTTTTTAATGAACATTCATTATAGGAAAAAATATCTCCTCAGACTAAACCATGGGAAAAAAGTACAGTTTTATGACACATGAAATTCTGGCTTTCACTATCTGTTTAGTGCAATTTGCTTAGTAGATTTAGCTCAAGATGCAGCTCTTGCATACATAAACACTCAATGTTTTAGACTTGTATAATCAATTGGGAACTGGGAAACTAAACAGTGACACTGACATTTTGGTTTCATTCTACATGCCAAAATATTTTGTCAGAGCTTGCAGAGTGCTTGGCACATCCTCCAGGCAGGAGCAGCTCCAGCAAGGTGGACCCCTCAGCTGTACGACCCTGAGGAGCCAGAATCAGACACTCATCCCTTCAGACATGGGTCAGGGGGAAGATCAACCCTGCTATTAGCAAATGTCATGACAAATGCAGGTGGTATTGCTTGTGGCTGAAGCGAGCCATAGGGAAAGAATTTATTTTTGGTGCTTTCAATCTTACCTGTAAACCCAAGATCCATATTAAGCACAGGAACACATTTAGGTAAAAAACACATTGAGTTCTGTAAAATCAGCAAGATTCTAACCTAAAAGTATGAGGTAGTATGGGGATAACTGGGCACCGTTGTTGCTGAGAGGGTGAGACCCTCCCAACGGATTTTCTTCCAACTATGGGAATAACTGCAATTGTCAATCAACTGACACACAAGAAAACGAACGAGGAACATGAATAATGGAGAACAACTAATTACGTGTGTGATGATTTGGAACAGCTGGGAAGTCCTTTATGTGATCTGAAGACTGCTTTGGGGAACTTGACTTGGGAAAAGTGTACTACGTATTTAAAATCAAGCAAGAATCATGAATTTGGCTAACATTGCTTCCTCCTGTCTTGAGGGTCTGCAACCAAATACAGAACATGAGATGGAGGCGCGTCCAGTGATTTCAGTCATATAGAAAGTAGAAGCTGTAATATGGACATAAACTCTTGATTAAAGTAACCCAAGTTAAACCCAGAAACAAACTGTTCTTCATACTTCATCAGCTGTCTTAAGCCAATTTTGTTAATAAGACAAGACTGACAAATTATTCAACTGTTTGACATGAGTGAAGGCCACACTTCCCACTGCTGAGCACGGCCGTATAAAATGGGATCATGCCACCTTCAGGCAAATTGTTGATCTGCTCCCTCAGTGCTACCAGTTGTAATTTCCAATCCTGAATATGATGATGAGTGAGCTTGATTAGGTTACAGGAAGAAAAAGCAGTGTCTTTAGAAGCTGTTTGTTCCCTAGGAGAGAGAATCAAGATCTTTATAAATAGTGGTAGTAAAGTCAGGGAACAGCTCAATTACTGCGTCTGCTGGTACCGAAAACAAATCTATGTGCCAGAGGCACAAAGAACAACAGCAGTGGCACGTAAATGAAGACATTAATTCAGACGCATAATGGAATTCAGATGGAGTTACATATTATAACCACAAGAAAACTAAACGAGGAGTTCACTGCAAGCAGCAGAGTGGCAATGACAACCAAGAGGGCTTAACCTTCACTTGGCAGCTCTCGGGCAGGAGCTGCGCCGAAGGCGTGAGGCTCATCACGTGGCATCATCCCAACGGGAAGCGGTTCCAGGGCACCAGGGCCACCTCAGTCCCAGTTGTGCCGACCCCTCCTTGGATGACCTTGGGGAGGAACTACCTCTTTATTAAGCAACAGCCACCTCCAAAGCCAGGCCTCCCTCTCCTCCCTTTATTTTTTTAACTCAGCCAAAGTTGTAAGTTTTCCACATTTTAATCCTTTGCCTGAAAAACATTCGACGAAATACTGGCACTAATTTTCAGCTAAATTTCTCAGAAAGCCATACAAGAGAAGGGTAATACCCAAACAGTGGTAGCTGGAAGAACAACAGACAAACTCTGGTGCATAGATTAACAGATGATCAAGGCAGCATCCCTGCAGATAAATATGGATTAGTGATAACTGATAAGTCCTTATCACCCCTATCTCCAGGTATCAAAAAAATGGAGAAAAAAAAGAAAAGGGTCAAAAGAAAACTGTGTGTAATTAATGAATGATGGAGAATAGGAAGACAAAAGATAAGTCTCTGGGCCATAAAATGAAGAAAGTCTTGGTAAAAGAACTTTTATCACATATCTGCTCCCCATACTGCATCAAAACAATCCCATATGACAGCAGAAGAGTGTGGGAGCAGGAGATAAACCATGCTAGAAATTTGGCATGGGGACTGGCTGCATAAATCAGATTTAAGGAGCAAGCTATCTGGTCTGACATGTTTTCAAATAAATAACCCCTAAAGAGGTCGCTGGGAGGTCCACCAAGGCTGGACCTCAAATCCTTCAAACTGGTTTTGAAATCTGAGTGAACCTGGATCCAGCTTGGTTAAAAACAGACAGGGCATTGAGGTTTAGACAGCTTTATGCCCCAAATCCATACAAATTGTTACTTACACCACAGAAGCACTAAACAGCCTCAGGTGCCAACCACATGCAGGTTGTACCCTGTGTAACCTCTACTCATAAGAACACACACAAAACCAGCTGCTTTGCTCAGAGCCATAAGTGGAATTTGCAGGGCTGCCAGTTAATGGGCAAAATAATCCTTTTACCTGTAAAAGTGTCTGACTTCCAAATCCAATGTGCTATACTGGCTAACGTAGAATCTCATTACACCATTTCATTTCATTTTTGGAGAGAGATGTCAAGTGAAAGCTGACACTGAAATCACATATTTTTGGGCAAGTCCACGTAATATCTGCTCCTCTCTAATTATCAACTGTCTTTTCCATCCAGTGCACTACTCTTTCCCAAGCTCACTGGCTGTTACGTGACATGTTTGATGGCTGCATAAGCAAAACAGCACTAGCAGAGGGTTTTCAGACAGATTCCCAATAGACCCAAGTGCCCAAAGTTTACAGACTCTTCAGCCAAAGTTAAGAGCACACAAAAATCTTCGAAATAAGTTCAGCAAACACCTCGTCCTGCCATTTGCAGGCACTTGGGGACACAGATTTGAGGGGCTGCAAGGAGAAAGACATGGAGATTGGGCAGATTGCAGTCTTATGGTTTCTTGTTAGATTCGTGCCTGAGATGCATTATCTTTGTAATTACAGTAAAGCAGCCAAGTTCTCAAAGAGCATGATGACAAAATGCTACATCATTATTCTACTGTAGTTGAGCTCAGAAAAGGAATAAAATAAGACACCCTGTTTTTCCATGAATGGCAGGTTCTGTCAATTCACAGAGGGAAAAGAAAAGAGCTGTCTCAAAATGATTATGCAAATTTCCTTGGTGGCTTGGGGGGAGCCAGGGAAATGACATTAAGGTCATTTTGTAAGACCTTGAATATTTTTAATTCAAAATATGTATCACATTTTAATCAAACCAGCTCTGTGCTATTTCTATCCAAGTAATTTGCATTCTGACTATGTCATGGGGGCAGTTATGAGTCAGCTAAGTTCTCTAATATAATAACTATCAGAAAATTGTCTTGCATTATTCATGTTAATTATGATGAACCAAACACTGTGGACAGGAAAATGTATTTTCCATAGCAATATTTTTTTGCCTTGTAGAGATTTTAAGAATTGATTGGACCAAGTTTCTTTCTCAAGATTAAACCTTCAGACAACAAGGATGTCAAATATGCATGTCCCTTGGCAAACCACAGGAGTTCTGCCTCTGGATTTTCGTTACCTTCTGTTGATATAGCTACAGTGTATAGATTTTGTTTCTCCATAAACAGCTAAAACAAAAATAAAAGCCAGTGCCCTGAATTCGCAGCATACTCAACATTCACGGATGCCTGGATCATACAAAGAAAGCATCTGTTAACAGGAATGGTAATTTTCCTGGTTTGCCTCCACTCCAGTCAGTCTAGTATTTTGACTTTTGACTTAAAATTTTAAAAAGCAACTTGCTTTCCCATTAGTAGCCTTGTTAAACATTCCATCCCACCCTGTAATACAAATACAACACCTATAGCCAAAGCTGATGCTGCAATTTCAACAAAGAAAACTACCATGAAACAAGATTGTGTCATCTACACCTGTAACACAGTTTTACTGGGAAACTTGATCTGGAAAACATCCCCATAATACATCCTATACAAAACTGTCTGTACATCTACCTATATTTCCTGGACTGAGACCATGCTCTGCCAGCAGCCAATACCAAAAAAACTTCAGAAGATGTTGGAAACCACCCTATTGCACACCAGTGTATTGTCAGTGTTAGAAACACGGCGGACAGTTACGTGGGTACCATCAAAGTCATTAATTCCTCTGCTCATGTTTGGTTTTGTTCTGTTTTTTAAATATACTTTTTGGCATTTTTGTTGTTTGAGCTGCCTTTAATTCCAGAAAGTTGAGGAGGTTCTGTACCTTTTTCACTCCAATCTATCAACAGTGAGTAAAATAATGAAAAGAAATTTATCAACATAAAGCCAGCCAGTTCACATTCATTTTATTCCACTGTCCTCAATGGCTCTCTCCAACCCCATTATCACCGTATCCTCGAGGATGTCTAACATAAAAGGCTATTAACTCCCCTTGTAGGTGGAGACCTGAACATAACCACTGGCAGATTTATGCTACTGCAAATAAAGCTGCTTGATCAAGTTCGAGTCCGCGATCAGTAAAACAGATTGATAGTCTGAGCACTCTTAACCCTAAAGGGCAGAGGGATAATGCTCAGTCTTTATTACAGTAACTCAAAAGGTATGTTTCAGACAATTGTAATTGGAGGTTTTACATACTCACAGTTCAAGTTTCTGTAAAGTTTATCAGACTGTGTGGATCCAGCAAGAGAACACATAGGCAATCTGCAGAATTTCTACAGAACACGTGCTGATGCACAGTGCCTGGAAGAACCTTCAAA
The DNA here is from genome assembly GCF_009769465.1 of Tauraco erythrolophus. NCBI lineage: Eukaryota > Metazoa > Chordata > Aves > Musophagiformes > Musophagidae > Tauraco > Tauraco erythrolophus. The sequence continues at coordinate 3,609,633 of NC_141493.1, read as the reverse complement.
GAAGTCAGAAAGTTTTTCTGAACAGGACAAAGCAGTAAGATGCCTCCACTGTTTGTAGCGTGATGCAAAAGAGACCATGTAAGAAATTGAAGAGATCTGTGGTTTAGATGTTGATTCAAGAAGCCTTTTAAGCATATGTTTTCCCATGGCTTTCACCAGGGAAACTTGCAAAAAGAACAAGCTCAGTGTATGAACTTATCTCTGAATCAAGTTTTAATGAACGTCTGTTATTCTCATTTTTCAGAACAGGCTCTGCCAGGCTTCAGGGACAGCAGGCAATTCCAAGTGCAGCAAACATCAGTATTTGTTTTTAAGAGATGCAAACTGAAGATAATAAGAGAACGAACTTGATGTATAAAAATGAATACACATGATTAAACTGACATGGGTACAGAAACACAGTTGCCTGCTACTGTCTCTGCTAGCTTCTGCAAAGATTGTTGTTTTTTCCGCTGTGGGAAATAATTATACCCAAAGTGATGTCAATTTTGTAACAGTCAGGCTTACTGATATTCCCCCCATTAATCACTGCAATTACCTAGCCAGGCATCATCAGGAGGAACCCCAAGGATTCACCACACTACATCCTTAATTGTGTTTAGAAGAAAAACTTGAATGTTTGCTGGGAAAGTTGCAAAGCATATGTTTTTGACAGAGCCCATCTCTCTCATAAACACCTACCAGCCATTGAGTGGTTTGGCACTGCTTTTTATTATTTCCTTACTTTGTCTCTTGATCCTTGCTAGAGAACAATACTAGTTTATACCTACTGTCTTGTCTGTGCACCTTGCATACCTACATGCCATGCAAGTTCACATGCACACAGACTTCATGAGCCTGAATATCAGCCAGTACAGTTACCCCAGCAACAATACACCAATTATCAGGTCAACTATAGATGTAGTAATTCTTCTTAAGGAGTTAAATAACCTTTTTACCAGCTAAATAAAAAAGAAGGTCAGCCAAGGCTAATTAAATATAATGCTGCTTTGCACAGCAAAGGCAAAAGATGAAACAAGCCCATTAATGAGCCAACAAAATCAAAATCAATGGTTTTATGTAACAGACCCTATCAATTATTTTACAGTAAGCATGTCAGGCAGCATACAGCCAGTTACACAGCTAAAGTTTTACCATGCTGTTGTCAGTTTGACCTAAGAAACAGTCCAGCAAGCGGGGCATTAAACAAGGAATAAGATCCTGTATGTGGCTCTGACTCTGGCAAACTGGGTGATTCAGAGAGCCTTACGCAGGTACTTGCCTTTGCCCGCTGGAATAAGCTCAGACATGGCCATGTGGACAGATCCATCTAATGTCTGTGACAAAGGCGAACAACAGCTTGAGAGTTCAGATTTCTGTTTGCCTGTCTCGGGACAACATCGTGCCACCGAGAAACTCCAGGCCAGTTACAGCAAATCGATGCCACTGGCCCTGCTTGGCGAGCAGCAAGGAACCCGGCATGAGGATGGCAAAGCAAGGGCTTTAATCGCCAGCCCACATTCCCTACAGTATTAGTAGTAACTAAGTTCCTTATTGTATTAGTAGTAACTCCTCTAGATATTTCTAATTATGCTAAGCCAATAAAAAAGTCACGCTCTGGTTTTTATGTAACTTTCCTCACTAGATGAAATAAAACAACTTCCAGGCTTGTCTGTAGTTTTACATCCCTCGCATGCGCCACAGGTTTCAAAGTCCCTAAACTAGAACTGAGCTCCAAAAATATAAACTCTGTCTGTACCATAACCAACTTGGATTTAGATTTCCGAAGTTTGCCTGAGGTAAATTCTTTTCTAGGCTTTTAACTTACCACTTCTTTAGAGCAAAAGTTTCAAGAGCTCTTAACACACGTTAAAGCATGTCACAGGGATACGTACAGAAAAGCTCTTACAACTACTCTTCTTCGCATCCAGCACCTTCTAGTCTAAACCTGTTAATAAATTTGGAAGTGCTTCACAAGCTTTCAAATAAGTGACAAAGATGATTATCAAAACTGCTGAAGAGCAGCATGAAATATCAGATGTGGCTGAACTGAGCTGATATTCCTCCTCGCCGATAATTACAGGTGAGACAGTTCTGAGGGTGCCAAGCTGGGATCTGCAGACTCTTGTGCAGCCTCCCTCTCCCATGCAGGCGATCATCTGGGACCTTCGGCACAGCCACTCAAGCAGAAACACTCCTTTACAAGAGGACAAAATTTGCTACAAGTCGACCCTGATGGTCTGCAAACACATGTAAGAGGGGTTTCCTTATGTTTTGATTATTTAAGGGAAAAAAAAAAAATCTGAGTCAAAAAGGTTACTTGATTTTTCAGCAAGCTCTAACCCTCTTCAAAGAAGAAAAAAAAAATTGTCTAAATGATGATGAATCTACTATAGGAAACTATAAATCAATCTTCAGGTACTGATGGTGATACAAACTGTGAAAACAAAACTTATAAATCAGTTTTAGTTCCCAAAGACTAAGTTCACTGCATCTATCTCCACTCATTGTTCTCTCTATAAATCTCTCTTTCTAGAAGCAATATCAGATTTCCCAGAGGCATCATTTACTGTTACAAGCTCCATTCTTCAGCTGATTTTGAGCACAAAATTATTCCAATTTAGGAAGCCATTTTTTTAAAAGTTTGCAGCTCAGTATTTTCAAATAAATAAACCAAAGTTTTAAACAAATTGGACTTGGACATCTCGCCCCAAAACCCTATTTGTGTTCCTGAAAAATATCTCAGACTTCCTTTCCCTTCTCTGTATATCCTTCTGTTATTTACCAAACGGAGAGTCACACTTCACCTAAATTATATTTTAAACATATCTCTTAGAGATCAGAAGCAGGGTTAAATGTACACCAACAAGAGATGAAGAAGCAGCGCAGAGCTTAAAGCCAAATCCCAAACTCACAGGTGTTCAAACCCAGCGTTTATTTCTCCTTTTTAGAGCTGACACTCACAGCTGCAAACTGTAATTCAAGTCTGCCCTAACGTTCTCCAAAAATAAGGTTTAAAGTGGTAGGCCAGGAACGAACATGATCCTGGGAAAAAAGCCCAAGGGATTTCATTCATATCACACTTCATATTTACCCCACACCACGAACTCGCTTCTGTGAATGAGCTGGTTTTGGTATCCAGCTTGCCCAGGAATCTCTACAACACTGCTCCCTGGGCACTTTTCAGATGTACACTTGAACCCAAAGCTCCTTTTGGTGTGAACTACTCATTTAAGTCAAACTCTGCGGCAAAAACCATCCCACATTTTATAATTGGTTATCTGGCTGTGCCCAGATGTGACCAACACGTGGATTCTACCAGGGTGAAATGGTTAAATAGCAGAAAAAAGCTCTACATTTCATTCCGTGTGTTTGTTGCAGCTAACTTCTCAACACCGCAGCGGCTGCCTGGGGTGAACTGCAATGCAAAGTTTGCTTTCCCGTCACAGCAAACCGAAAATGTGTGATTTTGGTTTTGGGCTATAAGTATGTAAATACACCATCACTGTTGACGCTGGCTCTGAACTGAAACGCACACTCCTGCACCTTCCTGCATCAGTGCACCAGTGGCTGTTTTCGTGACACTACACTGAATGCTGCTGTGCATCCCTGTCCAGATGAAAATATTTTTATTTTTTTTTAATGCTAGTTGCTTCTAAAGTATTGCAATGCGCAAAGCCCAAAAGCCTTTTCAAAAAGCAAGCTTCATTGCAGGAGACAAAGATGAGATGTGACAATTGCTGCAGAACCATCCATCGCAAGGAACGCTCAACAACCTAAAAATGTCAGCTCTTGTCATGCTCCTGACACCGCTGGGGATTTTAATTGCCTTTCGTCCTTCTCAAGTGAACAATAGAAAGGACAGGTGGAATATTAGATTTTCAACCTCTGGAAGTTTAGTCCAACAAACATTAAACAAATGTAAAATCCTTGTCGTGCCCTCTGCGGCACAGCGAGGCTGTTGAAGAGCAACGTCACAAAAGCAGGGCCAAGAGGAAAACTTTTACTGGGACAGTTTGGTCCAAAACCCATTGAAATTATAACACAATCGGGTCTGTTCTGCTTCCCAAGCCTTAACCACCAGCACTGTTGTAAAACATAAGCCAAAGGAACTGCTCTAAAAAACTTATTTGTGTAGCTTAACGCATCTATCACAAAACACCATCGCATAAGACGGGGAATGGCAAAGGATAAACCAGAAGATGATGTTGTGGGAGAACTATATTGCCTGCTAAGACTCGGATGGAAGCAGAGGGCTGGAAGGACGGCACAAACTGCATTAGACATCTCATTAGGTCATTAAGGACAACGTGAACCAGCATTAAATTAAACATCACCCTACAGCAAGCAGAAGGCAACATGTCCCTACCTTAAAACTCTGGAAAACGTCCTTTGGCCGAGGAGAAAAGCGATGCTTCCCACATCCTAGCTCCGTAAAGAAAAGGAAAGAGCCCTTTCACTTTACTCCTTTCCTCTGCAGAAGTGACCCGACGGTCATAGGTGATTCAAGTGTTTTGAATAACAATAAAACAGGGTGTGCTAGACCCTGCGAGGCTCCTCCTTGCTAAGGCTCCTCCTCAAAAGATTTGGGACATTTTCTTCTGTAATTTTTATTGGATAATTTCCTTTATCGCTGAGGAAAACGTTACAACTTTTGATTCTTTTAATTATTAAACAAAACGGAGAACAGAAGTAAGATTCTTTAAACTATTGAATTAACAGTTTTCATAACCACAGATTTTGATTTTTCCACCATCTACAACTTCAATACTTCCCAGCAAGTTTCCAAATGTATTCAAACCTCTAAAGAAAGAATTTAAACATTTCCTAATGAAAAGGGCGCTTTCTGTTCCCAAGCGACAAGCTTCCCAAACCCCAAGATTAACTTTAGATTTGTTAGTAGCATTTTGTAAGCCCTTTGTATTGGTCAACTGCCTCAGGCATCTGCACTCATACGGCTGTGTTGAAGCATAGCTGTAACGCAGGAGCATGTGCAACTGCCCTTGTAGCACTAAATCTTTCCAGTTTTTGCTTGGAAAGAACAAATTCTGTGTTTCTGCCAGTGCTGTTGGTTCAAGCAGCCTGGCGTGTTACCCTAAAAAATGTCAGGAACGCGAGCTCTACCAGACATGACCTGCAAGGACAGACACACCACAGTGCCTGGGAGGAACCTGTGAGCAATCGAGCCCAAAAGCTCTGCAGCCAAACCCAATAAAAACTATTCCCCCTGTCAGGATTTGCAGCCTGATCAAGTTAAGGGAAAGGCTCCCCTTGACTTCAGTGAGCTTCATGTCCAGCCTTGGGGCCTTTTGCAGGTATTTTGTAAGAGGCTGTCATTGCCCATGTCTCTCCTGAATTACACAGGGCCCTGGGATGATTTATCCCAAGGGCCCAACAGGCCAAAGGTGCTGGTTCTTGGAATCAATTCCCTTCAACCATCCCTTCTCACTCAGAAGAAGAAAGGTAGTAGCTGAGCTTTTAGCAGTACATTATTAAAGCACTAAATACCAGGCGCTGTGTTTTAAGAGTAAATGATGTGCAAGAGAGCTGTTAACTCTCACAGCAGTTTTTTTTGAACATTCCTTATGAGCTGTTTTTGCCAGTTTTCAGACCTGTTTACCACAAATTTAACTTACTGTTCTTGAAAGGGAAAGACTTCAGGTGTTTTAGCATCATTTGAAAAGTTCAAAAGAGATTTAGTGGGTTCGAGATCTTGATCGTGAAGAGCCAATTCCTACAAAAGCAGCCCACAGCACACAGGCTTTTATTCCAAGTAGCTATTCCCAGCTCTGTCTAAAGGGATGCGTGTACAATTAAAAAGCCAGAAAATAAATACACCCAAAACTTGGGCTGTGGGGGAACCATTCTACTGTATACAATTCCCTTGAAAAGGAGTAAGATGAGAAGAGGCTTGTGAACAGACAAACTACTTCAGGGAACGCAGAGACATAAGTTTCAAAACAAAGGTTGTCTTGATTTTTTTTCCCCCCAGATACTGCCTTGATAAAAGTTGGAAACTTGGAGAAATCTTTAGCCATTAACTTCCTCTGCAAAGGAAGTTTCAATCACTCAGGATATTTTGTCCTATCAACAAATCTAGAGGTAGCTCGTTGTAACTCATTTCAAACATCTGAAAAAGCTGTGAATCTGTGGCATTGAGTAAACGTTTGCAACAAAAACGTGAATTAAACCTGAAAATGTTTTTCGGAGACAGCAATATAGTATCTACACAACTCTCTAAATCTCAGGAAGTTTATCAAGCTGTAGGTGGGGCAGCCTGAAAGCATTACTGATGTGCTTTAAGGTGAGGCTTCATACCAACTTTCAAATTTCAAGCTTATTTTTCTTTCAATTTGAAAGATAAGCATTAATTTTCCTTTTATGGCTTTTCCTTTAATAACTTTCTATAACTTCTTACTGTAAAAAGCTATAGAGTACATTCAGCACTTAAGATTTCTCTGTCCACTCAATCAAACCTTGGATGGGCGTTAACAAATTAGTTCTCATGGTATCTGTATCTATAAAATAGGGACACGCTCATGTATTTTATAACTAGAGCAGAAAGTACTTGCATTTCCCAGCAAAACTAATAAAACAAATCCTGCCTCTGATGAGTACTGGTGCTGAGCCAAGTGACTAACCATTGCTTTAAAAGAACACCTGCATCCCTGGGACCTCAGATTGTGCTAAGACCCAGAGAATATGATAAATCACAGGGATTTTTTTTTGAGAATTGGACTTCGAGGGGCTTTGAATCAAGACTTACCTGCAGCACACACCCTGATTGTGACAGCTTAAAGGCAGAGTTGTAAAACAAGTCATTACAGCTACACATATGCAATGTATATGCTGGCAGCTGATGACTTCTATCCTCTGAAGAACACAGCAGGACTCCTGATACTTGCTGTGCAATGGGTCACGTACAGTCTTGGGATGAATGTGTCATTTCCTTGACATTTATTACTAAAAACTGTAGCAACAACTTGATTTCTTTTCCCTATTTCTCTCCTACACACATGCTGAGAACTTTCTCCAAAGTTACTCGTGCAATATATTTGTGGAGGTTAATTCAGGACAAAAATCCCAGGAAGCAAATAGCACAGAAACTACGAACATATTCTCTTTTTTATTGTTTCTGACAATCAGTAGTAAAACGTGTTGCTGCTACCAAGGGAGCCAGTTCTAGCATTACTCATTTTACATTAGGGTCCAGAAGAATAAATCCTTCCAGACCTCTTGCTGGCATTAAGCTAAAACATAAGTCTAGATTTGTAAAGGAAATGTATTAAACATATGAGACAGCAGTGGAATACAGATTTAAAGGAGAAGACAGACCTTATATCTTCCTTCCCTATATACTACTAAAGAACAAACAGAAGGTGACCACATGGCAACAGCTGAGCTGCAAATAAGTTCATCAACTAATAGATAGATGTATGATCCTAACTACAAGAAATAAATCACTGTATTCCCCTGCGTTCTAGTTAGATTCTGGAGGTTTCTGCAATAGCAGGCAAAGTGACCTCTAAGAGGACAATCACACTGTTTGGATGGAAGCTGCCCAAAACTTGTTTCTTACAGAAAAGTAGAGCACACACAGAATACGAGAGAATTTTTCTCTATGAAGCATGAAAACATGCAAAATAAGGACTTTGTCCTCCTAAACAGGGCAGAGGAACTCTTAGTGAAGAAGCAGAGAGTGAATACAAGGCAAATGCTTATTATGTGAACAGATTTAACTACATCTTCTGAGCTTGGAGGAAAAATAACTGATGAGAAGAGGGACCACAAATGCCCTTTTCTCTTGAACCTCTACTCTTAGTTGCAAGCCTGTAGGACCATTGCACAGACTGGCTACACCAGGTTTTAGCCCCTATTTATCGTACTATAAGATCATAAACTCCACCACTAAACTTGCAACAGTATTTGCTCAAAGAGAATCGGCATGGCTTAGGCACTGAACAGCACAGCGGAGAGGACCAGAATGTCCCGGGAATGGTATGAAACCACACTAGGTATTTTTAATTCAGTTATCCTGGACAATTTTATCAAGAGCAGCAGGGAACAAGTAAACTGTACTCCCCAGGTTTTCAGGGAGTTGGGTTTTTGTTGTCCCTACACAAAGCTTGAAAGTCTTCTATTAGTATAGGCTCCAGGTCCTGCGGAGCCCATTTAAAATGCTCCATCAGGACCATTATATGCCTTAAGCACCAAAACTGCCAAAAAGGCTTCAATAGACCTAAAGGCAGTTATTTAGCAGCACAAAGCAACTCCTCACCACTGCTTTCTTGTCACATGAGCATCTCTAAGCGTTCAGGTCTTGTTAACTCCCTTGTCTTTCGCACTCACTGTGGAGTCCTAGTGACAGCTGTTGCGAGCATTCATAGGCAAAAGTGTTTTACTTACCTAGAGGTAAAAATAACAAAGACAAGACTACAAGATTTTAAGTGTCAAAAAAAAAAAAAAAACACTTTAGAATATTGAGTTAAAAAAGAATAAAAAAATAGCTCTCAAAAGGATTTAACTGAATTTTTCAGTACTTATTTCTTAAAAGATATTCGCTGTTTTCCAGTGGAGACGTGATCATTGGCAGTTTCCTCTATTCTACACAGAGCATCTTGAGGGTCATCGTGCTTGTTATGACAAAATGTGAGCTGGGAGAGGGGAGAGGTACCCAGCTAATGTTGGGTACCCAAGACGTGTTCCAGCCACCTTTGGTACGGGCTTTGCAGCAGAAGCTCTTGGAGTACGTGGGCACCAGCACTGCCACAGCATTTCTGAAACAAGGACTTAATGCAACCACAGACTTTTATGCTCTCTTGGGTAAAAGGCTGACTTCAACTTTCCGGTGCATTGGCTCTCGGCTCCTTGCATCCATTCAGATACCAATCCATATCAGATCAGGACCTTTTCCAATGAAGACAAAGCTCAAATGGCTGCTACACTATGCTTTCATATAAACAGGGCATAACAACCGAGGCAGTGTTTAAGATAAAGAAACACAGTCTCACTCCCGATCCACAACCAAGAGAGCACTGTGGGGCAGAAGGTAACCCAGCCAGGGACAAAAAAAGGTGCTACTTGCCTTTAAAAAAAAAACCGAAAAACCCAGCACATCTTTAGGACCTGATTAAAACTCAGCTCAGATGCTGTATCATTTCCTCGCCTGTCACACAAGGGTGCTCAACACAGCTGTTTGAGCAGGAGAACAAAATCGAATTGTCTGTGCTCACCAGACAAAGGCAGGGAAAAACCACACTGGCTGTCAAGGTAGAAGAAAGATACAGGCCATGATGTGCCAAAGGCTGGAGCAATCATAGGAAGCATCAAGCATAGAGGAACAATTGCAGTGTGACAGATAACATGTCGATATTGCACCTCACAAAGCAAGCTGGAGGAGAGGTGGGAACTGAATCCAAGGGGGAAAGCATCAGCTTGGCTTACATCAGTGGGCTTCAAAAGATCACCGAGATGTGTGGTGGTAGAGGAGTCTCCCATAACTGTACATACAGCACGCAAGGAACCATCAGAAAATTTGCAGGCACACAGATATCCTAGTCCAGGAATTTTTGTGACAATATCATTTAGGCTTGTCAAGTAAGGCTGCCCAAGGCTGAAAATTGATCTGCAAACCATCAGTGCATCAAATTAATTGTTCTTTGTAAGGCCTTTATCCAACCCTTCTTAAATATTTGATTATTTTCTGCTGTTAACAGACAACATTATCTGCAAAGAAAGATATGGCTCCTCTTGGATGACTGCCCATTGAGCCCTTCCAAATGCTTTATGAAACAGTCAGACAAGCCAAGAGAGCATATGGGAAGCAGTGGCTGAAATGCCGTTCCAGGGAGCTCAGGACCAACGAGCCAACCACAACTAGAAGTATGCAGACCAAGAACATCTTATTTTATAAGGTCTTTTCTTATCAGCAGTAAGAAAGGGCATCTCTTCTCCAGCTACAGTAGCAGAAAGTCTGCTCTAATAAGTTGACATAAATCACCAGCTGGTGATCCATCCTTCTCCATCCATTCCCTCCCCTAGGGAACCCAAACCCATCCACGGCTCTACCAACACTGAGAAGTGGCAGAGCAACCTGTCTAGCCCACACTATTCACAGGCAGCACTTGTCTGCTGTGAACATTCAAGGACAACGATGTTGCCTGTGACATCCCAGATACGCCAAACGACTCGACAGCCAGCTAACCCAGACCTGCTGGCAGGACTTGAAGCTCTGAGCAAGCCACCACCACCCACACATGGTTTGTGCATCCAATTTCACTGGCCTCATTCCAGGACTAAAACAAGTAATTAAGCATTCACCCCAGATCCTGCAGAAAAGGTGCTTTTCACATGCTTTCTGCTGTGAAATTCTTACGCCTTCATTCACGTTTAGAGAAAATCCAAGACTTGTTTATAGCACAAGTTGTCAGTGTAGGTGAGATACCCATTGTCACTTCTACCACCTGCTCCCACAGGCCTGATCCTGCATGGATCCTGAATATGGCAAGTGCTGCTCAGGGTCTTAACGCAATCTTTGGCAAATCTTATCAACTTGTCCATCAGCAGCATAGCATGGATAATGCTAACTTCATCTGTGTGCCATGTAGGAAGGCACAACACTCCTATATAGAGTATTTTTAAAAATACAAAATCTCTTCAACATTTAATTAGCTTTCAAGTCTCATATAGTGTGAAAGAAATTGACTGTAGAACAGGATTTTATGTTCTCTACCTAACAAGCCAGACTTGAGCAGGAGGCTATATTCATCAGTGTGCTGCTCCAACAGTTGGTTTCAACAGCTGTATTCTCTTTATGGTCCTCTCTTTTATGAAAGAGCTAAATTTCTAAAATCACAATGTTTGGGACAGTATTATAAGAATCAATATAGATCTATTAATACAGAAAGGAGAAATGTACTATTGAATTTCATCAAAATTCAGGGGAATTCACTTTTAATACTTTGGAGAATACAGGCAAACCAAAAAACACTAATAAAACCTAAACAGTACCAGTTAAGTGTTTCATAAAAAAAAAAGTTTCTGCTCAAGAGGGAAATTATAAGCTCAAGCACTACAGTTTCTGTTAGCAGAAACACTCGTATTTTGGTCAAAGCTTAGTTTATTTCCAGCTACTGAACTGTCATACATAATTATAGGGCAGAGATTCAAATACACTGTATTTGCCTCACTTAATACTATACAACATTAGTGTGGCCCAACACACAAAACAGTGTTTTCGGGAGAAAACGGATTAGGAGTCCCCTGCTACAGGCTTATTGCAAATGCCAGCAGTGTTTTACCATCACGCTGCATGAATAGCAGCCACGGGTGATCATAAAGAAGATTTGCAGGTACGAACGGGTAACCATTTCATCTGCATACAGTGTGACTCCAGAAGGGCACGACTAGGTATTGAAAGTAACAAAAATGGAGCTCTAGATAGGAATATGTTGGGGTTTTTTGTTTCCACTAGGAATAATCCTTTGCGGCTTAATGGAAAATTTTATTAAAATCAAAATAAATTAGTTTATTTCTGTTTGAGATGGAGAAGGTCACATTTGTTATTTCAGCAAAGCTTTAAGATCAGTCATTATAATTGAAATCCTTAGGAAAACTGTTAACACTGGCAAGATTGAAGCTGTACTCTCCTGTCTGTGCCCTGGATGGAAGGAGGTCGCACAAGGCAAGGCAGCTCGGGTCCCCACACCCTGCTGACGGGGAACCAGGCACAGGAGGACACGAGGGTAGAGCAGCGCTTTGAACCCCAAAGCCCCAGGCTGCTGCTCTCCCCTGCTCTCACTAGAAGGTGAGTGGGTCCAGGGTGCTGCACCTACTGTTTTTGTCCAGTAACACCATGAGCCTGAGACTGCCATAAAGCAGGGGAATAATCTTGGCAGGAAAAGATAACCAGTCTCGACGTGCGCCTAAGTCTGCGGAAAGCAGAGTCATTGATGCAACTCTAAATACACCTTACTAAATTCACTCATTATTTCAATAAATACTTCTGCACTATTCAGATGCCAGCATTCAGACTTCAATTGCTTTTTTAATCAAGTCTTCTTCCAAGTCTTGACACAACAGATTTCTCTTTGATAAGACAAGTTAAGGTCCGTACAGACTTCCAAAGCATCACAGTAAATAACTCAGTTTACTTTTTGAGCCACGTTTGTAAATTGTTGTATTTTAGAATTGATACAGTCATGCTGCTGGAGAACTCAGAAATATTCTACTTAATAGCACAGCAGCATTTCTTTGAACCTGCTTGGTTATGGGTATTTATGCCTTCAACTCACCAACTGTGCTTCCCTTATAGTCCTTTAAAATAAATTAAATTGCTGCTCTGGATGAAGAGGGCACAGCTGTGGGCTGCAGCCCTCAGATACCTAGGAGCATGTTTTGACTTCAGCTTCATTTATTTGTGATTGAAGCTGCTGACATCCTATTTGTGACAGACACCTGTGTACAGTGTGTCCCTGCTCTAAAAGCTCCAGCAGACCTCGAAAACATCTCGTCCTGAACGCCAGCGCCAACAGCTTCGTGAAGCTGTTTGTGCCCTCTGCAACTTGGTTGTAGAGGAAATTTCACGTGCAGCATTACCAAAATCACTGAGAGGGAGACTCCAGCCATTCTCTTAAGCTGGCATTTTCAGATTTTATCTGCAGCTATAGTTGTCTGCATTATAACATCTACAGTTTAAGTATCTGCACAAAGCTTTACAACAGTAAGAATAAACAGCACGCAGGTGCTTTACCTCCTGTTCTCTCCCCAGCTATCTGACAATATTGCCAAGGATGAAAGGATTAATGCACAACTACCTCTGACACAGAGAGATGGGAAAAAGCCTCAGACCCTCTACTTGCAGCGAGCAACACCCAATTTGAGGCCCACTGAAGACAACAGAAATCTTCCTCCCACACTCAGAAGACTTTTCTTGAGGAGTACCTGGATAAGGTATTAAAAATCAATTAAAAATCAAAATTAAAAATTTTGCTGTGCTGAATACAAGTTGTAGTGCAAAAAACGTAGAACAAGCAGATCTTTCTGTGCAGCAGCATGATAGCTGGTGGAGCATTTTACAGCCTGCTAATAGATTCTAGAAACAGGAAGAGATTAGCAGTTTTTTTTTCCTTGACTCACACTACTATGAATTAATACAATGTAATGAAGCCAGTGATGTGGTGTGGTTCAATGGCTTGTATTGAAAGTTCAGCTCTCTATAGCCCTTGGTTCAGCTTTGTCCACAAGAATACAACAAACATGAAGCAGACTAAGGGGACAGCACAGCAGGAGCTGTGCCTTCCCAATTCACCTGTATTAAAAAAGAGGAAGAATTGAATGCGTCTCCAGCCTTGACAAAATGTAGTGAAGGAGGTGAGAAATGTTAATGGAAGTAGCTGTGCTACTCACAATGGTTTCATTATTAGCATCAAACAATGCATTAACATTTGTTTTATTAATGGAAATACATAACCTAATCTATTGCTAGCAGAGCAAGACAGACCTTAATCAAAACTGTGTTCTTTCAGATTTTTTTTTTAATCATCCTATACTTGGGCTAAACAATTGTATCTGTAATCACCAAAATTTACTATATCCACTTCGTTACATGCTTTCCCTCCAAAGTAATACCTCTGCAATGTTTAATTATGCAGTACATTACAGATCCATCAACTTTACAGCAGAAACAAGTATATATGAAGAAATCTTTCCATTGTGAGCAAGAATATTTTTTTATTGCATACAACCTAAATAATGTAACGTGTTATTTGGGTTAGTTACCCAGCAAGACTTAGATTTCAAGACTCATTTCTTTTAGAAAGGCTCTGTCTTTTAAAACTAGTCTTGCATTAACGATACACAAATATATATACACTCTACTTTGACAGCCACTTTTACATCTACTCTCATACTCACAATATGAGCTGACACTTGCATCCAGGAATCCTAATGGCACCTAAGTGGCTATCAGTAAATTATCTAGCAATGGGGTTTTTGTTGTTTGTTTGTTTTCAGAGAAAGAGAAGATGCTCCATCAATCTGAAGTCTGTCACTTGCAGTATTTAGTTCCCATCTTTGCCACAGCATTTGTATCACCTTGAGCAAGTCACTTGATCTCTAAACACAGAGTTCACTTGTAAAACAAATTATGAAACAACACTTCCTTAATGGGGGACTCTAAAAACAAACACTCAAAATACCACATTCAACTACTCTTGGATAAAGGGTCATGTTGGTAGAGCCAGTCAACTGACGGTATTTCTATCCTGCCACAGATTCAGGTTTCGTGTAAGTTGTTCTTTCCTATACCCCTGTGTGGGATCTTTCAGATTCAAGACAGAGCCAAAGTTCTCTGTGCTTTAATACCAGTTCAGCCATCCTGAGTTGAAAACCAAACCAAGACAGACTTCAGGTACGACACAGACAGAAAGACTCGAGTTTCAGAAAGGGTAAAGCAACATTAAAAGTCTGCCTTCAAGAACTGGGGGTGCTCAGAAGTTTCAAAGGACAGATTAGACATACATCCTCAGAACAATCTTTCAGGAGCCATTCAAGCTCTATTTTTTCCATCAAAAGTTAATAGAAAAATGTTTATTTCAAATTTAGCACAGGAAAGTAAGAAAAGGACAGAGAACTAAAACCATCCAGTGTGGAAAAGAAGGTTCAAAAAGACGTGAGTCTTCTCTGCAGATGTTAGTGTTACATTCCGTTCCAAGAACTGACCCAGGCTATGACCTAACCCTCTAGGCTGCTCTGTTTTACACTCTGCTTCCCATTTCTTTCCATCATCCCCAGAAACAAGGACTGCAAAGCATACTCTGATAATGCTTCTGAAACATCTTATGCTGGGAGCTCTGCCAGTGTACAGCTTTCAATGTGGCCATTTCTGCCCATGCTGAAGCTGCTTTATTTTACAAGAGCACTTGAAGAGGGATTTAGAATGACAAAGAATTTAGCCCCAATAGAGAGAAAGTTTCAGAAGTTTGAAAACAGATTATTTTAAATTCCCCAAGCTGATGTTTCAAGCAAAAAACCCAGTAACTTTAAAAAAGGCTTCCCTGTTGTTTTGACAGCATCCCTGCTGCTGTTGCAGAACCTCAATTTCATGAAGCAAATATTAAAGGAATTTGCACACATACTCTAAAGGCTTAAGAAATGCACACCTCCACTCTTCCGGCCTCACCAGACTAAAAGACATCCTCCTGGGACACTAAAAGTACAACCTGCAAAGGCTTTGGGAAGGGAAGTTTAATTACAGCTGCAGTTTTCCATTTCCATTCCAGCTGTGAGTCTATGCACAATTGGGCTTAGGGAAAAAAAGGAATCAGGTAATAGGGGCTCCCAGGCTCTATTTCCAACTCTGTCACTAGCCACATCCTCTTGTCACCCAGTGGGCTCAAGCAGTGACTTGTCATGAGGGAACCGAAGGGCTAAGGTAAGTTCCACATCCCCAAAAGATCAAAAATTTATTCTTACACATTTCTTCCTTCATACACATGTGAATGCCTTAAGACCAAGAAAACCTTTCTACAGCAATATCCAGGTGGAGCATTGCAAAACCTCACCCCTTGTTTGACCAAATTATAACTTTCCAGCTATGCCAAAGGCCTCCAGTTGAAAATTTCTGTTACATCAGTAGCAAATAATATACTGTCTCCAAAACACAACTTTTCCCCGTGTGAGGAAATCAACTACAGCCTGTCTCTTGGTGAAAACCATAAAGCTCTCACAGTCACGAGTTCATTGCATGAACTGAGCTGCCTCTCAGCTTCCCTCAGAAGCCAGGAAAAACTACAGAAATACACAAAATGAGATTTCTAGTTGGCTTAATTTCTTTGCCCTGCCAGGGCAAAGAATTCTGAAACTAAATTTCAGAATTAAAATTCTTTTAATTCTGAAACTCTACCCAGAACGACTTCTACAAAACGCCCTTGCGTTTCAACGTCTTGCTACACGTACATCCTCCTTGGAGGCCAATTTTAGTTAAAAAGAAGAATCTGTCTTAACACAAGGCCCAATGACATGTCTCAGCCAAGTCCAGAGCTATAATTAAAACTCGCATGGGAGGAAGGTAGGTGGCATCAGACTTCCCACCGCTCTCTTTAATACATTGCTCCTGCCTAATGCCAAAGCCAGAGTGCGATTCAAGCAGCGTGCTCCTGCCCCTTCCCACCCCTTGCCTCTTCGAAAGGAATGCCAGCTAATTGGTGATTAACCACCTTCCTCAAAGTTGCATATACCAAGCGGAAATTTGATTGCTACCCTAACGATCACAAAAATGTTATTTATGCTATAAATTGGAAGGCCTGTTTTTCACAGCAGAGGGCACGGTTTGAGGCCGTGGTACCATGTGCTTCATTTGCAACGAAGCAGGGAGTTTCAGGATTCACTAAGGTTGCCAGCTTTCACAACTGAGTTTCCTCTTCTTTTTTTTTCTCCCCCCTGGATGCAAAGAATAGATGCTTGCTACACATTTACAAAGGTTTCAAGCGCTTAATGTTTGCAAATAAAAGGCTGAAGAGAAGTGAAGACTGGAGCTTTTGCACAAACACCAGAGAAAGACAGTTCCTGATTCACACAAACGTCTTGATGCCATTTACACTCAAGATGGACAAAAGAAGGCAGGTAAATACCACATGCCAAAAATGACCCCTAGATCAGTGGTGAAGTCAAGAACATACAAGCTGAAGCTGACTCAACACCATCCTGAATGAACAGTAATTTTGTACCAAAAAGTCTTTCTTGCCCCAAAGCCGCCCTTGTAGAGTGAATCTTTCTTTCCTATCTACAGCTTTGGTTGCTGCCCATGTCCCAAAGTGCTGTCTTCTTTCTTGGAGATTGTTCCAATCTGCTTCCAAAAAATGAAGTTGCAGGCTTAAAAAGGTTTCTAGATTTCTTTGGTGCTTCCCTCCAAAAAGGGAAGCACCCTCACCCTTGTGCTATTATTTGACACTTAAGCACTTGTGCAATAAACAAGCTAGCAACAAACAGGAACTCCTGCTGCTAGAAGATTTAAAATACAAGAAATTATACAACCAGAGCAAATAATCTCTCACCAAGTACATTAAGCATTTCAAATTAAATTGTTTGGGTGTGTTTTCTCACGTTTACATCCTGAAGCAATTTGAGATCGGCCCAGGACTGACAGCAGGAAGACATCCTTTGCGTCATACAAATCATTAAACCTTAAGCAATCTCATTAAGTGTTTCCACACTCCTAGAGCAAATGAGAAAACAGCTGGTTGCTCAGTTTTACTGAAATCTTTGCTTGCACACACGAACAGATCCTAACTCTCAAGTTAACATGGGCAAAAGCTGGTAAAACGGTACATCTTTACAATAGGATTGATAAGGATAGTTAAGAACCTTAACTGTGACAGTCAAAGGATATTGTGTTTCAGAATAAAGTATGCCATTTCGCTGCTTTATCTGATTACCAACAGGTCTTTTACCTGGATAGAACATCAGGTAAAAGTCCAGGAATAACAATCTAAATAGCAGGAGGTTTCTTGTCTATTTTAAAAGCCAATTTTCTCTTACATCTATAAGCAGAAACGTTAAAAAAAAAAAAAAGTCACCCAGTAAAACACTGAAATCCCAAGGCCCAGCAATCTGTTTGCCCTTCCATAAAAATTAGCTCTTTCCACCGAGCACCGATGTCTCTTGGTGCCGTTTCTGCACGGTGCAGGTTTGGAGGCTGAGGGGCGCTGGATGCTGCTCCTTGAGAGGCCCCTTCGTAACACAGACAAAGGCTGGTAAAAGATGCCTGAAAGCGGGTTATCCTTGCCGAGGGCCACTGCCCGTCCTGCTCACGGGTCACACCTCACCCCGTCTTAAAACATGCCACTGGCTTTTCAAAACCCGTGCCTTGAGAGTCAGATTCTATTTTCTCTTTTTTCTATCACAAAGCTGAGCGAGCGAGCGGACTTCAATAGCATCGATTGCCTCGCAGGCTTTTCCCTCTTGTTTTCCTGGGATATTGCTGGGGGTTTCCACATTCCGGGGCTCAGACGTTGCTTTTTCACTTCTTGTTTAGTCCCTTAGCCCCATCTAGTGCCAAAGAGAAACAAAAAGCCTTGTTCTTTCACCAGTCTAAAACTAGTCCTCGAAATCCAAAGCAGAGCACAGCTCCTTTGCTTCTCCATGAATTCTGCAGCTCCTGTGCCTCTGCATAGGGATTTCTGTTAGATGCCCCAGCCCAAAGGGGTTTCTGTTAAATGCCCCAGCCCAAACACCTTAGCAGGTGTTTTTGGGTCAGTTTGCAAGCAGGAAGGTTTAGAAAGCCAGTCTGTGAACAATACCCACCACCATGGAAGGATAAACTGCAAGGAGGAGAAAATATTTCCCATAACAAAAGCCTGATTCTTGTAGCTTGCCTTCTTTTTCTGTGCTGTTTTCCGTGGGATGAGAGGCTACTACCTTGTGCTTTAAAGCTACTGTACCAAGACACAATCAAAATGAATTATTCCCTTTTGACAGAGATTTTAACATTTCTGTTTCAAAACTTCCCTGGAGATCTTCCCTGAAACAAATTATTTTTAAACAAGTGTCTGAAACTACCTCACAAGTGATGAGTAGCTATTCTTAGAGTTTCCTGAGCTATTTATAATTGAAAGAGAGCAGATTTAGATTAGATATAAGGAAGAAATTTTTCACTCAGACAGTGGTGAGGCACTGGCACAGGTTGCCCAGAGAAGCTGTGGCTGCCCCATCCCTGGAAGTGTTCAAGGCCAGGTTGGATGGGGCTTTGGGCAACCTGGTGTAGTGGAGGGTGTCCCTGCCCATGGCAGGGGGGTTGGAACTAGATGATCTTTGAGGTCCCTTCCAACCCAAACCATTCTATGATTCTATTTTCTAGACGCAAATTTATTTAGTAAACACTATCTGACAATCCTACGTAAACATGTTTTTAACTCTGCCTTCTCCAAAACTTGTGACATAAAAAAAAATATTTTCCTGAACACTTAAATACAAACTACTTGGAAGTACTGCATTTTTCAATTCTCTAACACTAATTATGGTGGAGGAAAATCTGCGCTGCCCCTGTAAAAGTGTCTTTTGGTAGAAACGTTATTTTCTCAATGGAAAATTTGAAAAACTACGCTTTTTAGAAGTAAGAGCTTCTGTTCTCTTTCTCATCATTTTTCCTTAAATGCAAATAAAGAAAGATCAAGAGGACAAATACAATGCATTTAAATTGTATTAAACTGGGATCAAAACCTAAATTTATTTTCTAACATTTGCTAAAATGTTACTGAGCAATGACTAGCACCAGAACAGAAAGGCTTGCTTTCGACCTTACAACAGCCCCGATTTTTATTTTCCTGCCATGAACGTTAGATTAGATCATCTATTATCAACCTCTGTGGCGACACAGATTTGTCAAGGCTTCTATAGCAAATATCCACTGCAGCAAAGCAGGCAAGGGAACTCAGGAAAAAGTCTTCTGTGATTTACATTCCCAACCCATGAATTTGGGCTTTTCATTTGAGAGAGTCAGGGGGGTCCTTACCTGGCATTTACACTCTAAATAAACTGCACTTTGAGTCTTGAAGACCTCTGGGCTACGCATTACTCTGTTATTATATCAGACTTCTCATATCCACACTGATTTGCAATTACTCACTGTGGAAACAAATGTACTGTGCTTTGGATAATTCCCAGCATAATTTAAGCACTAATTAAACAAAATGGATTTTTATCATGATTCTTAAATATTTACCCAGTGCAAAAAACATCCCCTAAGAACAGATAGTCTACCACGCACACATTTAGGAGCAGAATAGTGATACAATATTGTTCTTTACCTTATTTAACACAAGAGAAAGGACCGTGCTGCTCAGGGACTAAGTACATGCAAAACAAGTTGAATTTTATCAAACTGAGCAAATGAATCCTCTCAAGTTGATCAAGGGTAGATAAATGCAAGAAGGAAAGACAGATATTTTGTAGCGTGCTGCCTACAATTATCGTTAATATAATCCTGAACTCAGAAAGAAAGGTTCAGAGGCGATGATCAAGGGCAACACCACTGGAAAGTCAGAGTAGAACAAACATAAATCGCATAAAGAGTATTTTTTCATGCTTCAACCCCCTACCTTTCTACTGCAGTCACAGCATAACCTTTGTATCTCACCAGGCCAAGCTGTTAATAGGTCAAGCCTCCTCCCCCCACCCTCTATTTAAAAGCTATCACCACCACCACCACCCTTCTACCAGCAGAATTAGATTGATTTGTTAGCTCTTTATGCTAATTTGGGTGGTTCTGCCCCAAATGAGTTTGGGAATGGCAAGATTCTTTGTGCTGGGTACCACGGAGAAAAATTTCCAGTAGTTTAGATGATTAGTTGACATTTACAACCCTGCTTACAGAAAATAAGATGAGATTCACTTTGAGAACTGCCCTGTAGAAAAAAACACGGTTACTGTGCAAGCTGGAATTTCTTTTTTCAGCCCTTGCAGCTTATATTTGCCACATGTTTTGGGGTGTAATCACAGCATGTTTGATCAAGCCTTGAGCCCAAAGAAGCCAGCACTGCCACACTGTTTGCACCAAAACAGGACTTCAGGTTTGCCATGTGAACACATACGGATTTAAGGATTAATACAAAACCAGCCAATTCCTGTGTAGTTTTGTTTGCCAAAACTTTCCCCACAGTAGACCCCAGATAGGATTAGATACCTACTCACAGAGTTTTTTCTGAGTCAGGCATGTCTTTGCAGCCAAGCTGTGCAAGGGCTGGCAGCATCTGTCCTGGCTCTTCACTGCTCAGCTGAGACAGGGCTGCTGCCCATGGGAGGGCTGTGGCTTTGTCTCAGCACAAAATTGCTCAAAGCATCCACAGCGTTGCTTGAAGGAACTTGTTTGACAGAGCACTGAAATGGACCAGGAGCATTTGCAGTCAGAAACTCCATCTGTGTTGGAAGAAGCCATAAGAAAGCCGATTAGCCTGGGCTGGAAGCCTGCTTAGAAAAACCAGATGACAGTTAAGGAATACTCCAGGGTTGTGTATAACTGTAGGCTAACATTGTAGTGTAAACACGTTAATATTTAACAACGTTTAATGCAAAATCAACTTCTGTGGTCTCAGTTATAGTGAGCTAATATGTTAAATCTGACAGTGAAGTTTTCTGAGAGCCTTTTCAACAGAGAACAGACATTTCCACAGCAAAGCTTAAAAATTGTAATAACTGTTAGCAGGAAAGGAGACAAGCGTATGCATGAGTAAGTGCCAGAGTACGTCAAGAAAAAGGACATCCAGGTAAGCAAGCTTCCTAAGGGTAATAAAGATGCTATTTTAAGCAGTTGTTGAAGCCAGTATCAAAAACAGCAGAGAAAACCTTTGAGTAAGGCTTTTTTGTTTTGCAGACCATCAGACAACCCGTTAGCCTGCTGCAGGCTGCACCACCACTTTCATGTCTCAGATCTTAAGACCCACTCAAAGGACATAAGAACCTGGCAGAAGAAATCTCAAAGGCTGAATTCAAACTCACACCAAAGGCTCATACCCCTGTAAATGCAACCTATTCTGTATACTGGTATTTATGCCCTTCACAAGCCTGGTGTGGTCCCTCCGAGTCAACTTTGTTGAGTTCTGTCTTACTAGCATATAGATAGAGCTGTGTATTCTTATATTCTCATATCTGGCACACAAACTACTTAAACATATACTGGACCTTATGGGTCCTTTCAAAACACTGTGTTAAAAATGTGAAGCAGAACAATGAAACTAGAACTGAACAGAAGAGTAACGGTGAAAATCTGAACTAGAAATAAATTATACTATAAAAGCAAAGCAAAAATCCACTAGAATTCCTGTACGGCACAATGCAATTTTGAATACTGGATAAAAACATGTACAGGCGCCTCTTTTCATGTATGTAAAAATCTCCTGTATTTACACAGGTTCTTAAACTGAGCAGGAGAACTCAGTGTTGTGTTGGAGGTTTCTAAGTCAGGTACAGGGAAATAAAGACAATAAAATACAGTGAAAAAGATTAATAGTTTGACTTTAGAAACATTTAATGAATCAATCAGTGCTTAAACCCTAATGTTTAAAAGGATTGAAGGGCAAGAAATTGATACATGCCATGGGCTCCTCAGTCAGAAACAACTTGAAAGCATAGTACCAGATGACAGGATAAAATGGGCTTATAAAGTGAACAATATTGTGATTTGGAGTGACCTCCAGCCTCCCTAATCTTTAATAGCAAAACCTTTTTGACACCAAGGAAAGCATGATGGATCTTTTATGGCATTCAGCTGCTTCTTGAAACACGTCAAAGGCTACCTGAGATAGTTTATCTAACTCTAGTCTTGAGTGATCAGAGAGGCTCAGGGGATTAAGGAGTGAATCTGATGCAGTCAGGAGTGCTGCATTTTGGGAAGATAAACTGGACATCGAAAGCAGTGATTTAAAATCATTAAGGAGAATGAGGGCAACCATTAAAGCAATCTGAGAGGGAAGCAAAAGAAAAGGCTTGTTCCACGGTCAGAACAGACAGTGGAGTACAAAGTACATAGACAAAAATCCCCATGGCTAAGCTGACAGCTAAGGACTCTACTGCAACTACCAAACACACTGTTTGACCTTGCAGGATGCAGTGGGATGGAATCTCAGTCCCATGTATGAAATAGTGAGATAATTTATCAAACCTACCTATTACATAAAACTTCACAAATGTACATCTCAAAGGATTTTATAAAGGAGATAAGCACCATTACCCTGGCTGGACAGATGAACTAGGGCTTGCTGAAGAGTAGTTACTTGTTATTTGTCCAGCAATTCCCATTTGTAGTCACAGGATGCAGCTGCTTAAGAACCTAAATTCACCCAACCAATGGCCTCATTACTCTGTACCATAGTCCTCAATATGCTGCCATTTATTTATTCACCTTTAGAAACAATTACATCTAAGAGGGTATTTAGCGCTCATGACCTGAGACAAAAAGCCATCTTCAGAGCTGGGAGGAAAAGTAAAACAGGTGAAGGAGTAATGAAAACCTTTGCAAGCTGACACAGTCTTGCATCAGGCAAGCTCCCATTCAAAGCAATAAAGGTTTTGCCCATGCAGAGCCTGCCCCATTTGGCCCTCATCAGCCTTTTCATCTTCTCCTCAGTAAAGTACCACCTTGGATTTCCTAAATACAATGTAAAAGTGTGATAACTTATAATAATGTCCAGTTCAATCACAACATACTTCTAGGTGAAAAGAAACTGTGACTCGTTCCAACTATGACAGACAAAGGGGATTTAAAAAAAAAAAAAAAAGTCAGAGAAAGCCAGGTATGCTGTTTTGGTTTTGTTGTGTTTTTTTTTTCACACTAAAAAAATTAGTCAAAGGTCTTCAGAACTAACATCCTTACAGATATGGCACACAATTCAACCAGCATTCAACATGTGGTTATTTCCACAGCCACATGTTTTCAGCTTGTCACATGAATTGGGGTACAATGTTGTCCTTTGAATAGAAATTCTCTGAAGGTACGAAGCCACAGGGAGAAAGCCTTCCATCCTCTAACTCAGGCACCAGTTGGCTGTTCAGTGAACAGCAGACTGAAAGGCACATCATTTCCTTAAAGGCTGAAATTCCAAAGAGCTAAACACAGTTGGGTCCTGGACCCCACTTAGTCCAAACAATCCCAACAAAGCAATAGCTCTTCTAAAACAAGCCCTTGCAATGCCACGTTTATTTCCTTTGCTGAAAAAAGGATCAAAATGGAAACTTCGAAGGCCAGGTAAAAGTGGGAAATGCCTGGTTTGTGGCTGGAACTTGAAAAAAGCACTTATAGCCTTTCTGCTTGGTCTAAATTCAAGCTCCAAATTATTAAGGCTCTCTGAGAATCAGTGCAAAATCCTGAGGCAAATAGACCTGTCCATCTCTCTGCACTCGTACAGGAGTGATAATGCCTGGAAGACTTCATATTTCCAAGTGCTAATTACAAGAATGTGATGGATGCTCTGCCTGAATTAAATTTACAGGAACAAGAGAGTATGGAAGGGAAAACAAACAGAAACTAGGAGGAGGAATTAATGATGCATTTAATGAAGAGAAATCAAAACTCATTTGTTGTTTTGGGAGGAGAAGGCAACTTTTAATGCCATTGCAGTACTAGCTGAACAACATCAAATTGATGTCTGGTCTGTCAGAGCAAGAGTAATAAATTATTATTTTCCATGATCTAATTTTCCCTTTTAAAGCAAATACTTCATTGTGTTCAGTTTTAAAGAGAAAACCACATTATTTAAAATGTCTTAAAAATATCAGCCTAATGAGCTATAACATAGACATTTATAGAAGCAACGTGTTTTTGTGATGAGGTATTTAGCTTCTTATAAGTAGCAAGGAGCAACATTTTTTACTGGGAGGTGTATTTCCCGAGCAATTAGGCACAGGAGCCTAATTAAAAATTAAGTCAATGTTCAAATAAGCATAATATAATAATATCTGTAACCTGCAGAAATATAGGAACAGCTGGAACGCTACTTTGTTTTGCTACTTCTGTAAAGAATGATGGAAATTTCAGGAGCACAATCCAGAAGGTACGTTTCCAAGGTCATCTTTGGAAAGAAAACATTGCCTCACTCTTAGAAGTGAGCGAGTTGGTGAGAACAGGCTGGAGAGGCAGGGATGGTGTCACCTCCACTTGAGGTAGCTCTTTGCTCAGTGTGTTGGGACTTAGTAACGAAACCTGCCTCCCCAAACTGCTTCCAGACACTTTTTCTGTAGGACTGCACTTCTGAGACACCTCAGCAGTGGTCTTCTGTCTGTTACCCAACCGTACCATCCTGCAGCACCCAGCTGTCTGCCACAACAGGTGCCAAAGTCTCACCATGGTAAAGGAAACTGAGTTTTGGGCATTTTGCTTAAAGTTTTCCCTTGATAGAAAACAGTCTGAGATTTCTCACAATTGTCTTTGAACAAGTTTGCTTACATCTGGACTTCTTAAGATATATACGTACACAAGCATACACACACATGTAGATCTATATACACATATGTATGGGCAAATCTGGCTATTTGCCTCAGTTTAAAAAAGTAAACAGATTTTTTTTGCACGTTATTTGGCGTCTGAGATTCAGATAATACAGCTGGAGTGAATCTGAGACTGCTTTCCAAAATTTGAAGGTAAAAATCCAAGGTGATAAACTCTAATACCACACTATAAGTTATGCAAATATTTACCACAATAAGAAAAATCACTAAAACACTCACACAGACAGTTATCTGTAAGCTGCAGGATGAAGGCCTTCTCCAGAGATTCACAGACTGAGACTGCCATTGGAAGTTTGACATCTACGTCTCTTCACAATGTCATTCTCCAGGTCCCACGTACCTACAGCTGCTCAGATCTGTATTCTTCATACCTGCTTGTGAGATGACATGCCCTTTAAAGGAGACAGACTTGACCTTATCTGTGACATGGGGATAAGACTTAAGTCAGGGATGAAGTGCTCAGCTGTAGATCACTAAAGGCTATGTGCTTAGGCATCCAAAGATCTATACAAGCTACAATTCATCACGCTAGACCACCATAGTTAAGCATCTATATACTTTTAAATATGGTTCCTGGATAATTGTCATAGTTCTGCCACTAACATCTTATAAAGAGAAATCTACATATATAGATAGTCAGCTCCCATGGTATTTAATCCTACACCAACTGTACACTAGCTAGTACAAGCAAGCCAATAAAATTCACACCCCAAGTCTTCGCCCTGAGACACATTTCAAAGCTCTATCAACAAAAATTACTTTTGCCCCCAAAGATCAAGATGCCTACATAAACTCTGGAGGCAAATCAGTGAATCCTGGCTTTTCTGTTGCTTGAATAAGCTGCTTTCCTGAAGCCACCACCATTTGTCAGAGGGGATGAGATCCACAGCCACACGCATTTCAACAGCTGTAAGCCTTGGGGTCTCACGCATGCATACATCATCTCCTGCCAACACAACTTCTCTGTGAGACTGGGGCACCTGCAAGAGCTGTGAAATGTCCCCATGTCCTGGGAACAACCCAAATGTATAGCTGTAAAGTGACTGGTTTCCTGGTGGGAATGCCTTCCATCCAAAAAACAAGGCTTTAGATTAGCCACGTTTTGCATTGCAAAACCTAGAGTTAAAACATTTTAATCGTATCTCAGGCTACGTATTTAAAATGAATTGGTTAAATGTTAATTACCATTAGAGGGAGAACTTTTTAGATTTAATAATTCTGGGTGACTATTCAGGTCTCAGTGTAACGAGCACAAAGCTAAAGCAGATTATGAAGACTCTGATTACACAACCGATTAAAGCAACAAGGTATAGTTTTAAACATGACACTGACATTAAAGACATTTCCGGCAGGTTAATTGGAAGTCAATTTACATGGAGAAAGTTAATTGCTAAAGCTGTCCTGTCTTCTTTCAGTATAATTCCATTTTATTTGGACAAACTGCTCAAGAAAAGAATACCAACTGTTTTGTAATATATTGGCACAAATGTCAATAAGTGTTTGTTCTTTAAGTAGAATTGGAAGAAACCTCGTGGAAACTAGCACTCACTTCCCTTTCCATCCACCTGGCTGTTCAGATGTTAGCCCATCATCCTTGTATCCGACCCTCCAGATCCTCTGTTTTGGGCAAGCTTGCTTAGGAGATGATGAGGCCAACAGCCAGCCATTTGTGACCGTCTCAGAAACTTTATAACTGTAAAATACAGGAAGCAAGTCATTCCCCCCTTTTAAAAGGTTTGAAACACAAATAGGGCCTATATGTGAGGTAGCATGAGTGAGAAGAAGACAAACCAACACATTTACCTGTAGTTAGGTGTGTGCTGGGGTTTATTTGCTGGTTTGGCACCATCATCAGCTCATTGCTACGACCAGCATCATTTATTGATTCATCCCAGAGGTGCACAGAAAACATTGCTGATGGAACTGAAAGTTATACAGGTGTTTAAAATGCGAGTGGTACCAAGTGGCATTTACCAAACACAGATACAGCTGGGTGTCTCCACACAGGGACTTGAAGCACCAGAAGGTGGGTACCTACTGCTCAGGCATCAAAATATCATTTTTAATCTAACTCAGGACACCTCCTTGCTTTCACAGCTAACCAGGCTAGATTGCAGAGAAATCATACAAGATAAAAAAGGAGTTGGAGAAGAAAAAAAAATGCCGTATTGGGTTATTAGATTTTTAAAACATTCACCAGGTAACCAATAAGTGAAAGAGCACCCTAAAACAGTAGTTTGAAAACCCTCACTTGAATTTGGGAAGAAAGGAAGTGGCAAAAGGAGTGTTCAACTGGGAATGAAAACATTTTGACTGTCATGTCATACAGACTGAGGAAAAATGTCGTTCTCTTCAATCCCCCTCCCAAACAGACAGGTTCTCAGTAGCTTTCATTATTGCTGCTTCTAAACTGATTAGCTGTGGCCTCTGTGCAAGTCATATTTGTCTTAGGTTGCTCCCTTCTAGGTTGCTCTCAAGAGGCTGAAACAGCTGGAGCAGAACAGCATCGAAATGATGGCAACATGAATAATACAAAGCTGTTCTGCTCTGCCTTGCCTGGGAGTGTGCACGTGTACTCATGGGTGTGCACTGATGACCATCATTCAGCAAGAGTCCTCCTCTCTTAAATGTGCTGAAATTGTGCATTGTGCTGAAAGACTAGTATTATTTCTGAACGCTTAACTAAAAGCAATAGTACCTGTTCTGGAGAGGAACTGGTTGTATTCAAATATTCCTGAAATTCTGCATTTTGTTTGACTTCACAAAAAAATCATGACAAAAGAAAACAAACTGGAAACAATCAGAAGTCAAGAACTAGTTTTCAAACGTAGCAAGCACTCCTGTTCTAAAGAAGACCTGGGAGCATACAGCATCTCTGGAAACGAGACTGACAAAAACCCATCTGAGAATGAACATTAACTACGTACTTTAAGAACAGAAACCACAGGTAAAATTGCACACACAGTACAATTGGTTGGCGTGAAATAAAGCAGATACAGGCTGGGAAGTTGCTAAATAAAACCCTTGAAGTTTGAGATTGCATTTTATTGAGACATCTCAGTGCTTATTAGGACAAAAGTACAGAACCACATTGAAGAGACAGAATGAAAGAGACATGCAGGACGTGGAGGAAGATATCAAGCAGCAGTATCTGTCATGGTGGGTAAAACATTCTGGGCCTCTTGATTTCTGATAGAGAAACACACATCGATTAATCACACGAAAAGCCCTACTGACAAGGAAGATTATTCTGGACTACAAAAGACCAGAAACCACGAATCAAATTTATTCTTACCTTTTATATGTACATGCCACTCCCTCCCATGTACCCCCCAAACATCCCTGGTTTAAAAAAAAACAAAATCCTTGCTCAACCCATCAGGAAGCACTGCTGGCACATCCACCTGCAAGGGAGGAGCTGTGTGGGCATCGTGATGGAAGCTGGGGCGGTCCGAGGCGAGCTCTCTGGGCACATTTTGGTGGGCATGAAAGGCCATGGCCAGAGAGCCTTCACCCTGCTTTACAGGGGGTCAGCCCACAGGCAGGAGAGCTTAAGGCTGGAGATGCTGGAATACCTGCCAGTCCCCGAGGTACGGGGCAGCCCGGCTCCCAGAGGACAGTTTCACAAGGTGGCTTAGCTCTGCCCAGTCCATTTCATATTTCATGAATTGCATCTAAACCCCCCATCACCATGAATTCTGGGGACTGTCATGGCAAAGTGTCTGCTCAATAGTGAATTAATTTTGTATTCTAGTGGGTGTCAAGAGCCGTTCTGGAGATTTCATGGTGTTTTGACATGAATCGAGGGACACTCAAACAATAAGATATGCCAGGAGCAGAAAAAAATTCAAGTGCTTTTCAAAAAGGATCAGTTTTGCAAACAGCCAAGATTTTGACCAGGATTGGCATTTTCTTTCTAAATGGATTTATCTATTACAACCCTCCCACCCAGTCTGAGAATATAACTACTGCCTAACATTGAGAGGTTTAATCCTCACACACGTTAAATGATGAAAATACATGCAGACAGAGCAGGTGAAATTCTAGCCCACGGACAGTGCAATTCAGTCCTGTGTAATACTAAATATCTCCTGCCAGCTGCTCGACATAGCAGACCCTGAAGTTTCATTTGGCAATGAAAGAGCAATATTGCTACTGGAAATGAGCCCCCAAAAAAGGGAGATGTGTCTGTTAAAGCAATCTGAGCTCTAGCCTTCCATCACCTGTATGTAACGTCAGTGCATATGGAGAATACTCAGCTCAATATATTCCAGGTATCTAACTTGCAGTGGGTAAAGATAAACATAACAGGACACAGGATTTAAGGGCAAATTCAGATTCCTTTTCCGAATTCCAGTGATTAGTTCTGAGAGATCTTTATAAACTGACCTGCTGGCATGGATTCCTGCCTTTCACTGGCAAAAGAAGGCACAAGAAATTGTTCTAACACTGATGGCTATGGCTGATGTTAAAACCATTTCTGAGAGTTGAAACACCAGTGTGATGAGCCTTGTGCTTGTCATTTCAGAAGAACAGTCAGAGTAAATTCTTAGGTTAACGGGCTTGTTCCCATAAAAAACTTGTGTCAAATTATCACAGACACTTCAATAGCAGTTGATGGTGCGGTACTGACTAATTACAGCTGCTAAGGCAAGATTATACAATGGCAAAAGCAAAATGGAGAAATCTTTCCTCAAATACATTTCTATTTCTTTCATGTTTGATCTGAAGCTCAAACAAGACCATGTCAGAAAACTGAGCAGTGGCAGACTGTGGATGTTCTCATTTGCCCAGCCAGCATCATGGATATTCAAGCTGGGCATGCTTCCCCAGGCTGGTGCCCAGAGCCTGGCTGTACAGAATAAGGCTGGCATAGGAGACTTCAAAAAGAGATATACTGGGGAGTGGGGTCAGAGAGCAGGAGCATGAGAGATGACCTGGAAATTCCCTCTATGGCTGTTTGGGGAACAGCTAGATTCAGAGCCTTAAAGGCATTCAGACATCTGCATTTCATTGCTTTTGTCTGTTATTTTGTTTCCTTTCTTATCTTTTGCCTCTTACATTTATGTTTTTCAGGAAGCAGACATCTTTTAATCTCTCTAGCTCATGGAATAACAGGGCTCTGGTTTCAAGCAGGAGCAGTAGGTAATATTGGACTGTAATAGAGGACAAAGTTCTCTGAACATTTTGAATCAAGACTGTTTTCTTGTCACCTGGTCACAGCTTCTGGTGACTTCTTGATGCTCTGAGTGCCAGACTGCAGGTAAGGAGCTTCGGATGTCCTAGCTCATGCTGCATGAAACTTTCTCACAGGTGGGACTCCAAACATCTGCATTTCTCCAGTTTTAATTCTTGTTGTGAAAGTGAAGAAGAAAGATTTTTTCCCCCTGCCTCATAAGCTGCTATACAGGTGTAAGATTTCTCAACTGAGGGAGGTGATTAGAGATGTGAAATGCAGCAAGCTGGGGTAACAGAAATGGTTCTGAGCTTCAGTTGTTCTAGAAGTGATTGAGATGGGCTTTACAAACTCCAAGCAGTAAGGTAGGAGTTAACTCCAGCAGCAGGTAAGGAGCAGCTAGGAGGAAATCAAATTCTGCATGATAGAAAAGCCTGAGGGGAAATAAGAGAGGAGGAACCTTTCACAAGAAAGCTGAGAAATACAGCAAGTAAAATGTGGTTTCCAAGACGAGACTGGGGAAGGGCAGAGGCCACGAAGTAGCCTGGTGCCTTCTACAGAAGACAGACCGCAGATGGTGCTCACGTCCCAGCTGTCACGGCTGCTTGGCCACCTCACCGCAGTCCTCCTGGGTGAGATGACCCATGCCACACGTTATGATGAATTTTAAATTTCCCCTTACCCTCTGCATTTTAAGAAAATGTCTGAGATGTTCCAGAGCTGCTGCAAATCCCTATGAGCTCTTACAACCTTCAAGAACATTCAGGAACGGCTAAACCGCAGTTTTTTGGTCCATGCCTTCTGTTCCTCAGCAACATATTCTAACTAAAAGATTGAACAAAATGTGTCATGCCCCTCATTCTCCAACAAGTTCCCTCTACAGGAGGTGCCTTTCATCCTAGCAGAAGTCTTCTGATGTAAGATTCTTCTGCCTCAGCAGGGTAGCAATGTCCTGAGAACAGGATCTAAACATTTTCTGCAAAATAATATATTTAAAACAAGGTTTTGAAAGCAGCATCAGTGAATTACTTACGGTGGCTCAACAAACCTGACAACTTTCTTAAGTGATTTGTATTTATGAGTCTCTAATGTGTGGGCTTTATTCCCTCTTCTCCCCAACAAAATAATTATAGTTATTAGGCTGTCTGCTCACCTGTTCTCTGCTTTCATATTTGGCATCTCTATTGCTAAGTGTGGTCTGCCGAGAGATTTTAATTAGCTTTGAATGAAATATTGTTCATTAATAAAACCTCAGGACAGTAAAACATACGCCAATTAGTTCGAGGTGTGGAGGGGAACAATACGTAGTGCTTGCCAATAGGAGCATTTCTTATTTTTAGACCAGAATGCATTATGTTTATGGAGACTTTTTAATTCAAATGCCATGAGAAAAACCACAGACAATTTCAGACATTGCCTTGTGCCTTTCTGGTAAGATTTTTTATCTAAAATAAAACATAGAAAACAGTGAGTATTTAACACCTGCCTTTTTCCATGCCCCAGTATTTTTGCATAATGAGGGTGTCTTTGTAAAGATGATGTAAAACGTGAGGCAGTGGTTTATGCTCTGCATAGAGAAGAAGGTGGCAGTAGGTATCTCGGTTATGGGCCTCTTGGGACTCAATGCTCCACAGATTGATAGAGTGTGAGGAGCTGTACCAGGTCAGCAATGGTCGAAGCTCGTGATGGTCGGCTTCTCCTTCTAGATGATGTCTGCCATGCTGCGGAGCAAGTCAGAATCAAGAGTTTTGAGAGATGCTTTACAAGCAAAAAAGCTTCTGGTTGCTCTTTCCTGCCTTTTTATAAAAAAATAGAGATTAAAAAAAAAAAACAACCAAACAAAAACCTATTAGGTAAAGAATAGGTGTGTGTGGCCAAAGGGGAATTTCACGGGTTTGTGCGTGTGGCAGAACCGCTGCCCTCACGAGCTGCCTAATTCGGGATATTTAGATCCAGCTCTGCCGTGGTGGTGGGGGATTGAACTGTACAGGGGCAGATCCGAAAATCAGCAAGAAAAACTGCGAAGGAGCAAAGCAGGAACCTTAAACGGCGACGAAGGGAAGAGCCAGGAGAGGGAGCCCAGAAACCACCGACAGATAGTCAGTGGTTTTCAGTTTGATACTGGCTTCCCTTTGTTCACTTGCTAGATTGTCCCTGATCCTAGGACCCTCTGAATGTTTTCATCATTAGAATTTCCTTTTAGGGTCAGTTTTGGGGGTTTTTGATTTTCTTCAAGGTTTTGATAGAAAAATAAATTATTACCTCCAAAACGTCTTTAGTTTCAGTGGTGTTATCCCTGACTCATGCATTCGCAGTTCAAATAAGAATCTAACTGATGCTGATTTCCTGACTCTATGGATGCAGTTTTCCTTTCAATTTAATTCAATTTTCTGCAACTTGTTGTGATTTAACAGCAGAAACAGCAAAAATAAAAATACAACCCTTCTAGAACTCAGCAGTACTTTCCAAATTTATGCCAGGTGGAAAAACATCATTTCTAAAAATCTAATTCTTACCTGTTGTGAGGTGACTATGGGTAGGAATTCTTGAAGCACTTCAAAGTTCCCCTGAATTTAGGAGTTATTGTAGTGAAACACACCAGATGCCTATTTTCTTTCCGTCACTGTTGCAGCAACAGCATCCACAGGCTTTGATTTATACCCACACAGCTCCCTGGGAAGTGAGATTGTGCTTTCAGAATAGCTAATAGCATTTTCAAGTCAAATCAGATGTGGAGCTTCTCAGCATTACTTCAAACATGTAACAAATAGCAGTTTATGCAGTTAAGAGTAGAAATAGAAACTCCTGGTCTGGTGACTGAGCAAATTTATTCTCCATTAATGCTTCATAGTAATCACCTTGGAGCTTTAGCAAAAGAAATCGAATTTTTGAACCTAAGAATCTCCAAACTTCACAATTAGATCTGTCTAGAAACCCTCCTTACTGTCTTGTGAGCTGGACATGAGAGAGGCAGAGGTGCACAGAGAAAGAGAGAGAATTTGAATCACGAATGGCTAAGGAGAAACCCAAGCTCTGAGCTGGCCAAACATGAAAGGGTTCCCATCCTCAACCACATAGATTCATTAACACAGCATTAGAACCAGCCAAATTAACATTCAGTCAAATATCTTGCATTCAGTGCAATATCTTGCTAGGTCCACAGATAAAAACATGGTATCTTAAAGCATTTGACTGAAACCCGAGATTCCCTGCACCCTGAAGAACACTTTTATCTTTGAATCTCCGTGGTTTAGTCTAGATTATTTTTCTTCAGTGTTTGTAGAGCCCTACTACGGTGGGATTCCAGTCCATGAGGGAAATTTCTGCACTACCACAGGACTATCTCTTTTCTCCAAGAAGGCCGATTCTTGGCCCTTCCGTCAGTGGCAGACTTCCCAAGATGGGCCCAGGAAGGCACCTAAGATGAGCTGAACGCTCAGCAGCTCAGAAGTTTTGACCTGGAGACAATTTCATATCCACATGTGTGATTAAACCCTCCCAGTTATTTTTACCTTGTTAGTGTAGGAGGTAAAGGGAAAAAAATCCTCTTCCTGGGCTCTCTTTGATTACCCCCACTCTGAATTCTGTATTCCATCTTCTCAAACATCTGCTATCAGCAATATCAGAAACAGGCTCCTTACTCACCAAGCCGTTTTACTGTGACTTGGCAGAGCCCTTCCTGTCATTTGTTGTAAATCATGAAAAGCTGACAATAATTTAGAAAGGAGGGCTCTGGAAGGAGAAAGACAGAATTAAGTCTCAGGAAGCTACCTGGGAAAAAAATTTGGCCATACTGGGGAAGTGAGCAGCTGCAGAACATAGTATTTTTTGCCTTTTTGACTCGTAGGTTCGTGAGTCACTTCTCTGCCTTGTCACAAAATCTTCTGGTTGACAGCAATGACCTCTGTGTAATTCACCACCTTTATCAAAGCATAACTGAGCTGTTGGGAGATACCTAAAACTCAAGCACTAATTTTTCCACATTCGCACACTGTTTCATGGAAGTTTCTGACCGTTGTCCAGGCTGCATTTACAATTCAAGCTGTGAAAAAATAGATTCATCTCCCAAGTAGACAGGCACCATGCGAATTTGGGATATTATGCATCTGAGTCTGTGTGTCCTGCCAAAAGCCATCCTTCTCTTTGGAGTTCAACAAGCCATAACCCTTTTTATTACAGTGTTTTGCATCCATGTGTCTCTAAAACAATTTTCCGTAGCATTTTGAATATGCAGTTTGGATGACTTGCTCTATAGATTGGTACTTCTTGGTGAATATGGGAGTCGATTCACCTTTTCTAACATGTCCCAAAATGTCTAGTTTTGTGATAAAAGGAACTTGCACGTGTCACTTCATGTCCCAGGACACAACTCGCTGTCTGTGTAATGAAAACATTGATTCTGTGGTGCCTTGCAGCAAGGATGAATCTGCTGTGGTGGGTAATCGGGGGAGGACTCCATAAAATCCATCAGTGAAGAGATCTCTGTAAGCTACCAAAGGGAGGACTCCATAAAATCTGTAAAGAGATCTCCATATGTCAGAGGCTTGAGGCAATTTATTGGATCCTGGATAGCATCAGACAGCTCCCTCCTGCCTATGGAAGGATAGACATTGCACAGAAATGGTTTGAGTTACAGAAATGTTGGTCATTCACAACTCATGTTAGTCTTGGTGAGTTTGCATGGGATCTGGCCCATGGTTTGCACCTCTATTTTTTTACACACATCGTTCTTCTTTTCTAAAATATTCTCCTTTTCTAAAATATATTCTTATTTTCTCTTTTTTATTTTAAAGACCAGCAGAAATGAAACAAAGACAATTCAGACCAGACCCAAATAAATAGTCTGCACTTGCATTGTTTTCTTTGCTTTTGAGAAAACGCAAAATCTCACACCTAAAGATGCTGACTATATCTAAAGTCCCTGAGATGAAAATTGTGATTTACACCAGCTGGCTGTTCCTTCACTTGGAAGAGAAACGTATCCACTTGGAAATTGAGATTACATTTGGCAATACAAACTGATGTTTTCACAGGAACAATATTAGTTTTTCTTTTGTTTTGTTTACCAATTAAGTAGTTAATTTCTTGTAAGTCTTAAGCTGATGTGACTGCAATAAGCAAGCTTTCCCTTCATTAATTTAAAGCCAATTAAACTAAACAATTATTTCAGAGGGAAGCCTCTATGCTTTAGGAGATCAGAATGTAACGGCTGATGCCACCCCTGGGAAGTCATTAAAGGAGCACAGAGAGCAGTCTCCTTGTGTGAGAACAGACATCAGAGATTCTGGCTTGTTTTATTCATTGTAAAACAAACAAGGAATATAGTGTGCAGAGCCCAGTATGTCATTACCAAAAGGAATTTTTCACTTAGTGCTTAGAGCAGACTGTCCAGTTTCTTCCGTGGCTTGTACTTTGCCACTTGACATTTAAATACTGTAAAATAAAGGGCTTTATTATGTATTAATGCAAGATATAGTCGGAATTTATGATGGTTCTGAAAGAGGCTAACACTCAGATGCTTAAAATCAACAGAAATTATGTGCCCAGATGCGTCTTGAAAATGGGAGCCAAGGTCACTTAAAACTTAATTGAAAGGGAGGAGGACTACAGCCAGCAAGTAAGTGTAGAGAATCTCTGCTGCCTTTAAACACAGCTGGAGTCTAAACTCATCCTTACCTGGCTGGTCGAACACAAACTTTGATTTATCCAGAAATCTCCATGATGCCCTGGTTTGTTTCAGATTGCAGACAGTCTGGTTTCACTTCAAATTGCCTTTATAAGTTTCGGTTTCTTAAGCATAAACGTAAATTACCAGTTGTCAGGTGCTGAGTTCTTGAGATAACTCACTGAAACAAACTTTTTCTAATGTGACAAAAGAACGTGAGATGTATTGAAAATCAAGAACTCCGTTATACCAGAAATGAAGCTGTATTAGTGCAAAATACAGATGACAAAACTGAGCCAAATATCATAGAATGGTTAGAGTTGGGAGGGATCTCAAAGATCATCTGGTTCCAACGACAAATATGTGCCTAAGAAATCATTAGTAGAAAAGAAAATACAAAGTAGTGATAAAAGCAGTTCAAAACATGGTGCAAAAATACTCTCTCTGCATGGGGTAGATGGGTGACAAACATAGAGGGAGAAAATACAAATTCCCATGCTTTCACCAGGGCAGAGTAGAGGCAACTGGTATGAAGGAGATGGGAAGAGGTGCACACAGCCTCTTACTAGATCGTGCACAGGAGCTGTATGCTAAAATAAACAACTGCTGGAGCAGAAAATATGTGTGCTGCCTCTTCAGTCTCTCTAACTTGACCCAAAACTCAAGTAGTCTTGTCAGGTCTTAAGAACTTCCTGAAATAAAATCAAAGCATTCAGCTTGTAGTATGAAATTTTTTTGTGCATGTAGACGAGCACACAGCATAGGGCATTACCAGAGCTCCCAAACTAATGTTTCCACTGAATTTAAGTAAAATATAAAGCCTTAGGCTGGCTTTATCTCCAGAGGCTGAATTCTAAGACATCAAGAAATTATCCAGGAGAAATTAGCTCAGCTGGGGCCCATAACAAGTTCAGGTACAGAATGTCCTGTTTCTCTATATGAGCCAGAATAATGTGTCTTTAGCATCAATTCTGTCCACTGTCTGTAAGTCACAGAGCTATGCTGAAGTCAGTGCAGTTACACCTTTTTGCAGCAGGAGAGATCTGCTTGGCTGGGCAGAAGCTGTTTTTCTTCTAGAGAATATCCTCTCTTCAGCTTCTTTGGAAGCCCTGTGGGAAAATAATGAGAGATCAATGCAAACAGCATAATTTTATTATCGTTATTATTATTTCTATTAAAGCTTGTTTATTTGGAAAGCAGAAAATTTCCCAAAAAAGGCACTGCTGTTAAGCAATACATTAAAATAGAAATTCACATAAAAAATCCAGGGATCCATACAAGCCAGATTAATTTGGTTCCTTCTCTCTTTTCATTGTCTGGATGCAACGCAATCCTGGCTTTGCACAGGCCATCAAATAAAGTAACTCAGCACTGTAACTTTCTGTTTGTTCAGCTAAGTTGTTTTGTAAGCATTGCTCCAGAGGAGCATCTGTGATTTGAAGACTCTACTAGTTTATACTTACACTTGGACATTAAAATAACAGGGTATTAAAATTACAGCAAAAATTGGGTGACTCATTTAGTTCCCACTCAACATACGTAGAATTTTGCATTGTAAAAACAGTAGGATGTTAAAAAATTACTAGTACGGCTTCTTGGAGAAACACAGGTGGAACCATCTTCCATTGCACTATGTGCTGTCTTCATAATAACATGGCAGAACAATGGACTTATTTTGGCAGAACAATGGACTTATTTTGGCAGAACGTTGCTTCGTGGTCGGGGGAGTGCTGATGAAGCAGTAGCATCCCATTTTCATATTTTCAATCTGAAGTATTTTGGAACTTTTGATTGGTTTTGTCATCAGTTAATATAGAATCATAGAATCATAGAGTGGTTTGGGTTGGAAGGGACCTCAAAGATCATCTAGTTTCAACCCCCCTGCCATGGGCAGGGACACCCTCCACTACACCAGGTTGCTCAAAGCCCCATCCAACCTGGCCTTGAACACCTCCAGGGATGAGGCAGCCACAACTTCTCTGGGCAATATATTGCAGTCTCACGCAAAAGAGAAGTTGCAATGAAGTATTTTGAGTGTTTCCACAGACCTTCCAAAGAAAAGATCAAATCAGAACTTTCCCAGTGTGGAAGGTCCTGTCTCACCTATTAGCCAGCAAATAAGACTTGAACTGTGTGCATGTTTTTAAGTTCCATATTTTCTTACTTTTTTTTTTTTTGCTGGTCTGAGTCATATAACAAAGGTTGCTGTACTGGGTTTGGATTGTCTTGTTGATTTTGTTTATGAAAAATATCTGACCTCTCTGTGCCATCTCTGTGACACAGGGAGAACAAAGTAAGGGAGGCAGCAATGCATGTCCAATTGGGAGGGCTATGGGAGCAGGAAATGTTCATTATCGTGTTATTATTATTTTTTAAAAAGAAGAATACTTTATCTTCCATCTACCTTAAATCCACTGTGAGCTCTTAGCCTGTATTTTTAAGCCCATTTACTTGTGGTTGTGCTTGTCTTTACACAGAGTAAGCTGGTAAGTGCCATTATCAGCTTGCATTCCTCATGATTATCGAACTTTTCTGCCTTTTACAGTTAAATCCTCTTTAGTGTATGCACAGAAACGTGCTTGAAGGAAGGAGGGGACTGCTGGTGAGGAAAAGAGCATGTTTTATAATTTGACCTTCTGTGACTTCGAAGTAAAAATGCTTGGCCTCAAGGGACGTGTCTGCTGAAAGCTGCTTGGATGACCTTAGCCAAGATACATGGCATTTCTGCTCTTCACGCTTCTGCCAGTGCAATGGGACTGACATACTGTTCTTCTGCCTTCCTGCACTTGAACTATTGAAGTTTTTTTGGAGTGGAAGAGTCTCTTGCCATGTGTTTGCACAGCAGCAGAGCCCCAGTCCCGCCTGGAAGTGCCACAATGCACATGGTTAGTGAAGGGGAGTTGCAAAGATTGATT
Source organism: Tauraco erythrolophus (assembly GCF_009769465.1). Taxonomy (NCBI): domain Eukaryota; kingdom Metazoa; phylum Chordata; class Aves; order Musophagiformes; family Musophagidae; genus Tauraco; species Tauraco erythrolophus. The sequence goes on along the minus strand of NC_141493.1, from coordinate 3,570,902 downwards.
ACTGCTGCAGGACAGTGCTGCTCTCTTTCTCAAACTTTCCTGTATGCATTGCATCTAACCACACCCAGAAAACACTGCTTATCTTTAGGCACCAGGTTCTCTTTTCCTGCTCATAGCAGAGAGGTGAAAACTGAGGTTGTCTTTGACAAATATCTTTATGCTGAGTAGCTGATTTTTTTTTTTTTTCAAAAAAATCTCTTTCTGAAGCATCGTCCTAATGGCAATAGACCAAATTTCAGGAGTCAGAAACAGGCAGATTGCATTCCCCCTAACCTACCCCCAGGCTGCAATAAACTCTCTGAGTGGCATGAATGTTTCAGGCTGGTTAAGAACCTCTCAAATTCTTTTACAATATCCACTTAAAGGTCTTCCCAAATACACACCATCCCTTCCACAAATGGAACCAAAATGACGCAATTGCATCCAAGGATAGAAAGGATTTTTTTGTGTGACCGTGGCACAATGCTTTGGCATCGAAACATCCTTTCCTAAACTAAATGGAGGTGGTGCTCTTAGGGTACATACTGTGAGTTTTGTTGAGTACTTCATACAATGTGAGGGTGGTGGGCTACTTATGGTTGGGGTGGTGGGCTACTTATGGTTGCTCAGATGCTACCATAGTAAAAATAGATACTATCAACCATTTAAAATGGAAACTATTGGAGATTAGTTTGTAAAATCCGACCACAATCTTGCAAAAAACCCACCCCTCAAAATCCGATTCGCTGCTCACAGATCCGTGAAGAAGTCATTTGCATTGTAAAATAGGACTTCAAGCACAGCATTAGTGTTTACTGCTGACTTCTAATTATGTTAAGCAAGTGATGTCTTTCAAGACTACTTGTCATTTCTTCAGTCAGCAGGATCATAAGTACTGTGTATTATGCTAAAACAGTCAATCATTTATTGGAATGCGATTGTATTCTGAAAAGGCACATCTTGTGTGGAAAGGGTATGAGACCCAATTACTCCAGTCTCTTCTGGCACTAGATTGTCCTGTTCCTGGAACTCAGGCCTGATATGCTGCAGGATGACTTGGAAACCTCCTGACTCATCACCTTTCTCCCATCCCTGGCAGCTGAGTTGAAGCTAGATCCAAACATGGAATTGATGGTAAGAACAACCCCAGAAAATCCTACACGCCTTGCTTCAAACACAAGACAAGCTGCGTAAGTCACAGCTGAGAAATAATTGATTCCCTGTTATTAGTTGTGGGGAGGCTGGAGACAGCCTCTCTATAGCACTGTGGTTCAATGATTTGTTCCTTTTCTTTGTTGAAACCAGTGTCTGAGAGCAAAGAACCGAATAAACTGCAGGCACTAGAGGAAAAGCCTGGAAACTGAACCAAATCCACCTCCCAGTGCAACGCTCCTATAGTTATTTGGTGGCTTGGTGTTCCTTGTACTGCTCTATGAGGAAGAAATAGAAATCCACTTTATTACTTGTCTGCAGAATCCTTATAATCTCATTCTGAACTCTGCTTCTTGATGGATCCCAAGGGCCAAGACAGGTAAAATGAGGCCAAAAATCCCCTCAGGCCCATTTGTCCCACATGTGTTTTCATTCCCACACTAAAGAAAGCTCAGTCTATTTCTTGGTGCACTTTCTGCTTCTTCTCAGTGTGGCTGAAAATTAAATTAGTCACTTTACTCCACCACAAGTATGTGATCTGGTTACAGTATTGGCTCGTGTTTACTTTAGCAAGCAAATCACAGAGACACTCTAATCCTTTAGTGCTTCCATCAACATTTTTCATGTCAGAGAAAAAAAATGAATCTACAGACTTTTTTAGTGGGTAAATATACATAGTGCACAACATGTGCTGTTCCAAGAGGTTGAGAGCCATATGACTGATAGATAATACTGTTCTTTTCCTGTTCCAGTTCTGTGTTATGAAAAACTAAATAAATGTTTGAAAGATAAGTGTTCCTATTTTTAATGCAGTAGCATGGATTCACCCTAGTCTTTGTTAAAATTCACTTTCTGCATGTATCTAAACTGTCTTTGTACTTACACTTGTGTTTGACCGTGACTTCCAAATACTTCAAGTCTACTTCACATCTGAATATTTGCCAAAACTACAGCCCAGATGAATAGGTCTGAGATGATCATGAGAGTTCATTGGAAGGGAACAGTGTTCTCCTTTTTGATTTGCAGAGAACAGCTTGCTAGATGTGCAGGAGAGCATCTTTTCCCTTTGGGAATATTGGGCTTTAAGAAAAGAATCCTAATCAAAATCAGAAGAAGAAAATGAAACATGAATGATGCTAAGGAAATTTGATACAGATCAATAAAACCATGTTCGCCTTTTAGATGTATTTGACTATACTTACCTGACAACTCTAGAAGAATTATCACTTTGGCATTTGTTTTTCATTTCATAAAAAAAAAAATAGTGAGGCAATGTAGATCTTATTTTTCTGACAAAATTTAGAAATAAGAAATTTAGCAAAACCTCGTGACATTTTGGCAGACTTTTGTATATATAACACATCATTTTTCTTTCTCAGAATCTTGTGCTGAAAATTTCTAGACAATGACTTTGTTTTCAAATACAGAGGGAAGCATTTGCTATGCACTGATGGGATTTTCTGCCTTTTCTTCTATTTTCTTCCTGTAATGTGTGTCTGCTGACGAAGAGCAGACTGAAATCTGTTTTTGCTACAGTGCACACTCATATTTAGAAAGCAAAGCATGTTCTGGGAAACGGAAGAATCAATGCAATCTATAAAGCAGACTGCCTTCAATAAAGTCAGTAGTTGTGCCACAAACATCAAATTGAAATTCATCCTACTTAATTTAATTCAGATGAAATATTGTCTTCCTAAAGCCAGGCAGCATCTTTATTACTACGCATTGTTCTCTTTCTTCTGTCTTTTTGGCCATTTGGAATTGTTAAGAACGAGCCAAAGATGCCTGCAGTCCTTGGTTCCGTTATCTTTCCTCAACATCATCAAATGAGCTTAAAAACGAGAGAGTAACAGTTGGCTGAGTGTGACTCGTGTACATGGTTTGCATTCAGCAGTAACGTTCCCATTCTCTGCGGCAAAGTCCTGCCAGCCTCGCTAATGCTGTAATTGATTTAATTCTATAGGAAGCTAAGTTATCTTCAGGAGCACTTTGAAGGACTCTGCTGCACTTTGCTCTGAGCTGAGAGTCAAACCTGGGACCGTACACACCCGAGGGGAAGAAAGCTAGCAGGAACTGTCAGGAAAACAAAATAATACCTTTTCCATGTTGTTTCTGGAGTAGTTTCTTTATATCTGTATCCATTGGGAGAGAAGAGATTTACTATAAAACAGGCAGTCTTCCCTGGCCACACAGGGAGAGCATCGTAGCACCCCAGAACACGGTAGAAATTTATATAATAAATATTCTCTACATGAGCAGACTGAGCTGGGACAGCTTGTGAAGGCCACCACCACAGCCTAAGCTGGAATTTGGGCATCTCTGCAGGGGGTATGTGCTTAACCAGAGCTTAATATAATGATGTATATGATAGACACAGCTGCTGCCCAGTTGGAAACAGCTGGTAGCAATATGTTTGCAGAACCCAACAACATCCCTCCAGCGGGCCAGATTCTGTTGTCAGGATCTCTCTTGTGAGGTCCATGGAATCAGCTTTGTTGATACTTGCGTGATTGCTGCTGGATCTGGGCCCACGAAAGGCATACTGGATGTAGTTAGAGAAGGGACTGGTTGGAGATTTTCTCATGAAATGGGTTTCCGTTGGAAAATGTCAGCTTCTCTAAACCCAAATTTTTCGTGGGAACACATGTACCACATGCAACAAAAATGATATTCCTGGTCACAGTGGGAGAAAGGGGAAACAAAGAAAAACAGAGAAAGGAGGGAAAAAAAATTCTTCACTATCCCAGAATTAGAACTACGAGTGCTAATGGTATTTACGTGAGATGCTGAAGTCCTGTTCCAGTAGTTATTTCAATGCAAAGAGAAATAAATGATAGGATGCTGTGATGTATTTTGAGTATTTAACAGATGCAAGATGAGCCTCCAGTTCTTGATCAAACCAGAAAAAGAAAGTTTCTGTTGATTATAGTAATGTTTCTGATTCATCTTCTCCTCATTGCACATTTTTTTCACAAGTGTATAAAGCTGCTGTCTTCACCTCTTTCTTTGCAGATTTAGCCAGGCATGAAGTGGTAATAGTAGTGCTGGTATGTATTTTTTGAGCTTAATTAATGGACATAAGAAACTTCAAAATTCTTGACAAGATTTTTTAAGTGCAAACAAATACTATTGTCTTGTTCAGACTAGAGCCTGAAATCCTGGGGAAGTTTGCTGGAGGTATGTTGTGTCGTTGCCCTTTAACAGTAAAGTCATTGTCTGAGTTTTAGCAGGTAATGTTGTCATGAAGATGGAACATGATACAACTAGGCACTTGGTCAGTGATTTTGGAGAGTAAGGAATTTGCATTTCAGAGTATAAAAGCCTCTGTGTTCTACCTCATCCGTTTCATGCACCTTTTAGTAGAAGTTGGGTCCCCTGCTTATTTAGGAGCAGGGAGAGGAATTAGCACATTACAGACACAGAAAGAAAAATTACTGAATAACAGGTGCTATCACCTACAGCACTTTGTCTTTCTTCTAAAATCCTGGCTCTCAAGTCTACATATGGGTTGATCAAGTTTGAATTATATATGGCAAAATCCCACTTGGGATTTTCCAAATAGCTTAAGTGTGTGAAGCGGTTTATTTACTCTGGCTTCCATGAATTAGCTGAATCTTTAATGCCCAGGGCCACAAAGGTATATAGGAACTTTGTTTCTATCTAGGCATTCAACTGCTAAAATCAGTAGAGTTTCCATCTTTAAATACTGGCAGCTTTGGACTTAACTTCCTTAGTCTTGATTAATCCCAACCTGAAACATTAGGTGACTTGGTTACAGCACGTGCAATGTGGAACAGGAAAGAAAAGAACACGGTTCTATGTGCTACAGCATCCACATGGAATCACCTGAAGCCATAAGTATCACAGGACAACAAGGCTTAAATTGCCTGAAACAAGGGCTCCCCTTACCATGGTGAGGTTGCCCACGTCAGTTGCTCATCTAGGAGACAGAATGAGCAATTTCAGAAAGGTATTTAAAAGTTACTGGATATTGTATAACGCCAAAACCAAACTGTTTTGAGGAATACTCATAGCTCAAAAAAGGCCATCTGGTGGCAGAGCTCCCCAGGGTTTTAAAAATAGCAGCTTCCTTCGCAGACACAGTTCCTTACATATTCACATGCTGATTAACCATCTGATTTGTTATGCATTTAATCCTGACAGCTGCTTTGCCAAATTTCAGTGTGTGCGTTAAGCACTCATAAAAACACTTATGGACATTATCGTACACTGCGCACTGTATGCGCCAGGCAAAAAATTAACATAACTGGATTGTTATTGTCTCCAAGCAAAAAGTATTATTAGCACAACTGGAACATCTCCAGTTCTCTAGCCAATCCCGCTCAGTTCCCACTGCTAATAGGATCTTACTCGTTTTAGAATCCAGAAGCAACACGTATCACCATGACGAGAGCATACGCATAGGGCTAAATGCTGAGAGAAGGGCTTAGCTACACAAATGCCAGATACCAAACCCTTATCATCCCAGCAGGATTTGCTAGGAAGTCTTCATCATTCTTGGCTAGATATAACAGAATAACCGTGGTAACCAAGACTATCTTGATGATGTCATCCTCCTCAACGTGCATTTTTGTGAAATCTTGGAGCACTGTTAGCAAGATTTCATAGAACTCTTATGGTAAAAAATTTTTTCCTAATATCCAACCTGAATCTACCTCCCTCTATTTTAAAACCATTACCCCTTGTCCTATCACAACAGGCCCTCCTGAACAGCCTCTCCCCATCTTTCTTGTAGGCCCCCTTGAGGTACTGGAAGACCGCTATAAGGTCACCCCGGAGCCTCCTCTTCTCCAGGCTGAACAGCCCCAACTCTTTCAGCCTGTCCTCATAGGAAAGGTGCTCCAGCCCTCTTATCATCTTCGTGGCCCTCCTCTGGACCCTCTCCAACTGGTCCATGTCCTAAATCCATGTCCATTTAAACAACTCTTTTTTCTAAAGTATGGGCTTACTTTCACAGACCCCATTGGAGTAGTACATGAGGGGTTCATAAACCATAGACCGGCTCTGTAATATCATTGAGGTCTGCTCTTGCTTTCATGGCCTCTTGTGGGATCTGGCAGTGAGGGAGAACATCCATTCATGGCAGTGAGTAAAGCTGCACAGCTGTCATAGGCTTCTGAGCAGCGTGGCTCCACATATCTTGTATGTGTTCATGTCTGAGAATCCTCTTAGAAAACCAGAGCGCAGCATTTCTGGCTTTGGAGCCATACTTCCTTGTACAATCCTGGATATTTCCCCAAATCTACATGTCTGACATCACCAAAAAGCATGGTCTACCTCATTTTTCATTCCTAACAGCAAGAAACCAGTTTGGTACAGGGTGAAACGTCCTTTAGTTCAGTGCATACCAGTGGGGATATCTGGATGCATGAGGCTCTCAAATAGTTTTGTCTGTAGCTGAAGAATCAGTCTAAAGAAGACTTTCCTTTTCAATCAAAGAGAGCAAGATCAGAACAGGGTTCGTTGCAATCTTTCAGACAACAGAGGTCAAAAAATTAAGCTGGAGATCGTTAACACCATGGCTTGCATTGCAGTCACAAGTGATTAGTTTGCTGTAATGTCTGGGTCCACTTTACATTGTTGATGGCTTTTCATTGTCTCGAACTGTCATGAAATGGTAATATATATTACAGAAATATATATTAATGGGATAAACATTTTCAGTAGGAGTTTGAGCAAGTTATGTGTAGAAATTCAGAGGGAGAGGATCAATACTATTTTTAACAAACAGCTTTTTTATAATACTGGTCTGCTTCTCCTTCTTAGGTTGCCCAGAGAAGTTGTGGCTGCCCCATCCGTGGAAGTGTTCCAGGCCAGGTTGGATGAGGCTTTGGGCAACCTGGTGTAGTGGAGGGTGTCCCTGCCCATGGCAGGGGGGTTGGAACTGGATGATCTTTGAGGTCCCTTCCAACCCAAACCATTCTGTGATTCTATGATTCTTCCTCTCCTTCTCTTCTGCTGTCTGTCTCAGCATGTTTAGTTATAATTTGTGCTGGACAGTAAACCTGTGCTGAAGGATGATACAGAGAGATCTTTTACTACATAGCACAGCAATAACCATGACCAAGGCATTACCATCTCCAAACGCAGACTGAAAAGAATATCAATGGCCACCATGCCAATATCCTTCCTTCTCTTAAAGCCCGCTACAGCCTCCAAAACTCCTCTAAATTTCTTTGATTTCTTAACCCCTTATTTTTTCCTTCCCCCTCAATTGGTCTGATGAGGAATTTTATCACTGAACACAGTGGTCAGCAGCTTGTGGTTAGCTAAAAGGAATTCTGGGAGCATTTTGAAGGTGCTAGTCTTGGGAATATTGGGCTCTCTCTCATTTTCTCCCATTTAATCCCACAGTAGAAAATCACATGTCAATCAGTGAACAATACAGTTGGCAGTTCCTCGCTAGTGCAGTTACAATACACTGGGAACGATAATAAAATGTCGTTAATAAAATATAGTTCAGAGATGAGCATAATTACAATTCAAAAGACAAAATTCTCCACTCTTACTGACTGTTATTTATAAAGAGCCAAACTGTTAAGACTATGTTTCAATTATCCCTCAGTGCCAATGAGATAGGAAATAAATGAGACTTTATCTTAGCAATGCAGAGTAACAGCATCATCCATCCCACTGAAATTACTGCTGCAAAAGATGAGCCAGACACTGAATGATGCACAGCCTGATGAAGAGGACACTGGCAAGGGAGCTAACCTGGAATTTGGGAAACAGCAGGGTGAGGTGTTCCTGGCCATTCCTCTGTAACTACACCTGCCTAGGTTGTTTTGGCTCTCGTTCTCCCAGATTTAGCTGGGTTGAGCGCAGTAAGGTGAGAAGTTCTGCTTTATCTAGGTTAAAAATACCAATCTTGACTTGTTCAATGAAACATCATCAGTATGTTCATTCTAGGGAACATAGTAGATTGCAAGATACACAACTAATTAGCTAGTCCTAATAAGTGTTTGATTCTAAGCCTAGAAATAGTCTATGTTAATAAGAAGCCTAGCAATAATTTTTTTTCCACCTGTGGTTAAGTTTAAGCGACCAACACTTAGCAGCCTGTTGAACAAAGGAAACCAAAACCATCCTTAAAGTAGACAGTTTTGCCCTCTTCCATCACTTCACATCCAGTACTAAATTTTGTTTTCCCTTTTATTTTGTTGTTTCCCCATGCTGCAGGTTAAAGCTCTGAGTTATGCACTCACAGAATTTCAGCCAGACCCAGGACAGGAAGGATTTGGGAATTCAGTTCGTAAGGAGGCAGATGCTGAAGGTCTGGGCAAGCTGGAACAGATGCCTGTTTGTTCACAGAACTGACAGTGTGCTGGCACAAAGCTTGCATTAGGCAAATATTCCCACCTTCACAGATAGTCATACTAAGTGAAATCTCATCTTTCTGAAGCCTGTGGGAATTTTGCCATGGACTTCTGTGAAGTCATGTTTCTTCTCCATGGCACTCCGGCACTTAATCACGGGCCCTCTTCTGCATAAGGAGTTCACTCAATCCATTAGCTTTCTATAGACTTTTTATTTAATATAGCAAATGCAGCCAAATATTTATGATGATTTTGCAATGGTAATTGCATAGACTGCTCCTCTGTGGCCTAGGAGAAGTCTGCCAAAATATCATTACTGTTAATTAATCAAGTCTATTTTGAGCCAACTTCTGCTCCCACTGAAATCAATTGCATACATTTCAATTAATTCAGGTTCTTTAGACTTTGGCCTTCTTTCCTGCTAAACTCTATACTTCTTTTGTTTCTTTAAGCAAGGTTGCCTCTCTAGCAATTCCTAAAATTTCTGCTCTCTTTTAGCAAGTTTCATCAGATCACCTACAAAAGTTTGAGGCTAAGTTCAGTAAAGCAGGATCAGGTTACTTTGTGTATCACATCTAAGGGGTTTCCACAATGTACCAGCCAGAACAGAGTTTTCTTTCACCCATTTTGAACTTGCTAAGGAAAGATGCAGACATTAAAAAGAGTGGAATATGATACACACATGGGCACACTCAGTGAAAGAGTTAAGTCTGTTCCTGAATTTGGATAGACTTTGAGGTATAAATACAAATGCTTTGCTTCTTGGAGGCCTTTGTGCTATGACTGACTGCTTTGGTCAGATGCCCTCATTGTCACTACTGAAGAGTTTTATTTAAGTCTTGTGAGTACCACACTGTACCTTGTTTGTAGACAATCAGAGCATTTGCAATCCCAAAACTCTGCCAACACCTCTTCTTCACACATATTAGACCAGCATAAACAGAGAGTGAGATAAATGAGGAAATCGTAGATTTGTTTGAATTTTTTGTCATTACAAACATTAAACACCCCAGTTTAGAATACAGTTGTTAAGAGGATATTAGAAAATCTAGGATACACTGTGTTTTGTGTTTCTAGGTTGTTTTCTGGCATGAGGTAGCACCTGGTCAGGCCATGCATAAGCTCTCACAGCAGCTGACAGAAGTAGACCCAAGAAAATCTGCACAAATCCTGTTTCTAGTTACAAATATGTTAAAATTGAAACCCCGAGGAATTAGTTTCCCAGCCTTTTTGGGCTGTCTTCTCAGGGTAGAATTCACCCTTGATGCAGAGAGATTATGCAGCAGTAAAGACAAGTCCAAGGACCCACTTGGAAGAGTAAAGCACAGAGCACTTCTGCTGGTCTTTAGCACGGTGGTGAATTCAAACATACAGCAGGTAAGCAGGACCTTACAAACAACCACGAGAAGTAAGTCAGTACACTGCCCAAACCTGCAACAGCTAGAATGTGCACCACAGGGGAGGGTGAAAGGAGCAGCAGTGGTCAGTTATGAAAATTCTGTTACTGGAGGAAAATAAGTCTTTTCCTAAGCTCTTGAGGTTTGAACTTCAACTGATTATTTGTTTTGTTTATTTAAAAAAAAAAAAACCCAAAACTAATCCAACAAACCCTCATTATTGTAGTACAGAATGTTTATTTCTCAAAATGCCTGCTTCTTTTCCCTCAATCTCCCTAAATGGCCTTGGTGATCTTTTGTGATGAGGCATAAAATTATCCTCTGAAGTCCCCCGATGGGTCATGAATATTTTTTTTCCTTCCTAGACTAGAAACAGCTATTGCATTCTTGTAATTCTCTTACACATCACTTCTTAGCTGGCTTACTTGCTTATTCATGTGTTGGAGCTATAGCAATATAAAAAGTGGGCCATTACCATGTGTGTGCTTTCCTCCTGTGTGAGAGTACAGGAAAGGGAATGGTAGAAAATTCTCAGCTGTGTTTGGTGGCACTCATTGGACAGACTGAAGTTCGCCCTCCTCTTCTACATCTACTGCTAAATCACACAGTTAAATGATTTAAGCCATTCAACCTAGTTTTATTTTAGTTTTTAATACTGGCTATCCATTTTCAGCTTTTCATATTCTTTTACTTGCCCCTAAATCTGCTGCTAACTTTTTACCTTTTCCTACAAACAATAGTGATGACTTTTGCAAGAGAGTCAACATCTTCATTAGCCACCAGGGTGAGAATATGCATCCTCCCTCTAAAGAAAGCACAGGAAGCAGCCTGCAGGTTAATGTTTTAATCAAAGACAGATGAGAGCACCTTGTCTTAACCTACCATCACTTGGTTCATAGAAAGAAGGCACCAGCATTTGCAAAAGACCTATTTCATTTACAAGAGCTAGAGAAATTTGGTTTATTTGTGCTTTGGACTTACTCTGACCTTGCTAAACATAAAATATTCTGCTGTGCAAAGTCAGTTTTAGAGCAGCACCTAATTTTTGGTGATATATAGGAGAATCCCACTGGCAATTTTCATTGCAAGCAAGTTAAATGAGAAACCTTGCACTTGACTGAAATGAAGCACAGGTGTAAACTGCACTGTTTGTTCAGTATATTTTTCAAGAACAGTGCTCAGATGGTGATGGGGAGAGACTCGATCAGACCTCATAAGAATAATTGGCAGGCTTTCCATTGACTATCATACACTGAGAATCAAACACTATGCCTTAAAAATTATTGACTGTACCAGATCTTCGTTTAAAACCCTGCAGGGATGATTGTTTAGAGCTCTACAGTAACTGGAACATTAGTATTGCAATTGTTATATGCATTTATTTTCGTTACAGTATAATCCAGAGACGCCAAATTAAATCAGGGTCCATTTCTAGGTCTTATAAGAAAAATCACAAGAATCCTCCTAAGAGCTTGTAACTAAAAGGGCTTTTCAGTGTTGGCAATACACATTATCAGAATGGCACACAAATCTAAAAGAAGGTGAGTAGGAGAAGATGGCTATTTACAAAAGTTTCCCTAAGATGCAGTCTCAATAAGCCTACGTTTTACAGTATTTTTTATTCCAAGTACTTTAAACCTTGCACATTGGTTAAATTTAAGAATAATAATTGTTTTCTTGGATCCACTGACTCTTTGCCATAAGGACTTCTGGGATCTCTGAGCGTACAAGTATCTGAAAGTTATCACGTGCTTTGGTAGAAGTGAGCTAAGGGTGCAGCAGTTCTCACCTCTCCATCCTACTGCTGTCCTGGAGCCTGGCGATGTTGCATCAGACAGCAATATTTTCAGATGGGACAGAGTGGTTATTTTTCTGTAACAGATGGAGAAATGAGGGTGTTTTTTTTGGAAAGCCAAGAATTTTAACCCTCTACGGACAAGGTAGGAGATTTGAGGACTAAAAGATATGAGGCTGAATAAATGTAAAGGATGTTGATGCACGAAGATGCTTTGCTTCATGTTGATGGAAGAAACGGGCTGTGGTTTAGTAGACTGACACTGATTTATTTCTTATCTCATTTCATTGACACGTGTATAATTACACAAACTGCCCTTACAGGCAGAGAAGAGATTTCTCACTGTCAGGGCTGAACAAATTGGCTCAATCACTGTCAATGAAATTGTTTCGTTAATGTAACGGAGGGAAAATTTTTCACAATCTACTGCTAAGTCAATAGCCCTGAGTTAGGACCAGGAGTGCTGTTAAATGGGGAGTCTGTGCTTCCCTTATGGGATTCTGCCACCCTCTAGTGACTGAAAACTTTGAGATGGTGTAAACTATCAGCTCGATCTTTTACTGCAGATGTAAAGCCTTGTCTTTTCAATCAAAAGGTCCAAGGTGAAATCCTTGCTACAAAAAAACCCGCTGCACAGAGACATGGGAAATGTTACATGTATTAAAAGAGCAGCAGACCTCTTCCAGCACAAGTAAACTATGTGGTTTTGAAGTGTCTTATACTCACGATTCCCAAAGGATTCAGGTGTCCTATTGCTCAAATTATCTAGAACTGAACAGGGAAATCTATTGCAGGGAAAAAAGTCTGTATTGGTAGATGGAGATGTTGCTTTAAAACATGTCCTTGGTGTGCTTTTCTCAGTCCTCTGCATACACAACAAGGACAAACCACTTAATCACCATGCTCTTCCTTTGTCCAGCTGTGTAACACGGAAAAGGCTGCACCTTGAGCACCGAGTGATCTGCTTGAGGGGAACAAGTGGGGCTATGTAGCTCCTTTATCTCTTTTCAAATGACTGTGTACAGGCTTTGATTTTTAGGAATATAGCTGCTTTGAAATTATATATTCATAGATTCATAGATTTCTAGGTTGGAAAAGACCTTAGAGATTCATTCCCCATTCCTTGGATTAGTCAGCCCCAACAATTGGCTGGTCACAATTTAGTGCAGGCGTTGCCTTGAGGCTTTGCTATTCACATCACATGCTTCAGCTCAGCCATCTTCATGGATTCTTTCTGTTGCCTGGATGATCCTTGTCCTCATGATGATATTAGCACAATGCAGAAATACATTATATATTTAACACTCTCTCTTTTTCCTTTTAACTGTCTTTCTTGGCAAAACACTTTTGTCCAAACATGTTTGGAAAGCAAACAAATGCTACTACCGGTGCCATCCAGCATACTGGCATTTTTCTCTGTCAGCTGTTGCTAATGTACTCAGCATTCATGTTGCACACTCAGCTAGCCTCCCAAAAGCAGCACACACCTAGGTACCACAGATGGAGACAGAGGTAGTAGATATATGCAGGAAAAAAAAAAAAAAATCACTGAAACTGAAAAGGGAGATAGAGTAGGGGATACATTTGGAAACTGAGTAAAATAGAGAGGTTTTCAGAGGTGTTTAATGACTTGAGATAAACAGGAATCATACACCTTGCATGCCAAGGTGCTCTTCAAAATGCTTGAGATGCTGATCTCCATCTTCAAAAGCCTCCATCTCCCTATTGCCAGTTAAGCATCTAAACATAAACCAGACTTTTAGCACCCGGTGTACCTGGTTGCCTCCTTGACTGTTTTTGCTTGCTGCTCCAAATTGTGATGGAGATTTGGTTGCCACTCTGTCTCCTGACTGTCACTCCCTCCCTTTGGAGAAAAAAAACGCTCTTCCCACAGCAGTGCTGTTGGCAAAAATCGAGTTTAAAGCGTGGCTATACGATCAGATGAATCAACACAACTGAAAGAGTGTTATGGAAATGGCAACAATTGTGAAACCAGGAACAGGGGAATCTCTGAAAATGTATTTGCCACAGAAGAAAAAGAAACGTGCAACCAGAGTCCTACAGTCTTTGAGGTGCTTTGCACCCATCCAGTTGAGCTCTTTTGAAATAAACATGCTCTTATCTTTATAAAGTGCCTCTCATTCAGAGATCCGAAAGTGCAAGGAATTACTATTAAATCTTACCTTACAATGCCAAGACATTCCTAGATTGTCCCAAATCATCATAAAATCATAGAATGGTTTGGATTGGAAGGGATTTTTAAGATCATTTTATTAAATTTATAAAATTATTTTCATATTTCAGTAATTTATTGAAGAAGTTAATTCTTGAGGATTTTATTGTCAACCATCCAGCAGGATTCAATTAATCTACAGTTCCCTTGATGCCAAAACAGCCAGGGAATGAGGCTGTTACGTATGCTTTTCCTGTTGTTTTATGGTAAATAAGGGAGCTCATGCTCTTGTAAGCACTTATACAGATCTGGGTGAGTAACATAATTTTCTGGAAAGCCTATAAGGAAAGGTCTGACTACAAAGGTGCCACAGCTTTGCTCCATCAGAAAAGGGAGCATGAAATTGTTAAAAAACTCTACAAATCACAAAAATAGAAACAGTGAAGTTTGCCCATGGTCTCTTGGCTCCTGTGAACGTCCTATGATGCCAAAGACTTGTCATCAGAACCACCAACAGAACATGGGAAGAGCACGCTGCTCCCCTGCTCTTGCTGCTGCTCAAACTCCCGCTGTTTGTGTCACTAACTTCTCCTGGGAATTTCTACAGATAAGAAATGCCTTCATGCTGCTGACACAGAGTTCATGAAAAGAAAATAAAATACCTGCTGGTGATACAAAGAGTAGATTTCCTCTAAATGAGAAATTACATGCCAATGAGTGTTCTCTTTAAGAATCCCAGCTGAATATGGTTAAGTATTTCAAAAAGGGATTAGTAAATATTTTCAGTTCTCTGTTGTTCATGGAATCACGGGAACCAGTGCCTGAAAGCGCTGGGACAACTGCTCGATAGTTTATTTCCCTTGTTCCCTTTATGCTTTGCTTTTTGTGAGAATATTTGCACAACCCCCAGCTGAAGTGGACTTTGACACTGAAGTTTGTTTTTTCAGTTTCATCATTTGTCACTGATGCCTTGATTTAGTTCTTATTCTACAACAGCGTAGTTATCAAAACTCTACTGCAGTCAATGAATTTACATCAATGCACCATCAGGAGATCTGAGATCAGGACTGTATTTTAAGGATCTCACATAGCAGTTGCTGAAGTCAATGGGAAAAGATGTTTGTTAGCTTTGGCTTTCAGACTCGAAAAAAGCAAATGAGGCCTGCCTAGAAGGGGTTGGAGGTGGCTAGAGAAGCAACATCCTGAAGTCTAAGGCAGAACAATATGGTAAATCAGATCAGAATGGAAGAGTGATTGTTATTTGAAGGAGTAGGGAAAAAAAGAATTAACCTATTTCTCTATCTATTTGAATATACTGTGCCTCTCCATGCAGCTCTTCCAGTCTTCTTATATTAAAACCTTTTAAGACACTGCACGATGAAGAGGGTCTGGTTCTTGTGCTGGCAGCATTAAAGAACCGTAAAGTGCATCTATGTTTACTTAAACTTCTTCCTACTAAAAAGGCTTTGGTGTAGTACAACTATCTCTTCAATAGCTCTTTTTTCTGCTTTTCCAAGTAAAAGTCTATTCCATTCTTTCGTCACAGTAGACTCTTAACTCTGTTTCATTCAAAGCTATTCTGCTCAGGGGCTTGAAAGAAACAGAAGAAACAGAGTGCAAGAAACTTTGAGAACAGTTTATAACTTAGATGTATTAATGGGTCATGTAGTGATGCAGATTGTGAAATATTAGAGACTAAAATAGCGCCTATGATTATTTTTTGTGATGCCTTGAAGTTACTTTGCTATGAACATGTGCCTCCTCAAATACGACTGGAATAGATTACTGCTGGCTCTCTTGCTGTCTGTAAAGTTTGATTATTTTTTTGCAGAGAGAAGAGCTTCCATTTTTTCCCTTTGCAACTAGAAGGATTTATCAACATTGTTTAAGCCTGTAGATAAATTATTCCATTTCCATGTTCAGTCTTCCTCCATTTAGGCCTCTTAAATGATGACAGAAATCTCCTAGACTCATACCAAAGTGTAGAGGTAGAAGAACGAAGCGAGATAACCAACTAGTTTTGCATCTTCTAATGGATTTCTCAAGCCTTCATATTCATCGAGTTGACAATTTCTTCTAAATAACAAGAAAAATTTCCCTGCCAGTTTTCTGTATGAGGCAGTTCATTTTCCAGGCACCGCAGTTCCCAAAGATCAACAGAAATAAACTGCAATTTAATTGATTCTATTAATGTTCTTGAAATGGTCTTCCTATGCCTCTCTAGAACACAACAAGCTGTAGGACGTCTCAAAGATGATGATTAAAGCGTCTTCATATATTCACAAATAGATTCGCGAGATAATTTGTAGAAGGGAAGAAATGTGGCATATGACCCAGGAGAGATGGAGTAGTTAAATTGCATATTCATAGAATCATAGAATGGCATAGGCTGGAAGGGACCTTAGAGATCATCTAATCCAACCTCCCTGTCATGGGCAGGGACGCCTCTCAACTAGACCAGGCTACTCAAGGCTCCGTCCAACCTGGCCTTGAACACCTCCAGAGAGGGGGCATCCACAACTTCTCTGGGCAATTTATTCCAAAGTCTTACCACCCTCGTACTGAAGAATTTCTTCCTAAGATCCAATCTAAATCTGTTCTCCTTCAACTTAAACCCCTTTCCCCTTGTCCTATCAGTGGACACTCTTGTAAAAAGTCCCTCCCCAGCCTTCCTGTAGGTTCCCTTCCGGCATAGAGACACTGATGGAAGTGGTTAAGTGAGTTACATCAATGGTTTTTCCCACATTTACAGATACTGCTAACTAGAGAAAAAAGAGGGTGCAACACCTACTACAGCAGAGCGTCCACAAGACTGGGCAATATAATGGGAATCTGCATGGGAATTATTTTGGTTTAGGTTGTGTTTTAGGTTTCGGTCTTGCCAGAGCAAGGAGTCCTTATCTTTTGTTGTTAAATATCTAATGCAGAGACAGTACATCTCAAATAGTGGTATATTGCAAATCACTATTGGTCATCATCCTGTCAAGACTGGCTTGCTCTCTGCAAGATGTACTTCATCTCCCACAGCACAATGACCACAGCCTCCCTGGCCACAGACTGCACAGGTGAGTATTGCTGGGTTTACTATTGCATGCTTGTGGGACCATGTAAACTCTACAAAGACAGTAAAATAAGGTGGCAAGCTTTGAAGGAGGCTTTGAATACTTAGCACCAAAAGACAGCTTACCTGGATCTAAAGAGAACAACATATATTGTAATCAGGGACAGTTAACCTGGATACAATGTGTCCCATCTGTGTCTCACTCTAATTACAGCAGATGCCACTTTGCCTCCAAAGAAAACCTCTTTGTTGGTTTTGCGTGCTCTTAGGGTGACAGTGTTTGTTCTGTGAAAGCTCAGAGGACATGAATTATTTGGTGTCTTCAGCTTGTGGCTCTGCTAGTTTATTAGAATCTAACCCTCACAGGTCACACTTCTAATCTAGCACAACCAGCTGTTCACAGCGTGGTATTAGCTACCAATACTGAGGGACCCAGGAGAGCTATGGGCATTCAGTACTTCACATGGTGGTTGGAAGCATCTGCTGGTCCCATACGAACCATTGTGAGAGCTCTTTCTATAAATAATGTTATGACTCTTTGTTAGCAGCAGCAAAATAAATTAACAGCTCTGTCTGGGTTTTAGCATCTTCTGATATAATCAGAAGAGCTGGGACGTCCCAAAGTACTTCGGGGTGTCCTGAGGAACACTTACTGCAGAAATTAAAATGTGGCACTGGGGGCGAAGTTATATTTCCATTTCCTTCCTGCTTTGCTGCAGAAGGCCTGTGGCTGTACACAAGTTTCTGAGCTATTTCCCCATCTTCGGAAAGCTGCCTGTTTCACAACTCAACCATCAGCCCCGATCATTTCTGTTGTTAATGGCTGATAATCCCTTCTTATGCTCACAGCTTCATAAACACCTTGCACTGCATAGTGTTTACCAGCCTATAACAAATCAACACTGATGTATGTACTCGTTCCCAAGTCTGTAAGAGGAACTCCTTGTGGGATCAAGGCATACATATTTGTAAATGAGATTAAAATGCAGTATTTAGATCAATGTTTTTCAGTAAATAAACTCAAAACTGTCGTTATTTTCATGTACATTTTATATGAATGAGCATATGTATAACTTGCCATTAAGTAAATTACCAATAAAAGAAGAGGTTTTTTACACATACAGTTTAAAATGACCACTAATGTAGAATTAGCTCTAGTTGCCTCACTGATTTGCTTTTGCTTCAAAGGAGAAGTCTACATACACACACCGATGGAGGACAATTATTCAATGCAATCATAAGTACTAAGAATAAAACAAAAGCTCTTCTGTGCGCAAGTAGCAATTAAATGGAAGATAATGTCATTACATTTTTCAGAAATATTGAAAAACTTTTGTTAAAGGTCAAATCATTTGCTAAAGACTTCTTTTATGATTAAATTTGAAGGAATTTAAATGCGCACTTTATGATCTTTACTTTCAGCCTTTCACTGAGTGCAATTAATTGCACGAGACTGAACAATTCACATCTGCTTTCAGATATACTTACTTTCCAATTGCTGAAAAATGTTGCAGCAGTTTAATATCAAACAGTATTGTTGGTATTTCAAAGTATATTTTTATTTAACTAACTACATTATTTTTAAAGTATCTTTTTACTGAAAACTAAGTTTATAGGCATTCAGATGTGCCAGATTTATAGTTAGGGCTGGAAATTCACACACAGGTATTGTAAAGATGCTATGAGAGGAGCTAAAAACTTTCTAAATACTTTCTGTGAGCAGTAGTCAGTAACAGAAAAGCTGTCTTTGTTGTAAGTGTAGACTGGAACTACTCATGTGAGTAGGATAGGCTAAGAAATAGCTCATTTTTGCTAGGTGAACACCGCTGGCATGAATGACATCATCACCCAGCCTCTGTCCTGTGACACGCTTTAGGCATAAGCTTGGTAAAACATGCAAGTATCTGCCAGTTTTTACTTCAGTTTGAATGTGACTGGAGGAATTGTACCATCTGCTGTCTCATAAAATATTGAAGCAAAAGTTTGGAAAGCACGGAAGAAAATACTAGTTGGTTTCCTATAGTATCTCAAGTTTCCTTGCTAGGGAATCAGAATCAAATTGAATGCCAGTCATTAACAAAATCTATACTCTTATCTGATGCTTCAGGCAAGACCGTTATATCCAACTAATTAGTTGAAAGAAGATGAGGCCAACAAACATTCTTAAGAAGTTGGCATTGATGTTGCAAACTAGCTCAACAGAGTTAGCACAACAAGATGACATCCAGCTATCCTTTTCAATAATCTTTGTGTTACTGGAAGCCCTTTTGCTAGCACAATAAACAAGAGCAGAGCCTCTTCCTGCTCAGATAATGGATACAAATTTAAAAAATCATTTCACGGTGGATGAACAGCCAACTTATTTGTAGCTGTGCTATCATAAAGACATTGTAAGCTGTGAATCGAAATGGGGAGAGAAACAAATGAAAGTTTGGGCAGCTTGTGCTTCTGTATTTGTTGCTTCTTCCACAATCTTTTGCCTGAATTTGGGAGCACCGTGCAATGAATATGCAGTGGCCAATAAATATTTACTTCAATAAAGGGTAAAGTTAGTGCAGTGTGTTTCAGGTTGGTTTCTGACAGGCTTGACCTTTTGAGGGTGTAATTCTGCCACCCTATCTCTTCATCCACCTGTTTTTAAATCTCAGTGAGAGCAATTTTGCTAAGAGTGAGTACTTTGGGCTTCGAAAATATCCTGCCCCTAACTACAACCATTTTGCAGACACAGCTATATTTAAAGCTCGCCTTAAGGTAGAATTAAATAGGGGATTCTGGCTTGTGCATCCTTTGACCTCTCCCTTTGTAACGGTGGTTTTTTCCACAGATATGAGAATTAGACACTCAAATCCTACTTAAAAAGAAGCTTTGAGTCAGCTCTTGGCTGCTTGTCACTGCCTAGGGAAATATTCTAATCAACATTAAATCTGGTGGTTTTGAAACCACCTTGTCTTACCACTCAAATGAATTAACTTCATTGAATGAGTTTAATTATTAAAGCTCAGAGGGAGAACTGTTCAGGGCTATGAGTGGCCACCCAACAGTAGTATCTTTGTTTCCAAACCAATAAGGTAACAAAGGGAAAAATATCATAGACTGATACCATTTCAATTTGTTACCTTTTGGGGCTGAAGACAAACAATCAGCTTTGGGATTCAGGTATAAGAATCATAATTGTTATTTATTACTTGCTCGCCTGTTAGCCTTAGTGTCTCCATCCTTGTGTGCCTTGTCTAATATCTTCCTTCTTGCTTGACTGCTTGAGGTTCTTCACTGAGGTTTACTTTAGACTGGAATTTGGGAGTAGCGACAAAAACGGGATGATTTATTCTGGAGTGCTAAAACACAAAAGGTGTGTGCCTAATAGAAGGTAATTTAAAGCTCGTAAGATGGTGGGATACACTTAGTCAGTACTGTCTTCTGGCCTTTGTAATTCAAATACAACCCACCTACAATCTATTCTGCCAAAACAGGTGGCCTAGTTTAATATGTATCATTAGTAAATATTTTGAGGCTCTCCAACCTCAAACCTTTGATTATTAAACCTTGATAAGCTTGAGTTTATCAATATCATTTTATGTAGAGAAATACCAGCCCCCTCATACCTGCGTGCCACTAGCTTTGTTAATGCTGAAGGTTATGAGCTCAGGCTACAACAGAGATTGGCATTTAGGATAACTGGATGATTGGGACCATGCCATGGCAGGAAGAGAATGGAAGCAAGGCTATAAAACACTGGGGCTGCGACAACCTCAGCAAAAGTGTAGAGGGCTGGGTGGCTGCGTTTGAGCCATCAATCCAAACTTAGTCACTGCAGCCATCTACCAGAGCCTCGGGTTTTATGCTGATAAATGAAATTAATTTAATCCCTATCTGATAAGAAAAAAGACCTTAATGATACAGAAAGCCTTAAGCCTGTCTGTCTTAAAACTATGAGCTCTTTCATTTGATTTGAGATTTAGTTACATATAGAATCATAGAATGGTTTGGGTTGGAAGGGACCCCAAAGATCATCCAGTTCCAACCCCCCTGCCATGGGCAGGGACACCCTCCACTACACCAAGTTGCCCAAAGCCTCGTCCAACCTGGCCTTCATCTAGCCATGAAACCATTTGCCTTGATTAGTAGAATTAACTCGGAGAGTAGAGGCTTATGATCTAATTACGAGATCACAGATTCACGTCACCTTCTGAAGCCACTCAGGCTAGCAGCAGCCACCGAAGGATTTCTTCACAGGCAACGGAAAGATAGCTGCTTCCAGACAGAGACATCCCACCAAATCCAGAGATGGTGAGGGAGTCCCGGGTGACTCTAACTCAGTGCTTCTGACTCAAGACAGCTGAGGTTGGAGAGCTCACCCCACGGTGCTGAAGTCCTTCATGCTTGTACGTACGTACAGGGTGTACAACCTTTACTGGCCCGTGCACAGCAATACCAAAGAGCAGCAAAGGAGGATTTCTGTTGTCATGACAGCGTGAAGGCAACACAATCTATTTGTTTTAAGACACAATAGCAAATATCTTGTGTTTAGGTAAGTGTGCATGATAGCGTGCCAAGATAAGACTGATGTGTCAGGATTTGTTAGGGTGATAAAGGCTGATGACATACAACAGTGACATATCAATCAGAAATACTTATAAAGACACAGTTGCCTGAAAAACAACATCATATTTTTGGTTTTAGTGGAATGTAACTCATTAATATGTATATCGTGCACCCATGAGTCAATGTAGAGAAGAGCTATGAAGATCTAAATATATTTCACTATGAATAGCAGAAGACTGACCCACACTGCTCTCTCCATTACAGCACTAGTTTAATACTCTATTCTGGTGGTATATCACCATTTTCTGTTGACAGTAGCAGGGGTATGAGTGATGGACTGATTGAGTTGAGTGGCCATAACTTTTAGTCTTCTCCAGAACTACTAATGAGCTCATTAATATAGTGAAATGAAAGACAAAAGACTCAAGGTGAAAAACTAAAATCAGTGAGTGTTGATTTGTTTTTATCATAGTTTTCCTTGAATTTATAAGCTGCTAGAACTGTTGAGCAAGCAAAATTATCATTTACAGCAACTGATTGCAAATGGTGACTGGATGAGAAAATTCAGGAAGAAGATATTGCAGCCCACCACAACCAAGCAGGCAGAAAGGCTGCGCTCAGATTCTCAGTACTGTGCCGTGAAAGACTTTTATTCAAGTAGAAAATCTACATTGCAGCACATTTGGTAATGGTGATCTTTGAAGCTGTATTTTTCTGGTCATAGTCACGTCTGGACCTTAAAACATTATAAGACAAAGAAGGGGAAGAGGTGATACACCACTTGGCACTTCCTTCCCTGGATTATAAGCACTTTGTACTACTTGTACATTTCAAGAGATCGGCAAATGTCTTTCCATTTTATCTAGTTCTGTTATATTTTGTTTCAAGGCCAGGTTGGATGAGGCTTTGAGAAACCTGATCTAGTGGAAGGTGTTCCTGCCCATGGCAGGGGGGTGGAACTGGATGATCTTTTAAGTCCCTTCCAACCCAAACTGTTCTATGATTCTGTACAGAGAGTGCAGTGTAAGGGGGGGCACACAGGCTTTAAAGAACAATTCAAGCTCAGTTTCAACAGCCACAAAACCTCGAATGTGAGAACTGGGACTTTAGAGAACTACTTCTCCTCTTAATATCATGTGCTTTCCTGTGCTGATGGTTCTCTCCCCAGAAACCTATATCTGTGAGATGGTTTCTATATCCTGCAACTGCACAATATCCGCAGTACTGGCAGCTCCAGGTCACAGAAATATAGGTTTGCCTTTTAAAAGAGGGATTGGTCAAGTCAGCATTAACCTTTGCAGATGTTGTGCTGTTTTTCTTACAGAAAAAGATCTAAGAATCATTTAAAAAATAATAATAAATTGATCTGTGGCCTTTGAAGAAGAGGCCTGGTGAGATAATTAGGTTCAAATAAAACAAAAATGTTTTCATCTTTCCCATGCTCTTAACTGAGGTCATAAGAGATCCCTCCAGTCAGGAAACAGTTGGTTTGCTTTATCTTCCCACAGAGTGGAAGAGCGAATACAAACTGTTGGACTTTCAACTTCTTGATAAAAAATTAGAGTTCTCTTTTTGTCTGTGTGTATGAGTGTATTTTTGTATATTGATTATGTAAGTAACTAGGTCAGATACAAGCCCATGCCTTGCAGAGATAGGTGCAATGACTTAGATAAATACACTAATTAGCATTTACCTGTCTGGGAAAGAATAACTCAAGAGCAGTGCTTATTCCATTTTGTTGAACCAAACCCTTTCCCGTGAATTTGCTGACTTAATGCGTTAGCACTTGGAAGCAGCACAGGAAACCAAATTATTTACAGTTCATTAATAACTTTAACTACGTTCTGTCATGTGTCTGCTTTCTTTCATGTCCTCCTAAACACCAGCTTGATTCTTTTGTGAGATTACACTTCTCCTGAGTAATTTCCAAGCTTCTAGAGCTTTGATATTGGAGGTGCCCAAATCCGTTCTAGTGCTGAGGGAAATGGCAGGAAGTCTGTAAGTCTTCAATCATGTGATTTTACTACTTCATTCTTTCTGAATGACTGTGGTTGCAACTATTTACCATGAACTTAAAAAAGGATCTGGTTTTGGAGAAACGCACTTAACCAAATTCATTGTTCAGCTCAATGTGGCAGTGTTAGCTGTATGGTCCCCTAAAGAGTTCCTTGCTGAAAAGCTTAAAGAACCACATAAGAAAGGGTTAAACTACCCAGCTAGACATTATCAGTAGCCTCTAAGTGCCAGAATGGATCCCTTGCAATAGGTTCATTTTTTCCCTGATTCTTGAATTAAAAAAAAATAAATCTTCCTTTGTCATCTCTGATCATCACTGCTCCCTTACAGCTAAATGAAGTGCTGCCTTCTTCCTTTCTGTTGAATCTCAAAAGATATTGTTTTCTTTCTACAGAAAGCTACTTGAACCGTCCTTTCCTCCTCTGCAGCTGACTCATCTGCCGTAGCATTTATTCATACTATCAGCTATCTCCCTATGTGGTATGGAGTTTTCTGGTAAAAACAAAGAGAAAGCTGAAACTTCACCTGTATCAGAGCAGATTTTGTAGCGGACAGTTTGCTTCCCATTCAAAACAAACTCAGTTTTTTAAGGCAGAGAGAATTCCAATTACCACAAGAACACAGCAGAAAATGTACAGCCTCTTAACAAAACCAATAAGATTTACAGATGCTATTCAGAATGCTCAGATTAAACAGAATCTTTTTAGCCCCTGAAATTTTTCTGCAGTGATTACACCCTTCCCTATGAAATCTAATTGACTGTATAATAGGTAAAGTGGTCCAGTAGTATCTAAGAGTATGTGTCTGGCATTTGATACATAATTTTCCACATCTTACTTCAGGTTACTGCCTCCTCATTTCATTTCCTTTCTCATATTATGGGGCTGCAGTGTTCATGATGATGATAAAATATCTAATCCAAGCGGCTGCCAAGTGAAATTTTAATCAAAGGCCTTTGGTAGCTGAAAGGCTGGCTTCGTTAAGTGATCAATATCTATTGATGGAAAGAGCCTAGAAGAAAAATAATTCTCTTTGCTTTCACAAAGGAAGAAGTTATTAGAAGTTATTAGAAACCTGGGCCAATTTGCCCCTCCTGTACCTCCTAGGAATCTGGATCTAACCTTAAATAAATAGATTGATTGAAACCACCACACACCCATTTTAAGCCCTCTTTTAAGCTGTACTGTTAATTAGAACCTGAATATGAACAGACTGCTGATATCTGACACCTTGGGAAAGAAAAAGTTACCATCATTATAATTGTACGCACCACAAAACTTGTTCTCCATCTCCAAGCTGTACTTTTTACTGAGCTATGCAATAGGCTAAAGAAAAAGAGAAACCGAGGTAGAAATATCTGTGGATATCTGCCAGGCACACAGGGGCAGAACAGTGAAGAGCACTAATTAATATGCTTTTTTGGCAGTGTAACAATTAGGATGCAAAGACAGGCACTACTAGCAAATAGGAATCTGTAATCACAACACAATAGGAAAAGGAGGGATGCTGGGAGCAGGAATGGGCTATAGAGGATCTCACTGCAGTTTACTGTGAGATGATTTGAAAGGAATGTCCCTTCAAGGATGTTTTGCAACTTAATTAGAAGGGAGCGGGTTCCTAACCCTTGTCCCCTTCAAGCATGCCCATTCTAGAAATCCTTTTCTTGAGGAAAATACAAAAATGACTGGTTTTTATATCCATCAATATCGGTTCAAGTCCTTTTCTGAATCAAGGTCTAGTTGATCAGTTAATCACTTCAAAGCACACAGAAAGTAAGTTAATGGAGAAAATCAGTGGGTGTTGTTCTCCGCTGTGCCTCTCCAAGTACCATGTCCAGTCTATTTTTAAGTGGATCCGGGAAGATATGTACAAGTTTCAAGCATGTACAGTTTCTCCTTTATCAGATTTCTGATGTCATATGCATGCTTACCTTCGTTACACATGCAATACTCTTTGCCCCTTTCCCAAGGTATTTTTATCCATTCTCCATCAACATAAATAATTCACCATCTCTTTCCTATCCTCCTCTTAAAAATATTGATGCTAACGCAGCATGGCTGCATTATTTTGAGAGTTCAGGCTTTATCTGCACTGTTGAATGGCCGTTCCCAAACCTTAAATAGGGAAGCTTTTCTTCTCCTGGGAATACTGTCTAAAAGGGTTTTGTTGGCCTTACAGCAAAGCCTCCCCTAGATACGGGTCTACAGCCCATAGTACAGCTCCATGCACAGAAGTGTGGCTCACTGGCTGGCACCACACACAAGCAGCACCTGAGAGCACCTAGAATGCAAGGGAAAAATTCGAGTCAGTCTCAGGAAGATTTAAAGGTCTGAGACGTGACCCAGCCAGACCTTCCCTTGAGAGCTCCCATAAATATTAAGGTTCGAAGCTTTTTGTTGGACCCCACTCTAGCAGCACAATCCAATATCCTTCTATTTCTAATATGTTGGGGATGACAAAAGACTTGTACTGAGTAGCAAGTTGATACACTAGCCAAGTTATTTTACTGAGAACAAAAGTCCAATATTGCTGAAGCTGCATTTGTGTACTTTGCCAGAAAATTAACTAAAACAAGGATCCTTAGATATAATGAACCTACTGTATAAATTTGCTACCAATCATACTGTGGGCAGAAAAGCTTTAGGTTTTCACAACTCTGTTCTCCTTAACAGCAACTTCTAAAAAGATTAATTTGAACCAGAGAAACAAGCAAGCAATGGGGAGTGTTGCTTTAGAAATCCATAGTTATTTTTTGTAAATTGCTCCTTTCTTTGCAGTCAAGCCTGATCCTCTCCCCTCAGGATTTTCAAGACTGTCTGGATTTTTTCCATTTGCTCACAAAACAAATGCTCTCCTCCTTGCCTCGAGGTAGGTTGGAAGGATCTGGCTGGAGGCAGAGCTGGTCAGCAGCCACTGATACGAGTCTGCCTGCATAAGCATGGGATTTGTGTGTTGCTGCTGCATGGCAATGTGGTTTGCTTTTGAAGAAGAGTCAGAAAAATTGAATTCACCCAGGGTTCAACCACAGGCTTTGCAAAACTCTTCTAGTTGCCAACTAAACAGTCCTTGCTGACCCTGTGCCCTGTTATCCTTTCTCACTGTCTCACATTAATAAAAATCAAACCACTCCCTGCTCCATCCAGGGTGGGAGTCCTCCGGGTAAATGGAAGTCAGGCCAGTAAAGTATGTCTCAGCTAAACTCTGGAACCAGTTATTTTCCCTTAGGACTAAAAATAGATAACTACAGTTGACTGCATTTTGCTTTGACTATCCACTCTCCCCATGCCTGTCAGTAGAACCCCGTTTTGACTTCAAGGCATCAATCACAGAATTTGTGAGCCAGTCCTGAGCTAGTAGAAATTTCGCAAGCCATCTCACTGCTTGCTTTTTGGGGTTTCTAGCCAAATTCGGCCCAGGCAGGAGGTCTTGATAAGCATCTTGATCAGAAGCTTTCCTGACCTTGATGTTTTGAGTCATGGGCAGATTCATGAGTCAGTGAGTCAATGTCAGGAAATATCTTTGAATGCAGAACGAAAAATTGGGACAACCATAAAACACCACTTTTCTGGTAACCAAGCTGATCTGAGCTTACTGCTCTGCCTGGCTGCTAACCAACAAAACCATAATTCCCAAATATACCAGTGCCCTGAGAGCAACTTTAAAGTAGCAATAAATTCATGAAAATGGATACATTACGTTTCTCCCTTATATGCCTCATGGACATCATTTAATCCATTTCCTAAAGCGAAACCTGCGTCACAAAACCAGAGAAATTCAAAGAAAATGAATGGATTCAGCCCCTGCTTGACTGCAGAGCATTAATAATTTTGCTTAGTTCCCTCCTTAGATCGTTTTTCACCTAAAGAGATATTTACTGTAATATCCAAACATTGTTTCAGAGCGGGCAAGGAGCATTCCTACAGATGAAATGCAATCTTCTAGATCACCAGGAAAGGAGGCACACTTCCTAAGAAGGACATTTGTAGGCAGACGCGCTACCTTGTTGTGGCAGGCTACATGCCCAGGATGGCTAACGTCCTAGTCGAGAATAAAGAGAAATGTCCTATTTTAGATGGTGAGATTGGCTCCCGCTGGGAGCCGTTGAACCCCTGCCTCTTGAGATGCTTTACAAACATCAGCAAAATAGAGAATAAACCAGAGAGAATAACGCTGCAAGCAGAGCTGGGAGATGGTGTTGGTGTTCTCCATCTGTGCTTTTTGTGAACAAACCAGCAGCTGTAATCTTTCTGATGATGTAGCCATCAGGGTTGCTCTTTGGGCAAAAAGACTGATTTTCCTTAGGTAGCAATTTCAGGCTGCCATTTCCAGCGGGTGTTTGATGGTTTGCAGCCAGGCGAGAACACCTGCGGAGTCAGACATCTCCCTGCTGCCCACAGCCAGGCACTGCAGTCATCTGGGCACACGAACACCGGGCAAGAGAATTCAGGAACCCCCAGGAGCTCTAATGAATTTTTTTTAAGACAGACATCTCGTTTGTATCAAATAATAAAAAATAAAATGAATCTGAACCCTGGAAGAGCTTGCAGTGGTGTTCCATTCCCCCTCCACTCTTAACACAGTAGAAGTATTTCAGTTGTTCCTCCTTTTCCATTTCATTCTTTTCTTAATGGAGGTACAGTGACATTTTAACTAATCACAAACGACCAGCTTTTTTAATGTTAAAGCCTTGGAATGGCCTCTGCCAGCTAAATGCAAGAGAGTAACTTTGTCTAAAGCAAAGAGATTCCCATTACACCGCCCGATATATAACAAGTCAGCTTGCTAAAAATACAGATGTTTCAGAATTACGGTTTCTTCACTCCTTGCTCCTGCTCTCGGCACCAGAAGTGAGCTTTCCTTGCAGAAACAGCCTGCCTCACCTCGTGAGCACGGACCTGCAGATCCAGGCAGCAACTGCTCCTTCGTGGCAGGAGAGCTATAAAAGCTCCTGCTGGGATGTGGGGATGAAGAAGCCAGTAAGATGATGGATGATATAAATAAAAATAACAAAGTAGTGCACAGCATTATATTGTCTGCTTTGTTATGATAATAACACCTCACAGATGCTTAGTCTAGTTTAGGAATAGCCCTAAAGAATGATAATTTTATCTCCATTTTACAACCAAAGTAGAGACCTTTCTCAAAATAGAGAGCTCTGCTCTCCACATCCTCAGCCCTGTACCTAAACCATAACTCTTTTTCCTCCTATACTGCTATACTATTTTTTATCTTGATCTCTAATAAATGCCATATTTGTGAAATATGTTATAACATATGGGGAGAAATAAATACAAGTATATATCCAAAGAATAAGTCCAGCAGCAAGTGTCCCTCACACCTCCCCAGTGTTCCTCAGCACTGAATTTCAAGGCGCTGCGTTTGGCTGTGGCAGGGCCATCAGTCTGCACGGAGCAGCTGCTCCAACCTGCTGAGAACCCAAAGCAGCAGCAGTTTTATAGATGGCAGCAGACATGTGACATCAACAAGAAAGAAAAAGCCATGAGGGCAGAGCAGAAGGTTACCTGGGATGTCTGGAATCAATTCTATGTCCCCGGAAGACAATATTTAATCTTTGTGTCTCAGGTTCCCCCCTCACCATCACCCCTCCCAGTAAAATAGCACCACTTTCCTATTTCACAGGGGCTGTTTTGCTTAATATTCAGGAGGCTCTCTAATGTTGCAGAGTTGGAGATATCTCCAGTGTTTTGATGACATATTTTACTTTCCTGTAAGGCACCAGGTAGCTGAATGACGGGTGCAACTTTTACTCCTTCGACATGTGAGCTAGAATTAAGGCAGCTGAGGATGGCCTCATACTGCACCAGCAGTTCCCTGTGTCTTTTAACTCCTTAAGCTGGACCCCTGCTTATAAACTAGAGGTTTCCAAGATTCTATTCCAGGTACTCTGCCATTTCTGTAAAGGAGAAGAACAATGAATCAAGAGTATCTGAGTATAAATTACGTGAGCAGGGAATGGCCAGTAAGTACAAGATGAAGTTAACTCCTGTCCTGGTACTAGAGTACAAATGGAAGGTCACAGATCAAAGAACAAGACGCACTTTGCTGGGCTAAAGAAGCTGATTTCTAGATTTAATTAAAACAAGGACACGGCAGATGTCTCCAATACATCTCATACAGAAATCTTAGGGAGTACAGAGAAACGTGGAGTGACACTTTGGTAGCATGTGTAGGTCCCCCCTTCTAGCTTGAATCGCGAGAACAGCAGGAGGCATTTGATCTTGCCTCAGTGTATGAAATTTGGACATCTCATAGGCCATAGAAATGTGCTGAAATCCCAGAGCAGGACAGCCAAAAAGACCAAATTTCAAGAGTTTTGTGGAATCAATTGTGGAGGAAAATAACTACTTGGTATAAGCTGAAATATTTCCTTTCATTATCCCAGAAAGTTTCATTTTTGTTTGAACCATATTAACTACTTTAGTAGTTTAAATAAATTCTACATCCAAGTAGCTTGAAATAACCAAGTTTTCCTCCATTTTGAAATTATATTTTATTGCTTTTGCTAGCCTTGTTGTTATTTTACTGTGTCAAACGTGGCAATTTCCACAGAAGAATGTCCTTTCCAGCACAAATGTTTGGATCTGTGCTGCTGTCTGTACTTGAACCTCACGGCTCAGTCTATTAGGTACTTCTCAGATGACCAGTACAGACTGGTCTGCCCTTAAGAGTTCAATTCTACAGGCATATGAAGTGCCAGTAAACAGGAAAAGTTTTACAGCATGAAAATATGAATATGTTTGCTCAATGAGAGAAGGCATAAAAGCTTGGGAACCATTTGAACACTGACCTGAAGTGAAAGCTGTGGCTGTTGGTCAAAAGCATCCATGTAGCTTGCAGGGGCCAAAAAGTAAACGCTACAGCAGAAGCACTTTGGTTTGCCTTGTATAGAAGTAAAAGGAGGATGTTTCCCAATGTGGCTGGATTTCTTGCTGGCACAGAAATGGAGGGGCTGGCAAAAAAAAGTAACTAAAATCAGGTCCATCTGCTTAGAATTAGCTTCTGAGTTTACGCAATCTGCTGTGCAGCAGTAATGCACAAAAGGAGAATGAAACCTGATCAGAACATTTTCAGCTCAATGAAATTTTGAAAGTGAATTCTCTTGCAGTGATATGCTAGTTTTAATAGCTTTTGTTGAGCAGAAGCTTTTGTCCAGGGCTTTTTAGTTGCTATTTCAGAACAAGCTGGTGGACCTGCATTACACGAGAAGAGTGAGGCCAGACCTGCGTGAAAACTCTCATGTAATTCCGAAGTAGATGGACTGATGCCATTCTTTCCTGGAGGAAGATTTTGTTTCTGTTCTAAAGCAGGATGAAAATGAAATATGAAAGTTCAGTGGTTATAACAAAATGGATTTATCCTCCCCCACCTGGCTCTAATAAGAATATTTTTGGACAGAGGTCAGGAAGGGGATTGCATATGTGTACAGGTCCATTTGAAGTCTTTAAAGAGAGAATTCCTGCTTCTTCTGCTATCTGTTAGCAACTGTCAGGTCCCAACACAAAGCCTTCAATAATTCCGAACATATTTTTTGGACAAAAGAAGCTGCTGGAAGTTAGCACAGGTAGTCGATAGCTTTCCTCCTGCGAGAGAGGTCACTGCACAAATGGCCATGAAGTTAGTGAGGTTTCGCTGATGCTGACTCATTGAAGTGCTAACTCGCTCTAGCGAGAGCCTCTCTGGCTGAATTTCCCTTGATGTGACATATGGATGCTGTGCATCTTTCCAGTTCAGTGGCTGATTCCTTTCTTAAGGGCTTCCTGCTTCTCCTGATGTCTGTGAAGTGTCTTAAAACACTCTTCCTATAGGTTTGAAACTGGCATCATGAAAAAAAAAACAAAATGCAACTGTATTTGCTGCCTAGTATTCAATTTTTCACTTTTTTTTTTTTTTTCAGGCCATGAATCACTCCAGACACTCAGTTTCTGAGAGAACTGCTCCAGTTCTGGCCAATTCTGATGACTTGAGAGTTTTGTGTTCTGGTGCGCTGTAGAGAGTGGGAGGAAAAAATTGCAAAGAACAACAATTCATTTCTGGTTTCTCCATCATCAAAACATTTATAGTTCAGCTCACTAAGACAGTCTCACACATCATGCTGAAGAAAAGGAGGAAAATCCAGTTATATTGCTCTTTTCATTTAAAATGAAATGTAGCTTTCACAACTGTTTTAGGGTGCGTTTTTACTGTGGTAGAATAAGAATCTCCTGCAGGAAGCATTCGACCTGAGCTGATATGAGCAAAGGAATAACTGCTCCAGCCTCTGAGATGTGGATTATTTAACATGATTTTTATGTATTCAAAGATAATCCTACTTGGTTAGTGTTAAGGCTGGGAAATCAGTATTACCTTTTTTTATTATCTTGAGCATTGGCTTTGTAAGGAAGTTCACCTGCAGAAAAGCATACTGTGAGATATTACTGATTCATTACTTGATTAACTGAATTAATGAACAGATTTTTTTTTTTTTTTTCAATTTAACTGGTCCCCCTTTCTCACTTATATCCTTGAGCCCCAGCATATTGGAGCACTGGGAAGATAAGGTTCAGCAACAGTGTGCCCCAGATACTAAGACCTCTATTATTTTTATTCTTCTCCTGAGCAAATCAGGCTCAAGTATTAAGTATTAGGCAAGAGGGACATTTCTTCCACCCCTCAGAGTCTGCTAAACCAACAGTCATATAAGCAGCAAAAGAAGCAATGCTCCCTATACACTTTCACATAACCACACATATACTTTCTAAACTCAAATTGCTCCTGGATCATTGTTCTTTGCATGGGATTTTCCAGTCTATGGGAGAAGAACTGAAATTAGTCAGCAGTTATTCTCCTACTCTAGGTACTTAGGACTGTGAAGTACTTGTCTATTGCCTAGAAACAGAGTTAGGCACCTAAAAATAAGTGATGTGACTACTGCATCCATGTCCCCATGCCGTATTAAGTTCAGGACAAAGCTTCATTGCGAAATCCAGCACTCGAGATTGGTTTCTCTGGTGTTGAGTCACAGGAATTCTGTGTATTGTTAGTGTATGGAAAATGTTGGAGGGGAAAAATCATTTTGGTTTGGGTCCATTCTTCAGCATATAAGGAACAACACGCCTCATCTTTCTGCCAAAAAGCAGCGTGCGCTGGCACTCTGACGCCAGCCAGCCTAGGAAAGTCTGTGCATGTTCACTGGTGCCCAGTTTCAAGATATGAGAGCAGCCTGAGACGTTCACACCTTCCCTAGAGCTTCAAAACTCAAGCATGTGAATGGGGATTTTCTAACACATGAATAAGATTAGGAATACATCTGCCTTTGTAGCAGTTTTCCTGGTTTACATTGGTCACTAGGGAGAACCAATTCAACTTGAACACTTGATGTTTTGGTTGTCTTTTCAAGAGTGATCAAGAGCAATTCCCTAGGGCAAAGTCCAGTCCTGTGTGAACACTAACCACCATGAGTCAGCTCAGAAAGGACCGCAGAACCCCTCTATAAATCACTTTGCCACGGGCTACAACCAGTTTCACACTCCACTAAAACTCAAGAGACCACGTTACTAAAAAAAAATGAAATCTAAGGACTATGATAAATAGCATATGCCATGGGGAGAGGGTAAAAGATATCGAGGGAATTGCTAGCAGCTTATGTCTCTGAAATAAGATGGTGTTTATTAGGCTAAAACAACCATGTAACACTAAGAAACACTGTTTTCAGTAAAGATCAATTTTGACTATCTCAAAACACAGGCAACAAAAATGTCAGCTGGAGAACTAGGAACAGAACCCAGAAGACAACTCCTAAGGCTGACTTTCCATCGCCAGGCATCAGAATGTGATTACACAGCATCACCGAGGGAGCAGCACGGCTCCTTTCACCTCATTTACATGACACCAGTAAGCACAAGGGCACAAAGCAAACCAGAATCCTACTTCTGCTGCCCCAAACACAAAACACTCCATACCTCTAGACAATAACCTATCCATGCAAGTGGAACAGACTGATTCCTTTCACATTCTTAATTAGTATTTATATATGTAGCCAGATTATTCCCTGGAAAGTATCACAGAGAAAAATACAAATTTTCTTGTGGCTGCACTCTTAGTTTCTTGGAAAACCTACTGCTTGCAATTATACTTGGGTCTGGAGAACAATGAATAGCACAACACATCATTTCTTCTCTGTGAAATGGCTTTACACTGTAAAAAACAACCAATTTCTTTTTATTCTGCTTTCACCCAAATGCTTTGTCATCGCCTGTTTTAGCTATTTAGTAATTTCCACTACAGTGAAAGATTTCAGAAACACATCTCTGCTTTTTCAAACTTTAATTCATCAGCATGGAAAAAATAGTGAGGGAACTTTTGCCATAGCCAGCTTTACAAACCAGGTACTCCAGGAGGCTCAAACAGTGTGTAACAAATGAGGACCAAGCTCTTTAATTCCTGCTCCATCACCTTCTTCATGTAGGGCTATTCCTTTCGTGAACATTGAAGAGCTTCTGAGACTAATACAATAATTTGTCCTGTCTATTTCTAACTCACTTTCTAATCTATGTGATGTTAAAAACAGACACAGAGAACTTTGCAAATCGTGCATTTGGGCTCATATTTTGTTACATGATTACCGATCATGTATCATCTAGACATTCTTACTGAAAGCTCAAATTTGTGCTAAATGAGCCTAGGGCAATTTTACTCTTATCCTACATCATTTATGGTTTTTAATTCCGCCCCTCCCATTATTGAACCATGAGGTCTGGTCAAAAGTTGAGCCACACCTGCAGCTGGGGTTTTAGCTCTCTCCAATGTTAAGATGGAGAATTTGTGCTCATGGCTTTATATCTGGGCACAGGAGGTTTGATTCAAACTCACTTTTAGGAAGTGGAGGAAGTCTAATAGGAAATAGCTTCTTTCCTTCTTCTGAACACTGGGATGCTCCTTTGTAATGCAACTATTGGGAGTTTCATCTTTGAAAGGGTCCAAGGCACTGAAACAGTCCCCGTGCTTTGCTGTCAGGAGGGTTGCAGATCCATGGAAGGGGCTTTGGGATGCTTCTGAGCCTTCCAGTGAGAAGGGGCAGTCACCTACAAGCAGATTTTCCACCATCACAGCCGTCTGTGGCTGCCCTCAAAGTTCCTCCAAGGCCTCATTCCTCACCTGCCTCATCTCCAGGGGTCTGGAGGGCAATAAATAGCACAACACATCTTTCCTTCTCATACAGGCTTGGGCCATATAGCAAGAAAGACTTCTACTTTGCCTACAAGTCTTCCAGGGAAACTCTGAGCATAAATAAAATGTACAATACTGTTAAATTGAAGTCCTCAACATGTAAAAACATTTTGCTTTGCAAATGTAATTACCATTCTTGCCTGTTGGTGTTTTAAGTAGAGTTTTAAAACTGTCAGGCAGTTGGGAGGGTTTGTTTGGGTTTTGGGGTTTTGCATTGTTTCTTTGTTTTTCGTGAGATGCTAATTTGTGGTAATTGTGTTATGCAGTCGTAAGAGCCTGGCTCTGAGGATGGGAATTACTGGTGTGTGTATTTTAGTAATAACGATTAGAGAGATGGAAAAAAAATGAGGCAGGAGAAAGAATATATTACTAAAATGCTCACGTACTTAGGAAGAAAGCTACAGCTTGTTGCTTTAAGGGAATAAAAATCTGTCTAGTATCTCTCAAACGCCTATGACTACCGGCATGCCATCTAGATATAAACTGTATATATTTCTACAGACAGAATTAATTTGAGGCAATTACTGGAAATAAAACAAGGGCAGTGATTTTTGTTGTAATACTAGGAGCACGAAAGCTGTTAACTCCTTTCGTGATTTGAGGTTCTTAAGAGAAAGACCCGTCAAGAGAGAAAAAATAAAGCACAGTTCTTTGTTGTTGGGGTTATAATGATACCTTGATATCTTAATTAGGAACACAGTGTGCTCTGTTCTGTTCAGGTCTGAACTGAAAGGCAGCTTCAACCCCACGTTGCTTAAGACATAATACAGCAGATGGGTAAAGGAGCAAACAGGTGCATCAGGAGAAGGGAGTGAGTTTTGCCCAGGCAAAAGGCGACATGGCTCACCATCTGTCTGGCCAAAATCCTCAGCTGAGGGGGTAGGCTGGCAGGGCAACAGGTTGGCTTGGAAAAGGTTAAAGTTGCAGCTACAGTGATCTTGTATAGGTATGACGTTGATTGTCTGATCATCTGTAGATTTGTGGGCTTACATTACAAATGTCTCTTCCTCTGGAACATCCTGTGCTGGCCATTATATGACAGGCTTCTAAATTAGATGTAGCATTAATTTATTTTGACCTGACGGTTTCTATCCCTAAGACAAAGGGCCCAGTAACCTCAGCAGACAAGTTTCTGGAGCTCCAGGTATTGACTTCGACTTCAGGGGGCTTTGGACCTCATCTCTGCCCATGCTGGTGCTGGAAGCTGCTCCCTGTAACACACTGCCAAAAGCACTCACTGATGCCACATTTCTTTTAAAGCTGCTGACTTCTGCAGCAGCTTGGGTCCCTTCCATTTCAAGGGGATCTCAGACAAGATGCGGTGTCAGCAAACAATGGGTAAATATATGCCTATGAAAACACCATCACTAGCATCGTATATCCTTCCCCATCCTTCCCTAAACAATTTTCTCTAACATTGCTAGGAAACAATTACTTCCTGGAAATGGCAGTGGGTGACACGAGCTTTTCATTTACAGTCCCATAGTGCCACAGGCTCCTTTTAGATGAGAGGCTCCATATATCAAGTGTAACTTATCGTTATGCTCTGAACTGTTTAGCAGATTACTTGGACAAAAGCTGCTGTTTGAGCACAGTAGGGAGGTGGAGGCTTAGCAGAGATGAAGGAATTATATACAAAGTCACATGGCAAGAGAAATCTAGCAGGGCCATGCGAGATGCCCCAAGCTTGGACAATCAGCCAACACAACGGGACAAATAAAGCTCACAATGACTTCCAGTCCCCCTGGAATAAGAGGCACTTCTGAATAAAGACAGAATTTCTTCCCCAGGATTTTTCAGAGCCATGCTTCTCTCAAGTAGTCAAGGAATTTGCTGTACTGTATGCTTTGGATGGGAAAGAAAGCTTGCAGGCCTGTAGTGAATGCTGAGGCACAAGACCAGACCTAAATCTAGCTCAGATCTGGGAAAGATAAAGCAGCACACTGGTTTTATTTTTGTATGGTGATGTTATGTGGATTGCAATCAGAACTGTTGTACAGAGCTGGACGTGCCACACCAGACATCTCCCTGGCCCTAGGGAGAGTTCTGCCTTGCCAGACAAAAGTTGGAAGGAGAAAGGGAGATGCTCCAGAGACAAAATGAAGTCAGTAGCGTGGAGGCGGGTGTTCCAGTGCATTGGATCTCATGGCTTCTCACGTGTGGGCACACAGGAGATAGGAACCTGAATGAAGTTCAGTTTAAACAAGACAGTCCAAGATAGGTGTGATTTAGACACACCTTCAGTTCCCCCAAACTATTTTACATATTAAAGATTAGTCTCAAGCTAAAGCAGAGAAAAGTCACAAATTCTCACTAGAGGGAAGCAGCAGTAAAATCCTGGGAAAGGACCCAGCTAGACACAGGAGGTAAATCAGAAAGAAGCAGGAGGGCTGAAAACCGAAGTAGGCACTCATCTCTGGATAGATTTGTTTCAGCAGTAGGTAAAAATCCATCTTCCTGAGGCTACAAAATAGCCCTGTCCTCTGTATGTGGTCAGACTTCATCAGATCATCCAAGTAATAAATCAAACTAGGAAATTCTTCCTGAGTTACAAAGAAATAAACATTTAACAGCTTCTCTTCTTGAGACCTGCAGCTGTACACAAAATCCAGCAGCCCAAATCTTCATCTGTTGTGAATTAAGAAAGTACCCTTGGCTTTAATGAAGTTGTCTTGATTTATGCAAAAGCATGGATCTTGTTTACCCAGCATTAGGCTATGCTGAAGTGATTTAGGAACATGGTGAAAGAGTCCCTATGAATCCCAAGATGGAAAACTTTAGACACTTCTAATACTTGGACATCTCACTGCTAAAGTGGGTATGAAAGCAACAGGCAGATCTTTTGTGCTTGAAAATTTCAGCCCTTTTTGCCCAACACTTTTTTTGATCCACAGTTTGAATACTCACTTTGAGTTCTCTGAATGACTTGGATACTTTTCATCTTTGCTTCATTTGTCTAGTACTTACAGATCTTTCCATCAGTATGTCACCCCTAGATTTAAACATCATCCTACTTGCAAATGAGGCTGTTCAGGAAAAGTAAATCATCAGTACTGAATACATACTGCTCTTTTCCAAGTCTCAGACCACGTATAAGCAGCAGTATCCTCCAAGGTCCCTATTCTCAATGCAAACTGATTGTCTTCAATATATGAGCAGCTGCAGCTCAACAACAACTATGCTGGGTTGTTTTGCTTCGTTTTCTTTTTGAACACTCAGAAGTTTGCAATTTATCTTCAACTCAGCTGTGCTATAAGCTTCGGGCTGTCCAGATCTTAAAAGACACAGGAATGAGTCTACTTCCAGCATCAAGTTTAATAGACAACATTTAATATCTCTTGCCTTTGGGTGTGTTTTCTTTCTCATCCAAGCAGAACCTAAACCCTTACTAACCCCAGAGGGATGATTTCTCAAAGCAGTACTTTCCACTACTTTCTGAAGAGGTGAATAACTCTAATCATATCAAAGCCAATGGCACCTCAGAGAAGTTATTCCACTCCTGGGCCCAGACACAGGTTGCCTACATGGTCTGGCTCTGAGCTAAGCAGGTTAACAATGGCATTGTATTAAATGGCATCGGACACAAGCAATGGGATGCTGAGCCTTTGTATAACATACTCGAATGAAAAGACAACGCTGGCCAAAAGCTAGGATTTAAGGCTTGAATTTTAACAAAGCTAGCAGATAAGAAAGGGCCAGAGGCTTGGAAAGGGCTGAGCAGCTGTACTATTGCCTGGATCCCTTCTTTAGGAACCCTCTCGTGCTAATGAGTATAATTTA
Organism: Tauraco erythrolophus; assembly: GCF_009769465.1. Lineage (NCBI taxonomy): Eukaryota > Metazoa > Chordata > Aves > Musophagiformes > Musophagidae > Tauraco > Tauraco erythrolophus. Next base: position 3,532,444 of record NC_141493.1, on the reverse strand, counting down.
TGACACAAAGCATAGGACCTTGTCTGTGTTGAACCCTATCTAGGCAGATTAGATACAACCTCTGCTCCAGGAGGATTACAGTCCAAGCAAATAAGAGAAGGGAGAGAACAGTATTATTTCCTCTACCTCACAGATAGGGAAGATATGCTTAGAGACAGGCTTGCCAAAGATCACGAAAAGAGGTTGCAGTAGAAACAAAGACCATGTCCAGGGCTCTTGTTCCTTCCACTGCCTGAACTCAGAGACTTGCCTTTCTCTGCAGATCTTAACTGTAGAAAACCATGTTGGTTGAGACCCTGCAGCACTTTTAATCCTCTCTCAATAGAGAATGAAAGCTAAGCTAAACACCGTGACAGATCTTCATCTAACCTGTTCTTAAAAACTTCCAGTGATGGATATTCATAACCTCTACAAGCAGCCTTTCACCTGTCTTCAGAGATGCAATGTTTGAGATTAAACATCTCCCCCTTTCCCAGCTTCACGGGTCATGTTTTCTAGACTCATATCATTCTCACTGCTTTCTCCTGAACTTTCTGATTAGCCCAAAACTTTTAAATTGAATACGTGCAACTCCAGCATGACTTGCAAGAGCTGAGTACAAAGATTGCTTCATAAAACTAAGATGTGACAGCAATCTTGCCCTGTCCATCTTTACCTGTTAACATACTCTACTTCGTTCAGTGACTGCTCTGACCTTGGACTGTCAGCGGTCTTCAGGTGTAGGAGTTCTTCAGTGCAATGCATTAATTTTTCTCTGAGGATTTTAGGAAAAACACCTACTGTCTAGCACTTCCTTCTGCTTCCCTCTCCTCCAGAAAGATGTCCTCTTACAAGGTTATTACTCATAGATGAGCTGATACTTTGAGTACAGTGTTAATGACTGAAGCTATGAATATAAATTTATTTCCATTGTACATTTAAAGAGCTTGGAACAAGCCACCAGGATGGAGAGGTCATATGTATCAGTGGAAACAAAACCCTGGGCGGGGTTCATCTCTTTTCCCTCCCCTGGGTCATTTAGACTCATTTTCCAATTGATTGAGTGAAATTGCCTCATCCTAAGACAAGCATCTAAAATAGGTCTGCTGAATCATGGTCTTTAAGGGTCTTCAGCAACTCCAGATTTCCTTTATTCCTTTGAACTTCACTCTCTCCCAACATCCTTTGTTACTCAGGGGAGGACCATGGTACATCCAGACACTCCAGTCTGTGCAGGGGCTCAGTGTTCACTCAAGACCTCCAAGCAGTCTTCAAAAACAAGTGTTACATCCACAGAGCAAGTAGCACAGGTGCCAAGAAAACCATGCAGAAACGGAAACTGAGCATCTACAAATCACCTCTCATTTTTGCAGTTGGCAAGATTCTCAAAATTAGTTTGAAATCTCATCTATTTTTTTCCCCCGTCACCTTATGTTTTCCTCTCATGGGGTCTTTAGTTCTAAAACAAAGACTGCAAATGATACAGTAGCTGGAACTGTCATAAGGTAAGGATGACTACACTTCCCCAAACTCTTTGCCTGATCTACACAAATTGCACATTCCTGTTAGCTGCTTTTATACTTTTCTTCCCAGTAGCAATGGCTATCTGAGAAGTGAGCAGTCAGTCTAAAGTCATTGGAACAGCAATCAGGGTGACTGACAAGCCCAGTTCTGCATTTGGTGCTTTCCTAGCAGAACCCGAGCATCACTTTTAGATTTGCCTCTGTTCATAAAACACATGAATCCAACGAACTTTGAGGGTGAAAGTTACTGCCTAGGAGGAGGAAGTGGAAAGCTTGTTGTGCAAAAGCAGGCACACGGTTCATCTGCTTCCCTGTGGCTATAAGAATTGCTTTCCTTTGGCTGTAAAATCCCAGTCTGTGTTCTGCTCCTCTCCTTTCACTTCAGGACACTGTTTTTATACTCATCTGTTCATCATTAGTGACTTGGGGCACTTTGGGGAAAAAAGGGCAGTTAAAAGAGCCATGTGAAAAATCAATCTCACCTCAACAGCACATTCTGCTCAAGGCTCTTCGTACCTAAACCCCCATCTCCAGTTAGCTGTGCTGCCTACCCCAGAACTTTGTCCCAGCATGCAGACTGCACGCTCAGCGTGTCTGTCTCTCCTCCTTCTTTCCTCCGTGATCAGTTTGCCCGGCAGGCAATTCTCTTTTTGTATCACAAGAATTACTTGTTAGTCTATAAACAGGAGCTTGTTAGCTGCCTTCCACTTTCTGATGGTTTCTGCAGGAACTGGTAAATTTGCATGGAGGAAAAAAAAAAGAAGTTGAAAACACCACTTGTCATCAGAATGAGTGCTCTTTCTTTCTGAGCAATACGGGAATGGCAGAGCATTACGGTAACGGCAAGGCTACTGCCTCCTACATCGGCAGAGCAGTAAAGTTACTGCTGCTCCTTCCCAGTGTGGAGCTGAACACCGCAACTGGGGAGGGATTCCTCGAGGGATGCTGGAGTCAAACCCTCACAAGCATCGGGATATAGGGAATCAGTGCGACTGGGAGCCCGCAAAACACTAACGGGGATAAAGGGAGAAAAGCAATGGATTTGCAGCCAGAGTCCCATCCCTGCGAGAAGAGAGGAGCCTGCTGTGCTGGGAATCTCCTTTCCAGATGCTCAGAGGAGCTGTGCTGACTTCTAGAGACTGAAGAGGTGAGTGTGGATTGGGGCAGGCGCAAGGGTGTAGGGTATGCTCTTCCCCAACCCATCTCTCTCCACAGGTTGAGTATTACCTGGTTGGTTTTGAGCATGAATATCTCTGTCAGTCCTTTCTGCTGCATCTCCCTGACTTACTGGGAAGTTTTGCTTCACGTGCTCAAAAATCAAGTTTGATAATTTCTTAATTTTCTAGTCCACCATCAACCCTACAATGACCACAGTTATAGTGGTTAGAGATGCTCGATGCTACAGTCACTTTTCGTTGATGTGCCTGGTCAAATCTGTCCTTTTCTTGGAATTATTCTTCAACTTGTTCCCTCTCGCAACAAAGAAAAAAGATTCAATTTTGTTTCACTGCACGGAAAGCAAATTCCCACAGTGCAATACCTTTTCATCTCCCCTCCCCCATCCTCCCTGCTTGTGAACTGGGAGTTTCGAGGGTTCAGGGTTTGAAATGCCTTTGCCTTCAGGAAAGTTCAGTTTTGAGATTCAGCTTTGTGACAGTTGTTGCTGCTCAGTATTTGCATAAAGTGCGATCAGAGGGACTCATCTGAAAGATCTGATATTAGGACACTTTCAGAGTCTTATCTCACCTCGAGTTTAGCAGCCTTAAAGGTGGTTTTTCACATATCTGATCAATATTTTGGGCGGGAACACTATATCCACATCTAGGTGTTGTGAAAGGCTTTCAGCCAACACTTGTGGCTCTCCCCTTCATGCCCCTTGTGTCTTGGTTCCCAGGCTTATCCTCACTTTTCCATCTGATGTACCTTTTCTCCATATTTAGTCAGCTAAGGCTGAGCTTGGCTTCCAGATACTCAGAAACGTTGTGCCTCTCAGTAGGAAAGTTGTTCCTTGCAACATCTTCTGCTTGGCAGGAACTGCTTTTCCCTATAGATTTCTAAAACGGGCAGTTTAGCCGGACTAAGGGGCAGTCCAGTGAGTAAAGGAGTCACTTACTAAAGAAATCTTAGACGAAATTCTGGATTTCTAAATCTGTTTCACAGTTTGTAGTCCTGAATTGTGTCCTGCAGGTTTCTCTCTCTCTCCTAGTACTGGTCTCTGCAGGTGAACTGCTAATTAGGATTGATTGGTATCCCTAAAGGAGAACAGAGTGCTGCTGAGAACGTGGTGAGAAAATTCAGGCAACAAAATCCACGTTGGTCTCTTAGTTGTTGTTAAACAATACCAGGCTGAACAAGGTTGGTTCCACTGGCTGGAGCCAGCCCGAGAAAGGCTCCCTAAAATAGCCTCCTGCTCTATTCTTATATGGGAACCATAACAGGAAGGGAACCTTGGTTCTGGGAATCATATTGTTTTTGTGTCTTTGTCTCCTTCAAGGGGGTGATGATCTCCAAAGAGCACAACAGCCAACGGTGTGCATCGTTGACGCAGCAAACTTCACTCTCCCCTTCAGAGCAAGCCAGAAGCTGATGTAAACGAACTTTAATTCACAGTAAAGGAGCTTGAGTGCCAACTGCTCCACAGCATGGAGACTCTTTGATTGACACTTCAGACCCTGAAGATGGGTAGCAGCAGGTATCTCAAATGACATTGCTGAGCAGACACAGCAGCAGCAGCCTCCACATAGGTTTCCTCTAAGCTAGTTGTAAGGCAGAATCAGGACTAACACAAGGTAATTAAAAGCATCAGTGATTTCTTCTTGGGAGAAACACAAATTTGAGATCCTTTGGAGCATTTATGTTACTTAAATATTGAATCTTCCCAAAAAGGCAGAAATGATTTTAACCTGCAATTCCAATATTTATCATGTAATCCTGGAAAGTAGGATAAAAAGCCTCAGTTTTGTGTAGCCTTACTTTGGTACCCCAAGAAAAATGCAAAAGGATTTAAATTTGACTTGGAAACGGTGGCTATTAACTGTGCTATAACAGTAAAAACCTAGTGGGAAAGGTAGATTTTTCTAATATGTTTCTGGATCCGTCACATTGTTCCTGGTGCTGCACTTCTAAGATGTTCCTAAATACTCTTTCCTCCAGCAAAGCCAGGCAAATGTTGCCTTTAGGACCTTCAGAGAACTGATCTCATCACTCTTTCTACTTGAAAAGCGAGTGAAGTACAACAACCCGGCACGAACGTTATCAGCCACTCACCATGGCTTTCCTCCCTGGAAACTCCTCCGACTGCTCCAACTGCACCCACTCTGTGGGGCCTGTGAACATTTCAAAGGCCATTTTACTAGGTGTTATTCTAGGGGGGCTGATCGTTTTTGGGGTTTTGGGTAATATTCTGGTCATCCTCTCCGTAGCCTGCCACAGACACCTTCAGAGTGTCACTCACTATTATATAATTAACCTAGCTGTAGCTGACCTCCTCTTGACTTCCACTGTCCTGCCCTTCTCAGCTACTATGGAGATTTTGGGCTACTGGGTCTTTGGGAGAATCTTCTGCAACATCTGGGCAGCTGTTGATGTCCTTTGCTGCACTGCTTCCATTATGAGCCTCTGCATCATCTCGATAGACAGGTACATCGGGGTGAGTTACCCGCTGCGATACCCAAGTATAGTGACAGAGAAGAGAGGTCTCCTGGCGTTACTCTGTGTTTGGGCATTGTCTCTGGTGATATCCATTGGACCTCTGTTTGGCTGGAAGGAACCAGCACCAGAAGATGAGACCATCTGTCAAATCACCGAGGAGCCTGGCTACGTGTTGTTCTCTGCTCTAGGCTCCTTCTACCTCCCCCTGACTATCATCTTGGTGATGTATTGCCGAGTGTATGTAGTGGCCAAAAGGGAAAACAAAGGTCTGACTTCTGGTCTGAAGACAGAAAGATCTCATTCTGAAGAAGTGACCCTACGAATTCATCGTAAAAATGCTCCTGAAGCCAGTGGATCAGCATCCAACCCCAAGAGCAAGCATCACTTCTCAGTGCGTCTCCTCAAGTTCTCCAGGGAAAAGAAAGCTGCCAAGACCCTGGGAATAGTTGTGGGATGCTTTGTTCTGTGCTGGCTTCCGTTTTTTGTAGTAATGCCTCTTGGTAAGTAAAACAAAACCCTCTACCTTCTACAGCATCTTCCCTGGAGGGGGGGGCCATGTTTGTGCCTGTGCACAGTAACGCTGAGCAGAAAAGCTCCAAGGGAATAATTTTATACTAGAAAGCTGTCAAAATCAAAACATTCACTATCACAAAGCGGTGAATGTAAAAAAATTACAGTCTCAAATGAAACAAACCATTTTTGGTCCAAAGAGAATCATAAAATTCTGAAAATAAAAGAAAGGATTTAGTATTTTTTTCCATACAGAAAATACTCTTTCAGAACTATAACTTATTTCTGACCAGCTCTGCTATAGGAATAATATCTTTAGGGATGTATATGTGTTTATATCTAAGTTTGCAACCAGTTCTTCAGGTGATAGAAATATGTAAAAAGTCAAGATATAAGTGCATTCAAGGTCAAAGTAGCTGTTTACAGACTTGAGGCCAGATCTGCTGCAATGCTCAGTACCTAACAGTTCCCATTATAAGGAAAAAAAAAAGTCAGCTTCCTATCAGGAAGTTCTCACTATTAGATACCATATTCCAAATAAATGAATGTATTTTTTAATTTATCATACGACCAGTCAGAAGAGAGCAGTGAGGATCTTTCAAACTAATTTTACACTTCTCTGGCTTGCATCTATTGTGGAAACCCACTGAGTCCACTGGCCAAACACTGGCTTCAACCATCATGCTCAATATGAGTATTTATTCAGCAGTTTTAATTCTAAAGCAGAGGAAAGTCAAGGATTTGTTCTGCTTGGCTATCACTGAAATATAAAGGAGTAATTAGAATTTTAATTAAACCTTGCTCAGTCACCTTTGATGTGATTTCAGGATTTTAAAGCAGAATACTAATTCCATACCTCTATCTGAGTGTGAGGTATGTGGCACTTCACACTGAAGCTTGCTCTGCAACAGCTGCGCTAAATATTAATTTTTGAAACACAGAACCTTAAATCTGTGTCTTGCCCAATTTCAGTAGCTTTTCTTAGAGAAAAGGCTTATGCTGTACAGAAAAAATAAAGTAAGATTGTGTGGAAGTTTTACTTGGTAACAGAACGATATTTACAATTAAGAAAAAGTAAAAGCAGCTTTACCTAAACATGAAAAGAAAGATTTGGGGATATATTTTTTTCTTAAACCATAAAGAAAGCTGTTATTTTTCAATTAATCTCGCCTGGATTTACTAAGATTATCAGGTTGTTTCATGAAAACCTGTTGGTGAAGTTGCCATGTGAAAAACCCAAAACTACAGCTTCTTTTCTGTTGGTCAATACTGGGAAATGCTGGAGTAAGAGATGTAGATGTTTCATGAAGTGGAGCCCTGAAAGGCCTGGCTCGTGCTGCCCAGGATGTCAGCATGTTGGAATGCTGGTTGCCAAGATGCCTGAAACATACCCAAAAAGGGTTTGCGAGAACGTATTAAACACACTTCTTTTCATCTGCAAATGTGGTTGCCCACATAGAGCTGTTGTTAATTAATTTGCTTCGGATTTAAGAAATTTTCTGGGCTCGAGAGTGGCTTTGCATCTTTCTTTGATCCCTTTTAAGGAAACTTGCTTGAGGTTTCCCTATCTTTGTAGAGTTACTATGTTATTTTTAAAGCACCTAATGAATCTTTCAAACTTATTTGCTACTTTTGTTTAAAGACAAAAACCCCACTATTGAACAGACAAATGGCACAAAATAACATGTCTCCAAAAAACCCAATGAAACACGTCTTGAGGCAGACAGTCCCACCCAGAGATGATTGCACATGGCATTCTACACCTGTACCATGCAGAACACAAAAAGACAATGCCCATTTTCAGACCTGTTCTGCAGACAGGTGAAGGCAGGCGTAGGGAGGAGAAGCCATCCAGCCAGGATCATGCAGCAGATGAGTGGCAGAGATCAGATTTACAGACTTACAGAAAATACTTCATTGCTGAAACCATTGCCAGCTGTGGAGTTCACAACACAGTGGGCCAAGCAACAAGAACTTTGTCATTCAGAAGACCAGCTCTGCAGCTTTGTGGCCATGAAACAGATTTATAAATGGTCCCAGCAGCCATCAGCTGCTGTAGGTCACTTCAGTCATCTGTAGGAGTCAGAGCCTTTCAAAAACAGGCTGCCCATGAGACAGATATTCTTAAGCTGTGCTACACAACCCACTTCAGACAGCTGGCAGGTGCTTGCCACTCTACACAGCAGAAGTTCCCAAAACATAAGTTTATTTTACTGTGATCTACAGCGTTTTCAAGATCCCTAAATCTATTAACATCAATTCTACCAGCCAAGAATCACTTTAAAACAAGAAAGATCAGGCTTGTTAAAACATACAATAAAGGGGAGTAGAAACTTTTGGGGTGTAGGTATGGGAAGGGCAAGAGTGACAGAAAGATATCAAGAGGGGGATAAAGGCATTATATCCATACCAGCAGATGCTGCTGAAAATAACTGGAGAAACAATGTGAGCATCCCAGCTATAAGACAATATCTTAATTGAAATTGGTGTGTAAAGGTGCCAGTTGCAATCTGTGTAAGTAATGTTTTTTTTACCTTCTTTGATGGATGGAGTTTCATTCCAGACAAAAGGTCTGTGCAAAGGCTTTCAATCCAAAACACCTTCTTCTCACTTGGCTTTGATGTTTGTGGAGTCAGCCAGGGAATGAAAATCCTGTTGCATGAAAAGAACTGAGGTTAAGAATTGTTTTTTTCTCTGCATGCTGGAGAACAAACCCACCCTTCACAAAGCTTTTTCAAAACTAAAATCATCAAAATAGCTGATTTCCCCTGGAAGAAGTCAGGTTTTCCTTTCTGCAGGCACTTCCTCTCCCTCTTTAAAGCTGACCCAGTGGATCCGCTCCTAGTCTCACAGCTTTCCTGTAAAAGCTTCTTTGAACCCAACATGTCTTCACAAATTATTCAGACAAATAGAAAACCTTCCAAGTCAAAGCTCAAGTGTGTCCCAAGTAGATCTGCAGTCTTTGTAGTCCCCTAATTAAATCTTGGTTCCTCTCTAGACACATAGCTCTCCTAGTGCAATAGGTAAATAGCCGAAGCTGGTGCCTTCACTACTGGAAGCTGAACCAGAAACCTGAGAACCTGAACATCAAGGAGGAGCAAGAGCAGAGCTACTCCAGGAAGGAGAACAACCCAGGAACAGAGGGTGGCAGCAGCGCAGGCAGGAATCATGCCCTCCCCAAAAGCGTGCACTCACCGTACCTGAGCAGAAGCAGGCAGAGGTGGCATCTACCACACGTTCACATGTCTGGTAATCACCAGACAAACACAAACCAGCAAAACAGAGCCAGGAAAGAACAAGCCTGAGCTTGCCTCCATCACTCAGAGAGAATTAAGAAGAAGAGCCTGAGCTTACATGCAGCTCCTGGGCCAATGGGCAGAGGGTCTATGGGTAGGGGAACAGGTGAGGCTCATCTGGGCAATTGTTGGGCTCTGGCACTCTGCAATACCAGCCTGCCACAACAGCATATTTCTTCTATTTCTGTTTTTATGTTTTCCTCTTGTAATTGCTAGAAAGAGACATAGAAAGAAATACTCAGAGCTAGAAGAGTCTGGAAATTCAGTGCAGGCCCCTAGTGATGGCATCAGTTTTCAAGGTGCTGTTGAGGATGTCATGACTGACAGAGCAGACCTTTTCTTGCAGCTGGAGGACACTTCACAGGTGCTCTGGGAATTTTTCAGAAGGTTTCTTTTCAATAACACAGATGACAGCACTTGAAGGTTGTTTTGAGGTGAAACGGGCACAGAATTGATGGAAAAAAGAAAAAGGGTTGGGATATTACAAAAATAGTCCGAAGTTAGGATTGATGGTTCATCTTAATGAACCCTCAGAAGGAGATAAACTCACAGAGCTTTGTTTGTTGTCCACTTTCTGCAGCAAGCAAGCTTAAATCTATGTAGTCGTAGATGTTGCTTTCAGAAGCAGAAAGAAGGAAAAAGGGAAAGTCTGAGCCAGGATGCCACAGGGGAAAGAATAATCCGGACTCCTAAACTGGGCAAGGGAGAGGAAGGCTTTTAGCATTTGTCTATCATTGTCATGATGAAGAGAGCAGAAATAAGGATATGCTGAAGGGTATTTATATTTGTAGCAAAGTAGTAAATTAGTCTTGTGAACTGACACAAAGACTGTCAAGGGAATCCTCTAATCCTGTCTGCAGCTGGTTTCTAATTACCATTTTGTGGTAGTTTTTTAACTGGAATCAGAGAATGACTCTCTACTTTGACTAGAGGTAAACCAGAAATATAAAATGCGTTTTTCTGTCTCTGCCATTGATGCAATGTCTCGGGAGGTCACAAGGTGAGGAGTAGGAACGTGCACCAACATCTGGAGGTTGGTGGATTTATCCCTGTGCTTTCCTGTTTGCACTCGCTGTATCTATCACCACTTGCTATATGTTGTAATAAGGTGGCTGATTTAGCTATGGCACCTTGCTTGGGCTCCAGAGACACCAGTTCACACCCAGTCCACTCAGCTGTGAATGGGAAACTTATTTTTGGAAGTCAGATGTGGCCAGAAATGACAGAAAAGCTGCGGTTCTTTGTACGCTATCAGATACAGAAATTCATTTACCTTAATCACGCTGCTGAGGCACAATTATAGAATCAATCATAGAATGGTTAGGGTTGGAAGGGACCTCAAAGATCATCTAGTTCCATTGACCTGTCCTCCTCTGTGGTGCAATGCTGAGACAACACAAAGCTCCATTTTGTCTATTAGGTCCAGTGTTTCCCAAAGGCTGTGCTTCAAGGACCCATCTAATTTTTGGTACCAGTGAAAAACCTACCAAGAATAGCTTTATGGCCTCTTGCTCTTTTCAAGATCATCTGAGGCTCAATTCAATGTGTTCTCCTGACAGAACATGTTCAGATCAACTCACATGGTTTCTGGATTAGTCATCCTGTGTCCTGCTCACTCACTGGCAAAGTAACTGGGCTTCAGACCTTGTTCCTTTGTCGTTTTGAACCAGAATATGACAGAGTTGGGTCAGGGAAGCAAAGCCAGGGTTTCTGCTTCACAAATATCTTATCACAGCAGGAGTTCAAATACCTGCTACTGTCTTGAAGTCTATACCCTGCCAGACACTCTGTTCCTACCTACTGACTCCTGCAGACAGCGGCATTTTAATGAGCAAAATCATCTGGGAACACCATTTCCGAGTAACACGCAGTGTGAGATACTGCGAGCAGTTTAAACATGGCTTTTAGGGTCTTTTGGGGGCACAAAAAGCAGTGCTTGTGATTCCTCTATCCCCCATAGTTTAAGCAGCAGCATAACAGCATCCCCCATAGTTTAAGCAGCAGGGATGCCCCATCCCTGGAAGTGTTCAAGGCCAGGTTGGATGAGGCTTTGGGCAACCTGGTGTAGTGGAGGGTTTCCCTGCCCATGGCAGGGGGTTGGAACTAGATGATCTTTAAGGTCCCTTCCAACCCAAACCATTCTATGATTCTATGATTCTATAACAGGAACTGTCACGGCGTGAGATCCAGCAGTGAGCTGGGGTCCCTCGGTAACGGGTCAACAGAAAGTCACCAATTTCCTGCAGAATCGAGACAATTTTGACTGATGATACTGAAGCAATGGGTAGTACTGTCTCATCCTGTGAAGGCAGTGCTAAAGAGAAGGTATTTACCTGATAGGAAGGTAAATAAGTTTGCTGATGAGGGAAATAAGGAAGAGAAAACAAAAGTTTTCGTGGGAAGCAGAACTGTGTAGAATTGCACCAGCCTTCCAGGGAATGAGTATCCTGGCATTCCCCATACAGAAGGTAAATAGCTTAACTGCTTTTCATGAATCATGTCTTTTCTTCTTTAGAATTGGTTAGATGGTCTCACAGTAGTAAATATAAGCATAGGATGCTCCTGTCCCTCCTACCCCTTTACTTGGAAGGCAGAGAGCAAGGCAAGCAGCCTGTGCGCTCCCTCGACATCGTCATGGCTGGGTCCAGATATTCAGAGAAGCAAGGATCTGAATCCCTTTTCTTTTCGTTGTTCAGCTGATAATAATATAATAAAACAAAATTAGCAAAAGCTGTGATGACATAACCCTAAATATAGTTTTCATAGCAGAAAATGCTGAATTTGGAGGAAATACTCAGAGCTAGATTCCTCACATTAGCATTTCAATGTGTTCCCTCAGAAACAAAAAGAAAAAAGAAATAAAATGGAAAAAAAAACCCAACAAACCAGAATAAAGTCCCAGCTCCTTCTTGGGAGCACAGGTCAGGGAGAAGAAGGGTATTTGCACTCCTTAAGTCATGGAGCACAAGTGTGTGTGTGTGTTAAGCCATTGAATGGGGAGAAAATAAGCCATGAAGATAAACAGTCAAAATATTTCCTTGGCAAGTTTTTTTTTTTTGTTTGGTTTGGGTTTTTTTGCTAATCACAAGGGGCATTTTTCATAAACACAGACTGGGAAGGCTTTGTTGGTCTAGGTTGATAGCTCAGCTACGCTGAAGCCAATGGCAAAGATCCTGCTGACTTCCCCGTGGCCAACATTTCTCCGCCGTTACGGAGTCCTGAAACGTTGTGTCCCACTGACTCATAACACAGCAGAAGGAATTGGTGATATTAATAGCCATTTAAACTGAAAATAAGAGGGAGAAACTGGAGCCGGTTGCCTTATGTTTCGTGATTCACGTTTGACTCTCCTGTATGCAAGAAGGTTTGTCCTTGTCTTCAAAAACGTTCCTGCTTTGTGTAGTCACCACTGTCAAGTCCCTGGAGCAAATGAACCAAGAATGTAATTTTTCACTCGCTCTCAAATATCGTGGAGCAATTTAGGATTTGTGATTGAAAGGCGATGAGTGATTCTCCCACCCAACCCAGCAAATGTCAGGATTTATCTTCAATTTGGATACATACAGGAGAGATACTCAGCTTTTGTTGAGGAAGATAATTCCTGTATTGCTAACCCCAAGGATTCCAAAATCACGACTGGCAACCATGTAGTGACAAACTCGTGAGGCAGGCTGAGACAGACTCATCTTTTCAAACTATTCTCTGAACCACCCGTTTACTTTTTAAAAAAATTTTAAAGGAAAGCTAAGATTGTGTTGTAAGTGCATGACTCTGAGAGCAAGGGCTTCGGGATGAATATCAAATATCTTAAAAATGTGAGCCACGAGATCCAGAACCATTCCACTGCAGTAACAGCATGGGGAGCTGGAATTTCAATGACAAGAAATTAATTTGTAAAACAATGTGATTATTTGGGTTTACACGGGTAACAAAACCTCAGTTTACCTTCCCATGGTTTTTTATCAGCTTTCTAAATCTGCAACTGCCCACGGTGAATCTGGAAATAGTTGCATGCTGAGATGTTTGCTCTTTGCCATAAATATCGTCCATCGTAAGTGGGTACAATATGAAACAGTATAAATTAGGTCTGAAAAAATCCAAATAATCAGAGCACCATTCCCAGACTGACCTGTTTGTCCTTTCCACCTCTCACCTGTGTCCAAACCCTCCTGATACCCCAGAGATGTGAATTCAGGCCCCCAGAAACAAACTCTCGCTCCTCTTTCTATGTCTGTTTATTATGGGTCAGGGATATCCAGGCACAAAGTCACTCTCTTTTCCCCCCTGAATCATCCACAATATTCCAGGCCCTGGGACAGGCACAGATGTAAATGTGCAAGACTTGCCAGATGCTGGCTGTTACCCTCCCTCGAGTCTAAGAACTGCTGTTTTGCATTTGTTGCGTTGATTGTACAGACCCCAGAAGCATTTCCTACTGTTCAAGGGTTCTTTGATCCCATTTTTTGTTCCCACAGAAAAATACTTTTCATAAGGGAGCAGCAGGGTGGGACGTGCTGGGAGAGCATGTATGTACCGAGGGCAGCTGTTGCATGTCTGCAGCAATACCTATATATATATATAAATATAATTTCCAGAGGGTGGCTTGTGTTTGACCCGTGATGCAGCACAGAATGCCAGTCTTATGGAATAAAGTTCAGTGCTAACATTGAGCTTGGGAACACAAGATGTAACACATTTGTCAATGTTTGCAGAGCGGATTGCCCTGGTACAGAGTTAATCTGTGTGGGGCCATCAGTGCTCCTCTGTGCTTCATCCTCTGGGTCTTTAGGGCATTTGCTCTGGAAAAGCTGCTGCCCTGTAGCTTGACCCCTGTAGGGCAGATCCCAGGACCTGAGTTTTAAGCTTTGCCCCACTGTAAACCAGACCACAATCCCTGTTTCCCCGTTCACTGTGATTCCAGAGGCGTTTCCTATACGTCAGAGGCAAGAGAAGCTAAGATTTTTGCTTGACTTCTGTGCAAAGTTGTTTTTTTTTTTTTAAAAAAAAGGTACTCCTTTTAAAATGGACACTTCTGATTCCCTGGGACACTTTAAGGCTCCATAACGTAACACTAACCAATACTGTTTGGTTCTCTGCTCACGAGGAGCACCAGCACTGCTGTTGTCTCCTGAGCAGAGCCAGCAGCTGCCAACTTGTAGGCACTGTGGGCAGCTACTCATTGCAAGCCCTGAACACGCAGGTACGACTGCTTTGCAGGTTACTGCTGATCCCTCAGCACATGTGGGTACAGCCCCAATCTCACCCCGATCCCACGTAGCCGTACGCCCCTGCCTGCCTTTTCCTGTGCTCTGACTCCATCACCAGATTTGTATAAAAAGGGGGAAAAGGTGGTGAACGCAAACAGAGCCACAAGATTTAGTAGTGGAGATGGATTTTAACACCACTACGGGTCCATGGGTTGTAAAACGTATGGGATCTCATTCCCATGGTGCTGACGGACACGATCCAGAGTGAACAAATAGCACAAGTTTCTGTAGTCTGGCAGCTTGTAAATCCCTCTGGGCTGTCCATCAGCGAAACGACGCACGACACCAGTACTGGTTTTTAAACAACCTATAATCAAGCAGCTCTGTAACTTCTGACAAATGACAAAGTCAAATTACATCTCTGTGACTGAATTGGCACTTACTCACCAGGAGGTGCACGGAAAACTTCTCCCTCTGATCTGAAGAAACTTCAAGTTGACAAACAGGAAAATAAATGATGAGGGAAGGGAATGCAATCCTGACATTTTCAGGGGTGAGTGATGAAACACTTAATGGCAAAGGATCTCAGGAGGCTAATAGTACATTTTATTTTATTTAATTTTCATATAGCAAGCAATTGAATTGTGCTACTGACACTTGAGAGTCCTCATCCTTTTGAAAACAAAGCAGGAATTTGAGTATTATTTAGTCAATCTAAAATTCAAAGGCATCAAAAGATCAGCTGAAGTTTTCTTTACCTTTCTTCCAGCACAGACTGCAGGGAGACAATGGAAGATGAAGCCTCTAAAACTGTAATCACTTTGGCCACTATTTACCATTCTATTCCTGACAGTGTGCCAAGGAAGATATTGAAGCCTGTGAATAGGATAGAGAATTAATTTTAAGAAAGAAAACTCTTCACTTCCCAATTGCTGCTCGCTATCCAACTCTATGAGAGGATACTTGGGTGGCAGCACGTTATTAATCTGTGCTTACACCCAGCCTAGAGTGAGAGAATTGGAAAAGCTTGCTCTGAAGAATTAGGTGCTATAATAATTCTGTTTTCTTAGTCTTGCCTGCCAGTAGGCAAGTGTCCAAACCCGAGCTGACACTAACTGGCAGTCACCAACTGGTCAAGGATTGACTGGACACAGATGCTGAACTGCTCACCCCAGTTCCACCTGGTTTCTCCGTAACGTCTCACTGCTACAGAGGAGAGAGAGAGTCTTTTTCTGTACACCTTAAAGAAGAGAGAATTCACCACTCTGCTTGGTTCCTTATTGTCATGGTTAATTATGGTCATTGTTTAAAAAAAAAAAAAGCCTATGTTTTATTTCTATTTGACCTCATCTGGGCTGAGCTGCCAGCTTGGTCCGATGTTTCAGCACACTGAACAAAACACTCTCGCCAGGCTTAGCAGCTCTGTTTGAAAATGACTCCTGCTTGCTACCAGATATATCAACCAGTGATCTTAATCACGACAGCAACAGCACTGAATATTAAAGGCCTGGAGGAAAATAATACATTCTTAGTATTCTGCGGGGAGGGACATGGTGCCCCAAGGACTTGGCGAATATGCTATTTTTCCCCTTTTGCCAGATACTCAGGTAGCCAACAGGAAAGGTTAGGGAAGGTTTCTGAACTCCAGAGGTGACAGGTGTCTGCAATAGAAGGGCGCTGCTTCCTGTGGCCCTTTGAATAGAACATCACACTTCTACAGAGGCACTAAGCAAACGCTAACCTGTCAGTAGTTCCTCACAGCAGTCCTGCAACTTGCAGAAGGATTTTGCTCATTAGACAGAGAAGATGAAATATTTTTTGCACCCTACACAGTAACTTAGTGGTTTAAGGATTAGACATGCTGGTCTTGCTATATGTTGCTCTGGAAGTTGAATAAGCAGTTGGCACAAGTAAGAAGAGGATCCAAATTATTTCTACTTGGATTTTACATCTAGGTCTGCTACATATTTCTATTGACTATGCCTCAGCCCCTTCAAAACACTACTGACAATATTTCTTCCTATTGACATTTGTACTGTTTCATTCACAGGACAACACAGATTTATAACGAAGCCCGTAGGCAGAGCTTTAGCTGGTCTAAACTTCTGAACCATCACCAAGCAGCACAACTGAGTGCGCAGCAGAGCAAAGCTACCGCCCTAAAGCCCCAGTTGTATCCACCACTGGAAAGAAAGAGTTAATGACAGCACACAACAGGGTCTACAGAGAGCAAAGTTTGTAGCTGTTAAAGCTACTTCATTTTCTTTTCACTGTGTGTTGTTCCGAGGCAACAAGTCTCCACACTGATGAACCAAAAAAGGTTACATTAATAAATTAGCATGCAGATCCCCACCCCAAAAAAAAGAGCAAGAGACAGACTCTGACACTGGCTATTTTCTATTTTTAACAGACTTTGGCAAGGCACTAGCATTCCGTTTAGAGTGAGCCAGAAGTTGCAGCAAACAGGAATTGTTATTGTTTACCCATTTTTACACTCGAGCCTCACACAGCTGATTCCCTAAACTGAGATTTGTTTCACCTTTTGTCTTACCACAAAACGGGAAAGCAGTAGATATGCTGCAATTAAATGAGGAAATTAAGGAAAAATTGAGCACGATTTGGGTATTTAGAAGCCTTTCGTTATTTTTCATCTGCCAGTGACTTCAGCCAGAAAGTTCTTGGAGAACGTTGTTTAGTTGTTTTTTCACTAAAGGAAGGCAGCATTCAATTGCTGAGAAAAATTCTAGGTCATGGATACGCCTGCTCACTCATGCTTAAGTGCAAAACAGCGTTTGCTTTCTTTAGCCCAGCGTTTTTGGTCTTAAAAGCCACTTGACATTGAAACTGATAGTGAAACTTGCTCTACCTTGGAGCAATGCAGCAGCAGTCATGGAGGCAGCAGGACTCGGCCTCGATGCCCGGGTTGCAGCTGGGGTTGGAATCAGAGGTTCAGCTGCTCCAGTACAAAGAGGGAGCTCCTATGGCACGTTCTGTGCTGCCTTTGGGTGTTCGGTCTCTCTTCTCTGCTACTCCAACATGCACCAGCCAGCCTGGGTCTTAGGGGACCTCTCTCCCAGGTCAGAGATAACTGGAGGGCTTCTCGCCCTGCTGCACCTCCCAGTTCTTCCCAGGCAGCAGCGTGTCCCCTGGGCACATCAGCTCTGCTCGAGGGGGTAGAAGCTGGTGCCATGGCGAGATGATGTTGCTTCGCGTTTCACGGCGGAGACCGTGCTGAGCGGAACGAGCGAGTCATTAATCACGCTGCACTATTTGTGTCTCTGGTGCAGGCAATGTTCTGACACGTTCTCACACGGGCAAAAACACCCTGAGAACTCTGGCTTTTGCCGCTTGAAAGCATTTGCTGTAGCTTTGTTTGATAAAGATGGGAAGAGAAAGATTCAAACTGAAGTTCAGCAGCTCCTGGAATCAAATTAGAGCATCCTCTGATCTCATTAGTAGCTTTTCCCAAGTCAGGGGAGGTCCAACGGGCAGATCGATCCCTGTAAAGCTGAGGACGGAGTTGAACTGCAGAGGATGACAAATGTGTTGGTGCCTGAATCTTCCACAGTATTTCTTTCAACATGCTTATGGTTTTTCTGGGGGGAAGCAGGAAGACAAGCATTTGTCAGTGCTAAGAGTTCTGTTTATCATAAATTTGACCATAAAGTCCCAAACAAGCCAATTATGTTTTCTGGGAAATTATTTTTCTTCCTGTGCTCAAACTAAATACTGACATTGGTATGATCGAACCACTTTCCCCCCCTCCCCCCTTTTAAAGGAGGCAAGAAACAGCCTTTCCCCTTGGCAACATACGGCAAATATTTTTCTCTTTCTCTGGTTCTACATTCATTTTGCAAAATTGGTCTTAGAAGTGCTGTTATCATTCATTCCCACCCCAGCATCACACAGAGTTTAGTGTTCTGGTTCATTCACATTCAGACAATATTGGTTTTATTTCTAACAAAGAGAAGTACCATAAATAAATACTAAAAGTACTAATACGAGAATTATAGGATCTTGTTACAATGGCCACTTTCCAATGTCATTCAAGAAAAGCGACAAATTTCTAAACAGTTCTCCATAAACAGCAGTGTTGACTCTTAGATATCTTTAATATGTCTCTCTAACTTCATAATAACATCTCCCCATGAGCAAATCTCTTAAGCATTTTCGGACACCCTATTCGAATCATTTAAAGTTAAAAGCTTGCTTATACAAGCAGTAAGGAGCTCAAGTCATAGTTAAATAAAAAAACAAAGGTTTGGCATTGGGAAAAATGTTTCTGAGATTTTAAATCAGCAGCTAACTCCTAATTAAATTCTATGTTATTATAGATCATAATCTGTTCTTTTAAAAAGGATATTTTCAATTCACATGGTCACTTGTAGTTGACTCTTATTGTGCCAAGACAGTGAGGACTAATGAATGCACAATTTATTGCTCTGTCACTGATATGCTGAATAAGCTCCATCAAAAGATTCCAATTTTTTTTGAACGTTATCCTCCCTTCTATAGAATAAAAAGTCCCATAGTACTTTCTTTACTAAGGAGCCATCTAAGTTCTTGCTCTTTGGATCATCTCTGGGAGGTGACCTTGCAAGTATATATCAGTATGTGTGTCACGGCTGCCCATGAGACACACTCCAGTGTTCCTTGACATAAGAAGGAACCTTCCTTTTAACTTCTCTGAATTTGAGATGCATTCCATGAAGCTGAAAAATGATTTCTAAAAGATTTTCTAAAGGTTTCAAGGGAACACGAGTACCCAATACTTCATCATTTTTAAGACTTCTAGCTGAACTCAGTAATCCTACTTTTCACTTACACTGACTTCTGAAATGGTGTGATTTTCTTGCCATTTGAAACTTTTTTTGATGACCTCCTAGATATGACTGTTATTTGGCTAACAAATCTTGAACCAGAAGTCCTGGAGGAAGCAATTTTCCTCTGTCACTTGACACCAGTCCTCTTGCTTACCTTTCTGGCTGTAAATGGGAATACGTCGCCCGTATAAAAAAGTAGATGTCTTGAATTGATTTCTGATAGAACATCCATGGAATTGTATGACACCATATATTCTGAAAGACTTGTTCCTGCAGGACTTGAGCTTTGAGTCATAAATTTTCCAAGACAGAACAGAATCTTATTTATTTTTTCCAGTGTTTAAGTTTCTTTGGTTACCTGCAATTTCTCACTGCCTCTGCCTTAACACTCTGTGTATTTTCCATTTTAGGTTCTTTCTTTCCTGCGATCAAACCCCCGGACACACTTTTTAAAATAACATTTTGGCTTGGATATTTAAACAGCTGCATCAACCCCATCATCTATCCGTGCTCAAGTCAAGAGTTTAAGAAAGCATTCCAAAATGTCCTGAGAGCACAGTGCCTCCCAAAGAAGCAAGCAGCAAAGAAGCAATCCCCAAGTTTCAACCTCAACTATCCCACTAGCCAAAGCATGGAGAGTGGCAAAGGTGTGGTCCGTATCCCTGTTGGCTCAGGAGAAACCTTCTACAAGATTTCCAAGTCGGATGGGGTCTGTGAATGGAAGATATTCTCCGCTGTGCAAAGCATGCCTGCAAAAAATGCAGTTTCTAAAGACTGTACTGCTGCCAAAGCAAAAAGCAAAGGTTTCCTCCAGGAGTGCTGCTGTGCAGGCACTTCAGGGAACCTTGTCCATGAAAACTGTAAAGTGCCAACCATTAAAATACACACCATCTCCCTCGGTGAAAATGGGGAGGATGTCTAAAGGACTGAATGTGCCTAGGAGCATAGGCTGGGAAACCCATGGCTCTGCTAATGGGACGTTGCCCTTTTTAATGGGAAGTAGAAGTAGATGCTACAACAGTTGAAGGGATCTGGTTAAAAAAAAAAAAGCATACTGTAAAACAGGGCCAAAGCTTTTGGAGTGATGTCTTTGAGTGCTGGTAGCCTGAACAAAGCCCCTTAAAGACAGTGAATGACTACAGTGGATGGTGAGCACCCTATGGTCTTTCAAGAGACTGGCCTCTGCAAGTCATTTGCCTGACACTGAAAGGCTTTATTTTTCACTGGATTCCCTCGTTTCAAATTTCCTCCTGCTCTAATTTAGGTGCAATAGGGGAGAAAGAGCAAACTGCAAAGACCCCATGCTGATTTCAGCATGGATACTTTCAGACAGCACCACATTTAGAGCCATTTTGTGATTCTGCTCCCCCCCAAAAGCTAAACCTCGATTCAACAGCCAGGGGAGCTGAGGTTGGGAGGCTCAGGTCTTGGGACAATGTTTACAGATCTCTGCTTACTTTTCTTTAAGGGACGGTGGACAAGAATGTTTTCCTACCATGTCTTGCCTCTTTTGTTCATGTCCAGGTCCTGGCTTGGTGAGGTCCTGCACGTCTTCTTGAAGAGAACAGGCAGCTCTTTGAATGTGCATCTTCAGCCACAGATAGCCTCATTGGTCCTCATGCCTGGGCTGCAGCAGGTGGGGAATTGGTCTTCTGCAATGCCTGCAAGGCTGCTTGTCCCCAGCCTGTCTGGAAAGGCAGTCACTGCAGCTCGCAGGGCACAGCAAAAACACTCTCTGCTCTTGCCCTGCTTGGAGTCGCTCTAAGTTTCCCTTTGTGCTGTGGATTTCAATAAACTCCATCGCCAAGGGAAACTCCATCCAAGCGGCTGCGCTCCACCTAGCTTCAGAGACCAACCAGAACTTCTCTTATTTTGTACAACCGACCTCCCACACCTCCAAACAAAACCAGATGAAAATTTGTATGCATCCCAGGTTTGTTTGGAAGGTCTCTGCCCTTTGATGCGGGTCTAATAAAATTCAAAACTAGGTGAGTCATCATCAAATAAGGCTCAAAGAGATCACTTTCACTCAGCCATTTGTTTTCCTTGTTCTGAGTCCAGCAGAGACCTGCTGCAGGACCCAATAATTCCTTGCTCAGGTGCTTGCTAGTCAGATCCATGCCACAGTCACTGCAAAAGCTGCAGACATTTTGCTGTCTCCCTGCCCAGTGTTATGCTACATTCCTTTTCCGACTCCCTCAATGCCAAGTGCTCTCAGCTTTCTATGAGATCCCGGGTACCCTGGAGTCAGGAACTTTACCCTTGTTCTGAGCAGTGGGAGTTAAGCACGTTAAATGACTTAAGTACATACATCCCATGAGAAAGAGCCATCCTTTGGGAATTTGGAAGCATGTTATATTTTAATATAGCTAATCCAAATAAATAAATAAATGAGCTGTTCAGCATCTGGAAGAAATAGTGGGAGGAATTCTCTGTACAATATTAGAAATAAGCAGCTCTTGACATAACTCCTCCTGAGCCTGCCAAGTAAGAATGCAGCTTCTTGAAACAACACATCAGCCTTTACTCATGTCTCGATGTCAGCTCCTGTACTGAATATCTACTGGCTTGAAAAGGGAAAGAGCTTAAGACAAGGTTAGCTTATACAGGATAGGGCCTTGAAAGGACACCTTGATATTATTGATGAGGAATCATTGTTTATTCATCTCTCATTCAGTATTAAGTCCCAAATGTCTAGAGAATTTCAGTCTTCTGTGTCTTCTATTTATGCATGAATGAGATTTCTTTCCTCCTGCAAACACATATTTGCAGCTAGAATATTATTGGACTATTTGCAAAAGTAAAATCTGATCCTTGGAGCTCTTACATGGTCCTAGAAGCAGAAAGCAAGCTCAGAAAGAAAATGCACTTCACATCTATACATGGCCAAGATGCTAATCAAGCACTGCCACTGTAAATAAAAGTTGAGCTCAAAGTGAAAGAAGAGAGTATAGAACTATATAGAATTATAGAATGGTTTGGGTTGGAAGGGACCTTAAGGATCGTCTAGTTCCACCTCCCCTTCCAATCCAAACCATTCCATAATTCTAGATGGACCTAATCCTGTGTTACGTGTAGACAATTCGCAGAGGCCGAACAAGCCACCGAATTTTCCCTCTACATTTGGCCCTGTTCTCAAGGCATTACAATTATTGCATGATGTCAGTTCGCCCAGGAAACCTACCACAAAGCGCCCATTTACAGATCCTTGCTGATCTTGCAGGATCAAAAGTAAAATCTGTAAAAGTAAGAATCGTGTCGTTAGGCAGATTCATTAGTATTTACTCAGGCAATACCAGCCTGACGGAGCGATGTCCGAAAAGAAGAAAGGTGTAAAAGGTCTGGCATCTTTTTGCTGGTGTAATAACCAAGAAGACTTCAGGAACTTTTTCTGGTGTAATAACCAAGAACACACAATATGTGCTGGTAAATTTTCCTTGCAGCACTCGCTGCCTCAGATATGTATCTTATAGATGGTTTCAGGTGCTGATATATCGCATCAAGCAAAGGACTTGGTTCTCCCAGCCATCAAATGAGCACGCAGTGATAGGGAAAAATGAAGCTAACAGTTCTCAACTCAGCCTGCAGCATCCTGAAGACATCAAGAAGACACTTGAATTTGGAAGCGCAGTGTTTTTCAGACCATTAAGCTTTTGTTGTGTTTGGTGGGTCAGTGAATGGCACTGACTACCTCTTCTTACATTTGGAAAATAAAATATCTAGCTTAGCTGATCAGCTGAAGCAAATAGTTATTTGCCCACATGAATGCTGCATAAGAAAGATATAGAATGTCCCAAACAGGTTAAAATTAGAGAAGAATTCAAATCAAATCTCTGGACTCAAACCCTTATTTATTTCCGAAAGCATGCACTCATGGACAGCAAATCTGTAGCCCTATCCCATTTTTAGTTTAAATAAGGATTTCACCCCACCCTTAAAGCTCTTCTTAGGGTTTTTCAATAAAGTCTAGAATTTGAAACTAGAAGTGTTGAAATACCATGCAAAAAATATTCTCATGGTACTTCAAGCCAAGACCAGAAGCAGAAAAGCTGGAAATCTCATAAGAAAGTCACGTGAGATTCGTGGCCGAGGTTCTCAGTCTCACGGGGTTCAAATACATCGGACGTTTATTTGAACAAAACCTGAACACTAAAACATTTTGAAAAATACCCATTAAATTAAGCAAGATTTAAAATCTTCACTGCACACACTTGCTGCCCAACTCTATCCGTATACTTATTTTATAACTTGAACCAGTAAGGTCATTTGTGCCATCTCTCCTTTGGAGCTGGGAGATTTACACAGGGTCTCTCCAGTAATTTTGTACTAGTTGAGGTTTCATGGTGTCAGGCAAGGGGTTGTTGTGGAGCTACTAAATGACTAAATGGATTAGTCATTTCATTCCAGAGCAATTCTGAAGTAGCAATATAACCTGAACCTATAAGATGAAGATAAATAAGTCAGCGTACTGGTGGTAATGTCTGGATAGACAGGCATGGATAAACTCTGAAAAGTGCTCAGACCTCAACATCAGGCAAGCCTGGTCCCAGCCACACCTCTGCTGCTCACATTTGCCAGCAAAAACAAACACACAATTTGTTTGGCTCGCTCAGAGAATTTCTGCATGAAAACTGCCCTGTTCCCTCGTTGCAAGCAGGGTCATAGGCACTTGTCATCTTGATAGACGTTTGGACTGACAGGTCTCAAAAGCTGTAGAAGGAGCTCTAGGAAGAAAAAAAAAAAATTAAAAAAAAAGGAAAAAAAAGAAAAAAGAGAAAAAATAATATAAAAAAAAAGGAGTAGAGATTTAAGCAGCCCATATCTTTCTGTTATTTAAAGTGACCTTGGCACTGGTAAAAGAGCTGCAGCCACAGAGGCTGAATGTGTCTGTATCTAAAAGCACTAGCAGTACAAGAGATTTCCCAGTGGCTTGCCATCTATTATCACATGTGAAATCCTTCCACGATCGGGACTCTGTCGCGGGAAATACTGTAGGAGCACAGAACAGAGAGCAGGAGGTGGTCAGATGGGATGTAGGAACACAGTGGAGTGCCATGATTTTCCCCTCAAAGCCCCATCAGTGGACCACGCTGACCTGTCAATTGATGTGTCCTGACTGAAATCTTTCAGGAACGCATGGAACATCCCACCGTCCTCTTGCTCAGTATTTTCTGTTGGGAGCAACAGCCAAGGATTCCATCTTGAGTGGAGCAGATAGTCTCTGCTGCAAAGAGCTGAGAGCCACCAGCATCACACAGATGTCTTTTAATTTACACAGGTTGAGGTTAAGCAGATCACCAATCTCTATTTCCCATAGGGCAGGGAAGGTTCAGTATTCCAGTTTCCACAGTTAATGTTCATTCACATTTACTGTCTTATGTTTTTGAGGCTTCAGGTACTCTGCAAGATTCTCCAAAACCCAAATACTCAAGATCTGCCCATTTTCCAAATAAATGTCTCCTCATTTTTTAAAAAAATTTACTTTGCCAAGTCCAAGGATAAATTATGCATTGTGTAAAAGAATATTTTCCTTTGCCAGGCTTTAACGTCTTGAAAATCCATGGCATTGAAAAGAGGAAAGATTAAGGTAGGAATACTTCTTGCTTTTCTACTCATCAGATTCAGCAAACAGATTTCACAAAGCTTCTTCAGTCTTACTCACAAAATTTCCCTGCCTGACTTTTTCAGTTTTCTGAAAGGTAACAATTACAGACTGGAGTATTGTGTATCAGTCAAAGTCAGTTAAAAAAGATCTCACTGCTTTGCTGAAGGGGAAGTTGCTCAGTTCCAGGTGTGCCTGCTGGCCTCGTGTTAACTAACGCTGGTGTTTGAAGGGGGTTTTATTAGGAACTGCACTTTAAGATAGAGCTGCTGAGGCACAGATTGACTCAGTGATTTTGCTCAAGGAAGATTTCAGCTGTCCCATGTTGAATCCATGTTTGGTAATTAACTCTGTATCCTACTCAGAGATACCTTTATCCTCTTTCCTGTCTTAATATTGTGTGGATAAGCAAGACAATGCTGAAAACCATCTCGATAGGGCAGGCTCTTGACACCAATTATTTCTGGATGATTGCTTCTGACAAAAGAACCAAAGAGAAAAGCCAGTCGGTCTTCAAGACGTTGCCTCAAGCTCAAGGCACGTTTGGGACCTGCAGCACACAGTGTCATCATTTGCCAGAAGGAAAAGGTATCTCAGAGCTCATGCAAGAGCTCAGCTTCATGTATCTGCTCTCTATCTCCTTGCCACATTCCTCATACCTGATCCAGTCACCTTCTGCCCAGAGCCTTCAAGTCTCACTCACGTATCAGCCTTCAGATGGTTTCCCAAGAAGCCCAAGAGCCCCCTAGCACTTTCTATGAATGAATCTATGCAATATTTTTTCTGTTTCTTGCCTAATCATAATGAGACTCACAGGGAGAAGGTTAGACTCTCTGGCCAGATTGATCCTGTCTTTTCCGATCACTGCGCATAAGTAAACTAAACCTTCTCCATCTGTAAAAGGGAGCCAATCCATGAGCATAATCAATTACTTTTGGAAGGTATTCCCAAGCAGATCGCTTAATATATGACAGCATTATGAAAATCCCAGGCGCTAAGGAGATAGCTCGTGGTGCATTACAATAAAGATCTTCCACCCAGCTTGATAAATGTAATTGAATCACTTCTTTCCCAGGAGGAGATTAAGCATTTGTGTTAGGGATTCGAGTAAAATGTCATGCCTTCTACTCAGAGCATGCTGCAGATTTCTCATACTGACAGAGAAGGAGAAAAATAGCAAGAGTGAGCTGAGGGGAAATGAATTGCTGAAGAGGAGAGCTGTGTATTGCAAGCGACTATCACGTAAGAAATAACGTGTCTTTGAGTTCCACAACACGCTCAAAGATCTAGTTAATGCAGATTACTGTCTGTTCCACTGAGCTCAAACCCAGGTTGAGAAATATCCTCTCCTTTAGCATCACAATAACATTAAGATCTTTTTCAGAGTAAAAAATGTCCAAGTGTTAATACTGAAAAGCAAAAATGATTTTCCAGTACTCATTGTCTTGGACTGAATGACAAGACCTTCTTGCATTGACGGGAATTTCTTCTATGATCTGCAAAAACCTGGTCCTTGTTAACCATTTTCTGAAGCAACAAAACACACATCTAGCCAACAGTGGCAGTTTTCCACTTAAAAGCAATTTCACTCAGCTCATGATTACAGCATCGTTCGTTCGTGATATAAAACCTTTGCTGAATATCGTATGCAAGCTGGTTTGGGCTTTTTTTGCTTTGCCAGTCTTTGGTTGCAAAAAAAGTCTCATTTTTCTTCTGTCTGCTGCAGCATTTTGCCTGCATGTTGTACAGGTTTGGCTGCCAGTGGTTTTTAAAGATGTTTCTCAAAATTGGCACTGCGTTTTCTGAACATGGTATCCCGATGTCATTGAATTTCCTATGTGCTGTTTTTCAGTGCTTGGTGTTGATCACGCAACATGTTCGAACAGTCATGCTCTTCATTTTCTTGAACAAAACTGAATGTATATGAAATATTGCTAGGTGAACAAATAAATTATTGGGGGAAACATGCACTTTGTGACATGTCAGCTACAAGTCTGTCTGCTTGTTTGTTTGTTTTTTCCCCAAAAGTACTTATATAAACATGAATTCTCCCTTTCAACAAACATTTCAGGTGAAGGATAGGGTAGAGATTCCTACCAATAGTGCTGGTCTCAGTGAGGTTTAGTGTGAGTAAGGTATAAGGAGAATAAAGGAATCAAACTCGTATTTCTGCCGTAAAAAGTCCAAGTTAAGTTCTTAAAAAATTTTTAAAGGAGACTGAAATGTTCATTTGGGCCCCAGACCCTCACATGCTTATTGAGTTTGCTTACGGTAAAACATCATGTCTCAGATGAAATCCAGCCCATTTTGCTGTATTCTTTATAAACAAACACTAAGAGAACAATCCCTGTCAACCCAAGAATGTAAATCCTCTTTGGGAAAGAGAGTGCTGAATTATTTTTTTCCGTGATTTATAAAGGGAGAACTGAGACACAGAGAAGGAAAGACAGGTTTCCAGATAGCTGATACACTGGGAACCTCGAAAGCCCTGGCTGTAGCTGTCACTGCCGAAACCCTTGGAAATTTCATCCTAGGTCTCAGGGAAATTCTGGAGAAAAACTGTAAAGAAAAAGAAAAGTTGCCCTCCTGCTTCTTTTACAGATCTGTCCTTCCTCTGGCTTACAATGTGCATTTACCCTGTATTACTCTGGATTGCAGCAGAGCCTAGGAGCTTCAGCTAAGGACTGAGATTTGGTCCTTAACTGATACAGACCTTGCTCTAAAGAACACCCATCTAAACTTAGGGATGGACATGAAAACCATTGCAACTATAACTAATAACTTACAGTGCCAGAATGCCTTTGTGATGACTAGATTTACTGTCAGATAAAAGAAGCATGTAGGAAAATTGTGCATTTTTGGTTGGCTTTATAAAATAAATCCTACTAGGATTCCAGAGGGCTACGTCAGTCTGTCTTAGTGATGTGGCTATAGGTCCTTGCGCCGTTACAGGGCACGCTCTCCTGCTGTGAACCTGCCAGGTGAGGAGAGGAAGGAGTTACATTTTCTGACACATCGGATGAGGATTTTATTTTCCTAACTGGGTCACGATTTTCTGACCTTGGGCAAGTCAACGCATTTACACTGAGTCTAAACTCCCCTCTGCGCAATGGATGTGATGTATCCCAACTGCCCAAGGAATGCTGAGCCTCATAAAACACCACCAATGATTTTGAAAAGCTGACATACGACAGGAAAAAAGAAAACCTGTTGGTGCATTTGTTTCATTTCATTGCAAGTACATGAATTCGGCAAATTCTTTCGTGCTTTTGCTGGGATAAACTTCCTACCCCTTTCCAGGTCCTCAGATGTCTTTGCTAGTTTTTCAGCAGCCTCTGTCCACCCAGTCTCATCAATGAACTGCATCACATTGTTTTTTTGTAATGGCTGAGCTGTGATAGGGTTCTTCTTGCTGTTCTGCTAATGGCATAGTGAGGAAGAGCCAGAGGGTTGGTACTTCTGCCTGTGTTAAACATGAAGGCAAAAGGAACAGCTTTCACTCATTCCCTGACCAGGGGCTCAGTACCTCGTTGCCAAGAAGTTCTGCTCAGGGCCACTTCGGAGGCTACTGGGGATTATTTCTCTTACTTGAGCCATCAGGATGGAATAAGACATGCAGGAGGCTCCAGGAGGTCCTTGATTTCCTCCAAAATTACATAATGAAAAGAAAAAGCAACACTTTCACTTTTCCCAGCTCTGTCCTACACATTAATTTCAACAATATCTCTATGCTTAGCATTACAAATAAGGTTTAAACAAATAAGGTAAAACAACTCTTGGTTTTATATGTGATCCACCAACAAATCCCAGACTTGCTCTAGATTTTCTTACCATTAAAAAATATAGTGTTATAAATATCACAGTAGTTAAAATACCCTAAATACTATCAATGCAGTACACGTCAGTCAAGTATCTCCAAGTGCTTTTAGAAACATTTCTTAACTCTTTCCACTATGGAAACTGCATTTTATACATCTCCTTAAAGGTTTACAAGCTGTTTTATAAACTTTAAGTTAATGTAACTTTAAACCAACTATATGAAAAGGTAAAGTCATCCTCCACTCTGGTGTAAAAGGCAGCATCTGGTTTAGTATCTGCATTAACATCACACCACCGCTTGTGATTTCCTTCATCAGTGAGAGCTTCAAGGGGAATGCAAGTGGCGGAATATCACTGCCAAAATATGACTTTGGCCAAAGCAACACAGTCAACACAACTGCATTTTTCTGTCTAAATGCAATATTTAATAACCCATGGACAGGTGACGCTAATGAGACTTGCTTCATCTCCCAGCAAAATCCTGCTAATGCTCTTGAGAACTATTGAGGGGTTTTTCATAAGGGCTCAGGCCCCGTGAGAAATTTTATGACAGTTTTAATCATGGTCCCCAGCAGGATAAAAATCTTTTTGTTTTAATCTAACTGCAGGCAAAGGTCAGAGCAGTCAGGAGCTTTATTGAGGTTCAAACGCTTTTACAACAATAAGTGACCCCGTGCTGGCAATTAGAGGAGAAGCGAGAGCCAGAAAACATCCAGTGTTTCTTTCAGCTTGTTATTGGCCTAACGCTATCATAGTTCTTACAGTAAAATTCTGCTCTTCATTAGAGTGGCAAGTGAAGCAAACAGGTATTTGTTTAAATCCACCAGCTCACACAATGCAATTGCCAGCCCCTGATCTTTATCACAAAACTGCAGAATTGACTGAATGACTTTGGGGAAAGGGCTTTTTTCTCCCCGATATCAAACCTAGCTCCATTCCCCAGGTTTCACCTGGATGTGCAGTTGACACTATCTTTTGTAGGAAGCAACTCAATCCGGAGCAGCCCTGTGGACAGGCCACCAGTGATCTGTTGCTGCTGGCTTAGTTTATCACTGCAGTGATTAGCTCCATAAGAGACAGATTCCCAGATATAATTAGAAATGGTCCTGTTAATATCATAGTCTGTCTCCCAAAGCAAGGAGAACCTGCACAAAATGCATCAGAGACACGAGTAAGAAATTCTGCATAAACATTTCTAAGAGTTTAACTGAAATCACAGCTTGGGCTGGTACACAAGAGATGGAACAAATAAAGAGCAGGATTGAATTTCAGCTGAGGATCGTGCCCAAACACACTTCCACACCAGAGCACATCCTTTAGCTTTTACAGTTTGTTACAATTGAAGTGCTCTGTTTTGTTTTCAAGAAAACACAGTACGTGACGGATAGAAGCTTTCTGGGTATGTTTTCTTTTTCTATGCATTT
The DNA here is from genome assembly GCF_009769465.1 of Tauraco erythrolophus. Lineage (NCBI taxonomy): Eukaryota > Metazoa > Chordata > Aves > Musophagiformes > Musophagidae > Tauraco > Tauraco erythrolophus. The sequence continues at coordinate 3,502,610 of NC_141493.1, read as the reverse complement.
TCTTCCTGACATATTTTGGCAGAAGACAGAGGAAAAAAAAAAAATAGAGAAAAATGAATGCCTCCCATTTCCAAAAAAATAAATGGGCGGATCCTGTTTCCCCTCAACCCAATTAAAAATATATATTGAAGCAGATCCAGCATTCCTTACCCATAGGGAGCAGTCAGTGACCAAGGAAGCCCAGGAGCTCTGGCAGGACAGCTGCCCAGGGGGTTACCTGCGGCTCCTTAACCCACAGCAGCAGCACACCTGGTGAACACAAACCAGGGCTCACCAAAGCCACCACCAGCACACAGTGTCACACGCTGGAAGTTGTCCTTTCTCTCTCATAAGCACTCCCTGGAGGTACAGGAGTAGCAATACTAGTTTTCAGAAGGATGAGGCAAGAAACTCTTGATGATCCAAGAGCACTGAGAGTCAAACTGATGGTCTTCACATACCCCCCCAGCAACATGAGGTGGAAAAGTCCTTTTGTATAATACTGGTTTGAGGACCTTTTGTTACTTATCTGTATAATTCCACCCCATCATGTGCAATATCGTATCACCTTCTAGACAAAGCCCTAGGACCTTGGCAACAATTAACTTGGCTGGGCATAAAACTGAGCACAATTTGACCTAATAAGTAATGAAATCGGCACAAGCAAATGATTCTCCAGACCTACATGTTTTACTCCCCACTTGCCTCATGGCCAAAGCAGAAGTAAAGGCCTGTGATGTTACTGGTAGCAGCAAGACAGCAGTTAACCTCCCTTTGCATAGTAATATGTTGGGATAACACAGAAGTTCCCATCCATATATCTACTGGCTAAATGGAGCACACCTCCTTCTCAGCCTGGATATCCAGGCTGTAAGAGCTGCTTTGTACCTCCAGAGATAAGAAAACTAAACCAGTTCATTGTTATAGTGGACAGACTGAAACCAACTCAGTATCACGTTATCACATGTGTGTATACATGTATTTGTGGATATATGTATAGACACACAGATCCTGTCTAACCTTACCCCAGAGCACCCTATTCAACATCTGAAGGCATTTTCACAGCTGAGACTGACTGAAAAAGACTTGAGGCAAAAAATATAACCTGCAAGAAGTAGAAACCTATCAGCTGATCTAAAGATTTATTTTGGAAACTTGAGCTCTGTATGAGATTTATTCTCAAATAGAAAAACCTACCCGAAACTTGTTGACTAGGAGTAAAAACACATACCTGATTTTGCAGATTCCTAGCTTGCTTTTTCACTCCTTTATGTATCTACTGAAAAGCAAACAGAAGAAAGTGTTAGAGGGCTTCATTAAATAGCTCATTTGTTGCTTGTTTCCTCGTTATGGGCAGACATGTATTCACATTCACACATGGCTCTGTCGTTCTTCCCTCCCTCGCCCCAACCCACACCTGATTTTCCTTTCAGCAGCTGATTCCCACCGATGGAGCTGGCCACGGCTGTGGAAAACGGGGCCTTCTGCAGCTGCATCCTGCTTCCTGAGTGAGGGACAAGTCCTCTGCTGAGTAACACCCAGGAGACAGCATTTACACATTTCATTTTTCTTCATCAGTCACACATGCTTAAGCTTAGAGAAAATAGAGTTTGCCAGGAGAGCGTCTAGGGCTAGGCAGGCTTAGGGGTTTTTTTTTTTATATGTATATTTTTATATATATATATATACTTGTACTCACACACAGATACAGTATTAGTCCTAACCTATACAGTGGAAAGAGGAGCTGACAGCTAGGAAGCAGCAACACATGGTGATGAATGTTGAACCCAGCTTCTGTCCGGTTTTCACATCAACCTATCCCGGGAACAACAATTTAGAGGAGGGAAGTGTACATGAACACAGCAACACATTCGCTGGCTTGTACAATATTTTCCTCCCCTCAAATACTAAAGAGTTTTTAACCATAACAGACCAGCTCCTCAAGGGTGAAAACTAGAGGAATTCTTCTTGCACTCAATGAAATCCACCACAGTATATCACAGAATCATAGAATTGTTTAGGTTGGAAAGACCTTTAAGATGGTCAAGTCCAACCATAAACCTAACCCTGTCGAGTCCACAAATTCAGGCCAACTAAGGCTCTGCTATACTTGAGGGTTCTGTTTTACTGGTTGGTTGGAGGGTTGTTTTTTACCATTAAACAGTCTTTTTTTATTAAAATTTACAATCGCATTATGTTGCTGGGTGTTGACATAAATCTGAAGAGCTGCTGCCTGTTCCTTTACTGATCTTTCTTTTTCTCATTATAGCTGCTGAGATGGGGGCAGCTGGCAGCAAACGAAGCCTTCGTGACAAGTTATTTTTTTTCTAACGCTACCTACCTTCAGTTGTGTTGCTTCTTTGTCATCAGGTTACTGCTGGAAATCACACTGAGCCACATTAAGATGAAACATTTACAATTTATTAGTGAATCAGATAGCAGGATCAATGTTTATTGGCCCCATGCCTCTTAAACCAAATATCCCATATGTTGGCAGCTCGCATGATTTATCCTTGAGAGAGGCTGTGCCATCTGAACTCCAGCTCAGGGACTCCAAAATGCTACTTCAGTTTCAAGAATGTTCTGCATTTCCCTTGAGAGTCATAAAAATCTCAAACTAATGGTGCTATATCCAGAGATGTAGTGGAGGAGGGGGCAGGAAGGAAGAATATTACCAGGGAGCCTTAGGTTTTAAAAGTATTTATTTCCTTGAGCACTTGTAAAAGGGAGGACAAAACAAATCTGTTGGTTACAGGCAAACCCAGGGGTCACTATTTAGTCCTAATCCTAAGAATTAGAGAAAATCAGCTATTTTGGAAAAAGGAAGAACCTCTTTCAGCGTCTTTTACAGTTAGAGGACGTCTGGACCAGCCATATCCCATACTTGAACCCCAAAGAGATAATGTACAAGTGATCTCATGGAGAGCTGTATCCCCTTCTGAAAACTGGTGCCTCTGGAAGAGCTGCTCTGGTGTGCAGGGGGGAGACAGCCAATGCTACAAGCAACAACCTTTCCCTAAAACACACAGAAAGCCTACAGCTTTTTGTTTGTGTTCAAGCTTTCAAGTCACTCACATCCATTGTGGGTTTTTTAACATATTGAGGATTTTTTACAGAAACCAGCCTTTTCATCACATATTATGTTATCCAGTGTGTCAACCGACCTCTAAGAAATAAGGATTTCTCAAAAATCCTGAGAGACATCCATTTCAGAGATGGATGGGGTTTGTTTGGCTAGAGGATTATATCATTAACATTATTATTGTTATTGGTAGGTGGATTGGAACTAGATGATCTTTAAGGTCTCTTCAAACCCAAATAATACTATTATTACTATTGCTATTGCTATTACTATTATTACTATTATTACTATTATTACTCCTATTCCATTGGCCTTACATTTCTCTACACTCTTGGAAAACAGACTCTCTTTTCCAGTTTCAATATTCCTCATTCAGCATCCCATCACAGCATAATCACAGGGAAAAAGATCTCTTCTTCAGTTTGGTTTTTTTAGTGCTTAGTTCAGGCACTACTGCATGGTGGCCCGTACGAGACACTTGCATTTAATCACCGTACTCTGTGTGGTTCTGCCATTCTATCTGTCTTTCCTCTACTCCAGACTCAACCCTGTTACTTCCCTACTTCAAGAAAGGCATTTTGCTACTACCAAATATCACAAAATGTGGAGGCAACAAACGAAAATTGCTCCTCACTGTAACTCGCTGCTGCTGCCATCAAAGAAAATAATATTCCAAACAGGGTCAGTAAAACAAGCAGCTTGTCTGGTCTCAGGATGGTAAAGCAGATCAGGCTTTGCAGGAAAACTTTGAATAAGCAGCCCAGGAGGAATTTCCTTGCAAGGTTAACAGAGAACTTGTCTTGGACGGTTCAAATGGGATAAATTCATGTCCCCTGAAAAAGCCTGTGCATTCCCACCTACTGTCTGAATAGTTATGTGGGAATTTATAAAGTGCATGGCGAAACTGGAAAGCCAAAAACGTGCCAACGCGAAGAAAAAGGAACATGTACTTATTTATGAGCGCTGAGTCCAGACCCATAAATTGCCTCCTCCTTTTGCCAAAAGAATAGGTTCCATGTGGTTGTAGCAAGCTATTTTAAGGCACTTTTATGCCTTTCCCTATGTCGTTATACCCAAAGAACATTTGATTGGAAATTCAGTTGTCTAATTCTGAATGCGTGACACATACCCAAAAAGAGGCAGTTAAATTAAATTACAAGGCTTGGTCGTGTTGTTGTTTCATTTGTAACATGCCTGGAGTGTCTGCTGGCTTCACCGGGAAGTATCTGAATATAAATCTCATCTCCAGCTATATTTACATATGGATCTGGGCATATCAAAAGGCTCCAGAGGACTCATAAGAATCACATGCCCCTTCCTGGTGCTGCACAGGCATCATGCCTAAACACTCCAGAACCCAGCGTTCAAATCACTGGGGACATTTGTTTTGCTGGAAGCGATGTATAAAAATACAATTCAGTCTCTACTGAAGCAGGTGGCAAGCAGCAAATGGGCCAATAAACACCTGTTGTATCCACAGGAGCCGTTCCGGGAATGTTCTGTACAGCTTTGCCATCTTCTGGTCTGCTCAGGTCTGCAAGTTTGAAAGCAAGGTTGGGGTAAGGAGTGGATCTGCCAGCACAGTTGAGAAGAGAAAGAAATTCTACACTAGCCCATGAAGAAGGGGAGACAGGGGACTGCCTCAATCTGTTTGCCGTCCCATTTTACACCAGTGTATCGCTCCGCTGTCTGCACTGGGGCAACTGTTTTACACTGGCAGTTCAGAGCCATGAACTTTGCTGCCAGGTTCTATTTCTGATCCCGCTAGCAGTAACATCAACATACAGGGAGGAAAATCTGCCTTCCTACAGCTTGAGGCAGGTATAGGCTAACATAGGTGTCTATAGGCTCATCCTGAGCAGGTACCTGCGATGGGTGACTCCGCAAGGGTGTCGCAGCGGGGTGGGGGACACCGGAGCAGGCCAGGCAGGCATCAGCAGGGAGGTTTGGAGAACTTCAGCCTCAGAAACATCAGCAGAAAACACTTGAGATAAATAAATGAGAAGGGCAAGGCCATGTTAACATTGACATGGCAAAACGAATCCTTTGCAGGAAACTTTTTGGTCCCCGCAGCGAGCTAACGGCGCAGCCCTCTTACCCGTGTTTTATACAGCCAAGGTTCCCCAGTTCCTTTTGGATAAATTTGGCAGAGCCAAAAGCCTAAGCAAACCCTTCTCCTAAGGCTTTTTGGGGAAAAGCAAGCTGAGAGCGTGTCGGTGGGGTACAGCTTCAGCTCCTGTCAACCATTTAACGCTGGAGACGTGAGAGCCCATGAAGCAATACAGAGCTGGAGGAGTTACAGTGCTTTGCAGTTGCTGATCTTGAACTCTGGGAGCTTTAGAAATGTGCTGGCCTAATTGGTGTCATTAATCTAACTAGAATCATATCATCTTAATTTGTATTGAGGTTCGTTTTTGTTTAGGAAAAAAATGGTTAGACCTTTGTTTCATGTAGCTATGCGTGCCTTTTAAACCAGCTATTTTACTCTAAATGATGAATTAGAGGTATAATTTCCTTTCAGGTTTTGAAAATTAACATCTAATTATTCTTAACCTAAGGGATATTAGCACTTCTTATGAAAGCAAATAACATTCTAATCTAAAATTAGAAGAGAGAACATCTCAGTAAATGGCAAGGCTGGAATTATTAAAAGACAAAAGAATCAAGCCACAGAAAAAAAATGCACATTCAAAAAAAAATAATCAGAAGTCATTTTTTAAGCCAATTAAAGAAAAAGGAATCTGACTCTTTCAGACCTGTATTGGTGATATTATCCAGCAGCTTCCAATCCTGCAGCTTGAGAACAGCTCAGTGCAAGCAGCATGACACAGCACTGGGATTTCCATTCTCTTTGGGACCACTAAGATCTCTCTGAAGAAACTGCAACTGTTTTTCTCTTTTTCCTTCATTTAGAAAAGTTGGTGTCTGCATCAAAAATTAGGAATTGTTTGTATTGGTTTTTTATTGGGGAGAGCAAATCACCATCAAGACATTACTAAACAACACGTCAGATTCTCCATCTCAGAAAGAATTTTAATAAGACTAAATGAGTGTCTAAAGAATGTGACAGTTCAGCTTCAAACTCTTGGGCCAGATCTTGGAACAAATCAGGGAATTAATCAAAGAATCATAGTTTAAAAAAAAAGACAATATTTAAGAAACTAAGTGTCTTTGACAGCTATAAAACGGAAAATGCTTGTCTTCTTTCTAAGTACACAAAGGCACAGATGATTTTTCTGGCAGATATTTCGTTATTTCAGACTTTTCCGTCTAATGAGAAGCAGCATTTTATTTTTCTCTTGATTCTTAAACCGCAGATTGTTAAAGAGAGAACTGCAGCAACCAGAAATAGGACTGGATGTAGCCTGACAACTCATTACTTGTACCTAATGAATTACATCTCTTCGGAGAAGGAAGGCAGCACAAGAAGGGCACTTTCCTGGTAGGACCTCCTGATGCTTTCAGACCAACACTTGCATCCTCGCTACCTCTGTTGAAGGTTCCCCAGTGCAATGTCCTTGGTATCACGTTAGCTCATTAACTCTCACGTTTAAGCCAGAAAGGAAGCACTTGCCTTCCTCCCTCTGGACTTTAGATTATTTTCTCTTCCTTTTGGATGTCAGGCTGAAGTCATTCTTGCACCCTTCCATCGTGAGTGCTTGTCACTGGCAATACTTTCACGCAAAGCAAAGCCAGTGGGTGAATAATTTCTGGCCCAGGGCAAACACAAATCTATGACTGTGGCATCTGCAGTTTGCCTTATTTCTAAATCAAACCCATAGAGCAGGCCTGATGCCAAGAGGTTTATCTCAAAATAGGAGTTTCCACTCTCCCCTGATATTGGGTAGCAAACTGCACTTCCAACTGGGAGACGTGCTAATATTATCTTCTCAGATGTTCCTGAGCTGTCTCCTAAGCTCTTTTGGTGCTCAGATGAAGTGGGTTTAGTGCTGGTGTAAGTTTTGGCAGCCCTGAAGACCAAAACCATCTCAACACAAAAGAGAGGGTGGCCAGGGTAACCAGCGTATTTCCAACCCTGTCCCTTTTGTGACCACCACATGTGTGTTGGCCGGTGGGATCGGGCAGTGGGGAAGACAGCTGGACTCACAGGAGAACCTTGTTGAAGCAATGGCTTCGACACAGATCTTTGTGTTACAGTTTGGGCACGTTCCTGTTTTCTTGATAAACTGGCAGGGACTCCTCCTCCAGCCCCAGACTCCTCCTCACTTCTGCTGCAGCTTGGAGATGATGACTTTCCCTGCAGAAATAAGGTCTTGGTGGTCCCCAGGGGCTCTTTGGAACCATTTTTACACCCTGCTGTAGCATCCTCCAGAACCAGAGTGTGAGCAAAAGTGGTTTAAAGTCAGTTTAATCTTCCCACGTGTGCTTCAGGTCCCATTTTTCTGTAAGCAGTAATGCTGAAGGAGGCAGTTTGTCTTTTCAGCGCAGCCACGCTCAGGGAAGGCATAATTACAGGAGTTTATCTTTTCACTCCACACCATATTATTCAAAAGGGCAAGATATTTGCCTAGAAACAGTGCAGTAGGTGGGAGGGAAAACTTCCAGCTAACACTGTGCACTTCAATAGCATCTTTCATCAGAGAACGTGAAAGGGCTTTATAAACATTATTGGGGAGATTTTTTTTCTAACTATTTTGCAGTGGCCAAAGCTCTTCTCCCACTGAAGGCAATGGACAATTCCTGCTGTCCTTCCCTGGGGCAGCCTGAGGAGCCAGGCAGATTCTGAGATGCTGTTTAAGTCTCATTAAAGGTTTTTAATGTCCATTTCTTCAGCTCTAAAATTAGAAAATGTGGCTTTGCCTTGAATCACACAATGGGTTAGCGAGGGATTTAGTGTGTTGAACCCAGGAGCTCTTTATATTCGCACTTCTGGCAAACAGATGTACTCAGACAGAAAAGAGAAAAATTAATCTAATCCTCCTCATGCTCCTCCCCAGCAGTGGATCGTGTGGGGGGGTTATGTCCATCGCTCCCTCCTGCATGTCCTTGGATCTGGGTACAGCAGCTCTGCAGACAGCACCTGGGCCAGGGTCTGGGATCAGGACTCTGGATTTTCCTCTGGGAGGCAAAGCCAGATTTCAAACCTCAGGCTTCATCAATTCCCACTGCAGTCAATGAGCTGGTACCACGCCTATAGCCACGCACGTGCCAACGTCCTCTGCTGAATTATGGCCTAAAAATGTCTAACAGGCACTTACCTTTGAGTGTGAGCGTTACGGAGCTCGGCTAGCCCCGCTACGACACCAGGCAGACTCAGCTTTTCAAAGAAGATTTAAAACAAAAGTTGCAGGGCTTTGGATTACATCCCCTCTCTTGCTTGTGGCTTGTTCATAACATGGGTATTTAAAAAATAAACTGAATATAAATCAACAGGACCATTTAATATCCAAGTGACAAGTTAGAGCAAAACCCAAAGTGTATAAATGCCAGGGGCTTTTTTCAGTTTATAAAACCTTGTTTCTAAGTTTATATAAGGCATCTTGCTGGTTTTGTCGGGGGCTTCTTAATACTAAAAGAACTCTAGGACCCGACCCAAAGACCACTGAAGTGGATGGAGATACTCTCATTGATTTAAGTGAGTTTGGATCAGGCCATTTTTGATATGGGATGGCTGCATGGGGAGAGGTTTCTCCAGCCCAGGATGGGCAACTCTTGCCCTCCAGTGGCTGTTGCTCACCCTAGAAAGAAACTACCAGGAAAAAACGCTTTAGAGCTGGATTAGAAAAAAACAAAAACAACAGCCAGCCTGACTGTGCTGGGAAGGGTGAAGTCTGCAGTAACAGAGGATGAAGCTCTGCTAACACCAGAGTAGCCCCACAGGAGCAAAAAAGGCAAAAACTGATTTCAGATTTTGATCTGTTCACCTGCACGAAGCAGGGCTGGAGGAGGATTTTTCAGAGCTGTGCTGGTGAGTTCCCCATTGTTCATCAGATCAGAAGGCGCTGCCCAGTAAAACTCAACACCATCCATATGCACGTGTTTAATAAAGACCGGTTGCCAGTAAACCAAGAAGATGGTTGCCCAAAGGGAACTCTCTTGGTTGCTCCCACTGCAGCCCTGGGCTGTGGTCAGGGACGCTCTGAGGGTTTGTGAAACCTGCCAGGGTTAAGGGAACTGCTCTGCTCAGTGATTTTCTAATGCTGGTGAAAGGCAGAGCAGTTTGGTCGTGAAGGACGTGGTCTTCGTTGTTGAAATCAGCCCTCAATTGCCAGAACTGAGAGAGGAAAATTTGGGGCCCAAGATTTTTGGTTTTTTGCTTCTGAGAATCCGATTTATTGCTCTGCCATAAGAATAAACCTAAGCATATTTACTTTAATAATACAGCTTCTGTGTGAGAGCTTTCCTCGGGACAACTCCAAGCTGCTTACAACAGCAGTCGGAATTGTATTTCTATTTTACAGAAGGTAAACTGAGGCACGAAGCCAGGCCCACAACTGGGAAGAGCCATAAGCATGGCACCAATTTCAAGCATCTTCAGTGCAGGCATCCCCCACTGAGTTCACAGAACCCCAGAATGTCAGGGATTGGAAGGGACCTCAAAGGATCATCTAGTCCAATCCCCCTGCCTGAGCAGGACCACCTAGATCAGATCCTGAGCAGGACCACCTGGAGTTACATCAGAAGAGACTCTTGCAGCTCAGTACAAGGAAAGACGCACTCTTAGGCATGTTTGCAGCTCATCCTGGGAGAGAAGCCTTTCCCTCTTGCCTGGTCTGTGGAGGAAAAGGCTTTAAATGGTGGTTGAACACACAGAATCACAAAGCAGCACTAAGGTGGCATTTGAGCTCTAAGTAGCACCTTTGGGGCTATTTTCCTTATTCTTTCTATTGAGGCAGGACGACGCCGGCTAAGTTGTTTGTACAGTAGCGTGAATGCCAAAATATGTTCTTTCTGCTCCTGCAAATGGAACCTGAAGTGGTCCTGCGGGCGCTTTAAAATCAGTGTACGTAAAGCAACGCACAGCAGAGGAACGGTCCAAAGCCAGATGTGTGGCTGCCATGTGGGATGAACTGAAAGCAGCTACCCGAGCCCTCTGCTACAGCACACTGCTTCCCCTCCTGATTTTGCAGCCCCAGCCTGGCATGTTTCTAAAAGCACCTACGCTGATGCTAATAATAGCTCACCTTCCATCTGGATCCAGCCCTCAGGAAGGCACAATGTTCCCTCTGCATCAATTATTGCTTCGTCTCCCGACCCGTGGGGCTGCCAGGCTGCGAGGAACACGTACTGCCTTGGGTGGGTGAGTCACTGCTGTCCACTAAAGCAGGTAACGTGCTGGGTGCTAATGTGGAGACGAGTGAAATCTGGAGGAGGGAAAGTGATGATTTTAGCGGGGAAAAGATCCATAATTATTCATAGGGATGTCTCTCTTCTCTGTCTGCACTGTCTAACTGAAAAAACAAACTGTTCAGAATTATTTTGAGCTGATTTGTTCTAGCTGAAGTCCCCAGCACAATTGTTTAGCCAGAGCTGGAGGGAGGAGATGCTATAAGCCAGAATCTGATCTCAATTACCAGCCCCTGAAGCTCATTCTAACTCTTTCCACACCGAGGATGATTTGTACCTTATAACCTCAGATCCAAACCCAGCGTGGATATGCAGGAACATTGTGAAAACTGTGAGTCAAAACAGTAAAACAGAGATGAAAATCTGATCTGACTCCAGAGCAGCTCTGCTAAATAAAATAGAAAGATGTATACAGATGAAATAGATCTGAACATAGTCCCAGTATGCAGCCTGGGCAGGGTGTCTCCTAGAAAACACTGATGGTCATGTCTACCTATTGCCTTCACTGAATGGTAAAGAGACTCAGCACTTCTGCATTATCATTCATGCTAACCTGACTGGGTCCACTGGGAGCCGTGGTTGCCCTGTAGTGGCTGGGGCATGGCATATCCCATTATCTGCAAATTAATAGGGTTGGACCTTTAATCTGTGTGTTGGATCCAAGTGTCTCTGAGCTCAAACTCTGCTCCAGACCTGTGCCCGAGTAATAAGATGACAAGGAAGCTGGCAAGGCAGTGCCTCTGGATCAGCATTCCTGAGCGCGGGAGGCACTGCCGGAGGTTGGTAATGATGGCACAGCGCCGACAGCATACGCTGCTGTCAAACCCAGGGAATCAACTCATGCCACGACCAGGCAGAAAATTCAATATTTACACGGGATTTCAACAGTAAAAGAACGTTGTGATGCCTTAAAAGCTTTTGGAGGATGAGATCCAAGATGGCATGGCAGGGCCATGGACCAGCTCCAAACGAGGTCTTGACTCTGTAAATCGCTCAGCGAGCAGATATTGCCCCATGCACAAGGCCAAAGCTCTGGGTAGCCCTCCAGCCCCAGGGTGCTGAGTGTGCCTTTGACCTTGGCATTCTGTGAGGCTCCAGGAGACGCAGTGAGCAGCCCGGGCTGGGCTGAAGAGTCAGCCCAAAATGTCATAGCAGCTGCTTTACCTGTGCTCTGCAGCCCGGCGCTGGGCTGGGATCAGCAGATTGACTCATCTCCTGGTTCTGCCACAGGATTCCTGCATCACCTGAGATGATTCACTTCGTCTCTCTGGGCCTCTGCTCGCCAGCTTTAAAACAGAAAGAGTCATAGGCAATAACACACATCCTTTATCCATCTTCCATATTAATGCTCCGCACGGTCATGTTTGCCTCAGACAATGCAGAGCCTCAATTTCGGCTGGATGCTCCTCTGCCACCGCTGTGCCATAGTCATAATAGCACGAATTTGTAATAACCCAGTTGTGGTTCTTTTCCTACACATACTGCAGGAGCCCCTTTCTTTATTCCAATTGTTGAAGCCAGAGGCAGTTACACAAAATCTATGTTAGAAGATGATGTATGACAGACCTTTGGAATCTGACATCAAGCTGCTATTGTTCTTGCAAATGTGTTTACGGATATAAAGAGAGAAAAAACTAGTGAAGGGTTTTAATCACCAGCCAAAACCATGGGAAGCAACGCAGCAGCCAGGAAAGCTCATCTCTTTACCTGGCTCTGCAAGAGAGAGGCAAAGCACCCTGCCCTTTTGTTTGCCATTCCCACGGGTATGTGAAGTTCGAGTTCCTCATGGCAGGGACTTTCTTAACCTAGACTTCATGCCACTTCATGAGACAGTGGCTCTCATCCTAAATTGCTGCCATCAGAGCAACTAACCCTCTTTCTCTCCGAGAAGCTGGACAGGTACATCACAGCCTCCCTCTTCTCGGCACTCTTTGGCTCATCAGCTGTGTTTGTCCCCTGGCTTTTCTTTCCCCATCCCTCTCCACTTGAATTTTAATCAGAAGCAGCAGCTGAGCAGAAGGCGCCATTTCCATAGCTACGGCAGAGGCATCGACAGCGAGAGGTGATGGAGAGGCTTTTACCCAGATGCAGTCATCATTAACATTCACCAGAATAACCTCGCCTGCAAGCACAGCCCTACTACGGCATAAGATGCTTGGGCTGTAAATCCTTGGTCAGGCTCTTCTTTCATCAGAGAACAATACCTTTTGGGGTCATGTTTGTAATTTGCCAATTAATCATTTTTATAGGTATAAGCAGAGGCCACTTTAAAGGACATATGGCTACACCAGTGGTTCCTGTGGCTTAGGTGCCAGGGTATTACGCACACACGTGCACACAGACGTAGGCAGCACCTACCATCTGTGTCTTGCTCCTCCCGTCGGACTGGTTTATGCCTCTTGAAACAATGCTGTTGAACGAGGACAGCCTCTCTGTGTTTCTGCCTGTCCCACAGAGTTATTTTGGGGTGCTGGGTAGGGCCTTTCCCCTCCATTGTCACTTTGCTTGTCTTAAACCTTCTGCCTGTCCTTCTCAAATCCTAAACAAGAAATATCCCCTCCCTCCAGGTTCTTCACAAAACCAATACATTGTTCAGGGGGAAAAAAAACCAACCAACCTTGCCATGCCATGGGGTTTGTCCATGGAGTATGACTCAGGCCTGTTACAGTTTGTGTTTCATTTCAGGTACAAAATTCAGTCAGTGGGTGAGCCGAGAGGCTGGGTGGCATCTTTGGGGGACATATTACAAGGGGACCAGCTCTGGCGTTGGGGTGGGAGTCTCTCGCAGCACCGGTTTGTGCCTTTTACAGCAAAAATCTCCCCTACAGAGCTCCAGCCTTGTCCATTTAGAGATTTCTACCCCAGCTTCCCATATGGCAGCTCAGGGTGAGGAACCGGATGAATAAAATTGAATTTGAACGTGAAGGAGGGAATGAGAGTAGAAGAAAATAACCCTTTGAGTAATTTATGAGGCACATTTAGAGCTGTTATTTATAGATCTCTATGGGGGATTCACATTGTTCTCTACCATCTGACATTATTTGGCAGTTTAGTGGTGCCTGCAAAAAAAAAAAATACCCCAAACCCCCAAAACCCCTCCTCCAATACCACATTTTTGATTAATAATCTTGAAAGCTCAGGGTGTGAGCCAGTCTTCAGAAAGACTGTCCCTGCTCCCCTCTAATAACTTATGGCTTGAAGGTACAAGGGCTTGATTAAAACTCTCATCACAGTAAATCAACGGCAGCTCAGGGAAAAGAGGTCCTTCCCCTCCCCCTTTTCTGATAAAGTTTACTCACTTGTGCTTTTCTGGCATTTGATTTTTGCACGCATGCCCAAACAGCAAACCGAAGCCATCAGCAAAGCGCTCGCTGGGGATGCTTGGCCTTGGCCATGGCAAGCTGAAAGCATGCTTTTTATCCATGTGCCTTCAACGTTATTTTTGGAGAGATTAATGAATTCAGGTGCGGTAAAAAATAGTCTACTGCAAACAAACAAATTCCTCCTTAGCATCCTGGGAGGATAAAGGATGTCGTCTGCGTGAGCACAGCCTCAGCGACACCCACGAGCGAGGCAAAGCGACCGCACTGTTGCGGTGGCTGTTTGGGGCAGTTGGGTATCTTGAACGATCGTGCCTGTTCGGAGCTGTTCATCCCAGCGTTGACCTCGGCTGAGGCAGGAGACGCATGTGGAGATGAGCAGAAGAAACCTGCCAGACTCAGTTATGTCTCTACGCGGGCACAATACGTGGGTCTAATTATAGGAGTGAAGTTCGCAGGAGGCTGGAAAACTAATGCTGATTCCCTCAAGCCTCCATGGTAGCAGCCAGGAAGGGCTCATTTCCATGCCTACCCTGATACCCTATGAGAGGGAGAGTTTTTTCACTGCGTTTCCTAAAATATAGAATCTCAGGAGACTTCAGACAGGCTGCTAAGCCCCGGTCACAGCGGAGCCACCCTCGGCCTCTGTAGGGTCTTTCCTGCGCTCAGCAATGCGCTGCTGCAAGTTTGTTGGAGGAAAGGACAAAATACAACTGGTTTAAAGTGAAAACGTGGGATGGTAGTTCATTACAGACCTGGCCCAGAGCCTGGGAAAGCTTGGTCCTGTCACCAGACAAGCTGTAGAGAGGGTAGGAGAGCAAAGGGGAGCAAACCACTGTAGAGCTTTGGTTAATCCACAGATAATTTGGGTCTCAGCCTTGAAACATCCAGCTGGGCTGAGTCTTCTGGGACTTCACGTTTCCCTCTGGCCAAGACGTAACATGAAATGGCCCAGAAATGAAGACGACATTAAATCTTACGATGTGCCTGATCTTTAGAGCATCGCACAAAGCCATCCCTGGGAGCTGCCGGGCATTTGGAGCCAGAAGCCTGAGTGCAGCTGATGAGCTGTGACATTTGAATGTCATCTAGTCCCAATCCAACCGCTGGTTTCTGTTTGACTCGGCAACAGATTTCCCCTCCCTGTCCCAGAAACGCAACGCTCCACCAAGGTGATGTCCACCTCCAAACTTCTCTAACTCTCACGCTACGTTTGCCTTTGTCATACAGGAGGAAAAAGCTACAAAGAGATGCACGAATAAACCAGGACATTTTCCTGCTTAGTTGAGGTCATTAAGGGTGAAAGATGGAGCAATTTTTCTCATGCTTGGACTATCTCGTAACAAAAATCTTGCAAGAATCTGTAGAAAAAGCCTATGGGGTGACTCAGATGGGACTCACTAATAAAACTACAGCTTTGCTCTGGAATTTTGTGTGTGAATTAAAAAATGCAGTGAAAACCAGATGATTCCCTATCACACTTACAACAAATTCTGGTTGTTTTTTTTTTTTTTTTTATAAAAAAAGATTCTTTCAGCTGTGTATGAACTAGAATTTAAAATGCATCTGTCTAATCCAGCATGAACGAAAATACAGCAGGTTTTGGTGTTGAAAATAATAATAGATATACAAATGCCAAGCCCTGAGTAGTTTGTTATTTAAGCAGGTCCATATCTGTTTGTGGAGGAAGTAATGTGACTGGGAGAAATAGCCTCAAGAAACGAATGGAAATGGAGCTTAAACACGTGTATCTGGTGCCCTCCCGTGGAAACAAGCCACTTCGGAGGAAAGGAGCAAATACCCGGTGGTTTTAAGGAGCAGAAAAGTCTATCGGGTAGGGATTTTCTTTTTGGACTAAGACTAAGAACAACAGAAACTAGAGCTCAGTTAAAAATTTAAGTAATAATTTTCCAAACAAACTACTGTGCGATTTTCTGGGCTAACAGCTGAAATAGTTTCACCCATTATTTGAGTAGCTGTAATAATGGCACCCCATTTCCGTATCACCTAACCATTAGCAACCAACAGTCTGTGCTGGGCTGCTGGACTCTGCTTCCTCCTATTTTAGAGACTGGAGGAGGACGAGATGTGGCTGTTGCACAAATGAAAGTGAAATTTCAGTGTGTGAGGTTAAGTAAAGTTTCTGAACACTTGTCTCTGAAACCTGAATGACACAAAGCAGGAAAAAAGGTAGTAATCATCATGTTTTGGAATTGGAATTTAGAAAGCAGCACAAGTTATCATCAAAGCTGTCTGGCTAACTCTGATTTGTGATCTACTTTATTCCTGCCTTTGCACTACTTTGTATCTTAGGAATGTTTTGCATGACAGACGTTAAAAATAAATGCTCTTGATGGGATTTATGGGATCTGTGCTCGCCCACCGAAGCATGAATTTCTTGTCATCCACTACATTCCGGCCCTGACAATTCAACACTATTAGTTAAATGTGATTTAACTCTTATAACTCACACTTAAATTAGTTAAATGTGATTAGTTAAAGTCTTATACTCACAGTTTACATGGGAAAAATGCGCAATTTAAAACTTCTTTTTGACCACTAAATGTGGCTACTTTTTAATGCTCACTTAGGGGGAGCAAATATCGGCCTTATTTGCAACTTGAAAAGAGGGCTGCTGCAGAAAGAGGCTCTTTGTTTTCTACATGCACTTACATAAACCAGCAACAGGAACCCGCATCCGTAGCCAAAACCTGAATCATAGAATCACAGAATGGTTTGGGTTGGAAGGGACCTTAAAGATCATCCAGTTCCAACTCCCCTGCCATGGGCAGGGAAACCCTCCAGTACACCAGGTTGCCCAAAGCCTCATCCAACCTGGCCTTGAACTCTTCCAGGGATGGGGCACCCACAACTTCTCTGGGCAACCTGCTCCAGTGCCTCACCACTCTCAGAGTGAAAAATTTCTTTCTTATATCTAATCTGAATCTCTCCTCTTTCAGTTTAAATCCATTGCCCCTTGTCCTGACACTATACGCCCTTGTCCAAAGCCCCTCTCCAGCTTTCCTGTAACGCCTTTAGGTACTGGAAGGTGCTGCAAGGTCTCCTTGGAGCCTTCTCTTCTCCAGGCTGAACAGCCCCAACTCTCTCAGCCTGTCTCCATAGCAGAGGTGCTCCAGCCCTCTGAAGAACGCAGGCTCGTTGGCTCGGACCTTCCCACAGCTCTAGCTGGCATTACGGATCCTCTATCCACAGCCTCTGTCATCGGCCAAGCCAGCTGGATTGCAACTGGGATGAAGAGCAAAGGGTCAGCGAGGGGAAGGCATCGCAGCACGCACCAGCTCACACCCGTTGGCTGAGCTGATAAACGTTCAGCGTGATGCTGGTGCTGGTTGCAGATCTGTCGCTCGCATCACACAAGGGGACACGCTGCAGCTCCGCGGCGGGACGCGGGGTGGAAGGTGGCCAGAGCCCCGCGTTCGGCTCGGCAGCTGAGCCACCCGGGTCCAAACAGTGCTGTCACCCCAAACAGTCCCACACAGGGCTCCGAGGCATCTTTCCTCTGCTGTGGGGAGGCATAGCAAGAGCTACTGGCAAGAAATGAAAGGCAGGCCAATTCAAATCAGAAAACAGGGAAAAAAATTAACCATGAAGATGACTAATCCATGGAATAAATAACCAAGGGATTTTCTACCATTTGAGGCTTCGCAAGCCAGCACTGAAAGACTCACTCTAAGGCGTTTGCCAAGTTTTATTGGTTAATGGCTGAAAAAAATGCTTGTGGAAAGAACAACGCACTCAAGTACGTAGTGGTAAATCCACAGTGCGAGTGCCAAGGCTGTACATCAATCACAACCTACCGGAGTTCGCAGAGGGCAACTTCTCTGGCCTGCATTATATGGGAGAAAAATGGAGAAAAAATAGATAATTTCTAATTACAGAGCAGTCAGCTGGCAAAGTTCGCAGTTTTACAAGAAGAAAGAGGAACAGGAGGAGCAATAGCAAAGAGGAAAATGATTCTCCTGCAGCCATTAGCCAGCAGCTGGCTCTTGGAAAGAGATGGTGGCACAGCTCAGTGCTGAACAGAATTAGTTCTGATTGTTTTCAGGAAAGAAAATTATTTAGTTTTCTCCAAATGTTTTTTGTTGGCTTTTTTTTTAAGGGAAAACTTGTCCTGCTACTGGTAAAAACAATATAGAGAAAAAAAACTGTGTATTTTCCAGGTTAGAGAGAAAGAATCATTAGGAGTTTTTTGTACTTCTATTTCTTACTATTTTCTCAATGAGGGGAACAACTAATATGATAAACTAAACAATATTTCATTGTTTCCCTCTTACTTCCCCCTCCATCAGTAGCTTCTTATTGCAGGGAACAGCTGCACTAAGCCAAAAGCCAAAAAAAAATTTGATAACCACAGAAAAGGGGCAGGAAAAGGCAGGGAAGAAACAGAACCAGTTCAGAGGAAGGAAAACTCTGCCATTTCTTCAAATCTATCTTACCTCTGGTTTTGGACATCACGCTTTTACAGAAAAAAGCCAAAACCTGTTTAAAAAAAAAAAAAAAGAAGTTAGTTTTTTTTTTTTTACTGTAACTAAATTGATAAAGTTTATTGCTTGCTCTGTATTTCATTATAGGAGATGTCTTGTTAGGCTTAAACTATAACAGAATACACTCAGATGACTCATATCTTTTTAACATTGAAATATTATTATCTGATATATGAATATAATAGAAAGGATATATGTGCATGTCATCTCTCTGTCATAGTAATCACAAGCCCTGTGCATGTTCTACGTTTATTACATCCTACATCATTCTTAAAATGATCCACGGGCCTCCAGGGAGTTTGCCATATCCATTTTTGCATGTCCTGCTGCCATCTAATGGCACCGAGCTCAACCTTCACCTTTTGTGCTGAAAAAAGGGAGAAAAAACGGTTCTGAAGCTGTAGCCAGCATCCATGTAGAGCAAACCACTAAAGGTACTAAATACTTGAATTTTTAGAGTCATTAAAATCTTGGGACATTTAATTAAACTCCGTATTAGTTACTAGGACTTGTGTCCTGCACAAACTACTCAGAATCACACACAGCACCTTAGTTAAGGCGTGACACCACGTTCCCAGCCCACGTGAAGGTGTCAGTCGTGGTAACCCACGCTGAGGGTTACCCAACAGTGGGTTTTTTTGAAGTGCAAAGCAACTAAGCCCATCTTGCCAAGGAGCCTCGGGGGCCTGTGCACGCAGACACCCTCAAATGACTGTGGTGGAAGGTATTAAGTTGCAGAAACACTGGTTTTAGCCTGCAGGAAATTTTTATTTTTGTCTACTGTACAACCGGTTGGGTTGGAAAGAGGTATGTCTACGTGCTTCTATGTACAAACACAGAAAATAGATAGAGCTGTAGATATAAAGCAGTCCTAGGTCACAGAAGCCTTGGCTTTGAAAAGCTCGTGCTAGGTCAAGGCACATGCTGAAGCAGGACAGCTCAGGTGCGAGGAGTAGTGACCATTATTGCTCCCAACACCCTTCCACTAAGGAATAAATCAAGCCACGTTGTCCTCAGCTCCAATAACCCACCTCTCCTCGCGAGCTGACAGCTAGTGTTCCAGGTCACTCAGTCAAATTCATCTTCTACTTTCTTTCTTTGCCTTTTGGCCACAACTGTGTATCAATCAATGTTAAGGTCAGATTAGATCTATGTTGGGTTTCATATGCCTGGCTGCAGACCTGTTGATGGAAGGGCTGCAGAGAACCAAATCGGTGCATAATTAACGAGCCATGAGCTGGTCCTCACTGCTGCTAGTGCAAGGAATTACCTGGATTAATGTGCTGGCAAAGTACAGCTATTCCTGTGCTCTTCCGTTGCAGCAAACCAGCACTGCTCCAGTGACCTGAACATCTTCCCGAGATTTCTCACTGCCTTGGTTCCTCAGCACACGTTAGGTTTACATCTGGCTGTTGATGACTTCTTCCTGACCTCAAGGACTTCTACACGCTTCAGCTGACGTTTTTTGGCCTGTTCCAAGACGGACCAGGTTCACTGAGTCCCTGGAACTGATTTCCTGGGGAAGAGGTTTTTTTCTTTCCAGTTTAGGTGCTGGAAGAAGAAATAATGATAGAACAAAACCAAACGGAAGCTCTGCAGATGTGTGTTAAGTAAACACTGAACGTTTCTTTCACTGGGATATTATTGTTGGGACAAGCTAAAAAATCTTACACGCAGTGACCCACTAACCCTGCTCTATTGGAATTGATTGCATATATGCTAATATCTAATTTAAGCTGTCAGTAACCGAATGACTGCAAGTCATTGGTGACAGAGCCAGGATCCCCCCATTAACCAGAAGTCTGGCTGACCATTGCCCTTTTTGAACAGACAGAAAGGAAATCCCTCTTAAAACTTCCCACCAGACAGGGGTGCCAGGTTTAAAGCTGTGTGGAAAAAAGCTAATTGCATTTCATAGAACCATGAAATGATTTGTGTCGGAAGGAACCTTCAAGATCATCCAGCTCCAACCCCCCTGCCATGGGGGATAACACCTTCCACTACACCAGGTTGCTCAAAGCCCCATCCAACCTGGCCTTGAACACTTCCAGGGATGGGGCAGCCACAGCTTCTCTGGGCAACCTGGTCCAGTGCCTCACCAGCCTCAGAAGGAAAAATTTCTTCCTTCTATCTAATCTGAATCTGCCCTCTTTCAGTTTAAAGCCATTGCCCCTTGTCCTGTCACTACACGCCCTTGCAAAAAGTCCCTCTCCAGCTTTCCTGTAGGCCCCCTTTTTTCACAGAGCACTTAAACATTGGGATTTGTTCAGCTGAGGAACAAGACCTAAACACCATTGCAAAGGCAGCTGCGAACTCCATTTGGTGGGGGAGGAAGACCACTGCATGGTTGACCTGGTGGATGCAGGCTTGAGCGGCCGACAGCGACGCTGCCTCTTTCTGTGCCCTTCCCACGATCTGCTGCCATCTCAACTCACAGCATCTCGGCGACACGGTAAAACCCAACCACCACCACCACCACCACCAGCTTCACTGGCATTTTTCCAGCCAGCTCTAACACTCCCCATTCAGTTCTCTCTGTGTGTGGCTCCTATTTACAGCTGTACTTTCTTTCCCCTCCTCCATGGCTGTTACGTGGGTCCAAGCAGAAACACATTGGACGGTTGAGGGCCGTGCCAACAGTTTTAGCTTCTTTCGCTCGTGTTTCATCAGTGACCTCTGTGATGCAGAGCCGGATTTCAGGCAAACATCTCTGCTTTTCCAAATACTTTTTTGAAGCAGACAACTGCCCTGAGAAGAGGTTGACTTTCCTCAAAAGAAAACCACACTGTGGACCACCGATTCCTCCTTACCATCACTGTCTTCCAAGGAACTGTAGCTACTGTCCATCTGACCCCTACACAGGACTACCATCAGCCCACGTTAGTGCTGATATCAGATCTCAGTCAGATTTTATCTGTTGAAGGCACCAGCCATGGTACGCTGGTTACACACAACACGTACGGCCTTGAGACACAGAGGCACCTAGTGAAACAACAACATTTTGTCTTTATTAGGAGTTCCCATGGTAATATAACACAGAGTTCTTAAGGAATGAAACACAAGACGTGGGGTTGGGGGTGGGCTTTTTTGCCGTTGAGACAATGGTCAAATATCAGTACTTCTTTTCGTCTACACACATGATCAGCTTTAGCACTTACAGCTCCTCCACTCATGGTTCACAATCACAAATCCAAGGGTTAAATCCAGCTAGTATTAAATCCTACTTTTTTTTTTTTTATTTTTAGAGCTTCAAGTCACTGCGGTTAATTAATTAATTAAGTCATCGTCCTTTTTTTTAAGCATTTACATATGACATTCATTAAACAGACACAAAGCAGACGAGCTCTCACAGGAAAAAACATGCTTACACAGCCTGCAAAAATCTTTTTTTGTGATTTTTTTTTTTCCTTTTGAAGAACAAATTAAAACTAAAAAGTCATCATGAGTCAGTGAAGGAAAAAAAAAAAGGAAGACTTAAGTGAATACTGAAGAGCCGCAAGTGTTTCGCAGAATTGAAACGGATCTGCAATTCTTTTTTTTTTTCTCCCCAACTTGTTCAAATTGATTTTAACATACAGGTGAAAAAAAATGAAAACAGCTGCAATATATATTAAGTTCACGGATTACTTAACAAAGTGCAAACTCTTTTATGCAAAACTAAAAGACCCAAGAGTTAAACCTAAATGCGTGGATGAATATGGCAATGTTTTTCTGAACTTTTGTGTTCAAAGGGGCCTAAAGGAATTCGGGGCTGAAGCTGGGAGGGTTTGGGTACCTACATAGCTTCCAGATCCTTTGCAAATCCCAGAATTGGTACTTCATAACAACAAATTTGGTATTTGTTTCTTAAAAGCCTTCATATATATAGTTTTTTCCCCTAAAAGAACCTGTAAACATCATTTAAGAAAATACAAACATGGAAAAACAAGGTCAAATGTGGCAAAGCACAAAGAGAAGCGAAAGCAGAAGATGCAGCCAAGTGCCAGGGCACACGGAGCGCGGAGGTAACACTGTGCTAACTGTGGGCAGAACAGCTCTCTGTGCTAAGAGACAGGCCAAGTCCTTGGGACCACCAAGCCCTCCAGCGAAGCTTAGGTGGGAATCTAATGGTGCAGATCCATTCTCCGTGTCCTGAAAATAACGAGCCTCCAATACTAGAGCTAAAAGACCTTCGACCCCAGAAGACACTCAAATGCCCCGATCCTGCTGACTGCCACAGACGCTGGGGCTCCTAAATTCATTCAAGGACCACTCATGGCCTCTGGTTTCTCCAACCCGAGGCAGCAGGCGGTTGAGGACGGGGCGGGGGAACCACCCGGCTTTCTCACGAGTATTTTGCTCAAAGGCAGAACCCTGTAGGAGAGATTCTCAGCTGCTGTTGACCCATCGAGCTGCTCCCAGTTACAACAGCTGGGCATCTGGGCTCCAACTGGCATTGCCACAGATGCTCAGGCAGACACTCAACTGACCAGCCTTTGCATGAGAGCTAAAGATAAGCTCTCATAAAGTTTTAAATAACCACTCATTGATGGCCGAGAAGGGGGAACGTAGCTGCTACAGAAACCTTTCAACTAACATGCTGCTCTTTGCCCATGGCCCCCTGCTTATCCATTTCCACCTCCAGGAACAAAAGACAAAATTAACTGCTAAAAACTTCTCAAAAGACTCTATCCCAGCTCCTCAACTGGTATCCAGTTCCTTTGTATGCACCAGCTCAAGACCTAGTAGACTGAAGACCATAGCTTATGAACCTGCTCCACGACCTCCTATTGCAGCTAAGTGGCAAGCGTTGGCTGGAATGATGCAACCTAGGAACACCTGAAGTACCAGGGTGGCAGTGACAGTGGTGGGAGCCTGTAACTTGAATGAAGTTCGAGAAGGACTGGGAAGAACAGGGAGATTCCCAGTTCGCAGATAAGGCTTCGTAAACACAATGATACAAACACATTAAAAACACACACATGAACACGTAAAAAAAAAAAGTTTCCTCAAGGACCTAATTTGCAGCAAAATCCAGAAGGAAAAAAAAAAAATGATGAAAAACCAAACCAACAGAACCAAAGTCCCCAACGATTCTAGCTCACGCGATGGGTGGGTGCGATGCGCTTTGCCAATTCCTAGTGCTGGCTCCTGTTTCTCTCTCTTGGCACACAGCTCTTCAGGGACCTCGCCGGCGGTGGCAGGGAATGGGTACAGACAGGCTGGGATTCGTGTCCCTCTGTGCTTGTCTAGCTACTCTGCTGGAACACAGAACCCTACAGAATATCCAGTTTAAAACCCTTGAACTACTCTTCTGCTTGACATTAAAAAAAAAAAAAAAAAAAAGCTATTTTTAACATTTATTATTTATTTATTCCTTTTTTGTGTGTGTCTTAAAGGCAGCTCCCGGGAAATTCACTTTGTCCTTCCTTTATTAAAAGAAAGATGCTGAATGGGACAGAGGCCACATATCTCAAACATCCTCTTTACATTTACTTTTGCATGTCAGAGGTGTCAAAACAGGGTTTATTTCTTTAAATGTGTAGGGGCTCAGGGGGGAAGTGAGAGGGGTTGGTGAAGATGAGGAGGGAATCTGAGGGGACTGAAAGAGGTGCCCTTACTTCAGCCCCCCCCTCACTGGTTGCCCGCAGTAACCGTCACAGGCTCTAAAAGAATCAAGAAGGGTCTCCAGGTGCCCCCGTCCCCTGGTCCGCTTGGCGGGCACGGAGGGGTCGGTCCTTAGCCCAAGCTGGTGATGTTGGCACGTCCGCCGGGCGGTGCCACGATGCGCTGGGTCGTGCGGCGCGGGATGTTGTCGTCGATCTGTGCCCCTGCGGGAGAGAGAAGACACGTCAGGACCCGCCGGGGCCAGCGGGAGTTTTGGGATGAGCGGGTTGCAGGACGAGGGAGTTGGGAGAGCACGGCTGTGTTGAAACCCATTGAGCCCTCTCGGGACAGGCTCCAACAGTGTGCACCAAAATGCACCATCTTTGGAGGAAAAGCCCTTACTGGTCTCCTCAGCGCCTTAATTCTGCCGAAACTCGTTCTGCATTAGTATCTCTGCACCAAACACCTGAGCCACCCAGCCCTGCGCAGGTAACGGATGGCTACATGGTTTTCCCTTAGTGAGCTTTTTTATTCCTTTTTATAGTTTTCCTTACTGCACTGAAACAGCACGCTGAGAAATCAAATCTGCCACATGCCAGACCCACAGCTGGTCTCAGCTGGCAAAGCTCTGCTGAAGTCGGTGCCATCTGCCCTCTTCAGACACCCGGCCGAGGACCGAGCCCGGAACGCAGCGGGGCACTTGGCACTCATGCCATGGCATGAAAACAAGCAGGACTTTATGACAGCTCCTGCACTGCCCTTCTTCCTTTCTAAAGGCATAACCTCCAAGCTAAAAACACACCACAGTCTCTCTCATTGCCTTCCAATTCCAGCAGAATTAATTCAGAGTATGGGAGTTTAAACAAGCTGTGATTTCAAAGCAACAAATAATTTAGCCCCATGAAAGTATGTACCAGACAAGCTGAACCCAGACTGGTGCAGGTTCCTCACGGGTGGGGCCTGCTGTTTGGCAGGAGATGTCTTAGCTGAAGATGCTGGTGTGACGGTCTTCGGCGTCACCGACACTTCGCAGACGGGTCCATCGTAGAGGCCTCGAGGCACACCCCGCAGCTCGGCCAGCTGCAAAAGACAGAAGCAGGCAGCCTTCAGGGTCAACACAGCCTTTGAAACAGCACTGAACAGCTGGCCAGATGTCGCTGAGCCAAAGACGCACGTTTCAAGATTTGTCTTTAGTAAAAGGATTTGAAACCATAAAAAAAATCTCCTCTGTGCTGATCCTCGGGTGATGGCTGCTCTCTGGAGCAGCACGGATCGAATGAAACCTGCTCTGGACTGCCGTGGCTCCAGCTGGCTGGTGTGGGCAGCCTACAGAAGACAGCCAGTCTGTGTCCTGCACCACAAGTTCTGGCCTTTAATGACCTCAACCTACCTGCTGTTGTATTAAAGGCTCCTGACAACTCTCGAATGAAACTTATTACTCATCTCCAAAAAGAAAAATAATGCTGAGACAGAGACAGGTCTGCATAAAGAGGAGCCAGGCTCGCTTCATGAACATCACCAGCTTGAGAGCTTTAGATTGGGGTAAATGCAATTATTCCAGTTGAGATACTGCACAACTGGTCAGAAGTTATTTCTGTTGGAGACCAGAACACACCAGAAGCCACGGATCTGTTCTCTGCAGTGCTAAGTTATTTGAGGCCGTAATTTTAACAACTTGCAATTTCTTCAAAAGAAAAATTAAGGAAAGATCATTTGCAAGGAATGTGAAGATCACCTATGGTCAGCAGAACTAATACAGCTCTGCTTTTGCCCAGGAGAGGGCAACACTTCAAACATTAAAACACTTTTCTCCTCAGAAATCTGACTTCATCTAGAAATAAAGTTCTTAAATTCTCAGCAACTAAGTCTCAGTTGAGTTGAGTGTCATCTGCTCTGTCAGTTCTTACCAACTAAAGGCATATCAAAAGGCGGTTTCTGTTTCGAATGGGTGTATTTTAGAAAAAAACACTTTTCCAACAATTTTAGCCTCTTAAAAATAGAAGATTCTCACTTTTAAACAGTCAGTAGGCTGTGCCTGTGACTCACCAGTCACCAGACAAGAGCATCTGATGGTATCTGACAGAAGGGAAAGCAGCATAATGTATCTATAACAATAAATCAGAATTCTAAATTGTTGCTGAAAGGTTTGATATAGAAACGCTATCAATAACTTCCCTTGGTATTTCTGAGACGGGAGAAGCCTGCCGGGTTATTTGCAGACTGACCCATGTCCAAACTGGACACAGGCTCTGCCTAGGTGTCCCAAGACAGAGAAGAATTAAAGAGCAGAAAAATAAAACTTGCAGAAAAATCCACGCTCAAGCCAAAGCATATTCCTGTAATGACTCAAGCGAATAGCAAAAATGAAAGGGGAATGAGATACACGTGGCTCCTGTCCAGGGAACGTTTTCTGATGCAGAAGTGTGTGTCTGCAAGCCAGGGGACAGCATCTGTTTTCCACCCACTTTAACTCAGGAGTTTCAGTGAGAGACCAGACGTGCACCCAACCGTTTACACTCACCCTGCTCCTCGCTTTGATGCGCTTGTAAACGAAGTCAGGGAACGGTTTCCTGGGGATATACCGTCCGGATCCCTCGGTGACATGGAGATTCCCGTCCTCCAGCACGATCTTCCCCTGGCTGATAACCACCAGGGGAGACCCACGGCACTCCATGCCTTCAAAGATATTGTACTCCAGAGACTAGAACAAAGAAAAAGACAACATGAGGCAAACATAGTCATCCCAGCAAAGCCTGCTGTGCTTTAATTAGCAGTCACCAGTCATGCTAATCACCCAAATTTTAAGGAGAGATGGAAGCAAACTCAACAGCATTCACCTGAGTTGTATATGCTGTGGTTTACAGAAAGGCTGGTCTTAAATCAATCTAAATTTATTGAGGATTCACTCATGCAAAATTTCCATTGCCAGAGGAGGAAATGCAGTTTCAAATGAGAATACCTCAAAGCCTATCTGTTTAAATGCATTTAGGCAGCTATCTCTTCTGAATTTAGAAGCCAAATAAAGTTTTATCTGAGTTTGATACTAAAAATAATGTTAATTTTGAAAAGCTGTATTTCAAACCAGTGTTTTGGTTGATGGGTCAGGGACCAGGACAATCTTGTTTTGCTCTAATGGGATTGCTCATCCTCAATTAACAGGATTGGAAACATCACACCACGGAAAAAAGGCAAGTTTTAAAGGAATCACTGGTAAATGTCCCACCCATAAAGCATCCTGGAACAAGACACACTACAACCATGTTATTTGAGGACTGTTACTCTAGTGACCATCTCTGACACAAAGCCAGGTCTTTTTTCTTGAGTTAATAATGGAGTTTGCTCTTGAAGTGTGTTGTAAGTCTGGGTAAGCTTGACTGCAGATTTACAATTAGCTAGAACAGCGGTTAAACCGACACTGAACTGGGTCCAGTCTGAAAAAAAGTTGCGGTGGCAAAGGAGGAGGCTTGGTTAGAAGCTTATGAATCAGGCTGGTTCCAAGAACAACACTATCTCCCTCTCTAGTTCCTCATGTTTCCTTGCCAGACAGTGGCAAGAGCAGTGTGAATTCTTGGAAAACATCCGTATGTTGCTCTAGCATTTAAAAATATAACAATCATCCGGTGCCACATAATCACTACGTCTCCCTGTGTCGCAGCAACCGTTCTGCCTGACTTTCAAAGGGGCTTTTGCTTTACACTTGACCAAACTAGGATGCCCTGCCTCTAAAGGCATCACTTGGATCGGTTTCTCCTCTAATACATGCAGTGAGACACAAAAAACCCCAAGAGGTGTAATGCCAGGTACAACAGGCACTGTAACGAGAGAGGGGAAGAGGTCAGGGCTGGATGCATAAGGAAAAAAAGCTGCTATTTCTTAGACAGCCCTTCAAGCTCTAAATAAACCACTTGAAAACGAGAGCCCTGCATCCTCCATAGTCTTGGAACCCCATCTGAAGGTAAAGATGCAGCCTTTGGCGACAGCCCATCACCGAGTGCTACGGCCTCTTAGAGCCTGAGCACAAGAGTTCCAGGGGGATCTGCAGTCCTCAGCCTGCAAAGCATTTCCCAACGGTCACCCCACAGCGGATCCGGTTCTCCTTCAGCCTAGCCCAGATCTGTGGCAAATTCATGGAGTCAATCCTGATTGTACTGGAGCATATCCACAAAAGATAAAGACTCTGAGTTTTGTGTTAGGAAATTTTTCAAGAGTCCAATTCATTTCCTAAAGACAACAGCCACTAACTGGCAATGACTTTCAAATACTCCACCCAGCAACTACTTCCACTTCTTCGAGCCATTCGTAAGCACAAACCCAGCTTCAGACCACTAAATTTAGCACGTAATAGTGCTATGTCCCTGGGCTCCCTCCTCTAAGTCCTTCTTCTCCAGACTGAAGGTGTGATGAGTCTGGAAGCACCTCTAAGGTGACTGAAGTGACCAGACTTCTGAGTCTGGATGCCTCTGTCAGAAGTCTAAGCACGGGCAGGATGAATCCAGCCCATCCGCAACCAATTCTGACACAGAGTGAAGTCACAGGGAAGTGAACCAAACCTTTAAAAAAAAGTTTCTTTGTGCATGTGCCCAGGGATCCAAGTGTGGAAGAAAATTTTGCTCCTTCAGCTCCAGAGTGAATGAAAGCATTCACGGAAAAAAGAACAAGGAGTTTTTTCCAGGGAAACATTCCATAGGTTCATCGCCAGCAGTGAAACAAGTCGTCAACAAATGCAAACAGTGGTTGCTTTCTCTGAGACAGTGCTCCAATGTCACAGGGAGACTCCAACCAGCCCTTTGCACCGGGACCATTCCACAGTTTCCCACAGCTTTTTCCCTGTCAGAACCAGGTACAAGATATGGGACACAGCTGTGGGACACAAGCAAACGGTGCCTTAACAGTGCCATAACAACGCCACAAAAGAAACAGGGGGAAGGTCTGGTTGGTCTGAGAGCTGCCTTGTGCCTCCCTGGGTCAACTAACGTCCAGATGATCACCAGCAAAATCATGTCTAAGTCCACACACATGTGTCAGATCAGTACATGGTGTAAATCCACTCAAGCTCATTGATATGGATCAGATCTCCAGCTGAGATGTCCACGAGCTGACAAGCTTCACTGGCCCCAACTAGAAAAAAGGCAGTTCCCATTCCCACTGCTAGCGAGCCAGAAGGTCATAAACACCACATTGTGATAAGAGGCCTTTTGATATTTTAGAAGATTTAAAAGAGCTTTCTGTGTGCTCAGATCCAAGCATCCAACACTCGACAATCTCTTTGCTCCGAGGGGAATCTCTGGGTATTCATGTGATTTCAGATTTGGACTCAATCATCTTCCCTTCTGCTCACACAACTGAGCTGTACTGGGTGTAAGACCAGAGAAGGCTCGGGGCATGGAGAAAACAAAAATCTGAGTTGTCAGGAGCTCTAGTTCTTGGCAGCAGAGTCTGGTATTGAAGGAAGAGAGGAGAAAGCGAGCAGCAGAGCTCACATCGTAAAAAACATCCTTACTATGTTATGAGTCTTGGCGGAGATTGTCTTGACACTGTCAGGATCCCAGATAACCAGATCGGCATCGGAGCCCACCGCAATACGGCCCTTCCGCGGGTACAGGTTAAAGATTTTAGCTGCGTTTGTGCTGGTCACAGCAACAAACTGGTTCTCATCCATTTTGCCAGTCACCTGGGGAAAGACAAAAGGAGTCACTGCATTAGCCAGGTAGGGACCACCCCGAAAAGCAAACAGCTGACAGCACAGCACATTCCCAATGATCTCTATAGGGGTGAAAACCTCAAGCAAAAGGACCACAGGGGAGATAACAACACACTGCTGCAGCTCTTTCAGCTCTGAGTGTCTAGTTGCTGCCTAAGCCCATGACACATGTGACATACCACAGCCTTATCCCAGATGATGGACATCCTCTCTTCAGTCCCGTTGGTTCCTTCAGGGATCAGAGTAAAGTTGTCCTTCCCAACAGCTTTCTGAGCAGTGTTGAAGGTGCAGTGGGCACTGCCAGTGACCTGAAGGTCTCCACTGGAAAAGATAATGATAGGTATTTAAGATATTTTATTGTCACAGGTTTACTCCTAAAGGTAAACCAGCCTTTTTCTTGCTGGCAACAACAGCTATTGCTTTTATCACCCATTTGTCTCATGATGAAGCATGTGTTGTATGAACACAAAGAGCTCTACCCACCAGGACAGTAGTGAGTTGAGAAAATCAGGAGTGGTTGGGTCAGGACTCAGCGGTGGGGAAGTAACAAAAGCAGCTGCCTTAGCCCAATTCTTGCTCCAGTAATGAGATCCATCGGTACCCAAACTGGCTGTGATGGGCTCTCCATACACCACGGTGCCTACACGACAGGAAAACAGACAAATCCACTGTGAGCACCAAGCAACACACATCTCCAGCCTGGCTTCCAGGCATAAAGCATCCTTGTGGAAAAGGACAAGTTGGATAAGTTCCACCAGCATCGCGTGCTGCAGGGCTCCTTGGTGCTTCCTCTTCAGTATGTGATCCCATACAAGAGCCTTATGAAAGAGGCTGAGGGGAACTGTAGCAGCATGAGGAGATCCAGTCTGATCTAGGAGGGATGTGGAAGAAAAAGAATGAAAAAAATAGTGCCTGCTGTATAAGATCCAACAAGGCTGAGTTTCTTGGAGCAGGCTCTGTGCATAGATAAGAGAAAACTATCAGGAAAGTTTCCTGCCTACAGAGAAAGCCCATCGCAGAGGAAGTATCGGTGTTTCTGGTTCTCAAACGCAGCTCGGGGAAAGTGAGTGATTCCCCCAAGGGTACATGGTAAATCTGTGGCAGAACTAGGAAATGAAATTGGATCTTCTGCCTCTCTGTCCAGTGCACTAACCACCAGTGCGTCCTTCCTCTTTATTAACATTTTTGGAACCACATGAAGGAACTGCGGATTCTTAAGGACCCCGATACTTTGCAAGCTGGAATGCACCAGCAACATCTGCACACCAAGCAGATGCAAGATGCTGCAACTTCAAAGGCGGAGCGAGCTGGCAGCCCCCCAGATCTGCTCACCAAACACAACCTTCCCTGAAATCTCCAAGAGCCCGTCCGTCTGGCCTCTGAGCCCAGACACTCTGTGTATTTCTATCTGCCTGAAAAAGGCACGGCTGGTTAAAACACTAACGCTGAATACTTCGATCAGAAAAGACTGGCAAAGGCATCCCCAGAACTGGTCAGCAGGGTCACACACCCCTCACCATGCACAGTACAAAAATATGATGTTTCACATATTGTTTGAGCTACTGTTATGCCTATATGCTCTCAAACTAGCTGGGAAAGAGGGCATTAGCCGAGGCACAACGACGCATTAACCGGCTTCATGCTGCTTCCAGGACCACACTGAGACAGGAGGTGTAGGAACAGCCTGTCAGAGGGGATCCACCAGCAGAGGAAGAGGCCATCTGACATCACTTGCCACAAATAGAGTTACGGAATCGGAACAAGGCAAAACACACGCTGGCTATTAATGGGAGGCCTGTTGTGGGCCAATACATTGGGAGGATTGTTCTGCAGGGAGCGATGTTTTGAGCTCCCAGATCTGCCAACGACAGAGTCTGCAGGGAATCTCCTCCATGCAAATGCCACTGGGAACATCTGGCTTTAAATAACATTCGTTCTTTTCCATTTAGCAAATCAATTCTGTTTTGTTTTCATCTTGGATTGTCTTCAGTTATGTTTCCTCTGTTGCTTGGGAGGGCAAGGCTAGTGTGTGTGGCCCTCCTGGGTTACCCAGTTGGGTAACTGCACGGCATTTAAATTGAATTATTTAAATAATGGAACAGAGAATGGCATGTCATTTATACCTCAGATTCTCCTTATAAGGAGAAAACACAATCTGAATGAAAACTGCATATGCTCCACGAGAAGCAAGTTCTGTGGATCACCCATCTGGGACAACTCCAGCACCCTTCACACGCAGGGTAACATCCAGCCAAGCCAGGCTATGTTTTATGGCTTCTGTGATGTAAGCGTAAGGTCCCTCATTCCAATGCTCCTATCTACTTGCCAGCTCGTGGTCACAGGGGTCAGTGAGGATGCTGCATCTCTGTGATGCAAACGTCCCCAGAACCTTACCTAGAAAAAAAAAAAAAGGATGCCTCCCTGGCTTAGAAAAGAAGGGATGCCTCCCTGGCTCATGGGACGGAGCTGCGCGGCCACATCAAGTTGTTTTCTGGGGTAATGCAGCCACTTTGCCGTGTCAACACATCTTCTCATTTCAGCACGACCTCCACTAATGCAGCTAGGATAGGAGAGGAAGGTTTATCCCAAACAGCTTGAGCTGCTTCCATGCCACAAAGAGAAAGAGATGCCTTGGAAAGCAGTCCTCCTCACCAACTCTGAACTCGCTGACCAGGAACCGTGGGACAGAAATACTTCTGAGCCAACACACAAACACAAATCTGTTTGCTGCGGTAGGAAATTAGCTCTTCTCACACCAAACACCCAGATGGAAACTGATGTCATTTGTATATCCATTCAGGCTTATTTAGACTGAGTAAAATTAAATCCACCTCTTCTGAGGAAAGACGGGGGAACATCATCCCTCCTGCTTACTCACCAACTCAGAGCCGCTTTAAATAGAAACGAAGGGTTTAGTCACAGAATAAAGCAGGGAGAGAGACAGGCACTCACTGTGCTTTGTAACCCTTGCTCTTGGAGCAAGACAGCAGGGTCAGGGCTCGGGAGAAGCTACAGCATCACTCAGAGCAGCTCAGCTCCCTCTCCTTGGTCACAGAGAGGAGACACAAGGCAGCAGCACCTACTGCAGCCCTGAGCCTTGCTTCTTGCTGCATCCTCAGGCAGAGTTATCAGAGATGATTGTGATTCCCAGCCTAATCCAGCTTACTGATCCCAATTCCTGTTTGGATGTCAGGCTGTGAGTTACAGGACATGAGGAGTATCTACTTCACAAGCAAGGAGCACAGTGGATAGCTGGGATCAGTAACCTCTTTGGCTACTCCAACTAAATCCAACAGGGCTCATGAATCAGAGACCTCCATCAGGATGCTTGGAATCACTTCTGACCCCAGGAAGCAGCTCAGCAGAAAGCACCAAGGAAAGCCAGAGCAGCTGGAAGGAGGACACAGCTTGCGATCTCCAGCGGGATTCATTAAATGGAGATAACATGGAATTACTCTGCAATAACATGAAGGCACATGGCTCAAACTGAAAGACAGGAGATTTAGACTAGATCTAATGAAGAAATTCTTCACTCTGAGGGCAGTGAGGCACTGGAACAGGTTGCCCAGAGAAATTGTGGATGCCCCATCCCTGGAAGTGTTCAAGGCCAGGTTGGATGAGGCTTTGAGCAACCTGGTGTAGTGGAAGGTGTCCCTGCCCATGGCAGGGGGGTTGAAACTAGATGGTCTTGAAGGTCCCTTCCAACCCAAACCATTCCATGATTCTATGATTCAGTGTGGCAGGATGAGTGTGAAGAGAGAGGCTCTAGGCTGAACAGAAGAAACGGCTCCTGGCACTGATGTGACCACTAAATACTTGTCTGTGGGAGATGAGACAGAAGCAGTTGCTTGGGACCTTTTAGAAAAGAGCCTGGACAACAAAGCACTGGAAACACTGAAAAAAAAACCCCTCTCCTGTAGGGATGAAGCTTATGTTGGCAAGGACTTGAACTGCATGAGCTAATAGGGTGCTTCCAATCCAAGGGAAATAACTTACCCTTTTTTCTGGCTTGAGCAATGACATCAGCAGCACTTTTGCTCATCACCTTGGTGATATAAAGAGGGCAGTTGGTTTGGTTGGCGATGGTTATTGCCCGGTTCACAGCCTCGGCCTCCACCTGAGAAACAAAGCCAGCAGCACGTTAGTAGCATCCCCACATGTTGGCATATCCTATCCACCTTCAGAGGGTCACAGCCTCTGCTTTCACGAGAAAGCAGGGTGCGCAGGGCTGAGATGAGAGACTTTCCACCTCTGATTCTGGGCCAGAAAAATGTACAGCGTAATCACGATAATTAAAATGATGTCAAGCTGTAGTCCCTTCTCATTACTACTTTTTCTCCCAGGCTACTTCAAAGTCTCTCTGCAAGCAGACTAAAATAACACTCCAGGTGCTCAAGGTCAGAATGATTAAGCCCCTTCTTTAACCTAGACAAAAATAAGCAACTACATGTTGACTCAACGAAACTATTCATGTTCCAGCCCACGCGGAAGAGAGATGCTGTAGCCACATACTCTGGTAAGCCACGCTGGCAAACAAGCCTCCTGAATTGTACCCTCCACTACAATATCTGGCTTGGGATCTGACAGAGTGTGAACCACCCCATAAATCATCTGCTTTTTCTTGCAGACGCGGAGAGATACCCTCAGCAAGACTGAGGGTCACTTATAACTACAGTCTTAGAACGAACACGATCACGCTGCAGACTGCCACAGATCACACATCCTCACCGAAGCAGCGCAGACGACAGATTTTACAACAGGTTAATGCTCACAGTGCCTCCTACCACGGAGAACCGAGCCTGAGACACCACAGACATTTTCCAAACGAACAACGGAGGGAACTGAAACCCAGAGCAACCAGTCACCTGATTCCCAAATGCAAGAGGCCACCAGTACCTCCCGTGGACTCCGGTGGGATTGGCACAGGCTCAGCACTTTTGAAAATCTGCTCTACAGTGGCTTACCGCAGGCCAAGCGCTGTAAACCACCACCAGTCCCAGCATCAGAATGCACTGACTGGTTCCCAGCACCATGCTTGATCCACTGAAAGAAGGACCTGAAATTAAGGACCCATCAGCTTAGGAACGGTGTTATTCGCCACACTGATGTCCAAGTGCCCAGAACAGCTCTGCTCACACCCACACAGCCACCACCTGTAACACTGCTCTGTCTGCAGCTGGACTGCTCGAGAAAAACAA
The DNA here is from genome assembly GCF_009769465.1 of Tauraco erythrolophus. Lineage (NCBI taxonomy): Eukaryota > Metazoa > Chordata > Aves > Musophagiformes > Musophagidae > Tauraco > Tauraco erythrolophus. Next base: position 3,467,931 of record NC_141493.1, on the reverse strand, counting down.
CACAACAGCTGGGAGTTTTTAAAAGAGAATCAGCCCCCCGGAGCCAGCAGACTGGTCTCCAGTGCCAAAAGGGTTAAAGCCCTGGTCTCCAGTGCCAAAAGGGTTAAAGCCCCAGCTTGTCACCACACCAGGGCTTGTGACTAACCCTCCCCAGGCAAGATGATGTACAGAAGGGGACGTTTTCCAGCCCAGCTGCCCCACGCAAATGGAAAAGGCTGCAAGGACGGGTGTTTATTCCAGGAGCTTTGACTCGAGTATGCCACAGCCAGCAGCACTTGCAGGGAAGGAGGAGGCTGAAAAGGAAGAGCCAAGAAAAGCATAGTTGTCCCTCCTGAGAGCCAAGGAGAGAACTCAGACGGGTCAGTGCTTCCAGGCAATGGCATCAGTTTGCAAATTGCCCATTTAAAGCAGGTCTGTGCACAGCTCTGTCGCTGCAGCACCTGGAAGTCACATTTCCATGCTGTGCCTCAGTTTCCCCACTTGCAAAGCAGGGATAAAACAACACGCCTCTCCAGACTTCTGACCAAAAGGCATTTGAGTGACTGCTAAACAGGAGGAGAATATTTTCTGCACGGAAGAGAACGAGGCTGCTGAATTCATGCCTTGTGCCCAGATGCTATGGTGACAGGCACATAACAACAACCCAACGACTAGTCCAAAGGGGAATGTTTGCAATTACCAGTATGCATTAGAAGCCCTAGCACAGCAGTTCTCTTGGAAAAAAAGACAGACATTTCCTGGAGCACTTGGACTGCTTTGTGCTTTCAGCGTTTTTGTGGCTAAAATAAAAACAAAATTCGATGGATCGCTCCAAAAAGTGATTGCAGAACGATCTGAGCTACGAGGGGGAGAGTTTTCCAGAAAGTGATGGGTGATGCTGACTTGGGGTGGTGGTGTCTTAATTAAGGCTCCCTTTGCTGGCTGGAACAACTCACTGAATACCATCACCCTGGCTCAACCCAGGTTACTGGGGTGGGCAAGCTAAACCCATGAGTCAGCAGTGAAAATTCAGCCTTAATTCATGCCTTCTGCTCAACCTGGGACTTCAGAAGACGTATACAACTCCAAGGAAGACACAAACGCTCATGGCCAGACCCTGAATGCTTCACTCTGAGGTATGTCTCACTGAACTGAGTGGAGTTTTGGTTTAATAAATATTTTAGACTTGTTCAACAACTCCTGCTAGTTTGCCGTAGATTGAGGTCTGAATTAAGCAGCCATTCCGTGAGATGACACTGATGTTTTTAAAAACACCAAGTTACTCCCGCGTTGGAGAAAAGGAGGGAAGAGAACCAGATGACATGGCTTCCTGCTCTGTTTCCTATGACTTTCAAGGAGGAGAATGTTGGACTTCCGCTCCGGGCAGACGGCACAGCTGAGCTCAGCTGCACAGAGGCTGCCCAGCGACACTGGGAAGAGGCTCTGCTGATCCTCATTCGAGGCAGCCACGTGTCCTCGCTCAGCCCTCCTTGCTGTACTCAGAAAGAACACTTTTCTGCACAGATGGAACAAACAAACCAAGCCAGGGAACCATGCAGTTCACACTTCAAACTGCTGCTCCTCTAAGGATGAGCTTTGAAGTAGCCAGACAAGACTTGGCTAGTTTCATGGCCAGATCCTTCAAGGTAAAGAGCAGCCTTCTTTTGAAGTCAACAGAAGTTTAGGGGTGCTCCACAGATGAGCCTCAAGTGTCATGTCGGCATCTGTTCCTGCTCTCCTGATGCAAGCCAAAAAACACGTTTAAAAAAACGCAGGGGTGGGTGGGTGAGTGGAAAGCTCAGCGCAAGTGTTTGCTCACAACTTCCAGGAAACAAAAAATCCCAGCTCCCAGAGCCAAACACAAATTCTGTGAGGATTCACATGCTGCCCAAGTCGAGCATTTTTTTTCCCCTTCTGCATGAGGCAACGGAATGATTTATATTCGTACTGAAATGTCTCTGGATGCTGCTTGTCTGAACCAAGGGGAGGAGATAGAGAGGGAGCATGAGGGGCACGTGCGGATGATCTCACACCCCCAGCTTCCAGCTGCCACATCTGGCAGTCAGCAAAGTCCCAATATCTTGGAGGAACAAAAAGAACTGCTTGTACATAATGGATAGACTTAAAAAAACCCAGAACACCACAGTGAGATGTCTAGCTTAGAGATACTGAAGGACTGGCAATGAGGAATGCAAATGGGAACCAACCTGAAAAGCAAAGCTTTAAGGTTCTTTCTCACTCTTGACATTTATTTTAAAGACTTAGAGGGAGTGAGAGGGATTGGAGTGCCTGACCCTAGAGAAACCAATGAGGCAGTATGGAGATTAATTATATTAAAAGTGCTGGGATAGGATCTAAGAATTAGCTCCCCTCTCTAGTACATACTTTCTTTGCAAGACACTTAGTCTCTTGGTGTAAAAAATCCACCATTGGTAAAACATTCATCAAACAATCAAATATTATGGCAATGGAAGTTATGCAAGTGCCCAATACAGAATGTCAGGATTTGGTGATATACTAAAAATTTCTGCTGATTCAGAGGAAGTCTTGATAAAATAAGGACCGAGAGAGAAGCCCACAAGATGGGATCTAGAAAAGCCAGAATCTTGCCTACATAAACCCAAATTCTCAAGTCTTTACTCCTGCAAAACTTGACTGAAAGCAATGGGAAACTACAAGAACTTCAGGGTCTAGTTCCATAAAGACCAACACCACCAGAACATGTAATTCTTCAGGGACTCCATCTTAAAGTGTTCCCCAGCAGCAGCAGCACCAAGGAACTGGTGATTCAGGTAGACTGTACTGTACCTGTGCTTCAGGTTCACTTTCTACATCTCCTAATACAGGATTCCAGTTTGGGCTATCAAAGAGCTGAACTGAAGATGTGCCAAGTACCAACAGCTCTGTGCCCTGAGTGCTTATCATGGCCTCTGTGGTTCAAACACATCGAACTTTAGATACTTGATGTGTGAGCAGAGCCTTTACAGACTATCTCTGATAATCAACAGAAACAGATTAGCTTTTCCAGAGGGTGAATCAAATCTTAGGCTGGATGAACTACTCCCTGGAGGTGTCCCCCTTCTCCAGTACAGAGGGGGCTCTTCAATTCCTCTTCAGTACCCACAGCAGTTAGTCTCTAGAAGAGACTAGTTAGTCCCAAGAAGTGTCTTAGCCTCTTCCCTTACCCCCCGCAGCAATAATGCTTACAGCAGGGATGAAATTGTGTTTCTGGTCACATGACCCAATATGAAGTACTCGATGGCAACGCAGAAATGTTATAAATTGAGGGAATAAACACAAAGGCAGTGAAGTCCTCACCTCTTCAGGTCTGCTCAACACGTGCCCTTCAGGGCCTGTGATTCCCAGTTCCAGGATCCTTTGCTGCTCCTAAGGCAGAGAGAAAAAAAGAGCAGGAAAAGGATTTAAAGCAACATACGTTTTTCTTGCAGCAAACACAGCTGTTTGAAAGAGGTACAAGCGAGATCCTAGGCATCTGTGCTAGCTAATAATCACATGAGGCTTGACATAAGGGCCTTACAACCAGAATCCTGTCCAACTTTCCCTGTTGAGAATAACCAGAGCTCGAAAACCCTTGCTGATTTGTTCACAAGAGGACAGGGAAACCTTTTATCTTGATTTGCTTCACATTAGGTTCATAGCCCCTCAACTTTCACTACTCATTTGTGTCTATAAAATAATCTCCAAGACGTGGCAAAACAGTATCTCATGAAAAAATCATCTCGCAACCGCAGACAACTGGGCTCAAAGAATCAAGTGGGCTCTTCCCCAGTCAGACAATGCATTATTAACATTTCCTCTTCATTGCTGTTTAAAGGACGAACTGAAAACTGCCACGAAAACCTGCTTTATCAGTGGCAATGAAGGGGATAAGACTTGATGTACAGCTCTCCTTGCATCCTTGATACAGCTACGCCATGCTTCTAAAAGTCGTGGTGACTTTCTGTTTGCAAAGAACGAGTTTAAAACCCTTCCAGCGTTTTGAAGTTAATAATCCACAGAATAAACATAACATACCTCAGCAATGATGTCACCGTTCTCAGCGTGCACTTGAGCTGTCGCGCCAATATCCCGGATTACACTCAGGACCTCATATATCTGGAAGACAGAAAACACACATGACATACTTAGTGTACACTTCAGTACACACCTATCATACAGGATATGCTCCAGTTTCCTTCAGCACGCAGAATTTTGCAGAATGGAAAAGAGAAAGGGAAGAATTAAGAAATACAAGATGTGGTTTACTGGATAGATATGATTCATTTTCCTGCCAATAACTGAGTTTCCTGTACAATCTATACAGTCGATGCTACCGATATGGCAAAGCAGCATTATTCAAAAGCCACGTTTGGTACATTTACCACACTGGAGAAAGAAACAGCAACTACACAGGCCTACATCTGGAGTGGTTTCAAGGAGCTCAGGCTTGCACCTGTTTCATACTTTCATGTACTCACGCCTGGCATGAAAAAAACCCTTACATTTGTTTTTCAGGGAGAATCTGCACCCACCGTCCTCACCGCCTGGGATAGGAGCAGTGTGATTTCCCACTCCAGCAACCAGTTTGAGAGGGCTCAGGTTGAGTAACCCACAACCGACGCCAGCTCCGTCAATGGTCACTCATTAAAATGTTTACCAGAGTCATTAGCGATAACTGTCATACACCACTGCCTCCCACACTGTTCCAAATGACTCCCAGGCATTCCTCTCCTCCCACCACGTTTAGAAATGTAAACTGCCCTTCTCAACAATTAAACGTACCCAAACCTATCCACCAGAACAGCAAACCCAACGGGAGGGCAATTCCTTTTTAAGGTCTCAGTGATTCTACTGCTGAAGCCAGAAACCCACTTCTGGAGCCGGACCAGTTTCAGCTGATAAACACACAGAACCATTATGCCAGAGACCTCACCGTCCTGCCCTGCGCCTCGGCACAAAGCAGCAATTTATAAAACTGCCACTGCTTCCACACCAGAGGAGCCGGAATAAAACCTTAGATCTCTCAAAATGAGGGTTTTGCCATTGCTTTCCCCAGCCAAGCCTTTCAGGGTTTGTTGTGGTTTTTTAATTAAAAAAAAAAAAAAAATCTTCAAACCAGAGCTCTGGGTACCGTTGCAAATCTTAGGTACTGTTATGAACACAAAGACTGAAACCAAAAGAGAATGTCAGATCCCAATGCTTTGAATTTAAACCCTTTTATGTGACTCGTGCACAGCCTGCAGGGACAGAAGCGTGTGAACATGAAGCCTTCCTACCTGAGAATCAGTCAGCTGAAAGCGATCCTTGAAAGCCATGTACACCAAGAAGGAGTTCACACCTGGGACAAAGAGAGCAAAGGAAATATCCTTGACATACAAACTGCAGGCGCAGATGAAGCCACGAAAACAGTGTTTCCCAGAGCAAGAGGACGTCCCCCTCAATCAGTAATGATGATTACTGATTAAATTTGGGTTACTTTTACTCCTGCAAGTAAATGGGAGTACTTTTACCCCCCCCCCAGCAAGCAGTAATGATGGGCAGGCAAACAAATGACTTTAATCCACTGTGAAACGCATATGCACACGCGTGTGCACACACGCACGCGCACTCTCGACAGATCACAGCGTGCAGGCAGGACCTCCTCGGCCACCTGGCATTTATTCAGACAGCTGATGAGAACGGAGGAGCCTGCACTCCAGCCCTGGGGACAGCTAAAGCCCTGGGCTTCCACTTCACATTGAAATAAGAATAATTCTGTGGATTCAGCACTGTAGGAGGTTGAGTAAAAAAAAATAAGCGTAAGGCATCACACACAAAAGCAGAGACTGGGTCTGGCAGCCTGATCCCCGACCCCCTCCTGCGAGAGCGATGGGAAATCAGTGTAAGCATGCCCTCCTCCACCGTGTTTGTGCTGACCAAGACACAGGGAGGTTCCTAAGTCAGCTTTCCCTCTCCTGCCTTCTGAACCAGTGAAAGCTTTTGCCCAGCACGTGTGGGAAAGCACTCATTAGGATGTAAAAGGTTGGTTTTTTTAAACTACAAACAGGATGGAAAATTACTCTAGCCTAAGGATGAAACGTCAAGGAAATTAAAGAGGGGAAAAACCCATGAGGTCATTTTGTTCAGCTCTTCTCCACTTTTAGTAACCAGTGCTGGATTGTTCCTTCTGAGCCTGATTCTCCGCTTGTTTACAACAGTTTAAGGGCCAAACATATCACCTACCTGCACTAACGAAAATCAAAGGACTCCCACTGAACAAAAGTGCTCCTCTGCATGGCAGCAGCAAGAGATTCACCTCTGCAAAACCAATGCTGACCCACCAAACACACTGCAGTGACACCAGTGTGTACCATCCTCCCGAGCCCTCTCCAACAGTGACTGTCCAAACCTCCAGAGAAGCCAGAACGGGCCAAGTCAATGCCAGGGCTCAGAACAGCTCTACTAAGATGTAAGAGCAAAACATTTCACAAGAGCCAGTCCTCAAAAATAAAGAGGGGAAAGGCTTCCCTGAACTTTCGGTAACTGAACTTACCATGATCTTTAACCAGAGCTTCCATCTCCTCCTGGACACCTTTATGCCACTCGGTGATATCCACGTGCAGGGAGTAGTCGCAGCAGGATTTGCTGTCGGCCCATTCTCGCCACTGGTCGAACGCAGTCAGCAAACTGGTCCCTGGCTCAGGAACGACGTGATCAACTGGGAAGGACAACCAAAGCACTGGTAAACGGCTGGCGCAGTAGCTTTCCTGGATGTCTAAGACAGACATCTAAGCTTTGCAGAGGCTGTCACAAAAACCAGACATCCCCTTCCCCTCAAAACACTTCAGTTTGAGATCTGCTTTCTAAAGCCTCACATCTGAGAACGCAGCCGGGAAGCTGATTACAGAGCAGAAGCTGAAGGAAATAGCTCAATTACTGCAGCCTGTTTATTGCAATTGTTTGCGAATGGAGTAAATGAAACTCCCAGGGCAGCAAACACAAGGCACTGCAGAGCGCTCTATAAACACCGCACCCCTGTCTGGTGACAAATAAACAACCCCCGTGAGCATCCGTCAGCAGCTTTCAGTACTCAGCACCTCACGTTCAAGCAGTGCCTTTGTCTGTGCCTCTGGACACGCCAGAAAAGGTGTCCAAAGAGTGCAAAGCTGTGTTACTGCCGGTACGTACGCAGTGACAACCACGGACTCCACACATGTGTCCAACACATCCCAACTGAGAGCATCTTCCAGAGACAGCGTACAAGCGAGGACGGGAAGAAGCAGGACTAAGAGTCTGTCGTTGCTGGAGACCGGTCCTGACAACAAGATGGTCCTCTGACATCTGCTCAGTGTGACCCTCGTTCCAGCCTAACAAGTTGGGTCCAGCAGCAATGGGGTTCATGGGTTCATAGGCAGCTACAGGATACTCCACCAGTGCTACAGATGCAGAACAGCCTCAAAGGTTTGGATCTGAAGGTTTAGTGTTCCTCCCAGCACTCTGAATAGCATTCAAGTTTTTATCTGAACGCACAGGATCTCTGAGGTCTTCACTTAGACACAGTGAAACAAAAGAAACAAGCCAGCATCTCAGAAACTGAGCTGCTGCTGAGAGAATAGGAAGAGACCGGGGAGTTTCAGGGGTCACAAACTGGGCAGGCACTGCTGGGGAAGAGGAGAGAGCCTTGGCTTGATTTTATATCAAATCACAGAAAAAAATGAAAAGTTGCTTCAAATATCAGTCAAGAAATTCAAGCAGTTTATTTTTAACTTTAGGGGTGAGTATCTGGGCTGCCATCAGTTAGCTCTAAATCACAACTGGGATAAGAGACCAAGTCCTCGGGCTCTACTCACTCTGTGAAGTACAAAGCTTTGCTTCACCCCACGCAGACGTGTCAGATTGTAGATTTACTGGTTTTGCACTGCCTTAAGAATTGGATTTACACCGGGAGCTCTTGACTCCCTGCAAAAGCAGCAACTGCTCCCCTGATCGACCCACGAGCTCCAGCCACCCGAGTCGGTAACGACATCTCCGACGTCTGAGATGTGCCAACGCTGGAGGAAGCCGAGAGGATTACCCGAAACAGCCGTCCTTCCCGCAAAGCTCTGCACGCCCTCTCTCCCTTTTGCAAAGGTGACTACATGACAGACAGAAAAACAGCACTTAAAATATTTGTGCTTTTCCAAAAGGCTCGATTTTGCCCCTGGAAGCATCACGCTATCCTGCCGAGGGAAGGATGTGACATACAGTTCTTCGCTGATACAGCGGCAGTAGAGCTGCAGCTTTGATCAGCAGTGGCTCAGGGGTTCAGGAGCCTTCGTCTGCTCCAAGAGCAGTGTCCTGCCCATCAGAGGAATCTATGCTATGAGTGAAAGCTCTGCCCAGTGACCAGCATCAGATCAAGGACGTGCTTTTCACCACCCTCGGGAAAAGTAACCCAAATTTAACCAGACGATGAACTGTCCTGCTTTTAAAAAAAATTCTCCATTTTCTGTTCCATGAGCTCCTCCTCCCCCATGGTCAGAAACCTTCCACTGACTTCCACACTGAATTGTTTCTTGGCCAGTACGTAGCCCCTCGTCACTCTGCCAGAGTTAATCTTTAGCTTAAGTAGTATGAACAACAAGGAGAAAAACAACATTCTCTCCACATTACCAAAAGGATCCAGAGAACACCCAGGTTTTCTGGATTTTAAATGGCCAGTGCCTTAACACAAGAGCTGTCTTCCTCAGCCCACTAATTAATTAAAAAGCAAAAAAAGCTCATTTAATCTCTAACACACCGGAATAATACATCCATCTCTGCTTAGATGAAAGGTGCCCTAAGAGCTCCGCCAACCCCAAGATGATACATGGCTTATGGGCATGAGGAGGCACCAAGGGGTTAACACAGCGGAGTCTTCGCAGCCCAGCGCAGAGCCCCTCGGAATGACTCTGGTGTCCAGATCAGAGCTTTATCACCCTCTTATTTCATGCGCTGCCCAAGTATGACTAATGGGAGTTTGCGGAGAGTGGGAGAGGGGGTAAGGCAGCTCTATCAGATCTTTGACAAAGTCAAACCACAGCTGGTTCCAATAAGGATAAGGGATGGAGGTAGTGGTGCATATGTGCATGAAAGCCAGCTCTGGGGATTAGGAATATCTCACATGGAAGCCGCGTGGCCGACACATCGCGCAGCAGCTCCCTTGAGCTCACCGACAGCCAAATCACCCATCATCCCCATCAAAACAGAACACAGTTTGTTTCCATAGCAGCTCTCTGCCAGGCAAATATTACTGATCAACCACTTCGTTTCGTTCACATGGAAGAAGTCAGCAAGAAGGCGGCCTGAACGTGCAAGGTAAGCCAACAGCCTTCACAAGCCTGTGACTTAACTAGTCCAAAGAGACTCGGCGAAGGAGCAACATGGTAGAGCACACCATGGGATGCCTCAAACACAGCAGCCTAGAGCAGAGAGGAGCCAGCGAGGCAGTAGAAGCAGCAGATGCTGCACGCAAGACATGAGGAAGGTGGATGTAACCCTAAGGGCCAGTCTAGAGGTAATTCAGACACAAATTCAAACGTCTCCTCAATTTTATCATCCCTTGTTACAACGGAAGAGGCCAACTACACTGCGAGATCATGGCCCACATCCCTACACGCCAGGGTTGGGGTTTTTGGGAGCCCAAGTAAGAATGAGCTAGATCCTTTGAAGGACAAGAGTCAAGACTGATTCTTCACCTGCTGTTAAAAGAAGTGAGCACTGTAACTACTTCTGCCTATCGGTATGGATAGGAATCGCCCACATATGGCTCAGAGGAAGTTCTCCTTCCAGTCCTCAGGAAGAGCCCAACAGCTCAGAATAAAACAAAAAGCTTTTTCTTTAAGGTCCCTGTGCTTCGGAGCAGTACAGCGCAGCTGATGAGAGCTCCATCCGCTGCATTCCCACAGCCCTCAGTTCCCAAGATGACCCTCGGGTGCGATCCGCCACAGGACCATGGACACAAGGTCTCCTGACCCACTGGAGCACGCACAAAACCCAGCCGTGGAGGTTACCCTGGAGGTTTCCCATGCGAAAAGCAGCGTGCTGTCCTGACCTCACCGAACCACTTCTCCCTCGGGAACTCCACAGCTTGCTGCTCCTTCTTTCCTTCCGTCATCTTGGAAACCAGGAACGTTCAATTCCTGCAGTGGCCTCCAGTCTGCAGGACATGCTCAAGACAAACTGTTGCAACACAGACTGTTGTCACCCCTTTATTCTCCAGACCACTACAGCCTTGATCTCTTCATGCTTCCAAGCCCAGATGTTTTCTTCCTGTTGTTGATTACTGCTGTACAAATGATGTCAGCTGCTGAGCTCGGAAAAGGAAGTTGCCAGCTCAATTTAAGCTCAAAGCTTGCTCCAAAAACAGAAACAAAAGGAAGGAAAAAAGAGAAAAGGAAAAGATCACTGAAGTATCTCTTCATCAGTGCTGAAACCTTCAAAGGAGGAATTAAATAGTTTGTGGTCCTTGAATCACACTGAATTTCAGGCGTAATCCTAACGTTTCTCTTGATTTAAAATACACTCTCAGCAAGTTATATGGCAAAGCCAAGGGTAGGATTACAGTGGTTTCTCAGCTATGAGCAGAAAACATTCTGCAGATTTATCTTCTAACGTTCTGAGATACAGAGTCCAAAATGCAACAGCTTATGGCTTAGAAGCAAGCAAGCTGGTTTACATCAGCAAAGTAACTGCTTTTTAAAAAAGAAATTTTAAAAAAAGATTTTGTGTTTTACAAATAATCTTTTTTTTCCCCTTGGTAAAACACTGATGAGGTTCCAAAATTACTGGTTAGCCTGTTTATCTTTTTCCCAGACAAACCGAGTGTTCACCTCCCTTTGGAAGGCAGTGGGATTTGAGCACCTGCATACCCCAACATGCCACAACTGCTCCAGCCACAGTCACCAAGTCTCTTAATTACATCCCCGATGTGCCTGGGTTTGCTCTGCTGTCACTACATGGTTTCACATTGCTTACAAGGTGCATCTGCTCTGACCTCACCCATCATCCAGGGCTGGTTTTCTGCCTGTCTCGCTCACAGTCCTTCGCTCCTCCTTCGACGGATTAATGGGCTCAAGATTAAAGGCAGACAATAAGCTGAAGTGAGACAACACCACTAGCCACTGCTGGCTTCTCTGCGTGGCTTCAATACACCAGAGCTGGCATTCAGCCACGCTGAAACGTTACGTGTCCCATGAGCCAAAACGGTTCAGTGCTGTGGGGGAGAGATAACATCCACCAGTGCATCAGGCACTTGGTGTAGAATGAACGGGGAAGGCAAAACACTTAGAGGAACTGATTTAAAGGGAACTTTCCCAGTATGGGGGAAGATAAAAGTAGCATTGTTTTAACATAGGCATGAAAAGAAAAAAAATCTAAGGAGGATATGAGAAGTGACAGTGTAAGTCCATAAAGCACCAGCATTTATTGATCACACCAGTGATCAGTGCACGTGTTAAGGGCTGGCTCCCAGCACACCTTTGCTCTTCATTCAGCTGCTCTATCTTCTCCCTTACCTTAAAACCCCACCGACCCGCTAGCCGCACGGCGCACCGATCTCCGCTTGGCAAAGGGCTGCATCACATCCTGGCTTCCTTACGGACTGGGACACGCTGTGGCTCTCCGGTCCATAAGAGCTTTTCCGAAGCAGAGGGGTTCCTGCAGCTCCCACTCAGGCCCTGCACGAGTGCCCAGTTTGAGAGCGGTGGTGGCTATTCTGCACGGGCAGGGGGTGACACACAGAGGACTGGGCAGTTTAACCAACAGCCTGCAGGACGCTTCCAGACTGAAGCCTCACAAAAATCCCATATAATCGCTCTCTGGCACTTTGGAGCTCTCAAAAATATGCAGTTTAAGAGCCACACCTTCATGGTTTTGACCCCTCACTAAGCTCAAGAGAAATTACTGCTGCAGTGGGAGAGCTGAATTCAGCCATCAGCCTTGCCTTGAAGACAAAACTGGACTTTTTGGATGGATGTCCTCATGGGTGGGGATTAATGGTTTTATAGCTTCCTGGTATTGTGGCATGCCCCATTTTTTTTTCTTTTTTGCATCCTGCCTCATTTGAGCAAGCCTTGGCTTGCTAACAACCCCTTCCTGGAGGTTCTATTAATAGCCCATGTTGCAGCTTTCCCCTGTAAAGGTTTAGTTCAGCTGGTTTAATTACGCGTCATCTAAAGCACGCATGAAATTTTTCTTGGTCTTCAGCTAACGAACACCACTACCAGGAACGAGAAAAACTACTTGATACGGACAATATAAACGTGAATTAAGGTCAGATGTTAGAGAAATTGTGTATGTAATAAAACCATCTATGCAGCCTTCCAGTTGCTATTATAAACTGCAGTTTTACACGTTATTCCCTGCTCCTACTAGCATTAAATGTGCGTATTGTTTAAGAGGAGTTTATAAGGTGAAAATCCCTAACATTTTAGCTTAACTGTTAGCAGGCAGATTTCCCCCACCAAAAACTTCAAAAAGCAGCTTCATCACTATAAACACATCTGCCTTTTTAATACTACTTAATCTTCACAGCAACTGCATGCGATGAAATCTGGTGAATTTATTGAGTTGTACATTCTGCCACAAGCCATTTTATTGAGAGGTTGTAATTAAACTCAGCCCTGGTAATTGCACAGCTCCCTTCTTAGAAGTCTGGAGTCATTGCTAGGCTATGGCTGCAGTAGTATTCTCCTGGCACTGGTGTGAACTGGGAGAGATGCTATGAAAGTGAGTGGAATAAAATCAATCCATGTGAACTGAAAGTCAGGCCCTCGACTGACCCAAGCAGCTTCACAGAAGATTATCCCATAATCACAGACCTTATTTCATCCAGAGACTTCAAACTCTCAGCTAGTAAAATACCACAACCCCCTCTACTATTAGTTAAGTATCATTATGACCCTTCTATGTGTCAAGAAACTGAGCTACCAGAAGCTGCCTGTGACACAGTTGTTCAGAAGTCAATCCTCCCAGCAACAAGACTTCTGCTTGAAGTACTGAAATACAACTGCCAGCTCACCAGCTCTGCCTCAATTTAGGCTAGAAATAGACCTCAGCATTTCTTCTGAGCTCAAAAACCCCCAATCAAGTAACCTAAAAGAGCCTCACATCTCCCGTGTTCTGATTTCATACCCAATTCTTCCTCTAAACCACACTCCGGGTCATGTTTTTGAGCCAGGACATGAAAGGACAGTGACAACATTGCCTTTGAGGTTACCATTTCATGTGGCTGACGTACCTAAGCCGATGCACTTGAAGGCAATGACAAATCCAATGAAGAATTTTCCTAACATCCTGGACCCAGCAATCAGATTTTAGCTTCGTGTATTTGCGGGGACTTATTCCCACATGACTTTATCGTTGTTTGTTTCTTCCCCTCCAAGAAAAGATACTGGAATAAAGAGATTATTCCAAAGAGTATCACCACTCTGCACAGAACAGCACGCACGGTGCTAACACAGCTACACACGGACTGTTCGCTCGCACGTGTCTGCCAAGCCAGCAGAAGAGGAGGCAGCCTCAACGACATCGCATGTTGTGTTCTCCCAGTTTAGATCCAGTTTATTAGACTCCACGCAGAGAAATCAGAAGCTGGACCAGGCTCAGAAGAATTAGACATATCCGCGCTACACTGATTACATTTTCAGACTGCAATGTTCTGTTATTCCCTCGCTGATGTCATACAGATATTTCACTTGTCTTTTTTGCTGATTAGATCCAAAATAAAATTAATAATTTAATGCCAGCTGGACACAAATGTAAAGAATAGGGGTCTGTATTTCCAAACAATAATTAATAACCCTCTTCAACAGCTGGAATGACTATATATTAAGATCAGATCAAAAAAGGTTCCATTTCTTTATAGTACAGGTTTATTGTACATCCAAAGCTACGCCTGTATCTCAGGAGGCCACCACGATAGAGGAGGGGAGCCAAGTTCAAAAGAGATATTCCAAGATTTACTCTTTCTTTTAGGCATACTTCACACTTGAAGCCCATGCAAAAAGCACTGAGGACTTCAAAGACTTCCATATAAATTGGCCTGTAAACCTGGAGGGAATGAGACTGAGCAAATCGCTATTTGTAGCCATGGATTTCAAGTCAAGAGAAAACACAACTATAAAAACACATCCAAGGGGCAAAAGTTTGACCAGAAACAAAGAGGACAAAAGTTGAAGTGCCGTAAGGCAGTTCTGTCCCTCTCAGGTCAGTGGAGCTATATGCTGCCCGTCAGGCTTTTTCCACTAGCTGGGAAGCTGGAACAATTCTGGATTTGCGGTGTTGTGGCCAAGACCAGATTTTGGCTTCTCAGCTTCGTTTCATTGCCCATGGTGGTCTCAGGGGGGTGTTGGAAATGGAGAGGAACACAACTGCAGATTGGGAACTTTTACAATGGAAATTTGTGGTGGTTCTGAGATGGCTTTATGTTTTCAGGACCAGAAAAATGGTTGTTTTTTTTTCCTCAATAAAATAAACTAAATGCAAAGAGTTCTGATTCTATAGAATCAACTTCTTTTTTTTTTTTTTTTAAACAGCTTGTGAGGGAAATGGGGGAAAAAAATAAAAGATCTGCTTGGTGAACCTGTCCCTTCCCTCTGTGTACTTGCCAAACATTGTCTTTGCCATATAAACATCTCCTCTCACTGGACAAGGACCAGACATCTCCTTGTGGCTGCGATGAAGCGACATCATGCTTTGAGGAAGAGGTTTTCATCCATCACCATCGTGCCACTTCCACTTCTGGTAAGACACTAAGAGTTCCCATTCTGTTCTCAGTTAAAGCACTAATGACTGTCAAACAGAACCACGGACAAGGAAGCGAGGACTGATTCAGACTCAAATGTCCATATGTCCATAAAGGAAACTGGTGGGATCTGATGTGGAGGTGCAGCAGAACCTACTTTCTAACAAGCCTATGGTAGGACAGTGATTGAGCAGCACATTCACACTGCATCCGTCAATTTTCTGACTACACCCACCCATCTGCTAGTTTTCTATCAACTTGGTAAGGCTAATATTGCCTGCCAAAATCAGCTATTGAGATTGCTGTAATAATACCCTGCAGGAGACCTGAACTAGATCATCCTTGGTTTAAACAGGAATCCTGTGACACAGTCCCCAGGTGCCGAATTTCCTTTCTCCAGGTCTGAAATAGCCCTGTCTGGCCTCTGAAGCAGTCTGGTATCTTTCCAGACCCATGAAACACCCCCTTGTTTGGGGGCACAAGGCACCATGGTTGGGGTAGAAAAGGATGCACTCCTGGACATCACCTGGCCTGGCCAATTCCAAAGACAGACAAGAAGTCTGCAAAAGGACTAAGTGCTTCCCAAAGCAGCAGAAGCAAACTCTGGTCTTGGTACCATGCCCTAATTCTACTACTTCACGTAAGAACATCCTGCACACCAACGTTTTTCCCCAGCTATTGTTGTGCTACAAAGACTTTACAGTACTTCTTCAGTTCACAGTGGATAACTCTGCACATCTGAAAAGTACTTTGTACCCCATCAGTAGCTGAACTCTTCTCTTTGGACACCAATACAAATCCTGAGAAATCTTATCTGAAATGAAGAAAAGTCTGTAGGGAAGTATCATTAACGGACACGCGTTTCTGGAATGAGATTTTTGAAGCAATATTGGGTTACGCTGCCTCTTGCTGTGCTGTGCTTTGGGAACTTTCCCCCTTCTCCTTTGCACAAAAGCAGTGCTGTGTAATAACACGGGATCCTTCTCAAGGAACTCCTTTACCAGCTCACATTGCTTGTAGGCTGTGCCAGGGAATTTCATTCATATGTAAAACACCACAGAGTCCCCCAGATTCCAAAAATATACACACTGCACATATGTAACTGCTTTCAAGAACAAAGCAATCTGGTGAAAATATGTCCTAGAAGCAGTCAGGAAGGGGAACTTTCAAAAGCACGGCCCTTTGAATGGCCTTTGAAAATTCACTGAGAGATTTCCCAGTTAACATTTATATGTTAAAGTCTAACAGTTCCTCCTACTAAAATAGGGTTTCAGGATCCAGGAAGCCAAAAGCACTTTAAACACACAGGGCTCAACTCATCTCTCCCTCACACCAAGTTTTTTCCTTTTATTCATATCCTGACAGCACCCAGAGCTGTGCATCATGAGCTCCTGGGACGGGGTGTCTGCATCTGCACGGATCCCAGCTGGGAGGGACAGGGACTATTTCATTGCTAGGTGGCATCACATCCCTAGGCTCCCAGGAAGCTCTACCTAAAAATAATCACTTTGTACTTAATATGAGGGTCTAGGTGAACTTAATGAATTTGAATTAAAGCTTACAACCCCTCAGCAACAAAGCCACCTCCCATTACAGACAGCTAGCAACTAGCACGGAGAAATTAAATGACATACCCGTTGTCACAAAGGTGGTCCTAACACTAACTGTAGTGTATCAAGGGAACAAGAGTTTTCCCAGAAGTCATAACTCTGAAGTGCCCATCACTGCATTCCTTCTAAAGGCACATGGCTTCCATGGGAGCTAGGGTTGTGCAAAGATGCAGGCACAGCCCCAAGTTGGTAACCATCGGCAATTTAGAAGCATGATTAAAGTATGTTAGACAGGAGGAGCTAATTTGTATTCCTTAAACATTTCTCCCTCTCACCAGAAAGATTAAAAAAAAAAATAAATCCAGTGTTTAAGAAACAGATGGGATCTATGAACTGAAGGCAAGATGGAAAAAGACTCCACTGACCCAAGACGTCAAATTCCACTCTACAGACAGCACTCACCCGAAGCCACCCCAAGTGAGAACTACTGCACTTAGTTTCAGCCATCAGTTCTTTCAGGCATCACTTGCTCCTTCCCCTGACACGCAAAGCTAATTCCCAATGTGGAAAGTTAAAAGCTCCTGTCTGACAAGGATGGTTTCTGCTGAGTCAAGCTCACAGCAAGATAAAAGAAGCCAAGGGACTGAACACGGGTAAGAAGGCAAAAATCCATGCCCAGAAAAACATGCCAAGAAAAGAGCTGGAGGCACCATTTGCTGCTGTTTCTTTTAAGACCTTGTCTCAACTTGAAGGTGATTAAGACAGGTTATCTAGCAAGATTGAACACACATGCCCTGAAAACCTATCACAGACAGCTAATGATGTTACATTAATGGAGGTGGATAATTGTATTTTATTTTTCAAGATTGCTTTTCCATCTACAGTAGACAGGCTTTAGCTGGAGGACCCAACTTTTACACCTGCAGCCTTCAAAATATCAGATGCATTTTCCATTGATGTAAGGGGCTATGTAGGAGACAACACGGTGGTGATGTCCATAAGCTCTGCACTTCTCCTGTGCATCACCCATAAGGCATGGGACATGGGGCTGAAAGCACTGGACACATGAAAGCAAGAACAGCCTTTAAAAACAGCTCTTCAAACAAAAGAACATGAACTTTTCTCCATGCAGTGGGAAATCAGCACCAGTGATCCCAAACATTATATGGAATAAGAGGGCTTAAGTGTTATTGCATAAACACACACCGTGGGTTATTTCTCCTGAGTGAGTGCCAAATCCCTGTTTTTGGATGCATGGAAAAATCGAGGTCAGTCACATCTGCAGGAAGACGGCCCCACTGTCAGTGTGTTGCCATTTCAACACTCATTTGTTCCTAACTACATCAGTCTCCAGGCTCCGGGACGCGGGGGACAGCCTCCGTCCTCTCCTGCCTCCGCAGGGACGGCGGCGCAGCGGGTCCAGAGCAGAACAGGGCCAAAGAGAACCGGAGCAAGGGCTCCGCTCACCTGCTCTTTGAAAAATATAAATCACTGCAGAAGGCTGGGAGAGGAGCAAGGACCAGGATCCAGAGCAGCTCTGGGGAAGGCAGAAGATGGGAAAATAAGGGGAAAAAAAAAAAATAAAAAAAATTGACTGAATGACTTACAAGCCGTGCTGGACTGCAGTGGTTTCACAGCCCAAAAGCAGACACTGTGGGTTCCACCTTCCAGCACTAAGAAGGGCAGATGGCACAGCTGGCAGGAGAGCCATCAGCCGGGGGTACAGACCCCACCACAGCACAGCCTCCTGCACAACCTCGGGCAAAGCTACACAGCTCCTCAAGTCCCCACTCCTTCCTCACAGGAGCTGATTGTCTCAGCAGCAAAGAGATTACGAACAGTCACAGCGCAAAGGGGAAAAAAAAATAATAATGAAACGCCCACAATAACACACGAGGTACGTGTGGACCCAACAGCTGCTTCGTTCTGCGGTAACTGGCGAGAGACATCAAGGGCTCAGCAGATCCGTTCCATTCACTTCCAGCAAGACTCCTTTGGAAATCCCACGGGAACAACAGCGGTGATCCCATCCAGCGGAAAAACCACGGTGGCAGGGATGGCTGGAAGCGGAGCGGGGCCCGGTGAGGTGGAGAAGTGTAATGGACTTAGAGGGGTTTAAAGGCTCGGGAAGAGCCGCTCGCAACAGGGGAGTGCCCGTCCCTGCCCACCGACCCACTTTCTCATTAAGGATTCCCAGCCTGCCCCGAATGGAAGCAACAAACACGTCGGCAGGAGGCTGGGAGTCAGTGAAGCGAAGGAGATGGAGCGTGAGTCGGTGCAGAGGCTGGAGAGTGGGGGGTAGAAAAAAGCACGGAGGGGAGCTGGGGAGGGAGAGAAAGGGCTGGAGGGGCTCCGTGCTCCTGTGCGGTCACGTCAGCATCTTACAGCTGAAGGAAGCCTCTACCCATACAAATCACCAATAATCTTTCATACGGACGTTTTCATCACATTTCTAGAGAATTAAACATTTCTTTTCTGCAGAAGAACCACCGCCAGCTGCTAGAAAGTGAAACGAGCTGCACAGCCCGTCTGCAGCGCTACCCCCAGCCACACAGTTCCTCTTTTATCTCTGCTACTGGGTGCAAAAAGAAACAAAATTCGGGCTGGTGCCTGCGGAACAAGGCAGCGCTGTGCAAACACAGCCGCAGAGCCTCGGTGAGACACTGCAGCTCTGTGGTCGCTGCCCTCGGGCTCCCAGCGCTTGGGTTTGTACTTCCAGCTCGGCCGCAAGTGACTGCGCAGCCGCTGCCATGCCACCGCCTCCATCCTCCTCCTCCACCCACCGTTTACACTCGTACTCTCTTCCAGGATAGGGCTAACCCTGATAACATAAACCAGCAGCACCCAGCAGGGTAGAATACGATCTAGTCTCCACTGGTGGGTCTACACACCACCCCATGCCAAGCTGCCCTTGCCCCACAACACTGCCCAGCCCTTTTCTAAACCCCACTCTGAGCTCATGTTGTGGTTTAGACTCTGATCTCCTTTGGGGTGGCTCCATTCTCTCAAGTCATGCTCGGTTCAAAAACTGAGAGGTGAGGAAGCACGCTAGACTGGAAACATTTCCTTCTAGCAAGGTGGTGATCTTCAGGATGACCTAGGAGATCTGGTGTCAACTCACCACAAATTCAATGGGAGCCAAGCAGCTAACACACCCCTGAAAATCCCTGTCGTCCTGCACACGACCTCGTTCTGTAATAGCAGAGTAAAGCATTAGGAAGCAAAATGAAGCTCATTTGAAGTTCCCCTTCATTTTCTGAACCTCCCAAGACACAAAGGCTCACATCCCTCGCGTACATTCTCCATGTTATTAGGATAACTGCTAGTCAAGTTCAAAAGGCAGCTGGCTTCCAAGTCACCAAGCCAGAAAAAACTATAATTTCTCTCACTGTAATTTCTCTCTGTGATTACAACAGTGGTTGACTGAGTCAACACAGGCGATGTCGGCAAGCGATTTCACTCAAGGACAGCAGATACCCAGGAAGAGGCAGAGTCTTCGGGAAGGGGGGCTGAAATGTGTGTGGGAGCTGGCCTGGAGAGATGCACTTCTCACTAGGACATTAAACAGGCTAGAGGATCAGAGAGCCAGCAAATAAACACAGCTTAGCTTCATCCCTTCTGAAGGGTCAGGAGCAGAGAAAGGCAATCCTGCCTCTACTGAAATCGGGGGGAGTTTTACTATTGATTTTAACGGGGATTTCGCCCATCAAAGTTAATAAGCAACCAAATCATCACAAGACTTGGAGAGACCACCCTGTTCTTAGCAGTGATATCTTTCTTCTCTAATAGCTCCAGGGACTGTTTTATATCCCAGGGCATCAGCCTATCTCAAGTTGGAGCAATAGGGGCTGAAAAATGCCATCTTTAGCCCAACAAAACTGTAGCTCCATAGGCTCTATGGATCAAAAAGAGCCTCTTGTAAAGGACAACATCATACAGAGTCCTTTTCCAAAACTCCAGAAGGACTGTTCTCTTTCCATGGAATACAGAGGAGCTTAGGGAAGCTATCCTGAATAAGCTGGAGCCTATCTAATACTCCTCCCTGCTACAAAGCCTTCCGTGGATCATCCTGGAATCCTCCCTTCAACATAATGCCCAAACACTGCATTCTGACATTTTAAAAGGGCGATAATCCAAGTCTTTTCCAGAGTAATGTCCTAAAACACGCACAGTGCTGTTTGCCCTCAGCTGACATACCCACACCAACATTGTTTTAAGGCAGGGAGAGAGAATGGATCATGCAAGCTGCCGTTTCAGAAAAACAATCCATCCTATCACAACACGTTGTTTCACCTCTCAGCTCTGCGCAGCAAAACCAACTACATTTTTTCGTAGGTTAGCAAAGTCAGCTGCAGTCTTGCCTTTGGCACTGAAGAGGGTAGAGACAGAAGGATCATAGCTGGAATTCTTGTTCAGATGGCCTCTGTGGAATGAGTAGCTAGAAAAAGAAATCAGCCCTAACTCCTGAGTGAAGCAACCTACAAGAGGGCTCAGGAAAGCAAGGACTGGAGAGTCCTATGGGAGCACAGGTGATGTAGTGCAGAAAAGGGTTAATTCGGATCGTCACTGCCAGTCACTCTCCCTCATTCCAGTTGACCAGGGGATAAGTTGGGAAGCACTGGATCGGAGCCAGATCTGCTTCCCACCAGGATAAATCTCTACTGGTCCCACCCAGAAAACGAGGCTGCTCCATTTGATACCAGTTGAGAGTCGGATTCTCCCATCTCTGACGCCATAGTAATGGATTCACTTTAAAGGGGAACGGAAGTAAATGAGAACAGGGCTTGGAAACAATAGGTTACATTCTTGAACTGCTGTCTGCTTCCCTTGGATGTGTTTTGCCATCAGAATTAAAGGAACACCACTGAATTTGGTCTGAGCTGAAAATGAAGTTCACTGAAACCAAACCAGACACGCAGGGTGAATTCCTGGCACTGCCGAGGTCAATGACGAAACTCTCCGTTACTTCGCCGACGCCAGGATCTCACCCACAGTTTTTATAAAACCAACAATCAATAGAAACCTATCCGAGATTCTTGTTTAAATGTACATAAAACAAGTATTTCCCTGCCATCATTGTAAAGTAAACAGCTTTAAAGTGTCCTCCTGCATGAAAACGTGAACAAATTGGAGCATAAAGCTGACTTTGCTTGCCCGAAAACCTGTTTTCTTGCCCAAAATGAGGGCTATGTATAAAAGAGAAAAACAGATGGAGTGAAGGTATTTGTAAATAAATAATACAAAGTTTGCTTAACGCACAAAAGTGGGTTTTTTTTGCTTAAAGCACACAAAGGTGTTTTTTTCCACAAAGCTCACATCCTGGGCTAGCTTTTCCAAAAAAGCCCAAAGGACGGAGGCACACAGCTAGACACGTTTCCAGGAGAGGAGGATCTGCTCCTTCAAAAAGTCCCAGGCATGGTATTTAAAATATACAATGGCATAAACATTAGCATGCAATTTTCAGGCTGCAATTTGTTTGAGATGCTACGAATCTAGTTCGTTAAACATTGTCCTATTTATCATAAAAGAAAAAAATGCTGCAATCAACCACGACTCCCACCTGCTTTGGGAAAAACCAAAGGCCACCCACCAAGAGCATGTTCACAAGGGCAGCTCCGCACGCTTCCTTGGGGAAAAACAATTTTGCAAATGGTATAATTTTGCTAAGAAGAAAACAGCTGAGCTGACACAGAGCAGAGTCTCCAAAGCTTTGAAGTCTAGTTGGATTATTTATGCTGCTTTCCACTGGTCAGCTCCAGTTACTGATACCCACCCGTCAGAAATGTCTCTCCATCATCCTAAGCAGTCCAATTACTGTCCTTGCTGCTATGCATTACGAAGATGTTTTTTATTCAGAGATGACCATATATTTTGGAATCCTAATCCAAGACAATCAGGAAGGTGGAAAGATGGAGTTTAGCCACTGGGCCCCTCAATGACCATGGGCCAACCATGTAATCTACGTCGTGCCAATTATTCACAGCTGTAAAACTACGAGAAGTTATAAAATGGGAGACTCTCCTCCAACTTCCCTAGCTCAGAGATGTGTTACAAACACTCTTAGTGAGATATTCGGATACTACAGTCATAAAGGCAACGTACATGTACGCACACACAGAAAGGCCCAAGCATTTCTGAAGTATGAGGCTCTCCATAGATAAAATTGGACAACCAAAGTAAAGGGCTACTTCAGAAAATTTTGCCTAAGCAATTTCTGCTTAAAATGTTTGTTTTTTTTTTTTTTTCAAAGTGCCACTGGTGGAAATAATGCTGTTGAAAGGTCAGGTGCAGATGACAGAGAATGCTATTTTGATGCAAATCAACTTAATGAGGAAGAACAAAATGATAATTCAAGTGTGAACCAGGTACTAATAACAACAAGGAACAACCAAGGAAACAAAGTCAATGAACTGAAGCTGAAAAGAAAATACCATTTCAGTGTTAATTTAAATTGACAGCAAAGGTTTGAAGAAAAACTGGGTATTAGTATGCACAATGAGACCATCCACAGCTACACTCCCACTTTACATTCTCTGTATGCATGAGGTTATCTTCATACACAAACTTCATACTCTGAAGTGACAACATTATGAAAAATAATTTCCTTGGTTATTTTAAGATTATGTATTTGAAGCATTAGACCAAGTTCATAAGCCAGATACAACCTCTTTGCAAGGTCCAGACCCAGAAAAAGGTTTGTTTCTGAAACGCAGACAGTCTAGTTGTGTTTGGACCACCAGCCAGGGATCAAAGATCACTCACAACCATCCTCTAAGAGATGGAATGAGGATGTTCAAGCCCTTAAGGAGCTAGGTTTGAACCGAGGAGGGTTAGGCTGATTTCTGGCTGTGCCAAAGATCTCTTTATATCTGTGGATTGGACAACAGACACTAGTACCTGTTCTGAACCACGCTCTTTTATTTTCCTGTACCTTAACTCCCTGCTGTGAAATGGCAGCACCTCAAAGCACATGAAAGAATGTGAGATGCTCAGATATTGTATCGCTTTAGAGCTTTATCCTTGATTCCCATATGCGGCAACAGACTCCAGGACGCCGTGTTACAGTGTACATGTGATCGGCTGCACTGCAATAGAGGTTTTTATTTTTTTCTCTAGCTCAAACAAGGTTAACAATGACTCACTTATGGAGTTATAAGATCCAGGCTCTGACAAGCCAAGCATCTGTAGCCAATGCAAGTGGGGTCAGATAGCCTGGAAGTCATTCGTGAGGCACTTTAGAGCCAGAGGGGAACACCATGAGCGTCTAATCCTGGTGTCAGCAGAACAGTCAGTCTGTCTGTCCTTTTATTTTGAGATATTTTCATTTCCCGATTTCTATCTTCCTCCAAAAGAGGATATGAGCACAAAAGAGACAACGCTAACAAAAATCCCAGTGCTAAAGCTGCGTATATAAGTGGGCATGTGCAAATCCTTAAATAAGTGGCACACTTTTCAAAGACACATAGCACACTGGCATCAAGCTTCTGGATGCGAATCATATGATGGACATCTATCCAGAGACATCATGGAGAAAGGAAATGAGGCACAGGAATGTGGAGAATCTGCTACTCATACTGGAGCCAGAGGTCAGTGACATGGGTTTCAGTGGGAGCAGACCCAAGAATCTGGCAAAGTCACACAAGTAGCAGGGTAAACCCTGCCAGAAGATAAGACAAGAGTGAAATGACTGACAGCTGCAAGATGTGGAAATCCTGGGGTCTTGCTTTTCCACTCGGTTTCCCATCACTACATTAGCTCTTCTCAGCAACCTGGACAGACATCAGAAATCCCCCACTGCTGGTACCTGGTCCAAAATACTGCATGACTTACACAGCCCACACTTTCTGTGCTTATCTGAGAAAGAGAAAAGCAAAGCTTTCTTGGAAAATTAGAAACAGTCAGCTTACTGATCATGGTGGTGCCCCCAGCCAGTGCAGCCTTGGTCCCTTGGAAGAAGTCATCAGCAGATGTCATCCCCTGCTCCGGCATCTGGAAGCGGGTGTGAACGTCAATCCCTCCAGGAATCACCATCCTGCCATGGGCTTCGATAGTTTTCACTCCCCCTGGCACAATCAGATTCTCTCCTATTTGCCTGGGTAAACAGGTTCCAAACAGCAAGTCAGACACCGACAAGGCAAACAGCCTGTAAACATACACCCTTGTGCTACTTAACCTGGCTGGTGTTTTCTTTTTCCATATAAAGCAAAGTACGGGATCAGCATACAGAGCTGATAATATTTTATTCTTCCCCTTGAAGCAGTTGCATAATTGAGAGCAAAGCCTGCAATTACTTCAGGACCTCGGGGCAATATTAAACTTAACAGGAAGGAAAAGAAGGAGCCAGACTGGCAGGCAGCTGGGGAAGGGACGATGCAGATAATCAGATGATCGCTGTACCAAACACAGCAAGAGCCTCACGAGCAGCTTTACTGGGACTGGACTGGGGCTGCCAAGTGGCAGTTCAACACTTGATTCTCGCTGTCTAACAGCGATTTAGATGTTAGCATTGTTTTGGGAGCGCTGGAAGATTTTTTGTCTCTGTGTTGTCCACTTTCCTTTCATGCACAAATATTATGTAGTCCCTGCACAAATATAAACCCATGCAGATACTGGTTATCAAATTCCTGATGAGACCCGCAAAGCCCTCTCCAGTCTACTTCTTCACAAGACGTATTTTTAAAAACGCAGTAGTGGATGACACATTGCAATTAATTAGCTGTCTTTGGCTGGCTCCTTTAACTTTTAACCTTGATTAACAAAGCACATGTGCTGACTGTTTAGCCAGAATAGGAAAATTCCTTGTTTGAAACCTCTGGCTCGTCTATTTTTTTCCTAAGAGTAATTTTCCAAAGAAATCTGTAATATATTTAATGTGCCAAAAACGCATGTTTCAGGACTGAAAACACAGAAGCATGCTGGAAAGAGGTCTGAACCTCAATCCTTAAAATACAGGATGATTATTAATTTTAAGGGGGTTGAGATTGATCCTTGTACCATAGAATCATAAAAGACAGCTCTGCAAGAGACCTCAAGAGGTCACCTAAGTCCAGCCTCCTACCCTAAAACAGAATTATCTGTATTAGGATTCTGAACTCTGGATTCAAAATATCTGAAGTCATAACTCAGTAAAATGTTACAGCACAGATAACTTCAAACACATGTGTCATCTCAGCATGGGGCTCTTCACATGGCTAAAATTAAGCACATGTAGGTACCTCCTTTGACCCACGCTTTAATAATAATGGGGTTTTGGCCCGTTTGTTTACTTAATTCAACACCTTGTTTTTAAAGTTCCTCCATCAAACACCAGGATATATGCGAAATATTCATTCTTCATTGCGATCTGATATAGCTCACTGAGACTTAGTTATTCCTGGCTGATCTGCAGTACATTTCTGCACATTTCCAATACAACACGATATCAGGCTTCACTTACTTTATCAACCCATCTTCCATGTAAATGTCTGCATAGAAAGACTGGTCGTCATTAACTATTTTACCACCTTTGATCAAAAGACGATCACTCTGCAACAAAGAAGCATACAACATATATAATTATTCTGAGAGAAAGCTGACAGTCTGCAGTGTCACTTCAGAGATAAAAGAGCAGAGATGGAAACAACCTCTGCATTATGCAAAAGAGCACGTCAAAACACAAGTCAATCGCTGCACTTTCAACTGGAAAGATAAAATATTTTATTTCATCTGCAAGTCCTTTCATCACACTAATGATCAAAAAAAATGAGAAGGGAAAAGGAGCTGGGTTCCAGCGGGCTTGTCTACTTGGCAGCTTCACTCGTACCTGCAGTCTGCCACCATCACCTGCAGCAACAGTATTAAATAATACTTTGAGGGATGCGTAATAGCCACACTTCTGTTTTTTCTGCCTCGGTCATATGCAAAATTTCCTATATGCACCCACACGCTGGAGTCACTCCTTGGCTAAGTGTGAGTCAACTGCTGTCAGGGAGATGGACCAAAATTCTGTTGCCACAGGTTACACAACACAAACAAACTCGTTTTGTCCAACTTAGCGATGTTTCGACGCAGTGGATACTTTTACTGCCTTTCCAGAGCACTGCTGCACAATCAGATGGAAATAAGCACATACTAGCAAATTAAGTTTAAGAGAGAAATTTTAAAAATGCTTAATAAAATTTCCTCAAATTAGAAGACAGCTTGGCAGGAACAGAAATGTAATTACAACAAGGCAGCTATCAGGTGATGTGTTTTTATCGCAGTCCAGGTTACATCTCACTTTTGCAAGACTTTAGGTCAAAACCAAATTTATCTTTTTTTGCAGTAGCCATAAACGAGATTGAAACACACTCTGCAGAGCTCTGGATGGGGTGGAAAGTTAAAAGCAACTGTTATTTTCCTCTGGTTCCTTCATCCCCTACATCACAGATGCATATATTTAAAGCAAAGCACATGCACGTTACGCAGCGTTCAGTTTAAACTACACCTTGGCTCTTACAGCTGTACTTGTACTTACTCTGACTCTCTTTCCTCCTCTCAAAATGGTCTTTGTAAGAGAACAAAGCACAGTGAAAGACTGCTGAAACCAAAAGCTGACTTCAAGATGGGGTAGAAAGCAGAACTTTAACTCGGTGGTGCCTTGAACTTACAGTAAATACACGTAAGACAGTGACAGTGCTGCTCGGGGCCCCTACTTGGAGCTGCTCAGACAGAAGAAAAGTATCAGGCGTTTTCCCAAAGAGCTTATAATGAAACTGAAGAGCTGGAGCACCAGATTCTCAACTGACACAAGCTGACATAGCTCTTTTAATGGCAAAAAAGGCTACATGAATTGCATCAGCTACTGATTTATATCCATCTTTTACATAACTGCTGAACATCTCTGAGATGTTAAGTGTCTCTCCTTCCCCCTCCTTTTTATCTTCTCCTTCCTCCTAACTGCTGCAATGGAGTTTTCCTGAATAATGCCACCAATTTGAAAAACAAAGAAAGAAAACCCCAAGATTTAAATTTAGGATCTGCTGTGAATGCCAATAAGCCTGAATGAATTAATTTGGGGCGTGAAAAACCCACTTGTCTTTCAACGCCAGCCTCTACAGCAAACCGTCCTACATGTTTACCATTTCCAGAAACACTGCAGTATTTATGCCCACCTCTAGTGCAGGCTCCTTGTGCTATTAAAAAGGCCAGCTACTACTGAAATCAGCTAGTTTGGCCACCAATGCCACTGACAGCCCAAGTCCTAATGCACTGGGCATCAGTCAGGAAAAAAGGAAAACAAATATATATATAGTGACCAAGAAAAATGCTGCCTGGACCATTGTAATGATGCTCTGAACACTCGTGCTAGTAAACAGGTCCCCTGCTGCGGCTGAACGGTGGGCTCTGAAATCATCACGAATCCTTCTGCTCGTTTCAACCACCTTGGAGACAAAAGCGCCCGCAGTTTGCAACCGTGCCGGGGCCTGCCACTACATCTGCACGGATTTACCCCACTGATGCAGCCAAAACAGGACAGCTAAACATTGATCACCCTTTTTCTCCAAGCATTAGGCTCCGTAGATGACTACCGGGTTTATACAACAGCAAATAAGACCAGAATCTGAATTTTTCTGTCCCTTATCTTCGTAAGAGTATTGCATCGGGTGGACGCAACACAGATCGGAGCATTCAGTCGTGAGAAAAATGCGTCACGCTACTTTTGGCCCATGACAGCGATTCAGCAGTAGCCTTCATCGTTATTTAAACATAGGCATCTTCTCAAACTCTCCACCACTGGACTCTTGGAGGGAAACTGTTCCCCTCCCTCTCAAAAAAAAAGCGGCTGCTCCATTTATCACATACCAATTTTGTGCATCCCCTGCATTTCCTAAACCTCGCTTAAAACATAACCGTGCAGCCCAGCTGTAGGTCACGCTTCAAAGCTCCGTTTCAGAGCTCACTTCGCTGCCTCCGAGGCTGAGGAAGGAGGACGAGGATGGGTGTGTCCGTGGGGCTGCGAGAAGGAGCCGCTGCCAATAATGAAAAACTCTTGTGTCGAAAAAATAAATGGCTGTAACAGTCTGTTAGATGCGAATATCCTGCCTTACGTAACGAAAAGTTAGTATCCTTGGATCTGCAATACCTGCCCTAAATCGGCTCCCACAATAACGAAACCAAGGGAGGGGTTTATATAACGGCTCCTTCCCTTTTCCCCCAGGATTGCATCGAGGAGCGGACTGAAACGTGCGAGAAGCTTCTCGGGGAAGGAAAGGAAATCCTGCTCCATCCCCAGCGCCAGCCCGCCGGGGCAGGGGGCTTCGCCCGATATCCCCCCCCCACCGCCTCGGAGCCGCCCTTCGCCGGGCTGGGGCTCCATCCCCATCCGCTCCGCAGCCTCCTGGGGCACGAACCCGGCAGGCAGAGACCCCCCCGCCCCGGCCGGAGGTACCGCTGTCCCCGATGCCCTCCCGGGGCGGGTGACACCCGCGGCGGGGCCGGCTGCAGCGCTACAGCGGGGGATGCTGATGAAATCCGCCGCCCTCCGCCCCGCCACGGAGCCGTACCCCCCCCGGCCCCCCCCGTCGGGCGCCCAGCCGCGCTGCAGCGCAGGAAGCGCTGCATTAGCCCCTGATCTCATTATCCCGCACAAACCGCGGCCCCCGCTCGCCCGGCACACAAAGGGCTTAATCCCCGCGCACCCCTCCCCCTTCCCCGCTTTTATTCCCGTGCGCTCAACTCACCGTGATCCGTGGAATGTTTTTCTTCCCCTGATAAGACATCTTGGGAAATCACTCCCCAATTTATTTAATAATTAATTATATATATATCTTTTTTTTTTTTTTGGGGGGGGGGAGAAGCGGGGTGGCTGCTGTATCGCTATTGTCTCCCGCGCAGCAACTGCTCCCCGACTTCCAGCGGCAAAAAAAAAAAAAAATAAAAAATAAAAATAATAAAAATAGAATAAAGATTAAATCCCCCGAGCCCAAATCAATGCGATCACAAGGAAGGGGAGCGGGAAAGGGGAGGGGGGGGGGTCCGCCGGGGAGGGCGCGGCACAGCGGGGAGGCGAGCCCGGCTCTCCGCAATGGCAGGAAGGGGAGAAGCAGCCAGCCCTGCGCGCCTGCCTTTCTTCCCTCTGCCCGGAGCCCGGCCCAGCCCGGCCCAGCCCAGCCCGGCCCAGCCCCGGCCGCGCAGGGAGGGGGCGAGCGCCGGCGGCAACAACAGCGGCGGCGGAGCGGGGCGGCAACGGCGCATGCGCGCCGGGCCGGCCCCGCCCCTCCGCCCGGCAGGGGGCCGCGGGGCTCGCGGCGCCATTGGCTGAGCGCCCGGCGGAGATGCAAATGAGCGGCGGCGCCGTGCAATGGGGAGAGCAGCAGGCGCTGAGATGCAAAGTGGCGCCGTGGCGACGTCACGAGGGGGCGGGGCGCGGGGCACCGCCCCCCGGCACCGCCCGCCCCCCCGCCGCCCCGCGGAGCTGCCGCTGCGGAACGAGCCCCGGCGGGGCGGCGGGAGCCCCTTTTGCTACGGCCGCGGGAGGGGAGGGGGCGGCTCGGGGAGCCGGTGCGCTGGGAAACCCACCGCCCTCCATCTTCTTTGTGCCGCCCCGCCCTGCTTGGCGCTACCGGAGCGGAAAGCGGTTCGGAAGCGTTAGCAAATTGTGGGGAAAAATTAAGGTTGAAGCCACTCCCGGCTCTTTGATTTCCCGGCATGGCAGCCATGCTGTCTAACCGCCTTCTCCCACACCTCCTCGTCCAGAAAATACAGCCCGGGTTCCAGTCGCTCCTCCTGTGGTCACTAACCTGACGCTTCAGTGCCGGGGAAGTGTGAAATCAGCTACGTGTAGGGGCAGGGTGGTCCTCTCCAGTCACCCTGGCCCTTTCTCACTCCTCCAGCCTTGCAAACTCCATGTTCAATATTTCAGGCACACCTGGAGTCTTAAATTTCTCAGTCCCTGAACTCCATAAGCTGGTACTTCAAAGAAAGAAATGCATTAAATGGCATAAATATTTCCTCGTTATTTACAGTGCACTTGCCCCAGTGCAATGAAGAGAGATGAGATTCATGGCTAGAGTGTGGGATAACTATTTAAAAATACATCTACGCACACCAGTTCCTCATAAC
This sequence comes from Tauraco erythrolophus, assembly GCF_009769465.1. Lineage (NCBI taxonomy): Eukaryota > Metazoa > Chordata > Aves > Musophagiformes > Musophagidae > Tauraco > Tauraco erythrolophus. Next base: position 3,437,577 of record NC_141493.1, on the reverse strand, counting down.
ATCAGTTCTCCTGGAGGAAGGTAGAAGACACCTTTTGGAGAACTTAAATAGCCCAAATACTCTTCTACTTGAAGGTTTTAACAGACAATTAATGACCAACAAAGACTTACCTTCCTCCTTGAATTATGAGAGAATGGCACGTCCCACAAAGCAAACAGCACGCTTCTCCTATCACAAAATCTTTACGTACCCGAGAGGTTCCGTGAAACACACTATGCACAGCCCATAATAAACTAAAACCTTCAGTCTATTACTGCAGTAAATCATTATAAAGGCAACATCTGTCCAAACAGATGACTACCAGGACGTTTTATGTACATTAGTTCACAGCAGGCTACAAGGAAAAAAGCTTTTCCTGTGTATAGGTAGGGCATCAGGCAACATTTAAGTAGCTAATATGCCAATTAGTTAATATCCAATTAGTAGCAAATGAAAAAAATGGCTCATGACAGTAGCAAAATGATTAATTTGTTAGCCTGTAGGGTTTTATTTTGATTTAATGATTAGAATAGACAATACTAAATGAGTTATCTTGCCCCTCTCTGATCTGTGCTGGAAGAAGTTTTGAAACCTCAGCATATTTTTGCTCAGATCATGGAAGAAGACATCTATATCAGATTTCTAAATTTAGACAGTGCAACTGTTCCTTTTTTCTCTTTAATGCTAGCTTTCCTCCTCAATTTTATATCTGAAAGTTTTTTTTTTTGGCTTTGCTTAGCAGGTAAAAGAGTGTCTTCAGCTATCAAAGAGGAAGCAAACACTGCCTAAGGGTTTGGGAGATAGCATCAAGGCCCTTGAGCACCTGATCTGAGATGTGCTAAGTCCTGTCCTGGCCCCAGCAACATGATTATGGAGGAACAACCACAAACACGGGTGCAGAAAACCATTTGTTTCCAGCACTGACTTGCCTCCCTGATCCAGGCGGGTCATTTCTCCACATTATGATAAAAGTTGTGGAACAGCACTACTGCCAGTAGAAATAGATGCACCTTTAAGGGCATGATGTCATCAGCACACTAATATCTCTAAAGGTATTCTCATCTCTTAAAGATAGCTATTTAAAATACTGTTTTTAAAAGGCACTCCTTACTGCACATGGGCCTAATTCAGAACAGCAGTTCTTGAACTTTGAATACATTCCATAACTTGAATCCAAGAATGACTAGGTTCTGAAAATAATAACACATCTTCAGGTGACACTTAGCTTTTCCTTCCCATCACCATGTTGCAAGAACATAAGTAGTACAGAATGAAATAAATGAAGAGATTAAAGGGCTGAAAGACATGGTCATTCAATATTCAACATCTACAGAGCACCAGATTTTAAAAACTTCCATATGATTTAGCGCAGACCAGAACTGAGCTCCCAGGTGTATCTTCTAGCTCCACCGATTGCCAATACAACCTAATTTTCTTTCTTTTTAGCTGTGAGCTAAAAGGTGGTCAAAATAAATAATTTAAAAATTATTAATGTAGTTGTAAACCGGCTTGTTTAGCTTTGCTAAACAAAGGCAAGGAGTGGATGTTATCTGTTTTATAAACACACTAGAGGGGAGGCGATCAGGAGCTAAAGGACAATTTTGGGATGAGAACAAAGTGAGAAAATACTGAGAGGTTCGCTTGCATTTTTTGATAAAAGCTGGTTCATTCCCCTGATAAAGCTCCAGTTTATGTATAAATCCCTCCTAACTACTTATGAAATGTCAGGGGCAGAAGTCATGTCCTGGGTTAAAAGAAGTGACAGTGCTGGCCCTGACAGCATTCCCCACATGGCAGAACAGGGGAGGAAATGCCCAAAACTAGCATGATGCCCACATTGGCACTGCCAGCCTCCACCCTGGTCACATACAGAGCTGTGCTCGGCGCTGGCTGAGTGTCTCTGGCCCATCCTTAGGCTCAGCGTGGTTGGGAGGTGGATCCGCCAGTGGATCTGCACGACTGCTGTCAGCCACTTCTGCCCAGGTATCAGCTGGTGTGGGACATCTTGTGCAGGCTCTTTGCAGCAGAAACACATTTCATGTGTTCTGTTCATGTTCACATTTTCATCTAAAATTGTCTTTGGAAAGGTCTAGAGGGAAAATGGCACTAGAATATGAGAATCTCTGTACAGCGATAATCTATGCTAAAATAAATCATCACAGGCATCAGTGGAAATCAATTTACATCAGCTCTGAATCTTAACTTTACAGATTCTGTGGACAACCATAATGCACTTAGAGAATTTTATTCCTACTGTGGGTGGTTGGGAAAAAACTATCAAAAGAGTCTCTTCCTCTGTGGAATTTTAGTGTAATTGCAACAAACCCCACAGAATTTCTGCAACACCAGATTGCCTTTACTGCTACTAAATTCTTAAAGGTTCATCCACAAGGACATTTTCCTATGCAATTATAAACCCTGCAAATGGAAATATACATTTTAAAATGTAATTAAAAGAGGGATCAGAGATGGATTTAAAGCATTCCTGGAAGTATCTGATATTCTAGCACTACAGCATCAACAAGCTCTAGATTTCCCTTTAGGCTTGTTAGATGCTATAATTGCCACTCCCTATTGGGGAATCACCCCCTGCCAAAGTCAGCAAGGCTCTTGTTATTGCGACCAGAGGCAGCACAAGAGGGCCAAAAGAGCTTTCCTGAGTTCACAGATCCGGTCCTGATTTTCTGTCATGATTCTGCCAATGTCAATTACTGCATCGGCTCAGAGTCTCAATGACTTGAAAGGAGTTTCCCATGGATCCAGCAACCCCCTGCATCTTATGAAGTGTGAGGGGGATTAAATACTGCCTGATACATGGCAGAAGGAGTACATTTGTCCTTCCCAAAAGCTGATGAAGGAACTGTCCATTATTAATCACTATAAACTGAATTACAGAGGGGAATTATACTTGCCAATGGGCATCTTTCGTTTGTTTTATTATCTTACAGGAGAAAATTAAAATTAAGTGTCATGGTATGGAAATGCCCATAGAGGTCAAATGTGCTACTACGAGGAGGTAAAAATCATACAACCTCTCAGAGAAACAGCCTAACCTTTTTTGAATACAGACTATCTTAGATTATGAGGGAGAGATTCACTTTCTAGCCACACAAACAGGTCGATAAAAATGTACGTTTCATCTGCAAATTAAAATTAACCTTCCAATTGATTTTGTTGCTTTTAAAATCCCAGGAAACCTTGAGAAGGTTCTGAAATAACCTTCTAAGGCGACTGTTACTGCTATAGTGTGTTTCTTAGAGGAAATGTCCTGAGCATTTCAGGTGCACGGCAATCTTAATTGTCCTTAAACAAGCCCGAGCCACTGCTCCACAGTTAATTTACTATCATGTCATGTTATCAGGAAAGAGACAGCCTTCTTCAGGGTTCTAGACAGGGATCGCTCTGTCAGGGGTGGTACAATACATAGCAAAAACGTGCCCTCCTCTCTAAACAGCTTACAGCCCATGCTCATGCTATAGTTAAATACAGGATTTCTAGAACAACAGCATGGGACATGTGGACATCATTGTCATTGCTCCTCCCTTTCATCCAGTGGAGAGGGTTTAACATCACTAGGCCCATGGGAACCATGGGTAGGGTCTAAGAAATGGCTACTTGCAGTGATTTGCACTGTTTCTTAACATTATAATCCCTTCTTCTTCCCCAAAAACCTACAAGGCAAAGCATCAGGCTCTCAGCAGTTGCTGTCATCATTTGTGTCAGCCCGCTTTGCCTACCTCTGATGTACAGAGCAATCGTTACTCCAGACAATGAGAAGATGGAGTTCTGATCTCTGTTCTCCCACCCTGAGATTCATTCCAGATCTCTGGGAGGCAACCAAGAAACAGGACATTACTGTAAGATTAACACAGAAGTGCAAAGAGGTTTGATTTTGGGTAGGTTTCCTACCACTCTGCTCCCAGATGCTGTCCCTTTTTAGTGTAAGAGGGTTCATGCAGAACACAGACATCAGCTTCGCATGAGCTTGGCTGCCTACGTCATTTCCCAACTTTATTTTTCCAACCACCACAGAAGACAGACTCAAATTTAACGTGCCACAAGACAGACAAGCCACAGGGGGAGTTAGACATGGTCCTGCAGGTAAAAAATTTCAGGCAGACCTAACTGACTGCTCAGCACCTACTAAAAACAGACGAGTCGTGTCAAATGATGGCCATAGCACTGGCACAAGGGTGGCATGCAAAGCTGCCAGTCTCATTGTGCCAGGTACTGCACCTGTCCCCCGAGATAAAGCCTGCATCACAAAGTGCTGCTGAAAGACCAGACCTCTGGATTGACTCAGCTCCAAACCGGGTGGGGAGATCTGGCCCCAGGTGCTTAAAGTTTTCCCTCCAGTCTTGAGTTCAGATCATAAGTTGGCCCTGTATCAAAGCCCCTTGCTCGTTTCTGCATGACAGAGTGTGATATTGGCAAATTCCTGAAATAACACTAACAGACCACTCCACGAGAGACCCACTGGATGGATGGCACGTTCCAGCTATGCGGATTGATGGCTTTGAGAGGGATCTAAGGAGTTAAGAGGAATTTGGCATCTGTGCTCATTGTTGTTAGTTCCTCTATGGGTTTCTTTTTCAGTAGACAGACAAACTATTGTGATCCATTGGAAGAACATGCAAGTCATCCTCCTGGATGATTATTTTGCAAGCAATGACTGTTGAAACAAGGCTAGAAAAATTGCAGGCATCGTAACAAATTAAACTCAGAACTGCATTTCCAGCTGTCTGGAACAGCTTCTTTGTTTTACACAACAGTTCCAGTAATATTCCAGAGTCTATGATTATTTGAGCTCTCAACAATGTCCTGTTATTTATTATTTCCCTCCAGGAATGAACAACCATGATCCTGAGAGCTTTGAGGTTTTACCAAGAAGTCCAGTCAGGTCAAAAGCTTAATGAAACTGTGTTTTGGAAGTGATTCCTCTCCTGTCAATTTTAAAATAAAAATATTTTCCTAGCCTCTATTTATTCACTATAGTTATTTATCTTACTACAATAGGACATAGCATTGTTGTTTTGGACCAGTAGCTTACACCCAGAGCTCTGCAGTTCCCTAAGGTGCATGAACTGTTTCTCAGGGATGAAAAAAGGGTATATAAAGCTGACTTTGTTGCACAGGGGAACCACCTGAATCACTGGTGTAATGACAACATGGGCACTTTAGCTAGCAAGGTAAGAAGAGATCTGGGATCCCAGGGCTTGTAGGAGTGTTGAAGTGTCCTAGCACCTGCTCAGGTTCTCCATGCAAACTAGATTAAAGCAAGCCCCGACTTGCTGACCCCTCTTGCAATCAAACCTTGCTTTTCTCGAAAAGACCGTCTCTGTCCTGAAGCATCTCAGCAGATGAGCAAGACAGAAGGAATACCAACTATACACACAGGAAATCTGGGAAACACACACACAGGAATCCAAGGTTTTTCAAAACCCGGAGGAATGCATGTGTCTCAAGACTGTTCATCTAAGCAACAGGACTAATGCCTGGGAAGGCATTTTTTCAGTCCTCATGCTCTGAGCGAAGGTAGCTTGCAGCTTCTGCACTGACTACTACAAAGCAGTGCTATGAGTAAGTTGCACAGGTCCCTGCCCTCGTGCCATCCGAATACCAACTCCCGCTGGAGGAAACGGGCTTGCAGGTACACAGCAATTCCTGAAAGCCAGGCTGAGTGTTCATTGACCCATTCAAGAACTCCCAGGTTTGAACATGACATTCTTGTTAGAGTGCAGTGATGGCCCAGCTGAGGTCAGAGCCTCCGAGCACCCAGCAGTGCTCAGAATTGAACAAGTAGCTCCAGGACCAGGCATTCACAGTGCAAACCGGGAAGATGCCAACGTTGAAGACGGGAAATAGAAGCACGGTGCATTCTCCAAGGCCTGACAGCTGGGAAGCAGCAGACCTTGCCTCAGATCTGCTGAGTTGCAGACCTGTTGAATAGGTCATGCTGCCTCCAGAGGCCTAACGGCAAAGAGCTGCTTAAAGTAAGATAGAGAGCCTTCCTGGTGCCTCCAGAGATGATCTTAACCCTGAATTATGAGGCAGGATGGCCCAGAGGCAATAAAGCGAGGCCATGATAGATGCCTATAGAATACCCTAGGACAGGACAGACACAAAGAGATTTGATTACCCTTATCTTTGCCTGCAGAACAATATATTGCAATTTAATGTGGAATAATTACATTCCTTTTTTTATCCTCTGGACACTTAGAAGCTCGGAAAAATAAAAAATAGCTTGTCCATCTTGCTTTGTTAATTATTTCAGTGGAGATTAATACAAAATCTTTCCATACAGTGACAGAAAGGATGACTGTGTTTTAAACCCACTTTGCGTCCAGTCACTGGCTAAAATACTCCCACCTATCTCCATTGCCTCCAGTTGATCGGCTCCCATTCCCATCACCTCACGATATGGTCCTTTGGCTGCTGACACAGAGCACAGACTGTCCTTTATGTTGATTGTTACATGAATTGATAAAAATTGCAACTATTGTCAGCCTCAAGCTAAAGAAAAAGAACCAGTAAGATTTCTAACCTATTGTGAAATAATTTATGCAAGTTATAAATTCAAGATCCTATAAATTAGCATATTTTTCCATTCCACTATAATTTAGATTCGTATCACGTGGAAATAGTGTACAGTGTATCCAGGGAGAACCTATTTCAGATGTGTTATTAAATGCTTAAGACAGAGGTTTGAAAACAACGGGCCAAATTCCGTTGCAAAACTTCAGAAGCTTTTTATCTCCTATCTCAAATTATGTTAATGCACTGTTTCCTTTACTGCCACTTCCGGCAACGTAATTTTTCTTTACCTTTTTTATTTTTTTAATACATTGAGCTTTGATTATCATCATAAACGCATTTCTATTAACTACACTGAAGTAAAGCCAGTTTTACCTGCTGAGGATCTAACCATCGATTCAAGCTATAGATGCAGTCAGCTGGAAAACCATTAAAGCTAAAACACTCCTGCAATAAAGTGCCAATCCATAGCAAGACATTTATAATAAAAGACTGCACTTACCCAAATGCTCACAACCCCTAACAACACAATCCATTGGCATCAGTGTTATGTAAAGTTAACGAGCAACAGCTCAAACGTTTTGTGCTATCCCATTATTTCATACCCTCAGTTAACATTTATACGACAATCTTTAAAAACAGAACCAGAAACCACACTTTTTTAAAAAATGTGATTAATATTCTGTGTGGACTTCTGATTTTTCACCATATTGTATTTACAGTTTTTTATTATACTGGTACCCTTCAATCACAAAATAATTAATCTTTTCAGAATTAATATATCCCTTGTTTGTATTTATGTCCTGCAGGATATCACCACATCAAATTGCCAGAAATTAGTCCTGAAAACATCCTGAATTGAAAAACCTTTGCCTCCCCAAGCTGAAAACACATATGCCCTTTACTCTTGAGAACTACCTTGGTCAGTCCAACAAGACTAATTAATCATGGAAAGTTACTCAATTAGTAGGCACTTCGACATGGTCGAATCAAACCATAGGCATTTGTAGCGGCTAACTTTCGTTTGGGTTTGGCAAATCAGGTTTGAAGCAGCGTGGAACATATCCCACTCCTAATTAAAGGTTGGCGTGTAGCACTTCTGAAACCAGGGCCCTACCTTTGTGATCTCACCGTAAACGGCAGTTGTTCACGCATGTGAATATGGCTGGATGGAGCCCTTAGGTTACTGTAGTAGGAAAAAAGCAGAGTAGGGGTTTGGGGAGGATGGGCCCCCAGTAATATTTCCCGTTTCTCAAAGCAGGAGAAAGTGGCAAAGAAGCTCATGTTATAAATTCCAGGCAGACTTCTGCCCTGTATATACAATCCATACCACTAGTAAAAAAATCAGGAGGCACATCCTAGGGACAGTTTCCAGAAGAAAGGACTGCTCTGTAAACCCGCTGGGAGACTACTCACAGAAACTCTTTCCCAGTATGCTAGAAGTTTATCATTTTGCTGGTCAATGCTTCATTCATTTCTGCTCTTTCAGCCTAAGCACAGGAGCCAGCATTGTCAGAGGAAGGCACGGAGTGTATCATGGCTCAGATCTGCATAAAGCTTGCTTAAATCTATTTATCAAGGAAATAAATGTGCGTGGTCAGCTAGACCTATGGGTTGAACGGGTTTTGCCTCAGCAAGAGGATAGGCTTTATTACACCATGACACATACAGAGAGTGAGAAAATAGCCTCAGGAGTCTTAAAAGACTGGGAGGAGTTCAGTGGGTTTCTAAGAGAATGCCACATGCCTCTGAAAGTCCCAGATCTTCCTGAGGCAAAAATTACCTCTGTAGCCAAAGGCCTTGGTCAAAATTGGTATTGAAATACAGCTCCCAGGGGCCACTCTGGTCTGTCCTCCCCTGGGAGGAGGGGGTAGGAGTTTCCCCTGGAAGAAGCCAGCAGGGATTTGATCCCTGTAGGTGGAGGCTCATTGATGCTCTTTTGCTAACAATTGCATTGCTGTTCCCGTGAGCTGCATTCACTAGCTGGGTGGGGCATGTTGCTACCGTTGTGCTGGGGGGAATCGCCTAAGAAACGAGAAAGTCGGTCTCTATCACCAAACAGGAAGGCAGGGTGGAGAAAGGGAGGGTGTTTGTGGGTGCAGGGGCTCCTTTCCTCTTCTGCCCTCCTCCCTGTGCACATACACACACACCTGCAGAGAGCACACGGATAACATTAGAGGTCTGGCAAGAAGGATCTAGTAGAGATGCTGCTTCTTAGTGGCAGACATTGAGTGCCACATGCATGCAAGTGCCATAAAAGCAAGAAACTGCAGGGTGGAAAGGATACATCCCCTCTGCAGCCTGCCGCGTGTTCGAGTTGCATCTCTCACACACACACAGATATATCTGCACCCACCTTGTCATTCAGGTTCTGCAGCGCCTCCTTCCCAGTGGCACTCCTGATCTCCACCTTTCTTCCGAAATCAACAGATGGTTCCCCTCCCTTCCCGCTCTGCCTGGAATAGACGGACTGAGCATCCGGACCCAGGTGGGCAACATCCTTCTGCTTTGCCACGACTTTGTTAGATCCGCGGCCCACCGAGAGGGAGTCGAAGTCGATGGTCTTGTTCTCCAGGGAGCCTTCCACCGGGCAGAACATGCCACAGAATTTCTGCCGAGGCTTGGGACTGCCCGAGCCCAGGTTTTTGAAGAAGGCTGGCACTTCTTCTTCCTCGCCTTGCCGGCCAGACTGCTTCCTCTCAGCCATGGCTTGTGTGGTCTCCCTGCTAAGGGGAAATAATAACAGCGGTAACCAGGAGGATCCTTCACACACACACACACACACACGCACGAAAAGAGGAGGGGGGGACTGTAAGGAGAGAGCGATCGCTCTGGGTCCTAGAGATACAGCAACATCAGTTGCAAAGGGCTGTGCCTGGCAGATCCCCTGCCCCCATCGGTACAATATAGCCTGTGGCTCGCTCTGTTTTCTTTGATGCAGTGCAAAGTTGAGGGAAGGTTGGGGCAGATCCTGCTGCAATCAAGGGAGGAGGTTTCAAGTTGCCAGCATCCAGATGGGGAGGGAGGGAAAAGGAGAGAGGGGAGGAAAAAAAAAAAAAAAAAAAAAAAAAAAATCCTCACTCTGCAGTAGAAGCTGAGGACTGATCCGGAAGTGATGCGAGTGGTGAATTGGCAAATGGACTCGATCAGGTTGGAGCAACAGCCCCCATCACGCACACCCTTTCCCCCTCCCCTTCCCCAGCGTGCTGCTGTTGCTACAAGTTGCACAGAGGCTGATGGGGACTGAGCACCCCCTCACCTCCGGCTGCTCGGGAGGCGTGTTCCCAAGGCAGGGGAGAAAGGGGCTCTTCCTTCCTCCCACCCCCCTTTCCCTTCCTCCCCCAGCCCCGCAATGGTGGAGTCAGGGAGAGCTCCGGGAATCCTATTGTTCCTCACTTTTCTCAAAGCAGCGGAGCCGGAGGGCGGGGAGCAGATGAGATGGGTTAGTGGGAGGCAAAACGCTGACTCATCTTTCTGGGTTTTGGGGCATCGCTGGTGCCGTGACTCGGGTGGACTCTCTTCAGGGGGGAAAAGGGTTGATCGATGGCACTGGAGAGAGAATGAGAGAGAGAGACAGATGGGAGAGGGGTGTGAGAACGGAGGGAGGGCGGAAAATGAGCCGTTAACCAGGACTTACCTCCAGGAGCCGAAATTAGTGACCTCGCTACTCAATTAAGCCTCTGCAATGCCAGAAGCCCCCAGTCCCTCCCCGCGGGGGACCAGGGGAGGCAGCCAAAGGCGGCTCCGGCTGAATGCAGGTTTCTAGAGGAGGAGACAGAGCAGCAGCAGCCCCCTTGCCTCCCCGCTCTTGCCCATGCCCAGCGTCCCTGCGCTGGCAGACGGAGGCGAGGCGGCAGCGAGCGAGAAAGCGAGGGGCAGGGGGGCGGGCAGGGGGCAGCGGGGCCGGGCAGCGGGCACGGGGGGGAGCGGGCAGGGGGCAGCGGGCACGGGGGAGCCCCGGGGGCCGGGCCGCGCCGCCGGCGCTGTCCCTTCAGCACCACCCGCCGCCCGGCCCCGACAGCCCGCCCCGGGGGGTGGCGAGGGGGTGGAGGGGGGCTCAGAGCCACGTCCAGGCACTCGCCCCCCACCTTCCAGCACGCAGAGCCTTGCACGAGCTGCTGGGCTCTCACGCACCCACCCCCCCCCCCCGCCCCCCGCTCCTCGTGGCCGGTGCAGCCGCGTGTGTCAGGGAGCGGTTTTGCCGGATTCTCTGGGGTTTGTGCCCAAATAAGCCGCCCCGGCGGAGGGAAGGTTGCCTTGGCCGCTTGCCAAGGGCTTGTTTCAGCGGAACGCACCGAATGGCTCCGCGAGCCCGGCCGCGGCTGTGCAGGTGGGAGGAGAGACATTTTTATGGCGAAGGTAAGCGGTGCAGCACACAATAGGGTGAGCTCGGCTGTCCCCACCTGATACACGTTATTAGCACGGCTGATCTGGGTCCTTTCGGCTAATCCACACGTAATATCGCCCCGAACCCAACCCAATCACCAAGCTGTTTAGTACTATGCATTATTCATTGATATGCATCTTTGCACACGCATACATTAAATGTTAATTTAGAGGCATCTGTGTCCAAATGGTTACCAAGCACCTTCATAAGATTCAGGCAAAAAAACCCCACCAAAAGCAATAAATAAATAAATTAAAATCTCAGAGCCCTCTCTCTCTCTGCAAACCACACCCAAATCAATGCATTTGTACCAAAAGGTGAAAAAAAACCAAACCCAAGGTCACAACCAAGTGAAGCCCTGTAATAAATGCACAGCACAGTGATAAAAGATGCCAGACTAAAAGGAAAGAAATAAGCCTGCAGCTTGGCCCTGAAGGATGAAGATGATGTGCTCTGGTAACTAATGAAGGAGGGAGAAATCCAAAGACGGAGACCCTCCAGGGAAAAAGTTTCACCTCCTTCCCCTCTGGGACCGTAACAGTGGATCGGCCAGGGTTGTAGCCACACTGATCTCAGGTGCTTTGCTGGGGGTTGGAGGCCAGCATATGGTCTCTCAGGTACACTGAAGCCCTGTATTATTTAAGATTTATAAATATTAATAGTCAGAGCACTGCTGATCAGGCAGTCCGCAGAAGCTGCAGAGAGTGCTGACAGAGGCTCCAGCCAGCTGAACGCCTTGAAGCGATTGTGTTGACACATTCTGCAGTTTGCTGAAACGTATGCAGTGGCTTTCAGGGATAGCCCTAAATAAAGCTCATTCATCACTTGGCACATCCTTGGAAGATGCTCCAATGGCCACAGACACAGACCTCTGCGGAGGGCTGGAAGGAGAATGATCTGCCAGCAAGCTAGCCTAGAGGCTGTGAAGTGATGAGACAAGAATGAAACCCTGCAGACAAGAACACAACTTCCAAACATTTCAGACCTGGTAAAGGTCGCTCCCAAAAGCTGAGGTTTCCTACCATACAGATGTGACTCTTTTCCAATAAACCCTCAAAACACAGACAACAATCCCATATTGAACAGCCATCTCCAAGTATCTCCCCCTTCCACACGCGCTTGAGGACGTGTTCAGCTGTGGTTTTGTGTTCAGCTCCAGTTGTGCTCGTGGGAAGTCTATCACCTTACCACAGGCTGATCCGTTGAGTCTCTGACTGGCCTCACATATCAAACCAAAGATCATTTCAACAACCCATGTAGGAACTCAGGCACTCCAAAAAAATCACTGCACTACTAAAAGGCATCCTCCTTTGACTATGTTCTCCTTTTTGGATATTTCACAGGGTGTTTGTATAGTACTCTCTCTGTCTTTATATGGACACTGAAAAAATGGGGTAATTTCAATTTCAAAAAACTTCAAACAAACTTATTGTCTACATAAGTCCAGCTGAGCCTCTATAACATCTGACACACAAGTCTTGTTTAAGATCCCAGAATTCCCAGCCAGATATATCAGTTTGCTTATCAACTTTGTTGCCATAAAAAGAGTAAAAGCTGATGCAAAAGCTTACAGTTCTGTTTGAATTTGTTTACAGCTTGTTAGCGTGGCATAGCTCCTGAATGGTAATATATTAAAGCAGCAACTGGATATGCCCATGCTCAAAGCATGGAAAGAACATTTTTGCTGAAAAATCACTGGGAGCTGATAATCCATGTACTTAATAATCCCATAGGGTGTCTATTGCCAATCAGAACCACATAAATTACTTTGAAAATGACACTGACCTTCATCTGAATTTCATAAACTCAGCATCAATAAGAAAAATTCCTCAGATAACAGATCATACTCAGCCTTACCGACAACAAAAGTGGAGAAACAGTGAATAGTGACATAAACACAACCTGAGACACAAACTGGGCCAGCTGGAGTTACACTGGTAGCCTTCGGTCTCCATGCAGCAGATTTCATATTCCGATCTTGTAATGAGTATTGATTGGTTCTTGCAATATCAGAAAGATATAGGTATGCAGAGTAGAATAACTAATTTGAACACTAGTTTGCAGATAAACTATTTAGCAATACATAAAAAAGCAGTTAATGCTATCATTTAATATTATGCACACACCATATAATAAAAGGAACAAAAGAGAGAAACTGAGTGGAATCACAATATGGGGTTTTCTTAACATCATAAAGCTCTGGACACTTCTGGGCAAGTGACTTCTAGTAGTAATAACTCAACACTGCAAAAAAGTGAAGTGATGAATAGAGACCTTGCACAGCCTGCCTGAAACTGCCGAGGAAAGCAGTGGCAGAACTGGCTTAATTTAAGATTCCTTTATGCCAGTGCACAAAAGTCCTAAGGGATGTAAGTACTCACTACCTTAAGCACTGCAGTACCACATGACAAAAGACAAGCCCTGCCTGGGGATTTGCCCTGGCAAAGACAAGAAAAAGGAACCATGTGAAGAGCACAAGGATTTCACCGGATCCTTTCACAAAAAAACTTTACAGTGACGTAGAGGGGAAAATGTGAGCACAAAGATCTGAAGCAGGCAGGCTCCTCATCAAACAAGTGGAAAATTAGGTCTCTCCACTTACATACTAATCCTCCCTCTGTGCTACAGTGCTCTGGTATCCGTGGCCTGCCTAGAAAAACTCCGGAGCACAGGACTCCTTCTTCCCTAACCTGGCTTGCATCAATGGCTCTAGTGATTTCTGATCTCCTACTCCCCCTGGCCAAGACGTGCCAACTTACTTCTCCTGCATGAAACGACGAATGCTGCTTTATTACATCTCATCGCCATAGTTACCTCCACGTACAGGGGAAGGCTGAGCAATCAAACTTGGTTTGAATTAGAACCAATGCAATATAAGCTCCATGTTGCTTTATTTGCCTGCCATCCTTAGGTGAGACAATTGCTGCAAGTCCAGCAAATCCAGAATTTTCTTCATTATTTAAAGATTAAGAACCCAGCTAGAAATTACAGCAGTATATTCTGCCGTTAAATTGTCATTATTAAAATAAATGACAGCAACTACTTCCAAATCTGGGGCTCTTCCTATTGCAAATCATTAATTATTAATACGTCCAGTGGGTGCAAAATTTATCATGCAAGGCTGGATCCCATTGAAATTTGGCTATTTGTAAAAGCAGAACTCCACAAAACCTACCTTCTCCAGTGAAAACGAGCCAAGAAAGAGACTGGTATGAGCCACCATGCCATCTTCAAGCACGGCGTACAGAACTTGAGCCCGGACCCTCTGCAGGACAGGGCCCCTAAGATCTAGCCAGGGCCAGGGTTTTCATGGCAACCAGATATCTGGCAGACAATCAATTGGGGAGATTTACCTGTCCTTGGCTGCACAGGTATCATGCTTGATGCCTCCAACATCTGAAAAACAGCCCTAAGGGGCACAGGTCAAAACCTTTCTGCAGAGAAAGCTGCAGCTATCCATACAAATAAGTTAGGTGTACCCACCAAACCATGGGATTATTAGCTGAAGCACAGCTGACATTCACACTCAGGAGCAAATTCAAGTGAAATACTAGACTTTAAGTCAACGGCAATCCTTCAATTAAGCTCCATTGGGTCACAATTTAAAAATACAGCTTTGTCCTCAGAATTAAATCAAGTTGATACCGTGTTTTCAGCGGGGTCCACTGAGAGGAGACTCCACGGTGAAGTTAGCTAATTGCTTTCACTGAATGTAGAGGAAAATCTTCACGATGCCTGGGAGCGTGGGGCTAAAAGCAGAGATCCAACGACCACTCTTGTATATGTGAGCAAGTGATTTTCAAAGAGAAGGTGAACAAAGCTTGAATATAAATCCACAACCAAATTTCAAGGATGCTCAGACTTGGGGTAGCCTATGCTGACCTCTGCAACCGTCATTCCTTACAAAATTATGCAGCCCTTCAAAATACCAACTTGTTGCATGCGCCACTGCAACACCCTGTGAAAGCCATCTTTCCTCTCTCTGGTTGTTGCCTTACCCATTGCTGATCCCTTCATCCGACTGTAATTTTCATTTTCTAAGGTGCAGGCTCAGTATCAAGAGGTGGCAGTGAATAACTATATTTCCAGAATATTCCTTGAACATTAAGAATCAAACCAAACCCTAAAATGCTTCATTGGGTTGGAATTGTTCTGGCATAGCACAAAAACTGAAAGACCAAGTTGTCTACAGAGAAATCATTAACCAACTTCCCTTTGGGATACGATAATTGCTGGAGTGGTTGAGAGCTTTTCTTGGCGTTGAGCACTCAAAGACAAGACACGTTATTTCAGAAACATTAAAGGCCAGAAAAAAGTCTTTTGATAAATGTGTAAAGTCCATTCAAATGCTGAAACAAAGCTCATTTATTTCCATGGTCCTTTTTATTTCTGCTTATCCTATGCCTCTCTTTTCCTTTATGGTTTTGTCCTCAGCAACCTCAACTAATGTAAACCAGCCCTGGCGAATTTCTGCCAATCAAGGTTTGTTGCCAGTGGATTTTAGTCCATGAAAACAGATGGTTTGAAAGCCACATTGTGCCACCGTGCCCACAGCCAATAGTACAAATATTTAGTCAATTAGAAGGGGATTTTCCAAAGGCACAAATGGAAATGAGGCACACAACTCCCATTGACTTCCAGAAGGAGTGGAGAGCCTCGCTACCTTCAAAATCTCTCCTTACTATTTCAGTCTTTATAAAATAAATGCACATGAAAGCTATCAGCCTGCTCTGAAATCAGACTTTTTTCAATCATTCCAAGGATGACAATCATGGATAGAAGCAATAGGAATCTCTCTGAAGTGTTCAGTATTTAAGACAAAAGTTCCAGCAAAACTGCTGATTTCATTAAGGCCCATAAATGTCCTGTGACAATCCTGTGGATTGATTACAGCTGAGGATTGAAGTATGCTTCTTCCAGACAGCGTCATTAAGAGAACTCACTCGTCTAACCACAAAAAGCCATTATTAAATATTAACATTTCCTCTGAACACCTCTATAAGAATATGACAGCTACTGGCTTACCACCGTTAAAGTCTGTATGGAACTGGGACTCAACAGGAAATAGCTATTGATTTATGGACTGGAAATTATTTAAAATTATTTAAAATTTGCTGGCATGTTCCCAAAAGGGCCCAAAATGGACAATGACAATCTTTACTACTGCAATATGGCTTAAAATAGAGACCTTCCAAGTCAGGGAGCTCCGGTCAAAAAGCAAAGGAGGAGAATGGGTGAATATTACTGTTTATGTCCTGTCACTGGGATCTCTTCCATTGCTCTCTATCTCCCCAGATAAGATCTTCCCATTGCAAGCATGCCAGAGCTGTGATCCACATGGCTTCACACACCTTCTAAGACTATGTTAATAAATAATGATGACAACAATAATAGTAAGGGTCATAAAGCATATCAGGCTCTATGAATGATTCACTCATTCGACTTGGAGTGTTTCAGCTCTCTGGTTTCCTTTAAGACAGGACACAATGGCACTGAAAAATAAAAGTCAGCAGTAAACTCGACATGAGAAGCATCCTGAACTCATGATAAACAAATACTACTTGGCTTAACGTGCTGCTATTGGACCGAAGACGCAGTCCAGCTTCACCTTCCCTCTCAACTACCCTAGAATTGCTCTCTCCCATCCTTGCTATTCCATGGCAATTCCTGTAGCACTTCCCACTAAGTGGAACTGCCTCCCCCTTTATTGGAATGGAAACACTTAACTCTACAGAATATCCTGGGACATCATCTGCTATGTTGCACTCATAGTACAGGGTGATGGGCCGAAATACAGGACAGTGGGCCCAGAGAAGGCTTCCTTGGACACTGAAACCAGCCTTCTGCACTCACAGGCAGCGATGTAATCAACACTTGGTCAGAACTGTGTTTAGAATATTCGCTGCACATGTGCACACACACAAACATCCCATAAGCACAGAAACGTTTCCCTTATCCCTTATCAGACACTCAGGACTTTTCACTGCAGAGATCTGAGCTACTTAAGCTAAAAGAAAAGAGAGAGAGGGCACATCCAGGGTCCAGGTAAAGAAGGGATGCTGGATGAAAATGCCCAGGTGGGTTCAAAAGATGTTACTTATGCTGGTGGTTCTGTTTATTGACATCACTGGATGAAAACTCTGCTGGCTCATAGCACAAAAGCATCTTACCCTTAAGCTGCATTAAGCAGCTTCACATCACGGGCTGTGTCTGGTGATGGCTTTAGAGCCCATTTTAAACCCATGGCACCAGTCCGCACACGTAGGCATTGAGAACACAGCTCTGAATACACTGTTAATCGTGTTTACACGTACGCAAAGGCTGACTTGGGGAACCCAAGGAGAGAGAAAGGGAAAGTCCACTGATAAAAGTAAATCAACTGTCATGCTCTATTCTGCAATAAAAATGCCAATCAGACACAATAATACAGAAGAGAGAATTACTGCACGGGAAAGCTAGGGAACATTATGGCTAAGCTGGGCCACCGTGCCAGGTTGATACCATTTCCAACTGCAAAGCCAGGGAATAACCCTACTAAAGCAGACAGATTTCCAAGTAGTGCAACACCTTCAAGGGAAACAGATAGAACTAAAGCTTCCCAATGTGCTCCATATAACTATTTCAGCATGTCATGTGCTATATAATATCCTAAACATACACAAAAGATGCAGTCTTTTCCAAAAGTCTCAAGTAAAGATGTTCTTGATGACCAGTGTTTCAAGGGACATGCTGAACTGGGATTTGGTTCAATGGCAGAAAGAAGAACGTGAAGGACAAATAGTAAAATAAAAATTTCATGCTGGAAATTTCAAAGCAAAAATCAAATTAAGCCATCAAACCCCACAATTTGGAAAGCAAGAAAAACAAAAACTTCACTCTTCTTCCTTATTTTTACAAAGGATTGTCTTCTCTCCAAATGTGATGTATGCGAGAACCGATGCTGACTGTTAAGACGCATTGGTGTTGCTGAATTGAGATGTTAAGCTAAGAAGAAAAAGCTTCAAGTAGAAACCTGCACTGGGCTGTCTCTGTACTGCTCAGTTTCTTCATTTTGCTGACACAGCTTGAAAACCTCACCAGACCACCCTGCCCAGCAGGAGAGAGTTCAGTCACTTCTGAAGATGCCTTCAGCTAAGCACTCATACGAGGCACCGAAAATCATTTGTCATTTTTGAAAATCTCATCTCATTAGATTTTAAACAGACAGGACAGACAAAGGCAGCATTATTAGCCTCACTGTACACATGGGAAATGAGGCACAGAAATTGAAATGGCCCACCTAAAACCGCAGAAGCCGCCTGTCACATGGAGCAACAGCAAGACACTGGTCTGGGCTCTGGTTTGCCTGTGTTCAGCCCTGTGTGGGCATCCTCCTAGCCACCACCTCTGCTCTGCCTCCACAGTTCGCAGCCCTTCTTTCCAGGCAGGGGCAGAAGCAGCCAAAAGCCAGAAATAACAGCAGTGGTAAGAAAGAAGACTAAAACCAGTAACAGCAATGCAAAAACCAGACCTCCTTGTGCTGCTCTGTAGAACCCATTAGGTCTGGGGGCGTTGCAGTTGCTGCCAACATGAACTCATGTCCTCATGCTGCACTTATTAAATAAATCTAATCTTATTAAACTGCATTACAAGCTTTTATTTCATAAATCTGTGTGCCTCCCAGATCACCCAGAGAATTAACTCCTGAGTGGACTATGCCTTTCGTCCCCACAGCTTGCAGCAGGCGCTCCCAACAAAACCAGCATCCCTGCCGATCGCATCGCTCCCAAGGACCAGAGCTCTTTGCATGCACGGCAGGCCAAAGCCCTGGACACAACTCACTGCTTTGCAGCTGCGACTGCCAGAACGGGAAGCCCCAGCAAGCAGCAATGGGTTCCCTTGAATCAGGGAGGGAGGTGACAGCACGGAGGGTGCTCCTGCGAGGGGACAGGCCCTTGGCGTCTCGCTGCCATCTGCGGCATTCTAATCAGAGGGCTGCCAGCTGCTGCTTTTGAAAGGAACAGTCATGTGTCAGCAGCACATGGAGACCCCTCATCCTCCTCTGCCCGGGTATCCCTGCACAGCCAGGGATGCACACCAGTGTCACACCCCACTTTCCCTGGGCAGGATGAGGAGTGACACACAGGGCAACTGTTTCCCCCACCAGTGACATGCATTCGCTCTTGTAAACAGTAAGGGAGGATGGGGGCATCCAAGATGCTGCTTTAACATCCACAGAAATTTGGTACCGGTGTTTCAAAAAGAGTACAAGTTGCATACCCTCCAGTATGGGCTGCATGTGTGGAAAAATTTCTTTCAAGTCATCCAAAGAGCCTGTTGTAATTCAGCGAAAGTGCAGAGTATTAGTAACTCTTCCAGAAGAGCAGTACCAAGAGGTCAGGTTCTGTGTCACGTTCTGTGCAAAACAGCCCTTCCTCCCCCTATGCTAGCAGTTTGTTTTAATGATGTGAGGTCAACGTGAAACAATTTGTTAAAAACACTTCAGTGAATCAAAGTGTAACGTTTCGGACTGACCTGCCTTCCATCTGATATGAAACATCTCATTTGGGGGCTAAACAGGTTTTTTGAATGTTGAGTTGTACTTTTAGTAGGATCAAAGGAAACGTTTGCATTGAAAGACATTCTGACTTCAAAATGGAGAACTGCAGTTTTTCAAGAGCCAGCATGAATATTTTAACCCTTTAAAGAAAAAAAAAATTCTCTCTCATAAACAATTTGATGAAGTGTTCAAATCCATTTTAAACATGGTTCAACAGATAGATTTGGTATTCACTTCATGTATTTGGACGAAGAAAATTCACAAAGGCCTCACATTGTGACCACTACAAATCTCTAGCATGGACAATGCCCAGGCCCAAGCCCGTTTAGCCGAGCTAACATTTGGAAGACACAGGGAACACTCCAGGGATCCCAGCATTCCCAACACTGCCCCACTGCAAGCATAAGAACATTTTCAAACAAGAGCATGGCTTCAGTATCTAACTCTGACAACAATGCTCTAAGGAAGAAACTCCAGCAGCTTCAATACTGATAGGCAAAAGAAAATGGATCACACCTACATCTTCTGACAGATCTGTGCAGCTCCTTGCAAAAAAAACCAGCCCAGATTCAGACACACGCGATGGCCTCAGCAGTATTGGTAGAGCAATTCTGCCACTGAGATTTGAGCTGCCATTCAAGTGTTTTGCAGGATTCAACACTCCACACTTTGAAATCTGAGCCCCAGAATACGGCAGAATTGTCTCAGGTTCAATAGTGCCCAATTAGTTTTTAATCTGGATCTGTTTTTCCAGTCTTACAGAGGAAAACCAAACAAACAATCTCCTTTAAATTACTCACCATTTTCTTTCCCTCACAGAAGCCGACAAATTAGGATTTCAGTGGGAAATATGCACTGGCTGCTCTACACTTTCCTGTTTGCTTTGCTAATGTATGCAAATGTAAGAGTTAGGCAGAGGACTCTAATCTGCAAGGCTTCTTTGGCTAGGTATGCAGCGAAATAAATACACATACTTGAGTGAGTCTCTACAAGCAAACCAGCCTCCTTTAGCATGCTTACTTCTCTGTTCTACACTGCATACCAAAACCTGTCGAGAGAAGCAGCGTTGTCAGTTGCCCGATATATCAGAGGGGGAATGAAAACTCAGACACCGCACTTGGCTCTGCAAATTCCTCACTTGGTGACCTTCAGCATGTCACTGCATTCACCTGAGCCTATTACGTGCCAATAAGACTAATTATCTGCAAAGATGATGGATTCATTAATTTTTTAAGTGGTTAGAAAATTATTTCAGATGTGGAGATTAAAGAACAAAAAACCACAGTAACAAAATGAAATTACTCAAGAGGTCTACTGCTTTCTACACTAATTAATTAGCATCTTAAAAATCAGGTTTGAGAAACACTAGTGTTAAGGTAAGCAGAGGATCCATTTTTCAAAGGATCTCTCTCTTTCAATTCAACGTAGGACAGATTCTGTGAGCCTAAAATATATTCACGCCCTAGAACTTTAACAAGCAGCAGCAAAATTCAAGTTAAAGCGAATCCTGAAAAATGTTTCAACAGCATCTTGGGCAGCAATGGGGGGACAAACTTTTTGGTCACACAGAAAAGATGCTCTAAGCGAGGATAAATTGCAGAGTGCTGAGAGGAAATGGTTATTACTATCTCTAGAAACGATAATTAAGTTGTAAAGCTGGGTTTGATTCCTGTATGAGACCACAAGGAACTCTGTCTCTGGAAACCTGTCTCCTCCTTGGAGTTAATGATTCAGTCTCTGTCTCGCCTGTGACTGTCTTCTCCATCATCCTTTTTTTGGTAGCTACCTGTACACGTATAGCCTCTAGCACTAGGTCATTTTCAAGGTCACGTCATTTTGGTACTCTTCTAAACAAAAATTCTTAACATGCCAGCAACACCAAATTCCTGAGTTCCTTCCCCAGTTCTGATGCTCATTCTTTTGACCTGAGCAAGCCACTTCCCTTCTGTGGGATCCATCTACACATTTGTTAAACGGCAGCGATAATATTGACCTGCTGCTCACAACTGGTTAAAGAATAGATTCACCCGTGCTTTATGCTGTTTTCCATGGTAGCAGCAAGTCCCAGAGGGAGAGCGTGCTGGCAGAAGGAAAAGAGCTGCATTGTGTCTGGAGAGGGGATGCCTGGATCATGATAAAGGAAGACAAAGTCAGCCTTCAGAGCCCAGCCTGGTAGCTGCTGAACCCCACTGGCTCTCGTTCATCTCACGAAAACACCACTGTAAATTGCCACCTCCCCAAAATGGCCAGCACTCCCTCCTCGAAAGATCCTTTGCCTTTATAAAGCTGCTTGCTCCAAATTTCTCCTCTTTGCGTACAACGGACATATGGCGTGTTGTTGAATGCACAGAGACAAAAGGGAGAAAACAGGCTCACAAAGGAACCCCCAGCTAAAAAGCACCATCCATTCACGGGTTAAAACGGAAAGCAAGCCTCCAGGATGTCTGAAACAGCAGGGTATCAGCTGGAGCCTGCAAGGAGGCTTTTCCCACTGCCATTCATAACGAAATCAGGAGGCAGAAAGTTACTATAGCAATGGCAACAGAATGCAGAATGGGCTCTTCAGAGGGCAGGAAGAGCTCTTAGAGAAGTGCAGGGGCCTGGTTCTCTTCATCCTTGGGGCTGCCAAATACAGATCAGCTTCCAGTTTGCCAATACACCCCCCCTCTTTACACGATGCTTATTGTAGATAACTGGTGTTTAGCTTCAACAGTTTAAACAGCACTGAAATGAGGCCCAGCAGAAGACAAAAGGCAACCAACCATCCACCCACTTACTCTCCAGGTGCTGAAGCAGCCAAAAAGTAACCCTCAGCTGCACAATGAAAAGGCTGGGCTCACTTTATATGACCAAAAGCACTGGGCAGTAAAACCAGCTGTGGCTACAGAACCCTGCACTACTGCCTTTGTTCAGACAGTTTATCCCACATGTAGTATCGCAGCAGATTTGCCCGCTTCCAACATGTTAAAGGTCTGCTGGCGGATGGATGTGATCACACCATCCAGCAGTGTGACATGTGCATTGCAGGGAATTCTGCAGCACAGACATTCAGGATCAGACTCAAACCTTGCTGTAAGATTACCTGCAGAGCTGGACTCAGTGACTGAGTTAACCCCGACAATGGGACTGGACACAACTAAGGCTTGAACAGCAAAGGAGTCCTGGATGTGGCTCATCTGAAACGAATACAATGTTGGTTCAGCTCTAGGGATTGAAGTTTCCATACGTGCTGAGGCAAAACTAAGCTCATCTCTAAGCAGGTCCAATTGTCCAGACACAAACACAGAAAAGCCCTGGGGAATACTGGACCAGAAGGACAGTGTGGGACAGAGACCAGCCTCCTGCAATTGCAAGCAACCCTACAACGGAGGTCTGGTTCAGATGCATCCATATAAGACCCTCTCCCTACACCACAGATCGTTTTCAGAAAAACTAAAATCACAAATTAAATATCAACCAGGAGAGATGCAGGGCATGTTGAAGGGCTATTGAGTGAAAAGAAAGAGACTGTGGGCTGAAGAACGAATGTAAATTAAAGCAGCAGTAATACCTATTAACCCCTGGGTCTTTAACAGATGATGGGAGCACAAAAGTGGCTTAAAACGGTCACTTGTGTCTCCCTCCCGTTTATCCTCATGTCAAATCCAGCAATTAAAATCAGACCTGTAGGAATTCTCCCGTTCAGTGAAGGCTTTGGGCTGCATTTGCACCCTCTATTACAACACTTGCAGCCTTGAGTTCGGCCACAGTGTAAAAAAAGAGCAGACTGCAGCCACTTTTGCATAAAAACTTTTCCTTGCAATCTACGTTTTCATTTCTCGATTAGCAGTAGCAGCTTCTTTAACCCTTCGCAAGGCAATGCTCAGAGCAGCAGTGAGCATTCGTCCCCACCTGGTGCCTGCTTTAATTTAGCCAGCTAGATGGCAGGCACTCCTGACTGCCCGTCTGACGGCTTTGTTTGCCCAATAGATCTTACCTTGACTTCTCTAATTTTTAATGCTGACCAGTTCTCGACACAAAATGGGGGTCTGCAGCAAGCACTTATTTCAAAAGAGGCCTCGTTGCCTTGGTTACCAATCATCAAGCCTAGGCCTTTGCAAGCTCTGTCGAGATCTACCTTCGCCTTGGTTTTGTCCCGTTTTTCGTACTACTGAGAGATTTCTGCTCTCAGGCAGCGCAGCAGAAAGCTGCACTTAACTGAATGAATTAAATAAATAAAAAAAACTGGGGGAAACGCCCTCGGATGTGCATCATTCATGTGGTCTTCCATAAATCACAAGGTCAGTGAGAAATAACAGTGCCAGCAGCAGAAGACACACTGCTGTATCAGTTTGGCCAAGGACTATGCGAGCAGGTTTCACAGCTAAACACGCTCAGGCTACGTCCCGAGGAGCTGGCGCTCACTCTGCTGTCCATTAGCAGCAGAGGCGAGACAGAACTGAAACTGGAGCATCACTGGTGCCACGTGTGCCCAAAGTCCTACCCGGTCCCTGCCGTGCACAGCCCAAATCTTTGTAGTCCAGTGAGGGCAAGGGAGGAAAGAAATCCCATTATACCCATCTTACAGAGGAAGAACAGAAGCTCGGAGGCAGGTTTCTCTAAAGAGCGCAGCAGATGGGGGGTCTGCAGAGTTTGCAAAGAGAAGGACAACGGCAGGAAGCAAGAAGGCTGCACCCCCACGTCGAGATCCTTAGCAGGGGCACGCACTCAGTCACTTCATGCAGCCCATACCCCTCACCTGAGCCCGTTTTGAAACCACATCTGCTCAGTCCTCACCTGGAACCAGATCCGCAAGATCAGCATCCTCCTCTGAGAGTAGCCTCCTCTTCCTCAACACGTAACTGCTGACATGTGCTTTCTGTTCTAGCAAGAGGAACTGACTTGATAGAAAAAAAAACCCAAAAACGTGTAGATTTGGTGTTGAGCAAGATGGTTTAGGGACCCTGACAGTGCAGGGTGAACGGTTGGACTTGATGATCTTGAAGGTCTCTTCCAACCAGATGATTCTATGACTTTAGGCCTATGCATTATTTCAACCTACTCAAAAAAACATGTTAGTCAGCTTTGAAGGCTACACACGGGTCTGGGACGAGGGGTGGGGGGTGTATGTGGCATATGCACTCAAACCAGCTTGGATTAAGAGTGGTGAACGCTCATCAACACAGCACAGACCAAAATTTACACAGATTAATCAGTGGCTGCTTTTGATAGACAGATTGAGAAAAACTTCGATGTGTCAGTGGATAAATTTCAAGAAGAAAACAGCTGAAAACAGCATTTACTGTTTCTGTTAACTATTCTCCTGTTCCTAGAAGCTCGCTATTTTCCGTATCCACTATTATACAGTTAAAAATAACATCAGATTTTATTTTTTAGCACTGGCTGCGAGAATTGATTCAGGGCTCACTAGTGTGAGTATGTTAACACATACTGAGAAAGGTCTCTGCATTCTTCTGCATAGAGAGCAAGTTACATCCGGTTAATCCCATTTTTGGAAAGTACAGGCCACATTCTCAGCACTGTAAATCAATGTGACTCTGTAAAACAATCATCCCTATCTATGTTTATGCTATTTCAAATTGTTACATCAAGTGCAAATTATACAAGAACATGAAATAAATACCATGCAGCTCTCATGCCCCACCTATATTGATTTGAAAAGGCCACCTCTAACTCTTTACCATCTCTTTCAGTGTAGAAAGCTTAATTAGATCTTCCAGACAGAAACAATCTACTCTACACACAGGAGTGCCAGAATGAAAAAAGAAAAAGGACAAGGAATTTTAATTGCACTGTAATCCTTTCAGCTAGGTTTCTTGCAAACACTGCATTTCAGGGACCTAACAGACTAGAACCAAAAGCAAAATTCACTATGAACCTTTAAAAAGAAAACACATTAAAATAAATGTGATCTGCAAGATCCGTAGACTGTATTACTCTCCAGGCAGTTGGCCATGCTGTAGTTTAATGTAAGGAAGTAATATAAATTAAACCGTGTGTCACTCCTAACTGAATGGAAAAAAGGAAACGGCCAATTTGTCAGCTGACTTTGCCTTCATCGTAATTGCTGTATCCATCTTTCCAGCTTCTCTGTACCTCATCACCACAGGCCGTAGTCCAAGCTGTCAGCAGTTCTCACACAATTCTTCAGATTATCGCTGAGAAAATGTTTCATTCCATAGTTCATATATCCTGACGAGAGGCCTATAAATAGACAATATTTTCTACCCTTGTTACTGTGCTGTATCTATCACCACAATAGCAAAATTACCTTTCAGCACTGCATTAAGCCAATGGTTCTCCAACTACAGAGCACTACTGTCCACGAGGCCATGGAAAATGGTCCACTGAGCCACTCTGCACGCTAAAGCAAACAACATTTTCATTATGAGTTCCATTATGATAACAAAAGCGGTCCCAATCTCCACAAAATAGTCAAGGTTGACAACAGCCAGCCAACCCAATTACTGACGATACAGCCAAAGATTTGCCAAGAGGACTTCAGATCCAGGTTCCATTTTGGCTTATGGGTGCATCAGGCAGTTCTCTGTTGTGCACTAAAACAAGTAGGGAGGATGTCTATTGGGGTGGCTTTCTTAGGGAGTTATTGACTCTTGCCCTGACCCTACCAGAACCTCCGCCCTGAATTCAGTTCGGCAGCACTTTATTCCAAGCCAGGCAGGGACTACGGACTCGTGCTCATCTGCTACGTTCACCCAAACAACTTAACTATATGGATGCAGGAAATCACTCAGCTGCTGAGAGGACTCTGAACTCTTCCCACAGCTCTCCTCACGTACACAGCTGCCTTCTCTTCACTGGTTTTAAAGCAAAACTTACAAGAAGCTTTGAGTTTTGACCACAGAGATGTCAAAGGAAAAGTCCCAGCAACTTCCAAAGACAGGGTCCTGACTGCAAGACACATGGTACTAGGTGGAGCAGTTTAGCTGTGCTGCTCTTCCAGGCTGCAGGACGCGATGACTTGGGACTTCAAAGGGGTTTTGTGTATACATGAGGGTGTTTTGCAACCCTTGTGAAAATCAGATTGCATGTGCTTGTTGTGCTTGTCCCTGAGTGCCCTAGTTAATGAGTTTTTAGTGCACTGAACCCTACTTAATACATTGCTTAATAAAATGAGAGTAATTAATCAATTATCCAAAAGGGCTCAGCTTATGATCATTCTTACGCACTTACCACACTAGCCAGAGTCCTTGCCCCGCGCTCTCCTCGGCATCACAAATCCCCCCTTTTGACAACGGGCCCCTAGACACAATGAGGGCCCTCTCTTCTCCAGGACAGTCGCAGGCCGGGTGGCATAGCATGGCTGCTGGCCACACTTTGTTCCTGTCGTGTGGACAAACACTTGACCATGCTGCCAGTTGTCCCTTGCCACGCTGCTCTCAAGTGGGCACTACTGCTTAGAAGTCTCAGCCAGGAGGACCGTGCTGGAGAAAGCAGTTCTACATCTACACTCTGTGATCGAGGCTAGATCTTCTTTACTCAAACTGAACTCTGCTGAGCTGTCCATCATACAGCTCACATACATCATACCAGTTTGATATTAACGTTTCCATCGCAATCGTTTGTATTCTAGTTGTGAAGTGCAAACCTACTGCACTGGGTGCCAGACAGTCCCTGCTGTCTGACTGTGCCTGCTCCAAACTCCTCATCACCCAAAACTATCATTTACTTCAACACATAAAATTGCCATCGCCAGCAGAGCTCCAGAAGTTTTTGCTGTTTCTACTTGGCTTGTTCTTCAGACTCTCTCCTACTGCTATGCTGACCTTGATGGATCTCAAGTCTCTCCTCTCACTTCTTAGCCCACTGAAGCTTCCAAACTTCTTGCATGTTCCCTCTTCAACTCAAGTTGCCACTTTCTCTCCCAAAGCATCACATTAGTAAAACATTTAGAAATCATCCTGAAAGAAGAACTACTGTAAATGGCCACATTTTGCTATTTGCTCCTCGGAGCTGACAAAAAAAAAAAAAAAAAGAAATGTCTGTCTGTATCTTAGAACTAACAAAATGAAGTAGTGCTCCTGCAGGAGTCTCTGTGAGGAAAAAAGGATTTCTTCCACATTAATGACAATGCTGTTTCACTTCTACTGGGGAAAAAAAAACAAAAAAGCAATCCTAAGCAAACCTTTGAAATCACCTAAGGCATTTACACTCCTCACAACCTGTTTCCAAGACAGTCTGGGGGTCACTACCCTTTACTGAACTCCACAGCGAGCAGCTGTGGGGTGCATCTGATTTGCCTGGTATCTTCTGGATGTAGTAAACATGCAGGTCTTTTTGGTTTTTTTGCGGGACAACAAGACAGCACCTGATTGGCCATCTAACCTTAAAACTCAAGGGGCAGGAGGGGAGTAAGCCTTGGATAGAGTAAAGAAACAGAAGGACTTAAATATCAGGCTTCCACTGAAAAAAAACCCACCCTAATTGAAGCAAAGATCATCACAGAACTTCAGACCATTGCATTTCCTTCAGCTTCGCCTGGATACATCTGAATACATCAGGGTCAGGCCCTGCCAGAACAATTGTCCAGTCTGTGACTCATTCCGTACTGCCCTCCTTCCCTCTGCTCGCTCAGACACTGGCAAAGGACAGGCTCTCAGCTGGACAAGTCCTTCTGGCAGCTCATCCCTGGCATGAGATGAGGAGCCAGTGAAATCTGCAGTTCTTAATAATTCCATGGGGTTCTGCGTAGAGCTGAACAACAACAAAAAAAATCTTTCACTCCTGAATTAACACGTAAGCGCAAATAAATTCAACAAGAGCACAGCACCAGACACAAGTCTGATCAAGGAGCGCAGAGCAGAACAAGCCAGCTAGTGCAAACAGACCCACATACCGGAACGGGTGGATCTGCTGTGGCACTTCAGAAATATTGGGTCTGACAGCCAGGCTGCAGCGCTGGAGGGCAGCAACTTCCTGCCATGGTGTTTGCTTTTCTTGTGATTTCCCAATCAGGAAAGTCAGGCAGCTGATCCTAGAAATAACAGCTGGGAGCAGCCCAGCACTCAACACCATTGTCATGAACAGCTCTTCTGAAGATTCTGATGTTAAAGGGAGGGTGCAGAAGAGAAACCCACTGGCCAGACGCCCATCCTGCCAGGAAAAACCCTAAAGTGTTTACAGCAAGGATTTCAAAAGTGCTTAGCAATTAAGATTCCCAACTTGAGACATCTTACAGAGGCCTAGACTATTAGTGTGCCTGCCTCCAGCAAACTGCACATCACATTTCCTGGCACATGGGAACAAAGAGATGTTCTCATCTCTCTGATCCATGGCAAGGAAATAGAGACGAGAGTCAAGGAAGGAAGAAGGTATCACTTTTTAATTTTTATTTATTTATTTCCCCACCCTCTTCAGTTATCAGACAGAGATCCTGGAAGAGGAGGCCACTGAACAGAGGCCTCAGCTGCAGGGAGCTTTAAAGCCCTGGAGACAACCTGAAATGGTGGCAAGAGTCTGTATGGCTTTGCTAACACAGAAAGCAGAGAGAAGCATGTGTGCCAGCAATGCACATGGCCTAATTTTGCAACAGCCCTCTCAAAGAGTTTAGCTTTTTCAGTGAAGCCAAGGTGTCCTAAAATTACTACTTGGGGCATAACAGGTTCTAATCTATAGGAATCTATCTCTAATTTTTCTTAAAAAAGTTCTTGGAAAACTACTTTTCTGAATCAGAGAGATTTTAGTAGTCAACCAGTGAAAGAACAGCAAGAAGGCGGCATTCATTGATGCAGAATAGTTACGAGATGCTGTTCAGCCTGGAGCTGCTTGCAAGCACCTGTGAAAGCACATAAATGAAAAGCTGCTTATAGCTTAAATCTAGGGAACTCTGCTCTTGGAAGGGACAGACAATGCTTGGAGCAACAGGGGTGGGAGGACAAGCACAGCTGCAACTCAGGGAAGACAACAGTGACTTCTTCTGCAACACAAAGACATTGCTTGATTGCTACCTGGCCAAGCAAAAATAAAGGCAGGGCAGTGGCCATACCCGTCACCGTATTTAAATGGCTACCAAGAAACTGGCTGAAGGGAAGAAGACAAAGGCTCCCCCGTGGACTGACAAGCAGGACAGAAACTCAACTGCATTTGTACTGTGGTTTCACCAGCCACTGCCTGCAGACACCAGCCACTTCCGAGCTGCTCGCCCTCCCTCTGCAGACTGCTTTGTGAACCTGCCTGGATCCAGCTCCTCTGACAATGTAGACAATGCCTCAAGAAAGTCGACCTTCAGTTACGTCTGCATTAGGCTGGCCATTGCTTTCTCACCAGATTAACCCGAAATTATACATCTACCAGCACTCTGCCAGAGACTACGGCTCAGCACAGACAGCTCTTATAAGCTTTATGCTCAACTTATGTATAAAGGGCCCTATAAAAATTCGTGTTATCCCACCTCGATATGTTTAGAGAGGAAAAATATGCACAGACAGAAAAAAATACAACCTAATGTGTAAAACATAAGGCTGTCCAGGCTGCTGTGATTAAACGCTTTACAGAAGCATCTTTAGGCTAAATCCTATTCCTTATTTCCCTGTCTGATCCTAATGCTACAAACATGTATCACACCTTCTTTGCTCATATGACCATTCAAACAGATAGATTTTACTCATTTTACTCCTCTTCATCTTGGCCCAAATCTCCTTGTACTTATCCTCAAAGTCAAACACAATGTAATTTATGCATTGAGTGAAACTTTTTCTTTTATCTCAAAGAAGTATCCCCCAACTCAAGAAGAAAAAAAAAAAACAAACAGCAGGCTTCCTTCTAAACATTCACAATAGTAACAGTAAAATATCTCTACGGTTGTGAGAAAATGTGGTGTCAGTTTTACTTAGGTGATTGTTTTTTTTAAACCTTTCAAAACTATTGTCTGCTCTAGTCAAGAGCCAGATGTTGGGTTTCCTTCAGATGTTACACGGGATCAACGCACACAAAGGTCACACGGTGAAGAATCAACATCCAATGTTTTAATTAAAAAAAAAAAAGTGTGGTTTTCTAGGGAAGTTGTTGCTTTATCAGGAAGGGTAGGTTGCAGGAGTTCTTGGTTAATCAAGCTGCTGAAAGGTTAATTATCTCTCAGAATACACACGGGGTGGGGAAGAAATGATTGCGAGGCACGGAGTGGCTAGGGAGTGGAGGTTTCAGGAACAAAAGGCAAACGGGTGCTTGGGGCAAGGAATCTCCATCCCTCTCTTTGCAAAGCATCACGTGCATCTGCAGCGCGGCATTGGGGGTGGCTAATAATGAACGGCAGCGCTGGGCACCTGCTGGACTAGTTGCAGCACAGCATGCTCGAGCGCTGCGTGGAGAGCATCTGGAGACAGATGTGCAGCCTAAGAGCTCGGAGAAAGCAGCGTGCTACCATGTTGGCTCCCGAGTGCCACACCACGACTAAATGTCTGCCTCGGGGTGGGGAGGGCAGACCACGTTAACAAGCCGACAGAAGGAATCGCTGTCGGATGAGACTCCTGCGCCCCGTCCCTCACTGGAGCCGGCAGAAGCTGGTGGGAAGATTCGCCCTGGCTTTGAATCAGGCTCTGTGCCACTAATGTGCTGCGTGGCCATGGCAACCCGGAATCGCTTGGGAGGTCAGGACGCTGGAGGAGAGCTTTGCATTGGCTTCACGGGAGGTCTGAGCGAGGCTCAGTTCTGAGCAGAGATCTGGCGTAAGGCCTGGGCAGCACTGATGTCCCACAAAAGGCAGCCTGTGCATGGGGAACTTGACCCACGTCTCTTATCAGCGCAGCTGATGAATTAGAGCTGCTTGTATTTCATAGTCATTCCTCAGAAAATAAGCCTTTGCTTGACCCTGCTGAAATCTGCAACTCCCAGTGAAGGAAGAGGCATAGCACAAACTTGGGTTACTGTAACTCTAATCCAGCCCCCAGATTGCCCTGGAAGCCTCAGCCTCTCTTCCTCATACTTTAGAGCACTGCTCCTTAGACAGGTGCAAGGACACTGGAGAGCATCCCTTGCTCCTCCAGGACCTTGCAGCAACTTTCCCCACCTTCTCTGCCACAGCTTTCCCCAGTAGCTCGGGTACGTGACCCAGCTCTAGCACACTCTGTCATGCAGAGCCCTCTGACAGCACGACGATGTCACAGGCTCTAGAGAGCAGGTCTGACAGCCAACGCAGTCCTGCATGGGACAGTTCATCCATCTCAATGCTGCTGTTTCAGGCTGCTAGCAAATTCAGGCAGAGATGATAAAATCAAATATATTTAGCCAGCTTTTAGAAGCTTGACCAAAAAGACATAGAAACTTACTTCAGAAAAAAAAAAAAAGCAGCTGATTGAATATAATCATAGTTCTAAGGAAGAAACCAGTGGTGCCAGCATAGTACCTCTGAGCATTAATCAAGCCCTGTTTCTCCTAAAGTCAAAAGAAGATGATATTTAGTGCTGCATTGGAGAAAAGCCTTCAGGAGGTTTAAATTATTCTCTCCAACCAATATTATAATTGCTCTGCCTAACCTCTAGAGATCATCATTAGGTTTCTGGCTCACTGCCCCACTGCATGTGATAAAAGCATTTCAGGCTTACCAGTGAGGTTTTCATCACTCTCCATAGGAGGTCTGGGAAGGCCGCTGGATTCTGCCTTGAGAACAATGCAGATTTCCTTGCTGATAAAAACGGCAGGGGATAGGTTATATAACAGGCTTTGTGCATGCACTGAAGGAGAAAGGATCTTAACATGACAGCATCAGTCATCCCACTTCATGCCATTTACGTTCTACTGCACAAGTATGTCTATAGGCTTCGGCTCTGCTGCAGGAGACAACTTGCCATAATGCCCCAGTTTGGTTCACACAAAGAAGTTGATATCCACAGACACCTAACACAGACCCGCTCCTCTCCAGTTGAGGCTCCACATGTATTAATTAATTACAAAAACAAGGCAATAGATTTTCAGATCCTGATCCTCATGGTACAGTACACATGGCAACCAAGTTGCTTGTTCACACTCAACAAGTACAGCGTTACACTGTATACGAGTGTGAAATAGTCACATTACACTTTATCAAAAACAGAGACTAAAAATACTCTTACTGACTCAGCATGCTAACATGTGAGTCCAGTTCAAACCAGTAATTTAGGATTAAAGACTATCATCTCATTACTTCACTAAGATTATGGCCCACAGAAACAGCTCACCAAAAATCGAGTTCCGCACAAATATGAGTCTCATGGGAATATTCTTCTATAGGAATATAATTTTAGTAATTGCTTCATGGGTCATCAAATCTGGCCCTATAAGCAAAGACAGACATACCGTATAATCTACTTCAAAAACTAATCAAACCAGAACAGGTCAGAGAGCACACATCAGCATACAATTTGCTGACACTAGAATTATCTACACTGGCTGATTATCTGGAAAAAATACCATTGGTGTTCAAGATCTTTACACAAAAAGATTACAGAAATACTTTGCTTTTAAATGATGTCATTAACACCTTTCTACAGTATGTTAATATTTCCAGTTTGCTAATGAGGACCGTCACAAAGACTTTCCTAGAGCCAATATTAAGTCAGTAGCTTAAAGAAGGCTGCTCCTTTAAGTACTCATCCTGGAAAACAAAACTACAATTCATATTTCTAGCCCAATCAAAAACCAAAACCAACCAAACAAAAAAAACCCAAAAAACTCTGATGCTTAGAGAACAAATTCAAAGAAAACCAGATATAAAAAAGAACCTGTCGAATTCACCAGAAGGGGTAAATAGTAAAATTAACTGGTAAGAAAAGGTGTGAACAGTGAAGTTCCATAGCTTGTGCTGTTTTGGCTTTCAGTGGATGTGTCAACTATGCATGCAAATTTGCACGCTCAACAAGGTGTGTACATCAAAACCAACACACAAGCACTTTGGGGTAAAAAAAGACATTGTCCTATGTAGAATTCAGAGTCACAAAACCTGAGTCAGAGGGTTGAAAGAGACACAGGCTGGGAAGAAAATCTCTTCTGTTGTGCCTTTTCTCCTTGTTTGTTACACTCATAAAATTATCTTTATTATAAATGCTCGCAACTAATGTAATGCTTTAGTGCCACTGCATTTGTCTTCCTCATGCCTTCATCAGCGTATTTCCGGCTGCTCCTTGCCTACTCTCTGGAAACCCACAACTCTTGTGCAGAAGTACTGAAATCTAATTGCCCTCTCAACTAATTTTACGTTAACTTTGCTCTGACTGCACTCTTAAGCGGCACAGTAATGATCTGTGACTCGCACTTTTGCGGAAGAAAACGGACACAGCATCTTTCAGCACCATCCCCTCTCTGTCACACACACACACACACACGTATTTCTGCTGAAAAATTAAAGCCCAAGCCTGAAAAGTGCCAGGACACAATCTTGTGAATCCGCCTGCCGGGTGACATCACTTATCACACCACCGTGTCACCAGCCAATTGGGGAGGATTCTCCCGCAGCCGTTATTTCTCACCTACCAGGGAAGCCTATAGGAAAATGTTACCACGCAGGGAAAGGACTCACTCTTTTATTGTTGATGCTTCTCTTGCCACACCTCCTCTCTTTCCCCTTTCCCGTTCCATGTGCAAATGCACACACATGCACATACACATGGAGAACACAGCAGAGGCAAAACCACCACATGCAGCAAAAATCTGTGTCTATTAGGCTTTTGGCAGTGATTCACTAAGAACTTCCTGCTGGTTCTGGAGATTCGTGGTTTTGTTCAGCAATTTTGCTGGGAGGAAGAAGCTTCCTCTTCTAAGTCACTGATCACTTTAACTCATAGTTATGACGCTGTGCAGCTAATGGTTTTTATATTTCTCTCCCAAATATATTAAAAGCAATTCCTCTCCAGCCAGATAGCCCAATCATATCTGTGACAAGGGAGCAGAGAATTGAAAGCTAGGGCTCTGTTCTGACTTTCCCCAGATATCTCTGTTAATTTAACTAGACAAGACCTAATTCTTAGCACATAGAAGCAAAGCCCAACATCGTATCAGGGTAAGCTGCAATGCTGCAAAAAGAGGCTTACAAGTGAGCGCTGTGCTTGCACCAGGGATACTTCACTGCAGCTGCCATCTAGGAGGAGGAGTAGGAAATGGCCACATAGTACTGTCACAGGATGAAGAAAGCTATTAAAATAATGACTAGGAACCTCAGAGATCCCTTCTACCTGTCAGAGAGTGCTCTTAAACAAGCAGCCATAATTGTCAATTGCTTCTCACTCTGAAATAAAATGGCAATTGGTGCATCAAGTAAGCAAGTCTGTATAGTCTTGTGGTTCTGGTGCAGTCTACTCATGCGAGAGGGGAAAAAAAACCAGGCTCTCAGAGTTCAAAAGGAGACTGTAGGTTGTACTGTAGGCACACAGCTTAAACCCAACTAACTCAGCAGCACCTAAGGAGCCTATGAGTACAAACAGATTTTATGTCACGTTCATTGCAAAAATATTTGAGTGCTGCTCCGAGCCCGGATAGCACAGTCACACACGCTACACGGCTTTACTTCTGAGCTTGCAATGATCAAGCAGAAAAATCCAGCTCCGGTATCCATCTTGCTCTTACTGACTCCGATATGACCATTTGCTCTTACCTTATCAGTATTTACAAAAATGCATTTTAAATAAGCAGAATCCCGCAACTGGAGCCGACTAGATAACTCCAGCAAAAGAAACACTCTGTTCTTTCCCAGCGCTGGGGCAGCACGGCCATGCCAAACCCTGCCATGCTGTCCCAGGAGACGTTTCCGCAGCTCGTTCAGACCTCAGCTGTTCTGCTACGCTGCTGGGTACAGGTAGGGATTATCATGGACCTCTGCCCATCTGAACCAGTCTGCAGAGCACCAGGCAGATGACTGGGACTTTTGTCAGTCCCTGCCTGATTCACTACCCTCTCACCAACACCTAACTAGTCTTTCTGAAACTCAAATATTGTCAGCTATAGCTGCTTCTTCATCTCATCTCCAAGATGCAAAGCAAGCAAAACACTGGCAAAAACGGTGACTTATTTCTGTGAGCTCCATTCTGTATGAAATTCAGAGCTGTAGGCAATTATGTTTTATCCAGCACCACTGAAGTGAACACTGATCACAAAGCATCCTCCAGGCTTTCAGGAGGACTTCTCAGACAGAAAAGTCCAGAAGATGATTCCAAGTTTGGAGCTGAATACCAATTTAGCTTGCTTATTAAGCCTGCATCACCCTCTTACCGAGAAACAAGACAAACTACTTTCTTTATAACCTCCTTCCCTTGAGGTGAAAGCAAAACAGTGACTCGAACACAACCCTCCTGGGCTTTTCCAGATCCGATTACACAGATCGAGCACAGAGTAACAGAGTGCAAGATGTGAAGCTGTGTAAGTGACCACACACCTACCGGAAGAAATCGTAGATCTCATTAAACCAGTGAAATACACAACAAAACAAGGCAGTGTGTGTCTCAATAACTGAAACGCTTCATGAACTAGGTGGGTACTCAAGGAGACTGAGCTCGCTCATGTTATTTGAGAAAAAATGAGAAGCAGCATGAAAAAACAAGCAAATGAAGGAAATGGAAGGAACACTCAACCGAGGAGACCAAGCAGACCGCAGGAAAGAGGAGTGCAATGAAGCAAGATGAGGACAGAAGGATCCAAGCAATGAACTTCACAGTGGATAATGGAAAAGCAGAGGCAAGAGGTTTTCAATCCATAGCAAGCTGCAGAGGAGGCACGTTGTTCCAGCTGCAGATGTGTCAGAATGGTCCCACAAAAGCTCTTTATACACTACCTGAAGGAGAATCACATTGCTTGCTCCTGTTCCCAAAGCAACCTGGAAGAACGATGAGCTTCCATGTGAAATGCCACGCACACACCTTTTATATTTTGTTTGGTCAAAAGCTCACGTAACATTTTGAAGTAAATGAGGAATTTTTATTTTTTAGGAAAGGAGGGGCAAGAAGTATTTTTCACTGAAGATCTTGCACACATATTTTTCTATTGGTCACAGATAAATGACTGTCTCCGAGCATGTATTTAGATCCAAGTTACACATTAGCAGTAAAAAGTTGTGAAAATTCCCAGAGATTTGTCTTAAAATACAGAGATTTCCATTAAAACACTTATTTAGGAGACACAGCCTATAAGGAGTATGCACCTGAGAGTCAAAGGCTCCTTCATCTACCACAGAAAGACATTCCAGGATCCATGTGAACTTCAGTCCGAAGAAAGATGTAAGTTAAAGGCTGTAACAATTGCATCAAGTGGGGAGGTCCAGCACAACTCCACACACCGAAATCTTTGCAAGGATATATGCATCCTCCTGTGACCTAAATTATATACCTTAACTGCCACAAATCAAACAGTTGTAGGACTCACTATTCTCCCCTTTCATTACATACATGAGAATAAGCACATAAAGTATTTTCTGGCCTTAAATGTCATTAATTTCTCTTTAGACAACAAACTGCAAGTTAAACAAACCGTACCAACGAAAACACAAACTCTACAACCTTATCAGAAAAGTGTTAGGAAACAGTTTAAAACAGAAAATGCTAGTTTCCATACTCTCAATTTTCTGGCAGCAGCTCAAGAGGTTAAGTCATGTTTACTTTCCTTAATGGAAAACCACCACTTGCTCTCCCCCCAATGTCAAGACTAATCATGCTTTAAGTACTGCAAGAAGTTTGGCTGAGTCAGCTGTGCTTAGCCAAGCTGACATACAGTGCAGGACACAAAGAGTGATTTAATAAAACAGAAATTAATTCAGCTTTTTGCTTTTCATCTGGATACTGTATGCAGCACAAGATTTTTCCAGGAGTATCTTAAAGGTTTTAGTTTTGCTTTTCAAGTGATGATTGAACTATACACAGTATAGTATACACATAGTATAGTGTATACTATACATATATATACACATAGTATAGTTCAAGAGTCCTAGTATTTTATTTGGTTTTCAAGACCCAAAACACAAAAGGAGTCTTCATATATAACTAAGTACAAGGCAAAGATCCTACAAACACTTGCACGGAATCAGGATTTCATTTTCAGAGAGAGTTTTTACACACACACACAAATCTATAAATAACATTTTTATATAGAACTTTTTCATAAAACACAGGATTCAAAGTAAATTCTAATCTTTTCACGTTATACAGGTGAGTTTGACAACAGTGTGTAAGCAGGACTCAACACCCTGTCAGTCTCATGTGAGCTGCTGACTTAGCTAAATCTCTAGGTAACTAAAGGTAGCAGGTAACTTTCCCAGAACGTAACATGAAACACACTTTTTGGTGCTGATTAGAGGAAAGCAAGACGCTAATCAGCTCACTCGTCCAGCTTCACTGCATTTAGTTGAACAGGTAAGTAATATCACTATGCTGCTCTAAGCTAAGTATGCAAATAAATCCCTTCTCTTCAGTCTTTACTCGAACACTCTTGTACTAGAAGACAGTCCTCAAACTCCATCAAAACGTTATTTATGCCAGAATAATCTCAATGCAAAGATAGTGCTGCTTTATGCAATATTATCTTGTTTTTATTTTTTTTGCAAAACATTGCATTATAACTAAAAAGTTCTGAAGAGCACAATGAACTTTTTTTTTTCCTGCAACACCTACAAAATAAATGAGTTTATCTCAGGTGGCTGCAGAGAAACCACCTGCTCGAAACCCTCACGACCCTGATCTCCAAAGCAGTTTCAAAGTAGTAGTAATTCAAAACTTCAAGCCCAAGTTTCACTGTAAATCCCAGACACCTAAAGTTTCTGAAAGTAGGATTTATAATTATATCTATTTTATTCCTCGGGAAAAAAAAAAAAAATCTAATTTTTCCAAAGTTCTGGATTTTCACATTAAAAACATGGAAAAGAATCACTAGGTAACTAAGTTGGACAGTAACAGTATGGGAATGATGACATTCCATGCTTGGAATGAACAACTCCTCATACGATACTCCTAGATATAACCAGTGCTCTTGAACCAAGAACATGGAGGCAGATTAACAACTAGGGTTTGTGTCCCTTATTCTTTAATCTGCAAATTTAACAGGATTAGGAAACAGAAGAGAAATACAAGGAGTACAATAGACCAATTATACAAAATCTCATCAATTCTACTTTACATTTCATATGCCACTACATTATTTCGCTTTAAAAGTTTTCCTAGACAAGATGCTGGAGGACTTGGCGCAGGTAAATATTGCTGACAATGGGAATATTTTTATTAAGTACTTCAGGAAAAGAAGTGGATGATCCCAAGTCACTAAAAAAAACCAACCCAAAAACCCCAACCCAAGCAATCTTCCAAAAAATTATTCCAGTCTATCAACAGCAGCTTCAATGTTCATATAAACCAGAACACGATAGTTTCATAAAACACTATATAAAGAAATCTTGTAAAAAAAGAAAATAAAACAAAGAAAAAGAGAAGACGCAGCATGAAGTAATTTCAGACAACCAGTTTTGTGAGAGCTTTAATGGCACAAAATGTTTATAAGCTACAACTTATACATGTACTGTAAACTGTATATAATGTTACAAAGTGCTAACTAATTTATGAAGAATGCATAATCACTTTGGCTCAGTTAACTCCAATATTTCAACAAATGTCAATTAAAAAATTTGAATTTCTAACAATCTTCAGCTTTCACTTTTTAAAACAGTAAGTAAATATGCATTTGCTGCAGTTAAGTTAGCCTGCTGCATTTTTAATGTGCGAGTTTATGCATTATTTTTTTTTTTCTTGATCCTATTTACAAATATTCTAGGCCAGTTTTCACTGAATGTAAGAAAAATGAAGCCTGCTTTTTTTTTTTTTTCCAAAACTGTAAACAGGTATAAAGCTTTTTTAAACAACATTTATCTTAACAAAAGTTCAACTATCAATAGTTGAAACCCCTTTTCAAATTATACAACAATCTGTTTCTGTTCATTGTAAAACTAGAAGTTGTAGACTTTCATCCAAAGCTTATAGTAGGGTATCAATAAATACTGCATTGTATCATAGCAAGCGGTACAGTGATCATGTACTCATCCCTCATCTCTAGTTTTCATAATTTTTACTTCACGGCTCCATCAAATATCATAAGCTTTGTTGATACTCTAGCCACAAGCTTGCGATATTATTTATCAGATATTCTGAAGAATTACCTTTTCATTTAGAAAGGAGTAATTTTATATTTTATTTTTTTTTTTGGAAAAAGTACTCCCTACTTAGTAAAAATCTATTTTTCCACTCTACCGGTTTCCATACAAAACAAGGTGCTGTAATTAGAACTGAAAGTGTTTCAGCC
The DNA here is from genome assembly GCF_009769465.1 of Tauraco erythrolophus. NCBI lineage: Eukaryota > Metazoa > Chordata > Aves > Musophagiformes > Musophagidae > Tauraco > Tauraco erythrolophus. The sequence goes on along the minus strand of NC_141493.1, from coordinate 3,397,885 downwards.
TTCCCCCGGTCCCCTCAGTTTTTAGGACTGTCAAATGACATACTTGAAACTATCTAAAACACGCTTCCCCACTTCCCCCTTCCCTCCCCACCTCTGGGTGAAACCCAACATCCACGCTCGAAACAAATATGCATTTGTAGGCAACTCCAGTGCCACTCATATTCCCAACTAAAGGAAAAAAAAGCAGATGTCTTCAACAGAATTTTTTGTTAGATTGCCCATTCACCCTGAAAGCATTCTCTAACAGCATTCAGAAGTAGAGAATAAAAATAAATACAGTTTAGCAGTGGATTTATACTTCACTTTTTTTCACTTCCTGGGAGTTAACTAAGTTCTTTTAAAGCAAACCTCAATTGGGATTTAGCTTCTATGCACCAACTGTTTCAAGCGATCACTGCTATATCAAATAATCAGCTTTTTATAAAGTCTGATGCAAGCAAACAATTATAGGTAGCTGTTCTCTCCAAACTGGCTGACTATATTTTCTTATCATTTTCTACAAGTCAGCCTACCGAAGTTTTTATTTAAATGAGATTTTTGCTAGTCTTAAAATTAGCATTGGTTCCCTAAATACTTAGTATTAAAGTCTATATCGTATTTTTTTTCATATATTCATATATATATATAAAAAAAAGAGTATTCTATCCTTCAGAGTCATGCTACATGTTCCAAAATCCAATAAAATCTATTTAAGGACATGACTGTCCCAATGCTTTGTAACAATTTGGTACTAAAGCTTCACATTTTGAAAAGAAGTGTCACTGAAGGAGGACAAGGCTTAATGTTCCCTAAGAGAAAAGTTCAACAACATTAGTGAGAAGTCTAGCTAACAAGAGACATCACAAGTGACTCTCAGATTCCACGTATCCCCAAAGGAGATTGTACAGTAAACAGTGAGATAGGAATATTGAAAACTCATTTGCAGAAGACATTTCAGAGCTTGACAACTTCTCAATCTCCACACACCTGCACGATTGTCCCCCTTAAAGAGAAGTCAAACGTTTACCTTCTGAAACTGCCATATCATCCTAACTGTAAATGGTTCCACAACAAACAGAATCATATTCTTCTATACAGAGTCTAACTACACCTACAGCTGTTGGGTTTTTCCTTAATTTAAAACTACTTTTAAAAGGAAAATTTAACATTTAAAATTTTCCCTTATGGGAACAGGTAAGGAAAAGAAAAGCTTCCTCACATGCAAACACAATGCACTTTTTCTAATATTTTCTAGGCATCAGACAGGTTTTCCTACAAGGAATAAGGAGCTGACTTCATAGAAAAGACAAGATTACAACAATTACCTAATATTAAAATATGCTGATGGATTTAGTTATCCTACTTTAAAATTTACGCAGTCTTTGCCTCCCGCAAATCAAATGGTGTTAGCCAATACAAGGGGCCAAGTAAATTCCCCCAAAAGCTGATTTAAACTGCTTTTTATTGCCAGTGATTTCTTAGTTTATTTCACAACCAGCTTGTTTTTCAAAAGAAAAATTCATTTTCACTCCAATCAACGATTTTCTTCCAAAGAGACTGTTAATTTTATCGCCATAATACAGTCAACATTTATACCATGCAAAAACTGCAATTTAAGTCAGGTTGCACTAAGGAGGCAACAGCATCACTGATAAAATTAAAACTTGCTGGTGGCATTTTGCATCGAGAGAAGCCCTTGCAACATATAGACAGTTGTAAACTCCGTTCAGCAACTCTGACGTGTCTTGCAGGCCAAGAGGCAGGGGAATGGGAGGAGAGAGGGAAAGAACGTGGATAGCGAAACACCTCAACAGAGTTCCAACACAATACTGAATTCCAGAGTTAGCGAAAACCTGGATACGTAAGGAAAGGGTGAAGTCGGGGTCATGCTTAAAATGGTCTCAAGTCAAATGTACTAAATGAGACAGTAACACCTTCACAGGTCACGTGGATTTCCAGGTTTTGCACTCCATCTTTCAATAAGTGCTGGCTGAAGGGGTGGTCAGTCGTTTTCCAATGTAGATGCTGAAATAAAAAGTATAAGGCATATCGTATTTCACGGAAATACTCCCTGTTTCCCAAACAGTCCTCACGCACTCGGCTATTCTACTTTGTCTTTCAAGTCAGTCTGATGAGAATTTTCCAAGGGCTTCACTTTTCTATAAAATTACCTAACGAGTGAGATTTTGAGATGAGCCTAGAAGGACTGATGCTGTCAACGTTCAGCAAAATTGGGTTTCTTCCAGTCCCAAGCTCATTTAAAAACCCCAGTCCAAAAGCTTTTGTGTTGTTTGTAGAGTACCTGACAGGGGCTCTTGAACAGCCGAGCAACACTCCCAGATTATTACAGTAAAACAAATAAAGCACTGCCTCGAAAGAGAAGGGGCTGAGCTTTAAAACACTGAGCACTGAGGATCTACGCAAACGCTGACCTCTAAAATAAATCCAGGCAAGATTTAATTCATCGCAGAAATACACAATTTTGCTCTAGTACAAATATCTCCCAATATATTCTCATATATTCTATCCTCCTGATTTATTTGATAAGTTTACAAGAATTTAAAGACACTTGAACTACACCCCCAGAAAAAAATATGAAGCTAAATAAAAATGTATTTTGAGTACATGTCTTTGCCCCCATCCCAGAAGAACATAAGATGGATAAACATAACATAAGGATTTAAGCAAGCTCAGAGATTACGTCGGATTACGCAGGCAACGAAAACATCGCTGAGCAGAGTCGTAGCTGATCTTGCAGCACACATCCAGTATTTCATGTTTCGTTAAGTATTCAAACCTTGACTTTCAGTAAGATCACACATTGCAAATGACAGAGTACGTGCCACACACACAGAACTTCAGCATCATTATTTGTACAATGTGTTTTCATAATGGTTAGTAAAAGTTCCAGCAGTTTTCCACCTATTCTGTTCTTACTTTCCCTGCATTATAACCCCAAGCACTTAAGTAGGCGTGGGTAATCAAATGGCACATCTTATAATTGCAAAGGTTATCTGCAAATTCATTATAATACATGCATTTTCAATACATGAAATTTGATCTATTCTAGAAATAAAACATATTAATGGCTGCAAAGTTTTAATTGCTGCAAGGTTTTCCTGCATTTCAAAAAAAGGCACCAAATCTATCTTGAGCAAGGTGCAACTGTACTATAGTTCTTCTAGATAAAGCACCTGACATACAAGTAAAGCAGAAAAGCAAAGCCAGATGCAAATGTTGAAGTGAGAATTAGGTTAATACTTACCCTAGTCCCAAAGCCAAAACATGAGATATGAACAGAGATGGAATGAAAACCTTCAGAAATTCTGCAGAGAAAATGCCACCTTTTTTCATTGCTCCACTTTTTCTCATACTTAAAGACACTGAACGTTTGGGATGTCTGAAATGAAATTCCCTGAAAGAAGAGGGGGAGGGGGGAAAAATTCAACACGATTTTTTTGCTTCCATCCTTTTCTTTTTTCCCCACACAAATGCACAGATCTCTGTAGGAACATTTTTTTTTAAAAGTACAAAGAGCTAGAGATCAAAGCAAGAGATCCCTTACACAGAGTGAGGAATCAAAGAGAATAACAGGGGGTATTGTGGAGAGACCACTTACACAGACAGTATAGAGACAAAGGGAGCAGGAGCTGAAGAGAGAGGTAGGTCCGAGAGAGGGAATTTCAGGATGTGATTTGTTAGCAAGAGCCTCATTTTTTGTTCCAGAGATACAGAAGTCTGCCAGATTTAGACAGCATCCTCTATTTTAATAAAAATGCTTTGCATTCAAGGATCTCAAGGTTTCCCCTTCCATGGATGAACATTACATGTTTTACACAGAAAGAAAAAAAGGTACAGAGAATTTAGGAGACTTGCTCAACGCTATTCCATTCAATAAGCCAAAACTAAATCCCACGAATACCAGCTCCAAGTACCCGGCTCTCCCTATAATTATAATTTTGTCAAGAAATCTGTAATCGGCTTGCTGTGGATTTAAATTACTTTCAACGAAAAGGTAATTCTGTTGCTATTAAGATTTTCATACTTCGTTGTTTTGACTTCTTGGAGCCTCCCCAAAGAGAAATCTATCTTTTTCTAACATGATCTTATTTGGAGCACCAGAGTAATTCCATGCAATTGTGACTTACGATTCTTCTCTCCATCATATAAAAGAATATTCACTCAAAAAAAAGAGTTTAACTTACTTGGGAGGAATGTTTTCAGGCCTACTTGACCAGTCTGATACCCAGTCAGCACTTTTCTTCAAAACTTCCAACTCTTTCTCTCCTTCTACTGCTTCTTCTTCAGACTGAAAATACACGTGGGACAAGCCTTACAACACTCAATTAGCTCCTCCTTATGGCGATAAATTGAGAGCAACAACAGTGGTAAAATGATCAGCACCAAATGGTGGCACCTGATAAACGGGCAAGTGTTCCTGGCCTCCTGATTATTTAGAAGAGATTTTATTATGCTAACAGGAGGATCTGCACAAGTCAGTATACCACAAATTTTGTTACCATATCCAGGACTTCAACATCGTTGCAAGTTGTTTTTTGTTTTTTTTTAACCTAACTGAAAAAGGATTATTTTAATCCTAAATGTAATAAACCAACATTGTGCAAAAAATATTAAATAAAGTTTTTACAAATGGGAAAAACTTTGAGTTCATGGCATTCGATTTAAAGCTTACAGGATGCGGATAATTCTCCCATGTTATGAATGACAGGACGACAGGAATGGCCTCAAGTTACACCAGGGGAAATTCAGGTTAGATATCATGAAGAATTTCTTTCCAGAGAGGGTTGTGAAGCATTGGAACAGGCTGCCCAGGGAGGTGGTGGAGTCCCCATCCCTGGAGGTGTTTAAAAACCGTGTGGGTTTGGTGTTGAGGACCATGGTTTAGGGACCCTGACAGTGCAGGGTGAACGGTTGGACTCGATGATCTTGAGGGTCTCTTCCAACCAGATGATTCTATGATTCTAAAGCCCAGAAAGGCAGCCAAATAAAAAAGTTTCAAAAACGGTACTTTGACTTTTTTAAAGCACACTGGCAAAACACGGGAAGCTGAAAAACCCTTGATGTCTCAGCACCAACTCTAAACATCAGTGTGCTATCAACATTCTTCTCATAACAAATCCCATACTAAATCCAAAACACAGAGCTCTTCTAGCTAAACTCCCCCAGTCCCAGGCAGAACCAGGACAGTATTTTTAGTCATTTAAAATTTGTATTACTTGCAACTAGCAGCTTCTACTGGGTGCGTCCCAGATGCAGTAGGGAAAGGCAAGCACTCAGTGCAATCACCTTGATCCAAAGATTTAGCATTACATCACTAGATGTAATTGTTACCATACAGGAAAAAAACAGGTGAGAAAGACTAGAGAAGGCCACTGACTTTGGTATGAACTCCTCCTTAGTATTAAAACAATTTCCTGGGTGACCCTTAGTGAAATAAGATAAACCACTCAGAACACTGAAGTGGGAACCATACCAAAACCAGAAGAAATCAAATATGACAGTCACAAAAGAGATGGCAGACCTGACGACCACCAACTTCATTCAGATCATTCTGGCTCTGTAGAGCAGAAGTGCAACAGCCCTCCTGTTCGGGCAGGTCTTTGGCAAAATAAAATGCAAGGTTTCATTCTTCCAGGAAGGCTTTTTATCTACACTGCTGAAGACAGCAAATTCTATTAAATGATCAAACGAAGAGTTCAGCATTAGTCTCCTCTCAGTTTGCATTATGGAGATTACTCACTATCATGTGAGCTGACTATCTGTAGAGCAATAAACTGAACGCCCTGCAATCTTGTGCAGAAATATAAACATTTAAAAAACAAAAGAGGTTTGACACACACGGTGCAAGGAGCTTGTTAAACAATAATATGACTGTTACTAAACTGGGCATTTCTCAGCTCTAGAGATGGAGACTCGTTTTTTCCCCCCTCACTCCAAAGCTATTAATCTCTACAAGTCAAATTTCAGCTAGTACAGAACGTGAGCCTAAACAGAGTTTACTAACCCTGCCTCGTTGTTCAAAATAATTGTTCTGGAATGCGTTTTAATTTAACAAAATTCTATTCTGAAAACAACCTCTTAAAAGAAAAGATAATGTAGTTAAACTGAGATAAGCTGGAGTGCACAAAAATTATTTACTACACCTATTTGCAGGGAGGTACTACATAGAGTTCTAATAAAAAAAAATTAGTAAAAACCTGCAAGAACAAAGTACCAGACAAGTAAACAGCGTTACCCAAATGACTAAGGGACACCTCCAAATTTGGAGCGAGTAAGGTTTATATAATTTATGTGCTGGTACTGCAGGTAACAGCCAAGTTTAGGATCTCATAATGGAAAAAAAAAAAAAAATTATTGCTAGAAAGCAGTAGTTTTAATGCATTTATTTGACACGTAAAATACCTAACATTTTAGACCTTTTCACAAGACAGAGAGCTTGCTCAACCTCTTAAGTATGCCCAATACTAGTCCATATAAAAAGATGATCTATATACAATATCCACAGATTTAAAATATATTTTTTAAAAAGTTCATGTATTTTAAAGGTTAATGAAGAAAATACCTGAGAACTACTGTCTTTACTTGTGTGCATTTCCACATCAAAAGTTATCTGTCCATCCTCTTGAGGTGAAGGGCTAAAGAAAAATTGATTTAATTATCTCATTTTGTCATACCACACTCTGTCACCTAAAGAATCATTAGTGTAATTAGCATCTCAGCTGAATCACTTCCACATGCACTTCTGTACACTATTCAAGATGAATTACAGACTACACTACCGTTCAGATCACAAATATCAGTATTAGAAAGTCTTCCAAATACCCTCATCTTTTCAATTTTTTTTCCATTTGTAATCCTTCCTTTCTCAACAGGGTTGACTGTCCCGAAACTTCAACTGCTACACCAGAGATGTAGATCCCTTCCCTCTTTTAGATAACACTGCCAGTATTGGGAATTTTACCTCTTTTTGCATCATTACAAGCGGAAACATCACACATCAGAACACCTTTTAATGCCTGGCAAGAATACATATTCCCCTTGTTAGCCTTACTTTGAATATCAAAAATTTGGTAATCTATTTGAGAAATTAATCAACTTTTGCACCTCAGCCAAGGAAACGCTAGAGAATTTATATCAGGAATAATACGAAATGCTGTATGATGCATCAATGCTGTATGATGCAGGTCACTCTCGTTAACATGCTACGGGCATCTTTTTAACCCGGCTTAAGCATTCACGAAAAAGGTATATTTTAGAAATATCCAAAAGGAACCCAAGATACCACATTTAAAAGTAACTTACTGTTTAGAACTTTTAGAAAAGAATGCAAAATATTAAAAATATCCCCCCCCTCGTATGTTACTTCGACTGTCAAAACGGGAAAAGAATTATCAAAAAATTAACAAGGGGAAAATGAAGTTTAAAAAAAAAAACAATAAAAGAGGAATCCCTCTTCATTCACTTAAAATGTGGGTAGTGACTGAAAAAATCCCATGCTAGTAAAAGAAACTATACAGCCATCATCTAGCAAACATTCTTCGTTGGACTGGAAAGTACTAAACTGACAGCTAGTTTCTTAGCAACACAGATGTAATAAACTTTATCTTCTATAAACCTAACCATTCTATTTAAAAGACTCCTATGGATTACTTTCAAACAGTCTACTACACTCAGTAATTAAATCAGGCCTAACTAATTTTAAACAGGTTTTATATCTCATCAACCACTTATATAAGCTGCACAGTAGATAGGACAGTCAGACAGCGTTCACCCAGCAAAACCAAAGGAAGCATGAGCAGGACAGCTAAAATTATATACAGAAACCACTCAAGAATTCCCAAAACCGCCCCAAAACTTCCTAGAAAAAAAGGATAAGAATATCATAATGCTGACATGTGCCTCGAAGGATTATATTGTTAGGTAAGAAATATTTTGCCTCCACAGGAAAAAAAATATAATACTGAAAGCAAGGAGTAGAAAAAGAGAATCTTTTTTTCTCTTAAGTCCAGTGACAATTTCATTATGTTTGACTAAATATAAAGCACACGTATGTAACACTATTATTAATGAGCCAGTAAAATTAACTACTTTTTATTCCATCCATGATTTATGACAATGTGAAATTTAACTGTGGTGTTGAGGCGACCTCCCTGCTGCGGGATTCCTCAGCTTTCTGTAGCAACAAGGTATTTTTCAAGCCAGATCTCTTATTTGATAGCCAGTTACCATAAGCCAGCAAGTTCTCAAGCCTGAGAAAAAGCTTTCCTGCTCCACTAACATCTACAGGATAAAAACTGCAATAAACTGCATGCAGGACAGCGAACATTCTTTACCTGTCACAGTGGGAACTACCTCTTGAACTGCTTTGTCCTGATTCATGCTGGGCGTCCAGGAGAATCTTTTCCATGTCTCCGTTGTGGATGGAGGATGATGAAGGGACATGTTCCAGACCTCCGTTTTTCCCATTGCCGTTATCGTTGCTGTTGCCATTGCCGTTCATCTGCAACTCCACCCAGGAACCTGTTGGGCAGCCAGATGTCATTTCATCAAAGCAGCAAAACTAAAACCCATCTTAAGTTTATCAATTACACACAGAAAAAACCACGAATATGGTGAATTCAGATAACATACACTGCTGCTGGGAGAAAACTCATAAACATGTACTGAAGACAAGTGTGACATGTTTCTTCCTATTTCATCCACAAAAACACCTCAAAAAAGTCATGTTTTGTTGCTACCTATCTCTGGAGCTAGTAAAATAAAACGTCCCCTCTCTCCTCAAATATTAATACTTTAATAGGTCACATCTCTCTTTGCAGTTTGAAGCTTCAATTATCTCTGTATCACTCAATTACACCAGTCACCTCGCTTCCCTGTTCTATGTTCCTTTTTGAAACAAAATTTTCATTCCCTAGTCTCCTTCCATACAACTCCCCCATCTGCAATATTATATTCTCCTTCCTTCTGCTTCCCAAGGCCCTGAATCAAACCTTGATTTTTATATGCATCACGCAGACTACCAATCTCAGGCCTCATTCAACTTTTTTTGCCCTGGCCCTCTAACAGTTAAACATCTCCTATTCGATGCCATCTGCCACCTCTCCCATCCTACCACAACCTTAATAAATGGGTCACATCACAACTCAAACCATCAGAAGCTTGAGGGAGGCATGGTGTTTCCTTACACAGCTGAAGTACCATGCTACCATATATTTCACTGCAGTTAGATTAAAAGATTTCACTGCTAATAAGCCAAATAAAGAACTGAGTACTATAAGAAATCCAGAGTTAATGACCTCAATGCCATCACAGCCTCTTTTGCTTTTTCTCCTTTTTTTCCTTTCCTTAGCCAGGGAAGGTTGTATAGCCTACAAGTTGGGATTTACTAATTTTTCCTTTTTTTTTTTTTTTTTAATAGTTACAACTATGGGACATCCATGTGCACACTGAGATTTGGCAAAAGAGCAAGAGTGTATCATGAACGATAAAAGCATCTGCTAAAAAGTTCATACACTCTGTAGTCAGGTTGCAGATTTTTATTTTTGTTTTAAATGTCTTCACGTGTATTTAACGTGCAGAGTAACTAAATGCAAAACAATATTTACCCATCTGTTCATTAGTGACATATGTCAATTCATAGGTTTTTGGAAATATTCTCAACTCATAAACATACCATTTAAAGTCCTGAGAGGAAAAGATAGAATAGACTTCTACTGTTCTATCTGTTCCAATATTTAAATATATTCCCGATTCAACTGCAATTCAAACCTTCTCATTAAGACACATAACAAGAATCATTTGACCATACAGTCACTTTATTAGCCATGATCATGGAGGCAAAGATCTCAAATTTCTCAATTATTGGTCAGATAATAATTTCACACACGTATATTACATCATTATGACTCCCATGTAATTTCATTCACGCCACCTGAAGGTGAGCTCTTGCAAGTTTTTCATGTTTGGTTGATTTTTTATTTTTTAAAGTTTGACATCTTCATCACTGAAGTAAAACTATTCAAGAAAAAAAAAAAAGCCTAAAGATATGAGTACAACAGCTGAAACTACTTTTTAAACATTATTTGTACAGGTTCTAAACTTTAACACTGATTTCTTGACTCCTGAAATGCACCTTGGAGTGCCTGCACTTATTTTTATAGCAAAGTTTTGGCTCTGGAAACTCTATCAGTGACACAGGAAGGGATATACGTCATAAAGAGTTCACCTATTTTCAGCTTGATTTTGTGAAACTGAAAGAGTTTACCCTCAGTATCAATTACAAGCTATGCCATTATACTGATGACCATGGAAACATCATACTCAGAGTCCTGGTGGTTTACAGTCTCGTTTCTCCGAGCTGTACTCACAAACAAGGGATTTAGGGTGCGCACAGAGCTCCTGTGCTGAAATACACGCTGCATACCAACTCTGTACTACCTACTGGGCATTTCAGACAACGAAGTGTTAACTGGGAAAAGTCAGTCTTTGCTCAGATTAGTCAGCATGAGGCAGAGAAACAGCATTATTTCAGATTTATAGAATCATAGAATGGTTTGGGTTGGAAGGGACCTCAAAGATCATCCAGTTCCAACACCCCTGCCATGGTCAGGGACACCTTCCACTACACCAGGTTGCCCAAAGCCTCATCCAACTTGGCTGGTGCCTAAATTTCAAAACAAGAAGGCCACATTGTAAGAACCACATCAGGAGGGCAGATACACCTTGTAGCAACTCCTGCACAGCAAGAGGCCACATGGGCAGAAAAGCACGTGGCAATGGCAGTGAGAAGACAGGCCAGAAACGGTCCGGATCTGTTATTAAAAAATCAGCAGCAAGTGACAAACAACACGAAAAGAACAGAGGGCAAAGGTGCACGGAGACATCTTCCTCTGACACCAAGCACGAGCACAGAAAAGCCCAGCAGAAGACGACCAGAACTGGTTGCTCTACCATGCAGCTACTAAACACACACCAGAGGATTATGCACAAACAAAATCTTTACTCACGTTTATCCCGGACTGACAAACTTGCCGTTTATCTACAACGTGTTGTGGCCACACCACTCAAATGAAACTGTGAGTAAAGCGTCCCAACAAGTCGAGCAGTAGTTTACATGACAAGCAGCACGTTCTCTGTCTGACCTCACTTTTAATGAGTTAAAATACACTAAAGGAAGCGTAATCTGACATCGAGTTAAACATGCTACACTCTCCCACTGGCAGTCACAACCAGTTTGGGAGCGGGAGCCAGGCAGCCCCAGTAGTTTCAAAGACCCTGATTAGAGGGACATAAATCTTTGCTTCTTTAAAAAGATGCACAGGAATATATTTGAGAATAAACTGCCCATGTAATGCAAAGTGCTTTCTGCTCCAAGTTTTCTTTGAAACTGAAGAAGTTACATTAATTACCCACATGAGAACTCTTAATTTTACCATATTTCTACTCGACAGGAAAACAGGAAATATGGTAGAATTAAGAAATGAGGTAGAACTTTCCTCCCTTCACAAACCACGTGACGCATACTTTGGGAGGAGGGGACAGAGCACCACAACGGTGTGTAAGAATGGCATTTTTCTCCAAAATTGTTTTCATTTTGGCTATGCTCTAAGGCTAATTATTTCACTATGAATTGATACACACTGACTTTAATTACATGTTTTTCCATAACAGGTGGGCTGTTTAAACAATACTAGCTAAATGTGTGGGGGAAGAGGGGTCTCGTTTTGTTTATTCAGTCTGTGATTTCAGTTGGCGGGGTGGACGGAAAGATATCAAGGACAACAGACAATTTATATACATACAAACATTTTATATACATATATATAAAAATACTCCAAACTAGTAGCTCACAAGAAGCCTGAGCCATAATACTTTGAATAAACTAAAAAATATCACTTTTACAATTAAGTAGAGCATTAACCAAATAGATAGATAAAAAGAGAGAGAAGAAAAGAAAGCTGTTCAGATTCCCATAAGGGTAATTATTAAGCAGATTTTCCGTGACAGAGCTAGATGAGTTCCGGCCTAAAGTGGGATTTCTTCTTTTTGTCAATATGTAACAAAGCTTTATAATAATTAAAATATAGGAAGCAACTAAAATTCCCAGAGCAAACAGGCCTTTTTTTTTGTGGACACCACTAAGCATGGGTTCAGTTACCAGTTTCATTCCCAGGTTTTCTGACTTTCAATCCAAGTGCTAAGGGATCTTTGAATGAAAGGCCCTACACACGCACAAATGACATACAGAACAAAGCGAGTAAGTGTCTCAGCTCATTAGCCTGGAAAGCTTCACTGAAAAGCTTATATAATGGTAGAAAATGTACCTATACCACCAAAGCATTGTGGAGGGCTGACCATCTGAAAGCAGTACTAAGCCTACACGGAGCTGGCTGGTTGCATTTGTTTTGTTCAGGGTGCACAGACTATCAAACGTTTCCTCTCATACCTTGTGCTCACCACCTTCAGTAATCACATTGATTTTGCTAAGCCTTTACGTGCTGAGCCAGCAATAAGATCTACGTGGGCAGATCCAGCACAGGCTTACAGCGTACTCAGCTCTTGTTGCTCCTCTCTTACAGCAGATTAACATGTCCCACAGAGTAAGTTAACATGTTAACAGAAAACAAAAAAGGAAATATTAAACTACAGAAGCATCAGAAATGGCAATTTCTAAAGTAAGCGCTAAGTCAGGCACTACGTCAAGATTTTGAGACAGCTTAAGTGCGCTAAAAGCCCTGAATAATTTGCTAAAACACCTATTTGACTCAGGTGGACATTGTTGTAAACTGCCATCGTTATCACAAGATGTAACGTTACCATAACACAATAGCAGTGTTACGAAACGGGCATAGTTTATTCTTCTTTAATACAATTCCCATTGAGTCACAGGAGACCAACCAACCAATATAGCTCACTGTCAGTTTAACTTCACTGCAAACCACAAAAGTAACAGTTAATCATTAATACAATTTATTCACCCCTCCGACTGCAGTATCTTAATAATTACAAAAACAAAACGAAAGGACACATTGAAGTTTAGCTGTTTAAAACGCGGGGAAAGCACCTGCCAAGCACGCACGAGAGCCTCCATAAAACCCATGGCTGGGCCTTACTGCTGTTATCCCGGGAACAAAAGGATGCAGCAGAGCAGCTGACGGAGATGCCGGATACAGAGGAAAACAGCCCGCGTCAGTGGTATTGACTCAGCCACCGGATAAACTCATTCCCACAGCCGCGCTCCTCCCCCTGCCCTGCTGTATCCCCATCTCCGCTGTTAACGCCGAATAAACTCAGTTTAGCCACGAAACAAACCTGCTCCCGCTCCCCTCGGCCCACCTCAGCCCCGCCGGCTGCCGCCTCAGCGCTCCCGCGAGGGGCAGCCCGGCCCCGACTCCCCCACCTCCCCCGGCCACGGCCCTCCTCACAGCACCCCGAGCGCTCACCCAGCGCCCCCCGCTGCCCCCAGCGCCCCCTTTCCCGCCCCGCTGCCCGCCATGCCGTGCCCGCCCCGCGCCCCCTCAGGCCTCGCCACCCGCCTCTTCCTCACCGGCCCCCCCGGCGGACGCCGCCGATTGGCCCCCGGCGGCTCGCGCGTCCCCGTTCTCCGCCAATGGCGGCACAGAGCAGGGGCGCAGGGGGTCGCGCCCCCCGGGGCAGCCCTCGCAGCCCCCCGGGCGCCGCCCCGCCTGCGTTCGGCTCCCTACGCGAACGGCGGCCGCACTCACTGTTGAGGCCCGGCTCGGTGTGCGTCCCCTCAGCCGGCGGGTTGTTGTTGTTGTTGTGCTGCGGCGGCTCCTGAGGGCTGGACATGGCGAAGCACAGGAGCGGCGGCGGCTGAAGCGACTGCGGAGCCGCTGGGGCCGGGACAACAACAACAAACCCGGACTCCGCTCCGGGCCCGGCCACCCCGCCTCCTCGCACTGCGCAGGCGCGGGGCCGCCGCCGCTCCCGCCCTCCGCCGCTGCGCACGCGCCGCCCGCCCCGCGGCGCGTGCCGCGCACCACGGCGCTCAGCGCGCTCGCGCACGTCCCGCCGCCGCCGCCGCGCGTGCGCCGGGGGTGGGGGGAGAGTCGGGCGGGTTGTGAGGGAGCGGGCGCGAGAGCGCCGCGAGGGTGGCGGCGTGTCGGCGGGCGGCTGCAGACCCCTCACGAACCTAAAATCACCGGGCAAGGCGGGCGGCAGGCGGGCAGCCCTCCCCGCGCAGCTCTCCGGAGCCATCGGGCAGCGCTGTCCTCTCAGGAGAGACAGCTAACGGCGTTCCCTCAGCTTGGCGGGAGGCGGGCAGCCCTCCCCGCGCAGCGCTGTCCTCTCAGGAGAGACAGCTAATGGCGGTCCCTCAGCTTGGCGGGAGGCTGAGCCCCGAGGCCCCTTTCCAGACCGTGGATGCTGTTCTGCTTCCAGAGGGGACGAGGGCAGCGTTCACAGCTCCGTGCTGTCAAACCCATATCGCGATACCCATCGCGCCTCCCGCTCAGACGTGTTTCCATACGACATTGCAGCAAATCCTCCTTCCTGAGCGCAGCGGGTGTGAGGTAACCTGTCAAACGAGTACGAGTTCCCGAGCGCCTCTTCTCCCTCTCGTCCAGCTTGCTTTTGCCTCAGGTAATTTAAAGCTAACTAGTAGGTCCGTGAAATATAGTTAAGACACTCTGGAAAAAGTAATGGTTTTTAGGATTAAAAGCAATACCCATCTGAAATGATAGTATGTAGCAGACAAACCAGCCTCTTGCATAGCAGGTTTTTCTAATTATTGACTTAAGATAGAGAAGATGGCATCTGTGTAACAGACCTGGACTTGTTCTTAACCGGGATGCAAAAGTATAGCTATAAAAAGTGAAATTACTCGTATGCACCACAGTTTCCTTTCTAGATGAAGGGGCAACCTCAGGCTATTTATGCACGTAAGGCTGTGCTAATGATGGGACTAACATTGCATTTCCATGGAAGAGATTTTCAAACGCAGTGAGATACAGAGGCAAACATCTGCCTTATCCTGCTGAGGTTTCTTGAGTTGTAACATGAGTAGCTCCTGCACCAATTAACTATTCTAAGTCGTATTCATGAAATGATCATATATAGAAACAAAAAGTTCTTTTAAATTATTCATTTCAAGGTAAGAGTCAATTTTATATTGAAAATCAAGCGAGTCCATTCCTCAAGGCAGAGCAACTTTTCATAGATACTCTGTATGTTAGCAGAACGTTTACTGATTCGTCTGTTTCTAATCTTTTTCACTCACTTTCTCTAACAAAAAGAACCAGCAAGACTAACTTCCTCACAGATGATTATTTAATTCCCCCTCACCGCTTGAGAGACCATCTTTATCCTTCTTTCCCTTTGACATCACTTGAACCTGAAGGTTTATTTTAAGGCCTAGAGTCTTCTTGGTGGAACTTTGTAACTCAAGTCTCATCTCCCACATATATATATAAGCATTTTGCTTCCCAACAGCAGTAAAGGAGCCTTTTATATCATAAACGCCTCCCATCAACAGCCACGTGAATCTAAATTGTGGGGTTTTTACATTACTGTACCCACAGTGGAAGTTCAGCAACACTATCGGAGACTGAAGTCACACATACGTTTCCATTAGTGTTCTTTCTTTTGTTATCTTCCGCTTACACATACAAAGAAATCACTTTTTTTGTCCTGTTTGTGTCAGAACTGTTTCAAGCTAGAGGAAAAGCCTGTACATACAACTGCCACAATTGCCCCATACTAGAATACTGGTTTCAAACGTTTTTAATCTTTTATCCATCTATGCAATGTTGTCAAGCATCCAAATACTCAAGTGTGGACATTTGAAATCCGCCTTTCGTAATGCTGACCTTTCCTGCCAAATTGACTGCATACCCTGCATGATTGTATCCAACATCTGATCTTGGGGAAAATCTGGAGGACCCTTGGATATCACCGGAACAGAATTACCTACATGTAGTAAAGAGAAAGCAGTAATTTAAATAATTTAATAAACCAGCTGTTTACAGGTAGAAGGGCTGCAGATACATTCTAGATTAGAATCAGAACAATGAGCCACTTAGTATTTTGAGTAGAAAACCTGCCCAGGTAACCCTGTCCTGCTTTGCAACCCTGAGAATCACAGGCTAGCATCATGAGTATTTGTCATCTCCATCATTCAGGAAGCATTTGCCATAATACTTGTGGCATGAATATTTATCAGTAATGTGGGACTATTAAAATTTCTGAGTCAGAAATAAATTGATCAAGATTATAGAGTGAGTCAATGCAGAGCCAGAAATAGCATTCACATGTCCTGACTTTCAGCCCTGCGCTTCAACCACTACACAGGTTCCTTAAGGCAGCTGAATGATGTAATTAATGTTTGTAAAGTAATTTGGATCCTTGGATGGAAAATGCTATGACAATAGCCAGGTTGGAGGGACAGAAAACCACATGTTAATAGAAGAGGATCAATGGTCATAAACTCCTGGGAAAGGCCTTTTGTACGCAAGTGCAATAAAAGGGCTTTTCTTCTACAAGGTTATAAAAAGCCTCGAAGGTGATTGAAATCAAAAAAGTAATAAGCCACCTGATTTAAAGCTAATCCCACTGATTTTTGGTCCTGATTCCTAGGTGTTCTAAATGTGTGAAGCAATTTAAGTAAAGAATGATGTAAAGTCTTAAAAACATGCTGCAATTACTTTTATTTTCTTCATTTAGTAGTTCTATGCCTCAAATCTGAAAAAAAAAAAACCCCAAAACATTAACCAGTTGCTGAGACAGATGCCACCCCAGCACCCAGCAAGCACAAATGCAGTCTTTTCCTTACACGCCCTGCTTGGTTCCTTTTTGCTGGAGATGGTGGTGATGTCTACTGGAAATGCTTTTCTTCTATTTATATATTTAGCAACAACTGATCAAAAATACAGTCCTTGCCAATGACTGGTGGTTCCAAGTATGACTTTGAGGGGTAGTCACATCATCTCACCTTGATCCCTTCTGTTTTTGAAGCACCCACCTTTCTGTAGTAACCTTGTTCCTCCTAGCAGAGAGCACTACAACAGATACCCACATCAGAAAAAACTGCGAGCGCTGGTTTTTGTAAAAGAGAAATAATAGATGAATTGTTTGCACAAGGTTGAGATTTTTAAAATTGAAGGGTAGATTGTGTAGAGAAACGAAATTCATATCTTGGTCTCTCAGCTGTATCACAGTATAAGGAGATGCTGACTGTTTTTACACCAGCGACTGCTGGTCCACCACTCATTTTTACAAGCCCAGACCTTTCTGTACCAGGTTAAATGATTGCCCAAGATGAAACATACACAAATCATTTGAGCCACTAACAGTCATTACACAGAAACCTCCCTTCCAGCACACCTCTCCTCACTCTGATTCAAAACAGCATTCCTTCAATTTACAACAGCTAATTACATGGGAAAGGGCAAAAGGAAACATCTCCTGTTCAACGCAAGTCAGAGGGTATGTTGTGAACTGGGAGACTATACACGTCTGCAGCCCAAAATGAAGGCTCAAGGGAAATTACTTCCATGTTGTGCCTAAAAACAACCAATTCCACAGCCACCAATTAAAAAAAAAAAAAAAAGATATTCCATTATCCAGCAGCCCCTCTCCAAGAAGGAAAAAAGTTCAGGTTTTTGCTTATGTGAGCTTTTTCCAATTAGGCTAAGAATAAAAGAGTTATGTATTTAAATAATAAATGCTGAAGTAGGAGTTACAGTCCTGCCTCAGCAGAACAGTACAGGAAAGCAGGACGGTGCTGCATATTCAACACCTTCGAGGCAGCAGACACTTCCCAGCAGGAAAACAACGCAGGGACTTCAGCCACAGGACTTGTGTGCACCTCAGCATTGTTGGTACAATACCCAACTTACACTGAACCTAATTGTGGACAATAGCATCGCTGTGGCTCAGAGTGTGGTTGTCATTTTGCAGATCCTAACCGCTGAAATGGTAGCTGTTGGCACTAGGTAGCATCGCTGGCTTCACAAGACACTCAGGAACAGAACTGCTGCCTTTAGTCCAGTGTTCAAGGACTGAGGACTGAGAATTTCCATTGATTTCACTGGGCACTGGCAGAGACCACTAAATGGAGCACCTGCTTTTCTGTTAACTGTGCATGTTGGTGTGTCGTGGTTTAGCTTGGCTGGTGGAGGGCAGAATTACCCCAACACCCACCCTGCCTGGCAGCTGTCCAGGATAAGGCCCAGAAATCACAACAAAGCAGCTCGCAAATGGTGTACTGTTCAACGCGCAGCAGGGAAGGGATCAGCAATTTCAAAAATACCTGTAAACAGAGAAAAGGAGAGGGACAGGGGAGAAAAAGCAACCTGACAAAAGGTATTCTATGCATACTTTTATTAATAAAATATAAGATTTACAGCATATGTCAATGGACAGTGTGCTTAGAGAATTATCTAGTTGGACAGTATGACACCCCAGTCAGTAGCTGGTTTTGGTGAGGATCAATTAAACCTCAGATGACATGCCAGGGATCACCACTACTGACAAAGCAAAAATCTTGCCCAAGACTAGCTTTCAAACCTCGCTTCCATCCCAGCGTGCACAGCCGAGGTCCGGGAGGCAGTTTCGCTGAATGTAGTATTGCTAGAAGGCTGCACTTCGGTCTACATGAAATCTACTGGGGCAGTTCTGGGTCTTCTCATCCTCACTCCGTGTCTGCATTAAGCAACTTCTCAGGTATTCCGTGCATCCTTCGGGATACAGATCCACACAAGAGCAGCAGTCTTAATACCATGACCCTCAATCTTCCCAAAAATAGCAGTTGTTAAACCCACGCCGTTCTTCGCAAAACGGAGAGGAATTATACCAACGCTGATGCAAAAGCAGCATCTCGTTACCTCTTTGCCCTTGCGATAAGATAAAGAATAAACCTTGGCCCCGATCCTGTAAACACCTATACACATGATTAACATTACTCAACAAGTTGTTTCCGTAACTATTAGCACGTATGGTCATTTGAGTAAAATTAGTCACATGCTATGTAAGTAGGAGTAGGGCCCACTAGTTTATTCCCCCGTTGGAAAACAGTTGCTGTCCCTGGGGCAGTTAAGTTTTTTACAAGGCTAACAGGTGAAAAAAAAAAGTAAAATCCTTACAAAGGCTCATGGTCAGGCATGCATGTTACAAGACAAATACTGTATTTAAGAGTATCAGATCTAATAAATACTAGAATTTTTACATTTTCAAACCACTGCACAAGGACTTAAAGAAATTAAAGTATGATTGCAGTAAGTAGTCTTGTTAACAACCTCTAACTCAGCCATAATTTTACAGCAGAAACAGTATCTTAGTTGATCAAATAATAGAGGCATTATAATAACTACCTATAAACTAAGCCACAGAAATCATTTAAATACAGGTAACTGAAAAGTGAAAACTCTCCCAGTCAAAGTAAGTTCACTATGACTTCAAACTTCATTCTGACCATTTCTGTGAAGGAAGAGTAAACCTAAAAGCACAATTAGCAAAAATACCTGGAGGTAAAAACTCATGAGCCTTATAAAGCATCAATATCTAGTTCATCTTTGGATAAGCCTTATTTGCTGAAGAGTTTAAATCTCTCAAATAACTACGAACACTTATTTCATGCAGCTCCTGTACTCCACGTATTTTCTGACTGTTGCACCGTTTAACATTTTCGTAAGTGCAATCACTTTGCAAAACCAAAAGCCAGAAGAAACACTTGCATGGTGAAACTACATTTCCACTCAGTTACTGGTAGCAATAAAATACAGAAAATAGAGCATCTCAGAATGCAGTGCAGTAATGATCTACGTAATCACTTGGTACTACGTGACATCATACCACCAGAAAGAATTCAGTCAACTTTTGAAAAAGCCACAGGGGAGTTCTTATCTCACCAAGGCATTAAAGGTATCGTATCCTAAAACAAGGCATTGAAGGAACCAGGACGAATCGAAACACTAAGATGTTAGTCCCACAAAATGGATTTTAAAATCTGAAAATTCCATTCCCATTCCAATTTAAGCGACGGTTTGAAAAAAGAGCCTTCAAGGATACTGGAACAGTAACTGGCCTGTTCCAATTATGGCAAAATCTGACAGCGGCTTGTGGTTTTTGAAGTGGAAGTGGTCAACGTCCACCACAGCTGGTGTTCTTGTCATTCGTGAATGAATGCAGGTACTTGTGAAATCCCTCCCTCTCTTCATTCCCATGAAAAATAATTAATACTGGTTAAAATCATTACAAAAAACATCATTTTATTTTCATGCATCTAAGGTAAAACACAGAATATTTGTATAAAGAGGTAGATTAAAAAAAAGAAAACAGATTCTCCATTCTTTGTCACTTTTATTCAGTAGTTTGTTTTTTTCCTTATTTTCTCTTTTTTGGTGCCAGACATGGCAAGGAGTGATTACAGTCAGCTGTTATTAAAACATTTGTTGCAACACAGACCCCCTTTACCACTGACCCCAAACGGACCCATTCATGTGCTTTATTTTGTTTGTTTGTTGTTTTTTTTTCTTTTTTCTTTTTCTATACACCACCACCAAGGCTAGGTGGGGGGGATGAAAGGGAAAAGGGGAGTCCAAGAGGCCAGGAGGAGGAGGAATGCTACAAGCCACAGCAAGAACGAGCTGTATTTAATAAAAAAAGGGGGCCACGAATGATACAGTAATGAGGTTACACAATTAAATCCCATAGCATGATTGAAGGCTTTCCCTGTGTTGGACGTCATCACAATGGAAGGCATAAAAAGTGGAGTAAACCGATGTTGATACAGTCCAATCTAGTCCATTAGGCAAGATGGTGCAAGTAGTCATTTAAATTACAAAGTGCCCTATCCTCACCTAAATGGCTAGCAGACATGGAGAACCCTGCTGTGACAGATGGACAGAGCCTTCTCCATGTAGCTATAAAGTGTGTTGTCATATGGCACGTTTTTAAACACTGGAAAGGGGTGCCACAATGGACCTCTCGTTCTCTTTCGTTTACAGGTACAAATGCTAGATTCAACTATTTCGACTATGCAGGAAGTGGACTCTTCAGTTAGGAATGCCAACCCTAATTCATTTTGTCTTGAAATATATACAAGTTGTTTGTGGTAGCTACAGCAATGATGTTTTCCTTCGGATGCCAGGCTGTGTGTAGAATCTTCTTGTTGAAGTCTAGGCTGTCAACACTGATTTCATCCTTCTTTCGCTTACCACTCGCACATACTTTGCGTGGCTTCAAAACCGTACGGGGTTTATTGTTCTCCCGGGATGCCTCTAAGGTGATGTCTCGTTTTGTGTTTCTGTCAAACATTCTGAAGAAGTTGTTGTAAGATCCTGTCATGACAATGCTGCAGAGAGGGGGAAGGAAGAAAGTAATGGTTCAGTTGAAAAAAAACTCTCCTTCTATTAAACCTGCAAGTCCCAAGTAAGATCGGGCCTTATTCTATAAGCAGAAAGCAGGCATCCTTGCCCATGCCTTCTACAATCTGAAGTGAAACTAAGGCGTTTGAATGTTTTATAGATTTTTCAAAAAAAAAGGTTATCTTTTTCATTAACCGGACCTTTTAAGGTACACACTTTGTTACCTAAGCACTTCAATTCAAACGTCATCAATCAATTTGCTTCTCATGCACACATGGGGAAGCGATCTAACGGAAGCGAAATACATTGCATTTTTAGCCGTGTAATTTTGGTCACACACAAGTTGCATGAATTAGGTACTCACATACCTAGTTTGTAATAATACCTCATAGGAGAACTTAATTATCAGCTTTTTGGTAAGAAAAATACACTTAGAAGTTTTCCTGTCCTTCCTCTGCCTCACAAAATATTTGAACAGACAGATACTAAGTTTAAAAAAAAGCTATGCCTGATGATACTGATAAGGATACAATGACCTGATTTAGATTTAGCAAATACGCAGTTAATGACATGATTAACAAAAGCAATAGCTGTCTTAAATGGTATTACTGGTTAGTCAACCATGCCTAAGCAATGCAAACTTGATAACTCAATGCAAGAAAGAAAATTCCTAGAAGGTTTTTCCCAAGTGTTCTACCTTTTGACAAGGCAGCTTAACTAGAAAACACACACGCAGGTTCCCCAACAGTCCTGGTGCAAACTCTTACAGGCAGAGCACACAATCAGACAACAGGGTTTCAGTATTTATTTCAGCCTTATTCCCATACAAGTCATTCTGAAGTTGGATCATAACAGATGACACAGCAAAAAACCCAAACCAAAACACCATCAAAAAACCTCAAAACAAAACAAACACCAAAAAAAGATAAACACCAGGGATAATAAACCTAGTAGATTAGGGTAATCGGTAGTATTTCACCAATTAAAGTTTGCAGAAGACCATCTCTAATCCTACTGCTTTGTGCAGCTCTCCAGTCTAAGCAGCTGGAACATTTGATTAATATTTCACTCTGGCAAAGTGGCACAACTCAATTTGTAGTCAAATCATGTCTCTTTCATACACGAAGACAATTCTCTATGATCTTATGCTACATCATCATGGGTTAAGAGCTAACATAGGGAAGTTAAAGTCGACTCAAGTACTAAATATTATCAAGCCAGTCCATTAATAAAACCAGACAGATATTTGAGGTCATGTTTCAAGTTGCGTGTTTTAAGAATAACTTGGAAAAGTCTTAAGTGCATATAAAGAAGAATTCAACTTGCCTGTCTGATCCATTCCAACAGCATTCAAATTTGTCAAAAATGCAATCATTCTCATACAGCGAACAAAGTTTACTTCTGAGGTATTCATGCACCTGGAAAAAATCAGATAAACTGAGTGAATATTGAACTTGCATACCTTCAAAATAACCTTCATAGATTCTGTTTCAAAAGTAACTGACAGTGCTTAACACGCTACCCACAAGCACACACACACAGCTGCCTCCTCTGACTGCATGGATAAAGAACAAAACGAACAGATGCATGAATTCACATGTTCTGCTCTGCAGAGATTTCAAATGAACTCAAACAATAGCAAGTCACTTGGGGAGGAGAAAGAGACATCCCCCAGAACTTGGCAATTCTTCAGAATGCTTTCCCTCTCTAAGCAGTTGTCATACCCTCACTACCTTTTTAGGTATCTGAAAGGATTTATCAGACTTTGCTTCTTTCTAAAAAACCATGCTTTGGTGACTGATCTTCCTCCTATGTATGATAAAGAGGATCCCTTCACAAATTTTCAACAGCGATTTCCAGTGCCAGCTAAAAACATTTTCTGCAAAGGAAACATTTTACCTCCTGTTTTCTCCAGGAAAGAACAGGACAGTATAAAGTTAACTGCGAAGTCTGAGAGAGATGTGCTGTCTCACAGCTGAAGATTACCTTTCCACATTTTCATTGTGTAAGAGGGAGCCTTTTTCATACCCAAACATGGTTTTGGGTTCTGCAATCAGCCAAGATCCTTTAGAATGTGTGTGGAACCCACAAAGCTCATTGAGATGCTTTGCCTGGGCATAGTGATCTATAGACAAAAATTTAACTGCCACATCAAGACTATTAGTAAGACTCAGCAGCCTTCAAGGTGTTAAGTTCTAGCCTACATTGTCTTCACTGAATACCTGGTATGTTTCCACAGGTCTATTTTCCATATTTAAATCCCAGATCTTCACTGACAGATAATCTCTAGTCATCATATATCGACCACTATGGCTAAATTTGACATCAGATATGGAAGAGATGATTTCAGAGAAAAATGATCTGTTGCTAGGATCTTCTGGTTCTTCAAACACTGTATAAAAAGAAGATAGGCATTTCAAGAGGTAAGTTTATGTCCCTTCCAATACAAGATACACCCAAATTAGGTTAACGTTTGCTCAGTAGGCTTGCCACATTGGGCTACTCTGCCTGTGGTATATAACTTCCAAAGAGAAAGCCTTATAATACAGTCGCCATACTCTGAAATATTTTGTTATCGTAGCAAGGTTGGCTTTTAAATAAGTGAACTACTCACTAATACTCAGAGCCTTCATTCACACACGCAAAATTTCAAGCACCAAGTACAAACCAAATAACTAGTATTTCATCTCCTGAAGTCTGCAGAAAGCCATTCCTAGTCCTGTTGTCCAGGCAGACTCCCCAGCTTAAGCTACTAATAATTTTATTCACTACTTTTACTCTGGCAAAATACGAATCTGATTTTAAGATTTATTTAGATTTTAGGGTTTAGATCTATTCCATATACTACAGAAATCCAATACAAATACACACATACCCAATTCAGTGTTTAACACCTTCTTACTGAGTGCTTAGCTTCATCTAACAGCAAGATACCATATTCCCCAAAAAGACTAAGTGATGCAGGGCAGAACTTACACTTTGAGTGTCTGTCACAGAGTGCTGATGCCCTCATATCGCAGAGACGAATCGTTCCTTTACTGCTGCTGTATACAAATGTGTTACAGCTGTTTGGATGGAACTCTGCAGCTGTTATCACCTCTGTGAGCTCCTCCATGTTGGCAGGCTTAATATCTACAATATCTACAGCATTCCGTTAAGAAATTTTCTCCATTTTTCACAATGTATTTTATAAGCTTTCAAACGTATTCAGCAATGCTTTTTCAGGACTGGTACCCAGTCACAAACTGGGTACCAGTTAAAAATCAAGTTAAAAATCAAGTCCCACAATGCGTCTAGAAAGCAAGACCATAACACTCCATTCTAGATCTGTTTGAAGTTCATTCTTAAAACATCAAAAGACTGCTTAATTTTTTGCTCCATTTTAGCAGTAATTAATTCTATCCTACATATGTCACCCACGTTTTTTCCACATAGAACTTTATTTTGCTTAAATTCTAACGACACTACTACATTACAAAGAAGGCGTGTGCAGCTTCCACTCAGGGTCCTGCTGATTTGTCCGCAGATCTCTGCTCCCAGCAATGGGACTGAATACATATTCCTGTGATCCTACTGCCTGCAATGTTTACAGGTGCACATGCGAGAGGGTTGGATGGTTAGGTTAAAAGGTAAAAAAGAATAAACATTTTTGAGATGAGGATGGTACTGTAACACTGCCTTCCAGAACTGCTCATCTCACTTGAAACCTTAAGCTTCTTCCTCCTTTAAAGGAGTCTGGTTTTCACCACGCACATGACTACTACTTACACTGCTCATGCTGAGCTGCCTCTCCAGAAGTAAAAGCCCTTACAACTACCACTAGGGAGAAATAACCAGGATATGGAGAAACATGCTGTACAAAAAGCTCTTCAAAGGAAATAAAACCCAATGGTTTTGTTGTAACCGAACCATTCTCATCATACAAAACCACGCAAAAAAGATACTAAAACTTCTGTCTGTAATTTCTAGGTGCCACAGGTTAATCCGCAAGTCATCTGCGGATAAGTAAGTTTCATAATCACTATTAATGGAGATGGAATTGATGTGATACGTGTGAGCATTGGCAAATATTCTTCGTGGACTAGCTTCGACCATGAGGTCCATGGGCCTGAATACTGGCACCTGCAAAACACAAAGCAACGGATGTTTGAAACACAAACATACTACAAACACATTAGCACTCACAATCACAGTCCTTCAATACAGCAAGCCAATTAAAATTTCTCAAAATCACCTCAGAAGTAAACATGCCTGCCAACTGGCATCACAGAAAATGTAAAGTTAATAATCTGATGGGGCAGCTACTGACTGAGCCACAGGCTAATCCGTGTGCCAGGAGGAGGGAGAGGAGAAATCACTGGAATGTTGCTAATTCACAGAGAGTGAACTACTCACCCGTAGTGTTGTAACTGTAGTAGGATCCCTATACCGTCCATCTTCTTCCTTTAAATTATAACCCTCTGGTCTTTTGTCCCTTTCACTGATTTTCCATAACTTTATTGTTTTATCTGAAATAAACCAGCCACAGTTTAAAATCAAAGCTCCAGCAAAGATCCTAGTCTCTTCACAGTTGATGCACTTTAACATGAAGCCTTCTAACAAGACCAGACCACCCACACATACCAAAAAAAGACAAAAATACTGCTTGGAGAAAACAAGACAAGATGAAATGCATTAAAAAGACCACCTCCACAGTTTGTTCTTTTGCAAAAAGCTACAGCAGGTTTCAGGATCGTTACGAATGACTAATGTGAACTCTCACACAGGTAGTTATTGAATGACAGCTTAAGCCCATTGCTGTAAAGCACCCAAATCAGAAATGACTAATACACCGCCCCGTGTTGCAGGTTTTCTGCATCCACGTAAGCCAGAACAGCAGAACAGTTAAACAGCGTAACTCCTGTGTAGCCACATCCCTAAACACTCGCATTTAAAACCAACTTACTTCCAGCCTTTTAAAAGTGGAGAGGATTAGACAAAATCCTAACAACAAACCTATGTAACAACACGTTACTGTGCAAAATTATTAAGTCATAACTTACCATTTGTAGATAATAAAAACTGAGCAGCATTTTTCTGGGGTAACCACCTAATTTTGTTGATCTTCTCTTCAATTTCTAAACTTTTCAAGTAGTCGAACTCTGGTTCATGGCTTTGAAAGGTACTGTAAACATTGTATTCTCCCCTACTGTGAGACTGGGTTTTGTTCTAAAAAGAGAATTAAATGATCAAGATATGTATGCAGTGTACAGAATGCTCGTCAAGGCTGCAGGCAGAAGCCAGAATTAGATATTTATGCAGCAAAATATATAGGCAGACTGCTAATTAGCATACAAATAGGACAAGACTTCTACACTCTGTTGTTGGCTACGGAAGATTTGCCACGAGTATCCTTTGGTGTACAACTTGCCTTATTTTAACAAGCCTGCAGAACAGACAACGTGAGGATCATCTCTTTTGCAAGATCTCGATCAGAGTTTCTACTATTTTGGCTAAGAAAGCATCAGAGAAGAGAGAGTTATCAGAGCAGCTTTTGATGCCTAAAGTTTCCAGAAACTCCCCTCAGCCATGTGAAGGAATATCTTCAGCAAGTTCTCATATTAATTCCAAGCAGCTGAACTTACAAACTAACGTTTTGCCTAAACATTCTAGGCATAAGTTTTCTTTTCTTAAGAAACTCAAAAGTCTTCATCATTCTCCCATCTTTAATTTTTCCACCTTTGTTTAAGGAGAACATTCCCCAAGAGAACTACACAGCCACATGAACGGCAAATATACTCTGTGGGTTAGTTCAGCGTGTTGGGCACACTGGGGAAATCCCATGTCACCTCTGAACTTAGACCAGCAGCTCCACTATTCTGGTTTGTGCTATCCACATTTCCCGAGACCTTCTAAACTGCTTAAGAAGCTTTTTGTTCCTCATTCTGGAGATGAGGGGAAAAAATGCTTAACATCTCTGCTGAATACATCTTTGACATGAAAAATCACACCTGTGGTTATAGCCTGTTCAGGGTGGAACGGTTTGGAAAACTGAAAAACCTTTCAACTTGCATGATTCCTCTTTCCAAAAGTTATGTTTTAGGCCGTGGCTTCCTGGCACTAGCATTGCACTGCATGGACTGAACCTTCAGTTCCCTCCAATGGTGGCAGAAAACTGGAACCATTTCTGAAACAGTGCTCACTAGGTGTACCTGAAATTAATTCAAGGTTAATTTTGTGATATATTCCTGTTCCATCCATTTCCAGAGGTTGCACCATCGCATGCCTTTCCTGTGGTATGTTCGTGACTAGGGACTTGGCTCCTTCCTTCTCTTGTCTCTCATGTCAATCCATTCATTTCATCCCTTAATACCTCACAAAATCATACTCCTTGATACGATCCTTGCTGGCCCACATTTGTCACATTCCTTGCATCGCTTTCTCTTGCTTCATACCCTTACATTAATAGCTGGCAGGAATTCTTAACATTTTACAATAAGCTGTGGGGGAGGAAAAAGTAGACAAAACGCTTCGAAATAAATTTTGGCACTAGAATATTGCACCACACCTATCAATTACACTGGCTTTCCCACCCTAGAGAACGGAAAGAACTTTAAGTTTCAGTTAGAGCTAACAAGTTAAGCAGGGTCACTGCATAGAACAGACGACTTCTGAAGTAAATCTATTGTGCTTTAGGAAATGCTGGTCAGGATTCAGGAAACTTTCATTCAATTCCATACTTACCATATCATTCTTGTGTATTCTAGTAAAACTCTACTGGACTAGAATAATATATAAAGCCAATAATGTATGAAATACATCCTTGGGATAAAAACAAAATTTAACCCATCAGACTGTCTCACGACACTCCAAAAAATACCAAAACAAGAAGAGGTGTTGGCCCAAGTGCCTTACGTTAAATTCCAATTTAGGTGATTACAGGCTGCCTACGCAAATTCCTCCTTCAGTTTCAACTCGCTCCAGAATTCATTTCCTGCCTGATACTTACGTAATGCCACTTGCTTCGCCTTGCAGAAGGGCTGCAACATTCCAACCCAGAGGTGGCAGGATTTTGGCACTGGGTAAAGTTACACAAGCTTGTGTAACTCTACACAGAGCACGTATGTTTTAGTGTTTTTCTTCCTGTGTGTGTGGTCTGTAAAGTGCTCTGGAACGCAGCATGATAGAAGGTGGTACATAAATCTAACCAAAATACTTAAACAATTGTCTTTTAGGTAACTCTTACATAGAAAACTTCTCTAGACAGGTGTGCATATGACATAACTAATCACTAATGCAAATGGGAATCCAGTCCCCATTGTTCATTCCCTGAACACCAAGGAGTTAAATTATGCCAAAAGCAATTCTGTGCAACTTCATCTGATAACCCAGGTGGTTGTTGTATACCTAGATTCACAAATTGTGAAGACATGAGCCATGGGTTATGCATGAAAACCAAAACTAGTAATTTAAAGACAACTCACTTGAGTACAGGCAATTAGCTATTTAAGTTTTAAGCCAGTTTAAAGGAGCCTTAAAGAATGCAAGCTAAATCTTAAGAGTTTAAAAAAAAAAACCCAAACAGCAAAACACCACAAGAGTTTGTGCCTGAAACTACAGGAAGATTACAGTAAGGAGAGTCTGCATGTTCATATCAGACTCTGGCCAGAGAAACGCAGGAAGAGGCCGATCAGTGAGAAAACCCCACTAGATGGCACCAGCTGACCACAGCGAGTCACTCCTAAAGAGTCACTGCAGAAAGTCACTTGTTCTGGGCAACTGGGGAATTCTCAGCGTTTAGGATTTTTAGAACTGGAAGGGAATGGAACGCTAAGAAAAGCAGCGTGCTCTCCACCTGAAGGGTGGTTGTAGTGAGGTGAGGGTGGGTCTCTTGCCCCAAGTAACAAGCGACAGGAAAAAGCCTCAAGTTGCGCCAGGGGAGGTTTGGATTGGGCATTAGGAAAAATTTCTTCACCACAAGGGCTGTCAAGCATTGGAACAGGCTGCCCAGGGAAGTGGTTGAGTCACCATTCCTGGAGGTATCTAAAAGATGTGTAGATGTGGCACTTAGGGACATGGTTCAGTGGTGGACTTGGCAGTGCTGGGTTAACGGTTGGACCTGATGACCTTTTAAGGTCATTTCCATTAGGCCTTTTCCAACCTAAATGATTCTGTGATTCTATCGTAACTAACAGCACGACTTTTCCGTGCAGTGAGATGACTGAAGTGCCTTTTTATCCTCTCCTGAAATAAATTCTAAGTCAACTTCTACCATGCACTTCGTTAAAAATCAAGCACTCCATCGCAGCTTTCCCACCTTTCACCTGAGAGTAGAGGCCCTTTCCTGGCATTGAAGGATTAGTCTGTAGAATTCTGCGAAGACCAAGTGAACAAATATAAAATGAAGATACCTTTGCTACTAGAACTTAATGGGTATTAGGGAAGGGGGTTTCATTGCGAGGACTGTTTTGGGTTTTTTTTGCTTGTTTTGGGGGGTTTTGGTTTTTTTAATCCTTTGGTGACTTAAGTTATATTAGTTTTCATAACAACAAGAAGGTGTCCTCCTAACTCACTTTGGCACTGCAGTTATCTTACAATGGTCTGAGACTAGTATGAAACTTAAAACACACTTCCCAAGATCAAACCTTTAATTCTCCTTGAATTTGCATTTTTTTGTTCACACACAAGGGAACTAAGTGGATTCAGTTCTCATCTCTGATTTTAGGATTAGCTAAGGTACTCACTGCATTAAACAGCTTACAAAACTAGAAAAACCTAACTTTAAGCTTACATTTTGAAATATCACATGAGAATAGAAGTAGCAGAAAATATTTAGTAATCTTTAGTGATAAAAACAGATTGTTTTTGTTGTCAGGTAGATTAATAATAAGCCTTGCTGTTGCTCATAAGCAAATACCAATATTGATTGCTTATTTTAATATAGATACACCAGCTTCCAGTATTAGAGTCACCTAAAGAGACCAGCATAGGACAGTGGCATGCTTTATCCTCTGAAGCTCAAACAAGAGAGAGTAAAGCAATAGATTTTGTATTATTTTGCTGAGAAATAGAAACACACCTGTTGTACTGGGGACACTTTTCTAACTCAGGTTTTAGGCAAACACAGTGCTTGTGTAAACGGGGAAACATCTGAAAGCTGGCTAAGCACATGTGTAAAGAAACAGGCTGCACCCTAAAAGCAGAGATGTCTGTGCCTGATGCAGAGATGGGATACATCAGAGAAAGCAGATCTCATGGGGGACAAAAAGCTGTAATCAAAGTATTTACAGCGTAAAATTAAAAGTAAATACATTGAGTGCAGCAATTCACACTTTGTTTACGTTCAGAAACAGCAACGCAGACCCACCCACAAACATACTTTGTGGCAAAAAAACAATTTGTTTCCAAGCCTTGCCTCCACTACACTGGAAGCTGCTTTCCTTTGATGTTTTCCACTGCCGTACTTTAAATTATACAGTAAATAACAGCACCAAACACTGTTCTGTGTAACAGAGAGCTAGTCCATCTGAACGCCAGCTTCAAACCAAGCAACTTTACTGCAGACATGGAGAGAAACCACAGCTCCAGTTCCAAAGCAGCAGGAGGGATGCAGCCCTATAGTTTGAAGAGAGAATTCCCTCTAGCACCCAGACTTTCATGTGACACATTTCAACTAGCAGAAAACCCTAGATCCTTGTAAGGAATAAGTGTTGACAGAACCTTAAACTATTTTATCTGATTGATATCAAAACTGAAAAGGACATCTTGGGTCACAGTTATATACTCATTTAAGGGCAACTTTCATTTCCCCAACTACACTGAAATCTGAAATAATAATCACGGCCAACTAGTCATTGTAAAATGACCAACTTCAGCTTCCTCAAGGTCTTTTCACCCACTCTTTTTTTTTGTCACTTTAAGTACTCTTTTAGACTACAGTTGAAGCTCAGAATCTCTAAATTAATTTCTAACAATGTCACAAAGTTTTCAGTAATTTCTTCACTCTAAAATTTTGTTATTTTAATCACTTATTACACAGGCATGCACTTTGTATCCAATTTTTTATAAAAGTATGCTCCTTTTCTTTAACGAGAATGAATGGGAACAGAGGAGAAAATTAAATATACTTTACGTAGTTAGCACTCACCTCCTGCTCCTGTTGAAAGATGACAACTCTACCTCCTTTGTCTCCTGTTGCTAACAACTCTCCAGAATGGTTAAATTCTACTGTAGAAATTATATCCGCTGCATAGGAACAAAAATAAACCCTGCAAGTTAATCATTTTTTCTAAATATTAAGTGGCCAAGAAAGCTACAATTATAAGTAAAAAAGAAAATGTATACTTCAATTCAGTTTACGTATACTTATAAAATACAAGTATGGGTTTCTTTAAAAATATAGAAGTAATTTTTTAAATCCATACATGTGAAAACCCATTACAAGTTCACCATGCCAGAGTTGTAAGTTCAGTGTTGCACACTAAATTATTTTTCAACGTTTTATATCGTCACTTCTTAGGATTGACTGCTTCTTAGGATTGACTCTTTTTCTGTTATGACTGCTACTAGTAGAGCATATAAATGGGTTTTCAGTATGTACTAAAACAGCAGAGAAAAGACTGAATATACACATATTTATACCTCTATTTTTTCCATTCTTTCTGGTAGAATTGAATACAATCACTACCCATATGACCTCAAAGATTTGACAACTTAAGCGCAAAACATACTAGGGTGGAGATGTTCAGACACCAGT
This sequence comes from Tauraco erythrolophus, assembly GCF_009769465.1. Classification (NCBI taxonomy): domain Eukaryota; kingdom Metazoa; phylum Chordata; class Aves; order Musophagiformes; family Musophagidae; genus Tauraco; species Tauraco erythrolophus. The sequence continues at coordinate 3,365,827 of NC_141493.1, read as the reverse complement.
GCCTAAGGAATGCAAGGATGTGGAACAAAAACAGCTACAGAAGATTAAGAAATAAATTCAACAGACTGTCTCTAAAAAACTTGAGTATCTTTTCTGGATGAGGAAGGTTTACATCACCACAAGTTCTTTTATATGGAGCACTAAAATTAAGTTATGAATGTACATAGACAAAAAAACCACCAGTCATGCCTAGTATCAAATTGATCTGCTTATGCAGAAAAAAAGAGGACAAATTATGAGTTAAGCTCAGGCACACCAATTCCCATTTTCAAACGCACACATTCCCCCACTTTCAAATGGCAGAACGCCAACTTCAAATTGCAACACAACTATATAATCTAATTTTCTGCAGAAGAAAGTATGCAAGATTTTTTATACATGCAGGTCTTCAGGCTATCTTGCTTTCACGTCGGATCACGTAGATAAACAGTGCAGCCCCATTTTCCATTGGATGGTTTCTTCATTCTCTGTTTTAGAGTTAAAAAAGGTTTGGTACCTCCTCTACAGACTGAAAGCTACGGCTAAACAAAAGCTGCTCAGTCTGCATTTGAACAGATGCTATTGTGCAGCATATCACAGCAGCTATCTTATCAGAGACAGCAATAAGGTTATGAAGAAGTGAAACATGCAGGGTTTTCCTCTTTTTCATTTTAATACCAAAATAAAGCTTACATCATTCTCAGGTTGCCCCAAACACATGGGCAGTGGCCTCCGAGGACGTGAGCAAGCTGTTCTTTACCAACTGCATTACACAGCAGCTACAGGCATGCAGCGTCTGTCTGAAAGCTGCACAGTGTAAAGACAGCCTAGACAGGCAGGCCAAACTGGGCTGCAAAATCCTCAGACTGAGGCAAAAGATGCAGAGCCAGGTTCTTGGCACAATGGGGTACGGACAGCTCAGTTGTGTTTTCCAGTGCACAGTGTAAACTGCCATACAACCAAGGATAAGCACACGATTATCCCATCTCCATCGACCTCCCTTACCATGATTATCTGGCACTGCTGGAACACCAACAGGCTGAAATTTCTCAAGAACACTGTGTTAAGGACACAAATATGATGTAAGCTGGTACGTAGATATACCAGGATCCAGATCACACAAAAATCTTGATTTGAGTGCACATGTTCCACTCCCTGCTGCCCCCGGAAGGTGAGAGTTCCTTTAGCCATTCGTTCAAGTATTTGTGATCAAGATCATAGAATCATAGAATCATAGAATCGTTAGGGCTGGAAGGGACCTTCAAAGGTCATCTAGTCCAACCCCCCTGCAAGGAACAGGGATATCTCCAACTAGATCAGGTTGCTCAGGGCCTCATCCAACCGGGCCTTGAACGTCTCCAGGGATGGAGCATCCACCACCTCTCTGGGCAACCTGTTCCAGTGTTCTACAACTCTCATGGTAAAAAATTTTTTCCTAATATCCAACCTGAATCTACCTCCCTCTATTTTAAAACCATTACCCCTTGTCCTATCACAGCTGGCCCTCCTGAACAGCCTCTCCCCATCTTTCTTGTAGGCCCCCTTGAGGTACTGGAAGACCGCTATAAGATGAAGTGGTTCATCTCACGTCTGGTAAGGTTTAAGACTGCATACAATTCTGATGAAGGTATGGCATTTGATATGTACCTTTCACAGGTGAACAGGGCAGAAAAGTCACACACTATTAACCAAACCCAGTATGCAGAAAGAGTGAAGTGCAAACCAAGCCATCTAATTTTGACTATTCCATAGAACGCAAACCACGTTGTTGTAATCCTCTCATAGAAGACAACCTTAAGGAAGTTATCAATTGATCAGAGAAAAACAAGACATCTCACCTCTGAATAGTGAGAAAAATACAGAATATTAGTATTTTGAAAAACACAGATTTAACACTGCAAGCTAAGCCAGTCTTACAACAGAGAAGACGATACAGCAAGTTATCAGCAGATCTAAGCATGTGCATTTATGTGGAGGGAGAACAGCAAAGAAGGATTTGCCTTAGAAATCTTACATATCTACCTAAGAATAGATGGATAAATTCATCATAGTACTTATTTGGTGGAAGTCACTGAAAAGTTTTACAAGGTCAAAAGCTTTAGGCTTTTTTAGGCCTTATCATTAGAACAGGCAGCAAAAACAGCCAGAGAAGCCTTAAATGAAGGGATAAAACCTCCTTCAGTCTGATACAATATATATTGTATTTAATGATACAAGTCTCATATATAGCAGAAAGCTAGCCACTTTCCTGTAACAATTCTAGACATTCTCACTTTTTGCATTTATTTTAACTTTCAATATCATCCCAGCTTAGGATCCGTGATCTCCGAGCTGACACAAGTCCTGCTTTGTTTACAGGCTCAATTGCGTGGACGAACTTTCAGTACTAACATCCCCACGCCTCCGAAAAGTCCAGCAGCCTCAGTCAGCAGTGACAAGGTGCTCAGAACTCTCCAGCGCCCGACTGACACGATGCAAAGGACATTTTCAAGTACTTGGATCAATTTTAAATTAGAAACAAAATACATTCCTTAGCAGAAATCACTACAGAAAATTATTAGTTTTCAAACTCAAGCTATGTCTATAGAATCTGACATGCCTTCTACACTATAATCTTGGACTGTTCCCTTTCCAAGGACAAAACAAACGTGCTCAAAAAGTAGGCAGAAAAATTATTTCTGCTTAACCAGTCCCAAAACAGGGCCGAGATGCACATTTTATACAAAAATCATTACTGGAGGACAAAGCAACCAATCATACGTTTTAATTCCAGTAACTCACCATTAAGAATATTGTAATCCCATACCTTGCTCAAAGAAAGAGACAGACATCAAGGCACTGGTGTTGAACTGGGCGGATTTAATAGTGTTTGAGAATTGACAGGGGAAGCATTTCATCTTCTGCAGTGCACTGATTCGCTTGTGTATTTTCGTCTGTGTTAACACTCTCGTTGCCAAAAAAAAGGTCAGTGTTATCCTTTTCTTTCCCAATGGTAACTGTAATTCCCGTGATGGTTACATGTCGGGTTTTTTCAGTCCTTCAGCACCACAACGGGCAACAGAGCATCCAGAGAACGCGCTGCCTTCTCTCTGCCTCCTCCTCCTCCCTGTTGTGCATGCTGTTTTTGCTACAGTCTCTAGGTGGGAGTCTTGCAAGCACCGAGGGCTGCTCTCCCTGCCCAGCAGCTCGTAAATGATCCCTTCTGCACGCAAAGAGCACTGGGGAGGAGCATCTGAGGGAGAAGCAGATGTACAGAGCTCTCTTGCCACCAACACCAGTGGCTTTTGGCAATATGATGCAGTTCTATTGTTTACTGCGGAATTCAACGCCCTCCTCTTCGAGCACCAGTATCAGAGATAACTAACCACCCAAACCTTATCTGATCACCATGCCCCTCAGAGGATGCTGTTAGACAGCATTATCTGTTAACAGACTTCCACAAAGTTACCCACGCCTTGGAGGTGAGATTTGTCTCTCTCTCCTCCCCCCAAGCATCTCAAGACATCTTTGACATCAAGACAAAGATGAAGCACGACATTTCAAGCACTGAGATTTTTAAAACACTACAGGGCAACATCAAACACACAAGATGCAGGTGTCATTCTGACAAAAGCAAAAAACAGGACAGAAAGGTGTATCAGTATTCCTGTAGTGTACCTACAATACCTACACTAAGTTTCTCCCTCTTGCATAACTTGGGATAGACAGCTAAGGGGTTACCATAGTTTTTAAAAAGTACTTCTTGGCACAGATGTATACAGTTGTCCTTTAGTTCCATGTAAACATCCCTGCACACACACTTGTTGTTAACACTGTAGAAACACTTCTGAGACTACTACATAATTTCAAATAATGGTTTTCAGAGATCAAAAAGCAGAGAGAGAAAAAACCAAAATATTTTAAAAAAATCACCTACACAATCTGAGGTCCATTTCCTGTTGTTGCGCACGTACATCACAGAAGGAAAACGTTTGGCAGGGGGTTGAGTGAACCACACAGAGCTACTGTACAGTTGTATCCCTACCTCAAACAAAACACACTACAGCCAAACCACACCAGTGATCCTAAAAAATCCCACCAAACTGTAAAGAGAGGCTTCTGGTCCCTGCTCTATCAGCACACGCCAACAGGGCACAGTCTGCTTTCCTGGAGTCCTCAAACCCCCCGACAGCTCTCCCAGGTGAGGCAGCTACAGTCTAGTTTCTTGCAACTGCTGTCAAGGTTGCTGCTTCTTCTGCACATGATCTTTATTTTCACAACCTGCTTTAAGATTTTATGTATTGCTTCAGTGATACGTCTTCACTTTAAGTGCTCCAACAGAAAGCAAAACCACCGCAAGGTCTGGACACTTATCTTTACTAGATTCAAGTGAGACTAGATTTTTTCCCATGGCAGACACAGAGACAGGAACCTGAAGAACCAAAGGAATCAAAACAAGGTGTATAGCTTTGGCAGAGAACAGGACAGGAGAAAGATACTTATCTCCAAGTTTTTATAATGCTTTAACATGTTCGCGGTTCACCATGTTAGAGGGAGAAATACCAGAAGCTCCCAGGCAATTCTTAACCAGCAGCACACACACTTCTGCTGACCAAACAGCCACTCAACACAAACCTAACTTGTTTCCTAGTGGGCTTCTAAAGATAACCATCTCAGTTTCAGAATTTTTAGTCAATATTCATTACACCAACGTTTGCCATTTTGAGTAATTCACCTGTCGTGTCAGGCAGGATACAGATGGTTTGAAGAATTGAGGCGCTGGGCCAGCGCACTTAGGAAAGATGACCAGTTCAAATGAAAACAGGCAGATGACACTGCTCAAAGATAGATGAATACAGGAGACCGACAGATTTCAAGTGCCTTTTCCCCCTTTAAAGGAAAGCAATGTTTGAAGTAAGAAAAACTAAGTGAAGATATTAAGAAGCATTTTCACACTTTGGGGGCCTTCCACACTTTCCAATAATGCTGAACAAGAACCACACATGCACTATCAGGAGCAAGTTTTCTGAAACATTAGAAAAAGTGGTAGAACTTCAGCACTACCCTATCGACAAGTCTACGGAATAAGGGAATAAAACAGCTTTAACCATCCAAACCAGCAAAAAAATACTGTAATCCAGTGACTTAGTTCCAGAAGGCCCATTGTGAACCTGAAAAGCAATTCTATATTAAATGTTTCCAATAACAGAATGAAAGGTATTTTATTAGTACAGAAGAGGCTATCTATTTTAATGTACCATGAACTTTATATAAACTCTGCTTATAAAACACGCTTGGTAGGCAAAACGTGTCACCTACTCTACAGCAGCAAGTCAATCATGGCAGTGAACAAAGAGCCTCTTTATTTCACCAGACCTAAAAGGTTTCTGTGCAAGTTTTTGGAATCATGTTGATCTGCTGCCTAAGCAGAGCGCAAGTAAATCAGTATGTTTACACAAGTGGAGCAATCTCCTGATGTTTCCAAGGACTGAACAAAGAATTGTAGTATTTAAAAAGCATTTTGGTACTCCTTCACTGTTTATACACCTTCGGGGTGGCTCGAAACACCATTTCTTGAATTTTCCAAAGGAGCAACTCCAATAAGTTTTGGCCATAATGTACAGCAGATTACTTATAGGTTGGTAATTCTGTCCTAAGGAGCAAAAAGGCAATTCACTGACCAAATGTGGAGCTCGCTTCCTCGGTTTGCCAGCCGTAAGTATAGAAGCAGCTATTTTGATCAAACTAAACATCAATTGATCATTCCAAGAAATCATACTTCAGAGTCTGGAACAGGAAACATCAAGAAACCAACTTTTAGGATTATTATTAAAATCCAAGGAAGCTCAAAAAGTCTCAAATCGAGAAGGCAGCATGGGAATGGATAAACATTATGGGGAATAAAGACAGTGAAATATTTGAATTCAATGCACAATTACTGTGCAGACCTGAGCCGGTCTTCCTAGATGATCTCTAAACATAAAGTCAACACGCTCAAAACTGAGCAAAAATATCTGTCCAGTAGAATTTGCAGACCTTAAGTGTCTGGAAATCACTCGTGAATCGTTTGGTCCTTTCTAATCCAGGGTGAAGCAAAACCTTTCTGCTTCAGACTACTGAACAGATGCAACTTCCAACAAATCAAGCTCAAGTCACAGCTAATGACAGCAAATTGTGATTTTTTTTTTTATTGGACTTTCTTGTTCCAGTAATGATTTTGTTTTGGAGTTATGTACTTCATTGCTGGGGGAGGCAGGGAGGGAACCACAAACAACAACCAACCAAAAACACTAGAGAGAAAACAAAAGCTCCTCCAAGGCTTCAAATATTTTAAGAAGCTACACAATGAACTCTGAATGTCTGAGTCATGCCAACATCACCCCATTGTTTGCATGATTTTGATTTACCACACTCATCAAGAGTCCTAATACATTGTGTATTAAGCCTCTGAAGCTAGATGGTGAAGAGTTAACCTCAAAGTGAACAGGAAGGCCGTTTACATTAATATTAAGAAAGAGTGACTGTGCGTGTCTGTCCAAAGAGAAGAGAGCTCCCAGCACAGGACATCACAACTGTGTGCACCAGGGAAGGAATAAGAGAGCAAAACAGCAAGCACTATTTAGCACCGATGGTATAAAAGAAAACATCCTCTGCATTCCAGCCTCATCCCTAATTTATGTATGCAGGGAGGGGGAAGGGAACACAAGAATTGTATACTTTAAAGTTACCATGACCGGTTTTACTATTGACTTCATTTCCCTTTTCTTCGTTCACTTTCAAGAGCAATTCTCTGCATTCATTCCGTCTCTCAGAAGTGACTAGGCAACAAATCCAAAGGCAGCTGGGATAAGGCATTCCTACTGTTCAACGTACTTCTCAAGAGTCATTCCAGAACTCCTTTAAATAGATCTCATTTACTAGGAAAGGGCATTAAAAAGATATTAATTCCTTAGAAATATGGGGACAGGATGAAATCCATACAACACAAGTACAGAAAGGGATAAGCCTTGTGGCAAAGATTCTCACTCCTGTGCCGTGAAGCACTGCAAGAACCTGCTGGTGACTTGTTCGCTCCCAAGTCCCAGTCCTGCCATGCTGCTGCACACAAAGAGCGCAGGAACAGGGAGGGGAGAGGAATTTGCAGGATGGCCAGCCAGCTTCACACTGCTGCTGGCCCCGCCAGTGCTGCAGCACACACATGCGGCAGGCCAAAACGCAGTTCAAGCAGCAGACAGTAATTAATTTTTAGGTTTTATTAGATTGTGCAAATCTGGGAAATCTACACGCAAGGAGAAAGATTTATGGAGTATTCTCTAGCATCCATGGTCATTCCAAATGCTCCAGGCCCTGTGATGCTCAGTTTGAAAGCACTCTAGTCCTGTTTGGTAAAGATGTATTTAAATGTTGAGACTCTCTCAGTACTATTTACACAGGTATCTGTGTGTAATATACACACACAGGATACCAGTCTCCAAATCGTGAATACTTCACATCTGAAGTTCACTGCATAAACTACTCGCCCTAAGTAACATAACCAAATATAAATCTTACCAAGCTGTCCCAAAACCCTGTACTTTCTCTCCATTTCTTGGACTTTCCTATATTCCATTTTCTTTTATTCACCCTTTCTTCTGCCCTCCTTTGCCATCTTTGAGAAAAAAAAAAAAAATCACTTTTCTAGAAAGACAAGTCCTAGTTCAACTAGGAGTTCAGCATGGAATTTGAAAGCCGGAGCGATTTACTCATTATTACACATCTTATTTTCAACTTTCTATTCAGTTCCCTAAAACAAAGGCGAGACCCCTCCTGATAAAGCTTTTTCCTGTAGCTTCCTAAGTTACATGAACGTGACCGATGCCTACCTCGCAACTCTGATTCAGTTCACAGTGGGCCAATAGGTGGCAAAGCATGGCTCACAGAGTATCCTTAAGTATGACAGGGCCCTCTGAGATTACTCTGTGCTGTCAAATCTACATACTAGCAGTGACACCAAGAACCCTGTTATCACCAGCCGTCAGAAGTAGGAGCTTGAATTCAGTCACTTTTTTTAACGGAAGCAGGAACAATACAAGCTAAGGGAAGGAACTAGAACTGTAAGACAGCTATTTTATGGGACATACACGTATTAAGAGGGCTTTGAATTTAGAGATCTATTTATGACACGTTCTTAGATAGCCTAGAGATAATGCAACTTAAGTACTAACCTCAAAACAATGTTATTCTGTGGTTTTCAACTTTATGCAAACAACTTTTTGTTAAGCCCTCTTAGAAAACACAACAGTTACTGAGCAGCAAACTTCCATTCCCTCCCACTGAAATAATACAGCGATGCCAGCCTTAATCTCATTGCCTTTGGTTTTATGTAAGGCTAGTAGTTCTCCTAAATAACTTACTAGGCCCAATGCTCAGAGAAGAATGCAACTCCAAATCCATGCGCCCTACGCAACAGAAGCTGCTCCTGTTTGCAAAGCAATAGTGAGAAGACAGCGTTAGAACTGCAGAGAACAGAACTGAAACAGAAGTGACTAACAAAGCCCTTTACAAGTTGGAATACTAAACATGGAGATGAAGTATTTTACCAAGGTAATAGCGAAGCAGGGAACAGAATCACCATCCACCAGAATATACTGCCTCTCGTCTGGAAAAGCAGCTCCTTACACACTCAGAAATCTTTAAGTGATCTTAATAAGCTCACTGTGATATCAAAGCAACTTCCTCATTTAAACACGATTCACAGAAAGCACACAATATTACAATCTAAGTAATACAGGGAGCATATTAAATATTTTAATTCCTGTGTTTGGTAAACAATTGTTGTGCCTCACTGGGCAACTGCTATTTATGGGTCAACGTTAATAAGCTTCAACATCTCTATTCAGGTCAAGTTTCCACCACCAAATTTATCATCAGTTTCCCCCATGGTCCATTTTCGGACCAAGGCAAGATGTCAACAAACCAGCACACTAAGACAACAGCAACTTTCAGAAGTGGCAGAAATCACTACAGAGAATACTATAATCACCATCTCCAAGAGATGCTTCCACCACCTCAGATCTCTAACACATTTCAGTTACATTAAGCAGTTTGGTTTTTGCTAAGCTAACGGAGTTCATTAAGACTAACCTGAAGGCATTATACGAGCAAATTTTCTGGCGGTGGGGGGTGGGGGAAAGGAACATGCTCAGGGGCAACCACATCTCCAGACAGCTCAGTGGTATCTGCAAAAGGCTATCGAGCCCACAAGCAAAATGACAATTAAGTGCATTTCTGTCTATATGCACAGTCTGCACAAGCTTACACTTACAATGGTTTCCTAAACAAGGTCAGAATTTGGCATTGCTAAAAGAGAAAGGAAATTGATTTAGACCACTGGCTTCCTGTCTCCATCTATAGTAGGAAATTCAGTCTCCAGTATCCATGACTCCAAGACACCTGTGGTGGCATAGAGAAAAGAGATGACAAACAGCAGCAAGTCAAAGCACTCTGAAAACAGATGTGTCAGACTCACGTGAACTGGTTGGTCCGTGCTTCCTACCACTTAAAATGACATAAAATTGCTTTAAAGTTTGATCTTTGTGAAAGGAGTTAAAGCATTCACGTTAAAAATCAGCGTGAGCTTTGGGAAAGAACTTTTACACTTTAAACTGATTTAAAACTGTGATCCACCATGAAATTGGTGAAGCTATTACCTGCACCACAACCACTGTAACCACTGGGCTTTCACATCTGCCCACCAAATCCAATGCTGCATTCTGTAAATCCTTTCATGCAAACTTCATTATAAACCTACAGAGGAAAAAAACCTATAATGCTAGTATATGTTACCTAAAACCAATCTTGAACTGGTGCCTTGAAAACACTTTCTCTGATGAGATAATTAAATAGTTTTGGTTGGTTTTTTTTAACACCAAATTAGTTAGTAAAGCACTTCAAAAATTACTATGAGAAATCCTCTTATATTAAACTTGTAACAGCAGATAGAAGAACGTTCTCTCTACATAAACAAACACAAAGCTGTTTGGTTTCTGGATAGAAATCATTAACCCTCATCACCTTGACTAATTGCTTTCTATTTTAAACCTTAAGACAAGACATTACTGTAGTTTCTTTCAGAACACTGTGCTTAGGAAACCAATAGGCAAATCCCCTTCTTCCATCAGGTGCAAGAAAATAAACTGAGCACAGCAGTGTCTTTAGTTCACAAGAAGCTGCAAACTAACAGGAGTTCCCAGTACCTTGTCTGGCCCCTAAGCTAGACATCATCTAGTTGGGAGAACAGAGCAAAGAGCATATTCAAAGGAGCAGGAAACTAAATACATTTACAACAGATCAGTCCAGATGCAAACACCACAAAAAAAACATTGCTGACTTGGCTGCCCACGCTTAGGCACTGTGTATTTAACTAGTAACGTTCACTTAGCTTCAGCATTCGCCGAGTAAAACACGTAACACACAGAACTAGCAAAACATGAGTTGTAGCCCTGTCGGTACAGTTCCCAGCTCCTCCGGGAACTGCCTTCACCTATGTATTACTAGGACCTCTGAGGGTGTATTTCACACGTACACCTACGCTGATCTACCCTGTGATCCTTGCCATCCTGGATCAGGGGGGTGAGGGGCATGTGAAACTTCTCACAGTCCTTTGCAACTCTGGAAGACCACCACTATCCAAATACTTCAATCCGCACGTTACTGCAAAGCAGAGACGCTGCCAGTTCAAGACAGAGCCATTTTTCAACTCAGCACAAGCTAGATCAGCTTGAAAATATCTCAAAATCAGTAAGAAGGGATTATCTAATACCTGACAAGAATTCCCTTGAGTATCTAAAGGCATCCTCTGCCTTGGAACCACAAATAGCATTGTTCTGGACTTTTACAGTACCCTGTGAAAAGTAACTGAACCTCGAGGTGGTCTCAAGCACCACCCATGCATTTTTAATTCAAATAGTTTCTACTCTTTGCAAGAGGCCTCTATGTCTTAAGTTAAGGAACAAACCTGGTCAGCAAACCAATAACTAAGGCAAATCCCCTCTTTAGATTTTCATTACAAAGTTTAGAGTTCTTCCCCCTGAGGAATACTCTCAAGAATCTATCCAAACAAATGGTGTTCTACCTTACTTTATTAGTACTGCAAGCATATTTAGAAAGACTAATAGATATGCATACAAACACAGGGAACATTTTACCAGGGAGAAAAAAGCCAATGATGAGCATTTAGTTCAAATCTCTTAATACCCATGCTTCCCCAAACTCAAGTATTCCTTAAAAATACGACAGGAAGTGCCTATTTGCTTTTCCTATTCACACTAATTCAGGTCTATTGTTGGCTGAAACAAAGGTCTTTCAACCTGCATCACCCGTTCCCAGGACATTTGACACCAGTTTATTAATATCATAAACATAAGAGGCATAAGTGGCAGAAATCCAGAGCCACTCCTGGTATCCGTCTTGAATAACCTTAGAAAGGCGGGTGAATAATCTCACAGGTTGTGGAACTACAACATTTATTCACAACTACGAACAAGCAGTTAAAGGTCACAGCTTCTCCTTCAGCCTGTTATTTGCAGCCACTCCAATACTATGTAACAAAAAAAAAAGGCTCAAGTCTGCCCACAAGCTTTCCTCTCTCCAAGCAGCAGAATTGTTCTGCTTTTCAACAAAAAGGTAATCGACAGCAAATCCAGCGTTTCAGCATTTTTAAATACCAGCCAGCTGTTCAGTGTGAAAGCTATCATGGGGTTCAGTTTTCCGAATATCGCAAAATTCAGCTGCAGAGTGCTTCCAACCTGTGAAGCTCAGATCTATTTTGAGGGGGGGAAAGGGGAAAAGAAGAGCGGCCCTCCCACTGAGGATGCGTCACACCTAGTTTTGCCTCCATCTCCTTTCAATTGCAATAAAAACTCCTCCTCACTCAAGGTTAGGAGCATCAAAAAAGACTGCACAGTAGTTTCCAGCCTCTGGCTGGCATCACCTTCAGAGGACACACACTCCTAAAGTAAGTTGCTGTCTGTCACTGTCAGAAAGGAAGTTTTTGATGTGAAATATAAACAAAAACAACAGAAACATGAAGTAGAGAAAACATACTACCTATGCAACATCTGTGTTTAAAAGCCTAAATGCCTTATAGTTCTTAACTTCCTCCTTTTGAAAGTATCATCTACTAAATAAAAAGCCCTCTGCCATCTTAGATAGCTGGCCTAGGTATGTTTGTGCCCCACTCTTGTCACGGCATGCATCAGTCACATCTAACCTGGAAAAATTAAGTGTCCCTGTTTAGATGCAAATAAAGAAGCCCAAAACCTCAGGCTTCTATCAAGTGCCACAGAATTCTGGCCACCAGCAAAGTCCACAACAGCCCAGAACAGTCAGATAACCAAGCCTTCCTTGACTGGTTTAAAATACGCTAAAAAAATTGGAACACACATGTTCTTTGGTGCTGCAGCAATAAAACTAGCTAAAAACAACATTTTATTTTTTTTACACCCCAAGTGAAATCTTTGCTAAAACATACGCCCAGTAGAATATGAAGCCTGTGGTTTGCTTGAAGGGGGAAACTGGTGGTATCAGTGCTCTCTTCTGCAGTTGATACCACAGAGGAAGCACGTGAAGTACTGCTGCAGACAGTGATAACTGACTAAATCACAAGAAAGAAAAAAAGGACAAAAATCCAGGTTTACGCATTTTCCAGAATAAACTTTATGCTGGAACAGAGAAACAAAATAGCCTTTATTCAGCGAGAACAGCACTGCCATTTCTGAAATCTACCTCTCTGAAACGTTCCTGCTGACCTGCAGATAAAAGGACATCCTATTCACCATATGCAGAGCGAAGACTCAGGAGACCAGAACTCCATCTCAGGCCACTGCTCTCTGGAAAAGCTGTATTCTCCGAGCTACGTCGCAGTACTACGTACTCACTGGGCCCCTTCAGGACTCATACATAATGCTCAGGAAGTGCTCCGTAATTCTCATAAGACACGCTATGAAATGCAAGTTATACATAGTACGAGGATCCCCCAAAATGGATTAAAAGAATTGGACTAAGTTTTAGTCAAGCTTTATTTCTTCTTACTGTGATAAACATGTTCGCAATTTATCTATTTTCCAAAAACAGGCTAATTACCCCTTGTAGCTAAGTGCTTTGCTGTATTGCCTAGCTGTTTTATTTAGACTTCCATTTTCTTAGGGAACTGTTCTCAATATGCCCACGAGGAACGAAAAAGAATATTCTTGGAGGAAAAAAAACATCTCAACAAGCTCAGAAATACCATCTAGGCCTTAAAAAAGAAAAAAGTGTCAACAGTTAAGCTGTCTTCCCACTAAGTTATATCCTGTTAATAGCACGAAGTCACTGCCTTGGATGGGTATTGGGACTCATTTCCATTCAAGACCAGTCAGCAATTCCCACACAGAAATTCTAGGTGTTCCTTCACCAAAAGTTATTTTAGACATTACAAAATAAAAGTAATTCAAGACTGTGAGCAGCTAAGTTCTCAAATATATGCTTCTGAGACTGTAGAATCTCCACAGATGAAGGTGTTTTAATAAATGTCCAATGGGATTAATAGGTATAGCTGAAAGATTTGCATTTAGAGAGCTCACTAACGAGCTCCCGAGGTCCTGTCAGCCCTATTCTCTGACCAGCCTCACTGTTGTGACAGCTGATAAACACGTTTGCTCGATAACCAGGGGCTGAGAAGGACAACGAAGAGTTTACCATTCAGCATGGATTTCACAAATGTCAAAGTTATTTCCGTGCCCTTTGATTCCCTTTAAAAGGGGATTTCTGCTTTGTTAAAAAGAATACTTATGTGCAACAAGACTAGCAGAAAAATCAGCCCTGTGACCTAGGCAAAACATGGAAGTATTTGCTCACCTCTTCTTCTAATTCACAGAAAGTTTACAAGCTGCTTCTCAAGATTAGTCTACTTGACACCAATCACAACTGAACGTATCTACACAAAAGTTGCCTCATCTTACTCCTCATCTTACTTACTCAAGAGGACATTCACCTACATAGCACTGGAAAACCTGCACTACAAAATCAGCTGTGTATTAATTCGCATAACCTCACATCCAATCAGTAAAAATTTTAAAAGGATGCTTAATTTGGATATCTGCTCATTGAAAGAATTATTTGTTTCACGTTGGATTTACTTGAACTACGACCTAATGCCTACAGTCATTATCTAATGGCTTTCATTTAAAAAAATAATCAATACTATAAGGAAAACATACCTGCTTCTGCTTACATTTGTTCATTTTTATTATCCTTTTTTTTTAACTATGCTCAAGCCCAGTGATTCACAAGTCCTTGAAACTAATTTGAATATTTACTTCTCAATTCCTGCTGACAGCCCCCCCACCTCAACCTATAGAAACATTCCTCTCCCCCCCATAGTACCCACCCCGAAGTACACACTAGTAACAGGCTAAACAGTCCCCTCTAAGACCTCACTTCAGATCTTAGCAGGGGCTTGTTTGTGTTCCGAAGTAGCACAGAGCTATTTATGGAAAAATCTCTGCTGGAATCACAGCCAGAATTTCAATAGGCTGCACAGCACAGAAAAGCCAGGGGTTAGTTTTCTGTTTGCAAAAAACAATATATTTGGAAATAACATACTGTGCTATTGTTTTGCACGTACAGAACAGAAGCCTTTAGGCGATGCCTTTGCCACTGAGAATGCTACAGAGTAAGAGCAATGGAATATCTTGATTTTCCTCTTTTTGCTGAAGCCAGCCCAAAACATACACTGTGAGTTAAAAATCGGTAGCAGTATTTTAGAAAAATACAATAGTTTGGCAATGCCTTTCAAAATCAGCTACTAGAATTCAGTGATTTGTTGTGCATTTCTGCTGTAGATATTTAAAAAAAAAACAACTCCTAGAAACTATCGTGCTGTTTTAGGCTCTTTTCATGCATTCTTTGACCAAAGCTTTTATTTCGGGTGCAAAAGCGAAGGCCAAGAATTTCTAAGGCTTTTAATCTTCATGTGTAGAAGGCAAGAGACCATTGTACCTCAGACAACATGTAAAGTGCCTCCTCCTGAGGAAGGAAAATGAAAGCAAAAATCCCTCTTACCTACCATAATGGAAGGGAGGGAGGGAGGCACACTCACCAGGGATGAATTCCAGGCAGCTTGCTGGAGAGCACGGTGCCCGTGAAGGTCACAAGCACAACTGAAGTTTCCAGCAGAGATGAATGCACAGCTCTGACTACCAAGTGCCCGTGGAATAAAAAAAATCCTGATTATTTCACTCACTGTGGCCATTCCCTCCTTTATCGGTTCATTTTAATACTTAGTGCATATTTAGTGGCACTTGGAACCTGAAAAAATGGTCTTCCCTTTGCCAGTTGCCTCTTCTGTTCCCCGGCTCATACTTGGCAAGTATTTTCCTGTGTTTCTATTCTGGCCTGAGCATACATGCCTCAGCTTCTTAAAAAAAATTTTTATTAAACAGAGGCCAATACTAGTTTCTGGCCTGGACTTTCAGAGATTCTTAACATTCACTTCTCTAAATGATGCAAAATGGATCTACAAATCTTGACAACTCTGTAAGCCAGACGCTTATATTTTTAGGACATCTTAAAAATAAATACAGAGTCTACTAATCTGAGCAAAATATTGACCTTTATTTTTAAGTTAATTATTTTACATCTCTCACTTTCTCTTTTTATAGATTAGGACCTTTTCTTTGGATTTTGGAAGAGTTGTATAATAGCTGAAAACAAGATAGAGAGTATTTAGTAGTGTTATTGTCCTGCAAGGAACTTGTAAGTTCCTTGCAATAGCTTTTTAAAGTTTTGGAACTTTATTTTGGGAAATAGGCACACTAGTCTTACAGACAGGAAAGACAAAGCATGGAGGGGTTAAAATAACTTAGTGATCTTCCAGATGAAACAACTCTGGATGATTACTTTCAGTTATCTCCATTTCTAGTCTTCTCTTTTCTGTCAATCTTGCACCCACCACTCCCACCTCCCCAGATAATTAAATTTAAATCTAAACTTTAAACTTGCTAAAAAGTAAAAGAGTAATAACAGCTCTAAGAAACTTGAGCCTCAGTCAAAAGACACTGATCTGAAAGAGCATGAATTGGAAGGTGCCAAACAACTTCCAGTTGAATGTTACATAATTGCAAAACTTCTGGAAAAACAACTTGAACATATAATGTAAAGGAGCTTCCAAGACCACAGAGGGCTGCGCACACAATCTTCTCTTGACTTCTTCAAAATAACAGCAACCAGCAAGAAGGAAGGATTAAGCCAGAGTGCTCCTACACAGGATGCAACCACTCAACCATGTCGTTTTTTCTAACAACATACCTGCTTCACACCCTTGTGCAGGGACAGAGCCACAGAGATGACCTCGCAGCACAGCTGTAGGCGACGATTTAGAACGTACTTCTGATTTTCAGAAACAGCAGGAAGATGGGAACGCTACAAAAACATGTAGATGTCTTATTCCCAGGTTTGGTATGAGTTTCTTCAGGTCAAATCGAGGAAAAGAATCCACGAGCTCCAGGGAGCCAGCAACCTGACGTGCAGAATCTATGAGTGGTTTGGTTTGGTTGAAATGCTCTGTCTTCCTGCTGCACCTTCCTGTGAGGCATCTAATTATCGTTAGAGACAAAACTGCTGGGTTAAGCACAGCGTGTGCTCTGCTCCAATAACAGAAATTGGTACATTACCAGCCCCCATCCCTTTGGAAGTGATAACCCACTCAGGAAAAGGGTCTCAAGTAAAATCAAAGATTCTGGATATTTCTTGAAAACAAAGAAAGGTTCAGCAAAAGAAAAACAAAACGAAACAAACAAAACTCCAAAATAAAAACATGAAGCATGAGAACAGACTAAGAAAAGGCAGAAGGCCTATACAGAAAGTTTTTTTAATTTTGGTCAAAAGCCATTCCTGCCACATTCCACTAAAACAACTTACAAATGCCTCACTATTATCTTCATAAAGCAGTGCCATTTTTTACTGCTAGACTATATAATGAAAAAGTTTGTGAGCTACAACTTCAATTGCTGTTTGTTCATATTGATGTTCTAGAAGAGGTGCCCTCAAACATGGATCTCAATCCACTGAAAGTAGTTTTCCATATGAAAGGCAGTCCCTGAACAAGCACGCATCAACTGGGAGCACGAAAAGGCTGAGCAAGTCATTCCCAATGCCACAGTTTCACGTTGCCTTAAAACCGTTATCGCATGTCCAAGAGAAGCAATCCATCCATTCACCTCCCATCTCTCATTCCGTTCCTATAGCACCACAACCTGTTCCATCACAAACATTTGTTACCGTTTGACAAATCCCTCTGGGGAAACTAACAATAAAATTCATCTGACAACAAATAATCCAAGATGCATAATTTTTTTTCAGGTCAGCTTCCCCCAGTGATGACTCTGCAGCTAAATGAACATCTGTGTCAGCTCACAGCAGGAACTGGTGAAGGCACCAGGAAGGACCATCTCTTCCAGACGCTGCAGCTACTTGAAGTGACAATGAACCTACAGGCCAGTCAGGATGTAATTTTAATTCTAATTCTTCTCTCCGTGCTAAGGCCACACTTCACTCCAAACAAACTGAACAGGGCTATTATTAAAAGATAATCCAAGGGTTTGTTTAAATTATCTCCAGTATTTCTAGAAATGAATCCTTACACAATGTGCCAAGAAGAGTACCTGAGAAGTTCGGGTGGTTTTGTTCCATAAATCTCAAGTGTCTTTGAGAGTCACCATGTATTTATGAGAGTTGAAGCTGAATATTTATTTCACTATATATCTCTAGTCTGTTGGACCAATTCACTTCAAAATTTGAAGTTATCTGGAAAAAAGAACTCCTTCAGACTACATTTATAAGCACTATACACGAACACACATAGGTCATAAATTCTGCAAATCATCTTCCAACCTACCAACAGCAGAAAGGTCAGCTGAAACCACTACTTTTAAGAATCAAAGAATGGTCCCTGGAATACTTCTTATATTCATCAGGGAAAAAGGAAAATACAGCTACTAGCATTTAACAGACAATAACGTATTATAAATTATTCCAGATTTTAAATAAGCAGCTATAGTCTGAAGTCTCAATTACCTTAACTGTTCCTGAATATATGCAATTATCTTTTATCAACTTCTCAAAAAACAGAGTGCCAACTGTGTTTGTTTGGAGATCACATTATTCACAGAGCATTAATTTAAGAACTGCAATTGAAAACGCAGAGAGAAACATTTCCACAGAAAATGCGTTCTATATACCTGGGAAATCAATCCTTCTCACAACACAAGTCTTTTAAACCCTCCTTTCCTGACCCTAAAATTTTCTTCCAAAATTAGACGCAAGCATAACTGCCCCTAAGGGGTTTAACATGTGACCTAAATATGCTGCTTTTCTTAATGGCACCATCACTTGTGGATCACTAAGAGGAAAATACATTTTTATAAAGAATGGCTGACCAAATTAATAATTTCTCCTCCAGTGCTTAACAAAGGCATGGTAAGTTGTAAGGGAGAAGCTCACAGCCACTTCTGTTTCTGTAACCACATCACAGTCAAGCACGGAAGCCTCAAATAATTAATTATTTTCAGTAATATTAACAGCTCACAGTAGCATCACCCTACCTGACCTCTCGTTAGCTGTCACCTTCATTTTAAAGGCAAAGGCAACAACGCCAAACCTTCCAGTCACACAGAACAAGGTGAGACCACCCTCATCCAACATGGCCTGCTGCCCAGAGCACTGTCCTGACACAGTCCTGCCCGGGGAGCCAGAGGCCAGCAGCAGGATACTCGGTAAGGAAGTGCTGCTATAGGAGATCATTAACAAGTGCACACATGCACAAAGCAGCAGTACTTTACCTCTCAAGATGCCTTTTTAGGCTTCCCTCTCTTTGTCAAAGGCTCATGCAACAGCATCAAAGAATGACAACCTCCTTCCATACTAAGCACACGACAGCAGCATTTAGCTCGTGCATCCTTTCAGAGCACAACTGAGCGATAAAGCAATACAGCAAAGCTGTCATTACAGATCTTCCACTCAAGTTTAAAATCTAGAAAAACGTCCAGATGTAGTAATTTTGACTATAAGACTTACCACTGCTTCTTGAAAGAGATCATTCTAAACCGCTTTGGATGAAGTATCACGCTTCCTGCATTTTTCTCCTTTTATTTTCACAGAAAGATGGCAACTTTCTCTCGTTGTCTCTATTCACATTCACAACGTAAGTGCCTACCTATGCCAGGACTTCTCATTCATTTCAGTCACTTTCATTTTTTAGAAGGGTAAGCTTGGGTTTCACATAATTACCAAACACTGACTTATTCTGCAAAACTTTGTGCTCCACACCAAAAAAGCTGTAGACACAGTTATGGTATTGCATATCACAGAGCACTGAAAATATGAAAAAAAAGTCTGGAGAACACCCTTAAGGCAGTTATAAAAGCATCTAATACTAATGACATTGCTTTGGGAGTACGGTGTTGCCTAAAGAGGAAAGAACAAATGGCAGCCTTAATTTAGTACCATCAGTAAGTCCTGGTTTTACAGTACAAAGCAGATTTAACTATATGCACACTTAAACAGCACCTAAAGCAAAGGAGGCCTAATTCTACAGCACCTCAATCTGAGACAATACAGTAGGTGAAGTCAAAACCCCAAACAAGGGATCCATTTTTCAAATCATATTAAGAGTGATAAGACACGATAAGAGAAGATTACCATCTGTCAGATTATCTTTTCAAAGTGCTTTACAGTAAAGCAATCAGTAAGTAATCCGTCTCCCAGTTAAGTGGTATGCTTTTCTACAACTCCTGAGAATCTAAACTGTACTGATAACACCACAGCTCTTTTTACTACCAGAGCTAGTAACAGTTCTGAACAAATCGCATTTCCACATGGCACTTGTGAGGACACTGAAGGAGGAAAACCTATCCCATGTGTACTAGTTTTGCTGAAAAAACAAAGTCAAAACGTTATTTACAACATAGTGATAAATGCCAATGTGTGTGTGTCCCTGCATGTGTGTTTGCACATGTGTACGTGGGTTTTAATTCAAAAAAAAAATATCTATAACTGTCAAACTGCACGACTGGCTTGTACCTACCTAAATCTGTGCTGCTCCCTAGGTAGTTCTGCAGGAATTCTGTCGAGCATTAGTGCACTAGACCAAAGCTTCAGCTATTTTATTTGTCCAGTATTTTAGTTCAGTCTCTTAAGATTACCATTACAGTATCAGTATTAGATATACTCTATTGCTGGCCTTCAGATGTTCAAAGTATAGATCTTGAGCAGCAAAGGTTTAAAGTCCTTTTTATCAATTGATTTTACTATTTGTAGTAGCATAGCACTTAGATACCAGGGTCTTGTGCTGACTGTACATAAAGTCTTATAAAAAGACCGATCCTCTTCCAGAGTTCCTCGTGTTCCTTTGAGCCACTTGATCACTCTCCACACTATGCTGGCACAAGCACACACAGAGCACTGAGAACCAGATCAGGGTTCAATTCAGATGAAAACAATCCAGTCAAAACCACAATTTTGAATATTTTTCAGCTGGATCAGCTTCCCAGACTAGTTCACTGCGCAATTACATGAACACTTGTGCCAGCAAAGTGGGAAGGAGTGCCTCTTTAAGCAGAAATGCTGCCAAACATGTAGCCATGGCCTAAATAGGCAAGCCAGAAGAGAACAGAAAGAGGGAAAAAAAAAATAGACAGTACAGCTAGGAACACCCAGCTCTTACCTCTCACTTCAGCATCCATCCACTAGGAGTTGTTTTCTTCATTTTAGTTCTCCCAAAACATGTTCTATGAAGCTACAGCTACCACAGAACCCCATTTCTAGGGTGGAAACACCCAAACCAGAATTGTTTAGGTAACACCTTTAACATTGAAAGCTATGAAGTTCCACAAAGCTGGTCAAGAATTGTAATCCACCAGGATTGCCACTGGTAGCCAAGTTGCATTCATTCGTGGTGTTGCAGTGTGACAGCTCCATCACTGTAACTGCCGTATTTACGAGAAAAAAAACCTTTTTTTTCCAACTAATTTGTAATTCAAGCAAAAAAGATTCCAAGAACAGCAAAGCACCACAGAAGTAACAGAACAATACTGATCAGCATGACTGCCAAGCTCAAGTGCCCCAGCTAGCAAACCCCTGTCAAGAGAGAGGACTGAATAGCTCCTAGGGAGCTAAACAGCCACTTACTATTTAGCTGTTTGCTGAACGCTCTTTGTTTGGGGAACTTCACACTTGAAATGCATCATTTAGACAATCTAGACCAGCAGTTCCTAGAACACAGTAGCCTATTTCTCTCTCTAGATACAGACAGTCATTCTACAAACGGCTGAAAATAAGAGCTAAAATACAGAGGCAGATTTAGGAATACAGAATAAGACTAAAATCATGGGTCTTTTTATTTATCTACAACGTATTTCAAACTACCCCTTAAAACCAAACCTATTACTAGTCCTTGCTCCTTCTAACTGGTGTTACCTTGTGAGCACACAGAACATAACCACAGCCCTCAAAAACCCAAATTAAGCTCCCTCCCACAACTACACCCCTTCAGCATTATTATGGCAACCTCTCACACCTTTGCTACTTTCCCCTGCAAACTTTTCTTCCCTCCTGTTCCATCCACTCCCATTAAAAAAGCCCATCAGTGACTTCTGTAGTTGTTTCTCTGCAACTGTTTCTCTTCTGTGACTCCTGCCCACAAACAGAGCTCGGTAGAAGCCCTTCTTCCCAACTGATCCTGGCAACATCCCTCCACCTACAAGGTACAGGCCCCTGTTAGTGGTTGGTAAGCCCACAGAACCTGGTGTGCCACCAGGAGTAAGACTGGTAGGTCAGAGCTAACCAGCTTTCTGAAGAAGGCTCAGCAGCTTTCATCCACTGCTACAGATAGATGTTACCTGGCACAGAGAAAGCTTCCTGGTAAGGCAAGAGAAGATGGTGAACTCCAGATGGTGGTAAACTGCTTTTTCCAGCAGTCTGCGTTCCTGGCTTCAGTTTTTCCTTACTCTGAGGTAACTATTTTTGTGCATTTAAGACAAACTACCATTACT
This sequence comes from Tauraco erythrolophus, assembly GCF_009769465.1. Lineage (NCBI taxonomy): Eukaryota > Metazoa > Chordata > Aves > Musophagiformes > Musophagidae > Tauraco > Tauraco erythrolophus. Next base: position 3,343,802 of record NC_141493.1, on the reverse strand, counting down.
GAAGCAACAACAGTTCCCATAGCTGCTCTGCAATTTTGAAGCCTGCCAAAAATAAACATGAAACTACACTTGAAAGATACAACACACCTAGAATCAAATACAGAAAGCATTCCTGAACAAGAGAAAAGTTAAATTCTTCTTATGCCTCTGACCACAGATCCGAGTCAGGTAGGTACAAAAACATAAGAGACTTCATCTGTTCATCATCTGCACAAGCTGAAACAGACTACAGCAGTGTTTTGGCTCTAAGAGATGAAATATGAAACAAGTCATAGACTATTAACCAAGCAGCATGGAATGGTTAAGCATCAGACTTCAAAATTAAGTCAGTAATCAGCACCCACAGCAGATATTCCCGGGCTTCTTTCAGAGACAATCAGGCACGAAATAGTTAAACAACTTGTCAAAGATGAGCAGTAATCACTCAGGGTTAAAGCTTAGGACTTAAGTCCCTGGCTTCCAGCCTTGGACCCAGACTATCAGACTTTTACATATCTTTGGATTACACTTGAAAGAACATTTAGATACAGCAGCTTGACTGTTTTCCTTCTGCCAAGTAATTAAACAAATTTGACTTAATTTGTTCTGAAGTACGACTCATTCCATTAAGACACCGTCTAGTTTTCAGAGACAGTTTAAACTCGCAGTTCTTAGTTGTTTCCAACCGGAGTTGCCATTATGCCACATCTTGGAGAACATAACAGGAGAAGTGTAAAAGCAAGTCTCAAAACAACGAAACTGCTGCAGAAAATCTTTGTAATCCTTTTCTAGAGTCATTCCCATAAAGGAAACTTCCACTGAGAAAACACGGCAATGTCTGCTCAAGTGTTTCTGGGCACTTAAGTCCTACTTGCACTGAAACAGTGAAGGTGCAAAAGAAAAAAAAAATCCATGGATTACAGGTGCTTTTGATAACCTGATCACTGAACTCACCAAGGACACCGACTCTGTGTTCTCCACTGGAGAGGTCCTGCTGATCTAATGTTCTGGCTCTGGTTTCTCCAGAGCACACACAACAAGCTGGACACAGATATGCTGCAGGACTGGACTCCAGCAAGACAAACACAAAATTCAGAAGGGAGGAAGACTTCTGTTGAGCAAAGAATCGGCTGTTTTGGAAGCAGAGGCAGCACAAGCGACACCACCCTTGCTCTTACGCAATGGACTGCTAAATCACAAAAAGGCAAACTTCTACCACCGGTTAACATTAAGGAACTCAATTACAATGCAGCTGATAATCAAATTTCAACTTATAACCTGACTTCCGTGCTCAACTTTGTGACCTGACAGGGCCAGGCCACAGCTTACGACCAAGGATACATTCCATACATACCAAAAGGAGAGAAGCCAGTTCTCTGCTCTTCACACATTCATATTCCTCAAGCTGGAAAAACGTTGCCACAGCAGAACAACATAGGCAAGCCCCAGATATAAACTCATTGCCATCTTCTTTCCTCGAGCTTCTGTGACAGCTTTCCCTGCTTTCCCTTCCAGCCTCGTTAGTTCTAAAAGAACCATCGTCATCGTCACGTCCGTCTATCACACAGTGCTTCGCAAGCCAGAAAATTAAGTATCAGAGTTCATGTTTCAGCCATCGAAGCCACCAAATATTGACTCTGTAATAGCCATTCTAGCCCAAGTATCTAAAGAATTACAGGTTGTGCACATTAGGGGAAGGTTCCGAGGTCAGCTCTGACCTCAGACACACTGGAAGCTGTGTACTCGCATTCTTCGCAAGCTTTTGAAAGTTGCTGCCACTATTACTGTATTAAAAACGTCACCCTGCATTGGCCAGTTTTGTAGGCAACGCTGCAGAGACACCACTGGTTTTGCTTTCTGCTGCTTAACACAATTAAATGGATGCAGGTTTTTTGGTTAATGCTTCTGTTAGTTTTGTTTAAGCCAGTGTCTCATATGAGCATTGCAACACTGCATTAGGAACAGGAAGAAAACAGAAAACAAAACCTCCCGTTTCTTCCAGGTTTGTTCTCTTCACTTTGTTTTTAGTCAAGATCCAGCACTCACGACAAAAGTTAGTTTTTAAGATCTGAGCTCTAAAGCCACTCAAAAACCAAAAATCCACCCCCTAGGTACTACCATGCACAAATACTGTCCTCAGTCACAGGCGTGATTAGAGTCCCTACTTGTCAGCTCGCAAACCACAGGGTTCAACAATCATTAAGGGTCAGACAGCAACATTTTCTTTAGCTTTCACCACCGTGCCTGCCACAAGAAAGCAGGCAGAGAGGAAAAAATGTCCTCGGACCACACTTGGAGCCACTGTCGACTTGTCCTTGGGTGTTCTGAAGCAGGACCAGAGGCATGCGAAGCTGCTGTTCCCGTTTCCGCAGAACCACTCCAGGCTCCGCTTTATTAAAGTGAACCTTAAAGCCAGAAACACGGCTAATAAAAGGAAAAACATGACCAGGCTGATTCATTATTAATCCTTCCAACAGCATCACAGGGAAACGTCACTAAGCAGAACAAGAACCCCAAGGATGGCATGGAAGCTCAACTTGCACTGTGATTAGACAGCTGGCTTTCAACGCTGCCCAGCATGAATGGTGGGAGCCGAACACACAGGAAGAGGAGAGAATTTCAGCTTGACAAATCCATTACAACCAAGTGTAATAATACCAACCTCGGGACCTCTGTCCAGGATCTAGGCATTTACATTTCAGCATGTCCTGCAGTGTGTCAAGGCTCTGGGGTTTGCACCTTCACACATCCTACATCAGCTACAGCTGACAATGAGACAAAACTTCCCTCTGGGTCACAAAAATCAGGCGGCCACATCTTCCATGACAAAAATGGACACTCTTACAATTTTTTGGAAGCCATCCTGGTTGGCTTTCAGAGCTGAAACTGAAGCTAATGAACACAGTTACAGTAAAGGCTTCCCCCAACCCCACCCACTGTGGTTCCAGCAACACAGAGCGCAGCTGCCAACCCATTGGGAAGCACCAGGCTATGGAGTCATCTTTGCAACATGAGGTACACCACCTCAGAACAGCGAAGGAAGTTCAGGACAGGCAACTTCCTCACTTCTGCATTGCCAGATCCCCAGAAAAGCCACTTTACCATATCTATAGATAGAAAGTTCATTACTATTACACACATGTCAACATGTCTGTTTTAGTGAAGAATTATTTGCAAGCACCAGCCACAAAACCGCAACTTCTTCAATATTTGTACTTAATTAAGGATTTCGTTTGATATGCAATTAAAGTTACAGAATTTAAAGTCTGCTGGGGAAAAAAAACAATACTACATTTAACAGTAGTTTTGAGTTCAAGCTCTAAACATGCTTCCTGAAGAACTTCAAATTAGAGTTTAAAAAAAAAATTGTTAGAGCTTTCTTGTTTCCAAAAGTCATCTTTCAGCTTGTAAATGACAGGAGTCTGAAAGTGCATCATCTGCCACATGTTGCAGCTAATAAATTAAAACAAGTCACTTGTGTTTATACTGATTTTTTGGCCTTTGGAAGCTAATTTGAACCACACGTCAAACGGGGAAATAATGGAAACTATAGTTACTGCTTTTCTAAATACAACATTAATCTCACTTGTAAGTCAGAGCATTCAAGATACATTAAAAAAAGAAAAAGCTCCAGGAATTACATAAGTGACAAGGCCAACTGCTTACAAAATAGAAAGTTTAACTCGTGATCTTACAGGCTGTGTTGTGCAAACAGAACTTTATGGCCAAAGAAATTCAGAAGTCAGTGGGACTTTCCTCAGAAGAGAGCAGAAATGCTGCTCTCCAGCACAGAGAAAGCACCATTACCCTAATGATCCCCAATCCAAATCAAAGAAAATAACATTTTGTGCAGTCACAATCCGGCAGCCATCTTAGTATAAGATGACATTTGTCACTGCCAGCTTGGAAAAGTTTTAGGCAATACCCAGTATTATTTCAAACACAAAACACCTCCTTACTTAATAAGTAACCATGCACAAATATTCAGATTTCTTCCTCTTCTGGATAACAGAAGCTGGAAAGATGGGGACAATTACTTGATCTTTATCTAGTATTTAGATCTTCAAAGAGTACAAACATTAATTAATTCTCACAACACCTGCCTGTGGAATGCAAGAATCGCATTCCTCATTTTGTAGATTAAGCAAAAACACAAATCAAGAACTGAGTGACGGAAAAATCTTAGCAATCTTGGAAAACAATTCCAGCAAAATACTTCAGAAGCCTGAATTCAGCCCTCCTTAAAAGCGTGCTGAAGAGTACTCTGAAACCACAGTTTAATCCTGAAGCTGGGTATCTGAACACACGTTAAAAGTCTGTTTGCTTTGCTCAAGCTGCACACAGCAACACTGGGATATCTCAGTACGATTCTGTTCACATCTCCCTACCTGAGGGGCAGCTAAAAAGTCAGAAAACATTCAATAAAAAAATATCGCTCTTACCTTCTGCTACATCGTCGTCTACAGCGCCTTTCACCTGAGAAAAACACCACTGAATGTCATTTCCTCCTCCAGCTCCTAAAAAACACAATTGGAAAAATGAGACACCCCCCCCCACAGCAACACAAAGAGCACACAACAGTTGCCAAACGAACATTTCGGACACGGCGCACGCCTGCTTCCTCCGCCTCGCCGTCGGCACCGTTAGGAATCGCCCCTCCCCACCTTGTTCCTTTACAGATGTTGTTTTTGTGGTATTGTTTGTCAAAACCAGTGTCGGCAGCGCCGAACGCTCCAGCACTGCCAGCCGACTGCACCAACTCACCGTGCTGGTGCCAACTTCGACCGCGCGTCTCAAACCAGAAGATCTTAACTTCACCCCACGTAAGACGACTTCCCACTTGAGAAGCCAGGATTCTCCACGAACACACACAAACAACTTCAACAGAAACAATCAGAAAAAGCTGTACACTTCCAGAAAGTTTCAATCCTTCATTCCATATAAACCACCATTCCTTTCCTTCTTTTACAAAAAACATCAAATCGAACCTACATACCAAAGGCTAAAGAAAAAGAATTTTACCACAACTTTAGAGTCTCTTCACAGCAGTAATAAAAGCAATTATCAGCCTGAAAGCAGCAAATCCGAGCAGAAAAGCAAACAAAGGAATCGGACGTTAACAAGTTCTACTACCGTAGAAAACGGATCGAAGAGAAAACTTCAGGAACATTACCGCCCCGGCGGAAGGCAGTGATTCATTTGAACCCTGCCACCAAAACACACACAAAAACCACCACCCATTTCTTTTGCATTTCGTTCCAAGCAAATCACTGCAGGGCTGAGGACGTACAGGAAGAGACTCAAATGGGCTTGCCCCCTTTTTTTTTTTTTTGGAAAGCCACTGTCAAAATGGAACTTTTCCCTAACACAGAGCAACAGATGGCATTTACACATTAAGCTATGGCTTTTGGGATAACCAAGGATACAGGAGGGACTTCTTCCCTCTTCCACACTAAGGGGGGGAAAAGTCAAAGACATGGAAATCAGAAGCTCCAAAATAATCTCTCCAAAAAAGACCAAGTGTCTCAGAGTGTTAAGTGCTGGAATACAATCAAGAGTCCAGTTTGCACTTTTTGCTGGCCTTCATTTCTTTCCTGAAGGATCACAGACACGCAAGCCACAGACCCTGACACGGTGGAGGCGAGTGCAAGCATCCATCTAGGCAAGGGAGGTCAAAACGCTTTTTATAGATACGCTGGAAGGTCTGCCACACACGTCCACCATTCCCCAAAACCTGTACAACCCACTTCCTCTCCTCTCTCCAACCTCTTCATTTGTCATTCAGCAGCTGCCACCATGGCAGCATTTAAAGGGGACGGCTTGTAAGAAAAAAAATCTCAGCTCTTCCTGCTTAAGGCTGAAACTCTATTTTTCATCCAATTTACTTGAACCAAGTCGGCAATTCCCCCTCCCCGACTGGAACAAAAAGAGGAGGGTGGAGCACGGGCGTGTGGCGGAGGGGAAAAAGGCAAAGCAGAAGCCTGATGCGGCCTCTGACGCTGCTCCTCCAAATGCAAATTGCTGAAAAGACAATTCATTTGCAGAGGAGGAGGATGAATATATTTCCAAATTAAGAAATTGCAAGGAAAAGTAAGGAGGAAGAGACACCTTATGCACACACGCTTCCAGCCTACCAAGAGCACTTTAGGATGCAAAATGGGGAGCAAGCACAGGAAGGAACGAGAAAGAAGACACCGAGAGACCTGGGCCAAATTTTACTCTCATTTGTCGATGCTCAAAAGCTGCACCCCACAGAAGGGTGCAACTGCACACCTGCACCCTGGCACACCTGCACCCTGGCACACCTCTCCGTGCACAGCAGCACTTCCCTGCACGGTCCCCACGAACTCCGCCTGGGAAAGAAACGCAACGTACGACCGCGTATACAAGACGAAAAGCCTGTAAGGGGGGAAAAAGGGAAAAAACCACAAAAAGCAGAGGGCCACGCTGCCCGCAAGCCTCCCGCACACGAACTTCCGAACGCCCCGCTTCCCCCCCGCCTCGCCGCCTTCGTGCCTTTCTTTTCCCTCCCCCGGTACGGGAGGGAAAGGAAGGGGTGGGTGGGAGGAAAGCGCGATTTCCCAGAAGGGGAAAAAAAAAATAAATAGAAACGGGGAAGGCGCAGGCGAGGCGGAACGGGAGCGCGGGGCCGGGGGCCGGGAGGGGCGGCCGGGAGCCGCGGCTCGGGCACCGGCGGGGGCTGCGAGGCGCTCCGCCCGCCGCGGGGAGAGCCCAGCGGGCGCGGAGCGGAGGCGGCGCTGCCCGCTGCCCCCGGCCGCAGCCCCCGCCACCCCCGCCCGGCCGGCAGGGCCGCTGCCGCCCCCGCACCTGTGCCCGGCGGCGGGGCCGGTGCCCCGCGGGGCGGCCGCCCCTTACCTGCCATGTTGGGCTCGCGAGAGCGGCCGCGGCGGGTCGGGCGGTCCGGGCGCTGCGCGGCGGGGCCGCCGGTGGCGGGCGGGGGGCGGCGGCGGGGGGCGGATGGCGGCGGATGGCGGCGGCGGTGCGGCCGGCTCCGCTCCCGGGGCTGCCCCCGCTCCGCGCCGCGCTCCGGCCCCCCCGGAACGCTCCACTTTCAAAATGGCGCCGGCAGAGCTGGGGGTGACGTCACCCGGCGGGGGGCGGTGCTCCGCGAGGGCGGGGCGGCGCGGCGGGGCGCTCGCCACCCCCGGGGGCACGGCGGGCGGAGGGGGCACGGCGGGCGGAGGGGGCACGGCGGGCGGAGGGGGCACGGCCGGAGCCGCTCCGCGCCCCGGGCCGCAGGCCCGCCCCGCGCTCGGGTTGCCGGCAGCCGCGGGCCGGGCCTCGCCCGGGGGGTCGTCCCCGGCAGGGAGCGCTCCCGCCGGGGCCGCCATCACGGTGCCCGCCGCCCTCACCCGCGCGGCAGGGCGCTTCACGGGCTCACCGGCGTGTTGCTCCTTCCCCGAGCTCCCCCTCGCCTGCCGCCGCCGTTCGGTTTCGTTTCCTTCCCGCTCCCCCACGCCCTCGCTGCTGTGCCGTTTCCTGGTGCAGCAGCTCCTCACAGCACCTGTTCCATGTGCGTTTTCCACCCGCCCGATGTTTTCCATCACGTCCATAGCCTCGGTCTCTGGTTTCGCTGGAGAACCCAGCGCCTCTTGGCCACTCTCACCGCTATTCCCCGCGCACCCAGCCGTGCTCCCGAGCCATTTTTAGCCTTCCTCCACCTTCACACCCGCAGCCAACAAGCTCTACACAGACGACTCCCAGCCGAGCCCAGCTTGGCACAACTCCTGCTGGCTAAGAAGGATGAAGGCTCCTCTTGAAGCTCTCTGGGTCTCAGGTAACGTCTCAGCTGTAGTGAACACACAGGACTTGGATAATTGACTCAGGACAATCTATTTAAGATCTTGTGTAAGTCATCAGTTTCCCTTCACAGATGTTTGTGCAAACGTTCCTCTCTTCTCGGGCCGGGTAGAGCTTGCTAATCCAGATTTCACTCGGAGATTCATGAGCTCATCCTGCAAACCCAGCTGTGCCGCAGACTCGCAGTGTGCCTTGGAACACGTCTCCTAAGTCCTGCGCTAATTGTGCATTTCCAGCTCAAACACCTAAGAGGCTGCTTCTAAACACAGGACCACTCAATTCCCAGTGGAGGAAAAGCACAAAGTACAGAACTGTGGGAGCTGAACACCTCTGAACAAACCAACCAGGCTCCCAGTGCTCCAGAGTAAACTCCAGAAGCCCACAGCTGGCCCAGCCTATCGACTGCTTTGGACAGATGCAGCTTTATCTGTACATCTCTGATGAAGATTGCACACGCAAATAAAATCAGCCTTGGCAAGAACAATACAGGAATGCTTGAAAGAGCACTCAACACTTACAGGGCCTTCTAAAGAACTGCAACTCACCTAAGTTTGGGAATATCTGGAACCAAGTGTTTTGCTTAGTCCATTTTGAGAGCAATCCAAAAATCTAAAACCAAACACACGGCAAGTTTGAAAACATGCACAATCAAGACAGGCTCTTTCTGCAGAACTACAGATAACTTCTCCTAACACCCAGGTCCACGTTTCCCAGAGCTCAAGGACAAATTAACTCAACTCTACAAATTCATGGCCATGTTTAGTCAGTATCAAATTCAGAATCAAAGCTGACATTCCTCTTTTTCAGGATTCCTTAAAAACATCCTTTCAGCCCTAAATAGAATTGTCCTGCAACCATTTATCAGGAAAAATTGCAAATAAAGTCCAATTTGTCCATTGCCTCTGTACAATTCCTGCAGAATTTGGCCCTCAGAGTAGAGTAAGGATTGTTTCAAGAACTTCTGTTGCTAAAAAAAGAAGGAAAAAGACCTGCAATTAGCTCTGTAATATAAATTAATGAAGCTTTAGCACATACCTTTTAATTAAAACAAAATCCCTCTTAGAAAAGGTTTAATATCGTGGTGCCAGAAGGATGGATCACAACTCCAACATTTCAGGTTTTTGTTTTGAACTAACTGAGCTACAGAATATAATGAAGTATAATAAATAATCGACATTAAATCACAGCCAGGGTAATTAGTAAGGCATCTTAGGAATCACCACCTTTGCTTGGGTGTTCGCTTGCTTGTTAATTGAGGCAGCACAAGTATTCACACTGGTGTTGCTGGTTAGTGCAAATCAGCAAGAGCGTGTTTCACAGCTCTGATCCCAGGTCTGTGAGCACGTACTCGGGCCCCTTGGATTTCACCAGTGTTCGAGCCTTTGTTCAGGTGCTCTGGGGAGACAGAAACTATTGGGTTAAATTCATACACAACCACCAGCAGCACGAAGCTTTACTGAACATTTATCTATTCCAATCATGCTTTAATGACTAATTCTTACTCTACAGACAAACCCCTTCAGCCCAGACTGAGGAACATCTCCAGGAAATAGGAGAGACACTCAGGGACAGGGGTCCACTCAAAAGCGTTTCTGGTTGTTTTTAAGGGCCAGGGAACTACATGCAGAGTGGTCAGTTCACAGCAGCAGAAATCAGGAGCTATAGAAAACAGAAATCAAGGTGTAAAATGTGACTGGCAGTTGATAGAAATATATATAAAAAATCACTGATCAAATAACTAAAGCCCCAGAGAACTCCTTTATCAGCAACTCATTTCGTATCTGCGTTAGTTTCCCCATAATTTGACCCATTAGACAAGACTATAATGAATTACAACAACTCGGTTTAGAAATAAAGGGAATAATCATCACCAAAATTATCTGGAATTTAGTAATAGCTGAGCCACCTGAGGTGACGTGCAGGTTCACATCAGGGCAGTGTCATTCCCTACAGCCTGCTCTCCTGTATTTCAGCCTGTCTACCTTGCAGCGTTTCAGCAAGAGGCTTCCGTTGCTTTTTGGGAGCGCGTTTCACAGCCTAACAGCCTCTGCTCTTAGAAAACGGTTGCTAACATTCACCCGTGTTTCCCCATTCTTAATTTCACACAATTGTCTCTACGTATGTCACCGCTTAATTAACAATCATTATCAAAACAGTGCTGAGTCACGTCTTAAGCCTGCCGCACGGCAGTTCATGCCCACCAAGGTCAGGCAGACCCTGCTTCCGCAGCGAGTTTCAGGCAAACGGCGCGTGGCGCGAGTCCCAACCCATCAGACCTCATCACGGGACATCAACGCCGACCTCACTCAAGCAGGCAGTGCCAGCTTCCACGCCAGGAAGTCTTCTGTGGCCATGCAGGACTTCCCTTTGCTTTTTCTGACAGCCAGACTTGACTTGGCCCAAGTTCACTTTCACCAGGTCCCTCCTGTAAAGCTCCAGCTGCCAGTGGCCAGAGACTTTCAGCTAAATCCAAGGTTTACACAAAGGTTTAAGCATTTCCAGCTCTTGCCTCACTGTCATAAACTTGAGCACTACAAAGACTGATGTTGCACCCTGCTTTGCTAGAGCAGTTCCACTGAAGTCACTGGATTTTATTTTCAGAAAAAGAAAAAATGAAATTAAAGTTTCTAGCAGTTCTGAGCATCTTTACTGTTGGGGAAACACTCAGAGTGGTGTAAAACGCCATCCTCCCCTGAGCAGTCACCGGGCAGTTTACGTATTAACAATTATAGAAAGCAGAAGAGAATGGTACACAACTTCCAGTTCACTTTGCTCTGCCAGTGATGTTCTAGAAAGCAATTTCCCAGACAAAACCATTTTTCCCAAACAATTACTATCTAATGATTCTGTAACCAAGTGCCCCAAACTACTCATCACTGAGCAAACTGAGGCAACGACAGCTCACTAGTTCTGCTGAACGAGCAGCTCGTGCTATCTCAGAAGTGTGAAGTTCATCGCATTAAAGCTCTGCTATTGCAAGGGGAAGCCTCAGCATTTTCTTTCAGAAATTACTACGGCTTTTTTCCTTCACTTTAGCCTGCTGCAAGCACATAGAAAACCTAATTAGGCTTGGAAATAATTTCATTTGTTCATTAAAGTAGTAGTTTGCAAGACAGGTTTAGAACCAGCTCCAGAGTTCACTTGTTTAGGGCAGGTCTAAATTACAATGATTGAAACCACAATTTGCAAAATATTAGTTTAATGGATTATTTAAGCACAATTTGTACAAGAGACATGCACCTGAATTTTGGCAAGAGTTTTATTTTAAAGCAAGTGCAAAAATACATTTGAGGATAGAGGGAAAACAAGGCTTCTGGAAAAGAAGAAAAAAAGGTCTTAGAGGTAGACAGGAAGCACCTGTTTGCAGGGAGGAAAACAAGGATTTTTCAAGTAGGAGGGCTTGTTTGAGAGGGTAGGAGGTGTCCCAGTAATTTAAGGTTAGAAGTTAAGAAAAGAGGAATAACTTGAGATGCATAGAAGAATTATGTTCTTATTGTCAAGTCTCTTGCTACTTTTTTTTTTCCCCCAAACTGTAGTTAGTTCTATTGGAGGATGAGTCAAACCAAAAAAATAAGAGAACTGTCATGGGAAGCTAACAATCCTATTGAAACTAAAGCTGCAGCCACAGGAGGAAATAGGAGATTCACAAGACCTAGATTTAGCCCTTCCAGTAATTTAGTAGCTGCAATTAACAAATTAAAAAAGCCTATCATTCAGGATAACCTGGCACTTTGAATCTTCCAACTTGGGATAATTCGGACATAACTTAAAACTCTGAAACCTACTAACAGTAGGGAAAATAAAAAAAACACGAAACAAAATAAGAACAGTCATCCTAAAGTAAGCCCCATGAACACAAGCCAAGGTACGCAGAAAGCAGTTGTATTCTAACAAGAATGATTAAACACTGAACTACATTCCAAAAAAATCTACAGCACACCCACTACCAGGCACTTTTAAGGGCAGATTAGATAACCACCTACTGGGAATGGTCTAAGTAGAGCTGCTCCATGCCTGAGGGCAAGAGATGCCTCAGTCCTTTCTAGCCCCAGTTGTCACCATTCTACAGAGGAACCAAGTTCTTCAGCTTGAAAACACAAGTTCTTTGCACTAGTGACAAACCCAAAATACACCAAACCCAATAAATCCATACTCAGAGAATACTTCTAAAAGTATTAAGATTTCCTTCTCCTATTAGTTTTCAGAAAGGGGATAATTAACATTACTCAGTCTTTTCAAACACAGAGATCAATGAAAGGAACATAACAGCAATACCAACAATTACAACAAAAAGTTATTTTTTGGGGAAAAAAAACCAGCACTTCGTGCACAGACTTAACTGCTAACATGCTGCATCTCTAAGAGGCACAGAGTAACTCCCAGGTATAAGAGCCTAAGTTGTCACCACCTTTATGGGGCACTTTGCAGGAAGGGGAGGGGTTAGGATACAGAACTGCAAAGGGTCTGGAATAGTTTTCCTTTGAGGTTGTCTGGGAATTTTTTAAACCTCCAAACTGCCATAGCCTGAACACACAAATGTTTCTTTTTGGGGAAAAACTTCTTTTTGCAGTGTTATTGAGGGAATGGGTGTTCATTTTTCTCTACTAATAAACCTACATAGGTGATCTAAATAAGTGAAAGAGAAGCCTCAGAGATTTTCTTAAACAATTTTGCTTCACAAAGCAGGAACTTGAAAGTCAGTGTGTTAAAAACACTGCTGTCTATAGGATTTCCATCTTCTTTTTAATAGTGGGGTTTAGCATCTTCTATTTTAGATTCTTAATAGGACAAAGTACTTGTATGCATTAATTAAGTTAACAAGCTATTATCCTTCACTATTAGCTGGAAGAATTACACCTGCTCAGGTTCGTTTCAAAAGGGAGACGTAAATCCAAGTCTTGGCTCAAGCCCTGTAGTTATCTTGGATGTATCTCTGAAGCCGTTGTTACTACAACACACACGCAAAGCCAGCGGAGCTCAAAAGCACGATTAGCTCTTTGGAATCATGGTTTGTACTCTGAAGAAGCCTGTAATTTTACTAGCAGTTTGCAGTAAGAAGTTAATTGCTAGCTCTGTGTGGTGCTAGCAGAGTGTCTGAACTTATCACATCAATGATCTGACTTTGCCAGGAGAAACATTCCTTAAAAACCATGGATTGTAGGAAGCGATGATTAACGCCACTGCAGTCTTTGAACTCCAGCGTTCTTGCTCTTGATCCTGGGCTCTAGTCTTGTACCTTCCGTCAGCCTGGTGTTGCTAACTTCTCACAGTATTGAAAGGGTGTGAGCAGACTGACATCCTAAGCCCTGGAATCAGAGAAAGACATAAGAAATTCAGCTGGTATTTTTCAAGTTTTTAGCTTTTAACTCCAGAGAGAAACGTGAAAATGTGACTTCTAAAATAAAACCAAAAAAAAAGGAAAGCAAATATAGAGCCTAATGATACCATGTCATTAAAACTCTCTTGATTCTTACGCCAGACTGTAAGTGGAAGTATTAGTAGTAACTTACTCCGAGTAGTAACACTATCGCTCAAGTCATGCGTGCAAAAAACGATGTGTGCAGGTAACCAGCAGGATTTGCTTTAGTCATTCATGAACTTGATGTATGAATTCATTTACCTTCTGCTTTCGTTTTCCATTCACAAGAGCACGGCATTTCTGGGCTACTTTTTCAGTGTTTCAAACTTTCTTTAATATACGAAACATTATTCAAGTATTTGCAGCTGCAACTGTTCTGAAAGGTTCTCTGCTTGCTTTGCTTGGTTCCACAGCCCTCCTGGTAACAGGTCTGTACGGGTCTGGGGGTAACGCCTGAGCTGAACTGGGAGGGGAAGGAAGGGAGGCCGAAACAGCAGGATGAATTGTTCCATTCACACGGCTTTCTGCTAGGGAATAAGTTACCACTGTAAACAGGAGAGAGGTGTGGTTTGCACATCGGACAGGAAATCCTCAGTTCTAATCCTTGCTGTGTTGTTGATTCCCTTGGAGACCTTGAGCAAACGCTTTCTGTTCCTATTTTGTTAACTGGGAATGAACTGGGGATGATAGCACTCATCTAGCTCATAGGTGCAGTCTTTCAGCTAAAACATTTATAACATTCTTTAAAACCAACTCCTGGCACACAGGCTTGAGATCAACTTAGCTGCTTGTCTAAGGTTATTTCTCCACCCTGCTCTGAGGCCCAGGGACCCTTAGGGCCCAAGCCACCAGTGCAGACCTACAGGCTTTGTTTTCCTCACTTACAACCATGCAAAGCAGATGCTTTAACAGGGATATAAGGAAATGCAGCCTCACAACCAACAGCCATGGTCTGGTGTGATCTGTGGTCGGGCAGCCTGCTCTGCCATCCTCAGCACACGCTGTGGCTGCCTTTAGGCCTGTGGTAAATAGATGTCTTCACTTTTTTCCCTGGAGTTCCATCGCCTGCAAGTGAAGATGCGTGAGACGGGGTACGGCTGAGGAGAGGATGTTCTTTAGGAGGACTCCGCTGCGTGTCAGGCCCTCACTAGAAGCCACACACTCTGGTTGCTGAGCAGGGTGGCAGTCACTCGTGCCCCCAGACCCCCCATACCAGAGGCAGCTGTCTGGCAAGCTGTTCAGCTGTGTCTGACGGGAAGGGTCCTGGAACCAGCAGATGATGGTGCTGGGCTGGGAATATTGAAGAAGCATAGAGACTGGAGGCGTGACAGCCCTGCGCGGAGTGTGGAGCCAGGGCAGAGATTCTGATTTTTTTAGTGCGGATTCTCTGTATTGATGTAAAACCACCACGTAAGTGATGAATCACACTTTTATCACTCTATTTTAACGAGGGAGAATCTTTGGTAACAGGATCTACTAATAGCCGCATGCAAAGGCGAAAGTCCAGACTCCTAAAAAGCATGCTTCCCTCAGGTTTCTCACTTTTTCTGTAACTAGTGCTTACAGCTACAGTTTCAGAGTTAACTGAGTGCACACAACTCAGGCTAGTCCAGAGGAGCCCATGGAAACGTTTCTAGAAATGAGAGACAATGTTCTTCCATCACTTAATTAGAGAAGGAAAACTCATTAAACAGTTGTCTGTTACCTACCAAACCTTCTTGGCTTTTCACTTAGCTGCAAGCATTTGGAGTTGTTGAAACTGTTGCTTAAATTCAGAGAACTTTCTCAGTATTCTTATTTGTAACTACTTTTATTTAAAACCCATTTAATCCTGGCCCTGAAAAGCTTTGTAAACTAGGCTTAGTTTGAAAGACATCTTACTTTGAGAACCTAAAGAAACTTGGTCCTGGTTTGCACGACATTTGTCCTGAGCTTGATATGCTATCCTGAATCTAGCCGTGAAGTTTTACATGTGTAGAAGTCTCTTCTCTTCTGTTGCTTAAGGAAGCCACCTGACCTGTGGAAATCTCCCTATTTAGTTCAAAGACATCTTCCAATATTTGCAGGATCTGTTTTTCCCATGCTTCTCCATTCCTTCTTATGTATTTTTCCACATATTTCCCTACTTCACTTCCTCCCTTTCCTCCCACTGTTTCCTTCATCTCTCCCCTTCCCCTTCAAAATCCAACCCATATCTTTGATCCTCGGAGAAGCAAAACCACACCAAAAGTGCAAGCAGGCCCAGCCGTTTTCTCTTCCCTTTGGCTCTCCGGTGCAAGCCTCTGCGTGGCAGTGCCGGTGCACGCAGATGACTGAGTGACTCTCATGGATCAGAACTCCAATCACTAAATCACATGCTCATGCTTCAGACAAAATCATTCTCAGCTTGGCAAATGTGAAGCTGTTTACGAGACACCAATGAAAGAGGCCGTTATTGGAATGAAGCCTGCCAATGTATCCCGAGATTCCTGTCCCAGACAACTGCTGCCATCCAGCAGGAAAGCGTATAACCTTCTCCAAAGACCCCAGAACTGCAATGCACTCAAGGTCTGCAGCAGAAGACATGGCTTACAGTAGCTGTGCAGAGAACCCCTGAGAAACAGGAAAAGTGAAAGTCGTTTAATAGTGATACTTAATTGGCCTACCCTAGAGACTGTTTAAAAATCCCGAACAGTAAGCCCTGAATCACTCTGCTCATTGACCTTCCTCCCTTTCAGTGCCTTTATCCTCTTGCCTCACTACCTGGAATAGAACAAATTTTCCTTTGAGGTTCCCTGTATATACTGGTTTTGATGTGATCCAGTTTCTTGCTTTTTCCGTCAGTAAACAGAGAGATCTGGGTACTTCTATCCCAGGGGTAAAAAAAAAAAAAAAAGCATTTATTTTTTAAACCAGAAGCTACTTTGTAAAAGTCTCCAAGAGGGATGGAGAATTAAAATACTGAACAACTCCTTTACTGATACTTGATGATCGCTCATTTAAACTACATGAATTCTGTTCTTGGGCAAACATAAGTATGCAGAAGAATACTAGAGCTTCCTGCTTCTAAATCATAAAATTGTCAATTTTTATTATCGTTTTTCTATTCTCTGTTGTTTTAAAACCAATATAGTCTAAAAAGGGTATCGTAAACATGAGGTAGAAATGCTGATAGTTCTGGCTGATAGCGAGCCCTTCCAAAAACCACAGTTCTAACCCTCGGGTTTAGACTTCAAGCTCATCTTTCCTGGCATGCTTAAATAATAAGCAGGAGAAAAAAGCAGAAATATGGATTTTCAGTCCCGCTCCCATAGGGCACCGGTATTTTCTTTAGCTCCACCAAAAACCTCTCTGCTTGTCTCCCCACTCCTTGTTCAGCTGTTGGTTGCCCCAGCTGCACAAACACAGGAGATACTGCTCATCCCCTCCTCCAGGTCACATCGCCGAGGATGAGGATGCACAACCCCAGGGCCTTCTGGCACTGGGGCACGCCAGCCATTTATGATGTATAATTAGACTTCTACCTTCTCGTCACTCTGTCATCAAACACTGATTCTGGAGTCCTTGGAGAGGGGAGCTGGTGCCTTCTCTGACACAAGCAAAGACTGGGCACATGAACTTGACATTTTCTTGATATAATCACTGCTGTAGTGTGCATTTAAATGCGACTATGCAATAAGTTCAGAACTAGAAATGTTATTCCAGCACAAAAAGCATGTTGTGCCTTTCGCCCACTCTCCCAGAAGTCAATATAGACCAATCTCCAATAGTTTCAGTGACATCTACATGAGGCTTCAGGCACAGACGGTGCTGATAACTCTAAAATCAGGTGTTGACAGGTAAGCAGGACGCTTTGCTGAAGGAAATCTTGGTCACGATTCACACATACATCGCTAGGTGTAAGTATTACCATGTGTTTGAAGAACTATAGATGTTTTAATATGTGCATGGTGTATCTGTGTAACAATGCGAAGCATAGTGAACAGGGACAGACAGATCCAAAAGGTGTCCAGGTGTCTTTGAAAAGAGCCATCTGTCCAAACCGTGTGGAATTTAGAGCGTGGTCACGGGGACATGAGATCAACTTGATGGGTCTAACAAGCCACTACACCGAGGTGCAACAATTAGTCACATCACGCTTGCCTGGTGTGTTGCATGCAAAGTGAAATGAGTTCAGCTGAGCCACCAGTGGAAGGTTTAATTATTAAAAAGTGGTGCAGGCTGACTCCTTTTCCTTGGCTTAACAGCAGATTGAGAGCTTGCATGGAGCTACAAGTATTACTCCTAGCACTGAGCCAGACCACGGGGTAATGCTCTGTTTCTGCTGTTTCTTTGTTTTTCCTTTATGGTCACTGAAGCAAAAAGGAATCTTCTCCCATCCTCATTGCTTAGACCAAAATGAGGCTTACGTATTCATGCTCTGTGTCTGTCCGCTTCCCCGTAGTAGCTTGTGACTCAGTGACCAATTCCAATTAGGATTTGTATTACGGGATGTTTGAAGGATATTCAAGTGCTTACAACTTCAAAAAAACGTGACAGAGCTTGAATTTTTGCCTGCTCTGACAGATGCTGTACACTGAGTTTGAGCCTTATTAAAACTCCAGAGAATCCACACTGGAAAAGTAGTATTGTAACGTTCCATCTGTGGGAAATGCCTTAACCAAAGTTTGCATCCTACTAGACAGCGGAGAATCCAACTGAGGCAGATCTGCCGTGGAGACCAGACAAATTTTCCTGCTTACAAAGGCGTGCAGAGCTTCCTCCACAAGGCAAGCAGAGGATGTGACACTGAACCCAAGCTGACATTGAAACCAAAGCTGCTTAGCTCTAAGGCAGAGAACCACAAGGTTGAAGTTAATTTGTCACATTCTGTGTTTTACCATAATTGCAGAAAGTTGGAAGAAAGTGGAAGGCAAATGAGACATAACCCTTTGAAAACACGGCTATTCTCCAGGCAAATCTGAGCTACAAAATAGTGCACATAAATAATCAGCGCTAGAAAACTACCCTGCACACAAAAAGAGAAAAGTTTTCTGGTTGGAGAGAAACTTCATCTCTACAAAACTTGGTTACAGCCCAAACTGGACAGCAACTAGAAATATTTCTCACAAACTGGAAGCTCCCTGGACTCTGCAGGGGCTCTGCAGAATCAACAAGCTTATCCGCCATGCTTCCAATAGCAGGCAGGATATTGCTAAGAACATCAATCCACTGAGCAACTACAGGGGGCTCCCATTACATCCCACTTCCCGTGAAACCACCAGGATCACTATCTTGCTGCTAAACACCGTAAGCCTTTATGATCCGTGTCTCTAAACCAAACTGAGCAAGGCCCTGGCTTCCATGCCAAAGGCTTGAAGATACTTCTTCCTCCACAGACTCTGCAGAAACACCACTCTGGTTCTGCTGACCAGTCCTGGGCAGTCCAGATTCAGCAGCAGGGAGGCTGTGATTGCATGGATGCTTCTGACAGTAGCAGAGTTCAGCACTCTGTTTCACAAAAGAGTCCTGTAGTTACATGGGCACACAAAAAGGAAGGGTGCAGGAACAATAAATCAGTTACAGGCCAAGCATGAAAGTATATGGAGTTGCAGCCAATGCTTCAAACAGAACGTTTGCTCTCAGCAAAATGGCATTTGGTTTCTGAGAGTATGTTTCAGCAGTTGTTATCAATATCATGAACACAATAGTGAGTTTATTCAAACACATTGATGGCAATTGTATTGTACCACACCTAGAGACACAGCTAATTATAACATTTTATTTAAAGAAAGGATGTAATCTGCATGTAATGATCTAAGATAAGGTACAATGCTTTAATTTGATTTTTCCTAGTAAACGTTTCCCACAGGAGACTCAATTTAAGTTCTTGTTCTGCTTGATTCTGTCCAAGATCTTGAACTTGGTGTGTCACATTGCAAACCAGTGCCCTAGTTAAATTTGTTGCTGGCTATCATCAGCAAAGGCTGTCTCTTTCTTTTTTCCTCTGTAGTTTGCCAAACAACAACAAAAGGGTTTTGAAAGGCCTTTTTTTCACTACACTGTAAAAAAAGTACATTTCAAAACTTGAAAAACTTTCCTTTCCCCACAGCATAAGAATAAAATGTAAAACTCATCAAGTCTTCTCTGTCCACTATCCTCCAACACTATGGTGCCAAGCAGATTGTTTAGGGAACCTCAGCAGAAGGATGACGTTAACAAAATTGTTGTTGCAATCAAAACTTTGTTTTACCTGATTCATAGAGGGCCTGGGTTATCTTAAAAAGCCAGGCTATTTTCACACATTAGCCATGATTTCAGGTTAGAGTATGCATAAAAACCTCATTCTGCCCTCAGAGGGAGCAGCCAACAGTGAAAGACCACAGCCCTACCACCCACCTACAGCCCCAAACAGCCTCACCTGAGCTTGCAGCTGTGCGTTTTTCCAGCTGTGGTGATTCATGGAAGAGGCAGGAAGAGGTCACAAATAGTCTATTCTTTTTCACTTTCCTTTGCACCCTTGTCTCTGCTCTTTTCCTCAAAAAGATCCTTTTATTTCTCAAGTCATTTATTTAACCATTTTCATTTTCCTGTTTTCTCATTTTTTGGCCATGCTTTTGCTCAGTGTTTCTCTCCTTGTGTTAGATGGAACATTGCATAAGGAGGCAATTGTTTTCTTAAAGCACTGTCTCTCCATTGTCCTATCAGAACAGTAATGAGTATGAGACAACGAGACTTTGGATCTGCTACAAGAAATTAGAACAGCCATCACAGGAAAAGAAGCTGCAGCGTTAATTTGCAGAGGAGTTTTCTGCAGGAGTTTGAAACAGATTCCTTCTCTGCTTGCTCCTTCTTCTGACTTCTCTGCGTAGGGCCAGCATCAGCGTAGTGTTGCAAAAACCTGGGCGTAGTACTGGTTTCATCCGATGTTGCCAAGTTTGCAGTTCCACAGAGCCTGGCCACTCCTTCCCTTCCAAATTCTAGGAAGTGAACAATTTCAGTGTCATGTTTGTCGTCCACACAGCACGGACTGTGTGGTGCAGAGTGCTCTCCATAAAATGAGACTCCTGTGGAAAAAAGTACCTTGCTTTTGTTGTGACTCTGATGGGGGTTTTATCGACCAGGAAAGCTCTGTCGCCATGAGCGAAATGTATTAATTCTGGATGCATGACCAAATTCCTCTGGAACTGGTGTGACGTTTGTCTTGAGGGGGACGCTGGAGAAGCAAACACCATCCACAGGGCCCAACCTGACAGCCGTAACTTTGCAGGAACCTGTAAGATGTTTATCCAGTGTTACTCCCTGCGTTTAGAAACGTGGTTTTGGCTGTGAGACAACTCAAACCAACATCTCCATGAGGAGCATTCCAACCTGCTTAGGACTTCTGTTGACAGCAATAATAAACCATCAAACCTTTGTTTTCCCAGTGTCTGATGTTTCTAGGACTCCTAAAGAGGGTGCAGCTACATGAACTGCTAGATATTGTTGTTTCTTGTTTTGTTCTGATACATATCAACAAACCAAATAATCCAGGCTGATGTTTCCACTTGCATCTTGTCAAAAATCATTCCAGAGTTGAATGTGAAGGTAAAAATAGTCAACTGATCTTGGAAACAAGCTTTATTCCCTTGTGAGCTGCAGTCCCAATGATTATATAATGGTCTTTTTTGCTTTACAAGTTTTATCAATTGTAGGATTTGCTTCACGTAGCACCGAAATGCAGCCTTTTCTGGGGTAGATCTCGAAATCTGTTCAGTGAAAAAGATTACAGCACAGATCAAAAAGGGACAGATCTTATAGTTTTACTTTATAAAAGTCAAGGGTAAGTTCTTAATTAGAAGACTGACAAGGGACTTAAGGGATCTGGATTTTGTTCTCTGTTCTGTTTCACATTTGTTGTGTGAGCTAAGCAAATCATCTAATTTCTTCCTTCCTTTTTTCTAAAAGCAGGAACAATAATGGCATTTTTAGCTAGGTTCATGCATTTGGGTTATTTTACTGCGTCTAATGTAAGAAGCCTGACTTCTTTTTGCTACATCAATAACTCTGTAATTGATATTTACTAAGACCTGAAATTCCTTTGGATTTATGTGCAAAATGTATGCTGGATAAGATTTTATGTGATGCCAGAAAAACTGTAAAAGAAAACCAAACGAAAACATCTGATAAAACTGTCTGGGAAATCCAAGGTAGGGAGTAATTACTCTTGGTGGAATTTGGCTGAAAACAAAGAAAATAACTCTCAGAACAATTGTTGCTCAGATATGCAGGTATCATCAGCTCTTTAGCAATACTTAACGTTTGGAGGAAAAAAAAAGTGATTGTCCCTTTAAATGTGTAAAGCAGTCAGGTTCTTGGGTTTTAACTCCCCTCTGAGAAGGTGTACAATTTCCAGGGATGTGCCAAGCGCCAGGACGTGAGGCGAGATGGCTCCCAACAGAACGGACACTTGCTGGTTATTTTTGGACACCAGTACTTTAGTCAGTGACGCCAGTGCTGCAGCTGGAACAAAGAGAGGCTTCTGTTCTGCTGGGGAGATAAAACTTGAGGGGATGCATGGAGGAGGGGAGGGAAAGAAGAGGAAGACTGGATGGCATGACCCATATCACGTTTGCTAACAGTGTTAATTAATTGTTTAATTAAATCATTAATTAAGTGCAGTTTGTGGACTAGATAGAACAATTCATCCGGGCTCATTGCATTTTTCAATTTAAGAAAACAGAAATCAATCCATCATCATTCCCTGAATTTTGCTTACCTCACAGAGCACTGATCTAATCCATGTGGCAGATACTACCTGCCCTTTAGAGTATTAATGGCTTGTGGTAGAAGAGATTCCCATCCTTTAGGGAATATTTAGAAAAGAATAGGAAAGGGTGCTAAAATAGGAATGGAAATTTGTTTCAGGTCAGTTTTTAAAAGAGGGAATCTCAGTGTAATAGTTGAAGGAGGGAGGAGACTAGGGAGAAGAGCTTGAGTAGAAGGAAGATATTGGAAAGTCATGAAAACAAAAAAAAAAAAGAGAAATTTTCTAGTTTTAGGAATATCTAAAGGAAAAATGCAAATGTCCCCTTATTTTTAGTGGGAATGTGGGCTATTTGTTAAAATACTACGGAACAGGAGGGAAGCCTAGAGAAGTTAAAACTGACTTTCAGATCTGTATAGTAGAAGATGACATTTAGGGCAAAAATATGTCCTTTCACTCTCATATCAACTCTTAATAAAGCTCTGAAAGTATAGTCTGACTTTATTGGCAATAACAGGCCTATTAGAAGCTATAAATTAGCAATACACATATCCAATTCGTTATTAAGCCTTGTTCAGACACAATTACAGCTTTTCTAGTGGATTTTCTTTTAACTCATAGTCTAGGTTTGTATGGCTGCCTGTGCTGGGTGACTGCACTGTAGAAAAGTAATTCATTCCTAGAAGGTTTTTTCCAGTAAGGGAGGTTTCTATCGATGCTGAAGCGACCATACTGCTCATTTGTATTTCTCCCTGAAACTCTGCAGTAATGCTGCCACCTATGGAAAGTTTCACAGACCTGACCTTTGCAATCTGGCTTATAGGTTTGCAGCTGTGAAAACAGGATTTGAACATGCACTTCTGATCTGCTGATAAAACTCCATATTTTTTGCTGGATCTTTGTTAATCTAGACATGAGGTGGCTCAAATTCTCTTCCTTCCAAATAAATTAGTTTTGAAATTGAAATTGGTTCCGGAAATTGGTCCTTAAGACAATATTTTTGCTTGACAGTGGCACCTTGAGGCCCAGATGTAAAATATCACTGCCCCATTATGCTAACTGCTGTAAAAACAGCAGAAAGAGCTGGGCAGCACTTCCAGCCCCCATCTTTCCTGACACAGCTGATGAAGGTGTCAGGAAAAACCCCTTCTTCAGGGATATCCCTTACTTGCTGCACGTATCTAATGTGTTTGTTTTGTGTGTACATGATGGGGCAGTTCGTATGGCCCTGCAGACTGTGGCAGGGCCTCACCCTGTAACCTGGTGCCATTTTGCGTGTAGAAACCTGACACGTATTGGGTTTGGGAAGAGGCCACGTTTTAGGAGCGAGGAGTAAGCGTGATGTGCCAGGCTGTTGCTGCAGGCCGTAGTCAAAAAGCATGTTTTGGCATTACTGCCCATTTCTCACCCCGGGACCCACCACGCACATGACAAGGTGCTCAAAACACACATGAAACATGCTGAAAACATGAGTTTCTCTGCTGAGGGGGCGCAGTGGAAGCCAACCCCAAAGGTTTTAGGTTTTTGAAACTTAAAGGTTTCGAAACCTTTAGGTTTCAGACAAGGTGCTGAAAACACAAATGAAACATGCTGAAAACATGCACGAAACACGCTGAAAACGTGAGTTTCTCTGCTGAGGGGTGCAGGGAAGCCAACCCCGAAGGTTTTAGGTCAGGCCATGCCTCCAAGTGCCTTTTTCCTCAGAGAAAAGCACAGCTCATCCCACCCCCCCAGCCTTACCCACAGGCTCAGAACAGAGACTTTTGAGTAAAAAGCACAGGATATGTTAATGCTACTCTTTCTGTGCTGTCTAGGGGAGGGGGAGAAGTCGCTTTAAAGGCTGTGAGGGGAGGCAGAGAGAAGTTACCTCAGGTGCGAGGCGCTGCAGGTGCCTCCCGCGAGCTGCTGATTGCGGCGGGCAGCGCCGAGGGCGCGCGGAACCTTCCGGAACCTTCCGGGGCGGCGCCGCCCTGAGGTGAAGCGTCCGCCGCGTCCGGGGCCGCGCTGCGCGCTCCCTGCCGCCGTCCTCCCAAAAAACCACCCGTGCGAGGGTGTTTTTCAGGTAGGAGAAGGTTTATTTTGTTGGTTTAGGATGGGGCTCGCCTTTTCTGGTGCTTGAATTTTTTTTTTTTTTTTTAATTCTTCTGGTTGTGGCTGACTTTTGCTGCTTTGCAGCTTGCCCGACCTCCGTGGCGGTGCTTTCTGTGGGCTTCTGGAGTGGTTTTGGAAGGGCTGTGCTAGGGGTTGGGCTGCCCCTTCTGTTTTTGTAATAATAGCTTTTTTGCTCTTTTTGTGGTGTTCTTGTTTTGTGGTGGTTTGTAGTAGGATTGCCAGTTCAGTTTTACTGTAATCAGTATAATGATTAGCAGTGAAATAATATACAATGTATAATATTATATATATATTCAGTATATGCATATACTGTTATATATATATTCAGTGTGTGTATGTATCTATAAAATATAATCAGTAGTAAAAGCTTCTCCAGAGCATTGCTATAGATATCTTGAGGTAAGGCACCAAGGTAGGTAACAAAGATGGGCAATATTTTGTCACGTTTTCACTGTAGCATCAAGCTAAATGCAAAAAGTATCCAAATAAAAAGTAGCAAAGTCATAACAGTTGTTTGTTGCTGAGAATATCTCCCTGTGTTGTGTCTGTACCGAGCACAAGAAGTTTCTGGTTCCTGGCACTACGATGTAATGATTCTAGATTTGAAATAATCAGAATGATCTCTTACAGTGATGTAATTTGGGGCTGCTGTGCATTGCAGAAACTTTTTTTTCTGCATTAAGCTCTTGAATTCCAATTAGCATACTTGAGTGCAGGTGTGAGCTCTTCTCTGAAGGGTGTTGGAAAAAGTACCCCCTAAGAGCAAGGATGCAGTGGGCATCCGTGTCTTCCTACCTTGATGAGTCTTAGCCTTATTGTTGAGGTAAGAAAATGTCTATTTCATGTTTGTTGCAAGGACGGCATGAGAGATGAGTGTGATGTTTCCAAGTGTTGTCTGGCAATCTTGCTAGTCTCAGTGGCAAGTCTTTGCTTTGCTGGAGCTGGAGGCTGGCTAAGGCTTGTTTGGCTTTGAATGGGATGTATCTCTTGCTCTTTGGAATGGAGCAAGATGTGTTTCTACAGAGGAGGTATTACAGGTCTGAATATTTTGAACAGAGCGATGCTCTCTGATTACAGAGTCTGTTTTTTTACCTCAGTAAGAAGCAGCAGCATGTGCTGCTCCGCATTGAACGTAAGTGGTAGGCTTAGACCACATGCTGAGCACATCTTGTTGACTATATATTGCATACAGCTGTGTGCTGGGGCTTGGACTTTATTCTGTAGTCTGCAAAATTTATTATCCTGGTGCTTGTCACAGGATTCTGCGCTGATTCCCAGAATATCTGCTGTCTGTTATCTGGGGTGTTGGCAAGACTTAATGTGTTCTCTCTTGAGTGTCTTTGCTTTTAACTCTGGTCCAGGGGCAGGTCTGAGGCAAGCAAGTCATGTGCCCTGCACCTCTAAGGGGTCCTCTGCTTCTCCCCCCAGCAAAATGGAAGCACCAGTCTGAAAGCCTCAGTGGGTAGTTCGTTATCTTCCTCTGGAAAGAAATTATGTGTCTGTAATAGTCCACGGTAACACTGGGAATGAAGCCTGGTTGATTGCAACAAGAACTATTTCGCATAAAAGACTTGACCCATCTCATGGATTATCATGTAGCAAGCCAAGAAGTTAGTGAATTGGTGACATGCACTGGCAAGTCGATGTCTTTTCAGCCCGGGAATTGTACACTTCATGTAGCTGCAGTGCGTGGTGAAGTAGCAGAGCAGAAGTTTTCAAGGAGATTGTTGTCGGAATTTGTGCACCATTTTTGCGTCTAATGGGGTCTGAGGCCAGTGCTTCTGTGCTCTTAGTTTTGTGTGAGTTGGACACCTCTTCAGTGAATCCCAGACTACTAGAGATTTGAGGGGGTTTTATTATTATTTGTATATATTTATTTGTGTCCCTGCCCGTGGCGGGGGGATTGGAACTACATGATCTTTGAGGTCCCTTCCAACCCAAACCATTCTATGATTATTACTGCCAAGTCCTCAAACACATGATCCAAGATGTGTTTGGTTGTTTTTTCTTCCCTGAGAGTTTTGAATACACCTAGAAGGAAATATTAAAAACATAAGCATGTAACAAAAGTGAGACATACTATACTGTTATGTTTGTATTCATTAAAACATTTTCTTCTGACTACTTGTTCTGTCAGATATTTACAATGTTTGCAAATGAAATTCAATCCATAGACCACAAAGTTATTTTTTTTCCCCAGTAAATGTGTTTTTTTTTATGCTAATAACTGCACAAATGCATGTTGGTGATGAGTATCCTGTTGTGTTAAGTGTACTATGAATGCTGTAAAGAGACTATAGTGTTTGTAATTTAGATTCAGAGATTTACATATAGTGTGTGAACATAGCAAATGCTACTGGGCTTTAGGGGAAAGACTTTATGGGCTAAAACTTTCAAAAGGAGCTCGAGGGAATAGGGTGCTCAAATGCCTATAAAAATTGGGCCCTAGAGCTTATCTGAGTGAGAAAACTGATAGGAATGACTCCATAACTGTTCTTAATCGCTCCCAAATCAGATGTTTCCAGTCCAGAAATCCTGGTTTGTCTTGATCTGCTCTGGAGAAAATGAGAACAGTTGTTGTAAAATGGCTGATTCTGTAATAAAACATTCCAGTCATCCTTCTCCATGGAGTGTGGCCTCTGTTGTTTCACTAGCAGAGTTCTGAGGTTGTTCCATGTAGACCTGAAAGAAGCAGCACAGTAACAGAAGAGGAAAGGTAGTAGCTTTGGATATTTTTGGAAGGAGCTTGGCCTTGATGTAAAACTCTGAGGTCCATAACTATTTGGCAAGTGTAAGCTAAACTGAGTAGTGGAACTGCAAAATTAACTGGTCACACAAGTATAAAACCAGCAAGGTACCGTGTATTGCATCAAAGGGTTGTAGTGCAAATGGAGGATGTACTTCTGCCTCTGAGCAGCATGTCGCAGGCTGTCAATGTCCCTTTCTTGGAAAGTCTATTCTTGGCTCTGTAGTTACCCTGAACCAAGTCCGTGTAGGTCACTGCAGGAAAATTGCTGTATATCCTGGAAAGCAGCCGAAGCTTACTCATACAGAGTAGCTTGATTGTATCAGTAGCAGATATCCAAAGTATTTTTATTTCTTTATGGCAGTTTCAGATATGCTTTTACTAGTCAGAGTAGAACTGAATTTTGCAATAAATAGTCCTGTGGCCAAACATGATAACTTTGGTATCAACTTTTTTTGCCTGTCACCTGAGGATCTTGAGCCGCATGGTATGCTAATTTAAAAAGGAGGGGGAAAGAGATGGATGTGCTTCAGGTTGTGGAATGCCTCGTTAGCAAAGCCTGGGATTGTTGATCCTCCATTTTTTGCTCCAACTTGTTATTGCTGTGGTCCATGTAGGCACCAAAAGCTGGGTCTAATCCAGAGGGTAATTCCACTTTATGCAGAACTGCTCTGGGGTTGGGGGGGGGGGATAGTGCTTTCTCTTACTTCTGTACATGGCATAACTTGAGTCCACGCTGCCACTTGTGCTTGGAGGGGCAGAGAGCCTTGGTGTGCAGAAAGGCTTCTTACATCCCAGACTCTGTGGAACTTGGTTTTGATTGAGGCAGTCATGTCTCAACAAATATTCCTGGGTAGGGCTGTAAAATTGGACCCATGTTCTAGTGACTGACAGAGTCAGGTTTTGTTTTTGTTTTGGTTTTGATTTTTTTCCCCCAAGGTGAGCAGCTACCCAAGTGCTTCCTGTTTGCAGGTGGTGGCTGACTAACAGGTGGTGGCACCAGTGTTCTGTGACAGGCAGGAAACAGGCTGGAAGCTGCAATGTTTTCAGTTTTTGGAGGATTAACTTTTGTGGTGGTGCTTATCCGACTCTGCCACTAGTGCTGAAGTAATTCCACAGTCTATGTGCATGGAGATGCTCTCCCATGTCTGTGCTACATGGGAAGAAATGTTCTGCCCTCTTGGATAGCAGGACTGCACTGTTCATCAGTAATGCCAGACAAGAAAATAGTGGCAGGATGCTGAGTCTCTGCTCTGAACATGAAGACTAAGCAAGCATTTCTGTGAAGTGTTCCTTGGGAAACAAAGTTTGTATTTACACTGCTCAAGGTAGAGAATGGCAAGGCTTTATAGGAATCAGTTTAACCTTAAGATGCTGTAAGGAAAAAGAAGAATTTTGACAGGAAAGCCTGTTGGAGTACGGTATTGTTCAGAAGGCAGAAGAGGCATCTTTGCCAGAATAACAGTACTAGGAAGGCCCTTTTTTCAGGGTTACGTGGGTAGGTGTTAGATTAATTCAGCGAGCGTAGCTTCCTCCGTATTGAGAACAGGTATCGACTTCACAAAATGATGATGATCCGAGGGCTGGAGCACCTCTGCTATGGAGACAGGCTGAGAGAGTTGAGGCTGTTCAGCCTGGAGAAGAGAAGGCTCTGGGGTGATCTTATAGCAGCCTTCCAGTACCTAAAGGGGGCCTACAGGAAAGCTGGAGAGGGACTTTTTACAGGGGTGTGTAGTGACAGGACAAGGGACAATGGCTTTAAACTGAAAGAGGGCAGATATAGATTAGATATAAGGAAGAAATTTTTTACATTGAGGGTGATGAGGCACTGGCACAGGTTGCCCAGAGAAGTTGTGGCTGCCCCATCCCTGGAAGTGTTCAAGGCCAGGTTAGATGAGGCTTTGGGCAACCTGGTGTAATGGAGGATTTCTCTGCCCATGGCAGGGGGGTTGGAACTGGATGATCTTTAAGGTCCCTTCCAACCCAACCATTCCATGTTTCTATGACTAAATAATCATACATCACGGAATTCCATCAGTGCATACTGAGAGAGCTACTGAGATGGTTCGTGAGTGAAGTCAAGCAAAGCGCTCTCAAAAGAGAGCAGCAAGACAGCATTAGGTTTATTCACTCTTGAAGACATTTAGATTCCAGTGGTGGTATGGCTGTGCAGACCACAAGGTGGTGGCATTGCCCAGGTAAACAGGATGTGCAAAACGGTGATTGAAATTTTTATTATTTGGTGGTTTGTTTTTTTTTTTGAGTTGCAGGTTTGTCTTTTGTGCTAGCTTTGTTTTGGGAAGGAAAATCACGTGTTTAATATTTTAATCTGCATAATTAATCAGCAGTGTAAAATACAGTTCTTGATGGAAGGGACTTTTTTATTTTGTCTTCTAAAATGCTCTTCCTCTTCTGCTTCCTCCAGCCCTAGTTATTAAGCAGTTTGAATAACATTTACCTGTCCTACAAAAGGACTGAATGTAGTTGTGCTCTGGGAATTAGGAGAGCAGGGTTGAGTTCCTGGCTTCATATGGGATTTCAGGCAAATGGCTTAACTTTCTTGGGCCTCTGTTTCTGATATGTAAATTGGGAATATACCATTCCACCTTCTATTCTCCCCTCGTTTACTGTGCAGCCTCTGCAGACATGGCATGTGCATATAGTACTGAACTCATGAGCATCCTGTCTCTTCTTGAGTATTGAAAGTACTCTCGTAATCTTTGCAAAATTAAGAGGTACAGCACGAAAACGTCTTTCATTTAGTTGTTGTTAATAAACTTGTACAAATGAGCTAAGTGACAGAGGCTCACTGGAGATGTGCACCAGTGGGCAGCCCACACTGAGATGGTGCTGAGCCCTGTTCCTTGGCCTGTGGTGAACCATGAATGAGCCTCCATACTCCCACCTCAGTAGATTTTTTTTTAAGATCTGGCTTTTGTCTTTCTACCTGAACTGTCAAGGCTTTTGCTGCAGGACTGGGAGCTCCTGCCTCCGCGGGCATGCTGACACCTGCCATGCTCCCCACACTTCCTACCAGCTTGTTGAAAGTGCTACAAGTGGGATCAATTTAGGTCATGGGTTCAACTACGCTGCCTCCTTCTTCTGTTCCTCCATCAGTCCTCCTAAGATCTTCCCGTGACTTCTTTAAGGACTTTTCTCTAGTGCTAGCAGAGCTGCTGTCTTATCAGCCTGTTTACCATCACCTTTACCCTGACAGTGTTGTAGGATTAGCTCAACTCTCTCCCCTCCTACACTTCCCCTTGCTTCTAGATCATCTATTGATGTCTGTGGAGAAAGTTGCCTGCCAAACTCTTCAGACTTTGGAAAGTTTAAAACAAGATCGGGAATCTTTTCCCTTTCCTTTCCTAGGAATTGTATTGATAAGAAGGTGAGCTTCATAGGAGAGTGGGGAGCAAATGCAGGTCAGAATTCATCTGCTTTGTTGTGAAGAGCTTTAAAGAATGTTACATGGATTAAATCATAGAATTGTAATTTTAAATCTTTTATGTTTGGCATCTGTCAACTGAATGGTCAGTAAGGACTTCTGCTTTTCTACTAACTGCTGCTTTTACATTTAACCTACAGGCAAATGCCTTTTTATTTCCTCTAACCCATATTTCTGGACTTGCACACAGATTCTGAACTTCGGGATGCATGGACTTTCTGGACCTGACTGTACAGCACACAACAAATCTGGTCTTATGCTTGATGTTCTACTATGACTAAGTATAAGGCTGGTGTGTGTTGTGAAGTCAATGATCAGGTGTCCCAAGTGCAGCTTCACTGTCTCTGAAACTGATGGCAAAACTTCCACAGCTGGTCCAGTTCCCTAATTCTCTATTCTTCCTACTTATGAACAACAAATGTGCCTAAGATACTGGGGGACAGGAAATCTGTGCAGGTGTTAAAACACGTCAGATGATCAAATATTTAGTTCCTATCTTATAAAATAATAAGGCCAGGTGTAAAACAGCAGTTCTGTTAACTATTAAGACTTGTAAACTATATTCCTCGTTTTACAAAAAGTGTGGAAGTGGAAACTTTCCAACTGTTGAGTAGAACTCTAATATTTTATCAATATCTGAAGTTTTACCTCTAGTGACAAGCTAAACACACATAATTTTATATGTGTTATAAATGTACACATGGTCATGCATACTGTACACATGTTAGAGTGTGTAAGTGCAGTGGTTCAAGTTTTTAGATAATACTGCAAGAAGAAGTGAATGTACTTGGCTCATTTAACCAGTACTTGGTGGAAAGGCAAAGGTTGTCTTGTTCCCAGCCCGCAGCATGTTCCTTAAAACAGATGTTTGTGTCTTGGCTGTTAATAGCTTACTTCTTAAATATTATTGTTTTGTAGGATATGTGGCAAATGTGCCAGTAATTGAGCCTGGGGGAAATATTTTCACATATTCATGGATAGCATTGTCCCAGAATCCAGGAGCTCCTGAGATCCAATCCTATCTCTGCAGTTGACCTGCTGCAACATTGACTTCCGTGTGCTCCCACTTCCCCCCTTACTGAGTGAGAATGATACAACAGCACTTACCGAGTGCAGGTGCTGAGAAACTTGCCTTGGTGCTGGTGTTAAAAAGGGAAAAAAAAAACCAACAAAAAGTACATCAAACAATTCACTTTGTAGGGCTTCATGATATGTTTTGACTGAAAGCATTTGACATGAGAAAAACTTGTGGGGGTGTTGGGTACGTGCGTGTGATGCTTGGGCATCCATTGAAATGGGATTTGTCAACTTGAGTGAAAATAATGAAGAAACAACCCAGTTGACCACTGCTGAATTGTGCTTTTGTGGAAACTAGCTCACAGTGGTCAACAAAAACAGAGGAAAAAAAAAAATCAAATTAAAACATGAAAACTTAAGGGAAAACATCAAGAAATTAACTGGATCAGTTCTTCAAAAAGCACTCTTCCAAGTTGGACTAATCACTGAAGAAAACTTGATTCTTGCTTTTATGAGTTGGAGATGTTAAATGAGAATGTTTATTAAGATGGCTTATTAGTTTATACAAAGTGTTTTGCCTAGTTGGTGGTGTTGTGTGTTGATTACTCTGCCTGATAAAAAAAATGAACAGCAGTGGAAAGAGTGGAATGGGAGTTTTCTGCTTTGAAATGTAGGTCCTTACCACTTGGCCAAATCTGCTGAAGTCGTGTGCGATGCAAGACTAATAATGCCCAGAAAAATTCTTGTTTCTTTCTTATTTCATCTTGTAGTCTTATTTCTTGCCGCACTCACGTGGTCCTTGGAACTTCTTTACAAATTGTTATGAACAGCTTAGCACAGGGGAGCGCCGGCCTCTTGGTTTGAGCCTTCACGTGCTGTTTGAACAAGGGATAATAAAAGTAGAGATTTTTTTCATTGTCTGGCTTCCCAACCGATGTTCTTGTTTTGAGCCTCAGGAGCTGAATATGAGACTAATAAGAATTTCCTTATCCATTGGAAAATACATATTTAAGGCAGCAGCAGGTGTGCATGAAACACAAATTTACTCCTTTCTGGTTTTCACATGATTTTTTAAAAATCAAAATATAATAGGTTTTCTATCTGTTTCCTCCCTGGAAACCAGTACAGCCATGTAATTACTTAATGGACACTGGTCCGAGCCTTAAGTGGGAAGTGCTGGCGGACTGTAGCAGCTGGCAGAAAGCCAAAGCAAAGTTGGAAGCTGTGTGATACCTGCAAAGGCCTTTTTATTGCCTGTAGGCTCCGTCACCATTAACATTATTCATATTCTACATGGGGAAAAACGAGATGCCATAAACCATCTTGTGAAATGGCCTTCCCCACTGGGGGCTGTCCATGCTGTGCCACTCTGCGCCACTCTGCAGCTGGGCCTTCCACCCGGTGTGTGCTCTGCCCAGCGCCCCGCGCAGTCCAGGCAAGGTCAGCGTAGCACATCCTGGGTGTCAGGGTGCCTGCACGCAGCTCAGGGCGAGGGCTGGTGTTAGGCCTCTGCTGGAAGGTTTTATCTGGAGTGACAACCCAGCCTGCCCTATGTCAGAGGTTCAGGAGTCTCAGATCTTGGAGCTGGTAGGGTGTTGGGTACTTTCTAGGTTCTTGGCGAAGTGCGAGGCAGGGCCCGTGTTGGAGGATGCTGCCACTCCTGCAGGTTGGTGGTCTCTTTCCCTCTGTCCCATGGGTGCCTGGAGAATGCTTTGACCAAAAGGGGACTGCAGCGAAGGGGAAAGTAACCAGAGAGCAAGTCTTTGGAAGCGAGTGGTTGTCCTTCAGTTAACAGTTATACTGTGTGGTCTTCAGCGTTCGGAGTTGAAGTTATATTTTCTCCTCCTGGCTTCCTGCTCTGTGCCTCTGTTTTATCCTCTTCCCCCTCATTGTTTCTTCTAACGTTTGGGATCGTGAGGAGTGTGTTGAGCTTTATCTCGTCTGGATTAGACCTTTAGTTGCTAGGATGGTATGCAAGCACAAAGTTCATAGTGCCAACGTATGATGTTTGTACTTCCAACATGGGATGTCAGTGGAGGTAGCAAGCAGTTGGGAAGTCTTAAAGATGTATGGCATCTGCTTACTGTAAGCAAATTGTTTAGCAAGGGTAGCTTGCTATTCTGATATCACTGGCACCGAGATGATGCCTAAATGGACTTGCTACAAGGACATGACTATGGAAATATTTTCAAATGAAAGCTGGAGCTTGTTCTTACTAGAACTGATCTTGCTGCAGATTATGAATGGAAGAAAGGAAATTATGTGCCATATGCTTCAACATATTCTAGTCCTCAGATGCTCTGAACACATGCTCTTGAAAACAACAGAGGGTGTTTTCCTTCCCTAAAGCCAAAGAATGCGTGTGGACCACAAAGCTGTGTCTGCTTGGGGCGGTGTTCTGAAACCCTCTGAACCTGCTCATCTGTTTCACTTTCCTTGATGTCCTGTGGACTTGGAATCAGCAAAGGCTTGTTTTATGTCTTTAGTGAGAAGCTAAAGGGGAGGGTGCACATGGATAACTGGTTTTCTTCCACTCCCCTTTACCCCCCACTTCATGTTAGTCAACTGGTACACAATGAATCTATAAAGTTAGTGCTGTCTGGCATGAAAGGAGCGTCCTGAATAGAGGCATCTTCTAATGAACCATAGCTGATGTGGCAATTCTTCCATCTACAGGAGAAGCACAAAGTAAAGAGAAACATATCTGAGCGGATAGAATGGTTTTCTGTAGCTGTTGCTACGATTTAAAACATCTCCTGGTTTGTAATGAAGTTTGTACTGGGTAAATCTACCTGCTGCACAGCCTGGCTCTGGTTGGGCATTACAAAGGTGCCTTTTTGTGTTGTGTTAACCATTCTTCACCAGTGTGGGTCTAATATGACTTCTGTACTAGTCTGTTATCAGATAATTCCCATTTGATGCCCTTAGCTTGATTTCTGAAACTGAGGCTTATAGAAAGAGATCTGCTTCCCACGCTGTACGTTAATGGAGTTTAGATTTTTCTCCTGAACACTATCAGAAGAGACTTAACCAGGCATCATACTGCCAGTCTTGGGCCCATCATCTTCTACAGCTGCATCTGGAGTTCTTTCTCCACCTGCAGGTTCCAGCTTTGCTGTTCCTAGTTTCTGGTTATGGAAAATATGCTTGAGGAACTACATCTAAGATTGTTATAGATCAATTTACTGTAAAACCTACTAAACATACAAATTTACACTATGTCTGTCAGAGGCACAAAGCTAGCAAACTTTTATTTTTTCTTTATCTTTCTGTTGTAGCTTATCTGGGTTGAGGGGCACATGGTATAACTTTTTTATTAAAAAAAAAGTAGCAATGCTCTTTAATAATGGTATCAGGTTATTTAGTAAAATATATTACTTTTCCTTACCTAACTGATCCTGTTGATGGAAATGTGATGCTGTACAACCAGGGTGATCGAATCCTTTTAAGTAGCAGAACCATTTAGGTGTGTGTAAATTTCAAAGCATTGATGTTCAGCTTGCGTATGAATACTTAAAATCAGTGCTGAAAGAAACAGTTCAAATGGTGAGCTAGAATCAAATAGCACAGAAGGCATAAAACAAATTATTAATTTTAGGCTAAAACCAGGACAAAAGCTCAAATTATGATATACTGAGCTTTTAACTACCTCTTTCTTGCCTTATGGAAAGAACGTAGAAATAGTTGGATTAGATTGGTCTCCTTGTGTATTATAGCTAAGCTTTCCAGTACCAGATGCTTGAAAAGAAGGCACAGGAAACTCTGCAGAAGGCAGATGTTTTGATTATTTACCGTGCCTAAGAGGTATTTTCCTAATCCTAATGATTTACACCAATTAACTCGACAGGGAGCCCATACTAGCCAAAGTTCTTAGTGCTTGTGTTGTGTGGCCAGGGGACTCTCCTAGTTTTTATGGACTCCTGTGTGTTGGAAAAATGGTCCATTAAGGGAAAGATGGCCTGGTAGGTGATGAGCATTGTTGGCCTCTTATTCTTGTGTACTGTGACTTTTTTGGTGCCTCCATTTCTCAGCCTATCAAACAACAATAGTACATGGATTAGGTGAGTTAGCCTCTGCCAGTGCCTTGAAAGCTTTACAAATGCTGAAATTTGGCTAGAAAAAACAAATTATATAATCAAGCTTATAGTGGCCCCTCAGTGACATAAGTGGTCTGATCCAATCCCTGTTGAAGTCAAAATGTTTCCAACAATGGACTACGCTTGGAACCAAACCCTGTAACTTTCTGTATTTTTGTGGGGAGGCGAAGTTCTAGATTTATCCTAACAGTGGAAGGTTAGTGGAAAGCCTAAGGTGGATCTACTTGCTCTCTTGAGTTATATGAGGATGAAAATGAGTATATTTTTCTTTATCAACACCAAATATTTCTTTGAGAACACTCTGAGGGGGGTGGTATATGTATATATATATATATGTATGTATATGTCTGGAAAATGACAGAACTTTGGAAGCTGAAGCTTTTCTGGGTAGCCAGCCCTAGCTGAAGGCTGTTTTTTAGCAATTCAAAACAATGCAACAAGATACGTGTTAGATATGTGCCCCCTCTCCCCTTCCATTAATCAGAGGCAAAACTGGCACATTTAGAATAAACCACAATTTGTATATTCCTGCTACAATACCAGTCTGCATCAAAGTGGTTTTGTATTTCTGTAACTTGAGAGTGTCCAAATGTAAACGTTAGGCTGTGCTACATGAAAGAACTAAAGAAATTCACAGGTGTTCCCAATTCTTCTATTTTTAAACACTTTAAATATCAAGTTTTTATCTAGCAAGATGCTTAAGGTTTGCTGACTTTCAAGCAGATGAAGTGTCGCTGTGGCATCGCTTCAGCGTGACTGTTACGTAATTAAAGTCAGACACCTGTTTAAGACAGAGCTGCACTGAGTTAAATGAAAATTAGGCCCTCGCTGTACAGATGTTGAAGCATGAGGTTAAGCATGTGTATATTGTCAAGTAATTCTTGTAAGACCACTCGAGTGACTAATGTAGGTTAAGTGCCAGTATAAGAACGTTTGTCGTACTGGGGACCGCTTTTGATTTGGTTTATACGTTAATGGATGTAGTTCTGCTCTCCAGTATGTCTGCGTGTATCCAGTTGCTTGTGGAGACTCTGCTTGACAGCTGGAGTTGGATCATAAGTATGTACCTGGAACTAGACAGGCTGTGACAACTGACACGTTGGAAAGCTGACCTTGTTTGCTTTCCATAAACTGCAAAAGGAGAGAGGATCCCAGCACAAATACACACCCACTGAAAGTATTTTTCCTGAATGTGCTTGTTGCTTCAAACCTCCAAGTGGTTAGAAAAACAAACTTCAGCACTAAGACTTCTCAAATCTGCATTGTAAAATAAAATGGAACATACACTCCCGATGGTAAAATATTATTTGCTAATGTGTTCCAAAAACCATGCTAGGCAAAAGGCAGTAAAAGTATCTTTAAAAAAAAAAAAAAAGTTGGATATAAAACCTCGCAGATGTGTTTTTCTGTTCTAGTGAAAAAAGCACCTACTTATTGGAATGAATGGTAGACTCAAAAGACGATCTGATGGATACAATATTTTCTCTCTGTTGGGAAAGATGAGGTGGAGAAGAAGTGATTAAATGTTTACTTATGCATTTGTAAGTTTGAAAGCATTCCTTTGTTCACTGCTTTGAATCTCTGGAACTTGCACATTTTTGTAATTGCTGATGAGTGTGGAGAGCTGCCTCCAGTAAATAGTACCTTTATGGTGCGAGAGGGAAGGGGGAGAGAAAGAGAGACCAGGTACAGCTCATGATTTTACAGCTATAAAACCATATTTCTGGTTATTTGTTAATGGCGTGGGAGGGATGTGTGGAGAGGATCAATTATTTTATACTTCTTCCAGCAATCAAATGGGGGAGTTCTCTTCTGAGACAATCTGTATGTTGATTATATAAAACCCGGCTTAAAATAAATGTAACCAAAACCACTTCAGTGCTCAAGTCCTTGTTTTGCATTTTCAGTGCTCAGTTAAGAGCTCGATTTGCTTTCATGATTTAGTTGCATGCACCCGAACTGCTTTAAGCCTCTCAAAAACGTTTTAAGAAGCTTTCTTCCTTAAGCTACGTGCGTTCTTTCAGTTAAATCGAAGGTCTTGTAAATCCAGAGTACTTTCACCAGTCGGAGTAGACTTGTCATCCAGTTCTCCTGTCCGTAGTGCCCTGACTGCCCTCCGTGCGCCTCTCAGAACGCAGCCCGTTCCTGGTCCTTGTAGCCACGTTTCTGTTGCAGCGTATCCCGTGCAAGTAAATATTTTGTTCATGCTTATGTCAGGCTCTTGAAGTTATTTTCGAGGACTTCTTTGTTTGTCAGATACCGTTATATTGCCAAAAATGTGACTGATGTGTGCTTGGATGTGACTCACTTGCATTGCGGATGACTTGAAGCTGTTAAAATCTTAAAGGGGCGTTTTTAACAGGCACATTTATTTTTCTGGTACAGGTGTGCCACAGAAATTAAAGTTACAGTGAGAATATTGGACACAGAGTGAAAGATCAGATATCCTTCTGCATTCTGACATTGATAATTTTAACCTCCGATTCGTTCCCTTGAGACACCAGAAGGATGGTGAATTCTCGGAAATGAAGAGGAGTAAGAATGAAATGCCTCCTTCCAAGTGTCGTCCTTAGGCGTAGTTTAACTTTCTCATTGACGCGTTTTCCTTAAACGTGAGAGGAAACAATGGTAGTTTTAAGGTTGTGCTTTGAAAGAGCTTCATCGTTATCTTCAGTGTAAGTGTTTCTTCCTGCTGGGAGTTCCGAGATGTGTCGAGTCGCGAAAGTTGACTCCGGAGTATAAAAACGACGTTGTTAAAAACCCACTGCCACAGCCGAGCATCTCGCTTTACCGCATCCAAACCGCCTCACCTGTCACGTTGACCCCGGCATGTGGAAACGAGCGTGGCAGTCTGGAGGGGAACAGCCCTTCCTCCAGAAGGGAATGATCAGCGCTCACCGAAACAGTCGCTTTTTTTTTTTTTTTTTTTTTTCTTATTTTTAGTGCGAGGAAGAAAATCGCTCCAAGCGATTCCCGGCAATGAAAGCCGCACATCGCGGCGCCTGTGAAAGTTGCGGGGGCTCGGCGCTGCGCCGCTGCGGGCGGAGCGCCGGCCCCGAGCCCCGGCCCCGCGGCCGCTCGGCTCGCCACCCTTTACCCGCCGCGGGGCTCGGTTCGTGCGCCCGGCCGCCCGCCGCTGCTGATGGAAAGTCGTTCTGGCTCCCGGCGCCCCTTGGCTCTGAGGAACCCTCTCCCGAGCCTTGGGCGTGCTCTGATTTACGCCTCTGAATTGCACTTGGAGCCGGGCGCAAGTGCGATGTGGAAGGTGCGGTGCTGGAGGCTTCCTCCTCCTCCTCCTCCTCACCGCGGTGCCCTCGGCTGGTCTCGCCCGGCTTTGCCCATCTCAGCGCGCTCGTCCCTCCCGGAGTTACGCGGTGCCAGCTACCTGCCCGTGGAACCGACTCTTAGCCGAACAGCGGGAACCTCTAAACCGCAAATCCAAATTAAGCGGCGCTTGAATCAGTGTAAACGCTGCTTTTACCCAGCGAATTTACATCAGGAGAGCCCGAGAGAGGGACTTTTCCCAAACCGTATCTAAACCGAGCGCTTGAAACGGGGAGTCTAGATGGGAGTTTATCATTTCGGAAGTGTTGGAGAACTCCTGTCCCATTAAGATGCAGTGCAAAGGAGAGGAACTTAGTGGGGGGGAGCAAATTCTCCCCCTGAAAGCGCTCCCCGTTCCAGGAGTCGCTGAGCCGCCCAGGCGCTCCCCCAGCTCAGCCCCGCGGGCGCGGGGAGGGGAGGGCTGGGGCGGGAGGGGAAGGCTCCCTTCTTTCGTCCCTCAAGTGCAGAATTCTGGTGGCAGCTGTTTGGGGCGAAGGGAGCGCATCTCCTCTGACCTGCGCCGCTGCCCTCTGACCCGCCATGAATCCCGAAAAGCCAAGCTCCCCGGGGGCCGCGGCACACGAGTCCCCATTGTTCCCAGCGCCCGCACGGTCCCGGGATTTCTTAAGCGACTAGGCTGGAACTGAGTAAGCGTCTGGGCTGGATCCGACCGGGCTCCTTTAACGCCTTAGAGGGACAGACTCGGCTTTATCACTAGGAGCGAGGGACTCGGTTATTAGGAACCGTTTTCTCCTTAGGCATACATCGGCCAAGGTTAGATCAAGTGGGAATTCCGCCCCCTCCTCTTCCGTCCCTGCCCCAGGTTTAAGAATAAATGCAGAGACGGTCAGGGTGGCATTGCCAAAAATGATCTTAGTACAAAGAGGGGTCTTTTATTCGAGGAAATGTACCCACGCCTATTGCAAAATGGTGTCCCCCCCCAAAAAAAAAATAATCACCATAATATGGCTCACCATCGCCTGTACATGTACATCGTATGTTCTTGTTTTCTTACCTTTGTTTGTTTGAATATCTTACCCTGTTTGGTTGGATTAGTTTATTTTTTTTTAGATTGAGAAATTGCATCTCAAAGACGCTAAAATCATGTCTTCAAAGGTTGGCCTCGGCTCTGTAACGCCCTCAAACTGCCGTTGCTTTCTGTAACGTTAAAATAACGCCAGCCTCGCCTCTTGCGGACCTGGCAGTATCACTTACTGCATATTTATCAATTTGGGGAGGTGGGGTAGCATGGTAAATTTCCTTGAACAAAGATGGTGTGAGATGTATTAGTTCATCTAATACCGTGTCTGTCACTTATGTAGACAGAATAATTTAGAGTCCCGGCTTTGCCTTCAATCGTGCCTGAATTAAGGATACATTTTTATAAAAGTTTTATGGGAAGATTTATAATTCGCGATTCATTTTTTGAGAGCTGTATGAAACTCCATGTAAATAATCTAGCATTTAATAGAAAGGTGGCTTTTTGAAATGCAGCTGAACATGGATGGAAGGAGTTCGGATTTAATCTGAAATGGAAATTATATTCCTATCCCGTTAGGAGGAAAAAAAAAAAAAAAAAAAAGGCAGGTTAAAGAGAGGAGCTGCACATAATGAGTCAAGGAAATCCTTGCGCTGTCCCTTTAACTACCGAACATCTGATTCCCTCATCTGGCAGATGGTCTCTGAGCACAGATTTGCATTCATTGTCTTGAAATCTGTTTTCGCGTTGGTGTTATATAGATTTCAGAGGCAGATCTATCCGCAGATCGGAATACAAAAGGGCCAGGAGGAAAGAATCACCAAGGCGGAGTGGTTTAAAAAAAATAAATTAAATAAACGCAGATGCAAATCGTCCTGGTTCGCAGCGGGCTGGGCTGGGGAAGAGCTCCAGCTTCCTTGAATGGGAAATTTTGCCCACATAGGATGTTACAAAAAGTTTTAAGTCTGGACCTGACAGCCCGCGTGTGGCGAGAACTTCAGGGTCTCCTGGGTGCGGGCGAGAACTTCAGGGTCTCCTGGGTGCGTGGCAGGCTCGCTCGCTTTTACTCGTGCAGAGACCCTCGGGCATCGCGGCCGCGACCCGGTTCGTTCCCTCTAAGCACTTTTTTTTTTTTTTAAATATCGCGCCTGAAAGCGCAGCGGCCGGCTACCTGCGCGGTCGCTTTGCGATCCCAGCACGGAACAGATTTACAGGGATTGCTGCTTCTAGCACAGTTTGGCTGTTACATGGTGGCTGCTCCTTTCCGAGTCAGGCTGCCCGGGCTCCCGCGGCCGGGCAGCGCGGCTCGGTGCGGGGCGGCCGCCGGCCCCGCCGTTCCCCGCCGGCGCTCGGCCCCGCCGCCCCCCGCCCCGCCGGCGGCTGTGCGGAGCGCGGCGGCTGCGGACCGCCCGCCAATCGGGGGGCGGTATGCAAATGTCACCTCCTTATTTGGGAGAGGCCCCGCCCCTTCCCGGCCCTTCCGCTCCCATGCTGTAACCCATTCATGGTGACCAGTTTGGGAAGGATCGGCGCTTCCCCGGCGTAGTGTGTCATCAGGCTCCCTTTAGCTCCGTTTCGTCCTTCCTTTTACGTTTATCCCGCTTTTTTTTGTTGTTTTGTTTTCTTCTGGATCAGGCAGCAATCAGTCCTTCTTGTGTCTGCTGAGAAACAGGTGATCCTTGCTAACAGCCATCAGTTTCTGGATGCAGTCTCCCCTCCTGCGTTTGAAGGATGATGATACCAGGCAAGACTGAAGCAGCGTAACTTTTACTTTGCAAGAGGAAAAACTTTTTTCCCTGTTTGAAGGCATTAGAAACACGTAGCATTTAAAAGCAGAAGAAGTTGGTTTTAAAGCTGAACTTCTCCACTTTCCTGGGATTTGTGTGTGTCAATTTCAAAGGCTACGTCTTTTTTTTTTTTTTTTGTCTTTTCTCCTCCCTTATCCCCCAAAAGGAAACTGTTGCTAGTTGGAATAGACTTTTTAAATGTTTGGGATTCAAGATACTTTAGGAAGAGGACCCATTCTGAAAGATAAATCTCTAGGTTCTGAAATGGATTCCGTCAGGTCCTGGGTCAGAAACGTTGGGGTTGTGGATGCAAACGTAGCAGCACAAAGGTAACCGTGACTATTTCTCCCTCACTCTTCCCCCCCCATCTTTTTTTTTTTTTTATTTTAGCAAGATTTTTCGTTACTCCCTGTTGTTGTTTGCATTTGATATTAAATTTATTTTCTCCCTTTCTGCCCCCCTACCTCCTCCTGGTCTCCTGTAGTCAGTGAAAATTGAAGATGGTACAGCTAGAGCTAGGGAGAAGCACTCCAAAACCGGAGAGCGTCAAGAGCCCTACCATCCAGTGCAGGGATCAGATCGTTCTTTTTCTGCACAGGGGAGGTGGGGAGAGGGAACTGCTTGTACCTAGCGGTATAGACTACTCCTTCCCTCTTTCCGGGTCAGGCAGCCGAACAGGAGTGGACCTATTAAGTCAGAATTAACTTAAATGTAGATCTTTTCCCCCGCCTCCCCCCTCCCGTCCCCGGCGCATCTTGTTTTACTTAATTCAAGTGGCTCTGTAGCCGCCGTAGGCATTGGCGAAACCTTAACCCGTGGATTCCAGGCTGGTAGCTGACCAGAGCGTGGTTTCCAGTAAGAAGGGGAGCTCGCAGGACGGGAAGAGGTGCCGGCAGCTCGGTAGAGCCGCGGCGGCAGCGCCGAGCCCGCGGGCGCCCGGCGCAGCCACCGGTGAACCTCACGCCCGCTCGCCCGGAGCACCTGCGTGCGT
Organism: Tauraco erythrolophus; assembly: GCF_009769465.1. NCBI lineage: Eukaryota > Metazoa > Chordata > Aves > Musophagiformes > Musophagidae > Tauraco > Tauraco erythrolophus. Next base: position 3,301,441 of record NC_141493.1, on the reverse strand, counting down.
GGACGCGAGATCTCTGCTGAGCTGAGACTCCAGCAGGCACCGAACTGGGGACTTGTCTGTTTGTTTTTTCACTTGTTTGGGCGAGTTAGCTTCCCCCCCCCTCTTGTTTTCTCTCCCAGCCAAGTCGGCACAGGACCGTTATTCCAGTCTCTTCCCGTTAGGGGTAAGACGATGAAAAACCCTTTTAGGTAAAATGTGTTTTTTTTTTCCACTTTGCTCTCTGGATACCTTTTTTTTAAAAAAAAAAAAAAAAGTAATAGCGTCGGGGAAGGGAGAAGGCTAAATTGGTCCTGGGAATAAGTTGAGGTTTATTAGTACAGAGACGGGGTGAAGGGCATGTAACAGCAGATGGGACTTCAACTGAAACAGAAACGTTATAGAAATAAGTACATCCATGCCCCCACCCACGGCCCGATCTGTGAGCAAGACTTTCCAAGCACTATGGGGAGGAGTTATCAGAGTTTTATGAATGCTGATAGACGGTTTAATAAATATGGTGTGTGTGGCAGAGAAAGGTTTATTCCTGGGGAAACCAAAAGTAAAAGGAAACGGCTTCCAAGAAGCCTCTAATTCACGGGAGCGCTGGGGATGCAGTCGCGTTGTGCTGGGTGGTGGCAGCGCCAGGTCCGCAGCAAACCAAGAAATCCGAGTTCTTACATGCGGAATGAGAGGAAGCCCCAAACTAAGTGCAGTTGTGGCGGATGTGGTGAGTTCACACTGCCTATTTGGCAGTGGAAAACACAGGGAAACATCTGTAGTTCTCCAAAAGAGTCAGAAACTTTGGCCAATGCAGCGGAGCTGTTTTGAGGACTGAAAATCGAAGCTGTTCTGACTTCTGACTCATCTGGCAGATGGACTTGATCTGTCTGTTAAGAGCTATGGAGGTGCTCGTGTGCACCTCTGCAGTAGGCAGGAATCGACATTAGGGAGAGGGAGCTGCAACTGCTTTCACTAAGAAATGTGGCTGCAGTTAGGGATGCTGGGGATATGCGAAAGCCGGGAAATGTCACTGCATTTTCTGCAGTCGGATACAAGACTGGGGAAGGGCTAATTAACCTGAGTCTAAATTCTCTCAAGTTAAATCGGAAATTGAAGACGCAGGCATTGGTTCAAATAGTGACCAAAGACTACGACAGACTTCGCTGCTGAGGGAATTGGATGCTCTGCTGGAAACTAGTTGTCTTTTACCCCAAATGTAGGTCTCTGAAGTTGACAGTCCGCTTGTAGGAAATGTTTTCAAGTCGCCTGTCATCTTCAACAGGAAAGTGAACGGTGTTGGGGTGTGCAGATAGACTCTGCAAGCGCTGACATAGTACATCTCCTTCCCATCCTGCGCGTCGCGTTCCAGAAACGAGCGTGTCGGGCACGGTGCAGATCGGTAGAGGGAGGAAGGCAAACGCTTGCTGCAGTGAGCAGTACCCGATCTCTCAACACTGGGGCTCTGTCGGTTATTCTCATCCTCAGAGCCGAACCAGAGACATGGGGCCGAGCTGTTTCAGTGGCAGCTTCAGACTGGGGCATTGCCCCTTCCCCGTGCCAGCTCCCGCTCGGAGTGGAGCCGCTGTGCGCGCCGCGGCGGCGGGATGCGCCGAGGTGGGAGCCGGGGGTGACCAGGGGCTCTGGGTAACCTCAGGTGGCACTCGCACAAGGTGGCCATTCCCAGCTTTTCTCTGAACGTGTTCTGCCTTTTCTGTTGTTGTTTTGCCGTGACTGCTGCACAACCTGGTAATGTCTTTGTCTCTCCCCCTGCACCCCGTCCCGTATGTTTCCTCCACAGCGGAGTAGCTTTGTCCAGAGCTCACTTTGAAAAACAGCCACCCTCCAACTTGAGGAAATCCAATTTCTTTCACTTTGTTCTGGCTCTCTACGACAGACAGGGGCAGCCCGTGGAAATAGAGAGGACAGCTTTTGTGGACTTTGTAGAAAATGATAAAGTAAGGCTTGTTATCTTTCTTCTTCCTCTTTTCCTCTCCAAATTTGATCTTTTCTTCTTCCCTGTTGAGCTGCTAATTTTTAATACCTGTTGTCCCTAACAAAATACAACCAGCTCTTGGTCAAGAGTTCAGGTGCTTTGGTAGAGCTGTTGCCCTCTGTGTGCTGCTGTAGTTAAAAAGGATTAAAAAGTTGAAAAAGCCTCTGTAGTATCAGGAATACAATGGGAATTTCATACACCCTCTAAAAATAGAATAAAAAATTTCATGGGGAACAAATGTGGTGTTTTGGGGTTTTTTTGGTACCTACCAGATCTGCCAAGTTTTATTAGTACCCTAACAGAAGTGGAATCTGACCTGTAATATGTCATAATATCTGTTGAGATTGATTATATGTATTTCTTGAGACTCCAAAGTCAGCGGCAGGACTTGAAAAATGTTTGATTTTGGATTTCAAATCCATGTGTTGACTGCTTCACATTGTTTTTACAATTATTTTCTTAAGTCACGGACAAGATCTTTTTAATTATGAAAGGTGCTCATAAATAATTATATTCTAGGAAATTACAGTGAAAAAACATGCAAGAAACATCCCTCAGGAAAGAAATATCAGTAATGGCTCAAAAATAACACTATTGCAAAGTAATAAACATGTTAAAAACAAACCCCACTGAGCTTTCCCACTATCAATCTGCTTTACATTAATTGACTTAAAATGTACAAATTCATCTCAATGTATATTGCCTTGAAAAAGTTGAGTGCATAATAGCAAATAAAAGAGGAAAAGAAGTTCTTTAACTCCTGCAGCAAAAGGTGTCAGCAGTATTTTGTAGTTTGTCCTGGGTCATTTGGAAGGTTAATAAATCCCAATCAGTGGATTCACCTCTCAGAATTTGAATGAACTTTGTTGTCACTTCCATCATGATTATCAGCTTTTGCATTTTAAATGTGCCAAATGTAAGTTCTGGACATTTTTTATTTTTTTTTTTAAATCTCTCTTTCAGGAGCAAGGCAATGAGAAGACGAACAACGGCACGCATTACAAACTCCAACTCCTTTACAGCAACGGTGAGTCCCCTTTCCAGTCAGTAGCTTGTACAGTCAGGCAACATTTGCAGATATTGTCACTCTGATTTCTAAAATACACAGCAATGCCCTTTCATGGTGCCCCTTCAGAGCGGGCATGGGCTCTGAAGTTTACCTGGTGTGGATGGGCTTGGGAAACACGCTAGAGGAAACAAAACTAAATGTTCTTTCTGAGGATGTTTAATAAGGCACTCGGTGAACCGGAGTGGTTTTGCTCGGATGTTTAGTGCAAGATGCATGTGACAGCATTATTCCTGACTCTCCTCTCTCGCTCTAGGTGTCAGGACTGAACAGGATCTGTATGTCAGACTTATCGACTCCGTCACTAAGCAGGTGAGCATAGCTGATACGTGCTGTGCTATCCTGCCCCACCTCATCCTTCCTTTTTTCTTAACATTGCCCTGCATGTTTTTTCTTCTCTGGTTCATTTTTGTCTCTGTTCTTCTGTATTGCAGACGTTATTTTTGAGGGCAGTTGAAGAGTAATGCTCTTAAATATCTTCCCCCCCCCGCCCCAGATTGTAGGTTTTTATCCACTTTTTCTCAATATTTCTGTATAAAGTGCTTTCCCTGCTCATAAAGGTGTTGGGGGAAGGAATTTATTTGCAACCAATGGTGAGCAGTAGCAAAAAGCCTTCACCTCAGATCTGAGTATTATGGCAAATGAGTAACTCCCTGATGCTGCTGGCTTACATCTTTTCTTAATTTTTGTAGCCCATAACGTACGAAGGCCAGAACAAGAATCCCGAAATGTGCAGAGTTTTGCTTACCCATGAGGTCATGTGCAGGTAAGATGACTTTATTAACAGCGTGGAATCTGTTAAGTTTGTTTCCATAGATGCCAGAACGGCCCTTCTGCTGAAGCTGGAGGTGGGAAGAGTTTGATATTTTTTGTTTTGTTATTGAGTCAGAGATGCTTTGTGTAGGAAGCTTTTCTTTTTTACATGTGGATAATATTTGATTTGGGTTCAATACAGATATTTGGGGTTTTGACTTTTTTTTTTTTCAGTAAAAACTGCAAGAGATTTAGCAACCCCAGGTCCGCAGTGTAGCTGTGCTTTTTTTGTTTGTTTGTTTAAACTAGGCCTTTGTGGTTTTTAAATCAAGGCTTTTCATATGCTTATTTCTTACAAAATTCCTGTTCACCTTTTGAGAATGAGCAGTTTAATTTACAGATCTTTACGTGGAAACTAAAACACATTCTTTGTGTTATTTTATCTGGTGAAATACTCTAATTTTCTTAATTAAATTATCGTCATTAATGTTTTTTAATTTTGTTTAGTTCTACCCCAACCAAAAAAAGAAACCCCTCACACCAAAATGCAAATCCTTCTTTTCTATACCGTGTAAGCAATATTTAGGGGACTTCCACCTTTAATTAAAAAATCATGTAAAGTTATAAATTAGAGGGTAAGATGAGTTGAGGATGTTTTTAATAACACTTGTATAAGTCTGAAGTTGCATGTACCTTATGTATGTACATCATGCTTCCATGGTAACTTATTACTTTTCCTGTTCTCTTATAATTAAATTTTTTTCAATACATATAACAATGCAAACACTCGATGTTCTTATATTAAAATGTGTTAAATTGTGCATAGAATGTTATTTCATAAAATGAAAGGCAAAACCAATCTTGACCTTTATTAAACACAGTTTGTGATTTATTGTATTAGTGGGAGGGGGTTAAGCCGTTGAACTGAATGTTGCTTCTTTTAATGTTGCAGTTTGCTATTTGATTTTTTTTTTTAAAGTAGCCTTTTAAGTTAATACAGTAGCAGTAAGAGCAGCTTATTTGGACAGACTTCTTGTCAACGGAAAGTCCAGTTTCAGCACTTAATTAGGTCAACTATTACATTTTGAAAGTAATGGAATAATCAAGGAAACGTATAGTGTTTATCTGTTGCACTTTGCTCTCGTTAATTAAGCAAATGAGCGCTGTTACTTGTGACCAACATTCACATAGGCATGCACAAGCACAGCGTCTGTCCTGTGTCAGAGGTGCATACGGTGCAGATGTCGTAGCAAAGATCAAATGTGTATATATGGTACTTTCTGGCATATCTAGAACTCGTGTACACATTTAAATATATATGCTATCCATATTACTGAAAGTCTTCACTAGAACCAGCTGAACATCAGAACAAAAAAATCTTAGAACTGCGACGCAGTTGGGTTCTGGTTCGTAATAACAAAATAACAGTTAGCGTCCTTCATCCTTCTCCACTCCTCCTGTACAGAGTGCAGTTATTTTAGAAGTTAAAATTCAGCAAACACCAGCACCTTCCCATCACAATGTACTTCTTCAAAATAAAATCAATTGGCTTTTTCCCCTGCTTCCTCTCTGCCTTTATAGCATCAAACGCTCTGTTCACTTTTCTGTACCTGGCCTCCACTGATGCCTGGAAGCGTATTCCGTGCTTGATTTAAGGTGGTGTTCTACAAATGGAAACCATTATTTCGATTATACTGAACTTCCCTGCTTGATAGATCAGCCGAGGAAGAATTACAACTCGGGGAACATCCTTTCCATGTAAAACAGAGATTAGTGAGTGAAATCAAAAGCGCTTTGTAACCTAATCAAGACATTTGATTTCAAATGCCGTGTTTTCCTAGAGTATCTCTGAACAGGGTGCTGCATATTCTGAAGAGGCATTACACACATCACTTTGAATAATGCCGAGGGAATGGATCCAGCTCTAGTTAAACTTGACATTTTATTTTATTTCTTTTAAGTACAATAATCAAATCTTCCTCATTGTGTGCTGCTTAAGTGGCAGCATCAATTTTTAAAGCCCCTAGTTTAGTTTGCATTAGGAACAGTATATGAAAATTTAATGCCCTGTACCCACTCTGCTGTCCAAATTGATGCCTGCTGTTTTTAAAAAGAAGGGTCTGCCTGTCTCTGCTCCTCTTCTCCCAGTCCTCGCTAGTTGAAGGCAGTTTTTTTTTCGTATTTTTCTGTATGTAATCACATACACAGATATTCTTGCTGCATAGAGACATCCGAAACTCTGCATTTTCCACCCAGACAGTGACAGATGCATGCTTAGCAGGCAAGTTGTCTAAATATTGATGTGGCTACAACGATCTGTCATACCCATTGAAAGTTAAACTCTCAACTCTCAATAATTAGTGCTTTCAGCGAGAGGCTCTATTTATTTATTTGCAGACCGAAATTTTTCATTTGGGTTATTATGGCCTAGTGGGAACTGTTCCTAGTAGGGGTGTCTCTCTTAAACACGTAGTCTGTCCCCCCAAAGGTTGGAAATCAAGGTAAACAGTCTCCTCTTCTGGAATAACTTTTTTCTCTTCTTCTTTTTCTTCCAATTATTGACGAAGAGGAAACTAGTTGTTATGCTGCTGCCAGCAACCCGCATGCCCTCGATGCTCGGAGGGTTAAAAGGTATTATAATTTGAACAGAAGTAGTCTCAGGGCCTACAGCTGGCTAATAACAGAGTTGTATTGAGAGCAGGCAAGCCCCACAGCTGTGACTTTCGCCACAAGGCTCAGGCTAGACAGGAGCTCTAATCAGCTGGGCCAGGCGGCCACTGGGGCCCGTGTCTTTATCGGCCAGATGGTGTGAATTTAGACACTTTTGTTATGCAATTGCAGGGAGGAGTTGGGGAGAAGAAAACAAAACAAAGGCCACCATGCTGTGAGCTTATTTGAGTTTGAAATTAGAGACAGATTTTTTTTTTATTTTTTTTTGGGGCGGGGGTGGGGGGTGGTGGTGAGGGGAGGGAAGTTGAGGGCTGAATTTTAAAGCCATTTTAGTCAAGTGTGAGGAGGGAAAGGATGCAAGTTTGCCTTTGACATGAGCCTTCTGGAGTATTCAGTTTGTAGATCTGTGTTGTCTGTGGTAGCTTTTTGGTTTCTGTGTTTGTTTTTTTTTTTTTTCAGGACTGTTCATAATGTAAACCGTTATTTTTCCCATGTAGATCTAGTTAGAGGGAAAAGTATAATAAGAAAAGGTGTAGAAAATACAAGGCTTAGGCCTTGATATTCTTGTTTTAAGCAAATGAGCATCTCTAAAGGTATGTTCCTAGCACCACGTAGCAGAAGTGTAAATATTGGTGAAGTCATGCCAATAATTTGCTTTAGGAGAATATTGTAGGCTTGATCATGGGCCACCAGAGTTTGGGATTTTTACCATTGACTTACATTGGAACAAGTAAATTCTGTTACAGACAGCACTTGTAAAACAAACCCAATGGAAATGTTAGTGCTTGGATACCGTGGTGAAATATCTGGAAACAGGGATTTAAAGGTTTGAGAGGTACTTTTGCTACAATGCTGGGCTGAAACATCCTCAGTCTTTACAAGCACTCTGATTTATGTGTGAACTAGTCATTCACTGGAAGTGACTGTTCTACCTAATCAAGAATTTTTTTCATATGTTTGGGCTCAAAAAGTATCACAGTTAAAGGGAAAAATATCTATCACTCTAACAAAAATTTGTTACCTGAGTGTCATAAGAATGTAGATATTTGTAAAAAATTTGGAGAACTTTAGCTGTAAGAGTTTTAGAAGGAAAATTTTTAAGTATTACAAAGGTAAAGTTCTTAACTGTGATAATTGTGCAAACTAAAATAAAACCAAGATGTGCTTGTTTCAGAACCCAGCCACACTGTACTCCAATCCCGCATAACTCATTCTAAAACACTGACTGTGCCGAGAAATGGCAGCCTCTGGGCAGAGTGTATGAGCTGATGGGACGAGGTGGAGGTACTCCTGGTGTATTCTACTTGAACGTTACTGTGGTGTAGTGCAATCAGAAATATTTTTAATAACCATCTGCAGAAGTTACATGAGTAAAGGATATCTCATTTAGTATTATTACAAAGAGACGAAATGACTGCTGCTCCAGCTAGGTGTTTAAAAAAACCCTCCACCCATCAACAAAACACAACAAAAATATTTAAAAAATTGAGTTCCTTTTGTTGTTTTATTATGGTGGTGTGTAAACCAGCAAGGCATTTATTCCCAGTGCATTGTTACATTGGACACGTCAGAAGCACATGCCAAATTTATATTCTTCTGAGGGAGGGTTTTCTGCTTTTTGGGGGTTTATTTTTTTCCTAAAGAAAAAAAATCTCACATCTTGCTTTTTAGTACAAAAATATGCAATTCTTTATAAACAATCATTAGGCAATGAAATGTGTAAAAGATGCACTTAAAACCAAGTTGGGAGGAGGAGGTATGGGGATATTCCTAGCTAGTGTGAATTACCATAGCTTCACTGGAGTCGATGGAGCTATGACAATTTACAGCAGCTAGAGGGTCTGCCCCAGGGATTTTTAAATATTTAGTGTATCCTTTTATTTTAAAAGGACTCGCATCGATGAATAAGTGCAGGTTTGAGGCAAAGGGAATGTAGAAATGTTGAAACAGTTAGAGCTGCTATTCAAATAGATCTGCTGGTTGTATCTGGTCTTGCTGGGCAATTTCAACTTGCAAACGGGAAGTTCTGGCACACGCTGTAACTTAAGGAGAAAACGCATTTGAAAGTGTTCATACCTGAAGGAGGTTTTTGTTTAAATGTTTATTTTAGGTATTTGTAATTGAATATTAGGCATTTCAAGAAAAAAAGCTAGTCTTTGATATTTTGTACTGCCCTTCAGTGAAGTCAAGCTATTATTATTATTGTTATTGTTGTTATTGTTATTGTTATTGATTTCTCTGCTTGGAATTGCTTCCCAGTTGGAAAACTGTGGGATTCAGACTGATTTGAGAATTTTGCAAATGTATTCAGCACCTATTATACCACTGTACAAAACCCGAAAAAGTTTCTTGATTCAATATGTGTAAATTTGGACAATCTCAGCAGAATGTGAAAAACATGATTTGGAAAAGCGTTTGTGTAACTTAAGGCAGAATCTGATCTGGTGACTTCTGAGGCATATGGGACTTCTGATGCAGTCTACTTAAAATTTTGGATGCCTCCATCCTCCCTCTCCCATGTTAGTTTGGTTGGAACAAACTATCTGAGCATCAAGACAGCTTAAATCTTCTAACAGGCTTTTATGTTGCTACAGATTTTTTAAATTGAGAATTTCAGAGCAAGGACTGTTTTTAAAATCTATCAAACTTTTGGTATTCAGCTGGTGTATATGCAAAGAGAATCACCTAAGCCTGGAAATCAGATAATGACCTGTCTCTTGATGTTTTTTTGTTTGTTTTGTTTTGGTTTTTATTGTTATTATTAAAAATGGGAAAAGAAAATGCAGTGGTTCTGTTCTTCTGTATTTATTTTAGGTTGTTAGCTCATTAGAGAGAGTACTAATTTGTGCACAATCGTGTCGGTGGCCATGCAATACAAAATGTGTATAAATACACACGATCTTAAGGGCTTAATCGTCACTGAAACAATTGCAAAGGGATTTACAGACAAAAAGCCAAACTGAAAATTGTATCTTCAGATCCTTAGTAGGATCTCAGTGTGTTCAGTTTCTGTTTTTTCATTGATACTAATGTAGTGTTGAAGTTTCCTGTGCATGTATGAAATTTAGGGGTTATTAGATATTTAATAATCAACAAATCAGTTATTAGAATGTAACAAATCAGTAGGTTGCTTATAGTCAGTTCTGACGCTTTCTTTAGATGGACTTTTAACCATACGTAACACGGTACTCATGCCTATAATGTCATTATGACATCTGTTAATTGTTTATTAGGCCTTTATAAATAGTGCCTTAGTCTAAAGTGTGACCATATTGCTGTTCTTTTTGGGCTGGGCATTTCAAAATTAAAACTACAGGGAGCCAAGTGCCTCCTGTTGACTCCAGCTGGAATCAACCAGGATTTGGGCACCCAGTTCCCTTAATTCTTCTCCCTTCTGGAAAGCCTAGCCAGCATTTTCTCAGTCACTCTTCCAGGCATATGTTGAGTCCTGAAGGTTTGCAGACAAGACTTTTAACTGGTTGCTTTGCTCTCAACTGTCACAGTGATTATTTAATTTTGGTTTTCTTTCTCTCTCTAGTCGGTGCTGTGAGAAGAAAAGTTGTGGCAACAGAAATGAGACTCCGTCCGACCCCGTGATCATTGACAGGTAGGAAATCAATCCTCATTTTCCCACTAAGGCAATTGCAAATTATGTGTACTTGGAGGTGGTCGAGGGTTTTTCGTGGTGGGTATGTCAGTATCTGCCATTCAGAGATGTCTGTGCTTCGTGATTCTTTAGAAAATGCCAGCCTAGGGGTTGGTTAGCCTTCGTCCATCTGGGCTTACCTTGGCAAACCTGTCGAGGTTTATTTTTTAAATTCTCTGTGTATCGTTTTCATTGTGACCAAATATTTCGCGTGTGTATCTGGAATGTTTTCTGTTCATGAGGGATACGATCCAACTGCATTACTGAGACAGGTAAAGCTTTGTGCAACCTGGCAGCTTTAATAATATTCTTTAACAAAATAACAATATTTTTGTAGAAACGTGGGGAGGAAGGAAGGGGGAAAGGCAGAAATATAACATGTGAGGCAGGATTAAAACTGACGGTTTGGGGATTGTAAGCAATTCTATGTAGAACAGCAGCGTCATATATTGCTCAGATCCAGGTCTGGGTTCTGCTTGCCAGTTTCTAGGTAAATAACATCAACAGGGGAGAGCAACGGTTTGTTAAATCATGAACTGGCACATTAAAAATTGTGAGTATTTGTGGAGGCTTAGAAAACTAACCTCTGGAATTCAATGACTTGAAGTGTTACTTGAGATCTAGAGTTCAGCAAGATTCAAAAGGAAAAATAAGAATAGATGGAGCTGTTTTTTAAAAAAAGTACACAACCAAGAGAACAGTATATAGGGAAGAGTCAGGAAGAAACCTTTCCCCACTCTAGATTATTCTATAGTAACTGTTGAGAGAGTTTTTTCCTGAAGCAACTGTTACAAGGGGCCAGTGGATTGCTGATGCTGAAGTGGATTGATTGTGGATTCATTTTTTTTTGTCTGTATGTGTCTGGCATATTCTATCGACATTCTAATAAGCATTATTTGTCATAGTATTTCTTGTGAATTTGTTTTGGCATTTGGAATAGTCAAGCTGGTTTGAATAAAGATCTACAATTATTTCTTTCATTTGTTTCATCAAAGAGTCAATCTAAATAATTTTGGAACTTTGGTGTGATGGGGTTCTTCCACTCCTTTTACCCAATGGTTCTTCCCTTTCAATTTTGTACTTAGGAGTTATGGTTGAGGCCAAAGTTGGAAATTCCAGCAAAGTAGGCTGTGTGGGTGTGGGGGGGCAGCTTCCTGACTAGAAGCAGAAGTCCTAGATGTGCCATCTTGACCTTTTCTATGAAATTTCTAGCTTATTTTTGACTGTGTTGATGTTTGGTGTGAATCTGCATTTGGGAACTTTCCACTCTGAAGTCTGAATTTTCTGAAACGTATCTTACTGCTGTAGAAGCAGCATGACATAAGGCAGCATGTTAGTCTATGAGTTAAGACCATGAAAGGGAGTAGTTTCTACCACTAACTGAATCTCTCATCTTGACCAAGCTGACCATTCTCATGCAAAATGAAGATTCTGATGCTTTCTGTGGGGATTTGAGATGTGTTGGTGTAAAAAGCGATGGAGGTGAAACTATTAGAAAGAACAGGGCTATTATTTTTAACAGCCATGTGTCAAATGTGCATCATGAGTCATCTGTGCGGTCAATGAGTCCCAAGCTTTCCTAACTTACTCTAAACCTAGAACTTGTATTCCCAACTCCTCTGCTACCAGCAATAGGCATTCTGCCTGTAGACATTCCTTTTGCGTGGAAGCATCCTCTAGGTTCAGTCTGGCCGTTTCTTGTTGAGGTCAGTTCTTCCTTTTCATCTGTGTGTGTGTGTCTCAAAATTCCACGTGAAATCTGGAGTTCAGTAGGAGTAATAGTAAGATAGATGAGAGAAATAAGGGGTTCAGCCCGATAAAGCTGTTTTCACTTGGTTTTAAAGGCAGTCACTAAGTCAGATTGATGCCATAGAAGAAAGAAATTATTACAAATCTGCACTGCTGCGAAGCTTCCTGCACTGCAAGCTTCACAGAGCTTCTTTTTAAGCATAGATGTTTTCTTCTGAACTTGGTAGCAGGTGAAATATCATTTTGTGAAATGCAGCTTGCAACTGTCTGCGATCATGCAGGCCAATAAATATGGTAAGATTTCCAGTTCAGTGTTGGATTCATGGTGAGTTTTTTCTTAGTTTAAAATGATCTACAAGTTTTCTTTAAAAAATAAGTAATAATTAGAATGAAGGTGTTTATTCATTGTTTGAAATGATAGGTAAATCTTAAAATTTGTCAGGTGACAATGCAGCTGTTACATTCTAGTGTGTCTCTAGAGAAGTGAAAAAAAAAAAGTAAAACAGAGAAGGGATTATAAAAAAGCATTTATGTTATGCAGAGCCATGTCCAAACTGTGTGTGTGAAGTTGGAATGGAAGGAAAATGGAGGCCAGGGAAGAACTTTGTGGTCTGAAGGTGCTGGGTTCTCCCTTTGAGCCTGCATTAATTAATTCACATTGCTCCTGTTGCAGTGTAGTGTAGGAGAAAATGGTGGCTGGCACTCAGGAGGTGCCACCTGCATTGTAATTCCATCTCTGTGTGTGACCTACGTGGTTAAAACACGGTTTGATTGTACAGCATAGAAAAGACCAACATCTTGAAAGCTCTAGCAGGGGGCTGTTGTAAGGTGGGAGAGCAGAGGTGGAACTGGTGTTAGGCTGAGCTGTGAGTAGGTAGGTGTAGCAAGTTCTGTGTTTGATTTGCAACTCCCACAAAGGCAGTGGCCTGCTTCAACGTAAAGGATTAGGGAAGGCACCATGTTACTCATCTCTAAGCTGCCTGACTGTGCTGGCAGCTTGTGTGGGGCAAGTAGCTGCTCTCGACAGCAAAGGAGCTGCAAGTGGAGGGGTTTAGAGGCGTTCCTGCTGTGTAGAGATACACGCTGGTGTCTGTGCTACTGCAACTTTCTTGTTCATTGTTTTTCTTTTTGCCTGAGCTGAGTGGCTGCATGTGGTACGCCTGTCTGTGCTCGGACCACACACTTCTGCCGTGCTGTAGATGCATCCTACAAACCTCACTAGACTAAGGAGGCATTCCGATCAGCTGAGGTTCTAACCTGCCATCCAACGGGGCACTGAACTAAACATGCACCAAATTTAGCTGAGTTCAGGGACTACATCAACAAGCTGTTGCGAATGAACATAACTCCAGCAGCAGCACTGTGTTTTCCCCTTTATTTGTTTCTCTCCCTGCTTCCTTGCTTTTTGTGCTTCCAGAGACTGATGCTTGGACTGGCGTGTTGGTTTATTGCTGTAGAGAAACACAGTTCATTGGTGTTTGCCAAATCATGGAAGTCTGTGTCCCTGTTAAAAGAGGAAGAAATAGTTCAGTGGGAAAAAAATGTCAGCCATGTTGTTGTTGGGTTTTTTCTTCTCCTTGAAGGAATTCCAAAAGTTCTTATGCTGAATAAAACATTTCTGCTTTGACCTTTGCTCTGGGGACTAGATTTAGATCCTAAGGACTTTGCAGTTATTTTCCTGTTCACTCTTAGAAACCAGCAGTTTTCTATGTGAAAGGGAGCTTCTTCACTGAAGTTTCCAGTGTTCCTGCTCCCACCAACAGAGATCTGTAGGATACATGAGGATATTCAGGTTCCTGCAACATTCTGAGTCAGAATTCCAGTATAACTTGTGTCAGACTGACTTCAGAATGCTGCCTCTGTTCTAATAGCAGTGTTTCAGCTCAAATCCTGGAATGCTGCTGTTGCAGGCGCTGAAAAGCAGAAAGACAGGACTGAAAGGATCATCTGCACATGCATGGGAGATTACACGATAGATGTTTGGCCCAGAAGCATTTGCAAAATATGCACTCCAAATTTTTTAGACAACATAAGGCACAGTCACTTCTCAAAGTGTTAGAGCAAGCTTTAACTTTGCCTACAAGATCAAAATTCATCAGAGCTAAATTGGTTCCAGTGTGTTCCCATGGTGGACCATAGCACGGGTGGATTTCCAGTGATCTTAATTTCTATTTATCCTGTCTTCCTGCTCAGTTTTCGAAGTTAATACCTGTGGAATTGGTAGGTTTATGAGACTTCAGAAATGTAAATGTTTTTCTTTTTCTCATGGCTGACGTGGTGGTCCTTAATGTTCCTTGTAGTTCCCGGAAATGAGTGTCAACTTTGCATACTAACGTTTCCTTCCCTGTTGAAATCGTAGTCAGGGGTATGAAGTGGATGCCTTGGGGTGGCTTTCAGATAGAAAGGTGGAAGTTTGTTCCTTTAAAGATGATACTTCCCAAATGAAACTGTATTTTGTCATGCCTGTATTATTATTATTTAGTTCGCTACCTTTCTCATGCCAGCTATGCAAATTAAAAGAAACTTAGTCTTACAATTAAGAGGTTGTGGATACTGAAAATGAATTTAATTCCTCATTTTACTGCAGATTTTCTCTCTAATTTTAGGTGAGTTGTATAGTTTTGGATATAAATTCTCCATTCAAGTGGGAATGATATTTTAATATTTTTTTCCCCTTTGTGTTTCTTGGAGATTTAAGCTCTTTAGAGCAGGTTATTTTGTGTGCTTGTAACTCTTAGTACTTCACCTGGTTTACCAAAGTTGTGATCTAACTGAAGCCTCCGGGGTACTGGAGAGAACAGTTTGTTTCCTTTTTTTTTCCTGTTATTTTTTTCTTTTCCTTCTAATAAGATAAATAGTCAAAAGGAATTTCTGTGTTATTTAAATGAAACATCTTAATTCAATTAATGCGACATAACTGGGATGGGACAGACTTTTTTTTTTACTACAGAGGAAATTACTTGGAACACCACTGGAAAAGGAGACCATAAGCCCTGTGCTGGGTGTAGCTGTCTGTCGTTGTGGTTCTTGAGTCCTCTGCTGTCCTTGAGCTGATGGAATAATGTCATTTAGCTCAGGTGCTTTAAGAATCTGAGATCCTGGGTTCAATTCATCCTGCCGTTACCCTAAACTCTTCCTAATTGTCCTGTAAAGAATCTAATGGGTTTTGTTACCACCTTTTATTTATGTATTCAGTGCAGTTGTTACTGGAGCAGCGGCTGTTGGATGAATGGGATTTGGGTGAATCATAGAATGGTTAGGGTTGGAAGGGACCTCAAAGACCATCTAGGTTGAGTGGGATTGGAGTGAATTGCGGGTTGTTTGCAGTACTGCCTTGAGTTGAGGCATGCCCGGTCAGCAGTGCTGCACTCACTGGCACCAGCTGACCGCTTAGTACAGTGGTTTCAGTAGAGGATGAACCACAATATTGGTCAACTGACACAAGCTGTGAATGTTTAGGCTTTCGTTGTTATTATTTTTAAAGAAAAACCCCAAAGCATGAACGCAGCTGGCACACTTGTTGGCATCTCTCTAAAGAAGCAGAAGAGACTGGATTACATTCTTGTGCCGTAGGGGGTCCGTCCATCCCTTCAGTGCAGAAACGGGGCGGCATGGGTAGAGATGTTCATCCCTGCTGGTACTCACACCCTACCTGCTGCATGGATCAACAGAGGACCAAACTCTCCCAGGCTGGCTGGCACGTTTCACAAGCACTAAAACTCACTTTAGGAAAGACAGCTGTTGCCAAGCTTAAGCATTCTGCCTATGCCCCTATAGTGTCCCTGCTGTGTGTTAAAGTGCTCTGTGTGAGATGTCCACACTAACAGGACTGGGCTTTATGCCTTCTTGTGTTCTCCCCCCAATTCCCTCTCCCTAAAAAAGGCAAAAGGGCATATAGATTAGCTTTCATTTTGAAGGATCTGGCTTGAAATAAGCACAGACTTATGGCTATCCTGTTTTGTTTTGTTTTCTTCTTAATCTCAGCCATCTAAAAAGAGCTTTATCCCTTCCATCTTCTGTTCAAGCTGATCCCAAAAACCATTGGGTAACACAAGGATATTTCCTAATGCTTAGAGGGCAAGAGCATGAATGGAGAGGCCTAGATCAAATTCCCACTGATCCTGAGTTGCCCTGTCGCTTCAAACAAGTTGCGTAACTCCATGCCTCAGTTTCCCCCTTAATGCAAAGTGTTAGCAATCACCTAGCTGTGGGAAGTGATTTTCAGATCCTTTGATAGGAGTTTTGGGGTTTATTTTCCGTGTTTCTACTGCAAGGAGGATTTCATGTGCATGGCAGAGGTGGATTGTTCTCCATTCTCTGTGTAAGCCTGCCAAGGTAGAACAAATGTCTCAAATCTGTTGCTGCTGTGGGGTGAATCGAGGAGCCCCAGATAGATGCAGCCCTCCTCAGCTCCCTGCACGCTCCAAGCCCTTCTTCCAAGCCTCCAAAACCCACAGTGGTCTCTTCTCTTGTCCTGGGGAGTCAAAGTCCTTTGTTCACTGCTAAACCCTGCTCTCCTGCAAAGAGCTGCTGTTGTGCCATCTGTCTCTTTATGAATTTTTTAGTGGACTGGATGTTTGTGGGGAGTCAGTAACTTAGAAGTGCACTCTCCTAGCCCTTGGACAAGTGGTTCTCTCAGTGCGTAATTTGTTTGTTTGTTTGTTTGTTTCTCCCCTCCGCCCCTCTTTTAGGCCAAAAGAAAATTTCTTTACAGTAGTTTGCTGTCCAAAGCATCTTGAAATCTTTGATGCATACAATCAGTTAAAGCTTGTAACTGGAATAAACTGGAGACTAGCTTGTGTTACTTAAGCTTTTTTTGTTGTTGTTTAACGTCGACAGACAACGCATTTTCTGGCAAGCTTGCGAGTCAAAAGAAGCATAAAGATCTTTGACTGTGCTAGAAAAATGAAGAATGGACTTGTGGTTAAGGAACTAGTTTGAGCTATGAAAGTCCTGGGTTCTGCTTTCTCTCCATGGCAGATTCCCTGTATTTTTATAGCCATTCACATAGTCTCTGTTTAACAATAAACCAAGGATAAGTGTATACTTTTATAGCTTTCACTGATACCATAAAGATACCTATGCTGAAAATTGTTGTGTGGAAATACTATAGTGGTGTGGAAAACTGTTGCCGTTCAGGTGGAGCTTATTTTGGAGTGTTTAAAAACGTTATTCTCCCTCCTGACTGTTAGTTGCTGCTTCTGAAACGAAGCCAGAAACAAATGAGATGAGTTTTAAATAACTGCTGATTTCCAGCACAGGTTTATTAGGAAGCTAACAACTGGAACCTCATTTCCACTGGCTTTTTGTACGTGTGTGCTCCTAGCCATGTGCTGTCATGAGCCCTCTGAACGGAGCGCTTGCTTTTCTGGATATGCTGGAGGGAAAAACGTACTGGGTGGGAGTGTTAACCAACACTGATTGCTTTAGATCCAGTAAGTCTGTAACTGGAACAGTGAGCACGTGTTCTGGTTTCAGAACTGCAAGGTGGGCATGGTTAAGTCTGAGCAAGGATGTATTATATATTTAAAGAAATAAAATCTGACTACTACTGCTACTGCCTGGAAGCCTTAAGAAAATAAGTCCACTGACGACAAGACTTAAAGGATTTTAGCAGTTCTGCATAAATCAGGTAAGCTTCCGTGATGCTTTAGCGCGGCATGGACAGCAAGTGTGGATGAATTCCAGTCTTGTTAGTTTAGTTGTGCTTTAGCTGAGATGAAAACCATTGATGGTGCTGGTTGGCTGAGTCCTGACTGTGCAATGCAAAGTTTTGAGTAAAGTTCAAACATAGTGTGGAAAAATCCTTGTCCCCTTTGAAAGTGAATCTTTGTTCCTGCAATAAGGAGGATTTTGTCCAGTTTGTGTTATGTTCTCCTAACCAGCAAGTGAGGAGGTTAAATGGCAGCACAGCCAGCTGGTAATAAGGGGTCTCCGAAGGACAGAGGAGATAGCAGTGTAAAGAGCCACTGGAATCGATGAGTTTGGTAGTGGTGGGGAGGGGAATGAAATAAAAGTTTCCCATCAACTAAAGCACCTCTGGGAACAGAAGCTGGGGATAAATTCGCTGTGCAAACAGCACAAAAGAAATTCTAGGCATGTAGAGCAGTAGTGTGTGACATGGGATCTCTGCAGCTCTGCTTTTTGAAGATGAGTCTGCGTTTACCTGGATCCATCTGCATTCATCATTGAAAATGCCAATATTCCAGAGTATTTGTATCCTAATGAAAGCAACCTCTGTGTATTTATGACCTAAAATACTCTTCCTTATCACTTTTGCACTCCTCTCGGCCTCTGTCTAGACCTGGTTTTATGGACTTGTCACTTCATCTGCCCTAACCTTTTTCGTTAGTGCCTCTTGCTTTCCTTTTGAACCTTTTGTTTCTCTCCATCCCTTCCTCGTGTGTTTCTTTCACCATCTGTTTCTGGTGGGATCTCGTATATATTCTGGCCCATAAACATCCCAGGATTTCAGCTTCTCTGAAGCGAGTGCTTCACATCTGAAGAAGGCCTCCCAATTCATGTGTAGTGTTTCCTGCATTCAGATAGGGCACGAAATAATTTGTCCTGCTCAGAACATCACCCGAAGTCCTTGTGAAATGAAGACAGGTTGAGATCCAAAATCTATAATGTCTATCTGAATCTTGCTTAAGTCAGTTGGAGACGGACTCGTAATTTTAAAGATACTAAGAGCTTACATGACTTGCCTAAGATCATGTAGGACGTCTGTGACACAGTGAGGAGTGGAATCCAAGTCTCGTGTGTTCCAGGCTGGATTGTGTGAGCATGTCCTGGAACGGCATTTCCTCTCTGCAAGTGTAATTCATATTCCTATTTTCCTCTCTGATTTGGATCTCTTAATTTACTGCTGTCACCCAATCCATCTTTTTTTTTTTCCTTTTTTTTTTTTTCCCTCCTTTTCTCTCTATCTCCTCTTCTCTGCTAATTTCCTTCACAAATAAATGCTTATTTCTCCATGGGTGTTCCATTTATAACTCTGTTTGGTGGCTTTTCCTTCAAGTGGAGTCCATTGAGCTTGTAAATTGTATTGGATCAGTGAGCCTATAATGAGGCTTCGAAGTCCAAACAGTGCAAGTCTGCTGGGATTTTATTGTTCATAAAGCTTCTTCCCTGGGGAGTGATAGAGCCATTAGGTGTGTGCTGTGTTTAATATTTGGTCATGACAGGAAGCAATAATTTTCTATCTTTTACTGTGGCTCTCGAGTTGTTTTTAAGCAGTCAGCTTATTTGAGTCTCGGTGGCTGTGAACCCATTAGGCAAAAGGAGTTGCTCTTTCCTACATGGATTTGTATCTTTCCTACAAAGGCTATTTCAATAAAATAAAATAAAATGAAATGACAACCGATTGCCCTATGGTGGCTTTTAATCACTTGCCCCTCATGAACTCCCAAGCTCTGTCACACCTGACAGGAGATGGCATAAAGCTGATTTCACCAGATGATGACATCTATTGTGCTGAAGGGATTTTTTTGTTTATTCCAGCAGAGAACAACCACCAGGGCTCCTATTTGTATGGTATGTTATGGGTTTAGGGACTTACTTTGTGCAAATCCACATCAAAACTTCCTTTAATTTCAGTGGAAGGAGGAGCAAGGTTGTATTCAAATATTCTGGAACTGGTTATATATTAGCAGAAAAAAATCAAAAGCAACTATCAATTTTGGATGCCTACAAATTTTTTCTGAGGTCCAACTGTGTGCCATTTTCAAAAGACTCAATTTCCAGATGACGCTACATCTAGCAAAAATATATTCGTTGAGATAATTAAAAATTAAAATCAGACTTTTAATCTGCACTTAAAATGTGTTTTCACTTGGAAAAAAAAACCCCAAACAACAACAACAAAAAACAAGGACTGAAAAACAGTCTGCATTTCCATTAAAGACTTGCCATTTGGGATGGAAAACTTCACACTTTTCCCCAGTTTTTTTGCAGGTCTTATCCTTGCTCTTTGAACATGAAGCTGTATTATTGTTTCCTAATTCTAAAGCCACTCGATAATTCTCCAAGTACACATGCGCTTTTATTCCTTGGGTGTTTAAAACTGAGCTTTGTCCCACATTTAACCAGTCTACTGGTTTCGAACCAAGTGTTGTCCAACAGTGTTGTGTTTTTCGTTAGGACCTTTTCAGGAGATGCATGGGGTAGAAACACCATCTAGGGCTGTCAGTCCAGCATCAGCCTGGCAGACACCCTGTTTTTCTTATTTGTTCCAGCGGGAAGCTTTCGGGGGGCTGTAGGAAATGGCAGTGCAGCAGTTTACGCAGATTCTCCTGCACCCAAAGTGCCAAAGTCAGGCAGCCTGCGGCTGGGAAGAGGAGTAAAGCTGCTGGTGGCACCACAAATGTGCTCATCAGCTTAGGCTTTGCTACAGCTATGTGTGAAAGTCGTTCCACTGTCCATGAGCAGTTGTTCTCAGCGAGATTAATTTAGTTTGGAGAGTTTCATATAGAGCATAGTGTCTTACCGATCAGTAAGCAGAACTCTGAGGTAAGGCTTTTTGTAACGGGGAAGAGAAATAGAATAGAATGAGAAATTTTAACTGACTTCAGAAAATCCATGGTTCTGCTGTCCTCTTTTTGGCTTGTGTTTTTTAAGCTTCTTATTGCTCTGTTCATTCAAGATTCTTTAGCAAAGTTGAGGAGGTGTCCTAACCCGTTCTTATCCTAGATTTCCCATTGAAGCAAGATGAAATGAAAAGAGTGAGTTGGAGAAAGCCCGTAATGATCAGTGAAATCAGTACATACAACAACTCCTTTTCAGCTCTTCCTCTAAGCTTGCATTGATAAAAAAAGAGGTTGTGTAGAGGAAAGAGTAAATTTGGGACAATTATATAAATTTGGTCATATTATATATACATATATATAATATATATTATATATATATTATATACACGCTATATATAAAATAGTATATAAACTAAATTGATGGTGTCTGTCAACAACCAGAAGAGAAAATTTTTGAGTACGCTGACAGCTAGCTGAGGTGAAGCGGAGTCAGTCCACGCAGGCTGACCTCTTTCTGAAAAGAACACTCCTGCTCACATGTTTAGACACCACGGTGTCAGTTTAACTCACACAGTTAAGTACCGATTAATTTATTTTTGAAAAAGTAGCCCAGTGACTGAGCTGGAAGAGGCTGGGTTATAGAAGCTTTGCAGCTCAAAGCGTTGTAGCTTCCTACCCCCATGGCCTTGGGGGGGTCATCAATGAGTGAAGTGGCCCCAGCTCTGCAGCCTGTGGAACGTTGAGCCCTTTTCCCTCTGCTCAGTTTTTGGCATGAAGGCAGAAGATTCTGCTCCGTGAATTTTTCAGCCCTTTAAAGAGAAAAAGAATAGAGTAACTATTCTCCTTGGAAATGTGAATCCCAAGCAAACTACAATGATCTCATCGATTACCTCATATCCTTTCAGGATTCAGGCTCTGTGGCCTGATAGGAAGTTGCTCCTCTGACAGTCTTCCCCTTTTATTCCCGGTGCTTCCCTCAAAGAACTAGTCAACTTTCTCCACAGGACGTGCCATCAGTTCCACACGCTTCTGTTTTGCATGGTTGCTGCTGACTGCACCACCAAGCTGGTTTCTTAGCCTGATTGTTGTAGATGTTCACTTGCTCTAGTTAGCTCTGTTCCTTTGCTCCAGGGGAAAAGTTTTCCACGACCATATTTTCTTTCTGGGTCCTTGTCTTCATCTTTGCAGCTCTGCAAGAGGCTTGTATCAGATAGGGAAGAAATTATTGCCTTGCTCTCGTGGCTCTGTACCCACGAGCTGTGTCGCAGAAGCGTGGCCGCACAAGGTACGTTTGCATTAGCCAGAAACACACGTTCTTCTCCAAAACACCAAACCTTGGAGGAAGATCGTGGAGTGTTTGGAAAGAGGTGGCACAGGGAGCGTAATTACAGAGGCGTTTAAAGCATTTGAAAGCCAGTACGCAGTGAACAGATGAAATTAGCTGATGGCATAAAGAAATTAGACTTGAAGCTGAGAGCGTTGATGCCAATACAAATTGGATTTAATTATTTTTGAGGAGATGCCGTTAGGTTTTCTTATGCAACATTGATAAAAAGCTATTTCAGCAAATGGGTCCCGATTCAGCAAAGCAATTAGCACTTGTTGTTATTTAGCATCAACATCAAGAAGCACGTACATAAATATTTTGTTGAAACTAAGTCCCGAAAAGAAAAATGAAACTGCTGAGATTTCCATCTGGGCTTCTGGTTTATTTCACGTTTGCAAACTTTCTGTAAGAAACTGCAGTTCTTGAAATTTCCTTTCTTGAAAAGATGAAACTTGGGATTCTTGTGCTTACATGAATCTAAAACGAAAAGTACTGTTTTGGACGACTGATAAATCCTTCGTATGTGCTGTTTATTTTATGGATCTATTTTAAGTTTTTATTCTGGACAGCTTTAAATGATCCTTGAATTTATAGCCACTAGAAATTTCACTGCATCTTCAAACTAGATTGTGCTAGAGACTAATTTGGAATATGAGTGAATACTTGAGTAGTGGTGTTGTTTCAAATCTTTACTCTCATTAAGAACATAAGTGCTTAGTACCTTGAAGAAAAATAATGACGACTTTTAAGGTTGAATCCGTGCCAGTATAAATCATTCTACTTGACGCTGACAAAATAGCTGGTCAGTCAAAATTCCCCTGCTAAAGAGGGGAGAAAAAGTATACAGTGTTGTGTCAGTGTCACTTGTTGACATAGAACCTCAAAAAAAAATATCCACCAGGACGTTTTTGTTAAAGGTGTTGGTTTTGGTTTTGGGTTTTTCCCTCCCCTTTATCTCAGGCATTTCCCAGCATTCCTTCAGGGACATCTGGTTTTCTCATTTTCTAGCTCTGCTTCGGTGCCTTCAAAAAGTACCACTGTCAGTTTTTGCTTAAGCCAAACTCCACGAGCAGGAGAGGAGCCCTGCCTGGTAACTGCCTAAAATACAGAGTATAGCTGCCCTTCAGAAGCAGTGACTGTAACCGTTTCTGTGATGGCTAATGTGACTGTGTCCCCTTTATTTTCTTCTGTAGCTTCAGGGTTGGTTTTTTCACTGGCAAAATTTATCTTTGTGTTACATACGAATATGTGAAGCTCTGTCTCTTTCTGCACTTGTACATTGGGTGGCTATTTTGCGCCACTTGGGAGCACTGCTTTAGCAAGAGAAAAGCAGACAATATATAAATGCTGTTTGCACGGATCAAGGCTCGTTTTAGAGCAGCATGGATTCTAATTCCTTGGCTAGGGTGAATTGTCATGCAGCTGAGATAGTTTATATCAGCTAAGGCTTGCCTGTGACACTTGTGGATGTACATTGGGTGTAGTTTGGGAGCATCCTCTTGATGGCTTACTTGCAACGTGGGGAAATGGTAATTCTGGTCAAGAGAACTAGGCTTTGAGGTCCGGTGAGGAATTCCATACTGGACTAGGAGTCTTGACTGGAAGATTAGGACCTGATAGTAGGCCAGGCTCAGCTGGAGGCTGGGGAAGAGGCACGAAGCAGCCAGCATGAGCGGGTAAAACGGGGATGGGGGCGAGGTACGTGCTGAGACACTGGGGAGGAATTATAATGTAATTAAGGACTGTGCTGTATATGTTAAAAAGGATTTAAATTAGAGTTATTTCTTTAATCTTAATTCTGCGTTTTCTAGCTTCTGAATGAGTTTTTATGAGCTCAGTAATATTCCTGTATTTTTGGCATGTGAAAGACTTCCCATTAATATACTGTAAGCTGCAGATGACGTTTTATCTTCCCGCGAGCTTTAATATGAGTGTTTAAAATAATAATTAAAAAAATCCCTTGTATCTTTCATGCATGTTGTTTTTCTATACACAAGAAATGTAGAGCTGTTTCCTGAGCTGTTTTGGGACAATGTCAGCACTAGCAAAGAGCAGTACAGGATGGTTGTGAACATACTAGTTCCGTATAGCTGTATAAAATAGCCCGCAGCACAGCCGTGATCATACCCAGGTACACACCTACAGGATTTTAACAGACTAGCAAGATTTTGCTCAGCTTAACCCTACATGAATTGAGTCTTTCTGTTCTCATGCTCTCCTCCCCATCCAGACACAGCATTTCAAGTACACCCTGCGTATCTGTAATGGCCCTGAACACCAGAGTTAAAGCTGAAGTCAGCGGAGAGACAACTTGATTTGAGTTGCAGCCCTTCCCCTCTAAGACATAGAGCTGAACTTGAAGAATTAACTGAGTCTGTTTCTCCCTGCAGCTGCTTCTAGCCCACACTGCGAGCACTAAATGTAAGTCTGCAGAATGGGCCATGATTGGCAGCTGCCTCCTCCAGCAGCGGAGGCCCCCAGGATGGTGTGCTGGTAATGAATTGGTGTTTTATCCCCAGAGACCGAGCATCGCAGTGCGGAACCCACTCTGTTCTCCTGTCACCCATGGTGTATCATATCCTCTAGATACACAGGGGACTTCAGGTCTTAGTGTCATAAATCTAAGTGTTCAGTCTTTGGCTTCTCCCCTTG
The DNA here is from genome assembly GCF_009769465.1 of Tauraco erythrolophus. NCBI lineage: Eukaryota > Metazoa > Chordata > Aves > Musophagiformes > Musophagidae > Tauraco > Tauraco erythrolophus. The sequence continues at coordinate 3,277,078 of NC_141493.1, read as the reverse complement.
CCCCCAAAGATCTGTGTAAAACGTTTTGTTTTCCTCTGAAATGGCATCTCTTCCTTTCTGATGGCAGTGTATTGGCAGCACATCCTTGACGTGTGTGCAGACCCACCTTGGAGCATGCACTGTAAGCTTTGTCCCTTTCTTGCATTTCTTGGAGCAGAAACATGCCTTTCTTATGACCTGGCACTGTCGCAGATACCTGATTGAATTTTTCTGGTGTTTGGGTGGGGAAAAGGGAGCTGGCTCTCTTGTGCACAGTGTCTCGTTTTGTCACTGGCTTGTCATCTTGTGCGAGTTAGTTTTCCTCTTGAGGAACTGTCAAAAGCAAAGGTGGTCATCTTCTCACCTCCACGTTAACACCATCCAGTACCTGGTGCCAGAGGGATATTGGAAGCAATGTCTGATTGTCTGTATGAACTCTGTGCTTAGTTCTGTCTTCTGCAAAAAGGGTCTGATTTGTAGAAATTTATTTAATGGAGAATTAGTCTATAGACAACTGCAGTGCCGTGTTGCATGAACATTTGGGAATGCAATACTTGAGAGAGAGCGCACATAGTTTGTGTGGGAAAAGATTAAGATGAAGCTCTTATGCTGTGAGTCGTTTGCAGTTCCTTGGCAGTATTAAAAGCCTTAAATTGGGCTCTTGCTTATATTAATTTTAAGGTCTCTTTTAGGCTCCTGATATTTTAAGCCTGACCAGGACAACTGGCCTGTTCTTGTGTGTCAGTCTTTCCTGCTCTATCCTTTCTGTTTCTGTTGGAAGCTCTGCAGTGCAGGGCTTTTTCTGCAGCGACTAATGGATTGGAGTCCTGCTTAGGCTGAGGCTCCGGCCACTCCTAAAATAATGCCATAATTTCAGTTAGCACCTGATAGTGTTGCTCTCATCCATCGAGGTGTGTTTGTTTATTAAGTGAACTCAATGGAAAAGGTCTCCTTTCTCCCCATGCCACAGTTGTTTGAACCAGTGTGATGCGTCATAAACTAATTCATAGAACTAACTGAATAACGGTTTAAATCTTTTCAGTAATTTAAAAAAAAATTAGTTTCCAGAATTTTTTGTATCTTTTCTCCTAGTTGGCAAAAAGACTTCAGTAGGTTCTATCACTTGTTGAAACCATCTTTCAAAATAAAAAGGTTTTCTTTATAAAACCTTGTTCTACCCCCAGCATGCTCTTGCAAAATTCTAATTTTTTCACTATGAAAAAGTAGTGAAGTCTTCAAAATTAGTGATAACTGAAGCTGCATTAAATCCTTCATGAAAATGACTCTACTTGTGTGCCCCAAAAAATAACTGCTAATGATAAGGTCTCTTATTTCTAGACTGCTGGTTCTAATTGATGTTATTTGATCTGATCTGGTTGCTGGTCATTAAGTGGCAACTGAAACATGAGATGGCTTTCTGAGGGCCGGTGTGAAAAATAATTTACTACCGTGGTAGCGTCACTGAAGAGCTCCTGGCTGTGGATGAAAACGCTGCTAAGTTCTGTGCAAATACAAAAACTGGCTTTTAGTCCATTTTTGTTTAGGACCAGTATTCGTATCCCAATATATTTGCTGTAAATGGCAGTAAACTTGTTTCTGTGCTTTCAAGGTCGGAAGAAGACTGGGTGGTGTACCTGACTCCCCAGCTTTAGGCCTAGTGGCTCTGTATTACCACAACGATCCATATGGAAAACTTTCTACTAGGTGTTATCCACCTAGAAGTCTACCAGTCAAAAAAGCTCCTCCCTTACCCCACTGAAGATTTCCTATGTTGTATAATCTCATCTCTCTCCTAAGCCATGTTTTCTCCTGGAGTTCACTATTGTTTTGTCAGCCCACTCATCACAAAGCAGAGGTCACATCAACATGACCTTTTGCTGGTACAAGGAGGCTGCTAAATAATTCACGTGGCCAACTTGATTTCGGGGTCCACATTTGTTTTTTCCACTCTCCTAATCAAGATGCTCATTTAATTCTATTCCAGCACCTGTTCAGCAATTAACACCCTACAATTTGCATCTTACCCTGACATTTGCTATCTTTCCAATTAGTTTTTATATCAGTATAATTAGGTAGGGTTATTACAGTGCATCAAGCAGGGTCGAGGATATTCCCAAGCCTTTAAGCTCTTTCCCAGATTTGTTTAGGGAAGCCACTGAGGGTAAACGGTTGATTAGGATCACTGTTTTTCTTCTTCATTCAGATCAGGCGAAAACTGTTTCCCCATGTGGCTCATGAAAGATCAGGGAAATATGTCAGTCTGTAAGAACTAATATTATGTAGTTCGTGACTTTTTGGGTGAATTTACAGGGGATTATAAGTAAGGGTCAGGCTATGTAGCCACTTGCAGTAAAATTCATGAGGGGACATTATGCTCTTGCTTTATATTAAGCTAAGCAAATTGCAACAATGGTTTTAATTTTTAAAATCAATTTTTGGAGTTAACGTGAGGGTGGAGGACAAATCAAAATTAGAGGGCAACCTGACTATATTGAACACTTAGCTTAATTGGTAAAGACTATGGGAGTGAAATGACTATTCTTGACACCTTTTAATTTAAATTTCACAGAAGGAAGGTCTTGCTGTTCAGCCATGATTGGTTTGGATTGTAGGCTCTTCGAGGCAAAAGTTGTCTTGCAGCCAGTGTATATAGAGTGTCCAGCACAGTGGACCTTTCTAATCCTGCTGTACTACCAATAGTAAAAGAGGCGGCTCCTTGCTGTTACTGCTGATTGATTTTATTTTTCTTTTTAAATTTTTTGCCCCCATCAATATACAGTGCTGACATAAGGGAGATTCTGTGTCTGTAGGGGAAGTAGGACACCAGGAGGTGAGATCTATAGGATGAATCAGAGAGAAGGAGTTTTTTTCTGATCTCGCACCACCCGGCTCTGCATGGTGCTTCTTTCTTACGCTTGGTTTGAAATGATCTCCCTCCCACCACCCAATTCCCCTGCATCTCTCTTAATTCTGTAGGTGCATACAAAGACTGTGTTATCAAGAGGCGGTATTGCCCTTGGCAAGGCTGCAGTGAAGGAAAGCATGCGATTGTAGGAAGATCACGTCGTGCTGGGTAAAGTGAAGAGGTGGATAAAAAAACCCCTCAACACACCACACTTTGTGTTTGGTGTTGCTTCTGAAACTGGTTGTTATTCTGAGCCTTTCTGCAGTATATCTTAATGATGCTCTCTGGACCTTGGTGGGGAGGGATACTGGGAGCCCAAAGGAGGAATCAGCCCACTCTAATTCCCCAGCCTGGAAAAGCTGGAGAGAAGCACAGATCTTGTGTGCTGTGTTGGTACAGCCAGAGCTGCAAGCAGTTCTAATGTTTTCAAGTATACAATAGATTACCCGTGCTCAATTTAATATTATATATTGTAATGAGCTTCATCTGTCTCTATTGTGTCTTTTTTTTTGTTTGTTTTAATGTCCCTTGCTCCTTTTCATGATATCAAATCCTTAGGAATGAGTTTCCGTGACCTGTTGGTAAGAAATTAAATTCCTGAGCCCCTCTAAGAGGGTTTCCATAGGGCTGTTAAAACCCTGCAAAATTCTGTGGGAAGTGCCTTTGATTTAAAAAAAAAAAAAAATTATTTTCCTTCTCTTCAAAAAAGAGTTAAGAGCGCCTGCTTTCCTTAGACATTATGCACGTGTGTGTGCAAAATAGATAATTAAATCAAACCTCCATACTAGAAAATTGTACATTTGGTAGTATTTGATTTGGGCTGAAAAAATCAAAACTTTCAGCCTTTGTTATTTTACTGTGGTGGCTTCATGATGTTTCTAAACCAGAAAGTGGGAAAATGAGGCTGAAGGAGGCAGTAAGGACTCAGATGCACTAAGGAATTCCCATTTGACATTTCTTCTTGAACCATAGATAAGAAGGAAGGACCTAAAGTACAGGTGGGAGTGGTAAATATCCCAGTCAAATAATGGCTCCCATTGAAGTGTCCTGACTCTGTGCAAGGACCGGGTAGAGATCTAAACTGTGCAGGACTCAAAAAGCAGCAGGGCTTTTTTCATTTTGATGATGTGGGACCCCACTTGCAGGTTTGTGGGGGCGGAGGGAAAGGGAGAAATCCTGAAAGGTTGTTTTCTGGAGTTGGAGGAGAGGGTTGGATGCAGGGCTGGCAAGGCAGGACAGCGAGATGCTGAAATTCGCTCCCTCTGCTGGTGCACGGGAACCAGCATTTGTCAAGTGGCCTTCGTTGCACCTCCCAGTCTGTATGAGAGAGCAGGATCTGATCTCAGAATCAAGGTAGCAAAGTATTCCCGTTTATCGAGCTGAACTGGCAGAATTTACCTCCTAAAAACACCACAGCTACAAAGCAGGAGAGTAGAAAAGAAAAGGAACAACGTTTTGTGAGGGTCAAAGCTCAACTTGGGGAGGAGAACAGGATCAACTGGTGTCTTCTGCTGTGACGAGCAAAGCAAATGCTCGCCCGTGGCTGCAGGAACTATGGTGTGGCTTATTTTCAAGCTTTTGTCTTGGCCAGTAACCGTGGTGCTTCAGCTGAGCTCTCCCGATGAGAATAAGCCTCTTCATAAATTAAGTACAATACCTAAGTGGCTGTAAACGTGCTTGTAGAAGTGGGAAAGGACAATTTGTATAAACCTGATTAAAAAGGAGAAAGAGTCTATGTCAAGGAGATTTCCTGTCTGATTTTCCAAACTCGCAGGCTTCAGCTGGATGCTTATCTAAGCTAACCCCTGAGCAGCGTGAAGCTCTACCCCTGATGTTCACCTCTGTATCTCATGTTAAAATCTGGAGTCTCGTGTACTCGTTGGGTGGGTGGAGGAGAGAGTAAACAAATAGTTCCGTTTAAAATGGTAACCATATCCTGTATTGTGTAGGATGATGTCATTATCTGATCACCTTGCCTGCACTGAAATCTCACACTTCATCGTTTCCCTTTAATAGATTTCACCTTGGAATGCAAATACACTTTCTCACTGTTGAGCAATCTGGGTAATGCAGTGCCTGGTTACTCTGGGCCAGGAAGAGAGCTTCCTAACGTGCATCAGAAATCACTTAGAGTGCTAAAAGGCTAGCAGCTTCTAACTGAGTGGCAAGGAGATCATCTCAAGCTGTTTGTAGTGACATCAGAAAAGGTTTTGATTTGTGTGTGTGTGTGACAACATTGTGAAGGGCTGAATCTTACTGTTGCTGATTTCTTAAGCAGCAAATGAAAACTTTCTCTGAAGCTGGCCTGCTTATGGACCAAGGTCTTGAACCTTAAAAATTGAAGCTTTAGTTCTCCTGTTGCTATGTAGACTGAGGTCTCCTGTGTTGCCTAAGAGTTCATAATGGAAATTATAATCTAGATCTAATAGCCGGCTTGGAAAAGTGAGCCTAAAGGCAGCAGTTGATGTTACAGAAATTGCTGTCTCTTCAGAACTTTTGAAAATGAATTAATGTCTAGCCTGTTGCTTTTGAATTTAAGAATTCTGCTCTAAATCATCGTCTTATCTAATGGTACATAACACTAGTGACCTCTGAATGAAGTCAGTTTGATGAATCTTTTGTCAGTGTCCAAAGAGAAAATTTCACCTAGTGTTCAGAATGTGCTTACGGTGTATTTCTCTTTGAATCCTTAGTTTTTGGGCTGCTTTGTCAATGCATTCAGACTTACAAAAGTTCGGTCTTTTCCATCTCGATTAGGTCATCCAGCACTCTCCCTAGTGTGGCCCTCTTGCTGTATTTTATTAATATATTCCCCTGCTGTAACTTGGTGCGTTGCTTCCCTGAAGGCAGGTGTCCAACATTAATGGGAGTTACATTTGCTAGCGGAGGGATGTATTAGATCCTTGGTGTGCTGTCTCTAGGAATGGAAGAAGAAAGAAATGAATTAAGTAAACGAATAATAATATTAATGATGTTTGCTAAATCTCGCATCTAGTGCACTAGCCGGTGTAATTGCTTTAGTGCTTTGTGTGAAAGCCAGCAGGCTGATTGAGAAATATAAACAGAATTATTCCCCTCCCTGTTTCCCAAACAAGAAGATAGCCATTAATAAGGGCTCTTTGTTTCCTAAAAATCTAAAAATAGGAGCATGATGTGTGAGCAGGCAGGATTTGTATATCTAATCAGTACTAGCTATACTGCCAACTATATCAAATTTCCTTTAGTTTTGGGGCATCTCTTGAAGCTTTTGCAGTCGTGTTAATAGAAACGGAGTTTCTCTGTATATATGTATAAATATTTGTGTGTGTGAGAACCTGCAGTGATCCGTTTGACCTGTTTTTTCAACCTTCAATTTATCAACACGTTATTAAACTGAAGTGATGTGAAACTCCGCAAATCCTTTTTTAATCTTTAAAAGCAAATTTTTGGGGAAACAATAATAATAAAGGCCTACATTTTAAAAGTGGAAAGCAAAGTTTAAAAAAAGACAGAAACCCTCAGGTTAGGTAATATCAGCAGTGTATATGACTTCTCAATTTCTCCTTTAAATCTTTTTGGATGAGTTCAGTGATTGCAAGCTGTCAAGTACAAAAGGAGTTGGCTGCTGTTTGGAAATAAATTAATTTGTAAGATGAAAGGTCATGCAAAATATTTGGGAATTTTGGAGGCACTGCAGCTGAACTTGCTTGGCACTGGGAGCAGCTGTTGGGCTTGTTGGATTTCCTCCCCGAGGTGATTGCAGTATCATTTTGGGGGGGCTGTGGGGACGGACTGGGATGGAAAAGGGGGAACCTGGCGAGTGCTTTGCTGCCTGGAGCAGGTGACCAAATTGCTTGGTTGCTACTGTGCTTCGTTCAAGGAGGGGTCAGGGAAGAAAGTGTGTGTGGGGAGGGGGGCCAGGCTCTGCGTGGCTGCATTTTAACACCTTCTCTGCTAAGCAGGAGGCCGGCTTGGGGTGCTAAATTCCTGTCTGTGGCTGTCTGTGAAATAAATCCGTGCGTTGTGTACTCCCAAGCTGTCAGCAGCGGTTTGCGCTGATGGACTCTGAAAGAGGTTTCCTCTGGGTTCCCGGAGCAGTCAGCAGCCACTAGGGAGCTGTCTTTAGCTCATATTTCAGAGTTAGCTCATTAGACCAATAACAGCAGACACCCGCTCCGTTTTTTCTTCAAGAATTTGTCAAGTCGGACTGTATTTATAGAGTTATGGCTAGACAATAATAATATTACACCTCCCTTTACCTGTTGTCACAGCCTGGAGAGTCGGATGGTACATGGGTTTTCCACGGAGACTAACTTTCCTCCATGCTGTGCCCCCTTCTCCCTGAGGTGCTCTCTGTATCTTCCAAGGAGTTTGCGTAGGATTGCCAATTTCTTTTTTGTCTTCTCAGAATCAGGACTTGGCCTTCTGTTTTGAACGCTTCCTCCTAAGGAAGTCCTGTCTGACTTTTTTCCTTCTTCCCCTTTGCACCGATAACTGACTATGTTGGGATGTCTCATTCGCCTTTCTGGACCTTCACGCCCCGCTCCCATCCAGCTGCCTGGTGCCAATAATGCACCGTGCTGGTCCCAGCAGCCTGCTTGTGATTCATGAGACAGTGCCAGTAAGAACTGCTGAGCTGAGCTCTTTTCTAGTTCCCCCTGTGAAGCTGCTGTTTGGCTGCTTTTTGCACAAGTTTACTTGACCAGTTGTTCTGCCTTAAAACGTTTCTGCTGTCAGCTGCTGTCTTTTGCTCTTAGTGCTCCGGTGGCTGCAAGGACAGAGGGATTTTACAGGCACCTTTACTGGGAAACGTTACACCATCACTCGAGCCCTTAGTGAAATGTATTCTGCAGGATGTGGCCACGCTCTCTGGGAGATGGGACAGTCCTGGTAACTCCAGTGCAGGAGAAGACATAGAATAACCAGAGGAGCATAACCCAGGAACTCTGGAGTTGTAATCTGAATATCTGATACAGTTTCCCTTTCTGGCCTTGACCAAGTCATTTCATGTCTTTGCTTTGGTTTCAATAGTGACTATTTTCAATTGGAAGCCTTCAGTTAACTTCCATAACTAAGCAAGAGAAAGAAAATTGTGAAGGAAAAATAATGCAAAAGTTTATCCTTTTCATTACAACTTTGATTTATGGAAAATTTGACTAGCAGCTTTTCAGCCTGATTTAGGTCCTAATAAACAGACCCTTCTTAGCCTGTCTTGTTATCGTGTGATATTTCAGATTGTTAAACCAGAACAGTAATATTAGGGCTTAATGTTGGAGCAAGCAGTAAAGAAGCTCTGTGGAAACGTGTTGTGTGATTGCATTTTGGATTTGCAAGCTACTTCGGCGAGCAGGTAGGAATGCTGTAGCCCATCTGTTGTGACAGGGAAGGCAGGATGTGATTTTGGAAGGAAGGATGTGAATGCGCTGTGACCTCCCACTGTAAAATGTCATCACCCAGTACCAGGCTGTGACTGGGAAGCAGGGGATGGATATCAGGGCTGTTCAGACCACGTACTTCAGCAGTGTCTGCTGTCAGACCTTGGTGCTCTGTAGTTCCATTCCAGAGGAGAAATGACTCAATCTGCCCATGGTTGCCTGATAGTGACACCTGATGTGTTTAGGCCTGGAATAGAGAGAGGAAAGTTGGGAATAACGAGGTCCCATATTGAAAGGAGTGTCCTGTGGGTGAGTCACAAGTGTGGAGCTTGGGAGCCCTCCTGCAGGTCCCTGTCCCTAAGGTGGTATTCAGAAAGGCTGACTCGTGGTGGAATCTGTCAGTGGATGAGCCAGTACAGCTCCATGGTGCTCCATCACCTCCCCAGCAGCCTGCTTGTCCCATTGGACTGCAGCACGGAAAGCCTGGACCCTTTCTCTCCCTTTCAGGTGGTTTGTGTCTCACTGGTGAAATGGAGGCCAGTTACACTCTCCTGACTTACTGACTATACATATTCATGACTGGAAGGTGTTTAGATACAGGAGCATTAAAGAGAACTGGGAGGGAACTAGAGGTAAATGTCTTTAGATAGAAGGTTATAGTGTTGGAAATTCAGCGGTGCCTTTCATGCCTTTTGAGCATGGAGGAAAAGCCTGCACAGAGAAAAACCCTGAACTGAACTAATAGGAGTCCTAATTTTTCTTGATCAAAATACTCTCCGAGCTTTGGATTTCAACCTAAAATTTGTCCAGCTGGTATATCTCTATAGGGGAAATATTCCAAATGGGACTTAAAGGCACCTGATGTCTAAATTTCTTTTACCCGAGTAATGTGATTGTAAATAAGTTTTACAAATATTTAATACAATGTTAAGTCGGTTAGGTGAGTAGGGTAGTGGTGGCTGTTCCCTAACAAGCAAACCATGTGACTTCCCTTGCTGTCCCTGTGTCTCCTTATTTGCTTTTGTTAGGTCCTGAGGGAAGGTGGGTTTGCCTCCTGGAGCACTGTAGAACTGACACCAGAAATCATTCACATCATTCATCTATCATTGTAGCTCCTCAGTTTTGTGTCCTCCTTTGCTTATCCATGAGGGGCATCCTGGCTGACTGGCAAAGCTGTGAGTTAGTGCGTACTTCACTGGAGGCACCAGTGGTGAGTTGGCATTTTGAGCTCGTTCTCTGTCGTAGCAGTTGAGTGAACAAGTCCAACACAGTGATATCTGGCAAAAAGCACTGGCAAACTGGGTATTAATTAAACAGCTGATAAAGTTTCATTTGGTTAATTTTCCCTGCAATAAAGCACTAATTATATCAAAATGAGAACGTTTCTGAGCGTTGCAGCAGAGTGGGATGGAAATGACCGTGATTGCACTGAATGCAAAACCACCCAGTCCTCCCACATGCCGCCACGCTGGACGGAACGGAGGCACAATGTTTTCAGAGCCAAACTACGAGGTCTAGCTCAGCAGGAAGAGGAAGCACAGTGTTTTGTGGTGGTGAAATCTTTCATTGAACGTTTATATTTTCAGTAAACAGCTTAGCAGCTCTGTACTGGGGCTGATTTAAGGAAACTTCTGTTCAAATATGTGATAATGGTGATAATTAGAAATGATTGGATGTTGGTTGGTACTTTGTAACTAAAAATTTTTAGACTTTTTATGTAACGTTTTCCTCTCTTAGCAAGAAGTTCTTGAAACTTGGAAGTGTATTTTCAATTATTGGAAGGAAAAAAAAAAATTTTCCTGCTAATAATTGCCTAGAAGAAGGATGAACAGTTGCACTGCAATACTTCTTGAGGTCAAAATGTTTCCTCTATTCAAAAATACAGATAACTGTATTATGACTGTTTCAGATTTTTTTGGTTGACAATTTGAAAAGAATTTGGGGATCCAGAGGCAAAAAAAAAGATAAAATTGTAGGACATGAAAGAGAAGGATTGATTAGTAGTATTTCTCCAGTGAATTTAATTAGTATCTTTTGTAGTATTAAAAATATTTTTCAGTTAATTTTTTTTCATTATCTGCTTACTGTTTTGATGGTTGTGTGCTAATTTCAGGACATCTTTCTTAATTAAAACTGCCTTTTTTGCAACTTTTGAATTGAGTTAATGGATTTTTGCTTTTGAAAGTGTAAAATGGCCAGCTTTGCAGTGCCAAAATTCAGCTGTGGTTAGGACTTTGAGCTGTGCGTTTGGAATGTATGTCTGTAGAATACAAGACTATAGGCTAAGGCTGGCATTCAAGGAAAGGCCAATAATCTCATCCTGAACGGGTTACAGAATTTTGTGATAGGAAGTTTGGATTTAACCCTGGCTCTTCACAGCTGTGTTACAGTTTGTGTTGCCTTTCTAGACAGCCAATCTCTTCATCCTGACACGAAATGTGTGTAGCTCAGGGACTGGAACAGGTCAACAAAGCAAATGCCTGCAGGTTCACTCAGAGAAAGACCTACCTTGCTTATAACAACTAGCCTGCTTGCTTGTTCACTCCATTTCTGTTCTGCATTGTCAGCAGAAAGCTGCACTTCCTCTAGATTTTGTGTTACACAGATGGTAGCCAGCCTACAATTTGGTATCTCGCTCCCTTTGCTGCTGCTTCTGCTCTGTATGGACTAGTACATCTTCTCAAATGTACTCAAATTCTCTGAGTATAGACCTGGAGGCAGGAGAATGAACTAATGTTCTTTCAAGGTCTCTTTCAGTGTTACTTTTTTAATATCTGAGTGCAGTGTAGCCTAATTTCCTTCAAATAACAATAAAGACGACGCAGCATTGAGCGTTACTGCCCCAGTAGGGGCATTCCTGGAAATGGAGCTTTCTGGGGATCCATCTGGCAGCCTGTGTTGCAGGCAAGGTCTGCCCAGATGTTACCAGGGTGCTGGTTTTATGCATGATTTTCTGTAAAGGAAACCAGGTTTTTTGGTTGTCTATCTCATCCTTTCTCCTCCCCCAGCCTAGTGTGGTTGTTGTTCCTCCTCTGAGGTTAAGCTGCAGTTGGAGAGAATAAAATAATGAATGCGATAAGGAAAGGAAACTGGAGTTTCTTTTTAGCATTTCAATTTTATTTCTGTCAAATGACACTTCAGGAGCTGGAGCCTGTTAATGCTCTCTCCAAGGACTAAGGTTTCTTTTGAGAGAAGAACTAGGGAGAAATACAGCAGCAACAACAAAAGTGCACCGGAATCCTTCAGACCTGGGCATTCTCCAAAGAGCTCTGGCTGTCATAATTTACACACCTTGCCTAATTCAGAGCACATGTCTCAGCTACAACAGGCATTCAGTAGACACGCTGCTGTCTTCCTCTCAGTGGGCCTGCTGTGAGTTTGTCAGCAATGCTGTTAACAATGACAAAGTAGTTCATCAATATATTTTTTTTTCCTAACACCAATATCTTGTGCACTGTTCCTATGCAGTGTTCTCTCCTGTAGCCTTAGGTAATAGAGCTTCTGCTGCTGGATACTAAACCCTGTTCTCTGATGAAGAAATTGGCAGTTTGTCTTTTAGTATAGCACCGTCTGTGGTTCGTTCTTGTATCTGTGAGTGAGATTATCTGGATTGTTGGTAAGATATTCCATTAGCACAGAGCTCAGAAATCCTTCTGGGCCAAGGATTGCACTGATCTGGAAGTGGTATTAAATGCGTTGCATATATGTCTACATGCTTCCAGGCAGAGCCACTTGTACTTCTGCATCATATTTTCCAGCACTTCGAGATTTGGAAGGACATACTGCCTTGGATGCAGGGCTGCGTGGACATGACAGTCCAGCTTTCAGGCCCAAGCCTCTACTGTGTGGTACACAGCTAAGTTAGGAAGTCTTCCTGGGTCCAGAAGCACTTGCAAATATGATGCAGAGATAGTTGAGCTGGCTCTGCAGGAAATCCATCTGGATGATTCTATTTCCTGGGGATTTTCCTACCACTGCAATACCTAATGCCAATTGAATTTCATTTTATAATCCAAAAAACATCACTTGCACTTGTCCATGGAGCTTTAAGATGCCCATTTGCTTCAGTGGGACTACTGGGAATGGATGAGAAATCTGTTGAAACTAAAGACTGATGACTTAAAAACAACAACAAAAAGAAATGTAACTGAAAAATGTTTTTGGAAGCTGGAACGGTTTAACATAGGGAGAAATAGAAGAGTGTGGGGTAAAAATTCTGCCTGGCCTGAAACTTCTGATGCAACTCCTGTGGCACAGTGAGCTGCATGTTTCATCCTAGAACACCACTGAAAAGTGGAAATGGATAAAAAGGTAACTTGAAGGAATATAAAATAGTACATGTCATGGAAGAGGGGCATAGTTTATTTTAAGTTAAGCAAAGAGAATATTCAATGAAGTGGAAAGACTGCAGACAAAGAAAGAAGTAGTAGTGTTTTGAGGTATAGTTGACCTCTGGTGTTTGTTCCCAGTCAATATTAAACAATTCATGATTATCAAGGTTTATAATTATTATGTATGGATGTGATATTGAGACTAGGGAAGTTTATTTTAGGAAGGATGTAGCTAACTGTTTGCTGAATTCTGATACTAATCAATAACTCTGTAATCATGCGTTGCAGCATTTTCTTGAAGGGCTCATTGTAGGATTTGAAGGGTCAAATGTTGTGTCTGACGTGGCAACACCCACGATCAAAGCCTGTGTGTTCGGCAGAGCTGATGAAAAGGTCCTCTGAGCAATAGATTGCAAGACCAAGTTGATCAAATAAACCACAAATGCAATGGGAGACAATAGATATGCCAATCTGTGGCTGTAAGCCTTAGATTTCACTTTGTTTCCATATGAAAGTGTGACGTAGTCCATAAGGTTTATTTCATCCTCAGTCTCCATCTAGGGCATTGATCTGAGAGCAGCCAGGAACCTGTGCACCTAACCCTGTCAGCCGATTGTCACTTGGAACATGTGGACCCACTAGAACTTTACTGGCCAAAAAAAGAATGAGTTCCACAGTTTTCATGCTGCTTTTATGAATTTCTTGTTGGTCTTCAGTTTTCAGCCTCTTGGCAGCAGTGTTTTTAACGGGCGCATCTGCGTTGCTGCCAGGCTGTGGTGCTGCCCGAGGTAGCACTGGAGTGTGGAATGGGCAATCTGGGGAATGACCCCTCTCTTGGTTGATAGAGGAACCCTCCGCTCTGCTTACCTCCTCCCTCCCCCTCCCTACTGCTTTAGGAGCTTGGTCTGACTCATGTCTGGCCCTTACAACATGTGGTAAGAGTTAGGAGGAGGGGAAAAAAAGCAAAAAAAGGTGGGGGAAGGGTAGGATGGGAAGGTTCCACTGAATTTAGTAAGACTGCTTAGAATTTATGCTAAAATCCTACAGGGAAAGTATACACCCCCCACTCCCGATGTTTTTGCAAGTTTAGAGCCAAGAAATGAAAAATTTGGGTGGAGGTGTCAGAAAAGCCATGGAGGTAGGGCTTGCAGGTAGGAAAAAATGGAGAAAGAAGTGTTAAAAAGAATACAAAGTTAGACCCTGGGCTTGGTGGAAATAGTCTTAAAGCTGTTGAAGTCACATTCCATTTTATACCAGCTGGAGGTCCATTCTTCTCCCAAACAGTGGTTGGGAAGACCGACTGAACTTGCAGACTTGGCTGCAATGTTGGGTAAGTGTCTAAAGAAATAAAATGGATGTTGTTCAAGCCAAGTTGCAGAATCCATGTTTTTTCAATCCCATCCATATTTTTCGGCCCCCGTGAAAGATGATTTGGAATTGTTTCTAAATGCAAAATCCTTGCATTTCAAAAATTCAAAAATATAGCTCAGCTGCAGAAGTTTCAGGCTTGGGTTTACTTTGTACCCAGCTTTTCCACTGCCTGGATCCAAAGTTTATGGGAATTGGTCTCGAGTGCATTGCTAAGTAGGGTCTTTGTGGTGTGCCTGCTAGTGTAGATCCTACAGGGAGAGTTTGTGTTTTCCCTTGAATGTCTTAAGGACACGTTTGCTTATGTTACCTCTGTGTGGGCTTTTTGGCTGCTCTTGTACTAATTTGTTGACATAAGAATATAACCATCTTTTCTAGCAGCATCTGCTTGTCTTTCTTCCATGAATTCTGCATATTTTCTACTCTGTTTTTTCCAAAAGCTGCTGGGCCTACATCCAGTAACCTCTCCCCAACTCTTCCAAAAAGTGTTTCCGGCAATTGCCCAACAGCCTGAGTAAGGATGAGAAAAAAGGGACTTATCTGCATGAGAACGATTGTAACAGTGCAAGGAATTTGAACAAAATAAGCCCCCCTGCCCCCAGCAAAGCCTGTGATGAGTGGAGTCTGCAGCAGTGAGGTTTAAAGCAAGGCTTGGGGTGCAGCTGCAGCAGTACCATAAAATGAGTTTGAAATCCCACAGAGAATCACAGAATGTTAGGGATTGGAAGGGACCTCAAAGGATCATCTAGTCCAAATCTTCTCACTCAGAGCTAGAACCCTGGACTTCAGTAGGGCCAACTTTGATCTTTTCAAACAATTGCTAGGAGAAATCCCATGGGACAGAGTACTGGAAGGTAAAGGGGCCCAAGATAGTTGGTTAGCTTTCAAGGACCTCTTCTTCCGAGCTCAAGACTGGTGCATCCCGACAGGTATGAAGTCAGGAAAGGGCACCAAGAGACCTGCATGGTTAAACGGGGAACTGTTGGGCAAACTCAAGTGGAAAAAGAGAGTGTACAGATCATGGAAGGAGGGGCAGGCCACTTGGGAGGATTATAGGTCTGCTGTCAGAGGATGTAGGGAGGCAACTAGGAAAGCTAAGACCTCCTTGGAATTAAACCTTGCAAGAAAGGTCAAGGACAACAGAAAGGGCTTCTTCAAATACATTGCAGATAAAACTAAGGGCTCTGATTTGTGTTTATTTACAGTACAGTAGTTTCAGATGGTGGCTCTTTTTGGCTGCAAAGCTGGTGTGAAGTGTGCATCTTGCTCAAGTTATGGCCAAAGACAGAGCTCAGCCTGCCACTGAAGGTGTGTTTAAGCTGAGCTTAGTACAGGCAGGCAGCTCCAGGTAAATGCTGCTTATTCCATCCTGCCACCTCTGCTCCGAGAGGTGGCCCCCAGAACAGGAGCAGTGTGTACTGCTAAGGGCAGAATCTGCTTTCAAACCTCACAGGGGTGTGAGGGCTTGTCTGGCAGCATCTTACTTGGGCACGTTTCTTGGTGAAAACCAACTTACCAATACAGTGTGTGCTACCCTTTCGCCTCATGGGTTGTGAATGCAGATCATGAAGCTCCTTTTGGAATGAGATCAGTCTTTTCATGCAGTGCCAGATAGAGCTCTTAATTGCCCTGTCGTAATGCGTTATTCCTTTGCTAATAGTTTGAGTTATTTCTTTGTTAACCTTTACACAGCCAGTAACAAATTAAACATCATTATCTGAGTTTAAAATAGGCTGTAAATCTTGAAGCCCTGGTTAATACTCAGGTACTTACAACGAGGGAGCAATAAAAGGGCATTTAATGACACTCTGGAACGCAACGTGGGAAGTGCTGTAAGCAAAAGAGAAGAAAACAGGGCAGTTATGAATTGTCCGTGGAAAGATGAGTTTACATAAATGACAATGTTCTCAAAATGAGTCTCTGATCAAAGTGGAGAGCTTTTATTTTCAAATTACAAGCAAGTAGCATAGTTCCAATGCTCTAAATTTCTTTGACTCAGCAAAATTGAAGGTGTATAGTAAATTTTTCAACAAAATCACTCAGTGTTCTGGAAATAAGATTGGCATGAGAGAAACTGCATTGGCATGAGAGATTGGAAATTTTGGTCTAGTCTCTGTTAGGAATATTTGGTTCAATACAGCCAGCCTCTGTTTAACAAGGGTGATGCTTTGGTTCCAAAGCTGCCTGTTACATACACCATTTTGGCAACCCCTGCTTTTAGCATTGGGGGGATGGAAATTAAGAAAAAGTATTTCTATTGCAAGCAGAAACATCCCACACAGTTTGGGGTATTTGTTACACATCCTTTTCTTACTTGATCAGGATGTGATGCAGCATTCACATGAGGAGAGGCTAAATAATGACTCCAACTTGGAAATGACAAAGCTGATGAAGGACTGAGTAGAGGTATATGGAATTATCAAGGACCCAGAGAAAGTGAGTGGGGAATTGTTAATTGCTTCTCATTTCCCCATGGGATCAACCTTGCGAATTCTCATGGATGGTCTTCAAACAAACAAAAGGGAGGACTTTGGGGTCTTCAGTGTGGCTCCCATGCTAATCCTAACTAGCAGACAAGCTGCTTAAGTTCTGTAACTATAGATCTTTGGAGTTTCATACCTACCTTTGTGTACCTCCGTTTGCTCGTGTGTGTAACGAGGCCTGTATTTGGTAAACCTGTGTTTGCTAAACCTCGTGTTGTGAATGTTAAATAAATTGTCTGTGAGTTTATTGATAGGTGAATGCAGGAGACTGCAAATACTCATTATTAATCAACTGGTTTGTAAAGGATTCTTCCTGTCTACTTCCTTTCCATCCACACATGAACCATTTGGGGCTATCATTAAAAGGAGGGCTTAAGCCGTAAAATTCCGCCTGGGCTGTAATGTTGTTCTTTGTTCTAGATCCTCAGACTCTCCAGTTGGTATCAGTCTCACTGCCCCATTTCTGCTTCTCTCTGATACGATAGATGTCTTGTGAGAAGTGCTGATTTAGGTTGGACTTTTCCATCATGTATGGTAAGAGCAGACTGTTTAGAGGCCCAAATCTCATCTGATGTCACATTTAGAAGATATAAAGATAGGAAACGTTTATTTGGGGAATTGTTTTTTGTTTAGCTCAGTTCTGTAAAGCAAGATTTGCTAAATTTTTACTAAATATGGCAACTAGATTTACTCCTGGTGCCTTTCATAAATAGCTTGTGTCCTGTGAACCTGCTTTCCTTTTTCTTCTGAGAACTGAGAAATCTTTGTTAATTGTTCATTGCACTCTTTATTTTCCAGCTCACTATACATGTATAACCAAACCAGTACACGGTCAAATAATTTGCCACAGGCCTTGAATTTCTTAGACAAAAACGGCATTGTGTTTGTTGTTGTTTTTTAATAAAAATGTGATATGGTTGTGTATTCTAAACCCAGCCTCGTGTGACCCAGGCACACTGTATTTGCACTGCCTGTGAGAGATAGCAAGGTTAGAAGCAGATGGGATGTAGCCAAGTCCTGTGGGTCTGCCTGGACTGTGGGTTCGTGGTGGCTGGAAGTCAGAGAAGGGAGGAAGGTGAGGCTTTGCCAAAGCATCTCAGTAGAGTTCGGATCTATGATGCTAGAACATTTATTTAAATATGATCTTTAGACAAATGTTACCTAGATAAACATTAAAAAGAACTTATCTGCAGGAAATTTTGTGCTGTACAGTGTGATGTACAATCCTGTAAGGACGATTAGATGCAGAGGCAGGAGACCTTGCTGTGTTCACAACTGGTCCGTGTTGGTGGCAATTGGTGAGACTGCTTTCCTTTTTCTGTTGGTGTTCTTTCACTAACACACGGAGGAGAAAATGATCTACTTTATAGGTGACTGTGAAATCTATACACATCTGAAGCATGGCTGCCTACTCTCCTGCATCTAGCAGTAACTGCACCAGTTTTCTGGATTTCTGAAAAGATGTCCAGCAGTTCTGAGGAAGCAGGCATGGGGTGTGTGGCTTTGTGTCGCAAGCGGAGCGAGTCAGGGCGTCCGAAGTGTGCCTTACTCCCTGCGTGTGCGATGTGCAGGCTGATGTGTGTGGGATGCACCTGATATCGGTCACGTCTGAACATGTAGTAGGTCCAGTGCAGGTGAGTGTGTGGGGCTGCTGTTAACCTGTGAGCCATAACATGCTCTTCTCTGCTTGGGTGGAAGGTTGTGTGTGAAGGTGTAGCGTTACATTGGATGACAGTGTTGGATGTGGGCTAAAAATTTCAGTGCTTTCAGACTGGAAGATGGCAGGGGAAACAATGGTGATGAGTTTGGAGAGTGTTTCCCCCTCTGGTGTTGAGAGAACAATTCTCTCTCACACGTGCTAATAATTTGATGCTTGTAACTGAACACATTCCCTTTCTCCTCTCCCCTGCTACCCTGCAAAAAAATAACTGTAAGAGACCACAGAAACTACATAAAACACGTTAACTGGTGTGCATAAATGGAGTAACAGTTGCATTAGAACTAAGGACCATATTGCTGGTAGTCTCAGAATGACGTGAGGTTGATAGAGGTAGCCTTGGTACGAGGCAGTGTATTTGTTTGGCTGCAGCCTCTCTTGTGCTGAACTGGGAATAAACAAGGACCAGTGATGGTCTGATTTTCCTCAGCATTGTATTCACTTCGCTGAGGTTGGGAGCAAGAGGGTTAACAGACATTTAGCTCTATATCCTTGGGATTGCAGAGTGAGTGTGTGTATGTGTACACCCACTAAATATTTTGCTTGTTTGGAGCACGATCCCTTGAAAATCCGGCCAGTCAGCAAAGTCTTTTGGTCTTCTCTTCATCGAGCCTCAGGGGTGGGGGCCTGGGGCATGGCCTTTTCTGTGTTGGGAGGCTCACGGTTCCCATCATCTCTAACCCTGCTTATCCAAGGGAACCTGCTTTCCCCTGAGATGGTGGATAAGTGGGATTTATACTTTTATATGAGCTGGCCTGGCAGAGAGTTTGCAGTGGAATATAATGAGAAAGTCTGTCCAAGGTGGGGATGGAGGGCTGTGTGAGGAAGAAACCCTTTCTAGCTCAGTGTATTTCTTAAGGTTTTAAATGATTTTTACCTTTACAATTGTAATTTTGTCTTTCTTGAGAAGCCAAATCTGTCCTGCTGCAACCCAGCACAACCCAATATAAAGGCAAGTTTCCTTCCTTCAGCACAGAAGTACTTGGTTGGGGGCTCAGAAATTTTCTTGCCTAAGGAACAAACGAATTGCCATGAGGAGAGCTGCACTGCAGAAGATGTGAAGGAAAAGCAAGCACAGGCTTTCATTCACTTTCAAAAAATACATATGCATATATTTATCTATTAGAACAACACAGTGTTATTGCTTGTGTTGCATGAGCATTGAGAAAGCCTGCTGTGGTTAGGATTAGGCTTTTGAGGATCTGAAGCAGAGCTGTGGATTTGCTAGGGCTCAGTAGCAGAGCTGAGAATGGAACCTGGCATTTCTGAGCTGTAGTATTTTGTCTTACCCATCTCACTGTGGCATCTTTTCCCTCGTAGTTCATCCTAAAGATGGCAGCTGTAAATGAGAATGATGTTGTCTAAGCCTGTTTCCTACAGTAGTACTGTGTTGCTGGTCAGCTGGGAGCCAAATTATTCGTGGTGTCTGTACACAGCTCTGGAAGTGAATCTTGCATCATTTCTTCAGTAAATTCCATGATCAGAGATCAGAAGCAATTATGCCTGGGACACTTCCAGGGTTTGCATTCATTGCTTGCCTGTTGAATTTGTACTGCAGAACTAAAAACCCAAGCCACCAGCTCACACACCAGTGCCTAACAAGGTAGTGGTGGTGGCTGACTTGGTAGAACACAGGTTTCAAGTAGATTGTTTTTCTTCTTTTCATGTTTTTCCAGGGAACCACAGTCTGTTAAGCCCCATTTTATTTTCATTTTATGCTGAAAATATATTGTGACATTACAATACCGTGATGGTTTGTTTTGGGAGAGGAAGTGTTTGTCCTGATGTCCTAGCCAGATCTCAGTTTAGGAACTGGGTCGTTGCATTTTCCTACCCATGATTCCTTATGAGGTTATTGAATAACATCTGTCCTCTGTGCTATGACCTAATGGGGTTTAAATACATTCCACCCCATAAGTGATTGCATTTCTATAGGAGGTAAGCAGCTCTTTCTTCTGCTTGCACCTGCTTGAAGATATTCCTTCACCCATATTTTCTTCCAAATCTGTGAAGATGAAAAATACTGCAGTGAAGGAAGCTGTTACACACTGAGGTTGGCTTGTATAGAAGAGTATGTTTTTCCTTCTGTTTTCTGCTGTGGGAGATGGGTGGCTTTTGCTACCACCAGCCGAAGTCAAAGATGATAAAAATGTGGGGAGAGGCCAGATCCTGGAGGTGCTTATTGCTGAGTTTTAGGCAGCTCTTCTGACCTCCTGCGTTTCAATAGTAAACATTTGCTGGACTGTGCCCACAGATAGCATTTTTACTGATTTTTTTTTTTTTTTTTTTTTAATGATTCTTTTGAAGGTACTTTTCCAACTTTTTAACTCTTAAACACCTGTTATCTTTTGTTACAACTTGAATTGCAAATATTTTTAACAGAAAGAAAAAAAATGAGCTGCTTGTTTTCCAGCCTTGTACGCTCCAATAATGTGGAGTTCAACAAACAAAACCTCCGTAGAAGACTTGATGGTAAAAGTGTGATTGCCCTTAATTCCACTGTATTGCAGCGCTACAGGGATAAGTGAAGAAGGCTTTAAAATTTGAGCACTAAATGGGTCACAAGCATCTGGGAAGTAGCCTTCAGCACAGCTTCTCAATGCTGCTTGGCTTAGTTATTTATTTTTTTACTTGAAGGGACTTTGGAAAGTTTGTGGTGCACAGGGGGCAGCAGGACGTCAAGGAGGTGGACTCCGGGCTTCATTAAAGGTGTCAAAGGTCAGCGATCCCAAAATTGACACACTTGACCCATTTCCTCGCCACGCTGGACCTTGAGTCTGGAGTGAGTTCCCCTGGGGACAGCGCAGTGGGTTTGAAGCTGAATCTTCAGCCCTTTCTTCCCATGAGGTGTATAATTCGATATTTATAGCCTTTCCCTCCAACAAGGTATATGGCACCGCGGGGACCCATTCGGTAAAGAATGCTGATTCCCGTTATGAATTTTTGATGGGGGAGGAGGAGCAAGGAAGGCCACAAGGGGAACTTGTGAAACGTTAGTATTTTTTTCTTTTTAGCAGTGTTACGAACAGCCCCGCTGATGGTGTTTGCTAGGAAAAAGTTGTCTGCGTTTTCCTCCTTTTCCCTTGCCCCGTTCTCGCCTGCAAAGCAAGAAAACAGAAATGAACATCTCTCACTCCACAACTTCTCAGTAATGAACAGATTTTTCAGCCACTGTCATCCTCCAGAAACAAAGATGTTCAGTAAACAAGGTTTTTCCTTGAATGTGGTCTACAGGAGCCTCCCTTGTTCTGCTTTATTTTGGTGGTCCATAGGGGTGGCACTCCTGGGACTGGGAGTGTCTGACTGTGTTTCAGTGCCGAGGAGGAAATGAGGGGTTTGCTTTTACTTAGCATGTGCGAATGTACGTTACTCATAGTTGTAATTTTTCTTCTTCCCATCATACACACAAACAAACATACACCCCTGCCTTCTTTTTTGCAGGTGAAACGTTCACCAGTGTGACTTTAACCAGTTTTCAGCACAGAGGGTGTTTTGATGTTTTTTGTGGTTTTTTTTTTTGGTGTGTTTCTTTTTTAAATGTAACTGAAACAAAGTAAAGTAAAAAAGTAAATTTACATAAGTAAATCTGTGCCCTTTTGTGGTGGTTTTGGTTTTGGATTTAATTATTGTTTTCTTTCGCTTTGGGTGACGTATGGTCCATTTTGTGATAAAGTGAGAGAAACCACTGATGTTTAATTTTTGTAAGAGAACATCAGTCAAGGGTCAAACAGGGCAAATGTGCCCAAGCTTTCGTCAGTAAAAAAAGCCAGGGTTAAATCTGGTGAAAGAAGGGAAATAGTAATACAGGTGCCCAGATTATGATTTTTTTGAGGGCGAATAATATCTTTGATTGTTAGAAGAAAAGACGTGATGAAAAGCATGTGCATCAGAGAGATGGTTTGATATGATTTTTTTATAGGTGACCTGTTGTTGTTGAGACTGGGAGCTGATGAAATAAATGTTGTTTTCCTGGCTTGGTGGTCAGCCTGCCAGACTGGCTGGCCAGGGCACCTTTCACCTTTTCATCTCTCTCTCACCTATTGAGACTTGCAGAGTGTCTGTGGTTAAGTGCCCAGTCCCGTAAGCTTCCTGCCTTTGGCTGGGACTCCTGCTGCGTGTGCATCACACCCTGTAATCATCTAGCCACGGGGTGTGCTGTGCCTAGGTGCAGTCAGTGGGCTCTGGACTATAACCTTCAGGCCAACTATTGATGCGCTCCTTTTACTGCTGTGAAAATCAGTATCAATGATACACGGCAAGGTGAGATACGGGGCCAGGCCCAGGTTTTAGTAACCCCCTGCAGACACAGCAGCATCTCCTTTGCTCTCTGCGTGAGGCTGCACGAACACTGGACACGCTACGCCTTCGTCACCTCCTCCTTTGCTCATTTGGGTTTGGGCTACAGGGCCTGCCTTTGCTCCATATTCAGAAGATGTTTTTTTAGCTCTGATGGCAGTTTGTGCTCTAAAAGTAATGTTTGCCCCTCTCCCTGCGTGTCCTCAGGGGAGGATGTCAGACAGGACAGTTTGTATGGTGCTTTTTGGATACATGTTGGTAGGTAGACCTGATTTCTTAACAGCACAGTTAACCTGTGAAGCTCATTGCTTTGTGGTTTTATTGGGGCTAAGCACTTTGTGTGACCCCGAACAAAATTCTTCTCTTCATGGCAGAATTCAAATGTTAGACCAAATACAAAGGAAAAATAAACCCTCACCTACCCCTTTGGACAGGGCTACTGATACAGCTGGCTGGTCATTCTGGTTTCATCAGTGTGTTGCTTTCGCTGATGTTTTGCCTCTTCCTACCTTTAGGTAGCGTTTTGTGCTTGCCTTTTAAGTCCTGTTTGAATGTTCTCATCTGGATCTGTCCCCAGAAACCTTATCCACTTCTTCCTTTAACAAGACTTGCTGTCTATGAGCCGTGAAGCCTCTGAGATGGCGTCAAACGCTGCTGCAAAGCCCTCTGTCAGAAGCTGGGCATAGTACGATGGGCCGAGCCTCCCTCTCGGTGCAAGTGATGCAGGCATTGCTGTGATGAGTCAGAGAACACCAAATGTCAGTAGGGGACTGAGATTTTGACACTATTAAGGGCTTTTTACTTGGGGGGGGAGGTAATAAAGCTAACATCTGTAATGCGTGTGCTTTTGCTATTGATTGACTCGTAAAACAATATTTGTGAAAACAGAGGCAATTACTAACTTAGCCTTGATCCTGAAAATGCTTAAAACACGTGCTTAACTTTGCTCTGGGAAGTAAGCCAGTGCCTGTAGTTTTGGAGTCGTATTGCTGAACTGGTAAATCAGGAACTGGAAATCAGGACTCTGGGGATTCTGCGTTGCTCTGAGGGGTGGAATGCACGAAAAGGACACCAGGGAAGAGATGAGGTCTGCTCTGCTTGTGACTTGAGAGGAGGGGAGGAGAAAAAAAAAAAAAGAGGTCTGGATCTTTGCCTTAGATTTTCCTATCTGTTTGATAAGGATTAAGATACTTTCTCTGCCTCCCATCAGGGCGTAAAGCGTAATGGATTAGGTTGGCTGCTTTTTGATTGCCCTGTTAGGTGCTGTATGATCAAGCTGGTTAGATGCTATGTTCTCCAGCAGCTCATTCCTGTATAATCTTTATCCTTATTGCTTTTTGCAAAGTCAGTCCAACTTTTTTTTTTTTAGTTCATTTTCTCTTCTCAGACTGGTCTAGAATTTGACTTGTTCCAACATTTGCCTTCCCTTCCCCAATTTTTTATATTTCCTCATGTATTCCTCCTTTGTCCTGTCTCTTACATATGCTCACTGTTGCTTTGCAAGGTCAACACTTACTATATAGCTCTGTACTCCTGTAGCAATAGCCTTGCAAGGTACATTTGACTGTCTGACTTCTATTGTGTCAACGATGTCAGATTATTTTCCAAGATTTTTTTTTTTTTTTTCTATTATCTTAAAGGATCACAGGCTCAAGGTCAATCTTGATTTCTTGTTTCTTGATAACTGTGGGTAGGATCCTTTGCCCATGCCCATGATACTAGCTTCAGCGTTTCTCTTTAGTTTTATTTTGCATTTTCCTGCTACTGTCTCACTGTCTTTGTTGATCCCTCTTATAGCAGACCTCTTTCTTCTCCAGTTTGAGACTTGCTCATTTCATACATGGGTTACTACAACTTCCTGTCCTCCCAATCAAGTAAAACACTCATCATTAGAATTTTTCTCTGCATCCCTCTGGTTTTGAAAACTGTTTCTGGTTTCATATGACTCTCATGAAGTTCCTCTTCCGTTTCACATGGCCTTTTGCTGCACCAAGACCTATTTCTTACCTCTTCACTGTTGTCTATTCCAGCATGAGGCTTTTTTTTTTTTATTGTTTCCCGTTCGAAACTTGTTAAACACCTTTGGGAACTTAGAAAAGATCTCCCAGTCTCTCCTATCAAAATAACCTTCAAGATGGTAAGTTTTGTGATGAGCCATCTTGATAGGGTACTGGTTGGCTTCACCTTTCTTCTTTCTTCTGTAGTACGTTAGCTGATGAGTTCGCATAGTAGACCCTATGGACAAGCAGTGTTGGTGCAGTATATTGCCAAGCATCCTTAAATTTCTACCAGTGCTTTGCAAATACTTGCAAAGGGTTAGTTCACATTGAGTTCTTGTTGGGAACAGTCTATGGGTGTAGAAAGCTTTTAGTATTAGCAGAGGTAGGGACAACAACTTTCCTACCTAATAAAACCAGCTGAATATAAAAGCCTTCACACAAATGTGCTAAAAGGAGGCTGTTAGGACCTCCTAAATAAAGCATCCAATATCATTAAAGTGAAGTAGGCTATTAAAAACATACATTCCCATCACAATGAAAGTAGGCTAATACAAACATTGATAAGCCCCACACCGTTAAAAAAGCAGACACAGTTCTACAAACACCTACATAAACCTCCCCATCATAATAAACATGAAGTAGACAACAAACATTGAGCAGAAGCCTTGTTCACCATAATAAAAGCAAATTAGCCAGACAAATACCACAGGCATCTGTCAGTAGAATCCCTGATCTATTTTGAGTAACTTTGAGCATCTTGGTTCCCACCAGCCATCTTGGTGTGCGGCTGCACTGTAAATTGCTCGGGGAAAAAGCCAGGCATCGAGCAGTCGTAAAAGGAGAGGCTGCTGCTGCTGCTGCTGCTGCTGCTGCTGCTCCGAGGGGCTGCTGCTCCGCACGCTTCATTCCCGTGCTCCTGCAGCAGGCCTGCAGACATGACTCTTGTTTAGCTTCAGGCAAACGTGTCGCAGTCTTTCTGCCATGTCCGTCTGTCTCTCTATGAAATGCTCCTTCATAGACAGAGATAAGATTCCTGAGTGTTTAGCTGCTCGCTTTGGTTTCCACGTGTGACAGACACTTGTGATGGCTCTGGGGCTGAGGCTGACCTGCCCACTAGCGTGCAACGACTGACTTTTCTGCTGGATGGGGTTTGTGGAGCTTTACCTACTTCTTCAAAGTGACAATGGGTCAAAGTCTTTTCTCTGAAGTGACTAGGAAAAGGACAGGGAAATGAGAATGAGAAGGCAGAGGCAGATGAACTCTCGGTTCTTCTCTTCTGGTCATTTTACCAGTATCGCTTTCTTCTTAACCTGTCATGGAGCTCATGGGGGTAAAGTGCCACAAGTGTTTCTCGTGCAGAGATGCTCGCCAAGGCTAGGTCCTTGAGAACTCCCAGATGGATATGACATTCATTTTCTAAAGCAAGACATGAACTAAAATTTCCCACTCCTATCCTGGCTCTTAGGAAACCCTTCATATTCCTAGCAAAGCTGATAGCAAAGGTCTCACCAAGTTGAGCAGCAGGACAGTTAATCTCTCTGGTTTTGGTGGCAGGCTCTGATCCTTGCCACTGAGCTGTAGCTCCCAGTTGATTTGGTGACGAGGAGGCAGGATGTGAGTGTTCCCGCAGCAAAGCCAGACGCCTGCCTCTGGTTCCCTAGCAGTTGGTACAGGATTTGTGTAGCATCTACAGCCTTTTGATCCGTATGATTAATAACCTACTATATCTGCTTAAGTTGATAAGCTCTCTGTTGTTAAAAATGCTGCTGGGAAGACAGGAAAGCACCCCCATGTGTTTTTATATCAGTATCTATAGATCGTATTAATTCATTATAGAAAAGCATTGGAATCCAGTGTTTGTCAGAGACCAGTGCTTGTTGTAGTGGGACTGATAATTTCCTCTGGAGAAAAGGAAAAGGAAAAGAAGACTGATCATCTGAAGTTAAAATTTAGTGCTTAAGTGGCCTGCTTTCAATTCAGTACTTTGTCCTAAGCTTCCTCAGTGGCTTGGGGTTACTCAGTTCACCTCCACAAGCCTTGGCTTTCCTGTCTATGAAATGGTTATTACGGTACTTTTCTTACAACCAGTAAACGTCTGGGTTGCTGAGATTCAGTGCTGATGGTGTTTCACGTACGGGTTGGCAGGAAGGATCTGAAATGGACTGCAAGGAATGTTTAGTATGTACGAATGTTTTCCATAGTTTGTATTGAAGATGGCTATATGGCCGAAATCCTGATCCTGCTCTATTGGGCAATTATTTCTGAGGAGCTGTTACTGGTTTTGATCTAATCGCTTCCCAGCTTACCTATTGTTAGTAAACAGAAAGTACCAGCTGCTGACAGTGGTTATCAGTGAGTTACTGCTCTGGGTTATTTTGTTCAACTCCAGCTTTGGAAATGCCTCTCTTCTCTATTCCCTAATTGGATATCAGTCAGAAAACAACCCAGTCCTGGGAACATGAGATTTTAATGTGCAGTGAGTAAGTACCTGGAGACTGAAGCCTGTCGCTAGGACTCATCTGGAATTGCTTACCATGGGGTAAATTTACTGGAAGCTGTGGCTTAATACTGGAGTTTAAAAGGTGGCACCTAAAGAAATCCTCGTAATGTCTCAACAAGCTGATGTTGACAAGTCCTTTGCATTAAGGGCTTATGGCAAAGTCCAAATCCTTACTCGGTGTGTTAGACAAATAATTACAGAGAATTTTTATCGTGATACTTTGCTCTGAGGTGTCCATTCATGAAATATTTACAGTAGCTGCAGAGAATACAACAGCCATTTTTGTTTTTTTTGTTCCTTTCTTTTTCTTCTCTCTTCTCAGAACCATGATTCTTACTACTGTAGAATTCTAAGAATAAAAAATCAGGCGTTACGTTTTTAGCAAAGACACTTCCAAGGTGAATTGATTTTTTTTTTCCTGTAAACTTCTGACTTTTTTTTTTTTTTTAATATACAAAGCCTGGAAATTTCAAGCACTGGAAACTATATAACTAATAAATGCAAGAAAAAGTGGGGAATCGTACCCAAATAACAGCCATGTTCGGCTAAAGTAGACTGTATATTTTTGCAGCTAACTCCCACTTTATGTCATTTTCCTAAGTCTCTTGCCCAGAATATTATGAGTGCTTCTAAAGATGTCAAATAGCCATTCAGCATCTTTTGGGGCCCACAAACCTTTATGGAAGTCAGAAAGCTTAGCACTCGCATAGTGTTTAATAGCAGTCTATGATGGGAGATTGCCAAATTGGCGAAATTATACTGATTTTGATTCTGAAGTGGGGAAATGTAACGTGGAAAAACTGCTTGTGGTTTTTAAGAACTATATTCAATAATGATTTAACGATTTTAACCACATCCTATTTCAAAAATTAATTTATTTTTATGAAACGCATGATGCAATGTGATTTATCTTGTAAGGAGTTTGTTTATTAGAATCAGAAAGAACTAGTCAGAACTGACTCATAATACACATTATTTATATATGTGTGCATGTTTGTCTATTTTTTAATTGGATGTTGGTTTAAAGATTATTTAAGAATCTTGTAAAGATTGAAGCCAGCAGCATCAATTCATTTTTTAGATTTAAATTTTTACTTTTCATTGGTAGCTATGTAAACTCTGAAAAACATTTATGAGAAACTATTATTATGTAAATACAAATGCATGGCTTGCTGGTATTTTCAAAATATACATATATTTTTGTATGGTGCCTAATTTTTTATTTTGAAAAATAATATTGATGTAAGGTAGTTAGCGAATGCTTGGGGTTCTTTTTAATTCCTTTGGAAATTATTTTGGAACAAAACTAGCAACATATGGTGAAAATTACTATTTGGGTAAATATAAAAATGTGCAAGTGCATTGGGTGCCTTTTCTCAGTCAGTTATTTTGCATAAAAAGTTTAAAGTTCTTTCAGCCAGAGATGGGTTGGATGGAATATTTAAAATGTCTGATTTAATTAGTGAACATATTGAATGAACACACAAATACATGTGTTAGGGAATGGAAACAGTGATTCGAATATGAATCTTAGTTAAGGTATGCAAACAATTTCTTGTGAAAAAGGAGGAAAGACTGCTCTTACACCTATTTGCTGAAATCGTTATTTCTTTTGGAGCAAATGCTTTTCCTGCCTAATTTATCAAGCAAACACTGGTAGTTTATAGCAGGAAACAAGAGACTCAACACTACTAATAACGTTGGGTTTGGTGGTGTGCATTTTTCCTGCAATCATAGACTAATTTACCTATTGCTGAATTTTCAAAACATTAGCTTCTTTGTTCTAGGTGCTTTCTGAATGATCCAGAAGAAAGGTTTCGGTCCCACAGGACTTGTAAGAGTTTCTAATTTTACATGATATGAAGCTATAAGAAACTTAGAAATCCTTCCCATACTCATCTTCCATAGGTGCCAAGGAGCGGTTTGGGATGGAGTTACTTTCAGCTGGAGATGGGTAGAAACTTTAATTTGTGATTTTTTTTTTTTATATATATTTTTTTTTTTGAGTAGATGTGGGTCGTGACTTAAAAGAAGTAGACTACTAAAATTGAAAAGAAACAAGCTATCTCCAATTAATCTTTTGCCTCTGGATTTCTCGTTCCCAGTGGCAGTGGTAGTGGCTATTTCTCTACCCCAGTGTCAGCCTGGTAACGAGGAGGGAGGCACAGCCAGTAGCTTGATTGTTCTGGATGAACTATCAGCGATCCATTGGGAATACTGGTACCTTGACCTCTCTGACCCTCAAAGTGCTGAGTGTGGAAAATGTGAAGTCTCCATGGACCTCAATATGTGCAAGATGTCAGAAAAATGCAGTTCTTGGAAAACTGTACCTTTTTTTTTTTTTTAAGGTTGCATCGTTGTGCTAACATTACAAGTTTTTCTTCTTTTTGTTTTGTTTTGTCCCCAAATGCATGTTTTCCTTTTTTTCATCCCTTCAGTAATGTTCACATTTTTATTGCGTTTAGGATGTTCACCACTGTCCCAAGAGAAGAAAAATGTAATAGATGATTTTAAACACAGTTACATGGCAAAATTATATTCTGTTTCTTCTTCTGCCTCCGCGGTGGAGCTGGGAGCTCTTTTAATAATGTCTTCTCCACATTTCGCCAAAATCTCTGCTGAACTTGAGTAAACTTCCTACAGCTCCTTTTGGGCTCATTAAGGGCCAAACTATATTTCAATTTTGATATTTGGGTGTTTCCTTGGCAACAGTTTTTTCATTTGGACACATAGAAGGTGATGGATCATACACTTGCTCCTCTGAATTCCCGAGTATTGTTCGGCGTAGTGCAGCGCAGCAGAGACGCTGTAATAACAAACCTGATTGCAGACGAGCTGTTTGTGACTGATGTTGCAATTTAGGATTTATAAGCGTTTCCAGACTTTTTGCCAATATCCAGAAGTGTGTATGGTGAGCATACAACTTGCAGAAAGTTTAGTCAACAGTTTAAGATTTCAGCTAGTGAGCCAAGGTTTTTTTGTTGTGGTTTGTTGGTTTTTTTTTTTTTTCCTTCCTCCTCTCCCCTTTTGAGGACAGAAGGGTGTATTTGATTTAAAGTTTACACAGTGCACCTCTCCAGGATTTGGTGTTTTTTTTCCTGATAGCCATTCATACTCTCAACACACCTGCCCTTCTCTTAGCACGCTGCACGTGTATTCTCTCCTGTTTTCAAACGGGATGTGTAATGCTGTGTATGGACTTAAGAGTTGAGAATAAATTTCACCTTAGGCTGGCTTGAATAAATTAATTTTTCATTGCATATTCTTTAGTTTCTGTATCTTGAAGGAAAAAACAGACTTTTAGGCGGAACTGAGGCTGGATTTCTAAGGAGTCTAAATGATTTGCTGTTGTAAAGGAGAACCTTATCTCAGCATAGATGCTGGGATAGCAGCATAGTCGAGTCATTGCACTGTATTTGCTAAGCTGTTATTAACATTCCCTAGTTCCTGATGTGATTTCGTCAGTGGATCTTGGAGCATCTGACAGAGAAGTACAGCAGTTCTTTAATTTCAATGATTTTGACGTGGGTGATGAGGATTTTTTTTGTGTTTGTTTTTTTTTTTAAGATAATATTCTTAATGAGGTGTAATCATTTAGACATGTAAAAAAATTCTTAATTAACTGCATAAATCAACAGACATAATTAATATAGTTTAAAAAAACCATATGCACTGTATACATAAGCTCCTGTTCTTTTACTCTTGAAACAGGAATGACTCTTACTATGTAAAATCTGCTACTTGAAAATAAAAATCCAAGAAGGATGCCAAAGTAGTAACACCTTTAAGGTATACAGGAAAGGCAAAGGGCTTCTCTCTTTACCATGGTCACTTCATACCATTCTGCAAGTTTAAATCTCAACTGCTTCTGGTTTTCAGCTACTTCAGTATTGTCAAAACAATGTAATGAGGCCCTAACATAAAGAAAAATTTGGCTTATTGTGCTCCATTATAAAAATAACATTGTATATGTTCAGTATTTTATCAAAGGAGTCTTAAAAAAGGGATTTGAATTCTTCATTCCTGCAGACTAAATCCTTATTTACCTGAGAGACCAAACATCTCCATCGGTGGTTTTCTGGTCTTCTAGGTAAATAGTGAACCCTTTGCAGAACTGCTTAGTGAACATGCTTACCCCAGATACCTTGTTGGTCCCTGGCGTAAATTACGTGTTTTATGAAGCTGCTAAGAATTAAGTACACAAACCAACATTTAAATAATATAAGTAGTGTTATGTGTGTGTACTTGCACTTCCATCTGTGTACGAGTGGGCTTGATCCTAAAGATGAAAAGTTCTGGCAGGCATTATTTATTGCTCATAGCATTTTGTCTTTGTCTTTTATTTTTCATAAGAGCCAGAATTTGTTAGTATATCAGCCTTAACTTTCAATTTCCTGGGTTTTGTCAGCTTAAGCCAGACACTTAACCTTATTCAGAACCGTTTTTCTTTCTTTAACTTTTTGTCAGGTTTCGTTGAGGCAGAAATGTTATGAAAAATTGAAAAAAAAACTTGGCTCAAACAATATTGAAGACCAAAGGTTTTTTTTTCAGTTTCTTGAAACAAAGGGAAGTTGAAAAATGCTAAATTTTTACCACTACTCCCCCAGAGAAAACGGGGAGGTTGGGGAAGGAAAATGGCTTGTCTCTGTTTATGACTTTGCAAATAGAACTCTAAAATCGAGATGTATAATTAAAATCAGTGACTCAGAAAACTGTAAATATTACAGCAGACTTCACCAGCATGAATTCTGTCTATCTGTTGGCTTAGAGGCAGTAACAAACAGAAGATGAGAGGGTTTTTTAGGTTCATGAACCCTCAGCAAGTGTGACATACATTAACTTATCAATTTTAGTGAGTGATTTAAAATGCCAACTACCATTTGCCTGCAATAATTTTTCTTGTAAACTACTCCTTCTGGACTTTCCTACAATACCATTCAGGGTTCATAAATCAATATTCAGAACCACTAGTGTGTCGCTTGCATCTTGCCCCTGGATGTTCCTAGAGCTTTTCTGTCGGGAACCCATTCGTTGTGCGTTTCCGAGATGGTTTGGTGTTTTTTGTTGGTTTTTTTTTTTCCTCTCTTCCTGCCTTGCAACCAACCAATGTGGATACAACTGATAAGTGGCTGGTTCTAAACCTTAATAGATCATCATCATAAGTTCAGTTTAGCTGAAGAATTTGAGGAGAGCTTCCTATCAGCTTTCAACAAATATCATTAAAGCTGTAGAAATGGTTAGCCTGCAGAGATACCCGAGTTGAAGCAGTTGTGAGCATGGAGTGGCTTTTATACCACTAGAGCTTGGCTGGTGCTGATGAGAAATTCCAAGTTTGCTGCAGTTCAATGCTAAAGAGAAATGAGCAAATGATAACTTTTTTTGGGAAAGAATTATTGGTAGTCTTTCCATTGCAGCACTAACAATGCTCAATCCCAGTTGGAAGGGTTGTGTCAGTGGGGACTGTGTTTTCTCCTGAGTTTGCAGGATGCTTGGCACCTCGGGATCCTGGCTTGTGATGAGGGGTCTTGGGATTTTTCAAGCCACACACTCAGATGGGCCAGAAAATTTTCCCCCCAACCTTCACTGTGAATAGAAGGGCTTCCAGAGCATTCCCTGTTTGAGCACCGTGTCCTTTCTGCCAAAGGTGTGCATCTGTGGGAGAGTTGGCCCATGAGCGGTTCTGTTTGTTGTGGGCAAAGAAAAGCACCTCTGCCAGTGTGCAAGTCTGAGGAGAGCTTAATTAAACTGATTTTCTGTTCCTTAAAATACGCCTACACCTGCTGCTGTGGTGCTTTGAGAGGCTCCTGTTCCCAGAAGGCTGGGGCAGATGGGGGGAACGAGAGGAGAGTCATATTGCAATTTGTTTTTCTCATCCCGACTTGCGAGTCTTGGGCTTGTACGTTTGGATTCAAATGTATCCATGGTGGAAAGAATAATGGAATTTAGGTGACTTTCATGGGGGAAAATTCCCAAATAGTGGCAACTGCTGCATATGCTTAAAAAAATTATTATTTTTCCTTAAAAAAAAACTTTAGAAATTTTCAAAACATAGTGTTTATAATTTGGTTATTCACAGCTTTTTAAAATAGCCCTTAAACAATTCTTTTTGCTTCCTAGTTTTCCTATTTTGGAATTTTTACATGCAAAGTGGAGGTTAGGGAAGAAGACAGGATAAGGGATAAAAAAGAAACAAACTGTCTGTCTCATTCTTGCCCAAAGATGGGAAAAATTTGGGAGAGAAAGCACTCTTAATGGAAAGTTTAATCACAGGTATTCTTTATTTCAGCAAATAGTTTAAAAAAAATTCATCAGCTCTAATTTGACAAGAAGTTATTCTTTGTACAGCCCAATCTTGCGGCTGAATTTCACTGTGGTGTTGTAACATAATCAGCATTGAACAATAAGTAAATTGTATACTATGAGTAACTGTATGTTACATTTACATTCCACCTGTAATGAAATTAATATAATGACCAATGAATGAAATTAAATGAGAAAACTGGAAAAACATGAGAAAAAATGAGAAAACACAGCAGTTTTGATTAAACAGTGGTTTCTGTAGGATCCTGGTCTCATGCAGCTTTATGTCCAAGGCAGCTGAAGAGGCAAAGGGTTGAACCCTCTGCTTCCCTTTCCCGTACACACCTGGGAAGTGCTCCAGGCAGCCAGAACCAGTACGTCTCTGGTTATGAGCACTTGCACACTTTTCAGAGAGAAGCTAAAACTGAAAGGTGGCACAAAACGGTGTTTGGAGCAGATTATTGAAGCCACCTGCTGCGATGCTGAGGTATTGCACCGGGGTGATCCTCATCGTTATCATCCAGGTGACCAGCAGGAAAACCTGCTTTTTTGTTTTATATTTGAGTGCCGGAGGGAAGGACTGCTGTTGGTCTGATGTGCTCTTCCCATTCCTTCTTTGTGTAGGTAGCTGGGTGGGGGACAAGGAATAAAGTTTTGGTTTCACCCCCCAGGGTCTTGGTTGACACCAGGAAGGAAAAAAGTTGTGTCAGGAAAAGGATTAGAACCGCCTGGTTTCCCAGAGGACCTGCAGGTGAGGAGAAACCTGTCTGGGGCTGTCTTGGAGGCAGGGCTGGGTCTCAGTGGGCACCGTCCCTTCACCCAGGGGGTTGGCAATCTGCGTACCAGTGCCCAGGGAGCAGCTGCAGTGGCTCGGATGAAGTCCCCTTATCTGTAGCAAGTGGTTGCATTAGCACGCCCCGCGATAAACATTTAATTACTATAAAAGCTTATTAACATGAGTAGTTCCATTTGAGGCTGGTGGGGACGTACCAAATGCTGGCTTTGTGCAAAATACTTGCAAGACTTGCCCTAATAGTAAATTGTTAAATTGCATAGCTGATTCCTGTCCTGACTCTTTAGGCAAACGTTGCTGTTTCTTGGGGGGGCAGGTGGGGAGTGAGTGTGTGAAAATTTGGGGGGATTTCTTTCTTTTTCTTCTTTGAAATGACTTTCCTGTAGTGCATACACTGTGGTCTCTCTTTGTCTTCTCACCAGCTGAGCCTCAGCTGCAGATTCCCAGGCTCCTCTTCTCCCCCTCTGTTCTCAGCAGTGATTTAATAAATATATTTAAAAATCACTTTTTCCTTTCTCCTCCACCCAGCTGCCAACTCCCACCCCCATAACGTGCGTATGCACATGCGTGTGTGTGAACTGAATTCACATCCGCCGTCAGCGATAGCTCCGATTTCACCAGAACTGAATACAATCAGGACTTTTTTTTTTTTTAACTAGTTCTTTTTGGCTTTTTTGTTCTCCTTCTCCCACTGCCTATGTCCTTTTTGGATCCTGAGGCAAAAAGTCCATCTCACAGTGAGAATATGAACTAAATACGTATTTAGAGACACTCCATCAGCTGAGAAAGGTGGGATCAGAATGAGCAGGTCCCAGTTACCACCAGGTAGTGTGCTGAAGCTTTTGCCGAAGCCTGTTGGCACCAGGCAGAACTCCCTAACCACGTTTGCGCAGTGCTACAGTAAATATTTCAGTTCTCGTTGCTTACCGTGCAAAAGCGTGATGTTTGAATGCAGTCCGTGCCATGGGATTGCCTGATGTCTATGTGTAGCTCCGCTTTCCAGTGCTTGGATATTTGTGGAATTGTCTGCCTCTGCGATCTCAAATTCAGTTTTCCTTGGCACCGATCTCTCACGATTCCCACGGACGTTGGTGGCACTTACAACGCAGATGCTCTGAATCCCTGACTTGGGCATTAGAGGGATTTACGTCTGCGTGAGGCCATGCCGCAACTCCGGCTCTTCCATCTAGCCGTGCCCGTGTGCGTTGGTGCTGGTGGTGTTGCTGTCAGCTCCGTGTGGAAGCTCCTGCTGAGGCCATCCACACGTGCAAAACACAAGAGCTGCGCATCGAGATGCTGTAGTATAAATGGGCCAAATCGATAAAAGGGGAAAATAGGGAAAGCGATGCTTGGAGGAGGAACTGAGTTGCCACTAGATGACTAGGCTGCGATCCTTGAGTATACCCGTCCTTGGACTATTTTGTCTGGCATTATCTAATCTTTAATTTAAACTTCCTTTAGCTTCTCCCATGCAATCAATTTAGATCAGATTAATGCGTAACAAGGAATTAGGCAGCAAAGTTCTTGTCTTCTGTTCATTCATCCCGATGGCTGTAATGACCGTAATAAAAATCCACGCAAAGTGAGGAGCAGTTGGCTATGAATAAACTTGAGACAGAATATGGCCCCAAGATTCTTACATTTCATGTCCTTTTGAGACGTGCATATCCAAGCTAGTCCTGATGCCTTGCTGCTGCAGTGGTGTAGAGCAAAAGCATTAAGGATCTGAATGTAAGTGAAGTAACGTAAGACAAGATCTGTCAGCACAGGCTTTAATGTTGCTTAACAAAATACGTTACAGTAAATCTTTATAGACTCTATAAGTACGCTGAGTTCCAACAAAGTAAACCAAAGTAAACATTTCTCTTATGGGAAATTAAATTCCATGTGGTTAGGGCAGAGCTATGATTAATTCAACGGCAATGAGAATATAGTAAAGTTATTGACTGTCTGAGAAACAATTTAATGTCAGAAAAAAAATTTAAACACTAGATCGTAGGAGTGGAAAAATAGAACTGGAGTTTCTGATCTTTAATTATAAATTAAAGCATTGATGCTGTAGGTATTAAAGCTGCGTCAATTATTGATAATGAGCTCGCTACAGTATTAGTAAGAAACCATCATCTGCACCGAAGCGTTGCAGCTACAAAGGGGGGGTGTGTGCACACGCGTGTGCGTGCGTGTGATTTTGGTTACTCCCTCAACCAATATCAACAGGAACAGCAAGCACTCGGAGGGCTGCTGGACCGCAGCCTCAACTGGTTTCATAATGTTCGTTTTAACTTTAAATGATTTTTAATATTCTACATATGGTTTCATGGTTTTAAGCCTCCTCACTGGGAATGAACAAGGCTGTGGTATTATGATGAATAGTGGATCAAGTCCAGGAACACCCACTTGCTTCCCTACATATCAAACATGTGGCGCTCCCATTAAATATGGGAATCTCTCTGGGGATTAGAGTTGTCCTATCTAATCCAGTCCTATTTTCTTCCCCCGACCCGGATTGAGTAGGATGCATTGTTCCCATACATTCTTCTTTTAATTAAATGCAGTAGATATGTCATGTCAATGAAATATTCCAGGTCTGTTTTTACATCTGTAGCCATTTTCTCCTCCTTTACTTCCATTTGCCTTCTTAGAAAAAAATTCTGCATTAAATACAGTCTTGGATTAGTTGATTGGCTGTGTGTATGCTGCCAAAACAGTTCAAATAAAACCCCTAATGTTGGTGTTTTTTTTTTTTTGCCTATGTAAAACTAAGCTATAATGTCATAGAGACACTGTTCCTTTGAGAAGTTTCAGATCCACCAGAAAACTCAGTCTCCAAATTACCTGCCTTCTTTTGTTTGTTTTGTTAAGTGGATGGCTTTTGCAGCAATCGCACCCAACTTCCGTAATCTCTACAGGTATTAGCACGATGGACACTGGACTGGGTTGGTTTTTAAATTTGTGGGAATAATTTGGTAACTGATCCAATCGATACAAAGCTTCATCATTATTTAAAATGAAAATTCTCTCTGAATATATGCCAGGCAGATTATCCAGGTTTGAAAACTGATCTCCTTTTAAAAGTGCCGTGTTCAATTATTATTTTTAAAACGCTGGATTACAGCTCTGAATTCTCTGGAGGTTAAACTGGAGCCTTATTATAAGGAGAACTACAAGTAAACATTATTAATTATATAAAAAAAAATTGCTTAAATTAGTTTTTTTTCACACCTGCTTCTTTCTTAATTAGCTAGTAGTCCACATATTTCAGTCAGTTGAACTCTTTAGTATTTATTCAAGCATACTTGACATTAACATACTGTTTGATGTTTGATATCCTGAGTTTTTAATTTAACCACATGACAACAAATGGTATTTATGAAATATCAGTGAGCTGGAAAAAAATCCTGTGTTGCAGTCGTGCGCTGTAGTGAGCTGAAAGCTGTTTTCTTTCAGCGGTTCAAGAAGGGCTTAAATGCACAGGGGGGAATATGTGATTTGTGCTGATATCCCTATTTTTTATCCTTGTGAGATTTGCAGGCTGCCAGGGGTGCAAAGCTACCAAGAGAGTAGCTGGCCTGCCGTAGGAGCTGGGAGGGGAAAGAAACACAAAAATACTTAAAAAGTGATGTCATAAGTGAGAGGGTTCTTACAAAATGGAATTTGTACTGACACACAACTCATCAACAAAATATGTGACATCTATTTGTCTGGGGTTATTAACGTTATTACACTAAGTGTTTGGATTGTACCTCTTCCCCCCGCCCCAGCATGATCCACAGGAATTTACAAATTCTCCCTCAAAGTTTACTAAACTCGTGGTGTTTGTGTTGCAGTAGTGCTCCGAGCTGGCATCAGGGCGGTCCGCGCTGGGTGCTGGTCACCGTCATCAGAAGATGGTTCCTGCCAGAGAGAACTGGCATTCAAACCAGATGGTGTAAACACAGGGTGCTGAGCACAGAAACCACATGGGCATGTGAAACGACTTCCTTCGGCTTTCGCAGCGGGGTAGTGGCAGCGCTAGGATTAGTGCATATTCCCTAAATCCCAGTCTCGGCTATGAGAGCATTACTCCATGGATATATTTTTTTTTTCTTACAAGCGGGGAAACTGAGGTACGAAGCAGGCTTTGTGGAAGCAGCTCTGTTGAGGACAGAAATCAGTCTCTCAGCTTGCGTTTGGGTTCGGTGTTCACTTCAGGATGGATCAGCTCTGTCTCCGAGTGGATAATCTTACGTTTGTAATTGCAAAGTTTCGTAGCCAACAGTGACGGCTTCTCGAGCTGGCGCGCGTTGAACTCGCGGGATCTTTGCCAGAGTGTTGATACCTGCTGTTCTGGTCTTCGTGTGTCATCCGGACGAGGTTTACAGGGAATGGCTGGTTCTGTGGGTAAGGGTTCTCAACAAAAGGGTGTGGAAGATCTGAGTCATTTGTTAAATCTGCTGCAGATTCCCTTGTGCAAGTCTCATCCTTCTCAGTCTGTTTCCTATCGAACAGAAAAGTTTTCTGATTGGGGTGTATGAGTGTTACATTAAGCACAACTTAGTGTTTTGGCTAGAGCTCTGGTTTTAATTGATTTTTCAGTTTATCGGTTCGAATATTTGAGATCCAAAATGAAAAATTTTCAAAGAAATGGGATACTAAAAATAGGAAATTTCAGATTTATTTAGACTGAACTTTTTGTTTGGTTTTGAGTTTCAAAACAGACATTTGTTTTAAAATCAAAGCCCTTTTTAAAACAAAAAAAAAGATGATAAAATATCTTTGTACTTTCGATACCTCTGCCCACTAGGAAAAACGTAACAAATTGTAAAGATCTTTAGCCTACCTACGTTTTTGCTTTTTCTTGTTTTGCACATTAAAGCTTCATATATGTTTCTGTATTTGTTAAAACGCTATTAATCTTATGAGGACATTTTGATTTTTCTCTAAGCCATTTGGACCATAACAAAGGTTAGAACTGCAAAATATTTGAGAATAAATATGTATCACCTTTGCGATCCCTCCTTCTGGGTCAGGTAGAATCCTCTGATGAGGAAAAAATGGTGTAACGCTCTGGTTCAGACTAATAACCTTTTTTGGTTTGGTGGGGTTTTTTGTTTGTTTTTGGATTTTTTTAAGGTTGCTGACACCAGTTTACATATGATCCTGATCACCAGTAGATCATTTTAACATCAGTCCTGTGGATGTGTGTACATACTTGTTATCTTTGTCGTGCTGCTGTTGTAGTTTGACGGCAGTCGTTAGCTTTACCTACTTTCTGTGCCATTCAAATGTTGGCAGCCAGTGAAAAAAGGCAATAAAATAATATTTGTGTTTGCACCCTGCGTCTCAAAAGAGTGTGCAAGCTCAGCACCAGGGAAACGTCTTCTTCTGGGGTGGGGTTCAGTCAGAATCAGGCCATGCTGTATAACAAATGAAGCACGTGTAAAGAAATATTAAGCATGGATTTAGAGAAAATCCCTCATGTTAGTGGAATGTTCTAAACTGAGAAGAATATCTTCATAAAAATAAATGGGAGACAGATGCATGAATTTCAAGTGGCAGGATAAATTCTGAGTGAAGGGAAAGTTTGTTTTTAATGTCCTAATGTGTTAGCAGGTGAAGATAACACTGGAGAAGACAAAGCTTTATTTAGACTTGCTAAAACTCATTCTAGCAAAACTGCATTGTCTTTGCTGGGCTCTTAACTTTTGATAGCTACCCATGTCTTAATTAACATGGGTAAGAATGTGCTTAGCTGTTGTTGGTACTACTTCAGAAAAGAAAGCTAAATGCCCATCATCTGCAGGAGAAGGTTTAACGTGAGCCCATCAGAACCCGGGGCCTCAGAGCATGCTCCGTTAGTGCATTGCATTTTGAGTGCGCAGTTTGTCTTTTCCTAATGTGACACTCTTCAGATGGTCAAGGCTGAAGGACAATGAAATCTTGAGGAGGGGTCATTTTCACTTTGTTGACCACTGAGCATTGCATTGGTTTGTTGTGACCAAGTAGTATTTGATTCCTAAGTATGCCACTTAACATCTGTTTGAAAAGATGCAGTCCAAAGGCCGGTGGAAGCCTTTCACTGGTCTTGACTGAGTTTGCCTGGAATGTAGAGTTTGAAGCATTAAGTTGTAGCATCTTTTACACACCAATGAGGATGAAGGATCCTTTTTTTTAGGAATTTAGGAAAAGACAGTACTTGCTATGATGAGATCCTAGTCCAAGTAAAGACAAGCACCTGTTGACCTCGAAGAGAAAGAGGCAGGATAACAGGATAGATCAACATAAGAACTGAAAACAGTTCTGTGGCGTTGCTTTGGTTTCACCAAAGGCACATTGCCCTCGATGTCCTGTTTGACTGTCTTGTTCAGAGCTACATCTAGAAAACAGTTTTTCCAAATCTTAGCCTGGCAGGTATGGGGTAAGGTTGTGTTACTCCCTGTCTAGCAGCTGAAACTTCACTCTGTTTTCCTCGTAATTAGATCTTGACTCTGGCAGGTGGACTTGGACAGACGGTTATTGCCTTTGGATGGAGTTTGTGAAAGAGCTGTGAGATGCAGTATGTTAGCCCACAACGCTGCTAACCAACGTCGAAACAGGCCCAGAACCATGAAGAAGCATGTTGCTTTAAAATTTACTATTATTACTTTAAATAGAATAAATAAATAAAAAGATAATGTAGCTCAGCAAAGTGTGCAACACATCTGTGTCATAAAACCTTACAAGGAGGCAAACTCCCTTTGAAAGTCTGAGATACAACACCGGTGCTACACAAGTCAGGGACAGGAGAACGTGTTGGAGCACATTTCAGCTCCCCTTGAACTCTGTGGGCCCGAAATTTTCATCTGTGTCTGGACATGTTTTTGACATAGCTTTTGCTTGAGTTCTCTCTTTTTCTATCACAGTGAGGTCAAGCGAGAAGCGTGAGGGAGACAGTGGGATCTAGTTTTGCCAGCTGCAAAGCACAGTCAGCTCCCACCAAAGCATAATACATGGTATTCCCCCGGGGTGTCCTCAGAATTAGGTCCTCTAGTGTCTGAAATGAAGCAGAGGAATTTGAATGGTGTCCCTGCTTGTGGCAGGGTTTTGGAACTAGATGATCTTTAAGGTCCCTTCCAACCCAAACTGTTCTATGATTCCGTGAATAAAAATGGTTAGCTGACACCATGTTTTGGATCTACA
The DNA here is from genome assembly GCF_009769465.1 of Tauraco erythrolophus. NCBI lineage: Eukaryota > Metazoa > Chordata > Aves > Musophagiformes > Musophagidae > Tauraco > Tauraco erythrolophus. Next base: position 3,235,894 of record NC_141493.1, on the reverse strand, counting down.
GTCCTTAGATTAAAGGAAAAAGGCCCAAATCTAAGAAGTGTGAAGGTGCTGAAAGCTGCAAGAAGAGAGAAGTGGAAATTACACCAGAAGGCCCTAATGCTACTGTTACTCATTGTTTGCAGGACTCACTTTGGAGAGGGGAAGAAGGCATGGGTGCCACAAACACTGATGCCAGGAATGTTTATTGAAGTTTAAAAAGTCCTTGAATAAAAATGTTTATGGAGTGGTCAGCTCCTACAGGAGCAGAAAAGAATGCTTAGGGAGAGCTGGAGAAGTTTGTGAGCTTTTCCAGCAGATGAGACAGGCTACTTTGAAGTGGGAGTCCAAGAAATGTGTAGGGATTACTGGAATAAGCTGACTTAGAGCAAGGAGGTCTTAAGGTGAAGTCAATCTAGAAGAAGACCCAATGAGCTTGGGAGAAAGGCACAAAACCCAGTAGTCATGGAGAGATGCAGCCATTTCAGTTTGCAACTTGAGGGAAATAAATAGAATTTCACGTGTAGCCCTAGTGTTTGTTTAGAGCTGGTTTTTGCCAGCGTCTTAGTCCTTTCCTGATCCTCTGATTATCTGCTGGTAGATGACATCTGCTTAGGGTGAACGAGAGCACTGAGACTCTGGTTTCTATTTATTAAAAGTATTTCCTTCATGTGTGAAAAGGAAACCTTCTGCAAACCCACCAGAATAGTTCTGTGTAACTTGGAAAGTTCCTGCGCTCTTGACAGTTATAGTGAGGACTTAAGTTCTGCTGCAGCTCAGCTTTTGGGTTTCACCTGCATGAAACATCTCTTTTATTGAACCACTAAGAGGATGATTTTTCTTTAAAGACCACAATCCTAATACTAGTTTATTCCACAGGTAGGAACAGAGCCAGATCAACAGACCTGTGTAAACAAGACACCATAGACTTTCTTCTCGATATTTTTTTTTTGTTTTTAAACTTTTTTTTTTTTTAAATATATATAAAGAGGCTACTTCAGATTCTGCAGAAGTAATAATAAAACCAGACCTAATGGGTCACCATATGTGGAGAGGAGTTCTCTTGGGTCTTAGGATATACACTTAAAGAGTGAAATAAAGAAAAGGAAAAAAGCAGTAATATTGGCAACTGTTGTTAGGTAGTATAAACAATAGCCAGCCATTGGCTTGGAGCAGAGGATCAAGTTCCAATAGCACTCAATAGGGAGCCTTCCTTAAAAAATTAGAAGAAGCTGGGTTGGAGCTGGTCCATGCTGGGAATGGCAGAAGAAGCAAAAACAAGAGTAAATGAATGGAAATTAAGCAGCAGGAAATGGGGATTTGGCACAAGGTTGGAATTTGAAACTGCAGAGAGGTGTCAGTGATAAAGGTTGGATAGAGTTTCTGGCCAAAAACAGAACGAAAGAATGCAGATGTGTTCATTGAATAAAGTACAGATGTAGAAAGTGGAAGAGAGGGGGCTCACAGGGGGAGAGAGGAATAAAGAAAAGAAAAAGAAAAAATTGAGGGGAAATAACACTGAAAGTAGGTGCATTCGTGTTTAACATTTTTTTGAAACAACTTTTCTCTGTGAGGCCGTAGAGAACGACAGGTCCAGGCTTACTTCAGATTGTTGCGTTCTACAGGGAGCGTATTTTTGCATCTCGCTTGTTCTTGCCCCTCATGTTTTTTGGCCCCACGTTCTTTTGGATCATGGAGTGTTCAACATCTAGGTGTGAGGTGGGGTTAGGGATTTGCTCATTTATCATCTAACAGGATCTCTTCAGGAAGAGGAGGTGATGTCATTTCAGGGACTACAGGGTTTCTGCTTCTGGACTCCTTATAAAGAGACTCGGATGTAAGTCTTGTTTATAGGTTTCACTTGTTATTATCATTTTCTCAATTGTTTTTGTTCCTTTCTACCTCTCTACAGTGGAGTATTTATGCCTAACTCTAGGCATATGGCTGCACAATCAAAATTTATCATGTGTTGTTTAAATAAGCTCACATCGTGGCAATTGACAGTGGGTATGTTCTTCCTAATTACAAAGTAGGCTTATTTGCCTAAACTGTTGTGAATGTGAACCCGTTTTTTCCCTGCAGTTGGGCAGGCTAATTACAGTTCTGCTTCTGTTTCTGCAGCTCATCTGATGAGTAATGCTGTTGTATTCTTTTCCTAAAGTCCTTTTATGGCCCACATCACAGTTGCTTCTGAGTATTTCTCTATATATCTGGCTTCAGATTGCCCCAGTGACAGAGGGAAGTCCTGTCACCCCAGTTGTACCCAAATGTTGTGAGCTTTGAAGGCATTTAGTTGGTTTGAGCACATAAAATAAGAAATATGGTCTCAGTGACTTGCCAAATAATCACGTAGCCTGTATCAGAACTCAGAGTAGTGTCTGGGCCTTCCAAATCCAGGCTAGGACTTCAACTGTTGAACCACGTTCCTTCAATATTGTGCTCGTAGAGCTGCAGCTTAGGGGATAAACAGTCCAGGGATTAAGCAGTGTCCTCCTAGCAGTGTGACTGCCTTCACCCCGGAGATCCGACAAACTTAATTACTTTTAATTGACATCTTGTGTCTTTAACTTCTGTATGTAAATACGTGTGTTACAAATGTCATGGTAGGTTTCTGAAGGGCCTGATTCTCTATTGACTACTGCCTGGTGTGTCATTTACTGAGTAGAAAAGTTAGAGTTTTGTGTCTCCTTCACAGTCGATATTAATAAATGACGTGCGGTGCTGCACAAGACCGCAGCGCTCTGAAAGCAGCAGCAGAAGTGAATGGCAGTCTTTGAGTTGTGTTTGACAAAATTATGCTGTGGTTTATGGATTCATGGTGTTAGACCCTCATCTTGTAACTTAATCTGTACTGTGCCCTGTTGACTTTTTTAAGAGCCTGTCCAGGAAAATTGTTTCACTACACTGGGACCTAACCCAAGGCAGTTGCAGAGAACCATACTCCCTGATGTATTAGGTGTTCACACGTGTGAAGGTGGGTAACCCTTTTTGCCTACAAAGGACTTATTTGACTTTTAAATTCAGTTTAAAGCTCACAAACAGCACTTCATGGATTATTGTGACACTTGCAGTGTAGATGAGGGAAATGACATGGAGAGGTTGAACTACTGTCCTGACAAAGATGACAGTGAATTTAGTAGACAAAACAGGGATTTAATAAGAGAAATAATTATATGGATTTAAATCCGTTCCCTTCCACCACCAACCTTCAAGATGCAAATCATCGACGTTATACTGATTATTAAATTAAAAGAAAAGCTGTGAAGAGACGTTAAAGCTCCCATTTCAGGGCTAAAGCCAACTTCTGTATGGGTTTATGATGCGCTCTCTTGTGCCTAACTGCTGCTGACTTTCTTGCATTGGGCTGTAATGGTGCTGGGTGCTGGCAGGTCAGAGACCGGGTACTGGGTTAAATGGCCCGATGCTATGATAAAAGCTGGCAGCTTTCTGCTCTGGCACTGTGGCACCGATGTGGCTGATGTGGCTAGTCGGTGTATAGTTTTTAAGAGAAAGAAATCTATGTGCCTTAGTGCACAAACTGCTGATAGCCTTGAGAAAAAGCAGAAATTGTCTTTGAGCAGATTTTGCAGTAGTTTCCTGTCTGTATATATCCTTCTGGAGGCACTTGGAACCAACGATTTTAGAATATGGAACAATGTAAGATTTGATTTGATGTGCCAATCCTTATGCTTTCTGGTTATCTGTGGTTTTGTGTAACCATTAGACAACTTTCTGATTCAGAAGCACCTGGGTATATCTGGTATTTAGTCAGTATTCAGTGAAATCAGGCCAGCCTTCCTAGATTTTTTTGGACACAGTTGAGTATCTGTGGCTCGATTGTACTAATGACACTAATCAAAAAATGCAGCAGCTGCAGTTACCCTCAAAAGCTTGGATCAGGTGAACTGGAGCCAAAGTATGGACAATTCCATTGTCTCTGAGCGCTTTACTAGACCTTGCTTTGTGATACCAGTTTGTGCATGCTATTCTGACAGATATTTTTAGCTGAGACTTCAAGAGATCTTACATCTCCTGTGATCACGGCAATTAAGCAGGCTGTTTTTAAAGGAAGTAAGACCTTCAGCAATCTAAAGCAGCAATAATAAACCAAACCTTCATATTACTTATAAGAAATGAAATATTAGCTATTAACTAAATCATTGTAGGTTTGCTGGTTTATTTCTAATTGGTGCAGCTTAGGACTTGGCCATCTGACTCTGAATTTTTTTCCATGAAGACAGAAAATGAGAGATGTTTTGGTGTCTAAGAATCATTTAATATTTTGTTCAAGTATAAAATGTCTTAACTCCAGAAAGTCTTTATTGTCCTTTGAGCTCTAGAAGGAATTTGTAGTGCTTTTTCACAGCTGTTGTTTTGCTCTTAACTATGAGCGGTTGTTGCACGTTTCCTTTATATCTCAGGGTATTGTTAAAAAAATTAATCCAAATATTTTTCTTACGTTATTATCTGTTAGAAATGTTGCCACTGCTCGGGCAGAGCCATCCCTCTCAAAGCCTAGAGAACTCTAAGAACTGTCAGGTGGAGGTGGCTTCTCCATCCTGCAGTAACAACCCCTTCTCAACCCTTCACATTTAGATAGTTTTGATACTCAGTTAATGGACGTTACGGAGTTTACCGTGGGAATGCTCAGTGAATTTTGCATGCGTAACTCCTGTGCAAATTCGAAGGCCCTTGGCATGTCTCCCGGATCTAGGTGCGCAGGTCTAATATTTCAGCCGGTATTCCGACTGCCTCCTTGGAAGTGCTGCCTAATTTAAGTTTGCAGGATCAGTGTCTGATCATCTAAAATTAACTTCTTAGTGTTAGCATGTTCAAAAATCTCTTTTAGGTGTTCTCGTATGTAATAATTTTAACCAAAGGCTGTTTCCTGCAAAATATTATGCTCTAAATTTGCTGAACTTAGAATATGAAGTTATATTAATTAGATTCCTTTGCGTACAGCCAATCCTGTGAAATACTGTGTATTCCCTGCCCTTGCTCCCAGATTTTAAAGGGTTTCCTAAAAGAATGAGACACACGGTCTCGCTCAAACACCCATCACTGGTACTTGAGCAGCTCTGAAGAGCTGGAGACACCAAACCTGGCCAGCTGAGACAGGTGCAGCACAAATACAAGGAAAAGTGAATGTAAGTGCTAAGGCTTTCACAGCTGAAGTCTGTTAAGCTCCTTTGTGAAATCCTTGTTAAGTGGCCTAAACATTAGCTGGGAACGCTTGCCTTTTCCTATGTCAGTTCCTGGATCATGTTAATAAATAAGGAATTAAACCTGTGAAATCAAATGTGTTTTTAAGGGACACAAATGCTAGTCATTAAAAGGGTTGTTATCCCTGCTTTTTAAGCAGCATCTGGCCACATCCTTTTTCTGTTTCTCTGTTTCTGTTTCCTATCTGTTCCCTTCTCCCCCCACCCTTCCCTTTATGGAGTCTTTTAAGTGTAGATGCTACTTACATGCCTAAACAGCTGTAAAACTACCAGTGCAAACCCCCCAGTAAATGCCGAACAGCTGCGCGGTGGCGAGATGTGCGTATGGACAGCACTGTCACCGCGCCGGAGGCCTGGACTGTTCACCACCTTTTCTTACAGAGGGCCGTATGGAGGAGAGCTCTGCACCAGTGTTGAGCTCCTTCTGCTGAAGCCTTTGACTGGATAGCCTGGGAAGCCAGTATAGTCGTCTTTATTTTGAGTTTGGATTTGTTTCGTGGGCAAACTTCCAAATACTGTGGGATGTGCAAGACGACAAACTGGGTCGCATTCTGACGTTCCTTCCAATTCTACCTTTCATCCTGCAGTGAGGATGCAGACTTGATTTCACAAACACAGGGCTTTCACAGTTCTTTCACCAAATCCTTTAACTTGCCCTTCTCCATTGTTTGTTGCCTTCCACAGGTGTCCCATCGTCACTGGGGGAAGCGGTGTAAATCTTGCCTCCCTTTGAAAACATGTCTCACTGCAGCACGGTGGCTTTATGAAGCCTACAGAGTGTGCAGCACCAAATACTGCAAAAAGCAAGCAATGTGCTGGATGTTTTTGAAGATCATCCTGTTGTTTCTTAGCCATGAACTGTTAACGTGTAGACAAGTAAGATGTGCTTCTCTAGCAAAGGGGCTTTGTGAAACTTTGCTGCCCAGTCCACACTGGAAGCAGAGAGGATCGCAGCAGGAGGTAGGAGTGGGGAATTTCTGACAGTTAGATCAGAGGTTTGTGTGTGGAATCTTCTGTTGCAGGTTGGGAAGTACAACCTGTTGATATTTAACAGTAGGCATCTTTCACATACCCAGGAATCCCAAATGGTTGGCCATACGTGGGTAACGTCAGTTCCTTACCACTTCCTGCACACCCAAACATCTGGCGTGTCGAGCTCTGGATTTCAGTGCACGTGTCTGTGGATTCTTTGTAATGAATTTGGCACAGGACTTTTAATTTTGAAGCTATCCTCTTATTGCTCCTTTCTCATGTGAGCTCTCAAGTTTCTCTTCTTTCCCCTCGCCCCCTTTTCACAACGTCTTTATTATAGCTAAGGAATGTTTATACAGTTATTTGACAGAATTTCTTTATTTACTCCAGTTTAAAAAATAAAAGAGATGAGATTTTGATCTGAGCTCTCCCAAATACCTGGGGTATTGGTATTGAAGAGATTAATTGCTGGCTGGTGTGAAGTTGCAAGTAGGAGTCCAAAAAGGGAGGAGTTCTTGTTACAGCACTTCAGTAGGACTAACTTTCTGTACACCATTTTCTGCATTAGTAACATGGGAATCAGGATCTTCTCCCATTAACTTGTGTTCAGAGTCTTTGCGTGTCCAGAATGGTCCTGTCCCAGGAGTCAGAAAGGACATTATGGCCAACTAGTATTTATCAGTGACCCAGGCCTGAGGATTTAAGAATGGGTCTGGTCCTACATCCTGGATTAAAACTTTGGACCAGACAAGAGTAGCGTAGGAGAAAGCAGTCTTAGAGGATTGTGAATGACAAACCCTGTGTAAATGCAAGGCAGAGATGTCAGAAGATGTAAAATAAATGCTTAAACCTCCTCAGCCTTGAGACTGAGGTTGGTGAGATGGTCTTGCAGTATAGAAACATCATTTAAAATAAAAAAAAACACAACAGGCCAAACAAAGCAGAACATAAACAGGTCGAAAATAGGACTAGATTTTTCGAGTTGCAGATTTTTTTTTTAAAAAATAAAGCAAGTCAGCTGATGAGAAGTCTGTGAACAGTGGTTGCTGATCTGCTCTGGACTAGGGCAGGATTTAGTGGGCAAACTGAAGCTTTTAACAGAACAGCTGACTGCATCGCCAGTGAGAGCACTGTGAGTACCACTGTTAGAGCACGTTTTCATCACGGTTTTGCAGGTAGATACATTAAAATATCACTTCACGGTTATTAAAAAAAAAAGAAAAGTAAGATAATGCTACAGGGCCTGAAACCAAAAGCAGAGTATGTTACAGCACAGTTAAGAGAATTTTTTGTGACCCAACGTCAATTGCTTTCTCATTGTTCCTACTCCCTCCTTCCTCAAGTAAATATCTGTTTCTAATGATGCTTCTGTCAGTAATTTGTAGATGGTCAATCACCTTGTGTTTGCTTGCTTCAGCTTATGCTTGAACACTGATTCATTTTTTCTTTCCTTTTTTTTTTTTTCCCCTGCTTGCTCAGTGCAGCAGTGAACAGTGACCTTGACTTCAGGAGCCAAGGAGCTCCTGAAGGAGCTTCAAGCTCTTAGTGCTTCACAGGACCTTTCCCTTACTGCAGAGGTGGTGACAGTCAGACAGCAGGACTTGAGGGACCTGGTTTTCTAGAAGATAACCAACAAAATGGAGAAGATAATCAAAAATGGAGAAGATAGTCAGTGCCTCAATTCAACCTTCTGCTAACAACTACAGCAGGGTCTGAAGGGAAATGTTCGTGTTTACCTTGCAGAGGGGTAGAGGGTTGCTATTTAGTGGCTGTTCATCAAATGCTTGATGATCATCAAATGAGTCCTCGGGAGAGCACCAAACCCTTCCCATCTCCACCAAAAAAATCACCTGATGAATGCCAGTGGTAACGCTGGGCAGACAGAAAACTGCCTTTCGTTCTCTGCTTGCAACGTCTGCACCCTGTATAGAGCGCAGGAATACAGGTCAAAGAAAGGGGATTGAGAATAAAGAGGAGCAGCAATTTATTTGAAAATAAAATGAAAAGGAAATAGAAATAGTCTTTGAAAATAGAATAGACTTGGGAAAAAAATTTACCTTCTGATTCACGCTGCAGTGTGCCAAGGTGACTTCAGAGGAGAGGAATCACTGGTGTGAGACCAGAGCTGGGCTGTCTCTGGGTCCCTGTTGGTGCTGGCCACGCTTTGCCGTTTGGTCGGTCCCATCTCGCCGTTGCCCATGGGAAGCCCTTGGGAGCAGGAGGACAGTGAGCAGCCTGGACTGAGCTCAGACACACGCCGGGGAGAGGAGGAAGCTCAGCAAGGGTGTAACCACTGCTGCGAGGCTGTGACCAGGGATGGAATCAGGGACAAGGGCTGCGCAGCTGCGTCCCTCGTGCTCTGGAAGGGTTGAATGCAGATTTGTGCTTGTTTGGACGTGTTGCTTTGGAATTTACGTAATGTGAGGATGAGAATGAATGGTTTTGGGTTTTTGTCTGTCACTAGCTCTCTGTCCACATTCTTTTACTGGTCTGACCCATCTTCAGCAAGGGATACAGTCTGTGAAAAACAGAATGGATCAGGAATCATTCCCCTAGAGCATGGCTATTAGACGGGTAACAACCAAACCTTCATCGCTTCTGCTGCAGTGGGCATAAGCCTAAGACCTGAAAGTTCAGTTTAGGTGTTGTCACTGAAAAAGATAATAGGGATTTTTCTTCTTCTTCCATGCAAATAAATTCTTTTGGTACTTTTTTGTGAGGAGGGTTGATGTAAACTTCAAGTCACTGAAGTTTAAAAGCAACTTGGGATCCTTCAAGGGAAGAGAGGTGCCTTAATGATATTTGTTGCTGCATATAAGAGCTTTCAGTTGCAAAGTCATCTTTCAACTCCTGTCTGTATAGCGGTGCTGAAACGCAGCCATCCCTGTGATGAAGCACAGCGATTTGATGCCCTGTCCTTTGCCCCCATGGAAAGAATTCCAAGGGGCATAACAGGACTGAGTCCCTTCCCCTAAAATAAAAGGTGGTATATGCCTACTGTCTGTGAGAACTTGTGCAGCTCCGAGGGTTTTACCTCCAGGCCCTGTGTACGCTGTGTGTTCTGCTTGATTTGCCTTTGCTGTGCAGAGTTATCACAGCGATGCGCAAGATGAGAGGTTTGGCTACGTACAGGCTCCATGAAGCTCTCCTTGTCTACGTGGTTTAAGCTGAAATTTGAACCAAGTGCTGACTTGGTTGCTGATCCTTATGTGATCAGATGGCCTATTTGGGGGAAGATACTCTGCTGCTCCTCTTCTGGGAATCCCCACCTCAGTCATCTCCCAGTGCTTGTTGATTCTGTTCTGCCTCGTTATGCCCACTGCAGCAGGAGCGATGAAGGTTTGGTTGTTACCCGTCTAATAGCCATGCTCTAGGGGAATGATTCCTGATCCATTCTGTTTTTCACAGACTGTATCCCTTGCTGAAGATGGGTCAGACACGTTTTCTTAATCACCCGTTTTATGATTAAAAAAATCCTTTGCTGACAAAGAAGCAGTGGTTTGTCAAGAAGCAGTGACTTAATTTAGGATGATCTGTTAATGCTGAGTGGTATCGAGATCAGTGACTGAAAGGTTATATCATTGATCGGAATCAGAAATGTTTCCACAGCTGAGATGCTTTCTCTGATATCCAAGACGTGCCATTCTTACGGTGACAAAATTGCAGATTTTAAATTGCAATTTTGTTTTAAAATTGCAGTTCTCAGTTTTAAAATTGCAGATCTTTGCATGTGTGCTTAAAACGAACTGATTTATTTGGGACAGTTGTCAATCTGAGACGTCTCTTGTTGAAAGACAGTATGTGATCTGATTCCCATTTAACTATGGATCATTCATTCGTTTGGTGGGTACCTTGTTTCTGAGGATATCCCAGTTGACTGATCTAAATATATCTGTGAGATTGTTGCTAACAGGATAAGTGTTGTAACACAGTGGGACTCATCTCTAATTAAGGTTCTTGGCAGTTGTATTCTAGTAACGATGGAGGAAGGTCAAAATTCACAACCTTTGCATTAAAGTATATGCAAAAATCTTTAAATCTTAATCTTTAAGTTTGTATAAATCAAGGAGATTGATAGGGTGATGACTGGAGAAGGAAGAGGGTACGTTTCCAGGCTCAAAAATAGGATGAGATTTGCTACTAAGGTTGAGAGGACTTCCTGACCTGTGTGGGTGGCTAATGTTGCTGTTTTTGTGTCGAAACTCTGTGAAAGCTGCAGCTGTGAATAGGGATGTGTCTAAGCCAAAAGGTTTGGATTCATTTCCAGATTCACAGTCATGGGCGTTGGGATGCGATATTACAGTCTGAGCTGCTCCTTGGTTCAAATCCAGTTGAGATTGTTGTGTTTTCTTTTCTAGCTTGTTTTGTTCACTTAAACTCAACTTCACAGCAGAAGTTTGTGAAGGTTTGCAAAACTCTTGGGTTTGGGATCAGTTGTCAGGGAGGGCAGGATTGTGCTGGAGTGAAGCAGCAAGTAAATGTGACTGTTCTTAGAGGAGGGGTCTCACTCTGGCAGAAATGCGAAGATGCCGTGTGCGTGATGAAACAATCATAGCTCGTGTGTGCAGGAATGCCTCGCTAGCCATGGTGCTTGCATGGCATTTGAATAATTGTTTCTTGCATTGTCTATGCGTGATCCTTGCACGTTTCCCAAATTTTGCATTGTGGTGTGCAGATAGCAATTCCGGTTGCAGGGAACCTCTGCTGAAGTTGAAGTTCTGTGCAAACAATTACTTCTGTTCAAGTAGTGCTTCAAGCAGCTCTCTGGAAACGAGTGTTCCTGCAGCACTAGAGTGGTATTTTGTTCTTCCCCTAAACGACAGTTCCATCATATACCCCTGATTTTAGCAGTTTGGCCAAATGTTTAATTACTACAATTACAAAAGGGCATCATACTGCACATCGATCGTCTTACATTGCAAATGTTTGCACATAACCAAGATTGAGAAGAAAACAAATCTACAAGATGTGCATATGTTCTATTTTCCATGTGAAATAATAATCTCCAAGCCTGTTAATATGCAGCTAGATTGGAGCAACACTGTTACCAGAGAATATCTCTGACCATGCTCACTGAGATTGCAAAGCTGGAATGAGCCATCCTTTTGTTAGGAACGTTTCAGATTAGTCCAGTGAGTTTTCTGGAGAAGGAGATTCTTTCTACAAGTATTTTGACACTTCTGTATACATATCTTTTGATTTTGTATCTATGTGGTTTAATTCACTGGAGTAGCTGGAAAAAATATTTATTGCTTCCCTCTTGGAATTCTACTGAGTAAATATCCATAGGATCCTACGTGCTAAATGACGATAGAACCATATGGTTTATTCCCACATGAATATAGGACTTTTGAAAAAGAGGATGGTGGCATAAATTTTTTCAGTATAACCATCATTGTCTATTTACATCAGTTTCACAAGTATATATTAGGGAAATGAAGCTGTTAAAAAATTCTTTTTTTTTGTTTGTTTTGTTTTGTTTTGAAGGGCCACTGTGGGAAGTTGGGGGTCGATTTTGGTTTTAAAAGAGATGTTCTGACAGTCAAGCTTGTAAACAAATATGGAAGAAAAATCTAGAAACGTGCGACTCTTTTGCTGGCTGATATTTGATTCTCCGTCGTATCAAATTGTTGTAATCGAAAGAGACTTCTTTCTGTGCAATTGTTGAAAAATCTTCTCTGGAAGGCGACGTGCAGTTGCACTCCCACTTCTGTGGCTTTTTCCTCTGTTAAAAAATAGATGATGTCATTAGGGCTCCCTTCCTGATTGTTCATTCTTTCAGGTAAAACCAGATTCATCTGTATCTATAAAATATTGTACAAGGTTAAGGTGTTACTCATCTATGTGTATTTTAACCCAGGCAGACTTTTTAACAGCTGTGTAGCTATACTGATTTATTTTTTTTCTTTCTCCTTGATTTCTTTTGACTCGTGGGGGGGCAGGGGAATAAGCAGAGAGGAAAAAGGAAAAAAATAACATTAACACAAAGGAGCACTTCTTATTAAGAGTAGGTGGGTAAAGGCATTGGAAAAATAATACCTCAAGATGCATTGAAACATTTTAGGGAATTAGGGAATTCTGATCTCCTGCAAAAGAAAAAAAAAAAAAACAGGAGGGGGGGAGAAAATTAATATTAAAGACAAGCTGTGAGTTTCCATCTGGCCTTGCCGCTTTCGACTAACGCTTCCATGACGGAATTCATCTGTCCATCAACTGTCAAAAATTCTCCTGTCAGTAAATCCCTGGGTACTCTTTCTAGCCCACCCCACTCAAAAATATTCTGAGCCACAAAGTACTCCGAATTCCGAATCGCCCGCTCTCCCCCCTCCCTTCCCAGCTCTGCTCTCAGTGGTACCAAAGTTGTAGGTCCCAGTTATTTATTTATTTACATCCTCCTGCTTCCAAACTGGGGTTCCAGGAGGAGGGGAGCTCTGGTGGAAAGAGACTGGGGAGCGTTCAATCATCTGGAGATTAAATTCCCACCAAGATCCTCCTAAGTCTTTCTATTACAGCCTGACAGCAGACAGCCCACATCTGTTTTAAACCACTGAGTGGTTGTGAAGTGTGAACTCCCCACTGTTTAATGTAACTACATGACTATTTAATGTACACAGTGGTAGAGCAGCTCAGAATGCCAAACTGTTGTGACATGCCTGAAGGACATATATAAACATAATATACAGTGGTTTATTGTGACAAAGTGCGTCTCTACCACAAATAGAGAAAGATCAGTTTGCTTTTGAGTGGAGTCAAATGGGAGCATAAGACTATTTACCACATTTTTTTTTTCATTGCAGACATAAGACAAATATACATGAAGCTTATGTTCCTTAAAATTGCACGGAGTCTATTTAAATTCCCCAAAGAAAGATTTTTAGCTGAGGATTCATCCAAATATACGTATTCTCTGCTGTTATCAATGGTGGAAGTAGAAGTGAAGGAAGCAGGTAGGGACTTTAGGAAGTGTGCACGGCACGCTTGGCTGGTCCGACTCCAGCTGGTGTAAGAATGCATTGCTTTACTCCTTTGTGCCAGCAGAGACCTGCCCCAAGAATTCCTAATGTCATGTTCTCCGAGGCTAAAGGGGTTACATCCCACAAAAAAAAAAATTGTGAATTCTCTCTCTAAGCTTAATTGATTTGGAGTAGTGATTTCTTTTTTTTTTTAAATTCTATGTTTTTCTGACCATGCTGAAAACTAAACCTGCCTTTGAAACAACTGCATTTTCTATGGTGGGAAGAGGAGTGGGAGAAACATGAAGTCTTTAAAAGTACATTTTATTTCAGTGTTTTTTCCTTCAAAAAAGTGTTGGTTACTTGTGGCTTCTGACACCTCATTAATCAAGTGATCAGAATTCAGTATTTTACAGCAGCAAGACCAATTAACCTTTGCTAGCTACATAGCAGCCAAAAATAATTTCTAATTGTCAAACGGGGGAAAAAATCCCACTCCAAACACTGAACCTCTGAAGAATATAAAGATAAAAAAGTGAGATTTCTTTTCTGTTTTGCAAGCTTTTAATCAGAGGGAAATTCTAAACTCTGCTTTTATGCTTTTCTTCTTTGGACTTCTGAAAGTAATGAAGAAATTTGGAGAGAAGAAAGTTCAAAGGTTTGACTCTGCACAGTTGCAGAGTGCCAGTCTGTAACGTGTCTCTAAATCCCTTCGGATGAAAGATCCGGCTTTCCTTCCCTGAAACTCGAGATTCTGTTTGCAAAAAATCTCCCTTTCACAGCGAGGCTATTAGCAGGAGACAAAAGATGATGTGAAAATCTCAGCTCGAGCCGTTTCATTTTGGCTGAAACTCCGACTGCCCGACGTTGCCGTTGGGCTGTACCGTGCTGCCGGCAGCGTTCCCGTCCGGACCGCGTGTGACGGATCTTCCTCGCAGGAACGGAGCGAATTCCGGCAGCCGAGGAGCCGCGTCGGGCTTTGTCTGCAGCTGCCAACCTGACAGTTCAAAATTAAACCCAAATATCGCTACTTGGCGGGGGGACCTTCCACTGAAGACTTACTGTACTTCTTAAAACTAATCAATTTTTACTTATATTTTATTATTTTAAGGGAAATTGCAGTTTTAAAGGCAATCAAAACAGTAAACGTTGTTCTGGGCAGCTTTTAATTTTTAGTAGAGATTATTTTAAAATAAGTCTTTTAAATATTAATTGAGGGGAAGGATAGTGCAATAACAAGAAGGTCTTCATAAGAGGGCAAAGTTAACCAAATCGTCCTTATGTTCTTGTTATTATTTCTGGAGAGTAAACACGTTGACTTTGTCAGAATTTTATTATGGATCTTCAAATATATATAATTAACCAGTTTTGGAGGAAGGGACCCAAGTACACAAACCGTTTGTGTACTATACAACAACCTCTCGTTTTCTCATTCAGGACTAGTAAGAACTCTCCTTATTTACCTGATATTTTTTGCTTTTACACTGTTGTTTAGTTCTCTGATTTTTTTAATCATGTAAGCCATCAGAATATCTGAATAGAAAGTCACGCCAAGGTTCAAATCCCGGATAAGCTTTGGCGTGGACTTTCAAAAGTCTGTATTACTGCAAGTCTTTAGTTAATGTTGTGATGAAATTTGCAGTCAAACTGGAGCTCAGCTCCTTCAGCTGAATATTGTCATTTACTCTTGGAGTAAGTTGGATTTTTTTTTTCTTTGTAGGCTGATAACTTTCATTTTTTATACATTCAGTATAAACCCAAATTTGATTCAAATATTTGTGTGGACTTCTCCTTAAGAAGTATTTCAAATCCTGTGTTTTCCTGTTAGTTAACTTTCATCGGTCACTCTTTTAATTAAAAGAAGGGCATCTCCATCCCCACTTTGGACACAAAGTGCATCATGAAATGGTGTATCAGGGAGGACCTGTGAGGTTGGGGTTTTTTGTTGTGGTTTCCACACCCCCCCTCCAGGTTCCCCCGCCTCCCCCTGCCAGGGTTGTTCAATGTATTCCAAGCAGAGGAGGTCAAAAACACTGGTGCATATGCAAGAGCCAAACAAATAGCCTTTCTGATAGGGTTGGGTGACATGTGTCAACCCCTGTCATCCAGGAACAAGAGAGGCAATGTGCCCAGACAAAGGAGAGGGTGGAATCTCAACACACTGGCAAAACCTGACCCACACGCAAGGGCTTTGTGCAGCAGATGCCGCCTCTTATTGTTTCCTGACTCTCTCCCCACCACCCCTGACAACAGCCACTGCCGCTGGCATTCCACCCTGACATCTGTTCAGCTTTATTGATGCTCTCCTGGAGGAATTCCCAGTGTAAACAGGGAATTCTCTACGGGAACCCCATGTTGTAAAAGGGATGAGCTGCATAATGCAAAGATTTAACCACTATTTAAAGGTGTGACACTTGATTGAAAGTGACTTGATTTTTTTTTTTTTAAATTTTTTTTTTTTCCTCCCCCTCTCCCCAACCACCCTTAACTGCATTTGGCACACAAACTATCTGGGTTGGACTTTTTTTTAAAAAAAAAATTTTGGGTAGGATTTCTCCTCCTCCCATTCCTTTCTCCCCCTCCTCCCTTCTTTTGTTTTCGTGAGATGGAATTGTCAGGATGAATGAAAACTAGGAAACGGAGCACACCAAAAATGGAAAACAAAGCAAAAACTGGAAAAAAACCTAGAAAGACGGGAGAGAAAAATTTGGTTTGTGTGTAGCCGAGTCTAGTTCATCCTATAAAAGCCATCAAAGCCCACCTACTCTTAGGACTGACAGCAAATGTCTTGAAGATCTTTGCATCTCTGGAACCTAGGGAGAATTCCTTCTGAGGGGGCTGAAAACTTGGGCAGTACGTTCAACATCTGCAGCAACAGGAAGGAAAGAACATATTGAGCCATAATACCTTTTTATTCACGTCCTTTCTGTCGTAGTGTTTTTTTTCAAAGGAATCCTGTCTGCTTCCATGCTGCGTGCTGCTGTATGTGAGTTTTCAAGCTACCTCCGAAAACATTTAGCTGAATTTTGGCACCAGAAGACCTGATCCAAAATCCATAACAGCTGATGAGAATCAGTCCATTGATTTGAATTGGCTTTGGGGCAGGGTATTAGATGCTGAAGTGGCCAAAATAGCATGAGGACTGGGAATTGCTGTGTATTCTTGTCATCTAGGGACCACTACGAAGAGACTAGATCTGGCATTATTTTGACTCCCTGATTTGTTTAAATAAATACGTGAAAATAAATGTGGATGCTTGAAACACAAACAGTAGGCTGTCTGCTAATCAGATCAACCAAAAACACACAGAAAAAAAAATGTGCTGCAAAAGTCCTGTAGCATTTTCACAGGATGTAAGCTAATATTATTCTGTTGAAATTGCTCTATAAAGCCATCGTGTCTGATGCTGGAGGTACAGCTGAGGTTCTCCCATGCCTACAGACACCTGCTTATGTAAATTAACTAAGGATCTGGCCTATTAAACCGTTCTTTGTTAAAGTTTCATCTATATTCTTTATCCTTCGAAGTAAAATTATATGTTAGGATAAGATACAGATGTAAGAACGTCCCCCCCAAATAGTGAAGGACAATAAAAAAGTCACCAAACCTACAATAAAAATTACACAGAAGGAAATAAAATATTATAAATATATAAGTAAGAGGAACAAGTGCTACATTATAGAGAAGTCTCTTAAGTCTGAAAATGTTATACTTAAAATCAATTCAGGGTTAGACCGTGTTAGGCGTGGAGAATCCTGTGTGGTTATTTTGGTTCCAAGTGTGATAAAATCATCCAGGCTAGAGTTTTTATTAGGTTTATGATATCACTGGGATAAATAAAATAATCTCAAATTCATAGGGAACATACATAGTCTGCATTGGTTTAGACACAATAAAAATTTCTGTGGGAGCTGTTTTGAGGAAGGGTCTTATTGAAACAATAACTCGAAGTTTTATTGGCCTGTCTATAGGATTTCATAGTCACTTGTATATTTGTGCCATAATTCCATTGGATTGTTTAAAAAATATCGCTGATTTACTGATAGCATCTCATTTTTAACAAACTTTACAGAATTTTGGAGAAATTTATTTTAGGAATCTTTGACTAAATTATATTAGCATCTTTTGGACTCCCCTCTGAAAAGATGAGTAAATACCTAAGCTTGTTTAAAAGCAAAAAAAAAAAAAAAAAATATCAAGCAACGTTCTCCCCTCGCAAAGCCAACAGCCAACTGAGTGTCTTTTTGTACTAGGGGAGCTGATAGGAAATAAGAGGCTCAGTGACCAGAGAGACCACTCTGTGTCAAAACAAGTTGTTAGTGTTGTGAGAATTAGAGCTCCCAGTAAAGTCAGTGCAGTGGGATCAGGCCCTCAGAGATTATTTTGAGACTAAACAGAGGATTGTAGGAAAAGAAATGAGAGACTCGTGATGAAGTTAGAGAGGTGGACTTGATGGTATTTGTAGGAGTGTCTCTAATTAGAATGTCTTATTTTTCCCCTCACGTCTGCTTTTTCCCTGCTCCTAGTAGCTGAAAAATAATGAATACAAACACCAAAGTGTTGATGGATGGGCAGAGTCGTGGCCAAATCCTACTTTGTGCTTCCTGTACGGTTTAAACTGAAAGACAAAGAGAAGTTGCTACTAGAATTCTCAACAGCAGTCAATCAAGAACAAATTTGCAATAGAAATCTGGCTTCCTCTAGGAACAAATTATTTAAAGATTTAAGGAGGTAAACAAATACCTTGCAAGATTTGTTGGAAGCATAAAGTGGGTACAGCTTCATTAGAACATGCCTCTTCATCGTGTTCTTAAGTGCAGCTTTTCTCCCCTACAACGTGTAAATATTTTGAGAAAAGATGTGTTTTCTAAAAAGTTAGCAAACATTCTGTGTATTTGTCTTAATGTGAGAAGAGCAGCAGGGACAAGATGTGTATGGATGTGTTTGCCCACTACATTTATACATGCATGTAGGGGAGTATCTATATAGTATCTACGCGTGTATGTATGCATACGTGCACAGATATATTTGCATCCAGGTCAAATAACAGCTGTTATTATTAAGTTCAGCTTTTATTATCAATTTGTTGGTAGATTCAGGCACTATTTAAGAAAAAAAAGTCCACGTCTGAGCTTTTTCCTAATCAGTTCCCTCATTTTGCTAATATTCTAACGACTGTCAATTTACTTCAGTGGTGCCATTTGCAGAATTTTCCAATTAGCAGGAAACCTGTTCCACCTTCTCCCATAATTACAGGGGACTCGCTTCAGATCAGCTGTGGCCAGACAGCGTATGATGTACTTGCCAAAATCTGTGCACTGTGGGTTTTTTTTTTGTGTGTGTGTATGTGTGTAATTTTTTTTCACCTTTGCATGAGCTGGCACAGACTTTACATCTCTGTTGTAGGCAGGGAGCTCCCTCAGTAGTGACACGTGTCAAAATATCCAAATGATTTCTAACAAACACACCACAGTGAAAACACGACTGTGTTTTGATGGGTCTGGGGTGTGCTGGATGTTCAGTGCCGTGTACTTCTACAAATCTCTGTGTATGGCTATGAAAATCAGGTCAATATTCAGTAGCTGCTGCGTTCCATTCATACTGGATGATTTTATTCAAGAAGCATCCATTTGGTCACTTTTTATCACCTTTATCCTTCGGCATCTGTGCCAAGCAGTACAGCAAGGACAACGTTGTTCTGATACTCTCTGATCAAAAAACAATCAGCCTCCTTTTTTTTAGAGCTGCTTAGCCAGCTGATATTACAGCTGTAACAATGGAGCAGCAATAACTATTATTGTTACATGGAAAGAAAATATATTTAATAATAAGCTCATTGATTTTTAACAGCATCTCTGTGTTGCCTAATTGATGGGAAGTTGTATGTTTGTGTAGCCAACGGGGGTTATGAATTAAATATGGTCGTCATTCCTTGAGGGATGCATGTCAATGCAAGAAAGATGGAGGATCTACATTTCCCCCAAGCTAAACAATCCCCTTGTAGCAGACATAGGAAAGCCTGGAATAGGAGGAAGGGGGGAAAGGGAATAAAAAGCATCCATCACTGTTTATTAAGTGCTGCTACTTGAAGGTAAAAGGGGTATTGAACTGTTTTTAAATTGGAAGGAATGTAGCTAGACAAAACACTGATGGTAATATTAGGTTGGTGACAAATTTTATTCTTTTGTCCACATTTATTACAGTAGCAATTTGAAGTGATTTATGCCTCTTACCCCTCTAAGCCTCTCTCTTTGCATACACACACACGTGCAGGCACACACACAAAAATTCCG
Organism: Tauraco erythrolophus; assembly: GCF_009769465.1. Taxonomy (NCBI): domain Eukaryota; kingdom Metazoa; phylum Chordata; class Aves; order Musophagiformes; family Musophagidae; genus Tauraco; species Tauraco erythrolophus. Next base: position 3,216,478 of record NC_141493.1, on the reverse strand, counting down.
GGTCTTTGAGTAATGAACTCTTCTGGTAACAGCCACAAAAATGTGGGAGAAAAGCGTCTGGAAACGTTGGATCTTAAATTTGAGATGCTGAAGAGGCTGGTGATCCGTACTTGGAAAAAATTGGGCTCATCTGAAGGTATCTGAAACTGGGCACCCACCACAGTCACGGGGCACTTCTGCAAACCTTGGCTTGCCAGAGCTCAGCCCTGGGGTGCACCTGAAATGGTGGTGGGTGCTGAGCACTACAGCAGCATGTTGTTCTGGGGTGGGTTTTGGTTGGTGGTTTTTTTTGTGTGTGTATTTGTTGATGGGTAGTGGGAATACTTTTTGGAAGAAATCCTTACCATTGCTTAGTTTTGAGATTTCAGGTGTGCTGAGCTCTCTGGAAGCCTGACTTCCTCGGGTCTTGAGCTTGAACCGTGAGCTAAAGGGAAGCTCTGAGCTCATTGCACTCGAGATGAGCAGAAATGGTCCGTGGTTCAGCGCTCGTACGAGCGATCACCTGTTTCTTGCTCACGTATGTACCTGGTCTGCTCTCGTGTGACCTAAAATTGCACGTTCACGTGCATGTATTGGCTTTATCTAGCGGAGAGTGTTCTGCAGACTGGGACGTTTCACGCTTTAGGTCGTAATTCTCAGTCTCTAGTGATGCGATTGTCGTTACTTGTTTCTTTTCAAGCACCTTTTCCCTGAGTTTTGTCTCAGGCTTCCCCCATTGTGTGGTCACTTTCTGTCTGCTGAGAAGTTTAACGGGGCCGAGGAGGATGAGGTTTGGTGCGCGTTAGCAGGCGGCATCTGTTTGACCAGGAGAAGGCCCACGGAAGGACCAACGGCTGGGCGTACTCCGGGCCGTCCCCAGGGCCGTACCGAGGGTGGCTGGACCATGTACATCTGGGGAGCATGCGTAGTGTCGGACTGTGCTGTGGTGATTTTTAGGATGTTTACAAATCCTTCATCTCCAGCATTATCAAACAAATTCCTATGATGAAATCTCTGAATTGTGAATGCCGTTGTGTTTTCTTCTGAATGCTGCTGTTTTATGGTCAGATCTACTACTTTCCTGTGATTAATAAGGGATAACATAATGCAGAGCAAAGTTTGGGGTGGTGGTTATGTTGGCAGGGTGTATGCACTTGGGTTCACAGATACCAGAACTCACACAACCCTAGCTGCAGTAGAATATTAAGTCTTATTTTAATCATCAAAGAATTCCTTCGAACTTCAAGTAACACTGCTTGAAATTAAGCTGGAGTGGTAGCGTTTGTCAGAATTGGATTTGTTCTTGTAAACAGCTATTAAAAACCCAGTATTAACTACCACTGGGGATGCTAATTAAATGGGGAGATTCACAATAAGGCTTCAACAGGCAGAGTTTACAATATTTAGCCCAAAGTTTAGACCAAACAGGGAGTTCCATACAGGGATGCTGTAGGAAAATGAAAACTACCCTCCTGCCCCAAAAAGGAGCAGAATGCTTATGGGGAGAGGATTGGTTCAAGGAAACCAGGAGAGTTTATGAAACGGGAGAATTACGATTTTGAAAAACAACTTATAGTCAGCTTCACTTTCTACTTCCGATTTCAGCTGAAGGCTGTAATGCCTGAGCTGCAAACACTCTGAGATGGGAACATTTATTTGTAAACCAAAAACTTTTGTTGGATCTAAGCAAAGTATTGGAACCAATTTCCCCTCATTTTAGATCCTTAGAGGCTTGAGAAAGGGACTGTTCTGTCTCCTGCTCTTTTGTAACTGCTGGGACAGTGAGGTCCTGATCCCGCTTTAAAGGTTTTGGGTAGTCTCGGAGTAAAAATAATTTTTGTCATTAAGAGGGAAAGATGCTGACAAGTCCCCAACTGTCAGCCCGCTCAGCTTGCTGGTCCAGCCTCTTCCAATGGTATTCTTGGTAACGGTGAGCCAAACCAAACCCTGGCAGTGAATGGGAAAGGAAAAGCCCTTTAGAAAAACAATTTCACTTTTTTCAAAGTTTTGTCATTTTCTAAGCTCAAGTAAAAAATATTGCCAAACATAATAGCTGCAGTATTATTTTGGTCAGGTGCTCAGGAATACGAGCTTACTCAACAAGGTAAAAAAGGAGCAGGGTTTTTTTATTAGAAAGAAATCCACTGTTGTGTGTAAAAGACACTTTACCTCTAATATTTTACTTGCTAATAGATAAATAAAAGGTAATTACATAGGACAGATTAAATGGCTCTAATGCCTCACTTTGAGAATTATAGTGGATGTTTTCCTAAGCCGTCCTCCAGATTGGAAGTCTAATTATGCAACAAAAGAATTGTGTTGGCATTCACTGAATTATTGCAAAATCAGTATTTAGACTGAAACTATTGACTGATTTTTTTTTTTTTTTTTCCGAAGGCAGAAAAGTAAAGGGAGAATAGAGAAGGGAGAGATCTATTATTAAACCACCTGATTAATCTTCTAAAAATCTCTAAGTGTCCTGGCAGAGATCAGAGTTTCCGCCTTGACATTCATAGGTTTGATGATTCCTTATGAGTGTGATTAGTAGATTTAAACCCCAGGAGCTTCAAAGCTATGGCATGTCTTTTTAGCATGTATATTAAGATGTGCAAGTCCTTTAGCTGATCTCGATAGTAAACGCTGATCTGCTAGAAAGAGATACAAAATTTTTCTTCTGGGTACCCAGGAAAACACGCTTTGCTGAAATTAGTATCTGTGAACTATGTGAAGCCACTTAACCTTAAATTTCCGTATTAAACTTAAATTTTGGCTGTATGAATTCACACTGTGAATGTGACCGTAATTGTCTTACTGAAACAATGACGTACAGTTTCATGTACAAGCCCTTCAAGAAGCGTATGCTGGCAGTGGCAGCCCAAGTCAGAACGGTTTGGCGGATGCTATTCAACTTCACAGCATTCATCAGAGATGTAATTATACATTTACGCATGAAGAAACTTTGCAGAGTTAATTTTCTTGGAAATCTTCTGGTCTTTTGTAGAGCACTTTCTTCTCTCCTGCTAGCTTCTTATAAAAGATGGATTTGGGGCCCAGTGCAACATGACTCCTGTAAAATAGCTGTTCCATAGATATTGCAGTAGATAGGTCTTAACAGCTCCAAAGGAGCCTTTATGAGGGATTACATCATGATCTAGAGACATAAAGATTTTTTTGCATATTGGAGGAAAACACAGTTGGGCCATGGAGGGGGAAGGAAATACACAGTAGCTGAGTTCGACGGAGCACGCCTTTACCTAGTTCAAATCATTATAACTGTAATAATTAAATTCTGTGTCAGTTCACATAGCTGAGATATGGCTGCAAGTATTTAAAAAATGTCAGGGAAAATAACTGTAAGAAATCCTAGAAAGTTCAGCGATCACAAGGCTTGTCACTGTCCCCAGTTACAGCAGTGTAATTTAGGAAGTGATTTTTAGAAATCCATTTAACAAAGCTGCTGCAAACCTGCACATAATCTTACTTCTATTTAAGCTGACTTGACTTCACGAGGTTAAGGTTGGTTTTAGGAGATTCAAATTAAAATGGATCAACAGTTTAACAATGGAGACAAAAATTCGGACAGCCGAAGAGTCAAGCTGCTAATTCACAGTGCTTTGAGTAGAGCCCAGGTAGCCTCAGACGGAAAGTTGTGTTGTCAGTATCTCAAATCTGAAATCAGACCATCCCTACTCAGGACAAAGTTATGCAGCAACTCTGGTATTTCGTTTGGGAGCTTTGAAACCACCCTTGCTGTTAAATGAGCTTAGCGAAGGGTCTACAAAGTGGAGAAATGGAAATAGTTCCTTTTACTTTTTTAATTTTTGTGTGCAACTGAACCAAACCATATGAAGAAACGTAAGTTTTTATGGTGGAAAAGCTCCCGACATACTTTTCATTACAAGTTCTGTGCAATTTGTGTTACTCCTTGCTCCGCAGTCTCTGAGTGTCACGGATGGTCTTGCCTTGATGTGTAATGGTTTCTAACAAGCTACATGCCTTCATTCCCGTAACCCGTCCTGACATTGCAGGGACTGACTTCTTAGTCTAATGTCTCATCAGACAAGCTCTTTCTAATGACAGTGCTACTCCCATTAGCCTCCCTTGATGTCTATTTACCATAGCAGCTTTTCAATTATTTAAAATGCAAACATCTGGATTAAATAAATGAAGAAAACATTCGGCAAATGTTGCATGCACTCTAAAACTTTTCTCGAGAAATTATGACTGCAGTAGAACTTGAGAAGGAAAAAAAATTCAAAATTCACTGCATGCATCAGCCTCTTGGTGCACCAGGGACATGGACAGGAAGTCCTAAAGTTGGGAACTGCCAAGAGACTTCTTTCAGTAGAGAGCACATTATGATGATGCATATGGAACGAGACCTTGTTATTTAAAGCATCAAAACATGAATATTTTCCAATCAATAAGCCAACCATCGGCTTAAAATCTATGCTCTGCATGGATGTGTGTATAAAACATGTAATACGTGTGCATAAAAATATGTTGGACATCTCCAAGAGATAAAGTGGATTGGATTTTCTCCCTGAGAAGTCTTTTGAAGTCAGTTAAGCATGGGGTTTGTATCCAGCTCTAACACTGCCAAACTCTTGAGAGAACCTCATCTCTGGCTTTTGCAATACCTACTTAAGCATCAAGTTAAATCTGTCCCTATGATCTCCACGAATCAGGGAAGAATATTAGAATTTGAAGTGAATGAAGAACACAGATCATAGTTGCTGCATTTGCAAACATCTGGAGCCCTCAGACAAGCTCATTAGTCTAGTCATAAAGCAGAGCATTGCAGAAGTCTTACCTTAATGAGATTAAAAACAAGCACAAACAACCCAGTGCGTGAATGGCCGCTCCAGTTGGGCAGAGGAAGGTACTGGTTAAACAGGGTATTGATTAATCATTGGCTTGAGTCGTGTGATCAGAAGCTGGGTGGGGGACTAGAAAGTTTGGTGAATCAAGACCTGGTCCGAGACTGTCCACATGGTGCAGCCTCCTGCAATTACCCTCAAGGGCATGTAATCCAAAGCCAGATCCGTATCTGCCGTGAGAAGAGACCCAGTAATCAGGTCTTTGCTTGCTGTGTTTGGTCCGTGTCCCAGGCCTCGTTCCCTTGCAGTAGGTTGGAAGGTCAGGAGCTGAAGTTACGAAGTGTTAACTTAGACTCTCTCACAGAAGCCCCAGGAACGTGTTTCACTTGAGCCAGAGGGTAAGGCATGAATATACACGTAGATATGCTGTAGTGATCAGGGGGGAAGGCAAAACTATGACCTTCACCACAAAAGCACCAGTCACTGCGCTGCAGGGACAACTCACTCACCAGGTGGGTGTCTTGAAGGCCACTGCTAAACCCAGGTCTGGACACGTGCGCCCATTCAAGTGAGTGGCGAATTTTGCGTTGTCTTAAGCCATGTAGGAGTAGGTGTTACATATACACGCTAAAATGAAACCAATCTCATGCTTCAGGGTGTAAATTGATCACTGGAAAGGTCAGGAAGCAATTTTCCTCTCCTGTTAACATCACTGCACAGTCAACTTGGGGTGCGCGTGAGAGAGGGATGGAGGGAAGAGAAGCAATTCCTCCTGTAGCGTAAAGTATTTGCCAGAGGCAAAGTAACTTGCTGTGAGTTTATAGCAAACTGCTTGCCCAAGTGTTTGATTTTTACCTCATCTTGATTTCTGGGCGCCCAACCTAAGATGCTTTAAAGGAGTATGACTTTCATGATATATTCCATGAAAATTCAGGCTTTTTTTGAACACTGAGATGTAACACAGCTGCACCAAATGGCTCTTCTTGCATGAAACCTCTGCTTTGAGCTTATGTGGGATTGTGGATGTGTAGTCACAGTTTTGAATCGTGAGCCCAGAGAAATTGCATGCCGGTGTTTGGCCCCATTGGATTCTGGATATGTGCATCTTCTGGGGACGTGACTTAGTACAGGGATGTTTCCAAAGGGCCTCAAACTGAACCTGCTGAAAACATAACTTATCTTGCTGTGTATCTTTGCAATCTTCATGACTTAGGGTAAGACAGTTGCCCTGAAATAACTGAGGAGTCAAAACAGGCAGAGCCAAGTCCCCTCGAGTGTCAACCCCAGCAGAGATACTCAGGTGGAGAGAGGCAGATTTGCCCTTGTTCTGTCCACCCCTTCCCTTCCACTGCAGCCCCGCAGTAAGGTCCTGAAAAGGCATATCAACCATGGGGTGGTTCTTGAAATTAAACTGCTGTCTCGTCCAAGGTTCAACCATTACCACTTAGCAAAGTTCACACTGGTATTTCTCATCTGCTATGTGAGTTCCTACCCCAAAATGCTGCTTCTTTTTTGGCCTCTGGCACGTATGTGCTACATCAAAGGGTACTGAAAAGGTTAATTAAATTTGGAGGCTAGTAAGCGGCGATGAATTAAATGTTTGCAGTGAAAGGTGGAATCACTTGAAATGTATTAATTTATTTACTGCACACTAGAAATCTTCATATTCCTCATAAACCCAAGACAGTGCTTGTATTTCTAAAACATTAACTCTTTTCCTTTGGAAAATTAGTTGATTTCTGAGGATATTTGCTAAAACATCGAAAACGTGGGTTTCAGAGTTCAGAATTTTTCTCTTTAAAGCAAAATTACCTCTCTCTAAATAGTCATATGTGCACATGCACACATAGACAATCTTTTTCAGGAGTTGAAAAAATAACAAACTGCAAAAGCATATCAGCTGTGGCAAATTCCGTGGGCAAAGAATTGGGAAATGCTGAGAAGTCCTGGACATCAGAAACCTTCTGAAAGATGTGGTTGCTGACATTTGGGTTTGGCCATATGCTGTGGCTGCAAAATATCTTATTCTGACAAAACAAGAATAGCTTTAAAGAATTTCAGCGACTCGCTCGTGTGCCCAGCACTGAGGCTCTGGAGATACGGATTCTATTTCTGCCTCAGCCGTGTGACCTATATATCTTTGGGCCAATTCATCTATGGTTTAAAATAAGGTGCAGGCAGAAATAAGGAGCGAAAAATACAGACTAAATCCTCTATTTATTTATTTTTTAACTCATTACATCTTTTATGTCTGCTGAGCCAGTGTATGGGAGGATAAGAAATGGAGATGTATGAGACAGAAATACGTTTTCTGTTTATATTACTCATTTTGTTCCTCTTTAGCATCCCTTCTCATCCGGTGATGTGTTCAGTGGCTGTTAGGAAAACAATGTATGTTGGAGCTGTCTATAAATACAGATAAATATAACACAGAATGGTTAGAGAAGCTTTTCCGTGGTTAGAGTCCTGTAGTCCCATGGTAGGCTGCCGCAACGAATAGGTCTCACGGTACTGCAGTGCTTCGTGAGCAGTTGGGGTTCTGAGCATGCAATTTTGTATTTTTAATTTTGAGATGGTGTTTCTTCTACTAAAGAGGGCTCTTTGTTAAATGCATGCCATTCAGAAGCACCTGTCTTTTCTGAGGTCTACAATGAGTTAAAGCACAGCAGGATAATTTCCAATCTTCCTTGGTCAAAAAAGTTGTTGGTTTTGCTTTTTTAGAAAAAAAAAAATTGATTTCCCATTGACTGTCCAGTAGGAAATACTAGAAAGTGACTTGACTGGCACATGGTGCCAAGAACTTGTCCTGTGTAAGCGGGATCTCTTACGTTTTCTATTTATGCGTGGACATGCAGAGCCCACCTGAAGAAGGGTGCTCGTCCAAATTAATAAAACCCCCAGAGATTTAAGGCATAAGCATCTGATAAGTATTTCACGTGTGTTGTTTGTAGTAGACAAACCACACCTGAAGGCTTTAAGTGGTTCAGCAATCTCCTCATGTAAGAATTGTTTTTTTCATTCTTGCTGCCTTTGTTTGAGTGGAGTCATGAGGTCTTGTTTCAGATTTTGCTTAATCACAACTGAAGCAAACAGCCAGTGATGTTGGTGAGTGCTGCGTTTGAGAAACATTCAGGACTAAACAAGGATGTTATCGATAGGGCTGAAATACGCAAGTCCACAACTAAATACAGTAGCAAATGAGGTTGCAGACAATGTGTATGTTTATAAATATAATACACTCATGTTATTGTTTGCATTCTTGTTTGCAAAATGTCCTATGATATTTTGGATGCCCTTTCCCTCTGCACGATTGAATTGCTGGGTGAGATCTTAGGACTTGGCTCTGTTATGCACAAGGGTTGCTTTGTGCATCAGGAGGTGAGTCCCTGGTACGTGGCCTGTAACGCTGCACGCTTTAAAAAGCATGTTGGCATGCGTATTTCTGTGAATCCAAGCTCTTCAACATTAAAGCAAGACCCTTTGTTTTAATCATTAGAGAATGAATCCAGTGCTAATAGCACTTAATTGTTTCCCTAGAATGATCTGCGTTGGTTTTGGCAGCTGAAATGAAAACAATTCCAAATACCATCAAAGGAGCTTATCCACACACAGCGTGTACAGGGAGGGTGTTTTGATATACAACGGTGTGTTAATATCGTAACATCTCCTAATACTGCACACGGTGCTGTAATCCTGTTCTGTCTCAGGCTGTGATCTTGGAAGGTCCGATGGGTAAAAGCAAAAGGAATAAAATAGACACAGAAAGTCTCGGTCCTTGCCCCTGAAAATAATGTGCTTCAAGCATATACCTGGATTAATCTTGACTTTCTTGAAGCTTGCCCGCTAGTTTAAATTTGTATGCGACATCAAACATACCTTTTCACATATGTTCTTTCCAGATTTTTAACAGTTACTTAGCAGTTTATAGAAGGAAGTGAATGATCTCATCAAGCTGCTTAGAAATTAAAAAAAAATCTGTGCTTATTAATTATGCAGGATTAGTCTAATTATAATTCAGCAAATTAATTAGCGACAGAAGGTGTTCTGAAACATTGGAGTACATTTGCATGTTAAATGGAGAGGCTAGTCTGTAATATATGTAAATTTATGCATGGCTTCATAGTTTAATTTAAAAATTTGCAGCTGCATATGGTATGGGAGCAGGTGAAAAGTCAGTTTTAGTTTAATGATGCTAACAAACATTGGATGCTGTCCTGTCTTAGGGAAGGAATGCACTGAACGCACCCCTATCTGCCAATCTATAAATCTGTCATAGGAATATAATGTTACACCGATCTTCAAATTCAAGGTCATCTGTGACTAGACCCAGAAGTACAATAGGTGCAAATCTACCAACTGAATAGACCTCCGAAAAAGGAGGAGGCAAATGTGTATGGACCCAAGTTGCTGGGATGTAAATTTGCCTCTTTAGGAAGTGAATGTATGTTTATTCTGTGCAAAACCAGCTCAGGGACGGGCGATGCTCTTGCCCTCATAAATGAGCGAGAGCTTTCAGCTGAGCCATGCCCACTCTGGCGGGTGTAAAATGGGTGCCCAACCTTGGTTCCGTCTCTAACACTCGCATCAGTGCAACTTTCTGATCTGTTGGAGCCACCGGAAAGTTATAACCAAGTTCTGCAGTAACTGCAGGGCAGAGAGTTTTTATGTGCTGGCCTCTGCCATCTGGCAGAAATAGTAAAAACCAGCAGACCCAGCAGCAGCAGAAAGGCTGTTGGTGTAATTGGTGTTCACTGCTCAGCCTTGCATGGCTCAATAGACGTTTTTTGAGAGCGACGGGGTTAGAGGATAGAAGAGTTGGAAGATAAAGGAATGATGGTTTTCTCTGGGTATCGGAAAAAAATGAGTGGGGATCAGATTCTGTGCTCATGTAACCTCAATGTAAGTCTTTTCTGGGCTCCATAGGGTTTGCAAAGTACAACTGGAGTTAAATTTGCACCTGTGTAGAGCTATGAGGACAAAGTGATACCAAAGAATGACCAGAGTAACCAGTATTGCAGAGCATCTGGCCTATGTTCCTGTGATACTGTCCAGCACCAAACTGCGTGCTTGCTGCTGAGGCTGACTTAAGTGTAATGAAGAAGAATTTGGCTGTTTTTTCAAAGTCCTGCTGGGTGTTGTGTTCTGAGGTGAGCTTTAGGAAATTTTTGTCGCTATTAAAAAGAACCAGTAAAATCACAAACGTGGCTTGCAGGAATGGTGTGTGGTTCTTGACTGGAAGAGCAACTTGGTCTGTGCTACGGGGTGAGTCACTTAATTTCTGTGTGCCTTGACTTCTCCATCAGTGAAACGAGTATAAAACCTTTTCTTTCCTCCTGTCCTTTGTGCATCTTTTCTCCAGTAACAATTCCACAACGTGACTGTGCAATGCTTAGCACAGTTGGAGCCCGCAGATACTGTAATAAACCAGGGAATATTATCTGAACGTCCCTTTCAACAGCCCGTCAGCCCAATCCTCCACTCTATTACCTCCCTGCCTATTGACTTTTGATTGTGCTAGGGCGTTTGGGCCTGTGCCAAATGGCATGAATAATATGGATCTTACAGTATAAATAAGCTTTTAGCCATTGTCTTGTAAGTTACTGGAAAGTTTTGGTGTGGGAGGAAGGAGGAAAACCCAAAGGAAAAGGGGAACCGCTCAGATTGCACAGTCCTCCAAAGACATTTTGGAGAACAATTGCAATTACAAACACGCTGTTAGTGTTGTGTTTCATTTTCAATTCGAACCCATAGAGTTCAATTATTATTTTCATTAATGGTGTCAGGTTTTCATCAGAGTGCACAAACAAGGCGGTTTTCCTTGGAGATTTTTTTTTTTCCTAGCAAATGTGGCCATGCCAAATAACTGCATTCAGCACCAAGAAATGACTGTCTGTGTAACCCGCAGTGCCTCTCCCCCAACCCTTGTTTCTTGAAAATGGGATCACTTTGCAAGACAGAATAAGCATTTACCAAATGAGTGTGAATTGCTGTGGATGCGTGTGCCTGCTGCTGCTCACAAGAAGTGGAACAGAAACTACTTCAGAGATGGAAATTGTGCAGAAGGTGGAAAACGTACAGAATATAAATACCAAGTTTAGCGACATGTTTTGGCTTTGGATGACACGCTGCAGGTTTACATTCAGTTACTATTAGTTTGACAACTAAGCTCTTACAAAAAAGCTGCTAGATACAGGGCAGAGAGAAATATGTTGATGCAGGTTGCAGAGAGATGGGATGTTTGAGGAGGAATTGTTCTATAGTAAGACATGAGACTGGGAGTTGGGTGTGAATTCGTGCCCAATCATTGCCGTGGGCTCAAGGTGCAATGTTCTTTCTTGATCCATCTGAAATGCAGGATACCAGCACTTTCATCCTGTATCTTGAATACATAACGTCGAGTGTTACTTACCCAAGTGTGATTAGGACCTCTTGGCACGGCAAACAAATAATAATTAGAAGCAGTTTTAACATGGGTACCACCATCCCGTAATTTTAAGGTTGACTTTGAAGGTAGTCTGATCTGTTGACCTGCCTTAGCTGAATCATTGACCTTTTTTTGTTCCGTTTTCACATCCATCTCTAGCATTTTTTCTCAGCTCAGTGTTGCAAGAGGCCAGAGACTGTACAAATCAGACACTTTCTAGTAATATTCTTCTGCCTTCCCATAGTGTTTCAAGTGGCTTTTCGGGTCTGAATACTAGGCATAGAAAAAGAGGCCCTGAATAATGGTCCCACATCAAAACTTAATCTAAAAATCTAAATTGAAGTGATTGACTAAGTGTGGGAGAAATAAAACAGGAGTTAAACAGTAGGTGTTGGTAAAATTGTACTGATAGCCTTGGAAAACTAAATTGGTTTGATACTTAGAATTATCGGATATTCCCAATTTATTTGCGGGATACAATGCCTTGTGGCATTTCAAAGTCCTTTTTGAGCTTTTTTCCTTTTCAGAAATAAAAGTACTAATTCCACCTGTTCTCTATTACATTTGTCTGATCTGCATGTCTTCATATGCTTTGCATGGCGAGCATCTTGGAATGAGCATGCTGTTATGGATTGATTAAATATTAATTTAATAATAAAGACGGGCCTAAACAAAAAATGTCTGATCTAGACTTTCCTCAGTGCAAAGGATCTTTGTGTCCTGAAGATTTTGGTCCAAACCACCTTGATTTAAATAATATAAGTACAACTACACAAAAGCCTCACATCTTGAAGCCAGCTTCACTTTTGCCATGACAATTCTGCTAACAGGAGCGCGGTTACTCCTGCACTGTACTCTTTAGACCTCTGCAGAAGCAGACTTTACCTTGGCAAGCATCTATTTCAAAGCTGGAAAGGAAATGTAGAGTGCAGGAAAAAGTTCCTATAGGAAGGGGTCAGGATCAGTGCTTAGAAGCTAAGGGACAAGAGAGAGGTGAGATGAGGAGAAAGGTGTAATGGCAATATAAAGGGCTGTACGTGGCAGAAAGTATAGGGGGAAGCGTAAAAATAAGAATCACAGAAATTTCTAAGGGAGGGACCTCAAAGGATCCCCGAGTCCATCGCCCTTATCCTGTCTCCCCTCTCATGCAAGGCTGAGGAATCCTCTTGCCTGGCCTGGTTGTCCTCTGCGTGCAGAAGTGCGGAGCTGGAGAAAAGTCTGACCACATCAGTGGTCCCGTAATCGAAGAAATTCACTTTGATTTTAGGCAAGAGGGTAGAGAAGCATTTTTTCTTTTTCCCATCAGGAAATGAGGACGTTGTTGGGGGCAGGAGCAGCAGGCATAACGTTCATGTGCGTTTTCTGGTGTAACTGGAGTCTTTCTATTAAAAAACAAGTGACATATGAACAGCCAACTCCTCTTCTCCTGGCTTAGGCTGGGGACCTCATGTCGTCTGACTCCTGCTCCCTTCTCTCGCAGTAAATCTCTGAAAAACTCAGAAAAGTCTTCTGACCTACATATGTTGGTTTTCACATTTGTTAAACTGGGTTCACGCTTTATGCACAGGAGTTTTGTGAAGATTAATTAGCTGCTGTTTGTAGAATATCACATAAATACTCTGGATTATTGTAATAACCTCACTCATTTCTCACACGGTGTAAGGTGTGTGTTCATTTAGAATGCCTTTGTGCAATGCCTGATCCCACATTGACTATAACTGCTGGAAAAGAGCAGGAAATTTTCTCATCAGCTCCCTAATAATACACACTGACATAATAGAACGAAATTACTCCAGAGATAAATATCCAGATTATAAAGAAGTCTTCTACTGTGATATTCATTAAAATCAAGGTGGTGATATCAAATAAATGCAATTAATTGATTTTAAATACTGACCTTCAAATGTATGTGCAAAATCTGACCTAGTCCCTTTGAAAGGAAGAAATTTCAAGTCAAGCCTTCTCCTTTGTGGTGGTGTGGCAACGGGTAGGGTTACTGGTCACGCTTATCTCAGAGTTTGCAACGCCAAGACACACATGGGTGAGTCGAGGGGAGGGTGGGAGACCCTGATGTCGGAATTTCCTAACTTTGATGGAGTTGGAGTCCGGCCCTCACCGTAGTGGTAGTTTTTCAGTACATAGTCTGTTTAATCTTAATGTTGTTTAACTGGAGCAAAGATATTCAAAATAACAGCTGCTAGCTTTTTCTTTGTTCACTTTGTGACTTTTTGGAAGCACTTTAAGTGTTTAAGCAGAATGCCATCATATCCTTATATTCTCATTAGATTGCAGCATCGTAGGGTTTGCTGACGAACGTAATCATACTAGATGGTAGGCATGTTCTCATGCCAAAAAATGACTGAGGCCACGAATGCAAATCCTCCAGTAACCCAAACAAGACAGAATTATCTCAGTATTTGCTTTACAAGGGATATTTTTGAAGTGTATCCAGAGGCTGCTCACAAGATTAAAAAAATGTTGTACCTCTTGATTCTGTACCCGCGTTTTAAGGAAGCACAAAAGGTGGATAGGAAAGTTAGTTAAGATGTAGCACCAGGAGCCGGGAGATCCGAGTCCTAGTCCCAGCTCTGCGGCAGACCTGCGGTGTGATGGGGAGCAATTCCCTCCCAGTTTCCAGACCCTGGCATCTTTGCCTGTGACACGGTGAGTCACACCACCTGCTGCAGAGGGCTTTTGTGAGGCACAATTAATTGGAGTTTAAGTCCCATAGAATGGCGCTATAAAAGCGCAAAGCAAATTATCTATTTCTGTGGTTCCACGTGGTGAGACTCATCAGTCCCAGGTCTTGTGGCAGGCTCTTAAAAAAACAGTAATGGATTTTATTTTTTTTTTAAACTACACCTTCTGTTGGATGTGGGACGGCTCTTTAGGGCTTCTGTCTAGTCCTGTTGAAGTCATGAGAAAGATTTTTTTAAATTATTTTTTTTTTCTTTTGACTCTAACAGGATTTGATTAAGGTTCTTCTCAATCTGAGATGGAGATTATCCTTCTCAAAGGTGTGGAACATGCTTTCTAGTTCTAGCCACTTGTTTAAGTTGCCTCAGGTAGGTACAGAACCTAACAATATAGGCATCCATAGACAAGGTGGGAGTGTGGGTCAGCAGTTGCTTCGGAAAGAGCTTGAGAGCTGCGAGGCCTCACCTGCTTTGCCCTTACCCTTTCTCCTTGGCCATTGGCAGCCTTCTGCAGCAGCATTTGTTCAGTCACCTCTCAGCTGTACTATGGATTGTAGGAGCGCTCCGGGCCCGTGTTCCCACAAAGTCCGATAGGATTGCTTGTAGTATTGGTGAAAAATAGTTGAGATAACACAGCTGTCTTTGTACTGAAGTGAAAAAGAGGCACTTCATCAACCTAACTCCTCAGCATGACGGTAACTCCCAGTAGGAGAAGCAATAACTTTTGAAATATCTCCCTCTAAATCCTAAAAGAGGGAGTTCTATTTAAGGTGGCATTTTGGAGACCTCTGCGAGTGCATCAGTCTGTAGATAGAACGCTTGACTACACAATAGGGAAAAAAAAGAGAAGTCTATAGTTGTATCTTAATTAGTTTTATGTCTAAGCATGAAGTTAGTCAAGTTTTCTACAACAATGCCAGAATTTTTACTGGTAGTCATTCAAAAGTATTTAGGTTTTCCCCCAGTGCCCTTAGATGTTGATCTATGAGATGACTGGGCCGTGCTCTCTGCTTGGCTGGAATCGGAGTTATCTGCTAAACTCATAGCTAATGCTCTCCTCAGGAAGGAACAAAGGCCAGCTAAGAAACATGAAAATGAGCTAATTTTTCTAAATCCTGTTTTTTAATTTTTGATATGTGTATAGGTTAAGGCCAAAAACTGGCTAAAGGTTCTCATTTAAAAAAATTAATAAAAGCTTTCTGCAATTCTCCTGTTACCCCTAAATCAGCTTCATTTAGTGCTAAACCTCCCCTCCTCTTTGCTCCCCCAAGTCATTTTTATTCTAATGCTGCAATAAATATTAATGCCTTTCCCAGATGCAACCACTTAAAGTATATATGTATATGTAACAACCTACCGAACGCTTCATGCGGATGCCCAGTTGCTGCTAAAATTTGACTGGAGAGACTCTGAAAAGAGAAGAAGAGAAATGCGGTTCAACTAGAGGAAAGATAAAAATTCTTGAGTGTGCATCTAAACAAAACTAAATGTAAATCTGAGGGAAAACTTAGTGCAGCATATCCAGTGAGCTCCAAAGAAACTACAGATGTCTCAGCAGAGACAAGACGTATGGATGCTGCCACGATGCGCCTTCAGAAGTGAGATGAGGAATTACTGATGCCCGCTTTGTAATATCCTAAAGGTGCTCAATTTTCAGCAGCTCCGGCGCTCAGCAATTCCAGAAAGTCGGGCACCTTTAAGATGTCTCCAGTGGGAGCCAGAATTGCTGTTGGAGAACTCTCCTGGCTGAGCACCCTGAACTCGGCGCGTTTGCCGAATGCTGCTTATTGCAAAGCAGTCGGTGAGAGCCGAGAGCGCCCCGCGCCTTGGAGGGAGCAGACGGCTCGGAGAGAGAGGAGAGTTTTGTTTTCTGAGTGTTTGTAACGGACAATACATCTGTTGCAGGAATCGGCACAGATCTGATGGAAATCCAAGTTCATTTTCACATACGCTGCTGCTCTGTGGCTGCCGAGGATCTGAACCCCCCTTTTCGGGAGACGTTTAGCAGAAAACACGAATTTAGTGGATTGTCATGGGACACTGCGGAGTTCAGTCGCTGTCAAACATACCTTCCAAATTTCTAACTTTTTGTATCTGCTTTTTCGAGCCTTGTGTAACGTGCGTCACCGCAGTGTCTCAGCTCTTCCACGGGCAGTTCCGCTGACGCAGCGAGTTCTCTTCCCGACACCTTTCTTTGCTCTGGTTTTCGTCGTTCTTTAGTTCGTGCTGAGCATTTTTCTTACCTAGATGAATAGGGACGCCAGCATTTTAAAAATTTTTGAAGGAAATGACATTAATTTGAGCTTTTATTTTTCCTTGAAAGTAACAACTCTTGCGGATTTTTGTTTGCAGTTGTCCTCCAAAATAATCAGTTAGCCAGCAACTCATCGTAAAAGTTACTTGCCTCGGTGTCATGATGTGGTTTGGTTCTGTTCTGCACTTTTCCCTCCCATAGGTAGAGCTCAGGAACATAAAAGCCGTTTATGTATCTGCAAATATTTTTTTTTGTATTCGTAAGAAGGAGGCAGGATAAAAAGGAGTATTTGTGAGTAACATTTCTGGCTCAAATTCTCCTGTGAATCTTTGCGTGTGCCCGCACGCATCGCATTTTTCCTTCTGCAAACATTCTTACCGATAAAATCTTGCTTATGGAATCCTTCAAATAAAAGAGGTCGCAGGTTTTTGCATGAGGAGCCAAGAAGACTTATTTGATAGAATCTCTTCACTCAGTGCTGTTCCTGAGGCGTGGAGTTCTGTAGGATTTTTGGTTCAGAATAGCAGGAGGTGGCCAGGGCTCTGTTCACAGAACTTGCCCTCTGAACCCGAATGCCAGTGGACGAGGGACCGCAGTAGGACGCTGTACGGTCACCCTCATCTGCCACGGGAAGATCCAGTGAGCTCTTTACGTCCTGAATGAGAAGGAACCACGGAGACAGAAATAACAGTCTGCAAAATGCAAGCTCAGAGAAAATATTATAGATGTTTTTAAAATATTTGTGAGAGATTTAAGGAAAAAAAGGAACCTTAATTTAAAAAGCTCCCTGGCAGGATGTGTTCTGTGACAGTCATTTTATATGACGTTATCTGGGTCTTTTTTCTGGGTTCAATTGTTGTGGGGTTTTCAAAGGGTTTTGTTTGTTCAAGCAACATATAAATGGATCAGATCCTGCAATATTTCTTGGTATGTTTGGGGCAGATGGAAGAGAAACAGCACGATGTAAGCGGTGCAGAGAAAGCAGCGATAACAAGGGCGCGTGGATTTCTGCTTTATTATCTTGCGTTAGGACTATTTTGGTGGTGGTTGTTGGTAAACCCTGGGAAATATACATCTTTCTCCTTTAAAGTTCTAATTCAAGGCATGAATGTGTGAGTTCTGAAGGGACTTAGGGACTGCGGTAAAAAATCGTTGTCATAGTAACAGAAAGGGAAATAGGCCTGGCTCACCTGGGACTTTAACTTACTGCAAAAGCGGATTTTTTTTTTTTTTAAGGAAAGCACTCAGCAAGAGAAATAAATAAATAAATCGTTCTTTGTATTCTAAATCAATTCTTCAACTATTTATTTTTTTTCTTATATCCAAGTCTTTTTCCTTCTAACTCTATCTTAAAATCTTCATTTTTTTTTTAATTGTTGCAGTTAAACCCATTTTGTCTTAACAAACAGAAATGAAAAGAATCACAGACAATATTTTCACTTTTGACAGAGGATGCAAAAAAAATTTCTTGCTTATTATGTCTGAATTTTGAAGACGGGCTGGTTTTTTTTTTAATCCAACAACTATGATTTTTCATATAGTTTTTCTTTACCTCTGAAATTCACAAATTTAATCAGATCAATCAGATAACAAAGGGATGAATCGTCTTCTCCCTGGATTTGACAGAAAATTTTGGGGAAAAGCTTATAGAAAAATGCCTGTCTAATATTTCTAAACTGTAAAATCTATCTGCTCTAGTGCACAGTATGGGTAAGGCAGTCAAGCATGCTGAAAATTCAACTTGTGTACATGGCAGGCTAAACTCTGCAGAATAATAACACATAAAGATAGGCGTAGGTGACGGGGCCAAAGTAATTGGCACAAGAACTTTGTACCATGTTAATAGGTTTATCTGCTTGGACAGCATGAGCTGTCATGCATTACTTCAGGTCGTGTTTTTGTTATCCTCTCTCAAAATCTCTGTAAGATTATAATCTGAGCTGTCGACAGTTCTGCTTCTCTGCTTTAGTTACCGAAATCTTAATCACTAAAAACATCATCATGATGAAATCTCATCAGCTTCTTCGAGGAGCTGTATTTGTTTCTGTGTTTTTTAATACGTTTGAAGTAGTTTCAGGGCTTATCTGCCTCAGAGTTGCCCTGTTGGTTTTTGTAGTTTTTACAATAACATTATCCTTCTGTATTGTTTCACGGGAAATCCCTTCAGACAGCGAAAGAAAGACCTTGTATGCCGGGGAGAGATAAAGAAGGAGACTAAAATTGTGTGGTCAAGGATGCAGCAAGGAAGCTGGCATAAATCAAAGCGGATATGTTGATTTATAGTAGCGAGCAGCCCAGCTCAGGGTGGATTACAGTCCCATTGGTTGTACTTTAGCTGGTATTTTTAACTTCTGTTTGTTAGGGTTTGGTTTTGTTTGTTTTGTTTCAGAAAGTTCTTACAGTCCTGGTCTACTGATACACCATGTAAATCACTACGATGTATGCTTTAAAGCAGACTATAACAACGTAAGGTTTTTGTGGTTAATAGAAGTGACGTGGTTCTTTATCTTTCCAGATTCTTCTTAAAATTTTTTCTCAAGTGCAATCAGAATTGTTTGAAAACAGCAGGAAACCCAAGAGATATGAGACGGTTCCAGGTAAGCCTTACAAAGCTCAATATTAACCTGTCTGGTTTTTTTCTTCTTTTCCTTTTCCCTCTCCTCCCTCCTACATTGTTCATAATAAATATGATGACAGCATATGATAAACCGTATCAGATATTGTTAAAGTTTTTCTCCATTTGTTGTGTTTAAACCTTTTTTTCCCCTTCTTTCCTCTTTTTCCACTCTGAATCCCCAAGGGGAAGTGATGTACTGTACCAACCAGCAGTGGATATTTGATTTGACACCCTCGGGCAAAGCACTCGCACATACAGCTGCCCACAGCAGGGATCGTGTTTGTGATACTTAGATGCCTCAGAATTTTTCAAAGTAGCTCTCTACGTGGTACACAAGCAGTCTCCTCATTTCCCTCCACTCCCTATCTCTTTCCATCTCTTTTGCCTTTTAACTCTCTCACGCCCTCCTTTCCAGCTTCTTTACAAAAAGCTGCCCAAACAGCGATGGTCACTTTAAGCTCTCGTGCAGCAAAGCAACAGGACCCATGGGACAATGACCCAGCTGCTTTGCAGTGAGATCTGCCACTGGTTTCATCATCGTGTGGCTGATGTATTGTGAACACCCACTCATGCAAACCCAGGAGGAGGTGAAGAGAAAGGCAGGCAGGCTCCCATCTTCCCTACCCCAACCTTTTAAGCAACTACGTTTAATAAATGAGGATTTTACCTGTAACTTGGCTCTCCCAAAAATGTAAATGGAATGCTCAGGACTTTCACATCCTGGATGCACTGTGGCGTCCCTGTGTGGTGTGGAAGGTGCCATGGCATGGAAAAGTGGCGTTGGAACTAACTGATGGAATGGAGTGAGGCAGCATGGTCTGGCGGAGGGGATACAGGATGGCAAGTCAGATGGTGGGACTGCACCACTCATTTGTTGGGTGACCTTTGATGAGCCGTTTTTCCTTTTAGTATTTATTTCCACCTCTCCAGTGGGGTTGCTTACCTTGGTAAAACTCTGTGGTCTTGATTCAGGAGAGCGTTGGAGAAAGCGCACACGCGCTTTTCCAGCCGGAGCCTTTGAAATCTGCTGATGAAAATCAGGACTGTCCTTGTAAATGCTGTTACTGGTTGTTGTGATTGTTACTGTACCTTCACTGTGCCACGTCCCTGACACAAAGAGGATTTTACCTTACTGGGGGATGCCTGATTTCCAGGTGGGAACTACAAGACTTGTAGTAGGAAGGTGACATTCTTAGGTTTGGCAATTCATGTTTTGTTACTTGGGCACTTGCATCAGTTTCCTCATTTATAAATGAATTTAAAACTCCACAGGAGTTTACAGAATTGTTTAAACTTTCCACCAAAATATGTTTTTACAGACAAGTGATTTTTTTCTTTTTTTGCTTTTACTAGCAATGAAAAATACACAGGATGTATATTTTTACTGGGGGAAAAAAAAGAGTTCAGCTTTTTAAGAGAAATACTGCAAAACGAAAGCTTCTGAAAGCTCCAAAAATTTTAAAGAAATGTAGACCAAAATTATAACAGTTGCTATTTTTTTGAGTGGAAATAAATTTAGAGAAAAATTCCTGACCAACTTAATTTTTTTCACTAGTGGTTTAAAGAGACTGCAGTGACTTCTTCATTCCGTGTTTCTAGTGGTGATAAGACATGAGAAAAAAGAGGTGCTCATTGTTAGGAAATTTATACTGATTTTTTTTTCAAGTGGCAATTTCCATAAAGAAGAAACACCAATTAGATATCATCCACCAAGAATGCGAAAAATTCTGAGAGTAAAGGAAAACTCAATTTATAGCATGTAAACAGATCTTGTTAGCTCTCAGAGCCAGCTAGAATAGCTGATTGTGGAATGTAATGAAACATAAACAGAGCCTCTTTTTTTTGTTTTGTTATGAGTTTGTAAAAAATCTTGCGCAAGGGTATCCTGATTAGCACCTGGGGATTCGAGGCACTGCCATATTGCAAATAATATTGGTTGCAACAGCCAAAATGTAAACTCTGGATCCAAACACACCTGAACACTGGAGAAATTCAGGTCTGGTTTCAGTCTCATGCTAGCTGCCACCTCACTATGATGAGTGAAACCAAAATCCTAGATATCCATCAGCTGCTGAACTGCAGGAGGATTTGGGGTCTGGGATTTTTTTTGGCAGAAATCTCTCTCTGGTATCAGCCATGTTCTTTGTTTCACCCCTCTATCTCCACTCCCAAAGTGGTGATGTTATAGAGCCTAAACAACTTCAGATTTCCAGTGAAACGTTGAACAGGGAAACCGAAACGAGCCTTACGGCACCCACATGGTTACTGCTGGAATGCCTTCATTCTGTCAGCCCATCCACCTGGCATGCCTCTTTTATAGGAGAAAGTAAAGTTATTTTGATCTTTGTATCAAAATCAGCCATTTATTGGAGAAAAAAAATGAACTGGGCTAGACTCTTCATCTGGGTTTTGTGCCTTACAGCATGCCAAGCCGGAAAACCAGAGCCAAGTGAAACTCTCTGGTTCTGTTTTGCAGGGCTTGCTGCAACTCCTTTTGCACTTTCCCTCCATGTGAGTTCATACCCTTGGAGTTTCCTTGTGAGATTGAAGTTCCAACCCCCAAATTAATCAAGATCAGGCAAAACCACTAGGTTTAGCTTACTTCTTGTCGAAACCGGAAATGTTGACAAGGCTTTGTTTCAGAGTTACAAAAATGAACCCTTTGAGACAAATTGCAAAATGCTTGAGGTTTGAAGTGAAAGCAGGATCTTCCTTCAAGCCTGCTCAAAACTGGACACATCGGTTGATGAGCTTTGTTCTGGGCTACAGAGGTCAGTATGTATTAAAAAAAATAAATACAAAAAGTAGTTCAGTTTCTAAAATTTTACACATTGGGATTAAAAAAGCTCTGTGTTCCAAAGGAAATTAGCCATAATGAACTGTAAAGACAACAAGCAAAGACAGCTTGTTTTCTGTCTGCCTCGTCGTTTCCAAGGATAGAAGCATGACTTCCCTGAATGTAACAAAAGTTAGGAGTGTTCTTGAATGCTCCACTCTTTTGGTTTTCTGGATCTTCCTGGGTTTTGGCAGATTTTTTGTTTCTGTTTTGTTAGAGGTTTTTTTGGGTGTTCTTGTGTCGTGTTTTGGTTTGGTTTTTGTTTTTAAGTTTGGCAAACACTTCTCTGCCTGCTGCTTCTTGAGCATGGTCTGTCAGCTACCCTCAAAGTCAGTAGTGGGAAAAACAGATTACTTCAGATATTAGTGGTGTGCTTGCACGTTGTGAACATTTACATCAGGCAAAGTAATTAATGTGCAGAATTGATTATTAGGTTTGAAAGGACCGTTGTTCGTCCTACCAGCCCAAGAACATGTGAGCAGAGTAAAAGCAGGGTCAAAAAGTGCAGTGCAGTAGGATACTTTGTTCATTTTATGATTTAATTCGTTATGTTTTATTCTTGGGCCACATCTAAAACCTTTATTGTTTTTTTTCCTAATAAATTATTTGTACAGCTGTTGTTATTAAGGCCCTCCTCTTTCAAACATTTCCATGTATTTAACTTTCCTTATGCAAACAGACTTCTGCAGCAATGCTGAGCTGAGTATCTTTTAATTTGTACTGATGTTTTTCTGCAGAGCCAAATATATTCATTTTCAATGGAGCAGTGCTTTTCAGATGTCCAGGAGACATTAAGATACTCCTTTTTTTATGGTTATAGAAAAAAACAGGAGAGAACCCCTGTATCAAAGATGTCATTTAAATTGCTGCTGAAACCTGGAACTGAAGAGGTCTCACCAAAAACCATTTTTACTCTTTCATGGAGGTTGAACGAAAGCCCAAGACTCAGGCTTTGTTGTTGAGACATAAATATAACTAAAGAGACATGGAAATGGTGCTGTACAATGCATCTTATTGAGTTCTTCCAGCACGGAAGAATTGTTACTCATGTCTGGAAAAGTGTCAAGTTAATGCTTCTGATTAGAGATGGGCGTGAAGCTACAGAGTTTGGGCTTGGTTTGGCTGATAACCAAAGTTCCAGGGCGTTGGGATCCAGTCTCGGAGCCTGGCCTGAGCCTCATTTCTAGATATGTTAAAAGATTTAGATATTTTATAGTATAGTTACAATATATTAAATCAAATGTTAGATTTCATTTATATCACACCCATTTAAAAAAAGGGGGGTGGGAGAAAAAAGAGTGGAAAGGTTACATTAACACTGCATTGTAAATTTAATACAGCTCCAGATGCCTGAAGAGGTTTTTTTTTTTTAGTGTAATTCTTTAGTTTGGAGAGCAACACCAGCTGCTTTGTGATCACATTAACTATTTGAAATTTGCTTTGATATTAAGTGCAGCTTCAAAGATACTCAAATACGTATGCAGATCAAGTAATATGTCCTTGCAAATTTAACTGATGCAAATCCTGATTATTTATCAATTAAAATCTTTCTGAATAAAGATTGTCAGTGGAAAACTGAAACAAAAAGCATACTAAAATCACCTATTTAAACCATAGTGCTATTTGAGTTCAGCTAATCTGCTAATATGAGTTTTCCTAGGTATTGTCATTACTGTCATTGCTGTATTCTCAGTGAGTGATTCACCCAGGAACAGAATTTAAAAAAAATTACGCCCTCCATTTAATGAGGACTTCTCGTAGAGAACTTGGTTGAAGCCCAATGATACTTAATGGTAACGACCGGTGTGTAATGGGGGACAATAATTCTGTGGAATTAAGATGAGACACTTCAGCTAAAATGCTTCAGCTGAGACCTGATGCTAACGCATTAGACTCCTGTTGATTGGGAATTCTGCTATTATGTTATCCACTAACATAATGATTAAACAGATCCTACGGTGCCACGGCCGAGAGAGTGGTACAAGGCAACAGAACATCAATACTAACCATGGTCATCTTTGAACCAACATGTTTTTTAGAAATAAAAAGAGAAAGGTCAGCAGTTGCCCTCTGTTTTCAGCAGAAATTATGACATGGAATGTTTCCTGGCAGGTATCCCCCTCTAGGTGCTCTAGGGACAAAGAGAAAGGAAAAATAACAAGGTGTATCCCTGGGGAGATTTCCTTCCTGACCTCGGAGTGGTTGGATCAGTTCATCACCAGGCACGTGAGCAAAGCTGGCTGTGTTTGAGAATTCACTCAGCTAGCTTCTAGTACGAAGCACTGAAGGATCTGTGTCATTCAGGAAAAAGAAAAATGGGTAAGAGAGGTGGGATAATATTGTGAGTTAGGAATGTTGTGGACCGTAAAGAAACAAAAAGGGATAGCAAGAATAAAGCATAATGAGTCTAAATCAAAATCCTTTTCAGACTGATGGTGAAAGAACGTGCCAGACACCCCCATGGTCAGATCTGGATATGGATAGAGATCGCCGAACTGTTGTTAGAGAGGTGAATACTACAGAGAGTAATGTCGTTACGAGAGACTAATTTCCCAGGTATAAATTGCGAAACAAATGCAACTGGTATCAGCAGAGTCCAGAGCTATTACTGGGTGGCAGATTCTGTCATCAGATAGCAACTGACCCAACAAAAGGTGATGTTATTTTAGATTCTGTGTGAGTAAGGGAGGGACTGACTGCAACTGCAAAAGAAAAAATGACTCAAGCAGCTTAATGTCTTCAGAGCAGAAGACCAAATAGCCATGGTGACAGTGAGTTGTCAGACTTGTGTATTGTCTTTTAAAAACAAACCACAGATGAGATTCTGCTATGTCTCAGGTAAGCTTTGCCAGAAGAAAGAAAGATGCATTTGTATGATTGTACCCTACTGGTTTCTTGTTTGGAATACAATATACCGGTTTAACCATCTTCAAAAGCGAGTGAAAATGAAACTGGAACAGGTGCAGGAATGGGTCATTAAGGTGACTGGGGAGTGGACAAGAGCTTTGCTCAAATGCTTTAGTGGCAGGCACTGAGAAGGGACGTAACTGCTGTCTAAAAATATCCTAAGGTAGATCAGAGTGGGAAATAGTAATTTTAAAGCTCGTGTTAAGTATGAACTGACTAGGAATAAATTTAGGCTATAAACCATAAATTCATTGACCGTCAGGACAACTAGGCTTTAAAACAAGAGGACTACCAAAGGCAAAAGCTTCAAGAGGTTAAAGATAATTTTATAAAAGTAGCTACATGGTTGGGTTGTCTGTAGCAGGAGACTAGATGCCAGTGACCCAGGCGTTATCTCCTGCCCTGTGCCCCTGTAGTCTTAGGAGGCCCCATTCCTGAAGTGACGGCCATGTGCGTCGTTATTTCTGCTAGCCTGGAGTTTGCAGCAGGCTCGGGGTCTCAGGAAGGATTTCCCAAAGAATTCAGTGAAGTTTTGAGCAGAGAGAGGCTGCTGGCATTTTTCACATTGTTTATCTTATTCCTAATCCAACTATGAAGCAAACACATTATATCCCAGAATCTGCTCCTGTATTACTCGCTCAACCAAAACGCCTATTGACATCAATGGGAGTTCTGTCCAAGTGAAGACAGCAGGATGAGGCCTGACATCTTTCCTTCCACCCAGCTGGAAAATAATAATAATGATGATAATTTTTTAAATCCTCATAGCAGTTATTCTTTTGAAAAGCTAAAATAACATGGTGCTTTGACTAGAGAGTTATAAGCGAAAGTGCATCAGGAATGTAATATTGTTTCCAGATGTACAATGTCATAAAGAATTTTTTCCACACTTGGAACGGTAACAGGAATTTCTTGAGAGAGATCATTTACACAGTGATGAGATATGTTACATGTAAGTAAATGCCTGTATGCCTGGAATGTTTGTACCATATGTCTAAATAGGTGTCTGTGAGTGAGACAGCTTTGTATGTATGATGGTGTGTGTTTACTTGCATGTATGTGATTTGAAGAGGAGCATACTTTAGAATGTAGAAATACCAATATAATGTACAGATAGGGGAGGAAAGATTGTACCTGTGGGTTTGTAAAGAAATACAACGCTTTGAACTGTGCATGGAAGTAAAGAGGGGCAGTGCAGCTCAGAGAACCCCGTTTAACGTGTTAAAGACAGTTCGACTGAGTGTCATGGTAGGTGAATCCTCATTGGGGTTTTTGAGCCGGGATTATGTTACAGAAATCCACCCAGGAACCGAAAATAACGTGGAGATAGAGCATGTGCATTTCTTCAGTGTTGCTGGAGAATCGTTGGTTTGTGTCTGTGGCTTCATAGTTAATTACAAGACCCTTGCAGATTTGCAGCGGGAATGTCAAGAGCTGCCGAAAACACCGCTTAGAAGCCTGTAGCTCCCTCGCTGTTCCTAGAGATTAAACCTACTTTTGGATGGAGGAAGGAGCAGCACGTTGCTGTGTCTATTTCTTACTTGGTCGGTTGTCCTCTGAAACCCCAGCAGAGGTGATGGGTTGATCCAGCTGTTGGGTGGCACAAAATCTTTAGTCTTTATGCTGTCTGTGTCAAATTTGGCACTCAACTGCAATTACCATAATCCATGGCCTACCTGATGTATTTCCATGTTCTCAGGTTTTAAGTAAAAGACCATCAAGTGAATAGGCATAGAAATGAAATTTCTATTTGAAATAGAATAGATAGAATTTCAAATATCTTTGAACTTGTCATACACAAGAAGTAGTGCCATCAGATCAGAAAAAGAAAAATGCACCAAAACCATTTGCCATTAATTTGCCAGTGCTGTGGACAACTCTGAGAATTTAAATCTCCAGGGAAGTTCACACATCACCTTTCATCGCCACTAAATACAGTTTTTTTTTTTTAAAAAAAAGGGAAAAACGGCTTGGAATGTTTTACGATGTTAGGAGAACAAGTGTTATTGATAAATACGTGTTCAGAAAGGTATTGGCAAAAATGCATATAAATGGTTAACAAGGTAATGGTAAGAAACGTTGACCTTGATTTGTTTAGCTAAGATGTAAAGATTTTTGAAGGTCAAAGGTGTTCTCGTGTAGTGTTTTGGAGTCTAACTGTGTCTGACCCTCTAACATTAAGCTGCTGTGGCCTGCAGTTTTGAAGAGTGAAGCAAACCAGGGGAAAAGAGAGAAGGGGGAGAGAACAGGAAATGGAGTGAGGTGTTTCAGGAAGTTGTCAGGAGTTGACTGATTGATTCCAGATGGAAAGGGTCACCCTTCATGACCCAGGAAATACTCACTGGGGGAAAGCAGTTGGCTTGTGAAATGGAAGGGCCTGGGAGTTAGAGACCATAGTGGAATGCACATTCCTCTTCCTTTTATCAATAAAACATTGTTTTTTAATCTTCAATATAAAACAATCGGATTGTCATCTTCATCAGGCAAGAGGGAATGACTGGAGCAAAGTGAAGAAGTTCAGTAATTTTTATGTCCATGATCTCGCATGTTCTTACTCCACATCCTTGACAATGAGTTGGCTGGCAGTGCCGGAGCAAAGACAACAAAGGTCTCTGCTGAATTTCAGCAGTACCTCAGAGATTACTCCAAATAAGGTCCACGACTTTGAGAGGGTTCTGGTCCAGATCTGAACTTTGCGTTTTGTCCTGTCCCTGAGAACGCCGTATTTATTTACCCTAGGTCCCAGCCTGTGAAATGCCAAGTGGCTTTGACCCTCCTATGATGAATGGGAGAGGTAAACAAAAATGGAACTGCTCATGGAGAGAGGTCTAGAAGGGCATCTTCCATTCCTGCTGGCTCAGGGAATAGAGGATGCTCAGCACTTGTCTTCTACGCAGAGGACTGTTTCTTGCTGTTACTCAAGCTACAGGGATCTCTACAACTCTTACCAAAACGTGGCTCTTGTATTGTGCACGACATTTACACCCAAGTGGTTATTCCGACAGGGAACGTGTGTAGACTTGAAGCCTGCATATATTATAAAGATCTCATACCAAGAGCATGTGGGTGTGTGTTTAGCACATACGTACCTTGTGTATGTGAGGTCAGATATGTATATATTATATAGTGTAACTATATATGTGTATATATATGATATACTTTTTATTTACATTTGGTTACAATTTAAACACTTGTCGTAAATATTTCAGACACTGGAATAATTCAGGTCTATTCCCCTGTTGCCGTAGTGTGCTCTGCGCTGGCCAGTGAGAGATTAAAATTTATTTCCATTGTTTAACGGAAAATAATGAAGTGCATCTGAGTGGGTTCAGCGATGTCATGCGGGAAGCGTTCACTTTGGATGGGAGTCTCACTCCACCCAAGTGTGCAATGATGAAATCAGTTGGCACACAAAAGCAACACATTTTGTGACAAGAATGCTTGAGAAGGATAAGAGTACAGTGTGACAAGAGCCTTTTGGAATGAATTAAACTTGTCTCAAGAAAGAAAGAATTCTTTAAACTAGCATAATCCTGTAGGAGGGCAAGGTTTTCCTGCTATGTGCTGAATATAGTTTTATCAACAATTAGAGCTTGACATGCTCTTACCTAGACTGTGACAGCTGTACCTGTGAAAATTTAGGAACACATCCAGGGTCGGATTCTCAATAGCTGCAAATCACCGTGGCTGTGTGGCAGCTGAACGGAGTTAAGCTGATTTACACCAACTAATGGTCAAAACCTGAACGTTTCGACAAGGTGCATCTTCTTTCAGTAGTTAAAACGCAGTTTGTTCTTTTTTTCCTAAAAGTTTGTGGTTTAAAGGCACAAATATTTCTGGATTTGTAGGACTTTGGATACTGTATTGTAAAGGGAAAACGAAGTGGGATTAATTAATATATAGTTAATTCCTCTAAGAATTCCTCTGCTGTTGGAGCCTGGCAACATAAGCCGTGGAGGCTATGGTTTAAAAACTGCTGCTTGATTCGGGGTCCTCAGGCTCAGAAGATGTTCAGGAGGCACCAAGCATGCGTAGGTCACACACCAGACGTGACATTAGGTGCTGTTTTCACCTAGTAGGAGTTTCCCGTTGGCTCAGTCAATGGAGACCTGTATTTTCGGAGCAGATGCGGATACGTTTGCGTGTGCGCAGTGCAGCAGATGGCTCTGAATCTGCATGCACGTATCAGAGGGCAAATTGCTGCGGTGCTCTGCAGCCTGCCCTCCTGGTTGGTGATAGAGACCTCTCTGCCATCAGCTACGCTGCAGTGCATCATAGGAAACTCCATTTAGGGCCATCTGCAGTAGCTGGTTCATTATACAGACAGGACTTTATACGGCCCTTAGGATGCTACGTTAAATGGAATTAATGGACAGAATGAAGACTGAAAATATTTTCTCCCCTTCTTGTTGGGGAGTAAACCCTTCAGGACGTGATGCCATTGTACAAACAGAACAGGGTTTTAGCTAAACTGAATAATTAATACTTAACAAGTTGAATTTCGAAGTAAATTGTTCACCTGCCTGCCTTTTCTTCCCTTTCTAAATATCTAGGTTGTGCTGTCAACAACGGTGAACGTTGATGGGCACGTACTGGCAGTGTCTGACAACATGTTTGTTCACAACAACTCCAAGCATGGACGGAGAGCGAGGAGGCTCGACCCGTCAGAAGGTAGGATATTTCTGTGAAGAACAGTACACAAATAAATGCAAAAACATATTACTCGTTCTTCAATTTCTAGTTGTTTTCAGGAGGGAAGGAGAGCTGAGGGGGAACTGCAGAACCTCAGGGGGGTTTAGAGAAGAGGCAGGAAAACAGCGTCTACTGCATGCAAAATATGATCCTCTTTACATCTAAGACACTGGCTCCCCCTTCCCCTCCCCCCAATTTATTAATTAGTTTGTACTGTAGAGATAAAAAACATAGAAACGCTAAGTATTATCTAAATTTCAGACTTCTTGTTCAGCTGGGGTAGATTTGATTTCAGGCAAACGAGGCAACCTGACATCTGAGTTAAACAGAACGTTGCAGCACAAGATGTGTATGAGAAAGTGTCACCGGTTCCTTAAACAAACTGTGCGAAGCGTAACAATGCACAGAAGGAACTGGCACTAATTGATTTGAGTTTATTTGGCTAAGCAAGACTCATGGCCATCCGCAGGGCGGGGTTTCGACTGTATTAAAGCAATTACAAACACTTGTATCTGTGAAGCTTCAAAAAGGTTGGCCCCTCCTCTCCCTCTTCCCGTACGCTCATTACCAACGCGTCCCACCTCCTCACAGACAGTACTCAGAATTCCCAGAAAATGCTATCGGTGTCTACTTTTCCCTCCCCTGCAGCTAGTGAAAGTGAGAAGAGCTAGTGATGTTAGTAGAAAAGACAAGCAAGGATATTATTTCATTATAATGTTTTGCTGCCCCACTTCTTAACTGTGCCCTGTATCAACCTAAAAGAAGAATTAATGAACTGGAAGAAAATGATTGAATCAGTAAAGAATTCAGAGTGGTGTTAATTCTCCCCCAGCGGGCAGTGAAATGGTAGAAGGAAAATCCCAGGATTCCTAGCCTAGGAAGCCATCCAGTTTTTCCTTGACTGATTGGATGTGATTGACTGGCTGTTCAAAGCAGTCTCATGTTTTTGGAGCACTGCCAAAGTTCCCCTCCACCTCTGACCCTGTCAACATTGGGAATGGAGTGATGGATTGACTTTGGTTATGGCCTGGAAACCATATTGGGTTCCTGATGGGATGTATAGTCCAGAGGCCTTGAACATATGGAAGAGAGGAGAAAAAAAAAATCTACTCTATAAAATCAAGAAAATTATTAGAAATTGTCTCCTGATAAGAATTGAAGGAAACGTTTGATATTCTCTTGTCTTTTTTTACTCATTGATAAACTTAATAAATCTTAGCCCACCTCTCTTTCCACAGGTTTAGCTTTTGTGTGATCGTATGCTAATGAGCGGAGGATTTTTTAAACAGCCTCTGCACAATCGTTCAAGCCTTTCAGTTTTACACCCACTACAGTTGGCCTATTAGGCTTTAATGACACCATGTTAAGTGTCAGTAATGAATAGGCAAGTAATTAACACTAGCAAGGCAGAAAACATGCTTCTATTTATTTATTTATTTACTGGGCTCCATCCAATGGTAAAGCAGCCTTCATGGGTGAATGGCTGGAGGGGACTTGTCCCAGGCCTTTGTCAGCACTGGGGAATTCACGCCAGCGGTGAAGCTGCAGCAGTGCAGAAACTCCCAGGAGTGGGCAGGTGAAGCTGCTCTAAGCTGCAGTTTGTGTCACTGTGACTTAGGGCTGCTTAAAGCTGCTTGCACCCCTCTGCTGAAAGGGTCTCAAAACTATGGGCAAAAAAACCTCCACAACCTGCTGCTCTAACGTCTGTTTTGTTTTGTTTAGCAACACCGTGCATCAAAGCAATCAGCCCAAGCGAAGGCTGGACTACAGGTGGAGCAATGGTGATCATTATTGGAGACAACTTCTTTGATGGGCTGCAAGTTGTGTTTGGAACCATGCTTGTATGGAGTGAGGTAGGTAGAGCTGCCTCCTGATTGCGAAACTGAAGAAACACTCCTTTTCTGAGGACAGTGAAGCGGGACCGGTGTTGATTCCCATTCCAATAATGGTACAGAAATGATGGCGTGTAGGGCAGGCCATCCAAACCTGTGTGAAGGAAATTCACAGAATGTGTTTAGTCTGTGGAACTCCTTACTATATGATATTATTGAGGCCAACTGCTCAATGATATCCAGAATGGAACTGAACAATTCTAGGCGTCTGGAGACAAGTAAAGGTAAAGAAATGAAGAACAGGTTAGAGTTTGGGAAGGAGAAAAAATTCCCTCTGGGTTCAGAAATAAGCCAGCAATTAACCAATGGCCATAAACAGTACAATCATCCTCATGAAAATTCATCCTAAAAGGTGTCCTCCTCTCCTGGGGCAAGAAACTAGAGCAGATGTATCACTTGCCTGATCTATAGTGTCTCCTATATAGGAATAAGCAATGCATTTACTCATAAAGCATGTTTGGAGGGTGAAAAGTGAAAGCAGAGTCATCATCGTGCCTCTCCTTTTGTTATTTCCCAGCTTATCACGCCTCATGCCATCCGAGTTCAGACACCTCCACGTCACATTCCCGGAGTGGTCGAAGTGACATTATCGTACAAATCCAAACAGTTTTGCAAAGGTGCACCGGGCAGGTTTATTTACACAGGTAGGT
This sequence comes from Tauraco erythrolophus, assembly GCF_009769465.1. Classification (NCBI taxonomy): domain Eukaryota; kingdom Metazoa; phylum Chordata; class Aves; order Musophagiformes; family Musophagidae; genus Tauraco; species Tauraco erythrolophus. Next base: position 3,184,711 of record NC_141493.1, on the reverse strand, counting down.
GACTGGATTTACGCTGGAGGAGCTGAGCTCAGAGCCTCCTTGTCTTGGTAAGCAGTATAGACAACTCTCTGCCTGCTTGCTTGAGCCCGTTGCTGTCTGAAGGCCACTCTGCTAGTTGTGACGTTTGGACATGAAAGGAGAGAGCTTCATTTTTGTGCAGAGGTGCTAAGGCACTGTTACTACACATGTTAATATTTTTTCCAGATTAGAGCTCACGCTGTTATGATATGGGTCTGCCTATAGATGTATTGAGTGTACAGGAACATGATAGCATTGTTCTACATACTGGGAGATGTTTTATTTATACCAGTATTTTACATTTCTCTCTCGCTGGGTGTAACCTTTCATTTTCAAGGTAATCCCAGAGGGCAAGGAGAGCATCTTGTATCAAGAGATGCCAATGAGCTGAGTGGAAAAGAAATCTGTTGGATGTTTTTATTCTTAAATGGATTATCAACTTATTTAGTGTCCTGTCTTCACTTCTGCTAGCAGAACATTATCTATAGATCTGAAAGAAAAAAACCAGATGAGACCAGTTGTTCATCTCATTGAACTGCCAGTACCAGTAGTAACAAGGATGGCATACAGCATATACAATAATGTTTCTGTAGCCTGTTACATATGGCTGGAGAATAATGGTGTGCTGAGTTCTGAGGAGTGGATTTATATTGAAGTTGAATGACTTGCTCCCACCAAATCATACACAGATTTCTCCAAATGGAAGGATTTATTTAATGTTTAAAAGCCTCTTACTACAACAATCATCATTAAACAGTCTTTGTGTATTATATTCAACACACTTGAAATAATAATTTAACTAAAGTAATAATGAAGGTCCAATAATTTTTTTATTACAAATTTTAAGGTAAAAACTACCTGTTGAGTGGAGTGTTAGAATTTTTCTAAAAGTGGAAAAACTCGAATGAAAATCTGATACTGTAGAACTTTAGAAAGAACCGATGATTTGTGAAGATCCTGTTGCTGTGTTACGCTGTTCCGTATACCCTTCATTAGCACACATGCTAAATTAGTATCCAGTTATGTGCGTGTAAAGGTATTTGTACAACTGCCACACCCAGAAACCTGCAGCAAGAAGTAAATCTTCAGTTATTCTAGACACTCGAATAAAACATAAGCTGAACTGACAAAGGGTTCTTTTTGTTGTGATAGAGGTCTGATCCACGGTTAATTGAAGATGCTGAAATGATATCCATTGACTGAAGCTGACTTTGAATCTGTCTCAATGAGATTAGGACTTTCTTCTGATTTTGCACCAAAATAACCCTAGTGCAGTGCAAAGTCATTCTGGAATTATTCCTGGGCTCGTGAGATCAGGATCTGGCCAAAAGCTTTTGAAGCACATTTTCTTCCAAGGCAGTTCCCAGGCTTTTTCTTTGGGAAAAGATGAATCTGATGTCTGAGCAGGTTAAACCTATCTCCTTTTCCTGAGAAATAACTGGCAAAGCCATCAAGCAGGTTAATGTTTCAAATGTGCATGCAAATAGAATCGTGTTTCTAGAGAGATGGGACAGGTTAACTCACCGGAGTCTGGCATTCCTTAAGCAAAGGAACAGTCTCCCTGATCCATGTGCAGTATGGGGCCTGTAGGGGCTGCACTAGGTAACACCTGATGCGTTCACCTTCAGAGAGAGAGACTGTTAATTCTTCAGTTATTATTACAGATTGCAGTGTGAAGTTCTTCTGTGCCATTTTCTGCTTCTTGAGGCCTTGATCTCAGTGTCTTCAACACGAGAATTACTGAGGGCCACCGGCCGTGTGCTGTTGGATCCTGTGCTGAAAGAGGTTTAGGAATGGAGTGATGGAGAGACGTGTAATAAGAATGTGCGTTCCTCTATGAAGAAAAGTCTTATTGTAAAGCTGTTGTAAGTGCAAGACTGACTTGTACCATCTAGGAGGGACTTGAATCAGACTGCAGTGCCGTTCTCGGACATGTTGATTAGAGTGCTTCCACAAAAAAGGACATGAAGGTGTATGTGGGAGCCAGCAGAAGAGAAGAAAGTTAAATATACTATCCCTCTTTTACTGCTGTTATTGGCAGAGGGATCTCTGTTAGCATTCTCTGAGGAGTGAGTGGGTGCTTACTGCCATATGTTACAAAACAGCATTTCGCAGAAGATGCCGAGCTGTTAGAGAGAGGGTAGAACAGACAACTTTTCAATCTGTCTGTTCAAGAACCTGCAGTTCTCCCACCATGGCAGGCAAAATGATAAACACAGCTATTAGGTAGAAGCTCACCTGTGTAATCAATTCCCCCAGGTTGTTGCTGCTAATAGCAGTAAAAACAACTTCTAAGCTATGAAAATAACATGGTGGCTTTTTTTTTTTTCTTGTCGCGGCTGTGCTATCAGAAAACTGCTGTGATCCTGCTGTGAACAAATGCATTGATTTATAACCTAGGCAGTTAGGGTCCTTCTGCCTGTAAGTCTTCTTCAGACCTTTCACCATAACTTTTGGACCTCTTGGCCACTTTCTGTCAGATTTTGTCAGAAAGGTAGGAGCATCGAAGATGCACAGTCCCAGCGCATTTTTGTGAAAATGGTAGGAGGGATGTGAATTAATCCTCAACTGAAAGAAAGGGTGAAGAGCTCAACCATGTTATTAGACAGCAGAGAAGCTACCAGAAAATAACCTCAAGAAACCAGGTTGTTTAAATGCCATTGTCCCAAGAATGCCTGTGTGTATCCGTAGCACTCTGTAAAATATGCTCCGTAGCAGCACAGAAGTGCAGCTATTTGCTGGGTAGAGTGTGGCAGACAAATACATAAAACACTCAGGAAAGTTCAATGGATTTTACAATTATTGGTAAAGCAGTCCTGTGCATCATAACGAAATTCTGGGATTTTGTCATGCTCGCTGAAGTTTGTTATTTTCTGCATACTTTTAGGACTTTATATTGCAATATATTCCTCTGAGCTGTCACACAGTTTATGGATAACAGATCAGAGAATGCAATAGGGTGGGAGATGCAGATAAGACCACTTTCCTCTCGAATTGTAGTTCCTTTTATAAATGAGAATTTCTCCTCTGAATACCTCCCCTTTACATCCAGCCTGCCAAAAACCTAAGAAATGCAGAGACATTAACGTCAAGCCCAGGAGACTGAAAAGTGTGAAATCCTGCCAACTAAAAGCACGGGAAGATGTAGTTCTGTCAGAACTAATAACAGCAGCAACAACTACCAGCCCTGGTACTATCAGGGTCATGTTGTATTAAGTCCTTCATAATTATTAAGTGCTGAGATACAACTCGAGATGAGAAGCACGAAGGGTCAAGTCATATGAAAAATACTGAGTAGCTGGCTATAGGTACTTCACAGGTATAACAAGAATAATTATCCGTATAAAACCAGACCTCAGAGGGTTCATCAGGGCCTCACTGCATCAGGCATGGGCAACCAGTTACAGACAGACACGTGCTTCCATTTTATACATGAGATATTGCCACAGAAGGATGAAGAAAGATTAACCACTTTACTAGTTGAACAGGGAAGCTAAAGATAGACAGGGAAATAGATCTCTCAGGTTCTAGTCTTATCCTGTAATCATCAGAACACCAATAATCTTCTAAAACACGGAAACAGAAAAACAATGATCTTGGTTGGTGTTGTGTGTATCTGCCTATGCCCTCAATATTTAATATACAATCAAATATTAATGTTTGACCTGATTATACTTGAGCTTTTTTCTTTTATTTTTTTTAAAGAGTCAGAACAAAACAGGTTGTTTGAAGAAGAAAATGCTAAACTGTTAAAAAGATGAATATAAAAATTAGATATAAATTTCAAGGGTAAATGTCACTGCCGCAGTGGAGCTGTTCTGGGAGCTCCTACACGTCCTGTGGGGTGTGTGTGTACCGGGCTCCTCGCAGAGCGCGGCGCTGGCATCGCCGCCGTTACGGGGCTGCCAGCCATCATTCAGGGGGCTGCAACTCAGCCATCAAATCCCTCTCGTCGCCAAAATGTGATGTGTGGACTTTTCCATGAGATTCCCAGGTGGAAAACTTTTAGAAGAGTGAAGCCAACAGGATTCTACGGACATCTAGCAGTATGCCACAGAGTACAGCGCACATCTAGAGAAGTGCCTCGTTTGATGTTAATGGCAGTTGCCCAACCCATTTACATACTTTAGTAGCTAAGTATACACTTAGAGATAAAAAGTCTATTTTTAATTCACCACAGCTAAACATTTAGTCCCCACGTGTACCTTAATCTGGTGAGAATACAGGTTACACGTACATCTCCATGTTCTGAATTACTTTTCTTTCATCAGCTGTTCCTAGAATCATAAAACATTTGTTCTCCGCTGCTAATCTAGCAGTAGCCTCATATTCTGCGTTTAATACTGCACAAATTCAAATTCTCTGCTGCTGTAAGTAGTTCCATTATAGTTCCCTTGACTTTAATAACACTTACATCAGTTTATACCAGCTGAGGATGTGTCTCGTAGGCTTTCATATCTTAAGTTTGATCACAGCTCTGGATTTACTTTGTCATAGAGATGCTAACCTGGGAACGTGTATATCGGGAGATTTTGAACATAATTTTCCTCACTGAGCAGAAATCCTCCAGGGGTTAACTTGTCAGAGCAATGCAATATAAAATAATCTGCAGGATATGTTGGACTCCGGGGTTGTACTGTGTCAGTGTCTGTGCCAGGTACCACAGGCAGGAGGTACTGGTTTGCTGAAGCTTGTAAGTAGATTTGAGAAGGTCTTGTTACCTGCTTGTGGGAAACAAGGATGTTGTCTTGTGTCACTTACAAGGATGCCGTGAGCTCTGCAGATTGGAAGAGCGAGTTCACTTGGCCAGAGTGCAACTCATGTGCCGGAGCATTTGCGGAGAGCAGCTCCTGCCACTGCTTTAGCCTGGCAAAGATACGTGCAATAGGAGGCAACGCTGGGCTGGTAGTAGGGTGTTTGGAACAGCTGTTACCAACATAGCACATGTAACACCAGACCCCTGCTGTCCACTTCTAGCAGCATCCTTCCAACTCTAGGCCCCAACGTACCCTCGGAGCAGTGTGTATGTACCTCCTGCTCCCAGGATTAGCGTGGTGCTAGCAAGCCAGCGTCTGTAGCTGGCGACACGGGAACATTTTATTCTGTAGGGTGAATGCCGAGCATCTCTACTGTTAGCTTGAGTCACGGTAGTCACTAGTGCAAAGTTGGAATTCAAACTTTAAGAGCAGTGGTGCCTTTTTCTCTCTGTTAGTATCTTTAAGAAGTTTAGGCATCGCGCTCCAAATACTGCGCTCCCTCGGGCTCAGTTTTCTGGGCTCAGGATGTTTCCAGGGGTACGCGTACTTGGTTTCTTCTCATTCGTACCTCGCAGACAGAGGACTTGCCCTTTGGTCTGCCTCGTGGAGCAAAGCAAAGACGAGCTGCAGAACTTTGCTAAGGTCTGTGAACGTGGCCCTTTTTTGATTGGTGGAGAAGGAGAGTGCGCATCTCCCAAGGCATACACTGGCAATATCAGAACGAGCTGTCACTCATGGTAAATTGTGCAGATCTTCATAACATCATCTTCCTTCAGCAGTCTTATGTGCTTTGATGTGTGGTGAAATAATTAATACTTTAAATGTCAGCACCGTTATCATTGGGTATCTGAGCTGGTCCCCATTGAGATGAATGGGACTGAGCTGTTCTTTCAAGTTTTGCAAATGCAGACAGATGTCATGGCATCGGTTGCTCGAGTGTGAGTATTGTTTTTTTCTCCTATTCCAGTGAGTCATAATAGCTGGAGAGTCATATTTAAAATGAAAGCATGGATTTTGAAAGGAAAGGAGCACCATAAAAGAGGCAACACTGTGCCACATTCTATTCGAGCCGTGAGTCTGGCAGACTGGGGGGCATTTAGACCTCTCCCTACCGCTGAGTGTAACAATTCTGTTGTTAAAACAGTCGTGCCAGAGCGAGGTTTAGAGACTAACCAGCAATTTATTCACCAGATGGTTACTCTCTTTTTTTTGTATATGTTATAGGATGTTATGCACAATTTTTTAAGCTATGCTCTGGGAAATTCAAGGGACCCCTTGTGCCTCAAACACTGGATTTAAGAGTTGCCAAAGGGATTTTGCTGTACCTAAATCAGTTTTCATGGGGGCTTCATTTCAGTTACCTGAGCTGTAGGAAATGACAAGCAGCCTGCTTCTGGGTCACACCCCTTTATGGTCTCTGAATCCATGAACCCCAAAGCATTTGGATATAATTTTGGCATGTTTCTATGTAACACATAGATAAATCACTGCTGGTCCAGTAGCTCTTTTCTCAGTGGAAGTGGTATTGTGGTAAAGCTGTTTAAACTTGCTGGTGGATTCTACAGCTTGCCCTTCGGTTGAACAGGTACCATTTACTTGTGCAAATGTTGGATGTTGATTTTTAACAGGATTTCATGACACAGATAATTTTGTTTCGTTAATGAGTAAAACTCGAAGCAGGCAATTTTGTTGTGAGCTGTACAGAAAATCTCTTGTGCTGGAAGACATAATATATACATTGATTCAAAATGGCTGAGTTCTTAGAACAATTCAACATTGTGGAGAAACGATTTGCTGCTATTTATCTATCAGAATGAAAATGTCCATGTCAGTCCTTTGGAAAAATGTTTCTTGAATAATAGCCAATTTCTTCTTCCTGAATTAGCATTTTGTATATTCCCATTAGCTATTTTTAGTGAACTATGTATACATATATGTTTAAATTCCTATATATTTTACATTGCGTTTGCTCAGCTTAAGATATATAACTTAACTGATTAGACTTGTAATCAAGAAGAGAAATGGCATGTAGTGATGTATAGGCTCTTGAGAGAATTGGCCTATAACTCTCAGGATTATTGGCAAAAAAAAACACCCCCCAAAAAAAAACCCTCTTCCCAAATGGGATGTGGATTCTGTGGCAGTTGAAATGTGTATTATTAAACTCCTTAAGCAAACCAGAATGGCTCCCAGTGGAGAGCAAAGACATTCTAAGTATAGCCAAGACTAAATTCTCAGGTCTGGGTTTTCTCTGCTCAATTCCCACTTGATTATCTCCTGTAATATTTAAACTTCATGCCATGCCATAATTATTTAATAAAAAGTAAATATAAAGTGTATCTCAGTAGGGAATATGACCTTTTACCTTCATGTTGTTATACCAAAGACAGTCACAGATAAACAGAATCTGGATCAGTAAAATAGTCTGTCTCGCTTGAGAGTGTCATTCTTCTGGTGTCCGAGACGGTTATCGTGTAAGGTGCTGAGTATATTTTGGAAAATTCAAGAAATGCCATCAATGTCTCTTGGAACCAGGTGTTTTCAGCTGTGCTGATGTCACAAGTTTTTTATTTTTGATTTTTTTTTTTTTTCCAAAAGAACCATAAATGTAACAAGAGGATAGAGGACAGTAGCACTGAATGAGGACAGCGCTAACGGACTTACGTGTGTTACTTATTAAATGTGTCACGGAATTCTTAGCAGGATTCACAGCATGTGATTGCATGAACGTGTTATCTGAGTTATAATGCTCGTTCTGAAGGATAAAGAAATTCTAAAAACCTGTAACTGTGTTAGTAAACACTAGTAATCCTGATGTATTAGAGGCAGTCAAAGCCCATGAGCATGCAGAATGCTGAGGAACTGACTTGGGGTTTCTGTATTAGTCTGAATTAGTGTTTAGTTTTGAATAATCAGAAATCAGTTTATTATGGCCACGATTTCATAGTAGAGAGTATTAAAGCGTCTGAAGTTCTTTGAAATCCTCAGCCATGCCAGTAGGGCTCGACGAGCTGTTACTAACTGAGGATCTGGGTCAAAATATCTTGGTTTTATCCACTGGAGATTAACATCATTGCAGTGAAGTGGCTGTGTGTGCATAATAGCCACACACAATTGAAGAAGTTAATGTGTCTAATGAATAGCTGTGCCCTACTTTGTGATGGCAAAATATCGGGGCGGGGGGTGTGTGTGTGTGTGTAATGTGTTTATTCGATGAGCAAATACGGGACTTTTGATTTCTGGCTGTGTAGTGAACACAGTGGAAGACCTGTTTAATTTGCATTTGTGCCATAACTCGCTGTATTACTGTCACAGCCATTTTGTCCAGGGTAAATACATCCATCCAGAAAGGAGTATTTTGTGACAACGCTTCCCTGCTGTATCTTTCACATTATTCACTCAGCCTTTGATAGATGGTGAGAAGTCAGCATGGGAAACTGGAGCCGTTTTAAGGGCCGAAGTTGTGCTTTTGTTCCCTTATTGAGTAAGCCAAACTCACTAGCGTAACTCTTTGGAACACTTTCAGTTAGAGGTTTTGTAAGTAGCATGCATCATTCACATAAATTTTGTCATTTCCTTCAACGTATCTGCCTCTGAATGCGTTTTCCGAAATGCTGGCCGAAAATGAGCACGTGCTTTCAGCAGAACAGGCAGGCACAGGGGGTGTGCACACACGTCTAGACACATGAATGCACAGAATTCCTTCAAGGCTTGGCTGTAAGCACAACGATATCACCAGTTCTGTGTTTAACAAATTACAGACACGGCGAGGGATTGTCCAGGAGCACCATGCAGTTCATTAAACGCAACGGCAGAAACATCTGTACAAGTGGATGGCTGGAGTTGGGGCACTGGGAGCCAGGGGCCCTGGTCTGTGTAACCCAGTCCAACATGAACAGCTTGTCCCAGTTGTCTTAGCGGTAGACTGTTACCTTTGAAAAGAGATCAGGATCCTCAAGGAGAAGTTCTTGTAAAGCTTAGCTTACTGTTCAGCCTGCCTTACACCCAGTGAGCAGGCAATGGCAATGGGCACCTTCTAGGAGCCCAGGCAAGGAAAGGTTTTCTGCGGCGAAGCTGTGAAATCCATCTTTCTTAGGTAATGCAAGTTAAAAGGCATATGAAGAGGTACATAACATGGTGGGTTTCTTTTTCCTGTTTCCCTTTCAGCTTTAAATGAACCTACCATAGATTATGGTTTCCAAAGACTGCAGAAGGTCATCCCAAGACATCCTGGTGACCCTGAAAGACTAGCTAAGGTAAAATATTTTTAAGCATTTCAGCGAGCCCATGAAATATATTCTTTCACTTCTAACTCACAAAACAGACAAAAATTGTATCTTAAATGACAATTACATCTGAACAGACGTTCGCCAATTAGTTGTAGGTCCTAACAAGACTGTGGTCATAGAGAACCCACGCCTACCAGTAATTCTCATTTATTAGAGCTCAAACACTGTCTGTGAACTTTTGCTGCTAAGATTGAGTCCAGTGCAGATATCTTCCTCGTTCATATTCATGGTCCTTTGCATTTATCCATATTGGCAAATCTCTGACCCTAAACGATAGATATAAGGAATTTGTTGCAGAGGTCCAATCAGCAACTGCAGCGTGCATGTGTTGAACCAGCTCAGGATTTTACGGACGTGTAATCCTGCACGCTGTGTTGATGCAGCACCTCGAGTGGCGTTAATGACTATATTCCTACATTTTAGTGCAGCACTAAAAGCACTGTTACCATCGTTGTGTGAGGAGACTGTTGTATTCAGGTAGTACACTGTGTAATTTTTTTCCCTACAGCCAGAGGTAGTGTGATACCTATTAGCTAAAGTGTTTTGTTTGGTTGATTACCAAAAATGAACGGGGAGATTAATCAGATTTTAATTTGTCTCTATGCAAAAGAATATATTGAAATTCAGTAGGGAGGAGAGTTCCTCTTTAAACTGGGTATATCTGGAAATTGTCTCCACTTTGGAAGCTGGTGAGCTGGAAGCAGCTTCAGGACTGTGGAGAGCGCCCGGAGAAGGATGGAGCACTGGGCACGCTGATGCTGGGATGGTTCCATTGCACACATCAACGCTTTCAGAGCGACTGATGATTTTGGATGTCTGGTCTGAGATACTGTGAGGGGGGTCACTTTTTCAGCTGAGTGGCAAATAACAGCTTTTTAAGGGACCTAGTTTTCAGAATGACCACGCACAAACACTAGTCGCTTCAGAAAATGGTTTTATTTGCACCAAAATCCTTTTCTGTTAAAAACATCAATTTTCTGCATCTGCTCATCCTCCAGGAAATGCTGTTGAAACGAGCTGCTGACCTCGTTGAAGCGCTGTATGGGACGCCACATAACAACCAGGTGAGAAGGGCTGCTCTCAGCAGGGGGTGGTGCACTGCCAGGTTTAGTAATAAACACCAGCAAACGTCTCCACGTGTGTTTCTGACCTCGTCCCTGTCATTCTGCAGGACATCATTCTGAAACGAGCTGCAGACATTGCAGAAGCTCTCTACAGCGTGCCGAGGAATCCCGCGCAGATCCCTGCCCTGTCCAGCTCTCCTGCTCACAGCAGTATGATGGGAATTAACTCCTACGGCAGCCAGTTAGGAGTCAGCATTTCGGAGTCAACCCAGGGGAACAACCAAGGTGAGCAAGGGGGATAGTGTTAGCGTGAGCAACGAAGAACCGAGTCCCAGTTGCTTTCATGGTAGGTTCTCCACTTCTCTACCTGCTCATGAGCAGTAAGGTGGCTTTAAACTGTCCGCCTTGGAAACGGACGCGGTGCTGCCGTTGTGGAGGACACGATGTCTGCAGAGGTTCCAGTCAGCAGATGAGCTATGCCTGAAAGAACTGAGTATTTTTTGATACCAACTTAACCCTGAATTCTCTTCCTGCTCCCCTCAATACCATTTTTTTTTTATATCTCTATTTTCATAAAAGACAAGGACAACAACTGAAAAAAACTCCTCACAGTTAAAGAGGTGGGGAATTTTCTTTTTTTTCCCCAAGGTTGCTTCTTTATTGTTAATTTTACCAACTTGCATATGTTGTAGGTATTACATTTACTGCAGACAGACATATTGCTGCTAGGAAAACATGCCATAAAATGACATATTATGGTAATACATCATGGGAGCAATATCAACTTTGGGCATTTTTTGACTCTCGAATATTTTGATTTTTAGAACTTTAGTAACATACCGTGTGTGGTTGACTGCATGAGTAGCTGTGTCTGTTTAACACTCTGGGGCAGTAAAACCATGTCATATGAAGTTAATATTACATATGCCACGTCAAAAGTCATGTAGCTAATCTTGCTAGTTCTTCTAATAAGGTCTTACCAGCCCTGAATTAGAACTTCATCATAAATGGGCAGCAATAACTTGATATCTAAATGATAACCACTTTTAAAGTAGCTGTTGGATCACATCTTTCTAATGAAAGCTTTCTGTGGAAAAAACCTTCTGCAGCTCTAATAATAGCCTTGTACTTTAATGCTGATAGCTATAGTGTTGGAGAGAAAAAAGAGGCTAGATTTTGGTTCTCAAATATTTGTGAATTTTCTTTTAAGACAAAAAACGATTTTTACTTATCCAGTTTATTCTTTCCCCCAAGTAGAGTATCTTTAAAGTCAAGCTGCTAACTGTATAGGGGTTATAATTTCCCCTTAGTAATGTTAAACATTGCTTTATTTGTAATTCATCAATAATTTGAAAAGTATAACCTATCCTGAAAATCATAGAAAATACCACATATAAATTCAACTTCAGAAAAACGTGTTTTTTCCAGATCTTAGAACAAACTTCAACTTTTAACAAATCAAATCTGATTAGAAAAATATACATCGGTTCACTTCAAAAAGTTAGTTTCCCACATTGCTTTAAAATGTAATATTGCTTAACTTGAAAACATGTGCTGTGTAAATCCACACTGGATTTAATGGTACTTGCTTAAATGTGTTCATTAATCTGGCTTTAAATAAGTAACTTATTTAATCAAGGAATATGCAGGAGAAACTTCTGAGCCAAATCCACGTGCTTTGAAATGTGTTCCCTTTTTTTTAGGCTACATTCGTAACACAAGCAGCATCTCGCCGCGAGGTTACTCGTCCAGTTCCACACCACAGCAGTCCAGTTACAGCACTTCCAGCAACAGCATGAACGGCTACAGCAACGTCCCCATGTCCAACCTGGGCGTTCCCGGCTCGCCCGGATTCATTAACGGCTCTCCAACGGGATCCCCCTACGGATGTATGTGCTTTGCTGCTTTTATATTTGATCTTGCTCCCACTTAAGTTCATTTACCACATCAGAAAATGCAGCAAGTGATGTCTTCCAAGAGAAGTCCTCAAGACTTAGTGAGGATTTTTGTAAAAGGTCCTGATTTGTGTTGTATTTTTTAGTATGAACTAGAAAACATTCCCATTTTTCAAGAAGAATAGAGGAATACTGAATCCCACTAGCGTTTCCTTCACTTTTTATCCTTATACAGATTCCTACGTGGCAAAGGCCCCAGCGAGAAATGAAGTAAATGCAACTTTAGATGATGAAGCAAGTAGCCATCACTTTCAGCACAGAGACTACTCCAAATCCTATTTAAAAGCCACTCTAAAATAATCTGCATGTGTATGAACTGTGTTAACAATAACTAAGAGCTGAATTGTGGATTAATTTCCTGTGAAACCAGAAATGTAACAACGCTGGAATGAAGTTCTGGAAGTTACGTTTCTAGTTACTAGTTTTACCATGAGCAAGTCGCTCTTCCTTTCATGCCTTGATTTCCATCTGGCAAGAGTGTGTGTGTAAAATATCTATCTATCTATCTGTCTATCTGCCTACCTACCTTTCTCTATAAAAGAATGAACAGTTAAATAGCTATTTACTTAATGATTTAATATTTAATTATTTCTTTAATAGTTCTTTAAAAAAAGATGCCAGTTTAGATTCATATCTAAGCAACAGCTTAAAACATCTCCCCTCCACTCCAACCAAGGAAATGTTCATTTTTAAAAAGCTGGGGCTGTCAGAAGCACAGACTGTAAATGGACAGGCTGTTACTGCACTGTTCGTATTGACTCTCTCTCTCCCTCGCTGACTCACCATTTTCTGATATCCTCATCCTTCATTTTAAAAGAATGAAGCACTCTCTTTCCTGAACTATGGAATATAACTACCTCTCTACTTCAGACTGATTGTAAACAGCCAAGTCAACGTGAGAATGAGACCTTCTTTAAGCAGTAAAACGAGTCCTCAGAAGTTGTAGACACTTAAACTGTTTTAACAAATGTCTATAATCCCGATTCTGATGAGAATTCACTTTTTTCTTTTGCAGTAATGTCTTCAAGTCCAACAGTTGGCTCCTCCAGCACTTCTTCCATCCTTCCATTCTCCTCTTCCGTCTTTCCTGCTGTCAAACAGAAGAGTGCCTTTGCTCCTGTCATCAGACCCCAAGGGTCTCCTTCTCCCGCCTGCTCCAGTGGCAATGGAAATGGGTTTAGAGGTAAGAGATGTACAATAATATTCAGCCTGAATGTTTAAAGCACACTGTGTTAGTCTGGGTGAATCCAGTAATCATCTGAATACCATTACACTGGTAATACAGGACTCAGTAGTGACAATCTGACCCAATCCCCCTGGATTAAAGCAGTGCTCCAAGCAGTGGCTATTTGGTTTTAAAACAACAGGGGACACACTCTCATTTATACCAAGAAGGATTTGCCCCACGCTGCCTTTCAGTGCCGGCTCCTTTGTGAGGAATGACTTCTGCTTAGGCTTCGGGGCCGTGCAAAGCAAACGTCTGCCCTGCAGAGTGCATCCCCGGCCCTGCACACAACAGCCCGTGTTTGAAACCTGCTGCAAGGTTTAGGCTCATGCCAGGAATTGAGCCCCATAGCACATTTACAGCCTTTTTAAAGGGGATCTGCAAAACAAATGTGAGTGTTAAGATAAGAATGGAAACCTGCACTGAATTCTTTCTCTTAACAGGCTGGGGGGGGCACGCGGCACATAAATACGCTCCAAGTCTCCATAAAAAAAGCCTTTACAGGGCCTGAGAAGTCATCTGGCTCCTTCAGACTTCGCTAGAGATACCCTGGCAAACACAGCTCTGGGGATTCAGCCGTGCCAAGAGCCAGTGGTGATTCTGAAACGAGCCCTACAAACCACACCTGTTGGTCTGGGTCCTTATAAATCCTTAGCTGTGCCACAGGGACTCGCAGAACCTGCGCTTATTTTATACAATAAGGAAATTCTAAGTGTGTTGAACAAAAACAATTACATTTTTAAAAGCTAAGTTAACAGAATTCTGCTGTATATCTGAAACAGCTTCTTCCCCTGCCCCAATTATATGAAACTTTGTGCTTCTCTAAGATCATCTTTTCCCTGTTAATGAAAGGCATTGGTCTACCCATGTACACGCACAGGTATCGTGTTGACAGGGAATATAATTTCTTTTCCACTCTCTAAAGAAGATGAAGGATTTGAAGCAGTTTTTTAAATTTGTAGGTATAGAAAGTTTTGTTGGCCCAAAAGTTGTAGCTATTTATCTAAACTAGAAATGGGTTTATCTTTGGTAATGTTTTGTATGATCACAGTGTCTAAAGACTGATGATCACTACCTGAGGTCTGCAGTTAACTTTTTTCCTTTTTTTTTTGTTTTTTTTTTGTGGCAGGGGGAAGGTATATTCTTTATATCAGCTAATGAAAGGATATATTGATTTCACTGCATTCTTATAAAAAATGAGAGGGTTTAGCCGTTGTCAGGAACTGTTCCAAGTTAATGTAATTTTAAACTGATTTAGTTAAACATTTAACTAGGAAGGCCTATCAACTTGAGAACAGTTTGCTTGTTTAGCTTAAGCCAGTTGGACAGTGCTAATCTAAAAGACAGATCAGTGTGTTCAGAATAGATTGAAGTCTGCTTCAAAGTTAAACTTAGACCTAACTGCTGTGTTGAGAAGGCCCAGTTGTTAAGAGGTTACCTGAGGCAGTGCTAACGACAAATCTGTTCAGTGAGAAAATAGACTGTTGCTGGGAGACAGAAAAAGGACAGATTAAAAAACACTGACTTTTAAAAAAAGGCTCTTAAAAGTTAATACTTTTTCTTAACCTACCGTGTCTGTCCTGTCTGCTCAAGACTCTGCTTAGCAAGAGTTTATCTTTTTTTAACCCTTCTGTAAACACGTAAAGGACTAGAGACCAGTTGATGCCGTTTAGTGTACAACATATTTTATCCAAGCTATAAATTAGTAATCAATAAGATATTCTAAAAATGA
Source organism: Tauraco erythrolophus (assembly GCF_009769465.1). Taxonomy (NCBI): domain Eukaryota; kingdom Metazoa; phylum Chordata; class Aves; order Musophagiformes; family Musophagidae; genus Tauraco; species Tauraco erythrolophus. Next base: position 3,169,671 of record NC_141493.1, on the reverse strand, counting down.
AACCTTAATATTAAGTATAACATAAAATCTGAAAGCTAAAATCCCCAGTCTTCGCATGCATTTTTACTGACAACAGTCCACTCTTGAGGTGTTCAGGATTAATCTGTGAGTTAAGGTTATGATTATTTACGGAAATAGCTTATGCATGGAGAGGTGGAGAGTCCTGGGCATGGATAAGCCAATACAAAAGTTATTAACTGTTATTATCCCTTCCTTTGTGGGAGATCATAGAATCATAGACTGGTTTGGGTTGGAAGGGATCTTCAAGATCATTTAGTTCCAACCTCCTGCCATGGGCAGGGACACCTTCCACTACACCAGGTTGCTCAAAGCCTCATCTAACCTGACCTTGAACACTCGCAGGGGTGGAAGATGTCCTTGTACATCAACACCCTGATACATCAACACAGTAATATGCTACTATTGTTATTTAAGTAAGTTTCCAGAAGAGTCAGTACCTAGTACAACGGCACTAGTCAGTCTGCAACAACAAGCAACAACAGATGTGACTCACAGCAAAGGTCACAGTGGCTTCACAGAGTCAAGCACGCCTGCCCAAGGTTTGTCATGCCAGGTCTTTTAACTATTTCAGCCATAGATGCAAATTCTTCTTCCTGACTGAAATATTTAAATTGATGCAAGCTGGGGAGCACATGCTTTGGAAAGGCTCCAGGTACATGCAGCCTGATATCCAAATTAACGTTCCCACAGTGTTGACAGACAGATGTGGCCAGAAAGTCAACAGGAGGGTCCCAAAGAGGCTTCTTGAATGGACTTACCGTGCTGCAGCAATGGGAGATGATTAATCTCCCCTGCTACGCCATCGCCCTGAACTGTAAACTAAGAATAGATGTGCTGGTCATGTAATTTATTTATTTATCAAACTTTGGCATCAGTAAATACTGATGGAGACAGAACAGCAAAAGCACAGAGCAAGCAGTAAGTATATGCAGGCTCCTTCCCAAAGCACACCAGGCAAGCGTTTTGACACTACCTCTCAATTTCCCCACCCATAATATGGGGAAAACATCTCCCCAGTGGGGATTTTTTGAGCTTTAATGTAATGTTTGCAGTGTACTTTGGCTACATCTTTTGTTCAAAGCCAAAAATTTCCTGGTGATACAGTCTCCATCCTACTCACTGCATCCTGGTGCGATGAGAATATTAGAAATACTGCCAGCACCTCAGGGCATGCTACTCTACTTACAAGCAGCAATGAAAATCTGGAATATAGCTTCCATGTATGTTAACCACAGCAGTGTTTAAGTCTGGATTAGACAGGAGGAGCTGTACAAGCTTCATCCTCAGATTAGCATTCCCATTATTCCATGCAGTTTACAGTACCGCTGGAATATTTCTTTTTTGAAAATGTATTTTGGGAGGAAAGGCTTAGTGATGCTTAAAAGCTGCTGGAGACAGTAGGACAGCTGGTAGAAAATAACTCCAAAGTATTAGCTAAGCATGAAACTTGGGTATCTACGTTCAGCTTTGGGCTGCACAACACGGCTGAGACGTGGAACACCCTCGGATAACCCCTGTGCCATGTGTTCCTGCTTACCTCTTTCACCTGCCATCTGCTATACATTCTTACAGTGTAACAGGACATGAGAGGTAGAGAACAAGCAGCAGTCCATACTGGACACCACTCACTTCTATATGCTCTCCAAATTGAGAGCAGGTGATCCTGATCAGAACAGTCGTGTGCTCCGTTCATGTCATGTGTCAAGGCCGTTTAAAAAAGGCCCTGGGAAGATGCAATGTGACGTGACGCAACACGGCATGATGAGTACGCAAATGCCTCATCAGCTCATCTCAGAGGGAAGGCAGCTGATGGGAAAAGCAAGCAAATTGGAAACTGCTGGAACAGCATGGGCCGCTGACTGCCCAGATTACCTTTGGCCAGCTCAGCACATCTCAACATAAAAATGCAAGCTCAGTTACAAGGACTAGCAGGCAAGCCCCAGAAGGTCAGATGTTCCATCAACCATCAGGATCCTAGCCAACCCGAAAGGTAGCGAAGTCTGATACCCTTAGGAACAGCCTCAGTTTAGTAAAGGGGACACCTGCACTGTTCCCTAAAGACATACAGGTATTGGAGTTGAAGACCCTAATTATTAATATCTTGTCTTGACCAAGTTGGGAGTGTCAACAACACTGGGGCTTCCAGTCCCCTGGCATTTGAAGGCTGTGCAAGCAGGTGAAGAGGGAAGCAGTTGCTCTGAAACGTTTAAAGGGTGGGATTGAGATGAAACAGCAGGTTCACATTTACAAAGCAGTGGTTCCTGACTGCTCCCAGGCCAGCGCCTGACCGCTTGGCAAAGCCCACCTCCAGTGAACGCTTAGGACACAGCATTTTGGAATAACTCTTAACAAGGATTCGAAGCAGGTAAAAAGAACTGGGCCAATTCCACGCTAGGAATGGTCAGCAAAATGCTTCTGCCTGAATCAGAGCGATTCCAGAGCCCAGACAGTGATTTGAGTATGCCAAAGGCTGCAAATGACACATATGTGATGTCAGTATGTATGAAAAATATGTATCTGTCATCTGATTAAATTTGATATATTGGAAGGATCGAGTACGTTTTTCTCCCAGTTTATTGGCAGAGATGTAAGCAGCACAGACTGCTTCAAAATAAAGAAAACCTTAAGACATATTTAAAACTTCTTGCTAACACTTAACTAAACAAAAATATCTCCTGTTACTATTAATTACTTATCTTTCATATGATGGGATGTTAATTTTAGTAGCTCATCACATGTCACAGACTTATTTGGGCTAGACAAGAGCTCCATTTTTAACGGGAGAAACCAAAAATCTGCCTTTTCTAATGGAAGAAAATATTCAAGACAGTGAAATGTCACACACGAAAAAGGATACTGGGTCAGGGTCAGTACTGGTTTCTCCTTGAAAAAACTTTATTCCTCCAGATAAAAACTTGGCCACTTTCTAATGAAGAATATGTAACTGTAGAGTGGCTGTACATTCCAGTGCTCTTTAACAGTTAAACTAACACGTGTATCGTTTTGCAAACACATATTTTGATTTTAAGGGTGTTCCTAATTAACTTGAACTAAATCAAAACAGTTGTTCAGGCAGCCCTTTGTGAACACACGGCTTAGCACCACGGTGAGACCGTAACTACATCAATGTGACTCGAGAGGTGAGGCCAAGAGCTCCATCTCTTACCTGTCCAAGGTTTTGTTTAGATTATTTTAAAAATGTGTTACATAAAATGTGGTTTAACCTACTAAAAAGAGACAAAATCACTGCTTATTGATAAATATCTTACCTGTCAGTAGTTAGACGATCAGGAAAGTTAATTTCCTATGGAGGAAAAAAGAAAAATAAATTCTTTAGGGAAAAACTTGAAGTTTTTGGCTACTTTTTAGTGTCTTAGTTGGAACCAGCCTTCACAGGTCTTTCACAGAAGCTGTAATTTCGTTCACTTACATTCCTAGCATAAAGGGTGATGGTGCTCTTCATCCAAGCCACTGGTGTTTTCTGCTGAATGAGAGTCAGCTCTGTTTTCCTCACCAAATCCTTTATTTTCTCTATCATTAGTTACATAATAACAAATGATAGCTAATAAATGGGTGTGTTGCTTTACAAATGTCCCTGTGGTCTTAATATTGAAAGTAAACCTGCACATTTTCTAGTGGTAGCCATGCTGGGAATCGTGTCGATCAGGGGAAGCCTGCAGGTATAAATTGCACCTTTGTTAGACCAAATCACACAGAAGCTACCTCTGCCACCAGCAGCTTGGTGGCTTGTCATGTGCAAACCTACCTTTGTACGCAGGAGAGCTCAGGCACGGAGATGTTTCTGGCATTGCAGGGTAGGAACGTTCATTTCTGGTGCTCAGACCAGCACCCCTGGAGCACTTGGTTGCCTCTTCAAAGAGCTGTAGAACCCTAAAATCGGAGTATGCTGGAAACTTCGTGGCAAAAGAGGAAAAGCAAACGAGGGAACGAGATGTTTCACATGACAGGGATTGGAAGTGCTCAACACCCATCTTCTCTAGAGAGCACAGCTTTTAAAACAGGTCGTAATTTAGACACCACCGAAGCACCTGTGGTACCTGAGGAGCTCCCTGAGTGTGTGCACACACGTGTCCGTGCGTTCACTGATACAGCACTAAGCCCCTTCCCAGTTCTCACCAAATGGCAGAGTTCTTTTCCACTACAAAGCCAGGCAGCGTTTTCAGGGCCACTTGTATACACCAGGCTTATGATCATTATTAATTACACCCATTAAAGGTGCCTATCACCGTAGCATCTGGGTCCTATCCATGTTTGATTATTTATTTATTAAAAAAAAACCCTCCAACCTTGTGACAATTTTAATCAAGTGTTTCAGTTGATAATTGCAAGCTGTCAAGGTTAATACAATAAGGCTCATCTCTAATTCTTTTTCCATTTCCCTCCAAGAAAAAAAAAAGACCCTCTGGGATAATGACTGTGGTTTCTATATTCCCAACTCATCAGGGAGTGTCCTGCATTGAACCACCTTTATTGAAAAGTTACATCGATTCAATATATAGTAATACAGGCAAAAATAATTACAGCTTTGCTAGCAGTGTAAGACCTTAATCCAAACCTCACAAACATTCAATAAAAAGCGATACAGGCTGGGAATAGGCTTTTGACAGGGCAGCCCCAAAGGGGAGCGGAGGTGGGGTGGAAATGGATGGATGAGGGGATGTAAAAAGAGAGAGAACCACAGAGCAAAGCCGTTAGACGAGCTGTGGAAAACCAGGTGAGAATTCCAGCCAGTACTCCTCAGCCTACTTGTTCTTTGTTGCAGAAGGAGGTGAAGTTGCAACATCAGGATGAAATGCCAGTGAAGCAATTTGCGAAAGGCTTGGTGTGTCCTTTCTGTGTTATGTTACAGTTTTACCTGAACTTATCCACTGGCAGGTTCCATCCTAATGACTTCTGAGGAGCATCTCTGCTCTGGAGCACCTACAACCTGGAATGACAAAACAGACTTGGGCAGGGGGCAGGCAAAAGTAAGGAGAGGAAAGCAGCTCAGGAGGAAAGGAAAGGAGGCAGAAGAAGGATCCCCAGAACCCCAGGGGTGATAACATACCTGATTGCAGATGGCAGTTTTGCTGTTGCCATCACTAGTTTGAGTCCAGGACTGCTGGATAACATCATGTCTTTAACTGTACAGTAGAACTGTACCTTCCTTTAAATTTAATGAACTTTCAAAAATGCTGCTTTTACAAGTTGTCTGAAAATATTTTTGAAGTAACATGGCAGAAATTCAGGCTTGGTCTTTGCTTTGATCTGCTGGAAGAAGTTTTCCTTGATTAAAGAAATGAAAATAACGTTGATAATAATATCAGAAAAAGCATCTATGCCAATATGGCCTATTCCCCGTGGGAACACAGTTTAAACTACATTGACAACAGACCCTGCTTGTCTCAAACTGACCCAACTCTGGCTGTACCAGGGTCTGCTGTCTCTGCATGGACAACCTGAACAGCCACAGACAGGGATGACTCCGGCTGTGCCAGGAGAAAAGGTAACTGCACACAGGAGTGGCCGGGCACTGTGTAAGTGCTGCTCTGATTGCTTCAGGCAAAAGACCTGGCCAGGTTCCCTTAGACAAACAGTTTAAATTCTTTGAGCTAACCTGGATGATTTTGCCTGGAGCAGATCAGGGAGTGCTCCACTGGGATACCTGTGGGATGGCGGTGAGCAGCTGAGGGCACGCGCTTACCTCTGCCACCAGCCCAGCAGAGTCTAGAGGAGGGCATCAATCCAAGACGTAATCAAGTGTTCTTTTCCAGCGGGCAGAAAGGCAGGCATGTGGTGACACACGGGGAGAAGGCTCTCCAGCGTCAGGCTGGGACACTACTGTTGGGATGGGTTTTTTGGTTTGGGGGTGAGGAGAAGGAAAGGAGCAGCCTCCTTAGTGTTACCAGAAAATCTCTTCTTCTAATGCACACACACCGCCCCCGCCCCAAAACAGCCATACCAATAGTTACCTACTTTGGGTTCTGTAAATTGCCAGTTTGAAAAATAATTGCAAATTCTTAAGCAATTAAAAAAAGGAGATATTTGCCTTAGGACTGTTCGGTTTCACTTTCTCTTTCAGCTGTCTGCCAAAATTGGCAGCGACTTCTAGCCCTGGTCAGTTACAAAATATGAAAATATTTATTTTCCTATTGTATTAAATCATAGACCATATCCACAGTTGTTTAAAATCAACACGGCTCCAATAAAAGAGTCATGTTAGCTGAGGATCTTGCCCTAAGCATTTTTTTAAACACTATGAACATAAGGGTGAAATTAATTCTCCGAGGACAAGGCTTTAAACACATGAATAATCCCACAAATTTCAGTGAACATAAATCTTTGCAGGATTAGGACCTTGCACTGCGTTGAGGCCCCTTTGAAAACATGACTCACTCATTTGTTACATAAATACGTATAAACTGAACTTACCCCTCAGAACCTTTGGGAACAGCACCAGTTCCAGGCAGCTTCCAGTGTTGCTGATGTCAGTTATGAAGGATATAGCTGCAATTAAAGGCAGTGAGAGTGACTAATAAATAATTTACATAAGCCCAGTGTTCTGGGAACGTGCCAGGTAAGACTACAGCGATTCAGACATACGGGGCAAACCAAGCGAGAAAGAGAGGCTGGTCCTTGATTTCCACGGAAACTAAATTAGCAAAGCCGAGCGCTGGTCATCGTCCAGTGAATCGGGACGTGTAATCCTCCGGCTGGGTCCCGGAGGCAGCGCACGGGCAAATTCCCATTTGCTTTCCCATCTTTCCTCACTCAAACATAACCTTCTCCGCAAGCAAAGGAGCAGGCTGAGTGGGAAAGGGAAGACTCTGCTTGAGTCTGGTGTTCAGGAACGATTTTGAGTGTTGGACTTGACAAAGCATGAGAAGGCTGAATTTTTGGGGATGGTTCCGAGCAATGTCCATCCCCAAGGACATCTCTCAGGAGATAAGCACCCAAAAATGGGTAGGCGTTTCTGAAAATTCATGTACTGAGACTTGAACTAATCCTCTCTCTCCTTTATCTGTTCAAGAACCACAGTGGGCCTTGGCTTCTGGTGAATTTACCAAAATTTGTGTGAAACAGCCCATTGTCCATTGTCTGTGGTCAGTCTCACCGTGGTGGTTCTCACCAAAGCATAAAAACATTAAAAGAAACCGAATGTCTTTTAATGTAACAGTTTAACCTGCAGAAAAGGCCATTGCTGCAATAAATGACCACACACAGAAGGGTGAAGGGCTCAAATCTATTTTGTTGACAAAAATTTGCCAGAATTTCATCTTTGTCAATTTTCTTTTTCAGCCATGACTGGTCTTGTCGTTCCCCCGATGTAAGGCAGAGGCAGCTTTGCTCCTCTCCCTCTTCCCTTTTTTCCTCTTTTTTTTCATTTTTCTTTTACAGCACAAAACTACTTATTGTGATGGACCACTAAAAAGAAAAAAATAGCACTACAAGCTCTTTTTTGGGGGAAAGCCAGGCCCAGGAAAAAAAAAAAAAAAGGAACATTTTTTATGGATTGGACAAGATAGAAGTCTGCATCTTTTACCTGTTTCATATTTCTGACACAACCACGTCAACTCCTAACACATTGTGACCGAAGAATCAGCCAAGAGCCAGGATGAACAACAGTTGGCAGAACGGAATCAGAAATGCAAAGTCTCTCTGGAAAGACGTGAAACCTTCCTAAGATTTGTAAAATATGAAAAGGAGAAAGAAATTGGCAAAATGATTCAAGCTTGATATTTTGGATACAATTTGTTTTACTTTGTAGGGGAAAAACGTTGAAGTTTCTATTTTCTATGGAGCCTTTCAGATATCGATTTAGTTTATGCAGAAAAAAAAATTCAACAAAACAGGGTACCAGCATGAAAGAATTTCTAGGACAAACTGACATGAATGATGGAACTTTGGTGTATGTGTGTATTTGCTTATAGTTTAACCTCTTTAAAAAATGTAAGATGTTTTACAATTATTTAAATAAACTTGTAACTTATTGTATGTAGAGGTAGAAATTAAACCCTTTTTTGGATTTTTTCCTCCAGTTGTACAATGAAGAAAAATGATGCAAAAATGTAGTGATAAGTTTGAGATATATTATTACTGCTGCAATTACTCCTCACTTCTTCCCTCTTACTGAATTCATGTGCAAGGATGTATAGGATTCTTTCTGATTAACAAAATCATCAGAAACTTTTCCATACGTTGTGGTATACAGGTCACTAATTCATGTATGAATTTTCCTCCTCATCAGCTTTCCCCTTTCCATTTTTTGTTTCAATTAAAATATTCAGGTACTAAGATTAACTGGTGAGTTTCAAAGACCCCGTTGGCAAACGAGTGGCACTTGGGGATTGGAACGAGCCAGGTTTTTCCTGAGGTACTGGAGTTTATTCTATAGATTCAATGTATGAATTAGGAGGGAAAGGGTTCTCTAACATACTGTTTTTCTGTGTAGTTAGAACACCTTAAGTTCAGTTATCCTTCATACTAAGGGTGCATTTATAAAGGGTAAATATGTATTTGAATAATTTATGCACTTTTATCCTGAGTCATTAAAAATGGTAAGTATTTTCCATTTATATATCGAAGTTCATAGAAGTAATCAATTGCTTTGAATTTTTCTGCATTTTAGTGTAAAAAAAAAAAAAGTTTAGTTCTCCTTTGCATCTCCTGAAATTGGGAAGTGAGAACACGTCTGGTACAAGACATCGCTAGTTATCTGGCTAAACCTGAGACCACTCAGAAGAATTTGATTGTTGGAAAGCCATTTTTTAAGAAATGAAAAAAAAAATCAGCTACACTACTTACACCCACTAAAATACACACGATTCACAGCTGCACAAATAATTGTTCCTATAATAATCTTTATGTTAAGAAAGCCTCCATGTACGGCCTCTGAAACTGTCCTTGTCCCTTTGCCCAGCAGTTGTATCCATGGGGAAGGAAAATAGTGTTCTCGGTGGTCCTTAGCTAGAGCAGATGTTCAGGTCAGCCCAGGCTCAGGCTGGTGAACGACTGTGACAACTTGCACGGCTGAGGCAATCTGGAGCTCACTTGGAGCCACCGTGGAGCTGATTTGGATTAGGAATAGACTAGGAAGCCTCTGTCCACATCCGTGGTTCAATCCAGCTGCAGTGATTTGTGACCAGGAGGCTTGGTGGTGGGTGTGGTACGTGATTTGATGGACCCCCACCTCTCGGACGGGCTTTTGGCACAGGGCTGCTTTGCAAACATGGAAGATCGTTCCCTGGAATAGCCCAGCGCAGGAACGCCGACTGGCCTGGCCCTGCGGACCGCGGGGCTTCCGTGAAGCTCAGCTCTCAGCGCAGGGTGCAGTTAGGAGAAAAGGGTGTTTGAGGTACGTGAAGATGGACAGGATGTGCTTCTTAACCAGAGAAATCCAGAGACAGGATGGACAAGGACAGTGGGCTACTCCTGTCATTCCTCCAGGATGCACTTGTTGGGAAGCAGCTCTGTACTACTCCTGACTGTGCTGTGAGGTTTTGGTAGGGGCTTCATGAGGTGCCTTTGCAATGCTACTGAATTCCGTTTTTCAAAGGTGAAGGGGATTCTAGGGTCTTCTAAGAAGGCTATCTTTCACATCAGCAAAAATGACAATTAGAAGCAACTTTAAAGAGGATTTGGTGGGAATAACATGCTTTTAAGAAGCATGAATACAGTTAGTCAGGGTACTGAAAGTGTCTACATTCCAGAAAAGATGAAACAAAATAACTCACCATTCATTATGGTTGCAAGTTCATTGACACTGCAGGTTCTTTGCCTGCCCTTGGTGCTGTCATGGAAGTAGGAGGCAACCAACCTTGAAGCCAAGTGATCTCTGACGTACGGAACGATCACAGGTGTCTGGAGCTGTAACTGTGCTGCTGCATGGCCACCTTTGCCAACACAGCAGGGCACCCTGTCTGACCCGATCCTTGTTACTCAGAACTAAAAAAAAACAAATGAAAAAGTATGTCACATGTTCATAGGTACTGATATCCCAGCAAGGCTAAGAGCAGGAGGTACAAATTCATGTTTGGAATTCTGCAAGCATACTGGAAAAATGAATAGATTGAGGATCATTAGAGCTGGGATTAAGACTTCCATAAATTTCAGTGAATACTACATCAAGTCCTAGATTTCAAAAACATACTTTGATGGATCAGGCTCATTTCTGGTGCGTTCGCTCCCTTCCTCCTCTTTGAGCTACTAAAAAAACCCAAACAGCTCCAAAGCATAAAGATGTTGGATTTCCTCCCCCCCCACCACTCTTCTCTGTACAGGTTACTTTTAAAATTTTAAAATGCCATACCCAGAAAATATTCCTGATAGGCAGGAATTTCTAGACCACATGCTGAAGGGCAGCAGCTCGCTACCTTAACTCCTCTCACGTTTTTCAGCAAATAAGATTTTCATTACAAAGTCTCAGTCAGAAAGGTTTCCAATTTAAGAAATTGAGATATTTCATGGAAAAAAAGCTGTTCTGTTAATTGTTGGCCCTTCTTTTTCATTATTGCTTAGTCAGCATAGGCACGTTAAAAAGATCACTGAAGCCTTGGGAAGATTCAGGGAAAAAAATGACTGCCTGAAAAAAGGTTCTGAAATGCTCAACATTCCTGTCACACTTCACTTATTTTTATTAGCTCCATCCAGTGCTCAGGTGGGAGAGCCATGAGTCCAAATGAAAGTCTCCCTAGAAAGCTTCTGCGAGTACTTGTAGGAAGAGAAACAAATGTAGCTGCCTGTGTTGATGTAAACATGGAAAAACATTTTTTTCTGGTTTGATTTGAGCCAAACAAATGAAAAAAATTCAACATAGGAACGATTTAGAACATGGATTTTTCCTCATGCATGGAAATCATCATACTCAAGATGAGCGTAGAACTTACTGGTAGCTTTACAAAGAAAAACGTGTGTAAATAAACACAATCAGAAATCCTTGACCATGAAGGAAGGACTTTGGCAGTGGCAAAGCACCCAAGAAAAAGGAAAAGTCATGTAAAAATTTATGTGTAAGGATTTTTTTCAATGTAATAAGCAATTCTGTCCTCTTTTAGTTATTGCTGTTCGATATTCCCTAACAGCTTTCCTTTTTGCCACTAGAAAGATGAAAGCGTTGCGATAAGTAACCACAAATTTTATCGTAACTTCAAAAGGGTTTGTGTTTTATTTCATTATTTATCTTGGTACAGCATCTTACTCTCCCTGTTCCTTTGCACACTCCAATATGCATGGTTTTTAGAGACCGTTTGCTCCCTTCTGTAAATTAAGGCCTCATTTCTCCCTACTGTATAGTTTTGGGGTTTGTTTGGGGTTGGCTGGTTGTTTTTTTGGTTTTTTGCTTTGTCAGTTACATACGGTATGAAGTTGCTATGCACAGAGCTTTTGTAAAGATAGCTTTTTTGTTTACTGTTTTTAATGGTCCTACTTATGGAAGAATATCTTGTTTGTAAAATGAATATGTCTACTTCAGTTTTAAACTTTAAATTATCCTAACGAAAAATAAAATTTTTGTACTGTAAACAAGGGGGGGAAATGATCTTAATTTCAGAGTATTCAGTATGCTTCATTCCTTACCATCTTTACGGGTCTCTCAAGGTGCTGTTAGAGCAAGAACACTTCAAAAAAAGGTTAATTATGTGCAGTGTGACAGTTTTTCAAATCAAGCCTTCACGCTTGTCTGTCAGACGTCCGTCCACAATTTGGTAGAGGCAGATCTAGACTTTCTCAATCACACAAGAAGATAGTAACCGTCTGTGCTGACCATTCTCTTATCGCAGCTAATTAATAAGTAGACAATGCCTGTGTGGGAATTTACTCCTCTTTGGGGGAGGAAAGGAGTCAAAAGGTAGGAGAGCTGTAGATTCCTTTTGGGAACCCCCCCCTTTTTGTTAGTAGCACACAGTGGTCAAAGCACATAGTCAAACCCCAAAACTTGGGCTGATGGCTCCCAGCCTTCCCTTGGCCTCTGACGCGGAACTAAATCCGGGATGTTCCCTGGTCCTGCCGTCGGCGCTGTCTTTGTGCGCGACTCCGAGCAAACGACGATGCGTGTGCTGCAGAGAGGAGTCACATTGGCTCCTAAGAGAAAAAGGCTGAAGTTACCTACTCCCTCGTGCAGCAGAGCGCGCGTTTGAGTCACTGGGATGCATAAACCTGCTGCTTTGAAGCTCCAGTAACCGGTAACCGAGTCCCAGCAGAAGAGGCTTTGCTCCACTTGTACCCTGTTCTACCTGTTCTTCAGAAAAAGTAAGATAAACTGGTGCCAAAGCCCAGGTCAAGCATATGTAAGGTGGGGAATTGCTCTTCCCTTTGTAAGAACAGTGATCAAAAAGGTAAATTAGCTTAATTTTATCAGGAAAAAATAAACCAGAGTGCTGGAAAGTGTCTTGGAAAATGATAATTGGCTATCTAAACTAGGAATATTCTGGTTTTTCCTATGAAAATCACTGGAAAGTTTCAAACAAATGAAAATTTTCTTTGATGATGATGAAATCCACTTTTACTGACGTTTTTTGACTAACAGAGACAGAATATTAGTCAGTGTTTGAACTACTGCCAGATGTCAGTGAAAGCATCTGAAAACATCAGGCACTATCAACCAAGAGCTGAGAAGAAAAAGGTTTTTTGATAATCTGCTTCAATTACTCGTTCAGAGATAACGTGATTAGTAGATGACCTTCCCAGTTGTCCACTGTCCTGAAATATCCTTCGTCTCGTCTGGAACAGAGCCCCATTCTACCTAAAATCTGATTCAGCTTCCCCCCCCCCCCCCAGGAAATCCCAGCAGTGTATTAAGTGACGATTTTGGTGATAAAACTGACAGTTACTTTGAAAGAGATTCTTGGTCTTTAACAGTGACCTACTGGCACAGTCAAGGGAGGAAGTTCATTGTGCAGATGAAAGCCTGGAGCTCTGCTGTGTTCCACTACGGATCTGTTATCTCTTTAAGGGCTTGATGATGTCCAAGTACAGCGTGTGCCTGTGATGTATTACCACTCTCACCTTCAGAGCTGTCCTGTAGTCTGAGCAAATTCCAAATAAAATGCTGAGTGAGGGAAGGAGATGCATAAAGTACCCCAGCAAGACAGTTTCAGAAAAAGTACTAACTTCTAAATTTAAAAAAGCATATAAACAGCTCCCTCCAACCCCAGATAGCTTAGATGTTGTCATCAAAGACTATCTGAACCGAAAGGGAATCTGTCAAAAACCAAAAAAATCTCTAGATCAGTTACATTGTCGTGCTGAACCTATTTTATTATCAAGTCCTACCCAGTGCTTAAAAGCCAGAGTGAAAAGACATTTCTTGGCCCACATTAAGACCAATAAAGCTTAGAAATCTGCAACCTTTTAAACCTTAATTCGCCACGTTTCACACGAGGATCACATTGTTCATCCTTCCTTTGCAAGATTGCTGCCACGCTCTGGAAAGAATCGAAAGACATTTGCCACATCAGAAATAGAAAGTGGATTTTTTCCCAAAGTGAGGAATTTGGAGAGCCGTTAACTTGTGCAGGATGGAGACACCGAAGGAACGTTTCTCTCTAGTGGTGATGAAGGGAAACTCTCCTGTAAGCCATCACTGAAAGCACAGTTAGTCCTCGCCCAGGGAGCCAGTGGCCACGCTGCCACCGCACGATCTGCTAGAAAAGCAGATTGTCTGCCACCCTCCTTTGTTCCTTCACGGGTCTTTTCTAGAGGGCTGTTTTGTAAGAACTTCAATTTCTCTTTAATAAACGGTGAAACGATAGCCACTCATCCCACCACTTACCGGGGCAGCTTGGGAATTGCCAGCCCGGTTAAAATATTTATCTCGGTGACAACACACAGCTGTTGAGGTGCAAAGATCTGAAGCTTTAATCGCACCGGGTTATTTAAGTGGGAATGTCTCATTAACTCCCTGGCAGGGCTGGATGAAACGGACAGCTGGTGGCCATGGCGGAGGGTGTGGACAGAGCAGCCGCGACACAGGCAGCGGTGAGCAAACATCCGCCGAGATAAGGGGAAGGAGGAAACCCAACACTTGCCCCTCCTCAAGTGGAGGCACCAAAATATGGTCCCTGTCCCGTGGAGGCAATGTGAGAAGGTTGGGGAGAGCAGGACAAGAGGATGGGGGCAGGGGAAATCGGATCTGCTGTCCCCTCCCTTGGCGTTTGTGCCAAGTTACAAACAATAACAAAGACACGGGAGTGACAAAACACAGGCCTGTCCATGGCCAGGTCCTTTTCCAGGGTGGATGTGGATGGATGGATGGGTGGATGGAGCACGCTATTTTCCTGTTGGCCCCCTCAAGCTCAGTCCAGCTGGACACAGGCTGTCGCTGCTCTGAACACGAGTCGGTGCCCGTCTCTAGTGACACGGTGTCAGCTGCAGGCTTGCCACCAGGAAAACCAGCTTCAAACCCACCTTGCTTGATACTGGGTCAAGGTTTTAATGAATGATTCTGGGTAGAATCGGTCAGAAATTGGGACTTCTCTTTCCTGGAGTAACTCACTTTTGTTTCAGTAAGTTTAAATGTCACAACAGAACGCTTTCCTCTTACTGAGCTGAAACGAGGAATCAAAACTGATGCATGTTTAGATTTTCCTCATTCTCAGATCTATTTTTCAGAGCTCTCTTTCAATAGAAAAACCAATTCACCCAAAGGCATGTCAGCCAACTCCAGCCAAGAGTGTGCCTCATCCCTGAAAAAACAAAACTGCTTTTCATAGGTATTTAAAGCGAGAAAGAACTACCCAGAAGACTTCAGCCACGACATGTTGACCATAAAACAGATCAGCAAAACTAACTACTTACTTTTCACACTCAAGAAAAGAGTTCTTCCCAGCCACATTTAGCTCCTGGGATACAGGACTTCACATCAAAGTGGGTTTCTGTACACAGTGTTTGCTGCTGTAGGAATACAGTAATCGTGTACCTCTTGTCTATTTTCTAATTGCCGACCTTCCACAGCACTTGAGGAACAGTGGAAAGGGAGGGGAGAGTGGAACGGGGGAATAAATAGCCAGCACAAGGCAGAGAGATTGTCTGTTGGTAATAATACCATCTCGCCCTGTTTACAAGCTCAAAACCTGACAAGACACGGGCCGGATCCTCAGCTATCGTGAACCCGAGTCAGGGAGGTGTACCAGTTTATGCCGTCTGTAGAGCTGGCCATATAATTACTTTCCCCTCTGGCCTGAAAACTAGAAGCACAGCTACAAAATAAGTAGGAAAAAAAAAATATACAAGCATTGGATTTCTTTTATGTTCCCGTTCATCCGAGCACAGCACCCCAACGCGCACAGATCACTCTACTTACACTACAGTGGGGTGAGGGCTTCAAAATCCGCACCCACCACGGAGGGCAACGTGGAAACCAGTCACGGAACCACCTCCTGACCCAAGGAAGTGACAGTCATTTATCAAGGTAACGCACTCTGGTGGTGTCAGAAGGCAGAAAGCACAGGGAGGTGGGGCAGGAATAGCTGAACGACGTCCTTCTGCACGGTATTTACATACCGTAAGGTGCCTGTGGTTCAAATTAAGGGTTTTCACAGTCCTTTGTTAGAATAGAATCATAGAATGATTAGGGCTGGAAGGGACCTTCAAAGGTCATCTAGTCCAACCCCCCTGCAAGGAACAGGGGTATCTCCAACTAGATCAGGTTGCTCAGGGCCTCGTCCAACCTGGCCTTGAACGTCTCCAGGGACGGAGCATCCACCACCTCTCTGGGCAACCTGTTCCAGTGTTCTACAACTCTCATGGTAAAAAATTTTTTCCTAATATCCAATCTGAATCTAGATTTTGGTCCTATTCCAGACTAACAGTGACTTTACAAACGTGCTGTATTGCCAGTTCTCATGCTTACAGCTATTCCGATTTCGAAGGTCTTTTGCAAATCTCCAACTCCTCGAGGCACAGGAATTTTAGCTCCTCACATAACTTTCTGGCCTATTGATTTGCAAAGGAAGATCCTTAAAAATACAGTGCAGCTTTTCTGAAAGGCATTGACAAGTATGCTTACAAATTGTGATTATTTTTAATCTATGATTTTCTAAGATAGGGTTCTGAATTATTATTTCTAGGATTAATAGAGCCGACAGTAGAAATATTTCCAATAGCAAGTAGGCTTTTGAGAATGCTTCACATCAATTTTGAGAAGGTAACTAACCTTGATAAGAAATGCCAGCACCCTTAGTTTTCTCAAGAAGGTTTGGTTTAAGCAGCTGCAGCAGAATACCCTGAGAGCCTGCTGTTTCTGCAGGATTTGGATGGAGAAAGACTCATCTCAACACTTCACTGAGATCGCAGGATCTTGATTGAAATTTACCAGCAGGGTCCCTATGACACTGCAATTGCTGTAGTCATTTCTTTGTCTTTAAAATGCCATATAATTGCTAATGTAATTAGTGATGTATACAGAGGGGGCCCGTGCAATTACCAAGTCCTAAGATCAAGTAATTAATGTTCTGTCAACAAAACAGCAACTGTTTCATTAACAACTGTCTGGGTCTGAAAACAGATCAACTCCGAACGGTACCCACTCGGCTGAGGCAGCGAATTCCAACTCGAAACGTACCAGCCGAGATCAGCTACGCGCAGAAGATGGGAGTGTGGCATCCTCCACCTATGGCCACCAGTCATTTGTCCTTCCAGTAAGAGGAGGAGTCATTAATAGCACTGAAGAGACAGGGTTCACATCTGTGTAGTCCCCTTCCATGCTGGCAATTGACGTTCCCAGTTTTATGAATAATCTCAAGTATTAAAAACTCGCAGAGGGTTTCAAGGACCTGGAAAGTTTTATTAAACATCGTGGGTCTCTCATTTTTGGGAAGGCCCATGATTTTGTTGTCCTTTGGATTTGCTTCATATTTCCAAACTTTTCTCTACCACCACGGCCTTGAACACCTATCTCAATGTAAAAGGAGGAGCTGGGTGTCCACCCTGATTTTATTTTTCATTCTCCTTCCTTTATCAAACTGACACTTTTACAAAGAAGTTTTTAACTTTTCCTTATAGCCATTTTGTTATGACAGCTCACATCCCTTAAAGGGTTAACCAAACCACTTTTGCATCTCTTGCTCATCTCCTTGTTTCAACACCTGTATCAAGAGCCCATTTCCAAGGGCAAAACCACCCCGTGAAGGAGCTGCACAGGTCCCCGCACCCCCTGGCCGGTGCAGCGTGACCTGGAGCACCATCCACTGGTTCTCAGTCTCCCCATTTGCTGTTCAGAGGGATTCAAGGGCACAACACAGACTCCGGTCGGTGCACATCAAATGTAAAATCTGGGAATGGTCCCTGCAGCCTAAACACAGCCCTGAGCAAAGGTTTAGCACCCCCACTGCCTTCGGCCCCCAGATAAGCTCTGCCCTCCGTAGCCTCCCAGCCCTCTCCCAAGATGACTTTTCCATGGTATTCCATCCTCCAGAAACCAGCTTAGCAACCGGGTCTGTTCTCGCCGCGCGCTTTTTCCGGGTCTCAGGACGGCACCGTGCGCGGTTACCGCGGCTGAACGATGAACAATCGCTGTGGCAGAACAGAATTCAGCAGCAGCAGCAAAGAGGGATCCGCCAGGATTTCCGGTGAGATTTGAAACACAAACAAGCACGAGGAACTCTAAAAGTAGACAATTTTTCCTCCCGCTCTGCGCGTGTCATTTTATTACAGGGTAATTAAAGAACACTTTAAAATTGTGATTAATGGGCTTTTTAGCTTCAGAGGAATCACATCTTTGATGTCAGTTGCTTAAACATTCCGTTTACTTTGCCATTGAGGAATGCAAATAAATAAAGAATGGCAAGTATGGGGGTTTCCCTCCGTTCATTTTACTTACTACAGGAAAGCTTTACAAAAGCACCGTGGATAAAAATGAGATTTGCGCAGCAAAACGATGCCCTCCCAGGCTACCTAAGTGGCACCTCGTGCCACAGGTGTCAGCTCTCGGGCATCCCAGGGCCGCCAGCGTGCCCACACGCTCGCAGCGTTGCCGGATACGGCTCGGACAGCAGTTGGTGTTTACACCCAACTCGTGCACAACTCGTAGCCACGTGCCAAGTCGTGCAGTCATTGCCTCCGAGATCTTCAGCCACACGCTTTAGAGGTTCCCTTTCTGAGTAAGCTCCATTCAGCAGCAACATTTTACTATTTTTTAAATCATTATTAGTTATTTAAAAGGGGTGAGCGAAGCAAATGCTGATAATACAGATCCTAAACCAACACCAGGGAGCTCCACAGTCCATTCCCTGGGGACACACAGCTTCCACGGACTGAGGGAATGAGCTGCTCCCTTTCTTTTTAGCAATACTAGCAGAAGCCAGATGCACAAAGCCTGGTTTTCTGCTTAGCTTGAGCCACTGATTGAAGTAATGCCTCTCAAGGGTGGTTGTTTTTATTTTGTATTACTATTTTTAACCCTGGCTGAATTTACACGTGATGGAGAGCTGGGAGAGAACTCCGTTCTAATTGCCCTGATTTTCCCTCTCATTTACGATCTGGACTCCATAACCACACAGCACAAACCCTTGGTAGGCTGCATCATGTCTTTTGTTGTGAATATTACGGAGGTGCCTATTCCCATCATGGTATTATCAGCCCACTGGCAGCCTATATGGCCAATATTTTTTCTTAAAGAATAATTGCTACGTTTTCTCCATTTCTCCTCTCAGCCTTTGCCTTTACACCCATAATCACAAATCTGTCTGAAGAACTTACATGACCAGAGCCATTGAACATCTCACAGGTGCTGAGTCCTCACCAGCACCCAGGCTCAGCAGGGCAGGGCAGCGCCGTGTTTTGGCTTGCTGAGGTTCTACAGAAATGGCTCTGATGCACCAAGATACACATGAAAACCCATGACACTTGAACACCTGGAAGTGTCACACCCCAAAGTGATCTGCCCAAAGGCCATCAGAAGTCTGTGGGATCAGCAGAAACTTGAACCTATGCCCTAGAAGGGACAATGGCACCGTAGCAAAGGAGTAAACAGTACAACGGCAGGTCTTAGAGTCTGAGTGAATATATTAAATCTATAAGCCCACATATAAGCATCAGTTTCTTAAAATACTTTCGAAGTGCTATTGGCAGTGCTTTTCGTCATGGGTCTGTTCTGCTCTTTGCATGAATCCTGCCTGACACACTCTCTTCCTTCCAAATATTTGTAACATGTCACACCTATATGCAGATTAAAATTCTGGATGCTTTTCATTCAGTTGCTCTTGGAAGAAAAAGGGAGGGGAGGAAGGGGGGGGGGAAGAGCCAAGTTTAATACTCTACAGTAGCACAAACCTCTTGGGCATAAAACATCGTTCAGGTAGACACATCTGGTGAAATGCATCACATCAAATTAGTATCAAGGGTATTGAGATTCTAAGACGACTGGCAGACAATTCCCCTTCTAATGTACTGCTTTTTAGATTGTTGAAGAAACTTGAATCCCAAATCTCCTGTGAAATGAGTGATACTAAACATGCCTGCTCAAATACTGAAAGTGAAGATCAAAGACGCAGTGTCCAAATTGGCTTTGCAAACAAAGCAAGCCCAGAGATCCCCAAGAGGACGTGGTGCTAATTTTATCAGATCTCCTTGACTTCTTCCTCCCAACAGTTTGTGATTTAAGAAAAATAGTAATAATGAGAATGCATTTCTCTCTGACTGTCAGAAGCCTTGTAGTAAGACGAACAAATTCATTCCCTTTTAAGTATACGCTTTGCAAGTCACCTAATAGTCTTAATCTAGTTTAAATGAAAAATGAGAAAATGAGAGTGTTGCACTCTCTGAAAGCTACCTGCATCTCCATCCCCGAACCACACAAACACACACTGCCATGAATATTTCAATACAACTCAGCCTTTCAGATCAATACCGGCAACTCTCAAGCTCTATTGATTTTTCAGAGGTTTGGCTCACCAGGGTGATAAAATATTTCTCGAGTTATGAAACCTGAGTTAAGGAGCTTTTGCTGACACTTCAGCATTTACCAGACACATCTCTTTCTCCCTCTGTCTGGATTTATGACTAAGCAATAAGTCTTGGTAAGGTGGGCAGTATCATCCCATAGGGCCCACTTAAGGTCAGGAAGAGAAGTCGGGATAATAGGGCAGCCCTTAAGGTCCCTAAACTTCTGTTTTCTGAGGTAATCACTTATTCTTTTCCACATGCCCTCGAAGTCCGTATTCCAACATTCATTAGCCAGTGAGTGAAATTCCCTTTCAGTGTACCTCTGTAAGCTGTCAAAAAGAAAGGGACACCAAAGCAGACACCAAATAAAGCAACTCCCTGCTGAGGCAAGGAAGCTAATCCTCTCCATATGGGAAGGAAATATACTTAATTATGTATTTATGCATGTCATTGCAGGCTTATATCTTGTTTCACTTTCATCCACAATGATCCAAACCTATTTAAATATAATGAGTAAACATTTCTGGTTTTACAATAACATAAGCACACGGTCGCTCAACATTTCCCAACCTTTTCCTGGCAGGACACGACAACTTAGTGCAGTTATTATTATTTGTGCTGAAGCAGCACCTCGGGAAGCCAGTCATGGACCATGACTCCGTTGTGTTAAGGTGTTTATAATCACCAAAACCAGAAGGCAATCACTGGCCCCAAAGAGTTTACAACTGAGCTGAAGAAGCACCTTGAGTTGGAACCAGAATCTGTAGATTCCTGCTTCTAATATCCCCGTTATTCCTTCCCAGAATGGGTACCTCTGCTTAGCAGAGAATTGTGCTTTTGAGGCAGTGGATTGCACAGTCTAACACACTCACAATCTGGGACCAAGGCTCTTTGCTGGCCCCCATCAAGAGACCTGTTGCATATGACAGGCTAATAATGCTCCCTGCTCGACGTACCTCGGTTTCCCTTTGTCCCCTTGTAGCTGCCCCCTCTGCGTATATCACACATTCCTTGGAGTAGGGATTGGCTAGACCATGCCCAGGCAAAGACCTGAGCTCAAGGAGAGCAGAATACAGACGAGCAACAAATCTTACAATAGGATCTATCGAGGCAACGTTAACGTACTTGAAAAATATTCAAAATATTCAATTTCAAATATTAGAATGCAATTTTTGCAATCAAAAGCACTGCCTGTCATTGGAGGAACTTGAGGGCAGGCTGGTGAGCTGCGGAGGGAAACAATCAGTTTGCCTGTGCAGACAGAGAGGGGAGCCCCAGCTTGATGCAGTTTCCCTCTTTGTTCTGAACGTCGCGCGTGGTTCTACACCTAACGTGGCGTCTGCTGCTGAAGCACCACAAGGCACTTTTGTAAAAAAGATGGCTACTTATTATTCCTTCTGAACAGACAGCAGCATAAAGGAAAAAAACAAGGTTAAGTGGCTTGACCCACGGAAGCGATCGAGTCCATAGCAGTTGTATTGATTCCCCATTGCCCCCTCCAGCTTTCCCTCCATTTTGTGTCCACGCTTTTGTTTTCAGGAATTAGGATTCCTCTTTCATCACTTGAAATTTCAAGACCTTTGTCTTGGAATAACCTCATTAAGTGGGCCAAGTCCTACAGGCTCTCACTACGCAGCGGAGCCATCCCTTTCCTAGGACGTGTACCTGGTATTTCCCACGTACAGCAGGCAGGGCACTCTCTGGCGTTGCAGGAATTATGTTCATTATATTTCAATGGGAAATCTGAAATTGCAGAGTTGCCTGTTAAGAGATATTTAAGTGTTGAAGGCCAGGTGGGATGGGGCTTTGAGCAACCTGGTGTAATGGAAGGTGTCCCTGCCCATGGCAGGGGGGTAGGAACTGGATGATCTTTGAGGTCCCTTCCAACCCAAACCATTCTGCGATTCTATGATTAACAGTATGTTAATTGCTGGCTAGTAGACACGGAAGCCATGTTACTTTCTCCACAACCCATTGTACAGCAGATGAAGTCCTCACATCCCGAGGCGTTGCTGTGCCACAGGGGCTGAGAGCGAAGGGCCAAAGGCCGTTACTGACCGTCGCCTTCGGGTTCTGGCTCTGTTCTTCCACTTTTCTTATTAATTCCACCATTTCAGGCCCTTCAGTAATTCCAAACACTTCCATTTGTCTACAGAAGGCCTCTGTTTCCTGAGGGGAAATAATTTTGCCCGCACCAGACTGTCCTGGGTCACAAACACCAGGAAAAGCTGCGGAATCAGCACTCTGTCGTGTGTCCGAGTCCCCCAGACAGAGCAAACGTTCTGCCCCCCAGGAGGAAGCAAGCATGTTTTTGAAGCCTCACCGAAGAACTGGAACAATGAAATGATCATCCATTTAATTTGGTTTCTCTCCTCCCTACTGATGTTTCACACTACGCTCTTGTTTCTTCATCCGCAGCGATACGACGGTGTGCTGGTTTGAAGGACTGTTCCACCACAGTCCCCTGTTCCACCACTAAGTCCCCTCCCTGACCAGTATGCCATGGTTTGAAGGACTGTTCCACCACAGCCCCCTGTTCCACCACTAAGTCCCCTCCCTGACCAGTATGCCGCGGGCCCCTTCCACCTAACGTGGGCTCTCGCTCTTGGTGCGTTGCCCCCAGGATTTGGCATTTTATATTTGTCCATATTAAAAATCTATTCTCCATTTACCGGCCTCAGACAGACTCGAGCCCTTCTAAAGGGGGTGGCACTGCTCCCTCCTTGCTCAGTAAATCCTCTGCTTTCAGAAAAAATAAGCGAAAATATATACAATTGCCACACATACACAAGACAAGACTGGAAAGGGAAATTCTCACGGGCACTTACATAACTTAAAACCCTAAAGCATGCAAGTACTTTTGAAACGTCATATCCAAAAAAACCACAAACCTGAATTCAGAAGTGCTAAACAAATAGTTATTACGCTTGATGCTTTGGGAAAAGAAAAATCCAGCTAATTGTTTAGCCTAAGACAGTTTAGTAACCTAACTTCTGACCTTATCCCTGAAGTTATTGACAAATCTCTTCTGAAATATGTATTTTTTTTAAAAAAGCAAATAAATCTTGTACCAGGTCTTAAGTTGCTTTTTGGTCATTCAGGAGTAAAATCCTATCTCTATTTCTGTGTTTAAAGCTATTTTTATTATTATTAATATTAGTCTTTTTTATCTAGTAGCACCAAGAAGCCCTGGGGACTTTGAGACCAGAACACCTCGTGCCAGCTGCTGCACATCGCGAGGCAGGAGGCTGCCCCGACCCCCTGAGCTCTACGGAGAAGGTTGGAGAGGGAACAAGAGTTCAGAGGGAAGAGATGCGGCCGGATTCGCGGGCTCAGTGGCCAAGGCAGGAGTGGAACTCCAGGAGACATTCCCTGAGCTGCAGCCTGCAATTTAGAAAGGCAACGCAGGGAACGTCAGCGTTTTATTTCCAAACTGATGTGTGTGCCTCGGCAATGCCCGCTGACACAGCCACGCTTGGATCTGTGCACGGCCTCCAAAAAGCACCTGAACTGCAGTCAGACACCGAGAAAAGCTCATTGGAGAGAACCTTCCCTGGAGCAGCTTCCTCGAGGTGGCAGAGCTGGGAATGAGAGTCCAGCTCACCCAAGTTTCTTTTTTTTTTTTCCTCCCCCATGTGATGGTCTTTAAGACTTTCAGGAAGTAGAAGGTTAAATGAAATGCACTCCATTTCACTTCAGACAAAAATCTGGCTTTCCCCCCCCTGCCTGGGTAAGAGGATTCATCATCCCGCTCATTTAAACATGTTGGAAATAGGTTCAGCAGCACAGCTCACGGAAACGAAGAGAAGCTCTGTAGTTGCATCCCAGTTTGCCACTTCAAAACCACAGCACAAGTACACGCCGTCCAATCGAGATCCGTTGCCTCCCATGGCAGCAATACCTTTGAAGAATCCTAAGTTAGTTAAAACCCACATCAAAAACCCACGTTGGCCATCTCTAATCAAATTACACTTTTCAAGCTGTTCACTCCCTAAACCCCATAAAATGGTTTCTAATATTTTCCCCACAACTGGTGTTAAAGTGTAATTGCTTGCTGTATCTTTTTGCCCCTCTTGAATAATTGGTGTTAGATTTGCCACTTTATAGTCCTTGGGAATGTGACCTGTCATTATAAAGCTTCCAAAAATATCAGTTAACACTTGACAATTTTCTCTCCTTTATTTCCTTCTGCAGCAATGGATGTACCCTCCCTGGGCCAGATACCTGATCTGCCTTTGAGCGTAAAACCTTTCAGCAATAATTTTTGCAGTCATTTGCACAGTAACACCTTTAACGTGCCTGGGAATAGAAAGTCAGGTCTTTAACTGATGCAAACTGGCATAGCTCCACTGATGTTAATGGTTACCTCAGTTTACACCAGTTGGAGAGTTCACTAAGAATTTTTATATATATATTTGGTTTAAAGGCTCAAATATTTCTCATTGTTTAAAAGAAAAGAGTGAACTTGAATACTTCGTAGAAAATCAAGCTCACGCGGCAAGAATAGCTGTTATTAAACAACAGATTGCCAGTCTAACTGGAGAACGTGTTTCAGGACATCTCTAACGTGAGGTCTAGTTGAAACTATCAATATGCCTCACTAGCTCCCTGAACTGGACCCTCCGTTTACCAGCTCAGGGCCACTTCTCCCAGCGTGCCAAGAAACCACATTTCCAACAGCAGCGATGGGGACTGGGGTGTGCAGCAGGTGGGGTTTCCACAGCCATAGCCATGAGGACTCTCGTGTAGGACAGGTCCCTTTTGGAGACAGGGGATTTGAACACAGGAAAGTTTCTGAAAGCCCAGATGTTTTCTAGGTACGATCACCAACTTTTTTAGCCTTTTCCCTCACCATCCCCTCAGCAGGTTTGCACAGACCTTCAGCAGCGGCCGGCACGCCGATTCCTGCCTCCGAAACCCCTGAACCACAGCCATCGTTGGGATTTATAGTGCTGTAACACATACAACCCTGTTCCTCTAGCTAGGGCTCTCTTTGCAGACTTATTCTCCGACTTCCCAAGCCACAGCGTCCAACTGGAATATTCAGAAGCACGTTTCTTGACCAAGGACTGTCAAAGCTCTTTATAAAAAGAAGGATGGCATACCTAATACCTAAGCAATCTTAGACTTTGTACATTCTTCCTTCCCAGCCAGCCCCAGGTGGTTCTAGCACAGCCTCATCTCCTGGTTTAAGCACAGGAATCACACAAACACTCTCATACAAGCAGCTCAAGTCTCACGAGGAAGGGAGGAGGGAGAGAGGCAGCTATATTCAGCATTGTTGCTAAAACTCCACAGTAGGTTGACCCCATGGCCTTTTCCAACAATCTTTAATACCCAGTGTTACATGATTCCTAACGGCACTTTTTTGGCGCTGGACAGGGCAGAGGTCAAGGTCTGGAATGTCACCAGGGCTGCTACTTACTGAGTAAAGACAATTAGGGGATTGTCTGGACAACTGAGCTTTGTGCTGTGTGTGATAAGTACTGCAATCAGCTCTCGGAGGTGACATAAACAAGCTGCCCAGCCGCTGCGTTTTCCTTTTCAGCCTCCTCCTTCCTTTTCTGGGGATCTCTTGGAATTCTTCCTCTGCCTGTGCTGCTCTCAGCAACTCTCCTTCTCTGCATCTGGCAGCTCTGGTGTCAGAAACAGGGCGGCTGTGGGCATTACAGTTGCAGAACACAGAAAATACTTCAGCCAGTGAGACAAAGAGCTAGACGAGCATAATTCTCCAAGCTTAGGGTTTGGCCATTTATAGTATAACGTTATTTATGCAAAATATAGAATCGGCAACAGGATAGATTAAGAACTCCCAATCCTACACTAATGGCCGTTCTCTGGCAGAAACACGTATCTGAGAACTGTGAATTCAACCACTTAGAGAAAGGAACTGAAACTGCATTCCCAAAGTCCAGAAAAGCACATTAGTCCACCAAGTTATTGCATTTTAAAAACCAAACCAAACCAAAATGGTCAGCCAAACCATTATTTCCAAGCATCTCAGGCTGTTTGTCAAATCTACAATGTATGTTTAAGATGACCCAAACCCCAAATGTCTATTACTTGTTGAAGGTAGGAAAAACCATCACCATGGTTTATTTTACTGCAAAACACCGATAATGACATCTCTAACACCTCTAATTCCAGTGATCTCAAAGTATTTTATTGTGGCCTTAGTTCACCAAACAATGCAATCACAGAATTAAAATCCCATTTACTCCAACAGAACGCGCTCAAGGGCTTTACTGAACTGGGGACTAAACTATTAACATTTACATGCCTGTAAGGCAGAAATTACCTATCCTGTTTCACAGAGGAGAAGAAAATGAGGCTTGTGGAGACACTCAGACTTACACTTGGTGATTCTAGATATGTCCAAATCAAACAGAGGGATGCACAAGAATCCAAAACCAACAGACTAGAGACAGACCCTCTTTTTATTAAAGAGTTTTATATTTTCAGCCCTGTGCTACAGAACCAGATTAGCATGCACGAGAAGAAGCAAGACCATATTGATACCTGAAAAGGATCGCTGGGTGACAAAATGGGAGAGATGAGTGCATCAGCACTGAGTATAATTGAGAAAAATTATCTTAATTTTTCCTCAAACTGGGCACCCAGTTCTAGTTTTAAACCTGGCAAACTGGCACAAACTCAACACGTTACATACAAATCTTGCCTTTGGGTTGACAAAAGGATTTATGGAAATACAAGGCTTTTCAAGCTCTAGGGCCTGCAGGAAAACCCGTGTGGATGTCTGTTGTACCCAGGGCTGTTTTACAGGACCTTCTCAGGCAGAACTTGCAACACACAATGTCCTGGGAATCCTTCCCCCACATTTCTAAGTAGGACTTTGGAAGAAATGTGTCTCAGGAGAATCCTCCTTGTGTTTTACACTGAACCCACCCACGTGTAAAGGGGGGTATTTTTCAGCCCCATGCTGTGTCGATACAATCAGTAAAGCTCACAGTTCACTCTCTCACTGTCTTGATTTAAAGAGCTCCCAATAACTTGGGACACAACAGCAAACTTCACACACAGTGAACATTAAGTGACAGCAAATTCCCTCTTACATCACCCAAAGGCTGACCATATCCCATTTAAGAGAATATCCAGGACGTGTTTTATTTACATTCCTCAAATAAGGCACTTGGGCTTTTGGGTTTTTGTAGGGGTTTTTTAAACCAACTTTTGTCAGATGAGTTTGAAAATTCCTTGTAAAGCCCTGAACAAGTTCTGCTGAGCAAAGCCAGGTCTGCATTTACTATTCTCCAAGCTTCCAAGGCACCTTCTTGCACTGTAATGATATAAAACTGAGGGAAATGAATCAAGGCTGTTAGTATCCAAACTATTAAATGTAAAACTTCTGTTTGTGAGCCTCAGAGGCTTCTTAAAGTGCAAGGAACGTCATCAGTCTAACCATGCTAGAAACTGAGAGTTTTTTAAAGCTTGATTTAGCACAGTTGCTTTTAGGTTCAGAGCCGCTTATGATGAAGTCCTGCCTCGCATGAAGTTAGACATTCTATTAAAATTGGGGAAGAATGGCTCACTTGAAAAACATCTGTTCAAATATTCTTTGTTGTCTAGAGACCATTGATAGACTCAGATCCAGAGGAGTCCAACCAATATTAGTAAAGGGCTTGCTAAAGACAGAGAGGAACGTAAATGAAGGAGGAGTTATTTATTCACCTTTCTGGAAAAACCTAAGTCCAGTCCAGGTTCTGGGTTGCCACTGGTACAGTGTTTCCAGTGCCACACTACCTAGCAATTACTTCCAAGATTCCCATGAAGTAGTAAGATGGAAGAGATACATAAACTCCATCATCTTCCAGTAAAGATTCAAGATGTGGTGCTCAACAAGAGTAAAATATTTTTAGCTTCTTCTAGGTGTCTGTCCACCTATTTCTGTGCCTGACTAAGCTTTGTTCTTCTGGTTCTGGTTAATAAGAACTATAAATAAAATTATTGCTACTGTGGGGACTGTGAAATTTTCTTTCTTTAAAATTAAGAGGAATGGAAAATTCACACATGCTCAATTCGATTCTTTTTAGTTTTCAAGTAGTAATTTATCTGTAGAAATCACTGTCAGAAGATAAAAAAGAGGGGGAAAAGAACATTTAAATAGATTAAATATCTGCAATGATGTAAAACAGTACCAAGATGGCAAGCTCTGAAAGTGCACTACCTTACACTCTTGCAGATTTTACAGACGTGGGCCAGTCCATGGACATGGAGAGAACACAGACCAACACTGGTTACCATTGGGTTTAGATTGGCTACAAAATCTGTCTTATAAACACAGTCCCAAGCTGTACATTGCTACTGGTAAAGAGAAGCATCTTTTAGCACAGTGGTCCTCGCCCCTTCCTGTAGATCCAGCTGAACAGGAAAGAACACTTGCAGATCATACCTGGAGAGAGCCTACGGCTCTGTCCAGTCCCGGAGGAGGTAGGTAAGTAATCCAGGGGGTCAGGAAAGAGCCCCCCCTCAGCTGTCTGCAATAGCGTGCCAGAGGCAGGTTATCCACACAGCCCTACAACAGCCCTTGCTTTGACGAGATCAGGGGAGATTTCAATGCTGGGACACTCGCTTCACTGGAGATGGAACAGCTACAGTTCTGTGTGGCCCAAATGATCCTGGGAATCAGAAGACCTGGTCAGAGACCGTCTTTTTTTTTTTTCCCTAAAATGCCTGATGCAATAGGAATCTACTCCATGAGCAATTTCTATTGCATTCTAAACAAACAATAAAAGATGAATGTTTGTACAGCCTGTGCAGACTTTATAGCAACTAGCTCCAACCTGAGCTTATATTGCTACTTCTGTAATGCGTGTTAAATCAGCTTCCATTGGTGGGAATTCTCCTGCAGAAAGAGGGCCCTTCCTCCTTCCTTCATATAATTTGACCCCCAAGGCATAAGAGCTTTCTCCTCTGCAGCTCTTGCCCATCAGTGCGTCTCCTTTGCATCTCTTTTCCCCTTCAACTCATTCACACTCTCTTCTAAACTCAGCTAGAAGCATCTCTTTTCCCCCTTGCCCATGACTCTTAATTTCTCTCTCCCTTGGCAGTTATTTAACTCATTAACTGAATTAATTTTAACCCTAAAGCACTTTGGGTGAACAGATTTCATGAAAGATCTGATACAAAATAAAGTCTTGGGGGCCTTTTGCCACTGTAGGTGCACAAAGGAGCCTTAGTGTAACTGAGAATCAGACCCGTATTTCACAGATTCTACATGGAGTTTAATCTCAGTGCGACTCACAAATTCCGTTTAATGACAAAGTGGCTCTTTGATTGATAAAGGTCCCATGCCTCTGATGCAGACTAAATAGCCAAGCATCCTGAACAGTGGAAAAATTATTCTTGGATCTGTATGAAACAAGACTCTCCATCATTTTCCCACACACTCTTCTTAGAAAAATTCCTTTTCATTTTAGAATGCTGTTTTATTAGGAAATATTAAGAGCAGAGTAGACTCCAACACAGTGGTTTTGCCTTTTGCTCTAAGAGGTGGCTGTTTGGCAGGGGAAAAAAAACGAAAGTCAACACAGAAATAACATGGAAGTTGCCCTACAGAATGTTTATTTTGCTAGGTGAGCTGTTGGCTTTGAAAATCAGTTAAGTTTCTCTTTCAGGTCAATTAAACTTTTGTTCAGCAAAACTGCACTGGAGACAAGAGCCTGAGAACATGAGGGATTGATTGTGACCTGCTGGCACCCAGAAAGGGGCATTTTCAGCTGGCTGTGCCTAAGCGGGTTCTGAGCCTACAATTTGCCACAAATGCAAATTTGCAAATGCCACATTTGCCCTTGGAAAATGATGTTCTCAGAAGCATGCTGAGAACATCCAAAGGGAATTGCGGCCCTTCAGCACAGTTACACTCCATAGACTATCACACCATTCCTGACTCTCGTCTTCATGGGATTCATATTATCTAAACTCAGATAGATATATATAATTGCCTATATTTCTAGGAGGATGATTACTGTCCACCACTACTCCTTAGCACTGTGAAACTCGTTACACCAAGATCACCCTTTACAGAAGCAGACAATTTCCAATGCAGCACAGATTCCTGGGTATTTCTTCACCAACACAACTCAATCAGACAGCCTGTGCTAGAGAACAATGGAACAAACAGTGGCCTGTAGAATCACGTCCTGTTTCCCATCGCTGCCACTGACTTGCTAAATAACCTTGAGCAAGTCACTTCCCAAGTCCACTCTTCTTCCCAACACTTCCTTGCTCAAAGCATCAGCTCCTTGGGACAGGGAGGTACACAGGCTGCGATGTCGCCGCAGCTAAATAATATATTATTACCATAAACATACCTTCAAGCACATAAGGAGATTGGAATGGGCTTTCAGACATAAATATCAGGGAAAGAAGTCCTGCTGGCTACTATCCTGTTCGCTGAAAGGAAAAGCAGCATCCGTTTGAAGAGCCAATCTGGCACACGAATGCCTCAGCCCATTTTTATTACAATATACTTATTTCAGTATATTCAGAAGATTCATTAACTTCTGTAGCAGGACCACTCTGCTGATGGGCTGAGGAAAAGGGGGAAAAAAAAGAGGAAGTAGAGGGGGGAAAAAAAAAAGGAACTTGTCTGTGACTGCTGCTAATTTCTCCAGTACGGATACTCACACACTATAATCACGGGCGCTAAAGAATTTGCTCTGGTCTTCTCAGAACAGATGACCTTGCAGCTCTTTCCTCATCTGTAATTTCTAGATTTCAGCTGATTTAAAAGTCTGCTAGGAAAAAACAAACCACTGTTCATGGATCAGCGCCAAAGAGAAGCCCTTGTCCCAGGAACACGTCTGTCTGTTTCTGATACACGGAGTAAATTGACCCCAAATACAGCCCTGGAGTTCTCGGTCGTTTTCCCTCGCAGCAGTAAATAAGGAGCAGGGCTGAGAAGCTAAGCCAAACTAATTTGGCCAGTTATTATTTGACTGAAAGGTGATACTGAACGTTTAAATGGTTTATCCCTTTCTTGTTAGTGGCATCATTCAATCAGGACTACTAAGCCTCCAAGTGAACGGATCGCAACCACCGAGGGAATTACTCACTCCAGCCAGGAAATGTGGGGTTTGTTAGTTCAAACAGCATCTGTAGGAAGCTGGTAAACAACAGCTGAGATGATGAAAGATCACATCAACTCCTTGCTTTGAAGTAAAAGATATTAAAACCACGAGTGTACGAGTTCTTATTATAGCTTAGCACCCCCCCCCCAAGAACCTGGCGTGGCTGTTCTTGCTGCATAACAAGCTGTATAATAAAAATCCGTAAAAATATCAACAAGGCACTTGGAAGTGACATGGAAAAGCGATGGAGGCCTATTTCTGGTGATGCTGCCATTAAAGGCAATTTGTTGCTTTACGCTTGGAATGAAATCAAACATTCTTCGAGGCCCAGAGTGACATTTTTAGTCTTGGAAACTTGTCACCCAGATGGGCACATGGTGAATACTCAGAAGCAGAACTATTGGCATCATTTGTACACAGAGTACGTCAGGCAATTTGCAACTGAGCACAAGGACAAGGGGTCACATTTTAACAGCAAACTCAGAAGGCATTGAAGTGTGAATGCTCCCATTTGCAAAGTTAGTTAGATATTTGGGTTTAATTAAAAACCCACA
This sequence comes from Tauraco erythrolophus, assembly GCF_009769465.1. Taxonomy (NCBI): domain Eukaryota; kingdom Metazoa; phylum Chordata; class Aves; order Musophagiformes; family Musophagidae; genus Tauraco; species Tauraco erythrolophus. The sequence goes on along the minus strand of NC_141493.1, from coordinate 3,138,128 downwards.
AAACACGTTAGGTGCCTCTGCCCCTTGGCATATTAAAGGGCTGCGGGTTAAATGCCCACAATGCTGTCGAAAAGACAATGGACACAGTTGCTTCTGGAAGTTCTGTCCAGCTCCCTGAACACCACCTGACAGCACTGAGAATCAGAGCACAAGCATTTTGCATTCCTCTTACTGTCACCTTCTATCATTTTAGTCCACTCCAAGCATAGAGAAAAATCTCTTCACTTACTCCTTACCCAACATCTGCTTTCTCCGTCTCTGCTAAATCCCTCAAAGTTTGGTATTGTGTTTCTCTTTTCTTCCCCTGCCAGTAATCTCTCCACCTTGTTTTTTCCTCTGAGCTAATTAATCCCATCATGTTTTTCATCCTTAACAAAAACGGCATCTACAGAATCCAGTCGATAAGGCACTGGACTGGGACAACAGAAACCCAGGTTTTCCTTCCAGATCTCCAGTGGTCCTACAGCACAGTCATTTTTCTTGCTAAACCATTGTATAAAATAAGGATAACAATTCACATCTTCATTTGCAAAATGCTTTGAGATCTCCACATGAAAAGAGCCAAACAGCAGGCATGAATAATACATGAGAGCTACAGGACAAGAGATGGGTTTTATTCCTGGTCCTAACATGCCGACTGAAATGTTTTTATCTATGTAAATATTTTTCCACAATAAATTATTGTTAATAGCAGCCTTTTCCCTTATTTTTTTAAAGCCTTGAGCTTTAAAATTTAAAAATTGCCTGGTCAGAAAGATCTCTAGAAAACCTAACCCTGACAATGTGGACTCTCTTTCTAGAGCTGCTGTACATCCTCACGCTTCCCCACCGTCTGCCTCCTCCTCCCCCGGACAGGCACCCCAGATTACACACTTTTGTAATGACACCTTTATAGGTATGAGCCTAAAATAAGCATATACAGTCAAACTTGAACTGGTCATGTCCATATGTCAGAAGGTGCCTGAAAGCTGAAACTACTCAGTGGTTATTCTGCCATCTAAGTCATTTGATTAGGTACCTTTTAGCACATTTAAATATGTTTATTTAGGATGCCATACAGCATCCAGAGACTAACAAAGTGCTTTAGGGTACAGCATATCCAGCTTCTGCAGAAAATAAATGAACTTCTTAGGCCTTGACCCTCCAGCAAACCCCACACCAGCAGCTTTATGTCTCCAGTATAGCAGTGTTTATGACTTTAAAAAGTAACTGCTGCTCCCAAATGAAGGAATGTTAAAGGATATGGATGCAAGTATGAAACTACATCTCATAAGGAAGAAATTTTTTACACTGAGGGTGGTGAGGCACTGGACCAGGTTGCCCAGAGAAGCTGTGGCTGCCCCATCCCTGGAAGTGTTCAAGGCCAGGCTGGATGGGGCTTTGAGCAACCTGGTGTAGTGGAAGGTGTCCCTGCCCGTGGCAGGGGGTTTGGAACTGGATGATCTTGAAGGTCCCTTCCAACCCAAACCATTCTGTGATTCTATGACTGATCCAAGTATGAAACTACATCTCAGAGATACCATGGCAAACCAATATCTTTCAGAAGATGAAACCTTCATAGAGTCTTCCTAGCCCTTAAAAATGATGGCCACACAACAGCAACCCATCGTCAGTGAAGAGTCCCATCCATCCCTGAAACCTTTGGGCATCCGTCCTTACAGAAACAGAGCTCAGATTCCATAAAAGTAGATGCTCCAGAGACTCCGTACAGCCATGGATCCTCCTTCCTCCTGCTTTTTTCATGCAAATTCGTGATGACAGGCTACAGAACCTCAAGTACAAAGCCCCAAGATGGATGAGAGATGCAGTCAGACATCACTGGTCACCTCCACTTCTGTTCCCTCCCTCGATGGAGGCTATAAACTATCACATTCATGTGCCAAATGCCTATGCATAAATATGAGCCACAGACTGGCATCAGGTAATAGAGTATTAATTACTGGTGAGAGATGTACTCCATGGCTTTCCCTCAGTTTCCACTTCTGGGTGGAAAACCATACACCTTCCTTGAGCAAAACAAGTGGCTGTGGCACAGTCTGCCTTTTGCTACAGACAAAGCTGAGCACAAATAGGTCCAGATTTTGCTTGTCAGAATAGAGCACGTGTTCCTGGGGCTGGCTGGGAAAACGAGGCAGGAGGAGGGCTTGACTCTGGATAGCCCTAACCTAAGCACTGTTGTCAGTCTACAAGATCATCTCTCTTTTTCCAGCACAGAGCTCCTGGGTCTGACTCAGCTTTGAAATGTGAAAACAAATCTGTTCAGGTTCTTTCACTCTGAATATAAGACTTACAAGCATGGAGAGAAACACACACTCTGCAAATGAATTAATTAGACTTCATGAAAGAACATGTAGGCATGTAGGCTTGGAGGAGTGTCTTACCAGGCTGTTTCCAAAGTAATAATTGGTGAAAAAAAATTAAATTGCATTCTCCAGTGCCCTAAATACAACAGGTTAGAACAAATAGGGTAGAGAGAAACATAAGTGTGTTAGGACTGATACACTAGATCATCGTGAATGCGCAACTATTTGAAATGATTGTACAGTCAGCTGGCAGAACAAGCTGTTCTTCCACTTACCCCCTTCCCTAATCTAAAGGTATCTGCCCGCATTATAGGGCTCCAAGTAATGCAATAAAAAAAAATTTCAAGTTTCATTTGACTCTTGTTGCACTGTACACCAGAGCTGCATGCTTTACAAGTCTACCGGAGTGAAATAAAAAGTAAGACTTCCTGTATGTCTGCTCCACTTCTCAGGTTATGAGGCAGAGAAAAAAAAATTATCAGTAATTGCTTTACATATAAATGTGAAAACAATTTTAGAACTCCCTGGTCCTGCATCAACATGCATATGTCCTTTACCAGCTCTGAACTGCACACGATCATAACACATAGGAGCAATGATAAAGGAAAGGGTTATACTCCAGAGTTCTGTGTTAACCTGTTTATACCCAAGCACTTGCAAAATTACTCTTTTTCCCTCGCGGTGTATCTGGGGATGCTGAGGGCTCTCCAGCTTGTTGGATTTTGCAAGGTGTAGAAAGGTAAAAATCTCGGACCATCTGCCCTAACCCTGCTCCCCTCCAAAGTCCCAGAGCGCAACCGGAGGAACCGAGCACGGAAACTACAGTAGCCACAAACGTAGGCATCGGACCAGTTCAGGGATACTGGCGGCTGTGTGTATTGCTGTGGTGTTACACTAATGCAGAAAGTACCACAGAGAGAGAGGAAAATGCTCAGTTATGTGTATTTCATTAAAACAGTCAAAAGGAAAGTCAAATGTTGGGTGGCTGACAGCCACCAAGTAACTGAAAGGGTTTAAGACTCATTCAATTGTATTGTTAGTTCAGTGCTAATCTCTCCACGTAAACCAGCCCCGTCTTCTGCTACATCCATCAACAGCAGAACGTACACTCCACCACGAAAAAAGAAAATCAATACTATGCAATTAAAAATATTTCTTTTAAGTAGCAGTAACCTGTCTTTTCCTTTGGCAAAGACAGCCAAAAACTTGTACAGTACATCCCTAACAGGAATAAACCCGAGTGGACGCTCTCCTCAGGCATTCGTACGGAAACCCGAGGGAGCCGAGTGCCACTTCGGGGAGAAACAAAGCACTTACCCCAGTGTAATGCATTGCCAGAAACCATTTTAAACCATTTTAAAAAAACCCAACCAACCAGCAACGCAGAGCACTGCGACTCTGCCCTGCCTGCTGCTCGTGGCCCCGCGCTCCGGTTATACCTGCGCAGCGGTAGTTAAAGCTCTTCGAAAGAGGATTGAAATTCAACAGTTCAATCAATTCATGTTAATTAATGCACTGAATAGCGAGTGGCTGCACTGCCAGCACACTGGGTTTGATTCTTGTTATGGAAGGAAGTTGCTGCAACCAGGCCATTGGATCTGCAAAAGCCCTTGCACGGGCCCAGGAGCCTGTAGAATTATTTTTTGGATTTTAAGGTCAGCAAGTACCATCAGCTCATTTAGCCTGATCTCCTGTATAGCACAGGATAGAGAATTTCACCAACTGCCCCTGCACTGGGCTCGCCAACTCTTGCTTCTTTAAAGTACATTTTCCAGACAGGCACTCAGTCAAACTGGAGAGAAGAAGGAAGATGAAGATCCCATCACACTCTTTATCCCACTGGTCAAAGGCTAAGTTTAAACAGCAGACAACTAATCTTCAGCCAAAATGATCACAGAATAATTTTGCAAAAGAACAGAATTTTGTTGCAATCTGCTCTCTATGCCCCTAAAACATTACAAAGAAAAGGTTTTCTCGGCCAACTATACTTTTTCAGGTTGAAAGACGTGAAGAATTAGAAAGCAGAATGTGGGAGATGACAACAAAAACATGTATGATGTTTGTAATAAGCTGCAGTTTGATATTCTCCTGTCCTTTTACACACAGTGCTTTCATTTCTAAGGTCAATTAATCTCAGATCCTACCACATGAGAACAGCAGTCCATTCAATCTTTTCTCCTGTCTCTGGATCTGGCTTGTCACAGGTACTGAAGAAGGAATTTTCAATGAAATCACTAATATTTGCACACGCTAGAGAGTGGTTTTCTTTCCCAAATCCTTATCCCTTCTCACCTCTCTCTCATTCTTCAACACTTTTACTCATCATGACATATCTAAAATTAAAAAAATACACAGTGACAGATTGAAGTATGTGATCCAAAGACAACGAAAGGCTTCCCTGAAGGTGCCACAACTTTAGTTCTGTGAAGTTGCTAGTACTGGATTTAACAAACATTTTTTTGTATAAAGATCCGAACAAGCACATATTAAAAGCCCCAGTCTTGAGGAGCTCGGAAACCATACAAAACTGAGAGAGTATTTTATTCCTAAGGAGAGAGAAGATCAACAGGCAAACTAAGCGGGACTTGAACTCCAAACATCATGGACTGCTCGGGAGCCAAAGGAGCTGCTCTGAACACTGTCCAGAGCACTTAAGGCTCTGATTTAGGGCCCAATGAAATCAATTATTGATTTCAGCAGGAGTCGGAAGATGTCTTAGGTGAGTTGCCCAAAGGGACCCAGGAAGTTTATGACAGAGCTGAGAACCAACCCAGATCTCCAGACTTTCCATTTAACCATATGTCTATCTGTCCTTTTAAATTTTTCTGTATTCTTTTTAAAAGCGATTCCCCCCACCAACCTGTGCCCCCCTACTCTGCTAGGGAGAAGTAGATGGCACTTTCACTCTCCTAGCTGCGCTCTGTCAGCTCTCACTGCCACTTGGGAGGTGCTGTCGCTTCCATGGAAACAGAATCATGAATCTTTTTCCCAGGAAATGCCTCCAAACTGCCTTCATTTTGTTTTCTTGTTGTTTCTAGGCAAGGCTGGGTGCGCATGTGCATGCTGAGGCTGTAGGACTTTTGCTGCTATTTAACGTAGAAACAACCTTTTGGAAACCAAATCAGGTGCAACGCTAATATAAGGGTAAAATATTCTCTTTTTCGAAGGATTTCCCCTTTTCTGCCTGAGACTTCTTTGCCAGCGTTGGTCTTGCAGGATGGCATGTGGGTAATAAAATATTCAATATTCAACGATTTATCGGCATCTGTCATGGTCAAGGAAAGACAGTTCTGTTGCAACGAAAGAGAAAGGGAATCTCTCCCATGGCAGGTCTGGTTACTACTATGCAGTTCACTCAACTCCCACATTAACATGGCATGTGCTTTCCACCGCCTTGGCCAACGCTGGGGATTGGACTGGAACAGAAGACTTGACAGTCTACAGCCTGGGCTGCCAAGGCAGATCCTACCGCTTGAAGTTGGGAAATACCAGCATCACATACTGAATCAAGCCCAGAAGAGGCAAGATAACGCACAGTGACAGTGATTTACAGCCAGGCAGGTCCTCTTAGACCTGAGGAGAAATTTAAGAGGTGGGAAGTCCACCGAAAAGACTGCAGAGCGTGTTGAGGCATGCTGTTGCAGAGATAACAATCAGCTTTACCCACCCAGTGTAGGTTCCTCTCCATCAATACTGCCATGCAAAGCTGCCAGCTCTGAACCATGGTTCACCTTCTGGGTTTACAGGGCAGCAACCTGCAATGGAGTACAGAACCACGGAAACCTCGAGCTCTGCTCCTCAGGAGTTCCTTGCAGAATAAGCAGAACACCCCATAGCACTACTGCTTGTGTATGGTCATCTGAAATTCTGCTCCATCTGTTCTCTGCTGCTTCTTTCATCGTTTACTCTGTACGAGGGACAAATATATGCATATTTTACTGTATACTCATAGTTATTTCTATAACTGAAAATGTTTTGTTTGCGAAAAATGCAGGTTCAACTAAAACTTGTCATAAATTGATCAAAATCTGGCTTCAGGCAAAATATTTAAAAATATTTCTTAGAACTGAATGTATTTTGAGTTTTCATATTGAAGTTCTATTTTGTTATGGTATTTACTTCAGTTTAACCTCTAAAACATGTAGAATGCAAAATGAAAACTATTTCATTTTAGCCAAACAGCTTAAAATAAAAATTGCCAAATTTTTTGCTTTTTCAGAAAACGAAGCCTCCATTCAAAGTCAAGAAGTTTTTTCTTTTAGTTTTGCATCTTAGTCAGTCCATTGGCACGTTTCCCTTTCTCCCTAAAAGATCATTTATTCAAAAACTTTTAGCTGTGACCAACACACAACAACCAACTATAATTCAAGTGCTTTTCCTGTCTTCTACTGTTCACCTTTCCACCTACTTAAAGTTAACTCTGAGGGTTACCCACTGAATGTGGTTTTCCCAGAACATGAGGCACTTGAATGTAAGAAGTGCTCCTATTATGGCATCATCCAGAAATTCCAAGTTAATTCCAACAGGCCTTAGACATGAATCTAGCAGAAGTTCAAAATTCAGTGTGATATAAGTGCTCACGATAGCAGACTCCTGATCTTAACCAACTATGTAGCAATTATGCATCCAACCTTCAAGGCCAGGTTGGATGAGGCTTTGGGCAACCTGGTGTAGTGGAGGATTTCCCTGCCCATGGCAGGGGGGTTGGAACTAGATGATCTTTGAGGTCCCTTCCAACCCAAACCATTCCATGATTCTATGATTTCCAGCCAGTCCTCAGAGAAAATAGAAACCAGCATAACAGCAGTGACCAAAGTAACACACGTTCCTGATAAAAGTAGCTTATGAAGTCAACTCAAATATGACAAGGGTTAAGCCATTCGACACAGCAACAGGAGCAGAGAAACTTTGCTCTGTCGCGTCCTTGTACCAACTTGCAATGTACAACAAATGATTTTGGCTTGAAAGGAGAATTCTCCCACTGTTCCATCTGCAATGCCGGTGCAATCCTCAGAAACCGTGTTGGTTTCATGTATCATAACAGCCTAAGGGAAACTTTACTCTTTTTTTATTTCATTTCTATCTCTTCCTATTTTTCCTCCATCCTGCAAACAATTAATTATAAAGCTACACCTAAATTATAAATTACCAACTTTAGGGGGAAAAAATTTACTTAAAATTCTGAAAGGCTGATATATCAAGATCGGAGAGAAGCAGCTGTTTTGGAAATGTTGCCTTTTTCTTTGTTCCGAATGCTATTTAAACATTGGCAGGGGGCCTCATTAAAGATGAATCGATGAATTAGTAAGTAGTGTTGTAGCCAGAAGAGACAGCATGTGCTCCTGTGGTGAAAACAGATTTACACAAAAGAAAGGAACGGGGGGAGAGAAAATACCCCATCTCAATGTGTAACAAAGTCAGTGTTTTACAATATTCTATCAGAACTGCACCAATCCCAGGCAGGGATCCATCAGAATTTCCAATATAAATTCATATTTGGGGATAGAAGTTGGATCTGGATGCAAAGTTTCCTCTGGGCTAAAATGTAATAGACAAGTTTTGAACCCTAGAGCATTTTAGTTACCAAAATGTTATGAAGTGTGAAATAATAATAATTAGGAATATAACATGGGAATTACAAAACACAAAGATATAATCCAGCTGAAAAAGCAAAGAGAGATATCAGATGAGCTATCACAACTGATGTATGCATGCATTAATATGTTAATAGCACCTTACTTTTGGCACCAGACTTCAATGGAAGTCTCAGAAAAAAGGATCAGCTTTATCCATGGAACTGCAGGGGGGTTCCACATAGTCCAAGAGGACGAGGGTATAAATATCAAGGGACAGACCGAAAGTGGAACTGCTTATCTGACTCTGAAATGCAAAGAAGCCAGTGAAGACAAAGCCCCGTCACAGCTCCTGCCCTCAGCACGATACTTACTCTTTCGGCCTTTATCTCCTGCTCCAGCACCAGGAGATGCAAAACAGGAGCAAGGTAGCAGTTCCACCCCATAGTAATGAGAATGACACTTCCCATCACAGGGCTGAACACACCTTTCACGTAACCTATTCACAGGCACGTGCCCACCACCTGATCCTGAGCATGCCATCAAACAGCTGGACATCAACCTTCCCACATGCCACCGGATGCCTTACGATCAGTTGAACAGAAAGTTGAGAGCAGGACTGCAGCTCTAATGCTAATAACAGAAACCAGATCCAAGCACCTCTTGAATTCTTCGCAAAAACCCCAAAATGACTTCTCAGGAACGTTTTAAAAAGACATACTTGCTACTCTTTCCCATGCAGACCTCAAGTTCTCAAGTATTTTTCCATTCAAAACCAAACCACAACAATTGAAGCGTTACTGGAAGTTGCATTTGCACTCTAAACAAGTGGAAGAGAAGGCACTTGCGCTGACCTACACACTACACAACCCAATCCCATTTTATTCCATGATACTTTATTTCCCTAATAATAATTTGGCCTCTGCCTAACAAATATAAGCATAAAAATTTAGCTGGTGTTTTTAGAGAAGACTGTAGAAGGATGAGGGAGAAATATTCCATTATTATTATTGTCATCTGTGAGCTGCTACTAATTATTCTCCCTTTGTGCTAAGCACTATACTCGCATAGGTTAAATTAAAAATGTACACAGCCCAGAGAATATTTTAAATAACTTAAATTAAAAAATCAGAGCAACTATAATTACTAAGTTCTGAAAATGGAGAACTGAGGCACAAAGAGGTTTAGTGATTTACTCAAGGTCACCCTGGGAACCTCCAGCAAAGCCACAAGCTGAATCCAGACCTCTCATATTCAATACCTGTCCTGCAAATCACAAAATGAAGGAATATAAGCAACTACCAAGTAATCTGAGTTACTCCAGTGGCTTTTTAACTCACATATAAAAATATATATATATATATTGCTTCAGCTTCCTAGACTCCGATTCATTTCAGATCTATCACTATTAATAAACCTCAAGAAGAGTCCTAAAAACTTGCAAGACATTAGTTGCTCTTTTACAGTTACCAGAGGACCATTTATCCTACTTTGTTAAGTGTAAAGAGTCAAAATTTTCAACTGCTTGAAGTTTTTATCCACATCAGAATGCGCAGCAAATAAAAACTGGTGTCATTTGTGTCTTGATTGCTACAAGGCTGAGCTGCTTCTGCTGCTTTGCTATTTTAAATCAGTTGGTAATTCAGACCTGGTTCAAGACACTTTGCATCTGTTGTATTTTGCTTTTTTTAGGAAAAAACCTAACCCCTTCATGCTGAGCACTGCCTAAATCACTGACCTTCACACAGGAGAAACTGAGTCGCAGAGCAGTGAGGTAACAGCACTGGCACAGGAGCATCCTGAGTCGGAAGCAGGACTCCAAGAGAGAACACCCAAATGCCAGCGATTCAGATCCTTCCTCTACCTCCTGCTGCTGCTCTCTCAGCATCCCAAAGCAGAGGAACATGCTTGGGTTTTCACCTGAATTCTCTCTCCTTCCTATACAGAGACACTATAAGAGAAATACATAGGATAAGATAAAGTTCCTTACAGAAAAGCAGCCCTGCTCTCCCACACTGGGGTGGCAACAGCCAGCAGTCTGTGCTAAAGGTGGAGAGTGAACAGTTTGATTTCCCTTCTAAACCAACTTCTGAGATCTTTATGTCATTTTAAGTTTATTAGGGATATTATGAACAGATTTTTTTTTTAATTAACTTTATGTCCCCTGACTCCTCCCCAACAGTTTCATGTACATTATTATTCACGTTGACTCCCTGTGACCGTGACCCAGATTCTCACCAACACAGAGATTTGATCAGGCAGAACTGAGACCATCAAGAAGCAAAACAGGACTCTCTGGTTCACGTGGGGCAGCCACACCAGACCAAATTTGATGGCTTAAGTTAGAGTAACCCAGAGAATACTCCAACACGCACAATAAGACGACGAGTCTGATTGGACCCAACCTAATGAAAATTAGGTGCTATCAGATTTTCTGTCGATCTTACAATGTACACCTGTATAACAACACATTAATTTAGAACCTTCCTCTGTGAATAATTGCCATTGAGAGGTTAAGTCCCATCACTTTGCGCCATCTGGGCAAAGTAAAATGGTAAAACATGGGAAGGTTTTGCTCTGTTTGCTTCCATAGTAAATAACATTTTATTCCTTAAAAATCAAATTTATTACTTGCAAAATAAAATATCACTTAGAGTAAATAAAGGGAATGATATTTGGCCCATAAATCACACACTAATTTAAATGAACTACTAAAAAAATTAGGGATGGGGAAAACTCGCCATCAGTTTGTTTTCTTGCTCAGACTAAGAATCACCAAGAGAAATTCCAAAGGTAAGATGAAATCTGAATTATTGTAATTATCTAAATCGAGGGGACAAAAATGCTAAAAAATAAAAAAGGCTGAGAGAGAACAGCTAGAGAGAGCAATATAAACAAAAAAATAGGTAGAGAAATAATTGAGTATTTAATGCCAAGGAAATTTTAGGGTTACAGCTCAGAAACAGTTAACACATTTTTGCAGCAGAACGTGTCTTAAAAAGAAATAAATAAATGGATACATCTTAGCTCACTATTCTTCTAAACCAACACGGCTCCCATTCAAAATGTTTGTTTCATACCATTGCTGCTCCTCTGGCTTTGCTGTACTTTCACTAGGTAGGGTCATAAAAAAAATATTGTACCTTAAAAAAAAAAATGTACTTGAATCTATTGATTTCTGCTGTACTAAAGCCCCTGACATTCTGGCGCGATGAAGATATTGCTCTGGACCCTGTGTGCCTCCTCATACTTCTCCTCTGCTTATGAGGGTCTCTAAGGATGGTATTAAAGATATTGTAGTTCCCACTTTCCGACTCTGGGATATCAGCGAGATTCTCCTGTGTAAAGAATAATTATCAGCACTGCTGTTACCTCTAGTAAGTGTGTAATTACATGCTCTGTTTTGCGGGCTGTAGGCTGTGCAATTTTAAATTATACAGTAATGACAAATTCTCTCTTTTTCACCACCTTCTTCCAAATAATAATAATAATCATCATCAACATCATAATGAAAGAAAGAAAGAAAACCTTCTCATGTTAGGCTTAGCAGTTTGCATTTGGTTATGGAATTATTTTTTTCTTTAAGACTGAAAGGAGCTTTGAAATCTAAAATTTCTGCTGGAAAATAGAAAAGGAAAGCTAATAGATGGAGAGAGGGAATGAATAAAATCACAGAGACAGAGAATAAAGAAGAAGCCTTAGCAGAGAGAGAGAGCACAGGCATGGGATAATAATTGATTCCATTCATCCAACAGAATTTGCCCTGCTTTTATTGGAAATTCTGGTCAATAACAGGAGCCCAATGCACACTGGAATCCTTGCCCAAAAATGGAAAGTATCTCTTCGCAAGCCCCAAATTGAGATTTCTGTACAGAACAAAATCAGCACTCAGTGAAGGAAATTAGCCTGACCATGATAAACAACGTGTAGTGCAAAGTGCGTGTAATCGGTTCAAGAGATCAGATGTCAGAGTGCTCCCTCATCTGCCCCTTGCTCATCACACCAATTAGTGATTAAATATTCAAACAAGACCACTACATACGTGCAGATTGCTAGAAGCTATCCTAAGTGTGCTTCCATGCCCACACAAAGGCAGAAGACATGTGCATTGGCATACTGAGCCTGTTCAGGAAACAAGGAATCATCCCAAAACTCATTTGCAGCAACACAAAAGCAACATTTATCTGTGCAAGAGGAAGGACCTTTTCTTCGTGAACTGAGAAGTGGATCTTCAGCTAGTTTATTTGTCTTCGAGACAGTTAAAACAGTTTACACCTCCTGAAAATTTGGTTTGTACTTCTATTTTTAGTTTTCTGCTCCTATTAAGGTTTACATATATTCATGTCCCCTTTAGGAAAAAAGTTTTATAGTGATTACAGGGAAGAAACCCAAAAAAGACCTATACAAATACACCTCTAAAACCTACAGGATTTGAATTAGATCTTTTCCATGAGTTATTTCAGGTATGAGGCTTGCAGGCAATCCTATGGAATTCAATGGTTTGGATACAGTCCTCTATGAAATTCTATAGGAATGTCACAAAATGGAAAATTTATTATGGTATTATTTACTTTTCAGACTTCTTTTTGTTTATTTCCAACAGCAGGATGCTATTTTAACTCCCAATATCACAAGATGTAATCTCATATAACCCCATGAACTGTTGCTATGTACCATTTCCGAGCAAACATGAGGAAAACATGCAGGATCAGGTCCCAGGAGCATGCAGGTGTTTCAGCAGCATTCTATCGAGCTGGTCTTTGCTACAATGGAAAACAATGGGTTAATACTGTGAAATTTTGCCTTGCAAGCTACTGAACACTCTTTGGACACAGAAATTGGTAGTAGTCTTTGCAGAACCATTACAAGAGCCTATCTGGAACCCCAGGTCTGTGTTTTACTGCTCAAGCAGTAAATAACACTAGAGGGATGAAAACAACTTGGGCTTTTCTTCAACTCCATCTCTAATGTCCTACCAGGAATTAATTTTTCCACTGCAGTAGTATTGAGAGGCTCTGATTAGGTAACATGTCAGTCCACATGAAATAAATGGCAAGAAAGATGAATGAAATAGAGAGAGGGAAAATAACTTTCCCGGAGTCATGAGGAAATCGGCCATAGAACCAAACCTGGAATTCAAGAGTGCCGGCTCTCAGCCAAGTGGTCTATTGACTGGATTAACTAAGCTATCTCAGGTTTTCCAGCTCCCAACGGGAAGACAATCCTGCCTGGAAACTGGTACAGCCAAAGGCATTTAGTTCTAAGAAAATAAACGTAGCTTTTATAGCTGTTCCATTTCACCTCTGAGGCAAAAAGAGTAAGTTCAACAGAAATGTCCCACTCTTTGTCTTTTGGATCAATTTGGGACTAAATCCTGCTTCTTCAAGTTCTGAATTAAGCACACCACACGCATCATCAATATAAAACTTGCCAGCCACACTCTGGCGGAACAACTGAGTCACATTGCCACGAGGCAGATTTAGATTGGATCTAAGGAAGAAATTTTTCACTCTGAGGGTGGTGAGGCACTGGCACAGGTTGCCCAGAGAAGCTGTAGATGCCCCATCCCTGGCAGTGTTCAAGGCCAGGTTGGATGAGGCTTTGGGCAACCTGGTGTAGGGGAAGGTGTCCCTGCCCATGGCAGGGGGTTGGAACTGGATGATCTTTAAGGTCCCTTCCAACCCAAACCGTTCCATGATTCTATGAGGTATTGATGAGGCACATTTAACTGTTGTCAAAGTGCACATCGAGAACCAGATGTTGCAGGTCACGTACCTACTGGTTTCTAATGGGGAGATCTGAATGCCAGTTATGGCCTAACTAACCTCCCAATTTATTCTCCCCAGACGTGACGTTTCTGCCTAACAAACCAGCTTATTAAAAGATTTTCCTTCAAAGACAGGTTGTGACTCATGAAAAATCATTCTTCACATGTGCTATAGTATTTTTTGAGACAAAGACAACATGTCTCAGATAAAAGAGTAAATAATTCTTCTGCTACAATATAGTGCTGTGCTCAGCTCATTCTAATTCAGCACTGGAAGCGACACCATTCTGATCTCTCTGTATGGGAGGTTTTCCTATAAGTTCCAAGACACTGACACCACAAACATTTTGTTACATATGATTAATGGATAGGTAGGAGACAGACTGAGCTGGCGCCATCTCTTCCAAACAGCTGAAACCCCTTTGGCAATCAGACTGCCCTTGACAGTGAGATCTTGAAAGATGCTGAGCGTGGTGGTCCCATTCCAGGACAGCAACTCGCACTGAAGCATCAGTAACCTCAGTGAGGTAGGGCTGTTTTCAGTGAGCAGGTGAAAAAAATATTACCTTTTCATTATATTTTTGTCTGTTCAGAAAGTAGTGGAAAATTATTTCCTTTTACACTATTTCACATCCATCCTGCAGGATTTAACACGGGACTCCGGAAGGTTTCAAGTAGCACTAAGAGATCTCTGTCGTCCTCAGTTTTATAGCTCTTAGTCATTGTGTCAGAATACTGCTGACATGGAAGGCAAAGAGGGAAGCTTGGAATCAACTCCCACTGGAAGTCAGTGAGGTTTCAGGACTAACGGACTAACTTGCCTTGGAAAAATCCTCTCTGTTAACATCTGTGGGACTAGTTAGATGCTTTTGTGTGTTATTGGATCAGACTCAAAAGAGGAGAATCAAGCCCTAAAAGAACAAGGTGAGGGATACGCACAACTGGGACGTGAAAAATAGGAATTAAGTCAAGCATGCAAAATTGTCATTAAAATTTACCAGGCCAGGGACTAAATATATATCTCTCCCTTACAAAGCCTCATGGAGAAAGTCTTGTAAAAGTTAATAGGCACTGAGTCAATAGCAGTCTATAGGAATAAAACAGGGTGCCACAGAAATTACTCCAAAATTTACAAGGAAAGGTGAAGTTTTAAGTATGTTTTCCTTTTTTTTAAATGCTCATATTTAAAATTCTGCAATAAAAATAAAAGCCTCAGAAAAGTCTAGAAGAGGAAGCAATTTACAATTAAAAGTCGTGAAGATACAGGGGAAAAAACACTATTGTACTTGCCTTGAAAAAAAAAAATTACTTGCCCACAGCTAGTAGAATTTTACTCCTGAGTTACATCTCAGATGAATCTCGATGGTATTCTACTGTTCTTGATAAAACCTAGAGGAAATTCACTTAAATGGCTTCTTTAATCTGTTCGTGTTATTTTGTTTATTTGCTCTGTGACACAGGAAAGGTTCTGCACACATTTAACAATAGGTATCTCAGACCCAAGAAAAAGCTAATGCTTCATAAATTAGGGAATAAGACTATCTTGGTGAAGATGCTCACCAAGATGATAAGAAGCCTTAGTTCAAGGCCACAGCCAGTCATGGGTAAGGTCCCTTCCAACTCAACCATTCTCTGATTCCTATCACTATATTACAGACGTGTTGCAAAGATAAACACAGAAAAGTCATTTGGTTCACAGATGACCATGCACAGGGATTAAATTCTGCAAGAAAACAATCAGCTGCGTAAATTAAACAGATTCCTACACAAGCAATACTTACATCTCTTTAAGCTAAAATAAAGTTAAACCCTAAATTTCAGGGCATAACCTGATTAGCACTGGACAGCTGATATTTAGAAGGTGATCTAAAAACCAGTATTGCACCTATCTGCAGTCCAACTGGAGCAAGGCAGAAGCTCTCTGAAGATGGAAACACTGCTGCGCTCTCTTCTATCCTGCACAGCGCTGTGTCCATTTCTGCTGCTCTGCCAGTAACGCTCCTTGTTGTGTATCAATCCCCCAAAATTCCAAATGCCCGCATCCTTTTCTACTAGGAGTTTAAAAAAAAAACAACTATGATGTATTGTGAGAAAGCTGCCACGCCATGCAAATGGACAGCAGTATTATATGGAATACCCACCCCACGAGAGCCAGCTGTCTGTCGCAAGAGTCATTTAAGAACTCTCTGGATGATGCACTGGAAAAGTCATCTGCTGGGAGTGATGGTGCAGCAGTGGGAGGGATGGACCGGAGTATCTAAGGGGTATTTTCTCTCTCTAATCGTTGGGCTCAGGCAGGGGATAGGAGGGGATGAGAGGATGATAGCAACAAATCAAAACCACTTTGGAAGATATTGTCAAAGTGTTTTTCTGCACTATTACACAAGATTTTTCCTGCCCTTTACAAAGCAGGCTTCTGTCTAGACCAGCATTGAATTCCACCCACCCACGACTCCGAGAGGTTCTGGGGTCCAGCAAAGGGGACCCTGGCTGAACCCCCACATCCACTGTCAGTCACTTGGAAATTTTAGGCCAGTCCCATTTCCCCTACTGCATGGTTTTACCTCTCACAGCCTCTGTCAGTATAACCTTGGGCTTTTGAAGGCAAAAATAACTGGATATTTCCTTTCTACACACTAGAAAATTCCATCCTCTGAAAGCCATTTGGGAACGGGACTCTTCTTTTACATACAGGGGCTAAAGTAACAGAAACTTGATTTTAGAAGTAATTTAAGCCATAGTTATGATGTCAAATAAACATGACAAAACATCTGCCAGTAGATTTTTGTTCACCGTTAATAGATGGGCTGAAATTAATGTGGCTGAAACGTTCTTCAAACTGAGGGGAAAGGAGTGGGGAGAATACACAGTGCAAAAGGCAGCATTTTCAGGCACACATGATGCCCTCTCCCCCCAGATAACTGTTTTTCCTCTTGCTGGTCCACTCTGACAATTTGCTACTTAGTGATTCCCACAGTGTTTGCATTAAGGACATTTTGAAAGATAATATATTTGAGCTTTAAGAGAACAAGCATTTGGAGATTCATAAGCTACAGAAGTGGAAACTGAGGCTACAAAAAAAAAGCCAAACAAACCATCAAACCAAAAAAAAAACCAACCAAAAAACCTGCAACCTAAAACCCAAACCAACTCCCCAAAAAAACAAACGCTTCACCCGATGCCTCAATTCCCCGTTTCTCAAAACAAGTGATATTCCCGACCTCCTTTGTGAAGTGCTTTGCAGCCAACAAGATTAAAAGTACCAAGTAGAAGACTTGATTCATTATTATGATGAACAAATTCCAAACAATTCCAATTATTTTGGACTAGTCTTGCAAGTCCTTGGGTTAAGTCCCCAACAGCCTCAGGTCAAGGCAACCTGGGAGCTCAGTAACTTTCAAAAAAAACCCCAACCTACCATGTAGTCCCTCTACATCTTAGTTTGACCACTACAACAAGGACAACCAGTGATTCATTCCACCACATCTTCGAGAGGCTTCATGAATGTACATAGCACAGTTCAACATCCTTTGTTGAAAGATGCCTCATAACTGGTAAATATTACTAATTAATAAACACCTTATATATACATACAAGAAATTTTTAACCCTTCAAAAATAATAGGAGGTTGTTTTCCTGCCTCTTCCACCACACATCCATATAGATATTAGGTGTCAAGTATTTTTTCCTGGTACCTCTTCACAATTTGCTAGAATAGATTAGGTTCCTCTGTTTCAGCTCAGTTAGGAAAAAAGCTGTAAAAGTTCAGCTATGGACGAAATTTTTCTTCTCAGAGACAGAACGCAATCTAATTTCTTTGCTACTTAAAAAGACAGTTTCGAAAGCCACCATCAGGCTCCCCATTCTTTTCTTGGGGTTCACGTTTTGGATTTTGAATGGATCTCTTTTTCTGGAGTTTAATTGACAGTGAAAACCTGATTTCTGAAGCCAAGGTAAGGTACTGAAGGTAAGTGATCAAAACACTGCCCCTGTAATAAATCACTGTAGTCCAGGTCACGGTTTGGAGTGTGAATGCAGCGTTCAATAAAGAAACACACTCCACCTTTCAGCTTCAAGTCGACCCCAGCTAATTGACCTCATTGTGGTCCCACCATTAATCATTCTGGCACGAGGGGCAAGAGGCAGCTCCACTGCATAGACTTTCACGAGGTGGGGGTGGAAATAAAAGGTAAGATGAAATCATACACGATTTCATCCTTAATTAACTCATTGGATTTCCTGGTTTGTTAGATGTCACTATTTTACCAATGGAATTTCAAGAACAATACGCATGGTTTGTCCAGTTTGTGTTCACTTAGTCCATGGATACCCAACACAGCAAATAAAAGTAGATGTGAACATTCCCCTGGTACCAAGTGGTACAAAGACACCAGAGAGTACGGTAAAGCTACGCCCATCTTTGCACGCCCGGTGCAGATCACACCACCCATTCCTAAAAGCTTCACTTCAAATATTCCGAGCTCAATTCCGTGCATGACCCTGCTGCCATTTACACAAGACCAGAGTAAATGCAATTACTGCTGGATCTACATAGGGTTTCTTATATATATTTTTGTCAAGAGAATATTGTGCAAGAACACATCGGAAAACTATGAAGCTAGCAGCCCTGCACTTGCCACGTCACCTCTTACCAATTTTCATTCAAGATTTAAAACTACTGTTTTGCACCTATAACTAACAGCACCTGAAAGTTTATCTATTCATCTAATAATTTAGAACAATCATCTAGAGACTTGTGGCCATGCTCGTGTGAAGAATTTCACAATTTAAACTTAAGGAAATGACCTCGTTAACATAGAGCTAATGTCTGTGTGCAGACTGTGAGCCTGTGTTCCATTTCCCAAAGAAAATGCATTTTTGGGTTCCAAAACGGTCCAGTTAACAATGTTATTTAGGTGTCTAGACACCTTTAAAAATCAGGGTGAAAAAAGACATTGAGAGGCAATGGAATTTAATCTCTGAAATCTCTATTGAAAAAGGAACACATAAGCACTTTCAAATTTTTATCCCGTGTTTTATTTAGGATTATGCCTGCTTTATTTTCATTTGGTATAAATCTGTTTATAGGCTGTGAACAACATGATCTAACTTTAAAGTGCCCCTGCTTTGAGTGGGGGGATTGGAGCAGATGACCTTCAGACATCCTTTCCAACCTAAATTATCCGTAACTCTATTAGCAAAGGTTTAAGCTAGACAGAAATAAGCCTTTAGAACACTGAAATTGGAGTGATCTCAACATGAATATATATTTGTTTGTTAAATCACCAGGAATTTATGTGGAAACAACCACCACAAAGCTAAGATTTTTAAAACTACCTAAAAGATTTACTGAAACCCAGGGATTTAAAGTGAATAAGGAGCTTAAAAACTCATGTACGTATTCATGAATATCAGCCACAAAGAATATAAACCGTATTCACGAATCACTGAAAATTCAGGAAGAGGATAAAATATTGAGGAGCTCTACAGTCCTGTCTTCATACAACACTAAACTTGCTCACCTAAGCAAGCAGTATCACATTGCAGGGATTTCGCAGCGCGCCATTCCACGAATGCCCAGATTTGGAATCGTCTCCCAGCTCAGGCAATTGCTATAGCACTGGGGTAGCAGGAAAACACAGAATTTACAGTCGGTCAAAGATCCCAAGTAGTTGAACCAAGTAACTGGAAACAAGAGCATCAGTATTTCTGCAAAGCCAGGTCCCTAGTCTTACATTTTTGAAGACATGCTCCAATCTTTCCTGAAACATTCTTCTTTCCTTCTCCATTTTTCTCCATTTACAGTGACTGAATGCTTGAATGCTTCCCCGCTAGCAATTCCAAAGAAAGGACAATCCCCTTGGAGCGTGAGACACAGAACCTATTAATAAGCAAATGGAAAGAGCTGGCATATATTCCTCATTGTTTAATTCGTCAGCCACTAGAGTCTGAAGTGTTTCTCTCCAGGGTCTCAGCCATGTAGAGTCGGTGTGGGAGATGACTTAATGCTATTGTCTTGAGCAAACTATCTCAAACTCTCACGCGCAGCAAGGACTCGCAGGATGAAGGTGCTCGTTTCAACAGACAGGTCTCGATTTTAAGGGAAACGAGCCTTTAATCCTAGACATGCTGCCCACACCTGTGCAGGATTCAATTTTGTGGGTGAAAAGGAGTGCAGAGCTTCAGGGAAATGACACGCTCTGCAGAACTGATGAACTGTGTGAAGATGGCTGGTGAGAAGATCAAGCCCTTATCCCCAACTGGAAAACTATCACTTCAGCTTGTGCTTCTGGGGCTGTCTTAACCCTCTCGAATCTGATCTTCCCCTCCTCCTCCTGCAATACCGAGCAGCCTGAAGAGACTTCAAGTGAATCCTGTCTGATAGATACCTTCCTGTCTACCTTTCTCTGCTTTGGGGCACTTCTGTATTGCATTAGAATTTGCAGAATTACTTCCATTAGGGGAAAAAAAAAAAAAAAGAGACTTTTTCATGTCTTAGGACCTGATCCACAGAAACATCATTCACTGGGAAAGGAATGCTGGGTTGTAAGCCAGGCTCAAGGAGCAGAGAGGCAGTGCTGGTTGTACTCAGTGAGTTCTATATTTTTCCATCCTACAAGCCTTTTCACCTCCACTGCCCCTGCATAAGAGAATATTGTTCTGCCAAGCAACAGGAATTATCAACACTGATACAACAAAACACAGGAACCCACTTTCCTTTGAACTGAGCACACATTGTTGTTGGGCCCACGTGTCAGAGGTGGGAGATTTGGGAGTTTTGCACCACCACAGACCAACAACATCTAATATTATCTGCCTGAGGTTCGTCTTCTGTTCAACAGGTTGAAAACTTCAGCTCCGGTTCCTTAAAGTCTCTGTCAGTCTGTGGCATTCCTGCACCTAACACACTCAATTTGTTTATGGATACATAGGAATGTTCTGTGGAGAGAAAAAAGAAAAGCAAAAAACCCAAACAGCTCCCCACCCCCAAAACACCCAAACCCAACAACGGATCATCTGGATAATTTCTCTGGCAAAACATTTCTCCCACATACTTGCTGTGTCTCCCTAAAGTTTCTGTTCTGGCTCTTCCTACCATGTGAACTGCTGTGTATTTAAATTTCAGCCTGTGTGGCAATACCACTGGGTATATCCTGTACTTAAATCATTTCCTTGTCTTTCATATTGACACTTTTTCAAATGCAATCGCATCACACAAGTGTTTCAGTGACATGTTGAATATATAACAGGCTCCCTGGCGGACACTGGTCATTTTAATGCTGTGAATAGCTCGTCACACCTTTCATCCTCCTTCCACCTTGCTGCGTTTGCTATTTCTATTGTATAAATTGGGGTGACCGTAGAATGACAATAATCTCATCTTGATGCACCACTTTTCATCCCACTGGATTCCTAAGTGATTTACAGATTTCACATGTGATTCACTGCATCATTTCTGTGACAGAACATAGGCTGAACCAATGTTCACATTAGGTGAAGCTATCACCACGTGAAATTGCAGGATAGCTTCCGTGAAGAAAGAATATGAATAACTCTATTAGGAAAATACACCAGTCAAAATGCCTGTGAAGAAAATATATTGGATTTTTTAAAATCCCAACTGCTAAGGACAGTTTAAGATTCACACTTAAGCAAATCATGCTCTACGCACCAGCCAAGGAGGACAAAGTATTTGAGATATCAAATATAGATATCTGACAGGTATACGCAAACAGCCAAAATATTTTGTGTGGCATTTTTGTCTGTATGTTCTGTCTATATATACATACACACAGGCATTCAAACTTAATCATTTAATAAAAACTTTTATCAGTTATCAAAACTCATTTCAAGGTCAAGCCTTCACAGCAGGCTCTGCAAAACGAAGCTACTTGTTTCACTACCGTTCTATTTCATTAGAACTTCAGAAAACTAAACTCTTCCTCAAGAAATTTCCTCCATCAAAGCCCCCAATTTACTCTGCTTGGATACACTGAAATTCTTATGCTGTGAAGGGTAACCAATATGGACCATTACCAGCCTCAGAGAGGACCATTCTGCTGGAAATCCCAGCTCTCATCCGGGGAAAATGCTTGAAAGCAAAGCTTTGTAAATGCTCTTTAAAATCAAGGTTAATAGAGCACATTGACTTCAGAGCTTCTCAACAAGGGCAGTGCTGGAAAAGCAGAGCAGAATCACCTTTTACTGACCGGTTGCTCCTACTATGCTTCACCCAAACAGTGACCTGTATCCATATCTAAAAGACATCTTTAATAAAAACCATTTAATAAATGCAGTCACTTGCCCAAACAGTAAGAAATGACAACAAATCAGTGCGCTATCTTCCTGAAGTTTTACAAAGAACTACCTGAAGCCCAGCCCAGAGTTAAGCCCACAGACTCAAATCACGTTCGCTCACAACAGAAGAGCTTGTGACCTGCCTCGGGGGAGGCCAACTTGGGCTAACACGCACGTCATCAGCACCGTGGAAGTCAGCAGCTCTAATGCACTTCAGATTTCCTCAGCGACCCCAACGTGCTGGCTTCACAAACGCTGGAACGCGTGGATGTTTTTTTGAGTCCCTCATTTCAACTTCTACGGTCAGCCAAAACAGGAAGAGTAATGAATGGCGACACTGCCCTTAAGAGGACCAAAGTTATTAGCCTAATGCATTGGGAGGAATGATGCATTAAGACATTAAGAATCAAAACAATCACATTAATGCTTGACAGCATAAGCAGGAAACAAAAGATGAGAGCTGTAATACAAACCATATGGCTTAATAACTAATCTCTCATTTAAGCGTCGTTATTAAAACACCTCCTAAATGTCTGGGCCTTAACAGAACATCTCAGCATCAATATTTTACGTATTTAGTCTTCTATTCCCTCCTCCTCCACTCCTCTGCCTACTCTTTCCCTCTCTAAAAGTGTTGTGTGCTTTTTTTTTTTCTGAAAAGATCTTCAAACTGCTTCTCCTTTCACAAAGTCCAAATCCTACGTCAACCCAATTAAGCCTACACAGTCATAATAAATGAGGGTTGTCAGTTAGTCTCACTTGAGACACAAACTGGAGCTAATATTACTCAATATGCAGATGTTTTCTGTCTCTTTCCGTTGGAAAAAAAAAAGTATTATTCAAATGGATTAATGATAAATTGCTATTAATATGAAGAGGATATGCTACGGAATGACACAAGGTTGCAGAAATGTCAAGTGGAGATGTGTGTGAACAATGAAGTCCTCTTAACATGCTGATGTCTTTCAATAATTTATATATTGTTTTGTTTCTGGACCACACCAGCTCTCGCTTAACAGCAACAAAAAAAAAAGTAGGTTGCATAAAAATGTTAGACCCTCATCCAGGGGCTCCAGGAGATTCTCAAACGGATACCAGCTGGGGATCTGTCAGAGGGAGACTTTCCAGTAAGAATTGCTGGGCTCATTTTCAACTCTTACAGAAGTTGCTGGGAGTTATGAGTACTTTAAATTCCTGAAAATCAGATTACACCTGATTCTGGAAAGCAAAGTGGCTGGAGAATAAGCTCAGTGGCTGTAGCTCAAATGACTTCAGTGCAGTTCACCTCTAAACCAATTAAAAAACTGTCTCCAATGTGTTTTTAAAGATAGTTATCCCTAATACTATCAAAACAATGTGAAGTATCAAAAGTTACTTAAATTAAAAAATATAAAAAAATAAGCATTTATTTTCCTCAGTCTTTGAAATAGTAGTTCTGTGAATTTGTTTGAAAATTATTCTTTTATTTTATGGCACTCTTTCTACAGCTTTCCTTGGTTTTATGTATTTACTTCACAGATGGAAGCAGAGTGCTAACAGCAGAAAATTTGGAGCTGAATTTTAAGCATTTCAAAACTTGGGAAAGCATTCAAATCCTGAGTCAAGGATTTATCTTCAAAATAGAGAATTTATGTTTGAACAACACACGCAGAAAGAAACCACCAAAATGTAAGTTTGGGAAAGCACTTCAAGAAATCTTTTAATACAATATCTTTAAATTTAATTTTAATTGAAGAAATAGCTTTTGGAAGAGCTGGAGGAAGGCAGGAGGAAGACATATACACCATCTTGCATGCGCTGTTCGCCAAGATTAGGGCTTAATGCCACCTTAAAATTGAGAGTCCTACAAATATTCCAGAAAAAGAGAATCAAAAAGTCCATTTAGAGTTTGCTTCCTCCTCAAGTACCAGGGGCTGCATTTTGTGCTTTAACAAAATCAAATTCCTACTGAGCTGCTACATAAATGCGAACAATTATGATTCTTTTCCTTGTTTTCCCCCTTCCTTGTGGTTAAAGATTTTTGCAGCGTAACTGAATGCACTGATTTATCTACGTTAGAGCCAACGTTAAACTGAAGACAGAATTCTGTTTTCATTCAGGAACAGTTCTCTGGAAAGCATCCAGAGTTTGAAATTTTGATGATGGGTAGGTTTTTTCCCTGCTTTTTTTCTGCTTTGTTTTCAAAGCAATTTAATAGAGGTTGAAATGCTATAGAAAAATCAAAGTTTCAATAGAAATGAGCACGAAAAAAAAATCTTCTGTATTTAACCAGGCTTAGCATGAAAGCAGATATGCCAAATGTTGAAATTCCAATTATATCTGCTGTTACACAAAACAATAATATATTTTAACAAAAGCTTACTTCTAGCAATCAAGTTGTTTTAAATGAGATTACAGTAACTACCTTGGGCTGATACTCTATCACTGAACTAGAGTTCTTCAGAATGAAAGCAGGAGCTAGCTGAGCTCTGGATTAGGTGTCAGGAGAGGCATGTAAAGTTGACCGGCAATTTTTTCATTATTTTTTTTAATTTTTTTTTTTTTACTTTCCTCTTGTTATTCAGTATATTTACGTTCTGCACATTTGTTACTACAATAAATGATCTGTCCTTCCATGTTTTAGGCTTCTTCTGTGGATTTGAAAACAGATACTGACCAAATCAGAATACAAAATGTTATTCAAAGTTCTAAAATCGAGATACTGTAAATCTGATTTTGATCTTAAGTTGCAATGGTGTCAATTGTAGCAGTTTCAGTAGGATAAATTCATTTACTTCAGGCACAAGGACAAAGGGGGAAAAAGTCCTATAGCAAATGAATTTGAAGGTTATCCACTGGATCATGGTCCTCTACACTACTTAGTATCACCTGTGCTTTGGCGAAGCTTAACAAAACAAGCTTCCTCACTGCATTCTGCATTCATAGATGCAGAAAAGAAAGAATGAAAGAAAAGCACAGAGGAATTATGGTTCCAGACTGTATAAGAAAATGCAGAGAAGTTTGGGTTATTTTATTTAATTTTTTATTCACTCATTCTGCATCCTCTGCTTGGAAAGAGTTGGCTAAGTATGTCAGTTTTCTGCCTTAATTGGAGTCTCTGTCTACTGAGATCTACAGTAAGTAATAAATAGATTCTCACCTACCTACTTTCTGAAGCTATTCAAAGCCCACCTGGGCTACTGATGTTCTTGCTTACAATGGAGAATAGAGAAGGAGCTGAAGGATTTGACACTGCCTGAAACAGACACTTAATAAATAGTGTTCTCTTGAAATGATTAAAACCAGCTGGCCTCAGTGAAATAGTGTAGAATTTAACTTGGGAGAATGAAATAAAGATAAAGTCAGAATAAATTCATCTTCTGCTTCCCAGCCTCGCTTTCCTCATCCTGCTCCCTTCCCCCAAGGCAGCAAACCTATTTTTCATAACTGAAAAGAGAAAGAAGGGGGAATAAAATCCAAGAATTCCTACTGGAAGAGATCAGCCAAATTTAAACCGTTCCAAAAAACATGAAAACCATTTGAAAATCTTTTGTGTCTCCAAGAGACTAGTAATTCCCAACATTTGGCTGCTTAGCTTCCAAAATTGATAGGAAGAAACAAAAAACAAAAAACAAAAAAAAAAAAAAAAGGAAAAAGGAAAATTTAAAACACAGGAACAAGATTTCCAGTCATGAGTAATGATTTTCAGGGACCCAGGCTGAAATGCACTGACAAACACCTGCCTGACCGATAACTGATTCCCTTTAAGATATGTCAAACCGGGCTGCCTGGAACAGATTCACCCACAGTGAGATTTTTCACTTAAAAAAAAAACCAAAAAACTTAGCTCCCAGATTTTCCATTAAAATAACATCAATCTTTTTTATCCCTAACGGAGTCACAAAGTGCTCCAAGGGAAGTGCACAAGGGAACCTCTATGCTCAGGCGAAGTCCAGCTGCCACCGGGGTGACGCGCAGCAGCTGTTCAGCGCCGCGCAGCCCATTTAGCAGATCGGAGTATTCCAGCCCAGTGGAAGTGCAGGGAAAGACTACGAACACAGAAGACTCTTAACCAGCATCAAGTTTCACCAGCATGACAGGTCCAGCATCCACACCCATGAGAAGGTTTAGAAGTTCTTCAATGAGCACACGGTTCACGCTTTCCTCGATGAAAGTAATGCCGTGGCCACACTCGAGTAGCCAGCACCAGCTCGACAGATACTCTTTCTAGAGATGGATTGACACGGGACATGATGTCAACTCTGCTGGGAGACCAACACGTCAGTGTTGTGCAAGAGCTCGCTTCTGTCAGTAGACACAGGCACTGAAGTGAGCCTCAAACCCTCCTTTTACCCCAGTACTGAGCTCTTCAGCACATGATGTAACGCCACTGTCAGCCGCGCCGCTAACGAAAGGCTGACCACAGTTCATCGCAGGAAACCAGTGCAGGAAGTACAAGAGCAAACCAAAATGCAAATCCTAAGCATTTTTCTTCCATTCAGATTTACAGGAATATTTACCTTCTTAATCAGAAGCTAAAAATATATATATATCTCTATCTCAGAGGTGACAGATAAGAAAATCTGGAGAACACCCCTAAAAGTTATTGCACAGTTAAAGAAATTCACTGAGCTCCGGCCTGAAGGAGTTTCTGTCCATGAGGTTTCTGTCCAAGACTAAGAGGCAGCAAGTTGTTTTTCAGCAGAATAGAGGAAAAAAAGAAAAATAATACTCTGAGAAGTTTCAGTGCTCTAGAAGCTCATTTGTCATGCGACACATGATAACTGACTTGAAGAAATGCAGGCACTGGCTAAAAAAAAAAAAGAAAAAAAATCATTAATTTTTTAGTTTGTGTTCAGAGGTCATAAGCCTGAGGTTGCAAGGTAGTGGAAGAACATTAACACGGGCAGACAGGGAGGGAAAGATTCTGATCTTTCTTACAGTAATATAAAGCTAGAATGATGCTTTTGATAATTTAGCAGTAAGTAATATATTTTAAATGGATCTCTTTATAAAAGTTCTTTAAAAAAAATCAGAAGTTGCAGTCATCAACTAGGGTCTCTGGCAACCACACCTCGAATGCGTCTCACTCACAGAACACTGGGATTTTTAATTTTTTTCTCTCCCAAGACACTAGTGAAAATTATGCACCCAATTTCGCAGCTGAAAGAAGCAGATCTGGAATGGAAAT
The DNA here is from genome assembly GCF_009769465.1 of Tauraco erythrolophus. Taxonomy (NCBI): domain Eukaryota; kingdom Metazoa; phylum Chordata; class Aves; order Musophagiformes; family Musophagidae; genus Tauraco; species Tauraco erythrolophus. The sequence continues at coordinate 3,111,017 of NC_141493.1, read as the reverse complement.
TTGTATTTGTTTGAGAGGGGAAAATGATTGCTTTCACTACTTTTTAAAGTAGTTTTGTTTGCACGAGAGAGAGCAGTCTGTCTTACTAAGGCTGAAGGACATTAATAGGCAAGTACCAAATCCAAAATGAAGATGAGTTTTTGCAATTATTTTTGCATTGAAGTCTTCCTTTAAAAAAGCTTTTAGTAACTGGTCTGTTTGCAACTGAAGTTCAGATTTTGACGAAAGCACTTCTTCTAAACAGAAACTAATTCCATCAAAAGCTGCCTGCATCCCCCAGGCAGGGGGGATTTTTTAATTTAATTTTTTAATTCCACCAAAAACTGCCTGCCTCTTACGCTACAGCAGTAGGAGCATGTGGCACCTCCTCACACCAGACACAAATGTCCCATTCTTGGAGAGATTATGTTCTAACTCAGGTTCCCTTAAAAGTTTCCTTCTTTTCTTAAAAAGTTCATTTCTTTTGAAAACTCTGTGCTTCAAAACTGCCGTCGCTCAGGAACCTAAATACCACTGATTTTCAGTAGACTACAATGTTCAAAATGACACCAAAATCAGCGCTACTTAAAAATCTTTATTAGCATTCCTACCTATTTTACAAGCCTAATCATTAGTAACTTTTTTACATGGAAAAGCTATGCCAGCATAAGCCAATAGATGACTTTTAATAATTACACTAATATAAATCTCCCCATGGAATCTGTTCTTCCAACATGACTCTTTTATGGTTCTTCTAGGAGTGTACATGCAAAGAAATTGCACCTGTCTAGTTGCAGTGGTAAAAACTTTCTAGCAGAAAAGTTTAATTAAGTCAAATCCTATAAATTCACACTGGTGTGGAGAGGATAAGAATGAGAAAAATACATCACTAACACACTACCATGGCCTCTTTTAAAGGAGATTGTAACATAAACCTGGAATGTTCGTGGAAGTGGATGAGACTACAAGGAGTCCAGCAGCTTATTTGGAAATGCCTACAAAGAAGTGGAACCCAGACATCATTTAAGATTTTGCATTTTATCGCAGTCAGCATCCCTATACAGGAATGTAACTTTCCAGTTAATTCTCCCATCCTCACTTCTCCCACTCACAAAAGCCGTGGTGAGAATGCTCAGCAACAGCAAGAAAAATCAAATCCCATCAACGCATCCTCAGAGCAATTCAAGGGAATACAGATACTTCAGCGAGGCCAATGGCTGGGGATACCCTGATGTACCCCTACAAAAAAAGCTGGAGAGCATTTCCATGTTCTTGAACAGTCAGAGGAAAGAATAAACCTATGCAGTATCATTTTACGTCTGGCATTACACAGTGCTTCACTGATCTTCCTTCCCCTGCCTATGCCAACCCTGCTTTTGCCAGGATAATGCTTTCCCAGGTATTCCAACATTCTTTGTTTCATCCAAAGATAATAGTATTTGGAAAAGAAAGAGTAGAGATCATCTCTTCTTTTTTTTTGTAGTCATAAACAGGAAATATGTTTTATAATCTGATGTATTTTCGTACTTAGATAACAAAAAATATACACATTTTTCCTTTTTCTTTTCTAGAAACACAAGTTAACTACCTGCCAGAATGCTGCATTTTATACAACATCTAATAAAAAGGGTGTTTTTTCTTTTTTTTTTTTAATATGAAAGTTATTTTAAGATTTTTTTCTGAAGAGAAGCTGTATCTTTAGCTACTCAGCCTGCTCTTTGTTGGGGAAGTCCTGTTTTTCAGAATTACACGGTATGCGCGATTTAAAACCAGAAAACTTCTCAGAAAACAGCAAGTTTATGTGGACAAAGGGCCCCACTTCGCTCCTTCAGCCCTGTCTCCCAGTTAAGCAGAGCTGTTATCTAAAAAGAACAAACCCCCAAGACTGAGTTTACTGCAACCACCCGGGTTTAGACTTCCAGTTGCATTCATTTTATTAGGAGCTGGGTGATCCAATTCCTCGGGCAGCGTGGGACATTCTGAAAGTAACATTTTCGCTGACTTATAACGAGAACAGAAATCCCAGTTGGTGAAAGTAAAATACTTGTAAAGAGCATGTCACCTCCTCGGCTGCAGCGGTTGGCCCAAACGGTCTTTAAAAGCTCCGTTCCACGGGCAGATAACGGCACACGGCGCACAGGAGTCTGCGTTGGTGCTGGAGTCTACGGCTCAACTCCTGCCAACCACCTGCTAGAGAGGTTCCTTTTCACCAGAACTCTCTGACTGTTCTGCTCGTTAGTCAAGGGGCAAATTTATGACCCAGAGCCTTCATTATGTTGTTCATCAAGTTTCATTTTTTAAGTTTAAAGCTAATAGTCAAAAGAATTGAACAACAAGACAGACTAGGATCAGGTCCTAAATATTAATGTTTTCATTTAATTTGAATAAAACAATGCTCATCTCTTTCTTCCATAGGTTTTAAAGCAGTGTGTAGGACAGAGGTCCTGTCTCTACATCATAGATGTGGAAACGGAGGCAGTGAGCTGCACAATGACCTGTCCAAAGTCATGTAGGAAGCTTGTAAAAGCAGAAGATCCACATTCCAGCTCTCTCCACCAGCTCAGGTAGAATCTAACAGTGTTTAAAGTCTTTGGAATATCATAAATATGCAGATGAAATGGTAGCCTCACTGCAATGAGAACTGAACAAGCGCTGGGAGATAGTGTCCTTGTCCTGAAAAACAAGGCTTTAGTGTCCTTATCCTGAAAAACAAGGCTCCAAACAGAGAGGAAAGGGGAAAACAGAGGCAGAGACGAAACCCTCTGAAACGATAGTTCAAAAAACCACAAAACCCCCTCTAAACGAGAGCCACGACAGAGCCCTCACGAGGGATGGTGCCAGCAGTGCAGCTGTCCCACACCGACGTGTCGCAGAGCTCACCAATGCCCACCACGCCATCGGAGCCTGCAAACCATGGTGCCACCAACGCTCAGCCCGACGGGAGCAAGCCCCGACATGCCATCAACAGTAGGAAACTCGCACACAAGCCTTGATTTATGGAGGCTGGATGCTTCCATGTCACTTGCTCGCTGTAAATCAGTAGGAGACAGCGAGTTCCTCCTAGAGATGTCATACTCATGATGTTCATTGATGTCATACTCATGCAGTGTTCATTGCCTGATGTCACACAAGCGCGCAGAGAGACCGTTCCTTGGGATCAGCCCTCCCGGGGACAAGGCGGCCCCCGCGCAATGGAGTCACCACAACTCCTGAACAGGAGGATGGGACACGTGGAAGAGATGTGCATCAAGGTGGGACCTACAGCCAGGAGGACCTGGGCAACACAAGACACTTCAGATCTCATTGGTAATTAACGACGAGGTTCTAATTGCCTTCAGCAGGCTTTGAATCAGTGGGTAGATAGCTGGCAGTTATTCCAAAACCCTGGAATAGTCACGGTAAGGTGGATTCACAGCACGGGCAGTACATTTCTGCTCAGGGGGAGAAGCATTTCAAACCCTCCTGCCTTCCCCATGTGTTCTACCTATTTACCGCCACGCGTGAGGACCAAGATGAGCCGCACAGGGCTTTTCATCTTCAAAAAATTTTGCAAACCTGCATGTCTGTGCCACTGCTACAGAAGGATAATTACCGTAAAGCAGACAGCATGGATTTGTTTAAGCGAGAGAAGATTCTCAGTCTAATTTTAGGGATTTGAACAGAAGGCGACACTCCAGCTGGGAGAAGATTTCCACCGAAAAGAATTTTTTGATGAAAACCAGAGGGTGAGGGGGGAGTTTCACAACATTATTTCCCTCCTTTTCCTAACCTGCTCAGTGAAATACACATGGGACACTCATTGGTAACAGCCATTATCACGGAGAGAACTGTGATGGTCCCCGCAAAGGCTGTCAGCAGAATCTGAACCAGAGACCTTCTGGAACAAATAAGAGATCTCTACCAGGGAGTTTCACAGGAATCTAGCGAGCTAGTGGGTACAGTGAGACGGAAACATTTTGAGAGTTGTTTACATGAGTGGATCAACACGGTGGCCTCAAAGAAGGGGACTCTTTGGGAGACTGAACACAGCATCAGCATGCAAACACGTATGCTTCCCCTCCTCCAAAGGAACAAGAGTAAGAGAATCTAACGGATTTCTGGCTGGGGTTTGGTTTGGTTTTTTTAATGGAAGGTAGATATTTGGCAGAAATTTTCAGTTAGTCAAAAATGCAATGTTCTGAGAAAAACAGTTAAAAAGCAGGGTGGATTTGATCAGCCTTAGTTCTAATTCATGTGCCTGACAAATAACGGGAAATTTCCTGCCTTTAAGGACAACAAAAAGGTAGAAAATTATCTAGCCAAGACAAGACATTTATTCATTTTTAAATCACAAAAGTCAGGAATGCACATTTAAACTACCGAAAAAACACTGAAGGTTTGCAAAATATCTCAAAACTCAGAGTCACTCTTAGAATCGATCTTCGAGGAATAACTAAAGTAGCAGGAAATGCACAGAGGAAAGGCTGGACAGAATTCTCCCCCTCCCTTACACACATCCTGCAGCAACACCCCCCACGTGCTCTGTTCTCCCGGACTGGAATGCACACCCAGAAGAAACGAGACAACGGACCTGGGGCTAATGTCCCTCGGTGCCCATCCAGCTCTGTTCCAACTCAAAAAAAAAAAAAAGAATCTGAGTTGCTCAAGAAACCCAAACGAGTATTTATAACTTCCTGACAGACCGGATTGCATGGGGCTTTAAGATCGCGGTAAAGTCTGCCTTCCCTCCTTTCTCTCCCTCTCTCCTTCGAGACGATAAAACTTGTAACTCTTCAGGGACAGGCGTTTCTCCCCCGGATCCAGAATCAATGCCTGGTATCTGAAGACGCCCCTCACTTTTCACACCACCTTGTCAGCATCTCGAGCTGTCAGACCCCTCTCTCCCGCTCCGCGGCCGGCTCAAGGCTCTGTTCCATTAGCGAGTGTTCCTTGAGCAGCCTCAGTTTAGAAGATAATGGGAGGCACGAGAGGAAAGCCTTCCAAGTGGTAGGTTTCAGTGATAGAATAAGCATGAATCCTGGCAAAAGCCATGGTGGGACTGCCAAGAAATTCTATATGATGCAGGTGCAAATACTTTTTAAAATTCAAACTCATTAAAATATGTATTTTGCAAAACGAATTGAATTAAAACATCTGGGAACGAGGGGAAAAGGCTAGGGGCTTGAGAGGAGAACAGGGCTACGCGTGTGCATACGTCCACACGCACACACAATCGCTTTGTTTCCAGTTAAAAAGTGGATTTGAAGGCCCCGGACTTCATCAGGATCCATAATTGTGGGAAAGTAACCTGAAGATGCCAAACAACAGGAAATTACCAGAAGAATCTGTCAGCACAATCAGCTGCTATTTTCATTGTTCTTTGGCAAATTTATACGCAGTCGGGAACACCTGGGCTGGCACGCAGCCCGGCCCTGACTAATTGCCAGGGGAGAGGAGCAGTCATTTGTCTTCGGTGGGGTTTCCTACGCTCGCTCCTCAAAACATGTGGTTTCACTTTTCCCCTCTCTCTGCAGGAAATGGCAGGACAGTGAAACGCAGAATAAATGAGTTCGATTCCAAGAGGTTGCCTCCTCAGAGGCCACTCCAAAAATAACTGTCTTGTGAGAGGCTGTTAATAACCAAGATTCTATATACTGTCTTCAGCAAACAACATTTCAAAGGCACAGTGTTCCTTTTCTCCCCAGATCCTGTGCACATTAAAAACATTGGGAGGGGAAGAAAAGGAAGGGAGAGGGAGAAGGAAGAACCTCGGCAGTTAAGAGTCCTGCGTGTTTTTGTGGGGAATTCACACTCTGCTCAAAGTGCCTTGCAAAACCCAACGCACCTCAAGGAAGTTGCTTGGATTTTCCTTCAGGGCTGAGCAAAATACTCCTATGTTTTCCCAACATTATTTCAGGAGGAGCGAGCAAGTGTTTGTTAAACAGCTCTGTCAATCTCTGTCGTCATTTGTTGAGGCATTTCCTTAATTTTCTGTTGTCTCTCTCCATCTCTTGCCTCTCATACCCTTTGAGAACTTCCCATACCTGAGCTCGGTGGGATCCTAACAATTTACAACAGACAATTGTTTCTTCCCAAGAAATTCAGGCACAGTCCCACCACCGGTTACCCGCACGGAGTTAGTCTTCCGATTGCACCCAACAACAAGGGATATTCTAAGATTTATAAGAGCGAGGCCATAGTTCTACGCGCTGCATTTCAAGGCTCCATTTCTAACTTGCTAACTATTTGAAACAGGTATTTGGTGCATGTGTCTTACATTAAAAAAGCAGGTCCCTTTCCAAACGCAAGTTTTGAAACAGATTTTAAAGCTGTGACAGACAACAGGAGAGTCCCAGCAATCACCTGCATTATAGCTTTATCTCTGCCGAGACGTTGGGTTTGACATTGTAAGACTGCACTTTAAAAGATCACCTCTTTACAAGAACCACCTGTCTAAAGCGACAGCTTTTTCCTTTAACCTCAGAACATATTTTTAAAGTTAACATACCACTAAAAAAAAATAATAAAATAAATTTGCCCCCTCCTCCCATTACCACTGATTCTTAGCAAATCCAGGCTATGATGTCCCTCCATATAGAAAAAGCATGGTTTAAGTATTTCTTTTTTAAACCTGGGGTATTTTCTAATTTAAATTGCACAGTATTTTACCATTTTGGATGGTGTTCTGTCACAGCAGCAGCATGTTTTATATTGAAGTGTATATCCACGTTTGGTATATTTTCACCTGCATCTTGTCCAAATCCTACAATGATTTAGCATCTTGGCACTCTGACAGCAAAGAATCAACTCAAAAAAACCCAACAAACCCAAACCCTAAAAAAACATTTAAAACATAGAGCAGATGATCATTAGGTGGGGTGAAGGAGCTAAAGGAACATTTGGGTTTCATTTGGTTTCAGTTGCAGGCTCCTTAGCAGGGTAGAACTGAACTGTAATCCTAAACTGACCCACCTTTTCTTTCCTTTCCTCAACAAAAGGTGAAAAATGTGATAGAACATTTTACAATATGCAGCACATCGGTTGTACTGCAGCACTGATAGAGTTCAGACTTGGCTTATTTTCTCTACGACTGAGATGTTTTGACATGTTTATTTGTTTAATTTGTTTATTTTGACTAGCTCTGATTATAATTGGCAGCAATGAGCAGAATTAACATTAGACAGTGTCTTAGACTTGTCGGTTACAATAATGCAAAAGGCATGTGAAGACAAATTCTCCAAAGAAGTGACAACAGCTAGAGTTTGGTTCAGCTGCATCGTGGCTTTGCTAATGCACAGAGAACAAGTGACAGAACAGTACTGGAACTACGCATTTTCCACCAATTTCAGTGACACAGGATCAGACCCTTAAACAGCTGAAAACACAGCATCTCTTGAAATCATAAAATGTCTTGCTGGTTACTCAGAAAGCAACAATACTGACATAAATACTGACGTAAATAGAATACCCTCCAAAACAACAGGTTTTGAATCAGAACGTCTACAGGAATATTACAGTATATGCAAAGTGTGTTCACCCTTAGCTGCAAGGGCTCGTTTGAGTGTTGCTGAGCCCATAAAAAAGGGGCTCGTCATCTTTTAGAACCAGACCCTTCCTTTGTTCTGTGGAGCTCGTTCATGCCAGGCAATGAGGGCTCTCACCTGCTTCACTTTGCCAAGATCTTCATCACCACTGTAACTTTCTTGCACTAGACCAATGCTTTTCAGAGTAACAAACTTTTCTGGGTTTGCCTTGAGTTTTTTGTTCTTAATTGTACTCACTGAAGCGCAACAAGAGATAGGAAGGAGGGAGGAATCTATTCAAGACTGTAAAGCATTTTCTTCAAGCCATAGTAATCCAAATGTTTTGCTTCAATTCCGTTTTAAACAGCATGTATTTAAACTGACAAAAACAAGAATATTTTCTGAGCTGCTGCATCCTTCACACAGGCTACTGTGCCATGATATTGCAGCCCATATGTTCCACAATATCACACTTCTCAGCGCTACCTGGGTAAACGAGAACGCTAACAAATCCCCTTCTGTGCATGTAGACAATACAGCATGTGGGTGATAAATCTGGACCCAACAGACACAGTTTGCTTTCCATACCTTAAGGTGCTCTGCATTGGTGAAGACACCTTATCCCCAGTAAGGTTCTCCCCTGCTCACTACGCTGTTTCAGGCCTCAGGTCACAGCCACACTTTAGCATCAGAAGATATTCAAATGAAAATGCTGTCAGAACACTGCACTGCTACATTACTGAGCAACTAAAGCCTTCCCTGAACTACTGAACCTTAAAACACCATCCTTAACTTCCACCAGTTAAAGACCAAGACCAAATATTCAATCCCGACCTTTCCCATGATTCCAAAAAATACCCCACAGACTCCAGCTGCAAAATCCCAATTCTAATGCACATTTCCAAGAGCCTGACGTCTTTTAATTCAGAGTCTAAACATCTTTACAGTGCAATAGACACCCAGGCCAGATGTCCATTTCTTCCTCCTTCTCAAAAGGAACAGTCAGATCTGAGATCAGGAGAGATAAACTTACGACACTTCACCTGCAAATCCCAAAGAACTTTAAAGGGGGAGGGAAAAGAAAAAAAAATCTCTGTTTTTCAAGACAAGAATCTGAGGCACAAAGGAAAAAAAACCATGATGTCAAACATAAGAAAGGACCATAGAATTCAACTGTATGATTCTTAGTTTTTAGTAGATTCTTGTTTTTCTTTTTGTAGCAATAGATATTGCCACTGGACAAGCTTGTTGATGTTTCGTGGTAATACAAAGCCTAGTGGTGAATATAAATATAAAGGACAACTACCAGTCCTGTAACCAAGCTGTTTAAATACAAAGACAAAAATCCGTGTCCCAAAGAACGTAATTGCACAGGCAAGATAAAGCAAACGAAAGCTTTACACAAATGACCAGATTCAATCTGTATTTGCCATATTAAGCAGAGTTGTTTTTATGTAAAACATCTCCAAGAAAAGCAAATCATTTTCATGTTCCACCACTAATTATCCAGGAAAAGCAAAGATGCTGCTTTACTCATATTTTCAACAAAATATTTTCTCAGTGTGCAGCATGTCACATTATTACGTGTGAGACCATATGTGTGGCAGCACAGGGGGCCAAGTTAAGGTTCTCACGTTCACACCAAGTGCTACAGAGAGTTCACCACGTTGAAAGGGTTTGCTTTTGATACCTTTGCTCACTTGTTTTGTACTTTTTAATTATTTAAAAGTGATTTGAACATGTGTCCCCTCCGCCAAGCCCTGTCTTCAGTTTCGAGGTCTCTCCAACAATTGTCTGAAATATGGACAACACCTGGAGCTACACTAAAGCAGAGCGCGGAGTTGTGGTCGTTTATGCTCACTTACTCCTGGAGTCAGTGCAGACGCAGTTGCAGTAGAAGGCAACAGACCAGAATACAACCAAAAAATAAAATCAAAAGCCAAAAACTGCAAAAATACCAATAATTTCTTCTCATATTACTAGGACAGAAAAATCAGGCCCTACTGGGGAAATGTCCTTCTTTGTTCTTTTTTCGGTACAATTGTAAGCATTTGGAGTAAAAGAAACAAAATGCAACTAAAGCTTATCAAAATTTTTGTGTATTTTTATAATAATCACATTCTTGTCGCAGAAATTCTTGTGCCTGATGGTCAGCTTATTAGATACAAAATATACTTTACAGAAAAAAACTCTAACAAACTTCTGCATATAAACCACGATTTAATTAATGCATAGCTCTCAGAGCAGTTCTTTGCACTGGGAGCAGTTTCATCGTAATAGTGAAACTGAACACTTCAATTATGAAGTCACTATTGCATCACTGGTACTGCACTGGTATCATCACTGCATTTATCAACCATGAGAGGAGTTGCTCCTCTCTTGGAGCATAATGTTTGTGGTACTTATGGAGGGCACAGATTACAAACACACACTGAATGAAGCAAAAAGAACCTGAGAACCAAAATACGTTCTTCAAAAAACCAAACAAACAGCAACCCTCAAACTTTGACGAGTAAACACATTGCGGAATTTGGAGACTAGTAGAGTGAAATAATTCATCCTGGCAAATTATTTGCCTGGCTCTGTTATTTGCCCAGGAGCACACTGTCAATGCTTACATAGTAAAGAAATCTAACTGGCTTCAAACAAGATAGAAATCTTATTTTATTGATTTCACAGAACACATTGGGGTATAGTGGTTAATAGTGAACAGCATCACAAAGAAAAACTGCAATTACACGGCAGCTAGGTTTCTTATTCCACAATTATCACTAGTTCACATAACTGGAAGGTAAACTATATTAGAAAATATGATACTATTATACCCTTGATCTCACGCCTAATACACATGTTACTAGAACCCCAACATACATGTATATGTATGTTAAGATCATGCTCACTCATAAAGTTAATCTAACCATACGGTTTCTGAGTCTATAGTCACCATTAACCTCCACTCAGTTCAGCATATGTACAAACACTGCGTGGACAGTGTCATTGTAACGGTGGAACCATCTGTTAAGAGCCCTGAAGGCACAGTACTTTTCTTTAGGCGCAGAGGAGAGAGCTTCCCTTACTCAGCCTGTGAACAGAACTCCCTTTTTGTCCGAAAGCATTATATCTAAGGCAGAAAAGCCAAGGAAACCATGCCCACCCATTCCCAGATCTCCAGCGAGAGCTCTGTAGAGATTACCGCTGAAGCAGATGTGCCATCCAAATAGGACTGGACTAAACCCTACCAAAGCATCTCCTACACGAGCATGGCAACCTCCCCATACCATGTTTGAGATGGAAAACACGGCTAAAGATTCTCGGTGCCTCACACAGCAGTTGCCTGACATCGACGGATCTGCCTGGTTTGGGATATTAAGCCTTTTTAAGGGTCTCAGATTCAGTACCTATAATCAAGGGTTACTGTTGAAAATCCTGGCCTATGGTCTCTGGCTATTACTGCTAAGAGACTTGAGAGTCCCTCACAAAATCTCTGACCACTACAATCCCCCAAACTGGACAGATTTAACCAAGTAACGGACGTTCTGCTATCCAGATGATTCATATCTGAGTGGATATACGGTTGCGACCACTGCGTGGGCCAAACCCTCTACAGCTTGCTCGTCTGCCAGTCAGTAGGACTTTGTGAAATAAGGTGAGCAGGTTTGGGCCTCATGGTGAAGAACAAGATCACCAGCTGTGTGCATTCAGTTTAAATATTCAGCCAATCTTTCAGTGAAGATTCATTTGTCATGTCCCTTGGCACTTTCTAGTCTAATTATTGAAGGCTATACATCCCCCCCTCCCCACCCAAGAGTCTATTGTTTTTAAAGTGACAGCATACAGCTCGATCTAAATAAAGAAAAATCACAAGATTAACTCAATTGCAAATAATTGCAGAAATAGGCAGAATTTTCCATTTCTAGCCTGCACCTCTGTAGATCAGGGGATAAGAGATAATGGCCTCAGGCCTACACAGAAGATGTATCGCTCCAACAGCTTTTGCTCTCCAGCAGACAGGGCTGAAGTCCACCCGAAGACAAAATTGGGAATACCCTGTTGGCTCTCGTGACAGAACAGCTTGGAAGACGTACAGGCCTCAGTAGAGATATTCCTTCCAGGGTAGTTGCAGGAAAGGTGTTTCTCTCATTGTTCATGCTTTTGATTCCCAAATAGACACTATGGTATTGTGCCACTCCGCAGCATCTTTTGGCAAGCTATGCTTTTGAACTCCCTTCATGCATGACCTTCTAAAAACCCAAGCAAACAAACAAAACCCCTAGCATACGATCAGTCATCTTATTCATATAGCAACGTCATGGTCTAGGTTATCTACAGATTTTTCACAAAAACCAGTCATGAGCATCCCCGTTTTACAGGTGGGAAATTGAGGCTGGGCAAAGAGACATCCCCCAAGGTCATATCTCAAATTGCTGATGAGTTGGAAACGCATCCTTCCCCTCCACACATGAACTGACAGTCCTTTCCAAACAATTCTACGTGCGCAAAGGGGATAAAATACCTATAAGAAAATTTGTTCACTGGTGAGCTTCCCAAGGGGGTGCGAACGACAGAGCGTACACCACCCTGACGGTGTCTACTTAAACAAAGGGAGCACATTGTACATGCCTCAGACATTTCTCCCCAGAGTTCAAGGCAGCAAAGGTCACTGTATGCTATACCTTTAAATAAAGTCACCAAGATAAAGGGGAGAAACCCAAACTGGAGGCTGCCAGTCGAGCTGAGCCGGGGTTGTGTAGGCAGCTGTCTCTTGCCATCTAGTGGGCAACAAAAATATGCCAAAAATCAGAGGAATAAGGGTCCAGAGCTCCCTTCTCAAGAAAATTCAATATCTTTCCTTTCGGATTATCTCTGAACTCCTATTCCGCTATGTTATTAGCTGCTTGTTGTTTGCTTTTCAGATAAAGAGAATTTTTTCTTGTGGACTGAAAAATCCAGTAAAAGAACAGCTTGGATCAAATCTGGAGTTCCTTTAATTAGTTGGAAAGACAGGCTGAGAGGAAGAACGGGGAGGGATGAAAGAGGAGGGGAAAGCAGATGAAACTCTTGCACCAAATGGCAAACAAAGGGTTTGCTTTGCAATTTCATGGATCAAGCAGTGGTCAAGGGGTGAAAACCCTAACTGAAAAATTTTAAAGGGCACTAAATTAACACACATTGGAAAGCCGGCTGAAAGTTTTCTTTTGTCATTAACAGTTACGATTCGAGTTACCTCCTGGCTCTTCTGCTCCTCTTACAGTTTACCCAGGGATGAAAGTGTTTAGTGTAATTTATGCAATGCCAAGCCACGGGACTGTGTTGACTAATTCTGTAAAATAGGAGCTTTTCATGCCTGGCAGCCCTTTTCGAGTCACCGGTTCACAAGAGCCAACAGCAAGAGAGGGAAGCGGGAACTCTGCCTGTAGGAGTTGTTATTCCTAATCTCACCCTTTGAGATTTATGCATATTATCTTAGATCGCAAGATCAGACCAGCTCAGAAGTCTGCCAATAAAAACAGCTAATATATTTCCATCACTTGCCAGATAATCTAGAAAAAGTCTCCCTGCCTCAGTTTCCCCACAGACAAAATTGCAACTGATACCTTGACGTTAATTTATTAAACCCTTTGAACATGCTATCTTTTGTAAAGATCCTCTAAACTTTGGTGCCAACGGGAGGTCAGGAAGATGGTAATATCAATGATGGTATCCATATTGGAAAAATGAGGAACGAGGAAGATATAAGGAAGATGCCAGGAGTCAGGCACTGATAAAAACCCAGAAACTCGTTTGTATTTAGGCAGAGGAGGGACTCCTCAAAGGCCATTTTTGACCACTTGGGTCAATCTACATAGAAACCCAGCTGCAATGGGGGTGCTTTCAAGTGCACGCAAGGGAGAACAAGGAGATTATCCAAGTTAACGTCAAATCAAGCTGGTATCCATACGTGGCATAGCTCTAAGCAGAAGCTTTAACTCTCTCTCAAAAACCAGGGGGCTAACACAGTTCCATGCCCACATCTGGTACATCACCACATAATGTACTAAAGTTAGTGTGATCTTCACTGGCCAGGAATATCTGGCCCACATGCCCAGAACACAATGCACAGAACTCCGACCTCTTACCTGGCAGTCCTAACTAGGGCTTGTTCATGTGATTTAGTTGGTACTTCTAAAGCATTTCTGGCATAAAAACGGGGAAAGTCCTTCCTAAGGGCATCACTACCTTCAATTTACATGCTGGGAACACACAATACAATATCACTTAAAGACAAATCTTCATTTGAAATGACCAGATCACCACCACTACCTGTTAGCCAAATATCAAACAGCCACAGATCTGAGAATAAGCATACTGATGTTTAACAGAGCATCAGTTAAGTAAATTAATGGCCAATGGACAGTGTTGAAGGAGCAGGGAAAATGCTTCCCCATTATATTATGTGCCCAGGCAATGGAGATCTCATTTGCTACCCTACTAAGAAGGGCGTCACACCGTTAAATTGTGACCAATCAGTTTTGGGTTACGTGCTTTACTAGTCCCACACAGTAACTAAAACTTCTACGTTATTTGACTGCAAAGCAAATCAGAAACGGTTCCAAGTGCACAGTGAGACAGACTCGGAGAACAGTGATTACTCCTTGCTCATTGCTGGACCAGAACCAAGCCTCAAAAGGGCTTACGCAAGAACATCCTTGCTTACCTTAGTGCCTTACTCTGCAAATATGCCATCAGATTCCAAGGGAGTACTCTCCAAAGAACATGCTATTCAGCAAAATCTGGTTTGTATTCACTTTCCTTTGCTACCTGGCCTTTTAACTAGCTGAAAGCATCTGAAAAAGCCTGGTCCAACAGATAAAAAACACCAAAGCAGAAGTCCATGGAACTGTGTTCTTTTCTTGGCTTTGCTGTATGATCTTAGGAAAAAAAGAAATACAACATACTCTGTTTCCTGTGCCCTTTGTAACATCTCTTGAGGTGCCAAGCTGTTTGGGGAAGAAATGCTTCTTATTCTATGTCCAAAACAACAGTTTCCTTCTTCAAATGCAGACTCATTAAGAGGCAGTGACCTACCCTGAAGAAGCCAACTGTAGAACTGGAAATGAAAAAATGGCCTTGCTCTACTACAGCTGAACGTGTTCCACGGAGAAACATGGGCTAACAGCTCGGACAAACCTGCTGTGGCAGCCTGGATGACTAACCAAAACCTTCATTCATCCTCATTTGCCTTTCAGCTGGTACTGTTTCTGTGGCAACCTAGGCTCTAACTTCTGAAAAGGACTCCCAATCTCAGATCTAGTTCTTGATTTTGCTGTAGAGATCCCAAATATTCACAGAACAGCTGTTGAACCAACACAGTTTTCAGCAGACCGTATTAAGATAAACCAGCGCTGATTTTGGATTACCCTAATACTCTAATATAGATTAGACAGTTTAAAAACAGAATTATCACAGCTATTTCCACTTATATTCATCAGTCCAAATCCTGACTTTGCCAGAACGGACTGGATTCCTGGCACGCTTATTTCCATGTGATTTAAGTGTCCTGGAACATTTTCAGCTGGTAAATCTGCAAGGTTTTCACTATTTCCCCAGAGCTCAGGGAGTTCTGTTACCCTCAGTCTAAGCTGACACAGGAGCAGGAACTCAGCT
Source organism: Tauraco erythrolophus (assembly GCF_009769465.1). Taxonomy (NCBI): domain Eukaryota; kingdom Metazoa; phylum Chordata; class Aves; order Musophagiformes; family Musophagidae; genus Tauraco; species Tauraco erythrolophus. Next base: position 3,095,892 of record NC_141493.1, on the reverse strand, counting down.
GCACAGCATCTCAAGGGAATGGACCAGTAAAGTAAAATGTCCCAAGGGAAATGTTTTTTGGTGAACCTACCAAGTTCCTCGTTGATGATGCATTCGATATATGCACATACAGTGGTCAAATTCACAACTGGATCCGTCAGCATCAAATGAAATAGCCCTCTCTAAACAGGTAGCTCCACTTACACCACTGCAGGATATAAACCTCAAAGCTTTTACCCACGTTTTGCACACACCAAACCGCACTTCAGCAGTGGGTGGTAGTAGTAAGTTCCACCAGTTGACTTCCCACGTGCTGGGAAGTACAAAAAATCTAATAAGTAAACTACTGTGGCGAGATCTCCAATTCAATTTCTGCAGATGTCCTGATAAATATCCAAACATTCAGGCAGTTCTCCAAACCTATGAATTACAAACCTTCTCAAGACCTGCTCCATTGTTATTCTTCAAAATTCCATCCAATTTGGATGGTTAGGTACTTAAGACTTTTTTTTTAAAGTGCAAAGTGAGTGAAAGGAAGGGGGAACAAAAAGTTAGCCACCCACCCTCCCGTATTTATTCTGGTTTGTGTCATTTAAAAAATGAGCACTAAAAGGCTGAGTGGAGCTCGCCCGACGTTTTTTAATGTACTGTAATTTCTCAGGAAAACGCTTTGTGAAAAGTAAGCAATATATCCTAGCATGTAAGTATGTAACCATAGTTTCCCCCACCATGCAAAACATCTGTGCCCTTGCACAGAGGTCATCACTGCAGTAGTGTTTCTCTTTACTTTTAAAGAAATGTCAGGCCATTTTTTACCCAAGACTTATGACAGGGTGCTGTTTATTGTATCACAAAGCCACTATAACTCCAGCACAAGGAAACTGCTATTATTTTGAGAGTATATATCTTTCTGACTAGCAGTAAAGATGAAAATAAGGAGGGTCCTTTCCAGAGAGTAGAAGTCAGAGCCTCCCTTCATGACACCAGCGTCTTCTCCATGACTGAAAACTGAACCATTACTGGACTGCTCAGTCCCATTAAGGCTCAAATTTTATGCTGGGATTTTCTGTGAGGTCACACAGGGTTTGTGCTCATGTTCTACTGAAAATGGCATTGAATTCTCGATTTTTTGAGGTCTCTCACGTGACCATACGTTCACTTGAGCCACTAGACTTCAAATTTCAGCTCCCTTCAGCAGAAGAGTGCTTCCCTCCCCACACCATTTCACGTTGAATCGAATTCTTTGTTCCACGTCGAAAGTGTTGGCGAAAACGTCAAGGACAATTTAGGGCAGAATAAAAATCATTCCCAGTCACCTCTATTTCCGCTTTACCTTTATCATGGAAAATTGCTTGTGGCTTTTTCTGGTAGCTCTGTTCAGTCCTGAACAAGTACACTGCGGGGCACCAGGCTGTGAGGGTAGCATCTTTTAAATCAGAGCTCTCGCTGAGATCCTAACTAGTTGTGTTCATTGAAGGTCCCTCGGTACTTTTCGCAAGACTAACCTCTGTATCCTGGCCAAATTCCAGCTCAAGTAATTACAATCTACTTTCCCAAACACCTCTCTTCTTTCCCTGCAGCACTTTCAATTGCATATGAAATTATTCTATTATCTAATTATAATAGTGCCCACAGACTGCTGTCAAGCTTGGGGATTCTGTGAGGTGCTATAGAGAGAACAGATGCATCCACAGCCCTCTGGTTTCCCAGCAGCATACTGGGCGAGTGTTGAGACCTGTGACTACCTGCCCTGACTCTGAAAGGCCAGACTGAAGAACAGGGCTCAATTTGAAATACAATATAGTAGATTAGTATAAGAAAGAGAAGTGAAAGAAAGAAATATGTAAGCTTAAGAAGGACAGGTCCCTGCTGGTGGTGCTTTAGGCTGACTGTGCTATTAAATCAGTACCACCCCCCCAGCAGTCGAAAACAAAGCTGCTTAGTCTGTATCTATACTGTTTAAGAAAGCACTGAAGAGGAATGTCCCAGCTAGCACCAGGCATGCTGGAAGAGCCACTCAAAGTTCCATCATGTAACAGGTTCATCTTGTAAGAGGAGTATCCATGCTGGCTCCCTCCCTGGAGAGGGACTTTTTACAAGGGCATGTAGTGATAAGACAAGGGGCAATGGCTTTAAACTGAAAGAGGGGAGATTTAGATTGAATATAAGGAAGAAATTTTTCACTCTGAGGGTGGTGAGGCACTGAATCAGGTTTCCCAGAGAAGTTGTGGCTGCCCCATCCCTGGAAGTGTTCAAGGCCAGGTTGGATGAGGCTTTGGGCAACCTGGTGTAGCGGAGGGTGTCCCTGCCCATGGCAGGGGGGTTGGAACTGGATGATCTTTGAGGTCCCTTCCAGCCCAAACCATTCCATGATTCTGTGGTTGATCACAGCTACATTGCTTCTGATTCAGCCGTAACTGCACGATGTGTTCTGCACTCACTTCATACAGCTGAGATGACGCCCTTCACAAGTTGGTACGAGTTGGCTCTGCCTGTGCTTCAGACAGGCCACATGCCAAGCAGTGCTAACAGTTCCGAGTTCAAGCTGAGAAGTGTTGCCAAGAGGCAGGATACATCAGGTCGGTCTTAACACCATGTGAATGTAACTACATGCCTAGGTGCTTCACTTCTGGAGTGAAGAGGGAGGTGGATTGGAAGCAATCACCTTTCCTCATTGTACCTTTGCACAAGCAAACAGGAGTGAAGCCACTAAAGGGGAAAGACTAGACATTTTAGGAAGTCCATTCCCACTTAAGCAGCAAGATTTTAGAAACCAAGCAAACACAAATGGAAAAATGCATAAGGCATAATTGAATTTCCAGCAAATTCAATTAAGTCAACTACTCACAAATATTACACGGCTTAAATTCAGAGAGATGAAATTGAGGAGTATGGAATTAGATGGGACAGCAAGTCTTTTTCATGACCATTTTGGGAAATTATCTTTGAGATGTTTAACACAGAACTGACCACTGAACATTCATTCACAAGAAATTACATGCCAGCACCCAATAATATGAACAGCAGAAGAAAATAAAGCCATCAGAAAAATGTCATCAGCTCTTTTGAAATGTTTGTTTGTGGTTCATTGTCATTAATTGGAAAAAAAAATATTTGTGGTTCTTTGGGGAGAAGAATCATTTGTTCACTTTTTTCTGCTATCCATCATAAGTCTTATATTTACGTAACAGCTATGAAGACATTTCAGTTTAGGTTGTTGTTGCCTTTGTACCTTTAAGCATAGGCTTTGAAGTGTGTTTCCTTATAATGCTATAATTTAACTTCAACGTTTTTAAACGAAAATGGCAGCAGGATGCAGCCAGCATATGCTATGTAGTCCACAGAGGGCAATTATTAATTTCCCAGTGGATACCTTTTCTTATGGTGACTGGCAGTGGGGTTTTTTGTTTGCTTTTTTATATTATTATTATTACTATTATTATTACTCATGCCTTTTATTTAAAGCATTGCTAGATGTCTGTATCTCAATACACCTGCTGTGCCAGTGATTACACTGTGTTTAATGGCATGTCTATCCTGGGAGAGTATAGCCAAGTCTGAGAGGGGACTGGAAAGGACAATAAAACAGCTGTTGAATTTGTACATCCTTACATTCCACTTGAGGAGCTGTCACCAACCCACTAAGGCCTGGAAAGGGCCTTGGTAATACCTGAGCTCCAGCCCCAGTTCTGACACAAACCATTAGCTGTAGTGGTCTTGCTCAAACCTGGAACTATCACACAAGCTCGTAGCTAAACGCTGAAATGGTGCAGGAAAGAAACAAATATGAAGTTTTCCAGAAGTGTCTTGTACTGACCTCATTTTTCTTCTGCTGAAGATAATAATGGACACGAGGACAATGAAACTCCAGTAATAATAGCACCAGTAGTGCTAATGGAAACATATCAACAATTAATTTCCAAAATATACCACGAAGATCTTCCCTAAAAACGTGAATCATCAGTACAGGCCAAACCCAATGGACAAATTTCACACCTGATCACAGACTCTGACAATCTGCCGGCTTGGACTGCACAATGATAAAGCAAATACATAATAAATAAAGCAGGTCTCCAGGAATGGAACTAACTGTGCTTTAGTCCAAGCTTGACATTTTGATTTTGTTCCTTACCTCGAAAAAGGCAAGCGTGGAGATGGACTTTTTGCTTGTTCCAAACATAAACTGTCCAGTCCTCTGTAGCGAGATATTCAGCAGATCGCAGTGGACTAAAAATATCATGCAGCTAGTACCAAGATCCATGCTTTAAAAAAAAAAAAAAAAAAAGAAAAATCAACCAAATGTTTAAAATGAAGTGCGAACAGGTCAATGACTCTACAATACCAAACCACTATTACCCAAAGTGCTACCCCACTTTGTGCATTTCTAACAGCTTCTCAGCTGCAGGTGATAGAAGAATGTTGGCATTTTTCTTTTTTTTCTAGGATGAAGCCTCAGCTCTGCAGTGAGATCCACACAGGATTTTTTAATTAATTTTAACAAGCAGCAAGACAAAAGAAATTGCTTCTGCAGATTCACTCAGAACTTTTTTCTTAGAAAACTGCTCTTGAAAAGAGTAACTCCAAAAGGAGGTCCAAGTTCAAATACAGAATGCCAACATAGTGATAAATAAAAAACCAAGGACATTTCAAAGACTACTGAACATGTGTCATCAGAGCTGGAAAAAAAGTTACATGTTACAGATACCAACTAAAGAATTGGTGGGAATAGAGATTTGATTCTCATAATACTTGGACAATTCTTTATTAAAAAAAAAAGTATTCCATTAACTGCATCATTTCTAAGCAGCCTCTTGTCATACTTGAGGCTGAAGTAGTTACTGAAGAAAGATCAAGGGTTAAGCTGCACACTGCACAATAGCACAAGACTTTAAAAGAAATAATAAAAAAAGCTTCATCCAATTTTTTTTCCAAATTAAATCAAGAACATTCATAATTAGTTTTTACACCGGAGACATCTAGTGGGAAATGAAAGAACTGAAAGAGCCATAAGCTGCCTTCGCCCTTTCATTAATATTTGCTCCCAAATGCAGGTCAAATAAATCTAACTCACAGTTTGAAATGAGTAGCTTTAAAACTGATGTATTACTTTCTGCTCGGATTTATGCCACCCATTTTGGATAATTACTCCCAATGCTTTTTCCCCATTGTATTCCAAGCTTCTTCATAAGAATGAAACGAAGTTGGGTTCCTTGAGATCTCTTCTGCTTTTAATAACTTTTCATTCCCCTCCACCCCTCCCCATCCTCAAAGATTACTTCCACCTTTGCAATTTAAGGCAACTGGATTTGTGCTGGCAGACACCTTGCGCTCATTTACGTACGCTCTGCTCCCTGCTATGATAAATGGCACTGTCCAAGCCTACAGTAAAGACCATCCTGCCCTGCATCCGAGGCCCGGATCCTGTGAAAATGTACCCATGTGCTTGAGTTTATACACTGAATAAATTTACTGAAGCACATGTCCAAGGCCTATTCTCACAAGATTTATGCCCGTCAATAGGGTTGTGCACAGTGCACAAAGTTAAGCACGTGTTTAAGTCATTACAAGACTAGGAACAAAACCTGCAAAGGGTGAAAGGGAAAATAGATGGACAGAAAGGTGAATTAACTTGCCCTATGTCATGGCAGTCACATCCACATAGCACAATGCAACAACTGTCCAAAGATGCCTGAACTATTTCTAAAAACCTTGCTGTTACAGGAAGCAGCTTAGTCCCACCAGTGAGCCATCTGCCCACGCTAACATACGTACTAGGCACAAGGGCTGATGAGTCTGAGCAAAGCATCATGCCAACACAGCTCTCCAGCTTTCAGAAGCTAAGCTAAAACACGTGGCACTGAACAGCATCACACTGTACTTTAAGAGTTCCCAGAGAAAGACAGTCGGGACAGAACGGTACCTTCAGCACCACTACTTACTGTTCTATTTTTTGGCTATTTTGCTACATTGGTACAATTAGAGGGAAGAATTCTGCTGAAATCCACTGCAGGAGCGTGTCTGTACCTCACTGCAATGCAAGAAAATGAACCAAAGGAAAGCACCTACCAACTTTATTTGACACGTTTTGATGTAGAGAGAAACAAAGGTAAGAAGTGGACAACTGTAAGAAAACGCTACACAACTTCGCACCTTACTCAGGGTGTTGTGCTGCAAACAAGACAAGAAAATGTGTCTTCAAGGGTTCTCTAGGCCCGTAGGAGAGCCAAAATACCCACAGAAGCCCTTCCCTACAGAGCTGGGAGCAACACTCAGGCCTTCGAAGCTGATCCATGAGAGACATCTAAGTTTCTGTTTCATAACAGATCAACATGGGAAATAAAGCCTTCTCTGTCTCTCCTTTCATATCTGTAGGCTTTTAGAGGTTTCATAAACATTGTGCAGTGACATAGTTAAATCACCCTCTTTCTACAAAAGGCAGCTCCTGCTTATGAGTACTTGGCTCCTGCACATGCAGAGAATTAAGGACAGGTACGTGCTACCTACTGTTTGCAGGCTACATTCGGAGTTAACAATTGCACAACGTTGGACCAGTTTAGTGCTTAAGTTTCTATTTTATTATTTTCATTTCCCAGATACACACAATTGCTTAGTTATGGCAATTTTTTTTTTTGGTAAAAACTTGTTCTTCATAAGATGTGTATCCGCTGGCTTCCCTCCCCCTCGAACGACCCAGTACACAGGTGTCTTAAATCTGAAGTAATAGACCCTTTTGCAGCTGGTGATTTGCAGCACAAAAGGTGGAGGAGGGGATGGAAAGACAAGATGTTTGCCTGAATTCAGTTTACCTCAAACCCAACAGTGTGCAGAGAAAGTCGTGTTACCTAATTTTCCTAGGTCTTATGTTAAAACCCAAACCAGGCCTCTCCTTTTGCTGTTTTACAGACAACATGCACCACAGAAGCAAAAATGTCCTCTAAAGCCTTCAAAGCTCAAATTCATGTTTTAAATTCATTCAGCACCCAATGTCATGCTCAGCTTCTATCTTCACTGACCAAACAGCTCCATACCCTGCCCTGCTAATTGCAAACAAACTGAAATGAGGCCTCAGATTGAAATTCAGGGAGAATCTAAAAGTAGACTTTGTGTCTTGCTCTGGAAGGAGACAGGTTACAGCAGAAGAGACCCAAGGAGAGTTAAACTGGGACTGAAACTGGTGCAAAATCACCGGAGACAAGTCAAGGTACTGCTGAGACACCCTACAGCTTATCATGGCTGTGGAGAGTATCCAAGAGCATTTTGCATTGGAGTTTTCCCACTGAATGGCAAGCGAAACTTCAGCATTCCTCTACAACCTTCCGAGAAGGAAATAAGCCCAGGCAGCCTGGTGAAACTAAAAAAAACCTCCAAGCTGGACAAGGGTAACCCTGCTATCAGAGCCGGGGTCCTTTTTTATTTCTGACATTATTTAGTCAGGAAAATGACTTTAAGGAACAGATTTCATGAAAAGCCAACAGCATTCACCCACCGAGCAGAACCACTGCGGGGAAGATGACGAGTATTACCACTATTACCTAAAACCACAGCTTGCTTCCCACACAAAGCAACACCATTCCCCAAGCACAAAGCAGGATTTGCTCTGAGCCAGCTCCTGGGTAACAATCTGACCCCATACAGCACCATCACCACCAAGAAGCTTCCAGCTTCTCCCCTCTTGCTTTCAGGTATCAAACCTACATTAATGATGTTGCAGAAATGGAGAAAAAGTAAATAGAAAAAGTAATTTGAGGGGAAAATCCTCTCAGAGAACTTACCCTCTGCACAGCCCAGTGTCACCAGTCGCAGTGCTGGGGAGGAGACTGCAATGAGGGTGATCCAAGGCACCTGAGCCCAACCTGCTCCACAGGTGACTCATCAGGACACAGCACAACTGCCCACCCTTGAATTATTTCTGGCCTTACCCTTCCCCTCCTTTGTGAAAAGAGTGGTTTGGGCTGTGGAAAGCATCTGCAAGGCTATATAGCCACAAAATTCAAGCAGAAAAAAAAAAAAAGAGAAAATGAGAATATATATTTTGCTTTCTTTATTTTAGTGTATCTGGAGTTATAGCCACCTCTGCTGTGAAGGGGAGTTAAAAAGTTGTGAATTTTTTTGAATCTGTTTTGGGTTAACCACATTAATTTAATCATTAGGTTATTGATTTCTATGCATGTGTATACATTTCTCTCCATGCATTGCTCTTGGACTTTGTTAAACCTATCTGAAAGGGACAGGCCAGCATGTCCCAATGTTCTTTTTCTCTATGCATAGTAACTGCTAAATCTTTAAGAAGCTTTTGTCTGCAGAGATTTACTGGTTTGAGGTGTGGCTTTCATGCAGCACATCACAGAGGAAGTGCACACCCTTGGCAATCATGAAAGTTTGATTTCTCTGCTTGTTTATTTCTTTGCTTCCCTTCAGCACATTCAGTAAGTAATTGTGAAGGGAAAACTTGTCCTCTCCCAGAATTAGAAGCTCTAGGATATTTGAAACATTATGAAGACAAAACAAAAAAATTACATTTGCTTACTTCTCCGGAGAGATTAACGGAAGTCCTGCCAGCTAAAAGAAAAAAAACTAAAGAGTAAAAAGAGGCTACATGGAGGGAGGATAGAAACATATACTTTGTTCAGGCAAGCAGACTTGTTCCACCTGCTGAAGAGAGGAAATGAAATTAATTCCTCTTTGTTTTGTTTCTTCCTCCTTTATACTACAGCCAACGTCCTGCATTCCCTGTCCCCACCTGCTGGTAGCAGAATTACCTATTTTCCAGGCTGGATCATAGAAGGAAATGCTTGAAATGAAAAACCAAGTTGTATGGTGATGGGAAGAAAGGGGAAATTCGAGAAAGACAGAGAGAGATATTAAGGACTTTGCTGAAGTACAGCTTTGGCTGAGGCAGGTAAGATGCATGTGGCACTTGGGCTTAACCGTGAGCCGAACTGGCTGTTTTCCACAGGCCAGTGTGACTTGGAGCTGCCCTGAATGAAAGCAGGAAATTACATTTTTGCTATTTATAAACTGTGAGAGTGAAATAACATGAATACTGAATGCCTCTCCCGATCCCCATCTGTAGGGTTTTAAGTATCTTATAAGCCCCAATAGAGTGTTCTTCTCAGATCTTATAAGGGCATTCTCATCCTATCAACCCATAACGTGGTTCAGCGTAATTGCACCGTTGTCTTCCGTTATATTAAGTTGGAGACATTACCTGTTGGGTCACAGCTCCTATACAGCTGAAGCTAAAGTGGTTCTCTCTATTTGAAGCAGTAGGAGCCAGTGCTTTCTAAACAAGATGGTTCTTGTTGAATGACAAGTCATAAAATCCTAACAGCGCTACAAGCTTGTTTACAGGGCTTATTTTCTCCTGGACTTATTCACGCTTCGTACCTTCATGTGTATCAAAAACACAACAGAAGAACAAAGCATATAGTCCCAGGCAAAGTCAGCCTAACACAGCAAGGATTATCTCTAAATCAATCCAGTTTGTACGTGGCCTAATGCAAAAACATCCCAGAAAGAAAATCCATGTGACACTGCAACATAAATGTTGCAGCAATAAAAATGAATGGTTCTGCTTCCACTGCAAACGTGAGGCTACTCCGCCAGCTAAAGATTAGTAACACATATCCCTTCACACAAACACTAAACTCAGGCTGGCGTTACAGTAAAACGTACACACACAGACCCTATACCTTGCGAGGGGGTAGCTCAAGCTGCAAGCAAGACCCTTTGTTCTGCAGCGTCTCTGTTCATCGCCGTTTCCCAGATGAGGCACCTTGGAGAGTTTACAACGAAGCCCTGACTTACCCAAGTGAGTTGTTCAAACAGATTACGGCTTGTAAAATTTCCCCAAGTACAGCACTATTAACTAGAGACTCTGGTGCTGCACTACTTACCAGCTGGGAAAAAAATTTAGTTTCTACTAGATATTGTGAAGTTCAGCTTTTCAGGGCAGGGAAATTCCCGTAGGAACAGGAAAAGCTACAGCTGATGAGCACATCCATAAAAATAATAAAAAAGGCACTCGTGATTGTACTGAGATAATGACAGCAAATAAAAAGACTTCATGCACTGATCACTCCAGTATATTTAATCAAAATGCTCCTCCAAAGTGGCCTCCTGGCATTTTGGAGCTTCTGAGATCCCCCCTGTCACTGTCATGTTTGGCAATAAACCCTAAAACCTATGCAAGTCTCAAGTCCTTCCATGTCAAATACTTTTTCCCTGTCTACAGGAGGCTTTTTAAGACTCATGTCTACAAAGCAACTGGAGAAGGGACAATGCAGTTTCAGAAAAGCACTAACTATCACTTCTTTTCACAACTTTATCCTTAGATCCCACAAAACGTGCAAATCTGCTTTGCAAAGCAAGCGCAGAGACTATTATCACTTAAACAGATCGTCAGCTAAACTCACACCTTACATCAACGGAGCAAAATGGGAGAAAGGGCCAAAGGAACGGCGTTACAAAAAGATAATGTTTCATGGCACAAAAAGTGCAAGCAAAACTCCCTACCAGCTGCGTGGCTGAAAATACAGCCCCAAGAGCCTGGGCTGATCTAACCACGACGATGGAGTCCTTGCCCAGAACTTGCTCACGAGTGAGAACCCACTGTCAGCCTTCCCTCCTTTTCATGCTGAAGAAATTCCATAAGAGAAGCCTAAAAGGTGTTTACAATCTCTTTATCTCAGAAAAGGTGTCAATTCCTCTGACAGCATCCAGTTTCAACCTGTATGGCCACTTAGCAGAAAAGCCCCAGAAAACTCTCATCCCGGGACTCTCGAACGCTGCCCAACAGGACAATGCAGAGGGCCACCATGCCTGATGCACCTTTAAACGTGTTAGATCAGATTAGAGTCCAAAAAGAAATTATTACCTCCCTTCACTTAAACATCTATCCTTTCTTAATAAAGTATCCCAGGCATTGAATTTCAGGCCCAGTGTTTTCAGGGATACACGGGTTATTTCCAAGCCGAGCTATTACCAGTGAATGCGGTGACATTAATATGAGTAAATGCAGGAAAAAGGATGAAATAAAACATATCCTATTGAAGGAAATGAGAGCTCCTTAAGAAAGAAAAACACACATAGGAAAGACGTGGGCATATCAGGATACAAATGGGACACTGGGGAGTGCCGGATTCCACAAGCATGATGTTATTGAAGTGTTTGATACCAGAGTAAGCACCTGCAGATATGAATTACATCCTTGTTCAGACCACTAACATCGGAGTACTGACATCTCAGGAAGTGCTTATGTTATATTTCAAACCCCACTGCCAACTGCATAAATATCAAATAAATCAATCATAGATATAAAAGACATTATCTTCAGGACTTTAAAAAGCTGAACAAGCCACCTCTCTTCCAAAAGTAGTACCACCCTTACATAATTTGGGCTTTTTCTGTCGGTTGCACCTGAACAGCAGTAACATTAATGCTGTTGACCATCAGACGTTAAATGCTTCGCCTCTGTACACGGAGACAGAATTAGTATAGAAATAGTTAACAGCAGTAATGGCTCAGGGATGGTGCCAAAGGCTTTGCACACTGTAAACAGACTTTCCACTGCCTTCAAGAGGTGGACATCTCCTCTTACTCATGTAGGAACTGAGGCACCAAACGACGAAAAGACTTGTGCAATATCAAGAGAGCTCTAGAATGTCACGAGCAAAACGAGCTCAGGACTAGGAGTCATCGCAATGCTTATCAAACCATGCAGTCTTTATTTTCAGTGTATTTTGAGAAGCTATTCCTGACCAAGATAGATGAGGCAATCTAGAAATGAAATGTTGTTGTGATAGAAAGACATTTTGTCATCTGTATGCATCAAGTAAAAAGACCACTGAAAATAGACGACAAACGTATTTTGTCTCATTTTAAAGAAATCTTGTGATTTAGCTGGAAGTGTCTATTCTGTGCTGAAAAAGTCAGGTCTTAAGCTTCTGCTACATTTTTAATAATTTTTACAATTAAAAGTGTACAAATATCAAAATATTAAAACAATATAAATAAATTGGATTTTAATAATTCTGTGAGCTTTAATAAACTAAGATTTTACTAGCGTTATGGAATTTGGGATTTTAAGAACACCTTTCAATTTAAGAGTTTCCTCATAAGCTCTTATTAGATTAATTTGTTATTTTTCCTGGCTTGCCATGGGAGTCTTAATTACTATTGCTCCAAATACAGCTACCATCCATCTTAATCAAGCAGGGACTATTTGGCCATACCGCTAAATCATCTGGTGTAATCAGTTTTAAAAAGTTTGTTCTGCAGTGAAAAAATGGCTGAGAAAGGAAGCAAAAGTAAATATATCTTTTTACATTTTTGTTAACAGCAGCAGGAAGATTAAGTGGCTATTCTAAATGTATCTTTTTACATTTTTGTTAACAGCAGCAGGAAGATTAAGTGGCTATTCTACTAAATATTCATAAGAGTTCCAAATTTTTAAGCAGAAGCGTATTATGAGCGACGTATTCTGGAAGACATAAAAAAGGTCTGTTGCAAAGGACAATTTTTGAATTGGAATGAGTTTGTGAATGAAAATGAAAGTGTCAGTAGAATCTAAACTTAATTGCTGGTGCTAATTTCTTTTGAACTTCTAAGAACACAAGTTCTCCAAACCCAGGGAACTTCCAAGTAGAGACATTTGCAGGACTGTTCTTTTGCATGGAGTACACAGAGAGCTCCAGCAGAAGTTCTGGCCCAGCCTCACAGCTGATCACGCCGTGCAGACGACTGAGCTTTATTTTCGGAGGAGCACCACCACCACGGAACACTAACACGACTTGTCACTCGCTCTGGAGACAGCAGAAGCACTGCAGACCAAGCAGCCCATCTGCTGCACCAGCAGCTCTGGAAGCACTGGGAATTGCCAATGTCAGAAGTCTGCACTGTTAGAGACTTCGCTGCCGTGTTCTGTGGCAGCAATGAAACATCCAAGTAGCTGGTGGCATCAGGGTTCTGGACAACAAGTCCAAGTGCTGATCTTAGAGTCATGCCTCTTTCCCCTACTGCAAGAACACAGTACCACTTACACGCCCTCATCCAGATCCCAGTGCAGCCAGCATGAGTATTTCCCCTGATTTCAGCATGCTTCACAACAGTCTTTCTCTTCTTGCCATCTTGCATTATCTAGCATACACTCTGGTATTGAATGATTTCATGACCTGACTGTAGCAATAATATGCACAGTGTAATTCGTGTGTATTTAATATAATTACATAATTTAAATATGTTTTGGCAGAAGTCTTTTATAACCCTGTGCCAATTTCCAGTCGCCAATTTTAGTGCCAGTCCCTCAGCAGCTGGACCAGCTTAATGGTCCTTCTTGTTATGAACAGTTAAAGTCTGCCTGTGATTTTTTTCTTAAAAAAAACCAAACACAACCCCACCAGACACACACTACAACACTTTTACAAAAGATTAGATATCAAATAGGAACAGAGAAAGCATCTGTAGAGGGCTTGACCTTCTCTTCAGCCTCTTACGATTGCAGGGTATTGTGAGAGAAAAGTGAGGGATAAAAACCAAATTCAATTAAGCTTTTGCTTGGTTTTGTTTTTCTAAGGAGTGATTGAAGGTGCCAAACAAAAGATTTGGGATATAAAAATTCTCTCTTTGCCCACCAAACAAATCTGAAGCAGTAGAACATGGTTTGCCCAAAATACGGATGGAAACAGGACTCAGAAGTATCAAAGGAGGCTCCTTTCTAATTCATCTCCAAGGTCCAATTCAAGCCACTCACGAACCACTAAGTGTCCTGCCTTGGGACATGTTTGTCCAGGAAGTTATTCTTCTAAGTTTTATTACACCGGTATGTATTTTCATTTTATATCCTGTAAGGTAATTATGTGAACTAAAGATGAACATTTCAAAACTTTCCAAATCCAACTTGCACCTGGAATATGCTTTTAGGTCCTCAACTGTCTGAAAAACAAAACATGGACCTTTGTGAAATTGTAAGCTTAGCAGCTTTCAAAGAATAATTCTACAGAGTAGAACGGCCATATTTAAAAAAAAAAAATCTGTTGATCTGCACTACTAAATTAAAGGAGTATATTTCTCCTTGTTCTGAGATTTTCATTTGATATAGGAACCATATCAAGTGCCTCCATCTTTGATGGGGAACCAGTCTGTACACAAGAGGAAACACAATACTGTTACAGCTCAGACATTGTTCATATGGCTGCTGTCCCATTAATCCACCCAAATCCCTCCATCCTCTGGTCTTCTCAGAGGTCTCTCTCATTTTAATCCTCAAAAAAAACGCCTAAATTTAGAGTTTCCAAGGCAGCTTTCATAATTGAGATTTCATTAAATGTTTGCATACAAAACAAATGCATCTCTATGCAGCATTACTGTCAAAAATGAGACATTCCATTACCAGAGTTCAGTTCACAAGATACAATAAGAACGGGGGGAAAATGTAATGACAAAAACAAAGAAGGTTCAAGTTTCCTTAAAAAAGTCTAACCACCCCCCTTCCCTCTGTTCAGCTGCAGTAAGGTGAAAGGCTAAATGTGGACAGAATGGTAATATGTAAGCGGTTTTTAAGCTTTCTGGTGGGAATACTTAACAGCATAAGTATGTTTCCCCTGGAGACCTTCTCCACCATTTGGTCCAATTTCTTACTCCAAGAACTGAACCAATTCATGATGTAATGCTCCAGGGAAAACATTCCTCTCGAAAAAGAGTATCTTCCTAGGGAGAAGTTTGAAGAAAACATCTTAATATTGTTTAAACAGCTTTTGGCACGATCATACTAGTTGCAGTGCATTCAATACTGAAAGCAGAAGAAAGACAGGCTAAAAATATGGAAACGGAAAGTTGCAGGATTTAGTTTAAGACTTCTCCTCAACTGCCACCCCAACTCCCTAGCCCTTGCAGATCCTTAGTGGAATGAGAAAAAAGAGATTTTCAGAAGCAGAGATTTTCTTTGCTAATAAAAGAGGAACAATTTAAGGCTTTGGCTATTCTGTGTGTCAGTATGAAACCACATATTTAATTCTGCCTGTACCCTTATCATTTTCTTTAACTCTTATCCAAAGGTGCAATTCCAAGGCGCTTAGCACCACAGATCTGGCTGTGACTAAGGCTTTTTGTGGCTCTATGAAGAGGCACTATGCCAAGCATTAGAAAAAGTTCCTGGCAGCAATGCTTTAATTTGCTTAACTCACAATATCTTGTGTATGTACAGGTTCTCTGTGCTACCAACTGCTTCGCTTCCCTTGTAGGATCATCACTCTGTGAACCAACTTGTCAGTTTTGTGACTGGCAAGAGCTGGACATCAGTGTATTTGGGAAGAGGAGGAAGCACTGGGAAGACAGGAGGAAGATATGCGGGGCAGAGCAGAAGGCAGCACGCTCCAAACCCAAGGCAGCGGAATACAGCGACGCAGGAAAACTCAGCGGGGTACAGCAGACCTCTGTCTACTGTGAGAAGCAAGCAGGGGGAGAGATGCAAAAGTCAAATGTGAAGTGAACATTGGAGGCTTAGATTGCACAGCTTGTATTATATAATGCTCAGCATTAAGACAAGCTACATGCACATTACCTTCTCCTTACTTAAACCTTACAAAGCTTTCCCTGCAAACCATTCTGTGCGTACTTACGATTTTTTCTTGAGGGGAGAGTAAAATAACCTTTTTATTCATCATTAATATTTGTACCCACACAATTACTTTTTCCTCAATAGCACACACGAGGATACTCAACATATCCAAGTCACCGGGCAAACATGAATTCCCTTAATAGATTTGCATTAGTGAATATTATTTACTACCGAACCTCAGCATCACTGACCTTCTGAACATGGAACTAAGTGCATTTGTTTGTCCAAACATTTGTATGCCACAGGCAGGTTATTTATGACCATGAAGCATGGCTTCGAAAGTATCTTCAGTGTAACTCAGTTGATTTAATGGAAGGCAATATTAGATCCGTATTTTTCACCCTGATGTAACAAGTGCTGACAAATAACTGAAAGACAAAGACCAAGGAAACCGAGTAACAACTTCATTCAAGAACAGCACAAAACCAAACCCTGACCACAGAGGGAACAAAAAGCAGTTTCTGGTTCCTAGCTTGTTGAGTTTACTACATCATTAGGGCTTTCGAGGAATGATCACTATTTGTTCTTGCAACTTCTCTTCAGACTTTGAGACACCTTGTTTGTAACCTGTAATGATTTAATCATAATGATTGAAGATATCATGAGGCTTATTTATTTACTTAAAAACATCAAGAGTTTTGCATGTTATTTGTTCAAGGGGATTTTACTCGTAGGGTGGGATTGTGAGGAATAAGATTTGTTTGCAGGGTGGGGGTTGTCCAGGCACAGTATCTCTTTTGATAATTTAGTTGTAGTCCTTCATTGTTAAAATAGTCAGAGGCTTCTGGGTACAGGGGACTAAATTAAAAGTTATTGTTAATAATTATGGTTGTTCCAACTGTAAAACATGTTGCACAACATGAATTATCTCAGTTACACAGGGCAAGGTCTTCGCTGATCTGATTGGCAATGCTAAAAACCAGCAGTAAGCCTGCACCATAAAGAGGGTATTTAAACTAAACTTTAGTGGAGTTGGAAGCCAGTCCATAGCAGGCTTCTGTCAAGAGGTTTTACTGCTAGTTTGCTGGGTCTTGTGTTTGTAGAATTTTCAGTTTCTTGGTAGACCCTAAACTTTTAAAGCCTTGAATCACAACTATTTATCACCCAGCAGGGAGCTACATAAAGTGTATTTTCCTTCAGAATGACTATTCCCATAAAAAAACTAATTTAAAAAAAAAAAAGACAATTAATATTCTTTAAAAAAAATCTACAATATAGCCCAACTAACTGGTATTCTTAAAACTAAATACTAAGAACCACAAAAATTAATGCCACCTGCAAGCTGTAAATATGTGTATTATTTATTTTTTTCCAAGTATTTTCTTTGGCTGTTACATTCAGCTGAACAAGGCCTAAAAATTGTCAAACTAAATTCTTGTTTAAGAGTAGAGCTCTAACTACTGCCAGTTTGAGTGAAACACACATCCAGGTTTAGGGAATATGTTTTGTTTGCTTTGGCTGCAGCACAGGGTAGAACATTTTCCATCCCATCCGAATGCAGTCAAAAAGGTTTTGAAATATTGCACAATAAAAGCCATTCATTATATCTGTCTCCTCTCCCTTCCAAAAACAGAAATGGCTGACCAGTTCCAAATCTGTGCAGGGGGCAGGAAGATGGGAGTCAAGGGGTCACTGGAAATAACCCAAGACTAACACCAGGTTTTTCAGGTTTGAGTTAGGGAATATGTTCCATGCCCTCATTCCCAGTGCACGCAGGTTTTTCTTCTTCCCTCTCCAAAGCTTGGTTAAAGTAGTTAATTGCTCTGTTATGCACAATTTACAGGACTTAATTACAAAACTAATACATTAGCCTTCTTGTCTGTAAGTCACAGGCACAACTTCATCCTTCCCACTGGGACCCGGTGAAATTAGACCTTACCTTATTTCAAGTTAAAACGTTTCGATTTGCACTGTTTACCTCTTACTTTTGAAAACCTGCAACTTGAAGGAATACCCAACTACACTTTACAGCTTGTTTTTAGATTTATTTCCATTGTTTACCTACCTGTTAGCAACTTGAAAATGAAAATTTCTTTCACTGCCCACTCCTGTTCCTGTGTGCTTAAGCTATACTTGGCATACTTCAATGGCTTTTTTTTTTTTCTCCTCTCCATTTCCTCGTACATAGATCTAACAATGCTTTTCTGTTTGCTTCCTTGTGCATAGATCAGTTCATGACTAAAGTCTTTCCAGGTCTAAGTGAACTGCAAGAGTGCTGGAGGATTCAGAGCGAGAAGGAGGAAGAGTAGAACACAAACATTTTAGTGCATTTCTAAACAGCAACTGGACTAGATGAGCACATAATAGTGAAATTTATATGCAACTCTTCGGTGTTTCAGTATTCCTTTCTATTGCCCAATTAGTCAGAAGTAAGCAGAGAAAAATAAGTTGAAGACTAGATGAAGCTTTATTTACAATTGATTATTTTAAAGAAAAAAAAAAAAGGCATATACTATTCTTGTTATTTTCTTTCCCCTGCTTACCATGAGCGTCAGGTTGAGAAAACTATTTTCTATCTGTTACACATGTGAGAAAACTTGGTCTCCACTATTGTTACTTATGTGCATCTTGATTATGGCAAAATATTGGCATAAAATAATACCTGGAAAACACTAACACTTTCCCTTTAAAACTTCCTGAGGATTCAAGTATAACTATTGTTGTTCTTTGTATCTTCAGCTCACTGACATTAAGCAAATTAAATCAAAAAACTTTCCAACTGTGAAATATTCCTTACTGCTAGTTGTCAGACAATCAGCTATCTGAAAACGTATCAAGATTTCACTTGGTATGATAGCACAAGCAGGAGTGATGTGTAATTACTCTTACTTATTAATAACATCATAATCACAGAATGGCAAAACAATCAGTCTTTCTAGGACCCACCACTTGTCCTCTATGTCAGTCAGAGCACGATAATTACAGGGCAACCTGCTAAATGCAATTATTGGGCAATATACACTTAGTGCCAGCTATTACCACGCTTGAAGCCGTTTAAAGCCTGTACAACACAGCACTTCCCATTAGTGAAGGACTTTTAAACACCAAGTAATCCTTAGAACAACTTAAAGAGAGAAAAAGCCTCTTTAGAAGAGTAGGGCGAGTAAATGAGAGGTGAAAGAGACTGGGCAAGATCACAGATTTATTTAGATGCCACTGTAACACACAGACTGGTGTGGAGCTCAGTACTGCACAAAAAAAGTCAAACCAGTGACTTGACTTGAAGGCTACCAAGGCTTTCCTTCATGGTGGGAGGCTGCACCAGCCCACTGCCCAGTCTCACACGCTGCAGAGTGACACTTCACTGATCAAACCAAAACATCACTCGGTTTTGCAGGGCTGACTTTGTGCATTCTTCTGTCCAATGACTTCGCTGCAAATAAAACTACAGGTTGTATTGGAGTGGCTAAGCTGACCTAATGTGACAGAACACCGTTAAAATCTCTTCCAGATAGTGCTGCAATTAGCAGCTGAAAGCTAGAACCACAAACTCAAAATATCTCGACTCTTGAAACCCAGCTGCACTCACACTCAATATACCTTCATTTTAATTCCTACCCCCCCACATAGCAATGAAGACAAGAAACCACTTCAAAAAGTTCTTCTGTTGATTGAACAGGGATAGCAAAGTTGCTGGTCAGTCAAAGGTTAAAGTTAGCTCGGTTTTAGAAAAGCAAAGCAGAAAATGGAACGGCATTGTTCACTGCTGTTGACACTTGTGCACAACAGCACGGCCACCGAGTTGTAGGTGACTGTTTCAGCAGTCTATAGGGATACTCTTCGGAGTAAGAGCAGCAAGCCACATGAGAGCTGAAGGTATGAGGTACTATGTCCATTTTGTTAGTCTTGCATGAAGATTTCTCTCCCAAATTCCCCAGCTCCCTCCCATGCTGAACAGTCCCCAGCATTGGCAATTCTCGGGCTCCCTCTTCCATGACAGATTCTATCTCAGGTCTTAACTATTAAGCACGTCCCAAATCACCTCTTGCTACCCTAATCTCCAGCCATCAGAAAACACCACCAGAAGAGACCTCAAGAGACCATCCAGGCCCTATCCTCACCCCTAGGAAGGATCATATGTCATTCCTGACAGATATTTGTTTAATCTGTTCTTAAAAGCCTCCAGTGATGGAGATTCCACAACTTCCCAAGGCAATGTATTCCCGTGCTCAACTATCTCTGCTGCTGGAACTTTTTCTTAATGTTTAACAGAGACATTTTTCTCTTAATTTAAACACATTATTTCTTGTCTCATTCAGTACAGTTATGGAGAACAGATTATTACCCCCCACACACACTCCTCACAACAACCTTCTGCATAATTGAAGATCTGTCTCAAGTCCTCTCCAGATTTAACTGCCACCTCTTTATTTCTCTGTGGGTTCCAACCTCACTCTCATGGAAGCTACACAAACTGCCGTCAAGCATCGACATATAATTCCTAACAACCCTTTTCAACCAAGCTGTGCCAGGAAGAAAACCCAAACTTTGTTTTCTTCTCCTTACCCTTGCTCTTCTATTGACTTGACTTAGACTTCGCATCAAAAGTGCACTTAGGCCACCCACTGAAGACACCTCAAGGGGGAATTCTCTTCTGTGACTGATGCCCAGGATAGCAACATCCCAAAGAACACTCTCTAGGCAGCGTTTTAGATTAAGCCATCCAGTATAACACGTACTACTTGACTGCCTCTTCCTCCAGGACAACTCTTTACTTGACCTGACTATTCGTGTCTGGTATTCAGTATCTGACACAGACTCCAAAGGTCTCCCTCGCTGCTAAATTTGATATCTAAAAGCTGTTAGGTAACCCCTAACATCTCAGCTGCAACTGCTGTGCTCCACTGTGTTTAAGAATGCAATGTGATTTCCATGGAGAGAGCCCTATCTGAACGCAGTGCATAAGCGTTCCACTTTTCCAGATTAATTTTGGTGTGCAGTTCGATTTTTTTTTGAATGTTAGAAGTAGCAGCTATTATTAGTTTTAATCTCAAGGAGATTTCGATTTTAACCTTAGTTGGTATCTCTTCAAAGATACTGTAGTTAGGGTGTTTTCAAATCCCGTCACATCCACAAAACTCGTGTCAGACCGCCCTCTCCTGGTACGCCAACACACCGACATCACAACTGGATCCAACTCCAGCAACTACTGGCATTGTTTTCAAACACAAAATTCACATCGTGACACAAAAGCAAAGCCCAAAATAAAACGTCAAGGAAGCTGTTTTGATAATGTCAGCCACTTTTCTAAAGCAGCGTAAGATGAACAGCATTTAAGTAGTGAATTTTCTTTCAAGATGCCGTAGGAGTGGCTTGTCTTGGGGAAAAAAAACGATGATGTCTGTAGAGAAAAGCAAAACATGCATAAAAATGAAACTGTTCTGTTTGCTTTTAAGCTTTATAAAAGCAGCCAAGTCCATAAAGTCTTTTATTCCACATCAATTATGCTAAAAACAAGGTCACAGAAGAGAGCATTTTCAACAGAAAGCCATTTCCTTCAAGCTGGCACAAGTATTTCACTAGGTCTGAAACAGAAAGGTATGAAAAATGAGAGCAGCAGCAAATGTTTAAGTAGACCACCTACAGTCATCACTTTTTATTACATTGTTCAAAGTAGAAAAATGAAAACAGGAAGATGACAGGTCAACTACTGAATAACATGCACTGTGTTTAGTACACATACACCGAAGACTGGAAGTGTCCAGAAAAAAGCACAGCTTTATTGTATGATGAATGTCTCACTTTCCTTAGCCAATTTCATTTTTTAAAATTAATGTTATATACAATAAAGATTTAAAAGCTTTTTTTAAAAAAAAAAAAATGACCACCCTTCACACCAAAGAATTAATTTACTCTAACACAAAATTTAGTCTTACTTAGAGGAACTCTACCCCTGCTCGTGCCCAGAGGGTAAAGGAAAGCTTTTTCAGAAGATGGTAACAGCTTCCCTGCCTTCTACTCTTCCTCTTCAAGCCAGAAGTGATTTCTTTATTTGCAGAGAATCTCAAGGGGTTTTTAAATTTTTGAAATCTGAAAGAAAATTCATGCAGATTTCAAAAACAGTTTACAAGGAATGACCAAGCATATGGGAAACATCAACACTTCAAGCAATTCCAGCTGAAAGGGCATCCTTTACAACATCACCATTTAACTACTAAAGACAAATTCACATTTTATCTACTTCAGTTCAACTTCAAAAATACAACCAAATCTCAGGCTCGAATCCTGTTCTTTCAAAAACAGAAACAGAGCCCCATCAGCAAAATATGGCTTACTATCAACTCCAAATCACCTGAAAACTAATTTGTCACCACAGATCATGTTTTTAAACTATTGAATTTTTTCCTCTTTGCTTAAAACAGCTGAGAGTCCCACATTTGCTGACAGGTCCATTTAGCAACTTCCTATATGGACTGCACATCTGAGAGCAGCGCACGTGTAGCAAGATGGTCCATGGAACACATCCCATCTAACAGTCACCACCAAGTTTCAAGGACTGTAAACATTTCTCTAAACACAGGAAAACCCCAGCCTATGGCAACGTGCATACAAATGCATGCACAGACATTATTTTTGTATATTGTCTGACTGCCATATCCTGCAAGAAAACCCACTAGCCCCTAGCACGATCCTTCCAGCTGAGAAAAATTAGGTTTTGCCTTCTTGAAATGACTCAACTTGGTGTTGCAGATAAAGTCAAGCATTTGTCGAGTTTTTTATAATATTAGCAGTGTTGAATTGCTATTCAACAGACAGCATAAAGTAAGAAAAAACGTTAAGCAAGGATGTAGGCTGCAATAAACAGGTGACGTCAAATTCAGTTCAGTGTGGGAGGAAAAGTTTTTATCCTCTTGCTGACCTGCCATGACTGACTACCAGCCAGACCAGCGCTCTGACAGGTCTCCACACTGTTCTGATCCTCAAGCATTTGAGGCATCAAGACAAGGAAAATCAGCTCTAAGTTATCCAGAAAACAAATAAGGAACTGATAAGTAAGGAAATAAGGAGGAGAGAGAAGAAAGCAGCACTTAAGGGACAGAACGTAAGAACCTAATACTGACCTTCACTTTGGAAAATCAGAGGTAGCTGAAACCTCGCTAAATGTTAATTATTTTCAAGAGGTATTTCTACTTCTTCATAGTGTTTTTGGTTATTTCTGTCTTTCCTATATACAGAATTTGTCATGCTCCTTTTCCGGATTTGAGACCAAGGTCTTGTTTCTTGAGGTGTGGACACACACATGCTTCTCCTCCTCCATCTTTTGCAAGGAGCATCAGCAAGATGAACAGAGTCATCGTTCTCCTTCCCTGGTGCTGATAACTGGATGAGATTATGTTCTCTACGGTGAACGTTCTCGGATTCCGTAAGGATGGATGTGCTGATTGTTCTCCGGACCTTGCAAGTAGAAGCTAGCAGGGGAGAGTTCTTTGGAATCTCACTGGGTACTTGAATCCATGCAAGTCCTTCAGTTTCTGCATCTTTACACAATCTCATGCTGCGCCTCACGCTCTTTGCGCCACCGTTACGGCTCTTCCTTCTTAAAGGCTCTAAGGAGTTGTCTTTCAGCTGAGGAGCAAATAAGACTTCTTCCACATTAAAAGAAGAATCTGGAGAATTTTTTCCAGTTATTTCCAGTTTTTCAACAGGAGGAAAATAGATGGCACTACTTCTTCTTCTCCTTGGTAGAATACCTCTTACAGAATCTTTTTGTGGACACTGAGCTCTTTGAGCATCCTCAGGTACACTATTGACCTGTTGTTCCAGAAATTCTAGGCCAGTTAGCTCCTCTGCCTTATTTAGGAGATTTCCTTGTAATTTCTCGTTTTCTATCAAGGAACCACTTTCTTTTGCCTCTTCTACACATGCTGTCTCTTTACCTTGATGGAAATGGTCAGATGTATCAAAAACACACTTTGCATCTGGCACAATGTTTGAAAACTGGAGTGGGGCAAAAAAGGTATTTTTTTCTTTTTAAACATAGGCAAAGGTAACCCACAAAAAAAATAGTTTCAAAGAGCTGACAACTAAACAACTGCTACTGTTTTCCTCACCAAGTCTAGTCATTCTCAACAAACCCCAACTAACCAACATATAGAATCCCACGCGTTGGAATGTGCTCCAGTGTGGGGCCAAACTGATGTTACTTGAGGCCTTGTTCACATGAGTTCTCAACACCTCCTTCCAAGGATGGAGATTTCATGACCTCTCCAGGCAGCCCATTCCAATGTTTAATCCCTCTTAGTTTTTTTTTCTTCCCCAAGAACATTACTTTTTTGATCCAGCAACATCAAGCACAATTCTGACTTATTTCCTAGCAGTATCCTTAAGAGTATCAGTTACCTCATGATCAATGCCAGAAACAGACTGCAGATCACCATCGGACACCTGAAACACGGCATCACTGGAGCTGCTGGGTTCCCCAACGCCCAGGTCCTTAGAGCTTGAGCACATATGAACTGCACAGATGCTTTTCCTTCTCATTCTCTCAACCACTGGCTTCTGTTGACCATCCTTGTGAGCTTTCCCAGATCTGGTGTTATCTAAAAATATGTCCTCTGAATTAGAATAAACATGGGATTACTTGACTGCTTGTGCATGTACAAAAATCTTTTTTTAATTTTATGAATGACAGCTTTATAGATAAGTAGCATAAAAAAAACACCCAACAAACCAACAGAAAGCTACTGCATATCACTTAACTATTCATGCCCAACTTACAAGTTTTAAAGATATTTTAATATCTGGTAAGATAGTTAAAGATATTTTAAATGAAAATATCAGTATCTAGTCAAAGTACAGAAAGGCTTTGTTTCTTTTTTGTCAGCTTTACACTGGAGTCCAACAAGAGTTAAATTCATCCTGTTGGAGATGATGAATCTATTAGATCTTCTGGACTCTACTGTTACAGGAGGAATCAAAAGTAAAAAATGAATACTGGGCTCTTTACCTATGCACACAGTTCAAGATAATGATCAACAGCTTTTTTTATGTAACTGTTGAAACAAAAAATGAGAAGCAACAGAAAGAGCAACACAAAACAAAACTAAAAACCACATTACCTGAAAAAAGTGCATTTGTCTTTGATAAATTTGGAGATGAGGTAGAAGAGAAAGCCTCTGGAATTTCAGGGATAGGGCTGAGAAGAGGTTTCTTAGAAGCCATCTCTCTTTCCCCATATAAAGATTTTTTTACTTTTTTCTTTCTTCTTTTCCCATAGCCTGAATGTTTTATTTTCTGAAAAGATTGAGACAACTGAATAGAGCACAATGTAATTATAACGATCCTGTACAATATTTTCCAACAAATCAGTGACACCATTACTGACTTTTGACAGGTAACAATTGTTTCTCCTAAAACGAAGGTTCCACTTGTTCTGCCACCTACAAACTAATCTAAGCACTCACAGCAAAGCAGAATGAGATCGGATTTTTGTTTCATTTAACCAAAGCTAGAACTCAAAGGAATTAGTCTTCCAGCTCAAAACTACAGATTCTTCATTCAGGCTTAATTTAAAAAGGAGTATGTGCTTTCCCTTCCTAGACATGAAGGCAAAAATAATTTAGAAGTCTCACACCTTTACAATACTTACCTAGCATGTAAGTGGGCAAGTTCAAAGAACTATTACTGCACACACTTAGTAAGAGAAGAACCACAAACTCATTTTCTCTCCCTGAAGTCTGGAAAGTGACACACCACACTCCTCGCCGCTTTACCTCCATAAAGAATTTTTTTAAACCCTTAAAAGTATTTTTATTTAAACCCTGCTAGTCGGCCTTAACAAGCAGTAAGAAAGAGGGTTGTGCCACTAAGTGCAGGAAAACACAACAGGCATGAAGAACATTGGTAGTAACAGAAAACATAACACCCTTTAGAAAATCTTTACTACAAAGAGCAAAATAATCCCATAAAACGCACAAGAAAGAAGAGACACACGGATAGAGAAATAAAGGCAGCGTTCACCAACTGCAGTGGGCTGTCACTTACTTGAGTCTTTTTGGTAGCAGATGTCGTTCCATTCTTCTGTCTTTGAAACTTGCTCTTTCTTGGATTTTTAGTCTCTTTAGCATTCTTAGTACTCGTGGTCCTTGCGATGCTAAAGCTGGTCCCCTCTGAACTGGTGCTACACTGTTGAGGAACGTGAATTTTAAGTTGGTGAGGTGCACGTGTACATGCTTGCATTTTTAAAAAATATACCCCAGTCCAACAACCATAAAAATCACATTGTAATTAGTCTCCATTATTTCATGTATGAGGTCATAAGAGCTAGATGCTGGCAATTAGAAATTCAGATTTATAGAGCTAGTCTCTATTACCATATAATATATTCCTATTTGTACAAAAAGGACATTCTAATGAGAAAATAGTGAATTTTCATCTTCAAATATTTCTTTCGGAGAAGATGGGTTACTTTTTTCATATTACTTTTTTTTTTTTGCCTTCCCTGTCCAATAAGCACCTTAAAATGCCAGCAACCAGAAGAGATGCATGTATGACACTGTCTGCCTTATGGCTAGCAGACAAAAAGGTGAACAAGCCCAAAGATCTTCAGCGCCGATCTTGGGAACACAACCACATCGTCAGTGATCCTGAAAGTCATCACAGGTTGCAGACTAAACTCGACTTGTTAGCCTCTATCTCACATTCCTATGTCTCAAAAAAATTAAACCAAATAGGAAAATTTGACAGAAAACTTAGTTTCCATTCTCTTCACTTTTCTGTGAGTATAAGTTTTTAGATTCCCATGAGCAAAGCCCCTTATCCTATGAATGAAAATCTGTGAATGAATCTCTTCTAACTTTCGTCAGACTATTTGGGAAAGTTCCTGGAAAATGCAAAAGAAACAGTAAATTTAAGTATCAGGCTACAACCAAAAGTGTCTTTAATAACTGGAAAACCACATTCACTCAAAAATGAGATTCCTTAAGACAAGAACCTGCACTAACACGAGATATTTCCATATACGAACATATATACAATCCTCATACCTGAGGCCATTAAAACCTCTTAGAAGCATCAAGAGGTATAAAAGATAACAATTCTGCCTGAAGAATGTAAAAAAAAAAAAAATCAAAACAAACATCATCACTAAAGAAACTTACCTTCCTTTTAGTGGAAAAACGAGTTTTTATCATATCAGATTTCTCAGTTCCTGAAGAAAACAGGAATATTGATTCAGTTTCAACACAAAAAGTTAATCACATTTTGAGGAAATTATCCACATAATTTCTAACATTACGCACAGCATGGTCAGTCATCTTAGTCTTGATTAACTAGTAACTTAGTCTTGAGGACTATCAAACACAGCAAGATGAAAAAAAAAAACCACCTTCAGAGCTTGCTATTTTATAAAACAGAGGAAAACAAGACTTGTGAGGATTTGGTAACAAAATAATGAGCACTTACACAGCTTTCAGATACATACATACACACACATACACGACCCCCTTTCATTTTTTTTGTCATTGTCTCGCTTGTTGCTTTACAAACATCAAAACTACAATATCAGAATCAAGACAGCGAACTCGATTACTTAAAGCAGCAAGTCTAATTCTCTCAGCCACCTTCACAGAAAACCACCACCAGGTCAAATAACACCTAGTTAACATAACCAGGTACACACTGCAGCTACTGCAGAGACCTTTAGAAGAAAGCACGAGTGCTTACATTTTAGCAAAGTGAAATACATCCCCTGTGTAAAAACAACCAACCAAACCAACCCTGCATCATCTCTGAATTTTCAGATACAGAAAAATGCATTAGCTAATGACAAGACTACAAGTTGGGGTTACCGTCTGCGTTTTCAACAGGTGAGAGGTCTTCTGCAGCAACAGGATCCTCCACTAACTCCTGAAGAGGCTCAACACATTCCTTTAAACAAAAAAAAGTTAATTTTTTTGGCAACATATACCAGATATATACTGAAAACCACCTGGTCCTTTAGAGTTTAGAATAGCCAAGCGATTTTGTTGGGTTTTTTTCCTTAAAGAACGTGGCAGGTCATTTGCTATACACAGGAAAAAGAAATACAGTATCAGAAGTACATGAACAAGCCAAGGCAAAAACATTTCATGCACTACCAGTTCTCAACTTTAAACATCGCTCTGTAGGCCATGATGCTATTTAGAATTCATAAAGCAAAAGTTCTCAATGTCATTCTAAAGCTCAAGCAGACTGTATTTTAATATTTTAGCAATTCCTTTTCAAAACCAAGCAGACTGGGGAAGAAATTAAACAAAAACTGAGCATTCACAGAGACAAAGAGGCTGTTTTTACAGGGAAAAAAAAATCCAAACAAACAAAAAACCAACAAACACACCAACAAAAAACTTACATCAGTGCAATCAAAGTTTGGCTGGGGTAGTGGTTCTTCTGGGAGCCTTGGCCTGGCACAAGGGCTGTTACTTTGCAGCCCTGGCTGACGGACTGGCGTTGCTCCTCTGCGCAGCGGAGTATTTGCAGGCAAAGTTTCATCAAATATTTCTGGGCTTAGAACTTTTCCAAAAGTAACTCTCTTCTTCTTTGGCTTTTCAGAGCTGTGCCATCCCGTTTTCTCTGTTATAATTAAATGCATAGACTGCTTAGTGAATTCCAACAGAACTTTCATAGATCAGAGACTTTTCAAGGTCTTTTTATGGGTCTTAACCTTGTCTTATCAACCACACCCCGTTCCAACCAAACAGCAAAATACCACCTCCACCTGCCTGGATTCAACCTGAATTTTCACTATAGCTTCATTACAGTATCACGAATCACAGAAGAAAGAAAACAGAAGACTAGAAATTACTAGATAATCCACAAGTTCCAGCTGACAAGTGTAAAATCTCTTGGAAAAAAGGTGATTCTATTCCAGTATTAGAGGCTTTCTGAAGTTTTGGTGTGGGATTTGGTATGATTTTTTTTTCTTTTAACAGACATTATTTTCCTTGGCAACCTTACTTTCCACTTCATGCAGTAGGCTGTCACACATGAGCTGCTTCAGTGGTGGTTAATGCATATCATTCTTCAGATTTACCAAAAAGGCAAAAGTCTTAAGATCCCACTGCCTATTTAAAAAATAAAAGAGGAATCTGACCTGTTTGCAATGCTTCAAAGATTTCTGCACAATCGGAGACTGCGAGACATTCACCTCCTCCTCGCTCAACGGCATCGTTCGAGTATTCCTACCGAATTTAAGTGATAACCGTTTAATTAAAATATTGTCCTTGTTCAAATCAAAAGTGACAATAACTTTTTCTGTAAGCAGCACTTAATAATCAGCCCTATTCTTTAAAAACCTACTTGCTTTCTCAACGAATAAAACAACATACATATGGATCTTCTCGTAACAGGAAAGCTTCAAACAAAGCTCCCAAGATGACCCAATGGAGATCCATTGACGGCATCAAATTATTTCCGATGCATGTCAATTAGTCAAAAAGTGTCTTTAACCACAATTCAGCTTCTGGTAGTTCACTAATGACTGCAGAAGTTCATCCTTAGGATTAACAGCTCCATGTAAGTCAGGTAACCAACCTTCATGCTGTCCATTAGCTGCTTCCCTGGCGTTTTCTTCAGCACGGATCGCAGATGGGAGCCGCTCTGGATACGTTCACTTAACAAAATATTTCCCATTTGCAGTGGGGTGAGAGGTGGCGTGACAGGTGGCTTGCTTTCATCAAACATCCCCAGGCTCGGTTCTTCCACAAAACTAACTTTCTTTCTGCTTAGATCTGATAAAACATCACTTGTAATATCTTCAGTGATGTGGTCAGAAGTGAAATCTTCAGAGCAAGCAGACAGATACGACAATTAAAGACTGAAGTAAAATTGAGAAGACTTTAGTATTAGCAACACGAACTATAAATGTATGCATCTCCAGATTCTGTGCATGGGTATCACCAAAAAAGAATCCATTCGTTTCTAAATTTCTATTATTGTGCCACATTTACATTTCATAAAACATACAGAAGTAAAAACAGAGCATTGCATGAAGGAAAAGATATTTTGTGTAAGGATTTCTCTCTCCTCCATGTAAATTGCAGGGGTGGGGGGGAAGTATTCCCTAATGTACAGAGAGAAACTCCGTGCATTAACATCCCTCTCTCCTTCACAGGCTTCAGCTACTGAACTACACTTTTCCACAAAAATTGCCTGACTAGCAAAAGGAAGGAAAACTCTAAACAATTATTCCCAGCCTGTGTCTCAGTTTGATTCTGACAGAAAAAGCAAACTCGGACTGCTGACGTACCACCCAAGAGGCCCTACCCACCTCCCAAATATTTCAGCTCCTCTCATAAAAGCTATTTCCTTCCTATGAATTGTGCTTAAGTGAAAACATGTTTGATGATATGCCATACCAAACAAGCTCTGAATTCAGTTTTTAAACTGGGACTGGAGCCTCCTCTGCAGCAGCACTTGAATAGACAGTTATTTGTAGTACTTTTGTTTTGTTCACCCATCAGCCTTTCTGTCAAAGTCATATCAGGTTTCAACTGCTTTATAAATTGTAGACAAGACGACAGACATGGGCTGACTTCTTGTGAAACGTTTCCTTACAAATATTCTAAGCATTTTGACTTTCTAAAAAGAATATAACAAAGATTGTAACAGTGATGAATCCTCCTACCATGGCCTGTTTCTCCAATTACAACAGCCTCCAATGACTCAATGGGACTGTGTTGCTCACGAACCCATTCCTAGAGAAAAAGTTACAAGATTTTATATATATAGCATCTATTTATATACACACTCGCACAACATGCTGAATAAAAAACTATTTGCAAACGCTGCCTTTTAAAATAGCATGAACTATAGAGTTTTCTTCATCCTAACAAGGATTTCAGAGTTTTCTCAATCATCCGCTTCTTTAGTTGAATTTATTTTCCCAAAATACCAAGGCTAAATGCTTAAAAGGATTAGACATCAGAAATGGAAAAAAAAGATGGAATGAAAAACCTGTGTGTTTTAATCACTAATTTAGGAAGTTTCTTCCTAAACTTCCATACAATAGTTACACTATCACAGCTGGTTTATGACTCAAAAGGTGCTCGGT
This sequence comes from Tauraco erythrolophus, assembly GCF_009769465.1. Taxonomy (NCBI): domain Eukaryota; kingdom Metazoa; phylum Chordata; class Aves; order Musophagiformes; family Musophagidae; genus Tauraco; species Tauraco erythrolophus. The sequence goes on along the minus strand of NC_141493.1, from coordinate 3,065,266 downwards.
CCAGCAGCACCAGTGGACACACCGAGCAAAATGGACCCCATCTTCTTTGGTTTTATATATGACACCAATAAAAGGATCACTAGAGATACTTGTATGGAAGACAAATTAACTTCTCCACTTGTATACAAGTAAATCTTTTTTTTTTTCCATGGAATATCAAATAACTGCCAAACAGACACAAGGTGAAGATTAAAAATCGCATTCTAAGTCATCCCAACGGATCAGTAAAGTTGGTTCTGATATCTGGAAAAAGCTGTATTTGCCAGATCTGTGAATTTGGCACCTCACATAGTCACAGCTGCGAATTCAAAAGAATTCGGGCATATTTAAATTTTATCAATGGAATAAAATAAGCATTTGCATGTGACTATCAGAAGAGAGTATAGTTTTACTGACTAGAACAGCTGATAGCACCCACATTGCACATTTGCACGTAGAAGAAAACCAAGCGCAGCCCCAGGAGAGCCAGCAGCAGGTGTCTGAGGTGAGGCTGTACTCACTGTCGGTCCAAACGATCAGTGTCTGTGCCAGATTTTCATTCCTTTGACTTGTCATAACAAGACAGAAAATTCTTACAGGGAAGACTTGCTATGCTCTATGTTTTTTCCATGTTCTTTGCCCACACTTATAGAAGTACCTTTGAAACAGCAGCAGCATGTTCAGTGACAGTCACATCTTGGGGTGAAGACACGATGGTGCAGAGCTTGGTATCAGACTTACTGCTGTTGGTCAAATTTTGTCTTAAATTTTCTTTCAAATTGGCTCCACTGTTGTCTGACATGAACTTTTCACTCCACTGCTCCAGGTTCCGCTCTTTTGTAAAAGGTACTTTGTTCTGAGCTGCATCAATTAAAACAAAACAAAAACCAAACAACAAACCACAAACTTCAAATAATGCTCTCTTTGTGTTTCTTCACCAAAAGGACAGCGAGATTCAAACAGCTAGGTAATTTTCTAGTCAGGAAAAAGAAAACACATGAATTTTTTAGTTCTACTTTGAAAATAACATTACCAACTCTTCAAAACAAAGCAAGTTACTCTTTTCATATAAATGTTATTAACACTACCAATACCAGAGAAGTAAAGCCAATACCAGTTTGTTTTGTTCTATCATCTTCTCAGTTACCACAGTACTGCCCTGACTCGCTTGTGCAACACTTACCCTTTTAATTAAAAAAAAAAGGATGTTAACAGAATAATGTAATGCGATTTCTAAAATTGCTGCACTTAAAAGTTATCAAACCAAAGCCTGCACATCACTATCGAGAGAGATAACCGTTACAACAGCTAAAACCAGTTCTCATAAAAATCCTTCACAGAAAAAAGTGTGAACACTAACGCTTAGTGAAAAGTAAATTAAAGGGTAAAACTAAAAACAGTCACAAAAAATACTAGTCTTCATTTTTCTTCAGGGGTTGTTCTGAGAAACCACTATTCAGGATGCGCTAAGAAATAAGATAGGTTTAAACAAACCAAAAAAACCCCAACTGAGCACAAAAAAATCTGTGCCAAACCTTAGCAAGAAAGATTTTTTTGCTTATAGCGTTTGTAGTTTCGTACTTTTTGGCCTAAAGGAAGACCTGATGTTTAAGAGAAATCATTGACCAGAAATATAATCAACTTACAAGAGCCTGCTTCCTGGGAAGCATCATCCACTCGTGACAGTCCAGAGGAGCCAGTCTCCCCTTCGGCTTCTGGTACTGATTTAAAAGATGTCTGAAAGGCATCTATCTTCTCCTTCAATGACGTGGCATTTTCAGGGTTAAAAGGACTAACCTGCTCAAACAAAATTAACTGCATGAGACTTTCTTTCGCCCTGGATGACATGGGCTTTATTACCTTGTATTTGTACTTTGGCATAAAACAAACTCAGAGAAGCAGCAAATCTTGTATTTAATCTGGCTGCAATTTTAGTTGTGTGGCAAAAATATGCAGACAAGGAAGTGCATCAAGAAATCTGTTAAGTTTTACTGCCTTTCATCATCTGTCCCAGTAGACCACAACCAGAATTTGTAGTCTGAGTTAAGAACAAATGTGATTAAAACCCAAGTCACTTATGCCAGTATTTACTTCACTTTGAACTATCAACAGTTTAATTAGCCAAAAACCAAGCATGGCAAATGCAGGAAAAGTAAAGGTTATGGCAAACAAAAGTTAAAATATACGAGCAAGCTAGACATGGAGAAACGACTCCAGACTCTGCACAAACACGTCAACAAAACTAAGGCCATGGTTATCCCTCTACTGGCTCCTTCCCAAGACTTACCTGCTCTTTCTGCCAGTACCTGTTTATTCCAAGGGGGAACTAAACTGACACATTAGGTATTTGAGAAAGACTCTCACCTGTGTAAAAGCTGCTTTTTGCCTGTTGCTTCGCTGTTGGGCAAGGTATTGAATAAGGGTGTTATTTTCTGGCGACCCCCGTACTCCGACTGTTGATCTTCGTCTAAATTTTAATGAAGTTGGAGACTTCCCTGAAACAGAGACAGGAGGAGATGGTGGGAGGGAACACAACACACACAAAAAAAGATTTTTTTTTTTGTAAGAATACCTAAAGCTTTAAAACGGTTTTTCTTTTAAGAGTGATTTATGCTGTTTACGAAAACATCCAAAGTTAGCTGCTCAGCTCAAGAAACCTTCCTGAGCAAAAGCAAATTAACTTCCTAAAAGCAACATAAATATTAACTAAACTATACAACAAGTGAGGAGCTGTCTTTCTTCTACTTTTTCAATTGCTAGTGAAGGAACTCCCTACCAATAGTCTTACTACTCCTTTGTGAAACTCACTGACACCTAACCAACCGGACAGAAAAAAGTTAAATAGAGAATTATAGCAACATCATATCACAGTCTTATCCTTGGTCATATTCAAACTCAGCCAGACAACCTGAACCTGACCTAAATTGAGGCTTTTCATAACAGGTAGGACTACATGACCTCCAGATGTCCCTCCGAGAAGGCCAACAGTCATTAGTCACTCCAGCCTTACCTATAGATGGTTTAGTAAAAGTTTCTTGAGTAATCCCAAATTCAGCAACAGTTACAGTTGCAAAATCAACAGGTTTTTTCCTCTCTTTCTCTGATACTCCACCACCAGGTTTTCCTTCTGCTTTGTACCTATTTGGTGTCGAGTAGCATTCATTCCCCAAAGAAACAGGCCTACTTCTTGAAACATTTTCCTTGCTGTTCAAAGGCAAGGTATCTTCACCAAGCACATCCCCTTTTCGCATATCAAAAAAGCATTCAGTGAACTGATAGCTAACAAGATCCTCCTTGCTGTGGTAAGATTCCTTCTTGAGGCCTTTGGTGTATTTCGGGGTGCATTTTTGCAACTGGGCCTGCTTCCCATCACTTGAATTCTCCTTCTTGGATGTTTTCACAAGTTTGGATTTTGGCACTTTGCAAGTCTTCCGCTCTTTTGACGCGCTAGGGAATGAGGCCTCTTCTTTCTCTTCAGTATATCTACTCTCATTTTCTTTAACTTCCAGGGGAGCTTTTATATTCTCAGATCGTCTGTGCATTGTTAGTGATTTTAAGAAACATTCAGTCAGCCTTTGCTCTCCTGTAATTACAGACACCTATCAAAAAGAAAAAGATATTTTAATAGGTATTTGGTAAGAGCAAGAGTTTAGTATCATTCTCAAACTTCTATCAAATCCATGTTTTTCCCTGGAAGAAGGGGTTTAACAGTGTGCTGGAAACGGAAAGCCTTGTCAGCTACACAGAACGGACACAAAAGGACAGCTCTGTAAAGAAAAACGCACAGCCGTGTAAACCTGCAACACAAGTGTTTCATCAGTAAGGAAATAAGCTTTTTATCAAAGTTAAAGCTGCTTTTAGTATAAAACACTTGAAGCACAATCACCCTGCGACCGCTGTGCGGTAACTTGCAACGAGCACCAGCAGCTCAAAACTAACTGGAGCCTTCAAGGCGCTGACGTGTTTTGCAGGTAGTTTCTTGACTTTTAAGCCACGCACGTAGAATCAGTAACACCACTTGGAAACTTTGGTTCCACAAATATATGGTTTTGGGTTTTTGGGGTTTTTTTTTGGTTTTTTTTTTTCATTTTGCTAACACGAATTAAGCTGTTAGACACCACGTGCAAGGTGGTTTTTTTTTTTAAGGCCACACGAAACGCTGGCGGTACCTCCACCCCGTTACACACACGGGACGGGGCACTGCCCGCCCCCCCCCCCTCCGACCCCCTTCCCGGCGCACGCCATTCCCGCCGCCCCCCCTCACCGAGGCCCCTCCGGGCGCACGCGCCCCCTCAGACGCCCCCCCCAGCGCTCCCGCTCCTGTAAACCCCCTCGCACCCCCGGAGCCCCCCGCCCTCACCCCACCTTACCGCCGGCCCCCCTCACGCCCCCCTCCGCCGCCGGCCCCGCGCCCGCCGCCGACATTCAAACCGGGCCGCGCTACGCTGTATGGCTACGCTGTATTCCTCCGCGCCCCTCCGCGCCCACCCTCTGCGCCCACCGGCCGCCAGGGCATCGCAGCCGAAGGAGCGCGGAAGGAAGGCGGCTTACGAGGGCCGGTCCCGTACCGCCCTTCTTTCCCGGGCGCCGGGAGGGCTTCACGGGGAGGGGGGACTCTTTCGCTGGCCGCGCGCGGAGGGATCACGAACTATGGCTCTCGTGCCAGTTTTGAAAAAAAAAAAAAAAAACACCACAACCCAAACGGTCCATTCACGAACCGCGCCCACGTGACAGGCTGCACCAATCAAGGGCGGCTCCACCTCGGGTCGTGCTTTATGCTAATACAGGGCTTTACGCCTCCCCTGATTGGCTGTTGGCAGTCCTTGCCCCGCCCGTCCTTGCCCCGCCACTCCGGCGGACCGCGTTTCTTATTGGACAGCGGGCTCGGCGCGGGGCAGCCGCGATTGGCCAGGCCTCATGTCGGTCAGCGTTCGCTGCCTTCCGGGTTCGGCAGGAGGAGCGCGCTGCCGCCGCCGCAGCATGAGGCGGGTCACGCTGTTCGTTAACGGCAGCCCCCGGAACGGGAAGGTGAGGGGCGGGCGGGGGGGTCGGGCCCTCGGCGGGGTCCCGCCGCCCGCGGGGAGGTGCTGCCCGCCGGGAGCCCGGTCCTGAGTAACTCCGCATCCCTTTCCCTCGCCTCAGCCGCCGGTGGGCAGGTGCGGCGCAGCGCTGCCCGTGGTTCGGCTCCGGGAAGGGGCCGCCGCGCCGCGAGCGGGGCTGCCGGCGCCGGTGAGAAGCCCTCCGCCGCCCCCTCGGCCGCGCTGCCGCCGCCGCCGCCCCCTCCCCGCGCTCGGTGCGGTCTGCCGGGGCCCGGCCCTGCTGCGGCCGAAGCGGGAGCGGAGTGTTACCCGCCGGGGAACGGGCAGCGGCGGCCGGCGTTTGTGCGAGCCGAGGGGAATCGCGACTTCGTGCCGGAATCGCGACAGGCCGAGGGGAATCGCGACTTCGTGCCGGAACCGCAGTTAAAGTCACCTTCGCGTCACCGTTATGAACTCAGGTCCTGCTCTACGCGTCCCGGTACCGGTGGGAAGCACGTAGAGTAAATCCCGCAGGATGTCGGGTCTCCGCCGAGTGCGGCGCACGGCGCTGTGCGCTTCCTGTCGGACAGACAACAAATAAAACGAATCAAGCTCTACCGCTTGTTTAAAATCCACGTGGTCATGTCGCGACAGTGGCGATAGTGGAGGTTTGTGGGCCCGAGCAGGGCACAAATCGCCGAGGAAAAGGCCCTATGATGCAGTTCTACTGAACGCGATCCATGATCCCTGACATTTCCTATCCGTGTGTCTGGACTGAAGACAGTTAACGGGATGGCAGTTTAATTTTTGGTTTTAGAGAGGGGAAATAGATTCGGGAGAGACTTGTAGTAACAGAGCAAACAGCAGTATTTCTTTAGAGAAATAATACTTGAATCATCATATTCCTGTAGTCCCAACATTCCTTCTTCCGCTGCTGCCGCCACGTCAGTACGTTGAGTCGTGGCCAAGGGATGTGCACGTCACCTCGTTTTAAGGCAGCTGGGTTTCTAACATCAAAGTTGGTCTGTTTGATTCCCTTTTTCAGTAGAGACCCGTACATATCTTCCTCCTCCCCATAAGAAGATACTGGTGGCCCTGGTAGTAAGTCTGAAATGGCAGGAACTGTGTGAACACAGTGCCTGTAACCACCTCTGTCTTCCACAGGTCGTGGCTGTGTATGGGACTTTGTCAGACCTGCTGTCTGTGGCCAGCAATAAGCTTGGAATAAAAGCCACCAGTGTTTACAATGGAAAAGGTGGACTCATTGACGATATCGCTTTGATTAGGTAAGGCTTATCCAATAAAAGTCAAATCGTGGATGCAGATTAAGAGACTTACCGGCCTATTAATCCTCTGACCTTAATCAATAACCAGTGCTTTCCTTAAAAACAGAACTTGTCGTTGCCAGCCAGTACGCCCAAAGGTGCTGTCATGCCTCAAGGAAAGTAATGCTGTCTTTGAACTTCAAAGCGTTTCTGTCTTGATGAATCAGAACTTGATACAAGCTGCATTTTATGCCTTTTAACACCCTCCTGTGCTGATGTACGTACCAGGAAAATTCCACTGTTCTAGTCAGCACTTGGATGAGGTTTTTTTTTTGAAGGGGACGACCTGTAGCATTGCTTTGGCTTCATGGAACGCTCCCAGAGCGGGGAGAAAAGCAGCTCTTTTGTAAAATTAAACTGGTTGAGTAACAGAAGTGATCCCTACCTCGTTGATACAGATAGCACTCTAATGAAGTCAATCATATTACAATCCACTGGAACCTGCAAAATTCAGATAAAAATCAGATAAAGTTATAACTAATGGCAACTGATTATCATTTACCTGAAACAAATCATGAGGGGTTACCACTATCGCTTAGACGAACCAAAAATTATGATTAATTTTTTTTTTCCCTCTCCTTCTCTTCCCCCTTCCCCTTTCAGGGATGATGATGTTTTGTTTGTCTGTGAAGGGGAACCCTTCATTGGTAAGTCTCTGTAATGCTCATCTTTAACCTTCTGTTTAATGGAAAGATGTTTTGTCTTGCTTTCATGTAAAATCTTACTTTCTGGTGTTCCTACCATATGGAGGATTCAGGAATATTCACAATTTTTCTCCTAATTACTGTGTCTTTCTCATGTGTGTAGATCCTCAGACGGATGGGAGACCTCATGAAGAACTAACAGGGTCACACACAGATTGGTTAACACTCAATGTTGGAGGCCGATACTTCACCACCACACGGTAAAAATGCAACGAGTTGGTTTTGTTCTTAAAGGACTTGATTTCAGTCAAGTAGTTGTAGCAGCTGGTAGTGTCCATCCAGATGGACAGAGGCTTCAGATGCTCTTGCAAAAGAGCTAGAAAAATAACTCTGTGTTTTGTGTTTCCTACCACAGTTTTGCAACAAATTAATTCTTAAACAGTTTAGATATGAAGTAAAACTGGTGAAAAGCCTGAAGAGGCCAGGATTTATCCTTGGAATATTTCAGTCAACTAAGGGCTTTGTATTTAAAATACCTTTACAATACATCAAGTCAGAAAGATACTTCGTTATCACACTATATGAAATTAAATCAGTACAGCATTGTAGCTGTTGGAGTGCGTATCACACCCCAAGGGCAGAAAATACACACCAGCCAGCAAGTTTGTCTCTTGAGGGAAAGATTCCATGGCAAAAATAAAATAGCCCTGCCTTTGTTTCCTAGGAGCACTTTGGTTAATAAAGAACCTGACAGTATGTTGGCCCACATGTTTAAAGATAAAGGTCAGTATATTGAAATAAACTTTATTTTTTCAGCTAACAAATTAGCAAAGGAGGCAGAAGGCACAAGGCACTATCAAGTTGAGACTCGTGTTCATAAGTTAAAATACCAAAAGTATGTTAAAGTATCAGAGTGGAATGCATAATTGGGTTTTTGTAATTGTTTCTCTGTTGCCCATGCAGTGCCTTTCAACTGAAAAGATGACTTCCCTCCATAGTTAATATTTTGGGGTCTTTTTTGTTCGTTTGTTTCATTTTAGATTTTTATCTTCTTGTTGTGTCTTGCTCAGTTTTGTCAGCAGAATGAATGAGCAAACACTGAACGAGACAGCCTTTAGCAAAGGCCAGACTCAAATGCTGCTTTTGTTCTAGCAATGATTCTTATGTATGTGACAAACGTTTTAGTTATAGCAGGAATGAGTTTGGTTTAAGGTGATTCCACACACCCCTCTCCCAATTTTCTTTCCTTTTCTCTAAGAAACACCCGTTCAGGTGGAATGTTTCATAATCCAGTACTCTTTGGTAGTAAAAATCTGAAACTGAAGCAAATGCTCTTCTATTAATATATCAAATTTAATTATATATATGTTGTGGAAACAGATGCTTGGGGAAATAAGCAAGATCATAGAGGAGCATTCCTCATTGACCGCAGTCCAGAGTATTTTGAGCCAATTTTGAACTATTTGCGTCACGGACAGCTCATTGTAAATGATGGCATTAATTTGCTAGGTAGGTATTACTTGTATGACCTCTCCTAAATTACTACTCTTTAGAAGCTAAACTTTGCCCTCAGGTAAACATGATGAAGTCACTGGGACTTTCGTTTGCTCATCTAAACATTTGGGATTTTTCTTTGGTGAATTTATTCTTGAGCATTGCAATTCCACATGCTTGGCTTAATGAGGATACACTGTTTAAACTGACTTATCTTGAGAGCATTAAAATTTCTCCCTACCGGACTAATACCTGGCTGTAATTCTGGATTTGGTATCTTTAGCCTAATACTGGTATTGGAAACATCCTTACTACGTTATTTTCCTCCTTTTAGCTGCAAACAAATTTGCTTTTCCTCTATCCAGCTATAACTAATATAATGTATGTGGTTGTTAGTTTTATTACTTTATGCATTTCTTCGAGATGCCTTAAACTTCCACAAGTGATCTATTCATCTTTGTTAGTGTAGCTGAAATGTATAAAAGGTATAAGAATTAGAAAAAGTCGATTGAATTGATGCTTCTTCAATAGTAAGGATGGATTAACCCAAACTTTCTGGCATGCTCTCTGTGGCTATACACTGCCTTCTCCACTAAGAGAAGAGTGCCCTCTTCTTCAGCGACTCCCTGTAAATAACAAATCCTGCTTTGTCTTGTTAGGTGTTTTGGAAGAAGCCAGGTTTTTTGGTATCGATTCACTAATTGAACATCTAGAAATAGCTATTAAGGTAACTTGTTTTCTTTAATCTATGAATGCACATGTCCTGTTCTTGTAGGCAATATATAATTTAGTCCTGTCTGTATTAGCTTTTAAACGACTCTCTCAACAGAATTCACAGCCAGCTGAGGATCATTCTCCCATATCTCGAAAAGAGTTTGTCCGATTCCTGCTGGCAACCCCGACCAAGTCTGAGCTGCGATGTCAGGTGTGAAAATGCAGACTTTGTCTGGATCTCTATTGTCAGTGTCCGGTGGTTAAACATCCTGCAGCATTTTGTGACAACTTGAAATTCAAACATGTGCTTCCTCCGCTGCTTTTTAATTGAGTTTTGGTTCCAAGCTGTGGCAGAGTGACCTTAACATGAAATTCAAGTGCGCTGTTTGGGCTGCTTTCCTTCTTTAGGTTGAGGGTTTCCTGGAGGAGCAATTTGTTAAGCTATTGTCTTTAAATGTAAAGTGCACTAGGATAACCAAGGACAATGCTTGATAGCTTTGCGTTTTAGTCTTATATAGCAGAATAGATGGTCGTGTGTGTGTATTTAATATACACAGAGATACATATACATGATTCTCTTGCCTGTTTTGTGTTCAGAGCTACACTTCATCTTCTGTAACTTTTTGGGTGGTGTTGTTTTGGTTTTAGGGTCTCAATTTCAGTGGAGCAGATCTTTCACGTCTAGATCTTCGATACATAAACTTCAAGATGGCAAACCTAAGCCGTTGCAACCTAGCCCATGCCAACCTGTGCTGTGCAAATCTTGAAAGAGCTGACCTCTCTGGATCAGTGCTTGATGTAAGAATTGTTGTGTCTTGGAAAGTCTGGGCTGTGCTTTAGTTACTTTAAGGGAAGAGGAATTGGAACAAGCAGAGAAGTGTAAAACACGTAGTTCAATATTTTCTAGTCAGATCACTTCACAAGCTTTTTGAAGCTATCTTAAGTTAGAAGGAAGAGAGCAGTGGGTGATGATATCTATCCTGATATCCTGAGAAGTAATAGTATAGCAAGTTCTTACACTGCCTCACAGTAACAAGGTGGTTATGCTTTAATGGGATTCATTTCCTAAACAGAAATGAAAACTACACTCTGATCATTTTCAGTATTGTTCATCTTTGCTCTTTAATGAATCTCACTGACACGTCTGTCTCTTACCAGTGTGCAAACCTTCAAGGGGTAAAGATGCTGTGTTCCAACGCAGAAGGAGCATCTCTGAAAGGGTGCAATTTTGAAGATCCCTCAGGCCTTAAAGCTAATTTGGAAGGTAAGACGTTTTTGGCTGTTAGGTGCTCTGTGGAAACCGAACCATGTGTTTGGAAATCTATATGGCATAGCTGTGGTTTGTACAATCCATTTTGTCATGAGAAGAGGCCGCGAATACCAACCTGAGTATGTGACCGTATAATCATTACATTGCAAGTTCTACCTTGACTTCTGTCAATTTACATGTCTCTGAGGAAGCATCATTCTGGAACTACTGTGTTTTCTGGCTGTTTTTCTTCACAAAACTACTCTGTGTGTGTTTTAGGTGCTAACCTGAAAGGTGTTGACATGGAAGGCAGTCAAATGACAGGAATTAATCTAAGAGTTGCAACGCTGAAAAATGCAAAACTAAAAAACTGTAATCTTAGAGGAGCAACTTTGGCAGGAACTGATTTGGAAGTGAGTTATCATTCTTTTATATACTAACTAGTCAACTGATAAAATTTTGGAGATTGCTGCCTTTTGGCTGAGTTCTTCAGCTTCAAACTAGACCAAGTGCACTAGTCTTTTTTCAGTCTTAGTGATTCATGAATGATCTAGGGAATCACATTTTCTTTCTAGCCTCAGTTTGGAAGATGAGTCTAAAGTCTTGGATTTGCTAGCACCTGAAAGCCACAGGAGTGGCTCCTATCATCTCAGAAGTGATGCATGGAAATAATGCTAAACTTAACTGTGCCATCATGCCATCACTGAAGAGAAAGGCAGTTGCCTGGGTTTGTGGAGGTTTTTTTGATCCTGTGACATAATTTGTAGACTAGTGATGGAATCTTACCTGACTGGTGGCACACGATACGCTGCTGTCTCTATTAGAAAGACAAACTTGCTCATTTTGCAAGCTGTGTACATGGCTGTTCTTCCTCAAGTACTAGAGCAGCATTCAGAGTCATGTCTGGTGAGATTGCAATAGGCAACTCCTTTCTAGCTTTGTTCAGCAAATATTAGTAACACCTGGAAGATAATTTGATATAAAGAGTGTAAGTAACAACTTAAAAATATACCCAGCTGTTACCAGAAGTAACTGAAACTCTGAACTAGAGCGATAGACTAGAAGTTTACACTGAAATTTGTGGAAGTGAACGTGGCTTGTCTATAATTATAGTTAAGGTAAAGTTTTTAACTATGTTCTGGGTATATTCAATTAACATCTAATTTTTCTTTTACTCTTCAGAATTGTGATCTATCAGGTTGTGATCTACAAGAAGCTAATTTGAGGGGATCTAATGTAAAAGGAGCGATCTTTGAAGAGATGCTCACACCTTTGCACATGTCTCAGAGCGTCAGATAGGGAAGAGAACACGCCGAAGAGGAAGGAATCAAAATATTTATTGTGACTCTCTTCACCTCCTCCCCTTATTAAGTTAAAAGTAATGGTTATTAGATAACTTGCATTTGCAGTAGTGCCTAAGTAAACTCTTTGATCACTTTGGGAGGAGGGAGCTTTTGTTTAAGACTTAGAAATACATGAAAGTGGGCTGGTTCTAGAACCAGAATGTGTGGCTGGTTTAGGGAGAGGGGTAAATAGATTCATTGTTTAGCATTGCCTCACTTTGGAATGCATTTTAATTTATAAAGCACAATATATGCAATTCTATTTATTAAATCTGTAGCTGCAATATGAATAGAAAATGTTATTCATGTATAGTAGCAACAAAGTTCAGGTTTACAGTTAGACTAGTGTATTTACAGTCAGTTTCTTCACTCATGCAGTGTATTAAGTGACAGATGTGGTTTAGACAATGTCCACAGGATGTTTTCAGGTACTCTTCTGGGGTGAAACTAGTAGTTAACTGTCATCATAGGTAATATATTGCCTTGTAGTAGTTTGAATGCAGGTATAGAACAGCTTTATCATCTTCTAAAACGTGCAGTGGAAGCTGCTTCCACGGAAGGGATCTGCCTACACAGCAGATTAAGTTATAACTAAAACATCCCTGTTGAGAAATTGGATGTCTTATTTAATCCTTTCCAAATTAGTGTGAAATTGCACGATCAATCACAGCTGGTAAGAAAAATTCTCTTGCTTTCCAATGTCCTAACCACTCTGAACTGGAGTACCTGTAGGTTTTTCATTCTTTGTGGGGAATTAAATGTACATAGGAGAATACAATACTGTCACCAAAGCAGAGCTAAGCACTGGGGCCACCGCACATACTCTGTCCTCCTGTCATTACTCCAGTACATGAATAAATGGCACCCGTTTCCCCTCAATGCACTATGCAAATACTCTTGTACACTGCATCCTTGGAAGCATGGGCATAATCCCTTTCCCAGCCAGATCTTATTGTTCCACTTTGGGCCTGCTTTAAGTGACTGCAACAGTGTCTTGCGTAGGGCAACTGCTTTACCTGTGAGCAAATAGGGAACTAGGTGACTTCTGCAGTGCAGAAAGCCTCACAGCATGTCTTTAAGTGGTGGTGCACCTCGTTCAATAAGCTGTTTTCACTCTAGTAGCAATCTAGTTCTCATCTAACACGTTTATTTTATACACAATCAAAAAGCACATGAAGAAACTATACCAAAAAAAAGGTGCATCAAGAACTCTTACCTCAGATGCTTACTTAAAACACCCCAAAGTTAAAACCAACCTTGAATCTAAGGAAGTACAGCTGTTACTGGAAGTTAAGAACCAGTGTATCCCAAAACTTACAGAATGTGACACCGTTAGCAGTGGTTTGAGTTCCACAGTTACTTCAGTGGGGGTTGTCTTTGACTTGCAGTGCAGATTTGCTGTCCTCTGAAGTCTTTTTGTCTCAGTAGTTGTTAGAAAAATGCTGCTTTGCCATCAACCTAGAAAGATGAGTTCAGGACCAGTATGTGATTTGTTTGGGGGGAATTGCAGGATTCTCCCTTATTTTCAAGTTGGGTTAACTCAGGCATATGACATGAACTTCTGGGACTCAAAATCCCACAGCCATGTGGTTCAGAATTAGGATTTTATTTCCTCCAGGTTCTGAGGCCTCTTGATCTGGCTCTAGGACACCACCATATCCTTGGTGAAATACACCTATAGATTCAAGGGAAATATTTCAGCGTGATTTTGGAGTCCTTTCTCCCACCTCATCGCTGTCATTGAGAGAGATGTATATGTTGCAGTAGAAGAAGATTCCTAGGGCTAGAGAAATAAATGAATTATTTTTCTTTATCATATTTTGTAGCTGGCAGAAGTAAAATATTGTATGGAAAAAATCTATTTTCATAATCACTGTGTATAAGATATATTTGAACTTTCACTGAAGCACTATGTTTTTAATAATCACAGCATGTGGCATCATTCATTCACAGATGAATTTAAGGTACCTCTTTTGCTATGACAAAGCTGTATGAGTAGCCCGAAGTGGCCTATTCAGAAATTGCAGGTTCCAGCATAATTTAAATTGCATTAATAAAAGTGTGAAATATAAAAGTGTCTTGGTTGTCTTAATTTAAAAAAACAATCTCAATCTTATCTGACTTCTGTGGGAAGGACAGCAAGTTAGAAAAGGCAAATTTTAACTTTGATAGCTTCTTGTATGCAAACTTTAAAGCGTTGTAGCTGTTGGTTTTGCCATTCCTGAGACCTTAACTGTCACCTTAGACTGGATTTGTATGTAACCAGTGCATTCTCAAATAGACTACTTAGTGTAAACTAGGAATTATCCTCTCTTGACTACTTAATTTATGAGAAGGTTGAGTTTTAGATGTCTTCACTTCTGCACAGGCAATTTGCACTATGGCAGAAAGCAAAAGAATTTTTGCTTTCAAGCATAAAGCTTACCTGCTAGAAAAACAACTAAGTGTTCCTTCTGTTGTGGGATTGCTGCAATGTTTCTGATACCTTCAGTTTGAGAACTTCCATGTTCGGTTTTTTTTTTTTGACTTGTCATTCATCTGCAATACTTTTCAGCTTTTCTTTGTCCCCACCCGTCATATTTGCTTAATAAAATATCTGAAGTCAGAAGTCATTAACCACAATTTTCATAGGTATGTGCACTATTTAAAACACTTTCCACATTAGAGATTATCATCACACAGCACAAGCAGCTAAGCTGTGTCTTAGTAAGGAAGTGCCAAAGCACCTATGGAAGAAAAAAACCTGACCTTGACTTTGCTCTATGAAGTGCTCATGATTTCAGTCTGATAAACTCCGGCACAGCAGTGGTAATACAAACACAGCACACCACAGCCGTGCTGTGGAGCACCAAAACTGGGAAAAAATCTAGTTCTTCCTTCGGTTTCTCACCTCCAGTACACATCCATGGGTTAGGAATGCTGCTGAAAAAGCCTCAGAGATTCATTAGGTTAGGATATGCCTTTCCAACTCTTCTGATAGAAGAGAGGTCTTGATTCTTGGAATGGGAATCCACAAACCCGGGTTTTCCTGACAAGTCCTAGACTTCCATGTAGGTACTTCACAGCATTGGCAGGCACTAAGATTTCTCTCCCCAAAGAAGAAAAAAAACAGTGCACTTGAAGGTCTGGGCACTTTGGAAAAGTTTATGTCAACTATGCTCCAGGGTCTGAACACAAAAGAGAGGTCAAGTGCTGAACACCCAGCTTCACACTTGGATTTTTTTGAGAGCACAAAGCTGGGACCAGGCTGACGAGCCCGGAGTGAAGCTCTCGCAGACCTTGGATGGGACTCCATTCAGAGTCCACCTCTGCCAAAATCATAGTTTGTTGGTTTCCGTTACACGGGGCCGTAACAGTATTTGTGGGCAAACAAAACCAGCTGTCATCTTTCCTTGGCCTCCCTGCTCCTTTCTGTAACTCACAACTGTGGTCTGGAGCGTAAGAGAAGACGAGGAACAGCTCACAACCAGTGCAGCTACGTGCTCTTTCGGACGTGCTTTGGGGTCAGCTTTGTAGCAGCCCCCCCCACCCCTCTATTTAAATGTCATCCCTCAGGATGAAGATGATCTTCTATTTACCTTTAAATAACCTTAATTTTTGCTAGGCTCATCGGGGAAAAGGAGTCTTAAAACACTATTACAGGAAAATCTCTCTTCTGCAGCAATGTGCCTACGCTGAGGTCACTTCTCTCCCACTGAAACAAACTATTTTCACAGCTTGATCAGTTTATCAGCTGAAGTTAAATGTTGGCTCCTCTTGCCGTGAGTAGGAGGAGCATTAGAGCAGGAAGAATTACTCTTTGCTAGAGTTACTAAATCTTCCTTAAATTATTTACTTATTAAATTACTTTAATCCATTAATCTCAAAAAGATCATGGGACCAGGAAGAAAGGATGTTTGAAGAACAATAAACATGGTACATTCAACTGCACATAAAACAGTGCATAGCAAAACAAAAGAGCTACCGGGTGGATAAAAAAAAATAAAATAATTCACTTTCTGCAGTCAAAATTACTGAATTTAACTCCTACATGCAAATAGCTATCAACTCCTTTATAAAACTGCAGTGCATAACTCTCAAGAATGAAGAACTCTCAAAGTACTTCAATGCACATTTACACACACACAGACATATACAAAAAAAACCCACAAAATAACTTGTGTCCAGGAGTCCTATGCATGAAAGAGACCCCGTTGTGACAACTAAGAGGGTCCCTTCCCCAGCATATTTACAATTTAATATACTTGTCCATTTCATCACTTTAATACTACTTTGCCTTTTATAGAGCAAGGAAGATGAAGGCATTTTAAACATTAAGGAGCAGATTTTCAAAGGAAAAATGCAAATTGCACTTGTGCAATCCTAGGCTCTTGTTTCTGCACCGAAAGACTGTTGCCTTCATGCCTGACATACAGAGACTAAGCTGAATTCCTCATCCATTTCAACTCTCAACAAAGTCAAACTCACCCAAGAACTTTTACATAAAAATTAGAAGCCACTGAAAGAAAAGGTTGTGTATTTTCCACAGGGTGACAGCAGTCAGGTAGATTTGAATGTCAGATTTACAGCCTCTTAAAAGAAAGGCTGTTACTTTTATGGCTCTTAGAGAAAACAGCTGAATTTAATAGCTACACCCGGGGTGTTCCAATTATGTGCTTTACTTCTGCTGCATTAGAGCAATCTTAAGAACAAAATTGCAGCCTGGGAGAGAGAATTGGATAAAGTGACCTGCTGCGAACGGCTTGGTGTTGGGGTGGCTGTATATAAAAAGTGAGATGACGAGCGTACTTGCAGGACATTTTCAAACAGAGAAGAGCTGGAGTTGCTCTGCAACCTCTCTCAGCAAGCAGGTAATGTGCTTGAACAATATAACAGATTCCCTTTTTACTTATTCAGTGCTTACAGATGATCCTACGAGAAGAAACTTGCATTAGAAGAGACTGCAAAGAGCACTTTCTAAGGAGCTGGGACATTAGAACAGAAACTGCATAAACTGAACACATCTGTCAAATATCAACAGGGACTTTCATGGAACCTTTGAGGTTCAGAAATTCCTAATACTCTGAAAGGGTGTTCAAAAATCCTAATTCAGATCTTCAGCCAAATTTTTCAGATGTTAAGTCTCTTTATAATGAGCTAATCCGTGCTTTGAGAGGCTCAAAGCCCAGCTGGGCTCACACGTAGGCACAACGCCACTGGGGTGCAGAAGACCAGAACTGGAGATCCAGAAACGTAACATTTTCATAATTCTGTAAGATAAAAACGGAGCTGTAATGTCATTATGATCAAAAAGATGTTTTGTTCTCTCACAGAATGGATAAGTCCTGGAAGATCTTTGTCAGTGTCCTCCTATTTGTCTTGTCTCTGGAAATCTGCTTGGCTCAACACTGGTCTTATGGCCTGCAACCAGGGGGAAAAAGGAACGCCGAAAACCTGGCAGAATCGTTTCAAGAGGTGAGTTCTGGACTGTAAAACCACCCTGCTGTTTCAGCTGGGACCCCTTATCTGTAAAAGATGCAAGCAAAAAAGAGAGGACGTAGGCTTTACTGGTATGTGCACATACCTGTCTCTCTCCCTCCAAACATACAGACAGATGTATATACACACACACATCTTTAAATTAGTAACTGGAAAGTAACTGGCATGAGGGGAAGATATTTGCCAGCCCTGCATCAAGAGCAGCACTGTCTACTGTAGGCTGAGAGCTTGGGCAGTCTGCTGGGAAGGAGAGATGGAAGTTTGTGCTCCAGGTTAAACCTGGTTTCATCCTGTCCCTAAATTTCAGCCCATACTGTGACTCTGATGGGCTGTTTTCTGACAACACTCACCCACTTCGCTGAGAATGCAGCCATGGGCTGCTGTGGTGTGGGAACCCATGAGCAATTAAATGACAAAGCAGACGTGGAAGGTTCTGCCCACCATCGGTTTCCCCATCCTTTCTAACACTCCTAACAGCAATTCTAACATCCTGATTTTGAGTTTTCTGTAGCACAAATACAGCACCTGGGAAAGAGGTGAATTTAAATTGTGCAGTGGAACAGTTTCATCTTCACCTGGAACGAGGGTAGAGTCGCTTGAGCAGAAAAATCTCCTTTCCTGAAGGCTGTTTCACTTCCCCATTCAGATTGCAAATGAAATGGAAAAATTAGGGGAAGTGCAGAAGAGAGGCTCGTACCAACGTTCCACGTTCAGTGATCTGAAGGAAGCCATGGTAAGTAACATGGGTTTTCTTTTATCACTATGGGAAAATTAGGGGACCAGTCCAGGCTGGGAAAGTACACAGAGGGAAGAAGAAAAAACGGTGGTGGAGGAGGAGGAGGCAGCAGCATGTAAATTTAGTTCACGTGGCAATACTGGCTCTGCCCTTATTACCTGTATCATTCTCAAGTACCTCAGAGCTACAGTCCTAGGACAGGACTACATTATTCTTGATGCTCCAGTCGTAGCAATGCCATTACTCCCTAAATTAAAAACAAAATAAAGTCAAATGCATTCTACCTTAATACAAATCTATGCAGCATTCATAGATGCTTAACTTCAAAGGTGCAGTTTGCCAGCTGAAGGATCAAGCCATATGGAAGCTGCTGCTCCCAAGGTCCCTAGACTGGGAAATGTCTTTTCCATTAGATGCCCTAACACAATGACAGCAGAGACTTCACATACACGCTAACTGCCACAGAAAGCACGCTCTCCAGCAAAAATGTGCTCTTTAATTAATATAGCAACACCTTGATCAGGCCAGATGGTCACCACTTCCTGGGAAGTGTCTCTGTGCTGTCCTAAAAGTTGGAACACTCAATCTCTGCTTCATTTTTGAAGCCAAGACCAAAAGCTTCAAGTATGTGTTCCAGCCTTTCACTGTGGAATCTGGCCTGCAGAAGGCTCAAAAACTCAGCAACAGTAATGCAGACAGGCAGAGTCTGACTTCCATTGGATTTTCGTACAGCAATTACCCAAACTCCCATTTTTTTCAGGTCATCTTTAATCATATTTGTACTAAACATAAAATGGGATCTTTGTCTGACTCTGGCTTCCAGTAATACTACTTGCAGTATGAAGAGCAAGCAACAGTAACTCAGTATATTTAGACTTTTATTTTTACTGCAAGAGTCTATGTTAGGCAGGAAAAAGATACCAGAACAATTACCAGGATATGTGGAAAGGAGTCCTTAATACTTCTTACTCACTTTGCAGAGCTGCAGGCACCCCCCAGTCAGAATCTTAGGTTTGCTAGTAATCTTGCACATCGGCATAGAAACTTCCAAGCACCTGCATCAAACAGTTTGCATGTCTTATTCCGTGCACAGCCTGAACGATGTGGCCTTCTTATTTCTAGCTTAAGCAGCTAAACGGCATTGAAATGCTAAATGGCATTGAAAACGAACAAAAATTTTTCCAGATGCAGCTTTTCCAATCTAACACATTCCTGGAGTTGCTACAGGAATATTACGCAATGAAAGGGGAGGTGTCTGGAAATGGTCCACCCCATGGAAAAACTTCTCAAATTATCTTCATCATTTCCTGGAGAAACTGGTAGTGAGCACAAACAAAAAATAGACCTAGCTAAGATACAAAAGGGAAAAAAATGCCATGTTCAGACAGCACATCTATCCAAAACACGTGAGGCTTTCAGCTCAGAGGTAACAACATAAATAAATATTCAAGTAGGAGACGATCCAGCAGGATGTGACACAGGAACGTGGTTTCCATTCGTACTAAGGTACACAGAGAATGGTAACAGGGCAACTGTGCCGCTCTGTGATGACCTGGTGATGCTTTTGCAAGCACAGCTTTCTTGTCTCAGGTATCTCGGCCAACTGCTTGGAGCTCACAGAGACATTCTACATACTGATGCTTTGTGCAAGTTCATGCTTCTTGTCCTAAACTGCTGCCAAAGTGCAGTGTTCAACAGCTGTTGGGTTGCACTCCAAGAGCGGCTGCAGTGGTGGACCCATTAACAGATGTAAAGCTGGTCATGCACTTTGGGATGAAAAGGGCCATTATAAGTGCCAGTTACATGATCAGATCCATGGGCAGGTGGCAGAGAGATCACGTCGGGTCAGATTTATGTCATTCTAATCCTCCTTCCAATGGAGACCACAATATGAATATTTTAGCATCTGACCAGGCTTTAAAATTCCATCATCAAAGTCATTTCTTCTCTTTAAAAAAAAAAGTGTATGATGTGTGTTTACAGGAAAGTCTGATCGAAGGAGAAGCTGGACGAAAGAAGATTTAAACCCACAAAGCCAAACTACAACGGACTCAGAATAAAACTTCAAAGCTATGTTAAAATCAATTCCTCTTCAAATGGCCTCCGCTTAGATTGCATTGTGTGAATAAATACTCCGAAATTGCACTTAAAGAGTAGATGATTGTTGTGTAGATGACTAGCTTACATGTAAAAGAGAACACATCCTAGCCCAGTGGCAGGGGCTCAGCAGCAGAGGGTCTGCTTTGTGTCCTGCAATGAAAACTTGGACGTGACAGCTTTGGTTTCACACGTCCCGACGATGCCTGGACAAAAGCCCTGTCTGATCTCACTAGTGGCTGGATAAAGCAGTGATACAACTTTGTTAAAAATCAAGAATAAACTTACTGTTGGGATGTAATTCCACTTGCACTTCAGTAATCCATGTATGAAAGACTTTCATATGGTCTTATTTTACTGGTTCACTCAGAAAAACTACATTTATTTTAAAAAGGTATTTACAAACTTTACAATAGTTAATACATTTTTAAAAACATGAAAATTTATACACCTTGCTTTCATAAATCATTTACCCAGAAAGATGCAGACTCCCTTTCCAAAGCCTAGCTCCTACTCTTTCTTCAATTTAAAAGCTGTAATTTCTGCTGATTCAATTGCAGAAGACCAAAAGAAAGAGAGAGGAAAAAAAAGTTTTTGCAGTCCACAGAGGTGGGTTTTATAACTAAACCATCACATCCAGGATCTCAAAACACTCACAAAAACATGTCATCCATATTCAAGAAAAACGTGTCCCAGGGTTTATGTTGTCATTAAACCTTTATAATACCAACAATGAAAAGCTACATCATTAGTACCATGCATGTTGGGGCTGCATTTTAGAGCTGCTAAGGACTTACACCTCTGTTTAAAACCCACACAAACTGCAGACCATGCATGTGAAAAACAGGTTCCAGGTATGCAGTCATGCACTGGAGGGATGTCCATGGCAGCCTGAAGTCAGAACAGTCTGATTAACACCGCATGAACAGATGCTTTTCACCTTTTGTTAAGCTCCTCTCTACTCCTTGTGTACTCTATAGTGTCCACCACACCGTCCTGGAACAGAAGGATACAGGCTTTTTAGGAAGGACAGGCAGAGGAGACAAGGAAGAGTTGTCCTCTGTATCAACAACCTGCTGGAGTGCACGGAGCTTCTCCCCCTGGGGATGGATGAGGAGCTGACCGAGAGCTTCTGGGTCAGGAGTAAAGGGAGGGCAGGGACAGGTGACATTATAGCCCTGAGAGAGAAGTTTTTCTTGTTGCCTTTGATGTCACTGGCCAGATTTAATTCTGTCAGTGATAAAAGGAAGACAAAGGAAAATGTGGGCTGTTTCCAGAAGGAAACGGGAGACCTGGTTACCAGGGATATGGAGAAGGCTGAGGTACTCAGTGACTTTTTCTGCCTCAGTCTTCACTGACCAGAGCTCCAGCTGCACAGCCCAAGTCACAGAAGGCAAAGGCAGGGACTGGGAGAATGAAGAACTGCCCACGGTAGGAGAAGATCGGGTTCAAGACCATCCAAGGAACCCCAAGATGCATAAGTCCATGGGACTTGCTGAGATGCATCTACAGGCCCTGAGGCAACTGGTGGATGAAGATGCTAAGACACTATCCATCGTCTTTGAGCAGTCGTGGCAGTCCGGTGAGGTTCCCACTGACTGCAAATGGGGAAACATAACCCTCATTTTTAAAAAGGGAAAAAAGAAAGACCCAGGGAACTACTGGCCAGTCTCACTCCTCAAGATCATGGAGCAGGTCCCACTGGAAACAACGTTGAGGCACATGGAAAACAGAAGTGACTGGAGACAGCCAACATGGCTTCACCAAGGGTAAATCGTGCCTGACAAATTTGTTAGTGTTGGTGGCTAAGGAAAGAGCAACTGACATCATCTACCTGGACTTCTGCAAAGCATTAGACACTGTCCCACATGACATCCTTGTCTCTAAATTGGAAAGACATGGATTTGATAGATGGACCACTTGGTGGAGAAGGAATTGGCTGGATGGTTGCACTCAAAGAGTTGCGGTCAACGGCTCCATGTCCAAGTGGAGGCCAGTGACGAGTGGTGTTCCTCAGGGGTCAGTACTGGGGGTCTGGTGCTGTTTAATATCTTTGTGGGTGACATGGACAGTGGGATCGAGTGCACCCTCAGTGAGTTTGCTGATGACACCGGCTTTGTGGCGTGGTGGACATGCTGGAGGGAAGGGATGCCATCCAGAGGGACCTTGACAGGCAGGCCCATGTGAACCTCATGAAGTTCAACAAGGCCAAGTGCAAGGCCCTGCATGTGGGTCGGGGCAATCCCAAACACAAGTCCAGGCTGGGTGGAGAATGGATTGAGAGCAGCACGGAGGAGACGGACTTGGGGGTGTTGGTTGATGAGAAGCTCACCATGACCTGGCAGCCCAGAAAGCCAACCATATCCTGGGCTGCATCCAAAGCAGTGTGGCTGGCAAGTCAAGGGAGGGGATTCTGCCTCTGCAGTGCTGCGTTGAGCACATCGACATTAACAGGAGCAGAATTAGGTGAACCTCATGTGCTTTTGAAAAGCCCCTCTCCTGCCTTACAATCAGTGAAATCACATTATTTGTTCACTTTTTCTTTCTGATGTAGTCCTAGGAAAAGCTCACTCTGGTCCACTAGATATTTGGTCTGCAACAGTAAATATAAGAGAAGTTTTTAATTAAAAGAAAAAAATTCAAACAAGGTAGCAGTAATGGGTCAGGAATGTTTTCGCTAAAAACAAAAATTACAGTTAAATTACAGACATCTTAAACTTATTATTTCCATTTACAATTATAAAAATAAATAAGGAGAGAAAAATCTGAGAATCTGAGCCATTATTACTACAAGTCTAACTCACTGTTAATCTGAGGAACATACGCTGGGCTGCTTAGTGTGAAGGTTACGAGATGCAGGTTCTCAAGAACCACTGCACATACATCGTGGTATTTTCTGCCACTGCAGATCATAGAGCTGTTCTCCCTGGAATCGGTGTCCTTTCCTAATCCAGTAATCCGCTGAAATGGAAAGCTGTCTGTTCTCTCTTCCCCTAATGTGGATTAGAGCCTGTAACATTTTTAAAGGAATTTATCACAGCATGACAAATTTTAATTAAAGCTCCAGAAAACAAGTGTTGAGCATATTTCTCCAAAGAAAAAAAAATCCTCTAAGTCTTGAAATTCAACACTAGCTTTGAACAGCACAGCTATGAAATAGGATTAGTTTCTGTCTTCTCTGTAGACTGGATATTTAGCTTCAAGATTTGTTTTATTCAAAATTATGATTTGGGTGGAAACGCTGCTGTTCGCTTTCATTTCTGGTATGCAGAGATGACATCATTATGGACTGTTCTCTCATTTTTAGCCCTCCAGTTTAAAAGACGTTAGATGACATTTCCAAAAGCACCTAATGAACATGGAAAGATGATTCTCATTTTAAAAACTAAGTAGTGCGACCTTAAATTGTCTCTGAAAATTAAATCTCAGAACTTAAGTCAGGCAGGTACCGTAGCAAAAAGCAGAGCACTTAAAAAAATGAGGGGTCTGGTGGGACTTCTCACCGGAGTGTGGGCACTTAATTCTGCTTAATTAAAATCAGTCAGGCCTCATGCTTATTCACACACCTAATGCCCAACTGCCTTTAAAAATCTGACACTTAGAAGACAATGCTTTTTTCTAAAACTGGCACAAAGCCCTAAATCGTTCAGGCACAGGACAGAAATTCCAGCTCGTACCTCGAAGCAAACTGTGCTGACTTCTATCAGCTCAGAACAAAGCTCTTCCCATACCACAGTCAGCAATACCTTTAAGAAAATTGAACTCCTATTTGTGAGTTAGTTTGCCAAAAGGCAAGAAGGAGAAGTGGAAGGACTTTACAGCACTTCAAACAGACTCGAGAACAAAAATAACGCTAAGAAAGAGAAAAATTCCCCTAACCTTAAACCCCCTTCTGGCATACAAAATTTGCCAATGAAAATGCCCAAAATATCTCAGGAAGGGAAATCTCCTTGCTGTCTACTCCAGGCACCAGCTGCTTCTTTCCCTCCAGTTGGGGTGATGTCTCAGCGACAACAGTCTCCAACCAGCCAGACAACAAAGGCAGCAAGAAGAAAAAGCCTGAGCTGTGCGGAGAGCAGAGCAGAGCAGGATAACCCGTACGGGTCCTGCCGGGTGAGCCAGTGCGACTGCACAGCAGAGAACAGGGGAAGAGAGCATCTTGGCTGCTTTTTAAGGAGCTGGCTCGACAGAAAAAGCCAAAGATCAAAATACCCATGAAAGGCTTGTTTCAGCCACTGCTCAAGTTACCTGGAGCTTCCTAAGCTTCTGCCAGCACTGGGATGGGTTACAGCCACCACCCTGCTTGCTTCTCTGCCTCTCTAGGTGACTCGGGCATCTTGCTAGCTCAGATATTAGCACCCAGGATCAGCACACAGGACAGACAGCAAGTGTTCATGCTCCTAATGACTGGCAGCTGCATGATTAAAGAAAGAAAAGGAGGGAAGAGGATAATTAACCACTCACGTACTATGTACTCTGTTCATTAACATCATCTATAAAACTGCAAAAAAAAAGCAGTCAGAACCAACTCTCCTCAAGCTAAAGAACATTATGTAAAGGGTTATTAAAGATCAGCTGAAAAATTCTTCCCAAGGTCAGTCTTTTTGCATGGACTACTTCCCCCCTCCACCAAAGAAACCCCTGGTGAACGCACAAGGTACATCCACCAGTTAAAGTTATTGAAGCAGATCAAGAAAGTAGAGAATAAGACTCAAAAGTCACTTGGAACTAAAATACCCAAAACCTGCTAGTGAGTTTGTTTACCCATGACAGACAAACCATTAGCTGGGATTCCTACAGAGTCTCCTTTGTTCCTGCTGACTTACCAAAGGAGTCAAAAGCAAACCTGCTCTGAAAAGGAAACGCACCCAAGAATGAGGTAACAGGCAGATGTAGACTGGAGAAAGGCACTGAATGAACAATAGGTGGTGTTGATATGTACTTTTCCACAATTCAGACCACATCCTGCTGTTCTGCCTAAAGCAAAATTCTCATCGAAGACAAAAAGTTCTTGTTCAAGTGAAGAGTTTCAGAGGATGCTTTAGTTCATGCGTGCAGCAGAAGGGAGACGAGGAAGAAGCAGATGAAAAATGAAAGACAAGAAAACCCTGTGGTTTTCAAGTCAAGCAGCGTCTATGTCCAAGAACATAATGTGGAGCTGACAAGTCCTACAATGCACCAGAGAGAGGGGGTGAACCATGGTCAAGTTGTCCAGAAAGGTTTCAAAGATTTCCCCTGAGAAGGCAACAGCCCAGCAGACAGTTGTATGTGCGCTGCAGCAAACATGACTGCGGATGTGACTGCAGCGCGACTTCCAAAACGTCTCCAACTCGTTTTGTGATGTGAATCCAATATGACCCTTTGATGAAAGCAATCTGTTCCACAGAGCCACGCAGGCAGCAAAGCAAATGCAGCTTCTGCAGGTTTCTTTAACTGGAATCACACTGAAGGAATGCGTAAGAACAAAAGAAAGGACTATGTCAGTTGGAGCAAAAAACCCCAGGGTTTCCTTGGTTTTGTCTTTTCCTGAAAAAGGCTTTGCTGAGAAAAGCTTTCATTAGGTTTAATGAACTTAAATGGGTTTCATTACCTTACTGAAAAATTGAAGTCATGTGAGCAGAATGATGGCAAAGGAGCCTGCAAAAAAACCCAACCCAACAGTGTTGGTATTGACTGCTGTGAGCAACATCCTCAGCAAGGTTTTTAGTGGGTTTCCCCAACTTCTACCAGGTAATCAGAAGCCAAATGACAGTTACAGTTAACGAGCAAAACTATTTCCTAGAAGAGAGAGCTCATGATGGAATCTTCATCAATACCGATGATAAACAGGCCACAAGCTGCAACCAAACAGCCAAAGCTTTGTACAGGTTGAGAAATAAACTCAGATCCAAATTCCTCAGCTGGTCTCTCTTTATGATGAGTTTTAAGAAACTTCAAACTTTCCAAAAAGTTTCAATTTAAGCTTTGCAGTCAAACTCCCATGTTTCCTGAGTTCCATAGTGAAAGCAAACAACAACGAGTGATTTCTTTTTTTTTTTTTCCCCTCCTCTGGAAAACATGAGTGAAAAATAACAGCCGTGACGAAAGCTGTTTATAAATAGGCCAGTCACAGAGGCAGAATAGCACAGCAAAATATTCTGCCTGAATGTGACGAGAATAATTCTTACAAATCAAGAACTCCAAACTTCACTGGCTTTTCAGCTGCTGGGAATGTGGCACCAATAGGCAGCTGCAACTTTGGGGGGGGGGAATATACAAAGAAAGTTTTAATTACGTAGCTTGAAATGAAAACAGTGAAGTTCTTCACAATGCATTAGCTCTGAAACGGGCCGTTTAGGAAAGTCCTGCTCTACGCAGAAAAAAAAAAAAAGACCTGCTGTAACTCTCTTTGGGGTCATCTAGATCTTCTAAGAGTAGAACTGAGTAGAAACACACTTTGCACAAGGATTTTCAACTGAATTGTCTTCTGGCCTAAGTGCAGCCCTGCTATCAGAGCTGAGACAAGTAGTTCAAGGTGCAAAATGGATCTGCCCACATTAGGAGTATTGATCACAAATGGTGACATCCGTATTTTTACCAGCAAGCTTCCAGTGGCAGCTCAGGCACAGAGGAATGCTGTGCCTAAGGCCCATCTGGTCCATAAATAACGACGATATTTGTGTTGGATTTTTGGTCACTATGCAACTGTGAGGACAGGCTATTCCAACAGCCTCTTTCTGCATGGATCACATGAACTTAAAAATACTAAAACCTAAGATTATGTCATTTTTTCTCTATCCAAAGACTGATGCTGACTTCCAGACAGAGCAGGGAATAACTAACTAAAAGAAAAGTTAAACAGATTACCCCATCCTCCAAGGAAAGACAAGCTGCAGAGAGCTGGAGTAATCCAAGCAACAGGAATCTAGGTGGTTAATTGTCAAGTCTTTCACATGCATCCCAGATCTAAACGGCTCCTTCAAGTCTAGTGGCTGTTAAAAACCTAGATCAAGGGAGGCTACAAAACAAAGTGCAAGTACTGCCACAAATGGGAGCAGGGAAAAAAAAAAAAAAAGATGAGAATTACTTGTAGTTGTGTGAATTTGCCCAGCCAAAGTAAAGGTTACAGTAACTATCGGACTGTTTTTGAGGTCAGGAGGTATAACTTGTTTTGCACACTCCATCCTCTCAATGTTGCTGGTACCAGTACAGTGCTGGCATCAATGCAGCTTCTATTCTTCTAACATACAGGAGAGAAGCAACTTTTTACACCCTGTTAAAATACACAAAGATGTGATATTGTACAAAGTCCCAGATGCAAGAACAAACCAAGAAGGAGACATAATTCAGGAAGGAGTAACAAGTGCTCTGTAGTGTTGAAACCAGAATCAACAGTGAAATTATGGCACAGTACTGGTGAACCTAAACTCTCCACTGGGAGTGAGCAACAGACACTGCTCGAGCAGAGACGGTGTAAGGCAGAATGTCTGCACTTCGTCTTAAATATATATGATGACTAGCAGAAAAGATGACTTCTTGTTCTGCTAACAATGCTCAGGTCTCTGCCTGCAATCAAGAACCTTAGGAGACCACACATCATACACCGGCACCTGACATCTCAGGAGCCGACACGTCCCGACTTAGGAATGGCTGGGATCTGTTTCACTTCAGGCAAACCAGGGCTTGGCTGTGCTACAGGGGCAGAAGAGGGACCGGTGCCTCGCTACAGCTCTAAAGCTGTAATGAACTTCCCGTGAAAATACTGCAGGACACACCTCATACTGGTGTGTCCACACTGGTGTGGCTTACCTTGTTTCAAACACTGGTGCAAATCACATACTGTGACAGATTTACACCAAGAATGAGCTGCTGAAATTGCATCAGTGAAAAAACTCAGGACAGACAAGACTAAGACAGACAAGAATTCCAGCAGGGTGACTTCTCCTGCTACATGATTAGTGTCTCAGTACCGGAAAGGTAAACCAGAGGCTGGGAATACAGTCACAGTAACAGTTCCTTTTGGCATTTCCTAAAGAAAACTCCCAGTGCAGTGAATGGAATGGCAGGTGAGATCATTAGTCTTTAGGGTCAGAGAGCCCCAGTATGTCAGTAAAAAGAAAGCAGCCATTTCACTCCAGGTGCTTGCTGTTACACCAGCAAGTGATGATCCTCACTGCAACCCTTGCTCTGACGAGACAACGCTGGATTTTCTGGTTTTTGGGGGTGGAGGGGGAGGTTTGGCTTCACGTCTGCTGGGTAGTGGTGGAGCAACCTGAGAAGATAAAACAAAAACAGAAAAATAAAACTTTACCAGCAAGTTAAGACATTTTCCTTTACCAAACAAGAAATCCAAAGAGTCCTGTAGTACTTGATATTTCTTTCGAGAGCAAATCTTTGAATTCAGCCTCTCAGTGCCACATGCAATCAATAAGAGGGGCAAACAAGAACAGATTCCCCAGAGATAAAACCAGACAGGTTTTAGTTGCTAGAATACAGTTTAGCTGCAGCTACACTTTAGTTGCTCCTGACCTGCAGCCTGACTTATGAGTCTGAGCCATTTGCCCCTCTGTCCCACCTTGGGTTTATCAGTAAAACGGCCATAAAGTCATTTCCCTCAGGGTTTCAAGAGTCAACTCTTTTTATCTTGCTGGCTTGACAGTTGCACCAAGGAGGGGCCAAAAGGATGTAAAACGCTTCCAAATCAGAACTGTGAAACTAACTCCATAAAATGGCAGCAAGAGTTCTACGAAAGCAAGCCACAGCCCTCCTGCCCCGCACAGAGGCTTGTAGGGTGCTCCTTGTTCTCGCAGGAAACCACACTAGTGGGGTTTTTTCAAGTTGGCTGTTTGCTTTTTTTAAGGTGCATCCTGTAAACAAATGAGATGGGAAAGGCCAGGTGAACAAAAAGCTTATCTGGCTCATCACCTGATTAGCCAAAATGTCAAGATTTCAGAACTCTTTTAACTGAAGGAGGATAGAGTCAACTTCAAAACCCTTCAGAAAATACTTCTACAATCTCTCCTCACAGTCCTTCGAATCCTTTTCATTTGGCTGCAAGCCAAGGTCAATGTTGCAAGCCAGAACATGTTAGTAATTAGTTTTCTTACAAGACTCAAGGGAAGGAAGCTCTTTTATTAATCCTCTTGAACCACTGACTCCCACAGCATCCCTAGAGCTGGCACACTGCCGCCGATCGTGCCACCTACAGCAGCTATACTGCCCCTTTCCAGAAGAAGTCAATTCTGACCAAATGAAGGTCGAAGTAGAAAACCTCCTATTTACCCCAGGCTTCAAGGCTTTATGCCAGCGTCATATCTCTCTCTCTCTAGCAGAATTCAGTGATCAGCTGTTTTGTTGTCTTCCTGTGCTGTCAGAGGTAACCTATTTTACCTGCGATCATTCTTTAAATTCTTTTTGGTCAAATTCCGTGTTCACCTCACAAAGGAACTCAGTAAATCCTCTTTGCAGATTAGACTGGGGAAGACATCCATCCCTTCCACAGTTACAAAGGGATGCTTTCTGTTGCTGCACATTGGTAAGCAATTATATCAGAAGCACCTACATTTCAGGAGCAGATGAAACGATTCTGACACAATGACCAGAGTATTTGCATGTTAAATATCTGCAAGCTGTTTGGAATCCCACAGGGCAAGAGAAACATTAGTGGTACAGCATAAAGAAAAGGGCAATCTGATGTTCCTAGAAGGAAATCATCTTCATGAAATTGAGAAAAAGGCTGTAGCGAAGATGGTGATATAATACAGGCTGTTTTGAGTGATTAATGATGCACACCTTGAAAAAACCACACTCTTCTAAGCTCAAAAGGAAATATTTATCATTTCCGAAAATGTGTAATTTTTCAGGACCAGATTACTGCTCTCTTTTACATTTATAATGTTTTTGAAACTTTTCAATCATTGCACTTGTTTGTTTTCAATGTTTCTTCCCACCTCCACACACAGTTTGCCTAACCAAGGACAACACAACTCCCACTTGGAAAAAAAAAAAAAAAGGGACTGCACTTGATAGTCTTCTCTTGAAGAGAAAAACTTTTTATTCTTTTGTGGTTTCAGGGAGTGAACCACTAAAATGATTAGACAAGTTTCAAGTAGCACCACCCTAGAAGCAGCTTGGAAAATTCCACTGGTGTCTCTTTCTCAAAAGCTGTTTTCCAAACAAATGTCAGCTCTCATTTCCTTACCTCCACAGAATTCCTGGGGTTGCTATTCTCATAGGGTTTGCTTTTGGGCGGAGGTGGGGGTGGGGTGCTCTGTAAGCTAGAAGTTGCCAATCCATCAGCTTGCAATGAGGGAAAACCTAGAAGCAACAACAATAATAAAAAAAGACATTAGAGAAGGTGGAAAAGGAATGGGAAATGGGATCGACCATGCAGAATTTTAAGGGAGATTCATTGAATATCTTGTGCTTTTGAACTGCTAGCAGTTCTCTGCTTTAGCAGCTAAACCTGAATGGGTATGTCAAAAGCAGAGTCACAGTTCTACCTCCCTTCAGTTCAAAAAGCCCAGAAGAATTTTATCTTCATCAAACCAATATAAGCTCATGTGAAAAATGCATGCCTGAGAAAACAGAAAATGGAATCCATTATCACATCTGCAATGTTCAGTGGGGTTTCCTTTCAGCCTGGGCCTCAACCTGGGAATTCACTTTGATTTTAACTCCAGTTGAAGGGGTTGATAAGTACCCAAACTTCAGAAGAACTCTTGGGAAGCTGTCCTGCTACTAATGGCAATTAAAACCGCTTGCTAAGTAAAAGAGTGAGGTTTCACATTCCTTTCACAGATCTTTCTTTACATAGTTTTCCTGCATTTGTTTGTTTCTGGTTGTCTAATCACTCCATACCCCACCTTCATACGTATTTTTTTGTGTTTTAATCCTCTCAACAGTTTTACACCAGTTTAGTTCATTATATATACTGGATTCTGAATTTATGTCCACATAAGAGGAACTTCTGCTCCTTTAAAACAGAGCAGTGGAGTGAGAAATGCAACAGCAAGCAAGGAAGCTGTCAGTGGTCATACTACAGTTGTATTTTTACCTTAGTCATATTTATATGTTGCTTCAGAACTACAGAGCTTACTGGATATGCAAGGAGGGTAACTGTGAAAATTATTCACTTTGCTAATTTTTCAAGATAAATTCCTTCTCTTTTAGGTCTAACGTTTATCAGCTGAGTTTCCAAGTTGCAACTTTTTGCCACGTGATGGGGAGTTATTGTTCATTAATTAACAAAGCATTCAGGGCTTGCCCAGAAAATTTAGCCATAGAGCTGATCAGAAATGCCATGCTGGATTGATGCAGTTCCATCCAGTGAATTCACAGGAGAGATTCCTTTAGCATGTGCTGCAACCACCTGACCTGATGCATTTCCAAGTATCTACATTGACTGCATGTGATGTTCACCTTGAGGTTTCATATACCTTCCCACAAGTCAATACAGGAGAAAACAACAAAGAAATTGAAGAAGATAAAACCTGTTCTCTGGAATTCACCAGAAATACTGATCTTAACCAGTGATATGTAAGTCACAAGTATGACAGTAATGCCTTTGATAACACTGCCAAATTCTGTTATCTGACAAAAATATCTACAAACATTAACAGCCCAGGGTCATTTGCTGTGAACTCCTTCAGAGCAGTTCCTCCCTCCCTCCTTCCCTCCCCAGCAAAGACATACTAATTCCTACTACTGCAGGTACTGCTGGCAAGGATGTGACAATTCCTCTGTAACAGAACTTACTTTGGGTTCTTGGGGTTTTGGGAGTGATCGGTGGTGGGCTTCGAGGCATTGATTGCTGGAGTGAAGAACTCTGAAGCAAAGTCATTCTGTTGTCTCCTAATTGAAGACTCTTTGGTCTTTGTGCTTTTCCTGACATGCCCTGGTTGAAACAAAGAGTAAACAAAACCTTTAGAAGTCAGCAAGGTTGCTGCACACGTATCAGATAATCAGACCTGTCACAAAGGCATCAACACGCTCCAGAAAAGCCATGCATGAGACAGAGAGGTGCATTCAGGTGAAACGTAAGAGCGAAACCACTGCACTGGCTCAGCCGTGTCAAAAGGCATACGCTGTGTTCCTGTGACACATTCAGTTTTCTGTGGGACCTTACTAACTGGGTAGCACTGGTAAACTGTTTTTAACAACCTTAGTGCACTAACTAAGAGAAGATGTCAAGCTGAAAAACTGCTGCATTTGACTAGCAGTTCTGTGAACAAACTGGGGGGGGGGAAGTCTTTCCAAAAAGAAGAAAAGATGACATTCTGAGTGCAGGTCAGGACTGCCAGTATCATCCAGCTCCTTAGGGCTGTGAAACAAGTCTATTTCAGGCTTTACAGAGCAAATCCCTTCCATCCTGCACTCAGGAGATGTTGTTCCAGTTCCTTCCAGTGTCACACGTGTCCTCTGTGCTCTTCACTCAAATCATGAGGCCATCCCAATATGGTCCCAGGAGTCCAGTGTATGAATATTACAGTCTTTTTAAATATCAGCTTATTGCTTTACTGGGAAGGCTGTCACTTACACACGTAATTAAACCCACGAGGCTCTTCTAGAGATCAGTTCTCCATCATTGAGCAGTTCAGTATTTCTCACTGCACAGAGGGGACCACACACTGGGGTACAGTGAATATAAAACTTACAAAGACCAAAGCTGCTGGACACACAGCAAGCCTCTGGTTCCCTCTGGCTTTCTAGCTCCCAAGCAGCTTAGTCAAGAGCTGCATAAAAATCAGTCTGTCCAAGTCTTGTGCTGCACTATGCAGCTATGGAACAGACCAGCTATAAAACCCAGCTTTCTCTGTACTTTGCGATGTTCTGAGGCATCAATACAACCCTTAACTGCTCGTTCACTTCCATGAGCTGATCACACGTGGAATTTGTCCTCAGAGGCAGAGGGAAGAGGGGAGGGTGGGTGTTCTGTTTTGCATCTCTCAGCTCTCTGCAATGGGAAGTGTTGGACAGACATGCCTTCCTGTCCTAGCGAACTGGTCGATATAAACAGCCCTTCTCCCAACCTTTTCCCTCTTTTACTTAATAAAGCGATCAGCAGCTGACATCACAGTTTGTGGGTTAAACCCACTTAATTCTTCCAGAGGCAGAGGGCCAGGCCTCCTGAACCACTGATATTTACAATCCCAGATTTTCCTCTTGAGTGGGAAGCCTGTCAATACCGAACGACACGATTCTAGAACCACAGCTCCCCTTCTCATACATATTCTGCAGACTCCAAGTGCTGGCAGCATCACTCGGATTTGATGAGAATTCCTGAATATATAGCAGCATAACCTGTTCCTGCCAGATTCAGTTGAGGTCTTGGGAGGGAAAAGGAAATAGAAGAACTCATGTTTTCTTGTTATTTACGCAGCCTTTGTTAAGTCAAATTACTATCACTGAGCCGCCGGCTTAAATACTCAGATGCCCAATTCTTGCATACTCTCCGACGGTGTAACATAGGCTTAGCGTAAATCAGGATGATACTCCAAGGTCATACAACTCTACTTTTGGGTTGAAACATATCCATTTGTATGAGGTGATCACGCTGAATCCCACTGTCAGCTTGAATGCCTAACAGTCTCTGATATGCTCCTCGTTACAACACTCCTGTGGGGGTACAGATTCTCTTATCCCTCTTCTGCAAACAATTTGCTCAAGGATTAAACACTCCTGCCCTCACACAGGAGGTCTGCAGCAGAGCACAGACTGGAAGAACCAGTTTTTTAGAGTCCCAAGCTGGCAACCTAACTGTCAAATCATCTTCTTTCAACTCCCCAATCTACCAAACTGATCTTCACCTTGCAGTACCTTTGATTTGTGCAGTGATGCTGACTGATAGCAGCTGAACATCTGGCTTGCCAGCTGGATTTTTGAGTGGGCTTGCAGTGTCTACTTGCTCCAACAAAAACAGAGCAGTTCTACATTGTGCTGAGTGCACCACAGTCCTCCACTCCGACAAGAAACAAGGGCACTGAGCACCTAGATGAAACATCAGTGCCTCGTGCTTCCAGTTTGTACCTCAGGCCAAACTGCAGTTTGGTCTGTGACACAAGTTTTCCAAATAAAAAAGTCAGAATTACTCAGATGACAAAGGCTTTTGGTATTTGAACCCCTCCCACTATTTAATGAAGTTCCCAATGACATGCATGGCTGAAAACAACGGAAACACTAAAATCTCCTGCTGCGAATTTTATTATTGCTCTTATTATTTTATTATTTTTTTTTACCATTTTGGAAGTCAGTTCTGTTTCTGGCTCCTTCTCTACAATAACCTGAGACTTGCTAACACTCCAGTCCTTCCGCTTGAGTTTGCTAATCCGGTTATCACCATCATCTTTCATGGGCAGCTCCTCAGCTCTGGAAGCTGTTGATATTCTTCTTTCCAAGAGAGGCTCCAGAATAGATCTGTGGCCCACATCAAAAGAGTGAAAAAACATGAAACGTTAGTCCATCAGACATTTAAAGCACTGTCTGTTAAAAAGCTGTGATCTCCCAGTTTGCATAAGAGATTACAGTGAAAAACTGAGTTATGACCATAGAACTTTCAGTAAGACTCGTGCTCTTGAGTTACATCAGCAAGTTTGAGTGTTATGTCTTATGTACAAGACAAAGTGTGATCTACTTCCAGAGGGAGCCAGACCTGCATTTTATGCTGAACCCTGCCACCAGGTCTGCTGTGTGACCTGGAGCAAGTCACCTAGACTCCCTGGTTATCACAGATGCAAACCAGATGTACAGAGGAGTAACATCAGGAAACGTTTCCATGTGTGGCAGCTCCTTTTAATGCCGTGTAGGCAGCTGCAAACAGGTAGGTGGAACAAGCATCCTATGACTATGCACCTCTTTGCAGACCACATCAAACTAAATTACCTTGTAGTATCTCACACCCCTGTTTTCCAGAGTTCCTCGGAAACAGACACAGTTTGCACCTGAAACACACTGCCTCTGTCCCTCTTCAGTATCATGTGGACAATTGGGAGTCCAGACACAGAGAGTGGTGGGTTCAGTTCCCAGAACTCTACCTACCTGTGCTTCAAACTCTCTATCTGTAAAATGGAATAACAACATTGGCCTCCATTTAAAGTTTTAAATGTGTAGGTATTACTATTCTGCATGGAACAAATCTTCATTTTAGGAGTAACTAATTCTGGCAAAAGGCATATCCCCACTCCTGTAAATCCCATGTAAAGACTGATTACTAACCCATCCGAACCCGGTCTGGAGGAAGTGCTGTCAGACGAGGTGGAAGATGTAGAGACCACAGAAGATGCCACAGATGTGATAGAGAGCCGTCGCAGCGTGGAAGACATGATATAGGGCAACACGACAGAGCCTGACCTGCTGGGTTTCCTTTCGGTGAGGGAAGGAGGCTGCAGACAGATACACTGGTGACAAATCACGTACCACTGACCCCCAAGTGGGAAAGGGGAGGGTTGTGTGTGTTTAAGGCAAAACACTAAACGACCAGCTATGCTTACCAAAGTTATTACACCATACTGCTTCTCCACTTTCTTCTTCAGCTCTTTGAAACAGGCTGTCAGTCTGTCATGTAGAGGCTTCAGCTGTTCTGTCAGCTTCTCACCATGGATCCTGATCCCTTCTGCCAATAATGGCATCTGAAAGGAGGAACAAAATTAAGCTACAAAGGACAAATCAGTTCTCCTGTTCCAGGAAGGAATTTTCTATGCATGTTACACATCTCGGATACAATCAAAGGACTTAAAGCAATGTGTTTTAAGCTTGCAGAGGCAAAAAAAAGCCATCACACAGTACAGAAGCTCAGCTACCCCCTCATAACTTGTGACACTGTAGTGACACTGTAGTAACTTAACCATTTGTTTGAACTTCATGTGTTCAAGAAACATGAACACTGTCCCCACCTATACTTATGGTTTCCTCTTCCCTACTCAGATTGTATATTCTGCTCTGGAAAACACAGCACATTAAATGTTGGAGAACCACTTCTTAGCCCCTCAAAGCTGTATGTGTGAGGTAGCTTTAACTGGGCTCTGTTGTATGGAAATACGTCAAAACTGGTCTGCAGGGATGCACTTTGCATTACAGAAGAAATACAGCAATTTTTCATTGCTATGCAGGTCAAAATAGACAACTTCCAATGGTTAGGCTGACAAAACATTAGGTCTGATGATTTCATGAAAAGGTATCAGACATTTTGTTATAGTCATGAGGGAAAAATCTATGCCACATTGGCAAATATTCCAGAATAACACAGGAAGCACTACGAGGTACATGGAACAGCCTAGGCCACAATTTTAGAATAGGACAGTTTTCTCAAAATAAAACACAACTGTATGAACATCCAGATTGTTCTTATAGTATTTATCTGCATTATCTTTCCAAAACAATGATGCTGGAAAAACCACCTGCACTTGCACATAGCGCTTCCCAGTCTTTCCCAATAGGATACCTGTAGAGCAATCAGTTGCTTAAGCAGTTCTATTTTATCTTGATCTTCAGGATGTTCTTGAAGATACTTCTCTGTGAAAAAGGCCTGAAAGCAAAGAGAAAAGATGAAATAGATATTACGTTGCTTTCACAGCTGAGTGGAAGATCCCTGCTCTTTAAGAGCAATTAATTAGCGTTATTCCTAATAGCGAAGTTTGGTTTTAATATCTCCCTGACACAAAGAACCATTTGTTGAGAACTGGGAAGATGAGAGACTTGTTTTGTAAAAAAAAAAAACCACCTCAAATTTATCATTTTTTTCAGTGAACACTGATATGTAAAGAAAGTTACTTCATTGGAAATGTTTTCTTCAATTCCAGTATCGATTTGAGTAACAAAGGTTACGTTACTTGTCACTCCAACACCAGAAGCAGATCCAGCCTCTGAGTTCTCACTTCCAAAAGCCTCTCTCACTTCGAGCATCCAGTGACCCACAGCACACAGTGACTGGCAAACCATTCCAGCTGCCGAGGTGAACAGGGCATCTCCTGCCTGCCATCTCCTTAAGCCCTGCGACTTAAGCCCTTAAGTACAACGTTTTCACTTGGGGCTTGTTAGAAAGATTCAGTAGAAATAAAGACTGTGTTGAGAGTTTGACTTGTGGTTTGATTCAACAAAGCACCTTTAGTCTACACTTCTTACGTGTTTACCTTTAATAAACAGAATCTGGTATCAGTTTAAAGTTGAACAAACAAAAGTACACTTTTCCTGGACTGAAGCCTTAAAATTGTGCCAACTCACATTACTTGCTACAGTGTTTTGCATTGAAATGTATCACAATTCCAGAAGAATTTCATTTTTCTTTTTCCTAGATAAAACCCCTAATAATTTTTCATTTGGTTTTAAAACACGTCTCTGACCTACTTCAGCCTCTGCATATATTTCTTAGCTCTGCATTCCATTAACTGGGCTGTATGTGCAAGTGTTTATAGGCTTAGTGGTATGACTCTGGAAAAGGCTGATGTCAAGAGGAGGTTAGCCTGGGAAAGGACTGCTGGGTGGGTCCCAGCGGATTTTTCTTGAAAGTGTTTAATTATTACAAGAAGAAAGCGCATGTTAAAAACGCAGACTTTGGCTTTTGGCTACAATGAAACAATTAAAACTCAAGATTTTAGCCGCCCCCAAAAGCCAAATGTTCTGTACTGATCTTCAGTTGAAATAGGAAAATATGAACCAGAAATGAGTATTTCCAGATGTGGTTACAGATACTTCGTGTTTCCTAGTTTTAACTGCTTTCCCACTTTCGTAATTCTAAACTTTATGTCAACCTTAATTCATGAAATGAGCGGATTTAGGGCCAAATTGAGCCCTGGCAAAGTGTGCAACTCCTCTGGAATCAGCAGTTAGACCCCAGATAAATCAGACTCTCTCCCATTTAACATTTGCACTCCATTTCACGTGACTGGAACGCATCTGAGAAGAATTAAACATGTTTTAACACCATCCATTCAGTTTATGGAAATAAGCAATATATTTTGTGCTGGGAATACCATCATTAGATACTGGGAATAAACAGCTTAAGTAAAACATCACCAAAAAGGAAGAACGTACACTATTCAACTGAAGTCAACTGAATAAACCTGGATAGGAAATACTGCTTTTTTTTCCTGAAATATATGCTCTCTGCTGCAAGACTCCAAAGACAGATTATCTGCTGGAAAGAGAAATCTTAAATTTACCTTACCATTCCATACTAATGGTAAGGTATGGGCCGACCGAGCAGCTCAATGCCCCCACGAGATATGCCCCCATGTTATTACCACCACTGCAAATGAGGCTCAAAAGAGGTGGATCATTCTTCTCTGTGGCAGTGCAGAGCACCAAAACTAAACACTAAAGATGTGGGGGTTTTCCAGCTTGCAGGAAATCTCTTCTTTTTGTTCTCTTCTTGTCATCTTTGAGCTCTGAACACACAGATAGAGCTACAGAACGCACTATGTCTGAGTAATAGCTGAAAACTGAACATGGATCAATCATGGTCAATCTAGGTCTTCAATCTTGCAGGGGTCAACAAACTGAGATATAGACAAACGTGAAAAAGACCTTTTCGTAGTTGGTATATCCTCCCATGACTGCTGGGTCCACAATCCCATTCAGGAGCATAGAGAGAGGATGTACAGGAAGACTCCGGTCCCAGACGTGCTGTTGGACAATGTTGCTGATCTTCTCATTGGTTAGCTCCATCGTTTCTATGGCGTTCTCCAAGGGGCTGATCTCCTCCTGAAGGAAAGAAGAAACAGAATAAAGCTTCATTTGTCTCCGCTGAATATGTAAGTTAAGCAACTCCTCGTATCTGAATGGCAGCCCAATAGTCTCCAGCAGAGGATTTTGGACTCCCTGTGCTAACTATCTTGCAATTCAGAGATGAACACAAGAGTGATCTTATACCTGAACCTGAAGGAACAACAGTTTAGGACTCAGCTGCTGACTGTGGATTATGTTACAGAAGTAACCACTCCCCAAGCATTATACAGTCAATGCAGAATTTTGCTGCCTTGGGTAGAGCTACCTGCAGAATGGCATAAAAAGACAAGCTCTTCAAAGAAGATACACATTTGCTTTTATCAGAAGCAGAAGTTACTGGTGTGCCACATCCAACAGTGGAAGGACTAGCAGTCCTGACTGTTGCGAGACTTTACTTGATGAAAGATTGGAGGGGATGAGACCCAGCCCACACGCAGATCTCACCGTCGTAATCTGTTTGACTTCAAACCACTTGAGGATGCCTGGAAATGAATATGCTGTCGTGTAGGTTGTCCTTTCTATCCACATATTCTAGTTAGAGAAGAAGAAAATTCCAATAAGTAAGGGAAACATTGGTCTTGCAATTCAATTATCTTCTGTGGTAGAACATGGAACCAGGCTTCCAGCACTAGCTGGCAGAACTTACACAATGATTTTCACCTCCACTAATTGGGATAGAACCCAGTGTTTTTGGTAAGAAACACCACCTCTACTATTTAAACGGTACCAACATTAGCAGCAGTAGGCTGTTACCCTCCACGTTGACCAGTATTAGCAGGACTGTGAAGACAGCACATTTAGCCAGAGTGAAATGCAACAAGCCCAACCACTACACATGAGCAACAGAACACCTTATGGGCAGCAAGGAAATATGCTATCACAGCACACCCAAGGCTCGGTCTCCACTGCAAATCTTAAAAGTTGTCCTGAAGTTGAACTGATCCTTCATGGTTACAGGCTGGCCT
Source organism: Tauraco erythrolophus (assembly GCF_009769465.1). Taxonomy (NCBI): domain Eukaryota; kingdom Metazoa; phylum Chordata; class Aves; order Musophagiformes; family Musophagidae; genus Tauraco; species Tauraco erythrolophus. The sequence goes on along the minus strand of NC_141493.1, from coordinate 3,025,525 downwards.
CCTTAAGGATGGCTACAGCACCCACAATCTACCAGACACAACTGTACTCTGTAGGAAGCTGCAAGTTAGCACAGTATTTATGGATTCTAGATCAAGGACTTCAAACATTACAACCTGAGCTATGGAGCCCCTTAACATTAGCACGTTGGCTTTATGTCCCTGCCCATGGCAGAGGTGTTGGGACTAGATGATCTTTGAGGTCCCTTCCAACCCAAACCATTCTATGATTCTATGTAAAGATTGCAATGTGAAGTCCAGCCCTTTGTTTCTCCTACATTTTAACAGCAAAACTTCCTTGCCACGAGTGGAGGGAAAAAAAATTATGACAGCGTTGCTCAAAATGCCACCAGCAAAACAAACAAACGCACAGAAGCACTTTCTCACAGCACAGACACCCATGCCAACTGGCACCAAAAGCAAAGGACTCACAGCAAACTCGTTGTCTGGATCTTTCTCTCCTTTCCTGACTGGTCGGGAGTGCGTGAACTGCTGTACCTCGTTTGCTCTGTAGTAGCTGGAAAGAAGCAGGGTAAATGGTGAGTATTCTCACCTTCCATCCTCCTTACAGAAACATTCTTCTGTTTCCTCTCAAAACCAACCAGGTTTAAACAAGACTGTGAAATAAATTCACACAAGACACAAAGGCACTCCCATCTTGTGCCTAGGCTACTTGAGAAAAACACAAGAGGAAAGGTTGAAGGAAAAGAAATTACTTTAAGATCTGTTCAGGAACAGGTTTATCTCTATAATTAGGTGGCAGGTTCATCACAGGCTTCACAATAAAGCATTGCACATCTGAGCAGCTATAGTTAAGGATGGAAAACTATGAATTCTTTTGGGAAAACAGGAGAGGGAAAGAAATGCCCTTCCTGTTTTCATCAAATGTCAGACTTCTCAACAATTCCCTGTGCTCTTGTCATGTTTTGAAGAAAAATACTAGTTCATCAACCATCACAGGCATTATATTGCTTCTTGTTGTTTGTATGCTACTCGTGAACTAAAAGCCCGAAAAGGTAAGGGCTGTGCAAATATTCCCAACTATTGAAATTCCCTGGTGAAATGCTTGGGAAGCCTGGGTGCTACTGATTTCTACTTTGGGGAGAGGAAAACAAGGTTCTGTACTAGGTTCTGTAACGGATGCATCTGTCTCCCCTCTCTGCCATCACCCCATGATTATTTGTCGGATTCTTCCACTGCAGTGAAGCTGCCCCTCCTTCTGAATCAAGTAGGCTGTTTTTAATCAGTGAACATCTACTTCATCTTTAGCTTCTGCACCTCTGAATCATGATAGAAATTTTAAAAACAGTTAGTTATTACTATTCCCAAGCACAACAGCTTACAAGGTTGTTCCTCCAGAGCTCTGCTTTAAGACTGAAGTAAAAACCTGCATGGAAAAGTAAAGCACAAACAATTTGACCCACATTAATAGATTATTTCTGTGAAGCACCTGCCAATTGCACTCTGCAGTGGCAACGTTTTACTGGAGGGTAGGGTAGCCCCATACCTCCTTTATTTCACTGAGGGTAGTTCTCAGCAGTATTTTGAAAGCAAAGGCAAGGTCATTCTCCCTGCATTGAGGAGCCAGCTGGATACCAGCCAAATCTGAACCCAAAACCGCAGAGCCACATCAGATCAAGCTCTGAGCCCAAGCTAATATATTCTTTCTCTCAGGAGAGCTTATTAGCTTGGGCTTCACGCCATGCTAAGCATGCTATACAGCTTCTAGTTCAGAACTGGTGCAAGGCTAGTCTGTTTAGGTGTGCAGGCATTCCCTGAGACTGCACAGCTCACCTGGTATCTCCACTCCAGTACACTATTATGAAACAACCAAAGGAAGAGCAGGGAAGTAAAGTAAAAAAGAGCCTGAGACAAAGGAGGTTATAAAAGCATGAAGTTAAACTACAGAACCATCAACCTCTGCCTAACACAACAGTGATCTGGGCACTCAAACTCCTCATCTTTTCAAAAGGTGTTTGTCAGAGTCCGAGAAGAACCTGTACCAAATCCAAGCTATGCAGCTGCTCCCCTTTACAGCGGGGCTATGCCAAAGACCCGGAACCAAACACCCCCAAACTTTTGGAAGAGTTCAGATCTGGATCCAAATTTTGCAGTTCAGGTTCATCTTGAGCCAAAAACATTAGAACAAACACAAACAGATGCAAAGGAAGCAGCTGAAACAAAGCAGCAATAGAAGAGCCATTTTTTGATACCAAGTTTGGTCTTGAATGAATTTTAATTTCCTATGTGGATTTAGTGCTTGGCAGGCTTATTGCAAGGGAAGCATCTGGTATCACTGCTTGAGTTGTGCCTTTGTACACAGGCTTTTAAGGCCAAAATGGACCATCAGATTCTCTAGTCTGGCCTGTATAACGCAGGCTAGAAGCCCAGTAACTTGGTTTTTACTGATGTACATCTTCCAGGAGCACATCTGCTATTGACTGGAAGTCACAAACAAGAATCTGAAGCATCTTCACTGGGTTGCACTTGGTCATGCTCATGATTAAGAGAAAGAGGATCTCAAGCCTTGTAGTACGCCGTGGCATGCAGTTTGGAGTTCCACCACCACAAAATAGAACAAAAAAAGATAATAAAAAAAGAAGGTCTGTTCACCCAGCATCGTTCATCAACATAATCACTTCACACGTCTTACAAAGTGACTTCTAGGGGAAAAAAAACCCCAAAACAGTCACTTCATAAAAGATGACTGCAAGCAAGAAAAGAGCATACTTCCACTTTACATCCCACTTCCACTGCCTGTGTTTTACATCTTTCTCCGAGAACTACCGAAGTGGATCACACCTGCACTACAGCAGTCAGCACCACCTGCTTGAGAAGGCAGTACAAGAAATCCAGACCTGCAATCTGTTCAGGTTTCAACCTAACAGCGACTCGTTTAACTCTGACAATTTCAAGCTGTCTTTTTCAATAACTTTAAGTTCACTACTGCAATTCTGGATAGTCTTATTTTCATGCCCAGTGCCTGTCTTCAAATGTCTCCCTGGAGCAGTAAGTCCCTTGCTTGTTATTATTCTTGTTTACTCGTGTTATTCTAGGAAAGAGGCAGATCTTGAACGTGCCAAAACGTATTAGAACCAAAAGATACACTGTTTAGGAGAAGACTTGATCTCCTCTCCTGGAGGGGCAGTGCTGGTCATCTTCTCAGCACTAGGAAACTGGGTCAAGAGCTTCAGGTTGAAGTCCTCCCTTCGTTCATACTCTTTGCCACGGTAGATAAAAATTTTATTCTGTGGGTAGCAGAAGAAAAAGAGAATTAACATTAAACAAAGCAATGAGAAAGAGCTTTCCAAATATACACAGAATAGTCTCAGAGATCTAACTCATGTGAGGGGTTGTCTCCTAGCTCAGTAGTCAAAACACGTGAGAGAAGAAAGAGGCTGGAGTGAGAACACAGCAACTCTCAAGAGCGAGGCCCTGCAACAGCAACCTCCTATTTGTCTACAAAATTCATTGTTCCACACACAAGCGTTATTGAACATGTTCATGTTTTCCAGCACTCTAAGAACTCACACATTCAACACACGAAATCTCAGTCAGGGGACTGATTTTAAGCAAGAGAACATCTGTGCCAAAAAGTTCTCTGATGCAGGGAACTGCTTGCTCCTTGCCAGCCCATCAGCAACTGAGGGATGTCCCTATGCACAAAGACACAAGTTTTACCTCCGTTCCACTCCTGACTCTCTTCAGCTGCCGTTAACAAACCAGCCAACTACGGCAGCTTTGTACTACAGACTTAACATGAGACCATGGCCAATTATTTTTTCCAAACTGGCCACCAAGCAGTGGTGGTTTCTGGAAGGGACGGATTGAAAAACACGACCTGGAGGTGAAAGCCTTCTATGCCATCCAGTTACACAGTTCTAAGTTAACATTTTTCTTTTTTATTAAACTTGGCTTCCATTTAAGGCCAGCAACTTCAAACAACTCCAGTCTGAAAACGTAAGTGTTCCTTAATTTTAAATAATAGTCAGGAATGTTTTCTAGTGTGCTGCACCCTGCCCATCTGACTCACTTTGGCTAGATTCTCATATTATAGCTAGCATAGATCCAGCAATGCTTAGCAGCAATCCCAAACAGGAAGCATCTTTGCATTTTAATTCTTCTGCGTGGGACAGACTCTCACTAACGTGCTTGAGCACTGAAACGATCCATGTCCTGAAAATTAGGTTGATTCAGGCTGAAAAGCAACGGGATAAATTCTTTACAAGCTAAACATTTTCTAACAGCAACAATTATGTTTCTGAAGAAGTGTACAGGGCACAAATACAAAAGGTAGATTCTGTTTAACTCCATGTAAGAACATCTAACAAACCCTACTGCAACACTAACTTCACTGAAGATGGTAACAAAAAAATCTGGTTTCTTACTTGTTTCTTTTTATACTCTGAAATACTTTCAAATCCTTAAGAGATTTAGATCTCTCAGTGTCATTCAAAGGAAAAGGAGTTTAGCATTTGAATTTTCTTGGAAGCTCTGCAAAAGTTGTGACTTTTAAGGTACCCACCACTTCAAAACTTGAATGCTGAAGAATTCTTACCCTGAGAAAAGAGGGGAAACCCTGACCATAGTATCCAACAGCAAAGTACTCTGCTTGAGGTCTCATTGCCTTCATAATATTCTCATAAAAAGTAGCTCGTTTTTTCTGAAAAAGAAAAAGTCACCAGCATTTTCACTTTGCAGTATTCAAGGACACTGCCAGACTGTATCTCACATTCCCAGTGACAATTCCTGATCTGTTAGTCTCCCCTACAGAATATTTTACAATTATTTTTTTTTTTTCGATACAGTATCTCATCCTTATCCATTTACTTGGTTAAATATTTGGTTTGTCTGGGCCAGAATCAACTTCATTTCCTGGTCTGCAGACATGAGAACAATGCCATGTTTTTTAGGATTCCAGAAGGATACTTGAAATCCTTAACTATTGCAACACAAATTGAAAATAAATATGTTCTGAAACTGAGCAGACAAATGGTGACAAATGTCAGAGAACTGGCAAAATAAAACTGGGCAGATGATTCTCATATGAAAGAACATAAAGACCATCTGGTTACATCCTTAACCACTAAAAAACATAATTCAGAACCAAGATGATTCTACAGTTCTGTGTTCATACACAGTAGTTTTACCACAGAAATAACAAGGTGATGAGATTTATGGAGCCTGAAAATATACCACGCCAAATGTTACCTTATTTGATTAACACCAAGAATGCTAAACATCTGCACACAATATTGTCATGCTAATTACAAGGTCAAACCCACACACTTTAAGGAAAATTATGAAAACATTCTTCTAACATTAAGCTTTACAAAACCATGGGGGTTACGTCGATTTGTTTGCCTTTAACATAAATGTACTTTGGGCTTATCCTGCTCAACAATATTAATTTAAGCAGTCAGCAGCCTGCTGAAAATGGAGAAAAAGAAATCTTACCAGGAGATTACCAAGTCCCTCATAATCAAAGACCTTGTTTTCATACATGTCAGCCAACTCTTTGCTTAGCTGAATGGCTTTTTCCCACATCTCCATGGAGGGTGAAGGGAGGCAGGTGGGGGAAGAAGAGCACAAGTGAAATAAAAGACTCAGTTAAAAGCATTCATTACCACAGATAGGTAAACAAAAAATTCAGCTGATTTTAATTCAAGCAGTACTTTAATGCACTGCCAACTTTCCCTTAGACTCCACACTGTACATTTTTTGCAATAATTATTATAGTCACACAGCTCTTTTGATTTGTAGATCTGAAAGCAATTTACAAAGTAAGGTTTCTATTGTTCCTCTTGATAGGGAAAACTGAGGCACAAAGAGGTGGAAGAACATGTTTAAACAAAGGAGAGAAGGCCAGGTGGTCTCCTCCTACACTAACACTTCATCCTCTGCATCAGGCTTCTCTGGGTTTGTCTCATTCAGCCCTGGTAGAACCATCCATCCAAAGCCCAACTAACACAAGTTCAGTTTCAGCCAGACAGAGCCCCACTCACTGCAACGCAAAAACCTGACCAAAGCCCTGACCCAGAAAAAGAAACCACAACACCCATAGTTTTCTCATCTACCCAGTATCTTGAACAACGTTAATTTTTCAGATGCTCTTCGACTGACAAGGAAATAGAAGGATCCAAGAACCACCAGGACAAACACATGCCCTGCCCGTGCCAGTGCTGTGGTCCCTATTACAAAGCCAGACCCAAGCATCAAAGCCCTGTTAGGGAACCATGGCTGCTTTTACCCTTGAAACCAGCTCCAGTCCCCAAGCCAAGTGGTTCCCAGTGCAGAGACACTCACTTTGCCCCTGTCAAAGAAGGAGATGATTTCTTGGTAGAGTTTTTCCTTGAGTTCCTGTTGTGAGTAGACATAGTAGCTGTCCCTCTGCAGGAGGTGAGGGACACAGGGCTTCTCCGACCACTAGTAAAGAGGGAAAAAAGGCAAAGTTGAAGGAACTGGAACATTTTCAGATGAAGAAATCCTTAACAGTGGATAGATTCGACTTCTGCAGGGATGTGTTCAAGACAAATCCATCATTAATACAAAGGGAGAGCAAGGAAGCTTTGCAGTGATATAAGCTGAGCTGGCTGACGACTGTAAACGAGGAATGCAGACAAAAACACTGCATCTCAGCAGCACTGTGAGAATAACAAGTAGCCAGTAAGCTGTAACTTCTTAAACCACTCCAGCCAGCTGCTCAGAAAAAATCTGATTATGCTCTCCCACTACACACATAAGCAGCCAGAAAGCTTCAATTATATGCAATTTATTTCGACATTAAAATTTCATTTTAAATCAGTTTAAGAATTCATCTGGACTTCCTAGAATTTTTTAGTCATATTTAAAAATCACTTTAGAATGTTAATACGAGTTTAATTATATTTGCAAAACTGGTGTGATTTTGGCTTAAGGTCTTAGGCTGAGACACTAACTGAATGTGTACGCTTTATTAATCTGTGCAGGACAGGAAGAGGTTGATTTAAATCCAAATTAAGATGGCTTAGGCTAATGCATTTTACACTACTCACACAGAAGTAGAAAAAACTGTACCATGACCCTGAACACGGACATTTTCTCCCAGCTCACTATAGCACTCTGTTTCACCAAGAGTATGTAACAAAACAATGCTAATAATATTTTTGCTTTCATTCATTTAGCTGCTGTGCAATTTGCAAAATCATGAAGCTCCATAATGACCACTAGAACCTAGGTGATGCAAAGTCACATTAAAAAAAAAAGAACAAAGTGAATTATTCTGAGCTGTTTGTCCTGCATTTAAAACTTATACCTTGACAGTAGAAATTGAAATTGGCTTTAGTATAATACCTGGAGCAGTTCTGCATGGAGGAGGAGAGTGTATGCTGCCTCTGTGAAGTTCTCACAGTCTATGTGCAGGTCCCGGAGCTTATATAGATACCTAAATAAATGAAAAGCAATTGGTACTTGAAGTGAAGGGCTCCTCTATCAGTGTACAGAACACCCAGAGAAATAAAGGATTCATCCGCAGAGGTTTACGGAGGGGAACAGCCTACCTGATATAAATGTCCTCTCGTTTCTTCTCCTTATAAAAATTCTGCCAAGAATAGAAAAAAGTCAAATTTTTAAGATGGACTGCATCATAGATCTGCACAATCATCTCTAGACAAGTAACTTAACCATCAGTTTCAGATATTACCAAGATCTTTGCTGTCATTTTGACTACTTAGGTGCACATACCTCTGCAGCCATCCCTTTAAAGTGCAGCTACTATCACCTCTAGGAAAGGGTTAAGTCAAAGAAACACTTGTCCAAAGTTACACAGGCTCTTTGCAGTGGAACAGGGACTTAAGCCCACATTTCCCAAACTATCAGCTGGCCATCCTTCCTGCCTGTGTTCCAGATTACCATACAGACAAGGACCAGCCATGTGACTTCGTTTTGGACTGCACATCTTTTTACCTTTTCTAGCTGATAGCCTGATTTGGGCCCATCATTAACCAGAAATGGCATAAAGAATTACTTAAAATCCTACCAAAAAAAAATCTTTCAGAATCCACAAAAGCCAGGTTGGTAAAGAAGCACCCATATCCCAATCCAGCCTTCCCCATACCAGCACATTGACAGTGCAGCTCATGCGGTTCTCCTTGCTTTCATCATGCATGATCGTCCGGTAGTCCAGCAGGTTCTCTAGCAGGCTGCTGACCAGCAGGGTAAACACCTCCCCAGAAGCAGACAGGTACTTGTGCTTCCGACAGTGCTCCAGGAGGCTGCAGGAATACCCAGAGAGACAGAAGGGAACACTCAGCCACAGTTCTCAGCGGTGGTGAGCAAACTCCAGTGTAAATTACTCAAACAGCTGATCAAAAACTCGTGTGCCACACTTGGTGCTAAAAGGCAGCTCTGATTTTGCTTTAACTCTGAGCCTGCTGTTCTCAAGCTGTTCCACCTGCCAGTTTGGCACCTGCCTCCATGCTTTCATCTCCAAGTTTAGGGCAGTTGTGCAAGTTGCTGCTCCAGAATAACAGCATCATTTTAAGGCAATCGGTCTCAGAACACCTGTACAGTATTAAGATCGCTGTCAACTGCGCTGTCTCCCTGTTCACTGGAGTGATGAATTCGAGTTTCTTTGCATTAGAAAAAGAGCCAACTAAGCTGTTAAAAAGAGCCTCTATGTTCTTTACAAAACTTACAGTTTCTCCAGCAAAATCTTGTACTGTTCGTCCCCTCGGCCACCCTCCACTTCCTGGTCCAGCTTTGTTATCAACTCATTTTCAAACTGAAAATGCAAAAACCCACAATGAATAGACAGCAACTCTCAAGACTGTGGTCTGAACATCAGTAATGTTTGAGGCTGGTGTTTCTGAACTGCCCCGCTGTCAGACACTGATTTTACGAGCCAAGCTAGAGGACACTTTCATTGTTAGAGGAGAATAAAAATTATAAGAAGCCAAAACGACAAGATTGGAGCAAGGAAATGTAAGTCCTCTCTCTTTCATCCTACAGTCACTGGAAAGTCATGCTCTGGGGTGATTCTTCCCCTTCTCCCTCATCTGTTAGCAGTTCAGTTTTTCTAGGATGGAGAAGCATTCTAGAAGTCAGCTTACAAAAACGTCATTCACTCACCCTAAAAAAACTGAACTACTACCATCAGTTAAGGGCAAGTCACAACTCTCTGGCCATCATAAACACTTCTGACTACTAATTAAAGCAAGTTCTGCTGACACAAGAATCAAATCCTGTGTGATTATCTGTCTAGCCATGAAGATACGCCCTGTTACGTGCAAGCAGGCCAAGTACACGGTTTCAGTTATAACTGCAGCTAGTATATAAATACCACTGGAATGGAAAATCCATGCCATACACATCTGCTTCCTTCCACCAATTCCGAAGACCCCTGAGACCCTGGGGCCAACCACACTAAAGACTGATGACCTCAAGGGAAGAAAGATCCCATATGCACACTGAAGCTGGGGTCTAACCTGGTGTGAGGACGGTGCTTAGGGAGATGCACATCACATTTGACAACAGTCTGAAATGCCAAGGTGGCTGCCTTTTGGATGGATGGCTCCTACCCATCTCCAGGGAGAAGACTGTCTACAGTATAGCTACAGTGTCCCCTGCCTGCCAGTTGAGATGTTAATGCCTGATATCCCCAGAGGAAAGTTGGAAGAATAAGTCCTTAGAAACTGCAGTGAAAACTTAACCTCAGGGCAAAAGCAAAGCTCCTCTTTTTACTTCCTTACTTTCTGGTGCTTTCTCAGTAGCAATAAATGGTAACTTTTGGAGAAATTAGCACAGGGTTGGAATCCAGGGATCCGGGTCGTGTTCCCTGCTCTGTCCTTGTGCAGCCTCAAGCAAATCGTGTCTGTCCTTTCTATCACTGTTCTCCTTTCTGTAATGGTGGCATCAGTATTCACAAGTGTGTTATCAACGAAGTCAACGAGCCATTAGTCAGCAGGTAAGAAACTACACAGTCCTAACACTTGACTGTCCAGTTATTTTCTTTATAGTAACCTACATTTACAGCCAAAGATCTGTCTTGGGGAAATTTATATTGTTGTTACAAAAGTAAAAAGATACTACTTTTTAGAATACTCGCTTAGGGTCTCCAAATTGCTTCACAATCTAGATGTGAGTATTCACACATCTGCAAATGCAGAAAGACAGGAAAACAGAGGAATTCATTAATTGTCAAAATCATGCAAACACTCAGTCAGGGACAGAACTGAAGAGTCCTGACTCCTACAGACCACAATAACTTCCCGAAGTGTCTGGCATAACGCTTAGTTTGCATGGGTTTTTTTTTTGTTTGTTTTCTTTTTGTTTAAATGTTCTCTTCTTCTTCTTGCCCAATGGGCACTGTGGAACCTCTGTACTGAAGACACCAGGCTCCCTTACCTTGTGGAAGTTTCTGTTCTCACTGAAGTTAAACTCACACTGCATCATATCAAAGAAGATGGGAATGGTAGCTTTCCGTAGCTCAGGCTCTGGGACCAGAGTTACCTCCAGGATCGGGCCTACCATTGATGGAATGAATTTTTTTTTGTGGGGACCTGCAAAAAAAGTCAAAGTCAGATACATCCCAACGGCAGGATTTGGATGTCCAAATGTTCAAGCACATTATTCATATAAAGTAAAGACCGTAAAACACAGACATTTTGCTTAGAATGCGTATTTTATGGGGATAATTGCTACTTAAGGTAGAATTAACATGTTACAGTTCCAAAATTCAGGAATAGTCCAAGAACAGAACAGAACTGAATTGCATGCAATGTCACAAATCACAAAGACTCTCTGTAAAATTCTACTCTTGTCCTTCATACAGCAGAATAACCTTTATAAGGAATCTAAGTAACTATCTCAGCAGCTGACGTGTGAATTAGCTTTTGCAAGCTATTCACAGAAAAAGAAAGAGATTTTGTGCTCTGAAACAGCTGACCCTTAAGTGTATTTCCCCACATTAAACATGAGCAATTTTTATAAAAAATAAAGAATTTGAAACCCAGCTTGAGAGTTTGAATAAAGATAATTCTTTAGCTGGAACTCACCCAGGTTATACCACATATCCCTTATTTTGAAGCCAATTTCTTTCCTCATGTCTCCATATCTAGAAAAAAAATATTAGAAAAAGATGAAAAAGGCCTACGCATTGAAATCACCTTTACAAAACTGCTGAAGAAATTTAATATCAAACCCACAAAATCTATTACCCTCTCCTTACAGAAAACACCCCACATAAAACAAACCCGGGCATTTCTACCAAGGGGTCTCACAGACTACCTTCCCTACTAAGGGTCTGCCAAGAAGTTCCTCAGGATTAAATATCCTTTTGTTAGATGTTCACCTCTTTTTTCTTCCTTACCCTGCCCAGCAGCAAAGCTCAATGCACACAGGAAGAGAATGGCCATGTGCCACTATGACAGAAGACTGCAGATTGCCTGAGAGCAGAATAAAGCTGCAGCCCTGCTGCTTCATGAAATTCTACCCAGAATTTTTGTTGTATTTGTGTTTTTTTTTTCCTCCTAAAACTTTAACTGCTGACATTGAGAGAACACAGGAATACTTAATTACCAGGCTTCTTAAAGCTGTCATTATTGCAGAAAAAAGATGGCAAACAGTAACTATGTATGCCCTAACAAAATTCTATGTCAAGATCTACAAAGATATTTGGGCACAAGATTTCAGCTAAACATGGACGTAAAAGCTGCTCAGCATCTTTGTGAATTTGGCCAAGTTACTCAAAATTACTACTTTTCAGTTGATGAAAGCCTCTGAAGTGCTCTCGCTTTCAAAGCAGAAAAAGCAAAGAAAGGAGACTAAAAAGTTGCAGGTCTTTTAGGATTCTTGCTTACCTACCTTATGCAACAGCTGAGGAATTGCATGAGGTATTGCTTTGGGAACTATGGCAAGCCTTCTATTACAGACCTTAGAGCGGAAAGAATCTTTTGGCAAGATGCTTAAATTCAGCCCAAACAACTCAGGATCTGTCTGACCAGACTTGGGCATCCACAGTGTAAAAACCTGACATCTGTCCTAGTCACCTCTCCTTCCTTTCTCATCATTCCCTAATCAAGCACTCCTATGGCATCCTTCACCTCACTCTAAGATTGCACAGGGTATGTCTGGAACAGGATAAATAAAGCTTCTTAAAAGCAGGAAAGCCTGGCAACTTTTAAAATGTAAACTCACTTCTTGATAATTTTGTTGCGTTTGGCTTGTGAGAAGGTCTCCAGCTGGAGGGATTCATGAGTGAGAAAGGCCACTGCCAAATGGAAATAGTTATTCCAGAGCTGTGGAAGAGAAACAAGTCTAAACTAGGAGAAGACAAAGGAAAAGCAACAACCACCACAACAGAGCTACCCAGCCCCAAACGCTGCAGTGTCCCAGGTAGGTGTTAACGGGGACACAACAGTGAGCTGGCAGATGAGTCTGTGCTCTCACCACAGCAGGCGAGCCAGGAGCACATGGCAACTCAAAACTTCTCACTCTTTCTAGCTTGTGCTTTCCAACTAAAGGAAGCAACAGCGGGTACACCCGTGCAGCATTTTGTTCTTCCCTAGCCAAGCACAGATCAGCTAGGGCCAGCAAGATGCTCAGTGTGACCTTGCGAAGCCTGCAGCAGTGGCACTGCCTCACTGACCACAGAGTTCTGCCACCCAGAACTGCTTGGCACTCAGCAGCTTTCCTGTAAAAGACCACGGACATTTTCCACAGGCATGCTCCACATCAACCAATCTGTTAACGGTGGGATCTGTTTGTTCTTCCTGCCTTGCAGGGTTGGGGTCCACAAGAAAATACACGAACAATGGAACTATTACCTGAAGTTCAAAATTTGCTTCATCCAGAAAGACACGGTTGAGTACAGTGGTAAATTGGTTCACTGCCCGGAGGAAAACCCTGGAAGAGATCAAAAGATCAAATAAAAGTCTCTTAAAAAAGTAACATCGCAGTTCTGGGTTTATGACTTCTACATGTAAGCTCAGGAGACAGAACAGATGCTCCCAATTAAGACAGGTATTCTTCTGTAATGCTATTTCCCCTCTTTCCCAGAAGAGGGACACTCAGGGAAAGTTATTCTCCTGTTTCTGTTGAGAGTTGTAGAACACTGGAACAGGTTGCCCAGAGAGGTGGTGGATGCTCCATCCCTGGAGACGTTCAAGGCCAGGCTGGATGAGGCCCTGAGCAACCTGATCTAGTTGGAGATATCCCTGTTCCTTGCAGGGGGGTTGGACTAGATGACCTTTGAAGGTCCCTTCCAGCCCTAACCATTCTATGATTCTATGATTCTGAGCAAAAGAAACCTTGACTGGAGGTGGATCAAAACCAAAACCACATTTGGGGTCATCCAATCTCTTTGACAGTGCAATGTCATTCCAGATGGCAGCTTCTGTTAAGTTTAGCCCATCCTCTCCGCTGAAGCATCCAAGGAACTTGCCATTTTCCTGTCCTCCTCCACACTGCACCCCCGTGACACAGCACATGTTGGAGATGAGCTGCACGACTGTGCCATGCAAACAGGAGTTGCATGCCTGTTTTTTCTCCACTCTGCCCCCAGCCTGTGGGACCATTAAACTCACAGGGCATAGCCCCCGCGGTGTCGTGGATGGCAGGTTCTGGCCATGCTTTGCTACTTAGCACAGCAGCCAGCGAGCCAAGGCCATCTCAACTACAGACTGAGCAGGAGAGACTGACTCCCAGGAGGCCAAACAAGGTCCTGGGCCGAGGGCAGAGTGAAGCTGGGTAGCTGTAGCTCTCAGGCTCGCACACTCGGCCCTACACCATGCTTGTGTCCGACCCTAGCGTCATGTCTGGCACGTGATTGCCCCAGAACTGAAATCTAAACGGCTCCTCTGATTTACGTGGTGCTCTCCAGCAGATAAGCAACTGGATGAAAGACAGTATGGTTTTGATCGGGTGCCTTTGGGCAGGAGAAGAAAGATTTCCAGTTCTGTCAGCAGAACCGTGCGGGCACCACAACCTACCGAAACCCCATTTACATCACCCTGCAACTGCAGAAGACAACGAGCCTACGTAACCCCAGTGATTTCAAGCCTGCTTGTGTGAGCCACCCTCCTTGCAGGACCAGGAGGGCTCTGAAGCAGCAGCAAGACTTAAAATAGCAGCAATTACGTACCTGCTCTGCATCATATTCATGACCATCCAGTCAGCTGCATAGACGTTTTTTCCAATCAGATCCTTAAACATAATGAATGTTTCCATCAGGAAGTCCTGTTGGAAAAATAAAAACCACAGCACATCAGGTTGAACACAGCAGTCTCTTATGCACATGAAAATATAGGGAAATGCAAACGTTTGCAGCTGCATTGATTAAAGATGGCATTGATCAGCAATCAATACGCTGTACCTCCCAAGAAGGATATCTTATTGTGTGGGTATATTCCAATAACTAAATTATTTCTGACATCTCATTCATTCAATTACAGAAGGAGAAATAATTCCACAGAACATGTTGATCTGTTTAATTAAATCTGTCTTTACTGTTTTGAATTAAGTTGTGTGTAGGGAGTTCTGGTGCACAAGCTGGATTAAAAAGCAAAACCAATACTCAAGGACTTGTTTCCAAATGTCTGCATGATGACAGTGTAACAGCCCTATGCAGCATCTTCTATGAAGATGGAAATTATAATGTATTTTTCACTTCCCCCACTAGTTAAGTCCTTTCTGGTGCAGTTTACGACAGATAGTCAAACAGAGGCAGCAAACATGCTGTCAGACACATGGTTTAAAACATTATTGCAGAAAAGACACTTTTTGCACAAACACTGAACTGCTCCAAACAAAACTATCACACCTTAAGACTTGGGCAAGGCAAGGTTGAATTACAGAGTAAGAAGAAAGGAAAAGGAAACAGAAGAGAGATGAGCAAAAGAAGGTAATATCAAGAATATTGATCTCTATATTGTGATCTCTACAGATATAAACGCTACCTATGAGCAATTAAATGGATTCTATTCTCTACAAAACATTCAAAAATGAGAGGAACCAAAGAAGGTCACAGGAGAAATCACCACCTTGCAAAGATCATGAGCAAAAAATAGTTCTGTTGAGCTGAACAGCTTGCTCTAAGGAATTGGCAAGCAACGATGGAGTAGAGAGAGAAATGGGCATTTGGTGCTGCCTCAGTAAAAATCCTTTAGGCATTATTAAATTGGAGCTTGATGGAAAGGTTTGGACTTGACAAGGGGCACCTTGAAGGTATGAATTAACTTACAACAGTGCTAAACCAACCAAGTAATGATGCAATGCCAGGACTGAAAACACCAGTGCAAATAAAACCCAACAATAAACAACAAAAATAAATAAAAAACAATTACTGCAGTGAAACAAAATACAATGTTCTATTGGTATTAACAACTACTATACCACCACAAACACAGGCTGGCTTCAGTAGATTTAAGGATTTGTAAAAATTAGATTGCAAATTGGTATTTTCAATGAGTATCTGCTTAAGTGAAATGCAGGTAGTTTTAAGGATTATGTAATTCACACTCTTCAAACGTCTTCATGTAGAAGCTTTATGTATACACACAGAGCAATATTTAAGTCAGAAGATGCAGAATCATGAGAAAAAACAAGACACACCTTCAACTTGCAAGCTGAGCTTCAGTCTGAAGTTTACATTTCAGGAAAGCTTTGAAGCACTTGCTTAACCTTACCTTCAACTTAGGTTAGGACGCTTGAGCTCAATTGCTTTTCAGGAAAGAGAAAAAAAATTCTATATTGAGGTTCACTCAACATAAAATTTGTTTTAATTCTGCCTTGAATTCATGTTTTTCTGAAATCCATCAGATTTATTTTTCTAGCTCTTCCTCCTCAGACATAGTATTTCTACTTAACCCTGCTGAAAACCTTTTCATTCATTTACTTGATGAATGCTGGCAAAATTCCTGTACCTACTTAATTTTTTTTTTCCTTCTTTAATGAAGAATGATTTGGGTATTATAAAAAGCAATTCTAAAACTAGATGATGAGTGCTCTCTATCCAGCCAAGTGGCCTTTTAGCTGCAGAAGGGACAGAAATGTGTGTGTCCTGTAGGTGGCTATGTTGCTCAACAGATTGCAAGCAATTCCAACTGCACAGGGAGACAGAGATCACCTTGCCATCCAAAATGAATTACAAACACCTTCTTGTGGGTTTTGATCTAGCTTTTACAGGAAGAACACAACTCCAGGCACTTCCTCAGCCAGTATTTAAATAAGCAAGCAATTCTACTCTGCAAAACAAAGAGTATGGGGACAAAAAAGACAGAATAGTTGCAGCGTCGCGCGTCAGAGACTTGCATAAACACTGGGTTTGGTTCTGACTTGTTTTGGGCAGTCTGGGGAAAAGTCTGGACAGAGTTGTTAATTCTAAGGGCCTTGAAAAAAGAGAAAACAAACAAAACCAAATACCTAATGTTTCACCTGGTTTCATATTGAAAGTCAAGGGGACGTGAATTGTACCCATTTTTTAACATGAAGGGAACTATTTGCATTGCTGCCCACTAAAGCATGACTAAAGTATTTAATTAGACTCTAGAAGAGAGGAAAGAATTAGAAAGAAGTAGATAAAGAGAACAGGATCACAAAGACACAGTGAGAGCATGAAAGGGGAAAACGCTTTTCCTTTTCATCATCGTTCACTCTTCTGGTTCCTGACTTTTTAATTGCACAGACTTAAATAGTCATTAAACATGTTTTTACTCAATGCTGCAAATGCTATTCTCAGGCTCTACTGAGTCCACATCCACTGTGTATACCCAGCAGGGGTGATGTGAATATATCCCCAGTGACTGTGGCATTAGGTGCCCCTAAGTCATTGCTGATGAACGCAGTACCACCACTTCAAACGGAAAACGATAACTCAAAGTGACCTTTCAGAAGCAGAGTGTAATTCTTTATGGACTGGGCTAATCCCCCAGCCAGGCTGACTTACCATAATGTCCTGCTTGGTTTTGAAGGTACTGATGTAATAGTTGTAATGGGAATCTTCCATCTGCCTCAGGATGGCTGTCATGCAGGCCACAAAAATACCCTAGAATAGGAAAAACAAAACATTTTGTTATTTTCCTGTATTAAGTACTGTAAGTTGAAAGCATTGCATATACTTTCAGAGTTCTGCTTAATCAAATATCACTGATCAAAATCCTGCTTGTCTATGTCCTGGCATCAGCCTGTGTGACTGTTTAGTCCTCTACCATAAACTAGTCCAGACTTCCTACATTTCAAATACAAAGTCTAGGCATAGCTTTCTTTCTCCCCAGGGAACCCAGTTTGCAAGAAAAACACACCCTCGAAACAACAGAAAAAAATAATATGTATGAATCACTTCATTGTATCATGATTCTATGATTTTTCAAATTTACTATGGCAACTTTAATTCTCCCAGCTGACGTATCGGTAACAGCATTAACTTGACCTTAGAGTTATCAAAAAATAAAAGACTGCTATAAACACCCAGCTCTTCATTTTTCCATCTTTCTGTAGATGAAGTACCGGGTAAATTAAAACATATCAACTTGCTTACACCTTCTGAGTTGCCACACAGTAGTCAGAAATGCCCCTTAGAGATGCCTCATCCTTTAGCATTTAATCCTATTCAGTCAAGGTGACAAAAGAGCATTTTTTCAGCAAAGACTCCTTGTGTATTAGAAACTGCACTGAAACCAAATTCTCTGTGCACAAGGGCCCAAAGGAACTTGAAATCACAGCCAGCTGTGACTCAGTTCGACCTGCTGCTGGAATAGGACAATTTGTACCCTAATACCTGGTCTCAGAAAACCACGAAAAGCCATGTTTTAGTGGCACAGAAGCCCTGCAGGAAACGGAAAGATGATTTCATAAACCACTGCTACACACTGGGATCTCCCAGGAGAATAAATTCCACTGTAACAAACGGTAAAGTAATAACTGAAGCAAGTAAAAGGCTCTCACAATGTGTGGAGACTGTCTGCTCATTCCGATCACCGTGCGGTTTACTCTCCTTAGCAGGCGTTCCATGATCAGCTGGATGTGGAAACCAGTCTGCCCCTGGGGATATCCAGTGAGGAAAATGTGAGACAATTCTTAATGTATACTGTTCTATAGAGTGCTCTCAGCATGGGGGGACTGCCCTGACAGTGGTTACTTGCTATTAGAGGGTACAAAAAAGGAGAATTAAAACACACGAGCAATCGATTCAAATACTGTAGGGATACACTTGGTGGAGAGCTCGCATAATTGATCAGCTTCATTAGTTCATCCTGGCAGAGCTAAATCAAACAGCTCTTCAGCTCCAGCTATTCTGTTCACAGCAACTTAGAATCAATTACCATGACTAATGTGGTGAGTAACTGTAGTCTCCTGACTGAATGATGTTTGTTGTCCCTACTGCATAGCAGAGAAAAGGAGAAACCAAATACTTCTACTACTTGCTTCAAATAATTCAACAGGCCACCAAAGTAGTTGGGAATAACGTTTTGGTCCCTAGAAAGGAAAGTAATTGCTTTTTGTACTGTAGTGATAACCACTAATTCAACAGCTACTTTATGTGCAAAGAGATTCAAAGAACCATGCAGCAACGCAACACAATTTCTGCAGAGATCAGAACTTTGTAATTCTTTAAAGTGTAAGTTGACAACATTTCTTGGCCATAACTTCTCAAAAGAAGAATTAACCTTAATTTGCACCCTTGACAGTTCATGCTCACCACGTCTTTCCGATCCAGGACTTCAAGAACACTGCTAAGTAGCTGTGAGCTGGCCTCGTGGTCAGGCTTGTTTGAATTGTCATCCAACTGGCCGCTTAGCTGATCTATTAGTAGAGGCAGAAGAGCATCTCTGCATTCTAAAAAATGAAACAGAGCATTGCATCTTGTTGGTCTCAGGAAGTTCTTCAGCATTCACTACACATGGGTACCACACCATAGCTTTCTGCTCATAACTACTTTATTTTGAACATCCAAACATGCTTAAATTCACTTGAGTTACCACTAACAGATTAGAGAGAGTCATAAATAACCTGTAATTACGTGTATTGCATCAAACAGCACACTCTCACCTTCTGCCTCTTGCTAAATGAACACCCTGGATCAGGATCCTACGCTATTCGGCACTGTATAAAGACTGAACAGCAAAAAACCTTTCAGTTGTTCCATGGCAAGGAATATTTCTGAAGAGGGATTTAACAGCAGACTACTGTTGATGTAAAGGACACGTAAACTTGAGAGATGTTTTTGTTTTAAAGGGTGTGTGGCCTCATCCAGAATCCAGAGACTTCAATTTGCCACTTACCGGTCTGCTTGAACAGCTCACTCTCGACTATCTTGGTCATGCAGTTTAGCTTCTGTCGAACCAGCTGGTTGTCAGGAATACTTTGGATAAACTTGCTGAAGAGGACACTAGTGTGCAAACCACAAAGCAAGCAGACAGTCAGCGTTTCCACCCAATGTGACTCCATCCTACAGTTCCACTGTCCAGTATTCAGAAACTGCAGGCTTCATCTCTTTTAAAACTCCTACAATGAAGCTTGCATCTCAAGACACACTAGATCTATCACAAAAGCTTCAATTAGGCAATACTACCTGCCCTCCAGTGCCAGCACAAGATAAATCATACTTATTTTCATACAAAATGAAAGTAGAATTTTGCAAAGCTTCAGCAGACCACTGCTGAAACTTGAAACACTGCTATATACAGTTGCAAGAGCACATCCTTCCAGATGCCCCTTTCATCAAGCATGATGACTCATTTCAATCCAAGATTCCATTAAATTCAATTCCATGTACATTTGCTGTCTGTCTACTGTTTATGAGCAAATTACGTGTGTCAGAACAAAAAGGCATGGTTGGCAGGTTCTGGGCATATGAACACCAAAGAAGAGAAATCCACAGTGTTGTGAATTTCCTGAATAAATACAACTTTTGTTTTCCCAGCCAAGGGCATGTCTTTGTCACACATTTCAGTTTATCTCAGAAACAACCATTAAGAATTGGTGGAAACTTGCAGAACATTTCAACATATCACACCCCAGTCCTCAAATTTTGGTTTTCAGTGAAATCTCTAAGTGTCTAAGCACGAGCAGTTGAGATGCACAGATTCCTTTGAACTAAACTGGCTTCCTTTAGAGCCCTGCAAATGCTTCCTCAAATACCTGCACGGTACGTGCATCATCATGTCATAATCAGAGAGGCTCTCTTTAGGAAAGTTTCCAAAGTTCTTCCCAACAGATGAGCTGGGTTTAGAGGACAAACAAACTTAACACAGATACCTGAGCTCAACGGGGTCAAATACTAGTTTCACATCATTTATGATGCTTGGCAAATACTTTAAAGCTGCACCCTGCAAGAAAAAAAAAACAAGGATGTGAAACACACAGGGAAACCGAGTTAGACTAGCTTGTTCATTCTACAAGGGTGTAAAGGCTCAACAACAATGCCCATAGCTCACATAGCAACTCTAGTTTTTGTCAAGAGCAAATATGCAGACACCTGTAGAGAACTGTCTTAAAATTTATGCATCCAAAGAGCCTCCAGCAACCACACACCTGCAGCGTAGAGCGGAAAAGGTGAGGGAGGAAGGATTCGTAGCTACGTTCTTTAGTTTTGGCAAACATCCTGCAGTTCCAGGGATTAAGCTCCCATAGACTGACATGAAAAGCACTAGTCACAGTTAAACTGACTCGGTGTTCCACATACTTTACCACGTACACATGCACAGTAAGGAGTTATCTGGGTGCTAATACAGTTTTCATAAATGTACATCCAGACAACTAGGTGCAGCAGCAACTAAAACCCTTCCTGTGATGGTCTATGGCTGCTGCCAGCAGCTGCTCTGCCTGCGTGAGAATCAAAGTTGGGCTTTTAACCACCCAAGTGCTAATTCAAAGTCCAGAATCAATCTTTCCTTCAAACAGAGAAGCATGTTGGCTAGAAGAACTGAAAGCAAGCAAGCAATTTAGCAGCCTCATTGCATGGCTGTGATGCTCTGAGGAGGAGCATCAGCGGAAGGTTCGTAATCCGGTCGACACCAGAAAAACAAGCATGTATAAATTCTAAGATACATTTAGAAACTACTTGTTTTTTCCATTACTTTCATTCCCAGCATTATGTTGATTGTTGTAGTGGTTTAACATTTCTGTTTCCATCATCCCCAAGCCTGGTGTTCCTGGTTGAAAAGTCTCCCGCACTGCAGCAGATTACATCTTCATTGGTTGTTAGCTTTCATCCTAGCACGTGCTGAAGGGTTTTCAGCAAAGCCACAGCTCTCATCTTTATTTGATAAACTTTGAGGTTTAAATATTCCTTTTCTGCCACGCACAGTTCATTAAAACAGACATTCAGAGGTGGTGTGACTCATCCGAATGGGTTTCACGTGCCTCAAAGCTTGTCCCTTTTTCTGCCTCCCTCCTTTCCTCTGCAACTGTAGCAGTTGATCTAATAAAAGGTATTACCTCTCCCTGCAAATTATGCATACCTTAATCTTGACAGCCTCCTCTAAAGGCCGGTCCATGAGGACATTGAAGGAGAGGAACAGTTTGCGTATTGCATCATTAAATTCATCTCCATCTTCACTTTTCTCATAAAACCTACAAAGAACAGAAAGAGCTAGTTATACACATAAATCTAGGCTAACAGAGTCACAGTAGCTGAAATATGATTTTATTCTGTGGAACAACATCTTAAAGCAATCTCCTTCTACACAGACACGAGTGTAAAAATGCCATCAGGGATGCTGCAGTAGTTTCCTGCTGAAATGTATTACAAGGGAAAAGCTACACTTTTTAAGCTGCCCTTACATCAAACTGCTTGAGTTCCAAGAATCGAGTAGCTCATTCTGTATTAATCAAAAAAGCCAGAATGAACATGAGAAAAGGATTCCAAACATTCACTGTACATCCTTGAAAACATGTTTTGAGGCTATGGTAAAGCCACTGTCTTTGACCATACCCTAATTGGACAACGTGTGGCTCTTGTCTAGCACGTAACGGTGTGTGCATTTCTTAAAGTTTCTTGAAGTAAGGAAGTCATTCCACGTTTTATTGTTTTTTAATAAATAAGGGGTTCCTTTTCAGCACTACTATTCGCTGCTTATAGGATGCTACAGGTGACTAAAAGGATTCTCCTCTTGAAATTACTTATTTCACTTTTTACTCGACTTATTTTCTCCAGCTGTAAACAAAGGGCAGAAAGATACTCTTCTTAATAATTCAAGGACAGAGGATATGTTGAAGAATATCCCCCTCAGTGGTGTTGACTGGAAGGAACACCACTGACTTCCAAAAGGAGACACAGGGACGGCAACGACCGTGGCCTCACCTCAGGTACAGTATTCGTGACTGCACAATGAATCGGAACAGGTACTTCAGGGCTTTCAAAGCAGCAAACAGCAATTCTGTCTTGCTGGAGTCATCAGCATTTCCCACGTAACAGTTCAGTACTTTGGTGAGTTTCCTTTGGAAATAAAACAGAAAGGAGGATAAATATAGATGCAGTTAAGTTTCTGTATAAGTCCAGCTTCCTTATTCCAGGGAGGAACTACAGTCTAATAAAGAGATAACAGAGGGGTTCCTCTTCAGAGCCCATTTCCTTCTGAAATCTTTGGCTTCACGCAATGCCAGATTTTCATAACCAGTTCATGACTACAGATTTGTCTACGAATTCCAGCTTCTTGATCTGCTTTTTCCCTAAAATGAAGTGTTCAGGAAGCTGGAAAACCTATTACTACAGAAAGTGGACTGACACCTTCTCCACGTGTTAGCATTCCCATGTGTGGAGCACAAAGTTCTTCTGAAGCAATACTGACCAAGAGCTTTGAGAACTGTGGGCAGAGGTTGCATAAACACATTACAAGGATTTGCTATCTAGTCTCTGCCAAACCAGAAGATCAAGACCTGTGAGTGCTATGGTAGCTAACAGTCAGGCAAAATCCTCTTCTCTTCATTGAACAACTCCCAGCACCCAAAGCGGTGCGTGAGTGCTAGCCAAGCAGACAACAGCTTTTGCACTTGCTTGCTCTACTTGCCACACTGCCAGCATCCTGAGCTCCCTGAGTTGTCAGGTTCTGGCCCGTGGAGCACACGAAGGACACTACATAACACTACAGTCCACTTGGCATTCTAGAGGCACCACGCTGTCAAGCTAAGCTGGGAAGAAAGGCAAGGGAACAACAAAGCTAAGATACAGTGTGCTCATTAACCAAAGACATTTATTTATAGCAAAGGGCAATTAAGAATGAGGCATCTTCCACAGGTTATAGGGAAGAAAGAAAGGAAATCATATGCAAGCAGTGATTGTGTGGCCAGGGCAGAGAAGAAAGCAATCCAGGAGATGGCGACTTCAGAGATTTGTGGAATCCTGTTTCCTCACCGAATTATCTTTAGGTTGACAGCCACCAAGAGAGGCTGAATACTCAGGACTAGAAATTTGCGTGTATCAGCAAAAACAAGAAGAGATTTTTAGAAGTGAAAAGGAGTTTGGTTTCTGGTTTTCCTCTCCCTATTGGCCCTGGTTTTAACTTTTTAGTTGCCTGTTACCACAAGGGTAATGACCTTTGGGTTGAGTGGTACCAGATCAAGGAGCTGGAAAGTCAAGAGATCTGGGGGTCATTCCTGGCTTCTCTGCCAACTTCCTGGGTGTCCTTGGGCACGCAAGCCATGACTACCTACACCACTTAAACAAATGCTTCACTTTTAAGTACATGAAGTCAACAGGTCGACTGCTCATCAGCTTTTTCCTTCCCTGATAAAACAGGACTAACAACTGTGAGCTGAATATTTTTAAACTGCTTTCAGATCCACAGATAAAAGCATTACAGGGAAACAGAATTACTCCCATTGTCCATATTCATGTAGCCAAATGTGAAGGACTGCAAATTTCTTCTAAACAAATGCCAGTCTATGGGACAGAGTTTCAATACATAAGTGCAATCTCATGTTATCTTCATGTTTAAACCTCGCCATGACATTTAGCCCTTTTCTGAAGTCGGTGGCCTCCTCAATCTGCCTGGTTGTAGGCAGACAGTGGAGGTGAACATCATTTTTATCTCTCCTACCATCAACCACAATGTGGCTCATGTTATTTCAGCCACATATGGTTCCGTTTCTCCCTGTGACCCCATTCAAACACATCCCTAAAATTGCAGCCCAGAGAATATCGACTATTTCAAACTTTCTTCTGCTCAAAGTACTTTTGGAGTGGGATGGATTGAAAAAGTTGAGGCAGATACTGGCAAGACAAAACAGTTCCATGAGCAGCAATACCTGTCAGACCAGATTTCTGAATTTATTCAATTGTTGTTGTTCAATTTGTTGAATTTGTGTTCCTTCAACAATTTCCACAGCCCCTGCATACAGACTCATGATATTTTCCATTGCCTTCTGCATATACCCACAACTGCCAACATTACCCTATCCCCCAGTCTTGAGTGGCAATTCTAGACCAAGGCACTCAAAAGTTACAAGAAAGAAAGTATACTGACTGCATGAAAACTGTCTTCAATAGAAAAATCAGGCTGAAAAACATTAAGATGCTTTCACAACACATATAGATGACTACAGGTCAAAAGAGAGTTTGAATCACACAGTCTGATACAGGATTTTCCACGATAGCAGTGTCTTTTCCTTACAGAAAACATTCTTACAATAGAAACTTTTGCAGGGTAAAAAGAGTTATTACAGGGTTTTTTCCTCTGCTGAAAGCAGAGAAGAATAGGGCAGAACACTCTTGTCTGGTATATGCTGCCTTTATCACATCAGTGTAGTTTACCAAAACTATCAGCAAGACACTGCCCCAACGACAGCCTGGGGGTTTGTGGTTATGAGCACTTACACATATGCCAGGGTTGCACTGAAGTGCTTGTAAATATAAGTTTCAAGTACAGGGTTGAAATGCTGGAACTTGATGTCTCCGATCAAAGAAATAATAAATACCTGCCAAAAATGAAAAAAGAAACAGATGTACAGAGCCACGCAACCTCTAACTCAAACATAACTCAGTCTCTAATTGCATGTTATTTATTTTGCTGGGTCATAGTTTTTGTTTGTTTTTCTAACAGCAGTAATGCTACAGAGAGTGGCATTCGTATTCTAACAGTGACTGAATACTGTGGTGTGTGCAACTCCATCACTGCTCGCAGGGAAGGTAGGTCATAGCAGCATTTGGACAGGAAATCTGAGAGATAAAAGGAGCTACTCCACAAAGCAACAATATACAGGCAACAGCACTCCTCGCAGTCTTTGTGACACTGTCACAGAACACGTTAGATAGGCACAGAGCTGCTGAAGTTTGTTTTCCAAAGCTAAGAAATGATGCTTTTCAAGTGAGAACTTGAGATTCTGATGATTTATACTCAGAGCAAACACTCAGTCCTGTTACTACAATGGCATGTATTAGAGCTGGGACATTCTGCCCCCCTACATTGCCCTCTCCGATCAACGTCAGCTGAGTACATCCCACTTTCTACTTCTTCCTGAATTGTCAAGTATGTATTTGTTGATCAGCATGAAGCACACAGCTTTGTTACTGCACTACACAGCAAAGCCAGTGCCTTTCCTACATGCAGAAAACTCCTTGTGAAGTCTATTCCTCAGTCATGACAATCCTTCTACGAAGGCTCAGAGGAGCAGCCACCCCTCCTGCCCAAGGAGTCAGGGTGCACAGGTTCCATTCCCACCACAGCTGCAAATCCTCCACCATCATGACCCTGAACAAATCATTTCACTTTGTGCTTCATATAGATAATAAGGCTTTTCTCTTCTGTAAATTGCCTTAATGCAAGAAGTTATCTGAAGAAATGACTATAAATCATGTAAACGTTTATTACTGTTTTCACTGTGGCTACTAAAAAGCTCAATGCATATCTCAGTGCTGGCTCCCGAAAATGCCTTAAGAAATGTTTAAATATAATTTATTTCTCAGAGCAAAATATCAATCACTCTAAAGGAAGCACCAGGAACAGACTGAAAACGTGGCTGAAAAACAAACACTCTATATCCATAAAAGATGAATCACTCACCAGTGCATCAAACACAAGGAAGTCATAGGTTTCATTTTCTGACATTTCCATCATTATGTTGAAAAGTGCATCAAGGGTGTCTTGCAAAAACTAGAGGAGGGGAAAAGAAAAAACAACAGTAAACGGGTGGGAAAAGATGACTACTTCTCGAATCCTGCACAAGAGCCTACTCTTTTGGAACATTTTTTTCCTTCCAGCCTAGTGCAGTCGAACTGTAAAAGCTGTCCATGAAAGGGCATTTTAAAAAAGGATCTCAGTCCTGTATTCATTCACATGTTGTCATGATCATCATGCTATTCTCTCTCACTGCAGCAAGGAGGAACTTTTCTTATCAGCTCTGAATGGCCTCACTTTTCTGTTCTATTGCCTTTTTATCCAGCAGGAGATCTATCAAATACACTGAATTCTATCCATACCATTTAAGCCTGGGCTTAATCGATCTGGGCCAAATCGATCACATACGCTGTACTAAGGCATGACATTTTATGTAAAAACTGCTTTGCAATGACACAGCATTTACTGTAATTGTTCAGCAGTTAAGTAAAACCATGCCCTTGCATAATCCCAAAAGATCCACGTTTGGAACCACAGAAGCCTTACCTCCTAAATCCTTTCAGCAGACTATTTTCTGTGGCACTTCCCCACACTACTCTGACTATAAGCCCTCGGGGCCACCTCTGCACTCTGCTCCTCGATCCACAGCAAGTCCCTACTCACAAGGGAGGCCCAGAGCCACTACTGAAAATCAAAAGTCAGGCTTTGAGTGTATTTTCTATTTTGTAAGGATACAGGGCAAAATAAAGTCACCACTATCTCCCTGATCCTGGTAACATTTAACTTCTGTAGTTCTGGTGAATTCCATTAATGAGAGCTCTTGAGGCAAAGTGTACCTTTTGTTCTACTGTTGCTTAGCAGTCAGAATGGCTCTCCTAGCCTATATAGAGTGGTTTTGGGTAGAATACAATTACAACCCTTCAAGGTCAACACCAAGCACATACCTAAGTGTTTGCATAACAAGGAGACTTCAATCTCCAGGCATACCTTTACAATTTCTCCTCCTTCCACATCCATTAGCTTCCTTAGGTTGTGAGCTATGTTCTGAGAGTTAGAACGCCAGTTCAACAAACCCAGCAGGTCAACTAGCAAGGACAGAACATCAGCAATTAGAAACAGATTACGACGACACAGCTGACTTAATGGCTGCAGAACAATACTGAACAAGCACTAGAGTTATTTTTGGAATCAGCTTACAAGGAAAAGTCACACTGACTATAGAATATTACCTTGAGATGGTTCTTCTGTCTTGGCAAGAAGTTTTGCTATGAATGGAAATTGGTGTAATTTGATAACACAAGGAATCTGTTAGATAATTTTGCAGGCTTCTCATTCACTCAAGAGGAGGCATTTCAAGCTAGGAATTTTATTAGGGTGCATGATTTTTCTTACTAATGCTTGCGTTTACTTTAGAGTAGCCTCTTGGAGATGGTTCTTGAAGTTAAAATTGAAACCTCTTGTATAAATGACATTAAGCTGCAGAGCTGTTTATCACAGTTCTGGGACATTCCAGCTAAAAACCACACTTGAGGCTTTCAAAGGAGTCTGACAGGTTTCACATGCATCTTCCATGTTAATGAGGTATATACATATCATCTCTGCTCTGAAACTAAATTAATTTACTACCTTCAGATGCAAGAATACATGTGAAACTTAACAGCCTTGACAAAGAATGCCACATTCAGAAACAGAGGTTACATGCAGGTGGGCAGAAAGATGCAAGCGTGCTTGGCCTCGTCAGAGAGGATAATGAAAGTCGGGTTCAGTCTAATGCAAGACCTACCATTCTGGGTAAGTTTGGTGGAGCAGATCAAAGTGGCAATCTGGAAGCTGTCTTTTGTACTGTCTTTAGTGGGTGTGAAGTTGGCTAGATGGTGCAGATTTTTCCCCGAGGAGGCCTCCTTCTCCTCTACCTCCGTTTTGGTACAAGGAAGAGTTAAATAGCATTTAGCATCTTCCATTTTCTTGTTATCACCCTGTTGGTTGAACACAGCAGAGTCAAGGGTTATCTCACACTGAGCAGACCTCATCTGACCTCTTGCGGTTCTCATCTGCAGACACACTTTGACACAGTGACCGCCACAGAGGGCTTTAAACACCTTTTCTCCTCTATAGTTGTTTACTTGCATTGTCTGTTTGGGCCTCTAACTTTAGGGACCAGAAGTAACCCATACTACAAACAAGCTAAGCTCTTTTCAGAGTGATTCAAGTCACAGAGTTTAGGAGTGTTTCTCCTCCCCCACTCTCACTTTGTAGCTTTCTATAGCAATGCATTAACTTTTTCCTCTTACTGCCACTGAAGGCACCAGGGTCTCTCTTCCCATCACTGATCCTCCAAAGCAGGTGTTCACCAGGTCTGTTTGTTGCATACAGTGTAGGCAAATCATGTTGGAGGACAAATATTCTATATAGATAGATACAAGGACATACCACATTTGTGTACTTGCAGCCAGAAAACCCATCAGTGAAAGGAGAGATGAGGGTGACTTATAAAACAAACAAAAAATAATATTGTCCTATTATCCTATTATTAAAAATCTATGCAATGCTGGTGTCTACCTTACTAGTGAAAAAAAAGAAATCAGCCAAGAGAGTTGTTTTGATCGGTTAAACAAAAATGAAGACTGCAAATGCCCAAGCTACCTTATAAACAATCAAATTGTGTTTGCCATCTTGCAGCGTTGTTCCATCTGCATTCATCAACTTCACAAAGCCCATGCCAAAAGCTCTCTCAGACTTATCTCTAGCTGCAAACAGAAAGATCTTTATTAGGAGTTGTCTTATTTATGCCCATACTATCCATAATGCAGCTCTCTAAGTATGTGCAGCTGCTGCTTTATTTAATAGCATCCCATAATAACATGATGGAGCTAGCAAACTGGTGAGCCACAGCAGAAAGAGCTCGCTCTTTCCCTCTCATCTCAAGGCACTTAGCAGGTATTTGCTACT
This sequence comes from Tauraco erythrolophus, assembly GCF_009769465.1. NCBI lineage: Eukaryota > Metazoa > Chordata > Aves > Musophagiformes > Musophagidae > Tauraco > Tauraco erythrolophus. The sequence continues at coordinate 2,996,549 of NC_141493.1, read as the reverse complement.
ACACAAAAAAAAGTCATCTCTGAAGCATCTGTTGCCACACAATGCCAGTGGTCAGTTGTGCTGCTGGATGCACAGCACTCCTGCAGACCCTCTGTGCTGATACTTACATTCTTGTGATGACCGATGACGGAAAGTGAATCTTAAATGGCAACGACTGACTTCTTCGATTGCAATGGACACCTGCACACGATAACACAATGAAAAATGCAGCACCAGCATCTCTACCTCCAGTCAATTTACAGGACATCCTGTTCCTGATGCATCTACTGATTTTAAATTAGTTGTGTTTTCTACACAAAGGAAGTAAGACTGTAAATTACACACTCTTACCTTTACAGTTTCATACCAGTAAGGTTGCTTGACTTGATAATAAACAACAGACTTATATTCAGAGACACCTTCATAACCAGCACCAGGATGGATAGCTTTCTTTGGACAAAAAGACAAGGGGAGGAGGAAAAAGGGAAAGGTAAGTTCTAGAATGAAGGCAAAAAGTCTTAGATCAGAAATCTTCAAAGCGTATAACTGCCAAGAGTTACTCAAAGTCTAATCTTCACAGACAAGGGAATTCAATGTGTGTGAACTCTTCGAAAGTTTTACAGAATCTGTAAACATTTTCTCACATTTGAGGAAATAAAATCAGCAAGTACTCAAATTTGGTCACTGAGATCACCTATGGCACCTCTTGTTCATTATCACACAGTTCTTGCATCCAGTTGATAAGCAAGACCCTGTGCACCAGAGCTTTTATCTAGCAAACACAGCAGCCTTGTGAGCTCCTGCAAAGGCCATCATACCTCTTGGAGATTTCCATCTTCATCATGTACAGACATGGTGACTTCTACATTCTTAGGAGTCTTCTTCTTCCCTTTGTCAAACTCCCCTTGTATCAGGGTGACATAGATATCATTTCGAACATCACCTAAAATTCGTAGAGCTTAATGAGTCGTTTTTCCTCATACAGTTTTACACATTAATATTTAACATCCTTGGTTTCCACTGTTATCCTTATCTTAGCCTTTACTGATGCCAGTTAATGAACGACACAACATCACTATTTCATCTTCATCTCAAATTATACAAAATCTTTTAAAATGAGCCATTCTCCTTTTCATAAGCCTTTGTCTTTATGTAACTTTTTTAAAGTAATGAGCTCTATAGGGCTAAATCCACTTTGAATGGATTAAACAGAGTAGGGTCGAACCTCTACACAACAAAAATATCTCTTTGGCTAAACAGAAATCTCTTTCAAAAAGTACACACACTATCATTTTTCAACATAAGAAAGGAAGCTTATGTTTTCACTTCTTTGACAAAAAATATAAGATTGGCTGGAAATCTCCAGAAAAATCAAAGCAAATTTTCAGATAGCTTTAAAATAAATCTGTTCATAGCAGAAATTCTAGAATTTCAAGTGGCTCTTTCACTCCATGGAAGCACAGAGGCACATGGGACCTACCAGGTAGGATTATCTCAGGGAATCCCATTTTGCGAGCCACAGCAGTTGATCTGTCTACAAGGTGGGAAAAGTCCTTTTGAACCTGTGCTAGATCACCAGGAAGCAGTTTCAGGGAGACCCAAAGACCTAAGAAAAGAAAGGTAACAGTTGTTTACTGAAAAAAAAAAGTACAAAACCGTGAAATTTAAGCCTATGCTTAACAGAAAACTGTTTCTTCATGTGATCTCCCCACAACGATGCCTTAAATATTCCAAGCTGGTTCTCACTTGCCCAGTTCTCTGTCTCCCTAATGCTGAATAAGACCTTACTGGGCAAGTACATTCTCTGCAGTAAAACACAAACTTTCTGAGATGAATTCACTACTGTATTTGAGTAAAGGACACAAGCAAGACTAGAAGAATCCTGAATAATGCAATTTAAACCCAAAGACATTTAGAATACACAATCAGCCATGTTCACTTAAAAATATTTTATGTCCACATAAACAGTTTTATCTTAAAAATGTTACATTACTAGCAAATAAGTCATCAGCTAGAGAAGCTCTTTTCATGTAAGCAAGAACAGCTCGTGTTTTTATCTTTTTTTTTAGCTCCCAACATGCTGGGGCGACAACCCTTCCAAAGACCATACGTTTGGCTCAGGGAAGGTGGCAAACTCCAGTAAGCCTTGATCTCTGGACTTCCAAAAGTCATTCATTTTCCTTTGCAAGCAAGGAGAACCCTTCCCTGCAGCAGGTTTTCACATCAGCTTCTTGCCCAACTGCTGTACCTTGCCCTTTATGATTCACTTCCTTCGCAGCGATGACTTTGTTGAAGACAGAAGTGAGGGGCTCATTCTCTCCGATCACATGGGAAGTTATCAGTGGGGACATGATTAGCTGTCGCTGTCTGATGTATGTTTCCATGGCAATCCTGAGAAGAACAACAACAGAGACCAGGAAGCAGACAGGCAAACATCAAACACGTGCTTTCCAAGAAGGCTGGCCAACAGCTGACTATTTTCCACAGATTTTTTATTTTTTTTTTTTAAAGGATTCCATGGGAATTTTTTTTTTCTTCTTCACCTGCACAAACCTGAAAAGGTAGTAGGGAAAAAAAACCAAACCAAACCCACACACGATCTCCCATGAAAACACCTTGTAATTACATATGGCCACACTAAAAGGATTGCTGTATTTAGGACTGTAACAACGTGGCTGAGTCTACCCAAACAGCTTCATTTTAGTTCCTGTAATGTGCCAAAAATGTGAGCAATCAGAGAGCCTGCAGAACACACAATTCTCACTAGTAATACAGAAGTGTAAAACACATTGGGGCTTGAATTTCTTTCTCAGAAAGAGGAAGAAATCCCTTTCCTATTGTACTGGGAACTCTCTGTAAGAGGCAGACAATACAGAGGGTATTGACAAGGAGAAGTTGTGTTCTCTATGCTCAGGTGTTTCTGAAAATCTTACCTATCAACCTCCTAACAGTTCTGAAGGTCACATCCCCCAGAGCCCACAACACTATTTTGCACTGTGCTGCTCTTTCTTACCTCGAATGATACAGGCAGCTAGTAATTTCAGTTGCGTTGCCAAAACTCCCTAAGCAATTTAGCCTATCGTACAGACATGTAAATCACAGGGAACAAAGGCTTCAGAGGACTGACAAAAATCTTTTCCTTCAAAGAGCTGACTACTGCCATCAGCTAATCTATTTGTAGAGACCTTGGTACACTGCCAGGCTCCCATACAAATTTGTCCTTCTCCAAAGGACAACTGCTTTAAATAAGCCAGATATGGGATGGACTCCAAAGCCCAGTACTTACTGCTGAAATGGAATAAAATGTTGCTTTTCCTCATCGTCCACCTTTCCATGGATGATATCAGTTATGTCCATCACTGCAACAAGACAAGTTCATCATACAGTTTTACCAAGTTGCTAAAGAACACAGAGAGCTTTCCCCTATCAGAATGGAAACAGTTGCTTATTTTAGGCCAATGCCACTCGTGACAGCAACAGAGTGCACCACTCTCATCTTAACATTTTAAAAAGCACTCTGATAAAAACCAGGTGGGACTCATGCATTTCAAAGCTGAGAAGTTACACTTGGATTTCAAACGCCGATTATTTTGAAATTGTTTCCACCCTAAATTTCAAGCAAGTCTCTTCACAAGAATCAAACAGGAATTGGATGTCTCATTCACCAAGGCTCCTTTAAAAACTCCAGCTTGATCCCATTAGTCATAAGGAACAAATCCCTTTTTGATAAAGATCTGAAAAGTCTACTGCACTGATGGCAGTCTTATCTTTTTAGGGGGTGACAAAACAAGAAGTGAACAGCAACAGTATTTCATCTTCACATACAACTTCCATTAAAAGGTCTCAAAGGGGCACTATATGCAGCTCAGCATCAGCATCTCCGTTGTGAAGTCAGAGATGCTGACACTAAGAGGTTAGTAGGCTTTGCTGACATACAGCATGTACTTCCCAGTTCCCAGCCCACTGTCCCAGCTCAGTACTGGGCCATGCTATTTTCTCCCTTGATTGAATTTGTCATACCTGCCACACCGAAGGGCCTCCGGAGTCCACAGGTGTGTTTCTTCCCATCTTTCAGCTCCATATGCCCCACCCTCACAATCTGGCACACCAAGCTGATTTTTGGTCTGATTAAGTCAGAACTGCTTAAATCCTAGAAAGTATTTAAAATAAAGTTATATCAATCTGCTTTATGAAAGGAAGAGAAGACAACAGAGAGAGTAAGACTTTTCTGTTAGGTTGTACACACATATAAAAAGAAATTTATTTTTTAAAATGTGAAACCTGTTCCCTTTGAGCCCTAGAGAAAAAAACACAACAAACCAAAACTACAAAAACACTTCCATCCACACAGCAATTTCTAAACATCCCATTACTCTTTGATCGCACATCCCAGCAACAGTACTGGAAGGAGAGTAAATTATGTTAGTTGCCAAAGTACTAGATCTTGATGACCAGGCAGTTAGTTGTGCCACCTTTGCTACTTGTCAGAAGTTATTCCATTCATGTGCAGTTCTTCCATTAACATCTTGTTGCAAATAAACTCCAACACAGAAAAGGATCAGCAAAGCACTGAACTGAAAAACAAGCAACTATGATCTCAAGCCTAGTTTTTCGGTACAGTTAGGCTCCAACAGAGAAGTGCCTAACGGGATTTTCAGGAATGCATGGGTGAGTGACATCCACTCACAGTACTATTGCAAAATAACACACCTCTACTGCTGCTTTGGACTGACATACAAAAATCCAAAAGTACTTTCCAGCAGCATTCCTCTGAGGCTGCCTGTAACATCTTAAGTGTCCACGAAAACTCTCCAAAACACCACACGTGACCCCTCCCTGCTGCATGGGGAGAGGGAAAGAACTCAAAACTCCGATGTCTGCAGCATTGGGAGAATTTCCAGGATGTAAATACAATAACTTACAGTAAAGACTGCTTGAAGGTTATTTAGTTTCTCAATTTCTTTAGGCATCCCATTACTGCCCCAACGAACCAAGTAATTTTCACTGCAAATAAAGGAAGAAAAAAAACCTTTACATAAATCAGACATTCCCATTACCTGGCAAAAACTCAAAAGCATTTTCATCTTTTAGGAATATTTGAAAAATTCTGCCAAAATCTATCCCAAAGTGATTCTGAAGTGACTCATTTCAGCAAAGGCAGAAGGCAGGCACAATGTGAATGAGTTACTTCCCTGTATGACTGACTGCATGTCCACACTTGGTAACTTCAACGACTGAGACAGGGGTGCCTGCCACATGCCTCCCTGATAAAATTCTCCATATCTTCTATCAGTACAAGATTCCCAGCTCTTAGGTGTGAGCTTGCACTGACTTGACAGCAAACATCATGCATATACATGATTTAATAGGAAGCAATTAAATGCATCAAGTCAGTGACAACAGTAAGTAAACTTAAGAACATATAGGAGACAATCTGGGATCTTGACTAACGTATCACAGAAATGTCTTAGAGCTGGGCAGGGAGTGCATGGGCTCAGATCCTTGACTTCCTGAAAAATAACCCCCTTCCGAATCACCACTGGAGCAGCAACCAACAGAACAGAAAAAAAATATCTGCTGGATCTTCCCTTCTAAACTCTATCAGCTTCTTTAGCATTATCACCACGATGACTAAATTGCTATGCACCTACTGGAAAAAAACCTACCTGATGAATTTGGAGAGATCAGGATCATAGAGGCTCATTAACAGCTCTGCATCTTCTCCAATATTGCAGACAAAATTCTTGAAGTTTACATACAGGCTGTATGTATGTGTTGTGTTGAATATGGGCTGCCCTCGGAGGTCCAAATTCTGTTGCAGGGACTGCAAAGAAGGGTACTCCCATTAAAACCACCCAGAAGAATTCAGTTCTGGTGCCAAAGTAGCACAATATCCTTAAGTGGAATGTACAAATACAGCAGGCACTAGGTTACTCGAAGAGGACAAAGCCAGCAACACGAAGCGTACCTTCTCTTCCTGGATTCTTTCATCAATCCTTTTTGATGCAGTTTCATGGGACTTGAAGAGAGAGATTGTGCTGGTTTCATCTGGGTCCAAGATGTTCCCATTGTCATCTCGTACAACCAGGTCCAAACCTAGGATCCTGAGCAGCACACAAGTCACAAAGATGAAAGAAGCAACACGATATTTAAAAAGCAAAGGTGACTAAAGAGCACAAACCACAGATCAAACTTTGGACTGCACTAGACATCAACTCCATTCCTAGTCATATACCTGGTTTTCCTGTCCTGAAATACTTATCCCTCACCCTGCATTCTCCCATGAAAGGGGAAAATAATTAGTCAGGTAACTTAATTCTAAGATAATGTCATCTTTGTTTTTGCTTAAAGTGTTGGGTTTTTTTGTTTTGTTTTTTTAAAAAAAGGTATGTATAGCTATCCAACTTACGGATTATAGCTAATGATTATTCCTTGCCATAAGCTTTCTTCTTAATTGACTTCACCTGAATCAAGTCTGACAGGCAGATAAATGAGTTCTGGAGACAATCCCTGTTCTGTACAACCAATGAAAGGTGGAGTTTTGGTGGCCTACAAAATTCTATTATTCAATTGCTGATAAAGCAGTTTAGTTCATAACCAGCATCCAAATCCTGGCTCCAGCTAGCCAGGCACAAATTGTGCTCCATGGGAAATACCATGACGTGCCAGCACTTCTGCGGAATTAAGACAGGTAAGACGTCCTGCCAAGCTAACGAGATTGCTGGCATATGAGGAACCAACTGCTACATGCCCACCTGCCAGGCTAGTCACATTCTCCTGGGCACTGAAAGCTCCAATTATCCCCTTTCCAAGGAAAAACGTAAAGCCTAATTCAGTGTTCCCCTTGCGTGGTCATTCACACCATTGCGTATTAATAGCCATCTAGAGTCTTTACTGGGATTTGCCATTCTCCAAGACATAATTAGGAGTTTACCTGTTGCCATAGTCAATCTTTGCAGTGACTTTTTTCTTTAGCTCAGCTAGCTCATCTTTGGGAAGGGTCCCGGACAGGATCTGTGACCGCCATTCTATCAGGCTGTACGTCAGCTGTTGGACGTGCCGGAACTGTGTCGTCTTGTTATCCTACAGGAAAAAAGGGACAACTCTAAGTTAATGACAGCCTGAAAACGACGAGCTTAGGAAGTTTTCTGAAATGTACTCAATTGAATCTACCATACAAGTTGTACTTAACTAAAAATATCTGAGAAACTGGCAACATGTGACACTGCAAGATTAGACCAATGGCACAAATGCTCCAGCGCTTTGCACTGCCAAGGTTTAAGTGTCTCAAGATTCGAGGTCTTCACCATTTCCTCAGGACGTTATTTCAGAAAAACCTCATGGACAAAAAAATACACTTCTGGTGTTTTCCAGCACTTAAAACCACTATGATGGGTGCTTTTTATATACAGGACAGAGAGGTGATGTTAAATGATCGCAACTGTGTTCCAGCAGATTGAGACAGGAAGGCCAGCTTAATATACAGAAAGGCTCTTTCTCCCCACCTCTACCACTCAGAATGTGTGACACTGGACAAGTTTCCCATTTGTTTTGCCTATTTAGATTGTAAGATTATGAGGCAAACACCTTATTTGCTTTTAAAAACCTAAAGGTGATAACGAAACATAAATAATAATGACAGATGACCAACACTGAAGCCCACAGTTTCTTTTTTTTTCTCATGTCAGTTCCTTCTATAGCTTCCACCAGCTTAAAGAAACTCTTCAGCCTCTTTGTTACGTATAAAAAAGGCCTCTTGTCACCAGAATACGACACTAACAACATGAACAACACGGTTAATGGGAATGTCTGGCCTCACTGCTATTTACAGCGTTAGCAACTACGTTTTAAAGCCAGAACACTAAGCAAATTGAATCCATAGGCTCATTTTCATGGCTGCCTGCTCTCTCATCCTGTCCCACCATACACTCAAAATCCATTACATTAAAAAAAAAACACTAGCAACAAAATGCAGCAATATCTGGCATACATTGCATCCCTGCCAGTACGCATATTATGTTTCAAGGTTCAAATTCTACCCACTGGTAACCACGGATTGTTATGTCCATGTGTGACCTCCAGACAAGAGTTTCACGAAAATCAGAGTAGCTCTGTGGAAACACCATAATCTCGCTGGCTGGTGTCAGCAAATAAGGCTGCAGATTATCTGCTCTTCAGAGCACTTATATTTGTACAGAACTTAAGGCAACGCAGTCCTGACTCATCCCATGCTTTTAAGCACTACCCCAGCAGTAGTTGCTCTGACCCTACCGTGCCAGAGGCTGTCCAAAAATGCAATAAAGATATCATGTCTGGATTCCCAGACACCATCTCCCCAGTCTACCCAGGTACTCGCTCAGGTTTGCTGCAGTCATTGCATTTTCATCTTCTGCTACGAATGCAGCAGCTGTAATTATAAAGCACTGACTGAACAGGACATCAAAACCTGCTTTGTGAAGAGTTTTCTCCTACCATTTCTACTGTTATCATCTTTAATTAATGAAAGTACTTTTCATACTATTTACTGGTCCCACCCTAATAAAATTAGTCACACACCTATACACCCCTTTCCTATAGTTTCAGCTCCAAGGCTGACACTAATTAAAATGTGGATAGCTATGTGGTAACCTTCCATATTGGTAGCAATACGCACTTAGGTAAGTAATTAAGCCTTTGAAAGTGTCAGCTATACCATTTGTACCAGTCCAAAGGGAACCCAGACCTCATCCTCTCTTTACCACCATATAGTGAGCCAGTTACTGGGATGGTTTTTACTTGCACCGAGTGTCAAGTGCAGCTCATTTTCACAAGGAAGTGCCACAAATCAAACTAACATTTAATTTACATTAAACTTTAATCTACTGGGACAAAGTTTATGGTTATGCAGCTCCAAAATGACCGTCAAGAGGTTTTTGACTACATCTCATCCAACAGCTACTGGGAATTGGCCAAGGGTATACTGGCACACTCAGGCAGCAGCTGACTCACATCAGTTCTCTCTACCAAAGCTGTTAATGTTTAACTATGAACCCCAACTGCTCCCACACAGCAGAAAGAGACACTAATTCCTATTATTTCCCAATTCTGGTCTCTGCAAAGAATGTGAGTGATATCAACTACTCATAATTCACCCCCTGAGAACACGAATCTCCAGGAGTTATAAATAGCCATCTTCCTTTTGATTTGGGCTGACAGAGGCTGGATGAGTCTTAGCTCTCATGGAGAAGATTAGAGACATATTCAGTAAACGAAGGAAAAAGCGTGTTCTTCACTTGCATGAAAATAATCTCAAAGAGAAGGCGACTTGTGTTAGCTCTCAGGGAAACAGAGCAGATCTCAGTTTGACAGTTAGCTGAGTTATCTCTACAACTGTTTGCATTAGCTAACTCGTATTAACTAAAGGAAGTTAAACACTCTCACCCATATTTTGCAGTGGAGATATACCCACTGGTGCAATGCTTTCTGAAAACCACAAAAATTAAAGAAGTTAAATGAAGTGTTATCAAAGGGAAAAAAAAAAAAGTCTCCTGTACTTCCTTTTTCTCCTTAAATAACTCCTTCCTCCTTTAGCTTTTTTTTTTTTCTTTTTATACATACTGCAGGGGAAAATAAAATAAACTGAAATCCATTTCAAACCACAACATTTTCCAAGACTATTTTAAGACTTATATTGGTTAAGCACAGGAACATGAAAGATTTCTGCTCTTAAGACAAATGGATTCTGAGGCTAGGATCCTAAATTTATTCAGAAAAAAAGAAGCCGGGAACAAAACTCTCTTTTCATACAGTAATAACATCACATATGGCTTCTCATTAAATTAAGAGGGTGGAACAAATTCTTGTGGTTTCATAGTGCACAAACAAAACGTACTTGTGGCCTGGTGAAATTTTCAATAGGGAGATCTTGCTCTGGGTTATCTGAATGGTTAGAGTTAATTGAAATTAAAGTCTCATCTTAATTAAAGTCTCAGAGCACATACTATGCAGCTGAACTCGCTAGTAACCAAAGAAATATCAAGTTGAACTCTCTTTAATGTGCCTTAATAATCACCTTCAAAAGAAGGCAATTCATTGTGAACTCCAGTTGTGTTTCTTCAACCAAGAACGCACCTGCCTCCGCAAAACCACCAAATCCACGTATTACCTTGGCTTCTGACTTTTCTCAGGTGACTATCATATGGTCAGGCTACTGATTTAGTAGATAAGAGGTCTCTCCCTGGTCCTACTAAGAACTAAATGTATTATGTGATTTCTGCCAAGTCAAATCTTCCCCCAGCACACAGGGCCCTAATCCTCTTCCCATCCTTTGTCCATCTTGGCTGTTGGAGCTGTAGGCACTCCGTGGGGAGGACTAACCATTCTATTAAGTACCTACAACACTTTTAGAAAACCAGGGCTCCTGCTTGTTGAAGGCTCTGTTAGAACACCAGTATGCTTTCTGACACAACAGGTATCTCGCCCTCGTTCAGCACAGACGCACGACAGGCGAAAAGGAACCCTTATCTCACCAGTGAGCTGTGATGCACAGAGTTCCAACCAGCTGACACGATGCTGAGCATGACTCGTGCCAGTCAATGCCTCACCAGTGCTGTGTCATCACACAATTATTCCAGTACAGCACTAAACCACAGAGTCCTGCCTGTGATCACACACGCCATTCAGTGGGGAGCAGAACATTTTCAGCCTCTCATTTAATAAAGTACTAACCACTGAAGAGAACTCACCACATATAATTTGTGCCAAATAACTGCCCACTCCCTCAGGGTAGAAGTGAGTTCTTGTCCAAGGGGCAATTCACTTGGAATCACTGTTTCATGCTGTCTAGAAAAAAAAAAAAAAAAAGGAGAAGACACAAAAAAAGGTGTTACGCTCAAGATTAAATTTAGTGGTAAAACATGCTTTTTTGATAAATGTTTAAACAGAAATTTCAGAGGGTCAGATATTCACACAATTCACTCATGGTGCCAAGATTCTTAAATTGTTCAACTGGTTCTCCAACACACGTGCACATTCATTATCCATCTTTAATGCAAACGTGTTTCAAGTCTCTTTCAGTCTTTTTATTTTCAGCTGACCTATTCCAGAAACATAATGCTAACCAGAGAGAAATTCAGTTTGGAAGAATCACCACTTGCAATGGTAACTTGGCCACAGTTATTTAAAAAAAACCACACACATACACACACAGAAGGAGAAAAAGAAGAACTTTTTTTTCAAGTTGCTTCCTTTGCAACTGCTATTTTCCTCTCACTATAACGATCACCAAATTAGCTCTAAGAATCAAATGAGGAGTCATTTCCTTAACTGTTTTCCAAGACAGGAAGGAATCCACACTCCTGCTGGCTACTTGGCTGCGAGCAGGAGTGTGTTACGACTTGCAGGAGTCCCCAGAGGGGCCAAACGTAACTCGACAGACCTGCCTCGCTCCTAACTCCTCTCGCAGAGCTTTCTTATTTTTTTGCAAGTAGTATTCTCCTGCACCTATGCCTACAATTGTTTTGGCATCTACAATACTCTGAGAAAAAGAAAGTTATGCAGCTCCAGAAGTCTAGCACAGGCAGTATGCCCTGCTGCACACACAGGCAAGTAGCATTCATTACAACCACCACTATCAAGTTTCCTCTTTTTTTTTTTTTTTAAAAAAAAACCCACAACAGTATTCCACTGGTTTTGCTACCAAAAGTACATCCCAAGAAGCTCCAACCTACCCCCGGTCCTTCACGATTGCCTCTTTTAAATGGATGTATGTTTCTGGGAAAATGCCCTAAAAATAAATACAAAAATAAAATAAATCAATCACAGCATAGGATATGACATGACAAAAATGCATTCAACATAAAGCAGAGGAGGAGGGTAAGAACATGATCAGCAGAACAGTAACTGCTTATCTATAACAGAGATGTGAGGTCCACCAGTCCCAGCATCACATGAAAAAAGACAGAAAGGAGCATCTCGAGCACCATCTTTGATATTTGCACCTCAGAGAAGTTAATTCCTTGTTCCACTGAAACAACATTCATCTTCCCGTATGACATGTTGTAAAATCTTGCAAACTATCAATCATATTCATCTCCTGTTGCTACAAAATATTCTTGGAACCATCTGTCAAGTTGCCCTGGACCTGTGGTTCTCTACAGAAGCTCACAACACATGACAGCATTTGTAGGAATCCACCAGTCTCAAGTTTCCATTATTTAAGAGAAACCCTCTAGGAGTGCTGCAATTCTTTTCTATTTTCTTTTATTCCCCTTTATGCCTAAAAAACAGAGACTGTGAAGGCTGTTACCACATGAGAGGTGCCAGGATTCCTATGGGAAACCAGATTTCCCTGTAGTTTTCAGACTGGTTTCACAAACCTCAAGAATTTTGGCTGAGACTCATGCATGCATAATTTTTTGAACATTTCCTACGAAAAATCAAAACTCTACTCTCATTATGACATATAACTAATACTGGACATGTACAGGTCCCAGACCATAATAATAAAGCAATAAGCTGGCGTATGCAGATATGCATCAGTCAATACTACCAGTTCCAACTAGAATGCACACGCTCACAATGGAGGAGTACCCAGTTAAAGGTTTGGAAATGCTTAGCTCAAGGGCATTTATTTCTATCGCTAAGGAAAAGGACGCACCATCAGGGGCCCTGCCCAGAATTAAGACCAGAAACACATCAGAAGCACAGCTGATTACAGCACTGGATGGGGTCTGGCAAGGTGTGGAATAAAAATCAGCTCCTGGAAAGTGAGGTCATACCTTCTTAGATTTATTTCGGAGCGTGTATCCTCGGTACCAGCCTGCCAAAGGGAAACAAAATTATTATTTTTTTGAATACACATTGTCATTCTCACCATGGTTCTACAATGTAAATCGATTGACCTTGCTCATTTGAGATCTACCCTTGTGAAGATTCAGGTTGGATGTTAGGAAGTATTTCTTCTCTGAAAGGGTTGTCAGCCACTGGAATAGGCTGCCCAGGGAGGTGGTTGAGTCCCCATCCCTGGATGTGTTTAAGAATAGGCTGGATGATCTACTTAGGGATATGGTTTAATGGGGATTAGGGATGGTTGGACTCGATGATCTCTAAGGTCTTTTCCAACCTAGAAATCTATGAATCTATGAATCTATGAAGACACCTCTGCTCGCTGCAGGCTTGGTTCCCAAGAGTAGGGCAGAGGGGTGTCCCTCCCTACCATGAACGGACACTCGCACTTCCAGTCTAAATATCCATTTGGGTCGTACTGATGTGGCTCTATGGAAAAGCAGGTTGCTCCACACTATACATTTTGAAAGTGACAATCCTTGTGCCAAAAATCCTATGAATTTCTATGCACATCACAGAACTACTGCTGTGATGCTCTGACAGAGGAGGCAACCACAGACATGCATGCAGAACCACCAGCCCAAGGTCACACAGCAGAGAGAAACACACTCAAGCGTCCCAACTCCAATTCCACTCCACTCCTTTAAAATTTTCTTTTCTATGAAGTGTGTTTTCATCCCAATAATCCCATTGATTGTGCTTGAGTTCCACAAGCATGTAGGTTCTTCATTTTCTTCTGTGACTCAGTTGACAGCCTTCCTCCAAAGGAAGGCGGAAAGAGAATGTTTTATTAGACAAAGCAAAAAAAAATCCCAACCTCAATCTTGCCCTGGTACAGATATTGTTTCTCAATATTATCTTGACAAGATCTAGTGAAGTATGAGATGTAAAGCAATAACTGGGATCCCCAAGACTCAGCAGCATATGTCACTTTTAGATGTCTCTTTCTTCTCTCTTCAGCACCTGGGGTTTGACCAGTGGTTTGATTTCAAGGTCAGTGAAGTGCAAGTGCATGAAAAAACTGCTGTATTTCTTATGTCCTGCAGCAAGCCTTGCTCCCTGAGCAGGCAGGAGAGCAGCACGGCCATGGGCCAGTTCTCCCACTCTCCTCCACCACCTCCAAACTGTGTGAAACAAAGGGTTTTTTTCTCTCCACCCTCACTTTCGTCATCTGTCTTGGCTATGTAGGAGCTGCACACCATCAAGCACTCTGTCCACTGGGTACCTGTTCCTTCCCACAAGCAACAATTTCCATCACCTTCAGTCCTCCTGAAGTTACTGTACTGGAAATAAAACATTTCAGAAGAAGAATCTGCTCCGTTGTAAACAGTGGTGTGCAGACATGACGTCCTTTGTATTGTTCTGGGATAGGACAAACTTGCAGACTTGCACTTTCTCACGGATTCTTGGCCACGAAAAACATTCCAAACGTCAAGACTCTCTGCGACCCCAACTCTCAGTTGACCATGCCCCTGGAGCACTGGTTTTTCACTCTTCTCTTAAGGTTCTCCTTGTGTTGGAACTGAAAACACTGACCCTGTATCTCGGCGGACACGAAGGGTATAGATTATGGTCTATAAGGCACGAATGACGTTCAGAGCTATCAAGACAGACATCACTGATCCAAGACGATTATGTTCAGCTGACTGGCAGACGGAGCAGCATCAGGAAGGCAAAGGGATTTAAAGGAATAATCAGGCAAAGAAGAGAGGAGAGGAGGGTGGCGGGTTTTTTTCCTTTTTGGTTTCCCCCCATATACTCAGCAAAAAAGGCTCCATGAGGAACCATGAGACCCCTCAACCATAAATTAGAGCTTAGGATGTTTTTTTTTGTTTGGTGGTGGGTTTTTTTTGGGGGGAGAGGTTGTGTTTGGTCCTTTTTTTTTTTTAAATAAGCACAGTTCTGGCACCTTTCTCTAGCAATGAGAAGGTGAATCAGCTTGACCACATAATCCCCAATATTCCAGTAGTAAGTTAGGAGGAAAGGAGAAATTCCATTCCTTCCACAGGATGAAGATAAGATTATACATTGATGATAGACCGATGGATAAGGTACTGGATTAGGGATGAGAAGATTTAGGTTCTATTTTTATCCAAGTTGTAATTAATTGAATAGTCAAGTCAAAGTTATTTTGAGTGTAATAAAAAGCTCTCCGAATTTAACAAGAATATTTTCCCAGTGATTTTAACTCCATTTGACACAGTCTCTCAGCCCTTCTATACCACAGCTTCCTCACGTTTAAAATGGCCTCTTGGCATTAACCGCATTCCTGTAAAATATTTTGCAATCATTGCATAAAAGCATGTTGTATATTATTATGCAAAACTATTTGAGCAAGCACCTCACGCAATTTTTTTCAGAATTCTGCTCCAATTTTCACTAATCTTATTCATCACTTTAAAAAGAACAAAAGCTTTTGGCAGTGGTCGATTGATTACTTGATTTCTTCTTGAAAGGAACAAAAATCTGCCTAAAGCTTTGGAGGAATGATAGACTACTCAAGTGTTTCTCTTGAGTATTTTCTTCAAGCAGAGATCTGCTAAACAGAGAAAGGCTTTTCAGTTGAAGATGACATGGCAGATTTCACCTACTACAACACTCTTTCAAACTGAAGTCTGATTAAGAACACAGGGATAGTGGACTGAGTCTTGCAAAGAAATGTCAAAGTTTTTTGGTTTGTGGTTTTTTTTTAATGGAACACAGGTCCTCAATCTTACCTTTCATTAAATGGATTTTACGCCATATGTAAAGGATCAGAAAAATCTAAGAAAAATTATTCAAATTACAATAGTTTAGATGACAAGAAGTTGCACACAGTGATGCAATCCCAGGGCACGTGCCTAACTGCAAGGTCTTTGCTCCTCTGGCACTGGAGCAGACTGTGTCTCGGTACCACAAGGCACACCGCTGCACTGGAGTGCAATAAAACAAGGATTGCTGCTTCTATCTACAGTGGCCAGAGGAAAGAGAAAAGACTGGAACTCGGAACAAATTCCATGCAAACTTATTTGCATCAGGAGAAGGAAGTGGCTGGAATCACAGTATGTGGACACACATTCCTTCTATCCACAATTTGGCTATTTCCCACAGCTTACATGGAATAACAATATATTCTGCAGATGAGAAAAGATTCCCCTAAGCAGAAGCGTATCGTCCCCAGCTCACCACTCAAGGACAGACTCCCAGAGCATATGTAAATCCTGCACTGAAGCAGTCTTGGATGCAGCAAGATTCCCTTTTTTCTTGGATTTTGCAGCACGTGCCCAGTCTTGACAATATTTGGCAAAGAGCAGGATAAGCACACGCTGCTTATCTTATTAAGTGGAAAAAGTAATTTTGTACAGAGACCTCATGCCCTTCTGCAACCGGAGAGCCAACGAGAAAGGAGGAAAAGAAACACCTTGCTCTGCAGGTTATCTGCAGATTACAGGGGCGTACCATGACCAAGGCACCCAAAACTAACAAAAGCATGCTGTGCAGAGGGTGTTTGTGCATTTGTTTTAAACAGAAGGCAAGTCTAAGAAAAATGGTATCCTCCAGATCTTCATGTGTAATAAATACACTCTGCTGGTTCAAAGCATGCTTGAAGTACAACTAAAACATTTCAGAAGTTATTTAAAATCAAAATAAAACACCAAACATGCAAATTTAGACCCTATCTACAGCACAAACCCCACTTACAACTGCGCCTAATGGCAAATTGACCAAGACGCAGTATGCCACAACCTGCATTCTCCTGGTTCGAAAGAAACGCTGCACAGTGTAGACTATGGATTTATTCAACCTAATAGCAAAGGGCTCTCAAGTTGTCCCTACATGGATCTGAGCTGCATTAGACACCAGCACGCTATAGCTTGCACTAGAAACATTTGAAACCTTCAGTTCAAACTGCTCAGTCTGGGGTTTCAGCTCTGATAACCCTCACTTCTACATTCCATACGTTGTCCAAGCTGAAGATACCATTTACAGAGATGATCATCCACCCTTGAACAAATCCTTGACATCAACAAGCTGCAGGCCAACAGTATGAACAGACAATGTACCACGTTTGCACTCCAGTATCTTCTCCCGTGCCCTCACAATCCAAGCCTAACTGTGTGGTTGTAACGGGGACTTGCAAAGCATTGGGCAAAGCATCTGTTTAGAGCAGGGGAAAGGAAAGCCTCACCAGCAGTAGTGCAATGCCAGAGCCTCACCCCAAATTTGACCAACTTTCCAAGGACTTCCAGCCTTTGCAACAGGCCTCTAAGTCCTGATAGCATGTGCTAACATAAATGAGCAGAAATTCTGCAATTTCAAGGTGCTCTTTCTTATTGTGAGGCCATCAGGTGGTACAAGGGCAGCACCTGACTGCAGACACTCCACCTCAAGAGTCCATGCCACACTCCCACCTCGGCCAGGGCAGCACACCATGAGAAGTTTGCGGAGCACAGAGGTCTGCACCGAACCGCATCCCTACCTTCTGCCTTGCACTTGAATTCGAGTTCTCGCTTTTCGCTTCTCACACACCTCCTCCAGTGTCCCAGCTGTATCACTGTTATGTCTCAAAGCTACTCAGCCAGCTGAGAGCCAGATAACATTTATTGTTAACACCAAACCCAGCGCAAGCTTCAGCCTTGCTGCCTTGGAACAACCTGTGCACTCCAACTCCTGCAGACAGAGCAGAGCCAGCCAGAACCCCCCGAGAGAATACAAAGAGGTCTCAAGTGAAGGCTGTTTGATACACAGAGAGCCTTCGCTGCAAATGGAGGGGAAACAAACACCTGCTGACTTCAGCCAGGAGGAAAAAGGAAGCGTGTTCCAGATGACTGACAGAGCCCAAACGAACCGTGGTGCAACAGCCTTGAGAACCTTCTGGTAACTCACAAAAGATGCTCCTGTGCATCCTGAGGTAGGGAACAAAGGCAACGAGCAAGATTTTCCGAACGGCTACACCAGCACATGAGAATCTCTGGACACCCCTGAAAATCACAGAATCACAGAACGGTTAGGGTTGGAAGGGACCTTAAAGATCATCTAGTTCCGACTCCCCTGCCATGGGCAGGGACACCCTCCACTACACCAGGTTGCCCAAAGCCTCATCCAACCTGGCCTGGAACACTTCCAGGGACGGGACATCCACAATTTCTCTGGGCAACCTGTGCCAGTGCCTCACCACTCTCAGAGGTGGTGAGGCAAATCTCCCCCTTAATTCCCTAAAGCACGTCACCGATAGCCTAAGGAACGCCCTCAGCCAGGAGCTGCAGGGATAACTTACACCCACTAAAAGGAGGACTTCATGAGGCATCTCTAAGCCTTTCTTCTTGCAAAGCCAACGCCCTGGTTAAATGGAACCTTTTTCTAAATTGAGACTTGTGTATCCAGATAAGAAGGGCGATTAGTGGAACAAAACCCCCACTTTTATCAGGGGAGAGTTGTATTTGTCAGTATACATCATTAGCATGAGAAGAAACAGAAAAGGCTTCTAGTGAGAACACTAATTCTCAAAAATACAATGCACAGAGGCTTGGAAACAAAGCTGAAAGCTAATGTCCCAAAAGAAAGAAAAATTATCTAAATACACTAAGACATGAGAATTTCCTCCAAGGAAACAGAATATCAGAATTTGGAGTTTTTAAGATGAACTTATGAGAAATAAGACCAGACCCACAGGAGTTACCATCTCAGAGACAATCTGCATCTCTTCCTTTAGATTCACAAAGGTCTGGCCTGTATTTTTAGCTGGTCTTTCCAGGAAAGGTGTTTAGTTGTACTGCAGCAATTCCCAGGTGCCTCAGTCACAAACTAGGATGCCACAGTGATGGCTCAGTGTATGAAAACAATCAAAACATATTCACTTTCCCAAACCATTTACAATCAATCCTCTCAGGCTGAAGTTCCAAACTGGGACATTTTAGGCAAAAAAGGGATGCCATATGGGTATTCATTTCCTATTCTTGACTGTCTCTGTTAAACAGTTGATTATAGACCAAGTTTTAGGACTAAACAATGATGCTGCTTTAAAAGAAGAGAAAGAAATACCCCAACATTTTGGGAAGTACAAGATGCATCCTCTTCATGAGGGAAATTTTCACCCCTGACACTCTCTCTTCCTTGTGTCTTTTTGCAAAAGCAGTTCATAAGTTAGTACTATTAGATACAGATTTTTTTTCCCCATTTCTCCCTCTCTCTCCCCCTGCCAAGCACACTCACCACCATCATACACATCAGTGTGAAAACGCACATCAGCAACATAATCTGCTTTGACATGTAGGAACTGGCTGGCTGTTTCCAGTGTCAAGGTCAAAGAGAAGCGGAAAGAGAACAATTGGCTGAGAACAAATTGCTAAACAAGCAGCTTGCCATTCCCAGCAGGGATACTACAGAGTACTCCGGGTCTTTTTCAAGCTGATGCTGCTTGGGAAAACGATTGAATTTGTATTTTGGAAAGAGTACTTAGAGTTTGGAAAGCCTTCAAATGAAGTGGTGACTAGTACATTCTTTAAAATAATTACATGGCTACATTCCATTCCTGGTATCGAAACCTTAATTAAACAGTCTAGTTTAAAAAGCAGATATGAAACACACAAATGTAATTTTCATGTTGTTTAAAATATGAATTTTGTTTTCCTTTCTGCAAGATGTTTTACATTAAGGTACTTATGAAAAACTTTATCCAGTAAAGTACTGGGAGAAACACCCTAAAAAGGGAACAGAAGCTTTGTAACTGGAGGTTTTTTAAAACATACAATGCCAGTTTGAGATATTACAGCTTAAACCAACACTAGTTTTGAAACAATTAGACCTTTCCTTTCCTTTTCTTTCATCCACTACCTCTGTTGTCTCAGATCAAAGAACTAATTCAGGTTAAAAGCTACTTTTCAAAAATTATTATTATTTTTCAGCTGGATCAGTTCATCACATGACTGCACAAGCACTTGGCTTGGCACAAGGAGGAGTCAAGGTAGACAGGTGGGGTGTGAAAACAGAAATGAAGAAAGAGCCAGAAGTGTTTTTCTCTCTTGAAGTGCTGCCTTGAGATGCCAGTGATGTCTCACCTTGACAAACCTCTTCTAGGAACAGCATAGATACAATCGCCACCTCTGTATTTTATTTATTTTTAATACCATTTTTGAAGTCAAGTGCATACAACAAACACAACAACAAAGCAAGCTTTGTGCTTCTGGGCGTATCAGAAGCTTTCTGAAAATCTAGATCTGAAATTTGTATTATTTTTAAAAAATCTTGATTTGTTGTATTTACTTTCAAAACCACTGCAACATACTTGAAAGTAATCTGCAACCTACCTTCATACATCTCCAAAATGTGAACAGTATCACCAACTTGCAAGGACAGCTCCACATCTTGGACAGCATCGTAATTGTAGATGGCTAGGAAGGGGAAGAAGGAAGAGAGAGAGATGAAAAATACAATCATAAAATCAGCAAGGTAATCAGATTTTGAAAACTGGTATCACGGTACCTGTCAAAGGCAGAATATGATTTTGAAAAAAGCACGATAAAGTTACTAATCTATCCTGTGTATATAATACACCAGAAGAGTAGGCAGCATATCTATTTCCAGAATCTACCATAATTTCCTGCAAAGATAAGAAATATTATTCTTAACAGCCAACAAAGTTTGTCTTTTAACAACACAGATCTGTGACACCATATGAAGAAGCTGCATCTTCCCACTTTACTGACAACCCGCCCAGCAAAGGTCACTATTACCTCAGGCAGAGATTATGGATCAATTAGGTAATTGTCATTTTTTATTAGTGTTTCACAGGACTAACTGCAATGTAGCACTCACAAGCACCGGCAGAACAACATCAATTGGATGTCATAAGAAAAAAACACCACTATTCAATACTAAATGCTTCAGACTATCTGCTACAAAAGGCTCTTCCCAGACAAGAACCAATTTTAGCATGAAAACTTGAGATTCTCTGCAAATTAATCCCCACCAAAGACAAAGCCAATCAGAATGCTTATCGGATTTCCAGTGGGAAGAGGATTAAGTCCTGAAGCTCACGCTTCTAAACTGCCTTTTCTCTGGAACTTTCTTGAGATGCACAGTTTCACTGGGAAAGCAGATCCCTCCTTAGAGATGCTGGAGGCTTGTCAAGATAATAAAGTTTAATTTGACTTTGCTTTCAAACCAATGCAAGTAAAAAGACATAAAGCAGCCAAGAAAATGCTCTGCTACGGTTCAGTGGATTGATCGGCGAAGTCAGAACAGACCACTCCTCCATCAAATTGAGATTATCTTATTTATTTATTAAAAACACTGGTTTAAGCACAGACCACATCTTAAACGCAGCACTGCAATCTTCTCACACACATAAGTGTCATATTTAAGTCTCCAAATCTGTTCTCCAAGCAAACGTATTAGTGAAGTAAGCACAGTATTTATTTTTAAGAAGGCAAATAAATCACACAAATGTTTTCAGGGGGCTTTGGGAAAATTCTTCAGACTTCAGAGGGTGTGTGTTTGAAGAACTCTCTCTGAAAACAAAACAAATGAAAAAAATTGAGGAAATTCTCATCAAATGCCTAGCATTTCCGTCAAGATGAGGCGTATTGTCTCCTGGCGAGGATCCAGCATAAACGCAGGACTTTGGCTTACCACACTGGAAATTCTCTCACATATGCTAGCTTTCTTTAAAATATTGTAACTATAAATAATCCAACAGAAATAGGTAGGCAATGTGAATTTCCTGCAATAACTGAAATCTTTTTCTCACTTATTTCCTTATGCTGCAGGGGCAGTGTTTGTTCACAGTGGCCCCAATTCATGCCTACCGTACCTTCAGCCTGCAGAGATACATACGGAGCGTGCATGGAATCCATGACATTGTTTTCCAGAGGGTTACAGGAATGTTACTGGAGTTTTGCTCCTAAGGCATTAGCTGCCTCGATGTCCTGTTTCCTCCCCCTCCTCGCGACGGTGTTGTAAGCCAAGATATTCAAAATTGATTGGTGATCTGGATATTCAGTTTAGACACCTTAAAGGCTCCAGAATAGACCCAAAAGTTAAAATCCCATCAACATTTTTGGAGAAAAATTCAGGTAATGTTTATGGCCAAACATGAACATACACAGGAGTGGATCAGAGTAATCCATTAAGAGCTACCGTGTATTGGCAGACACTGAGATCACAAACTGACAGAAGAATTGGTTAATTTTGTCTTTGATTCAGTTAAAAAGAAACCGTTTTGCCAGATACAGAAAATAATTCTGCAAGGGTCTGCAGCGGTCAGCATAAAAGTGCAGCACCTGCCTCCAAGGAAAGTGAGCTCCCCGCGGCCGTGCCTTCTGCTGCAGCAAACCTGCCAAAGCCCTAATGCTGAGCAGGGATGCTGCAAGCCATGGCTGGGATGGGACGTCTCCAAACCTCCCCAAGGTGCAGCAGGAAGCGGTGTGGATGGATAAAACAATCCAGGCTTCCTCTGGAGTCACTGCTGAACTGTTGGCCTGTAACGTGCTACAGGGACACTGTGCTGCAGAGGTGGTGTCACTCCTCCGGTGAAGTCCAGGCATGGAGCAGCCTATGGACATCAATAATCCTATAGCACTGTCGACAGACTTAGAAGATTTAAAGCAGAGCGTCTTAGCCAATTTCTAACTTGGCTGATTACATTCTGTCTACTGAAGTTTCCTCTTGTGGTTACAGCTGGACTGCCTCATTTTCTGCCTTTAAATGCTGTTTGGGATTCGTGCTCTCCATGAGAAATAGCTGCTGTTTAGAAATTCATGTATGCTTATACGTATAGAGATTCCGACGTACCATTTCTAGATGCCTCGGGTTTCTTTGAGACAAACAGACATTATACAAATACCAGTCTGAATTTTTCCATAAATTGCTGCTTTAGCTTCAGACAAAAGCAGTGTGAGCAGCGCCAAGGCTCTAACAGAAAGGTGGGCGGGCATCAGACAAGCCTTTCTTTTGAGAACACAGACAGTTAATTCAAAACTAAAGAGCACACCAGCCACAGGAGGAGGGAGAACGAAACACGGCAGTTCCCTTCCCCTCGAAGCTCACACCCGTCACAAGGCAGACCCAAACGTCGCAGTTCCCTTCCCTCCTGTCCCTGCTCCACCAGAAAGGTTTCAGATCCCGATCTGCAGCACTTAGAAGCTGAAGGAACACGCTTCTGCCACTTGCACATCAAAAAAAGACAAGACTTGCAGTATCTTGCTTTGCTAGATTGAAATGAGCAAGAACAGAGGGCCACTGTCTAAAAAAATCTCCTACCCAATGGTTATGCACGAGGTTATAAAAGACAAATTGCTGGCATATTTTCCCTGGGAGCTTTACTGTTTGCAACTGATGCTTCCTGCTGCTCGAAGTCAGTCCTGGCCGAAACAGTCCGTCTGCAGTTCTTGGAAGGGCTGAGCCTCTTTCGCATCGTGTGTATTTAATCTGACCTCTTTCAGACTTAAAAGAGAAAGGAAGCTGCACATAACAAACATGGTCATGGCATGAAAAAATAAAAATCCTTCATACAAAATCCTGACAGTGCAGCTAGAAAGGAAGAAAAAAAACCTGCAGAGACTTTTGTCCCCAAATTTGCAGGAATATCTGAAGTTAAGTCTCTTCCCTTCAAGTTAAACTTCAGTTGAGATTTTGTCCTTGAAGTTCACTTTGGAACAGTGATTCTGTTCCTTTTATTATCCTGAATAACAAGCAGCACTAAAGTCCCACAAATTTAATTTAAACAAAGAGGATGAGATGGAAAACATGATCTGTAGGAAAGAGATACCGGGTTTGTTTTAGTGATCACATTATTTGAGTGTAACTACTGGCAATATATTGTATTATTTAATTTACAGGAAGGCAGTCCCTCAGTTTGATTAGCAGAAAGCAAGTTTAAGAAATGTTTTTTGGCTTTTTTTTTTTTCAACGAGGCATCCAGACTGCAGAATTCATTAGGAGGGAAGGTCAGAGGAGTCACCATCGGGGCTGGTTTGAAAAGGGCAACAGATAACTTTATGACCGATGACAGCAGCCAGAATAACGTAGGTGAAGATAAGGAGAAGCAATTTTCACGCTTCAGGGCAGAGGTGATTCCTCACAACGGATCCAGCAGGAACTCTAAAGGCATTGCACAACTGGGCGTGCACGCTGGAAGCCGGGGAATACGCTGTTCTGTTCGGAAGCATCACGCAACAGCCATCACCAGAAGCAAAGACCACACAAAGGGCAATGGGAACCTGAGACAGCCGGGGCTTTCCGGGGAGCCGGGGCCGAGTAAGAGCCAATGGTGAGCCACAAGTTTCTGAGAAGGTACCCAGTTCGACGTGGGCTGGCACATGGCAGAATTATGATGGGAAGAGCAGGTTCAGTTACGTCGCTCCCTCCAGTTGCACGAAGGCACAGGAGTAACCAGAGCACACGTTCCTGACCCGTGAAACACCAGACTGGCACTTAGAAGAAGTAAGAAGCCTCAATGTCACGCATGGGGCAGAAAACGAGAAGCACTACAACTATACTACTGAAAAAACCCCAAAACACACTTTGAAAACCCACAAAGCCTCACTTTGTTCAAGAGACCTGGGAATGGCCTTAATTTGCAAGAGGTCTGTCAGCAGCTCACCGAGCCTGACCTCGCTTTTAGTGAAACCAGTGGGAGTTCTGGCATGTGTTTCCATGAAAGCAGCGTTGGGCTTCTTTCTGCAGTGCCCACCACCCACATCCATTGGGAAGGAAGGTGACGGTGCAGCCAGCTCCGATGCCACACACACATCTGGGCACACTTTAAGGAGCCTGGTCACATCTGGACACACGATCTCCTGCACTAATGCGGTGTCTTTCACACAGTGTCACCAGCACGTGAGAAAGGAAGCAGTTGTTCTCTTTTGCATGCAGAGAAACTGAGGACAGAAAAACCAAAGGTCACAGCACATTCAAAGACGAAACCCAAATATTAATTTCTAGACCTATTTTAACCACAAGACTGCAACTCATTTTCCAGACTGTTCTAAAAGTGAAGCTCAGCTAAAACGTCTGAAACTAAAGTGAACAAGGCAGAAACTGTCACATACTATTTTGTGTGTAATTCAAAGCAGAATGGAATGGAATCCTTTCCTTAATAACTTGTTTAAATGCATTTGAAATGTGGATTATTGGCCTGAAAAACACAGCCACTGCAAGATCCATTATCTCTGACTTGGCTCAAAATAACCACCCCTCCACCCATTCCAAAGACACGATAACTGCATCCAAACACCATGTCCCACTTCTCTGAAGCCTGCCCTCCCCACTATCCGATAGGAGAAGGCTGTGCCTTACTTCCTCGGAACAAAGAATCACATTCAGTGCTGCTGCAACAGCCAGGCTTCGTCTCATTACAGCGTTCAACTGAAGAGTCAAAAACTATTGCACGGAAACAGAAGTATGTGCTTTCCTGTTGCAACAACCCTCTATCAAGAAATGGCATTTCTGCCAGACAGCCCCATTTGGAGAAGCCTGGTATGCTATTTGTTGCCAAGATACAACCAAAACCACAGTGGCTTTATTTAAAAAAAAAAAAGGAAATGCCCAAGGAATTAATTCTTAATAGGAACAAAGGCTTTTTGATGTTTGAGCAAAAACGTTCTTGTAACTTCCCAGGAATTTGTGTCTGAAAAAATGAGAATAGTATAATTAAGATTTATATGTCAGATTACTTAAAAAAAAAAATAGTCATGGTTCAACACTGTGAAACACGCACATTAACTGATTGTTACAAAAAAAATTACTACTCCTGAATTGGCTGATGTCGACATTCAGCCTCAATTCTACAAAGTTCCAAGTGACTGCTTAGCATTTTGAAAGCAAATAATCCAGAATAACAGGATTACATGGATAGAAATGCTTTAATTAACAGCCATCGTTAGGCTTCAGAGTCAAACATCTGATGAGCGAGAAGTGGGCCTTAAACATCTTCTGTACTTAGTTTCAGGCTGACCTCACCCACAGGAATACACTTGGAAGGACTTCTATTTATCCTTACATTTTTTAAGATTAGTTATCTTAAAAATGGGCATTAGATCAACTGAGAAATTACAGTCTGCCTATGCAGGAGGATATGGCACGGCCTTTCTAATCTGGATTCCGTAACCATCAGCTTCCATATTCATTCCTTTCTTTGGAGAACCATGAGAAAAGCAGGAAGATCCACACTGTCCTCCACATGCTTCCAGACCAACTTGCCACTCCAAAAACCAAACCCAGATAAGGGTGTTACCTGCTCACCTGCCGAGGACAGGGAAGCCTGTCTGCCAGATGCACCATTGATCAAAAGTCTACTAAGATTGTTGTAATTTCCTCTGAATAACAGATTATTACCCTGGAGATAGGGCAGGCAAATAATCCAAGGTTTTGCAGAATCTGTCCTGCACAAAGTCTAAATCAAATCAATTTCTGAATTTGAGACTGGGGAAGATTTTCTCTTTCAGTCATGCCATTATCAGCTTTTGGATATTCCTGTCTCTCTCTCTCCATCCCAGATTGGATTAGATTCTAGGATCAATGGTTCAATCTCTTAAAGCCTGGAATGCTTTAGAAAAAAACAACCACCTCAGCCTATGGGAATAGGGATGGCTTCACAAGCACTACACAAGCACTACAACTAGATGATCTCATGGTCTCTTACGGCTTTAAACTCTACAGAATGAAACCACAGTCAGCTCCACAACAATGCTCTGGAGCAAGTGGCAGACCCAATGACAAATTAGCCTGTGTGTTTTAATTAGAGCTTCTTAGTAGGTTCAGATCAGGCAAACAGAAATGATTCGAACTGTTGAAGCGAGAGACACACTGATTATAAAGGAAAAAGAAATAATCTCCATTTTTTCATGTCTACAGAATTCCCAGTAGTCATCTTGACTTAATTCATCCCCTCAATTATTTATTGCAAAGTGTTTATACCACATTAGCTGTACGAAAATAAAGATTATGTTCTCAAAGTGTATCTATAGTGCAACACAGGAGAGAGATATACATCCTAAACATCCACTGATTTGGATAGCAGCAATAAAGTCATCACAGCGTGAGCTGTTTTGTCTCTCTTAAGTGTGCTTGGGGCAGAAGCAGCCAAACTGTAGCTGCTTCTGTGATCTGAACCACCCAAAAACTCTTATGAGACTCCAGAGTAAGTTTTCTTGATGCCCAGTGACTTTTCTGGACTTACTTCTATGTCAGGGACTAGCAGACGGAGGCTCCAGTGCAATTGTTATAGCATTATGGTGTGCTGGCCCAGTCTTTGCTGTTTAGGAGCAGATATAACACTTGGAAAAAATCTTGAAATCTCTTTCTGTCACTAAGTGCAAATTTTAAAGCAGCTCCGCATTTGGCCCAGATGAAAGAGCTTTGAAGTCTTGGCCCCTCTGTCTCTTCCTCACAACTAGACCATGGAAACCCACAGTGAAGAAAACCTACAGTAGGAAAATCACCAGAAAACAAGTCTCTCCAAAGCATTCACACAGACACACATCCTGGGCAAAATCCTGCTCCAGGAGAACCCACCCTGACTTCACCTGCTGGCTGAAGGACCAACTCAATTCAGAGCTTCTAGGATTTGCAATAACCCACTCTGACCTCAAAAGTGACAGGAATACCCCCCATCTCCAAAAGTCCAATTTTCCCTTCTACCCATCTCAACGTAGAGTTTAAAGCTCTGCTCTTTTTACACATGCAGTAATTTTCTAAACCATTTTCTGGAAAACATATACCAGAAAAACGCATATCAGAGTCACAGTACACAATACTAAGCGTGCACTTTATTTTGCATATGGGTAACACATACACAAATTGTTAGCTGTGTAATTTTCTTCACTAGGCTCTCTACTTCCTTTTATTTTCACTCTAAAGGGCCCTAAAGGATTTTAAGCTCAGATAAAGAATTAATCTACATTAGCTGTCTCAGCTTATGTCTGGAGCAACAGAGAGTGCTGTGAGCCAATGGAGGAATAAATCAGCACCAGCAGTGCAGGAGCCAACCTGCTCCTGAATATACTACACTCAACTTAACCAGTGCTTGATAAAAAAAATAAATAAAATTATTTCCTTCAACTAGACCTGCAATTCCAGTCTCCCTGCAACATCATGAAACGTCTCCTTTTGCAGATACACAGAAAAAGTAAATAGCCTAGCCTTTCTTCTTGAAGACTGACACTTTTGTAAACTTTTATCAGGTTTGATACATCTTTCTACAACAACCATTTAAGGTTGTCTGCAAGACTACCAGGGCTATGGTTTGGAGGAATATACTTGGCTTTTGCTCCCACTGCATTACCAGCCTCCATCTACTTCCTGCAGCCAGGGGGAACGGTGCCTGCCGGCCAGCGTTCGAACAGAAAAGGGAAGATAAAATACTGAAGTGTTAGCCACAGTGTAGAACAGTTTTAAAGGCTACAGTCTGCTTCCAGTCTGGCAGATTCCAACTACGCAACACGCAATAGCATGTCAGCCTTACAGTGGAACGAACAGACACAGGAGTACCCAGCTTGGAACTCGTGCCAAAAGCAACTTCCAAGTGCAAAAAGATGATGACACGCCGCTTGCTGGGTCTGGAAGGTGGTCCTTGACTCAATGGTCTCAACTCAGCTGCTGGAAGATCTTGTGATTTCATCAAGCCAACCTCCCCTTAGTTGACGCAGAAGGAAAGAAGTCAGTGACTGGTACCAGACTGCCATTCCTGTTTCAGTGGTACTCAATTCTGAGCGGTACGCAGTTGGCTCAGGGTAAAAAGGTGAGAAGTTGTAGATGTCCCGTCACTGGAAGTGTTCAAGGCCAGGCTGGATGAGGCTTTGGGCAACCTGGTGTAGTGGAGGGTGTCCCTGCCCATGGCAGGGGGGTTGGAACTGGATGATCTTTGAGGTCCCTTCCAACCCAAACCAGTCTATGATTCTATGAAACAGCTGCCGGTGTTGTTATTACTATCACACTACAGAGAAACCCCTGATTCTGGTGCTATCAAAGCTGCATCTTTTACCAGTTCTAATTTCACAAAACACATCTACCTGGTGTGTTTAAGCACTTCATTTACTTACCAGGATATACGTTCAACTTGCACTGTGACACAGTGACCTTCTCGACATGCAGGATACAAGACAAACTGCTCCTTTTCATCTACTGGTGAGGCTACAAGAACTGGATACCATCATGACACGTGGCTTATGGATCTTATTTGGTTAAAGGGTGCTTGATATTATTGTAAGGCACGTTATCTTCCAAGCCCTGCAGCTTTATTCTGCCTCTTTGAAACCTGAGCAGTAACATCTAGCCTGAACAATTAGTATTCTCCCAAAAATATATTAAATCATAGTCTTGTCCTTTAGAGCAATAGTTCTAACCCTGTTAATACTGTTTCAACTATCATATCAACACAGAAATCAACAGTTTTGCCACTGACTTTAGCTGAATCAGAATCCAATTTATATTCACGTTAGCCCGCTGATACCATGAGAATCCAATAAATTTAAATTATTATGCATCTTCTCTATATTGTGCATTTTGAGGAGACCTAGAAGAGAACGGGCACATAACCACTCTTTGGGTTGTCCTCTACAAAAGAAGGGGTTCATCCCTATGGCCTTCTAAGTACTGCGGTACTTAATTCCAGTTGTAACAACTGCAGATACCTACCAGAGCTCTGAAAACCAGTTTTCACAAAAGTAACCTCTGATTTTGAATGTTTCCATTTTTACAGCCTGTCAAGAATGCTGATTTACAATATGCATACAACTGCAACCAAGTTTTACCAAGTCTGTCTGCAATCCTGTTTTTTTTTTTTTCCCCCCCAAGCCTGCAAAAAACCAAAAACCATCACTTGATAAATTGGACTACTCAGCTAATTCCCAACTTGAAAGCGTGTGGCACTTTCAAAAGAATTAAGTGAATTTGCCACTGGCTTTAAATTACCATCCTAGTTCTTACCGGGCAAAACATCAAAGGAAGTGGAAAGAAAACTTGGAAATACTACTGTACAGAACTGCGAGTGCTACTGTCTAATGAGTTTTGCTGTATGCATTACTTTCAGAGGGAATAAGGGTGAAGAGATGAGAGGAGGTCTAATGAGTAGAACACTTGAGCATGGAGTCCAACTGTGCCTACAGGCTAGTCTTCATCACAAAGTTCACCTGAGTTAAAACTTTAGCATTGTCTCTTGCTAGCATCACACCTACACACACCAACACTAAACTCAAGCTGATGGACCCACAGAGGATATAAAGCTAAGGGATCCCATTTCACCAGCTGCAAACATAACCCACCAGAATTACAGCCAGAAATTTGTATCCAAGTGTTCTCCGGCCTCCAACGCTTTCCCCTTTCCATCCGTGTGTACAGAAAGACACAGACAAGATCTCCCACAATCTGCATGAGACGAACTCATAGCGTGGCTTGGCTCACTGCATTTTAAGAAACTTGGGATCCGCTGCCCAAAAACTCTTAACCTTCACTGGACAGCACCCCTACGGAAACCAGCACTTGAGCTAACTCATGCTGCAGGGCTAACACAAGCAGAATTCCTACCATGCACAACCATGGGGATTCCAACTGGCCTCTGCACCTTCAGCCCTGCTCATCGAACACGGGCTCCACAACACACTACTCTCCCATAACGGATGCCTGTGGTTTCATTGATTCATGTTTGCAAAACAAGACAAGCCCCAGTCAGAGAACTGGCACTGCAGAGCGACATACACAGGTTCACATTTCCAGAGACCTTTCATTCCATTTTTATCTTGCCACCTATCTCAGGTAACAGGCAAACAGGGCAATAGTGTCGAAACGAGGAATAGGAAATCTTGGCTGGGAACTAAGGGTCTTACTCTGGAAGGAAAAAAGCCAAAGAAGAATATTGATCCCTTTGTTGTGATGAAGGCTGAAGAACAAGCTACTCCCAAATTTGCAGTAAGCAGACCAGTTTTAATTAAACCGCACAAATTGCAAGGAGACAAAGAATTTGGAACCGGGTACCACGCACTGCAGCCTTCCCTTCATCTTCTAGAGCTACTTTACTCCTTTACACTAAGCTCCATCTCTCTGCAGCTTGAAGCCACCACTACATTGTCAGAACAAAGAGAACAGAAGCACTGCAAGAATCAGGTCTCCAATATTTAAGCATTTATTTTTTTTTTAAAGTGCTCTTTCAGAACTAATTGGTCACTATTTGCCCATGACATTCTTAAACAGTATTAGAACTTTAGAGCTAAGGTTATAAACTGCGTTATTATTATGGAAGATCAAAGTACCAAGCTTCCCAAGAGCAGAAAACTGTTATCATCTCCACTGTATCTCAGTGAACTTTTTGCCCAGATTCAGTACTTTCCAAAATGAGATCTACTTTTATTGCAGCAACACCTCCAAAAATTTGAGAGTATAAGAAGTGGCCAAAGAACAATCTCCACAGAACAATCACTACTTTTTTTAGATACATTTTGACAATGTGCCAGACACCTCTCTGAAAGCTTCAAGAGGCTGCCAGAGCAATTCATCCTTTAAACAATGTTCCCCTCTCTATTCCTGGGAGATCTTCCAAGGAGGTACAGTCTGTACTGTACCAAAATGACATTTTAATCATTTAAGCAACTGGTCCAACTAGCACTCTGTAACATCTTCAGTTTTTGAAGGCAACCATGAACTGGCCACCTAGAAAGCTGTTTAGTAATTCATATTTATGTTCCAGTTTTATTAGCACATGTTTCCTGGCAAATGCACCGAAATTCATTACAGTATTTTAGGCATTCCATCATGAGTTAAATACATTGGACCTGAAAACACAGTCTCACTCTGGTAGGAAGCAGATAAATGTGTTTATGACTTTGGACTAAGGTAGTTTTAAGCTTGGCCATGGTTGTGTCTTTAACATTCTAAAATAAATAGGACTTTTTTTTCCCTAACAGCACTGATCGAAAGAAATACCTTACCAGTCCAGCTAAGTGCAAGTTAAATAGTAAAAAAAAAAAAGTTGGCTTTCAATTAAAAAGAGTTTTGGCAAGCTTGCACGTAAAAGGCATGCACATTTTTCAACTTCTGAACAACAGGGAAAGATTATTACACACTTACTGCTTCTTGATCAATATCCTATCGGTTTAAGCTTTTTCAATTCATGAACTTTTATTATTTTGCTTTTAATTTCCATAGTTCCTATCTGCATGTGTGCTAGCAAATACAGTCCTAGGCCAAAAGATGAACAAGAATATGCAAGAGACTGGTGTGAAATTCAGAACTGGTTGGCACACCCAGCTCTAGCGGGAACTGGTACTTGACACCCCTGAACAATTAAGCCCACATCTAATCAGCAGGAGACAGCTCAGCCAAAACTCTAGAAGGCAACTAGTAGTTCTGGATGCCTCCAGAGAAGATTTGGAGCCTCCAGAAAGGGGCCTGATTGTTAGTAAGATGAACTGCATGATAGCTCCTAAACATCAGGACTGTGGGTGATGTTTCAAGGTGGATACACGAGAGCTAAAGCTCCCAGAAGTCACAAGACACGTCTAGAAATACTGCTTTTCAAAGTAAGAATAAGAAAAGGAGCGGTTACAAGTCTTGCTCATGTCAGCAATGCCTTTGAAGTCCATAGGATTAGTTTCACAGGGAACTACTTAAGAAGTAGAGTAGTAATCACCAAAAGCAAGAAAAAATAGACTCAGGCTAATATGGATTAACAAAAACCAGAAAGGACTATGGAAGAAGTACCACACAGCCAATTTCCATATCAAATGACCTGTAGACACAGTAGTAAAAACTGGAGAACTAAATCAGAAATAAAGAAGATTCGAAACTTTTTGCTGCCAACAATGCCAAGGTTTTACTTTTCCCTATTGAAAGTTTTGTTGGTACTGCCACAAACATGACAATTTTTAGACACAAATCATAATAAAGCAAATGAGGGGGTGGGGAGAGGGGGAAGGATTGTTATAGAGTGTTTCTCTCAACAGAAAGGAAGACAGCCACTTCTGCAGTGGGAAGGGGCTCTTCCATCCTCCCAGAGCCCTTGTGCAGAACCTGCTGCACAACTTCACTTCCGAACCGTTCTGCAGGAACAGCAGGCACAAGGCAAACAGCAAGCTGAAACAAATACAGATTTCGCTCTCATTTGACGTGATGTACTACTATCAGCATGTGAAAAATCCTTTGATCAGGCTGTATTTCGAGACAACTTTGCAGAAGATGTATGAGGTTTGCACACGAAGCCAAGACCTGATGGCCCAGCACATCAGAAGTTATCACAAATCAAACCATTAGTAAGAAAATCTTATTCCGCAGCACTCTGTCTTCCTCTCTGATCCTCTGCATTTCTGCTCACACAAATCACAAATATAGCTGGCAGGCACTGGTTTACATTTGAAAAATTACTGCCATTCCTAAGACATGACGCAGCTGATTGTAACTCCACCACCACATGGTATTTCAACAAAGTAAATACTTCTTCATGACAAGAATAGTCCTACGCTCCAGTTCCTCCAGCAGGGAAAAATGTAATGGGTTTAAAAGGCCACTAATAACTATTAGGGTTAATTACCTGTCAGTTTACCAAAAAAATCTATTCAAAAAGAAAAAAATCCAACAAAATAAAAGATGATAGATTGAAACTCAAAGGCTGCTATGTGCCACAGCAACAAACAGTTCCTGTTGGTGATACATCGAGGGTATTTCAGCCATAGCAAGCAGCCACACTTCTTTTGGAACCAGAGCCATCCTCTTTCAAACAGCCACCCAGGTATCTGCGTACTTGAAAAGCAAAATGGGAATCCCTGGAACAGGACGTGGAGAAGCAGGGGATGCTCGGGAACTGAAGCTGCTCAAACGTTTCTCAACCTTCCCCTCCAAGCCCCTTGCCTTTAAAAATGCACCAGGTCAAAACACTTGCCACAGAGTGAATGAGCCACTTTGTTTAATTAGCTTCCCTTCCATCCAATATTTTATGACATTCTCTAAACAAAACATGACTCTGGTTTTACTCAGAGCCTATAAAGATTACTAAAATACAAACAACGCATTGATACACCTCATTGACCAGTGAAGTTTTTGTGGGCTCACAATAATATTTTAAGTCAGACATCTAACAATGTGTATAATCTCTCCATAGGGAGATCACAGGCAACAAACATTGCGTAAGCTTTCACTTGCTCCTTCTAAGCAGGACATCACAATTTGTGGCTTTCAGTGTTTTGCTGCAAGCTCCAAGTTTGTTGTTGGGTTGAAGCATTTTGTGGCACATGGAGTGAATGGTCCACTCTGGCCTCCAACTGCAGAGGACTGGCCACGATAATCTGCCTGGTCCTTCCCCAGTGCTACCATATAAGCTCTATGAAACGGCCACTACCCCAAAACAGGGTAAATTCACATTTCGAGAGGAAGTCACACCAGTGCACCCAGATGCCAGCCACCACCTTCACCAAAACGCAAGCTATTCTGGACCTCATTTCTCAGAGCTCTTTCAACAAAACTTCAGTTAATAATTTCTTATTCTGGAAGACCAGATCTATGGCTTGGCTGAACAACAGGTGCACACACAGATCAAACTACATAATTATAAACAAACACTTCACATCCTGTTAGTTCACAGTCAAAGGTGACATATAAAGCTTGTGTGTACCTGATGCATCATTACAGTCACCTGGAAACCATTCTGGCTGAAAACTCAGCACCTTTGATTTCTGAATTGGTTTTGAGCTGGGTCAGTTCCCTGACCTGGCTTACCAGGCTGCTATCGAAGGAATCAGAAGAAGGGGTGCCATTGCTTGTTCAGATGGCACTTTAGATTTACACCAGAGGAGCTTATGATTCCACAGACTCCAGATTGTCTCCTACTTGGTACTGAAATACAGTCTTTTCCAATCCACAAAGGACACTTACAGGTTAAGAACAGATGATGACTAAAGAAAGAATTGCTTTTACAACTGATGTGTAATACTTAAGTTGAAGTTAATGCAAGCCAGTGTTACTACCAGCAGAAAAAGAAAATAATTATATTGTTGATTCCTTATGCCCCAAGTTAATAATTTTAAAACAAGCAGACAATAAAAATCGTGGAGAGTCATTCAAGTATTCTTTCCTTCAGAGCACGCTGTTTTGACTGAAAAAGAGCCTGCATGAAAGGGATTCTGCAAATGACACCTTCTTGAGAGAGGCACTTCACCAAGAATAGGTTACTTCATTTCCTTTGGCCCAAAAACTGACCAGCTTTCAAGAAAGATAGTATCTTTTCTTCTCAAATTAGAGGTGAAGCATGCTGCAAGGAAGCTTTGTGAGACCCAAAAAAAGTCCTGTTGCTTAAAGAGGCAAGACGTCACCCATCAGATGATCAGCAGTGTTTTCGTCCCTTCACAAGGCTGAAGCTTCCAAAATCCCATCTGTTTCTGAGTTGAAAAATTCATTGCAAGTGAGAAACTCAAGCCATTTGTCTCTCACGTATGCTTCCCTAAAAATGCTACAATTTCCAGTCTTGCACTCCCTGCTGTCTGCCATTTCCAACTCAGCCCATATGCCATCTGCATTACCCATGCTAAAGGTAGTCTCCAGGTTTAACCAACTGAGGACAGAACTAGAAGGCAGCAAATGAGTTTGAACCCACAATCAACAAATCCCTAGGATATAATCTAGGACATAAACCATTCTGAACTGGAATGCAGAAATCAGAGAAGTGACATTGAATCACATTGTCTACTTCTCGGAATTTCTTACCGTGTTAGTATGATTTACAGGGTTGGGTTTAAAATAAATGCAAGTAGTGCTATATTAGTTCCCGAAGCACCGATTAAGAACAGGCACAACGTGTGTTCTTTCTGAAAAGAATGAACTTGTATCTTTACACTTCACAATTATCACCTTACCCACGCTACCAGTGAACCAAAGTTGTTACCATCTAATGGCCTGTATCGCACAAATCAGCACCATTACCCTCGTTACAACCACTTTCATAACTGGTACTAAGAGGCACCGTGGTCAGCAGGCAGATTAATGGCCAAGAAGCTCGCGCTTGCTTCCCTTTCAATCCTCATCAACTTCTTCAAATCAAGCACAAAAGCAATGAGGGCTGGTACCTCAGTGCAAAGCTTGAGCACAGGACATGGTGCAATAGCAGACAGGAAACCAGCAAGTCTGCAAACCTCAAATTGACAAAATTACGATTCCGTTAATGCCATGTATCAAACACTGCCTGACAAAGCTCATCATGGCATAAATAATTCTGTTTACTGCATGTGGGTTAACCCTGCCAGTTCTTGTTGCGAATTAAAAGCAAGAGCTGAAACGTTACAGGCTCTGTGCCAGCTTGGTCTGTGTGTCTGCATACAGGGGAAATCAGTATCTTTTTCACACAGCTGTCTGAAAACACAGGAGTAAGGAGATACTTCCCACGCTTTTTCATTGGTAATGTAAGGGAAGAGGCAGTTCTTCCCTCCATCCTGCTTACAAGGCAGTGCCCTTTCTGGGAGAGGAGCTGTCATGATCAGCAGTCGGCTCAAGCCAACACAAAAACTCACCCCGGAAGCTAATGAAAAGCACAGGAGTGCCTCTGATTCATCCCACTGCCCAAGGCCATTCTGGAGGTAGAAGAGTCTTGCTCAAAGGTGTGCTTAAGAAAACCCCACCACAATCTAGCACAGCCAATCATATCAGCATTACGTTTCACTTCACTATAATACCAAAATTTTTCATTTCCTAATGCTCAGAGTAATCTCAACAAGTCATACCTATAGGCTCCCATACAGAACAGCCCATAATAGCCTGGGCTGTAGCCTACACAGAAAGAAACAAAGTTCAGGGCGTACAATACTCCACACCCTCCCAGTTACCAGAGCAGAAACTAGATAAGGTTGTGCAGCGTATAATATCTCTGAAGCTTAAGCCACAGCCCTGCAAGAAGTGGGCTGCCTCTCTGCAATCAAGTGGCTAACTTATTTCAAATTCACTCTGTGAAGAATTGTGCAGGATGAGGTTTTTCCCCTTTAAACTCATGGACTGAACTTGAACGAACCACCTCATGGGAGCTGGGGCAATTAATACTTTGCAAGCATGAAATTAAAATTTTTTCTCACATCAAGAAGTCTACCATGGAACACAAGGGGCACAGAAGATCAGTCTTCATTAAAATAAACTATCAGAAGTTGTTTGTGTCATTAGTGGTTTCCTGCCTGTTGTTCTCTGCCTAATTCTCACAAGCAACCTCAAAATTCTGTGGTTTTCAATTTGTCAAACTCTCAAGAAATGGAGAACTTATCAGTGACACCATTGGTTATGCTTCTCCTAGAGAAAAGCAAGCCAGCATCTAACAATCTCCTTTTAAAGATGAAGGGGAGGACAGGGCAGAAGGTACAAGGTTTCAAGCTTTCACCATTCCTCAACCTATATCAAGATTTCCACCCCCTGCAAAGATGCCACCCACAGCCCCAAATTCACATCGTATCCTGTCACCACTTTTTCTATCCACATCTTCATATTTGCTGCTGTGTTACGAGCACTCCTCACTGCAAAACATGCTGGAGAGGCAAAATGACAAAGGTCAGTCGCGAACTTGCAGAAACCCAGAGCTCCCAGGGTGTGAGCTGGACACACACCGCTGCCTTCATCCCGAGGGGTTCAAAGAGTGAACACCCGCTGCTGGAACCTGAAAGTGGAAGAGAGCACGAACTGGGAAAAAGGAAAAAAAAAAAAAAAAAAAGAAAAAAAAGAAGAAAGTGCGTGGAGAAGCGAGCGCCGGGTGCGGGAAAGAAAAGGACTGACTGCAGCCGGGGGAAGCGAAGGGACGTGCGGTGCGGGGAAGCGGAGCGCCGGGATGCGGGGAGCGGGACGCGGCTCCCGGGGAACGGGGGGCACGGCTCCCGGGGCCGGGGGTGTCCGAGCTGGCACTCACCGACCCCGTACTTCTCCCGCTTGGTGGGGATCCAGCGGGCCATGCCGGCGGCCCCGCGGCTCGGCTCGGCGCGGCCCGGCTCAGCGCGGCCGCTCGCCCGCCGCCGCCCCTGCGCGCTGCCGGGGGCCGGGCGCCCCGCGCCGCTCCGCCATGCTACGGAACTTCCCGGCAGCCGCCCAACTTTCCTGCCTCCCCTGCCTGGAGGAGGAGGAGGAGGAGGAGGAAGGGAGGAGGAGGGGAAGGGAGGGAGGGAGGCGGCTCTCCCCGCCCCGGCCGGGATCACCTGCTCCCGGCCCGCCCCGCCCCGGGAACGGAGCGCTGCGCCCGCCGGTGCGGCCGGTGGGGCACGGGGGGGACAGACGGACAAACGCTGATGGGGAAGGTGGGCGGCGGCGGGTAATGGAGCCCGTTATTGCTACTTCATATGCCGATGTATAAGCGTGCAGGCGTTTCCCCACTGTTAGCATAAACACGGGTTTTTAAAAAGTAACTCATTAATAACTAAGAAAACAAAAGGGTTATTTTAAAAGTACTCCAAGCATCTGGAAAAATGGTCACAGGGCTGTACTTTGCAAAAGACACGATGTTCTTGTTTAGGAGATTGACTTGGCACTCCGTGACGTAAACCTCCACTTGAGTTCGGTGGTGTGAACTGGGACCTGATAAAAATATTTCAAATGGGTGAAACAGAGACATAAGCTGTGTACGCACCTGGATCCTGCCAGGCAGGTCTGATGTTCTCACCCGAACCAGGCTGCCTGGCTTCTGTGCTCATGTCGGCTGTGGTGTGGCAAATTGGCTGGGAGAGGGACGCTCGGTAACACCTACTAATTATACCCTTAATTATGCAGCACCACTGCAAATCACAGTGGCAGGTTCTTTACAAAGCGTTAGGTCCAAACTGAGGAGATCCAGGTTCTCATCATCTCTCTGGGGCTCTAAGTAACTAGATTTGATTTTTATTAGTGCCTGATCTTTGCTGTATGCCCATCTCCTGTGGAAGGCAACGAGGACGATAATCATTCAGAATATTTTAAAACCTAACCACCGGTTTAATTGCATTAAAGCACAAAAATCTGGGGAGATTTTTTTTTTTTATTATTTTACATTACAAGTGAGAAGCACCGGGGGGTAGCCCCATCGCTCAGCTGTTGCGGTGCCCAGGGCACTCCGTATCTCTCCAAGTCCCAGCCCACGTCCCTCTTGCACGTTCAGAACAGCTTTCCATACTACAGACTCTCCCACCTGTGTTTCTAGTAAGTTTAATTTGCCTTGATCTTCACTGGCGCCTCAAAGTGGCAGAGCAATATAAATAAGAATTAATTACTGGTAATTTGCTCTAACAAATAAACTTGTTCTTTGCAAGCCAAAATTTTAAACATAAGGACATATGATATCACCATTAGCCACCGTATCACAGAACAGTATACTGGGTTGTAACAATACATGGTGATCTGTCATCTGTCAAGAATGTGTGGCCCATGGATTTGTTACACTCACAGTGCGTTACTCATCTAGCTGTGATGTGCAGTAATGTTACACCCAGTTTCCACCAGACAGCCAAACCCTTCCCTAGAATGATGTTTTGATCTTCTCCCAAGGGCTGCTCATGACAGGAGTGAGATGCTCCCAACTACATTCAGATGTGTTCCTCTGAAGCACCGAACAGGAGAACACCGCAGGTTAAATATGGACATGGGCTCTTTCAACACTTCAACAGCACCTGAAGCTCCAACACAGAGTATGTCAATATGTAGAACAAGTTATAAGGAAAAAAAAAAAATAAAATTTGCAAGCTGGAACTGGTTAACTAATTTGTTATTTATAAAACACTAATTCTACAGAGCCAAGCATGATCAGATGTTGTACTGGCACATATCTGAAGTCATTGTTCTTACGCACAAAACTCTACAGTTCCTCTAGCTGAAGATTTAGTAGAGCCACTAAACGCAGTCCTTGCCGTGTTTCTGCAGGGAGCTGAGGGCTCACAGAGGGTGCAGGGCACTGCCCAGAGCCAGTGCCCTCACCACAGGATGGGGCACCCGAGCTTGGATGAAGAGCAGATATTTAGATATTTTGCAAATCCTTCTACTCTGGGAGCTTCACTCGGACTTTCTTTATGGAGGCTGAACATGGCAAAGTGCTTTGAGACCTTAACACAAAGAGAATGTGACTACGTGATCACGACAATTAAACAGGGTGATGGTTGCATTAGGCCCCTCTGCTCTGATCCTGGACCACCTGGATTCCACAACACTCCCTGCTAAAAATGGGATGTGGCTTTTCTGTGGCCCTTTTGCAGCGTACGGCAGAACAAGCGATGCAGAGCAGACTGCTGGTTTTCTGTATCCCCCTGCATTCCCGTCTGCCGAGGGAACACCCCATCCGTCCCTGGAGGGCTGCTTTAGCCATGCCTCAAGTGTCAGTCTTGTCAAAGTTTCAGCACTTAGAGCTAAACATTCCTCACTGCGATTCAAGGTGCTATGTGTGTGCCACCTTCCAAAGTTAGTTAAAATGACTCTCTTTAGAAAGAGAAAAACATCTATTTCTTTTCTGGTAAAGATAGTTTGCTTTCTTTCCGTTTCACTTCGCTTAGCCACAGCTTTCTGCAGCAACATCCCAAATAAAGAAGAGATATGGCTTCATGAGTAGTATCTTGTAGATGACAAGAGAGGGACTGTGGAACATGCTTAGATCTGAGGCCAGATTATTAAAGAAGAAAAGTATTCATGAAGACACTGAAATGAGTTTTTGAAAGACCACCTGTATTCTGGCTGCCAAGGCCTTCGGCTAGAGGTTCTCTAATCAAGAGTCTAACTGACAGCCTAGAACTTTGATTTTCCTTGAAGATTCTTGACTTTGTAGTTAAGCTGGCTGAGCTGTGCCAGTATTTTCCAACTCAGGTAAAGCAAATTCTTGGCAGCAAATGAAAAATAGAGCAAAGCATGAAAGATAGACAAGTAGTAACTAGAGTAGCTGGCTTCCTTACTGAAGTAGGGAAAGTTGGTGAACGAGTCATTAAATATAATGACTTGCAAATGTCAGGGGCACATGAAGGAAGCAATCTCAGCTATCACTGAAAGTCGGGTTTTATTTCAGAAAGCCTTTCATTTGATTTTATAATAATACCAACTGCATTTTTTTCCTTCTCTCTTTCTTTCTTTTAATGCTCAAGCGTTGTTTAACCAGGGCCATTGATGATGCACAGTCTGAACCCTGTTCTTCTCTGTCCCAAACAGGATCAGGATAGATAGTTAAATGCTAATTGATGCTACATCAGAGATTAACTCGCTTTGCATAAATACCACATCAAAATCACAATACTGAGGTCATGTTACAGATTCAGAGCTGGAGCGAACTGGGGTGACCAAGGTGCATTCACTTTTAGTGCTCCAAGAAAGTCATACTACTCCTGGGGCTTTTACTTTGTAGTTGAAAGAACAGCTCGTTTGCAAATTGTCAGGCTGCTGAGGTAACACCTTTATCTAAACTTAGCATTTCAAAATGTGAAGTTAACAGAGTCATTAGAAATAACCCCGTGTCTTAGAAACATTTCTGAAGTACCATCATCTACCCGCATCTGGGTTTTTTTTGTGGCATAACTGAAGTTTAGAAACGTAATTCCAGTGCCCTCCTGTGTTCCAGACGAGAACTACCACAGCTAAAGAGTACACCGACCTTCATTGAATGAACGGAAAAGAGCAGAAAACGAGATTTTTCCTGTGATAACCCTTCAGAACTCTTCCACTCTCCCACTTAGACCCTATCTAGCTCGGTTCTGGGCATATGCAAACAAAAA
The DNA here is from genome assembly GCF_009769465.1 of Tauraco erythrolophus. NCBI lineage: Eukaryota > Metazoa > Chordata > Aves > Musophagiformes > Musophagidae > Tauraco > Tauraco erythrolophus. Next base: position 2,955,114 of record NC_141493.1, on the reverse strand, counting down.
AGATGGCATTTGAATCAAGGAGGTTACAATTCAAAGCAAGAGAAAGGACATAGGAACAGTGTGGAGAAAAAATCATGCTGTTCAGCAAAATATTAAGTAGTTTTAGCACACCAACTAAAAAAACACTGCTACAACTAAAGCCATTTGTTCCTTAATTTAAGAAGTCAAACCCTCTAGCTGATGAATGATCAGGTCTGGTTCAGAATTGGAGCCTTATTTTACAACCACCAGCAGAAACAATAAATAAAAAGTAGCAGAGTAAGTATAAGCAATTAAATATGCAAATACAAACATCACAAAGAGGAGAAAACAGTGGGTTTTATCCATCTGCCTCTACATGTTTTATCATGGAACAGTATTTAACATATTATCTGAAAATCTCACAGCCCAGATACATCCATAGCTGAATATTTCACTGCACATTTTGTTACCCAAATAAGGCAAATGTTTTAGGATAATGCTAGTTTTGCTACTTAGTTTGCACTATCCTATTGTCAGTTCATTTTGTTGTTCTGTTCATGCAACAGAGATATTTCTAAATAATTATTCAACAAAACCACTATTTACCTGCCACCAATTTCACTGGCACTCTTTTTTTTTCTGGATTATTCTGTGCCAGCACAGCTGTGAGAAAGGGCAAACATTCATTAACTAAACTGAGGTTTACAGCTACGACAACCCACCTTTTGATTATCACATGGGGCTAAGGTAGGACCAACTTGTACAGAAGTCCTTTCTCCTATTTACAACTAAAGAGTAAGCAAAGGACTGTGTAACCGACCCCAGCTCACCCATTATTGCAAGATCCCTCTTTTCTGCAAATACATTTCAGCATGGTCCATCTTCCTGCAGTGAGGGAAGAAAACCATTTCTTCACTGGAAAAAAATACGTAGCAGCTCTGTGCACACGCCTCACTGACCCAAGGTCTAACACGAATGGGTGTTCCCTGTTTCCTTGTTTAATTTATATCCAGTATAAATTGATTCTTAAGCAGAGCACATAATATTTCTCTGAATATAATTCCGAGATGAGCAAATTCCCTGGAAGGCTAACTGCATGTTAACACACCGTTGTCCTGCGTGGTACCCTAGGCTGACAAAGAAGCAGAACTGTGGATAAACAATGTTTCTGAGAAGGCAAATAACGGAGAAGATGCTATGTAAAAGTCGTTGCTTTTGTGTAAAAATACCAAAAGCAATTACGTGATTTGGAGAGGAGATTTCCTGTCCAAGACTGATGTGTGTCTTGGGGACAGATCTGTAAAGGTATTTAAATGCTTAACGATGCTGAGATGCCTAGTAGGAATTTAAAAGTACCTCAAAAGCTAATTCTTGCTGAAATAATCTAGGAATCGTGAAGTTTCCCAAAAAGTCGTTCAGGCTCAGGTTTGCTAGTGTACATCTAGGTTGGTACAGACCTGACACTGCATGTCCCCAGCACTGTTCCACACGAGCTGATCAGCTCAAATCCAGAAGCTGCACAGATACTGCCTTCACATGGCTTACTCAGCTGGGTTCAGCAATGTTCAAAATTTCCTGGCTTTAATGACTTCAGGACCTACACTCAAATAATAGGTAGGCATAGATTTCTTGGAGAGGTCAAGAGGGCTTCACTTCCCCTTAGCAGCAGGAACCAGCATGACTAGTATCCCCAGCATGGGACATGTCTGCAGACACAGTGCTGTGCACTTCCCTGGATTCCCTCCAAGTCACCCCTGCGTTTCTTCAGTCCTAATGGGGTAGAGCTGTTGATTCCAGTACAATTTTGCCACTGTTGAGTTGGGATCATACACTGCTGAGCAGGGTAATAGTTTGTTAGACAAGTTTATCACTTTTTTCTCAAGAGAAATTCTAGATTAAATGTAATCATCTCTGTTTCATGATTTTGTACAAATATTTCCAAAGCCATCTGACTAATGAAACCTGACTCCTTTTCAATTAAACAGGAATGGGGACTATAACAACCCTTAGGCAGCTTTGAAAATTTCTGCCTTGATGTATCTTTAAGTCAGATGAACAGGTTCTGAGTAATCAGTTAGTTGGCGTTTCCATTTTAATAGCTTTGTATTTTTACGCCTGAGTTTATTAAAATTTCAAAGCTTCGCTTCTCTACCCCTTCTCCATCTGTTTCTTTTTACGGAAAGACAGAAGAATCTTCCCATCTAGTCTACATTTTATACAGATGGTGATCTCTGACTTTGTTCAGGCACGAATTCTACCCATGCAAATCAAAGCCTCAATCATACAATCAACTGTTGCATTAGTTGCAGAGCTCAGAAGAAAACGCAAGGTGTAACACCACATCTGCAACACTGAAGAGAATGTTCAATGCTGCAAATGCCATCATGATGCACACCTTCATCTACTTATCTGTACCAATTCAGTGTGAGAAGGCCAATACCTTACTCCTGTAGGTACTGTTAAGTCCCAAATCCAATATTCCTGCAATGAAACACAACAGGAAATGATACCTCAAGTGGTAGAGCATCCAGAGATCTCAATTGTAAAATTGCTTTTAACTATCTTCATCACCTATAATTCACTTGAGTCCATTTATTGCTGCCACATGCACGGAGAAAGAACCTCAGGGGCCAGCAGCAAATTCACCTCTTCAGCTCATGAATGAATTACTGCTGGAAGCCAGACTTTATTATTCATATTAGTAACTCATTCAGTGGTCACGATCCTCAATGGATGCAAATCAGCACAGCCTCATTGAAAGAAAGTTTGGCTTGCTTTTCACATTTCATGCACCAAATGTTGGTCTTAGTAACGCCAAAGTTCAGTTAGGGATCATCTGACTGATATTTCCACTCATGATGTCAAGATCTTTCCCCACAGCTGGATATGAAATTGTTTTATCTCACTTCTTTTAAAAAGGTCAGCAGAAGGCATAGGCAGAGGTTATCTTGCAATTCCCTTTGTCTGAAAAACTGCTGCATGTTTGATGAAAGGTTTTGCAAGCCAGTGGCATTGGGTGAAATCTCATAATCGAAATTGCTGAACTGGAATTTGTGACTGTTTCTAGGGAATAACAGGAAGTTTGACAGAAACAGATCTTTAGTACTTCGAGCTTTTATTAAAAAAAAAAAAGTGAAGTAAGATAAAGATCTCTGTTTGTCCTGTCAACAGCTGATCTCATGAGCTATGAGCAACCCAAATGACGTCTGCCATAAAATTACACAAGCGAAGTCAGCAGATTTAAGGAAACAGCAGAATACACATTGTCAGCTGCTGTAAATGAGCAGTTCTCCACCCATGTCAGTGTTTCTACGATTTACACTAACTGAGGTTCTGATCTATTGCCAGAGGGGCAGACACATGATCTCTTCAGTAGGTGACTGAAACAGGCCTGAACCTTCCACAAGAAATGACCATTTTCAACTCATCATTAGAGAAGGAAATCCGTGTGTGTGTCTCAGTCTTGTATCTAGTTAAACTCTGGGTTATTTAAAACTCCCTCAGCTCCTGACTTGAGTTTTACCGATTAAGAACGATGAAAAGCAAGCAACAAGTAACTCTTCCTTCAAAAATATTGAAGTCATTTCTCTTGCCATTCTTCACAGTAAATCAGCTTACAGAACAGGCCCAGGAAAATACAGAAAATGGGCTTAAAGGAGCTGATTTACTGTTTTTTTAAAAGGACACTCGAACTCGTAGAGGAAGAACAGTTGCGTGGCATTGCTGTTTAAAAATATATTCCATGGCTAATTGCTGTGAAGGGAAAAGGAAAATCTCATTTTGTTCAATCTTTGTGTTAAAGAAATTTTCAGAGCCCGGGACATAACCTAGTGATTCCAAACTCCCACACTGTTTTAATTGTTGTATTTTATTCTTTTGCTATTTTATTGAAGAACATTTGATGCTAGAGGAAGAACTCTGTTTATAAAATCAAGAAAGATCACAACTGGTGGGTTGATTTAAACTCCTCTCTCTCAAACTGGTATTTGTCTATGAAAAAGCTGTAATACTGATGGATTTTCTTTCACCTAGTTATTGATTTCTACAGAACTAAATGGTCATAGGGTTATGTTTTCAGCCTCTTGATTCTAAATGTATCCAAAACCATATTCACACACTTTCTAATATTGTTTTCTATGTAAGCAATTCCATATAGCAGCTCCATGAATGGTGTGGAACTGTGAAAAGGAAGCATAGAATTCTGCTAGATTTCAAACAGCAAAAAAGTGTCCCCAGGGCAATATCTGCTTTATGACACCATTCACACCGTGAATACGCCTGAGGCCCCCTGTGCTGATAGAATAATTATTGTGGAGACAAATGTTCTGTAGAAATGTATTGCTGATAAACGACTAAATTTCAATGCCAATGTACTGTGAGGTTTATTATATTATATAGTTCCCATTTAGTATGGAAAAATTAAATCAGTTTTATAATCAGTGAGATACAACAGAGCTCAGTTAATTTCCTGATAGGAGAATAAACTTTGTTATTGCTGCTATTGTGGCATCCTTCACCTACCCATAAGGGACGTTTCATTGCAAAAGACTAAAGGATAAAGGAAAAGATTACTGAACACATAATTACTCTATATTTACAATGCACGGAACAGCAAGGAAAGCTGTGATCAAAGCTTGGTTTAGCACTAAGAACAGACAGGAAGGTGTTTTGCCCACACTGAAGAGCTGAGAGACGAAGTCGGTAGAAATGCTCAGACTAACTTTAGTAAGATGAAGATTTCAGCAAAATCTTGGTGTAACAGCATGAACTGCAAGTAGTGTTATCAATGAAGGATACATTTTGCTCTAGCCAGCAGTTTAGTACATTAGACAGAAACTCTGCTTATTTACACCAGTATGAATCCAAGTTGAGTGATTTTATCTCTTTCTTATTCCCGCGCCTCTGCTGTCATGTAGACCAGAACCCTCAACTGGAGCCACCACGGCACAACTGCAGTGAAACAACAGGCACCAAGAGACTTGAAAACCCTAAATTTCTACTTTACTTTTGTGCCAGTAAGCCAGCTCCTCCCTCCTTTTCGAGATCATGTGAAAGATTAAAAGGAGGAAGTGCTGGCAGGCATTTTCATTAAGAATCACTGGCTAATTCCAAAGTGCCTATTAGTAGAAGCCCTCTTGCAGTGCCCGTGGTATCCATCCATCACAGCTGAATCGTGGGTATCGACTATTTTATATTTAATGTATCTCTTACATCTTTAATGTCTGAAGAGCTTGTTCCCGAAAGTGTCCTCAGCAGGGGGTAGTGTGGTCAGATTTAATCAAAATTTCCAAGGCTGGAAATGAGCTTTCAATAATTCTTAGGAGTTGTCTTCAACAGATTGCAAGCAATAATTCCTTTTTTTAAAAGCAGTACTCTTTTTCTTCCTCTGCTCCTGGGAAGTCTATACGAAAAATATTACTACAAAATCAAGCCTCTGATTTTGGCAGTCAGGATACCAGGAAGCTAAAAACACCTATTTAAGTTGGAAGCCTGTTACATGCAGGAGTAGAGTGTTTTTTCTTAAGGAGTTCAGATGCATTTTATAAAAAACAGTAATTGTTCTGCCTTGGTTCAGAGGTTGCTTCTTTACAAAAAAAGTCAGAGACATTTGGGTGGTGATGGGGAGATGGAGATTCAGATGGACAGAGAGCAGCAACAGTAGAAGGATCTGACTCTGATCTCACGGGAGTTTGATGCCTGCTGGTCTCTACTGTCATAAAGTAATTATTTCTCAAATAATAAATCAATGCTGATAAAAAGAAAAATCAAATCAAGATTTTAGAACTGGTGAGCTCAAGCTAATACTAAACGCTGCAGTTTCTAGACCTAATCAGAAACAAAAAAGGTACCCAAGAAGTCACCCAGTCTAATATCCAGATACATATTTTGCAGCTCAGACTAATCTCCGCTTAGCATGGACCTATGAAGATGTGGATGTGCTTTGTTTTGTTGCAAACAATTAATGTTTATATGCAACTCCTCAGAAGTACTAATCTACAACTTAAGGATACAGCATATTCTCTGCATCCTCAATAAAGACAACCCCCCTATATTTACTTGCAGGGCTTCATTTATTTGCATAAGCAGCTTAGAGATCTTTATAGGAAATGCTCTGAACAAGCACCAAGTTTTATTATGTGATGCACACTTTAGAATCAAAAAATAAAGACTCTATGCTTCTTATGAGTCAGTTCCATTTGCATAGGAATAAATGAGCCCTGGAATGATACATTCATAGCCCTAAGAATTTCTCCATTCATCTAATACTGACTCTTTTTATCTTCCTAATTTCTTTCCTCAATTTTCTTATTTCCCTTTTCTCTCATTGAAAAAGAAGAAAGAGACATCTTCACAATATGAAGAACCAAGACTGAGAAACAATACCAATACAATAATCACTTTTTCTAGGGTACTGCCTGATGCATGCACTACTGCTGATAAGATACTGTCTTCAGTGCTTCAAATGTCCTCTGTGTAAACCACTTCTCTCTGGCTTGAAACAGGCTTTCGTTTTTATAAGAAATTTCTTGTAATGTCTCATTCATTTTTGATTCTCCAGAGGTAGAATACTTCTCCTGGGAACCCCTCCATTCTAGAAATAAAAGTTTAGATGGCATTTGAAGTTCTGCACCTCTCTGCCCATGTAGACTTCCAAGAGAGTACGCTGGCTCTGTGCAGTGCCTCGGTCATGCGATGTAGCATACTGAATGTAGAGCTTTTTTCTTTTATAACAGGCACCAAAAAAAAAAGAAAAAAAGGAAGCAAAGTATGCTGGTTCTCCCTGCTTGCAGAAACGGAGTGGTACAGGCAAAATAATGAACTTCTATGAGCAGAACAGCCTAGGAGTCTGAAGACCTCTGGCATCTAAGATATCTCTTACCTTACACCCTGCTTCTCCTGGCTGTTCCATGCCTTCTTCCCCTCCTCTTCCCATAGAAACCTCACAAAAGGGGTACAGAGCTTGACCACAGACTTTCTGCCAGTAACGTTCACAGACACTCTCTTTGTTTTCTTGATGCTCCCTATAGTATGAGGTTTGCTCTAACAAAGGATCCATTAGACTGTTTCATCCCTCCAGAAAAGCAAACTTTTACAACGGTGTTGGAAGGGAAAAATCTCTGCTATGGGGAAATAGAGATTAGCACTGGGGGCTATGGAGATCCTAAATCCCCAAGAGAGAATTAAGACAAATATATCAAAGTTTAAGAAAAGACTCACTAAATACCAAAATCAAAGGCAAGCACTGGGATGTAGGGAGAAGGCAGGCATTAGAAATCGTTTCTTTTAAAAGGTCTAAGCCTACAGCCCTCATGTGGGAGCGGATATTCTGCATAAAAAGAGATCTACAAATGCTTTATCTCAGGGCAAGGTTACTGCAGCCCCAAAGGTGTGCGAGAAGCCGCTATTGCACGTGTTAAACACTAGATGCCACCAAGAGATCAGCATGGAAAACACCAGTGCTGGCCCAGAGTCAGCAGGGAGTCGTCCAGCTTCTGGCAGGAGAGAATGCCCTTCACTGCACAATGATGTCAGCCCTCCATCAGTTCACGGCAAGGATGCAGCAGTTTGTGATATTTGGGACCAACGGGCTGGTTCTTTGGCAGCAGCAAAAGAAAAGCAAATGAAGACAGCTTCACATAAATCCTTGAAGGAGCAATTTGCACACCTGAAGAGTCAGCGTGCAGTATCGCAGTATCTGCAGTTATTTCCTACTGAAGTCCTTGCCTGCCTCAAATATTTCTGCAGCAAACATACACAGCAAACGAGAAGAGATGTAATATTCTTCGACATGAAAAACTACCTCCTCCAGAAACATAAGATGAGACTAAATTGTCACTCAGTTATGCTCTCAGTATGTGCTGTGCGAGAACAGAAGTGCATGAGTGGAGTCGTGCTCTGTAAGGGTTCTCTCCAGATGTGCACATGAACTGCAACTCAAAACATCTTCACTCTTCACAGCCATAAGTGGCAGTCCAAAATTTTAAAAGTGATTAAGTGTTCATTGGATTTTTTAAATCCACACTGAAGACAAATGTCATAGCAATGTAACAAACACCCTCTGCAGGCTTCCCTCCCTAAACTATGCCAAAGCCATTTTATTTTGAAGATATCATATATATTTTTTTTATTATTATTATTTTTTAACTAAAACTTCGCATTCTGAGTAACTGTGGGAGCCCAGAAGAACCAGGAGTCACTGAGAAGATACTACCAACTGGAAGAGTGGTAACTCATTGCAGTAGATGGCTCCACAGGTCCTACAGGAACTGGGAACCACTACCTTGCATGGAATAGTCCTTTGCTCTATGGAAGACAGTGGCTCTGCCACTTTGCACTGCACGGAAGTTGTCATCAGGTGCCAGGCAGTCACTGGTTCCTGCAGGGAAACAGCTATTGCTGTGCTCAGACCTATGCCCTCAGCACATAGCCAGCACTGTTCATTAACCCCTACTCCAGCCAGGCCAAGCATCATGTTTTCACTTCTCTATGCAGCCACGAAATCTAAGACACAGCCTGTCCCTGCAAGAGCCTAGTGCAGCTCCCTCACCAGGAGAACACGTTGACAAGGCACTCTACTTCTGTTGCTCAGGACCGTGCCTGGACTGACGTCAGATCGCTGTTACCAGGCTTCTAGAAATGTATGCACTGCCAGCAGCAAAGCAGAATCAACCAACCAAGCAAAAGAAAATAAAATTACTTGCTGGCAACTGGTAACTCGCTGTAGTAGCTAAGAAAAAGCTTCCCTCTGTCTTCCTATTCGTCTGGATTTTAATTAGTGAGTTTAGTACAGACATCGAAGAGGAACAGATTGTCAATACCCTGCCCAAGTAATTCAGCCCAAATAATACTTATCTCTAACACTGCATCCTAAAATTAAATAATTTGTTCATCAAAACTGCACCGCAAGAAAGGCAGGAAGACTTGATTATATTACTGCTTTACTGACATCAAAGACTAATCAGAGTAAGACAATGTGCTTGATCCAACACCAGCTTTCAGGGTGAAGGATTAAGCACTGTGGGATTCCAGAATCAGGCACACATTCTTTTATAAGCCTATGCAGTAACAGAAATAGAGACACGACAGCCTTTAGCCTGGAACATTAGTTCAGTCTTGAGATATAAATTAGAGACACACACTACCTAAGAAATGGGGAGGGGGGGAAAATCACAAAAGTGCATAAAAAGGATGCAGCCTTTTGTCCTAAAAGAAAATACGTGAATTTCTTACGTGTGCTCGTGTGCAATCTGTAATTCCTAGTCCAAAGTCTGCATGAGAAAGCAAATGAGAATGCTGGATCTCAGCTGCTGTAAATCAGCACCACTCTGCAGCCTTCCATGACATGCTGACACCACTCAGGCCTTTGAATGTTTCTCACATCTTAAGAGAGAAATTCATCAATTAAGGGACCAGCTCTGACTCTTTTTCAATTTGGTGATTCAGCTCTCTGGTTTCAGTGAGTACCAGATGGGATGACTGATTCATAGGTAGCAGTTCAATGTATTGTTTCACGGGAGGGAAGACAGAAGCAGCCTTGATCTGCAATGTGATGAAGCCATCCTCTGCCCCATGAACATGGAAATGTTTGTCTCAGCACTGCAGGGAACAGGCTGATCGCCTGGTGAGGGACACAATCACCTTGCCTGGGCTAAGGGACTCGGCATTCTTTCTTCTCAGATAGAAGAGGAAAATTCAATCAGCCTTATCTATCACTTGACTACTTCAAGTTTTTGCCCACTTAGGAAATGTCACTTAGATTCATATGCAAGTAGTGATGAAAATATGCTGAAGGGAATAATTCTCCACTGGGCTGGAGTCCCCATTTTGAAAGGTATCTCCTGCAACAGACTCAAGGGTGTCTACTCATATTGCAGTCAACAGGTTTAATTTCTTAGTCAAATAGTCCAGTCTTACTAAAAGTACTACTGCTGTAGCAGAACAGTATACTTAGCCAGTATAAAATATCTCAAATTTTGTTCAGAAGAAATCAAGGACAAAAAAAAGACCCAACTCTTGATAAGACACTGCTAGAGAGTGTGCAATTCAGTGAAGCTCTACCCCGATGGGAAGAGAATAGCAAGAGTTTATAGCACCTGAGCTCTAAAACCCAGGCATTATTCCCTTCTCGTAACACAGCAGAAGGCATGCAGGACAAACCTGCATCACCTTGAGTGGAATAGAAAAAAAATACCAGCACAGTGAGTCCTGGCAGATACAGTCCACTTGAGAATCAAGAAGAGTATATACCTAAAAATGTTCCAGCTCTCTATTTACGTCAGTTCTGGCCAGCTTGCTTCTCTAAGATTACATAAGATTAATATATCCATATAATGCATTGTAGGATCTGTGTCTGGTATATTTATGTCTCCTGAATCATTTCTGTCATTTCAGTCAACAAATTTAAGCTGAGAATGTGGCTAAATCTGTTATTAATAGCTAAGTTGCAGTAAGTTTTAAGGCTTTGGAAGAATCCATGCTGTAAATGACAACTTCAAGCCTTCATATTTCAATGTTTCAGAGACTATTTTAGCTCTGATCCCACCTGCTGCGGATCGCTGCATTCCCTGAAAAAGATCCGTTGGAAGTTGTCTGTGTCCATCAGACAGGGCTGCTTCCTTACTGTGCACTGGCACTTGGTGGCACTACAGCTCATATAAGTGAAAGTGAAGATACAGATGAATCAGCAGCATTTCACTGTTCATCTAGTTGATGCACAGTGCCGTCTGAAACGGTCTGCTCTGTAACATCGCTCCACCAGCTTTGAAGTCTGGCTCTGCACTTTCTTTGAAAATATATGTGCTGTGTAACTGTAAGTGAAATGCTCTTCGCTCAGAATTTTCTGCAATCTTCTCTGAAGTCTCCACAGGACTTAGAATTGTGAATTCTGACGACATCAGAGGAAACTGAATAACTTCTCTTGTTTCCAGTGCCAAAAGTACAGTGAACACTTCACAGACAAGCAGAAATTATGTCTGCTGTGTTATAATTACAGAGGCTGACCTTGCAATCAGTCCTTAATATTACCAGGAAGCCTGATCAGTTTTATCTGGATGCCACATATTCTGCAGGAGCCCATATGCATACAAATGAGCCAGCAGGATCAATCTGTAAGAAAGTATGAGCTGCTATTAAACCGATATCCTAGACTGTAGTTTTGTTTTGGTTAAATATGACCTTTGGATTTAGGTTAACAAAATATCTGCCACTGCTTCAGTTTCTTAGAGGAAAGATCAAGTCTTGGATGCATATTATGATCAAAAGCTCAATTTAAAAAGGACGAGATTTGAGCATGAAACAGCAAGTACATTTGGTGACATTGGAACTCTTCTTATAGCAACACTTTTTGTCAGAGTAATAACAAATTACAAGGTAGGCTAAGAAAGAGTCTTCTTTTTACACAAAAATAACTGCAAGCACTGTCTACTGAGTTCGTAATACACAAATTCACAAGATTTAAATACGGTATTTCTGTGACAGATGGATGTTCTTATATAAAAAGAGAACAAACACTCAGGAGACTATGGAAAGCTTTGTATAACTAAACCAGTATGCCATCAGTGACTGCCCAGCACAGGACAGCTAGTGCTGCAGCTGTGAAGGCAGAGTGTACAATTTCAAAATCACTTCTGTCTTTTAATCCTCTAAAAACTGCTTCTCAGGACTTTTAAAAGCCAGTGTCTTTTATGACTACAGGCACAATGAGTTTAAGGGACTGTTAAATATCTCAAGGAAATTCAACAGCCTAATAATCTCCTTCTTGTAAGTGACAAATTGATTCAGCAACCTTCAGCAACTGCTGCAGAAAATGTTTGATGACTATGTGAAGTTACTGACAGGGTAACATGCTAGGCAGTGCTGAAACCTCTGGCTGGCTCCTTTTTATATACAGCAGAACCTTTTAACTCCCTGCAGCACAGAATCAGGGAAGAAGTTTTTTTGGACCAAGTCATGGGTAGCTAAGCTGGGGGCTATGTGCTGTGCAAAGTTTCCCATCCTTCCCAGGCTCATCGTGGTTTCAGACTAACAGCCATACTAGCGCTGTGTCCGAATATGATCACTGTCTCCAATTAGCACTAATTAAAGAGGGTTAACGAGACAGACAGAGCCCAATTTAAACCTCACTGCAGCAGACTGCAGCAAGTGGATTGGACACACCCTATTAAAGATGCAGTACATCATTGCTGCCCTTCAAGCTTACTTCATCCCCTTTGCTGCAATGCTGTCGACAAACACAAAGCTTAACCCTTTGGAGAGCAAACTGCCTCAAACCAGCAGGCAGCAAACTGTGCAGCATTTAATCTAGAAACTTGGGGTATGAGTGATCTGTATTCTGTATTCACTATAGATACATCCTCTCCTCAAAACAAAGTTTCAATACGTGTGTGTATATGTGTAAAGAATATTTCAGTTTGTCGTTTTTCACATAGGAAGGGCTTGCCGCAGAGAACAGCGTTTGCAAATGCCTGCCTGAGAATTTTAATTCCTGGATCTTCATTGCAAAGATCCGATACAAGGCAACCATGACTGTGCAATTTTCCCAAACCCATCTGGGTTATAAGGTAAACCGAGGCACAGGGTCTACACAAATTCTCTTACAGGCTTTGATTAAACTTCTGATGAAAAATCAGCTGTTTGTAAATCCAGGTCAACTCCACTAAACAGTTTTGGCCAGAAGAATGAAGGAAAAGTTTGCTGAAGCTAAAGCAGAGAAACATTTTCGAAAGGAATGCCTTTGACTTTTAATTTCACAACTGACCTGAATTTCTTCCCAAAGATCAAAATTTTGCCTGCATCAGATTACTAAACAAATCAATCTATTACATACTAACATTTATCTTTGATTGTTGTTCTTCCTTGCCATTGAATAAAGTTACTGTGCAAGAATCTGAGGAAATCTGGACAAAATATTTTGTAGTTCACCTATTCTAGCTTCTGTCACTGGCTCGCAAAAGAGCTGCTGTAGACAATAAATTAGAGCAGTCCCAGAGGTCAGACCTATTTGAATTTGGGAAGAGCCGAACCAGCATTATCCTCACTCCCCTGTGAAGGGCAGCCCAGATTCCGAGCCTGAGAGCAGGCGGTGAGAAACCTCGGGGACTTTATTAATGACTCCGCAGTACGGACAGGAGGGATGCACTGCAGAATCAGACGGCTTGCTGTTCTGCTTCAGAGCCTGGACTTCTGCCTTCCTCCCACCCTTCATCACAAGTAACTATGTTAACAGTCTAATTGCCTGGGGCTGCAGGAAAGAAAAGGAAATCAAGACAAAACATAGTACAGTGTGGAGGAAAGCAGTGAAACACTCCTTTCAGAAAGCATCCAGTTACAGAGGAAAGAAGAAAAACAGATGCCCTGTGAAAGTGCAAACAAGAATGCCATTGAGCCCTTCTGCATAAGCCAGGCACACGTACCTAATTGAGAAAACTATGTTCTTTTGCATTCACATCAATGCCTAAACCTCTCATTAACAGAATAAAAATCTGTCAGTAGCTTTTCAGTGCTCTTGCTTGTCTGCAGCAGCTCCAGAGGTGATGTCTACTGTCTCACAGCTGAAGCACCAAATTCTTCTCACTTCAGTCAGAATGTAAATAAAGCACAGTGGTTTCTGCTAAGCAAGTGGGTCTGATTCTCCTTTTACACTCAGGTTAATTTAGCAATGATTCAGTCAAGCCAGTGGAATCACTAGTGGGTATAAAGACACATATAGATACACACACATATATGAGAGAGATTCAAAGCAGTCCGTGTCATATAAGACTGCTGTAAAATTTTTATACCTATATTTACAGATACCTTTCTCAATAACTGTGCCAATAAAAGCAAATCCCTTGGCTAGTAATAGAGACTACTGGATGTAGGACTTGATGTTGTACGCTGGAATAATAAGGAAATAAAATAAGAAAGGGTTCCTCGAGCACTGGAGCACTTGCAATCCAGGCTACCCATAACACATTTACTTTTGCATGTATAGATCCTTTAAAATTTACAGACAGAAAAATCACGGTTCAAACTGACTCAGATGTTTGCAGGGAGTTATTTGGTACTGACCAATCTTATGGCACAGAACCAGTGTTTAGTCCCAGATTTTCAAGCTGGTAAAAACAGGATTTCTGTAGAGCTTTCCTAATTCACTGCAGCTGATGATACACGTTATTACTTTTAGTGATTTATGAGAAGAAAGCAAAGATAAGGTTATGTTCCTTCCATCTTGTTTTATTCCTTCCTCAAAGGCTCTCTGTTACTAGTGTTTCCCCTCTAGACCAGACTGGACAAAGCTCACTGGACTAGAAATTGTTTTCTTCCTACTGTCAACACTATGAAAACAGTGTCCTTAGCCTCTGCTGGCTAAAGATGCTCTGCTTGAGATCTTTATTTTGTTCCATTTCAGTTGTTGACTGGATACTTGAAAAGCTGGCATCCCTTACTGATAATCCACCTCCAGGCATCCAGCGTGGGAACGCTCCGGGGTGGACCCTTGGAAATTCTGGTCACTTCACTAGCAAGCTGAATGGGAGAGGGGTCTACCTGAACACAGATCTTACAACTGGAGGAAAGAGACCTAGAGATCAATATTCCTGGTTTCTTTAATAAGCTTTGGGAGTGCAAACAAGTGATTAGGGCGGGAGCTGTTGATTATCTGAGTTAAAAACAACTTCCGCACACTTTGACCTTGTGATTTCCAGATTTGCCCACATGTCTAGGATGTATTTTGCAAGTTACAGCATCTACTTGGCTCCCAACTCAGTTTTTCACCTCCAATCCTTATCTGAAGTTTAAATGCCAGAATTTATGGCTACATGTCTGTTAATTCTCCAGGATGTGATTAGCTGCTCTGTCAAAGTAAGATGATGCATAGGTGTTCTTTCAAGACCAGTGAAGCTCAGGTACTAATTCATTTAAGGCACTGTAAATCATGCTAGCAAGAAGCACGAAGGTACTGGCATTAAAGAAAGAGCCCAGATACCCCTGATTCTACTCCCTAAGTATGTTGTCTGCTTAGTATTTTCTGAATAATGTGTTGATTTCAGTGCTGAACTCCTGAAGTATCAGATACGCAGGCTCTTAGGCATTTTAGCCTTTCCCTTACTTATCCTTGTTTTAAAAAGAAAACAAAAAATCCCAAAGAAATTGCATGACATTATGTATTTCAGTTTAAAATGGGAACTGTTCAGGAAGAGGTCAGCTAGTATACTGCGGTGAGTGGCACAGAAAGGAGTATGCAGCATACAGGACAAGTATCATGAAAAAGAGAATGTGGTAGAGAAAGAGTGAATCTGCATTGGACAAAATAAACCATCCTCTTTTCTGTAAGTCTTTTGTAGGCAAATAAAGTACATCTAAAGGCAAAGGATTCTAATCTCAGACACTCCAAGGTTAGGTGATGTACTAAACAGCTAGGGGACTCTTGGTCTCAGAACCTGGAATAACAGGCAGCAGTCCTTGGCTTCTCGTCCTCAGAATAAGCACTCAACACTGGAAAATGTGTAGTTTGGTACATGAAGACTATCTAAATCAACTGAAATGTCTACATTACACACCATTGGTTCTACCTATTGAAAAAAAAAAAAGGAGGAAGGCAGGGAGAGGAGAGAAAGCAGGAAAGAGAGAGCAAGCAGTTATTTTCGAAAGAATAGAGTTGCTTGGTTTATTGACATGTGTGGTACGTAAGGTCAATTTGTTTGCTGTTATCTGCCAGTGCACACCAGTGTCATGTTCTGCTGTCACTGTTGATCGCTAGACAATTCACAGACACTGGCATTTCTGCAAATATGCCACAGCTAAGCTAGACAAAAACGATCTTGTGAAAGACAAAAGACAAAATCTCTCTTGAACCTATCCTTACAAAACACTCTTTGGCTAAAATAGAAGTAAAGTAAGCAGGATTTGGCCCGTGGTGACTTGGTACTGGAAGTTTAAATCATAGAATGGTTTGGGTTGGAAGAG
The DNA here is from genome assembly GCF_009769465.1 of Tauraco erythrolophus. NCBI lineage: Eukaryota > Metazoa > Chordata > Aves > Musophagiformes > Musophagidae > Tauraco > Tauraco erythrolophus. Next base: position 2,939,208 of record NC_141493.1, on the reverse strand, counting down.
GCCTCAAAGATCATCTAGTTCCAACCCCCCTGCCATGGGCAGGGACACCCTCCACTACACCAGGTTGCTCAAAGCCTCATCCAACCTGGCCTGGAACACTTCCAGGGATGGGGCAGCCACAACTTCTCTGGGCAACCTGTGCCAGTGCCTCACCACCCTCAGAGTGAAGAATCCTATAGGATGATGCATGATTGTTCATTTAACACTTTATAACCTTACTTACAGCGGTGGTCAGATAACCCCTTCCTTTAAAAATCACAGTATTTACAAAAAGCTCAGGCTGAAATGTAAATTATAGTGGAACATAACAGTTCAAAGCAGTTGTGATTGAGAATGAGGATATTAGCAGTCTGGTAGGAAAGAGACAAGCCTGTCTTCCTCAAAAGCTTTTCCTTTCATGGCTGTTAACCCACCTGTTATTAAAATAACAATTCATCACAGCTACAGACTCGACTCAGAATTCTCTCCACACAACAGTTTCTGACACTGTTTTGCATTTCAAAAGAACACATTTGTTATAAATGTGAGAGAGTAAATTATAGGAAGTATTAGCTGTGGAAAAGAGTAAGTAAGGACACATAGTTATGGAGAAATAAGCATCACTGATTAATAGACAGGTATTTAGAACAAAAGGTTAGTTTTATGCCTGTGGACTTCAGCCACTGCTGTAACTGACTTAAAAGCACTGGCATGACAGCTCAAGATTTTCTAAACCTTCCATAGGGGGACAGGGGTGCACAGAGATGTCCCTTCTTCCACAGCAAGTCTCCTGCTGACTTACTCAGAAGCTAGGGGCACGAACATTCTTCTGAACTGGGCAGAATTGTTGACAAAGCCCCCAGTAATTCTAACAGATTCAGGCAGGCTCGTGTGAGGATCTAACTAAAAGTCCACAGAAATCAATAAAAGAGTCTCACTTTCTTTAGCTACTTTAGGATACAACAAGACATTAGGAGAGCCTGCTGATAAAGATGGAGTGAGATCACAGCACTGAGTCTGCTTTCTTGTATGGACACTGTCTTATGATGTGGGATTGGAAGGAGGGACAGTAGCATCAGTTAATAGATGACTGAAAATTACAGCCAGGTTCAGATCAGCCTTCCTTACTGCACTGTGCCATTTTGGGCAAAACTTCCTCCATTATTTACTTATCTTATAAATTTTAAACATTACCTTTGTGGAAATCTTGTACAGTTCTTCCTGCAAAACTTTCACAAATCTGTTTACTTCATTCTCAGCTTTTTAGTATCATCTTACCTTAACATTGGAAGGACCCTTAAGAATATTATTAGAATGTCAAAGTGTCACATACAAGAATGTGAATAAGTGACAAGAGAGAGAAATATTGACCAAAATAAAATGCACACTTTTGCACATCACGATCATGGCATGTTAAAAGATCCACGGAATCGCTCATCTCCATTACAACTGCACTGAGTCAACACTGCTTCCATCTAATCCCTTCAGGATGGCAATCAGGCAAAATAAGGAGAGTTAATTGCTTTGCCAGTGTATATTAGGGCACTATGTCCAATGATATCGATCAATGAAGATGGGATAAAGTAGGCTTTTCTGATGTGAAATTCTTTTTGCCTTGTGCAAATAGAATAGCAAGAAAAGCTGAAGCAAATTTCGGGTTGTGCCAGCCTCATCACATAAAAGGGTGTTTGAACAAATGCATTCTAGCAAAAGATCGACCGTTTTCGAAACCAGAGAGCTGAGATGCAGGGAGACACTGCTTCATTTTTAAATCACATTTGCATGTAAAATCACAGCTTGCAGACACATTTGCTGAACCTACAGCAGTGGCTGCCCTTGTAATGTGACCTTTAAAAACCAGCCCATTGATTAGCTGCAGGACTGCAGGACGTGATTTTATTTATTTATTTGTGCTTGGAGCTGCACACTTAATCAATGAACACTGGCAAAACACTGATAGAGAAAAAGCAGCAATAATCTAATATCAAAGATGATTTCTCTGCACAAACACTACTAATCAAATCACGACTACCTAGAAGGAAATTTAACCTTAAATATGACACAAAGTTACTAGAAAGACTGCAAGTAATTATGTTCTAGACAGCTTCCTTCTTGACATTATTAGTCCTACTATGGAAGTACACCAGAGTCCAGTCCAAGCCAGGAAACCATAATGTGAGATACTGAATATCTCTTAAAATAAAAGCAAGATAAGGTGGTCTGAAAAGAAGCAGTCTCAACTGGACTGAACACTCCAACAAAAAGCTTCTGAAGGAAACAGTATAACCAAATAGCTAGAACAGGGGTCTGCTGGTAAAAAATTCTGGATTTTATTCCCAGCTTTTGGAAGGTAAGGACTAATTAGAGCAGCTTCAGGACCCGTTGATTATGCTTTGCTCTCTGGGCAGGAAGGCAGACTAGTAATTAGGCCACTACGTGCGAGAAACGAACTGAAAATCATCACAGATGACGGGCATGTCTCAAGGTGTAGCTGTACAGCAGTCATTTCAGAGCAGAGGATAAAATGCTGTAACCCTGGTTTATCTTTCTGTGAAGCAGCAGCAAGTGCATGTGCAAGTGTTGTTACTGGTGGCTTTTTATCTCTTAAAACTGATGACATTAGCTGATGTCTGATATTGGGCCTTATTCTGCTGTCTTTCCAATCAATGGCAAAATTCCTGCTGGATGCAAAGGTGGCAGATTGGGCTCATTAAATTTTGAGTAAATTCACAGCAGCAAGCTCAGCATGATCCTCTCTCCTCAGCTATTGTTCATGCTGCAATCAGGCATATCCATCACACAGCTTCGCATCTGTCTGTGTCCTCCTTCCCTCGCCCAAACCTCATCCCTTCGTCTGCACGGACAATGGATGTGATGACCTTCTAAGTCTCTTTCATATGAGGTAACTACAAATGGGAATATGCCTTTGTTCATAACATATTATAGTGTGGACAAGGCTGAGGTTAGCATATGGCATTTGCTAATGGTCCCTTCTATCCCACATTTCTCATAGGCAGATAATTTAATAGAGCTGACGTCTATATCCCTTAACAAACTGAATTAAAAATGTTGCAGCAGCTGCACATGTAATAGAATCTACATGCTCTTCAGCAACCTACTTTATTATGGGCTATTGTTTTAGGCAATAATAGAAGGCGCATAAGCAAAGACGTGCAGAATTTGGGGTGATGGACAAGACACCACCTGCCTTTCACTATAATTCCATATGCAAAACCAGTTAAATGCACTTACCTTGTCTCTGTGACGAAGGCAGCTATGCACCCATTTGTCTTCTTTCATTTGTTATTAGAACCATTAGTCCTATATCACAAGAACAGGGTATTTCTGTATTTCTGGGGTAACAGTAACTAAATTCAGATTCCTGCTCTCCCATGTACATCCTCAGAAAATCACTTACAGCCATTACTACAAAGATGTTTAGGAGTACGAACTTGCTAAAAGAGGCATTGTGGGACTCACAGGAATGCCTTATATGTGACTAGATCTCTTTGAAAGTCCATAAACATGTGTGACATTCCCAACTGCTAAATCGGGAACGGTGTGCCAGTACGGAGACATGTGAACAGAGGACACGTACACTGAAGTTTTGTGAAAGTTCAGATACTACAGAAATGGGAGCCAGCCAGTCGATGCTCTGATGAAAAGTGTTCATTAACAGTTTTACATTATTTTCTGAAGTCAGGCTCGTGCTTACATATCTCTTTAAACTGGGATGCACATGACAGTTTTTCCAAGCTATACTGCCAACCTAACACCAGATTCACAGAGATGTAAGAGAAAAATATACTTGTTATACCAGGCAGTAACAGATCCTCTCTGACAGGATCCAGCAAATTTCCTCTTGCTGGAAAGATCAACAATTTCAGGTAATACATGACATCCATGTAGATGGTCAGCCTATCTTTACAACAATTTATAACCAACTCTATTACCTGCTGATGCATCTGTTTCATAAACCATTTTACTGTGGTCTACAAGTGAAGCTGCACACTCATGCATGTTTTTCCCTTCATCAAAGCCTCCATGAGAACAAAGAGTTGGCATAAATAATTCACAGCGTGTTATCCAGAAAAGCAGCAAAGCTGCAGCACTTACCTGTCTTCTTAGACGCAGTATTAGTCCAGCAATGTGATTTCTAAGTGCTCAATCTTGAAAAACACTGAGGTTGGAATGATCTCTTCATGGAAGGCAACATTTGAAGAATTGGAAGACAACCTGTCTGTAACAAAAACAATCATGCTGACTCTGTTTTTATATTTATTTAATTCTATGACAATAGTAAATGGAAAGATTTAGCCAGAGCCCCAACTTCTGTGAGAACTAATGTACAAGCGTCCCTATGAGAGGGGGTGCTACTGTCTGGAAAGGTTCCCTGTATAATACTACTGCTATTCCTAAAACTACTATTCATGCTCGGACTTTCTGAGGAGGACAGGTGAAGATGTGGTCTCACCACTCAAACTTGGAAAACTGCCTGTTCAGTGAGTGCCTGATGAACAGAAATAAATCTTCAGCAACACCAACCTTGGGACGAAGTTCATGACCTTGAACTACTTACATTGACATCTTTGGCTCTGAAGCTCACAGATTCAACTTTTAGCCCTGAGCAAGGCAGCAGGTAATAACAGAAAATGTCATATCCATAATGTATAGATACCCTTAGATGTTAATAAATGAAGGTTGTTTAAGATGCTGATAGACAGACCCCTAACTTTGTATCGCTGGTTCATGCTTCCTTCCTTTCCTATACAGTAGAATCATAGAATCATAGAATGGTTAGGGCTGGAAGGGACCTTCAAAGGTCATCTAGTCCAACCCCCCTGCAAGGAACAGGGATATCTCCAACTAGATCAGGTTGCTCAGGGCCTCATCCAACCTGGCCTTGAACGTCTCCAGAGATGGAGCATCCACCACCTCTCTGGGCAACCTGTTCCAGTGTTCTACAACTCTCAATTCAGTAATTACATTCAATCACCATGTGCCTCCTGATGCTCATTTATAAACTCCCCAGTTGATAACCTGGATCATCCTTTCACACATGAAACATCTGGGATCCAATCTGAATCCTAGCACCTCCCTGACTCTTCTCCATTGCTCTTCTGTGCTATCTCACACAGATGGAGCACTGTAATTAAACGTGGCAGATGCAAACACCCGCAGTGAATCACTTTTAAACACGGTTCCTAGAGAGTGGGTCTCTGGTGTGTGGGTTGCAGTGGTGGAAGAAAGGGAGATAAATGTTTCACAGGGTGAAGTAACCCAGGAGAAATCCAGACATTGGTTAAATGTGAGTTAGGTCCCTGTGCTAAACATTTTATGATATTAAGCTAGGCAATATTATCCTGATAAAGAGCTAGGATGGGAGTGAGCCATGCATCAGGTAAATTTCATATTCTTTTTCCTTCCTGGCCATAATAATGGATTCATGATTTATGGGAAACAAAGGTACTTTTTATTATTGACATTAAAGATTAATGTAATGAAAAGTTATAACTTCTACATCCTTGTCCCATTTCCAGACCTCTGATCCCATAAAGCGTGAAGGTCAGGGTGTTAAAGGGTACATATATCCCCCCGCTCCCATACAGCTGATCATATATATACTGTTCCACAACAAAAGATGTTGCACACACAGAATCCTCAGACCCCAACAGAATTTGTATGTCCTGCCTCCTGCTCACATCTGCCTGTTTTGCCATACAGTGCCCTGGGCACGGTCAGGGATTTCCATGAGGCCCACCAGGCAGGTCGGTCTGTACACGTGAGCACTTTTAACACACAGTGAGCCAAACCTTGCCAATCTCAATCTCTATCAGTGGCTGCAGCGAGGGCTCAGATGGCAGACATTTATTCCAATTATTCATAGGATGGCAAGCCAATTTTGTGCCTTGTTAAGTAAATTACTCCTTTAATAAGACGGGTTTACATATCTGGTGTACTAGTCCAGGGAAATCAGAGTTTTCATTTTGCCCATAATCATTCTGAATGTTGACACACTGCAGGAAAGACACAGCTAGCATTTTCCATTTGGAAAGATACTGATCAGATTCTCAACCAGAATCAATAATCAAATGTATTAACATAAGACACTAACAAAAACGTCCAAAAATTTTGGTTTCATTTTGCAGTGATGTAGTCTTGGAGCAACTCAGGAGAAGCCATTATTAGGTGAGTGTAGTCTTTATAACAAGCAAATGCAATAGGACTATCTTCAGAAAACATTGCCAGTACCATTTAAACATTCTTTAACTAATATTTAGGTAGGATGATCCAAATCTCCTTTGAAGCTAACTGATTAGTATTTGTGATGCATCTTGAGATTTGTAGATTAAAAGCTCCAGAATAAGACAATGTTTTACTCTATTATTAGTAAAGCAAACATATAGAAACACACATTGAAATTAAATCACTGAAAAAACCTTGATGCTTCCTCTCCCCTTTATCTTCCTCCATCCTTTAATTCTATTTCTTTGATAAACTATTACATTTCAAGGGCCCGGTCTTTGATACTCCTTTTGTAGTTACACAAAGTGCATTAGGAACCATCTGCCCATTAGCTACCAGAGAAGACTCACAGGCATCAGTTCCAAATCTTCTAAAGCAGTTTACTAGCCTCAGAGACTTTGATGATAAGTGTGGGAGGAAGACTGAGACATGCAGAGAAGGGAAGACCGGTAGTCTTCCTACACACACTCCTTATTAACTTGAGTAATCCCCTTAAAGCTATTCAAATGAAATCTCAAAGCCTGATGTAACTGATGCTACAGGCAGACAGATAATTCTGTCTATGTAAATAACTTCATGAAAATTGCAGGACTTGACAAAAAAGATTTCCTGATTCCAAGCCTCCATTCTAACCCTCTTGTCTTTCTACAACAAAAATAACTTATGCATTAGGTAACATCTGCATACCCCTCAAGATGCTCAGCCAGGAATGGCTGAGCTAAAAACAGATTTGAAAAGGAAACAATAAGGATGTGAGCAGATTCTGGAGCCAGGGCTGAGAAAAAGGAAAAGGTTTTTCCTGCATCTGACCAGCAGCTCATGAGAAGCCAGAATTTCAGAGCTCAGAAACGACTTCTCAAGTTCTTATCCTTCTAGCAAGTTCTCCCTGAAAGTTATGTTCCCAAACAAGGTAGGATTAGGACTCCATGAGATTGAGAGCAGGTCTGTGCCAAGGACACCTGCCTAGATTCAGATTTGTGGCTAGCAGTGGCCACTGAAGTAAAATAAATGGTAGAGTTAGAAGCAGCGGGGACTAATGATCAGCATTTTTTCATGTGTAGCTAATGTTCCCTGCTGAGCTCATGGCTATTTTTAGATTTCAGGCCAGCAAGAGCCAATAAGCCAGATTTATTGTGAGACTGGCCACAATTGGTCTTGCTTCATCCTAAACCTTGGAAGAGGAGGAGGAACTGGCTTTCAATGGTTCATTAAATGGTAAAATGTTTCTTCTTGCATATATTTCAGCATTTTATGCCTTTTAGAATTAATTACAGTGTGATCACCATGCAAAAAAACCATAAAAACTGAAGGTATTCCCTGCAGAATTTGGATTGCATGATGCAAACAGTATATGGGGTTAAACACTACAGGAAGAGGATTTTTTAAAAGTATATTAATATATAAAAAGTTTAGTTTACTGCATAAATCTACAAGTGTCCTGGAAAAAAACTGTGCATTTAATTAAAAGACTTCATCATAAGGCATCATAATGAAACAAGATACAACTGTGTAATAATGCCCACCTTTATTAAATTTCAAGACCTTGCTTTAAAATATGGGAAGGCAAAAGATCTTCTAAAGCAAAAGTTATGGTTTGTTTTTTCTTTGTAATATTAAATATAGAAGTTCTGAACAAATGCAAACAGGATTTTAAAATAGGAAGTACGGGCTAACGTTAAAAACAGTGCATCTCTTCGTAATAACACGAAGGAAGTAAGATTATAGGATAGTTCAAGAAAGAGTTGTAAGACATGAAGCAAGGAATCATCACCCACTGACAAGAAAGCTTGCTCAAATAAGCACCTTCAATTCCAGAAGAGCAGGACTCCTCATTTAATAAATTCCTATCTGGTATCACAGATGTTAACTGCCACTAATGTTTGGAAAGGACACAGCGTGACATGTGGATGGAAGTTTTTTTCACATTCCAGCCATCAGCGTTCAGTGAGCACCTGTTTCTGCCCAAGCTCCTCTGTGAAACAGGCACAGTCCTGCACCAAGATTCATCTTTCACTTTCCTATTTTCCTGCAGAGCATCCTCGCCAAAGCTGCACGCTGGACCATTTTTGAGAGTTTTACTGAGTTCTGCAGCAATCCCTGAGGATGAAGAGGTTAAAGGAATAGCTTGTACAGCAGGCAGTGGAAAGCAGCAGTACAGAGTGCTTTATTGCTGCCTATTCCAGCAAAATACACCCCAAAAAAATCATGTTTCTCCCGCCCCAGCCCTTCTTCCAAGAAATGTCAGCCCGATGGATAATCATCGCTGATTCAATGCCCAAGAGGGCTCCTTTAAAGAAAAAAATTGCTGCAGCATTCACTGTATTCATCAAATATTATTGCTGCTCTCTAGAGGAACAGGAAGGTCCATTTACCAAACGAGAAACAGATTCAGCATCACCTTATGGTAGCTACAGCGATAAATTCTTATTTTATTTCGTTTGGTTGGGACCCAGAAAGGAGAAAAAATGAGAGAGAAAAGTCTGACGAGGGGAAAAGAGGAGTCTGAGCTGTCTCCATCATTTCACTGCGGGAGACTAGGGAAGACTGGGAAGTTCAAAAGCAGGAGCAGGCGCTGCAGGAGTGACTCAGCATCCTTCTGCGGCAAAACGGGAGCATCTCCGCAGCCACCGCCCTTCCCCGCCCGCAGCACCGGACCTGCCCTTCCCCAAAAGCAGCAGCTGCAGGACAGAGCCTGCAGCCATGCCAGACCCCCTCCCACGGAGCGCTGCCCTCCTCCTGCCCAAAAATCTCCCTGCAAATAACTGCAAGAGCCCCAGCTCCCTCCACAGCCACTGCCTTCCCTGAGCACCCATGGAGCCCACCCCCTAGGACCTGGCTCCGGGGGATCAGAACCCCTAGGATCAGCAAAGCTGCCATATTCCCACCTCCCTGCTGCAATCCAGAGCCCACCACGCTCCGCAGAAAAGCCATTAACTCCCACTCTGCCATATTCACCTCCTCCTCACTGGGAGCAGCAGAGCAGCTGCTCTGATTCCTCCTCCTCTCCTGCACCCCACCTAACTCTCACGTAGCTCTATACCACTGACTTGAGTAACTGTCATAGGACAGAAAAGATAAGGAAAAAAAAAAAAGGAAAAAAAAATAGTACTGTATGTCCAGACTCACACAACTGAAGCTGCTCTCGTACGTACAAAGGTGCATGGGGGAAGGAAAAGATCCTGTGATTCTATGGAATCTCATGCTTTTTTCTGACAGTCACCTAGGACTGGCTCACTGTGCAAGGGCAGGCAGAGAACTTGGTCCCCTCGTGCCAACCAGAGTGGGAAACTGGGCTCTTCCCAGTGCAGAAGTGGGCCCAGTTCCTGTGGGGAGAAGCACTTGCTGTCCACAACCCCTGCCGCGCAAGCGGGTGCTTGGCGAAGGCGGTAGGAAGCGAGGGAGGCCACGTGCTCACGTCCTGCCAGGTTTGTCTTATCGCCTATCCGTGTCCATCCTGCCTTTCCGTTCCTTATTTAACACCTTCCTCTTGGGTACTGATTTTTTTTTTTTTTTTGGAGTGGTAAATGGACTTTTTTGTCCTCCTCATCCCATTTTGTTGCATCATTTTTGGCTACTTCGAGGAGAGTTTTATGTAGTATAAGCCACAAACACTGCCTCTTGGTGTGAGGTCTGGAGGCGATAAGGCCACTGAAAACTTGTCATTTTATGAAAACCAGGGCAAAGCAGGCATTGCTGCTCAATGGGAAAGGAGAGGCTTGCTCTTTATGAGTCTTTTATTGCTTGCAGCAGTTAGTCTTCTGGGCAAAGAGAGCCTGGGACATGGTAGCTCCTCCTCCATGCGGGACTCTCCTCCTCTCTCCCTCCCTTCTCCTCTCTGAAAGTTGCTGCAGTGTTGAACTTTTGCCAGAAACTGGACCTGCTGCAGAAGCAGCAGCTTCCCAGCAGGAGGAGGGAAGATTGGGTAAAGCTTTCTCTAAGCTCCACTTGACAGCAGCTAGTCAAACAACCCCTTCTCTCTCTTCCTTCCCCTCTCTGCACATAGCAAGCCTTTATCAATCCATAAATCCCCACTAGAGGGAGGGCAATGCAGGGTCCTGCCATCACATCCCTGCAGTGACAGGCAGAGGACACTGCCAAGGACTAATGCAAGAGAGTTTGCTCCCTCCTTTTCCATTTGCAAAAGGCCAAATCCCCCTTCACCACCTCCCATCCTTCCCTAAGGATGCTCTGAGAAACCTCACTCACGTTTTTCCCTTGGGGTGCACCTGCCTCTGTTGCTATCCCTGACACACCAGTCCTAGACCCTTATTAGACCTCACGCAGGCACATTCCATCTCCATCCCTGAAAAGACTGGGGAAAAAAATGTTTCAGCTCCCTTTCTGCCCTTCCTCCTCCCCCTATTTGCAGCTCCATGGGGCAAATTCCCAGCAGGAGGCGCTGGAGGAGCACCCGGAGCAACAAACTACTGCAGTCTTGCCCCAGGGAACTGCGAAACCAGCATTAACCCTTTCTGCAGCTTTTCCCACTGTGCCCAGCATCTCTCAGTCCATTGCAGGCTGCTCCGAGGCAGGGCAAGCCTCCTGAAAGAATGATTTAGGTCAGATTATACGGATAGTAACTCTGCCCCTCAAGGCAAGCCCTGGATGCAGTTGTACAGTCTTGGCCCACCTAAATGAAATCTGCAATGCGGGTTTTTTTTTTTTTCCTCTGAACACAGCAGCAGCATCAAACCTCGGTGGCCACTGAACTCAATAGGTTGCCTCCTGTCTTACTTATCAGGATGCATTACTGTAAGAAATAACTCCTCCCTTTCTCCTTCCTCCCCCCAGCTATCCCACACACATGCACTTTGAGGAGACAGCCCAAAAATGCACCTTCACCTCTCCCTGACTGTTCTGTGCCTGTAAATAAAGGCATTTGCTTCCTACTGGCTGTGCAGTGCTGCAGAAGCAGCTGTTTCCAGGGCTGCAAGCTGACGGAATGGCTTCTCCTTCTTCAGCAAAATCTGCAGACTCATAGCATCTAATCAGTCTTCTGAACATCTGATCTCCAGACCTACTGGTCTTAACCCAAACTTCAGATGTTACCAGATTTAAAGATCATATTAGCTACAGGAACAACCCAGGTTGTGTCACTTCTCTTTTGCTTAGATTAGTGGAAATAAGAGCACTGCCATGGTCACAAATAAATACAACAGAAGGAGAATCCAGCCTTACACATGTCCCTAGATCTTTGCTATCTTCATGTACACACTTAAAAGAGAAAGAAAAATTAAAACCAAGTTGCATGTAGCCACTCTTGAAGTGAAAAAAAAAAACAAAAAGAATCAATGAAACTGCTTTCCATGTTGAACGTGCAATGGGTACAACAAACAAACTAGGTATCTTACCCTGAAATCATAAAAAGTTATCATAAAATCTTTTTTCCAGTACCTCAAAAGCACAAGTAAATATCAGAGCTTGTACAAATGTCTTCATTGAAATCTCCTAAAGCATATTCCTCATGACGACAAACCAATGTCTTAACTGATCAGTAAGTGCCACTTCTATGCCCTATTTTTATTGCTACTGCCACACATTGTAAAGCAATCTATATGCATACATAGATACTGTATGTATATAAATTCAGAGAACTAGCCCACTCGTAAGCACTTGCGATGTAATTAGGCAGGCGCAAGCTGGAAAGGAAAAATGTTAGCCAGAAATCTAAGGCATTGAAGACTCAGCCTCCAAGCTGTTGCTTTCCAGAGCAAAGGAGCTGCAAATGCTCCAGGAGTAGTGCCCGACTTGCCCAAGATTACACAGAACACAAGGACTGCCTTAAATCTGCTTACGGTTTTTGGTCTGTGTCTAGGGGCTGTGCTTACATCTGGTTTTCTTATGGTATGAGGGGGCTAAAAAGCCAAAAGCCCACGAACACAAAGGAAACACTTCCCAACAAGAGAACAAAAAGGTATGGATGCAGGATTATTCCTCTAAACAGTGACAGCACAGCATTTCTGAGGGGTCGCTGAAAGACGCCATACACTCTCCTTAATGTTACAGTAGTGCAGTAACACAAGGAGGTTAACAGTGGTTTAGCCTTTGGTTTTGTCCTTTAGCAACTGAATATTTCCAGGAGTTACAGTTCAAAGCATGGAACTGGAAGAGATAATCTTGGTTAGATTCATAATGCATGAACTGGTGCAAGCATGGCAACTCAAACCGGCACAAAAAACTCCTGGTTTGATGGTTTAGCAAATTACATGATTGAGAACCCTTTGCTAGAATCTCTTCTCTTGTGGTCACTTCTTGTTCCCATCCATTTTATCACTTTGATACCCATACACCAGGAAAAGGGCATTGTTCAAGAACATAAAACCATCATACCCATGTGCTGTAGGTCAGAGAGCTCTCTCAGCTTTCCCAAAGGTCATCCCATATGCACCCAGGCACAAACCAGGAGGCAGTGAGAATCCACCCATAAAACTTCACTGCAGACAAACAACTTTTCTGTTGCTGCCCAGCTGTATTATTGTGTAGTGCAGACCGCTGTACTGGAAGGTGAAACATGACCTTTCATGTTTGGCTTCAGTATTCAAAATACGCTTATTATAGCTTCACAAACATCCTCATGGATTCCATCAACGGAAGCAGAAAAATGAGAGATAAAAGGATGTATGTGGCTACCTCATTTTTCCTAATCCCCTCACTACTCAGAGCTATTCCCTGCAGTACCATCTCAAGTGCTTTATCCTACCTCATAATGAACGGCCAGGTTATTCTCCTCGAAAAGCAAAGTTAATACCATTTCTAGTCAGTTCTGATGGTCATGTTTGTGAATCAGCAGACCCTTGAAGATTTATCTCTTTTTTTTTTTTTCACTGTGGAAGCCTAGCAACTGCACTCCTTTCAGCTGTTGCAGGAATTCCATCCCAATAGCAATGGACCAGCTAGGTAAACCAAATAATCTCCCACACCCTTGTTGATTAATTACTGGGGCCAGTGTAAGTGCACATTTCACCATTTCTGCTGTCAGACAGGAAGCAGACAATCACTTAGAAGGTAACACTTAGAACCATCTGCTCAACAGCCAGAACAGCCCTTTGAGATTCTGGAGTAACTGAGACAAATGACTGAGTAGCTTTTGGCAACGCCAAATAAGCAGACAGACTGGCTAGCTAGAGATGCTACGTGCTTCTGAACTTGTTATTTCAAGAATACACTTCTCATACAAAAGCCAAATTCATGATGCAAGTTTTTACTAACCTGAGGGATTTTAAAGGGTCTAAGATAGTAACAATGCAAGTGCTGAAAATACTAAACCTGAAAGTCTTTAAGGTCCAGATCTCCAGAAAAACATAGGCTCTGAACTCCTATTGGCATCAACTAAGTATAGAGGGAACGTACCCTGGGAATAGGATTAGACAGAAAGACTGTGAAAAGAGTTAATGAATGTTCATTTAACAAACAAGAAAAATATGATTATGATGATCAAGCCAACTGAAAGCAATCAGTAAAGATTTATTCATGTAAACATTTTGCAAATGCTTAGAAGATACAACCAAATTGGAACAGCTAAATTAGGTCCACCAGTTAAGTTTTTACCAGTAGCCACAAAAAGGGCAAAAAGCTTCTCATCAGGGTAGCAGAAATTTTGGAAGACAAAATATGACAGATCCTGATCTAACCAAGCCTTGCCTTCTGCTGTGAGGATGACAGAATGCCCAGAGGCAGAAGGCACTGCTTAGTACCTGCCCAGGGCTCCCTGAAACATCTACCATGCTCTCACTGCCAACAGCAAAACAGAGACAATTCCCAGGCTGATTCGATTCTCCCGCGCTGCGGGACTAACTATATTTTAGGCTTCACAATCATAGAAAGCAATGGCTGTCACATAACCTTGTAACTGTTCAGATGGAGTAACATGAGATGAAAGTCCGGGAACTTGTCAAAACTCCAAACCCTGAAAAATTAAATCTCAGGAATGAAAGACCACAAGACCTGCCCAAAGTTTCAGGGCTCTAATTTGGAGCAATTCCCTTTTCACTCCGAAGGAAAGAAGGAAAAAAGGAAAGAGGAAAGAAGGAAAGAGGAAAGAGGAAAGAGGAAAGAAGGAAAGAAGGAAAGAAGGAAAGAAGGAAAGAAGGAAAGAAGGAAAGAAGGAAAGAAGGAAGAAGGAAAGAAGGAAAGAGGAAAGAAGGAAAGAAGGAAAAAAGGAAAAAGGAAAAAGGAAAAAAGGAAAAAAGAAAAAAGGAAAAAGAAAAAAGGAAAAAGGAAAAAAAAAAGAAAAAAGAAAAAAGGAAAAAAAGGAAAAAAGGAAAAACCCCACATCTGCCCTTGGTAGTAGTATCAAGAAAACACCTGAACTCTCACAGCTAACAGATGCCAACAGAGCCTCTCCATCAGGCTGTGTAATTCACAATTTAATCTATGCATTAGCGTGGTGCAAAGCCATTTTCTCTCTAGGAGGAGCAGTGCCAGAGATTAAACCCCTGCAGACTTCTGCAAACGTTTCAAAGAAGTTATATTAGCACAAAACCAAAACCATAGGCTGCGTTTCATATTCTATCCCACATATGCACAAATCCTTCACTATCATCCTTACTAACCAAATATAGTATCAAGAATCTGATGCATGCAAGAAGATCTGATGTAGGAAATTAGATGCAATGGCTGCAGAAGTTTAGTAATTTTTATTCATATACTGCAGAGCTGGGCAACTTCAGCTCGCTGCTGTGAAACTTGACCAGTCAACACACTGCAGTACAACAGTCAGACAGTTTTATTGCTCACTTTTCTGCTGTGTTTTATGGTCAGCAGTACATGCCAGACTATTAAATAATGGGAAGCTTTTATCTTGCTAAGAAATGCTTGCATGTGTGCGTGGGGGGAGATTATACACATACTAACAGGCAGAGGTGGTTTTGCGTACACCTCACATAAATTTTATTGCTGCATATGCAGCAAGGAGAAAAACCTCTCAAAGGTTTAAAGAGTAATTGAGTTATAGGGAAAGTATTCCTCAACTGTTCATCCAGATTCCGTGACCAAAGGAACAACATATCCTGGTAAGCAGGAATTCTGACTATGCTGAAGTTCCCTGCAGACCACAGACACAAGATCTCTCTCCCTTTTCATTGTGCATGCAGTCCACAAATAAATACTCTTTTCAACCTACATTTTATCTTTACTGGCATTCATCCTGGGAAGTTTTTAGAAGGAAACAGAGTCTCCAACAGCATTATGAGCCTTTTGTATGCTCTCTATACCGTAAATGCAGAATTAACTTCAGCTAGCACAGCCAACTACATGGTCAGCAGAAATGGGAAAACAGGGAAATATTCCCACTGCTTGCCTCTGGATATTGCTGCTGATACGAGTATTCAACTTCAAAAAGATGAAGGATATTAAATTTCTCTTATTATCATCTACAGTTGCACAAGCACATGTTCTTGAAACATACATTCCCCCAAACAAAACTACATAGTTATTTTCGCTGAGCATTTAAAACCTTGCAGTAGTCACAGAGGTGGTTTCCCAGAGCAACTCTTCGGGGCATACCAACACTTAGGGTTCTCTTTGTCTTTGTTCCTCAGTATTCAGGTAGCTCACTGTACTGATAAGAATGTCTCAGGTCTTAGTAACTGAGTCCACTGCTTAACAGGTATGAGTACAACCATAAGTAGAAAACACCACTGTTTAATTGGACAGGGAAATGAAGATTTGTAGGCGTATGTATCAGCTGCCCCTATGGACAGAGAGACGTGCATGACACAAGGCACGTAACTCATCTTTTTCTGCAAAAACAACTGTAACAAGCTGTAATCTTTCAAAGGAGTTTAAAGGAGTTTTGTGTCTAAAATCTTTTGGGATTCAATGGGAACTGGGCATTTAGAGACGTGAAAATCCCACTTGAATGCTTGGTATATATTAGATATGTAGGCAGAGCACTCTGCTTTCAGTCAGCTCAAACAGCTGCATTCACTTCAATTTAATACTCCTCCAAGAAGGAATTGGCTAAGAACAGTAATTCAGAGACACCAAAGACTGAAAACTACTATAACCACATTGTGAAGAATATTTTAAGGTGGTAAAAAATGTTTCCAAGACAAAAATATATGGAGTGACTTAGATAAGCCACTGGAAGGGGAAAAAAAAACCATGCTAGAGGTGACAAATGCCAGCAAGGTAAAAAGACAGACATTGATTCTATTTCTTGCTTCCTCGCCTGGTGTGTTACTGCTATGGGATACCTACACCATGTGCCTACCAGTTAGTTGCTCTATGGTGTACCATAAGATCTGATAGACCAACTCCAACCTTGCCCAATCCAGTGTAAACTGGATGTTACAATCATTAAGATTGATGAGTTAATGAATACAGAATAAGAATTGTCTTCTGTAACTCACCAGATCATGTGAGGGAGGGGAAGAAGGAACCTCTGTTGCAATTCATCAGAAGTTGATACAGCTCAGAACTGTCACAATTATTCTTTTGTATTTTATGGCATCATAAAATACCACTTTTCCAGTGACAGCTTTAAGACAGGTAAGATCACTCACAAGGAGACAAAAGGAAAAGACAAAGCTCAGACCATCAGGTAGCCTTAAGTGCTGCCAACTTACAACAAGCTTCTGATGTGGCCCTTGGTCTCTGGAGTCTAACCCCCTACTTCTCACGTTGGCAGAAGACCTGTTCAAAGCCATGAGACTTTGCAAATGAGTAAATGATCTCTTTCAAAATGGGCTGAGCAGGCTTTTTCAAACCATGCACATGGCAGCTGGCAAGGTAGGGGAGTCATCTTTGCCCAAGAATATTTTTGTTTATGTTTAATTGCTGGAATCAAACAAAAGCAGAACATCTATTTAATTGATTCTGGGAGTTAAGAACTAACCCTTGAAATCGCAAGGAGGAATCTGCCATCAGATTTGGTGGCCTAGTTTGGAGTCCTGATCCAAAGAGTAAACAAAGCTAATGAATCTCCTAATTAAGCATTCATTGATAGAGCTCAGATGAAAGAAGTGGCTGGCTGCTTCCTCCAGCTCATGTAATCAAGAGACAGAACAAACTCAAAGTGAGCAAATTAACGTTACTGCGCGCAGCAAAACAGAATTGGTGTAAGTGATAATACAATAATGAAAGCTGCTCAGGCACTTACTATATATAGCACAAACAAAGCAAATAGCTTTTCAAAAGAAATAAATACTTCTAATCATTTCTTCTGTGTCTTCCAGATACTGTATTTCAGTCCTTGCAGACAAAATTCCACATGGGCTTTGACAATTCATGTTAGCGTTGTCCCATATTAAAAGGGCTGTTTGGAATACAGGAAGCAGACTTCCCAAAATGTAAGATTCATTCCAAGTCATAAAAGAAAAATGCAGCAGGATTACGAGAATCAAAGTAGAATAGCATTTTCAGTTGCACATTTCAGTTCAACTCATTCAGAGATTTTGATGCAATTTTAGACGTATACACAAGATCAGGGTTGACAGCTTCAGGAGAAGAGAAGAAAATGAGATCCATTACTCCTGCTGGTGACTTCCAAAAAATTCCCCTGACAGGTAGAATAGCAGTGACATAAAACAGCAATTGTCAAGTGTGTTCAGCATCAGGTCAAAACTTAAAACCAGCACGGACAAATGTAGAAATTCTGGCACACATGAGAATAAACTCCAAAGAAATTTCTTCAGGGTTTCCCCCTGGCCCCTAGAAGTTTTAAAGAAAGAAGTAGCTATAAACACAGAAAGCATTGTAGGGCAACTCCAAAATCCTTATTCAGACTTTTTCTCAAATGTAGCTCCCAGAGGCTTCAATGAGAATTCTCTTTTTCAGTTTTTGCAACACACCCCTCTGTGGCAAGATCAATAGAAGGACCTACAGGGACAGCTTGGCCGTAAGCATGCTTTCCTGCACTCCCAGAGCACTAAATACTGGCACGAAGCGTTGACTGCTACAATGGACCTGTTCCAGCTCTCCCCTTTCTCCTTCAGAACTGCTCTGATCAATCTTACCATAAAAATCAATCAATCAATCCATAAAACATGGTGCCACTGAATGCCAATATGTTGATTTTTGAATTTGCAGTAGATTTATAAACAATTACAGAACACTGCCAAAAGGAAACTGCTTAATCATACTTTATACCGTGTATAGTATCTCTCAGGTGCCTATTTTTTGAGTATAGATAGCACGCACAGATCAGCTTTTACCATCTCATTTTATATATTGTATAAAAAACAAGATGTTGTGCAACACATCAGAGCTACGTAGCGTTTGCAACAGTGGGAGTGCCTGATTCCCCAGTCCCTCAAAGCTGTGTCTCTATGGAGTAGAAACAATAAATAGATCAAAAGTACGAAGAATGCTTTTGCTTTTCTGACTTAGGACTGCTCGATTTCTGAGCGAGTTCAAACTCAGCAGGCACAGCTCTTTTTATGCTTCTGAAACACGACCAGGAACAGACAACGCAGACTTCATTCCACCATCCACCTCAACCCCAAACCCACCTGTTACACGTTCTGCTGAGGAAACCATTCTGTGATAAAACCAGAGGCAAACCCCACTAGACTTGGCACCACAGGGGAATTTTTACTGACTCTGGCTGCATTCAGGTAACTTCTTGGTGCCCAGTGAGGCCCTAGCAGAGGTCCTACACCTGAACTCTTCCTTGAGGAAACGCCAGTCCTGGACTGAGTACATGTTAATTACACAGTATGTAGCAGAGGAAAACATAGGAACAGGAATGTATTATCACAATGTTTCTTGGTTTGCTTATGCAGCAGTAGTATGTGACTGCACAGCTGCCATTTTAGCACATCACTACTGTTACTTCTGTATCATTTACCAAGATAATTCACATTATTTAGGTCAGCCAACCTAGGGGAGGCTTTCAGGGGATGAACCTGGGCTTGGGATTCTTCTACCTAAAGCCTGTGTTAGATCAAATCATGACACTCACACCTAACTAGAACAGATTTAGCTTCAGCAGATGGAAAGGGATGTAATGCTGAGCTGCTGGGTGACTCAGCTCATCTCTGGGACTGCCAGCCTGCTTTTTTCAATGCAGTCTTAAAAAAAGATGAAACAAACAGCACAGACCATTTCATTCTAGTTGGAAGCCAGCCTTATCCTGTTCCTCTCTTCACTACTATGTCAATGATTTTTCTAACAATAGCATATCAAGGGGCTAGATTATACCGTGCATTATGGCAAAAATCAACAGAAGGGAAACAAACAGAATGGGGAAATTAGAGTCAGCACTACCTTGTACCTGGAAATACAAGTTTCTGAAGCAGGATGCTTCAGTTGTAGCTTTCTTTTCCTTATAGTGACAAAGCTTCATCCTTACCTCTGAGTCACACTGAAACTCAACACTGCAGGGCTGTCTGCAGACACACTTTCCCATCTTCCTGGCACGCGGTTCTGGCAGAGGAAGGGGTTTTCCACTCATTTTCCCCTCTCTAAAAAAACATGAGAAAGAATATTAACAGCCTACACTTACAAAGCCTATTTTCCTGGGATACGCAGTGGCATTATTTTAGAAGCTGAGGTATATTCCTTTATTAAAACATGGCAGAATAATTGATACCATCAATAATTAAATCTTAGGCTCAAACAGAACACAGGGGAGATTAGCATAAATCCATTGGCATGAAACAAGGTATGCCAGTTTGCATCAGTTAAGTATCCCATAACAATTTGTGTTTAGAAGCTGGCTGAATCTCTGACCAAACCCGCTGTGAATTTTTGCTCCTTTCTTCCCCAGCTCTGCAAGCTACACAAGCCACCTTTTTTGGGCAAAAGTCAAACCCAATCTCCCAGTTAAAGCTAGAATTTATTAACACATGAAGCCACACCTGTGCTGCTGTACTTTGTGTATTCAATGTCTGAATAACGGATAACTGTTCTAACACGCATGAATGCAACTGCTACTGAAATTTAAATCACAAATTTTGAGTAAAATTTTGAGTAGAAGCCTCACTTGCAGTGCTTGTAAATTGAGAACAATTTGATTGATCTTCATGGGGACACATTAGATTTGCAAAATAAAATCTCTCATCGGCTCTACCGTGACGTAGTGATGCATAAACCTTTACCAGCTCTTAGCACAGTTCATTCCATCTCGCACGAGCTCAGAGGAAAAGGGACTGCAGCTTTGTACCTCTGACAGGCCATTGCTTTGCACAGCTTAATAAATTCAAGTGTGCATTCAAGCACCCTGAAACCTACGGAAATGATGCCATACAAGAGGTAACAGTCTGTCTGAGATTACTAGAAGACAGTAGGAAACATGATTAAATCAACCCTACTCTACCTTTAGTAGATGACTGGGATTAAGCAAACATATCTTTGTGCCAGAAATACTTATGTACCATTGCAATTAGTGACAGGCGTACAGATTAATTTATGTATATTACTAAATCTTTCCTCTTTAGGAAGCAATTAAGCATTTTTGAGGTATGTCTCTCTCCCAATAAATGGCCTTCAACCCAAGCCTACATTTATTCCTTCAAGAAAACTTTGAAGAGTTTGTTTTGTAATAAATTTGCCCTTCTGACAAATTATTTGTGCTTTTTTGAGCACCTGATGAATTCCATGCTCGATATATTCGTAGTTTATTTTTGATAAACATCGTTTTGGTTTAATCAACCAGTGGCTAGCAAGATGGGTCAGAGGCAGCTGCAATGCAGCTCTCCAGTTTTAGTCCCTGTATCAGCCAGCTTAGGCAGGATAATTAAGCACTCAGTGCCTACGGCCCATGTCTCAGACAGACTCACCTCTACAGAATTCCAAGGAAGAGGGGGAGCGAAGCGGGATAACTAGATAACTCAAGCATCCTCCTAGGATGAGCCATGCCCCATGTTCGCTCCTTCGTTCACGCAATTCCCTGGTTATTAGGAACCACCTGCAACACAGGGCACGGCGAGGGCAGCGGCAACGCGACGCGCCCACGTCCCTGGCAAAACCTGCGAACCGAAGGCACCAAAAATCGCTATTCGCGCGCGCGCTCGGGGGGGGTTCGCGGTGCGGCGAGGGCTGCGCGCACCCCAGGGGGCCCCGGGCCGCCCCGACACCCCGAAACGGCGCCTGCCGGGGCAGCGGTGCCGCGACGGGCTGGGGGGCGGCGGCCGGGCCCGAGGGAGGCCGGAGGGGACGGGGGGGGGGGGGCCCGAGCCGACGGCTCGGGCCCCCCCCCCCCCCGTCCCCCCGTCCCCCCCGTCCCCTCCGGCCTCCCTCGGGCCCGGCAGGGCGGTTCCCGCGCCCGCTGACAGGCAGCACCAGCGCCGCCCGCTCCGCAGGCGCGGAGCCGCGCGGGCCGTCCCTCAGCGCGCTGCCGCTGCTCCGCCCCGGCCCCGCCCGCCCTCCCCGCCGATAAATAGTGGCGGCCGCGCCGCGCCGTTCCGCACAGCAGCCGCTGGCTCCCGCCGCCGCCATGAGCACGTACGGCTACGACCCGTTCTTCCCCTCCTACAAGCGGCGGTACGCCGAGAGCCCCCGGCTCCACGTCTCGGCGATGCGCAGCGGCGGCGGCTACAGCTCGGCGCGCTCGGCGTACTCCAGCCTGTCGGCGCCCGTCTCCGCGGTGTCGGTGCGGCGTAGCTACGCCACTTCCAGCACGTCGGGCTCCCTTCTGCACTCCGTGGACAGCCTCGACCTGAGCCAGGTGGCGGCCATCAGCAACGACCTCAAGTCCATCCGCAGTCAGGAGCGGGCGCAGCTGCAGGACCTCAACGACCGCTTCGCCTGCTTCATCGAGCGCGTGCACGAGCTGGAGCAGCAGAACAAGGTGCTGGAGGCCGAGCTGCTGGTGCTGCGGCAGAAGCACGCCGAGCCCTCCCGCTTCCGCGCCCTCTACGAGCAGGAGATCCGCGAGCTGCGGCTGGCGGCCGAGGAGGCGGCGAGCGAGAAGCAGGCGCTGCAGGGCGAGCGGGAGAGCCTGGAGGAGACGCTGCGCGGGCTGCAGGCGCGCTACGAGGAGGAGGTGCTGAGCCGGGAGGACGCGGAGGCGCGGCTGCTGGAGGTGCGCAAGGGCGCGGACGAGGCGGCGCTGGCGCGGGCGGAGCTGGAGAAGCGGGTGGACAGCTTGCTGGACGAGCTGGCCTTCCTCAAGAAGGTGCATGAGGAGGAGCTGGCGGAGCTGCAGGCGCAGATCCAGTACGCGCACCTCTCCGTGGAGATGGACGTGTCGGCCAAGCCCGACCTCTCCGCCGCGCTGCGCGACATCCGCGCGCAGTACGAGAAGCTGGCGGCGCGCAACATGCAGAACGCCGAGGAGTGGTTCCGCAGCCGCTTCACCGTCCTCAGCGAGAGCGCCGCCAAGAACACCGACGCCGTCCGCGCCGCCAAGGACGAGGTCTCCGAGAGCCGCCGCCTGCTCAAGGCCAAGACGCTGGAGATCGAGGCCACCCGCGGGATGAACGAGGCGCTGGAGAAGCAGCTGCAGGAGCTGGAAGAGAAGCAGAGCGCCGACATCTCCGCCCTGCAGGTGAGGGGGGGTCGGGGTTTGCTGGGGGGGTCATCCTGGAAAGGGGGGCATGGCTTCTAGCTCACACATAAATTCTGTAACTGTACTACATACCTAACCTATAAAGAATCGTAAAATTATAATGTGAAATGCCACAGAGCTATAGTGTGTGATACATCGTGTATCCATATACTGATAAATCCTTGACTGTACCATTATAAAACCGGCATCCTTAAGCTAAAACCAGAAAAAGGACATAGAAGCCAAAACCGAAACAAACCTCATGCGTGCTTTAGTCCTTGGATAGCAGAAAATTGGGCTTTTAACATTAAGTAGGGACGGAACAATAAGGTGTAGGTAGAAGGGTGGGAAAACCCTGCCAGGGAAGGTGGGATTTGGTAAGTGGTGCCTCTTTGGCTGAGGATGGAGCTGTTGGTTTTCTGTCTGCTAGAGCAAGATTAAGCTAATAGGATTAGAGAAATTCCTTGCAAGGTATTATTGCTAGACACAGGAGAATTGAGAATTTTACACTGTCGATATTGTTACTTCCAACAGGATACAATCAACAAATTGGAGAACGAGCTGAGAACCACGAAGAGTGAAATGGCTCGATATTTGAAGGAATATCAAGATCTGCTTAATGTGAAAATGGCCCTGGACATCGAAATTGCAGCATATAGGTATGATGGGGGGAATATTTTAGTAAGTCAGAACTTGAATCAAGTTCATTTTCTCTCTTCAAGAGAATCCATTCTATTTGTCATTTCTCCAGCAGAGATTTTCATAGATAGTTGTCAGAGTTTAAACAGGTTTTCTCCATTGTCTTGCTGTTGGAAGAAGCAGTGCTTTTGAGGTAAAATATTTGCTTAAAGCAAAATATTTAGTGCAGCACACTTCAGTGAGTATAACAGTGTGTATGTATATGCATACAGAACTCCTGGTTCCACAATATATGATCTCTGTTCTCCATCTTTACAGGTAAAAATACCAGTTCTGTACTTAGAGCAAAGAGATTTTGTATCGGTGGACCTTTTTGATACAGATGGCTGTGTTCTCAAAATTGGAAATACCTTACCTGCTTTTAAGAACAGGCTTTGCTTCTAACTCACAGAAGCAATCTCCTGCAAAGCAAATATTTTACAGCAGAACTGCTGTTATGTAGCTCTTTAGTATTTTGTCCTAGATACTGCTAGAAAGGGCAAATGCCGAAACAGAGTTCCTGTGAATGCCACAAGGGGGAATATTGAGAAGGTGGCAAGAAACCTTGCCTAATAGGTAAACATAACATCAAATTGCTTCATCTGCGTTGTTCTTTGCAACCCTACAGGCGACTAAAGTACACCTCTAACTTCACCTGCTGTGGAACCTAGTCCTAGAGGATTTTTTGCCCCGTTATTTCTCCTAAAAAGGAAAATTATTAATTCACCAGTAATGCCTACCTCAAACTTTTAAATTATTCCAAGAAGATAGGGTAGGATTGCCATGTAGCTACTCATTATGGGTTAGCTTTTGTGCTCCCAAGCATGCAGTCTCTAGGGCTTGTGCTGCTCAAAGCATAGTAGTATCTTGGTCTGTAGGTGAATCTGCTGAATGCTGCTGCAACATAACTATGTCGCTTCTATTTGCTTTTTTCTGCTAGGAAGCTACTGGAAGGGGAAGAGACCCGACTCAGTTTCACTAGTGTTGGAAGCATCACCAGTGGCTACACCAGACTGCCCCAACTTTTGGCAGGTCTGCCTACAGTGGTCTCCAGTCCAGCTCCTACTTGATGACAACCCGTTCCTTCCCCACGTACTACTCCAGTCATGTTCAGGAAGAACAGATTGAAATAGAGGAAACAATTGAGTCTGCTAAAGTAGGAGAAGCCAAGGCAGCCCCTGCAGAGGAAGGTGAGGAGGAAGAGAAAGAGGAAGGTGAGGAAGAAGCAGGAGGTGAAGAGGCTGAAGAAGAGGAGGAAGGTACTTACAGTTACTTTCAAATCCCTCTCTTTCATGCTTCACCCTGCTCATATGGGGTAAAACCCAGAAATCCTGATGACTAGGTGTAATGATTAGACCCCTCTCATTGTCTGCTTACATGAGCAAAGGATTGTGGGATTAAGCACACAGCATTTAAGCAGGAAAGACTTGAGTATTGAATGGAAGGTAAGGTAAATGTTCGGTGTCAGGCAGATGATAGGACTGATTCTACTCCCTTGGAAATCACTGGGTGTTTTTCCATTCAAGTTACTGAAACCAACAATGAGAATACTTGAACATGCTATATCAATATAGCAGCAGACAGTACTTAGCTATTACAGGCATCCCCAAAAAGAAGGAACAAGAACATCCTGAGCTAAATACTAATTCCCAGAGAGTAACTTGTGATAGTGGGAGCATCAGCTGATGTTGTGGATGTAGCTGTGGGGTTCAGCAGATAGCAATACCAATTGCCTGAGGTCCAGGTAGTTTTCTTGTTCAAGCAAAGTGTATGCCACTTCCTTGGTGCCCCATAATTTATTTATCAAACTCAAGGAAAATGTAAAAAGGAATGTTATCCAGAGTTGCTTTTCCCAACTTCAGTTGCATAGCTCTGAAGGATTTAACCTAAATATATCTGAAATGCATTTGTTACCACTGAACTATTCAAGGAGTTTATTAGTGTAAAGATTAACTATAATGAAATGGTAGCTAAAGAGCCAGTTGGAGAGCAATGGCAAGATTCGTTTTTGAACTCAAATCTTTGGATAAGGCTTAAAGCAATGAGTCCAGTCAATTACTGTCTTTCAAGGCCATGATTTTTAAGAGGCCTATAAAGCGTTTCACTCTCTCTGAAACCTAAAATAAGTTGGTTGTGTAGTTTTGTTGGTCTCCCTTGCAAGTCCTAGATAAATGTCTCTGCTTTCATACAAAAATCAGTTGCCAGCCCCATCGTGTTTAGTTGGCTGCCATCTGAATGTGTGGGGTTGAAGGATGCAGGCGTGCTGGCCTCTGGTTAAATTGGGATTAGGAACAGTCCATAGATGTGAAATATTTCTTGTTGCTTTCAAAGGTGCTAAGGAAGAATCTGAAGAAGCCAAAGAGGGTGAGGAAGAGGAAGGAGAAGGGGAAGAAACAGCAGCTGAAGAAGGAGAGGAGTCTCAGGAAACTGCTGAGGAAACTGCCGAGGAGGAAAAGGAAGAGAAAGAAAAGGAAGAGAAAGAAGCAGCAGGAAAGGAAGAGAGTGAAGTGAAAAAGAAGGCTTGATTTTTAGGCAGTCCAGCTTTCTCATCAGGTCAACAGAATAAATGATTGACTGAGCTAAAATTGCAGTCTCACATATTTAATTCAGTGACCACTGAGGTTTAAAGTTAATGATCTATGATGTCTCTCTCTGTGCAGAGTATCAGTATGCTTGCAGAGCACCCACTGGCTTGCTCCCTGAATGCTGCATGGTCTACACGTATGAATTCAGGGGTTATGTCTTTCATGGGTGATTCAGAACCTTAAAATTTAAAAAAGGGGGAAAAAATAAGTCCTGGGAATGAAAGTTATCTTTAACTTGCATTTAAAATAATTATGGAAACCTTGGGTGGGTAAAATAATGGAGGCTTCAATAAGTATGTGCAATAAAGCTAGTCAATAAAGTTACAGAAATGCTTACACAGATTCCTCGTGTGTGTCATGTGTCACTAATGGACTTTAAAGGTTGATAAAGTGCTACATCACACTCGGCTTTCAAGCCAGTGTAGCAGGATATGGGATGCTGGTTTCTATCTCTAGCTGGTATGCTTGGGGGACTGATAGGTGGACAAAGAATTTCTTGATGGGGCTGTAGAATTTCATGTGGAAATCTTACAATGGTAAAAATACACTGAAGTCTGAATGTGCTGTTGGCTTTGTGATGGGTCTCACGGGGGCTGCTGTGTGCACACAAGCTCCCTTTTGCTTTACGAAAAAGGAAATTTTAGTAGCAACCAATACAGAAGCAAAATGGGTATTTGACAAAAGAATAATGGATAATGTAGGGAATGCAAACATCACATGGCTGTTAAACAGTGGTAGGAAGTTGTTTAATCTCTGACAGTTCAGTGGAAGAAGGGAAGAATGACTGCAGATATAGCTGAGGCTTGGAGCAAGGTCTGTATGTTTAAAAAAAAAAAAAAAGTGGCAAGGTTTTAAAGAGAAGGATAATGAGGTGGCAGTTCTCTGCTACTTGAAAGTGAGCTGCCTTCAGGGTGCTGTCTGAAGTCAATCCACTATGGGCTAAAGAGGCTCCTTTTCTACTGAGGATTTGGCAGGGCCTTTTAAAGCTTTGAGTATGAGACAAAGAAAGGTCTATCTGTGACCAGGCACAAAATAGGAACAGCTCAAAGAGCAAAGCCTGACAGTTCTGAAAGCAATGTCCTGTGGTCTGAGCCTCTATTTTCAATTAGCTAAAGTCGATGCATAAAATTAAACCTTGTGCTAAAGGTAAGTGCTAGACTAATGCTGCAAATTAAACCATTTAAAATAAACTAACTCCAGGAAAACCCACATTAAAACAGGCATTGCATGGCTGCACTAAAACTATGACAGTTGCTTTCAGTTAGATGCATTTTTTGCATAGGACTTGGGAGTAACTTCACTTTGCACACTGGCTTCATGGTGTCAGTGGACTGGCACTGGTTCTCCTCGATGGCTGTGTTCAGAGAGAAAGGAAGTGTCTTTTTGTACAAACTTTAGAGGTGTTCCAAAAGCATCTCCCTTTTCAGTGTTGAAAGAGTTATGAAGATGATGATGATGGATGAGGTAAGAGCTTTAAACATTTATTTTCTTACATGTTCCCAGGAAAAACAGCAGGAAAAAGAGAAAAGAAAAAAAAAGCCTTCAGGAAAGTTTGAGTTTGTACTTGTATGTAGTAATTCCAGAAACTCCTGTTCAGGGAGTCCTGGAATCATTTCAAATGCGCTGCTTTTTTTTTTTTTTTTCCTGCTTTCTTGTATTTTTTGATGCTTTTAAGAACCAGAAGGCAAGCAAGTAAATTAATTTTTCCTTTCTTCAACAATACCTCTTCTTTTAATTCTTTTCACATTTCCCTGCTGCTTTTAATGGAGATTTTTCTCCGTGTGTTTATGCAGACTTATTCTTACAAAGCAGATTTTGTTTTCCATCTCCAGGAAGCAGTGGCGAGTATTTGTGGTACCATGAACCAGAGACTTGGCCATGCTCTTTGCTCAGCACTTTTAAAAGCTATTGATTGGAGACCTGCTCCTTCTGGAGTGCGATAGCCCGCTTCAAACTGCAGAATATTGAGTCTAAGAGATGATACTTGGAAATCCACCTGAGTGCTCCATCAGAAAATGCTTAGCATGGCACTTCAGTTGGCAGAGAGGTTCTGCTCCTGCAGAGCCAAAATGATACGCACAGATCAGAACTCATCGCAGCCAGTAAAGCCAAACCACTGTTAAATAGATTGGTGTATATTAAAACCACTGCCCCTATCTTGCCTTTCTCCAAGCACTCTGAGCTCCTTTTAACTTTGCAATATCTGGTTTTTTCTTCCTCTTTCATGTGTTTTTTTTGCAGATAAACTTCATTCAGTCCTTTGTATCCCTTTCCCTTCTGGGAAGCAATACAGCTCGCAGCTCTCCAAATCTTTGCAACCAGGCTGCTAGGGATGCTCTCAGACCAGCACACGGAGAGATACACCAGCAAACGCATTTCTCCTTGCAGTGTATCAATCTGATCCCCACTCCTTATGTTATTTTTAATGTATTGCAGCTAGAGGAGAGATGTCACGACTCTGCAGGGAATGTGTGAGTCGCAGCCGTGACAATGAGCTGCAGAGAGCGACGAGCTGCAGTGACCGTCCAGCCTGGGTTGTCACCCCTACTCCTGACTTGCTGCTAAGGTTAAACTGGTGGGACTGGAGGATGGAAGAGTGGGTTTTTGTGCCAAGATGCTCTCAGGGTTGTGGGGATCCTGCTGGCAACCCTTGTTTTACCTTTGAAAATCCAGGAGCTCGCTTTGACGCAATGCAGTAAAAGCAGGCAGAGGGAGACACGACAGAACTTTAACCCAAGTTGCAGCTGCAAGTAAAGCTGCGAGTCTGACCCCAAATTTTCTCTCGCTGCTTGAGCAGACGGGGTCTGCATCAGGCTGAGATCTCATCACAGGGAAGAGACAACTTGTATTTGTCCTGAGTGCTTTTCTTGAGACACACACTCGCCCCTCTTCCACTGGGCAAAAGGAAAACTTGTACTGGTATAGTATCCAGATTCAAGGAATTTAGCTTCTAGTAACTAAATAATTGACAGCTCATGGTTTGCTGCCTTGCCTAGGTTAGTTAAGGGTAGTTTATCCTGAACAGAGGAGGAAGAAAGCCCACACGTGAATGGGAAAAGCACGAACCCTGATGCCGGGAGAAAGTTCTGGCACCTGACTCAGCTCCCTGGCAAATGCAACCTATTTGTGTTTCGTAACACTTCCCAGTTTCTTTCCACCTGGAATTTAGTTTGGGGACGGTGCAAATCTCTTAAGCACGCCTCCTCCACAGCTGTATGGTAAAAGATCCTGGTTTAGAGCTCTCCAGCTCCTGAAGTCGCGGGGGTCTTGGTGGTCCACCTTAATAAGATGCACAAATCTTCACAGTAACTTCCATTAATTAATGTTTTTCCCTTCGTCTTTTCGTATTGATCAATGAACTTCTGTGTCTGAAAGTAATTAATCTCTTCGCTGGTTATGCAGAGTCTGAAGAAGTAATTGGTGCAGAACAGGCAAATAACATACTATTATGCATCTCTGCCCTGGAATTATGCTATCTTTTGAAACTGTTTGATTGCAGATGTCAGTAGACAAAACCTCTTGGCAACATTAAATATTAATCAGTTCTTATAGTTTTATAAATATTTAGAAATGTGTTAACCAGTTGCTTATTTCTCTTAGGATTTGATGGAAACATTTGCAGTGGGAAATAGGCTAAACTCACAAATTTATTTTGTATGTTAGAGCAGAGGAAAAAAATGCAGTTCTCGGTGATAACTGATGGCTGAACTATGTTTTGGGTGGAAAAAGGGGGAGAAATGAGGATGTTTTGAAATACACCATGGCCAGGAGTTTGCCTCCCATGCTGTCTGTGCAGTGACTTCCCAAAACCATCCCAGAAAGCCGACGTACCCTGGGCAGAAGTGTTGGTGCAGCCCTTTGTACAAGAAACTGCAATCCCGTTGGGCTGCCAATGTGCAAGCAGAATCAGAACCCCAGAAATAATCATCTCTATGTCCTTGTACCTACATCCTGCCAGAACTGAAAATAAAAAATAACATGAAAAATAGCTAGTCAGTTTGAGATCCCACCTGCACCTGCGTAAGCCCACGTTAATGGTGGTGTTCAGTCTCCCACTGACATCAACATTTAATTCACTGTACAAGGTGACCTTTCTTGGTCTGGATGCTGAAGATGCCTGACTTCCTATGCTGAGGGGTGGTAGCCCACTGGCTTTGCAGTTTGTGACATTTTAGCAGATTCTGGAACTATTTGGAAGCACGCAAAGAGAAAGTTTGATGTTAAATATTGGTCTCTGGTGTAGTTTTTGTTTCTAGTTGCGGTGTTGTCTCGAAAATTTTTATTAGATCCAAGAGAAAAATTGCTTCAACGCTCACCAAGCCATTGGGCAAGTCTCTATTTTAACATAGCTTGCTGCAACCTCTTCCTGACAGTAGGTGAGTGTGACTGGGCTACTTAACTCCTTATTCCTAAAGGTGTGGGTATTTTTATGTCACATACACATGTAACTTTCACAAATAAGCTCACTACAGAGAAGCTGCTATTTAATTTGCTAACTCTGCTTTAATTAAACGTCACTCAGCCAGCAAGCTGTTGAGCACGATTTCCATTATTGATATCAGCAGGAGAAACATTTATTACTTTCCTACACAAAGACATTCAGATTTATTTGAAAGCCTTATCTGCTGTGGACTTTTTACAATTTCTCCAGTGAAGGACATGCAGAACCCTTTCAATTAAAAACTACTTGATCTTCAATTATTGATAGCAATAAAGAACTGGAAGGCATGTGCAAATCATACAGATTTTGATCAGACTCTCAATTAGTCAACAGATTTCGGGACAGTCCATGTGCTGAACCCAGGCTTAAAAATCATTTGCTTTTCTTTGCTAGTTATGGTAGGTAAGGCAGGAGCAGCGTTCTTTGCTTTCCTTTTGAAATGTAATAGAAATAAACTCAATAATAATCCCATAATAAGATATATTAATTCCTTGGAGTTGGGGCCCTCCTCTTTTCCCCTTGTTTCATTTGTCTCCATTTATTTTCCATGTAGTGGGATTTTAGAGGGCCCTTTCTTCTTAATAAAGCCAACCTGCAAGTAGCCAACATCAGGAGGCCTTTCTATTGAAAACAGAAAAATTCTTTAGTTGGTTTTATCTGTCAGTCACACCAGGTACAATCTGAGCCCTACCTAGCCCCAGTTCAGAACCTGCAAGGGTCTCATTTCTACAGCGATTTTTGAATGGAAAAATATGTAAAAGCAAGTTAGGAATATTTTTCATACTCAATACTGGTGTAACCCCTAAGACAGTTTCCTTCCAGGAATTTATTTGCTCTTTTTATAATTTTGCATTTAGAGGCAGATTGTACTTGTTGATCATTTTAGACAGAGAACCAATAAGGATGTTCCCATATAATTAAGGCAGGATGAGAAAAAATAATCAGAAACTACCCTATTTTGATGAACACATAGTGTCTTGGTAGAGATTACTTAATTGGTCTTTGCACACTTAAGTGACAAACGAGTGCCATAGAAGATGCCAGGACCAGTGTGGCTCACAGACAGGCTCGCTTCGCAGGGAAATCAGGGAAGGATCTGGAAATTGCATCTTGAAGGCTCTCCTTGCATGTTGAGGCTAGTGTGTGGGGAGGAAAGCTATACTGCAGCAGAGTTTAACACTTTCACACTTAGTGCAGGCAGGATCGCTCAGATAAGCGATGTTAGCAGCGCATGGCTCAGACACCTCCTCACTTCAAGAGCAATTGCAACCCCTCTAAGCACCTAAAGGCCCAGCAGCAGAATTCAATAGATTCATCTTTACTCTAGAAAGCACTGGATATGGCTCTTAAGTATTTGCTTAAACCATGCTCAAGTATTTGTGTTGCATTATAGGAAATTTGTTCATCACATCCAATTCAAACACGTTTTCTAAATGAAGACACTAAGGAAAAACCTCAAGGAACTTCTCAACCCACACAACTGTGTTCCCATTCAGGACAGAGTATCAAACTTCGGGGAAGGATCTGAGTTGGAAAAAAAGTCAGACAAGTCATGTTTTCAGTATTGACCTTTATTGAGCAAGAACTGCTGTGACTTTTACATCAAACAACAAAAGGTTGCGTACTGTGCATGTCAACTAGGTTCTCCCATGAGCAAAAGTCCACCCTAATTGCACCAGTGAGGTAAACATAATTATTTATAAGTAGCTTTTTTTTTTTAAGGCTAGGAGAGTTCTGGTTCTCATGAATATTCTATTACTGTTTTCTGTTTGTTTTTGGCTCAGTTGGTTCTTTGCATAATACATCTTAAGTCGTTCCTCAGATATGTCCCTCCAACAGCTCAGGAAATTCAAAAGCTTCCTTTGCACATTTCATCTCATGCACTATTATTAGTATTTATTTTTTAGAACCCCAAGCTCTGTGGAGGGAGCACATCTTGAGCCTGCATGCATTCCCCCCCCCCCCCTATATTGCACAAAAAAGTAAAATACTGTGTGTCTGGAGCCTCCATGAGAGAACCCGTTCTGCTTTGAAGCCGTCACTCACATGCATTTTGCAGCTGTCATATGGCTTAACCTTTTGCACCGACCCAAGCTCTTTAATTTTTTTAATTTAGCTATGATTTATTTTATTCGGTCTCTTTAATCTCTTTTACTACAGCATGTGAAGTAACTTTCTCCACTTTCTTGGTGGACACTAATTTCTCCTCAAAGCTTTCTTCATGTTCCTCTACCTTCTGAGTGACTGTCACTGACTTCGTGATGTACGTGGTTGTACTGTCCCCACCTTCAGCAGTGATCTTCTCTGCTTTTTTGGTTACTACAATTTTCTCACCCTTATCATCAATTGGGCTCACATCTAGGCCATTGGTGACAACTCCCTTGTCTTCCTCCTCAACCTCCTTCTCTTTGGATTTTTCCTCCACCTCCCCATTCACTGCAATGTCTTCTTTCCTGGACCCTTTCTCTACCTCTGCACTAACTTTTGTTACCTTTGTGACAGTGATGGTCTCCTCCACCACAGCCTTTTCATCTTTGACTGGGGAGGCTGGCTTCTCTGGAGTCGCCGGCTTTTCGGGAGAGCGGGGCTTTTCTGGGGTCGCTGGCTTTTCGGGAGAACGAGGCTTTTCTGGGGTTGCCGGCTTTTCAGGAGAACGAGGCTTCTCTGGAGTCGCGGCTTTTCAGGAGAACGAGGCTTCTCTGGGGTTGCTGGCTTTTCAGGAGAACGAGGCTTCTCTGGGGTCGCGCGGCTTCTCCGG
The DNA here is from genome assembly GCF_009769465.1 of Tauraco erythrolophus. Taxonomy (NCBI): domain Eukaryota; kingdom Metazoa; phylum Chordata; class Aves; order Musophagiformes; family Musophagidae; genus Tauraco; species Tauraco erythrolophus. The sequence continues at coordinate 2,906,089 of NC_141493.1, read as the reverse complement.
GTCACTGCTTCTCTGGAGTTGCAGGCTTCTCCGGGGTCGCAGGCTTCTCCGGGGTCACTGCCTTGTCTGGAGAGGTTACCTTTGGTGTCGCTGGCTTCTCTGGAGATGCTGCTTTCTCTTCCTCCTTGGCTGGTTTCTCACCACCTTTCTCCACCTTCTGATCTTTTCCTGCTTCTGCAGCTGCTTCTTTCTGGACAGCCTTGGCCGGCTCTGTTACAGGGGATTTAGGGGGTGACTTTGAGGGAGGTGTTTTGACCTTCTCTACCTTTGCTGCTACCTCTTCAGCTTTGCCCTTGACCTCAGCTTCTTCCCCCTCTTCCCCAGCCTCCTCCTCTTCTTCCTTTTCCTCTATTCTTCTTTCTCTCAAACCTCCTTCTTCCGCTGCATCAGATTTTGCAGCTTCTTCTTCCTCCTCTGCTTCTTCTTCCTCCTTCTCTTCCTCAGGTGCAGCTGCTTGTTCTGCAGCGGCCTTCTCAGAAACAATTTCTTCCTCTACAGCTGCTTCTTCTGCTTTTTCTTCCTCCTGTTCTTCTTGCTGGGCCTTGGCTGCCATTTCTTCGGCAATAGCTGCTAGGGCATCTTCCATTTCAGACTTTTCATCCTCTACCTTTGTCTCTTCAATGATTTCTTCTACAAACTTGTGCTGGACCTTCAGCTTTGGTGGTTCAATTTTTGTTTTCTGAATTTTAGTGGATGCTATTGTGACAGATGGTTGCCTGTGTGTGAATATGGGTCCAGTAATGCTTCCAGAGAAGGCACTGAATCTTGTCTCTTCACCCTCCAGCAGCTTCCTAAGGGAATTGGGAGAAGGAAAAAAAATATTAGCATAAAACCCAACATAAGGGACAGCTATTAGAATATTTCTATCAGCAGGATGAAACCAGTTTGTATGTGGAATATGCTAGAGCTGATCAGCATAATCCATTGCTCACAGCCCCATTTTCACTTTCCTTGATTCAGTTCTTTTGGTAAATTCATATTCGCAAGCAGCTTTTAGCTTGGTTTGCATGTGGCAAGTGCAGCACCTTTGGCAGATCAGTCTAAATGCATCCTTAATGTCAAAAAACTTTAGCACAGTGTAAGTCAGCACAGAGTATGGCAAAATAATTGACCCCTAGGACGTGTTACAACTTTAGCAAACATGAGTCTGACACAGCCAACAGACCCAAATCAAATATTGTGGCTGAGATCTTCAAAGCCAATTAGAGTGTATGTCCTAGTTTGATAGTTTGGGCATCCACCTTTCTTGTGTGGCTATGAAAACTGAAGACTTCAGACTTCTGTTCCTCTAACTTTGGCAACAAACAGCTGTAGACCCTCAGGTATCTGTGTTTGTATGAGCCACCTCAGGAATTTAAGCAGATCTGGAGATGTATTTTTTTTTTGTTTGTTCTTACTTTTCTTATATTCCAATGCCTGTTTTTCATCTAAGCCTGTGACCCAGAAAAGTCAGCAGCTCTCCAATGAGAGTTATAAAGTGATGCAAAGGAGACTAAAAAAAACCTGCCAGGTGATGGCAATAGCAAGCATGTTCCTGCTCCAGATTAGAGCGGATGCCTTTAAAGGAAAGTTGAGCAAGAAAAGCGAAAGTGTTTGTGACAAGCAGATGAGCACTCCCTGCTTGAAACCATGATCAAGCAAGTGCACTGTCTCTCTCAAGTGATAAAGGGGATTCAGGTGATAAGCACCACTTGCTTGGCATATGCAAGCAAACGGGAATTAAAAATAAACTTGTCTTTTACCGCATCTTTTGCTTTTGTAAACAAGGGCAGAATGCGGCACCTTGTGCTGGTGCACTGAGTCATGCTGCCCTGCACCCACTGAGCTCCCTGGGAGCTTTGCCACCGATTACCAGAGCTGGTCCCTAACGAACTCCGGGTTCTTACTGGAAACGCTCCTTAGATCTGCGTAGATTTTGAAATGGTTGTAGTAATTTAGTCAAGCTCCAATTTTACTTGTGTTCACTGCATGCAGATACTTCTTATCTGTGACAAAGCTTCCCAAGCCAGCAGCATCTGCAGTGCTATTAATATTCCAGACATGTCCGCAGTGATCCTACTGTACCTGTATGCAGCAATTTCAATATCCAGGGCCATCTTGACATTGAGGAGGTCCTGGTATTCCCTCAAGTGACGTGCCATTTCCCACTTTGTTCCTCTAAGCTCGTTCTCCAGCTGATGAATCGTGTCCTGCAACAGAGACCAGAAAACCTCTGAGACACAGACAGACGCTTCACGCAGAGACAGGGCAGAAAAAGTTTTCAAAAGGACTTCCAGAAACTCATTCCCGGGGAGGCAGTACCAGGATCACCGCAGGACCCACCGGCTCCCACCGACACCCCCCTCCCCCTGCAGCCAGCCCTCGGGATGGGGCCCAGCCCCGCAGCCGCGCTCCCCTGCGCTCCCCCCATCCCTCGCTGCGGAGCCGGTACCCGGGCACCGCCGCCGTCCCCCCCGTGCCCGGCGCAGCCTGGGAGGCCCTCCCCGCTACCTGGTAGGTGCTGAGGTCGTTGTTGTGGCGCTCCTCGATGTCGCTGAGCTGCCGCTCCAGCGACTCCTTGGTGCCGCGCACCGACTCCAGCTCGATGCTCTTGGACTGCAGCTGCCGGCGGTACTCGGCGATCTCCTCCTTGGCGGAGCGGATGGCCTCCTTGTTCTGCTCGCGCCTCCGTCAGCTTGGCGTAGCGGCACTTGAACCACTCCTCGGCCTGGTGCATGTTTGGTCGGACTGGCACTCCAGCTGGGCGCGGATCTCCTTCAGCGCCGTGGTCAGGTCGGTCTTCAGGTAGTCCTTCCTCTCCACGGTGGCGTGGGACGCCTGGAGCTGCGCAGCAGCTCGGCCACCTCCTCCTCGTGGTTGCCCCGCAGGAAGGCCTCGTCCTGCAGCGACTGCACCTTCTTGTCCAGCTCCGCCCGCATCAGCGAGGCCTCCTCCATCTCCTTGCGCAGGGCGCGGATGGTGGCCTCCGTCTCGTCGCGCAGCCGCGCCTCATCCTCGAAGCGCTCCCGCAGGCGCTGGATGTCCTCCTCGATGTGCTCCGAGTCCAGCTGGATCTGCGCCTTCTCGTGGCTCACCTGCTCCAGGGCTCCGCGCAGCTCCCGCAGCTCCTGCTCGTAGGCGTCGCTCAGCTGCGCCCGCCCGGCGTGTTTCTGCCGCAGCGCCGCCAGCTCCGCCTCGATCTCCTTGTTCTGCTGCTCCAGGTAGTGCACCTTCTCGATGTAGCCGGCGAAGCGGTCGTTCAGCCCCTGCAGCTGCTCCTTCTCGTTGGAGCGGCTCAGCTTCAGCTCTCGCCGCGCCGTTCAGCAGCGAGGACTGGCTGACGTCCAGGCTCTCGGCGGAGCTCAGCACCGTGGAGCCGTAGGCGGCCCGCGGCCCCCCCAGGTTGGGGCTTGTAGGAGGAGGAACGGTGCTGCCCGAGCCCCGGGACCACGACTGCGAGCGGAAGCCGCTGGACGGGAGGCGCTGGCGCGGCTGTAGGTGCCCGGTCTCGGTCACCCGGCGGTACGAGGGTTGCCCAGGGGCTCCATCGTGTAGCTCATGGTGGGGCACTCGGGGTGGCGGGCGGCAACGCGGCGCTGCTCCGGCGGCCGCCGCCCCTTATATAGCCCCGCCGGGCGGCAGCGGGGCGGCCCCGCACACGTGTGCGGGGGGCGGCATCCCCCCCCCGGCCCTGCCCGGCCCCGCCTCCCCGGCCCCGCCTCTCGCCTCCCCCGCCTCCTGCCCCCTTCCCTTCCCGCTCCCCCTGCCCGGCCCCTCAGCCCCTGATGCCCCCCTATGCCCCTTCCCCATTCCCCCCTTCCCCTTGCTTCCCCCCCTCCCTTCTTCCTCTTTCCCCTTCTCCCTTCCCGCTGCTCCTCCTTCCCCCTTTCCCATCCCTTTCCCTGTCTCCCCTCCCCCCTTCCCTTCTCTCCCCCTGTTCCCCCTTCCCCCTGCTCCTTCCCTCTTGGCCCTGCTCCCCTCTTCCCCCTTCCCTAGGCATCACCTTATTATTTTATTTCTTTTATTTCTTTTATTTTATTTCTTTTATTTCTTTTATTTCTCTTTTCCTTCTTTTCTTTTTCCCTTCTTTTTCTTTCCTTTCTTTCTTTTCTCTCTCTTCTTTCTTTTCCTTCTTTTCTCTCTTTCTCTCTCCGCCCCCCCCGCAGCCCCCCTCCCGCAGCGGCCATGGCGGAGCGGAGCGCGGTGCCGACACCGGGCCGCTGCCGGGGGCGGTGGAGCAGCCCGGCGGAGCCCGCAGGGTAGGGCCGGGGCCGGGGCCGGGGCCGGGCTCGGGGTGGCACCGGGGTGGCACCGGCGGCTGCAGCACCACGGGCAGCTCCCGCCGGGCGCGGGGGGCAGCGGGGGCCGCCCTGCACCGGGGCGAGCTGCGGTGGGCAGGGGCAGAGGGGTCCCAAGATGCAGCCCCCCCCCCCCCCCCCCATCCCCCTTCTCCAGGCGGGGTCTGACATTTGAAGGTCAAAAGCGGGCAGAGAAGGGAGGGTGGGTTTACTGGGTGGGTGCCCTGGGTGGGTGTCCTGGGTGGGTGCCCTGGGTAGGTTCACTGGGTGGGTGCCCTGGGTGGGTTCACCGGGTGGGTGTCCTGGGTGGGTTCACTGGGTGGGTGCCCTGGGTAGGTTCACTGGGTGGGTGCCCTGGGTGGGTTCAGGGTGGTTGCCCTGGGTTGCTTTGCGGCAAGGAGCGCTCCCTGCAAAGGCTTCGCCTCCGTTTGGGGCGGAGGACAGGCGCAGGAAGCGGGAGCTGCAGCAGGAGGCTGGGTGCAGCCGTTGCAGTGCTAGAGCAGCCGGGCAGTAAACAAGAGTTTGAAAGAACCCCCCTGGCATCCAAAATCCTTGATCTTGAGTCTTCTTCCCCTGCCTTTCCTCCTCTCTTTTCCTCCCACCCTCACATTTTGATGGAACGCTTGGTGCATTGCTTAGAAATAAACTCTCCTTCTTTGAAACCTGGTTAAAAATTATGTTTACATGGTACAATACAGTTTGTATGGGTTGCATTACAGTGACTAGCTGCCAACCAGACTTTGAACTCCTCTTGGATGGATTACAGCTACACAGGCGATTGATTAGTAAGCTGCAAAGGAAAAAAAAAAAAAAACCACCACAAAACCAAACTGCTGGTGCTAGAAGCCCTGCTACAGCTCCCGTTGCGAAGCAGAGGAATGCTGAGGGCTCCTCGTTCATAAAGGTGCTGGAAAGGGTCTGCCTGTGCTCAGCAGCCTGTGTTTTTAAGCAGATGATCTTGCAAACAGGCAAAATCCTTCTCAAAAATTGCCTTCTTGCCTTTAATCTGGGACATACACAGTTCCTGGGTTTGGTGCTGCTGTGCCTTCACGGTGGTGAGTTAGGGAATTCTGAGGGACAGGGTTAAACTTTGCAAACCACATGGAGCATCGTACCTCCGCTGGCTCATTAATATGATGCTGTCATAGGACTGCAGCACTGCAGTCAGAGGAGAAGTCAGAATTATCCGAGTTATCTGCTGAATTGTATTTGCAAACACAGGCAGTGAGATCCACTGTTTAACCTCTCTGGGGCTTTATATGATAAACAGAGAGAAAAGGGTTTTATAATTGAAGCAATCACGGAGTCTAAATCTGTTCCATTAATTTTGCTAAAAGTTTTTTCCATAGGCAAAAAGCAGCCCTTTGGATTTAACTGGAAGTCAGAACAAAATTGCTATCTACTATGGCATTGCATTTTGTTTCCTTTTAGGGCAAAAGATATGTTATGATCTGGTTTATTACTGCTCTTTTCCTGGTTAAGTAAAGACTGGAGGGGGGGGAGGGAACAGATCTTGTTCTTATACATATGGAAAACTTTCTGGAAAAGAAAACATATGGTTAACAGAGGTACTTGGGAGTTTTTATTATCCCTTATTCTTCTGAAAACAAGTGAATGGTGTTGAACAGCAAGTAGGGAGGGACATACTGAACTTTGTAATTGAACTCCCTTTCATTAAATACCTTGATGCATGAATTGTTTAAAATCCATTTACCCAGCATGCAAAATAAATTGTTGCTTTATAATCAAGCAGTGATAGCGTTTGACTTATTTATTTAATATTGAAATTCAAGCAATGCAAACTTTTACAGAACACAGTAATTTTCATAATACATACTGATTACCTTAAAAATCAGGATATTTAAATGAGATAAAGTTTGCATTCACTGAGATGTTTACAAGCACTTACAGAAATCCTTCCGAAGTAAAATACGTTGTTTTAATTTAAAGCACATTCTTGCAATGTTCGTTTGGGATCTATAACCACATGCAGGTGGACGGTGCTCCTGCTACGTTATCCTGAAGGTGATCTGAAGGTTAGAATGAGTCAGGGAAATCAGTCTCAAATGTTGCCTTATTTCTGATGGGCAACCAATCCCTTTTTCTGTCAATATCCACTTTGGAGATTTTGAAATGCAGATGGTTATTTCTGCTTATAAAGAACTTTTACCCTCAAAGTTTAACAACGAAGTATTGGTGCTTTGGAGCAAACAGCAACCTGATGTCTCAGGCTTTGAAGAAGGGAAGGCACAGGCACTCCCACAGAATGGAAAAGCAGCAGCATTGATTTTAATCTTGATTATTGACAAACCTGCATTAAAGAAATACTATAGGAGGATGAGACTTGAGTTCTGCAGCTTCCTTAAAAAAAAAAAAGGAAAGAAAATACAGAAGGTGGAGTTGCAGAACAGCTTGACTGCTGCCAGATAAAGGAGTTTAAGATATATCCAATGATCATGGATTAACTTCAATATCTTTTTTTTTTTTTAATTATAGAATCAGATGAGTTGAAGAAAAGGGATTTTTGGGTGGAGTTTTTTATGTTACAAAGAGATAGAGAATGAAGACAACTGGACAGATAGTACAAAATTATTTATCAGCTTAAAAAGGTTTCTGTTGCTAAGAGGCTGCCTGTTTTTAATATAAGCCTGATTTAAGCTTAAGCAATTTAAGCCTGAATAGGTCTTAGTCATATCCATGCAAGGAGGGCAAACAGTAACATGAGAAGGAATTTTGTCGATGAAAAAGAGCGAGGAGATCAGAATTTGGTCCACTTTTATAGTCCAGACCACCGAGCAACATAAATCGGTGTGACTCTCCAGGCCAGGGGAGTTGTACCGACTTTTGTCAGCTGAAGACCTTGATGTCCTGGACGCTTATTTGGTCACCATAAACTCGTAATAAATAATGGCCCAGATAATCAGCTGGTGTAAACTGGTCTCATTCCAGCAGAGTCAGGAGAGCAAGGACGGACATTTCAGTCCAGCTGAGGATGTGTCCTGGGAACATTTATAGCCACAGCTGTGGAAGAAAACACTTAAGATTTATGCACTAAGAGCTTAGTCCTACAGTGTTGGATGCTTCTTGAAAAAGGCTTTAGGACCTTAATTCCTAAGGAAGCCAAGAAGTGATCAGCACTCATGGAAGGAGTGCACAGCACTGCAGGATTGGGCCATGGCATGAACGAGCAGGGCTGGTGTCCAGCTCCATGGGAAGCTGAACTTTTACAAGAATTTCCTTTTTTTTTGTTTCTTTTTGTAATTTGTTCAGAATCTGAAGTATCAGATTCTGTGGGGGGTTTAGTGATGGGTTATCATGGTCATTCACTAATTATCTTCAGCATCCTTTGGGGGCACTGGTACGATGAAGGAAGGAGGATGTAGTGGAGGGGACTGAACCGTGGGCATTTCACCTCCGTCGTCTCAGAGTGCTGGGAGCAGTGGTGAGACCGGGCAGCCCGACTCACGCAGCTACGCCGGGCTTTTTGGGAGCCTGCCACAGCACGAAACGCAAAGGTCCTGCTGGGCAATGCTTGTGCTTTGAAAAATTTATATGTTCATTTTCTTTCCGCTCTAAACTGGACTTTCTCAAGCCAGAACCATAACACAGTAACGTTTTCCTAACACGTCTCACTTTTCATCGTTCCCTTTCAGCCAGTGGTCGCATTTCAGGACCTTAAATCAAACATTTCCAGACACTTGCATTATTTCATCATGCAGAAATGCTTTGTGTTGCATTTGAAGGTAATAAATTTCTGAAAACACAGTCTTACAGCAGCATTTGCATTCAATTGACCAGCGAATGGAAATTTCTTGCAAATTCCTACAGACCATCATCGAGCTCATTGCTGCTTTCGCTTTTCGGGATTTATTTGCTGCAAAAGCAGTTAAACCTACAGACCTAAGTTTCCTTCAGTGTCACACCAAGAATGATTTCACAGCTACAAGCATACTTCAGTCATTTACTAACATCAAAAATCTAAACATTTACTGTGCCGCCTACATTTTTCAGTGGTTTTCCTTGCATTTTTAAAACACTGCATTGCACACTGATTTTATAACTTCTGTAGTGCAATGTTCTCTTTCATGGCCACCTCCTGCCTTGTTTCAAAGGGCCAATTCTTTAGCTCGTGTGAATTCACAAAGGACCAGCAATGCTGAATTACTCCAGTGAAGGACTTAGCCTAGAGCCTTATGATTAATAATAGAAAGATATTCAAGAAAACTTTCAGATCCTGCTATAAATTACTGCAGCTTTCTCTGGCGTTATGTGGGATAACGGCGCTCACTTGGGTGAGAGGGAAAGGGAGATTTGGTGCCTCCATTTCCATGACAGCTATTCATGTCTCCAATTTTCCACAATATATTCAAGCAACATATTGAGTCCTTGGGCAGCAAAGCCCCTGTCCATGCTACTTGAATTGGATGTTGAACTCAGTTCAACTGCTGCTTTAAACTCTTCTTTGTCCAAGTAGCTATAGATGTGTGATGAACTTGCTACGTGAAAAGCAGATTCAGCACACAGATGAACTGTGACCCTTCCCAATGACAACATCTCCGAAGCAATGGCCATGTACATTAGACAGGTACTGAAAAGCTGGTTCCTACTGGAGAATTGCTTTGTAGATTCCCAAATCAAAGAAGCCAAAACCTGACAAAGCAGAAATAAGACTGCCTAGAACAGCTTTTTCTTTTAGGTAGAAAAGTTTGGAGGTGAAAGTTAATGAAATAGTGTCAGAAAACTCAGACCTACTCAAGAAAAGGAATGTGCTGAGATGAAGATGCTGAGCCTCAGTTTCCCTTCTGGTACTATTCTTTTACATCATCGTTGAACAGAGATGCATCTCTGATGCTATGGCCTTGTTATAATGCCAGAGTGATGTCGATGGGTTTGGGTGCAGTAATGAATTTCGATCCTCTGCCCACCTATCAAAAAATAATGACAAAATGTAGCAGCCATAAGACCACTCTAAGTACGACACATAGTGCTAGTGCCTCTCTGTTATGTCACTGTTTTTAATCATTTCATCACATCCAAGTACCTTCGCAGAATTAATTTGCATGCTGACCAGGAGGACTGGATCCAGGTGTGGCATAAATGAGCGTGGAGAATGTCCCGATGCTTCAGATGGATGTTCAGCCCCCCTGAATACCCAACACTGCCTTTGATGAGACTGGAAGTGCTAATTTATCCCTGGACTGAAAAAAGGGTTTGCAACAGAGATACATTGGCAGAGTTTACATGTTTTAAAACTAGTTTCAGGTTGTTGCAAGCCAATTTTTCAGAGAGAACTGGAGTTGATGAAGGGGTACAGGATGGAGGAGTCAGGGTATTACTGTACGTTTTAGGGGTATGTGCCTGGGGTTGGAAGAGCATCAGGTCTGGAAGTTACAGCTGAGGTCCATTAGCTTAAATCACCTTGGATGTTTGGTTAAAATTCAAATCAGTTTCATGATCCCATGCTGAAATACATACTGAATTTCATGTGTGACATCTTCTGAAAGCCATAACTAACAGGAATTGTGTGCCGCTGGGGAAATGCGGCACTAACCTCTCATCTGTGGTCATAGCTTTGAATTGTAGGATTAGCAGGATGGCAGAGGAGTGAGATGGGATCATACACTGATGTTCTCTAATCGATGGTTAGGAAATAGTTGGTTTCAGATTTTCTGGTATCTCTTGGAAAATTTGGCTGTATTCAAGGTATTAAATCACCCAATTCTACCTTTTTCAGGACCACGATTCGGTGATTCAGGCACACAATAGAGCAGACACTGCAAAGGATCAGCTCTGAGCCACAGCCCGGGCAAAGAAAAACTCAAATTTAATTGGCTTAGATGAAAAGCAAAGGAAGTGACATGGCTTTGTTCCCTTGATGCCTCTACACTGTGCTTGGTTTTATGGCTCACTGATCTTTTTTCCTCCGTGTATTATTTCGTGTTTCAAACTGAACTATCCTGAAAGTTGCCGTGCAGAAAATAGCACAGGTCGGGATAGCAATCTTTTGGTGATAAAGTGATCAAAACCAGCTCTTCCTACCTTGTTTTGAGAGGTTTTTTCTTAGCCCTCCCTTTCTAAAAATATAACTTTGAAAAGTGGCCGCAGTGCTTCCTTTTATGACCACTTTTCCTGGAGTCGTACGTACCATATGACAACACTGCCACAGGGCAAAACTATTTCTAGAGTGCTGCTTCCAAGGAAAAATGGAGAAAAATTACTGCAGGCTGGAAATCAGTGAAAGTTAGCCACAGCAGCAGCTAACTTTGACATCGGTTATCACAACAGATGCATCATGCCAGCAGTTAGAGGCATTATTGGGGTAGAAGTCCCATTTTTCAATAGGGTGGCAGCACGCAGATGGGGAGGTCTTGCCAAGAAACCCTCACTGCTCTTTTAGCTGCAGGGTTAACGTGCAAACCACACCTATGTTTAGGATCAGTTTTTTCAAAATATATCCACTCTGGACTATCTTGTTCAGAATATTCTGGGCCTGACACCTAACCTGAAGTTCAGTGGGTTTTAACACAACAGAACTGATCACCTAAATGGGCTGAGAGCTCTGTGTAGCGTCTAGGGTTGGTCGTGGGGAGCTCTTGGGCAAATGGAAAGCAAATATGAATCAGTGTTGCTCCACTGGTTTCACAGAGATGCCTACGTTTGCTCTAATGGGAATAAACCCCATAACTTACAAGGTTTTTAGAAATTGATTTAGTCTATGGGTAACAAGGTTTTATGTTTATGATGCATGGAGCTAACTCTGCAGGCGGTTACTTGATGATATATGGCAGCTGCTACTCGTTTGTTGGTGGGCTTGGCTCCTCTGCATGCAGTTGTGTTTATCTCCTCTTTACTGTCACTCTGCTTTTCCTCTCAGCTTTGCTTTAGCACTTATCACCCCAAAAGCAGCAGCTGCACCCTGTCTTCCCTGTGACATTTGCCTTTTCCTTCTTTTATTGACTTATTTTTAACGGAGGCAAAAAAGTGCTCTTAAATATGGGTGATTTTTACTTCTGAAATAAAAGGCTTGATACAAGGAAAGATTTTCCCTGCTAGTCTAATTGATATCTAGGTTAATTGCCCTCATGCTGGATGTTTAATTGATTTGCATAGAGTAAGCTAATGAAAGGCTGTAGCTCAATGATGTAACTGCAATGACTTTTTTCTGTTTAATTAGTGCTAAAGGAAGAGTCTACCTTGTAGAAGGCTACTGAGATCTCTGAGGGATCAGTTATTATTTAGATGCTGTATATAAAGGTAGTTTATTTTTCTGATGTACATCTCTACAGTAAGTGTTGAACAGAGCTGAAGAAGTTTTTCAGGTAAGAATGTTTTACAGCAAAATTAAGAAAGAGGGGACCATTCAAGTAGTCCTGCTTGGAGGACTTACCTCATATGAAGGCCTAATGGGTGAAAATCTGAGAATTTCATGGTATGAATTATCTTATCGGTTGAGCCAAGGAGCTCAAAGGAACCTGAGCAACCTGGTCGTTCTTCTTTTCTTTGAATTGTGACAGCATGGTGGCATTTCATCTCAGGGCTCCTTGCCATGACCTTGCTTCAGCTTTCTGGCCTGAATGAATGTGAGATTCAAATGTTCCCCAACAGCATATCAAATATTGCCGGGTGGAGCCACGTGATAAACTGCAAATGTAAAATTGTATGAGAGCCTCAGCTAAATACAGATGGCTCTTTGTTGCAACTGGACCAAATTTCTTGTGTGTGGTTATAAATGCACCAACAGTCTGTGTTGAAACCGCCCGTGATCTGAGATGATTGTCCTATGGCTTTTGTGATAGAAATGTGAACTCTGTGTATCAAGTTCAAGATCTCTGCTTGAATTGAATAAGGAATTATGGGGGTGGGCTTGCTTTGTAAGACATTCCTTACATTTTTAAGACTATATACAGAAAAATGAGCTGCTTCTTGGCTGAAACGTCAGTTCAATTGCTCCAGTCTTGTAACATCTAAAGAATATTCTTGGTAGAAATAACTATAAGCTGATTAGGAGGGAAGCATAAATACGAATCAAATCGAATCATGCAGACACTCACGGTAGGAAAATCAATAATTTTAGTAATGCATTTTGCAAACTCATTGTATTGTAAAAAATATAAATAGCTCCTTTGAAGTCTTGATTAAGCGGGACCTATAAGTCTTACTTTTTGTCTCAAGGTCCTCAGCCTCACTAGATTCAGAAGTTTTTAAACAAGTTGAAAAGCAATAGTGTCGGTTTGTACCAAGTAAAAGCTGAAGCGTACAAAACATGCACACACGACAGGCTGGGAAGACCATCCATCCTGAAGGGATGAAGTGGAAGAGAGATGTTTATAGGAAGCTGCCTGTGGCAGCTCTGAAATGATTCCATAATGTGATTTAAAAATAGGAAAAAAAAAAAAAAAAGGTAATTTTTGGTGCTTTTTTTTTTTTTAAACAATGACTGTTCTGGAGAGCTGTACATCTGATTATATCAGTGACTTCAAGTCTGTTATAAGACAAGAGCTTGTTTTCCATTTAGGAAAGTCATCAAAAACGTGTTTTTCTAAATATGTCAGTATAAAAGTAATTCTATATTCCTTGAAACGATTATATTCATGGAGTCCGTAGGCATTTGATTGCTTTGATACTCCAAGGCTTCTGCTTTGTAAGTATTTGTCTAGCTGATCCTCTGTCCGCGTGTTCACCACTCAGACTTCTTTCTTTCATGTCCCCGTTAAAGGTGAGTGTGAGGAGGACCTACAGGGCTAGAAAAGATATCAATGTACAAATTCAAGTGACCTTCAGTAATGCCGTGGTCACACTGATGCCGCAAGACCGTGACATGCAAACTTGGTGGAATTTGCTGCATTGTTTTTTTTTTTTTTAATTTCCAAGCCTCAGATTAGCATTGTCTCTCATTAACTGACTCCATGTCAATTAGATGCATTTAGAAAACACTTTGAGAAAAGAATTTAAGCGTTATCACCTGTCAATTTCAAGGTCAGAATACTCTGCATTATCATTTGAAATGCTTCTTGCGTTGGCAGTGCAGGTTGTGTCTGAAATTTAGTCAGATGTAAAGTCTGTAGGCTTCAGAATTAAAAAATAAAGCAAACAGAACTCCCCAAATCTCTTAATTCCCATTGGATATTTTAGAAAAATGGGGTTATTTACTGTTTGTGGAGAACGAGAGGAAGCTTTACTAATTATCTCCTTTATTCTGATGTGCTGTAGTCTGCTCCCTCTAAATCAATGTCCCCACTGCCCCTGTGTCTGCCTTGCAGTGACCTCTGCATTGTTAAGCCAGTGCTCAAGATGGCAAGAAACTTGTTCCAGTGACTCACACTGGTTTTTCTACTGCTTTTTTTCCCCTCCTGTTTCAATGTTATGTCCTCTCTTATCAGTGGCAGAAACAACACCCATTCTGTAGATGCTGCTGTTCCCTCTTAGTCTCCCATGAAGTTTAATCATGTCCTATTTCAGCTGTGTCCAAGAGTTAGAATTTCATAACTCATAACAGAGATGCTGTGGTCCCAACTTGCAGAAAACTCCATCCAGCCTGACCATGATAACATTTCTCACCTTCTCTTGTCCACGGCTCTCCCTGCATCTCCAGCTCCCCTGGTTTGTCTGCAGGGTGGTATCGATTGCCCAGGGCAGCTGCACAGCGGGCACAGACCGGGCAGCCTTACACAGCTCTTCCTTCGAATGGAATCCAATGGGAGTTTCCCTGAGGTCAGACTCGGGCAGCTGGTGAGATTTCACTGGGATTTTACTGATCCTTTCCATCAACAAAACTCACGTCTGATATGACAGATCTTGCACTGCCATAAATCAGCCTCCTTAACCAGCTTTCCTTCCCTGTTCAAATGAATTATTTTTCTAAATGAAATTATCTATTCTTCTATCACTGTCATTTGGGGAACACAATCTTTACACACTATTTGCTTAGAGGAGTTAATACAATATCCCAGAGCAACCGGTAACGTATCCTTCAGGAGGGGATGTGATGGATCACACCGTGCAGAAGAGCAGTCAGGAATGGGACTGACTTTGGCATCGAGGATCAGAATAGGCTCTTCCTGTTCATCCTAGGGGAAGTCAGATGTAAATTTATGCCCTTGCCAGGAGTGACATGCTGCAGAATTGCAGTGGAAAGAGAACAAAATCCCAGGGGTTGGCTGCTAACGTCAGCGGCACCAGTGCAAATGAGAGCAGCCTCCTGCCCAGGCAGCGTCTTCCAGGAGCGTGGTAGCCCAGCGAGTCAATGATGGGGCAGAGGAGGCATGCCCTCGTTAGCCCCCTAATGAGAAGGGAAGGAAAAAAACCTTCCTTTTTAAGCCAGGCTTGGATGAGGACCTCACCCTGGACACGCTACAGTTTACCTCCCCCGGGTGGCTTCTCTGTTTTTTCTGCTACTGCTCTTTTCTCCCCATCAGACCATGCTCCCTAGCTGCTGTTGCTCCATGCTCCCACTGGTTACTAACTGGGCACGAGAAGCCCCAGTGCCTGTTTGCTGCATGTGCATGGGGTCTCGACTCACTAACTGAGCCAATCATGTCAGGGCGGGTGTGGGATGTGGGGAGCCCACCTGAGCCCCCAGATAGACGGTGGTGGCAGCGTTGGAGGCACCAGCCCAGGGCAAGGAGTGTCCCACCAGGTACCGCAAATCTTGGCCAGTTTTATGACCTGCTGCACCGTACCAGCATCCAGAGCCACCCTTCCCCATCAGCTGCTGCTGGAGCTGAAAGAAAACCCTGCCTGGTTGTGCGTGTACAGATTAATCTCACCTTCATGTGTTTTGTCTGCTAGGGAGAAGTCATACCTGCACATGGTAACTGCTTAATTGCAGCACCCACTGAGGGCTGTAATTTGGCCTAATTAGGCACTTCCTTCCCTTTGTGGCACAAGTGTTACTCGTGTAACACAAATGCAATCCATGGCGTGTTTCTTACGTGCGTGGTGCAGAGTAGCTGGGTCTGCCCTTTCTCCTGTGGGGCTTTGAACTTGTTCTGTGAGCAGCTTGTTTCAATAACCGTAGTTCTTGCTAATAAAATCTTTAATCCAGTGATGAGGTGGTGTGGTTTGTGTCGCCTCCAAACCTGGCCCCTCGTTCCACCTCTGCCACTTGCTCACCGGGGAACTGCGGTGGTGGCATTTCATCTCGCTGTGCTTCTGTTCCTGCCTAATGAGTGTGGGGATAATGAAACTAATGAAACCATCTTCGTCGCAGTGCCTGTGAGATCCACTGAGAAGAATCACCTGATAAAAGGGAGGTGGTTGTTATCGTCTCTCAGTAACGAGGATAACTCAGGTGTGACACTCTCTACCTGAAGTTGTACCTCAGTCCCATCTCGAACCCTTGTGACAAAGTCGATTTTTACTCTGAGTAGGGTTTGCAGAACTGGTGCCACACTGGTGCCCGTTCTGGTGATTAAATGCCTTTCAATAAACTAAGGATAACTTAGCGTGGTGTTATTAAAACAGAATTTTATGGGCCGTAACCTGCTGTCATTTCGTATGCAGAGCTCCTGCTGAGTAAATCAAGATGTCCATGCCCAGAGTGATGGCACAGGGGGAGCAGCCTTCTGGTTCTCCTCTGCTTGCTCATCTGACCTTTCTTTGGGAACTGAGTTGTCTCAAAGAGCAACCACAGGGTCTGACTGCTACACGTGCTAGAAAGGGGTATGTAACTGTGCCACTCAGCTAAGGCTGCTATCTGCAATATGAACAAAAAAAAAAAGTAAATATTTGAAATATTATTGGATTTATTAAACATATTGACAGCCCTAGAAATTGTGCTTTGGAAGAAATGTCTCTTCTCTGTCATCTCCAATATTTCTCTCTCACACTGGTGGGATTACGCATCAGAGGTGCTGCCTTTTGCATAACTTTCTTGTAGAACCCCGTGAACATAGTTCTGAACACAGACTGGTGTTCCCAGTGCTTCTCAGCTTAGAACAAAGCCGATTGCTGGAGATCCGTTGGCAGTGTAAAATAACACTGGTATTTCAAAAAAAAAAAGTTTTTTCTCTTAATATTTTGGTAACATTTTACATCACCCACTGCTCCCATTAGAAGTAGGGATGAACAGACATCTGTTACCTTACACACAAAAAAAATAGTATAGAAAATCTATACTTAAAGTACAGGTTCAGTGTAGCTTCGAGGTGGCCCCAAGAAGCTGCTGCTGTTGTGGTGTGTTCCCAGCAGCACATCGCTGCCCCTGAGCCTTCGGAGTTAATAATTCCACCGCGCGGCATCCAACAAAATAATTTGTTTATTCTTGTGTGTGCATTTATTAGATCTTCATGTTCCCCCCTCTTTGCTAACCCTAATTATAGCAATATTAAAAGAAAGTTCTCACCGTGAGTTTAGTGGTTTTGGGAACTTTTGTAAGAGAGGAGATTGGATTGAGTTTTTAGTGAATTTCCACCATAAGCCAAACTGCTCCTCCTAGTCTCTGATTTTAGTTGTTTCAGCTAATTGTTTGAACAGGTCATTAAATCAAAAGATGCAGTATGAGATTTTCTGTCGAGATGAAAAGCTGTAATGAAAAGCTAATGATTCTCATCAGTCGTCTGGCTTCTCTGATGCTTTGTCCTGATCTAGGCTGGTCACAAGGAGAAAGAACTGGGATTAACGCCAAAGCAGTTTGCCTTTTCCAAAAAGAAGCCTTATTAGCATTTTGCATTGGTCAAATTGATTGTTTCACACCCGAAGTGTGTGTCAGCTGCCCTCAGTCCCTGTTTGTGACCAACACACTTGCACAACTTCTTTTTTTGCACTGAATCCTGCTTATAGAAATAGATTCATAATAAATCCCCATCCTCCTTCCTGGTAGTCTTGGCTCTTCCCTTAATCCTCTACCTTTTGCTATTAATAAAAGAAAATGTGACGCTGGCACCGTTTTAAACATTGCCTCTGGCCTTGGTGCAGCCGTGGGGCTCTCCAGGTGCCTCCAGCCGAGTCCCTGTGCCACTGGTGCTGCCCAGGAGTGGGACTGGGAGGTTGGGACCACCTGCCCCGCAGCGATAACCGCTGCGAGAGATCCCGTGTTCACGGGCACAGACATCGGAGAGTAACGCTGAGAACAGCCGCTCGTGGCATTACGATATGAATGCCAAGAACTGCATTATTATTTTTTTTTTCCCCTTCTGCAGAAAGGGTTGGATTCTTTTCAGATTGTTATTTTTCACCCACAGGAACTGCATCACCTCCTTTAAACACAGAAAGGAAACGTTCTACGTGCCAGATCTTATCTTCATGTGCAGTTTTTAACATCCTCGAGCATGTAATATCTTTTAATTAGGATGAGGATTTGGAAAGCAGCGTGAAAAGGAACGGAGGCAGGTTCCCTTGGAGCAGCTGTGTGATAACTGTGTGCAGGGGCTCGATGTAACCTTCAGATGCTGTTCTGCAGTAGCACAGGGATATTCTGTAAGCATAAATGGAGCCTGATTTCTTTTACAGAGCAGCAATCAATAGTTTCGAGGGGTCAAGGAAAAACATATGTGCTTTTAAAATTTTTTCTTTCGAAATAAATAATGGGAGTAAGACCAGCAGTGATAAACGAGGTGGGGTTGGTCCCAGTCCCCGGTGCTGGCTGAGCTCTCGTTCCGGGGGAGCCGGCGCCGTTGTATCATCGCATCCCGCGCCCGGAGCCTCCGCTCTACACGGCAAACCACTGCACTCCTGTGGCGCGGGAGGCTGCTGGTCCCTCCAGCAAAACAGCGGTGGGGAGCCTGGGGAAGTTGATTAAAGAATCACTTTGCTTTCTCCTTCCTTTCGTTGCGCAGCGGAGCAGCGTTTCTCTCTCTGAATGCTGTGTTAATTTTTTAATCTGTCCTTCAGGATATTTAGATGCACGATGCTACTAAGGCCCCTTACAAGCCAGTGTGATTCCAGGTGCATTTCACAGAGGAGATGTTGCCCTTAGCTGCGCATCCGGAAATCGTGCACTTGCTGGAAACCTCAGAGGATAAGTGACATGACCAAGTCCCACCAGTAAACCAGCACCCATGGCCTGAACACTGCATAGGGATCCTGTTGTGCACCTCGATTGTCCTCAGGCTTTGTTCATTCCCTCCTGTTCTCCAGATGCTGGGGCCTCATTTCTGTTTTTTCCACCTTTATTAGACTTTCCCAACACAGTTCCCTTTTCAGAGCAATTTGCTCTCGCAAAGCCATTTCCATTTGCTGCAGGTAATTGTGCCACCTCAACGGAGCGGTCTGGAAGGGTTTATTGCCTTTTGTTCAGGCTGGGGGATTTTGGGGCAAATTGGATGCTTAACATGGCTGGTTGAAAACCAGCATTAAAACGTGCTGGTGAAAGGATCGTTCTGCGTGAAACCAAGAACCGGAGAAGTTCATGGAGTAGAAGTGCATCCTGGCAGGAGGATGCCAACCCCAGTAGGTAGGTAGTTGACTCCTTTCTCAAGCTGTGAGTGTTGCTGTCGCTGTGGATGGATATATGGGTCACTCCTCTCCCTCTCCCATTTCTGTCTCCGCAGGTCTAAGCCTGAAATACTCTGAAGCCAGACTCGTGTGAGTCAGCAAGGCAGTCTGTGCTGGAGCATCTCCTTCCAAAAATTTCAGCCACTGCTTGATGAATTAAACATGTCCAAGTATTCTTTTCATCAGTGCTCTCCACTAGACTGCTTTCGAGGCTTTTTTTTTTATGTTCCACCTTCAGAAAACTAGAGAGAAACTGGGAAATCCTTGATGTGCAGTTTGTGAACATGGAAGTTACAGGGAAATGCTGATTTTGGAAGAAAGGCGGTGATGTGCTGGGTGTGTGTGGGGGCATATTCTTAAATTCCTGACTACTGGAGGGTTTTTTATACATTTTATTCTTAAGAAACTGTGAAAAACTCCTGAACTGAACAGCTGAGTGGTGCTGCTGCACATCTTAAAGAAAAACGTGAATCAGAGGATGGTGAGAAGAGTGTGTGGAGGATGTTCTGGATGATAATGGATGTCTAAGTTATAATGGGCTTGAAGCATAATTAATGTTAATGGAGACCATTTATATGTAATGCAAAGAACATGTTCTGAGAGACAGATACAAAAATAGATTTATTTTTTTTTAAGACATGAAGTTTTAAACTCTGAGGACTAGCCATCGGAGCTACTACACAGCTATTTTATGCATTTTATCTATGGGAAAACATTGCTCTTAGAAGCTTGCGGGGACTGGGAAATGTGTAGCCTAATTTTTTTCACATCCTGACAAAAGAGGGATGCTCCATCTACCTGGCAGTGTCATGAAGACAATTTGGCTAAAATTTTTCATTTCTTTGTGCACTGAAATCCGGCAACAAAGATGATCAGAGCCAGAATAATAAAAATAAAAATGAAGAGGTCTCCTGTAGAGGGTATGAAACATCAGGGAGGAGGCAGTAACTAACAGCTGGGGAGGGGAAGTAGTAAAATGAGCTTGTGTGATGACGAGTTCTCATCGGTTCATGCCCTTCTGGCAGTGCTGGTTGTGCTGCTTTCCCCAAGGGAGATCCCCTGAGGATTCGGTCTATGGAAGGAGCAAAGGAGAGGAGCCTTCCCTCTGGCTCGATGGCAGATGGGGCTGGAATCTCTGATGCAGCACTAGCCATGAGTCATTAGAGCAGTTGTTAGACTGGAAACATACTTTCCCCATGCGTAGTGATGGTAGAACTCGTCAGGGTGGATGTATTGTGGTACCCTGGCAGTACTGCCGCCCTGGCTGGCTGCTATTGCCACGTATTTATTGATATGCAATTATTCTTCTCTGGTAACAAGACAGGGAGAGAAAGATCTGTGTGTTGTATCATGAAATACTTCCTGCTAGACTGCACATATACTATATGTGCATATGTGCTATATGTGCTTATGTACTATGTACATACTTCCCTTGATTTGTATTTCTTGGCATAAATTTATTAATGCTCGCTGGGTATTTTCCACCAAATATTTCATGGCCAGCAACTTTCCATATATTTACCATCCGTATTCCGGACTATTTCCCTTCTATGGCAAACATTTCTACATTACATTTTGCTGTCTAATGCATAGGGCTAATGATTTTTCCAAAAGCAAATGGGCGTAGAGCTTTATGAGAATATCATGAGGAAAAGGCTGGTTTTTTGTTGTATTGAATTCTTCAGAACTTTAATTTCATATAATTTTAGAAAAAAAAAACAAACTCAAGTGCTAATCATTTGTAGCCTTGCTCAAGGGACTCTGCGTCAGCAAGTAAGAGTTCCTAGTTATTTATGGAAGGACTACACAAATTGGGCTGATGAGTTGGGTTTTTTTATTTTATTTTTTTTAGTTGAGAAACAGGCACTGAGTGCTGGTCCCTCACACACACAACGTGCCCAAAAGAGCTTTTATCACTATGCTATTGCATTGCAGACCACAAGATTGCATCTTCCTTTCGCAGACAACCCCACCGGGGAAAAGGCACGCACTTACTACGAGGTGTAGAGTCTTCCAAACCCAGAGGAAGATCATGCTGGATTGGGGAGCTGCTAAATACGTATGGAAATTAATGTGTGAGACAAATAATTAAAGGCTAAAGTAGTCCAGGAAAAGCAGATGATATGAATAACAATAAAGGTCTTTTTTCTGGTGGCTGAATCAGACTCCTCAGACCTTTGCCTTTCTATTGATGGTTCCCGTCAGGTTTCCAACCCATTAGCATTTTACAGTCCCCTTCTGCAATGACCCTAAAGACCAAAGCTTGAGATGGGATTAATAATGGTTCAGATTTAGCACCAGCTGCATTAGACAACTTCAGTTTCGCAGGGCAAATGCTGATTAGGTCCTTGGACCTGGCAACGTTAATGGCATAACTTCCTTGATGTAAGCAGGAATAGAACTGCCTTAAGCATTAGAGCATCTGATTGATCCCTAAAGGTTGGAGCACGGAAAGCTGTTGGGTAGCTGTCAAGGAAAATGCCAAAAGCCACAAGGTTTGCAGTGGTCCTGCATCTTGGAGTGCCCAAGGAACAAAAATCTCTTTGCTGCATCTAAGAGTGTCTTGCTTCAACAGTGCTCCTGGAACAGGGCTGTGATAAAAAAGTATGAGCCAGCCCTCACTTCCAGAGGGTGTTTTTAGCCCAAATATGTTCCCTCTTTCTCTCTTTCTCTCTTTTCTTCTCCCAGATACAGCCTGCCTTTTCTCCTGGCCCATCTTTCAGTTCTGCGTTAGGGAGACTCAGGCAACAAACAATCCCAAAACCAGGGGCAAAGCCTTAAAGCAGTCCTGCCGTGTGGGGCACACTGCAGCATGCCCCGAGCGAGCCGTGCAGCCGTGTACCAGCCCCAGGCGACGGAGCGGCCGTGGGATGCGGAGACCTGCGCAGTGCAGAGGCAGGAGAGAGCAGCGGTGAGCGGGAGGGATGCGATGGGAGCGCGGGGCACCGGGAGCTGGATGCCCCGTGCCCGAGCCAGGCTCTGCTCTGCCCTCTCCTCCGCACGGGAGGTGGTACTGAAGGGGAAGCTCGTGTCAGTTTCTGCCTCTCAGTTCCTTTTCAGTGCGTGTTTTCTGGCAGGAAAGGGCAGGTCTTTCTGTTTTACCTCTCTGAAAATTCTGTGATGCTCCTGGCAGGGGATGTCACTTGCTCATGCAGCGACCTTTTCTTTTCTTCTGCTTCTCTACTATGATGCTGTGGCACATTAACAGTAAAATTCCTTGCCTTCTGTCCTGCCTCACTGTAAGAAACTCTCCTCTCTGTTTATCACCACTATTTTTGCTAACCTTAACGCTGTCTTTCCTACCTTTGTAGTGGTGGTCAAAGCTCAGGGGACCTTTAAGCTATTGCGAAGTGTGAAAAACATCACACTTTGAGGACCGGGGAGAAAGCACACTTATTATTGTATTACCAACTATGACAATTAAAAAAGCAGCAAAAGCAGGGACTGCTAGCCCCAGATTCCCAGTAAGTCCCAGTAACCCCCTGCATCACCTCATTTGCACATGGGTCATAAAACCTGCACGAGGTCTCGAGCAGATGGCCGCTTGGCACTGGAGAGCATTTAACTAACATACCAAGTTGCACATCATTTCTGGATCTGTTTTTTAGCATTGCTGGTACCCACTGGCACTAACTGCTCATGGTACATATCCTCCTTCTACAGCATTTTTCATTACTCAGCCTCAAAGAGATTTTAAAAGGAGGGGCACTATCTTTAAGCGCCTTCCACAGACACAGAGATGGAGCAAGAGAGAATGAGAATTAAGAAAGAAATGAGCTTTATGAGCCTCGTGCCCTGCCCATGAGGAAACACTTCCATCTGTTTTACAGGGAATCAGCAACCAGATAAGCTGTTCTGATTTCTTTTGTCAGTGCTGGCACATTTACAGTACTTTGCTGGCACGTTGCTTGGGAATTACAGGCAGATCCTCTCCAACATAGTGGGAACAGGCACATCACATGCTACATACTCCTGTCTAGAGGCTGTTGGCAAACCACAACTTGTAGTCAATCAAGGCAGGATTTTATAACCACTGCTACCCCCACCCCCTTCTCACATTCCTTATTTTCATCCTTGCTCTTCAAAGCAGGATGATTCACATGTTATAGTAACCTACATTTGGCTTGGCACCACTTATGGGCTATATATAGATGACAGAGTCACCCTGTTCTTCCTCGTTGATGCATTTTCCTTTTTTTTCAGACACGGAGCAGTTCTGGGTGCCCCGTGGGCTCAGAGAGGAGCTGGAGGTTAAAAGAGACATTCGGCATCACGTCCAGCATCACGGTTTTTATCTGGGTCTGGTCTAGGGTTAAGGTAGCTGCTAAGATCAGGTGGGAGCCTTTTGTGGCTATTAGAGGTGTGCATTTTAGGAAAAGCCGACGTGCTCTCCTTCCAGCAGTCATCTCTCTCCGAGTTGTTTCAAACTGAGAGCCTGAAAATAAAGAGAAATGAAATCACAGCCATTCTGTGCTAGATAGTGGGCAGACTGTTCCCATTGGCAGATGTTGATGGCTTGCACGTTTTTGGCTCTGCTGTTATCTTTTGCACCTCTAGAACCAGACTGTAAAAGTGTGTTTTTTGTGTCTTTTTTCCTTTTTTTTTTTTTTCCTAAGCAAACTGACTCAGTTCCTCTTTTCATCTGAAACTGCAGGAACCTCCTTTGTTTCAGTGACTTCCCACTGGGAACTACTGCCCCGTGTGCCCTGAGCCTCCTGCCCTGGTAGAAAATGACCCACTGACAGCACCGTGGAGGAAAAGAGTCCAGCTGATCTCCCCCTTTCCCCCCCCAGAAACAGCTCGCTGCTCCACGGTCACCATCCAGGGAGATGGCAGCTGTGCTGCTACAACAGCTTTATTGACGCCCGGTGTGACGAGCCCAGGGGCTGCCTGGCCCCGGACATCTCCCATACATCCTAATAAGGCTCCGTGGCCGCGGGGACCGAGACTCGGAGCGCAGGTGCTCCCCGGCCCCTCCGCCTGCTCAGCGATCGATACGGCATTGCAGGGAGGACCTTGATGAGAAATCTGTTGGTAAAAGTGATGTTTCTGTAATGGCCAGCACGGTACCCGCCCAGATCTTCAAGGAGAATTCAACCCCCAGCTTTTAGCCGGATAATATTCATCTCAGACACGAAAGACGGGATGAGATACGTATGTACGAACAGTATCTATGGGTTTTTCTTATTCCTGGCAAGATCATTACAGTAGTCAGACACAACTGCAGGTGTAAAATGACGTTACTGTAGATGAGGATCAGACCCAGTGGAATCTGAGCCACTAAGTGCTTGTGTTTTGCCTGAAGGCAGCTCTGGTTTAGCTCTGTTACACCAGTCATGAAACGGGGAATTGGGAAAGTTGCACCCCATCCTGCAGAAGCTCAGTCTCGGTGCCAGTCCCTGCTCACTCTGAGGGCTTTGGTGGCCCTGCTCATCCTGAGGGCTTTGGTGGCCCTGCTCACCCGAGGATGCAGCTGATGTGTCAGACCTCGTGTCTGGGAAAGCATCTTCCCCCCAGCCCTGCGATGTGCTGCTCGTTTTCTGGATGTGGAGGGTCAAAGGAGATGCACAAAAGGATGTAAAGTTTGCTCACAGCTTGCTCACCTTCTGCTTTCTCTGCAGGCACCTGTCAAAAAACGGATGGCTCAGCCTTTAGGAAAACCAAGCTCTGGGTAAAGAGACTGAGGCTTCATTCGCTGTTCTGCTTGACATGTTCTTTGGGATAAACCTGAATTCTCTGCCTGTAAAATGCAGGTAACAGTAATTCTGTCCTTAGAGAGTTACCAAGAGGAGAAATGCATTAGATGGTGTTGGACACCAAATGCCCTGGAAGGCACTGAATCCTACTTACTTTTATAATGAGTTCCCTACAGCCATCACAGGTTTACAGTCTCTCTCATTCCTGTAGATTATCACCACTTGAAATATTACAGCACGTGTCAGGCCAAAACTTGCTTTCCTGGCTCAGTGTTTATTGCTTTCTTGAGCAGGCTCTACCCCCTCCCATTAATCAGAAATGTCTTAGTCATCTGCAGCGTGCTGACCACAACGAAAAACCCGGCTGCGGGAAGGCTCCAGGGCTGGCACCGGCTCAGATAAGCTTTGTCTGCCTGTAAGTGCGCAGGGGCACGGATCAATGACAATCCATCAGTTAGGGGAGAGGATGAAACAGGCACAAGATTGAATTCAAGGCAACAGAGTGTTCCTGTCTCCCTTTTGCAGCCCACCTTGCATTGGACCATCTCCTTTCCCACTGGGTGCTGAGCACCACGTGGCGTTTTCCTTTCTTCAAACTTTACAGCTTTTTTTTTTTCATCAGACAGGATTTGCCCTGGCTGTACTGCTGGGGCCTCATCTTTCACTAAACAATAGATAACCCGAGGGTCTGAGAAAGCCCTTCTCCCCACCTCTGAGTCTTGGGTCCCCCCTGCCCAGCGCTGCGGCGGCAGCGCCTGGATGCGATACGGTTCTCTGGCCCTTTGGGAGGGGAACACGACCACTCACATTATGACAACAGCTGTGCAGAAGTGAGAGGTCAGTGCTTTTAGCCATTGCTAACACCCTCCAGGCGCTGGAACAGCCGAGGGGTGGGGAAAACCCAATTCTACAAACTTTTTGATTGACTGCGTGGTTTTGTGTGCAAATCTCAATGCTATTCAGTGGCAATATTGATCTTGATGTCTGGAGCAGATGGGCACAGCAGGTAAGGTTTTAAGATGAATGCAGGAGACAGACCAGCGCCCTGATACCGAGGAACAACTGCCACCTCAGAAACCCCCCATGTATTTAGGGTCAGATCCCCTGAAAGCACAAATTTGCCGTGTTCCTCTGAAGGCAGATCTGCTGGAGGGAGCAGATGCTTAGCTGGTACAAATCAGCTTTGTTTTGCAAATCTATTACGGTCCGGAGGACTTCCCAGGTTTATGTCAGGGGAAGATCAAGCCCACCTGGACCAATTTCTGTGAGCTGCCAGTCCCAGTGAGTCTTAAATTTTGGATCAGGCTCTGCACCCATGAACTCTTGAAGGAGAGCAGCAGCCAAGCCACTAGGTCGGAGCTGCAGCTCAGACGTCGCTGCCCAGCCTGGTGGCAGGTCCCCAAAAGAGCCACCGGCTGCAGCCAGCACCGTTCATCATCCATCAGACCTCACCCAGGAGCAAACCTCCCCGGGCTCCCTGCCTGGCGTGGGCTGTCACGAAAGCAAAATCCTCGTGCGCAGGAAAACATTTCTGTCACCGAAGGTCTCGCCTGCTCTTTAGGCGTGCTGCCCTTTCCCAGCCTTGCTGCTGAGATGATGTATTGTTCCCGTTCCCCCTCCTGCCCTGACATGCCCTTGGCAGGGACTTTTCCTTCTTGCACATCACTCGGTGCGAGAGCGGGGCTTGGATGCGCATCAGCTCCCATTAATCAAAACAGTTTGGTCCCCTCTGTGCTGTAGCCTGGGAGCTCATTGCCATTTGCTTTTTTTGTGTGTGCCATCCAGCCACAGAGCCCGACGGGAGCCCTGGGCTCCGCAGGGACCCCCCCGAGCTCGGGGCAGAGCCCGGGGAGGCGATGGCTGCTGGGGGCTGCGTCAGCGACGGGGGGCACGGCCGAAACGCCCAAGGACACTGCAGACAGAACGGAGGCATCTGCCAGGGAACTCAGGAGCTCCGGAGAAAGGGGTGTTTCCTTGATGTGCTCTCACTTGGTTGTGGAGCAGCTTTTTCCTTTTAAAGGGACAAAACCAAGCGAATGAACCAACAAATAAATAAATAAAGGCGCCTTTCCTTTTCTGTAAGATTAAATGCTTTTGTGTAATTGTGCATTAACCTTTGGTCCTGCATTAGGCCGCCGTTGCTTTGCACCCTTGATGCTTTTAAGCCAGGATTGCAATTAGCCAAAGTGGCTCTTGACAGCCTTCCAGGCAACCCCGTACCGGGGGCCGCGTTCCCGAGGGGAGATGGATCACGGCTCTCACGGCTCGCCGGAGGTGCCTGGCCCCGAGGAGGCTGGAAAAGGAGGCACCTTCCCCGCAGGCTGGGGCTAAATGGAGGCTTTCGAGTGTAGGGGGGGTTCGAGGTGGCTTTCAGGCTGAAAAGCTTCCTGCTCAGATGCGTTTCTTTGCTGAACTCCCACTCCCACAAATTAGATTATGAGAGTGCAGGGACCCTCCCCTGGGTCTTGATGTACGGCAGGGATATTTATAGGAAAAGCTTTTTAATAGCCTGAGTTGAAAAATCTGGTTTAAAACAAGCCATCTCCAGATAATTAAATAACCCAGCTATGACTAAGAATATTGATCAGGCACTTGAGCCTCCTCCCACCCACCCTTCCACGGGAGCAGAAACCATGCTCCCGAGTCGGCTGAATTTGGGAATTATCAGATTTGGTCCCCAGCCAGCCGAGGTGCAGGGATGGCCCTGGGGAATTGGTAGCGGGTCCCTCCTTTGCTCCATGGAAGTGTTGGCTGCCCGGGTGCTGCAGAGTGATAGGAACCACAGCTGCTGGGGCATGGCGTGACCAATTTTCTATTCAAAATGTATTTTTCTTTTTATTACTATAAAACCTGTTTAAAATAAAGCATTAAAGTTGCTCCTAATTTACTCTTCTGTTTTAAATTTTTGCTTCATAGATTCATGCCTAGTAAGAACGTAAAGAAAAACCCTCAAGGTAAAAGACTGCAAATACCAGTTCCAGTCCTCATACAGCTATCTGCCAAGTTAAATTAACTGTTAACTTTACACATTAGACTCCATATCCTTTGGTAATCTAAATTTTTATTTTGTACTAAATGTCACAACAGAATTGTTCACATTTTAATATTCCTTTTCATTATAAAGGCTCATGTACACGCAGTTGCACACAGGAATCTTATATTTCTGTTCATGTATGATGTGGCACAAACACTACAATAGACTTTATGTTATTTAGGTCACATATTTGCATACATACATACATTTTGCATGTATACAAACCCACAAACCTCTTTTGTCAAGAAACCCTGTGCTTGGACCAGGTACTTCTGACATCAGTAAGAGATTTTTTCTTAAATATTAATGCAAGTTGGATTCAGTCATCAGCATGGGGAGCATAAAGCACGAAAAAATAAATGTGTTTGCAAAATATACCATCTAATTTTGGCTCCGGTAGTTGAAATACAGGGATTACTGTCAGGAACAGAAAATGAATGAAGTGCAGTGAGTTCATACCGATCATGAACAATGTGATCTGTACTTTGGAGTCTGCATCTATTTTTTCCATATCACACCTAAAAAAAGAGAAAATGTATGAAACCTGTTCATCTGCAGCTTTGTGTTTTAGGCTTCTAACAGAAAGGAGCCTCTTACCAGTCTGTTTTCTACAGGCAATGGATTCCAACTGGTATAGAAATAAAGAGATTAGAAAGTGTTTGTGCCAGGCTTTGTGTTCCTTGATTTTCTTTTGTGTGCAGAAGTATCTCTGATTTTCTGAGGGAGAAGGCTGGGTCAGAGGCACCTTGAACTCTATAGAAAAGAATTGCTTAGTCCACGCTTACCTCACTTGGAAAATCTAATGGGAAAGACTGACGTTCAATCAAAGTAACCATTTGCCTCCATCCCAACCACAGTAAGATCTTGAAGGTCAAATTCCAGCTTGCTATTGCTATGCTTTTCTTTCTTTCCTTCTTTTTTTTAATAAAGCCAGAAAACAAGCAGATCATGGTGGATCCATGCTTCCCTGCAACGGGGGGAGCAGACAACACTGAACAGGGTGTTTCAGAAGGCAACACAGGTTCCCCACTTGTCCCCTGTCCCCACATCAGTTGTCAGGGGGGGTTTCTGTGCTGTTTTCTGTGGTCTTTTGCTCACAAAGCTTCAAACCGTCTGCATTTAGCACCACTGGAATACGGGCTCTTTTGAAGCAAAGGGACAAAAACCTGTGTGCTGAAAATCTGGAGCGTGAGAAATGTCAGCCTGTGGCAGAGCGCGGAAAGATCCTACATGGAGTAAATGGCATCTCAAGGGTTTTTTTCCCCAAATTTCTCAAATCCCAAACTGGTGGTGTACAAATTTGGGAGTGCCCGTGGGTCCCTGCCAGACTCATGGCTGATATAGAAACGCTCAGTTGCAGAATAACTAAAACAAGGGGCAAGGAGCAAACGCCACCAGGGCGACGTGGCCTCAAAGAGGGAGTTTTCAACAAAACACAACAAAATTCCATGCAGATCCACTCAGTCTGGAAGGAAATGAAATGGTGGGCTGGAGCCCTCTCCCTGCACCTCCCCAGGAACCCCATGTGCTTGTACACATTCTATAGTTGTGCAAGAGCAAAAGGACATCACTCAGCACAGGGAGCTGGAGTAATTCAGCATCCATCCTGGAGTAACGAAAAGTCCTAACAGTACTTGGCACTTGCTGCTGGTCCTTGGACACGTCTGCTTATCATCTGACCTTGGGGAAGGCAGATCCACTTCTTGTGCATCAGCTGTTCTGTTTGCAAGCGCTCCGTCCTATTTGTAAAACATTTTGGGATCGGGAGCTGAGAAGACTCCCGTCAGCAGCGTTAAATTGCTGGAAGCTGTAGCCAGGCTGGGGGAGGCTGTGATTTCCAAACCAGTCCTCACCCAGTCAGTTACTTACTGGATTTCTATTTCTTAACCTATTAGTTCAAATTCTTTGATTCAAAATCAGCTTTGTTAATACCGTGACTCTCAGACGGAATTAGAGTTTTAATTGACAGCCAGCCACTTAGTGGCTTCTACTATTTGGTAAAAACCTCCCATTTAGTGATTTGTCCCCTGATGTTCAGTGATTACAACGAGAGAGAGAAATGTTAGCTTTGCGATGACTAACCATCACACTAGTGATTAATGGAGCATCAGCCTTGCTTTTCAACAGAGGCTTGACAGGAACAGGAAAGTATTTATTGTCTTCCTGAAATGAAGTTGAAGGTAAAAACGCTACAGCTTTCGAGCTGCAAGGATGTTTCAGCAATTTATTTCGCAGCTCTTGACTTGTCTGATGTGTTGAATTCAGGAGACAAATAAAACGCGGTTGGAAATATTTTGATAGACTCAAGATATTTTGAAAATTGAGTTGTAAGTGGAAGCATTGAGTTGTAAGTTAGACATCAAAGTCTCGCTCCTGTTCAGGAGACCGAAATTCAAGCTGTTATTTCTTGCTAAAGCAGCTGCAGAATAATCTCTGCGATCCGTACGCTGACCCGTGCTGCCACTTGATTTCCATGTGGCCCTTTCTCTGAGCCTGCCAGCATCTCACATCGTGTCCAGAGACTGCAGCTGCCCGTGGTGGGCCTTTTCCTGATGGTAATTTGGGGGATTATACTATAAAAGAGAAATAAACAGCATCTCTTTTATGACAAGGCACTGGAGGGTAAGAAACCCCGCGGTTTGGCACTGGCACACAGTAAGGTTTCACCATCAGGAGCTCGTTGGTGGGTCCGTGTTCGCAGGTGATGAGTTTTGCTGGTGTTTGCAGAGCACCAACCACGCAGGAGCTCGGCAAGAACCGGAGCTGTGGGACAGGGGGTGATCAGGAGCCTGGCCACAATTTAAGGACCACGTATTACAAAACCTCCCTCAAGCTCTCTGTTGAGGGATACTGGTCTGGAGGTATTCATTTCACCCTCCGTGAGCAAACCTATTGAGGAGAAAGGGTCATTTTTACAGTCAGTTTCCCACATGTAACTGCACTCTGACTGTGACGAAAATTCAGCTCTAAGGGTTGGGTTTGCGGCACTTTTTGAAGCTTGTAAAATCATTTGCTTCTATTAATACCATTCATCGCCCCACTGCCATTCTTATGACGGACAAATCTGCAAGTCACAGATGGAGAAAGACCAGAAATGAGAATAATCTGAAGAACCTGATTTCAACCCACACAAATTCAACTGGAAAGCTGGAATGAGAGCCCAGGGACTTTCTAAGAAACGCATTTATCCCTGACAATTTGGGGCCGTAGCAAAACTGTCACTGACAAGGGGAATGAGGCTCATAACCTTTTCTGGAGATGAAATGGGGAAATGAATAGGGCATGAAAAGCAGAAGAGATGCAGAGAGTTTGGGGCTGTGTATGCAGATGTGCTTCTTCAACTTTGGAGACAAAAAGCCCAAATCTAGTCCTTGGTAGCCTTTTAATGTACTACTGGGTCACTACAAGGCCAGATCAGCCACCCCATGAGCAGTCATGTGAAGTTTGCCAGAAAGCCTCAAGGCACTTGCACTGAATTTGTTACTCCAGGTGACTTTCAGCTGAATTTCAGTGTCTTGAAAGACTCAGATTCTTCCTAATTCTGTGGAGGAGCCTCAGATATCTACCCCATGATGAATTAACTCTGTACAACTATAGCATCATCTGGAAAATGCAACTTTGAAAACATTTCAGTTTAGGACTGTGGAAATGCCAATGAGGCTAAAGGCACGTTCACTCCTATTCTGTCCATGCTGCTCTTTATCCAGCGAGCCAAAATCCTTTATTTTGGTATTGTTCTGATCTTTCCTGTCTGCCAAGATTTGGCTTTCAGCTCCGAGTGGATTTGTTTGCGGTACCCAAGTTTAAAGTCCATGAGGCAGCAGTATAATAAAGGAAAATGTGACACACTTTACTACGCCATTGGAAAAAGAGAGATTTACAAAGCCTGTTTTGCTTTGTACATATTGCATTTATTTTGTTTTCTAAACTAATCAAAAAGAAATAAAACAGAAAGTCAGTTGCAGTCTCCTCTGTTTATTTATTTGTACGACTGTCGCTTCCTGAGTGTAGCTTTTTCTATCCCCTCTCTTGTTTGGGCTGGCTTAAAATACAATGTGTTTTGACAGAGCCATGAAAGCTTAAATAAAAGTGATTAGAGATGGAGAAGAGAACAAAGCTCGCTTCTGAGGAAGTTCAGATCATAAGTGAACTTCTAACCTTGATAAAAATCCTGCTCCAGGATCAAAATTTAAATTTTGACTCTAACTAAGACATATAAAGGACGTTTGTATTTCAAAGCAATTTAAATATAAAGTGCTTGATATTCTTTATGGTTTACTTTTCACAGCTTTTTCACTATTAAACGTGCAATCCCACCTTCAACCAAACGACACCAATTTTTAGCAGCTGGGGATTTGGCTCCAACCCAGTGCCAGGGTAGGTACTTTTGGCCCATCCTACCTTACCACCTGCATTTATTCCTGCCCAGCACCCCCCAGTACCCTCCCCTGCCCAGTCCCACTCAGCCCCACCTTGCTCTTGGGGTATTTAATCTCCCTGCATGGGTGGGAGCTTATTTGTTTTTGTGGTTTCAGGAGCTCTGGATTTTTTTGGGGAGTGCTACGCAACTAGTAAGTGTGGTCAAGTTTTCCTAAGGTGATTTTTTGTGTTTGTTGCTGTAGAATAGCTACAATACCTTAAAGCAGTCTGGATTTTTTTTTTTTTTAGTGCTGTGCAATTAAGGAGGCAGCTAATTTTGAAGCATCCCTGAGGGTTTTACTGGCAAGGAAGGAACTGCCTTTGTGCCTTAGGGTGTTTGGGTGAGCTGATGTCTCTGGGTAATCTGTGGCTGATTTCATAGTGTAAATTTTGAAGTCTGGTTTTGAAACGTTTAGCCTGATCTCTGCCTTGGTGAGATTCATAACCTTGTGGGCTGTCATCTAGGGAAAGGCTCAGAAAAAAGCAGTACCCCCCTTAAGCAGTGCCTGAGTAGTGGCTAATGGTCTGTTCTGATTTTTTGCAGCAGGAACAGAGGATAACGGAGCTGTAGGCTTATGATCTCGAGTAATAACTCATCCTGCCAAATGCTGGAGTTACGGGCTTCTTGAAGACCAAAAAACTGATTAACACCACTTCTGATTTCACAGTAGAACTCAAAGACTCATTTATTTTGCTTTCCTGGCCCAAGACTTCCTCTGTTTCTAACTGTACTGGCCCTAGCAGGTGTGCTGGCAGTGCCCGCTTGGTTGCAAGGGAGGTTGGGATGCTGGCAGCTGCCCATTAACACTCATTTCAGCTGTAACAATCAGCTCACAAGTTTGTGTTTAAGGCAGCTGTGGGCAGCAGTCACTGTCCACAAGTGCTGAGAGATTTTGAGATAGTGAAGGGTTTCCAAGTGTTAATTAAGCTTTTTTCATGGGTCACTGGGGAAATGCTTGCTGTCTGTTTTAACTGGGATTTTCTCTCTTTACCAAGACAGAAATCAAACATGAAGAAATTAAAAGATGGTGGAAGAAAGATGCAATAATCAAACACTTTCACTAGGCAGGAGCTGACTCTAAGGGAAACTGAAAACAGAAACAACTTCCATCCTAGATTAAAGGTGAAGTAACAAGACCTCGTTAGCATATTTAAGGAACCTCTGCCCTTTGGCTGAGGGAGAGTGGCTGCCATGTGTGCTTGGTGCAGCTTGAGGAGGAGGAGGTTGGCTTTAGCTCATCTGTGCTGCTGTGGGCTACAGCCTGCAAAGGGACACTTGCCTCTGACAACGTGCTAATGCCATCGCAGGGGTGTCTGATCAGGCTGCAGCAAATGAGAGGTGGTGAAGCAAGATCTGAGTAAGCATAAAGTCACTGGATTTGAGACTGAATCCAAACTTTCCTAGAGGCTTGGCTTGCTATTGCCCTGATGGAGCAGCTGTGAAGTTGAAGATTGCTGACCTTTGTGAAGATGCCTTGTGTTCTCAGCCCCTGGTGCTCACCTCAGGTGAGAGATTCTGAAGGCTGAATAAAATTGCATCCATTTATCTGATAATGCTTTCTTTTTACCTGCTCTGAATCTTCTTACAGTGACTCGTTGCAGGAGCGATTGGCATGGCTTCCTGCCAATATCCTGGAGACATATTAAAAGTAGCCATGGGAGATAAGGGGCAGTTATTCACAGTGTGATCTCAAATGGGTCCCGCCTGAGACTACCAGTCATCTAAAAATAAATGATCCCTAAACAGGCACTTATCACACACAAGACACTTGCCTATCCAGAGATTTATTCAATTTGCTCAGATTAAGACATTCTTCAGGAGACTTGTTTCATAAATCTTCTTCAAGTTCTTTTTAGGGGGGAAAGGGTTTTGTTTTTTTTTTTCTTCAGGAATCCAAGAGCTCAAGGATTGCCTTACTGCAATGACAATTCTCTTCCACACTTCTGCTCAGCAGGGTGGCCTGAGATGGTATCGGATCAGCAGGTATCAGTTGAGGATCTGGAGGTAAATTGTATTTTGATTATAGGATCCAAAATATTCTCCCTCCCGCTGTGTTCATGCACACTATTGTCACAGGGCTTAAAAGTAACTTGTTTTATTTTGTGCTAGCAGGATAACTTGCATCGATTTTGGTCTTCAAGCATGCTTAGTGCTCCAGTAAAAGCCATAACTGTGATCACAACTGGTGGACAGGGCTATTTAACAAGGCAAGGTAGGGAGATTTCACAGGCCAGCCCTTCTTTTATCACTTATCCTTTACCAAGGATATCATACAGGAGCGTTTGGAAGTGTTGGCCCTCCAGAACAGACAGCTTTACTGCTGGCACTGCAAATTAGGGCTTTCTGTTGTCTAAGCAGTTGATGGAAAGCTTCTTGTCAGGAAAGATTAGTAGCTATGGAAAAAGCTAAAAGTCTCAGGCTTGAGGCAAGCTGACAAATGATTTTTTTATTTCTGTATCATCCATCAGTTTGTTTTCCTGATCATACTGATGCAAAGGATGGATGAGGCGTTTCTGTTTGCTTGACTAACCCTATGCAAAAGGTTCACGTGTAGACTGGTCTTGGTTCTCAAATGAGACCTTGGTCTAAGAAAAATGTAGTAAATTAACACTAGGGATGTATCCATGTTTGGGTACCCACCTTCATGGATCTGCAAAGGAGCTGGGCTGAAGTTGAGGGTAGATGTTTGTATGTTTGAACACTGATCTGGCCAAGCTTGGGCACTGGCTGTAGAATCAGGTACCTGGTTTGAGGCACGTGCTCTTCAGGATAGAAGCATCAATAGCATTTTTGTCTCTTGAGA